>NC_134104.1:52657500-57457500 GCF_040939455.1 Microcebus murinus | reverse complement strand
GTTTCAGAAATCTAATGTGTACTTTATACTTATAGCACAGGACATCTCGATGTGGACTAATCCCATCTCAAGTGGTCAATAGCTACGTGTGAAAAGTGGCTACCATGCAGGCTTATGCATGCCTCTGAGAATCTGGCTTTTAGTGGATTGTCTTCTCTGGTTCTCAGAGGAGAACCTAGTTGGGTGAATTCTGCTTTAAAGTTTATTTTCTGTCAGACTGAATCTCATTTTAGTAACCTGACCCATTTCTAACATCTATAGGCCCTTTTGTATTTTATCACCGTCCCAATGGTATTTATAAATGTTTCCCAATTACCATAATTATGTTAAATAACACCCAACTCTCAGTCCAACCTAGGCCCAATATAACTCTCCCCCAAATCAAAATACCACTCCCTTTTTGTCATTACCCTTTGGTTCATTTTCAATTTGTGAATTCTGTTTTACTCCCAACCAACTGGTACTAGTTTTGCAAGAAAAGCACTGTGAATTGCCACAGCAAGCAACATTTTTTACATGCATTTATCCTTCTTCTAAAGGACTTGGAGCTCTGGACAGAATTCAGTTCATTGCTCCTAACTACATACCCGTTGGTAGAAAAATTGAGGGAAATACAAATAGAAATCCAAGGAGGAGTAGGAGTTGAAGTGTCTTCTTGGCCTAATTCTTAGGGAGCAGGGCCACACTTCATTTTAACCATCGGCAAGACACGGCCTTGCTTCACTTCCTGTCTCGGTGCCTGTGCCCATGATAGACAATCAGTCACGGTAAATCCGGCCTCCCTGCTCATCCCTCGAAGAGAGGTGGTGGAAGGATAAAAGTCTTCAAGATTCAGCCTGAATGTTAGTTAAGCAGAAATGAGCACAAAAGGAACCATGAGGCGGGTCTGGTGGGAGCAGGCACCTTGACTTGTGGGAACTGAGGCTAGGGAGCTGAGCGTCCCATAGGGAAGGAGGTCCTTGCCACCACCGGAGCCCGTGAACCTCAGGTTTTACTCTCTAGGCCAGCATTTCAAGTCTGCTTTTGTTGCAGTGGACTCAGAATGCATTAGCCACGGCCTGACTCACAGGCCCCAGGCTCGTCCAGCCGCCCGCTCGGGGGAAGACCACAGGAAATGGCATGTGTCCATGGAGGCAGCCACGTCTTGGCATTTGAGCCTCAGTTAGCCTTATCTGGGTGAGTGCATCGCTGAGCATTTGAAAAAAGAATCTCTTTCCCACCAAAAGTAAAATCTGGATTTTTAAAATAGGGACTTTTCCTAGGGGGGAAAAAAGGAGGGGCTGATAGAGGGTTTAGAAAATATACACCCTCAAACTAGCTTCTTTGAACACTTTTATTCACTCTCTGACCTCTTCGTACTGGGGCCGGGGTAACTGTGGCGCAACTGTGCCATTTCCTGTGGGCCTCCCACGCACAGCTGGCCGGGCCTGGGTCCTGTGAGTCGGGCGGTCGCTCACACGCTTGAGTTCACCACAGCAAAGGGAGGCCTGAAATGCCTGCCCGGAGAGTAAAATCTGAAGCGCGCTGGCGCCCTTGGTGCCAAGGCCTTCCCTGTGGCACGTACAGCTGCGCCGGCCTTAGTTCCCACAAGGTCCCCAGACAAAGCTCCCGCTCCCACCAGGCCAGCCTCAGGGTTCCCTCTGTGCTCCCCAACACTTCCCCACAGATCAGCCTACCCTGGCCACCTCGCCCCAAACCGACATCTCTTCCCGAAGGCCTGCATCGTGTACCCTTAACTGCATATTACCTTTTAATGTGAATGTTATCTCCCCACTTAACTGTAAGTTCCTAAGAGCAGAGACCGAGGTTGAGTCATCCTGGAATCTCCCCATAAAGCCTGATATCATGCCTTATTCATAACATGCCTTGTTCACTACATGCCTCGAATAAGTGAATGTTAATGAAAATGACAGTGAAAATGAGACGAGGGTGGCTCTGCAGTCATCCCATCCTCGTCACCCGCCACAAAACCCGGTAGCCCCAAACCCTGCCCAGTGCCATTAAGAGGAATGTGTTTCTCAGAGCCATGGGTTCTGCTCAAACTGCCAGATTCAAAACCAGGTCAAGTTTTTTTTAACATTCACGATCAAGATACACACTACTTACCCCAGGTCTGCCATCCTGGGACGAAAGAAAGGGGAGAGGAAATGAAGGTGGGAAGAGAATGACGTTCATTTACTCCCCTGAGTACACACACACACACTGATGGAGGATACAGCAGCTTGTACGGCCGCCGCTAACAGCAAAGGCCTCCCAGAAGACGCCTCTCTGGCCCTAACCAGTCTCTGATAGGAAGCTGAAGCTCCCCAGGCTTCTGTAACTCAGGACGTTAAAGTAGTCGTGCGGCTCAGCGTAGTCGTCTCTCCTCTGCTCTCCGCAGGGGCCAGCAGGGCCGGCTTCTGCCTGGACGCAGCTCCCAGGGGACGCGGGGACTCGGGGACTCCGTTGCTCCCGTTCAGCTGGTGTCCTCCTGAGGTCACTTTCCACAGAACGGATTCTGAGAGATTTCTAAAAACAAACCAACTGCAAAGTGAGTATGTGAGGACGTGAGTCAGAATTTGCTCCCCGATATGACACAGACTGAGAGTTATAACGTCTCTCTCTCCTTTTCTTCCACACTCACACACAAATTTGTGTTCTCACCAACACCCATTCCCTAGCCCGTAGTTTCTCGACCTTTTACAGCTGGATTTCAACACTAACCACCCACTGAACCACGCTTGCTATGCACACGCCGTGCTGCACACCCCATTTCCTCCGATGCACGGAGCCTCGTGAGGACCTTTCATCCTCTGTTGTCTCTTGCCCTTTGCTGCACTTGACACTGCTGATCTCTTCCTTTTCAAAATGTTCTCCTTCCCTGACTCCTGGGGCGTCACTTTCTCCTGCTTCTCCTCCTCCTGTTCCTTCCCCTCTTCCCCTTCCTCCTCCTCCTCCTTTGAACCCCACCTGCATCTTCAGCCGGGCCTGCCCCTTTTCTCTTTTCACATCAGCTCCCCACACCATGGGGTTCCCCAGGGTCCTGCTCTCTGCTTTCTCACATTCAACGCCCCCTCCAAGTTACTTCACCCATTTATCTCCATCCGTACACCTCCAACGACCACCCATCCTCTGAATATTCCCAAATCTCTACCCAAACTATCCCAGGCTTCTACCCCGGCTCCAGACCCAAGTGCCCACTGGACACTGCCTGCTGACTCACAGCGAGCTCAGACCCAACTTGTCTCAAGTGAAACCACCATATTCCCTCCCCCAAAATTGCTCTTGCCCTACATTTTCTATCGTGCCTTACGGCACCAGCTGATCAGAACCTGGAGCTAATGTTAAACTCTATTCACCCATAAAACCCCATCCAGTTTTACTCCCAAGGGGCTCTGAAATCTACTTCCTCTTTTCTGACCCTACATCCATGTCTTCTCTCTCACCCCGACTTCATCCTTGCTGCCTCTGAGCCCCCTCTAACTGCTAGTACAACTCCACACAGCCACCAGAAGAATGAATTTTCATAAATTAAAATTGGATCAATCCATACTTCTGCCTCAAACCCTTCAGTGGCCCCCACTGTGTATAGCAAGAGTACATGGGATGCACAGGTGGACTTCGGGGGATTTGCAAATCTCCTTAAATTGTATAAAATTTTTTTGTACAATAGGACATTCCTCTGGGAAGCAAATCCATAATTTCGCTCCATTTCCTGACAGAGACTGTGATGCTCCCCAAAAATATCCTTTGTGACTTGGTCCCATTCACCTTTCCAGCTTCATCACCTGCCATGCTTCTCACCCAATGTACCCCAACTTCTGGGGTACAGAAGTACCCTAGAATGCCAGAGAGCTACCATTTATTAAGAATCTGCTGTGAGCAGGGTCTGGGCTGGTTTCTTTATGAAATCTCAGCACAACTCTATTGAAGTTTCTACTTTTGAATGAGCTAACAGTCACAGACAGGTGTAGTCACTCACCCAGGAGCAAATCCAATTCTGGCTCAGGTTAGTATGACTCTAGTAGGCTGTGCTCTTTCTCCTCAGCCAAACTGCCTGTCATCCTACAGCTTCTCGAATGCCATGCACTGTTTCTTGGCTCCCTCCCCAGTTTTATATATGCTGTACCCATTATCCATTCCCTGCAGTTCCTTGAAAAGTAGTCTACTCATTCTTCCAGACTCAGCTTCACAGCATACTATCCAAGAAGCCTTCCCTGTCCTCTTATAGGGAGTTACATTCATCTGTGCTATATTCCTCTCTGTAGACTCAGAGCCCATAACTGATGCTCAGAGTATATCTTAGGACTGAAATGCGCACGCGCACACACACACACACACATATTATTCTACAGTCCTATACCTAAAAGAATCTGATTTTCCAAATCAAAGTAGGGACTCATGGCCAGAAAATTGCACTTATGGGGCCACAGGACAGAAGAATGAAGTCTGTTGAGTAAAATCAAGGGTGGGAAGTCAGCTATCACAGCAATATCACAGCATTATAGGTGAGGCTGGTGCTAAGACAGAGAAATCAAAGGACAGCAGGCACAAGTAGGATTGCAGAAGAAATGCTAACTGGCATCCCAGTGCAAAGTCGACACCCTCTCAGCCTTACTGGGGACTCCTCTAACGCACAAGTCCAAGTGACAGAATCACAAAGAGCCATAGGCTTAGAAAATAACAGCAACAAATACACACCAAATCTCATTCTGCCCACTCCCCTCTGCTTCAAAGATAGGAAACACCAGCACCAGCACCAGCACCAGCACCAGCTAGTGTCAAGCCCAGCGGTGCACAAACATGAGGAAGGAGCTGAGAAGGAGGGTGACCAGGGCCCTGTGGATATGCACTGTGAACAAATATCAAAAGTTAGGGATGGAGCATCACTGCAGACCTCAGGAGCTGGGCCTAAGGAGAGACCATAGTCTCAGAAGCACATGCATGAGCCAGCGGCCTTTCCCCAAGTACAGTATCATTCATTCCTTTTTAAGTAGAACTGGCTGAACCTTAACCTAAGTATAAAGAAAAAGGGGGTCATCAGAGCTCATGCTGATGCTGTGCTTAAAAGAACTACTACATGCCTTGATGCAATCCAATCCATTTTTTAAATGCGAATACTCAATCCTTTCTCAACTGCTTGTGACCTCTTGTGCTCATGTGTTCTTGTTCCCATTCTTGGTGAGACTGGCCACTGTGCCTTTTGATCTAAAGACTGTTTTGACCTCCAGAAGTCCTCTGGGAAATTCACAGACTCCTGAGTTGGGCCCCTCAGCTGTTCTATTTTCATTCCATCCTGCGTGGGGGACTCTGTAATTGTAATTAGCATAAAAATAAGTCTGGAATTAATGTACTGATGTTGTCCTAAAGGACAAAAAGGAGCCACAGAGATGGTAGCTGGGTCCTCCCAGGACAAACATTGTCCTCTCAGAGTAACGTAAGGAAAATGGACAGTGGGGTTGGCAGAGTCATTGTCCAAGAGCTGGATACATGTGTCACTCCTTTCCCACATAGAACATACCATAGGGGCACTTTCTGCATAGCTGCTTAGCAAATAATATTTATTCATTGTTCATAATAAATGTATGCAATATAACCATTTATTGAGTACCAGGTATTATGGGATACTATAGTAAATAAAATTTATAATAATTATAAGAACTTAATAAATAATCGTTATTAATACACTCCAGAAAAAATGCCAAATGCCTTACATGAATTATTGGACTTAAGTTTACCCACAACCGTATGAGGGCACAACCATAATTATCCCCATCTTACAGATGAAGAAACTGAGGCTCCGCAAAGTTAAGTGATATGGCTACTCAAATGGTAGAGCCAGGACTCAAATTTGGTCTGTCTGATTCCAAAGATCATTCTCCTCAATAATGCAATCTACTGGCTCTCAGGGTCTGTAGAGAATGCTGTTGGTGCCTGTGATGGTTAATTTTAGGAGCCAACTTAACTGGATTAAGGGATACCAAGAGATACCCAGAGATTTGGTAGAACATAAATTTTGGGTGTGTCTGCGATGTGTTTCCAGAGATTGTCATGTGAGTGAGTGGACTGAATATGGAAGATCCACCCTCAATGTGACTAAGTACCATCTGGGCTGGCAGCCCAGATGGAGCAAAAAGAGAGGAAAGGTGAATTGGTCTCTCTTTGTTCTGGAGCTGGGACATACTCTTCTCCTGCCCTTGGACATTAGGACCCCAGGCTCTCTGGCCTTGAGACTCCAGGACTTACACCACTGCCCAACCCCTTGGGTTCTCAGGCCTTAGGCCTTGGACTGAGAATTACACCATCAGCTTCCCTGGTTCTCAGGCTTTTGGACTTTAACTGAGCCACACTATTGGCATCCCAGGGTCTCCAGCTTGCAGATGGCCTGTTGTGAGGCTTGTCAGCCTCTACAGTCACATGAACCAATTCCCCTAATAAATCCCCTCTCATCTATCAATCTATTGGTTCTGTCTATCTGGAGAGCCCTGACTAATACAGCTCAGATCCACCTGACCAGAACTCCTATTTCCCAGATGCTGGGAGTATGGGCTATAGGCTCACAGCAGTCCCTTCTCTGGGGAGCTCTGGGGTCCTCCCTGGTGAGCAGCCCATAGTCAATGACTGATCAAGGTGGAATTTCAAAAAGCCAGCTCCATGCCTCCAGGTGCAACCAACTCCGTGCAATATTGCTTCAACCAAGTCTACAGCTGAGATCATGTCTACAATGAGCTTTCTTAGCCCTGTACTGCATCCTTTACCTGAGAGTCCATCCCAATAAATCACTCTTACCAGAATTTGTATGTCAGGCTCTATTTCTGGGGACCTGCTCTAAAACAGTTGCTCTGGGATTGGTCCCAGAAGGCAGCCTTTAAGGATACGACTAGGGAGTGGGATCCTTCACCAGCTGGATGGTGGTACGGACCCCCATGGCTGGTGGTAATATGGAATGGGGCACAGATGGAAGGGGATTATGAGCTGGTGCAATGACTCTGGCATTTGAGACGTATAAGGTAAATAGTAACTATTAGGACTCAGCCTTGGCTTTTACTAAATTCCCCTGATGCACTAAAGAGAGAAAATGACAGGCTCAGATTATCAGCAACTTAAGGTGTGAAAGTTACAGCTCCTCCCTGGCAGCATTTAAGAGACGCTCATCTCCAGCAGGTGAAGACCAGGTACAGGAGCTAGGTATAAGAGGGACAGAACTTCAAAGAAGGCTGGATTCTAAGCCTCAGCAAGTCTCCTATGCCAAAATCAAAGGCCTGAGAACCCAAGGGGTTGAGCAGTGGTATAATTCCTGGAGTTTCAAGGCCAGAGAGCCTGGGGTCCTATTGTCCAAGGGCAGACGAGTGTCTTGATAGGAAAGGGGGCGGTCCTCAGTTTGGAAGGAGGATCTCTGGGTAGATGTGCTTGAGAACCATGAGCCACCTGCTTCTTGTGCCATCTGCAGCTGCAGAAGTGGCCCACTTCCTCTTGATGGAAGATAAGCCTTGCCCAAAACCCGCCTCCACCTCCCCTACCGGTCACCAGACCAATAAATTGGGTAAAATCTCAGCCACAAACTGAGGAAGTGCTGGGTCTGCTAAAGTAAGAAAAAGGTTATATATTAATGCTAAAGGACAGGGCTAACATGTGCCAGCAAGAACTGGGAGAGGATGCCTGGGAGTGAACTCTGAAGGTGATGGATCAGGGTGGGAGGGTAGAATTTAAGACTGGAGGAGGGAGAACATGTCAATATTGGGACATCCCATGACTCAAGTTTGAACATCCTCACAAGGGCCCCTGGAGAGAAGTCTAATGTAGTGATGTCAATAGAGATGCCAACAGTCTTTCAGCAAACTACAGAAGAAGGAAACAAAATGCTCAGAGAAGTGAGAATGCTGGAATGAACCTACTAAATCAGGGATTGGCACACTGAGACCATGGGTTTTGTAAAGCCCATGAACTAAATGTAGTTTTACATTTTCAAGTGGTTGGGGAAAAAACCTTTAAAAAAACAGTATTATTTCATGGCTCATAAAAATTATATGAAATTAAAATTTCAATGTTTATAAATAAAGGTTTATTGGAATGGAGCCATACTCATCCATTTACATATTGTCTATAGCACTTTCACACTACAATGGCAGAGTTTAATTGTCGCAACAGAGACCATATGGCCCACAAAGCCTAAAAGACTTCTTATCTGGCCCTTTACAGAGAAACTTTGCCAATTCCTGCACTAATTAATTTCAAAAATCCAACAGCTGATTATGTTGGATCGATCTCCTAGGGAAGATCCAGAGAACACCCCTTTTCCTAAGATGGGAGGAACATGCTGATGAGGACAGTGCCAGTGTCACTGAGGGGTCCAGTGCTATTGCTCCTCTACAGGCTGGGGCTGAAGTAGGAGATGCTTTTACAGAACTGGATCCCTGTAGCAGTGGGGATGAGGGGATCCTAAAATAGGATCAGGGCAGATGGCAGCACTTAAGAAACAAAGTGGAGGTAATTACTGCAAGGAGCCAAGGAAGCCTGACCCATGGGGACACCAAGGTGGCTGCCAGAGCACAGTATTCCCAGGGGAAACACAGATTTGCAACCAACAAGGATATTGCTTATATATATATCATCAAAATAGATCAAGAATATCTGACAGAAGGCTGAGGCCAGCCAACCCCATGGAAAGTCAAGATTCTTTGCCCAGTTTCCAGGCCTATGAACAGTGCTGATATGGATACCATCTGTTTACCCCTCAGCCCCACTCCCCAACCTTCTCCACCCTATTCTGTCCCCACGAAGACTGTACTACATGTACTACATCCATAGATTCCTCTTCCTCCAGCTTCAGTTCGGGTTCAGTCAATGCAGAGCAACAGCAGGGGAATGGAAGGAAGGAGGGCAAGGTGAGGGTGTGTATCCCCCTGCATTCTCTCTGCAGGGTGGCTTTGGACTGGTTGTGACCCTCAATCAAAGATTTCAGCACTTCTTAAGGTTGCTCCCTCCACATACCTCTCTCCTTCAGGTTCCAGTAATCACCCTCTCCCCTAAAGAACTAGAGGTGATTTCAACACAGGGCTACATTCCTCCTGGAGGTTTCGTTACATCCTGCCTAGATCTTTGTAAATCCCCTTATTAAACTGTCCTCAAACAGCCCAATTTGGGAGTACCATGTGTTCTCTGCTGGGACATTGACTAATGCAAATATAAAATGCTTTGAGCAAGGACAGAGACGAGACTGGAGGCTACAGCCAAAGTACAGGAAAGACACAGAGAGGACCTGAACTAGACAGGAAGCAGTGTAAACATCAGAGATGGCCAGGAAGGGGAGCAGCAGGGCCTGACCACCTCTGGACTCTCTTTTCACCTCTTCCTCTTTCTCTACTCCCCAGGTGACTAAAGTTAGTCCAGATGCCTGGCATGAAAATTAACCAGACTTGAATCCTGAGCAGGAAAATGTGTTCTTCTAAAGAACTCTTGATCCATTCCACAGTAGCAGAACACTGGCAACAGCAGAGGAATCTGTTCACCAACCACCAGAGCACTCCCTTCCCAGCTCAGAGATCAAGCGTCATTTTCTTCACCTCTCCCCTCTAGCCAATCACTTTTCTTGTCCTCATCTTCCCCTAGAGGTTTTATTTTCTAATTATGTCTATTGTGATAGGCAAGACATAAATGAAAATAACTATATATCATTGGCTTCCTTGATAGCACCTGCCACATCTCAGCCACTGCTGGGTCCCAGCAACTTGTTCAGCCAGGTCTGTTGAATAATAAAGAATAAGTAGCCACATCTCTATGAACCAGGTAGGTTTTCTTAAAACTAGGAAGTGAGGGTTTAGATCATAAGACAACAGAGATTTTTACAGGCAAACTGGAAGACCAGGCTATCATCTGTTGGTATAATGCCTTGTATATCTTTCATAGGGAATCACCAATTATGAGATCTCTTCCTATAATTTGGAGACTCTCTTTAGTTTCTTCTGAACCAAATTAGCAAGATCCAACTCTGAGGTCTGAAGAAGGAATCAGGTCTCTATGGTTTTGAGAAATGAGAGTAAAAAAGTCAAGTAGAAGTTAAACTAAAAAGAAAAGAAAATCAAAGGTTGGTCCTTCTCTGGGAGAGGAAGAAAGAGAAAAAGAAGGTTAAAACTCACAAAAAGCAAGCAAGATGGAACCAGGGCCTAAGAATACAAAACTGCCCAAATCCCTCCATTTCTGGGCCTGGCAAGTGACCCAGTCAGATGGAGGCCAAGTGGCTGGTCAGACATTGGATAGCGAGGGGCTAGAACTCAGGCAGGAGTCCTAACCCAAAGAGCCCAAGGTTCAGAGTAGGTGGGCCAGCTATAAACCCGTTGTGCTTTGAATGCAGATATGAAATACAGCATCAAAGGAGTCTGTTCCTGGTGGAACTGTGGTTGAATATGTTGCTTTGAACCAATCCTTCCCTGAAAACAGCTAGAAACATCAAACAAAATATTAGAAACATCTGTTTGAAGAAATTAGGGTTCTTCCAAATCTGTGAGGAATCTGTAGACTGGGAGCAAGATCCACAAGAAGAGTAAAACCCAGAGAGATGAGAGGAGCATTTGGGGACATTTTCTCCTGGAGGCAATTGACTAAAAGTTGGCTGAGAGGCAGATAAGCTTCTGGCTGGAGGGGCAAAATTTGGAGTTCAGAAACCACTAAAGAGGGGAGAACACCCCAGGCTTTTAATTGGGATCCCAAAAGACCACACCCTAGGAGTAAGGGAGTAACAGAAACTGAAGTACAGCTTTAAATCCTCCGAACACTGATTTAATCAAGGTGACCTGAAATTACCAGTGCTTCCAGACTAGCCACCTGCCAGAAGTGGAAGGGAATCCTCTCTGGAGGAGGATGATATTATCAAGAACTTCAAATCATTGTCACATTTTTTTTTCATGTAAAATGCATAGCACTCAATGAAAAGTACCAAATAGTCAAGAAGATACGAACAAAAATCAAGTAAAAATAGACAATGGGAAAAGAACCCAGAGGGTCCAATTAATAATAGTTGATTAATAGTATCAAGGAATTAAAAGACCATATCAAGAATTTTGGCAGACTGTAAACTATTTAAACAAAGATTAGATACATCAAAGAAGATATTTGGTAACCTGGAAGATATGTCAAAAGAAACCATCCACTCTAAAATATGACAAGACAGATGGAAGGAAAATACAAAAAGAGAATAAGAGACATGTGAGGAAAAAGTGAAAATGTCTAAAATATCTGTAATTAGAGCTCCAGAAGACGAAGAAAACAAGAATGGAGAAGCAATATATAAAGAGATAATGGCCAGGAATGACCCAAAACTGACAAAAGACATCAAGCCACAGATTCAAAAAGTATTTCAAATGCCAAACAGAATAAATTAAAAGATAATTAGACCTAATTATATCATTGTACAATTGCTAAAATCCAATGACAAGAAAATTTTAAAAGAACCAGAAGAAAGAAAAATATCTTCAAAGGAGCAAACATAAAACCTGTTTTCTCAACAGAAATGTAGGAAGCCAGAATATCTTCCATGTACTAAAAGGCAATAGCTGCCAATAGAGAATTCTACACTCAGCAAAACAAATATACCATTTTTAAATTCAGGAAAAATAAAGACATTTTTAAGCAAACAAAAACCAAAATAATTCATCACGAGCAGACCTGCACAAAAGGAAATATTACGGGGTATTCTTCAGGTGAAAGGAAAATGATCCCAGTTGCAAGACAATGCATGCAGGAAAGAGTGAAGAGCTACAGAAAGGGTAAATCTGGATGAATAATGACTTAGAAAACTGTAATAATAATTTGGGGTATTTAAAATTTGGAGAGAACTAAAATGTATGATAATATTAGCAATAAGTTGGGGGCAAAGACAAAAAGTTAATGTGCTATAAGGTTCTTACATAATCTGAAACTGGGGTCCTCAAACTTTTTAAACAGGGAGCCTTTTCACTGTCCCTCAGCCCCTCAGAGGGCCGTTGGAGAGTGCGGCTCACATTCCACACATGCGCACTGCGGGCCCTGGACAAGTCCGCTGCTAAGCAGGACAGGCAGCAGCGGCAAAAACACCCAGCGGGCCCAGATAAATGTCCTTGGCGGGCCGCATGTGGCCCACGAGCCATAGTTTGAGGATGCCTGATCTAAAAGATGATAAAAGTACTCATTTATATTAAACTTCAATAAATCGGGGGTATATTTAATGTAACTACTAAAAGAATAACAAAGGAATGCATAACTAGCAAACAGATCTTTTTAATAATAAATATAATCTTAATTCAAAAGAGAGCAAGAGAGAATAGGGGGGAGATTATGAGAAAAATAATATGGTAGCTATAAATCTATATATATGAGTAATAGCACCATAGTCCAGAGAGGGTAATGCAGCAATGTGCAGCATAACATTGTTTTGATAAACAACAGACCACATAAATGATAGTGGTTCCATAAGATTATAAAAGAACTGAAAAACTCCTATTCCCTGGTGACACCCTAGCCATCCTAACATTGTAGCATAATGCATTACTCCCGTGTGTTGTGGTGATACTGCAAATCTACTGCACTTCCAGTCCTATAAATGTATGCAATTATGTACAGAACATAATACTTGATAATAATAACAAATGACTATGTTACTGGTTTATGTATTTACTATACTATGCTTTTATTGTCATTTTAGGTATACTCCTTCTACCTATATGTAAAAAAAAAAAAAAGAAGAAGCAGCTAGCTGTCAAACAGCCTCAGGCAAGTCCTTCAGGGGGTGTTCCAGAAGAAGGCATTGTTGTCATAGGAGGTGAGAGCTTCATGCATGTTATTGCTCCTGAAGATGGGAGCAAGAGGGACAAGATGTAGAGGCGGAAGACAGTGATATTGATGATCCTGACCCCTCCCAGGGTCTAGGGAGGAGAGTCCAGGGTAAAGGGTCTAGGCTCATGTGTGTGTTTGCCTTAGTTTTTAGTTTAAAGTTTAAAAGTTTAAAGGTTTAAAAAGTAAAAAGTTTAAAAGTTTTTAGTTTAAAGTTTAAAAAGTAAAAAATAAATATTTTTTAAATAGAAAGAAGTTTATAGAATAAAGATATAAAGAAGGAAAATATTTTTGTACAGCTGTATAGTATGTTTGCGTTTTAAGCTAAGTGTTATTTCAAAAGAGTCAAAATGTTTAAAAATGTAGAAGTTTATAAAGTAAAAGAGTTACAGTGAGCTAAGATTAATTTATTATTAAAGAAAGAAAATATGTTTTTATAAATTTAGTGTAATCTCAGTGTTCAGTGTTTATAAAGTCTACAGTAGTGTACAGTAATGTCCTAGGCCTTCACATTCACTCACCACTCACTCACTGACTCACCCAGCACAACTTCCAATCCTGCAAGCTCCATTCCTGGTAACCGTCCTATACAGTTATACCATTTTTTATTTTTTATATTATGTTTTTGCTGTACCTTTTCTATGTTTAGATATATGAATTCTTCCCATTGTGTTACAATTGTCTACACGATTCAGTACAGTAGCGTGCTGTACAGGCTTGTAGCCTATAGCCTGGGTGTGTAGTGGACTATGCCATCTAGGTTTGTGTCAGTGGACTCTTATGTGGTGCTTAATGATGCATTTCTCAGAACATGCCTCCATCATTAAGGGACACATGACTGTATTGGGCTGCAGAACTGAGTTGTTAATTGAATGGAATCAGAGTTGGAGGGAAAGTGGGTCAGGGTCTATGGAGGAGGATCCAGGGTAAAGGTGGAAGATAGTGTTGTGAATCACAAGATTGTTGAGTCACCCAAAATGCTTGTGTGGTGACTTGAATTAAGCCAACCTGGGATAACTTAAAATACCCAAGAAAGCACACAAAACTAAGAGTGGACATTCTTTCACTCATCTCAATCAATAGCTATCAGTTTATGATACAATAGGGTATTAATACATCTCTTCATTATTTATAAAGCTTTCACATGAAATATGCTTCCTGTTCATCTCAACTGTGTGATATACAGCAAGTAGAATTATAATCCTGCAATGGTTTGAATGTGTCCCGCAAAGTCCATGTGTTGGAAACTTAATTACCATTATAATAGTACTAAGAGGTGAGACTTTAAAAAGATGACTAGGCCATGAAGGCTCTGCCCCTATAATGGGACTAATACAGTTATCTTGGGAGTTAGTTATCTCTGGAGTGGGCTCCTAATAAAAGGGATAATCTTGGCCCCATTTGTCTCTGTGTCTCATACACACACTCACTCATGATGTGATGCCTTCCACCATGGGATGCCCTTTTCCAGGTGCACTATGCTCTTGGACTTCCCAGCCTCCAGAACTGTGAGCCAAATAAACTTCTTTTCTTTATAAATTTCCCAGTCTGTGGTATTCTGTTACAGCAGCAGAAAAGGGATTAAGACAAATCCTTATTTTATATATGGAAAACAATGGAGACCTGGAAAGATTAAGTATCTTCCCTAAAAATCATACACTCAGTGCCAAAACTAGAAACTCAATCTTTCAATTCCCCATCCATTACTCTTTCAGCCACACAACCTCTTAAGCTCAAGTAACAGAGGATTTATAACCTGTTGACTGTGTCATGCAGCCTTTACCTCTAAATTTTTGGAGTGTTCATTTCTTATCCCGCACAGAGGAGCGATGGGGGAGATCACATGTGGGGCTCTCTCGCAACAGAAAGAGAACCTGAAAGGACCAGGGTGGCAGGGGCGGGGGTAGCCGGGACTGAGATGTGCAGCCAGAGCCATTACCTTTCTAGCCAACACGACCACCCCGACGACTGCTGTGCAGGTGGCCACCAGCACTGTGGCAACGGCTCCAAGCAATGGCATCTGGATCCCGGCGCTGTGCTCAGCCACTAGAGGGAGGACAAAACAGAGGTGAGTGGCAGAGGCCAGACACAGAGCTGCCTTCCCCAGGGAAGAAGCCTCAACACCATGGCACAGAGGTGGGACTTGGCCAGGTCCTTTTTCTAACCACAGGACTGGAATCTGTAAGCCCAACTCTTCGGACAGCAGAGCACACACCTGGCCCATCATGAAATCTATAACTGAGCTCTTAAGCAGTGGCATATGTCATGTATTTGACACCAAAATGGATCATTTTTAACACTCCTTACCTCTATACCACAAAATCATTTCTGGTAATCAGAATTGAAACAAATCAATTCAGAAATGAAAACAAATGAAACAGGTAATCAGAAATGAAACAAATAATACCATCCAGGAAGAAACCCAGAGAGTGAACATTTTCTTTTACTAAACTTCATATATATAATCATACCAATAAAATATGTTTAATTAATAATTAAAATTACAAATAACCTTTCACCTTAAGCCTGTAACACTTATTTCCAGCTAAGCTCTGCTGCCTTATCCTTTGCTGTTTTCTCAGCACCTGATGCATAGTACAAGCTCAATAAATATTTGTGGCATGAATGAAAGCATAAACAAGTAAATTTCACTGACATAAAATGTAAATGTAGGGAGTAAGAGAGAGGCAGGAGGGGAGTTCTAAAGAGATGAGTCATATTTAATCCAAGGAGAGTATAAGAAAAATGACACAATTGGCCCAATGTGTCCTGAGCTGTAGGAAGAAGGGTTCAGGCTGCTTCATCCCAATCCCATTCCTACCTCCTCCCCAGGAGCTCAGGGAAAGACCCAGGTGTCTAGGGAAGAGTCTTGAAAGGAGAAGGTGTAGCAGAAGTCCCTCTAAGATTGCTGGGAAAGTGGCTAAGGACTCAAATTCCCTAAGACAAGGGCAATGGCTGCAGAATCCAAATTCCCCAGAACATGTTCCTCCTGCTGTGAGGTCACCATAGACCAAGACAGCCCCTGGAGGACCACAGCCATGATGTTAGCTCAGGAGGAAAGAGGGCAGGCGGGAGGCAAGTTGGTCATGGAGAACACACTGCAGGGGATCAAAGGAGCTGCAGAGGGCTGGCCATAGGACCAGAGAAGGGCATGTGGTCAGAGTGGGCCACAGGTCAGGGCGGGGGGTCAGGGTGAGGGTGAGGTGCTCTTACAGGTTGGGGATAAATGAAGATAGATGGGGTTTAAAACATGACAAAGTTTAGGGAAGATTATGATAATGAGTTTGATTAGGTTTAAGGATAATTCAGAGACACAATTAAGACAGGAGGGAAATTGGGGATATTAGGAATATCAACTTCATTAGGAATTTTTGGTTTGAAATTAAAGCACCAATTCCTCCATTCATGGTTACATTCACAGAACAAAGACTTCGAGGTCTTTGAAACAGAAGCAGCCCTGGGGAAGTGCAGCAACATCACTGCGTGCAGGGCGGGAAGGGGCAGACTCCGCATAAGGACTACTTAAACCTGTGTCTATGAGCCAGGTTAGCTTTAGGGTTAATTTCAATTTTAGCGTTAAGGTTAGAAATAGCTTAAATATTATAGTTAGTGTTAGGACAGGAACGTGGACTAAGGTCTGAGGTTAGAGCTACAAAGAAGTCAAGGTTGGAGTTAATGCAAGTGATTAAAGGAGAGCTGGTGTCCTGGGTAAGCAACTGGCCACCTGAGAAACAAGAAGAGAGATGCAAGTGACCAGTGATGCTCTCTGGAGCTGCAATGACAAAAAGGTTGGAGACACACAGGCTTTGAGGGGAAGCTGAACAGGCATCCAAGAGGACAACTTCTGATCTCTCTCCCCAGGTGGTCCCTGAGACACAGGGAAGAAATTTGCACCTTCATTTATGCATTTTCTCGCTGGGGAATAGCTGTACCACTGTGGCCTCGGGGAGAAGCACACTTGTCAGGATCATCAGTCCCTGAATGTCCTGGCCTGGACATGCGCAGACAGTTCCGCGCCCTCTATCCCACAAGGGGCTTCCACCTGAACTCACTCCATTTCCCGCAGGCTGATGGTGGGCCCTTGGGCATGTGACGCTCGGAGAAAGAGCCCAAAGGGTCAAGACAATCATTTAGTTACTCTTGCTGGAATCCAGGTCCCCTGCCCTGTTCATTGTTCCAGGCGCCCTCTAACCTGAGGCAAGAAATAGCATAATAACTAGCATGTGTGAAATTAAGCTTATGTGCCTAGCACTGTTCTAAGGCCTTACTTATATCAACTCGTGAGATTATTCATCACATTTTATAGATGAGAAAATGAGGAAAAGTTACATAATTTACCCAGATTACCGGGATTGATGGCAATAGTAGACCTTGGGCGGTGTGATTCCAGCACCTGTGCTCTTAACTGTGTGTTTCATTTGGTCTATGTGGGAACCAGCCAAGAAGTAACACTTGAAAGGAAACTTTAAGGTAACTTTGTGTCTTCTCAGTTTGCCCATATTTTGTAAACTCCTAAAACTTCATCTCCAACACAATTTATGGCAGTAATAGAAGTTCTGAGGGTAGAGTTTAGTGGAATCAGAACACCTGGGTTAAAATCAACTCTACCACGCTGAGCAACTCCAAGCCCCAGCTTCGGCCTCCATCACTGACATAGCACTTACCACGGTCCAGGCACTGTTCTAAGGACACTTTCTTGTAGTTGGTAATTCCATCCTCTGTTAGCCCCTCATAAGGCCTTACATCCATCCTCTTTTCACAGATGGGAAAACTGAGGCACAGAGAAGCCGAGCAATCCTGTCTGAAGTGAGCAGCAGAGCCAGGTTTTGGACCCAGGTTGTCTGCCAGCCTGAGCTCTTAACCACAGGGCTATACTGTCCCTCAGCTACGACACTAATCCTTTCCCAACTTCTGGGGAATTGGTTTAAATGTCCAGCTGGATAATGAATATAAGGGCATTTTGAAAACTTTGAAGTAGCACACAGATGTAAAGTACTGTACATTTACACTTGGCACATGCTATGCTTTGTTTTTAGCCAGTTCTAATCTTTATAAACTTAGCAGTGAATTCTACTTTGAATGATTGATAAACCAATGAATGAGAACAATTTGCACACAATCTCAGCACCTAAGCGACAGGTCTTCCTAGCAAGATAAAATGTGCTTCTTATGCAAGAACAGTGGTTCTCAGTCCTGGCCACCCACTATAATTAACTGGGATGCTTTTAGAACATCTCATCCTAGCTCTTCCCCTAGAGATTCTGATTTAATTGGTCTGGGTGTGGGCCCCAGCATCAGTAGTATTTAAGAGTTCCCAGGTGATTCAAATGCCATCCAGAACTGAGAAGCCCTGTTCCACATGGTGTTTCAGGATGGCATTGTCTATGCTAGAGGAAGTGTTTCATCAGCCAGCTTGTCCAGGAATACCTGAGCTTCTGAGGACCTCCAAAAAGATTCTTCCCTTGTAAATCCCATCAGGGTAGGTATGGTAGATGCAGAAATATTCTCCTGTGTCATTTGTGGTCAGCCACCGGAGGGTGAGGCCCAGTCTGGGGCCTGGGGCCACTCGGTCTCTAAAGGCTGGGGGGATGTGCCACCCAAGGTCAGCATGACAAATGGCCAGAAGCTGGTCCTGCTGCTCCCAGTTGATCTGGGTCACTTCAGCCCTGGTGGAGGAGAGGTGGCATTGTAAGATGACAGAGCCACCTTCCTCTACAGAGATGTTCCCTGTTGTTACTACCATGCCTGTCATAGCTCCTAGGAAAGAAGAAAATGCACACATGAGTCCCAGGTCAACAGCCAGCCTTCAACTGTCCTATAGAAATTCTAAGTGGCATTGAGGCCAGAATTGGTTGTTGGAATGATAGTTTCTCCAGTCCACTCTGTCGCTCCCCCACATAGACTATAATTGCTTTCTGTTTCCCCCATTTCAAGGGAAACTCCTCCCCATGTTTGTATTCAAGCGTCCCAGTCCCACCTGTTGTCCATGCACCTCTGCTCCAGCCACCCATCTGCTCCTTGCTCGCCTGCCCGTGAAGGCCAGTCACCTCTTCTAGGCCCTCAGCCCTGCCCGGGCTCCCTTCTCCGTTCCCACTCTACGCCTGCACTGTGTCCTAGAGCTTCACAGATAGCCGGTTGATTATTCTCATGGGCTTATCTTGTCTCCCCACTTGGAATACAAGCCCTTGTCAGCTGACATCACCTCTTCTGTTTCTTCGTACCTTCCAGCAGCCTAATTCCGTGCTGCATGCATTATCCTTTGAAATACAACCTGGCTGTTTGGTTGCTTGTCATTTGGGGTACCTGGAAAAGCCTTCAAGAAAGCCAAGAAACCCAAAGGAAAGGAGGCTCAGCAAGAAACAGCTTCTCCCAGACAAAACCACCCCCTTCAAAACTCACCTGCCCTCAGCAGCCTTGGGCATCTCCTCACCCTCAGAAGGTTCACAGAGCAACATAAAAACTAATATATACTGTGATTTGAAGCACTATGTCCTTCTCCCTCAGAAATATTTGTGTAAGATTTTTGATATAGAAGAAATAAATTTAACAAATATTCAGTCTGTAATGGTAGAATCTCTGTCATCTGTGAAGAAGGTATTTTTGGTCCACAGAGAACTACTTACAATGCTTTTCCGGAAGGTTCCTCAGGACAAAAGAAAAGAAGATGGAGCAGGAGTGAGTTTCTAAAAGCAAGCCGATAATTCCTCCTTCCTGATGCCTTCTTTTTTCTTTGACTGTGCCAGCCAGCAAGGCACCCCCAACCCCAAGGGTCTACAAAGTCCTTCATCTGCCACCCAAAACAGAACTTTTAGCTCCTTCTCAGAGATTGCCTTTCTCACATGAGGGTACACAAGACTCTGAAAATTACACTTCCTTCCTTAAAACAGATGTGACGTGCACTCGGAACCTTCCCTACACAGGCACCCTGGTCTTCCCGCCAAGCTCAACCTTGCTGTCTCCCGGTCCCTGCTCTGCCAGATTTCAGGCCTTACCTGAGGTGAGGGCAGCCTGCCTCAGCCCCTGGGCCCAGAGCAGCAGGAGACACCACTGCATGCTTCTCTGCCAGGGGCCTACAGGAAGCAGATGTGGCCTCTTCTGCCACCGAAACTGGTCGGCTGCAGATGGGAAGGAAAGGCTGAGCACATGGGGAAAGAGGGTCTCGGAAAAATCAAGTTCAGCAAAAACCATGTCAAAAACACATAAGGTTCCAACAAGTACACAAACTACATAGGCTGAACCACAAGAAAGACCATGAAGGAAATACATTTTAAAATAAACAAAAATGTGGTTAGAAGTACACTTGTCTTTTGATTACAATTAGTCCGTCTATTGTTTTTAAGTTTTGTCTCAATGTACATTTTTAAAATCAGCCTTTTAGCCTTTATCCAAAAAGGGCATCTGTGTAACACCCAAGACTCTGCAGAACTTATTACCGATGAAGAACTGTTCTGGGGTCCTCTGACTTCATCCTGCTGAAGAATGTGCAACAGTAAGAGAAACTTACAAGCGTGGGAACTTACAGACCAGGAACTTACTTCACTTGAAATCTAATGAGCGAGTGAATGAGAAGCATTTACTTTGAGGATGATACACGGATAGGACAAAGGTCTTGGACAAACAGAGCAACTTTCCATTGAATGAGGTCTTCTCCTCTAATTTTATTTGTTTTATCTTGTTTATCTGGACTGAGACTTTGTTGAATTCTGGCTTAGTTTTCATGGCCCAGTAGAAGCAGAGGAGACCAGAAGAGTGAGCTAGCTTTTTTGTGCACAGTGACCCATGAGAGTCGGGAATGCAGAGAAGGTGAACCCCTGGAAAGGGATTGGTTGGCACTTGTCTGGAGCTCCTTGCTCATCACCAGGTCCTACTACTGACCCATCCTCCCTCCCTTCATTCATCTGAAAGCCCCTGAGTGCCTACAAAGCACCAGACCAAACACCAAGCTCTGAAGACAAGGAGGGTGAATGACCATAGCCCCTGCCCTCAAAGAGTTTACAAAGCTTGCTTCTGGTGAAGCCACCAGGGAGGGAAGGTGGCGGGTCCACATGCACCAGCCTCCTGGGCTCTCACCACAGCTCCCTTGGACATGTTCTATGGTACATATCCTAAAAATATGCATCTCCCTCCAAAGCTTAATGCCCTGCCCCCTCCATCCCAGCCAAGCACCCTGAGCATGTCACACCGTCCAGGCTCCTGTCCTCTTTCTCCCTTGCAGGATGTTCTATCTCAGACCATTTTCCTACCCTCCCTGGCTTCTACCCATTCCCAAATCTATATCATGACCTAGATACCTCTTATACCCTACCTTCAAAGCCTTAGACAACATATACCTCACTGATTTCTCTCTGCCTACCCAAATTCAACCTGTCCTTCAAGGCTCACATCAAGAGACACCTCCACCACCTTTCAACAGCTGCAATGCTTTCAGCTGAAGGAGCGATAATACCTAACCTGTGTCCAAGGGAGGATGCTGAGGCTGAACTGGAGGAGCATTTCAAAAACTCATTGCTAAGACAGAGCAGCCAGGGGTGGGAGAGCCAAGAGCAGCTCATGGGAATAGAACACAGAAAGGGGTGGACACTGGAGTTTCTGCTATAGGGATGGGTGGGAGCCCAAGAGGTGGGACATACCTTATATGATGATAAACCCAAAGAAACTTAAATTTGGTTTGAAAAAAATGGTTGAATAATTTTCCTGTTTGTTTATAAGCAGCTAGTCCAAAAGAAGAACATGCTCAAGTCCATGCTGATCAATGTTGCTTTTCAGAGACACTTGAGGGTGGTTGACTAACAGACTGTGGAATAATACCTGGGTCCAAAGTCATCCTGGTTCAATGACCTTGGGAAACTCACTCAGCCTCTCTAATTATCTGTGTTTAGGAATAAGCATACCTCCCTCATAGGACTGTGAGAATTCAATAAACTAATGTGGTAGGTGCTTAGCACAGTGCCTGGTACATAAGAGGAATCAATGCATCAGTTACAGTATCGATAACAATATTAAGAAATGAAAGGAAAATTGGAGGAGAATATCCCTCTCCATCTATATAACATTTTGCCAAGAGTAAAACCCTGGTCTCTGGACTCCAAGGCCGAGGTTCAACCTGACCACCTCATTCTGTGCTCTGTGTCTGATACGAGAATATGAGGATACAGTGTTTCTGCAGGAAAGTGGTCACTGTGCCAGCCAGACCCTGAGGCTGCCTTGGAGGAAGGCAAAGGACAGAAGAGTTTCCCCAGGGACCCTTCCCCAAGTCCCTCTGTGAGCCTCTTACAGAGACTCCCAGGGAAACATCGCTGGTGCAGCTGCCCACTCAGCCGCAGCCAGAGCTGAGCCACACACCTGTGAGCAGCAGGCCTGGTGTGAGAGCTCCCAGGGCCACCCTGAGCTTTGGGGGCCAGTCCACAGCCCCTGCGACATAGTGTGAACCTCTAACGTCAGTCAGATGCTGACTCACATTTCTACTTAAAAGTTCTTGGTAGCAGGAACAGTGGCTCTCACGTGTAATCCTAGCACTTTGGGAGGCTGAGGCAAGAGGATTGCTTGAGGTCAGGAGTTTGAGACCAGCCTGAGCAAGAGTGAGACCCCCGTCTCTACAAAAAAAATAGAAAAATTAGCTGGACACAGAGGTGCACACCTATAGTTTTAGCTACTTGGGAGGCTGATGCAGGAGGATCTCTTGAGCCCAGGAGTTTGAAGTTGCAGTGAGATATGATAATGCTGCTGCACTCTAGCAGAGTGACACCCTGTCTCAGTAAATAAATAAAAGTTCTTAAATGAACCCCTGACTTTTGTGGTTGTGGGCTAAACAGGTCTGGTCAACTCTGACGCAGGTGGGTGGGTGTAGGTGCTGGGGAAGGGACTGCACATTTGCCTTTAAGGCGGGAGGAAGTGCTGGCCTAGAACGTAAGCCACTTGCGTCCTTTCACAGCCCAGCCTTCTCCTTGCCTTGGGAGGGCCCCACGGTGAGCCCAGAGCCAGCTCTACCCACCACACAGTCCTAAAAACCTGTGGCCTGCAAGGATCTGAGCCCTTAGGGGGTTTAGAGTGGTCACTTGGTGCAAGGCCCATGACTTGTACACAGGAAACACAACCAAGTGTCCTCTCGGGCCACAGAACGATCTCCCCATAGTGTCTCTGGTCTTCAGCCTCTCCAAAGTCTTCCCTCACTCAGAAGCAGGTGGGGGAGCTCCAGGACTCGCACACCTGTCTTCTCTCTCCTGCAACATGCTGCAGCGGCAGGGGGTGGTGGCTTTCTCGTCTAAGCACCCCAGTCTCTGCCCTGTGTAGCAGTGCCTCCAGGTGGCAAGCTGCACTATGGCAGAGGGGCAAGAAGCCCCTGCCCCTCTCTGCCCCCTACAGAGGGTTAAGGGAACCTGGGAGGTAGGAAGCAGATGGGCCAGGAAGAGCCTGCCCTGTGTCCCCTCAGTCCCATCTGCCTCACAGCCATAGCAAAGCCACCTTGCAGTGGAGATAACTGAGCAATGGGATGGTGGTTCCAAAGCCACCGTGGAGAAAGCTGCCTCAGAAAATTCAAACACTCATCATGGAAGGAATGTCTATGATCTGAGGCTTATTAATAAGTCCAAGAGCCATGGGGCTTGTTGGCTGAAACTGGCTTTATGCAAATACACATGAGGAAAGTTGGGGGTGGGATTGCTGACTTTTGTTTGTCTAATCTCCCTCGGGTGAGGAGACGCTGAGGATCCCCGCTACCCCTAAAGGCTGCCAAGAAGTTCAGTGGATGACAGATTTCCTCTGCCTTCCCAGCTGTAAAAATAGGACAGAGACCCCCCCAGGTTAGGATGGAATGCAAAGTCAGAAGAAAAATCTTTGGGAAGAACCAGCCAGTTCTCTCTTCTCGGCTCCAGCCTCAGCTGCAGCCCCACTTGACAGCCTTCCCACCCACCAGCATCGCCTCCCTCCTCTTCCTCCATCCTAGATGGGGTTGTGCTATTGTGTAATTGGGAAAAGTAGTCCCTGCTGCTTGTTAAAACACAGCAAGGCAGGTTTCATTCAGGACGTCGTGAGAGGTATAGGGACCAAGGCAATGAATGGGATTTTGTGGTGGGGAGAGAGATTGGGCTCAACTCTGACTACAGCACAGGCAAGTGGGAATTTACAGCCAAGGGGCAGGACGGGGGTAAGTAGTAAGAGGAAAGATCAGGAGAAGGTGGATTCTGGCTGACCTGACTTAGCAGGAGTCTTGCTGAAGACAGGCCAGGGCAGATCAGACATTACCTGAGAAATGGTAGAGGATAGAGAACTTGATCAGTGTTGACCCCAAACAAGTGACAGGCAAAAAAATCTCAATCCATGGAGGTTTATTAAGCCAAAGTTGAAAACGCGCCCAGGAAAAACATGAAACCACAGACAAAACTGTGGCTATTATTCTAAAAGGAAATTTGGAGGTTTTAGCATTTAAAGGCACAAAGAAGGGGGGTGAGATAGTGAGACAAAATGGCTACCTGATTGTGAGACCCACGAAAATCTATGTTTTACATAAGGTAAGGTGAATGTTAGAAGAGAAAAAGGGAGTGAAGGAAGAATCAACTACGCAGATGTCCCTGGGGAGGTGGAAGTAGGTCTGATCCTGTCTTGTCTCTGTTCTGCTGCCTGCAAAGATAAAGTTGTAGTTCATGATTCATTTGGAATCGAACAGACTTTAGTTTTAGGAGCTAGACATAGCCTGCGAACCCTAAGTTACAATTTGCATGCCCTCTCTTATAGGAGGTGAGCAAGAAATGTCCTTAATAAGTGATCTGTGGGGCCAGTTCTTCACAGGTGCCTGAGGCCTTTATTTTTCCTTTTGCATAAGGAGTTGACGGTGGCCTTGAGATTTTTGTTTTCTTTTTACATAAGATGTCTAGGGTGATCAGACATGGAAGGTAGGGGGTTCTTGCTACACTGACTTCGCAGGATTCTTGGCTAAAACTAGATCTTACAAGGAACTGCACAGATGGGTCTAGGAGAAGGTGCAGGAGCCTGAGTAAAGTGTGGTCAAGCAAAGACTCTATGTCACTATCAATCCTTTATACTATCAAGCCACCTCCTAGCCCCATCTGCCTTGGGAAAGGTATCTTCTACCTTTCAGCTTACTTCCTACTTCCTACTACCTAAAGCCCCCAGCCTTCCAGAACAACTAGATGTCCCTGGCTAGGTGGAAGAATGGGATAGATAGCAGTACAAGTGAGCCAGTCATTAAAAGAACCCTTCAAGTATAAAGAGCTCTCCTTCCCCCCAATGAAAAGAATTTCATGCCTAGATGATTTCAAGGGACTATAACAAACCTTTAAAAAGAAGATAATTTCAATGTTACTTAAAACACGTAGACATAGAATATAAAGGAAAATTTCCTAGTTTTATGAAGTTAATTTAAAATTGATATAAAAATGATTGATTGTACCCAATGAAAGAAAACCTAATCCCAATCTTGCTTCCAAATATTGAGAAAAAAAATTATAAATAAAATTTTTTATACAGACTCCAATAATATATTAAACAAAATATATTATTACCAGGTAGGGTTTCTTCCAAGATTACAAGAATGATTCAATACTGGGAAATTCATTAATATTAAATATTAGATCTATATTTTAAAAAATATATGGTCATTTCCTTTGATTCAGATAAGTAATCTGACAAAATCAATACCCATGATGGATCTTTTTAAAAACTCAATAAAAGAAAAAAATCAATAAATTATTTCTTCACAGAATTACACACACACAAACACACACACAAAATTAGCCCCAAAGCTAACATCTGTTTTGATGGAGAAACACTACAATATTCCTACTAAAGTCAGGAAGGAGACAAAGATACTCACTATTACTATGACTAGTTAACAACCTACTGGAAGTATTACCCAGTTTAATTAAGAGAAACATTTGGAAGTGTAAGAATTAAAAACAAGGAGATAAAACTATCTCTAGATATAGATGATTACATATGTAGAAAATCCAAAAAGATCAATGGAAAATACCATAAATAATAAAAGAATTCTATAAATTAGCAGGATGTAAAATTAGTATAAATTAACAAATAGTCCTCCAATATGCAATCATTAACTGCTTATAAAGTATTTTGGAAGAGAACACCCATTTACAGCAGCAGCAAAAAAGAGAAAATACTAGGGAATAAATTTAATAAGAAATGTGTAAAAGCCCAATGAAGAAAACTTTAATGAATCAGCTATCCAAATATATTGTACAATGAAATCTTGTAAATACTAAAAGAAAACATGGATAAATTCTTTTAAAACCCACAAATGGAGAGTCATTTTAACTGTGACTCAAAATCCAAAATCAATAAATAAAATTTGGTGACAAATTTGATTATATTAAGATTTTTAAAGAGCCTTTTGCATTAATATAATATTACAAAGGTCAAATGACAAATTAGGAAAGAATATTTGGATTAATATAATAATCACCTTAATGTAAAAATTTCTTAGAAATCAAGAAGAGAAATACCAACAACACTGACATATCAAAACACCTGAACTGACAGTTCATAGAAAAAAAAACACAAACGTTCATTAAACATATGGGAAGTTCCTCAACCTCAGTCATAAAGAGAGAGATGAACGTCAAAACTATGTTATAATATCATTGCTCCCCTCCCACCAATTGGCAAATATAAAAATTTTGACAATATATCTATTGGTAGGGCTGTGGGGAAACAAATGCTATCATACGTTGTTGTTAGGAACGCAAAATAATACAACTCCTTTGGAAAGGGATTTGTCAATATCTATCAAGCTTACAGCTTTAGACTAGAAATTCCACTTCTAGAAATCAAAGGACAAAACTGCTCAAATATGAAATAACATGTGCACAAAGTTATTCATTGAGGCATTATATGTACTACTAAAAAAAAAGAAGAAAGAAAAACTCAAATTTGTCCAACAATAGTGAAATGGTTGAATAAATCATGGTACCTCCACAGCATGGAGAACTAGGCAACCATAAAAAGAATGAAGGTGATTTCAATGTATTTGTATGGAGTGATTCCTAAAAGATACTGTTAAGTGAGAAAGCATAGCGCTAAGTATGCTACCTTTGTGGGAAGGGGTGCAGGGGAATAAGATTATGAGTACATATTTGCCTATATTTGAAAAAAGAATCACTATAAAATTAACCAGAAACTAATTTAAAAAATTGGTTGTCTTTAGGTAGCAGGTGAGCATCAATCTATAAGCATAGAATGTTTTTTCATTTGTTTGTGTCATCTGTGATTTATTTGATCAGTTTTTTGTAGTTCTCCTTGTAGAGATCTTTTATCTCCTTGGTTAAGTATATTTCTAAGTATTTTATTTTATTTTATTCGTAGCTATTGTATATAGTATTGAGTTCTTGATTTGATGCTCAGCTTAACTATTATTAGTATATAGAAATGCTACTGATTTGTGTACATTAATTTCACAATCTGGAACTTTTACTGAATCTATCAATTTGAGGAGTCTTTCGGTGGAGTTTTTAGGATTTTCTAGGTATAAAATGTGTCATTGACAAACAGGGATAATTTGACCTCCTCTTTCCTGATTTGTGTGTCCTTTATTCTTTCTCTTGCCTGATTGCTCCAGTCAGGATTTCCAGTGCTGTGTCAAATAGAAGTGGTGACAGTGGGCATCTTTGTTTTGTTTTAGTTCTTCAATTGAGTTTAACACTTAGCATATTGCATTTCCTTTGTGGGATGTAATTCAGGACAAAAATTATATATATTCTATTCATCCAATTGTATTGTTATTTTGAAATAACAATATTATTATTTTGAAATAATAATTATTTTTGTAAAAAATAATTACATTAATGTTAGAAACTAAGACTTTCAACTTCAGAGAAAATAGATATTTAGAAGCATAAATTCAAATAATTAAGAAAAACTTTGTAATGTTAAATTTAAATGTGAAATGTCATTACAAAGCCATGATTTTAAAGAATATACATACAGGCATATCTCATTTTATTTCTCTTTACTTTATTGCACTTTATAGATATTGTGGTTTTTGCAAATTGAAGGTTTATGACAACTCTGCATCAAGCAAGTCAATTGGTGCCATTTTTCCAACAGGATGTGCTCGCTTCCTATCTGTATATCGTGTTTTTGTAATCTTCACAATATTTCAATCTTTTTCATTACTATTTTACCTGTTATAGTTACCTGTGATCCCTGTTCTTTGATTTATTATTGTAATTGTTTTGGGGTACCACAAACTGTGCCCATGTAAAACAGCAAACTTAATCAATAAATGTTGTGTGTGTTCTGAGTGCTCCACCAACCCGCCATTCTCCCATCTCTCTCCCTCTCCTTAGGCTTCCCTGTTCCCTGATACACAACAATATTGAAATTAGGCCAATTAATAACGCTACAATGGCCTCTAAATGTTCAAGTGAAAGGAAGAGTCACACATCTCTCACTTTAAATCAAAAACTAAAAATAATTAAGCTTAGTGAGTAAGGTATGTTGAAAGTCAAGATTGGCCAAAAGCTAGTCGTCTTGTGTCAAACAGTGAAGCTGTGAATGCAAAAGAAAAGTTCTTGAAATTAAAAGTGCTACTACAGTAAACACATGAATAATTAAGAAAGTAATACAGCCTATTGCTGATATGGGGAAAGTTTAGTAGTCTAGACAGAAGATCAAACCAACCACAACTTCCCATAAGCCAAAGCCTAATCCAGAGCAATGCCCTAACTTTCCTCAATTCTATGAAAGCTGAGAGAGGTGAGGAGGCTGCAGAAGAAAAGTGTGAAGCTAAAAGAGGTTGCTTCATGAGGTTTGAGGAAAGAAACCATCTCTATAACATAAAAGTACAAGGTGAAGCAGCAAGTGCTATAGAAACTGTGGCAAGTTATCCAGAAGATCTAGCTAATGTAATTGATGAAGGTGGCTATGCTAAACAACAGGGTTTCAGTGTAGACAAAATTGCCTTGTATTGAAAGAAGATGCCATCTAGGACTTTTATAGCTAAAGAGAAGTCACTGTGTGGCTTTAAAGCGTCAAAGGACAGGCTGACCCTCTTGTTAGGGGCTAATGTAGTTGGTGACTTAAGTTAAAGCCAATGGTTCATTTGCCATTCTGAAAATCCTAGGGCTCCTAAGAATTATGCTAAATCTACTCTGCCTGAGCTCTATAAATGGAAGAACAAAACCTAGATGACAGCATATCTGTTTACAGCATGGTTTGCTGAATATTTTAAGCCCACGATTAAGACCTACTACTTAGAAAAAAAGAATCCTTTCAAAATATTACTCTTCACTGACAATGTTCATGGTCACCCTAGAGCTCTGATGGAGATCTACAGAGGAGATTAATGTTGTTTCACACCTGATAACACAACATCTATTCCGCAGTCCATAGATAAAGGAGTCATTTCAACATTCAACACTTATTATTTGAGAAATACATTTCATAAGGCTATAGCCACCATATACAGTGATTTTTCTAGTGGACATGAACAAAGTATATTGAAAACCTTCTGAAAAGGAGTCACCATTTTAGATGTGATTCATGGGAGGAGATCAAAATATTAACATTAAGGCCGGGCGCGGTGGCTCAAGCCTGTAATCCTAGCACTCTGGGAGGCCGAGGCGGGCGGATTGCTCCAGGTCAGGAGTTCGAAACCAGCCTGAGCAAGACCCCGTCTCTACTATAAATACAAAGAAATTAATTGGCCAACTAATATATATATATATATATATATATATATATATATATATATATATTTAGCCGGGCATGGTGGCGCATGCCTGTAGTCCCAGCTACTCGGGAGGCTGAGGCAGAAGGATTGCTTGAGCCCAGGAGTTTGAGGTTGCTGTGAGCTAGGCTGACGCCATGGCACTCACTCTAGCCTGTGCAACAAAGTGAGACTGTCTCAAAAAAAAAAATATTAACATTAAGAGGAGTTTGGAATAAGTTGATTCCAAACCTCATGAGTGACTTTGAAGGGTTCAAGTAAGTGTTCAGTGGAGAAAGTAACTGCAGATGTGGTATAAATACCAAGAGAACTAGAATTAGAAATAGAGCCTAGAGGTATGAGTGGATAGCTACAATCTCATAGTAAAATTTAATGGGTAAGAAGTTGCTTCCTATGGATAAGCAAAGAATGTGGCTTCTTGAGATGGAATCTACTCCCGGTGAAGATGTTGTGAACATTATTGAAATGACAACAAATTACGTGAAATATTGCATAAATTTAGTTAATAAAGCAGTGGCAGGGTTTGAGAGGATTGACTCCAATTTTGAAAGAAGTTCTACTATAGGTAAAATGCTATCAAACAGCATCACATGCTACAGAGAAAACTTTCATGAAAGGAAGAGTCAATTGATGCAGCAGACTTCATTGTTGTCTTATTTTAAGAAATTTCCATAGCCACTCCAAACCTTTAGCAACTACCAGCCTATCAGCAGCCATCAATATTGAGGCAAGACCCTCCACTAGCAAAAAGATTACAAGTCACTGAGGGTTCAGATGATCATTAACATTTTTTAGCAATAAAGTATTTTTTCACTTAAATACGTACATTTTTTAGACATAATGCTACTGCACACTTAATAAGACTGTAAATACAACTTTTATATGCACTGAGAAACTGAAAAATTTGTGTGACTCACTTTATTGCACTCTTTACTTTCTTGCAGTGGTCTGAAACTAAACTTGCAGTATCTCTCAGGTATGCCTGTATTGTCTAGCTCTGCCCATTGATAGAGCCAAAACAAACAAACAAACAAAAACCTCAACAATGTTCCAGTAGCAGTGAGTATTCCTAGAGCACCAGATTATGGTTTCTAGGAACCATTCTGCATGTGAGAAACTAGGGCTTCTTAGAGAAATGACTCACTATAGGTTTGAGGCAAAGAAGATACAAAGCAAGCGTGGGACACCTCATTTTTCCAAGACATAAGGAAGACTTCAAAGATCAATGGGATTGTGTCAAAAAGACAGAGCGGGCCGGGCGCTGTGGCTCACGCCTGTAATCCTAGCTCTTGGGAGGCCGAGGCGGGCGGATTGCTCAAGGTCAGGAGTTCAAAACCAGCCTGAGCAAGAGCGAGACCCCGTCTCTACTATAAATAGAAAGAAATTAATTGGCCAACTGATATATATATAAAAAAAAATTAGCCGGGCATGGTGGCGCATGCCTGTAGTCCCAGCTACTCGGGAGGCTGAGGCAGAAGGATCACTCAAGCCCAGGAGTTTGAGGTTGCTGTGAGCTAGGCTGACGCCACGGCACTCACTCTAGCCTGGGCAACAAAGTGAGACTCTGTCTCAAAAAAAAAAAAAAAAAAAAAAAAAAAAAAAAGACAGAGCAATTTGAAAGGACCACAACTGGCCAAAGTTGGGCCAATTAGAATGTGAAAAAGAAAAATGGCTATAAGAATATATTAAGGGCTAAAAATGTATAATGACACTCAAAAAATAAAAACTACAAACAAAACAAATGTCATATGTCACCATTGGAGATGGTATGTTGCCAACTTTTCATATTGAAAATTGGTCATTAAAGATGAGAATCACTTACCTTGTCTTTACATTTGGAACTGTATTTTAGGGCAACTAAATTGCCCAGTTGATGAAGGAAAGTACTTCTTTACAGAAAAATTCCAGCTAATAAATGTGAAATAAATTTTGTAAACCCTAATGAAATAGTTGATTTAGTTAAGGATCAACAAAGGATACTAAAACCATTAGGAAAAACTTGATGGCAAAGCAGAAGTTCCCCAAGGTCTAAAGCAGCACCCACAGATTGCTTACTAGTCACAAGGGGAAAAAATATAACTGCTCAAGGGAGGCACCAGCTGTCCCCACTTAATCCTAGTGACTAGCCTAAACATCACTTACATTTGAACAACCAGACATACTATGGCATTTAATGGGACCCAATATGAGAGGTACAGCATCATCTATGAAATACTCTTGCCTAAAGTGTTTAAGCTGAATCTAATCAGGCCTTTAGCTGTAACTTCTAGTATATAGTAAATTGAGTATAGCTGATAGATAAACAAGTTAAATTACTCCCTTATAAAGAAAAAAAAAACGTAAAATATGGGGCAATTGCTTCAGCAAGACAATGTCATTGGGGGAAAAAAGAGGGGAAGGAGAGTATTCTAGATTAAAATAAATTTAGTAGACATAACAGCCTAAAGCAATTTATGGCCCTTGATTGGCTCTTGGTTTGAACAAAGAGATTTTGGGTGCAATTGTAGAAAATCAAGAATAGACAGGGTATTAAGTTATTTTAGTAAACTACTGTTAGTTTTGTTAAGTATGTGTTATGGATTGAGTTTTGTCCCTACAAAATTCATATGTTGATATCCTAACCTCAGAATGTGACTATATTTGGAGAGAGAGCCTTCAAAGAGGTGATTAAGGTCAAATAAAACCTTGAAGATAGGTCGTAATCCAATCTGACTAATGTCTTTATAAGAACAGGAAATTTGGACACAGAGAGACACAAAGATAGAGGGGACAACCATGTGAGGACACAGCAAGAAGTCAGCCCTGCAAGCCAAAGACAGAGGCCTATTTGAAGAAACCAAACCTACCAACACCTTAATCTTGGACTTCCAGCCTCCAGAGCTGTCAGAAAATAAATCTCTGTTGTTTAATCATCCAGTCTACAGAATTTTGTTACGGTAGTCCTAGCAAACTAATATAGTGTGATAATGATATTGTGCTTATTTAGGACAATTTTTTAGAGATTTCTACTAAAGTTCTTAAGCATGAAATGTCATAATGTCTAATTTTTAAATCCTTAAAAAATAAATGAAGACAATGTGGCAAAATGTTGTTATATTTAGGTGACAATAATATGGGTGTAGTTATCTTTCTACTTATTTGTAAATTCAAAGTTCATAGGAAAAAGTCAAAGTGGAAAGAAGGGAATCTCTCAAGTGCAGCTGAAAGAGAGAGGGCACGAGGCAGAAGGAGATCAGGAGCAAGAGACCCGTACGATGAGATGCCTGTTTCAGGGTTGAATTCAAGACCTCTGCCTTGTAACACATCTGAACATGATATAGGGGGATTAGAATTAAATTGTACATTTCATCAGAAGAATTGCCAATGGTAAGGCTGTGTGAAGAGAACAATTAAAAACGAATTTGGTTTGGCTGTAAAACATTACTAATTTCAGTAGCTTACATGAACTACTAAACATTTAAGTATAAATACTGTTCGGCATAATAATAATTATGCATACAACTTAAAAATACAGTTGGAAATGTGTAATTAATTCAAAATGTCATAATAATTAAAGGAGCTTTTCTGTATTAAGCCAAATTCCTTATATTGGATAGGCAGTTACTAGTCTGAGCTAAGGCTGCGTGATTCTCTGTCACAACAAATTTAACAGCCCTAACACATTTCTTCCTGTCAATCAATCAACAAACATTGAGAACTTCCTTTGCAAAACTGTTATGTTAGGCATTATGGTTGATACAAAGAAGAAAACCTTACGTATGGAGTTTGCAATCTAGGTAGAACTTTTATACCCAAACAAAAATTATGTAAAATATAAGGAAATCTATAAGAATGAATGATGGATACAGACAAGAGAAGGTGGATTTTATAGGATAGTCATTTGTATCCAGTAAAAGGAGAAAGTGGCGATTATGTGGCTAAAGCAAGGATGTCCAATCTCAGAGCAAAGAGATACATCTAATTATTAATATAAAAGCTGATGCAGAGGTAGTAACAGCTGTTGGCGTGCAGCTAATCCCCGTGCAGAGTCGTGATGGCAGAGTTAATCCACATACCCAGACTCGTGTTCCTCCCAGGCAGCACCTCAGAAACATGATGGGACATTGGGACATGCTTAGACTGTTTGAAAACATATAATTATGGGGAAAACATATGGATGTAGATGGTATCATGGCTCAAGGAAACGTGTGATAAAAGAGGGGGCTATTGATTCATAAGTCCTTGCCTGGTCCCAAAGGGGTTGGCATGCATGCCTGCTCCCTCGGGCAGGCAGAGACAAGTGGCAAGCACAAATGTTTGACTCCTATAAAAATGGTCAGAGTGACCATGACTCTCGTGGGGCTGGAGGGTGAGGAGAAGTATCAGACTCTGGCCCTGCAATCATCCTGTCTGAAGAAAGAGATACCTTCTCTTTGCCTTACAGAGTTGAGGCTACTCTTCTGGTCTCAAAAAGGGGCTTTGAGAAATTAAAAGGCAGTGATTAATTAGAAAATGCTTAATTAGAAAACCAGGTCCCTAGAAGAAAGGGAATTAATGGAAAAATAGACCTTAATCAAAAAGTTTGGGGCACAAAAATCCGGTGTTGAAGCTGGTTTGTCCTGGCTCTCGAGAGATGGTCATTCACATCTCTTCCCAAACTCCAAATTCAGTGACATAATGTTGGTAGCTTGAAACCAGCCACGGTGTGGGTATTTACACCACCAACATTGACTAATGTTTCAAACCAGGGATTTTTTTCAGCAATCTGGTTGTTAAAATTTACTGTCACACCACCACAAAAATCTAACCTGGACTCCTAGTTAGAGGGCTCCCGTGTCTTGGTGCTGCCTGTGTCGTAGGTCTAGAAACCTGTAGTGGAAACATGACCCCACAATGTCTCAATTCCTTCAAAGCTGATGTCTCCAAAGTAATTTGCACAAGATGAGTCATTGGGGTCCATCAAGATGGTTTTTCATTTTTTATCTAACTAGTTTTTATCTTATCTCTAATTTTTTCTGTCTTAGTTTTTGTTTTATAATATATGAAATATATTACTATAGCCATATGTGTATATAAATATGTATATTTGAGAGATCTCTGCTTAATTTTTTTAACTTATGATATGTGAAATAAAAAGAAGATAGATAGGGAGATCACTGTTTAAGGGTATGAGAAAAAACAGTTAGTTCTAAGAAATTCAGACTGGAAGATTCAGGAAGAGTGTGTGTGTGTGTGTGTGTGTGTGTGTGTGTGTGTGTGTGTGTGTGTGTGTGTGTTGTGGGAGGTGATAGGCTGGGGTGTATCTTTAGTCTCTCTGGCATCAGTGGAAGTCTCCAGGTTCGACAGAGGAACCAGCCAGTTCTGGGAACCAGATGGTCACCTGGGACTTGTCCACTCGTTGGGGAGAGTACAAGGCGAGAGAAGCAGTGACAGCAAGCCTTGGAAATCCTCACTACCTGTCCCTGTGTCAAAGACGGGCTTATGCAAATCTACCCAGCCTACGCAAAGGGGAGTTGGGGTTTAGGTCTCTCCAAAACCCATACTCTTTAACTGTGGCAGCATCTGCCTACTTGGCACCCTGCTCTCCCCACATACAAACCCCAAATCTAACCGTAGTAAGTTTGTAAGAGTTCTTGAACTTTTAGAGCCAAATGAAAGAAAAAATTATAGTTAACATGAGTATTTCCTAATGTGAATTCAGCATTTATTAGGTGCCAAGCACAGTTCTAAGTGCTTTATAAAGTATGTACTATGACCATTCCCATTTTGCAGATGAAAAAATAAGTTTGGAGAGGTTAGGCAACTTGTCCAAGGTCATGTGCTAATGAGTTCAAATTTGGATTTGAACTCACCTGGACTGACCCCAGAACCCATGTTCACAGTGTCTCGTGTTCTACTGCCTGCCTCTACTATTTGATGCCATCAGGTATCTGGTACTGAGGTAGGCTCTGCCTGAAGCCCAAAACCCAGAGAAGTGTGTCCCTGTCCTCAAGATGCTTCCAAAAAGCTTACAGGCTCCTTTAGAAAGCAAGACTAATGTAAATGAAGTAATTAGAAAATCTTAGCAGACAGCCTGTAATTAGCTGTAAATGTATTATCCCCCACGGCTAAGAAAAGTGCTTCCTGGTGAAGGCCATGAGACCTAACCCCTGCCTCCAGAGCTATAATCACTCTTCTAAAAAATCAGAATCTAGGTCAGCCAGGCCCTCGCCTGCACTCTGGTACTGTAATTCTCTCTCCCAAGGAATCCCACCTGACCAAATGGGATATCCATAAAATAGCTATTTAAAAAATGCATTGTATGTACAGTTTTTCCCATTTTTCTCAAACTAATGTGAAAATATTTTTGAACCTCTCTTTAAAAGTTTCTGGTTCTCACATGCCACAAAAGCCCTAAATGTAGACTTTGGCCTTTTGCCCCATGTTCTCTGCTGAATGGTAATGGAAAACTCGATCCCTAGAGCAAGGGGAACATTAGAAGTCCAAGAAGTCCAAGCTTATTCCCATTTCTGTCTCTGTGGAACAAACCATCCAAAAACCCAATGACTTAAACAGCAACAATTTTATCATCTTTCTCAGATCCTCTAGGTGACAAACTCTTAGCTGGATGAGTATATTTGTTTGCTAGGGCTGCATAACAAAGTACTACAGGTTACAAAGTAAAGTAACATAAATAACAGAAATATGTATTTTTTATAGTTCTGGAGACTAGAAGTCCAAGGCCAAGGTGTTGACAGGGTCGACATGATAGTTTATTTCTAGTGGTCCAAACACTCCCACTTTGTCATTTTGGATTCTTTCTTCCTAATTTGGCTGCTGGAAGCCATTCTCAACACCTTGCTTTTTCATCAGCACTACTGCCAACAGCCAGTTACCAAACCTTGAAATTGCCAGAATCTTTCCCCTCCTCCACGTGTCCAATGTCCCTGCCCAAATGGGAGATTTCACTATCTCTCACTTGGAATACTGATTGCCTCCCCTTAGCCCTTGGAGTGATCCACCTAAAAATCAAATCTAAGCTTGACGTTATTCCCTTCCGTCATGTCTGTAGTTCCCCAAAATCTACGAAACAGAGTCCAAAGATTCTTAACAAAGGTGCTCCATTAGCACTCACGGTCCTCCACACGTGCAAGCCCTGCTTGCGTCTTCAGTCTCTTGCACGTCATACCTCTGTCACCACAAATTCGTCATTGTTTTTCCTTTGGTATTTGGCTGAAGCAAGCCAGATGTCATCAAAAAGGTTCTACTAGGATGCTCCATTCCTGGTCTTTGGCTGGAAAGAGAATTTTCTTGGGGCTTCTTTTGTCTTTGCCTATTGGCAATGCCAGGTTGCAAGCTCCTCCCACACCCTGCAGTATGGGATAGATTGGAGACAAAAAGGAAACCTGGGGAACTCGCCACTGCATTGTTTCTCAAGTCCTGAGGTTCTGAGGCAGTTCACATTTTTCCTCCCACTGTTCAGAGTCTTCTTGCATTTAATGTGTTACGTCTGGGATTTTTTTAGTTCTAAAAGGAAGAACTAGTGAGAAAAGGGGCTGTTTGATCTTGACCAGAATTGGAGTCCATCAGTTAAGCTTTAATGAAAGAGGTTGCTTGAGAAATACTTAGAGACCAGTATTTTGAAGGCTGTATACTTCTCTATCATGGAGAATGTTACAAGAGGGGTTTCTCAGGGGAGCCCTGCTCAGGGCTTCTGGGATTAACTCTAGATGTCAAAGTGGTGAAAGTTATTCTCTAATAGCTCCCACACAGGAGTTTCAAACTGCGGGACACAATAAAAACCTGTAAAATTGAGCACAGGTTGAAGAGTCTGTGGAGAGGTGGGTTGGGATTAATCAGATTGTCTTATATAAGGCTACTTCCAGAGAGCAGCACCACAGCAATCAGTCCTACCTTTAACTAAGATCAAAATAGCACTAGGATGTCCCCTAGTTGAGCTCTATTTACTCCCCTTGTGAAAAGGAGGTCAAAAACATCTTCAGAGGGACAGTTGAGGTCCTCAAATAATAATAGCCACATATCACTAATAGAAGAGTCTTCAAACTGATATATTTGGACAACAGTATGGAACAGCTCTTATTTGGACAGAAAACAGAAGCTATGGGACCAGGCCAGGACAGCCCAGGGTGGGAAGGCATGGTTTGGGAGATCACCCGCTCAGACTTTAGTATGGACTGTCTCTGTTACCTCTCCTTTGACATCTGAGCCTATGTCCTACGGCTAGAGCGGCTTGTTGGGAAGGATGGGAATGGGAGGAGTTAGTTGATGAGCACTTAGAGATGGCATGGTCACCATATCCAGATAAAAAGGCTGCTAAGACTCCACCTGACTTTTTAGCAAAGGACCTAAGAGTTTTGAGGTGGAGAATCATCCTCAGGAATATTGAATTAAAATGGAGCACAGTGGTTCATCTGAGATTTGCCCTTTAAATCTCATATTAGAGTTATAAATATAACCATGGTTCTGTGAATTCACAAATTCTGCTTCTGACAACATGTTCCCTTTAATATTCCTCATCTACCCTAAGGTGTATTAATTTATCACACATATACCTATAGGACCTCTATCCTATAGTGTTATTGCAGACTGACTGAGACAGCCTAAATGTGGTGAGGGAAAAATTTATAGAGCTGGAGAGTGTGGTCTAATCCCACATTTTCCAGGGAAAGAAACTGAATGGCAAAGTGAATTTCTTAAGGTTATTCAATTGGTCAGTCCCATCTTAAGTGCAGGCCCTCCCATTTGAATTATCAACCCTTCTAGACCAAGAAACATGAAGCTTTCTCCTCTTTCTTATTCCTGGACCTTTTTAGTGGGCTATTACAGCATGAGATGTTGACATTTCATAACAACATTTGAAGAATTTTCTGTTAGTCTAGAAATGGGAAACATACTAATGAAAAAAAGTGTGTGTGTGTGTGTGTATATTATATATGAATAATTGAGGAGTCAGGCAACTTGTCAGCAAATGGTAGACAAGTAGAACAGACAAAAAGCACATGGGAAACCTCCAGTCATAAAGAATATTTTCTGAGCAAAACAGAAACTCATTCTTCCCTACAGCAACCACCATGGGGAGGGAACTTCAGAATCCACCTGGGCATCCAAGAGGCAGATGTTGAGCTTATCTGCAGCGGCTCCAGGGCCCTGGGGTAACTGACACAAGCAGAAAGGGGGGAGGAGTTAGTCCTAACACTGTAGCTGGAGTAACAATTTGCTTTTGCATTAGAAGTGAATTGCTCCCTCACCAGGCAGAAACAGAGCTGTGTACACAAAGGGAAGAGAGTCAGTTCCCCAAACATATAACTAGTGGATGAGCTTTACTGGGCTTTGTGTTTTGGTTGTTGTTTGTTAGGCTCAATATTGTTTGAAGCCATAAGCACTGGTGAAAGAATTTACTGTGGGCAGGTCATTCTCATCGTTGGCCACACTTCTCTCACTTGGTCAAAGGTTACAAAACACCTTTTTCCTGAGAGTTTTAAAAGGAATCGAATTAGATAAAAACATGGATTTGCTCACTGACCACATGCAAGACACAGTGTTTCTTACTCTGGGAAATATGAAGATGAATTCAACGGGCATTCTGCTTTTGAGAGCTACAGTTTGGAGAGGGAATCAGGCGGCACACACAATTAGTTTTATCACCAGGAAGAAAGTGAAAAGTGATGATGTGAGATGAAGGACAAAGGACTAGAAAAGCACAAAGGAGAATTTACTCCTAACATACAGGAGAATCTGCGTTTTTAGAGGAAAAGACATTTTAGCAGGGCCTGAGACACTATGTTCCAGCAGGGGTGAGGGGTAGGCAAAGGGCTGAAGAAAGTCACCTTGGATCTGGAACAATGAGTACTTCAAGAGCCATAAGAGGGAAAAGGAAACAGGGTTAGTAAGTTTCTAGAATATGGCTAATCACCAGAAGGAAGATTTAGTTGTTGTTTTCTTTGTTTGTTTGTATTTGCTTTAAATAAGTCTTAAATTCCCATTCTGCTTCCCTCCCTCAATAGCTCGGGAGAGGGGAGGGGGCAATCCAAGACCAGCAGTGCTTCAAGCTGTCCTCACACATCTCTAAGAGCATTTCAAGACCTTTCCTTTTATAGGATTTGACTTTCTTTGTTCTGAAGGTGAAAAATGTGCCAGCATTGAAATATTTCACCCATGTCAGTCTCTTTAACACATTAACTGCCATGTGCGTTGTATTTAACTCTAGTTAAATACAACTAGAGTTTTGAGCCCGGAACCTCATGAAGCATATGTAACTCATACGTCTCTTCACCTTGGGAGCTGAGAGAACTGTTTTTCAAGTTGCATATAACTCACGCACAGGAAATAATAAAAAATAACAAATTTTTCATTAAATTAGAAAGGATCATTTTGTTTTGGAAGTTTTTATTCTACTTTTGTGATAAAACACCATGGCCCCAAAGGGGAAAAAAATTTTTTTCTAGTGTGGCAGTCAATGTGTTAAAAGTCTATTTTGATTTTTATTTTCCTGCCTGCATGTCATGGGCCCCCCTCAGCTTTTCCGTGTCTCTTCCACTACTTCATCACAGAAGCATTGAAAGGACCAGCTTCACAAGCTTGCTAAGGTGGGGGGAGTGGCCCTTTGTGGTGTCCGAGGTGTCTGCTGGCTGTGGCTGAGGGTGGCAGTGGTTTCCCCACAGGCAGCTTGGGCGTGGGAGTTGGCAGCGGCAGGAAGGGAGAATATCTGAACAGGGTGGGGCCACCAAGTTCTCTTCCACTTCCCAGGACGGCTCCTCACCCCTCTTCTCCCCTCTCCTCAACCAGCGAACAGAGGAGAGGGGAGTGCAGTTCCACGGTATGATCCCAGATCTGCTCAAACTATAGGTTCCCCCTCCTCCTACTCCTCTTCCTCTTCCTCCTCCTCCTTCTCCTTCTCCTCTGTAGTAGACAATGCTGTGAGGGAAGAGCTCTCTGATCTGAACGTTTTCATAGAATGAATTTGAGGAAGACTAAGCTTATGAACACAGATGAGCCCATGAGGAACCTAGTTCCGGATGAGAAAGAAGTCCCTGCAATGTTTGGGGACAGCTGGAAATTACCTACTCCGGGTCTAGTGACAGAACTGGACTCCTTCACAGCTGTTATCTGAATTCAGGAACCAGACTCTGAGACTAAGTAATGGGAATATGCTGTTTCTGGCAACAGAACAGGTTGAGGAGACAAAACACACACTTTTTATAGAACAGGTGGAACACAGAGCTCACCGGTGAATGCTGACCACATGGAAATGCCTCCTAAAAGAATGGAGACCACAGAGTAGAAGTGAGAGACAGCTGTGGTTCTGAGGAAATCAATTTTCCATGTGGTCCTGTGGCACTCACTCTGCATAGCAGACAAGGTGCCGCTGCAGACTCTGTCTGGAGAAATGTCTCTTTTATAAGAATGGATTTAGACTCTTCAAGGACAGAATGACCTTCCTTTCCCTCAGGATCTTATGGAAGAAAATCCCCACAGGGCTCATGGAAATGCACCCTGGAAGACACTGTGGATGTCCTATATTGGTGTTATTTAATACTGAACAACCTAGACTTGGAAAAGTTGAAAATAAAAGGAGTAATAGATGCATATCAATATTACACATTGTGAATAAATATGTATGTTTTCCTACATACATATACAAATACAAATGTGGCAAGACTATAAAGCATTCAAGAAATGATAAACATTAAGTTCACCTATGGGGATAAATAACCTAGTAACTTCCAGAGGTGGCAGATTGATTAAATCAAGAAGGAATACACAAGAGGCTTTCATTGCATCTGAAGGATTTACTTTATTAAGCTGCCTGGTAAGTATATGGGTGGTTATTATATTATTGTCTGTATGCCTGAAATGAAATGCTCTTTTGAACATTTGGATACTATTCTTAAAAAAAAAAAAAATAGCATTGGTGAGGTATAGCTCACATACATAAAATTTACTCATTTAAATTATATGTTTCAATACTTTTTATTATAGTCACAAAGTTGCCAAACCATCACCACAACCCAATTTTAGAACATTTTCCTCATCCAAAAAGAAAAAACATACCCATTAGCAGTCAATTCCCATCCCTGCCGCCTACCTCCAGCCCTACTTTCTATGTCTGTAAATTTACCTATTCTATACAATTCATGTAAATAGAATCAGACAATATGTGTCCTTTTGTAAGTAGCTTTTTTCACATAACATATTTTCAAAGTTCATCCATGTGGTAGCAAGTTTCAGTATTTCATTCTTTATGCCTGAGTAGTATTCTATTGTATAGATATACTACATTTTGTCTGTCCATTTATCAGTCAACAGACATTTGGGTTGCTTCCACTTTTTTGCTATTATGAATCATGCTATTATGAAGATTTGTATACAAAGTTTTGTGTGAACATATGTTTTCATTTCCCTAGGGAGTCAAATCCTACTATCTCTGAGAGTAAAATTTCTGGGTTCTAATCTATAGAACTCTATTTTTAAATTTTTGAGAAACTTCTAGACTGTCTTCCAAAGTGGATGCATCACTTTACATTCTTACCAGCAACATATGACTTTTTCTCTAGTATCAGACCAAGCTGTGAGTTTAATAAGACTATGAGGTTCCCAATTTCTCCACCAATCCTCACCAATGTTCCTTATTGTCTTTTTTATTTCGGTCATCCAGGTAGGTGTGAAGTGGTATCTCATTGTAGTTTTGATTTACAGTTCCCTAATGACTAATGAGTTGAGCATCTTTTAATGGCTTATTGGCCATTTGTATATAATTTTTGGAGAAACATCCATTCAAATACTTGGCCCATACTTAATTGGGGTTTTTGTCTTTTGATTATTGAGTTGTGAGAATAATTAATATATTCTAGAAGCAAATCTCTTATCAAATATATAATTTGCAAATATTTTCTACTGTTCTGTGGGTTGTCCTTTCACTTTATCAATGACTGGTATATTTTGAAGCACAAAAGTTTTTTATTTTGATGAAGCCCGGTTGATCTATTTTTCTTTTATTGTTAATGCTTTTGATGTCATATCTAAGAATCCCTTACCTAAGTTGAGATTATAGATATTAATTTCTATGTTTTCTGCTAAGAGTTTCTCAGTTTTAACTCTTACATTTAGGTCTATGATCCATTTTGAGTTAATTTTTGTGTATAGTGTGCACTAAGGATTCAAAACCTTTCTTTTTGCATATGAATCCAGTTGTTCCAACCCCATTTGTTGAAAGCACTATTCTTTCCCCAGCATAATCATTCTTTTCAACAAAAGGAGCTTTCTCTTTTTTCTGAAGCTTTTTTTAAGAACATAGTCATATTGGATTAGGGCCCGCCCTAAAGATCTCAACTTAACTAAATCATCTGCAAAGACTCTATTTCCAAATAAAGTCATATTCTCAGGTACTGGGGGTTAGGACTTGAACATCTTTTGCGAGGCACAATACACCCCATAACAGTAAGTATATATATCTTGTAGAAATGTGGCCCTATTGTGTTCTGAAAGGATGTACTATTGCAGTCATAGAGTAAGGCCACAATGGTGTGAATGGGGATGGAGACACCACTAAAGGAAGAAGATACTACACTCATCAGTCATCTTTAAAAGTAAAAGATGGAAACAGAAAATGGGGAGGACAGGCCTGAATTTGGGTTTCAAAATGAAATTCCTTCCTCTCTCTGAGCCTTGACTGGAGCCTAGCCATCAGAATTGAGACACATGTGAGGTGTTTTTGGGTGGGGAGAAAACCTGGCCTCTTCCTTAAGGGTAGAAGGAGGACAGCCTGTGAGCAGAAGGCAGTCCTATGGAGGCCAGAAGAATTGCCTGGGGACTAGTGCTCCAAGAGCAGCCATACCCAGTGCCAGTTGTAAGTTATTCTCCGTGTGGAAGTCCCTCTGCAATCCCCAGCCTTAAGCAAAGTCTTATTAAACTCACAGCTTGGTCTAATATTAGAGAAATTCATGCTTGGACTACAGTGCTAAAGGCAGGCAGAGGAATGGTGGTGGATACCCTACCCATCAGTGTGTCCAAGAACCAAAAAATTTCAGGTTATGGTCTACAATCATATTGGTTAAGTCACCCACAGTAGCCCAGGCTAACATAGGAACACTTGTGTGAAGCCCCCTGAGAACTCCCAGATAACAGAGTCTGGATATTTCTATTGATATGACCTAATTTGTACCAACTTTCTGCTGAGATATTCAGGTTACTTATAAGCATTGCTACTGACAGCTCAAATCACGGAAATTAGTTATCATTTTAGAAGCTGCTATAAATCATTAAAACCACATGCTTAAAGACAAGTTCCTTAAAGAAAAGAAAGGTAGACATTTCCAAGAAACAAAGCTAATCATTTTGTAATCGCCCACATTATTTTGGTTACATTGCAGGTATTTAGTGGTCAGCCTTTCTTTAACTCTTAAAAATGAATATAATTGAGACCAGGGACCACACTTGGAAAACCACTACTGGAGAGAACTTTGCCATTAAATGTGTAGCATCTTGAGATTGAGGGGACACCTGTCCCCGGCATGACAGTTCAGAACCTATTCAGACCAGCTCATGCAAAGCTACCTAAGTCATTGCTGTCCTCCCTTGTCTCCCATGCTGGGGCAAGTCTTGCTGTCTGGAAAACACAGCTGAGCACTCTGCCTTGTATTGTGACTGATTTGCTTCAAGTACTTTGGGTGAAAAAACTCTGTGGGATTTTCCACTTCGGCATGTCTGTCTGGTCTTTTATTTGTCTAACTGACCCTAACATTTATATGCATCATGAAAGTAACCAACCAGGTGATACCAACAAAAATCCATACTATACACATTCTCAGTTATGAAATATTAGAATTTTTTTAAATTAGGAAAATAAAAAGGGCATCTGAGATCGCCCCTTCTCTTCAATATAGTAGATGAAGGTTCTGGTTAGCACAGAAGACAGAAAAATAAAACAAAATGTAAGTATTTGCTGAAAGTCCATCTTCTAGGCCATCTCACTGGGAGAACTGCAATGTCAGTATTTTTGGATCTTTCCTCTTGAACTGATTCGATTCTCAGAGACGAATATTCTAAACAGGGGGTAGGAAGAGCAAAGAGGGGTGGATGTCCCAGCACTCAGTCTGTCAATGACTATCAATCCTCTTCTTCCCAGGACTCACTAGAACCTTCAAATTTGCCTCTCATTCCCTAGTTCCAAGAGCCTCTCTTCACTTTAATAAGCAACTCCATTTTGAGCAGGAGAGGGCAGTGGATCAGGTCTTGCTCAAACATCAAACCACCATAACCATCCTTCACATGATGGCTACCCCTCCTCACCAGTTCTGGAGCAACATGGCACTACTTGACCCTTAATTTTTGAGGATTCGGCAGCATAAATTGTAATGCATGTCTGCTTCCCTCGGGGGGCGGTAGTGGGCTAGAGCACTCCTGGGCTGCTTAGTGTTGCGTTCTGTGGAGAAGCCATCCTCTTTCCTGGACTCTCTCCAGGTGTTTGCTGTTGTGAATATTCTGGGACATACTTCCTAGTACACATGTGAGGAAGCTTTGTTTTGAAAAGACCTTTAGGAGCTGGGGCCAAACTTTTTCAAAGTGGTTTTACTAATTACAGAATCATCAGCAAAGTAAAAGAAATCCTGAATGTCCACGTTTTCTCCACACTTAGTATTTAGACTGGGCTGATTCTACTACCCAGGCCCTGCTACACTTAATTGTGGGTCAGCGTTTAAAATAAGCCATAAATAAGTAGGACACCCTCTCTCTGCACACCCTGCCTAACCAAATTCCTTGCACGCATGTCGACACACATGCCTGTGTGCAAGGTTGAAGGCTCTGCCAGACACAACCAGCGTGAACTTCCTTCCAGAATAACCGAGGGTTAAACTCCCAGAAATAAAAACGTGAAACTGAAGCCCCTGGGACTTACAGTTCTCAATGGCGGCTGCACGCAGTGCTCTCTGGTGTCTATAGTCAGAGGTGCTCTCTGCGCAGGCAGATGCTAATGCCATGTGGACCTTCCTCTTGCTCTCGGAGGTGGCATCGGAGGCGGCGATATCCCAGGCAGCGGTGTAAGGCTTGTCCGTGACCTTCACCTGGAAGGAGTGGGAGCAGCTAGACTAACCTGAGGGGACCTTGTGCTGGGAGGTGACACTAGAGACCTGCAGATTCCTGGTGACTGGGGCGTGCAGACCAGAGTTGATCTGAGAGAAAGCACCATTAAAAGGCAGAGAAGAGAGACCAAAAGGTCCTCCAGGTTGGGGTGGGTGAGGGATTGGGAAGAGTGACTGGAAATGCAGAAAGGGCACTTGGGGCCAGTTACCCTGTCGCACAAGGAGAACCACCTTAGGAAGATGAGCCCTAAGTGTAGCATGTTGGGGACAAATGATAGTCTGTGCTTAAGGGTTTTACAGGAGCAAGTCTAGGCAGGAGATACTCTCCATGAATGTGACTCACAGGGACCGAGTAAAGACACCTTGATTCCTCAAGGGAAGACCCTCTGTAAGTGCAAGGAATGTGGGAAAGAGTTTAACAAGAACTGCCGCCTTGTTCAACATCAGCACGTTCACACTGGAGTGAAGCCTTATGAATGCCAGGAGTGTGGGAAAGCCTTTTATGAGAAGGTAGACTTCATTCAACACATGAAAATTCACACTGGGGAGAGGCCATATAAGTGCATGGAGTGTGGGAAGGTCTTCAACGTAGGTCACACCTCATGTACCACCACTGGATTCACACTGGAAAGAAGCCCTATGAGTACAATGAATGTGGAAAGACCTTCAACTACCAGTCTGTTTATGTACAGCATGATATGACCCACACTGGACAAAAACCCTTTGAGTGCAAATGTGGGAAAGACTTTCACTACAACTCTTCCTTAATCCGGCACATGAGGATTCACACTGGAGAGAAGCCCTACAAGTGCAGTGAATGTGGGAAGACGTTCACCTACCATTCTGTTTTTTTCCGCCGTAGTATGACCCATACTACAGGAAAGCCCTACAAGTGTAAAGACTGTGGGAAAGGTTTTTCCTACAGCTATTCCCTCACTCAGCACACAAGGAGTCACACTGGAGAGAAGCCATTTGAGTGCCTCAAATGTAGAAAGGCCTTTGCCTACCATTCTGCTTTTGTCCGCCATAATAAGATCCACACCAGAGGAAAAAAACCTTTGAGTGCAAAAGATGTTGGAAATCCTTTTGTGACATTTTTTCTTTCCTTTGACACATAAGGAGCTTCACACTAAAGAGAAGAGCTCTGAATGCAGAGTGTAGGACAGCCTTGACCCGCAGCTCTTCCCTCGCTCAGCATCGACGAATTCATGCCAGAGATAAACTCTGTGAGGTATGTGAGAAGGCCTTTTGCAAATGGGCCCATCTTGGTCGACATCTGAGAACTTAAGCTAGGAAAAGAGATTTTGACTAAAACTAGTGAGGAAACCTTTTGGCCACAGGAAGTATCTTCCTCAGCATCTGAGAATTTATCCAGGAGAGAGACCTATTAGTTATTGTGCACTTAAAAGAACCTCCAGTTGCAACTGGAGTAACATAGGTTACATCATTAAGCCATCCCAGGAGTATTTAAAAAAAAAAAACTCAAAACAGAATAAGTAGGAATGGAGCTGTAGAGGAGAAAAAGAAATTCATGCACAGCTTCTGCCAGACTTCTCTGAAAGCCAAGCCTATAAAATTTAGAATTTGGTTCTTTATTTGGGGGATGTCTGAAAGGTAAAAAGGCCTTGCTTCATTATTTGTTCTTTATGTATGTTCACTCCTAATGACAAGAGACTTGTCCTCTGTAAAGATTTATTGAACACATTCTTTGTTCTAAAACATTGTTTCTATTCTTGAGGAATGTGTCTTTGCGAGAAATGTGAAAGCTTAAGTCATAAAATACTGGAAATTGTGTGAAATCAGAAAATAAAAATGCTGCCACAAAGAAGTATATCTATGCACATAAGGATCCATGTACAAATGGGCACATTTTACTCTATCATTTAAGACTATTTAAGGCTTTAATTTAAAAAAAAAAAATCTCTTTCATGATGTGGTTTTGAACACCCAGAATTCTTATTTTTTCCTTGACCCTGATATACTTGTTTGTTCTGATTCATTTTCTCAGGGACATGAGGATGATGGTGCAGCTGTGTTCCTTCCTCAGGCAAGCCTTGATTATTTCCTCTATGTTTTCTCAGCTTCTCCGGCCCTCTATCAAGGGAGCTCTCCAAGACTATGGATCAGTTTTCTAAGGGTTAAACTAGAGCTAAAACAAACAAAACAAAACACAGTTTACTTAACCTAACAAGAAAGAAAAAGTTTAAAAAGATTATAATGTATTAAAATGTGAAGCATGGATCCTTTAACATGTTAATTCAGTTTCTAGAAATCTTGAGAAATGTTCTTACAAAAATGCAGAGATGTGTGTGCAAAGAATAATTACTGCAGTTTTGCTTTTATATATGAAACATTGAAAACAACCGTAAGTCCCTCAGTAGGAAAATAAGTTATGGTGCATCTGTTCTATGAAATACTATGAAACAACAATATCCTTGGTATGTATGGTTATTAAAACATCTCTAAGATACAGTGTTAGGTAAAAGAACAAGATTCAGGAAGTAAAACTAGATCTAGAAGGTTAAACCTAAAACTGTTAACAGTGACTTTCTACTGGGAATGGGACAAACCAGGGCTGTAGGGAATGTTCAGTTTCTACTTTATATGCTTCAGTATTATTTACGTTTTTAAAAATAAAGAGCATGTATTATTTTTGCAATAAATGTTTAAATATTTTAATAAAGATAGCACCTTGGGATAAAAGTGATTTCTTAAAAAGCATAAATTTTACAGAATTTTTTAAAGTCCCAGTCTTACTATGCCTTAAAAAAATAACTGATGGCCGGGCGCGGTGGCTCACGCCTGTAATCCTAGCTCTCTGGGAGGCCGAGGCGGGCGGATTGCTCAAGGTCAGGAGTTCAAAACCAGCCTGAGCAAGAGCGAGACCCCGTCTCTACTATAAATACAAAGAAATTAATTGGCCAACTGATATATATATAAAAAATTAGCCGGGCATCGTGGCGCATGCCTGTAGTCCCAGCTACTCGGGAGGCTGAGGCAGTAGGATCGCTTGAGCCCAGGAGTCTGAGGTTGCTGTGAGCTAGGCTGACGCCACGGCACTCACTCTAGCCTGGACAACAAGCGAGACTCTGTCTCAAAAAAATAAATAAATAAATAAATAAATAAAAAATAACTGAGACAAAGGATCCAGAGCTACTTGGTCAGATTTAATAAATGATAAGGTAGTTTAAAAATGATAAGCCAGCATATATGTAAAAGAAGGAATGTAAAAATGAGAGTTCAACATAAGCTACTCCTCAATCAACATTTATTTCCTTTAAATTCCTAGTAATTTAGAAATGCCCCTTTGCAAGTGGTTGGATTTGAGGTATCAGGTTTCCATGTCCTTGGAGTTGATCACAAGGAAAGCACCTTGATTTCTGTTAATGTCAATGCATTTTGTGTATGTACACATACACATTTGCTGGCCATAGCAGTTTTTAAAATTTTGCTACTGAATGAATGTGGTTAGGTTATACTGGGCTTACTTTCAGACTTTGTGATACATGTTAGTCTTCTAAATGAAGAGAAGTTAGATGCATTTTTTCCCAATGTAATATTCATGCCAAGTAGTCAGACCTATTTTCCAGTAAGGGAAAACATGTTTGATATCTACAGATCATACCTTAAAATTTGCCTGTGTTCTCCTTCACAAAGTATGTGAATATTTGTTAGCATCATTTCATTCAGGAATCCTATACCATCAGAAATATATCCTCTGTTTAGAAATGAATAAGAAATGCAATTTTCCCACAAGCAAACATGTAACTCACAGGTAAAACTCTGTTCGGGCATTTTAGTTGTAGTTTGCCCAAAAAGAGTTGCCCCACTCATTGATTTTGTGAGTTTTCTTCTCTTCTTTAGCAAGAGAAGTTAGTGACTATGTCTTGATATAAGTAGATTCCGACCATTTGGGGTCAGTTTCTGAAAGTGGACTGTGACTGAGAAGACATTATTGGCTTAGGAAGAGAAAATGTCGCTTCGAGATCTCTTTTCTGCAAGAGTCATTGAGTGGGCTCTTGTCTAAGTGTAGACTAAGCAGGCTTCCTTGCCCCAAGAGAGATGAATGTAAGACCTTTAGCATTTCCTGTGGTTTTAAAACCCTGCCTCCACTTGTTGAAGGCAGGTGGCCCCTGAGACACAGGGACAGCAATTCTTCATCTGAGGGTAGTGGTGGTGGTTGATGTGATCCACTGCTTCCTGGGAGGTTATGATTGTCACTCAAGAAAGTTATAATTTAAGAGACCCCAAGTGGGGTCTCAGTGTGATTATGCAATGATCTGCATTTGTCAGGGTGTGCTCATAGTAAACAAAAAATCCATGGAATTTTTCAGGGCAAAATTCAATTGCAATTTGCATAGCAGGAAAAAGTAGCTTCCCTGGATGGTATAAACTGATGCAATTCCATTTCCCTCCACGCCTGGTATTAGAAGAAGTCCAGCCCACTTTGGTGTATGTGTCTAGTGTTGTAGGACAATTTAATCATGGGGGGCGGAGGGGCATGGGAACTCTCAGAAGATGAGGCTGAGCTTTATGTACGGGAAGTCTGAGGGACCTGTGAGCACTCATGGGCTTAACTGGAAAAATGGGGGGGGGAGGGGAATTTCCATATTTAAATTACAAGTTTATAGGGCAATTCATTCCAGTCATAGGTAAAAAGTCATTTTCTTAAAGCAAATCAACAGGCATTTGAGAGCTGTAATTCTTTAGATACCACATTTGGCTTATTAAATATTTTTCAATGAAGGATTTTGAATGTATAGCTCTCCTTTAATTTCCATTGCTGCTGCTGAGAAGTAAGCTTTCTTCTCTGTGTAGGTCCTTTTAAAATCTATTTATCTTTGATATTCTATCATTTCAATATGATGTGTCTAGGTGTGATTTTCTATTAATAATTTATCCTGCTTGGCACTCATAAGGATTTCCAAATCTGAGGATTCCTATATTTCCTCAATTCTGGAAAATTTTCATACATTATAACTTTTGATATGCATCTTCCTCATTATTTCTATTATTACTTTCTGTAGATTTACATTATACCTTCTCCTTTCATCTTTCCTTTCTGTTAACTTCCTTCCGTATTTCCAATTTCTTTGTTCCTCCATGCATTTGGAGTAATTACTTTATATCTGCCTTCCGGTTCATTAACTCTCTTTTCACCTGTGTAACTGAAACTTTTAAATGCCGGTGCTTATATGTTTTATTTCTACAAGTTCCACTTGGTTCTTTTAAAAAAAATCAGCTCAATAATTTCTTATACTTTCAATAATTCTTTTATTTTAGATATTGTATTCAATATTTCTAATATCTGAAGTTTTCACTGTTCTGATTCTGCGTCTTGATGTTTCTTTTGATGTTCTTTTGTGACATCTTGTGTTCTCATTTGTTTTGTGATTTTTATTTTTGAGCTAATATTAATCGAAATTTCATCTTTGGAATTCTTTGAGGTTTGGAATCAACGTGCATCCTTCAGGGAGGATTTGTGTTTGCCCCTACCAGGCACCTGGAAGAACTACACAGCCCAGGATATTTTGAATTCACAGCATGGGATTTCTTGGCTCATGTAAGTAATGGGAATTCTATCCTTAAATTCAACGATAGTGCTGCGCTGTTATGAATTTCTCAGGAGAGATTTATCCTTCCGAGCATCCGAGAGGTAAGACAGACATTTATATTTACTGCACTTCCTTTGAGGGGCACTTTTTTCCTATTTTCACCGAGGATGTCACCTTTTAGGAGCACCAGCTCTAGGCAAGAGTGTTTGATCCTATTTCACACCTTGCTTAGAATCTGAGATTTGTGTCCTCTCTCCCAAATACAACTTTCCCTGTATTTGTGCTTTCTTGTCATTTTTGGCCTCTAAAAATTATCCTTTCTTGCCAATAAAACTATGCATTTTTTAAAATATATAGTTTTTTTGAATTTTACTTTCTTTTTTAGGTGTTTTGCACCAGAAGGATCTTTTTAATATCTAGTATTCATATCGCCAGAAACAGAGCTTCTATTTTTCATTTCATTAGCTATCTCAAGTCTTCCTAGCCTTTTGAATTCAACCAAATGGCAAATTTTAACAAGAAAGAACCAACTCACATAGGCCTGACAACTTTTTATTTTGCAAAATAACAATAACCAAAAAGAAAAAGGCAAAAACAAACAAAGAAAAAATACCTTCTACTCTCACCATCATTCCATAATGGAAAGTTAGAAAGACATAAGAGAAGCAGCCTTAAAATCAAATTTACTTTACTTCATTCCACATTATGCTGAGATTGGTGACAACTTTGTCATAGACTATCACTGGTCCATGGGCTGGCATTTGGGAACCACTAAGCTAGGTTAGTGATTAGTAGGTCCCTCAAAGAGAGTGCAGTAAATACGAATGTCTGTCTTACCCTTGGGATGCTGGGAAGGATAAATCTCTCCTGAGAAATTCATAATAGTGAGGCACTGTCATTGGATTTAAGGATAGAGTTCCCATTACTTAATAGGAGCTGAGAAATCTCATGCTGTGAATTCAAAATATCCTGGGCTGGGTAGTTCTTCCAGGTGCCTGGTAGGGGCAAACACAAATCCTCCCTGAAGGATGCACCTTGATTCAAAGCCTCAAGGAATTCAAGAAGGTCAATCTATCTGAAAGTGTACTCACTATAAAATCTATTAATCGGAGGTTCTAACCACCAACATCAAGCCAACTGCCAACTGGGCTAATGCCATGAAATTTACTTATTTGTAGTTGAGCAAAAATCCCAGTTTATAAAAGCGAGAAATAAAGCATTGGAGGTAAAGTCCAAATCTTGAGTCCTACCTGTAGTGGGAAAATAATTTTATCTTTTAGCCTCAGATTCTTCATCTGGGAGAACAATACATGACTCATATTGATATTTTGAGGACTAAATGTGAGGAGATCTTATTGGGGTTACTAACCTCTTTGTTTTTCCCCCCGTGCTAAAATACAAACTAAATCCTCCCAAAAGGAGCAGCTCCAAACTCCACACAACAGGGCTTTCTTTTCAACATGGCTGCAGAATAGGCAATGTGCCCAGTTGATTTCTACCATGGAGGAAGAAGCTTTGGCCAGCTAAGAATTCCAGGAGAATAAGTTTTGCTGACAAGAGGGATAACCACACCAAAATTTAAGCATGGAAGGTGCCAGTTCCTGTGGCAGTGCTTGACACATTTAAGTGTTCGTTCAGTAGGTGAATGAGAAATAGGAAAACAAATCAGAGCTCTATAAAAAATGAGCCACAAACTACTAGCAAAATTACCCTGTGTTCCACTTCAAGTCTTTCCCCTCTTCAGTCCTCTTCTCCTCCCCTCCTCCTTCTCCTTCCCACCATGCAGTGCTTCTCCAACAAGTTCTGCACAATCCCAGAGGCAAAACCTGGCTTTGGGAGAAAACAGGCAGAATTAAATTCAAAATGCAGATCCATCCTTTCAGGGTCCACACAATCTGTGTACAAGTCTGTCATGCAGTAACTGCTTGCAGGGCTCCACGGTGGCTCTGAAGGCCTTCAGGATCATCCATCAACCATATAAGGATGGTCAGCTACGCGCTACGAATAACAACCCTAGTTAACCTTCATTGAGCATTTTCATTGTGCCAGGCTCTGTGCCTGTTTTATATGTACTATCACATATGACTTTCAGAGAAACCCATCAAGTTAGGTACTGTCATCATCCCTATTTTCTAGATAGTGAATCTGTAGCCTAGAAAGGTGAACTCACTTGCCCAAGGTCACAGAGCCAGTACTCTGCAAAATCCATGCTCTTAACTATGGCACTATATATAATACAGATTTTAAACCACTTCAAAGTCTTTGGCATGGGTTGTGTGTAAGCATATTCATAATGTGAATTTTCTTAAATCTATTCCTTCTGATTTTCTTATACCAGGATATAAGTTAAAAAGATAAATATGAAAAATGAAAACCAAGTCTAAAACTGAAAGTAGAATTTGAAGTGACTTCAGTAGAGAGAAAAGAACAAAACTGTTCTTCTTTATCATGTTGTCTTCTCCTTCCTCTGTCTCAGTCCTATCCCTTTCTCTGCTTTATCACCACCACTCTCTGTTTGATTTAGAGTCATTTCTTGCCTCCACTACTATGGCAAAGGCTTCCCAACTGACCTCTTTGCATCCACTTTTGCCCACCCCAACTGCCCCCCCCATCCTATCAATATTTCAAGCGATGACACGATGCTTTAAAAACGGCCAGAGCAGTTGCTCAAACACTGATCTCGTTGTGTCCATCCTCCTGCCTAAAACCCTTCTCAACGGCTTCCCTTTACACTTAGGAGAAAGGCGAAAGTCCATAATGGGGCCCTCCCTATCCGGGCCCTGCCCATTCCTCCAGCCACGGCCACTTGTTACCTCTACTTCAGCCCCCCAGCTTGTGTCCGTCCTGTTCTCTCTGCCTGACCAGCCCTGCCCTCACTTCTCCACCTGAGGAGTCTCACTCATCTATTAGACTGCTCACCATTCCCCCACCTGGGCTTGCGTGTTCCTGCTGCATGGCAGGGGCTCAGTAAATGTGGTTAAGTGAATGAAGGAAGGAATGAATCTGTGGTGGTCCATGTACAGGTCTGTTGATGTCTAGTTTTAATTTTGTATCGTCCTGAATGATGAGGCTGGAATTTTTTCACCTTCTGCCTCTGCCATGATTGGCTCAGGATCTGGCTCAGCTCTGAGGCAGCCATGGGTCTCATTCCCAGTCTCAACAGAGAAGACAGAGGCAAGGCCTACCTCAGAAGAAAGCTGCTCGGCGAAGTAATCGCATTGAGTGATCTGTACCTCTCAGGAAAGCTTGAGGCTAAAATCAACCAGTGACCAGGAGCCAGGAAGATACTGGGTGGTATGCATGGGCCCTCCTGATTGATCATTAGAGCAATAGGTCAACATCATGACTTCCAGCAGAATAAATTGGGATAGCCAGGTGGCCATTCCTGAGCTCCTGCTCTTGATACTTCAACTGCTTTCCCTGGGCACTGAGACTTAGCTGCCTGTCTGCACTCTGCACCTCCACCCCTCTTCTTACATCCCAGCTGCTCTCCTAATACTCTCTGATGGTTGCCTGGCCCTCCCCACGACATCCTTGTCAACCTCATGGCTGTCCTTCTCCAGCTCCCATGATCTTGGAGAAGTCCCTAAATTCACTCAAGTCCCCAACCCTCTAGGGCCAGCAGGATCCAATAATCCATTCCCAAGCCTCTCAACATATTAATTAAAGAGTAGGGATTGGGTATGGTCTTTCGGCTTTAAATCTGGTTAGATTCCAGAAAGGATATGGACCTGTGGCAGATACCATGATTGGCTTACTTCAAATTTATTCTAACCTCCTTGTAATGTATTTCCTGTTTGGGGCCAGAAAGCCAAAAACTATGTTTCCTAAACTCCTTTGCAGGGAGGATTCTACAAAGACTCTCAAATACACTCAAAGGAGACTTGAATTCAGAACTGAATTAAAGGAGGAGGGAGACAGAGAACACATATGCATTTGCTAGCATGGATCGAGGCAGAGGCAGCATGTTTTGCACCCAGCAGCTTCCTAATTCAGTAACTTCTTGCAGCAGAAATGCAACTTTCCTGATTATGAGTGAGGTTGTACAACTGTGGGGGCTGGGAGTTCTTAGAAGCTCATCTTAGAGCCAGTTCTTCCAGGCCCTCAAATAACTTTATAGTCATTTAATATCTGGTAATAAATCCTTTTCTGCTTAAACTGGCTAGAGTGATTTCTGTTGTATGAAGCTTCCAGAAATACAAACCCTACAGAGTGAACAGTAGACCTTTGGGGCACTAGGCATAGACTTGCTCATTCTGCCTGGAGAGCTTATCCCAGGCCTAGGTCATTTCTTGTCTGTGAGCATCAGTCTCTGGGCAGCACCCTTAAGACACCATACCACACAGCACACTTGTGTCCAGCTTTCAGTGACACCAGGCTAAAGAATTATTCCCAGGAAGAGTGAGTCAATTCACACAGGGGCCAGTCCTTATACTGCGGCCTCTAATTGCCTCTTTTGCTTTCCTTATTTACTGACTTTGCACTTCCCCTCTTATTTTTCCCGTGAGTCAGCTTATAGACTCTCTCAAGGAACTCCTCATTATCCCTATTCTAGAGCCATAAAGCAAAGTTGTAAGCCACTTTTACCAATTGCATCAAACATAAATAGTTACTCCTCCTAATGGCTCCATAGTATTCTGTATACACTCCAACATAGAGTTTGTCTCTTTATACTATTATTACCTGTTCACTTTCTATAACTTCCACTAGAATGTGTCTATACCAGGGTGAGGTCAGGGTTATTTTACAGAGTACTGACTTCCTTGTGCTTAGTACTATGCTTGGTATGCAGTTAAGTATATAACAAATAGTTCTACAATTTGTTAATGAATACATAAATGTATAACTGTGGTGTTTCTTGTTAAACCCCAGAGTCTTTCCCTCTGGGGAAAGAGAGAGATTTAAAGCCTCTGACTAAATCTTTTGCCAATCAACAGAACTCTACTACAAGGAGAAAGAGAATTGCCAAAAGTCTACTGCTTGAACAAATAGACTATTCTGGAATTGATAAATCACATAAAAATTGCGTAATCTCATGCTTCCCTTGGGGAATATCAAAATTCTATAAAGGTAAGTTATTGTGTAACCTCTACAAAGCCCTTTCCCCATGTTATGATTTTCTTGTGCTTAGAATTGAATATATCTCAATATCTTCTATTAAGGTATAATTATATGAGATTTCTGAAATCCAAAATAGAATTCTTTGACCATATCAAAGTCCTCTTTGGCAGCTCCTTTTCTTGAAGATTGGCATTCACAGATCTCCAGTTGCACCCATGTTCCTGCTCATAGCAAGCAACACACAAATGAATAGCAAATGGTGTCAGAAAAACAATCCTGAACACCTGTGTATGTTTGTTTGCTTTTGGCATTTCATTCAACTGCTAGCTATAAATTAATTATCCAAGTCAAAATTAATTTATTTCTCCCTCCTCTGTTGCCCAATAGTACTTTCTTTATTCTGCAATTATAGCACCCAGCACCTTTTCCCATGTATTGCAAAACTAATGTCTGCTCAGAACTTTAAAGTTTATAAAGCACTTACATGTACTTAATTCACTGGAGTCTCACTGCAGTCAGGTGACTTAGGGCCAGCATTAATGAGAAATGAGAAATGGAAACCTGAAACCCAGATAAGTAGGTAGCTAACAAGTACAGAAGTGGGTTTGAGCTCAAGTCTTTTGGTTCAAAACCTGTGTATTTCACACACCAACTTCATAAAACAGAAAATGTCTACAATAGGCTCATGGAAAGTCGCAGTGTGATTGCTTTTTGTAGGCTCTGAAAAATACTATGTTAAGAAAACATATATAGCTTTTTTTTTTTTTTACATATATAGCTTTGTTTAACTTTTTCTGTGGCTCACCTATTAACATCCTATAAAATCAAATTCCTATACTGGTTTCAGAACTGCTACATCATTTATTCGAGGACTAATAGAGAACCACAACTATCACTGGGATGAAGGTCTTAGATGGTGAGTTAGCTTCACTCACTAGCTACCTGACTGGTTCTCATACACCAGGCCCAAAGCACTTAGACTCAAATTTATGCCACAGCAATGTTATAAATGATAGCTATTACACTCATACAAGCTATGAGTCTACCACACTCTAACCCAAGGAGTGTCTCTAACCACCTGAATCAGAATCACCCAGAATTATAATTCAATAATCCATGCAGCTTTCCAGCTTCCATGGTAAAGCTACCAAATTGGAGGTCTCATCCTGGGTAGGGAACACAATAATGTAAGATGCTGAGACCCAGTCTATTTAGTGGTCCTCTATTTTCCCAATTCCAGGCCTGCACATCATAAGTTTAATAGATTGTTGTCACTGTTGCTTTTAAATCTTCATGCCCACTGAAGTTTGAAGACTACTGATCAACTATATAACAAACCATAATAAGAGAAATAAGTATAGACAATAAAATAATAAATAAACAAAATAGTAAAAAAAATAAAACAGAGAAGTATGAACAGAGTCAGGAAGGACCAAGGTGAAGATAATAAGTTCCACATAGAAGGCTCTAGAAGACTTTACAGAGCACATTATAGTTGAATTCCAAGGCATTCAGAATTCAGAATTCAGAAATCAGAATTAGCTGATCAGAAAAGCACATAAAAGCACTGCCCGTGGGAAAGCGTATGCTGGCTTCCAGGGACAGTATCTTAGGTGTCAGATATGAGCATCAGATATGAGCAAGTTTTCCATGATGGCTTGGGGGACAGAGAGCAGAGGGCAGAGGTGAGGGCAAGGGAAACTGATGGGAGGTGAGGCTGGCTACAATGACCCACGCCAGACTATGAAATGTCTTAGTGACAATGTGTATGTGTGTCTGTACCTGAATTCTTCAAGCTGTGAGTGATCTTAAGAGTCACTGGCATAGCTGCCGCCTAACCTGGCAAGAGGGAGGGCGGCTCTCAGACGTAGAGCTCCCACAATGCTCAGTTGTTTTTCAGTGTATAGCAGTCCTCATGTGGCCACCAGGTGACCATTTTCAGCTACTTTGGACCTTTTCTGGTACATTAACCAGTCAAGTCAAAGGGCCTAAACGTGCTGAGGCCCTGAGTTGCCCACTGTGACTTTCAAACACACTGGATTGTCTAGCCTATGATTTATCTGAAAACAAATCGCAAATGGGGCCATGAATCATCTTCAGCAACCGCGGCGTTAGAGCCAAACAGTAAATTCTGAGAAACCAATTTCCTCTGTGGGCAGAACCCAACTCCTGGTGTCTGCTCATTTGTCCAAGCCTTGGAAACAATGGAGAACGCTGACAAGAGTCTGTGACAGGTCCAGCCTGGCCAGGATTTGCTAAGGGGATTACAGAACATGGGGAAAAGAGTGGGCTCCCTTGGCCCCTGTCCCTCAGCGGAGAGGGGTGAGGACAGGCCCTCTGCTCACACACTAAGCCTCTAACCCCCAGAAAATCAGCCAGGAAGAGGCCTGCAGGACCGAGGAAGAAAGCAGTTGCTGGACCCCAAGAAAGGTGGGCAGGAACCAGAACGAAGGGGATTCTGGACATTTTCCCTGTGGCTCTCACCCCTGCTCTACTGAGAGAGGAAAAGCAACCTGAGCAAGTCCCACCATTACTCTCACCTTTTTTATATCAGCTTGTTTCTGCCTCCAGTTGGGTCCTTTCTCTCTGATCTCAGAGGAGGACAGGGAAGCACAGCCCTTTGCTCAACATCAACCTGTTGTCTATCTGTGCCCTTGAGATTGACCCTTCCCGTCCAATGATAATGGCCAGTGTGTCCTAAACCCTGACCACACCTTTACACAAAGGGTCTCACACAATCCCCTCAACAGCCTCATAGACTACACACTATTATTATCTGTGTGTTACAAATGAGGAAACTTGAGCACACAGAGGTGAGTCATTCATCCACAGTCACCACCGACCGCACAGCCACAGGGCTGGGATGTGAACCCAGGTATTCTGACTCCAGAACTCATAAGCTTAGCCTTTGCATGGTCCTGCTTCCCAGGCAGAAATGAAGCTTGATCATACAAGCAACACAGGTTCCTTATAGGAAATTTGGGAAAATACAAAAAAGGCACAACTAAAAAAATAAAAATCACCCACTTCTACTGTTTGAGGTAGGGTATAAAGTAAAAAGTGAAAATCCTTTCTTATTTCTAATTTCAGCTCTCAAAAGTATCCTCTGTGCTTCTAGGCTTTTTCCCTCTAATGTTTACACAATTATGTGTAGGTGTCTGTGTACACCTACAGTGTTTTTTAAATAATAGTGACTTCATACTGCACAATAAAATTATTTTCCACATTGCTTTTTTCACTTAATACACCATCCATTCAAACCTCATTCAATGATTCATAGTAATCCACTGTCTGCTAATCTAAATTTATTCAAGTACTATAATGAATAAATATCTTTGTCCATATGTCTTTACATATCTATGCTAATAGTTCTATAAGATACATTCCAACAAGTGGCTCAGAAGACACATGTGTTTTCCATTTTGCTCATTGTCAAATTGCCCAGGGGACCTTTCATTCATTATGATGACAAAAAAAGATGGTTGTTGGTAAGTCTACATTGTGATAAAAACTACAAATAATAATAGTTTATTTAAGTATACTTGTATACAAGACTGAATAAGTAATATACAGGGGTCTTCTCTTGTACATTTCAAACTCTTCCTCACTGAGAAACTGGAGAAGCACCTTCTATTGTTGCGGGTAAGAAAATGTGTCTCTGTCTGGCCTTTCTGGAATTCTCCTCCTTGAAACATCCTTTAACTCTGCTGGGTGGCGCTGCTCTTGCCCACGTTAGTTCACATTGGGGTGTCTCTTTCTGGTATATGCAACTTCGTTTTATTGACTATTTTTTTTTGAAAGTGTACATTCTAAACACCTGCACTTGTTCCTAATAGACTTCAAATATGAAATCGTTACCAACAACTTTCCTCAAACGTCTGCTCCCCCAGTACAGTCCTCGAAACGCTTGCTGCAGGTTTCTGGGGCTGCTCGCCTGGCCCTGCACCTCCGCCCCATAACCTGTGAATCTGAGGGCTCTGCGTCCTCTAGTCAGCAAAGAGGAGGGGAATGTCACTTTTGTTTTTTCAGGAAGAGTAACTTCCAGATGGAGCTGCTGTTAAAAACAGACCACTTGAAGCTTCCTGGTCTAACTCTTCAACTTTTCTCCAGACCTGTGCTGCCCCTCCCAGAGGGATTTCCTCCTCAGCCAGCTCACACCCTGCCCTGTGGCCCTCTCCTCAGCGACCCTGTGGTCCTCCTTCGCCCTGTGTGGTCAGACAGGCCCCAGATGCCCCACTCTCTAGACCTCTACTTGACCCAGCATCTCCGTGCCTGAGAGGCTGAGTACCTGCATGCGGAACAGATGGGGTTTGGGAATCAGAAAGTTCAAATTCAGACTCTTGGCCCTGTTTGCTGAGTGGTCTCGGGCAAGACACTGACCTCTCTGTACTGCAATTCCCTGAGTTATTAAATAGGAGTAATGAAAAAATTGAACTCGCAGAACTGTTGAAAGCACCTGGTATATAGTGTCTGGCACACACTTGTAACAATTGGTAGGTATTCTTAATATCATTCCAAAGCCAAACTTCTCAAAGGAGGCATTACTGGTAATGTCATATAAAATTTTAGGATTTTTTCAAATTTGGGAATTCTATCAAGTTTCAGCCTTGGAAGAGGCTCTAGGTCAGGGGCCCTCAAACTTTTTAAACAGGGGGCCAGTTCACTGTCCCTCAGACTGTTGGAGAGTGCACACTGTGGGCCTGGGATGAGTTGGCTGCTGAGCAGGACAGGCAGCGGCAGCAAAAACACCCAGAGGGCCGAATAAATGTCCTAAGTGGGTGGCATGTGGCCCACAGGCTGTAGTTTGAGGACGCCTGCTCTAGATCTTAAAGCTTTATTAGCTTCAGAGTAAATCCCCCCTGCTGGTGGCAGTGTGACTAATACAGCTCTTTCACAGAGGGTCGCATCTCTAAGGAGGGGACGGCCAGGATCCACAATCTTAAAATACTTGTTCAGTCCCTGGAGATCACTCTGCCAATCTCTCCCATTCTCAAACTGGGATGGGGAAGTCACCCAGATGAGGCCAGGTGGCTGGCCAGCCAGCTTGTGTGCAGGTGTATTTGCACAGAGGTCTATGTGCACCAAGGACATGTGCCAGGCATGCTGTCACTCATACGGAGGTTCTCAACCTGGGGAAGTTATGAAATGTGACAATTAGCAGGCAGAGGTCATAAATGCTCTATATCCTGCACTGCTTGGGACAATCTCACCCGATGAAGAACTGCCCCCTCAAAATACCAATAACACCCTCTGTGGGAACCAGCTGTAGGACTTACACTTCAACAAGCTTTTAATATTGTTTCCCATCTTAGTGAGCTGGGCTGGAGCATAGGATTATGGAGCTGTCACTAGGTAATGATTATAGATGCCACACTCCACACCACCTTCCCTGGGCCCCACCTCAGTTCCTACTTGAGGGCAAAAGGGCAGAAGGGGTAGAAGGCAAATGGGTATTGTGTGATCTGTAAAGCTTTGGCTTCAAACCCCTATGTAGTACCCTTGCAGGTGAGCTGACATCTGGTGTCTTGTCTGCAGACTTATACCCAAAGAGAAGCCAATTCAAGAAAAACCTCAAGCCACTGAACTTCAGGCCTCCCCAGGGGAATACAATCCATTAGCACCAAGGTCCAGTAATGCTACGGATTTACGGAAGGCCCTGTAAGTCTTATCAGAAGAACCCAAGAAAATAATAATTTATGAGTCAATTCTTTGAGTGCTCACTATGTGCCAGGCTGTGTGCTAAGTATGTTATTTACATTATCTCACTTAATCCCAAGTGAGGGACAAAATAAAGCCTCCATTTTAAAAAGACAACACCATTTGTGTTAATCCAGTCTCTTGGTGCGTGAGTCTCTCTTGCCCGGGGGTGAGGCTGAAGCTGTGCCCTGGGCCTCTTGTGCATCCAGAATCCTCGGGTCTCTAAGTGGCTTGGGAGGCAAAGCTGTCACATTCACGAGTCAGAGGCCCACACAGGGAGGATTTCTCTCTCATGTGTCTTCTGCCATTAACAGAGATAAATCCAGGTATTGTCATTACAGTAATGGCTTCTGTGACTAAGAGGAGCTAAATAGAAAGTCAGTGAATGTCAAATATCTTGAAAAATCTATTCACCATGAAGTCACCTTCTAATGTGTTCTCAGAAAACAATAACATCCATTTTCACTCCAGACACTACTCTCTGTGGTAAATAATATCACGAGGTGACTCTACCCTGTAAGTCCCCAGAAATTGTTTCTAATTATTGTCAGACGCACATCAATTACCGATAGCGCCTCCAGGCAACCCTCCTTGTGGCTCTGATTGGAAACATGTTTTACTCCCGTTTCCTCTGTCAAACCTCTCTGCTCGCTCACATTGAATTGCTCATCTCGGCTGCAGGCCTGCTTTCCTCCGCCTCCCCTCTGAACCTCTCCCCCCAGGACTGAGTCGCACCTGCGCTCACCCTCCTGGAGAAGCGCCTTGGCACTGGCCAATGGCTAATTCTGCCCCCCCAAAACACTGGGGCTTGGCGCCCTAGATAGCAGGTGAAACTGCTCCCATTAAATACATACACACACACACACACTGGCCCAGGTACTGTGGACGCACATGTCCTCAAAACAGCCCTGTGAGGGAGGTACAATGATTATCTTCATTTTACATTTGGGAAAACTGAGGCACAGGGAGGTTAAAGGATGTTCCCAGAGTCACATAATTAACAAATGGAGCATCTGCAACGGCTCCAATGTCTTTGCTTCCATTCCCCTGGAGAGCTGGGCGGCCTCTTCCCGCCCCTCACCACGCCTCAGCCAGGTCCCTCCCAGGTCCTTAATGTAGTCATTGCCTGACCTCTCCCTTCCTCCCACTCAATCCTTAAGGATGTTGGTTTAGTCAGATCCCTCCCAAAGCTACTTCTGTTGCAATTCATGGTGCTTTCAATATCCATCTAGACTTCATGGGCTCCCTGTAAAATACAACATGAAAAATATTAATACAACATTCACGGTGGCCCCAGAGATGTACAGGCCCTGCAGGGAGGTGCTCCTGCCAAAGTGCTGCCCCCTGATCATTTCCTCTCCTCTCCCTCAATGATTTTGCTCCTGTTCCACCTCAGCTAGCCCTCCTCCCGCCCCCTAGTGAACACCAGCAACTACCACTGCAGCGCACTCGGTTCCCACGTCTCCCTCTTCGACCACTGCCTCCTCTCTTTCCAGACTCCCAACCCCAAAAATGCTTATACCACACTGGGACCTACAAGCCATTGTTCCTGGCACCTTTTCATTGTCCTTCACCCCTTCATTACCTCCTGCCTCCGGGCTATCGCCTGTTCCTCACTGTGTACACCTCCAACAGCCTCACCCTCTCTCCCTTCCTCATGCTCAGCCAACAAAACCTAAGCCTAGTTAAAGCCAACTCTCACCTCTCCCTGCCTGCACCTGTAGCTGAACATGACTGAGGAAACCACCACGCCCACTACTCTCCCTTTAAAGTCATTATCACGAACCTGAAGTGGGCCCTTTGTGTGCCTGGCAGCCTGCTGTGTTTCCCCCGCCAGCTCACTTTTCCAGGGCTATTTCACATCTTCCTCTCACTCCTCAAATCTCCAGCATCTTCTTTTCCCATTCACTCTCAGCTGATAACTCTGCTTCCTATTTCACTGAGAAAATTGGAGCAATCAGAAAAAGAATCTCCACAAGTTTCTCCCGTCACATCTATCCATCTTTCTGCATTTATGTCCATTCATTTATCTGCCCTGCGGTTGCCGTGGATGAGCTGCCCAGTGTCCATCTAAAGCTACCCCTCCACTTTGTACCAGATCCCATCCCCACACGCAACCCAAGGACGTTGTCTTAGAATCATCAATTTTCCTTCTCTACTGAATCAGTATACAAATACAATGTGAATTCTCCAATCAAAGCCACAGACTACACCAGAAGCAAAAAATTTCCTTGGATCCCACTTCTAAATCAGACTATTCCATTTCTTCCCCACTTACAGCAAACTTCTTAAAATGGTTATCCTTGCCCTCTCCAATTCTTCTTATCTCTTCTTAAACACATCACAAGTAGGCTTTTGTTTCCTCCATAGCATTTATCTCTACCTGGAATATTACATATTTACTTGTTATTTATTTATATTTGTGTCCCTTCACTAGAACCTAAATTACATGAGAACTTGGACTTCTCTTTCCTCAGCATCTAGAACAATGTCAGGTTCATAATGGACACTCATTTTGAATGTATATTGAATGAATGAAAGAGTGAGTTTGGGATTTGACTGCAGTGTCATTAAATCAGAACAATAGAAGAGGAACAACCTTATCACCAGGGACTCTTAAGAAGATTTGAGAATTTTAAGGGTTGGAGGTTCCACCTAGTAAGGGCAGAGCCGGAAAAACAAAGGCTGTTTATCATCACCCTATTTTGGCCCCTCTCTGGCAGGCTGAGAAACCAAGTTACACATCTGCGATACTGTGAGAGCTGCAAACCACCTCTGTATCCTGAGAGGACGTGGTTTAACTCGATGTGTAACCACATCCATAGATCACAAGAGGCTACTTTTGAGTCTTCTTTTTTTAACTCACTGAGTTCTATTTCAACTACCATGTTCTCACCCCACCTCCTACGCCTGCCCTAAGGTATTTTCCTTACCTGAGCACACCTGTGCCCATTCATGGGTAAATCTATGCACATGCAAGGAGCTCTGCCTTGCACTGCTTCATTGGTAAATATGTCTGCAGCACCAAGCACCACTATCATCAAAACTGCCATCTGAGCAGCACAGCTAGATAGAATCAGACCACTCATTGGTCTATTGAAGTGAGGCTTTTCAGCCCTGCTCTCTCTTAAAAACAAAAACAAACCAAAAAGACTACCTTTATCTTTTTTTTTTTTTTTTTTTTTTTTTTTTTTTTTTTTTTTTGCATTCACCTAGGCCGGGACTTGCATGAGAAAAACACTTCTTTCTGACCCCTGTAGTGATCCGGCTGATGCCTTGAAGCAGGAAACTTGATTGCCCGCATCTCAGGCTGAATCTCTGTTTTACCAATCACAAAATGACTCAACCCCTTTTTAAAAGCCAGCTGTGACTATTGACTCTGTGACCTCCTGTGGTGGTGAATTCAGTTTAAAAAATAATAATGATAAAATAACAAAGGTTAGCAAAGCTATTACGCTCCCTTTGGGGGCTGGAGGGAATAAGGCAAGTTGGCCAGACCTGAGGAGTTGAGGACACACATCTCCCCCTCCAGAAGCAGCTCGTCACTTGTCCCACACCAGCAGTGACTTCCCAGTACGGTGCCCCATCAGCAGGCGCGTGCTGACACACAGGCTGGTGAGCAGCCGAAACCTATGGAGTGTGTCCTTCCTGCCTCGCCCCGCACCGCCTGTCATCCCCTGTTGTCACTCGCTCCCACTCCTCCGCCCGCTGCTCACACTAATCTAGGAGATGATCAAAGGAAAACTCCACGGATTCACCCCTGCCTGGACCGGCGCAGGGCTTGGTCAAGGGTGCGCGTTAAATATTACTAGATTCTAATCCATTCTTTTCACCCCGCTTGCTTGCTCGTTCCCTCACACTCTATCGCTTCCTCTCTCTCTTTTTTTTTTTTTTTTCAAAAAATAAATAAATGAATTCTGGGTTGGCTGAAGATTTCAGCAATGTGACTGCTGTGCAGATGGATCCTGCTGAAGCTGGTGCTGGCTCTCTAGGGAGTAGCATGAAATGCTGGTTTTCAAAACCTGAGCAGCGTGTAAATGGCAGCTAAAAAGGAAATGCAGATTGGTGCTGAGTGTTAATTGTCTCTTCCTCTCTTCTTCACACACTTCAGAGACTGTGTGGTGGCAGAAGACAGGAAAGCAGGCCTGCCCCCTCGTGGGGTGGGCTTTTTTTTTTTTTTTCCAAGATGGACCGAGAGAATAACAACACCTAGAGTCCAAGTCAAAACATGGAATGGTTTTTTTTTTAATTTCTTTCTTCTTCTTTTTTTTTTTTCTTCAAGTTTTCATCTGATGAAAGTGAGGGAGGTGGCACCAAGCATGTAATGAAAGTAAGTCTGCTGAGAATGAGTCAATGAGATGTGACACAGAGAGGGGAAGCAGGATGTCTTTGTTTTGAAATGACAGGCGATAAGCTATGGGGGTGCCTGGTGAGATTTTAGTCCATAACTAGGTAGCAACCTGTCAAAGGCAGGCCCCTTAAACGCATCACAAGAATTCTCACTTGAGATGATTTCAATTCCAGCTCTGCGTGAGTGTGTGAGTGCATGCACGCACGCATAGCAAAACCTAATTGAATACCAAAAAACATCGCCATGTCCTGTTAAGGGTACAATTGCAATCACACTGGAATGAGAGCTCTAATCCCTTCCACTGCTTTCCTCGCTCAGGCAGTGACAAGGTCAGGTTTATGACCACAGCCCAGGCTCAGAGCCATTTATTTTCATCCCTGAAGACTCATATTAGCTTTCTCCCAAGACGTTAATCAAGCAGAATCTTGATTGACTGTCTTTTCTTTTTATCTTTTTGTCTAGATGAAGTGAGGTTCTTTGAATTTCTGCAGTTTTGAATAAGACGAGGGCAAAAGAGAAGCAACTGGAAAACTGACTATCCATTGGCAAAGAGAACAGAAGAATCTGGAACCTTTTTTAATCATGAAATTCTTGTACCCTACCTGAGTCATTGTATCCTGTATCTGCTCACGCCTCATTTCTGCACACGTTTATGAAAAGGCTGTGACTCCCTGCTGTTGTCGCCAGAGTGCCAACTCCATTGTAGCTTGCCAGTTGCAGAAGAAAGATAAGCGACCACACACGAAAACAAGTTACTGTCTGGACCCATTCTCTCCTTCACGGCCAGGAATGTGAAGGTGAGCTGGTCTCCGCCCCTGCCCTTCGCTGGCATGACCAAGAAGAGTATAGGGAACATTTTCCAAAAAAATTGCTTCCATCCGCTGAGGTGGGAAGATCACTTGAGTCCAGGAGTTGGAGGCTGCAGTGTGCTATGCTCATGCCTGTGAATAGCCACTGCACTCCAGCCTGGGCAACAGAGGGAGACTCTGTCTCTATCTGTTAAAAAAAAAATGCTTAAAAGACGTTCCCTGGCCGGGCGCGGTGGCTCACGCCTGTAATCCTAGCTCTTGGGAGGCCGAGGCGGGCGGATTGCTCAAGGTCAGGAGTTCGAAACCAGCCTGAGCAAGAGCGAGACCCCGTCTCTACTATAAATAGAAAGAAATTAATTGGCCAACTGATATATATATAAAAAAAAAAAAAAATTAGCCGGGCATGGTGGCGCATGCCTGTAGTCCCAGCTACCCGGGAGGCTGAGGCAGAAGGATCACTCGAGCCCAGGAGTTTGAGGTTGCTGTGAGCTAGGCTGACGCCACGGCACTCACTCTAGCCTGGGCAACAAAGCGAGACTCTGTCTCAAAAAAAAAAAAAAAAAAGACGTTCCCTGACTAGAAATGGGGAAATGGGGCTCAGATATAGGACACAGCAGTGGGCAGCCATGCCTCTCTCCTTAGAATCACCTCCTGACTCTAAGTCTGGTCACTTAGCTGGACACCATCTGATGATGTTCAATCTCCCAAATCTATTTCCTTCCCAAAAGGGTGGTGGCCCCACATTCAGGTCATCTTAACAGAGTCACCATAGAGCAACCACTAATAAAAGGGAGTAGTGGCGGTTGCTATTGGAGGCGATGATCTCGTGGGCTTTAGGGCTCCACTCAGTCTTCCCAGGCCTGTGTGCACGGGAGAGTCTGTCCTCTGGGCCCGGCTTCAGATAGGTGTTTGTGGGCTTATACCAGATCTCCCCAGAAGTAGGATGGGATGGAGCTGACATCTTATTTTGTGTCAACACTAACTTGATTGCAGTGGTGTGCTCTGTGTAAGCCAACGAGAGCCTCAGGCAAGGTCCCAAAGCTGCTTAAATGTCACTCACTACCTGCTGAATGCAGAGAGAGCTATTGTCACAAAGACTCTGCCTCTGTTCAGTGGCAGCTGGCAGACTCATCCAAGTGGCTCACAAGTAGACAAGTGCCAGGTTGACCATGGCGACTGTGTTAGTTTGTTTGCATTGTTATAAAGGAAATACCTGAGACTGGGTAATTTATAAAGAAGAGGTTTATTTGGCTCATGGTTCTGCGAGCTAAACAAGAAACATGGCGCCGACATCTGCTTCCAGTGAGGGCTTCAGGAAGCCTCCACTCCTGGAGGAAGGGGAAGCGGAGCCTGCATCACATGGTGAAAGCAGGAGCAAGAAAGAGAAGAGGAGGGGGTGCCGGCCTCTTTTTCACAACCAGTGCTCTCCTGAACCAATACAGCAGGAACATACCCAATATTGAGAGAAAGGCACCAAGCCGTTCATGAGGGATCTGCCCTGATGACCCAAACAACTCTCAGCAGGCCCCACCTCCAGCACTGGGGATCAAATTTCAACATGGGATTTGGAGGGGACAAATACCCGACTATAGCAGCAACCAAAAGGGATGACAAAGTCACTGCTGCTTGTCTGCCCTTCCTGCAAATAAATAATCCAGAACCATCTTAAACTAGTTCTCCAAATCTATGGGATGGAAACCAGAGCAGAGGTTATTTGGCAGAAGAGAGTAGGGTGGGGGGAGTTGATTGCAAAGGGACATGAAGTGATGGAAATGTTCCACATCTTGATTGGATGAGGGTTACATGAATGTCAGCATTTGTCAAAACTGACCAACCTGTGTACTTCGTGTCTGCTTTTCACTCTATGTCAATTATACTTTCATTATTACAAAGCTATTCTATTTCTCATATAGGAGGCCAGGAAAGGGGCAATTCTCACACTCCTAACCCCCAAGCTACCCTTCTGGTACCAGTTGAAAAACGGCAGCCCAGAAGTTCCATTCCTGGCTCCCCACACCTCACTGTGTGTAGTGGCAGATCACACCCAGGACTTGGAATCGAAGCTCTGCATGCCGCTCACCAAGCCTGTGACTTTAGGAAAGTTCCCTGATTTCTCTGAGCCTCTGTTTCTCCATCTGTAAAATGAAGGGTAATGATCCCTGCCTATGCTCTAAGATCACGGCAAGAAATAAAAAATAACATTTTTATAAACTGGGAAGAGCTGCAAAAATACAGATTATTTACCATCTCAAAAATTCATCACTGTTTAGACACATGCCTAAAATGGACAAGCTCCTCGATATCGTGTTAAAATTCCAATTGGAAAATCTGCTATGAAAACCTCCATAAATAAGATATTACTTAATAACCATTAGTGGTATAAATTTTACTCCACAGCACCCAGGTGTGAGATAATAACTACTTATTTCTTTAATTACATAATCTATTCTAAGCCTCCACTGGCCTGAAAAGGAGGCAGTTCACTTTCAATCTTTTTGAGGGTGCCCTAATCAACTCTAAGCATAGACATTACCATCTAGTACACTTATATTAATCATAATCTATGGGACTAGAAGATACAAATTCATTATTTTCCCCACCACACCCCTGTGATGGGAATAGTAGAGTTAAGACAATCAATGGTGAAGACGTCTATGTGTATGTATAAACTTAACATATATAAAGATATACAGATACATATATATATATATATACACATAATGTGTAAACATAACATTAGCAATGTCTCCTTCTGCATCTAGAGCCCCCTCACCCATCAGTTATAGTACAAGGGATGTGGGGAGTGAGACTTAATGGATGTGGCTCATTTCAAGAAACTTGTGAGGTGAGGAGAAAAACACTCTCTGTAATTATAGACAAATAGATCCTCTCAGGTTGAGTGAGATGAGGGGGCTCAAAGACATGACATGAACAACTCTTAAAGTAAATTGAATTGAGAGCTGTGTTCAATCATTGGAACAGGTGCCAATGTGGAGGAAGAAGTAGAACAACCCTAGGGTTTGTTGAAAGATATTTCCAACAAAATTATCCAGTGATGGAATGGGCTCTTTGCAAGGATGATAGAAGTTTTTCAACACTGGAGAGTTTCAAGGGGACTGTAATAAGATAATACAGATGTCAGACTAGAGGTCTTCTACCTTCAATGTTGTTTATCATTCTGACACTAAAGAAGAGATTAGTTTGCCAAGTATTCTTTTCTTGGCATTATCAAGTGTGTGTTAGAATTCCAATTGGAAAATCTGCTATGGAAACCTCCATAAATAAGTGTGTGTTAGAGTAAATTGCCCTGAGAGAGAGAAATAAAAGCACAGAGATGACTCACAATGAGCCAGCACATAGAAGGAGTTAGACTCTATTGGATGGACACCACTCTACTAGTGGTCCCATTAGGCGGGTGTCTGGCCACCCTAGGCCTGGTATCTTAAGAGGCTGTGGTGACATTGGGCCCAAGATGAGCTGCTGTCAGCATCCAGAGGGTCCAATCTGGTGATCTGAAGAACAGAAACAGGAGACTCTGGACATCAGAATAGGACCATCCCTGATCTGAGAGTCAAGATAGGGCTACAGTTATAGCCAGGAGTAGGCATGCTAATAAGAAACCCAAGCAGTAGTCCTTAGCTGTTTTGAATTCCATATCTCTTTGAGAGTCTATAAAAGCTATGGCCCCCTCTGAAGAAAAAGGCACATTTGCACAAACACACACCATTATGCTTATAATTTTAAAGGCTTCTTTGAACCCCCCTGTAATCTATCCAAGAACTATAGGTTCAGAACACCAGGCACTTGTTCAGAATACATCAATACTTGTTACTGATGTTGATGGTGATAGATTGGCTTTTTTGTATGAATCGGTCTTCCCAAAGAATGACCAACTCTGATAAATGAACATTGTTGTTTTAATCCAGCAAATTCTGAAGTAGGAAGAAGTCGTAACCTATTTATCCTCCCCTTGGTACCTTCCTATCCACTGGAAGAACATAGAGAGGTGAGGGAAGAGGTACAGATGTCTTAGAAGATAGCTCTTCTGTGCTTCTAAAAGAGACAGAGTGTAGGCTGAACCCACTGACTCACAAGAACCATGCAAAAGGTCAACACAAAAAGCATTTTCAGTACACTATTCATAAGTGCAGAGAGGCTGACTCAGTTTAGTCCTTGTTTTAAACTGGCCCCTGACATCAACAGATGAATGTATAAATGTCGTATATCTATACCACGAGTAATATTAGTTTATGCTACATGTATTAATCTTGAAAACATTATGCTAAATGAAATAAGCTAAACACAAAAGGGCAAATATTGTATGATTCTAATTATATGAAATATCTAGAATTGGCAAATTCACAGAGATGGAGAGTACATCAGACAGTACCATGGACTAAGAGAAGGAAAGAATGGGGAGTTATTGCTTCATGGGTACAGAATTTCTGTTTAGGATGATGAAAAGGTTTTGGAAATCATGATGGTTATACAACAAGATGAATGTAACTAATGCCATTGAATTGTATACTGTAAGATGATAAAAATGGCAAATTTTAAATTATGTATATTTTACCACAATTTTAAAAAGATAATGAATATAGCAGGTGCTCAACAAACAATAGAATTAAATACTTAACTGTCAGCAAAACCCATGCAGGCAATAGTTTGAATGCCTTGGACTGTGTGGCCTTGCTGGATCTGGGATGTTCAAGAGATTATGGGGGGAAGTGGTGAGGGTAGGGCAAATTTTCTTCCATCAACAGCTCCTTCCTTGGTCGACATATCTGGGGCACCACTTTTTCCACAACTATTAGCCCTAACAATCTGAGAAGAAGGAACAAGGGAGAGAAACTATATTCCCTATGATAGTTTGGAGGACAGATGCTCAAGATTTCATGTAAAATTTATACAAAATCCTTTTTTTAATCATCCTCTTTTCACCTTAGTTCTTTTCAATATTTGAAATGATCATATAAAGTGTTTTTAAATTCCTCAGCTGTTCTTCTATAATGGCTACTTTCCTGTGGCAGTTTAGATCAGTGGGTAAGGGCTCAGGCCTTGGGGCCAAGTGGCCTGGGGTTTGGATCCCAGCTCCATAGCTTCCTGAGACAGTGATCATGAGTCGATTACCCTACCTTGCTGTGCTTCGATTTCTTCTCTGTAAAATGAGGATGACATAAGATATTTTAAGGTATCGGTGAAATAATGCATAGAAAGGATTTATGAAGTAGGCTGACATATATCAAAATGAGCAATAAATGGCAGCTAATATTATTTTAGAGTACTATCAATCACTTTTCTACCAAAGTTTACAAACATCTGTCTGCAGAACTTTAAATGAAGTAAAAATCATTTAATTTTAGTTTCCAGGTATCTGATGAATAAAATAGATCATTTCTCATTGCTCCATTCAAATGCATAATGGACACTTCCTACGTGAGTGTCATTGTGCTATTATGTAAACTTGCTTCATTCTCCTGGCAAGTGAGGGCAGGGTCGGCAGGTGTGAATTGGATAATAGCCATACTGGAGTCACTGTCAGAAATAGATGAAATTTCTAGAGCAATTAAAATCTTTCAAGTAGTTTCTAGTGTCCAGTTCACCTTACATTACAAATGGTTTTGAAAAGTCAATACGTCTGCACTGACATCTTTAAATAGAGTGCGCTGCTTCCCAAGTATGACCAAGGAAGCATAGTCATTACTATGGACTATTCTATTCCTCCTCAGTAGAAAATATGATTCATTTATGTACTATTTATGACAATCATTTGGTAGCTAGAGTAGAAAGCAAAGGAATACTAGTTTGAATGTTCAAATTGTGTGACAAACCAACAGATAGCCTTTCTTTTAAAAACATAAAGAAATAGCATGAGAAAGATGCAAAGTTAAACATAAACCCTTCTAGGTTCTGAGGGTCAGCCATGAGCCATTCCACCCTGGTTCCGATTTCTTTTACAGAGATAATTTGAAATTATTTTAAAACAAGTATTATAGTAGCCAGTTTCATTACTGATTGTTTCATGTTAACTAATTATATTAAAATCATTAAGCAATGATTTTATTACAATATCCTGATATCCTGCCCATGTTTCCTCTCGGCAAAATAATCTAAATTAAAGACATTTGATGATAGTTATACTAACTCTTTAATTCCTGCTCCTCAGAATGCAAAATGTACCTTCTCACACCACAGGGAAAGCTCTCTTTTAATTAATTCATACAATGAATTCAACAAATATTTGTTTATGCAACCTATAGCTATTGAGCGCCTACTGTGCCAGAAGGAAAACATTACTAGTAATATATTCTCCCACCACCCTTCACAATAAGAGTAGAGGTAACACTAACAGTGTGGATGATCACCAAGCTCTCACTTAGATGATTATAATGATAGGAAACTCACTATTTATAAGAGCTTGACAAGGTTTAATTGTTAGAAAGTTATTTCATATACTGAACTGAGTATAGGTGAGGCTTAGCTCCGACATAACATCTGGCATAGGTCACCCCACATGGTAGACTAGGGACATTGCCAAGGTTATCCCATCTCAAATGTAGAAGAGAAACCCTTTGGTACAAAGACAAAATTCCCTACAGAGTTTGCTCCTGGCTTCAGCGGCCTTTTTACTCCCTTGAGACTTTAGCATCTCTACACTAGTAATGCAGATTTTCAATATAAGTAAACGTTTCAATTTATATTTTTCCCCTCATTTTGGAATGAAGGATTGAGAAATGATCACCTCAATCTCTCAAAGAATCCATTCCAACATATATTTTATAGTAAGCTAATAATTATAAGCATATGCTGATTGCCTAAAGAAGAAGACAGAAATTGCTAGACTTTTATGAAGTATCTGCAATTCAGAAGAAAGGAATTTGGTTCCAATTGTGGTGTGACAAAGTAAGGTCCAACCAGACTGATACTCCTACAGATAACAGCTATCAACTCTGCACAAAAATATAAAAACTAAATTATCTGAAGGCACCGAAGCATGAACAAAAACAGGTAGGTTCTGGAGGAGTGTTAAAACTTGTAAAAAGAAGTGAATGCATGATGAATTTCTCATTTTTATGATGTTTAGCCTGAAAGCAAGCTGCAGTCAGCAGCTACTGAAAGCAGCTAAAACTCTACCAGAAAAATCACAACCTTTTGGACTGAAAAATGAAAGGACAGGATTGGAGAAACCACAGCCACTGGAAATTGAGAAGTGAATTGAAGAAAAGGAGTCAGAAAGAGGGAGCTTCAAATTCTGTGTATAAATTCTGCCTCAATCTCTGGTTGACTCCTGAAGCACACCTCTGTGGGGCAAACTCCAACTAAAGATAAAAGAAATGAACTGAGATTTGAGTTGCTATCTAAAAAACAGAGTTTACTTTTTTAATACAATCAGACCGATTGATAAAATAACACCAGTGAAATAAATCTTTGGAGGAATATGACAGAATTCACATCTACTATTCACAATGTCCAGAATAAAATGAAAAATTATTCAACATACAAAAAATGAGAAGAATGTGAGTTATTCTGAAGAGGAAAAAAAATCAATGGAAACCAACTTCAAGATGACCCAAATGTTGGATTAGCAGCCATTATAACTATATTTGATGAAGAAAATATGATTGCAATGAATAAAACAATAGAAAATCTCATCAGAGAAGCAGAAGCTATATTTTAAAAACCAGATATAGGCCAGGCACAGTAGTTCATACCTGTAATATCAGTGCTTTGGGAGTCTGAGGTGAGAGGGTCACTTGAGCCCAGGAGTTTGAGTCTGCAGTGAGCTATGATAAGGCCACTATGCTCCAGCCTGGGTAACACAGTGAGATCCTGTATCTGACAAAAAAAAAAAAAGATGAAGAAAAGAAAAAAGAAAGAAAGAAAGAAAGAAAGAAAGAAAGAAAGAAAGAAAGAAAGAAAGAAAGAAAGAAAAAAAAGAAAGAAAGAAAGACCAAATGTAAAACTAAGAACTGAAAAAGTAAACATTTAAAAAATTCACAGCATGGACATAATGGAATTAATGACAAATGAAACAATCTTTTGACTTGAAGCTAGGTTAAAAGAAATTATCAAATCTGAAGAAATAAAGAAAGAATTAAAAAAAAAAAATGAACCCAGCTTCAGACACCCATAGGAAAATAACAAATGGTCTAACATACATGTAATTGGAGTCCTGAAAGGAGAAGTGAGAGCACAAAAAATATTTGAAAAAAATAATGGCCAAAATTTTTCCAATTTTTGTGAAAAACATAAATTTAAAGATTCAACCTTAGGCAATTCAAGCATATACAGAATAAGTACAAATAAAGCCAGGCCTAGGAGCATCATAGCCAAACCAATGAATACCAAAGTTGAAGAGAAAATCATTTTAAAGTTCTGAAAGAAAATCATCAACCCAAGATTCTATATCCAGCAAAAATATCCTTCAAGAAAAAAGGAAAAATAGAGAGGGAAAAGATGGTTCCCCAGAGACATCAACGACCAGGTTGTCTCCAAAAAAGGGAAAAGTTTTAGATGAAAAAAAAACAAACAAACAATCATAGATTGGGTGTAATTCTGAGGGAAAAGTGTCAGAACCTACAAGAGATTCCATGGGAAGACATTGTAGAGCAGAACAAGAAGGAACAAGATATCGGCAGAAGATAACCCCTGAGAGGTTTGAAGTCCAGCGAAAAGGGTGGGTGAAGCAGTTTGTTTCTCCCTCCCTCAGATCAATAATGAAATTAAGAGGGAAATCAAAAGTTCCTCAAACTGAATGACAAAGGGGACACAAGCTATCAAAGTCTATGGAATTTAGCAAAAGCAGTCCTGTGGGGAAAATCCATGGCCTTAAATGCCTATATATCAAAAGTACAGAAAGATCATGAATCAACAATCCAATGACATGTCTCAAGGAACTAGAAAAGACAAAGCAAACCAAACTCAGAGCCAGAAGAAGAAAAAAATAATAACTACGGTCAGAGCAAAACTAAACAAAACAGAAAACAAACAAATGAAAAACAATACAAAGGATCAATAAAACAAAAGTTGATAATTTAAAAAATAAATAAAATTGATAGACCTCTTGCTAGATTAACCAGGAGTAGAAGAGAAAGGACCCAAATAAGCTCAATCAGAAATAAAAAAGGAGATATTACAACTGATACCACAGAAATACAAAATATCATCTGTGAATACCATGAAAATCGGTACACACCTAAATTCAAAAGCTTACAGGAAAAGGACAAGTTCCTGGAAACACACAACCTCCCAAGCCTCAATTAGAAAGAAATAGAACTCCTGAACAGATCAATAACAAACAAAGAGATTGAAGCGATAATGAAAAAGCTTTGAACAAACAGCCCCAGACTGAAGGATTCACAGCCAAATTTTACCAGACCTACAAAGAAGAGCTGGTACTCATACTGCAGAAATTATTCCATGACATCAAGAAGGAGGGAATCCTCCCCAACTCATTCTATGAAGCCAGTATCATCTTGATAACAAAGCCAGGAAAGGACACAACAACAACAAAAAAGAAAACTACACACCAATATTCCTTATGAATATAGATGCAAAAATCCTCAATAAAATACTAGCAAACTGAATTCAGTACACAACAAAAAATAGTCCACCAGGATCAAGTGGGCTGCCTCCCAGGGATACAAGAGTGGTTCAACATGCAGAAATCAATAAAAGTGATTCACCACATAAACAGAAGCAAAAACAAAGACCATATGGTCATCTCAAGAGATGCAGAATAAGCATTCAACAAAATTCAACACTCTTTCATGATAAAAATTCTCAACAAACTAGGCATGGAAGGAATATATCTCAAAATTATAAAAACCACATATGACAAACCCATAGCCAACATCATACTGAATGGGGAAAAGTTTAAAGTATTCCCACCAAGAACTGGAATAAGACAAGAGTGCCCACTGTCACCACTTCTATTCTACATAGTGCTGGAAGTCCTAGCCAGAGCAATCAGGCAAGAGACAGAAATAAACTATATCCAAATCAGGAAAGAGGTCAAACTATCACTTTTGGCTGACAATATGATCTTATATCTAGAAAACCCCAGAGACTCCACCAAGAGACTCCTGGAATTGATAAATAAATTCAGCAAACCTAAGGTTACAAAATCAATGTGCACAAATTGGTTGCATTCCTATACAAAAATAACTGTCAGGCTGAGAGTCAAATCAAAGACTCAATACCAGTTACAATAGCCACAAAGAAAATAAAATAAAATACTTAGGAATATATTTAACCAAGGAGGTGAAAGATCTCTACAAAGAGAACTATGAAACACTGAGGAAAGAAATCGCAGATGACACAAACAAATGGGAAAACATACCATGCTCATGGATTGGTAGAATCTATATTGTTAAAATGTCCATACCACCCAAAATGGTTTGCAAATTCAATGCAATCCCCATCAAAATACCAATAGTATATTCCACAGATCTAGAAAAAATATTTTTACATGTTGTTAGGAACCAGAAAAGAGCCCTAATAGCCAAAGCAAATGTTAAGCAAAAAGAACTAATCTGGAGGCATCATATTACCAAACTTCCAACTATACTACAAGACTATAGTAACCAAAACATCATGGAACTGGCACAAAAATAGAGACATAGGGTAATGGAATAAAACAGAGAACCCAGATATAAAACCATCCACATAAAGCCAACTGATCTCTGACAAAGCAAACAACAATATACACTGGGAAAAAGAAGACCTATTCAATAAATGGGGCTGGGAGAATTGGATAGCCACATGCAGAAGAATGAAACAGGATGCATATCTCTCACCACTCACAAAAATTAAGATGGATAAAAATCCAAGATGGATAAAAATCAAGATGGATAAAAATTTAAATGTAAAGCTTGAAACCATAAGAATATTAGAAGAAAATGTTGGAAAAACTCTTCTAGATATCAGCCTAGGCAAGCAATTCATGAAGAAGACCCCAATGGTAATCACGGCAACAACAAAAATAAATAGATGGGACATGATTAAATTAAAAAGCTTCTGCACAGCTGAGGAAATAATCAACAGAGTAAATAGCTTACATAATGGGGGGAAATATCTATATATCCAATAAAGGGCTAATGACCAGAATCTCAAAGAACTCAAGCAAATCAGCAAGAAAAAAAGCAGTCTCATTAAAAAGTGGGTAAAAGACACAAACAGAAGCTTTTCAAAAGAAGATAAATAGATAGCCAATAAACATATGAAATAATGCTCAAACATTACTAATCATCAGGGAAATGCAAATTAACACCAGAGTGAGATATCACCTTACCCATAGTTAGAATGGCTTTTATTAAAAAGTCCAAAAACAATAGATGCCTGGCGTGGATGGAGACAGAAAGGAATGCTTAGACATTGTTGGTGGGACTGCAAATTAGTACAACCTCTATGGAAAACAGTATGGAGATTCCTCAAAGAACTAAAAATGGACCTACCATTTGATCCAGCAATCCTACTACTAGTTATTTATCAAAAGGAAAAGAATTCATTTTATTAAAAAGACACCTGCTCTCAAATGTTTATTGCAGCACAATGCACAATTGCAAAGATGTAGAATCAATCCAACTGCCCATCAATTCATGAAAGGATTAACAAAATGCAGTATATGTATACTATGGAATACTACTCAGCCGTGAAGAAGGATGGATTAAGTCCTTTTGCAACAATTTGGATGGAACTAGAGACCATTATTCTAAGTGAAGTATATAAAGATTGGAAAAATCACCACCACTTGTAGTCACTATTAAATTGGAACTAACTCATGAGCATATATGTGAGCAGAGGGAAGTAAAACTCAGTGGAAATCAAGCAGGAGGAGGAGCAGGAGGGCATGGACAAAAATCTACCTAATAGGAACAATGAACACTATCTGGGTGACAGGCACACTTATAATCCTGACTCAAGCACAACAAAAGCAATCCATGTAACCAAAAACATTTGTACCCCTATAATATTTTGAAATAATGAAAAAAGGTTTTGAAGTAATAACATTCATTGGGTGTCAGGCAGATGGGAGGGGGGAGGAGGGGATGGGTACATACACACCTAATGGTGTGGTGCGCACTGTCTGGGGGATGCACATGCTTGAAGCTCTGACTCAGGTGGGGCAAAAGCAATATATGTAACCTAAACATTTGTATCCCCATAATATGCTGACATTTAAAAAAATTTTTTTATATTAAAATAATTCATTGCCAGTAGATGTGTACTACAGGAAATTGTAAAGGAAGTTCCAGCTGAAGAAAAGAGAAGCCAAATAAAAACCAAATCTTGAGGCCGCGCACGGTTGCTCACACCTGCAATCCTAGCACTCTGGGAGGCCGAGGCGGGCAGATTGTGTGAGCTCAGGAGTTCGAGACCAGCCTGAGCAAGAGCAAGACCCCATCTCTACCAAAAATAGAAAAACTTAGCTGGGCATGGTGGCGTATGCCTATAGTCCCAGGTACTCAGGAGGCTGAGGCAGGAGGATTGCTTGAGCCCAGGAGTTTGAGGTTGCTGTGAGCTAGGCTGATGCCACGGCACTCTAGCCAGGGCAACGGAGTGAAACTCTGTCTCAAAAAAAAAAACAAAAAACAAATCTTTAGGAAGGAATGAAGATCATCAGAAATGGTAAACAACTGATAAATATGTAGTACTAGTTATTCTTCTTAATTTCTTCAGAATACAAAGAACTGTTTCAAGGAAAAACTAACATTGTTTTGTTAAGGTTTACATTTACATTACATTTACATGTAAATGTAATACATATAACAACTATAGCATAAATAATAGCAATGGGAATAAATGCACCTGCATATATAGAAGAGTTCTACATTTCATATCAAAGAGTACCATATCAACTCTAAATAGACAAGGAAAAATTACAGATGTATATTGTAAACCCTATAACCACCAATGAAATGTAATAGAAAGAGATACAGCTAAAAAGCTAATTGATTAATTAAAATGTAATTCTATAAAATACACAAATAGTCCAAAGAAAAGAATCTAATAGAGAAAAAATTGTCTTCTTTGAAGGAGAAATTCACCCAAAATGTTCTTGTTCCTTTTGTAATTCTCAAGAAAAAACATTGTATCTATGAAACTAAAGCCAATAATAATAAAGAGAAAGCAATACAAAAGAAGAAAAGATTTCATGGAGAATTAAAAGAAGCAATTGTGAGAATTAAAAACAGTCACAAAATAAATGAATAGCAGATTGGATACTGCAGAAAACGGAAAGACAAATTGAAAACACCACAATTAGAGGAAACAGAAAGGGTGGTGCCATTGGCAGGGGCTGGGGAATGGTACAAGAAAACAGACCTGGGAAATCTTACCTAGGAATAGTAATGGTCCTGGAAGCAGGGTGGGGCAGAGGGGCGAGTTCCACGGGATGCATCTCACTGTCTGTTTCACAGGGAAAACTACCTACAATACCTTAAAATGTAAAATGGACTGTTATTCACTTTTTAAAAAGTAAAAATAGTGCCAAATATAACTCTTGAGTCAGAAAGATGATAACCTAAATGATATTAACAAAAATAATCTGTATATAAAATCTCAGATTTTATTAATGAAATCTAGTACTTGGGAGAGCAGATAGGAAGAAAATTAATGAATGATAAATTTCTCACCCAAAACAGAGACAGTCCATACATATTTCTTCTCTTCTTTATAAATAAAGCTATGAGATATAATTTTATTTGAATCTGAGAGGAAAAACAAACTAAAAGGAAACCCTAGGTATCACTGAACTTCAGAAAATTATTTCTTCAAAACAAGAACTATTCCATCCAAAAATTTTTCTTTGAAGTTAAGAAAAAACATTAAAAGGTTTGAGTGATTGTGTAAGAGTTTTTCAACATGTGCTTCTTAATGGGCACAAGATTAAGTTTCTAAGAAATAACACTTCATCAACTGTCTTTAAACATCTAAAGATATCACTAAAGCTAAACAATAACAACAATTTTTTTCTATTTAAACAAGAAGTACAAAGTTGTAAACTTTGGAGGAAATAAATGGGAGAGGCTACTCTGAAAGAAAAGATAATCTATAAAAAAAGAGACATCATTTGTTTATATTTGAAAGGTTCAATATTGATTCATATGGAAGATCCTAAATTGATCCACAGAATAAATGCAATCGCAATCAAAATCCTTACAGACATTTTTGGTAGAAAATAACAAGCTGATTTTAAAGTTTGTATGGAAATACAAAGGACCTAGAATAGCCAAACAACTTTGAAAAAGAAAAGCAAAGTTAGAGACATCTGACATTACCTGATTTCAAGACTTATATAGCTACAGTAAGCAAGACTGTGTGGTGTCAAGATTGACAAATATAACAATGGAACAAAAGAGTAGCTCAGAAATACACCTATACATACATGGACATATTTTTAACAAAGTTACAAAGGCTATTCAATGGGAAAAGAATAGCTTTGTCAAAAAAAGGCGGTAGAAAACATGAATATACCAATGCAAAAATATAAATTTCAATCCATGTCTTGTACCATAGACAAACAAAAACCTCGAAATGGATCATAGACCTAAATGTAAAACCTAATAATATGAAACTTCAAGAAAGAAACATACCGTGTTTCCTTGAAAATAAGACAGGGTCTTATTTTTTTTTTGTCCTCAAGAAGACACCATAGGGCTTATTTTCAGGGGATGTGTTATTTTCCCCTCAAAGCTTCAGATTGCAGCACGCACAGGATGGCTGGGACCTGACAGGGGAAGCTGACCTTGTTGGTGGGGCTGTCTGCACCTTTCCGGTCACCTCTGGGATAGTAGCTGTCACGATGGGACAGATGAGAAGGGCTGCTGGTCTTCTTTACCTCTCCCTGACCAAATGCATGGGTTGTGCAGATACGCTGTGTAGCCACGCCCATCACTAGGTCTTATTTTCAGGGTAGGGCTTATATTGCGCAAATGCTTAGAAATCCTGCTAGAACTTATTTTATGGGTAGGTCTTATTTTCGGGGAAACACACTAGAAGAAAAATCTTTGTAACTTTGGGTTAAGCAAGGGTTTCTTATATAAGACCCCAAACACAATCCACTAAAAAGAAAGTATTGGTAAATTGTATTTCACCAAAATTTAAAACTTATGTTCTTTAAAAGACACTATTAAATGAATAAAAAGGCAGACATAGACTGGAAAGAATATATTTGCAAAGCATGTATTATGTAAAAGACTTATATCCAGAATGTATAATGAAATCTCAAAACTCAATAAAAGGAAAACATCCAATTTAAAATGGGGGAAGAATCTGAATAGATACTTCACATATAGATGGGAAATAAGCACAAGAAAGAAGCTCGTTTTTCATATACATGCAAGTTAAAAATCACAAGATAACACATCATGTCTAGTAATATGACCAAAATTAAAAAGACTGACCGTATAAGTGACCATACAATGAGCAGTAAGGATGTGGAGGAACTGGATCTTTTATGTACTGTTGATGGGAATATAAAATAATACAAACACTATGGAAAATAATGTGGTACTCTTTACACAATTTAAACAAATAGAAGTTGGGGAAATCTGGCTTGACAATATTTGTAGGACATGACCCAGCTATTGCATTCCTAGGTATTTATCCACAAGAAAAGGAGCATATATCTATAGAAAGACTTGTATGTGTGTGTTCACAGTGGCTTTATTTGTAATAACCAAAACCTGGAAATGAATAAATAATGGAATGCTACTTAACATTAAAAAGAAATGAACTACTGATGCAGACATGAATGAATACAAAATAACTAGGCTGAGTAAAAGACCAAAAAAAAAAAAGAACATAATGTGTGATTCCATTTAAATAAAATTATTAACAGTGAAGACTAGTTTATAGTAACAGAAAGCAGATCAGTGATTGCCTGGGGATGGGGAGGAGATATAGAAAGGGATAGTTAGCAAGGTTACCCAATGGGCACAAAGAAACTTTGGAAGATGATGAATGAGTTCACCATCTTGATTGTAGTGATGTTTTAAAGCGTGTGCAAACATCAAAACTTATCAAATTGCATACTGTAAGCATGTACAGTTTGTCTCAATTTTAAAAAATTAGGGAGTGATTATGATGCATAGTTAGAATGAGAGTCACTTTATTAGTCCTTTGTTACCAATCTCTCCACCAACATAGCCATCCTGCTCAAAATGTGCTCTTGTTGCACAACAACATTCCAAAGATTACCTGGACAGTTTGGAGTACCAATATTCTTCCCCTGGTTTTGTATTCTTTTGTTTATATAGCCTAAAGTTGCACAGCTTTGAAGTTTTGTAGATGTTTCCTTTGTTTTAACCAGACCACTAAATCTTTTTAAGCTTGTGGTCCAATCAACCCTTCCCCCAAAGTCTTAGTTCCATAACCATAAGTATTGTCAAACCAGATCTCCCCAAATTCTACTTGTATAAATTGGTGTTTTACATGTGACTAAGAAACTTTATAACTTTAAACTGTTTTATAGTACTATAAATATAATATACTTTATATTTAACCCTTTTGAATAATAACTGCACTATCCAACATTGCAATATACTAGCTATCTCTTCCCACTTTGAATTAACTTCAAACCTGAAAATAAAGCTCTCTAGATTTTTACCACGAGGCCAATAACTTTTAAAAGTCAACTTATGTCTCATCGTCTCTATTTGCCAGACTCTCTTATTACATGAATAAAGACTGCTATGGAATTTACATTTAAATTGTGAATAACTGAAATATTTTCATAATTTTATACATTTTACTGACTATGTGATTTCAGACATTTAATATTTCCCCATTTTGACATTCATGCTTTTGCCAGTATCATCATCCTTGGACATGTGTGGTGGGTCAGTACAATGTCAGCTTAGCATTCCTTAACTAGACCAGAACTGAATGTACCTAGCCTTCATTTTATGGATATTTTTGAAAATATCTCCCAGTTATTGTAAATAAGACAAAGATAAAACCAAAATAACTTACAATAAACAATACTCCCTTAGAATTCAGATACTCTATCTCCAGAAAAGATTTTACTGGTATTTAAAAGCAAATTTATAAGCTTCTCTATAGCCCCCTTCTTCACCCACCTTTGTTCTGTCCCTCTTAGTTCCTCACAAAGCCTAAAGCACTTGACAAGCTTCTGGCTCAGCCTCAAGTGGTTCCTTTTGAAAGAAAATCACTGATGAGTAGATTAGAGTTGATTGGAGATACCTGTCTTGGGGAATTTGCTGAGAATTGAGAGCAGACAAGCTTCCCCTAAGTCTTAAGAAAGTTGTTCCTCCTTCACTCAGGATGACAAAGAGAAGCAGAATTTGCTCTGAACATTAGTGGTAAATGACTTGAAAGCAAGAGAGACTTTGTTTTACTTTGATTAAAAAAAAAACTTTGTGCAATATATTCCAAGAGTATGTCAGTCTTTCCTGTGGAAGGAAGCAATGGTAGAAAGGAATGGAAGATAAGATAGCATACTGGCCTTCAGAGGAACGAAGGCAGATAGCACGTTCAAGTTCATCACGTGAGAAAAATGAGAGAATGTACTGTGGTTTTGTAAAATCAGAAAAGCTGACATTCCCATCTTCAGAGATGTGCAGGACATAAAGTTTAATGGATTCAGGATTCAGAAGGTCCTACAATGGTGTGCTTTCTGAAACACAGCTAGACAGGAAAACCACCAATTGGCTGGAAACAGAATGTATAATAGAAACTGAATCTAAAACAGACTTGGAACACTACAAAAATCACATTGGCTGTGTCATTTGGGGATATTGTTTAGGGCATGCTATCTCAGACCCTGAGGTGAGTAGGGATGTAAGCTGATTGACACCTTGGCCATATTTTAGGAATTGAAAATCAGAACACATGATCTGACAGATGTGAATTTATTTATAGGATAGACTACTTTAAATTAGAACTGACCAAAATGGCAGAGTGTGGAATACAGAAACAAGAAAACCTAAGTTGTATCTTAGATTACAGTGAACTCCACAAAAAAAGATAACTGAAACTATCTTTCATACATTCAAATTATATGTGTAATCATTTATACTCAAAAAACTCAATAAATGAAATGTAATTATTTATTTAAAGATTTCCTTTTCTGGACTTAGATATTCCATTCCTCTGTGTCTTTCATGTATGAAGCGATCTGAGCCTCAGTATTAGATGCACATAAACCCCGAGAAGGAGAAGTGAGAGTGTTTGAGGAAAAAATCCAGTTAAGATACCAAGAAGGTGTGTTCCTCCAGGCTCCCCCTTCCTCCCCTGCCCTTCAACCGTAAGAGGCTTTCACGTGCAGTAGGGATGCTCTGTGTCTGCAGAGCTGGTGAAATAGAAGTCCCTATAGCCCCAGTTGGCTCAGGGGAGAGGGAGCCTTCCAGGCTGGAAACGCAGCCCTTCTCCAGTCAGGCCAGCCACTATTTCTGCCCTGTGCATTAACTGCTTGCCAGCCTCTTTATTTCTCTTCTCATTCCAGTTGTTCTAGATCTGGCTATGGGAAGGAATCTAGCACAGTACTTCTTCTCCAACTATATGTTATGAAAGTGCAGGTGTTTTATTTATTTATTTTTATTTCTACTCCACATAACAGAATGATGAAATGGGATGAAGGGGGCATATAAAGCCAAAATTTAAATATTAAGTTCAACAGACATAAAGTTTTGTCAAATTGCTATAAATGTTTCCAAATGCTGACTGTATTTATCTTGTCTCGGACCAGTAACAAAATTTGCTTATCACCACCAATTGGTAAACCACACTTTGAACCCTAGAGAATGTTCCATTGACAATTGCAATAGGTGGGCATTAAGTGTCATCAGGAAACCCTAGGTCTTAGGATTTGAGGCTGAACTAATGTCTGACATAAAATAGTCACCTGGTAAGGGCCGTATGAGCCATTAAAGGAAAGTAATCACCATTAGAAAACTGAGGTTGGAGCAGAAAAGTGAAGAGAAATGGAATTGCAGAACCTTAGAGAACACAATGTATGAATGAATTCAGAAATAAAAGCAAGTGTTATCAAGGCATTGAGAAACTGAATATATAGACACTGGCCAGACCATATGTAAAAATAGAACTTTGATACACAACCTGCAGCAACCTGTTCAAAAAACCAACCCTTTATCTAATAAACAACCCAGGAAGCCAGACTTCCAAGGAGCCAGATTTCTATCTTTAGTGACAATCGAGGAAGCTAAACAACACCTAAACAAAACAAGTCACCCCCAAATGGCCAAGACTTGATTAATAACTGATAGTATCCCTAATTTTTGTCCCCACTTCCAACTTAGGACCAATCAGAGAAAGCAAAATATGCACCCCTAACTAATCTCACAGGATGCTCTGCTTCTAGTCAGCCCACCTACAGCTTTCCCATGCCACCAGCCTCCAATCAAGGCACACCTGAAGCCTTCCCTTTTTTCCACTATGCAGCTTTCCCCCCTCCTCTCTGCATTTGAGCCTCTGCCAAAACACAAGCTGATTCCCTTGTTATAGCAAGCTCGGAGTAAATAGCCTTTGTTTTCTCATTTGGTTGGTCTTCATTTATTTTCACAACATGCTTACTTTTATTTGAAGAGTCCAATTCTCTAATAGAGCTTCCTTAAGCATTTCAGAGAAACCCACATACTCTTAATAACAGAGTCTAATTCTGTCACTGTTTCGGCAACTCCCTTACCCTTATACTCCATAGTCAATCTTGGTAAGTCCTGTCAACTCTACATCTAAAATATAACCCAGATGTCTTCACTTCTCCCCCATCTCTAGTACCACCACTGGATCCAAGGAACCACCAACTTGTTTCTGGGTTATCACAATAGCTTCTTCACTGGTCCTCCTTACTCTCTTGCTCCTGCGGTGATCTATTGTCACACAGCAGGGAAACGGACCTGCACATCAGGTATATCATTTCTCCGCTTACACTTTCAAAGGGCTTCCATACCACTTGGAATAAAATGCAAACTGCTACACCATCTGGCATACTCCCTCCCCAGCCTCACCTTGTTCCACCCCTCCTGTCATCCACTACAGCCCAGCGACACTGGCCTTTTCAAATGTGCCAATCGTGTTCCCATCTCAGGGCCTCTGCACAGCTGTTCCTTCTGCTGGGAATGCTCTGGCCCCTGCCCTTTGCATGGCTGGCTGCTTCTTGTCAGATATGAGCTTAGCCATCACCTCTTCAGAGAAGCAGGGAAGGCACCAAGTCTGCTACGACCATTCACTGTCACATCTCCCAGTTCTACCTCTCCACATAACACTCCCCATTATCTGAGACTTTCCCTTATTAGTTGGTTTTATTCTCCACCTCCATCAGAGCAGGGACCTATCTATCTGTGATGTTTATTTGCTGTATTCCCTAGCCCTAAAACAGGCCTGGCATAGAATCAACTCTCAATAAGTATTTGTTGAACAAGTCAATGAATCAATAAATGAATAATTGAACTGCCTGAGACTTTGGCCCCTGGTAGATGAAACTATTCTCCCTTACCATAGCCTAGCTTGAATTTAACTCCCACGTCAATTCTCAGCTTCTCCAAGTCTTCCTTTTCCACTCATATGAAACTTTTCCACAGTGCCTTTCCCTCTTCTGCACAAACAGATCTAACTATTTGAAGGGTTCCTTTAGATTTGATCATATCCTATCTGGAGGCCTCTCTCTTATAGACTGTTAAACTCGTCCCTCGCTTTTTAGCTTAGCACATATGCATGTTTTACCTACTCAAACACATTTCTTTATACCTTCTGTAAAACAGTATAGTGAAGAGTAGAAACTCAATAACTAGTTGTTGAATATGTTTTTTAAAAGCATATTAGGTAAAATTAGTATAACATATTGTTAAGTTGTGCAGGACAGAGCCAACAAAGAAAGAAGGTCAAAACTGAGACCTCAGAGCACTTCCTTAGGTGCATATGTACTCTTTGTTGGTACAAGCCCGTGTTTCCAATTGCCTATTCATTGGTTTTCTCTGTACAAAATCTATTCCATCTCCTTTTTCCTCTTTAGGATGCATTCTGTGCTCCAAAGGCAATAGCTATGCATGGATTGGGATAACATTCACTGAGGACAGGCTTATAGGCTTAGTGGGCAGCCAGCCAGCAATTGCAGCTTGAATGACATATTTTTGCTTGGCAAAGAAAGAGTTGCTTCACCACCCCAGTGCTCAAACACCAGTTCACCTGGTTGGTGAAGGCTTCTTGCTATTTTATTGAAATTATACTCCTGAAAACTCAGATAGTAGTTGTTCCCCTAGAGTTTGGTTTGTGTTACTGGCTCTTTCTAAAGTATGTAAAAGAGCTAAAATTATGTTTTTATGAGTGAATTTTCAAAAAGGATCAGCAATTCCACAGGTTACTCCGGCTTTTTTCCCCATCTGCTGTGACAGCAGGTGTGATTTCACAAGCCCACTCCCATCAATCATCCTTTCCAACCTGTCTCTGATGCCTGACAAGGTGTTTATGTGCATAACACGGAAACCATCACTAGATCTTGCGAACAAATAAGGCTGCCTTTCAACAATACTTCGAAGGAAGACTTCCATAGAAACCTACATGCTATGTTCAGGTGGGTGATTCATTCAAATGCAGTAGTCTCACCTTCTTCCAGGGGTTGCAAACTCAAAGCCCATCAAGGGCAAGGCAGGTGCTACAAAGCTATGAAGCAGCCTAGTGTAAAACAACAGGGAGTACAAAAACTTGTGGCCAAAGTGGTAGTGTGTGCTCTATCTAAAAAATATTTGCATTTGCTTTACATGAAAATGGTGAGGCTAAACACAAGATTTCTACAGGCATAATGTGTGGCCACCAACTTTCACTCTCTATGCCTTTAATAAGGTCAGTGTCCTAGCCTGAGACCCAAAGGCTAAGTTTTTCAAAACATCTTAGTATTCATGGATCATGGACAATCGAAGCTGGAAACAATCATAGAATTTACTTATTCCAACTTCACCTTTTCCAGGTAAGGGAACTTAGGCCCAAAAGAATGATAAGCCAGTCAAAGGGTACACGGCAAGGATCTAGCAGAGTTAAGACAAATCTAGTCTCCAATTCCAAGTCTGATGATCTTTCAGGTACTTGCCATTGCTATTTCTAAAGTGTTGGTAATAACATTATTCTTGATGTGTGCTGAATATAAATTGTGCTTTAAAAGTTTTTTGCAGTGATATTAGTAATTGTAAAAGGATCAAATGATAGAACCTGGATTAAAATGTTACATAAGCTGAATAAAATCAAATTAAGTCATTAAAGATGATGATAATGTAAAATGTGTACAAATGCAATTCACAATTATTTTGCATGGCAAACATAGACTACAAAATTAAAGTTTTGACTATGTAAAAGTAAATATGTGTACAAGTGGACAAAGACTGGAATGAAATTTGCAAAGTGAATTTAGAGTGACATGATTACATTTTTAACCTTTTTAAAATCATTCTAATACTGATAAATTATTCTTCAGAGTATTTCAGGTGATTCTCTTTAATGACATTACGGAGGTTCATTTTAATCTCAAGGTAGCCATTGGTCACTTCCTACCCTCTTCCTTGCTAGTAAAACCCCACATTTTGTTTAGATATCCACTCTTTTCCTTTGTGACTCAGGGGGATGTTCTGATAAATCTGTTGGTAGCAGTGTTCCCATTCCCTTTGCTGATTCGAGCATAGACATGTGATCTAAATCTGGCAAATGAAACAAAGATAATTTGCCAAGGGACTTCTGGGAAAAGTTTTCCTTAATCTTACATTAAAGATATCGCAGTAAGAATATGAACACCTGTAGCTGCTGCAACCTTGTTGTGACCATGAGGCAAGTTAGCCCAATGATAAGATCTATAAGAGCAAAAAAATAGAAATGATTCCTAATGAATTAGTGTGAGGTTACCTACTAACTACTCTAATATGACTAGAACTTGATGAACATTAGCACTTTTATATGACATCTCGAAAACATAAGAGTTGGAGCCAGTTTGAGAGAGATATCTTCTCTTAAGGAAAAATAAGATCAAAAAGAAGAGGAAATGTGCATTTCCAGGAAGAGTGAGGGCATCCAAATAAACCTGAGAGTTTTTTTAACTCCCCCAAAAGTTCTAGTGACATCAAATGCCCTGTTCTGGATGGACATATTTGTCCTTTTTCAAGCCTACTACTTTGTAATAGTTTGTCATTTTGCTTTACTCTGGAAGTGACCACGTTTCAGTCATGGCAGTGCAGTAGATATCTGAACATCAGCGACAAGATTGCAAAGGGGCCGTGGAGGGGACAAAAGCCTCACTGAACTCAAGATTATTGTCATTATCAAAGTTCTACAAGTCCTGTCTGCTGGGGAGAACAGAATTTATGAGGATTAGAAATGTAACCTGTAGAGAATGGATTTCAGATATACTTTATACATGCTGAGTATCTTGAAAAACAGATAGGAAGATAAAGCAGCTCCTTTGTGCTCCAGGACAGGTACCAAACCATTATAAAGGCACTTACCCAAGAGAGGCATAGTGAGTGAACATTCAAATCCCAATTTATGGCAAAAATAATAATCTATGATGATGACAGTTGATTCCCAATCTTAGAGAACATTTCCTCCTGGGAAATTCTAAAGGGTTTTAAAACTGTTTGCAAAATAAACACATATGTAATTTCACATATATTTATACATTTGCAAAAAACCCACCTATTTTATAATGGAATGTTGTTAACTATAAAAACACTAAAGTACCTCTGCTACTCCTCTATTTTATTCCCCATGATACATGTACCTAACTCCCTACATTCAAAACAGTTGAACATGCATCAACCAGTCAAGAGTCTCCAGGTAACTTTTGAGCCTCCAGATCCTCACTTTCCCAGCTGTTACTATTATACTTCTGTCAAAATACCATTCCTCCATCTTCCTCATCTTCCATCCCATATCCACATAGCTTTCTGATTTCCAAGGGGTTAATAAAAGCCAATGAAGATGAGGGGAAGACCCCAAGAATGTGGCAGAGTAGGAATCACCAGGAGTCCCTACCAAGACAACAGTTGCACTGGCCAAATCTACCTGGTATAATTATTTGGGCACTCTGGAGTCCATTGGAAGCTTGCAATTCCCAGGGGAAAGCTTGGATGGTAAACTGAGGTTTATTTTGCTCATTTGAGCTCTTAGCACAATAACAGCTACCCATCTCTCACCCCAGTGCTGTGTTTGAGTTCCTGGAGCAGCTTATGTATAGCTTGCAGGAGTCAGGATGGACAAAAAGAACCTTTCCTTCAAGTATCAGGAATCTATGTTTTGATGATTGATTACTGTTTCAGGTCACAGAGATGCAGACGAAGCAGCATGCTTCCATGTTGTTGCACCTCCTTCCATTGTTGCAAGCCCCTTTTTCTCTGGCTGAAGTGACTGTCAAGGGATTTAAATGGGAAGTTTCTTTTTTTTTTTTACTTCTCTTCATTTTTCTCTTTCCAAATTATGGAAGCCAGACATTAATGACTAGGATATTCAAAAACAACTGCATATACAGAGAAAATTAGAAAGTGACTATGCATACCTAGGGAAAGGTATAGGTTCAGAAAAGACCTGAAAAACCTTAAGTTTGTACTTTAGGATGATCCTTGGCACAGAAACAGCTTACAAACAATTTTTTAAAGTAATAAAGGGGCCAGACACAGTGGCTTGTGCCTGTAATCCTAGCATTTTTGGAGGCCGAGATAGGAGAATTGCCTGAGGCCAGGAGTTTGAGACCAGCCTGAATAAAAGTGAGTCCCAATCTCTACTAAAATTAAAAAATAAAAATAAACAAATTAGCTAGGAGTGGTGGCATATGCTTGTAGTCCCAGCTACTTGGGAGGCTGAGGCAGGAGGATCATTTGAGCATAGGAGTTTGAGGTTGCAGTGAGCTATGATGATGCCAGTGCACTCTAGCCCAGGCATTAGAGTGAGACCCTGTCTCAGAAAAAAAAAGCAATAAACAAAAATACCAAACAAACAAACAAAAAAAACCAAACCCCGCAAACCCTGAGGAAGGAGGAGAATCTGATTTACAGAGTTACCACATTATTAAATTCAAATGTCCATTTGTCAAGAAAAAAAATTACAAGGCCTACAAGAAACAGAAAAGTATGGCATATTTAAATAAAAAATAATCAATCAACAGAAAGTGTCCCTGAAAAAGATCTGATGACAGATATACTAGATGAAGACTTTAAAAAAACAAATGTAACATCCTCAAAGAATGAAAAGAATATGTGGAGAAAGCAAAAAATAATAATAATAATGTATGAATAAAATAGAAATATTAATGAAGAGAAAGAAACTCTAAAAAGAAACAAAAAATTCTGGATCTGAAAAATACATAAATGAAATAAAGAATCCACTAGAGAAATTCAAAGGCAGATTTCAGAAGGCAGAATAAAGAATCAGCGCTCTAGAAGATAGAACAATGAAAATTATCAGTCTTAGGAATAGAAAGAAAAAAGATAAAAGAAACATGAATAGACCCTAAGGAATATGTGAGACACCAGCAAGTGGACTAACTTACACATTGTGGTATTCCCATAAAAAGAACAGAGAAATATGCAGGAGAATATTTGAAAAAATAATGGCCAAAACATCTTAAATTTGATGAAATACATAAATATAAAAATCCAAGAAACTCAATAAACTCCAAGATGAACTTGGAGACCCACTCCAAGACACATTACAATCAAACTTTTGAAAGACAAAAACTAAGAGAGAATCCTGAAATCAACAAGAAAACAGTGACTCATTATACACAAGGGATCCTTTAAAAGATTATTAACAAATTTCTCATCAGAAATTTTGAAATTATCAGGCAGTGGGCCAATACATTTAAAGTGTTAAAAGAAAAGAACTGTCAAGCAAGACTCTTTTATGTGGCAAAAGAAAAATGAGGGCAAAATTAAGACATTGTCAGATAAACAAAAGCTGAGGGAGATTGTTACCATTAGACCTGCAAGAAATGCTCAGGGAGTCCTGCAAGGTGAAATGAAAGGACGCCAGACTGTAACTGGAAGCTGTTTAAAGAAATTAAGAGCTCAATAAAGGTAAATTCAAGGGCAGTAATAAAAGCTAGCATTATGATTACAATAATTTGTACCTCCACTTTTGCTGTCTACATTATTTGAGAGGCAAATACATTTTTAAAAAATCATTACTCTAAAAGCTAGGGTTATTATAACTTTGGCTTGTAGCTCCATGTTTTGTTTTCTACATAATTTAAGAGATTAATACATTTTAAATAATTATTATTTTATGTATTGAGGCACACAATGTATAAGAATGTAATTTCATAACATCAATATCCAAAGGGGGTGGGGACAGAGCTATAAAGGAGCAGAATTTTGGTATGTTATTGAAGTTACACTGGTATAAATTTAAATTAGAATGCTATAACTTTAGGATGTTAAATGTAATCTCCATAGTAACCACAAAGAAATAGCTAAAGAATATACACAAAAGAAAATGAGAGAGTAGTTTAAACATTTCTCTGCAAAAACAATCAATTAAACACAAAAAAATACAGTCATACATACAGGGGGGAAAGCTGCAAGGCATATAGAAAACAAACATCAAATGACAAAAGTAAGTCCTTCCTTATCAGTAATAACTTTAAATGTACATGAATTAAACTCTCTAATCAAAGGGCAGAGATCTACAAAATGGATAAAAACACATGATTCAACTATATGCTGCCTACAAGAGACTCACTTTAGGTCCAAAGACACAACTGGATTAAAAGTGAAAGGATGGAAAAAGATATTCCATGCAAATAGTAATTTCAAGAGAGCAGGATAATATTTGACAAAAAAAGACTTTAAGCCAAAAAATCTATAAGACAAAAAAGGGCATCACATGTTAATAAAAGGTTCAATACAGAAAATGTAGCAATTATAAACCCTAATACACCTAATTACAGACCATCAAAATATATGAAGCAAAACTGGCATATTTAAAGGGAGAAATAGACAGTTTTACATTAATAGTTGGAGACTTCACCATCCCACCCTCAGTAATGGATAGAACAACCAAACAGAAGATAAGTAAGAAGTAGAAAACTCAACACAGTAAACCAACCAAACCTAACAGACATATAGGACACTCTACTCAACAACAATATCATACATATTCTTGTCAAGTGCACATGGGACATTTTGCAGGATAGACCATATGTTAGGATACAAATTAAGTCTCAATAGATTATAAAAGACAGATATCATACAAAGTCTTTTCTGATCATGATGTAATATATTTAGAAATAAATAACAGAGTCAAACTGGAAAATTCACAAATTTGTGGAAATTAAACAACACACTTCAGAACAACAAATGGTTCAAAGATGAAATCACAAGGGAAATTACAAAATACTTAGAGTTAAATGAAAACAAAAACACAGCGTACCAAAACTTATATAAAACAGTGAAAGTAATGCTAGGGGGAAAATTTATAGTTATAAATGCTTATTTTAAAAACCAAGAAATCAATAAATCAACAACCTAAATTTACAACTTAAGGAGCTATGAAAAGAACAAATTAAACTCAAAGCTAGTAGAAGAAATAAAATAATAAACATTACAACAGAAGTAAACAAAATAGAGAATAGAAAAACAGAGAAAATCTCCTTTTGTTAAAAAGATGAACAAAATTGGCAAACTTTTAGCTACGTGGACTAGCAAAAAAGAGAGAAGCTTCAAATTACTAAAATTAGAAATAAAAGTAAGGACATTACTACTGATTTTATAGAAATAAAAAGGATGATAAGAGAATACTGTCAACAATTGCACACCAAGAAGAAAATTGCATAACCTAGGAAAATATGGACAAATTGCTAGAAATACAAAACCTGCCAAGACTAAACCTATCATGAATAAATATAAAATCTGACAATATTTACAACTAGTAAGGAAATTGAATCAGTAATCAAAAGTATTCCAGCAAAGAAAAGCTCTGTTCCTATGACATCACTGGTGAATTCTACCAAATATTTAAAGAACAAATGCCAATCCTTTTCAAGCTTTTCCAAAAAATTGAATAAAAGAGAATATATCCTAATACATTCTATGAGGGCTATAGTACCCTTATACCAGAGGCAGATAAAGATACCTCAGAAAAACTACAAACCAATATCCCTTATGAACATTTATGCAACAATCCTCAAAAAAATACTAGCAAATAAAATTCAACAGCATAATTAAAAGGATTATACACTATGACCATGTGGGATTTATTTCTGGTGTGCATGGACAATTCAACATACAAAAATAAATCAGCATAATTTGTAAAATTCAAAGTGTTTATTTCCTATGCTCTCACACCAACACAATAATAATCAACACAGAAGATTTCTGTGACCCTGAAATATGTGGGGATTTCTCCACACCAGCAAATAAGCAATCAGTTCTGCAATGACAACAACTGGATGCCCTCCAATTCCATTTCAACACTATCTACCTTGAGATAGCATCAGATCTCACAGGTTGAGGGCTTAGTCCCACATGACATTCCCCTCTTCCCACCAGTCACAAATCTGAGCACCCAGAACTTCTGACTGATTGGCTTCAAGCTGGGGTTTCCATGACTCTATAAATTTGATTAATTTGCTAGAATCACTCACAGAACTCAAGAAAACACTTATTTTCACTAGTTTATTATAAAGGATATTACAAAGGATACAGATGAAGAGATTCATAGGGCAGGGTATAGGAGAAAGAGCTCAAACCTTCCCTACCTTCCTTGGGTCTGCCATTCTCCAGGAACCTCCATATGTTCAGCTACCCAGATGCTCTCTGAACACTGTCCCCTGGGCTTTCTATGGAAGCTTCATTACATAGCCTTACTATGTATACATTTCACAATATATGTTTCAATATATCACAGCAATGCACCACATTAATGGGTTAAAGGAAAAAAATACCCATATAATTGTCTCAACTGATGCAGAAAAAGCATTTGACAAAATTCAGCACCTTTTTGTGATAAAAAAAACACTCAACAAACTAGGAATAGAAGGAAATTGTCACAACATAATAAAAACCACATATGAAAAACCCACAGCAAACATCATAGTCAATGGTAAAAGACTGAAAGCTTTTCCTATAAGATGAAGAAAAAGGCAAGGATGCCCACTTTTGTACTGGAAGTTCTAACCAGGTAATCAAGTAAGAAAAAGAAATAAAAAGCATTCAAATTGGAAAGGAAAATTATATTACCTTTTGTGTAGAAGACTCTGAAGATCACACACACAGACACACACAAAAATACCTGTTAGAACTAATAAATGAATTCAGCAAGGAAGCAGGATACAATGTCAATACACAAAAAATCAATTCCATTTCTATATACTAGCAATGAACAATCTGAAAAAAATTATAGAAGAAATTCCATTTATAATAGTATCAAAAAGAATAAAATACTTAGAAATTAACTTAACCAGAGAGGTGAAAGACTTGTACAATGAAAACTATGAAACATTGCTAACAGAAATTAATGAAGACATAAATAAATGGAAACATATCCCGTGTTTATGGATTGGAAGACTTAATTTTAAGATGTCAATGCTACTCAAAGCAATGTATGGATTCAGTGCAACCTCTATCAAAAAACCAAAGATATTTTTTGCAGAAACAGTAAAACCTATCCTAAAATTTACTGGAGTCTCAAGGGACCCCGAATAACCAAAAACAATCTTGAAATAGAAAGAAAAAACTAGAGAACTCACACATCTTGATTTTCAAACTTACTACAAAGCTACAGTAATCAAACAGGGTGGTACTGACATAAAGATAGGCATATAGGCCAATGGAATAGAATATAAAGCCCAGAAATAAACCCTCCCATATATAGTCAAATGCTTTCTGACAAGGGTCCCAAAACCATTCAATGGGGAAAGGATAGTATTTTTAACAAGTGGTGCTAGGAAAACTGGATATCTACATACAAAAGAATGAAGTTGGACATTTGCCTAACACTATATACAAACATTAACTTCAAAACAGATCAAAGAACTAAAGATAAAACCTAAAACTATAAAACTCTTAAAAGAAAATATAGGGAAAAACTTCATGACATTGGATTTGGCAATGATTTCTTAGATGTGATACCAAGGCACAGGTAACAACAACAATAAAAATAAACAAATGGAGCTTCATGAAAATTTAAAATTTTTGTGCAACAAAAGACAATATCAACAGAATAAAAAGGCAGAAAACATTTGCAAATCATATATCTGATAATAGATCAGTATCTATAATACTATATCAAGAATTCCCAAAACTCAAAACAAACAAACAAATTTTTTAAAAACCTCTCAAATAACCCAACTAAAAATAGGCAAAGGACTTGAAAAGACATTTCTCCAGAGGAGATGTATAAATGGCCAATGAGCACATGAAAAGATGCTCAACATTATAACATTAGAGAAATGCAAATTGAAACTACAATGAGATACCACCCAATACTCATTAGGATGGCTGCTTTGAAAAAAAAAAAAAAAAAACAGAAAATAATCAATGTTTGTAAGTATGTGGAGAAATTGGAACCCTTGTGCACTATTGGTGGGAATGTGAAATGATACAGCTGTGGTGGCTAACAGTATAGCAGTACCTCAAAAAATTAAAAATAGAATTACCATATGATCCAGCAATTCCACTTCTGGGTATATCTCCAAAAGAATTGAAAATGAGGTCTCAAAGAGTTATCTGTACACCCATATTCATAGCAGCATTGTGTATAGTAGCTAAAATGTGAAAGTAATCCAAGTGTCATCCATAGATGAACAGATAAGCAAGATGTGGTACATATATACACACAATGGAATATTATTCAGCCTTGAAAAGGAAGGAGATTCTGACATACCTTTCATGAATTAATTTTAAGGACATTATGCTAAGTGAAATAAGCCAGTCATAAAAAGACAAATACAGTATGATTGCACTTTATATAAGGTACTTAGACATGTAAAATCATCAAAACAGACAGTAGAATGGTGATTTCCAGGAACTGGGTGGAAGAGGAAATGGGGAATTATTGTTTAATGGGTATAGAGTTTTAGTTTTACAAAATAAAATGAGTTATGAATATGGATGGTGGTGATGGTTGTACATTTTGAATGTATTTAATATCATTCAACTGTATGCTTAAAAATGGTTAAGATGGTAGGTTTCATGTTATGTGTATTTTAATAAAATAAAAATTAAAAAAGAAAAGAAAATGGAAAATAATAAATTATTTGTCTAGCGTCTGCAGGTGCATCTGTTTTATAGGCTTACTCTTTATACCACTGCTTCTCCAACTTTAATAAATAATGGTGTGCCTTGTTATGGTCCAAATTCTGTATTCAGTAAGCCTAGGGTAGGGCCAAAGATTCTCCATTTCAACTTCCAAAGTGAAGCTGATGTTGCTGGTCCTGGTCCTTGGCTCATATTTTGAGGAAAAGGGTTTTATAAAATTTATAAGGTAAGATAAACAGCATTTGAGATTCAAACAAAACCCACTAAATAATTAAATGGTAGTTGCCTCAAAATGAGATGAGACTCAATAGAATTGGAGATGTGCTCTTTCTGAAAACTAAATACGACACATTCTAGAAAGACTGAGTCTCAGTTTATCTATTATCTATTGCTACACAACAAAATTATTGGCTTAAAACAACATCAAACATTTATTTTGCTTATGAATTTGAAATGTGGGCAAAGCTTTGCAAAGATAGCTTGTCTCTGTTCCACATGGCATCAACCAGGACAATTCAAATAGGAACTGGAGTAGCCACTTTCAAAATGATTCACTCTTGTGCTGGCTAGCTGATGCTGGCTTTCAGCTGTGAATTAACTGTTAGTTCAGCCAGGGCTGTGGGACAACAGTCTTGGTTCCTCTCCATATGATACCTCCATGGATGCTTCAGCTTTCTCATAGAATGGTGACTGGGTGCCAAGAGCAAGTGTCTCAGGAGAACAAAGTAGAAATATATAGCATTTTAATGACCTGGTCTCAAAAATAACCTAGCATCACTTCTGCCACACTCTGCTATTGATACTAGTTGACACAGTCATGAAGGCCTACCAGATTCAGGAAGACAGAAGACTGTCCCTCTTGGGCATGGAATGGCAAAAGTTCTAGAAGAGCAAGAGGAATGGAACATAAAATCATGATCATCTTTGTAAAATACCACATCATACCTATCAACCACAAATCCCTTTTGAACAAATGATAAATTTATTAAAATAAAAAATTCTCTAATTCTAGCCCATCCCCATTCATATACATGGATGGATGGATAGATAGATAGATAGATAGATAGATAGATAGATAGATAGATAGATAGATAGATAGATAGGGCAGAAAAAAAGAAATATAAAACAGATTGGAAAAAATTGAGGAAAAGTTAAAAGAATAAAAGATCAGAAAATTATGGAGGCTAGAAAACAAATAGGAGAGAAATAGATTAAAGAATAAAGACAGAAGTAGAAAAAGGAGGTAAAATATTCAGGCACACAGAAAGGTAAACGTAGATATGAAGACAAATATCATTTATTTATTTCCTTCTCTACAATTATTTTGCTACCTATAAGAGTAGAGTGGGTACAAATATGATTGATTAAGAAGACTTCTTGTTATTTGTTGCAATTCTCTGGTAGAAAGGAAGCAATATAGGAGCTCAGTACTAAAAAATAATAAATGAGTTGAGCTATTTTTCTTTCAAGAACAGTATTGCAGCGCAATGAATTCAAACATAAAACCTAAGGCTTGCTCAGAACTTCTCATCTATTGCAAGACCTCATCAGAGAGGAATGGGGGCAAGAGTTGGGAAGAAACAATCGTACTGCCTGGTCCACTTATTCCATTTGCCAACTTACGTTTTCACTCCTACAATTTGAGGCTGGCTGCACTGAAAAACACACTTGGGGTCACTCTTCAGACCAGATGAGTATCCATGCAATTTAAAATTATCATGATAATCAGAACTTTCAGTTCACAGTAAGGAACGCTAGTTAGAATGATACTTGGAAACAAAAGATCCCTCTGTTCATACAGCGCCCTTCAAATTGGCTTCCCACACTGGTTCATTTGGTCTCCACACTGTCCTGGTGAGTGGGAGCTCTGTGGGGATCTAAAGTGGTATGAGAAAGTCACGTTGTGCTCAATGGTTGGTGCTCAAGGCAAGGTTTTCTGTTTTGTTCCCTGGAGCAGGATTTCAAAGACCAGAAGAGAATATTTCTACCACAAATTTCCTTTCAAACAAAACCACTGAGCATTCCTACGTTTCAGAAGCCCACTACCTCTCCACTCCTCCTCCACAGCTCCCACTTCAGGTTCAAAAGATAAAGACTTTCCTGATGAAGCACCCTTAGCTGGTACGTGAGAATGTTCCAGTCATGCTACTGAGATGAGTTCCTGGAAGGAAGATGAGGAAAATGATCTGTACTTTTCTTGATTTCTACCCAGGCGTGTCTGTTCTGTAGGCGTCCTGGAGTTCTTCCCAGAAGGCAGATCTTGAAATCTTCAATGCCAATCACGAATAAGAGTTCCATTTACTTAAAAGAATAAAACATGTTTGGTGTTGTGAATATGAATGAAAAGTGCCAGGTTAAAAGGAACAATTGCTGATCCTCACCTACGGTGGAGTCCTAAAGGAAAGGACCAACTCATCTGTCCCTCTCCCCTTCTATTTTCTGCACCAATCCCTTCCCATTCACCAAGGGAATCAGGACGTCTACCAGAGAGACAGCTGAGTTGAGACTGGGTTGCTGCCTAAATGTGTGAATTTGGGCATGTCAGTTAATTTTCCTGTCTGTTGCTCCTACACAGAATTAGAATAAGAATCTTTATCCTTCTTTATCTTCCTTTGAACTTTGCCAAAGAAAGGCACTACAAAGATGCTGAAGAAAATCCTGCCAGCATTTGTAGCTGCCCTGAAAGAATATATACTATGTGTTCTTAATACAGAACGTCTAGAAATAGGGTCTTTCCTGCTACATTCATGCATTATCAGGGCAGTATTATCATGAGGCATAATACCTTCAAATATTAAAAAAAAAGTAAATGTAGGATACTGAAAGTTAAAACTATGGTGCTGAAAATGAGCAATTTGAGGCCCCCAACTCCTTATGATGCCTCTACTTTATTCTGCTCACACTGCCCTGTAGTTACTCCCACCCTGCTTTTATAGTTTAAACAAGCCAAGCTTTAGCAGTGCATAGTCTCCTGGCCCCCTAATCTAAGAGAAAAAGAGCCAGGAGTTCACATTCAAGCTGGGGGAGTTCTAGTCTTAGGGTGTAGTCAACATAGTTATACCACATAACTAATTCATTTATGCCCAATAAATCATAAGCAACCTCAGATATGACACCTAACCTCTCTAAGCCTCTGTATTAGCTCTTCAGGGCTGCCATAACAAACTCCCACTGACTGGGTGGCTTAAACAAGAGAAGTTGACTTTTGCACAGTTCTGGAGCCTAAAATCCAAGATCAACAGGTTGGCAGGTTTGGTTTCTACTGAGGCCCCTATTCTTGGCTTGCAGGCAGACCATCTTGCCGTGGCCTTTCCTCTGTGTGAAAATTTCTGGTGTCTCTTCCTCTTCTTATAAGGACATTAGGCATACTGGATTAGGGCATATTCTAAGGTATCATTTTAACTTAATCAGCACATTAAAGATCTATCTTTAAATGTAGTCACATTGTAAGGTTAGGGCTTCAACATATGAATTTTGGAAGGGTATAGTGTAGTCTGTAACAGCCTCTTTAAAAATAGGCATCATAAAATTGATATAAGATACAGACAAGAACATGACTTAGAAAATGCATTCTAAATAAGTCACTATACAAATATTATATTATTAGTACCCTTATTGTTGTCATTATAATTATTATTCTTTCTGACATATTGTCAATCTCCTGGAAAATCTAAAGTTTCTACCTTTGAAAGGGTTATATCACAGTGGTTAAGAGAATTAAGATGTTTAGATCCAAATCCTGGCTCCACCACTTGTTAGCTGTGTGACCTTCAGAAATTGTTAACATTTCTAAACCTTAATTTCCGTATGTATAAATTAAGGATGGTAAAAATAGCACCTACCTTGTAGGGCTTTTGAAAGGATTTAAAGAGGCAGTGCACTAAAATGGCTGGCTAATAGTACATGCTCAATAAATGATGGTTTTTGTTATTAACAGCAGTATTTAGACCTTGCTGCTGCTGCTGCCTCTTTCTCAGCCAGCAGAGGTCTCCATCATAATCAAATGAGGACTAGCTTCCCTATGACAGTCTGCCTGCAGCTGCCAAGCACATCCACTGTTGGCAGAGAAAATAGTGGAAGAATTACCACCCTGTCTAAAGGGGGGAGAAAAAATGTAAAACAAAAGAACAGGAAATAGGTAGCATTCCATGATAAAATGTTAGATGAACAGGTGACCATAAATTAAGATTGTCTTTGTTCTAGTACTGACTTTCACTGATATTACCCTTAGTTGCATCTCATTTTAGCCTGTTCTAAACCTGGGTTTAAAAAAAAAAACATATATCACAGAAGAACAGTAAGAATGAATTGACAGATGTTTGTAAAGTTCTCTGAAAATAAGACGTGCTGCTAAATAGACATTTAACATTTTTCATAGCATTAAGCTTATTTCATCTTTATCATCAGTTATACTCTCTGCCTCAGTTTTGCTTCCACTATGAGATATTTTCTTTAATCTTTTTTCCCCAGACAAGCTTACACCTCCAAGTTCAATTATTCTGTCAATTGTGTTTTAAATCGTACTGATTTCCATTAACCAATTGTGGTATCAATTTGTTGATGTAGTCCTTCTTCTGAACCAATCATCTTTATATACCACTGAAAGCTGGAAAGGCAATTAAACTGAGGAAGGTGAGAGTTATTCAAGAAAAATTAAAGAATAAAGGTAAAGAAAGTGGAAAAATTTGGATCAAAAAGGGTACTGAGGAAAAAAATACACATGTACTAAAAAGCACAGTACCGGAGCAGATAGAAGCACAGAGGGAAAAGAGGAGAGTGAGGTAGACGGATCCTGCTTATGCCTACTCCATCTCTCTTTCAGCACCAAGGACAGAACCTCTTAGCGGGTGGCCCTAGTAACGTTCAGTTTAGGGTCCCCCGGAATCCTCTAGAAAAAACGGATGCGTTCAAAAGCAGCTATAAAACATGCTCTAAGATCTAATAGGGAAGCTGGAAAAGTAGCACACAAGTAATTTCACCTTAGAGGCTAAAATGGGTGATTTTCTTTCTGTTCATGTACGTAGTTTCTGTGTCCTGGGAAAGGCAAAGTTTGCTCTGCTTGGGTATATCTGCTGTCAGTAAATGGCTGCAGGAGCTGAAGTGCTAAACTCCACAGTCTCCAGAAATCAGAAGAAATTTTCAGGGTAAGTAATTTTTCTTTTTGTTTCTAATTTAGTACATCATGTTTTCATGGAAGTTAATCAGCTTGGGGTTCTGTGTTTCTCTAAGAATATGCAGTAAAACTCTATACTCATTCTTATTTAAAAACCTAAAACCCTGAGGATACTGTTTTCTTTTTTTTTCTAAGTGGTGGGACAGTAGAAATTTATTCTCTTCTTTTTCTTTTCTTTTTTCCCCAATATTGTATCCTCATGGGCTCTACAAGCTCTATCAAGGCAGAATTAAAAGATAGAAAACAAAAAGCTGTTATTATTCCTGGGATTTGTCTGGAAGTTGATTGTATTCCTCTTAAGGGTTTTACTTAATTGTAAGGGTCTGTTATTTTAAACTCCCCAATTCAACACCCTGGTAATCCAGGGCTGAGGGTTTAGAGAGGCACTGTTTTCAATAGTCTATTAAAGTCAGGCTATTTCCACGTCAGGATCCAATTATTCCCAACAGAGATATGTTGTGCTGGAGATGGTGATTATGTATTTTTTTATGATGGTGTATGATTTTGAGGGTATTGTTGTTATTTAATTGTGGGACTTCCATCACTTACTGCAGCTTATTGGGTCAATGGAAATCATTGCAATTAGGCATTTGTTCTAGTTCATGCATTTAGTTTAGTTGAATACCATTAAAATGCACACACAAATAATAATGCAGCAACAATAAAGTGGCATTTGGGTTCTAAACTCATTGTGCATCCGTGTTTGCACTTTGAAGGTGAAGCCCTTTGCTTACTGATACTGAAAGGTCAGCAAAATGTCTGTCCTTAGGTCAGAGTGAAGAACAGCTGCTTGACATGACATTAGGATCTCTTACAGACAAGAAGCAGAGACAAGTGAAAAAGATTCTTACTCAAGCACATCTTTATTTATAGTTGTATATTTTCAAGTCTGCGTGGTTAGCAGTGAGCAGGGTTATTGAGCAAGGAAAATACTGACAGTATCCAAATGAGCGCCTGATATTAATGCTTCTATACAGAAAGCTGCTTACAATAGAATATGCATTAAATCAAATAGATTCTACTCCATAATAAATTCAGTTTCTAATTCATTGCAATTTGTTATTGATTAATATTTGCTTATTTACTGATTGATCTACTGAATTCCCATTTTATCTCTGATTTAACAGTAATATGTTCAGTCTTTAGAGGTTGTGAGGGAAATTGAGGGTGTTCTGCTTTGCTAGGCAGGTTTAATGAGGGAAAAAATTATATTATCTTAGCTACTGGATCCCAGTAACCAGCTGTGGTTTCTTTTCTGTACATTTACCAACAATGTAAATGTGCCCAAATATATAAATATACTATGTATTTCAATGCACTTGTGAATCTACATTAGGAGAATAAACTAGATAGCAATTTGCAAGAATAAAGTGCCATAGAAATGCTAAAGACTACCTCTAATAATAATGACAATGTAACTCCCACTGGCTCTATCAGCAGTGTGCACCTGCATTGACTTCACTGAGCTTAGTCAGATGATGTGCATAAGATACCCTGAACAAGCGAGATTTTAAAATTAGTACCCATTTCATGTTTGTCTGCCTTACCCCAAAAGTGGCATAGTTAAGAACATGAGCCCTGGAATCAGACAGATCTTGGATTGAATCAACTCTGTCATTTACTGGTTTGTGACCTTAGTAAGATACTTACTTAACCTCTCTGGGACTCACTATATCTGCAAAAATGGAGATGATAACAGCACCTATCTCCTTCATCAGGTTGTTGTGAGATTTAAATAAAATAATTTTATATTATCATATTTATATATGTGAGCTATAATTATTAATGTTAACAGGCAATATAACAAGTCTGAATTGAAGCCCAGACCAGAAAAGCTTAGAAGACTGTTGATCAGGATGTGACTGAGTGAAAAATTAGAGATGGCAATAGTCAGAGATCTCTGAGATGAGTGAAGATGTGGTCATAGAATCCCATCACGAAGGTGTTTTGCTTTGGGTTGAAGAAAATCCATCTCAACATGGGAATGACTCCTGGCATCAACTTCCATCCCCAGATGGAATGAATTGTGAGCTTTAGGGAGATCCGAGATCAAAGCTTGGCTCAAATCAGCCCCTTACACACTGTGTAATCTTGTCTCAATTGTTTTAATCCATAAAAGGAAGATATCGATATTCACATTTAGGGTTGCTATAAATGTTAAAATGAGGTAATACATGTAAACTCCTAGTGCCTGACACATAGTAGCAGGCCAGAAGTAGTTTTCTTCAGAAGCAGGTTGAGGATTCAAGGCGGTTTTGCTGTGTTTGTTTTTTGCTTATCTCAATATCCTTAAGGAAGAGAATAAATAATTAAAACCCTATAAATCCCGTAAATGTTTCAAGCAGTCTGTCATTCAGCACAGAGGGATTGAACAGCAACAAAGCAGGATGTATGTCATAGCTGAAGGGGACCTGACCACTCTCTGTTCCTCTGCTTTTTAAAATGGATTGTGCATTCACTCTAAGAGATGCTACAACAAACTATAAAGACCAAGATAAATTCATACTTTGTAAGAAATTTAAAGGCTCATTAAAATATGTAAGTAGTGTTATATGTAATGAATCTTAAAGAGTGAATCCAGCAGTAATCTTCTAGTCTTTGTCTTCTCTATTTTCTCACCTCCCATCTACTTTTAACTCCCAACACTCTTTGCTGAGGTCACCAGTAATGTCCTAATTCCCAAGTTTATTAGACACTCTGCAGTTGTAGCTTATTTAACCCCTTCACCTATTCCCACTTTCTTGTTAACAATAAAAGCTACCATGTTTCAGGTGCTATTTCCCAGACATTACACTATAGCAGTGATTCTTAAAGGGGAAGACAATTTTGCCCCTCCCCCCAAGGGACATTTGACAATATCTAGAACCATTTTTGGTTGTCACAACTTGGAGGGAGGAGTATGCTACTGGCATCTAGTAGATAGATGTCAGGGATGCTGCTAAACCTACAATGCACAGAATAACCCACATGACAAAGAATTATCCGGCACAAATTGTCAATAGTGACAAAGCTTTACATATATAGTTTCATTTAATCTTCACAATAATCCTGTGGAGTACTTATAATTATTATTGCCATTTTGCTGATGAGAAAACCAGCCTATCATTATGAATTACTTAGAGAGTGATTATTAAGTTAATGAATTCTCTAGACTCTTTGCTTCATCCTACCTGAGACCATTTTACTATCTGTTAACATATCTCTCAGAGGGAAAAAGAAAGAAGAAAGCCCAGCTTAGTTCTGTTATATAAGCAACACTGGCTTTAAAAAAATCTAAGGAGGGAGAAAGCTGAAACAATTAGCTGAGAGGTAGGGAGTATTCTAACATCTCACTTATCTCTGCTTTCATCTCTCATATCCACAACCCATTAGAAACTGCCTGGGCAACTTCAGCTTGCCCCACCTGCTGCGATAAAGAATATAAGACCTGAGACAGTACAATGTGAAAAAAAATCAGAAACCCATGCAATTGTGATTCCAACATCAGGCTCAGAATTGATTTTCAGAATTGAGAGTTTCCCTTCATATAATTAGCCATCTACACTAAGCTGTACTATTTTTAAGTAGCTGTCAAAACTCCTGACAGAGTAAAAAGTCCAGCAAGATGGTAACAAACATGATAAGGTTTTATGCTTCCCTTTTAATCGACAGGTGAGATGAGGCTAAGACATCATTAGACAACTGCAGACCCCAGGAAAGAGGGATTCTGGGTACTGCTTTCCAAGGGGGCCCAGTTGTGAAAGGGAAGTCATCTGAACCTGAGACTGCCTTAAAAGTGGAAATATCTTTGAACAATGAGAAAGCATTGTATTTTTCCAAAAAGCTCTTGGCAATGGCAGTACTATCTCCAGGGTAGCAGCTGCCCTTCTGCAAATAATGAGAAAATTATAATTATTATCAAGAATTATTATCGTGTTTTAAAATATATTGAGTGCAAACAGTGTGCCAAGATAAAGAACAATTTTTTAAGCAATTCTCTGAATGTATTCCAAGTTGGTCACCCCATTCCAATCATTTGTTCATTTTAACACTTTCACATTCCAAGCTAAAATGTTTCAAAATGAGCTACAAAAGGACAGCCATGATTAGACCAATCTCCTAATCAAAAGAGAGCTGCAGATACTAGGATTGAGAACAAATCCTGGCCACCAAGCCAGCCTCTACTTTTGCCAGGGCCTGGAGCAAGAGTTCCCATGGGCACCCATATATACCCTGTTTAAATATTTTAAAGTCATAACCAACTAAGCATTGAATAAAATGTTTAATCTTCCGGCCTTGACAAATATGCCTTTGAAACCACCTGGTAGGCCAGGTTTGAATTTAGGATTCCTGGGTCCTTAGGAGTTCTATGCAAAACGTGACAGCGCAGGAGAAGCTGGATCCCCTCACACACACTCTCACTATCCCGCCCCAGGGATCCTGTCCTCTTCTCTCCCCACCTTAGGCTACACAGAAGCTATCCCTCAAGTTCCAACAAAAAGCCACCACTTGGTCCCAGGAACCCCACACACACATCGCACAATCTTTCCTCAGGGTGACATATTCAGAATGGGGCCCATCGTGCCCTAGAAACAGGCTCTGAGCAGCTTGGACAGAGAATTCTGTGATCCTGGCACTGGGGGTATGGTCCAGATGGGGGTGTGGACTCTTAGTGGATCCGCTCCTTGGGGCTGTAGGAGGGTATGACCTCATCTTGTGGGGAGGGTATAACCAGAAAAGGGTATCTTAGTCTGTCTGGGTTGCTGTTACAAAATACCATAACTAGGCAGCTTATAAACAACAGAAATTTACTACTCACAGTTCTCGAGGCTGGGAAGTCCAAGATCAAGACACCAGCAGAGTGTGTCTGGTGAGGACCTGCCTCTGGTTCATAGACAGCTGTCTTTTCACTGTGTTCTCACATGAGAGAAGGGGCTAGCCAGCTCTCTGGGTCTCTCTTGTAAGAATACTAATTCCATTCATGAGGTCTCTGTCCTCATGACCTAATCACCTCCCAATGATCCCTCCTTCCTAATACCATCCTTTTGGGAGTTAGGACTTCAATATTTGAATTTGGAGGGGACACAAACATTCAGACCACAGCAGAGGACCAGAGTGTGGCCCTTTTACAGCACAGATCTGGGGGCAGGAGTCATTTTTGCTTGGGTTTGGGGGCCACACTGTAAACCGCAGGCCTTACATCTTCCCCTATCCTCCAGAACTGTGAGAGAATACATTTCCATTCTTTATAAATTACCCAGTCTCAAGTATGCTGTTGTAGCAGCACAAATGAATAGATGGGTGCCATCATTTCCCTCATTTTACACAGGAAGGAACTGGAGCTCAGGGAGGTAGAGCAATGTGCACAAGGTCCTACAATGGCTTCTCATCTCACCCAGAGTCCAAGCACGGCTCTTTCAATGGCCTGCACAACCTCTGTACCTCATGCCTGTTCTACTCCACCCCGCCTTGCTTGGCTCCACCTACACTGGCCTCCCTATAATCCCTTCTCTAGGCTAGCCCTTCCTGCTGGTACTTGCTGTTCCTGCTGCTTGGGCCACTCTCCCACCAGATATCAGCATATCTGCTTCCTTACCTTCTGCAGGTTTTGACTCAATTGCTAATTTCCTCATGAGGGCTACCTGATTACATAAGTTAAAATTGCACTGACACCTACTTACATACACACAGTCCTCACTCACTATTCCCTCCACATTTATTTTTCTCCAAAATACATATCATCATTGAGCATACCACATCTTTTATTGACCTTGTTTATTATCTGTCTTCTCCTTCAGAATGGAAGCTTCATGAGGGGAGGGATTATTATCTGTTTGGTTCATTGCTGTATCTCCAGCTCTTACAACAGTGTCCATTATATAGAAAATACTAAATAAATATTTATTGACTCAATAAACAAACAAACAAAAAATGTATCCAAGCAACCAAGATCCAAAGAGTCTGATTTTACCAGTATTGTTTTTCTGTTTCTTCCCAGGAAACCACTTGGGGTCACACTCCTTTCTCTGGGCTATGGCGCCTCTGAGCCAGCTGAGTGGCCACCTGAACTACACCTGTGGGACAGAGAATTCCACAGGTGTCAACCGGGCCCGCCCACATGCCTACTATGCCCTCTCCTACTGCGCACTCATCCTGGCCATCGTCTTTGGCAACGGGCTGGTGTGCGTGGCTGTGCTGCGGGAGCGGGCCCTGCAGACCACCACCAACTACCTGGTGGTGAGCCTGGCTGTGGCAGACTTGCTGGTGGCCACCTTGGTGATGCCGTGGGTGGTATACCTGGAGGTGAGTGGGCTCTAGGCACATGCTGCCCATATGCCGTGCTTGTCTTTGTCTTCCCTGAGCTCCTGGCCTTTGGAGCTCAAAGTACTCCCCCAGTGGTCAAGTAGCTGAGGAAGGAAAGGGAGTTCCTGTAATTCTCTTTTAATGAGGGAACTGAAGCTCCAGAGGGCAGCCACCATCCAGTCCTCCACTCACACCAGAACCAGGGAGCCAGGAATGATTCTGTCCTCAGGTCTCTAGTATCCTGGGAGCTGGGCTTGAGAGATGGGATGCTTCCAAAAAAGGGCTCAAGTTTATTCTTTATGCCAGTCATGTCTCAATGACATGGTGGGTTTGGGGAGGCAGCCCTGAGGGCGTCTTCATCAGTGTTCTATGTATATGGAGTGATAGTATGCAGGAGGGATGTGAGGCTGAGAGGAAAGAAGAAATTACATTAAAAACAAAAAAAAACACTTTTTTAGTGAATGAGAGGGAAAGATAGAAAGAATGGTCTGCAATTAGAACAGACCTCTTTTGGTGGTTCAGTTGCCCTCCATCTTGGCTTTTCCCTCCTGAGTGCCAGCTCTCCATAGACTCTGCTACCGAAGGAACAAACTAAACCTTCAAATTTATATTTTCCATGCCTCCATTAATAGTACAGAGTCTTTGCCAGTCAGATAGTGCAGAAGAGCCTGGAGAATTCTTCTGGGGAGAAACTTTTCTTAAATTTGAAAGTATTTTCATTTGTAAGTGCAAAACAGGGTCAGAGGATGATCACAACAAGGAAATCCATTTGCTAACAAGGAAATCAGGGTGTCTGCATCTGTTCAAGAAACACATATTCTTACCAAGAAAACATGCAATTACTAAAGAGATTTTTTCAAAATACATCTTAATATACTATTAATATTTCTCCTCTGCACTGTGTCATTCTAAAGAGGTATCCAACGAAGGATCAAAATGATGCCATGATTAAGAGAAATTAAGATTCATCAAATTAATATCTCAGTTAATATTAATAGTGAAGGTGACAGTTAATTAAGTATGACATATCATGATAGAGCAAAAACCTTGAACATAGACTGCCTATGCTAGTACCTATATCAAACAATGACTGAGATCTAAAATTAGACTTATGATCTCAAAGGAGAAAGATAAAGAAAGAAAGAAAATAGAGAAAGAAAAGGAAAAGAGGAAAAACAATTAGGCTGATTGGGATAGAGCTAAAGGTTAAAGGGAATACTTACTTGGGAAAGAAAATATGTGTTTATTCTTCCCAGGTAGGATAATCCTGATGGTAAAGGGTCTTGTAATTATCTTAACTTTTCTGTCAACCCAATTAGGCTAAATTACCCTGAAGTCAGTTATGTCTTTGTTCCTCATTTCCTGTAGTCTAAACATGCTACCTGGCATATAACATGTGCTAAATAAATATTTGATGTATGAATGATGCAATGAATCTACTCTGTAATGTATGCACTATATGGTCAATTCCTGCATCTATATCTACTATTATAAGCAGACCTTCTGGGGGAAGGAAGGGGTGAAGTATTATTTTGCATCCAATAATAATGAGACTGAGAAGAAATTAGAAGCCTGTGATATTCCTGTTTAGAAGTGAGGCACTTTAGGTGCTACAAACCAGTATGGCTTGGTCAATGATTTATAGCACCACCACCATCCCCCTAAAATGTTTCTGTCCATCTCTATACATTACAAAATTCTTAAGTCCCCCAGAAGGAGGAATGTCAGAAATGCAGGCAGTGGACCTTAATTTTAATGAGCATTTTGATCCCCTCTAAAATAAAATCAGTCTTTTGGTACCTAGAATAAAGCCACTTAGGGGCACTCTTGGCTATCCACTTCTAGTCCTCTGGTTGAACTATATTGGGAAACCTCCATACATACTGGTTTAGAAGATGGATGTTGTGACTTTTCCACCTTAGAAACCCATGGCATCCCCTTCTAGCCACAGATGCCCGTATTACACTGCTGATCATAGAAGAGCAGCTGAGACTGCAGAGAGCCACCAGAAATCTTGCCAAAGGCCTTAATGGAATCTCTGTAGTAAGTAGTATCTATGGGTTTTCTCCCATGAGAAGAGCTTTGGTGGAGCTCTTGGTATCCCCACATAAAAACCACTATGCCCTCTGTCCCACAGGTTATTTGATATAGATGTTCAGTGCTCAAGAGCATGGTCCAAAAAAATCTGCATTCACACAAAGAGATTTGGGGGAGTAGAGACATCTCTTCACTGGGAAATGGTCTTTGAGGCCTCTTTTTGTGTCTTACTAACTTGCTTCAAGGCCCAGTCAATGCAACTTAATATTTCTGCATCCCTTTCCACAGCAGTCAACTAAGGGTCTGTCTCTTCTATAGGGGAGAGGATATGACTTAAAGCCGCTGTCACTAACAGTTAAAATATTAGAAGTTTCTAATTTAGAGGACCAGGTCTCCCTATTCCACACTAGTCTATACTTTTCTTAGTCTTAAATTTTTTCCAGTCTTTTCTTACAGGCAGAGGAGGTACCTCAATGAGAGAAAAGAGTACTTGGAGCTTTTAAAATATGGACTATGAATATACAACTCCATGTGTCTCAGGAGGAGCAAAGTGTTGCTCTTACTAACTTTTCCTAACAATGGTGCAGTTTGAGTGATCCTCTGATAATCATGTGCTTATACCTGAGAGCCTCTTTTGGGAAAGGAAAGGGTGACTGTTGGTCACAGAGACTGCTATAGGCTTAAGGACCCCCAGGAAGACAGGACATACATAAGAAGAACACTATTTTGGGGGCCAAAAGATTCACCAAATCCATAGCCTCATGTGCTTTGATTTGAATACACCCATCTTTCTCAAAGGAAGATTGGCTCATTTTGCCAGACACCAGTGTGTATGAGTTAGGAATGTTTTGGCTTTAAATCCTGGAATCCTTGACTACTTGTGGCTTAACCAAATTTTATATTTCTTACATAACCAGAATTCTGGAGGAAGGGGATTGTTGTTGTTGGTTCAGCTACCCCATGGTGTCAACTTGGACCAGACATTCCCATTCTTCCCCTTCACTATCCTTGGCAAGCTGGCCTACTTCTTCATGCCACTCACACACGGTTGCCACAGCCCCTACTATCAAGACAGTATTCAAAACTGGATGGATGGGAACTTCAGAAAGAGAGAGGGAGAAAGCCCTTTCCCTGGAGTAGCTTAAGCATCCTTCTAAGGAACTTCATTTAAGCCTAGTTCACCAGAACTTAATCATCGGGCCACCTTTAGCTGGGAAGGAGGGAGGGAAGGAAGGAAGGAAGGAAGGAAGGAAGGAAGGAAGGAAGGAAGGAAGGAAGGAAGGAAGGAAGGAAGGGAGGGAGGGAGGGAGGGAGGGAGGGAGGGAGGGAGGGAGGGAGGGAAGGGAAGGAAGGAAGGGAGGGAGGGAGGGAGGGAGGGAGGGAGGGAGGGAGGGAGGGAGGGAGTGAAGGAAAGAAAATGTGTGTTTTATTTAAAAACTATGTGGAGGGCCGGGCGCGGTGGCTCACATCTGTAATCCTAGCACTCTGGGAGGCCGAGGTGGGAGGATCACTCAAGGTCAGGAGTTCAAAACCAGCCTGAGCAAGAGCAAGATCCCTTCTCTACTAAAAATAGAAAGAAATTAATTGGCCAACCAAATATATATAGAAAAAATTAGCTGGGCATGGTCATACATGCCTGTAGTCCCAGCTACTCAGGAGGCTGAGACAGGAGGATTGCTTGTGCCCAGGAGTTTGAGGTTGCTGTGAGTTAGGCTGATGCCACAGCACTCTAGCCTGGGCAACAGAGCAAGACTCTGTCTCAAAAAAAAAAAAAAAATATGTGGAGGTAGGCAATTGCTGTAAGGTAGTCAATACAATATCACATAACATTGCCTCTGTTGGAATTCACTGGATGATGTCATTTCAACACAGGGTCTGGGAGTCAGAAGACATGGAATTAAGTGAATAAAATGGAAGGGACAACAACACTTTCCATGTTGGCCTGATGTTAGGCTCAACTGTCATCAGCTGAGAGCGTACTGTGATAACTAAAAAGTGTGATCCATAAATGTCTCCTTAAGTCACTTTTAACTGTAAGTTAAAGAGCACTTAACTCCAACTGACTTAAATAATAAACAGAATACATTGACTTTCACACCAGGAATTCTAAAAGCTCTGTGTTAGGGTGGGCTTCAGGCACAGTTGGATCTGTGAGGCTCCAGCTCCATTTCTCTATAATTCTGTCAGCTCCGGTTTCTTCAATATATAGTTGGCTCTCCTTGGTATCATTCTCATCATTAGGGCACACAGGTGCCTGCACTTGGGGACTCACAGGGGCCAGTCACTGACCCATTTCAGTATTCTCTGTCCTCAAGCCTAGCAAAGAAGTTCAGGACAAAAACCATGCAGGTGACCTCACAGAAGGTCATATTTCATAGGTCTCCTGGCTTGACTGTCTCTTTATTTCAGTTTGCAGTATTTTCTCAAAAACTCTTTTCTGTGCCACACCAAATAGTTCTATCTCAGATTACCTCTCAAGTTTTTAATTTCCTGCCTTACAGGCTGCACGCTGGAGCTTCCTCTCCAAGCACATTTTGTCCCACTCAGTTAAGCACCTTTTGTGAAGTCTAATGCACTTATATCAGGACAGAAAGGCAGTGCGGGCGCCAGAGGGTATCGTTTGGAATACTAAATTCAGAGAACTTGGGTCCCAGTATGGACAGGAGAAAAGACTCGAGAGTTAAGAAAGGCAGACAAGCAAAATAGGACAGGAGGGTTCAGGCAGGGAGATGCACCACAGGAAAAGCGATCAAGGTCAGACAGTGAGGAAAGGAAAGAACAGTAATATTTTGGGGAAGGAAGAATCCTTGGGCTTTGTAAGGATACTGATTATTAAAAAGAATTAAGTTTTTTTTAAAGAGAATTTTATCATAGCTAAAAAAAAAAAAAAAACCCAGATGATAGCAATTTAAGACTTCCCTACTTCAAAATAAAAATGAGAGATTCTCACCATCTCTTCACCAAACTCTGGATTTTGATAAAAGTCATAGGCTGTTAAAGCTGGGAGGGCTTGGAAATGATTTTTCCTGTCATATTTAAAGTGTGCTCCAACCACAAGAAATTTCTGGCCATATTCTAATGATGGGGGTTTTCTGGGTGGGGATCGTGAAGTTTGCATTTTGGATGAGCTCCTTCGTGATTCCTATGCACCCAAACTTTGAGCAGTTCTGAGCTAAACCTTCATCAGGGGGTGTGTTAGTCCATTTTGTGCTGCTATAGCAGAATATCCGAGACTGAGTAATTTACAAAGAACAGGTTTATTTATTACAGTTCTGGAGGCGAGGAAGTCCAAGATCCAGGGCCTGCTTTGGCCAAGACCAGGTGTGTCATTTCATAGTGGAAGACAAAAGGGCAAAAGACAGGCAGAAGGGGCTCAAACTTTCCTTTGCATGAGGAACTCACTCCCATAACAGCATTAACCCATTTGTGAGGGCAGAGCCCTCATGGCCGTATCACTTCTCATTAGGCCCCATCGCCCAACACTGTTGCATTGGAGCTTACATTTCCAACACATGCTTTTTGGATGACACATTCAAACCATAGCATGGCGGGAGAGAAAGACTGCTTGTTAAAAATACAGGCTGTTGGGTCTGCCTCAGATCTACCAGACCAGACTTGCCAGGGTAGCCTACAAGTCTACGGTAATTGTAACAATCTCCCAGCCGCACTCCCACCCCAGGTAACTTGTGCAGCCAGCTAGCCATCTGCTACACCGACATTTGGGAACCACTAATCTGCAAAATCCCCATTTCACAGATGAGAAAATTGAGATTCAGAGAAGTGAAAAATCCTAATTTATTATCCTATATTGCCCTATGGCAAACTGTCCTTACCCAAAAAAAGATCCCAAATGTGGCAAACAAAGATGGACTGAAAAGCCCAATTTAGAGGAGTAATCCCATCTTTCCCCCTCGAGTATTTCCCCAAAACAACTAAAAGTTCATCTCTTTAGAGCAGTTCTTAACCTGGGGAATCCATCGACTTGGATGTAAATAAAATTACTTCTTTATTTTCACTAAGGTAAAATTTAGTACTTCCTTCAATTATGAATGTAGGCATCACCCACAGCAGAAGAAATCTTTAGTGTCACCTGTAGAACTCACAGAGATTTATATTTTCAAATCACATTATGGCTGTTGTAGATATCTTGAAACTGACATCAGCATTGCTTTGAAATTAAAGGAGTTTTGGACTTGCTGCTAGATCTTGTTATTTGATGCATTATTAAAGTACCACATATATTTAAAATACTTTGGTAACTGTATTTCAATAAAATTGCTATTCTTTATGATCCATCCATCATATTTATTTTATGCATTTAAAAACATTCTTCTAAGAAGGAGACCATGAGGCCAAAGAAATCCAAGACATAAATAATGCTTAAGGGGTGGGAAGTGGTGGCTCATGCCGATAACCCTAGCTCTTTGGGAGGCTGAGGCAGGAGGATCACTTGAGGCCAAGAGTTCAAGGTTGCAGTGAGCTATGGTGAGGCCACTGCACTCCAGCCAGGGGGACAAGGGTGAGACCCTGTTTCAAAAAAAATAAATAAAAATATTATTTTTTAAAGGAGTTCTTAAGGAGCCCTGCTTTAGGGACAACTGTTTCTGAAGATGATGTCCTGCCCACCCCACCTGCCAGACCAGTGTTTCCCAAACCCAGACAAAAAGAATGATTTGAGGGACTTATTATTCTGAGCAAGAACTGAGAATCATTTTGTTTAACAAGAGCCTCCGGTGATTTGGGAAATGCTGCCTTATAATCAGTAAATTTGGGAAATGCTGCCCTAGGCTGTGTCTGTTGGAAATCAATAGCCAACTTCAGTACCTGAAGACATGGCTTGCTTACTCCCACCTTCTGTATTGCCAAAGGGAGTTAGTTATATTCATTAGCAAGTGAGAGTAACACCACCTGGCTGCTGTATAATTCTGAAGTGAGTTATTCATTAGAATGTAGGAGAAAGAATCATGTCTCTAAAAAGCTTTAAATCAATCAGATTGGGGGTTTTTTTTTTACTTTTTTCTGACTTAATTTCAAAAAATCAGTTTGCCTTTCATGATCTCCCAACACTTGGTACCTATCTCAATGTTAGCACTTACCACGTTACATCATAACTACTTTTTTAGTACCTATTTCTTAAGCCCTCAATTCACCCACACCATTCGCACATTACTCCCCTAACAGGAACATACTATATTCTGAGGCCCTCGGGACAAAAACAGGTTTAATTCATTTCAATACACCCACCCATGCAAAGTTCCAGGCACATAATGAGCCCTCAATAAATAGTGGATATATGGGTAGATGGATGGACAAATGCCAACTCTTCTCCCTCCTGTGACATTAGAATGCAGTTCAATTCTGCACTTCTCAGAAGTGGCATTCCAAGGTGCTGACCTTTGAGGGTTAGAACGGAGTAATGGTTAATATGAATGGTGTTGAAATTCCAGCTCCTTTACAAGCTATGTGTCCTTAGGCAAATTACTCAACCTCTCCAGGTCTCCATTTCTTTATCTATAAATTAGAAATAATATTTACCTCCTTGGGTTACTATGAGACAATGTGTGAGAGTTACTAGCATGTTCTTGGCACTGTGATGCTCTTTATTGACCCCTTACTATTATTTACTTGGTGTGGAGGACTCCAGTAAAGAAATATATTTTTTTCCAATACAACTCCCACCAATTAGAGACCCATTTTAACGAGTAAGTACCAGGGAAAGCTAAGTGATGGCACCTCAGTGGGAATTACTTTAATCAGCTAATCAGATTGTTTTCTTCTTGACACTTAGCTGAGATCAAGGAGAGAATGGAAATTTTGATGGCAGGATCTGGAGACAGTAAAAGAGGACAGCCAGAATGGGGTGGCACTCCAAGGGGGCCTGGAAGCCAGGGGACAGCTTGCGGGCTCTGTCTTTAGGGGCTGAGCAAGAGGGATATTGAAGAAGCCTGCCATGTGTATACTTTCAGCTATCCCAAAAGACAGTGGCCCCCACTGTCTTTTGAACTGTTTTTTGTCACCTTGGGATAGAAGCAATCAGGAGGACATCCCATTCCCTAGAAAGGAGTCGATACAGTCTGTCACACAAAACCCCTTGAAGGGCACCTGGCTTTCTCTTTTCCCCTGTCTACTCACTTCCATCCATTTTCCAACAACCACCCCTCCTTGCTTGCCGCTTCCCTACAACAAGGTGCAGAACAACCTACATTCGAGTGCCCTGTCTGCCTCTACTAGCCCTGTGCCCTTTGACAAGGTGCTTACTCTCTCTAAGCTTTAGCTTCCTTCTCTGCGATGAAGACAGTAATAGCTCTCTGTCATAGGATTATAATCGGAATAGAAGCCATGCATGTAAAGTGCTTTGCAGAACACCAGGCATTTAGTAAGCATTCAATAAATGTTAGCTATTATTGAGAAAGATTATATCAGAGACCATTCACTCTTTCCAAAATATATTTTCATGCTAGGCCCTGGGGATCCTCTAGGAGCTGCAGATGCAGCAGAAAACAAGTAAATGTCCCTCCTCCTATAGGTGTTGGTTAAGTAACAGTCATTTAATCTCCTATCAAGTAAGTACATAATTTGTCCTCAAAAAGCTTTAGGAACGCATACAGTAAAATACAATTCAGTTTTCAAAATCTGAAGTTTCAAAATTATAGACATTCCTGGAATGGATCATGTGGGTCGGTGCTGCATATAAATTCTATTTTTTAATTTCAGAATATTAAGAGGATACAAATGTTTAGGTTACATATATCGCCTTTGCCCCACCCTATAAATTCTTAATAAATGTTAGTTCATATTAATATTAGGATCTCATGACGACCTCTAACTATCAATATCTTATTTTAAAATGCCTTGCTTCTCCAGTTATTTTAAGTTGTTCAACGAGAGGCCCTATAATACATTTCATAAAACCTCTTAACACATATAACATACGTTCCTTCTAAAAGCTAAGTGTTAGCAGATTCACAAGTACTTGCTTTATGAATGCATGCATGAATGAATGAATACACAGCAAGCACTGAAGTTTGCTGGTGGCCTAACTATTCTCTCTCACCTACACTAGCCCCCAACACATATACACAAACAGCTACTCATAATTATGCAAAAAAGGGGTTTTCCCTAATTTTAAACATAAATTTCGTAGTCCACACAAGGTTGAAATAAAATTTAGTATGCAAAAGTCAGCTTTTGTAAGAAGCTTTCACAGCATTCAACTGTCCTATGTAATAACCAAAACTATCTATCTTTTATTCTCCTGCTGCCTTAAATCATTGTGTTATTATGGCCTTTTATATTAGAATTCTTACATCTATCTCCCTTTTGAAAAGTTTTTCATGCTCAGAGTTCCTATACATTCATAGTAGGCCTTTATTTATATAGAGGCAAGAGTTCCAAGTAAAAGAGAGAAAATAAATCTACAACCAAATAAACAAAAATGATAGCTTTATCACTAGTTTTAACTTTTCACTGTTGCTTTTAAACAACAACAAAAATTTTGGTCAGAGTTTCTCAAAATAGAGTCTGGAGATGACCAAACTCAGGGGATAAAAGGGGATGTAGGCAAAGAAATAAATCCAAGGGGAAGAAGTATTAGGGATGAGGAAGGATAGACAGCGTCTTAAAACCCTGCTTTATTGGGAAAACAGGAATGAATAGTAAAGTGACCTGGACATTGAAGAAGAATTCTTGGATGAGAAAGCTCAGAGGAACAGCACCATCTTTATACACGATCATTTTGCTCACTATCTGTGATAAGCAACTTCAGTGGCTACTGTTCCTATTTTTTCACTCTTTCTTCCCCTTAAATAGGCATTGGCCCTGCTTAGGAGGAATATCATGAACACTCAGCTACAGCCAGGGGCACAAAGCTTCTCGGGTCTCTCCTTGAGAGCCAGGGTCCCCAAGAATGGCAGGAAGCTGGCAAGAGCACAAAAGCCTTAAGGCCCACGAGTGGCCATTCGCAGACATTCTGTAAGTGACAGTCTCCCTGACACATCTTCTTGGTTCAATTAGGTTATATGAAAGTTTTTAAAATTAAATAGACATGTACTAGAATATAAATTACCTAAATTCTGGACTTTTTATAAGCATTACTCAGAGGAGGTTATGGAGATTATGTACACGTGTAGATGCATGAGGTTGAAACCATCCTCACTGATTCCATGAGTGGTAGAGAGAATCCTTGCTCCTTTCCAAGCCCCTGGACTCAGTCTTTTCCCCTCCTCTTGGTGAGTGGGACATTAGCAGTGGGGTGAGGGGTGTTTAAGGCAGTCATCTTGGCACAGACTTATTTTATATAGGTTCTTATAGATGTTGTTTCGGAATGTTTGCAAGCTTTGAAACCTGAAGCCAGATAGATTTTTACTTTGGAGGTACATTTTATGAAAAATATGTTCTAAGTTTACTTCCTGAGTACATGGTGAGCTCTCTGCTGGGTGGAGGGCTTCAGAGAGGCAGTTTTGTCACAATACACACATCAGGCAGTTGCCCAAGTTCTTTTGCTGCCAGCTGTGAATCCCTGAGCATAACACTTAGCCATAAGGAACATCATTGCCTCCTGAGTCGGAACTAGATCAGCAATTCTCAGACTGTGGTATGTCTGGGGGTGTTTGAAAATGAAGATTCATGGACCACAGATCCAGACCTTAGACCTACTGTCAGTAGGTCTAAGAAGGATTCAGAAATCTACATTTTTAATGAGCACCCCCTTGTGGACCACACTTTGAGAAACACTGGACTAATTGATTTGGAAGATCCCTTCCAGCACTAACACTCTGTGAACTGGTCCTTTCTTTAGCAACCAATCTTGGACAGCCTGGCACTCCCTCGATGTCTGTCCACCCGGTGGTAATGATGTCACGAACCACAGGAGTAGACAGGGGTCGACATCCATACTGGGTGACACAGAGAAGACAAGAGAGTTGATTGGATGATTGTTCTTTCTCTAGGAGAAACACTAACATCCTTGTCTCTGATCCCCAGGTGACAGGTGGAGTCTGGAATTTCAGCCGCATTTGCTGTGATGTTTTTGTCACCCTGGATGTCATGATGTGTACAGCCAGCATCCTGAACCTCTGTGCCATCAGCATAGACAGGTAGGGCTGGGGTTCCCCTTCCAGGATTGGGAGAGAGGTGGCCCAAAAGCTGGGTGGGGGAGGGAAAACCTTTGCATTTGAGGGCACTGGAGTCACCTCCAAGTAGAACTTGACACTGTGACATTTTCTGTCCTCTCTTTTTCTCTTAAATTATGGCGTGCAGATGAGAAGAAACCCCTGTGACAGGAGAGAAACTGTTATCTTATAAGCATTTTTTGTCTTTCTTCTCCTCCAGACCCCTAGAGAGGATTCTGGTTTTGCTTTTCCACCATCCTTTGGGGCTTTTGTTATTCCTAATAAAAAGGAAAGGGGGAGAAGAACAAAAGGAGAGCTGACCTGGGTTGGTAGGAAATCCTGTTGTTTTCTTTGTTTTTGTTGAAAGGAGGGAGGGTGGGGGAGGAAGAGAGGAAAAGAGAAAGAGGTAAGCAGGAATGCATTTTGGGGGAAGGAAAGGGGAGAAAAGTGGGGGAGAAAGGCAATTTTAGAAAGCATGGCTGTGATCTATATAGTTCCCTCATAGAGTTTAAGAAAAGCAAGTAAAAAATGATAGGCTTTTTAAAATTGCTTTTTGTTTGACAAAATTTCTGGATTTCTGTGATTTTGACACCACTCTGTATGTGTTCCACCTGAGTAACATCACTTTCTATCCCTACGGGTACCTGAATTCACTGCCCTTGCTCTCGGTGCCTCTGTTCCTCTTTTTGTCTTCCTCTTCTCTTTCCCCTCACCCTGCATGGGCCTTACATTCACACGGCTTCCACGGGACACTGTGGGGCCCGCTGAGAGCCCTGGGGGAAAGAGGCTGCTTCCAAGCCTGTGGCTTCTGGCACTGGTCAAGAACCTCCAACCTTCCTTCTCCGAGTCCTGTCCCTCCTCTCTCACCTTCCACCCCTTTTCTTTCTCCCAATAATATCATCCAGAGTTCCAACAGGTGACCCCAAATAAGATCTGCCATTTATCGAGAATTGACCACATTGTCCTAAGCTTTGACAGGCATTAACTCATTTCATCTTCACAACCGTTCTTGGGAACTAGTATTGTACACTATTATTATCACATTTACAGCTTTCCTGGGGTAATTAAGAAATTTACCAAAGTCACACAGCTCATATGGGGTCATGCCAGGATTTGAATCCATGTCTATTTGACTCCAAGTCAATAATCTTAAGCTTTGTACAAACTTCCCCAAATCTCCAGCTACACCTCTGCCTTCTCCCCAGATCACATTACTACATGAGTTTCCCATTGGCTCCTATGATGCTAAGTGCTAAAAACCAGACCATTAATGCACCCACCCATCTTGACTTGGCGATCTCTTATTGACACCATCTTTCTCCTGGAATCTTGGGTTTTATAGGACTCTTCTCTCTTCCTAATCTCTCACACCCAAGCAGTCGACGTTTATAGACTCTATTTTTGTAATTTCTTCAAATTTGCCCCTACTCTTCCTTTCTTGCTGCCCCCTACTTAGTTTAGGCTCCTGTGACTTCTCACCTGAAATTCTACCCCTTCCTTCTCACTGGTCCTCATACCACTATCGGAATTATTCCCCCAGAAGTAAAGCCCTAAGTCTACTGCCCTTCACCAAACCCGCCAGTGTCTCCTCAGCATATGGAATAAAAGTTAGAATTATCTTCACACCTGGCGTTCCAGGTTTTCCACAATATGGCCTCAACCTACCTTTTTAATCTCATCCCTTTGTGGGTTGCTCTATAGTCCTCTTATGCTCCATATCACAATGGACCTCTTTTCCACAAAGCCCTTCTGAATTCCTACAGTTTGATTCAGTCACCCCTGAACTCTCAAAACGCTTTCTTTGCAACTATGTTGTGGCATCTGCAGCCTTTTCCAGAGGTCCTAGAGCACGCCCGCCCCACACGGCCCAGCATGGCGTTCTCTAGAGCAACAGCCCTAAACTGCCTCTCATGCTGAAATGGGAATTTTGAACCAAAAGAACCAAAGAATGAACATGAAACCCCTTTCCTATGGTGATCTGCAAACCACCCACCCAACTAGATGGTTTTTTATTTCTATCACTTGGTTGGCTATCCAACTGAGAGGAAAATTAAAGAACATATCCATAATTCTGCAAATAATACCAGTAAAGAGTATGTTTAAAAATAGATGGATATGGTTGCATAATTCTGTAAATATAACAAAAAAACATGAAATTGTACATTTTAAATGGGTGGACTATGTGGTGTGTGAATTGTATTTCAATAAAGCTGTTAAAAAATGAGAAGATAGGGACTTTATAACATTTTTTCTCTGACATCTAAGTCTTTGGTGTAATTTCTGGACATTTAGAACATGTTTTCAGGACTATGTTATTTTTTGTTGTTTTATTTTGTTTTTTAGACAGATTCTCACTCTATTGCCCGGGCTAGAGTGCCGTGGCATTAGCCTAGCTCACAGCAACCTCAAACTACTGGGCTCAAGCTATCCTTCTGCCTCAGCCTCCAGAGTAGCTGGGACTACAGGCATGCACCACCATGCCCGGCTAATTTTTTCCATATATTTTTAGTTGTCCAGCTAATTTCTTTCTATTTTTAGTAGAGACAGGGTCTCACTCTTGCTCAGGCTGGTCTCGAACTCCCGAACTCAAGCTATACTCCCGCCTCCACCTCCCAGAGTGCTAGGATTACAGGCATGAGCCACTGTGCCTGGCCTCAGGACTATGTTATTTACAGGAGTACTGGACCGCAGGCAGCCGGTTTGCTTCATCATTGCCTCCACCACCTGAAACTCTCACACTAGACCTAGCTCCTTAGAACCTGTGAATCTCCCTGCTGTGCCTATTGCAGAGCCTTGAGCAAAAAGCATGAAACTGAATTGTGTTCCCTGCCTGAGGGTAGCCCATGTTCATGCCACAAATAGGCACTTTCAGAAAGGACATGAGAGAATCGGTCAGCCTTGGAAGGAGAGGGAAGAGCAATATAAAGAGAGCATCTAGGGGAGGGCCTGAGACAGCCACCACCCAGCCCTCCTAATTCCTGACCCTCCTCTCTACCCTCTCAAGAACGTGGCCTATACACTCCACCCACACACATTCACACACGTGGGGCTCTGGGCAAGGTCGTGCAGGTTGTGCCCTGAACACTGGTGTAGGAAAGAAATTCAGCCAGCACTTCCTTTGCCAAGCTTTGAGTCAGCCAAAAGAGGGTGCCTTTTTGCAATTTGCCAGCCAGGAGTGGGTGCCTTTATCTAATTTACACAAGAACATCATTTTGTTGGCAGCGGCCATGCTTAACACCCACTTCTATGTTCACCATATAAAACACAACCAACAAGAATAAATCTTGAATTGGCTCTGTCCTGTATAGGAAAACTCCAAGAATGCACAGCAGTCACCTACCTGAAACCTGAAGGGACTAGCCATGCCTTGGATCTCCATGGAGAAAGAGGCTCCATTCTTGGCTTGTATTTCCATATGGTCCAATCGGTCCTCACCAAGCCTCAAAATGGAACCTCCTCGTATTCTAGAAATGAAAATAGGCCTTGGAAAAGCTGTCTCCATTAACCTTCACAGCAGTTTGCCATACACAGCATTAAATTCTGTTCATCTGATGACAAATAGCTGGTCAATTCATTAAAAATGCAGTCATTCACACAGGCTTTTGGTCTTTGCACAATGCCAGTCACCGGTCTGACAAACTTAACCAAATGGATTCAGTATTTTTTGGTCATGAAGCCCTGATCTGTAATAACAGGGTAGAAAGAGAGAGGAAAGAAAAGGAAATGATAAAAGGGTTTTTGAAAGCAAGTAACACTATTGTCGTTAGATTTTTAGGCATAGCTCTGGGATGCTTGGATTAATGCTGCCTTTTCTTTTTAAAAAAATCACAGTGAGAAGTGTTCTGAGCACAGTCCCCTAGCCCCTTGGCTCCTCGCCTCCCCAGGGGGCCAGCCCCCTCCCACAGCATCTTGCATCCGGGGTCAGAACTAACTCACGGAGAGGGCTGAGAATGTGTCAGAAGAGGAGGACAAGACCAAGTGTTGAGAATTAGAGTCCTCTGAGAGGAGCCCGGGAATAATGCAGCCAAATTCATTCACCAGGGAGTTCTTTAAGTGGCTCTCAAATGGCACCCATCACAGGCGAGCCTCTGCCTCTGTGCAGCGAGCACAATAGGTACCAGATGAGTCACAGGCACCTTGGATTTTTAGTTTGCATCTAAATAAGCACTTTATATTTGCAAAGGGCTTTCCAGTCATTTGCAAAAAGCTTTCTCCTTCAACAACTCCACGAGGGGAGTCCACAGAACTAAAGATTTATTGAGCTCCCTGTCTGACCAAATAAAAGGTGGTGAAAAGCAGCCCTCACGGAGCTCTGGGGCTCATTAAACCCAGGCAGGGAGTAGAGTCAGGCCCTCCCGCCCAGGCGGGCCTCTTTCCTCCCCACTACCAAGCTTCCCAAAGAGGCACCCTCATCAGTTCACACACACACACACACACACATCTCCCAGGGCTCAGGGACAGGGCTCCCAGGTTGAATTCTGCAGGGAACTGAGACCTTCAGTAGAGTGACCAGCCACACAGGCCCTGCACAGACTTGGGACTCAGAAGCAGCATCACAGGCATCGTAGTTAACTCTCTTGAGCAGAAATGGTAAACGCCTGCACAGGGTCCTGCAGCCTCTTAGTACAGGTTCGGGACTAGAAACTGAGTCTCCAGACTCCCCCCTAGTACTCCATCTATTATGAGATGAGGCTGTTTCATTGGTGGAGGTGGGTATGGGCACTTCTATAGTCGCAATTCCCTCGGACTAAATGAGGCACATTTCCTATGTCTTCAATGTCCTGGCTACCTCTGTGCTAATCTTAACTTACATTAGTCTAGAAGCAACAGCAACAATAAAAACAGCTACCATTTATTTACCATGTTCTATGTGCCGGGCACTAAGAGCTTTTCATTCATTATTGCTAACCCTCACAACAACACAGCAAGATGGGTATATTATCCCCACATTACAAATAAAGATGCTGAGGCTAGAATGGGTAGGTAAGCTTGCCAAGATCGCACAGCTAGTGCAAGGGTAAGAATTCCGTCAGCCTCTTTCTACTACGGCACGCTGCCCCTCTCAGAGCTGCTGAGCTGCAGGCCATGCTCTGGGTCCCCCAGCTGTGGAGTCACACTCCAGGCTCTACAGTTTAAAAGCAATGTGACCTTGGGCAAGTAAATTAACCTCTCAGGGCCTCAGTTCCCTTACTGTTTAGTGGTGATAATAGTAACTACCTCAAAGGATTGTTAGGGGGATTAAATTAAATTAATATTTTTAAAGCACTTCAAACAATACCTAGCACATTGAAAGTGCTATACACTTGTTTGTTGGAGAAATTTTAAAATGTAATGTTCCCTAATAATCAGGAGTAGGAGAAAGACAATCATAAACTCACTGATATGAACAATCACTGATCCTTGGGCCAGCACAATAATAACAGCAATAGCAATACTGTCATTGAAAAGTTTAATATGTACTAGGCATTGTGCTAAAACAACAGCAACAAAAAGCTTTACAGAGATAATCTCATTCAATGTTCATAATAGTTCTTTCGGGCAGGAAATCATTATCCCCATTGTACAGATGAGAAAACTGAGTCTCAGAAGAGACAAGCCACTGGCCCCACATTTAAGTGGCAGAGCTGGGATGTGGACGCTTCTCAGTCCGTTTCTCAGGCCCAGGGACTTAACGGCCACGCACAGTGCCAGTGTTCGGTAAGTGCAGCAATCCACACCAGAAAGGGCCCAGAGAGCCAGGAGCTCAAACGCATGGTGAGGGGGGCCTGGCCGAGGGGCGACGCCACGGCTCCTACAGTGTGTGGCTGGCCCTAGAGAACCCCCAGGGCAGCAGGTAGCGTCCAGAGGCCGCTGGACAAGCCTCCCTCTCCGTCCATGCCCAGCCCGGCCCGCCCTCCGGGTGCTTTGGCCCGGCCCTCGCCTGCAGTAGGTCATCTGCAAGCGCTCCTAGAGAAAACTCGAGGCTAAGCAGTCCGCCTGGGTGGGAATTCAGGGTCCCTGCAGGGCTCCAAGAACAGGGGAGGCCCGGCTTTCCCTCTCCACTTCCCCACCGAGCCTGGAGAGCCCCCAGGTGAGCGATGAACTTCTCACCCCGGCGGAGCTGGCCGAGTTCTTGCTGCATTATGGTGCCCTCCGATGGCTAATTCCGGAACAGCCGCGCTGTCTCAGTCACCCATGGCAAGCTGGGGGCCTCGCTTATTCTAATAGTTTAATCGTGTTTTAAACAGAATTAGAAAAACATTTAATGTAACAGGGGCAAATGGTAGTCTTGACTCTCACTTCAAACCCAGGTTAACAAGAATCTTTGTCACAGAAATTTTCCCTAATGCAGACTTTCTCAAACCTGCCTAACTGTACGATGCACTTACTTGTTAAAAATACATATTTCTGGGTTCCACTTCAGAAGCACATAATCAAAATCTCCAGGGACGTGGCCTGGGAATCTGCATCTTAACACACACACCCCTCCCATACCCGGCAACTAGCAGAATCAAACTCACTGGGAAAACTCAGTTCTGGGTACCCACAGAGCTCTCCAAGTACAAACCACCCTTTCTGAGCCAACTTTTCTGAGGAAGCCCTTATCCCCCACAAGGCCTCAGAGACTTGTTGATGCCCTTGAGAAGGAGCAGGGCATTCAGAAGAGACAGCAGCCCCGGAGGTGGGTGACCTGGCTCTGCCACAGTCTGCTGTGAGACCTTGTTCGTTGTTAGCCTGTGTCTCTGATTCCTCCTTGATAAAACGGAGCCAGAGTTCCCTGCACTCACAGACTCATTGAATTAATGGAGCCTTCAAGGAGTGGCTCAACATTAAAGCATGTTTGGGAAAGTATGCGACTCCCAGTGGTGTGTGAAACCAGCTTACAATGGGGCTAGCATGATCTGATTGGCAAAATTTAAGGAATTTTTTCGAACCAGTTATTAAAGCTTTGGTGGTAGCTTAAAATGGCCATCAGTGGAAGTAATTATACCACGGAAATTGGCAAATGTTACAAATTAGGGCTTTTTCCACCTGGAGAGCCACTTGTTAGCCATTTACCAGCACACCAGTGAGTGCATGGGGGAGTCAGGCTCTTTTACATCAAAGGACATTATGCAAATGGAAGATCTTGGCCCAACTGCAGGTCTGGGCAGGAGGAAGTGGGTCACAGGTTTCCTACTCCTACCCTCAACTAACTGTAGCAGCAGCAGGACTCAGGTCTTAGCCCCTCGTCCAAGGTCCCTCCAGGTCACCACTAAAAGCAAGGAGTCAGGGCTCAGGACTTCTACTTCTCGCTCTTGAGAAAGAAGCTACCTTTGTAGCTTCATGTGTCAAGGCAAAGTCCTGCAGAGTTACCTTCGTCTCAGAACTCACAGCTGACTTTAAGCTGCTCTTTGGGAATACAAAGGTTAACACCCTAAAAACAGATGCATGAGAGGCAGATTCGGGCAGTTCCAGCATATAGGAGCTGGACACACCCAGGAAGAGCATCAGGGAGCAGTGCCCCACACCCTCTAGGCCAGCATCTGTCCTTCCCTTCCTCAGCCCAAGTCTCGAGGTGCACGAGACAGCTGAAGGAGGGCCCTGCTCTAATCTGGCCTTTAGGTTCACTGAAACTGAGAAGGGAAAAAATATTGAGCCATATGTAGATCCAGCTATATACCTTAGATCCCTTGAGACTGTCTACAATTAAAACTGTCCTCTTACAGGGAAGGCGGGCTTCATGACCTATGAAGCAATCAGTCAACAGCTTCTTACTCCTCACCTTGTGCAAGGACCTCAGGATTACCAAAGCTATAAGATGATTTGAGCCATCAAGTAATGTGAGGGCTATCTCTCTCCAGCCATGAGCCAAATTCAGTAATGAGGCAAGACAACTGTATGCAGGAAGACAATATAATCGATTCGCATAGACATGTTATGCATTCAGAGTCAGAGATCTCTGTAAAATGGAAAGGACTGGGAAGATTGCTGGAGAGGTAATCTGGGGTTAAGGAAGGGTGAGATTGAATTACCCAGGGAGGGAGACGGAATGATGGTTTGAACAAAGACACCCCTAGTCTCTGAATATTGGAGGAATACCCATCACCAGTCATATGTAGATCCAGTTTGGCTGGAGCTATAAGTGTCCGGAACTAATGGGAAGTCAGGTTGGCAAGGAAGATTAAGCTTGGCCTATGGATGAAAGAAGAGTCATTGAAAGTATATTCATTTTCTATAGCTATGGAACAATTACCACACATTTAGAGGCTTAAAATATACCTATATATTTTTTTATCTTACAGTTTCTGGAAGTTCTGACTTCTACTCTGTGCACAGTGTAAGTAGGTTCTCTACTCAGAGTCTCACAAGGCGGCTAAAAGCAAGATGTAGGCTGTGCTGTGTTCTCATCTGGAGCCTGGGGTCCTCTTCAACAACTCATTCAGGTTGTTGGTAGAATTCAGTTCCTTGCAGTTGTAGGACTGAGGTCCCCACTGCCTTGCTGGCTGTCAGCCAGGGCAGTTCTCGGCTCCTGTAGGCCTTTTGCTATCCCTGCCAAATGACCCTTTCCAAAACATGGCAGTTTGCTCCTTCAAAGCCAGCAGGAAATTTCTCATGCTTTGAACCTCTGAATTCAGAAAGAACCAGTCCCTTTTAAAGGACTCACCTGATTAGGTCAGGCCCACCTAGGATAATCTCCCTTTTGATTAACTCAAGGTCAGCTGGTAGGCAATCCAATCATAAGAATGCTATTACATCATATCCACAGGTTCTGCCCTGGCTGATTATACAGGGAAGAAATCTTAGAATTCTTTCTATCTTAGACAGTTTTCAGGGGAAGGTGGGGAGGCATGATAAAATCTATTTTTGGAGCTGGCAGCTAGAGACCAGCTAGGAGACTACAGCCATCACAGAAATCAGGTATTTGGAAAGGCATGGGTGGGTCAGTGGGGAAGATAGCATACTGGGTAAGTTTCCAGGACATGTGATCTTTCTGCCTGGAATGTTCTTCTCCCTTCTCACCTCATGGTGGCCCCTGTCATACACTCACCTCCTGTCCACTCTGTGTTGGTTTGACCCCTCTTTGCCTCCTCCCTTGTTCTCTAACACATCATCCAGCTTCTTTCTTTCATGACACTCTTCATTTTATGCTATCATATTTGTTTTCTTTTTTATTGTTCATCCACTCCTCTCAACTCCAAGTTCAATGAGGACAGGGACGATGCCCCTTTTGCACATCTCTAACCAGACAGCATAGGGTCTGGAATATATATATGGCATATATATATATATATATATAGAGAGAGAGAGAGAGAGAGAGAGAGAGAGAGAGACTCAATAAATATTGAATGAAAGGTTAAATGAATGAGTGAGCAACTGATATGAAAGGATCAAGAGAGAGTCCAAAGTTCTGAGTACTGGTTTGGGATGTCTTAAAGACAGGCAGAAAATGGAACCAGACTAAGAGGTATGGGGAGCTGGGGAGATCTGTTTTAGACACCTTGAGTTTGAGATGACTGTGGAACAATTGTTCAGGTAAGTCCTACACGCAGGTGGAAATATGTGTGAGGAGATGCCACAGAAAATACAACAATGTCCAACAAGAATAAGGAGTTGGGCTTTGACCATGTAAAAGCATGAAAACTGGATTTTAAAATAAGCCTCTACTGGTTATTACTCATCTCTGTTTTTTTGTGTTTTTTTTTTGAGACAGAGTCTCGCTTTGTTGCCCAGGCTAGAGTGAGTGCCGTGGCGTCAGCCTAGCTCACAGCAACCTCAAACTCCTGGGCTCAAGCAATCCTCCTGCCTCAGCCTCCCAAGTAGCTGGGACTACAGGCATTCGCCACCATGCCCGGCTAATTTTTTTTATATATTAGTTGGCCAATTAATTTCTTTCTATTTATAGTAGAGACAGGGTCTCACTCTTGCTCAGGCTGGTTTCGAACTCCTGACCTCGAGCAATCCGCCCGCCTCGGCCTCCCAGAGAGCTAGGATTATAGGCGTGAGCCACCGCGCCCGGCCTTGTTTTTGAAACCTCTACTACTTGCAGGAGCTGTTGCTATGAGGGTTAGAATTTATATAAGGAAACGAGCAGGGAGTAAACATCCACTTTGGACACAGGTCTAGCACTGTCTGAAAAACTTGGGGAGAAAGTAAAGGCACACCCTCCACTCTTCATTTTATACTAACATATTTGTTTTCTTTTTTATTGTTCATCCACTCCTCTCAACTCCAAGCTTAATGAGGACAGGGACAATTCCCCTTTTGCTCATCTCTATCCAGAGTAGGGTCCGGAGTCTTCCGAGTGGAGGGTGTTGTGGCTGCAAGGCCGGTATCCTGGGCGATCACGCAGGCCTGGTAAAGAAGTTCTCCCAACGCAGTCTTGCTGTGTTAACTTTTTTATTCTTCCCTTTCTCTGCTCATCTTCCTCAATGAGTTCCCCTGTCTTATCTAAACCTTTCTACTATTTTCCCTCAAACACTCTTTTCTCTCTTTCTCCAACTAAATTATTCTTCTCCGGCCACATGTATCAATGTGATTATTTCTCTAGCAACTTCTTTCAACTTGTCTTTTGAACAGTTCCCCATCCCGTCTCAGCATGCTATCCTCCCTTCCCCTTCCTTCTACAGGTACACCGCGGTGGTCATGCCAGTGCACTACCAGCATGGCACAGGACGGAGCTCCTGTCGGCGTGTGGCCCTCATGATTACGGCCGTCTGGGTGCTGGCCTTTGCCGTGTCCTGCCCTCTCCTCTTTGGCCTCAACACCACAGGTAACATGGATGGCTTCACTCCCAGCACCCAAGTGCTTCACAGCACACCTGAGCGGCTATGAGTGGTGCTCAACCCTGAAATTCCTGACCCTGGGTCAGTGTACTTGGTAATCAAATGAGAATGCCCCAGACTGCAGAGCTTTGACCTTTGTTGGTTATAAATAAAATATAAAGCGAAACCTCGTCAATTATTGGCACAGGGGTAAAGTTCTGCCCTAATTCGTGAAAAGTCTGGCTCATCTCTATTTTGAAATAAATGTCATTGTACTCATTTGAAGAATGTGCCAGTTAAAAAAAACCAAGCTATATTAATAATTCAAGTGAGGTTTGCTAATGAAAAGATAATTTGTAACAGACCTACAATGCAAAATAATATATCATAAAAGTCCTGTTGTAGGATATATATTTCTGGGTTTTTACTCAATAAGAATAATTCCTAACACTTGGGAACTGGTATAGATTCTCAAATTATGAGAGGTGTATTTTTTTATTTTGAATAGACAAAAAATCTGGCTATGATGTGTGGTACATGATACATCTCCTAGAGAGATGGACAAATGGATGGATGGATGAACAATGTGTACATCTGAGATGTTTGGAATTTTAAGCAAATGACACCAACCCAAATTTACACCTCATATGGATCAATGCCCTCTGTGGCTATACCACGTCCATCTTTCAGCCTCAGGAATTTCATGTGTTGAATGAAAGCTATTAACACACATAGTAACGTGATGGGTATTGACAGTACCCAAACATCCATACCTGAGTGTTTGCTAAGAGAAAACTGATTGACTAGTGTTCTAGTATTCATCTGGATTCATTATTTTGTAATCTTGGATTGGTTCATTTAATTCTTATGTTCTAGGTTTGTGAATTTCTGGTATATATGTACTAGTCACATAGCCATGTGCTTATATGTATGCACATTACATGTGAATACAGGTGAATCCTAACTTATAAGTAATCTTCCAAGTGTCATTTGCTGGACAATGATTTGGGAAGACAGAAAAAAAACTCTGGAGTCAGAAAAACCTAGCTTAAAACTCAAAATTCAAGTTTTAAATTTCTACTACTTAACAGCTTTGTCTCCTTGAACAGGTTACTTAACTTTTGTGAGTTCGGTTTCCTTGTTGGTAAATTTGGGATAATAATACAGTGGAGCATAAACTTGAGCAAATTCAAATATGTAGATTCAGTCTATATATAGTTATAATAGGAAGTTTTCAATATTTATTTTATATATGGCCCCCTGCAAATAAGTCCAGGAACTTTATCTCTAAAATTACATATTCCATAGGAATTCTATAATATATGATATTACTATGTATACTATAATCTTATTACTGTTCAGGCTTATAATAATAAGACCATGTATATCTTTACATATAATTCAGGAGATTTTCAAAGCAAATTTTGGGTCTATATAATTTTCACTTTATTCATTGACTTTAGAATCTAATTCTACATATGATATAACTCTATCTCCTTCATAGAGACTTTTTCACAATTAAATGAGGAATAAATTGGGATAACATATGTAAACATGCCAAGCACATACCACCTACTCAAGGTCAGGCTTGTTTCTCTGACACATTAAATCTAACCAGCCAAATTATCCACAAATATTTGCCTGGTTAAGCCAGGGTGTTCCTTAAATATGATGTTATCTATTATCTTCGCATTACTGTTTACCATTCGTTTCTTTGTTATTTTAACTGAATGACACTTTATGCACTTGTCACACGTACACATACACACTTTGCACATCACAAAGCAACATCCCCCACCATGGTTATAAAGGTTGACCCAGTGACACTAAAATGCTCTTTTTGATGAATGTTAAATATGCTTTATGGGTTAGCCTGATAACTAAGTCACCTTCTGTAACTTTGTTTCTATAATAAAATATATTCTTTGCTGGAATTTGTAGTGTGGGAAACCCTCTACCACTACTAGACACCAAGGCACTGCTTACCTCCCAGCCTGCGGCCAATCCCCACACTCAGTGCCTACTGGGCTGAGTATGGTTCCTGTTACTCATTCTTGGTAGGGGTGTCTCACTCTCACAGACACACATGCCTTGGAAATAGTTGAAACAGTCTCAAAATCTGACACTAGACAGAGTTCCCAGTTAATGTCAACAACTAAAGTGAAGAAGAATGATGAGCAGTGTTTTTGCCGCCAGTGAGATCATTATTGTTCCAAAAACAAAACTCAGGAAAATCTTTCCAAAAGGATTTTCAAATACAGTATTGAGAAGGTTAAAAAAAAAAAAAAAAGGCCTGTGACTAAGCATGTGAGCTCTCGCTTCTCTCTCATCTCTCACAATCTCTCTTTTACTTTGAAGTTTTTTAATAGCACAGTAGTAAGCCCTCCAATTATCCATATATTGTGTCAAAGTGTCAGATTCCATCATTAGAGCCCCACAGATACTAGCTGGTGTTGTTGTTGTTATTATTTATTAGAGATGTTTTCTGTGCCTCAAAATTGAACAACACGTCTGCTCCATAGAAGATCTGAACAGTAGTAATTCTACTGATGGTCGTACAGGAGACCTGTCACCTCTTCCTAAAATACAATTCAGGGAATTAGTGAATAGAACTCAAGACAGGAAAGCCCAGCTGTCCTCCTCTGCCTCAATCTGACCTTCATGATACAGCTTCATTGTCTTGATAGATGTGGGTTCCTCCAGCAACTCTCCCATCAATACGGAACTTCCTAAGTTCATGCAAAAGCCCAATATGAATTACTTCTCTCAGTCATTTTTTCTACTTTTGTGGGAAGTTGCAGGAGACTGCCAATAACACCTGATATTAGAAGCAGCTGGACTTCCACTAAGACATACAACACAAAAAAAGAACTTCCTGGCCCAGCTCTTCTTTTAATGTCATGGGCTGCCACGTGTGATTGTGAATTATTAGAGAACATAAGATAGAGAAATGTTCAGTCTCTTCCAACTTGGAGTTGCCCCTGTTCTCTGAGAAAAGGGCAACATAAGGGAGGGTCTTAGGTCAGAGAGTCCCAGGGCTGCCCCTGCTCCCAGCAGAGGCCCAGCGATCCCGCCAAATATCACATCATCAACAGCCCTTAACGACAGCAGAGCATGGTGTGTGGGTGCTAGAGGACACCCTAAAGATCCCTGAATAAGTAGACCGATCCTTTCATTTCACAGATAAGAAAAATAACTAGTATTTAAATTTCTGCTAAATCAGATAGCTATTGTGTTATAAAAAATTCTAGAATGAATAAGCTGGTGGCAAAGACACCTTCAAAAGAAAAAAGTTAAAGTTAAGAAAATCCTATCAGCTGGCTTGATTTTCCTTTGATAAAAGAAAATCGAGAAGTGCTATTTGTTTGATTTTTAACAATAGAACACCTCACCTGGCTGTCGGAGCACTGGAGGCCGGGAGCTTGGTTACTCAAAAAGTTAAAAGGATAATAGGAGCACAAAGTTAAAAGAATAATCGATTCACCCTAAAATCAGATTCATCAGCATCTCCTGCCTTTGGAATCAAGTTGAAGTCAAATCTTTCAACGAGTTTGAAGTTCATGAATCTTTCAATTAAACCTGCTTTGGCCATGCTATTCACATCGTCATGGGACTCAGTCTCCCAAGATAACCCCCAAAACCCTCTTGGACCCCTTAGTAGAACTATTTAGTGTTTTCATCACCCAGCACAGTGCTTTGAATGTAGGAGGTGCTCTGTAAAGGTTTCTAGAATAAGTAATGAATTGAATCTTCATTATCATCCTTTCCTCCTTAAAAATTGAGATTAGTTGGGATAAGCATCTCTAATCTCAGAAAATTAAGAGTAACCTCCCCACCCCCAACCAGCTTTCCCCAGTAGCCTCCAGCCAGTGAGCCAGCGAGTGCTTCTGTGCTTACATAAAATGCTCATTTGTACATTTTCCTTATTTATTCATCATTGATGTAGTCACTGAACAACTGTGGTGCTAACAGCACAGTACTATTTTGGTTAAATCATCTCAGCAAGGTACCTCGTCTCCTAGGGAAGCCTCAGCTTCTGGGGGCCTCACTGTCCCCACCGCCTCTTCTCAGCTCTCAGCAGAGCAGCTTTCAGAAGGGCTGCTGCGTGGTGCATCCCTCTGCCCTGCCCACAGGACACACACCCAGGCCAGGCCCCACTCACTGGCCACTGCCTCGAGTGTCACTCTGCCTCCTGTGCAGTCACAAGATCAAATAGCATCGGGAAATTCTGGGAAAGACAGCAAAACTCCATCTAAGGAAGGGCAGCGGTTTGCTTAAATAGGGGAGGAAGGAAAGGATGACAGTACAAGTTCAGTGATTAACGGGAGGGCCTTTATTGATCAGGGACCCTGAAATAGCTATGTGCCCTCTCTTCTCTCTCTCTCTCTCTCTCATACATACACTTTCAACATTTTTAGTAGAAAAAGAAATACTTGCACATGATAAAACTTTCATAAGGTGTAATGAGACACATACGTATTTATTTGTAGGTCTCCCTCCTACCCCTGATTTCTAGTCCCCTAACCCCCTCCCTAGAAGTAAACACTAATGTTCTTCAAAGACAATGCTTGAAACAAGCAAGCACATGCGCACATACATACATGCACATGTGTGTGTACCTGTTTCCATTTCTACACAAATACAAGCAGACTATGCCCACTCCTGACTCTGGCCTTTTAAAAGAGGTAGTTCCTATATAAAATTAGGAGGTCAGGCTCCAAGAACCCAGAAGAGGGTGGGGTTCACCAAGAGTGGCAACGAGATGGATGGTGGGAACGTAGCCCTGCCACCCTGCTGGCCTCTGCTCATGGGAAACGTGCTGAGACTCCACCTCAATATGGGAGGCATCTGAATCATGGTCAGATGCTGACAACAGGGGAGCTGATTTGAGGGGAGGGCCTGATCACTGCCCACCTGGCTCCCTAGACATTCAGAAAGACCACCAGCTACCACCCCACCCCTCCCCCAGCCCTACTGCCCCAGAGTTCCAGAAGACACCAATTTGGTGATCACTACTTAGAGTCTCATGATCCATTTCCTAAAGGATCATGACACAGGCTCTGGTAAGATGACATGAATCTTACCCCCTCCCCAGAAAACCAGAGAATTTGGGGGAGTAGCGTGTAAAGATTCTGGTGGCAGTGTTGTCATTAACTTGCCTCGCTGAGCACTCTTTGTCTCCATTCTAGTTCTTAACTGTTGCTCCCTTCCCTCCCCTACAAATATTGTTCACTGTAAGTCTCATCCCAAATTTCTACTCCAAATGATACCCTCCCTTTTAAGTTTAAAAAAAAAATCCAGGGAGGTAAATAATAAATAATAATAGTAAATAAATTATAATAGCTACCATTTATTCTCACTAATTCTCACAACCACTATACAAGACAATATTTCTATCATTTGTTTACAGGTAATGAAGCTGAGGCTTGGCATGGTTAAGTAACATTCCCAAGACCACACTGTTAATAAATGGCATATCTGGGTCTCACACCTAGGGCTGCCTGGCTGCTACCAACCTCAGAAGACCAAGAGGCAGAATGAGGGGCCCAGGTAGCCACGGCCCTCTCCCCATGAGCTCACACCCGAGGCTTTATTTTCTAAGGCCAGATTTTGGATTGGAGAATCCTCAGTGCTTTATGAAGATTGACAGGGTGTGCCAACAGTTGTTGCTGACAATGATGGACAAAGCACAAATATGGCATGTCACCATGGTAGAGGGAGTGGGAAAGTCAAAATTACAGAAAAAACATTGGTTGTGGGGTCAGACTGGCTTGATTAATGTATCTTTCAAGCTGTCCAGCCTTGGACCACTTACTGATGCTCTCTGAGCGTTAGTCTGCTCATCTGAGAATAGAGACAGTAATGGGATCTCTCTCACATGACGTTGCCATAATGATTAAGTAAGAAAATGTATGCAAAGCCCTTGGCACGACTTGGCAGATATTGGTTTGCTTCCCTTTACTCTTTCAAGATAGGGGAAGTTTCAGGCCCTATCCTGGACATTGGAGGAATCTCAACATCTGCAAATGAAGAAGGTAAAGCTATAGGGACCTCCTAAGGAGGAGTGGCAGCAAAATTTCAGGACATAAAGCAGGGACAGGGACACTTCTGAATTCATATTCTCCATAGTGACTATATCCTTACCGGCCTTTTCCAACCCCACCCCTAGCCAGTGCTGAGGATTCCCTGAAAAACCAAATGCCTGTCCTGTATTCAGCCACCGCCGGCCCTGCATCCCACTTCAAAACTGAAGACCTGGAATTCTCAGCAAAAGGATTGTTGGAATGCAATGAAACAAGGAAGCCAAAGGAGGCTGCATTTGAACAATCCTTTCATGCTTCCACACCAGCAGGGCCTTTTCTGGGGGCTGCATCCCTCCAGGGAGCCTCTGCCCTGTTGCTCTGTGACATGACATTCCCGCAGCCTACAGGCTGCATTCCTCTGGGTGACATCACAACATATGGAAAGGATCATCATCTATCTGGACTCTTTGCTCCTTCAAGAGCAGACACGGTGTCTTACTCATCTTTGCAGCCCCAGTGCAGAGCGGCGTCTGGCATATAATCGTTGGCATATTTTCTTTCTAAGTAAGCTGTGAGAAACACAAAGGTGAATTGGACCTCCTGCCCTCAAGGAGCTGACGGCATAGCTAATGTTGCACCCGCATGTCCGCCAGGAGGCGGGGACACATGTGTGATATGGGGCCATACTTTGTGCTTCCTGCTGAGCTCTAATACCCGCAAATGGCTTCACCTTCTCCCCTTCTCTGACCCACAGGGGACCCCAGCGTCTGCTCCATCTCCAACCCTGATTTTGTCATCTACTCTTCAGTGGTGTCCTTCTACTTGCCCTTCGGAGTAACTGTCCTTGTCTATGCCAGGATCTATGTGGTGTTGAGACAAAGGAGACGGAAACGGATCCTGACTCGACAGAACAGTCAGTGCATCAGTGTCAGGCCCGGCTTCCCTCAACAAGTAAGCACCCTGGAGGGGGCAGTGGACAGACAGCACCCAACCCCTGACCTCCCAGCCTGTGTCCAGCAGTGCACGGTTGTGCCCATTCTGCCGCACTGGAGACTCAGATCTGACACCTACCTTTTAATCTGCTGGTACTGGCTGTGCTTTGAAGGTAGGAAAGCCAATCTCAACATGCACTGATAGCCTCCCTAGAGCTCACCTTACTTGTCAAAATGATAGGACAGTTTCTGGGCTCGTTATTCTTTCCTTCAAAGTCTCTCATTTCCCCCCAGTGGCCAGAAGTTCAAATGTCCCACAGAGTCTGAGGTTTTGTGCGGCAGTTGTACCTTGCATTTCTGGTTCCCAGAACTGACTTTTTGTTCAAATCACTCATTCCAAGAATCATTGTGATCCTCCAAAATCCTTTGTCCTTACTAGATCTGCCCCTGTGTCAAGGCACTGATCAGCTTTAGGATGGGACGGTCACTTTATTGGGTCTTTCTAGCTTCTGAAAAGGAAGGTAGTTGCTTCTGCAATGATCTGTCAATTGCTTTGGCTTTCAATTCTGCTTACCCCAGTGCCTGGCACATAGTGTTATAGTTTGCCCACAATGTACTTGAAGCACGAATGGATGAATATGATCACTTGCAGTCTACTAGGGAAAGAACATTGGGAATATTATACAGCCTCTGCCTTCATGGAGTTTAGACTGTAGACAAGCAAATGCAGCACTCCCCTACCTAAAGTTAATGAACAGCCCAGAACTGAATGGGTTGTTTGCCGAATGTGAGGTAAAGAAAACTAAGCACCCTCATATGAAGTGCTGTCAAGGTTATAAGAAGAGAAAAAAACAATATGCTCAGGAAAGGGCTTCATAGAGTAAGAAATGAATTTGATCTTGAAGGCAGCTCCAACTTGGGTGTCTAGATCAATCTCTAATGACCTGAATGAAGGTCGGACTCTCAAAGTTGAAGCCCCAAGGCTTGGGTAGAACAAGACTACTGGTCCCCATGAGATAGACAGTCGGAACCCAAGGCTGAGGACATGAACACACTGCACTCAAAGCACTGTCGTGCTACATGGCCACATATGACGTGGCTCAGCAATGTAGAGCTTAATCCGTAACTGACTGTTTTTCCCTCAACCTCCCCTAGTCTTCCTGTCTGCGGCTGCACCCCATGCAGCAGTTTTCAATAAGGGCCAGATTTCCATCGGATGCCACAGGAAAAATGGTAAGTGGATCATGTCTCTGATCACAGGAAAAGAATAAGAGCCCTTTTCCCACAATGTCGGCTTGTCTCAATTCCACTCCCACCCAAAAATGGAGTCTAGCCCTGATTCCTGTACATGTATCTATGATATATGACAGGATCTGAGATTCTGCCTTTTTTCAGCTTCAGCATAGAATTCGTCAAGCGGTACTGAGAACGCATTTGACTGTTGGGCTAGAACTCAATGACCGGTGCCAGTGACTCTGGGATGTGGTGTGAAAGTGCCATCCAGAGCCACCTGCACTGGAGGGAACAGGATGTCAGTGAAACACACATGGGCAGAGCCAATAAAAGCAGAGAAAGGAGACTTTCAAGTGCCCTATTAACCACTGAATGTGGGGAAAACCAAGACAATCTCATGGTCACCTTGACACTTGTCTTTCCAATTGAAGCCAGCCCTGCCTTCTCCAGCTAGCAGAGTGCAGAACGGAGCCTGGTGGTGTTAGGTATAAGGCCAGTATCCCTCTCCCTGAACTCCACATTAGGAATAAACTTTGAAAGCCCATAATGATAAAGATCTGAGCCACAATCCCTCTCAGTCTACTTGATTAACCACTTTTTACACAGGCCTGATGTAGCAGCTAGAGACCCTTGCTGTAAATGATAAAAGGTAGATAAGCAGCTTAACGTTGCCTATGGCAGATGCAAGGTCTGAGGAGGGCCCAAGGCCCAAAGGAGGAAAAGAGAGGTTGGCGAGCCACAAGGCTGACAATGGCAGGAGTGTGGAGAATTAGGTTCTGTGCTGCCATCTGGGAGTGGAGGGCTGTGCCAGCCAGGCCTAGAGGAATCCAGTGGTCCCTCATGCAGTCATGGGGTAGTGATAAGGGTTTGCAGAGAAAGCAGAAAAATACACTCACATATATATTCTCGGAAGAATCACTTTCCTCCTATAGGACTGAATTTCCACATCTGTAAGATGGAAACAGGGTGTGCTAAATCAGTGTTCTCAAATCTGAGATTTTATAGACACGCCCCAGTCCCCTAGTTTCAGAAATAAGGCATTATAAGTTAAATATTGTCACTTTTAGAAGATCAATAGGTGCCAATTTAATCATAAACACGATCTTGGCTATCATTCAGATAAAACAGAATATGTTTATATTCATTATTAGAAAATTCCATCACAATGAAAACTAAAAATTTTTAAAAACATATTTCCCTAACTGGAGATCATTATGTTAAAAAAGATAAGCCAGGCACAAAAAGGTAAATACTACATGTCCTCACTTATATATAGCAGCTAAAGAGTTGATCTCCTAGAGGTAAAGAATAGAATGCTAGTTACCAGGGGCTGGGAGGGGTGGGGGAATGAAAAAAGGTTGGTTAATGGGTACACACATACAGTTAGAGGGAATGAGTTCTACTGTAGTGCTCGATAGCATGGTAGGATGGCTATGGATAACAATTTATTGTATATCTCAAAATAACTAGAAGATTTGAAATGTCCTCAACACAAAGAAATGATAAATATTTGATGTGATAGAAATTCCAATTATCCTGATTTGGTTATTACACATTCTATGCATTTATCAATATATCACATCAACCCCATAAATATGTACAATTCTCAATAAAAATTGTTTTTTAAAAAAGAAAAAATATATTCTCCTTGAATTCCTAAGAATACCTCTGTGGAGCATGGTTTTAAAAACACTAAATCACTCAAACTTTTTAAACAGGGGAAAAAAAAAAAAAAAAAAAAAAAAAAAAAAAAAAAAAAAACACTAAATCACCTTGAAGACCCCTTGCATTCATTCATTCATTCATTCATTCATTCAACAATGTTTCTAAGCGTGCACAACGTGTCAGCACTGTGTATCTGGAAGACTGTGATTCCTCGAGCTAAGGAGAGAGAAGTGAAGGGCTTTGGTTGCTGACACTGACTGACTTGTGGAGAAAAGGAATTTACTGGAGAGCTGTCAGGTAGCTCACAGATTCAATAAGAAGGCTGAAAAGCAGCTTCGGAAGGTGCTGTCCATGCCTATGGAATAATATGGTTAGAGGACCTAGGACACTGAACATTGAATGGCACCACTGGTAAATGAATTCTGAAGTCTCTGCTTCACTAGTTCCAGCTCAGTCTGAGGTGTAAATCTCCAATTGTCTGGGCTTGGTTCATCTGCCAGAGGTCTAGCTCCATTGAGGTGGGGGTGGGAAGTTATCAGCTGGCTTTTATGGCTTCAGTGATGGGAGTTGGGGAGTCAAGTCCTAATCAAGATTAACACCAGGGTCTGATTCCTCAAACATGGGGAGAAGTTCACATATTGGACACACGCACATCCTCCCCTACTCCAAATACCAAAAAAATCACATATCTTCAGCTTTCTACTCTCAGAAGCTACTCATCGCAAACCAACTTTTTCCTATTTCTTTTCTGTTTTTCAAATGAGACTCAGAGATATTAAATTAACTTGCCCAAGGTTACATCTACTAAGTAGGAAAGCTGAGTTGAAAATCCTGGGTATTCTTTTTTTAAAACTTTCAATTATGGAAATTTTCAAAAATAAAAAGTAGAAAGACAAATATAACAAACCCCTAGTCACCACCAGCCAGCTTCAGCAATTATCAACTCATGGCCAATCTGATTTTTCTACACTCCCACCTACGTTCACACAACCCCACTGCATTGCTATGAAGCAAATCCCAAATACCATATTATTTCAACTGAAAATATTTCTGTAAAGTCCCCTAAAGGATATGGACTTTTTTATAAAACACATATGCACAATACCACATCACACTTAAAAAATTAATAATAGTTCTCTAATATTAAATATCCAATGTTCAAATTTCCCCAATTGTCTTGTTAAATTTTTTATTACAGTTGGTTTATTTGAATCAAAGTTCAAATAAGGCCCATACTTTGCAACTGGTAAGTGTTTTTGCTGCTGTTATAATTTTTTTGTTGGAAAAATTGAGTCAGTTGTCTTTTAGGGTTTCCCACTTTCCCACTCCAGACTTTGCTGCTTACATCCCAGTGGTTTCACTTAATGTGTTCCTATGTCTCACTAAGTCATTCTAACTTGAAAAAGCTAGACTACAATCCTATGCCGCCCTCCTCAAGGGATTGCAGCAGTATTAAAAGTTCTATATGTGATAGGTGCTTTTTATTTATAAATTCAGAAGCAGATTTCATGTTCTTTAAGTTTCCATGGTCCCACCACTCTCTCAGATGCTCCTTCTGTAGGTTTCACATGCTGATGGTTTCCTCTTTCTTCATTGCATTCTCTTTCCCTTTCAGGAACACTCAGAAGATAAGCAATATCCCCAGAAATGTCAGGATCCTCTCTTGTCACATCTGCAGCCTCTCTCTCCTGGCCAGGCACACATGGAACTGAAGCGCTACTACAGCATCTGCCAAGATACTGCCTTGGGGGGACCAGGCTTCCAAGAAAGAGGAGGAGAGTTGAAAAGGGAGGAGAGGAGTCGGAACTCCCTAAGCCCTACCATAGCACCCAAGCTCAGCTTAGAGGTTCGAAAACTCAGCAATGGCAGGTTATCAACGTCCCTGAAGCTGGGGCCCCTGCAACCTCGGGCAGTGCCACTTCGGGAGAAGAAGGCAACCCAGATGGTGGTCATTGTGCTTGGTAAGTTTGAGCTGGCTTGAGTTGGATTAGGGTGGATTAAGTGGGGTTAGGTTAAATTAGGTGGAGCTGGCAGAGGATGATAATGCAGCCACATTTGACAGAAATTGGAAATCCAATGACTATAATATTTATAAAATGCTTACAATGTAAACATTTTGCGTATAAATATTAACTCTGTACATAAATATTTTTATAAAAATATTTTTTGTTTTGTGTATAAATATTAACTCTGATAGAAATTCAAAAGACCTAGATTGAAATTTACAAAGCTGAACAAGCCACCTAATTGAACTATATTTTTCTCTGTATCATATGGAGTTATAATGCATGAATCAAATAATAAGACAATGATTCAATAAAAGTGTCTGGCATATATTGGATATTTAATTACTGCTTATATATTTTGAAATATGAAGTGAAAAAAACAGGAATGCAAAACACTACTGTGATATGGTGTGATAACATCTAGACTATTTTAATTACAGAGTAAAAAGTTCACCAAGATGTCAAAACTGATTGTCTTTGAGTAGTGGGTGTTTATTTTCCTTCTTTCTATTTTCTGTATTTACCAAGTTTTCCATAATACATACAATCAGAGCTAATTTTTATAGCAGGAAAATATAAACTTTATTTAAATAAAGAAATTAAAAATTTATAAATCACAGGTACCACATAATTAATGAAGGAAGTTGATTCTGTTCAGTGTCACTGACAAACCCTAACTTTTTCATATATCAGAAATTTTACTAAAACTCCTAGATGTAATCTCAACAGCAAGAACTGTGTAACTCACATCTTTAAGGTCTTCTTCTCTATCAGAGTCTAGGATCACATCTTCCATGGGTAGACATTAAATAAATGTCTGAATTGAACTGAAAAGGTAAAAGAAAAAAACCTAGTAAAAAACTACCCAAAGGCTCACGCCTGCAATCTAGCACTCTGGGAGGCCGAGGCGGGAGAATCGCTTGACCTCAGGAGTTCAAGACCAGCCTGAGCAAGAGTGAGACCCTGTGTCTACTAAAAATAGAAAGAAATTAGCCGGACAACTAAAAATATACAGAAAAAATTAGCCGGGCATGGTGGTGCATGCCTGTAGTCCCAGCTACTTGGGAGGCTGAGGCAGGAGGATTGTTTGAGTCCAGGAGTTTGAGGTTGCTGTGAGCTAGGCTGATGCCACAGCACTCTAGCCCGGGCAACAGAGCAAGACTCCGTCTCAAAAAAAAAAAAAACTACCCAAAGACCAAACTGGAAAATTGGTTTGGTAACAAAGGCCTGAGGGGAAGCAGAGACATTAGCAGGCAATTTTCTCATCTAAAAACAAGTTTGGCTCATCACTCCTAATTCATAGGGTTGTTATATTAATAAAAAGTAAATGGGCATGTAAAACTTCCAGCATAGTGGCTGGCATAAAGTAGACGAGCATGAGTCATTCTCATGTCATAACGAAAGGAGTAAGCAAATCCCTTACCTAGTTTCTCTCTTCCTTTGCAACCTAGGGGCCTTCCTGGTCTGCTGGCTGCCCTTCTTCTTGACTCACATTCTCAATGCCCACTGCCAAGCATGCCACGTGTCTGCAGAGCTTTACAGCGCCACAACGTGGCTGGGCTACGTGAACAGCGCCCTCAACCCCGTGATCTATACCACCTTCAATGTCGAGTTCCGCAAAGCCTTCCTCAAGATCCTCTCTTGCTGAAGGAGGAGAGGCGGGAATATTCCCTGTCCCCATTTCTAGCTGCCAGGCTGTGGGGCCGCTGGCCAGAGCCTGCTCAGAAAGACTGTGATGTCCTCTGGCATGTGCTAGGAAGAAGATTCCTGGAGCCAGGACGTCCCCGAGTGGCCGAGGTAACCAAAAGCTTCTTCCTAAACAGAATGTTCTACCTCCCCAGCTAAAACCTGACTTCGTTCTGACAGTCTTCAAACGGCTGGGGAGCCCCTGAGTGATAAGCAATAATTCAGAAAGGAGCTGATAAAACATGACTCACGCAAAATTGTCATTGGAGGCATGATTCATTACAGTGAAGGAAAAATGAACAGAGCTCATCATTCTTAACTTGCCAGGGATCCTTGAAATCTCAGCCAGTAAACCATCTTACAGAACAACCAATCTCTCTTCTTTCAAACCTCTAATTAACTGTCATGCTAACCTTGTGCTTTTGTGGGCCCATTCCCTCTTGATCATTCCTTTCCTTCACTGTATCTGGATATATGAATGACAAGGCCGAAACGTCCACCTTGCTGTAGAATCCAATCGGCTACGTTTGATGAGGTGAATTCCTCACCCCAAGGGGAACACTGTCCCACATTGGGACCAGAGCTTTGTTTCAGACCTTGCTAACCTGATCTTTTAGGTCTAGCTCAGTCACTTTGATTCCATTCCCTTCCTCTCTTGAGGCAGTCTCAGAGTCAACTTCCAGAGTCATTCAAGCTGGGGATGCTAACTGCAGAAGAGATGACAATTCCCACTGTAGTATCACTGTTGGACCTTGTGGTTGAGAAGATGTGAACCATAGATGCCATAGATGGTTTAGATGTGTTTTTCATAACACTATAAAGTGTGTTATAGATGTGTTTTTCACATCTATAGATGCCATACATGTGTTTTTCATAACACTATAAAATTTTCCTACCCGGGGTATCTCCATTTTTCTGCTGAACAGAGACCCAATATAGTCATGTGCCGCATAATGACATTTTGGTCAACGACACACCACATGTACAATGGTGGTCCCATTAGATTATAAGAGCTGAAAAATTCCTATCACCTAGTGACGTCATAGCCATTATAACGTTATAGCACAATGCATTACTCACGAGTCTGTGGTGATGCTTGTGTAAACAAACCTACTACGATGCCAGTCATATAAATGTACACAATTATGTACAGTGCATAATACTGGATAATAAATGACTATGTTACTGGTTTATGTATTTACTATACTTTTTGAGTATGCTTCTTCTACTTATAAAAAAAGTTAACTATAAAACAGCCTCGGGCAGTTCCTTCAGGAAGTATTCCAGAAGAAGGCGTCACTGCCATAACAGATGATAGCTCCGTGTGTGTCACTGCCCCGAAGACATTCGTTCCAGTAGGACAAGATGTAGAGATGGAAGACGGTGCTGTTGACGATCCTGACCCTGTGTAGGCCTAGGCTAATGTGTCCGTTTATGTCTTAATTGTTAACAAAAAAAGTTTAAGAAGGAAAAAATAAAATAAAAAATTTTTAAATAGAAAAAAGCTTATACAATAATGACATAAAGAAAGAAAATATTTTTGTACAGCTGTACAATGTGTTTGTGTCTTAAGTTGTTCTTATAAAAGAGTCAAGAAGTTAAAAAAATTTAAAAGTTTGTAAAGTAAAAAGGTTACAGTAAGCTATAATTAATTTATTATGGGAGGAAAAAAATGTTTAATAAATTTAGTATACCCTAAGTGGATAGTGCTTATAAAGTGTATGATAGCATACAGTAATGTCCTAGGCCCTCACATTCACTCACCACTTATTCACTGACTCACCTAGAGAAATTTTCAGTCCTGCAAGCCCTGTTCGTGGTAAGCGCCCTATACAGGTGTACCATTTTTTATCTTTTATACCACATTTTTACTGTACCTTTTCTGTTTAAGATATCATTAGACGCATACTTACCACTGTGTTACAGTTGCCTATTCAGTACAGTAACATGCCGTACAGGTTTGTAGCTTAGGAGCAATAGGCTATACCATGTAGCCTGGGTGTGTAGTGGGTCCTACCATCTAGGTTAGTGTAAGTACACTCTATGATGTTGGCACAACAATGAAACATCATAACTACGAATTTCTCTGAATGAATCCCCATCTTTAAGTGATGCATGACTGTGCTTTCAGACCCTGAGGCTCACTAAGTAGTGTCTGCAAAGTGCCAGTCACTTCTTCGAGTTCTGATTATGTAAGAATAAATAAGAAAGCTCCCTGTCCTCAAGGCGCTCGCTGCCTGCTCCTATGTTTGCACATGTTCTTGTCAGAAGGTGGTAGACAACCATGTAGGCTGCCAGATAATCTCAGAACTGAGAGCACCAGGCCAGGTGGCTGCCCAAAGCCATCATATGGACAATCTGTATAAAGTCCTAGGACAGATCCTAAACATCACCACTCCAACAACTAACATTAAAGGTATAATAGAAATAATTTGTAAATGTCATTTAAAATTACATTTAGAAGGAACTTGAATATCCTCACCATTTACCTTCTGACCCACAGAAGCTATTTTTTACTGATTGCTGAATCATGGTAAAAGTATAGATAATTTATGAAATATCATCCTGAACTTCAATAAATTTACTTTTAAGAGCTGTTAGAGGCTGGGTGTGGTGGCTCATGCCTGTAATCCTAGCACTCTGGGAGGCTGAGGCAGGCAGATCGTTTGAGCTCAGGAATTTAAGACCAGCCTGAGCAAGAGTGAGACCCTGTCTCTACTTAAAAAAATAGAAAGAAATTAGCTGGACAACTAAAACCATATAGAAAAAATTAGCCAGGCATGGTGTCACAGGCCTGTAGTCCTAGCTCCTCAGGAGGCTGAGGCAGAAGGATTACTTGAGTCCAGGAGTTTGAGGCTGCTGTGAACTAGACTGATGCCACAGCACTCTAGCCCAGGCAAAAGAGTGAGACTCTATCTCAAAAAAAAAAAGAGCTGTTAGTGTATAGACATGACAGATACCTGCTGCAATGCTCTTAAAACTTTAAAATGCACAAGAACTTTATAAGGAATTCAAGGCCTCCCTTGCCCTGTATGTATTCCTCTAACCCTTAAGTATATAATTAGTAAATATATACACTCCCAGTGATTTACTTACCTGTTACTCCTGAATGCTTTTAATGCCAGAATTTTTTAAATGTCTATAATAATGTTTATATTGTAGTGCAGTGGGAAAATTCTGTCTGCCCACTAGTTCCTATACCTTGTACCAGCTAGCTCAATAGGTTTATTGTATAAGCAAAGCTCGATCTTGAGACAATTAAAATCTGCAAAAGTAAAAATAAAAGTTTTCCCATGCAAAATAAACAGAAAACAGGTGAGACGGTGGGGTAAAAGATCATAGAATTTCACATCAAAATCAGAATTCTGTAGCCTGGACAACATAGTGAAACCTCATCTCAAAAAAAAAAATGCAAAAAATTAGCCAGGAGTGGTGGTGCACACCTGTAGTCCCAGCTAATCAGGAGGCTGGGGCAGGAGGATCACTTGAGCCCAGGAGTTCAAGGCTGCAGTGAGCTATGATTGCACCACTGCACCCCACCCCAGGCAACAGAGCAAGACTTTGTCTCAAAAAAAAATAATAAGAAGAAAGTTTCCTTTCTTTACATCACATATTCAACCTCTATGAGAAGCTTAGGGATGATAAACTCCATTTTATAGATGGAAGAAACTGAGGCAGAGGTTAAGAAAGGAGGTTAAGGAGGTTAAGAAGGAGGTTAAGAAATATGCCCTATCTGATAATTAGAATCTATTTAGAACTCAGGAAAATCAGCAAGAAAAATTCAAACAACCCCATCAAAAAGTTGGCAAAGGACGTGAACAGAAACTTTTCAAAAGAAGACAGAATAATGGCCAACCAACACATGAAAAAATGCTCAACATCTCTAATCATCAGGGAAATACAAATCAAAACCACAATGAGATATCACTTATTTCCAGTGAGAATGGCCTTTGTTAACAAGTCCCAAAACAATAAATGTTGGCATGGATGCAGAGAGATAGGAACACTCTTACACTGCTGGTGGGACTGCAAACTAGGTCAACCTCTGTGGAAAGCAATATGGAGATACCTTAAAGCGATACAAGTAGATCTACCATTTGATCCAGCAATCCCATTAATGGACATCTACCTGAAAGAACAAAAGATACTTTATAAAAAAGACACCTGCACTCGAATGTTTATAGCAGCACAGTTCACAATTGCAAAGATGTGGAAACAACCCAACTGCCCATCAATACATGAGTGGATTAATAAAATGTGGCATATGTATACCATGGAGTACTACTCAGCTTTAAGAAACAATGGTGATATAGCACCTCTTGTATTTTCCTGGATAGAGCTGGAACCCATTCTAATAAGTGAAGTATCCCAAGAATACTAAATCAATCACTTATTCAATAAATATTTATTGATCACCTTCCATGCACCAGGGACTGTGCCGGTGCTGGGGAACTTCAACAAGGAAAACACAGTCCCTGTCCTCAGAAACTTAAAGTCTAACAGAAAGGTAGAATATATGTGTGTAGTGATGGAGCTGCTTGTTGCTGACAATAAAGAATATTCATGGTGTTTGGAAGCCTTATATTCATCCTAGAGAAGGCTTCTTGGACAAGTACTGTCAGGATTGAGACATAATAAAAAACAAAAAAATGAGAAGGGTATTCCAGGCAGAGTAGACCCCGGAAAAGCTAAAGATAAGAAGCAAGGAACATGCAAGAAATTTCGAATAATTCCATCTGGCTGTAGAGAAGAGGCCCTAGGGATAGGGTGGGAAAGGAAAAGCCCTCATTTTTAAAGACCTCCTCCAACTCTGCTCAGGTGCCAGCTGAGCCAATGGTGATACTTCTTGCAGATGACCTCTAGATCTTGCCTCCTCGGCCCTCCATGTGCCCACCTCTGCCACACCACAGAACATCCAGTGCTGATTTATTTAACTGCTTCTCTCTGAGCAACACTGAATTTCAACAAATGCAGAATTTAATTTTAATTCCTCACTCTAAAAGAGGAGGAATGGCTAGTTGAATGGATGTGGAATCAGAGATGGTTAAAATTAAGGCAGTTCTGAGACTTTAAGTCAGAAATCAAGGGAGGTCAGGCAAAGAGATTTGTTTTCCTGAATGCTTGGGTCAGAACTACACAGAGAGGCAGAAAGGTTAAGGGGTACACTTAGGACTGGCTGTTTCCTGGAGGTCCTGACTACCAGGCCTGTGCTCCGATCATTCAGTATCTGCTGACATTAGAAAACTAAAAAAGCTTAATTTGAATCAATACGCAGAGAGCAGAGAGGGATGACAGGCAATTAACTTGATTCCTCCTTTCTACCTAATTGTCCCCTCATCAGCTTAGGAAGGGAGTGAGTTTCCATGGCTACCTCCTGACACAGAGACTCATTGTAGGTGATCCCAGTGTCAGCTCAGCTCTGTAGCACACACACCGGCAGAGGCACAACACAAGAGTCCGTGCCAAGCACAAGACCTGGGACCTCTTGCTCCACCCGCCCTCACGTCAATTAATCACCCTCTCTCCATCATTGTGCATTGAGTTCCTGCTTTGTGTAGGGTCTGCTGAGCACCGGGAGGAGAGGAGCAGTAGCTGTGGGCCTCTGAGGATGAATGTGCCCCAGGGAGGGTGCCCAAGGTGGCTCTGACCACCTCATGGGAAAGACGATGGAAGGAAATAAGTCAAGAACTGGAGTTCAGGCTGGGCGTGGTGGCTCACACCTGTATTCCTAGCACTCTGGGAGGCTCAGACAGGCAGATCACTCAAGGTCAGGAGTTCGAAACCAGCCTGAGCAAGAGTGAGACTCTGTTTCTACTAAAAATAGATTGAAATTAATTGACTGACTAAAAATATATATACAAAATATTAGCTAAGCATGGTGGCACATGCCTGTAGTCCCAGCTACTCGAGAGGCTGAGGCAGTAGGATTGCTTGAGCCCAGGAGATTGAGGTTGCTGTGAGCTAGGCTGATGCCATGGCACTCACTATAGCCTGGGCAACAAAGTGAGACTGTCTCATAAAAAAAAAAAAAGAAAAGAAAACAAGAACTGGAGTTCTAGTGCTAGCACAGACAAGTGACCCCAGGCAAAGGGTTTAGCCTCTATGTTCCTCCATTTCCTTGTGAGTAAAATGGGGACCTGAAGGCCTGGCCTTCCTTATTAGACCATTTAAAGATAGACAAAATCATGTATTAGAAGCTGTCTTAGTCTGTTCCTGCTGCTACGACAAAATAACTCAGCCTGGGTAATTTACAAATAATAGAAGTTTATTTTCTCACAGTTCTGAAGGCTGGGAAGTCCTAGTTGAGGGCACCAGAAGGTTCAGTGTCCGGTGAGGGCCTGATTTCTGCTTTTAAGCTGGAACTTGGTTGCTGCATCATCCTGAGGAGGCAGACACTGTGTTGTCACATGGCAGAAAGGCAGAAGAGTGAAGGCCTAGCTAGTTCCCTCTAGTGCTTTATAAGGCACTGATCCCGTCCATAAGGGCAGAACCCTCATGACCTAATCACCTCCTAAAGGTCCCACCTCTTAATACTGTTGCATTAGGGAATAAATTTGAACATGAATTGTAGAGGGGACACAATCTTTTAAACCATAGCTGAAGTGTTTTGTCAACTATAAAGCCCTAACAAATGTAAGCAATTATTATTATCATTGCTATTATTATTATTATCATTATTATTATTATTCCCCTAAGCATCTGTTTCTATCATGCATTCTATCTGGTTCACAACTCATCTAGAGCCTCTTTCTCAAGTTATTTGGCATAGTCTTTTCAACCTCCCACATGAAATCTGATTTTTCTCTTGTCTTTTAATCCCTACACATGCCCAGGATACTTGGTTGATTTATAATCTAATTGTTAGATGAATGGATAGCACCTACAGGGCACCCTTTCCGCTTACACAGCCAAGTGCATAGTGTATGAGCTAACACCCAGGCTGATGATGGCAGATGCTTGCTGAAGGCTACCATGGGTCCACTGTTCCTCTCCTCATCAGGAAATAAGGAGCAGAACACATCAGTTCTTCAAAACTGTCTGTCTTTGTCCCTTACAGTGTCTAAGCTGACACCTCTTCCTCTTACTCCATCTCTTCCTGCCTGGAAGAAGTGCCTTGGACATAGTGTTTGGCTTCCTAGGGCTGCCATAATAAAGTACCACAAACTAGGCAGCTTAAAACAGCAGCAATTTATTCTCTCACAGTTCTGGAGGCTAAAAGTCTGAAATTAAGGTGTTGCAGGACCATGCTATCCCTAAAGTCTCTAGGAGAGGATGCTCTTTGCCTCTTCCTAGCTTCTGGTGGTTGCTGGAAATCTTTCATGTTCTTTAGCTTGTGGCAGCATAATGCTTATCTCTGCCTACATCTTCACATGGCATTCTCCCCGGTGTGACTGTGTTCAAATCTCCCTCCTCTTATAAAGCACTGGATTAGAGCCCACTTTAACCCAGTATGACCTTATCTTAACTTGATCGCATCTGCAAAGACCCTATTTTAACATAGGATCACAGTCAGGTGGTAGGACTTCAACATACCTTTGGGGGGGGGACACAATTTAACCCATAAAATATGATGAGAGTAGTCTGGAATGCAAGATGACTTGGAATTTGTATGACATGGGAAAATGTACAAAAGGTGTTTCATTTAGAATACAAAATGCCAGATTCCAGCCTTATATTATTAAAACTACTTATACTATTCCAGAGTATAGACCCTCCGGAGGCATAGGTCAAGTCTAAAATTCCTGGAGATTAACTTTCTTATCAGTAAAAGTGACAAGTCTAGATTCCTAAGGCTATGATAAAATTAGGCTAACAATGCTAGAAGTATATAAATTATCTTCTGAACCCTAAAACCTGTGAACATGCTTATTAATAAAAAGTCAAAACTGTTCAAAGAAACCATTCTCTGTGTCTTAAAAGAGGTATATTCAACAGAAAACTCATTGGGGTTGGGGAAAGCTAAAAGGATATATCATGTATTTATCCCATTCCATGTGGGATAGAATATTCTATTCCACTCTGACTAAAGGTGGTAGAAGGTATTTTTCCCTGTAAGAAAAACTGATATGATTGAATCTTGTGTTATGCTTACACAGTTTCCATAAGACTCCATATTAAAGACCCTCAAGAAGTGTGTAATTTATCGCAATCTATAATCATGGGATTTGAGAGTTGGAAGGGACTTGATTCCAATCCCTTAGTAATTGCAGAAATTCTCTCTCAAATGTCTGCGACCCTTGATCATCCAGCTGTATTAAGGAGCTGGCTTACTTCTTCCCAAGACATGTGACAGTTTGTCCTTTAGAAAATTCCTCCCTCATTAAGCCAAAATCTGCTGCCTTATAAAATCTACTTTTTAGTTCCTATTGTCTTCTTTAGCACAGAAACCTCTATTCCATCTTTTCCCATGACAGCCTTTGTAGGATTAAGACAGTTCTCCAAAGTTGCAATTGCTTTATTGCTACTTCAAGTAACATTTTCTTACACTATTCATCTTGGTTGCTTTCCTTTGTATGTAGCCATGTTATTAGTTTCTTTTAAAATACAAAACCCCAAATGGAACATAATCCTCTCAGTGTTGTTTAACCCGTTCAGAATGCCATGAATTCATTATTTCCCATGATCAGGATATTCAATTTTTAATGACTCAACTCAAATTGCATTGACTTTATGGATTCATATTGAAATTCTAAGGAGGTTTGCATGCAGAATGGATAAGTTTAACGGGATATATGCCTTAAGGATCAATACCCATAGGAGACTGAAGGGAGTAGAATTCAGCAGGAGGAGGAGAAAAACTGTATTGAAGTCACGCAAAGAACCCAGACAACCCCAAAGGAAGCTCCGAAGAGGCAGAGCATTTACGGCCCAGCCAGTCATAGGATAGGGGCTACCTCTGGGAGAAGGCATGCTCAGGCAAAGAGGCTGTCTTCAACTGAAATCTTTCAGCTTTTAACACCCCTAGCAACTGGGGGAACAAATTCCTCAATAGGATCTGGGTGTCACATCACAGCATTCACTGCTGTGGTGCATCTTTTATGCCACTTTCTTCATATAATAAATTCCAAAAACAGTTTCATCAAGAATCTTTTTTTTTTTTTTTAACAGCACACCCCTCTCTGAACATCAAGAATCTTGTAGGTCTTTTTTCCTGTGGAAGGTTAGTGGGATGAACTATAATCTCTGCCACAGCAACTGATCTCAAAGCCAAAGTAACTCTCTTCATCACCCTCTTTCATTATCTACTCCAGATTTCTCTCACTATTGATTAGCACTCTCCTAGTCTCGGTGGTTGTGACAGTTTGGGTTTTCCAGAGAAACAGAACCAATAGTGTGTATGTAGATACAGATGCATGAGAGTGGATTTATTATGGGAATTGGCTCACAGAATTCTAGAGGCTAAGAAGTGCCACAACATGCTGTCTACAAGCTGGTAAACCAGAAAAACCAGTGGCTTAGCTCAGTCCAAGTTCAAAGGCCTGAGAACCAAGAGAGCTGATGGTGTAACTCTCAGCCCAAGACTGAAGGCCTAAGAACCTGGGAAGCCTGGGAAGTCCTGGAGTTTAAAGGCTGAAGAACCTGGATTTCTGATGTCCAAAGGTAAGGGAATATGGAAAGTGAAGGGAGAAGAATCCAGCAGGAGGAGTTGAACTGTATTCGAAGTTCAGAAAGAAGAAAGAAAACCCCAAAGGAAACTCTGAAGAGACAGAGCATTTATGGCTCTAGCCAGTCATGAGATGATGTCCCAGCTCCAGAAAAGAGAACAGGCAAATTCACCTTCCTTCTACCTTTTTGTTCTATCTGAGCCCTCAGCTGACTGGATGGTGCCTGCCCACATTGGCTAAGGACAAATCTTCCTCACTCACTCCACTGATTCAAATGCCTGTCTGTTCCAGAAACATCCTCACAGACATACCCAGAAATAATGCTTTACCAGCTATTTGGGTATCCCTTAATCCAGTGTAGCTGACACCTAAAATTAACCTCCATGGTGGTGGAGTGACCCTGAGGAACATAGTGACTTTCTCAAGCCATGGTTGCTGCACTTATCCAATTACAATCAACATTTGCCAAGGGAATATAAAGAGACAGTTCAGTGGATCAGCCAGGCACAAAGTGTATTCTTCCATGTCCCCACTATATGACAACATCCCTGCCTCCTTCTGGCGATCAAGATTCCACTACCCTTACCAGGAGGCTCCATCACTTACCCGATGGTCTCTTGGCATGAGGAGCTTCAAATGACTAGGTGGAAAACATAACTTAGAGCTTAATGGGATTTTAATGCTCTGGAGGACATATCCTTCTTGAAGAACAAAGATCTTTACCTCAAAACATAGCATTAGTGTAGGATTCAGTAATTCCACTTCTCATTATATAACCCAAAGAATTAAAAACAGGTATTCAAACAAATACTTGTATACAAATGTTCATAGAAGCACTATTCACAATAGGCCAAAAGATGGAAAGAACTTGAATGTTTGTCAATGGATGAATGGATAAATTGTAGTACATACATACAATGGAATATCATTCAGCCAGAAAAAGAAATGAAGTTGATACAAGCTATAATGTGGATAAAGCTTGAAGACACTATGCTAATGAAGAATCCAGACACAAGGTCACATATTATATGATTTTATTTATTTGAAATATCCAGAATAGGTAAATCCATAGAGACACAAAGAAGATTGGTGGTGTCTAAGGGTGGGAAGAAAGGGGAATGAGGAGTAACTGCTTGATGGGTACACAGTTTTCTTTTGTGGAGAGGGAAATGTTTTAGAACTAGATAGAGGTAGTGGTTGCACAATATTGAGAATGTACTAAATGTCACTGAACTGTTCACTTTAAAATGGTTAATTTTATCTTATGTGAATTTCACCTCAATTAAAAAATATTTAAATTATGAAAAAAAATTAAAAATAAAAAAGAGCAGGAACTGCTAACATTCCATGTTCTGGGACTGGAAGACTTAATATGTTAAGATAGCAATTTTCTCCAAATTTGTATATAGACTTAATGCACTCCCTCTAAAAATCCCAACAGGATATTTTTTCGGAAGCTTGCAAACAGATTGTAAAGTGTATATAGAAATGCAAAAGACCTAGAATAGCCAAAATGATTTTTAAAAAGAACAAATATCCAGAATAGGTAAATTCATAAAGACAGAAAGAAGATTGGTGGTTTCTAAAGGTGGGAAAAAAGGGTTTGGAGAATGTTTATTCCTTTATTTTAAAACTAGCTGTAAAGCTAGTTATCAAGACAGTATGGGCCAGGTATCACCATCAGCCTGTGATTACAGGCTCACACCTGTAATCCGGGGTGGGAGGATCATCTGAGCTGAGGAGTTTGAGACCAACCTGAGCAAGGGCAAGACCCATCTCTACTAAAAACATAGAAAGATATTAGCTGGAGAACTAAATATATATATATATATATATATATATATATATATATATATATTAGCTGGGCATGGTGGCACATGCATGTAGTCCCAGCTACTCAGGAGGCTGAGGCAGGAGGATCACTTGAGCCCAGGAGTTTGAGGTTGCTGTGAGCTAGACTGATGCCACAGCACTCTAGCCCAGGCAACAGTGTGAGACTCTGTCTCATTAAAAAAAAAAAAAAAAAAAAAAACAGTATGGTATTGATATAAGGATAGACATATAGACTGGAAGAAAATTGAGAGTCCAGAAACAAATTTTTATATTTATGGTCAACTGATTTTCAACAAAGTCAATCTATAGAGAAAAGAGAGTTTTAAATATATGGTGCTAGGACAATTAGATATTCACATGCAAAAAGATGAATTTATGCTAAGTGAAAGAAGCAAGACACAAGAGATTACATATTGTATTAATATTATTCCATGTGTACAAAATGTACAAAAAAAGAAAATCCATAGAGACATATAGTGGATTAGTGGTTGACTAGGGCAGAGGGTGACAAAGGGAATGACCAGTAAATAAACATGAGGGATCTTTTTTGTTATGCACTGATTTGTGTCTCTCCAAAATCCATCTGTTGAAGCCCTAACCCCCAATGTGACTATAAGTTGGAGATAGGGCCTATATGGAGATAACTAAGGTTAAATGAGATCATAAGAGTGGGACCCTGATATGATTGGATTAATGTCCTTATAAGAGGAGACTAGAGAGGTGGGTTCCCAGGTCCATGTATTCTATTGATTGGGTCAGCACATATAACAGTCACTGATTTAGAATGCATACTTTTCTCTAGAAGCTGGTGTCTCATCATTAGAAGGTATCATCTCCAAGCTGATGCCTCAGCCGTGCGTTTGAAAAGCTATTCTACGTTCCATTAGGCTGGAAATTTCTGGGAGGTGTGATATGTGATAGGAGCAGTAGATCCCATAGTCATGTGCACACAGCCACACCTCCATCTATCTAAGCAGTTACTTTAGCCTGATGCAGTGTTTGGCAGGATCCTGTTTCCATGGATTAAATGCTACATAAGTGCTGTCTGGCTGATGTTATATGAACAGGAAAGATAAGTATCAATTCCTATCAAAATGAATCAGAAGGTGGAAAAGGCCCATTATAATAAACTTGCCATTAAGAAGCTGGTTGGTCTCCTTGAAGGAAGAGAACAATGCTGTTGCTGGCAGGCTGGGTATTCAGCAGTGGTAAGAATTAGATCTGTCTTAGCAAGAGACAGACCGTGTTGTTGGGCCTATTCACATCTTCCATCTTAGCCACCATTTCTCAGCCATTTACCATCAAAATTCTGCCCCCATTATGTAAGAGAAGAACTATCTTCTCCTGATTATGAATATCAGTTAGCCTGGCTAGGACAGTGACCCCATTCCTTACCTGTTAGTCTGTTTGAGATAGGGAACCAGCAGGTCCTCTTCGATAAAGAGCCATAAAGCCTGAAATCTGATAAAATAAGAGATGCTGGAGAAACCAGCCTAGAGAAACTAGCTAGAATCCTGACGGCCATGAGAAACGACCTCAGGTTACCCTCACTGCTCATTATACCCTGCTTATAATATATTAGCAAATTAAAAGAAACTCCCTCCAGTGCCATGACAGTCTGTAAATGCCATGGCAACTCTCAGAAGTTACACTTTATAATTTAAAAGATAAGGAACTCTCAATACCAGGAACTCTTCGCCCCTTTACCAGAAATCATACGAATAATCTCCCCTCTGCTTAACATAAAATTAAATAGAAGGTACAAAATAAGACCCCAGAAACTCACAAAGTGCTATTCTCTGTTGTTCTGAGGGCTAGCAGCTGCCCTGTCTCTGCAGCAGCCTCCTTTTTTTTTTTTCCTAACTTTAATAAACTTGCTTTTGCTTTACTTTGTTGGCTCACTCTTGAATTCTTTCCTGTGTGAAGCCAAGCACTCACTTGACCTTCAAACGGATGCCAGTTCTGGGGTCTACTTTCCAGTATTACATTAAAGTGCCTGTTATGCCAGCACTGATAGAAGCTGGCTGACATCGACTAGCTAAGACATTCTGTTTCCTAGATTGCGTAGGGTCAACTGGCTAAATCATTTGCTACTACGCATAAGTAATATATTAATATATTCTTATCTCAGAGCATTTCTCTTGACAGGTGCTCTGCCTGGTGCTTTATCCATTAGGAATAATTCCCCTCCTCCCTATCTTTCAGGGACATCCCTGGGTGGGACTGCACTCTTGTAGTATACTAGTAGTCTATTTGGAGCTTGCTATTACATTCAGATCTTACCTATCCATAAACCAAATCAGCTTTTCTCCTCACTCCACACTGCCACATATGTGACCTAAGGGTGAGGCATCAGTGCAAGACTGGTAGGTGACAGAGGAGTCTAGGCCGTCTACTCACACAGCTTATTTGTGCTCTCTATCTCTGCCAATGCTTGATCCCAGATGTACCATTTTGTTTTCCTTATGATTGTTGGTGGGCCTGCCTGGCTTCATGACCGGGGCAGGGCGGGGGGGGGGGTCTGTCAGAACTTATGATGGGCAGTTCTGGCAGAATGGACATCTGGCATCCCATAGTCAGATGCTCTGTTTCTACCACAAACCAGTAGCACACCAGGAGCTATTTGTCTAAAGGCGTATAGTTCTTTGCTGCAGATAGTTTGCCTTGCTTCCAAATCCTAGGGGTATTTTGGGTTTTCCTATGGAAGCTTGCCATAAAATCACACTACATTTTTTCCTATCAAGGATACCTCCTATACCACAAGCTTTGCCACATCATGTGACCCAAATCACAGAGCAACTTGCACTACAGCCTGGTCCTGAATGGTTCTGCCAACTACAACATATGTCCATTCCAATTACAAATTGGAACATACATATTTGAGAACTAAGGAAATGACCCACTGTGAGTCATACTAGGCCAGTGTTACATTTACTACCTGGCTCCTATATGAACCCCCTTCTAATGAGGACCATGACAGCACTCTTGAGTTTCTAACAAATACAGACTCTGAGTTGGAAATTCACCCATAGAAAGTTTATTGGAACTTCAGTTTCAGTGCCTGTGTGGGACAAGGGACGATCAGGCATAGGAAAAGTAGAACTCTGATTCAGTCATAACAAAGTCTTCAGCAGATCCCATGGGGTTTTCAGAACCAGGGGTGGTCCTTCAGACTTGCCCTGCCTTTAGGCATATGGACTGGGCTTTTATAGGCCCATAGTGATGAATTATAAAAAGTATCTGTCTCCAGAAGGAAGCACAGCCTTGGGCTGATGGTTCTCTTCAGCTGAGGATCAGGCCTAGAGAAGGACTCAGTTGAGAGCCATTGGCCATTAGCTGCCAATACTCCCCACAGCTGGGGGAATTACTGCCTGAGTTCTGACAGGGGACTATAGGCAGTGGACCATAGCATCGACGACATAGATGCAACTAAAATTCTCAGGTGTTTTCTATTGAAGTTTTATTAACCAGGTCTCATTCACCTGGAACTTTTGAAGTAGATTTTTGGAGCCAATGCTGGATCTTGTATTTATCATCTATTCAACTAGTTGGTTTTAGCCTAGCATTCCAGCCTGATAAGTCACTTTGAATTTTAACCATGATATCTACTGTCTTAGAAGTCCTTTGATATTTAAATTATCTTCAAATGGAAGATGACATGAAAGGGCAGGCTGTCATGTTATTGATAGACCATTGAGGCCTAAATCCTTAGAGTCAAAGTCATATGATATTTGTAGGACTTGCACAGGCTATATCACATACTCTTTCAGCATCCATGAATACAGTTATCATCATCTGGCCCACAAGTTACTTTCATATCAGGGACAATATGAAAAGATCCCTGAAATGTTTTATCAAATTCAAAATTTGCCATTATATCAATTAGAATGTCTTTGCCCCAAATATCAGAAAACTGTGACTCAAATCTTCTTAAACAATGAGAAAGTTTATTATCACCATGGAGAAGTCTATAGGAAGTATGAGCTTCAGGCTGGTGAATTCAGTGGTTTAGCAATGTCATCATGGATTCAAGCTCTTCCCATCTCCCCTGTCTACTAACCTCAGAGGACTGCTTCACTCTCAGGCTGGCTCCCACCCCACACCTCCATGGGTACACGGTAATGATGGAGCGGTTTCAGGAATTATATCTGACATAACAACGTCCAGCAGCAACAGAACCACTCTTCTCATGTCATTTCTTTGCCTGATACCCCCAGTAGAATTCCCCCTGTGGCCTATTAACCAGGATTAAAGCACAGCAGCAATCCATCCTGGCAAGATGAATGGAATACCGTGATTGGATTAGCATTGAATTAATCATTTGCAGTGGAATAGACATCAAGGCTTGCTTACTGATGTCTAGTTGATAGAATCTAACCTAGTCTCCTTTATGAAAAACCTTTGGCCTTCAGGCACCTCTCCCATTTGCTGTAATTCCCAACAGATTATTGATAGAGGCTCTGAGAACCTCTCTACATTGCATATTATTTCAATTTCCTAGCATTTAATAAGCTTAAATCCACTTAGAGAGGTTTCCTATTTTCTTACTCTCTCACCTATGTGGTACTTCAAGCCTCACTGCATCTTCCTTTCAAAATTGAAGGTGGTACATCCTTGTATCTCTTTCCTCTGGCTCTTGCATCTGAAAGTTGGCTTTCATTTTCCCCACATCTCCTACAGAGCCAAGATGAGTTCCATCCTCTGTTTCAATAAGAAATCTACTCACACCAAGCAATTAATAAGTCTTAGTACAATTATCCAAGATTTACACAGTTCTGTGGCTGAAAGAAAAAAAGAAAAGAATTATCCAAGATTTGAGCAGAGTGGGGAAGAGAGGTAGCAGATCACTATCTTGCTGGTTTTGTCTCTCTCCTGTCTCTGCTTCTCACTACTTCTCTCCCAAACGTGGCTCCTAAGTCTTCTCCAATCCTTGTGCCCAAGCTCTGGGGCTCTCTATCCCTTTCCCAAGTGGGCTAATACCAATGGACTCCTTCCACACAAATACACTGTCTCTCTAAGAGAAATACCATTTTCTCCATCTTGTTACAATGACTTTTTGCACCTTGGAGAAGACAGAAGCAAAATAAACAATAGCAAAATAAACAACAAACAGAAAGTAAGAACTATTTCTGTTAACATCTCACTACCTCACTTACTCACAGAGCAGGGTGCTCCATATTTGTGCTTCTCCTTACTCTAAGCCTTTAACTCTGTTTGTATAGCTCAGCTCATTCCTGACTTTAGCTTCTTTTATTCTGTTCTTGAAGGTTCATGACAGTCTTTTGTGTTCAAGCTTATCTATAATCCCCACCCTTTGCCTTTTGTTCATGTCCTTTTTAAAAGCCTGAGCTCTGCAGAGAGCTCCCTGTACAACCACCTCCTTTAGCTGTCTCCCCCTTTATCACTGGAATTATTTCCTATTATATTATAATCAGGATTTTATTGTTTAAATCTCCCACCTCTCCCAAGTCGTGTTCTTTTCTAATGGTCTCACATCACAGCATCACACCTGTGGTAAATACTCTTTTGAAGTGAAGAGTTAATTTGTAATGCAAATAATGACTTCTTTATCTCATTTTCAAGTAGGAATTTTCATATATCAAATTTTCATAAAGATAAATTAGGGGCAAATTATTTCACACCTTTTCCTTCTTTGTCACTCTCCTTCCCCCTCCCACTTTCCTTCTGTCCTTTTCCCCTCTGGTTGTTTCCTGCCTCCTTCCAGGATTGGTATAAACCCTCTGGGTCTCTCTCAGGCTCTGCATTTACTGAGCTGAAATCCTGTCCATGGATTGGAGCGAGGCAAACTCACCTACCACCTGCCTCCAGAGAACTCCATGAGTGGAGCCAAATGAAGAAAGCGCTTCTGCAGGGCATTGGCTGTCTTGTAACCCTGACAGGTGGGGATTTCCATTTCCTAACAGCCCTGCTTTTATCAACTTCAATTAAAGTCCAGTTTCTTTGGTTGACAAATTCTAAGGAATAAATCTCTCTACGCCCCAGCTTTCTTAGGAGTGAAATGAGGGCAATGATCTTTGTCCTGTCAACTTTACAGAGTTGTTGGGAGAAAATATGTAAGAAAGTATAAATCAGAAAGCATGATTCATATATAAAAGAATGTCTACTACTTATGCTTCATCATAGGCATGTCGCCTGAAAATATCAAAGACAGAATTTTTGAACATGAAAATGAACAGAAAAAAAAATTGTCTTTAGGGAAGATTTTGAGCCAGGAACACTCAGTTTGTTAAATCAAGAACTGCCCTATTCCCACCCACATGGGGAGAAAGGAAAGGCCAGGTAAGTGGGCGTGCTTTGTGAGATAAAAATGTAATTGTCCTCCTCACTGACTTATTTTGCTGTTGAAAATACTATCAAGACAAAGCCATCTAGACGACTGAGATGGATGAGAGTGGAAAGAAGGGCAGGGCTTGCTCAGGATTTGCAAAAGGAGGTAAACTGGGGAGCAGAGGTTCTCTGAGATAACTAAAGTTGCCCTATGTAGAAAAGAAATAGAAAGGAAATAAAAAATGCTCTAACAAGAGAAATTAAATTATGCTTTAGAAAAAATAGTGAGAAACTATGAGATGCCTGTTAATGAGAAAGAAAGAATTCAGTAAGAAGCTAGAAAGAGGAGTAAATCCTTTCAATCCAGAAGAGAGCAAAAGCTGGCCTGGTAACTGCATGGCACCATCTCTCCACTCACACCCACCGCCACATTCAAACCTTTATCAGGTTTCACCCTGAGGATGTGTAGGAGAAATTTCAACATTCTTGAATTATTCATTTCATAATGAATTTCAATTGATGAGCAACATCACAGGGTAGAAATCACAATATGAGTTTTATTTCCTGTCAAGAAAAAAAATAGGAAGAACAAATAAATAGTTGTTTTTGTTGGGCTCCCCTGGTGATTACACACATATGACCTCATACTAATTCGCAAAGAGGAGACAGAGAACCAAGAGAGGAGAACTGGAGCATCCGACTGGCAAAAACACTAAATTCTGCAACCTAGATGTGGTTCATGAGAGTAAAAATGTCACCTAATTCAATGATTTATTTCACTTTTGAAATTTTTTTTAGAAAGTACTAAGGATTTTTATTCTCAAAATGAGAGATCATAACAGAAAACACAAATAAATTAATTGTTCTGATAATTGTAGACTCTAGGGCATCTCTATGGAAGAGTCAGCTGTTTATGTACTGATAGATAAAATACTATCCAAAACATGACCAGGAATTACAGACTCACACCTGTAATCCTAGCACTCTGGGAGGCTGAGGCGGAAAGGTTGCTTGAGGTTGGAGATTCGAGACCAACTTAAGCAAAAGTAAGACTCTGCCTCTACTAAAAATAGAAAAATTAGCTGGGTGTGGTGGAATGCACCTGTAGTCCCAGCTACTCGGGAGGCTGAGGCAGGAGGATAAGCTGAGCCCAGGAGTTTGAGGTTGCTGTGAGCTAAGGCTGATGCCATGGCACTCTAGCCCGGGCAACAGAGTGAGACTCTGTCTCAAAATAAATAAATAAATATAAAATAAAATAAAATACTATCCAAAACAAAAAGCAAGCATTTGAGACAGTGTTCAGGACAATGATGTACACAGTGAGAAGGAATAAAAGGCAGTTTCCCTACTTTCTTTCCTTCAGTAAGGTATGCATTGCATAAAGGTATGAGGCTCATTCTGGTGACAAATGCTTTCATACAGAAAATTTTGAATTCTTCTATCTCCTCTCCCTTAAAACGTTTCCGGCCCTCACCTGATAATGAACAAGGAAATCAAAATAAGGTGACACTACTTTCACATGAACTCAACACTATAATCTAACTGTAGTTACCATCTTTACTTAAAAAGTTTAACATCCATGTATCTATACAAAATCATTAGACTGAATTTTCTCCCTTAGTAAGTTTTCAACCAAATTGGAGTTAAATTAATCTCACATTAAAGTGCAAGAAAGGATATGCAAGACTAGTGTTTGTTGTTGCATGAAAAAGCAGTGTCCCTCCAACAGCACTGGCCCAAGAGGTACCACATGAAGAATAGACTGCAGGACAAAGTGATCCATTAAGTCTACCAAAATGCAAAATAAACCTCCAGTTTAAGCCCGGAAAAGGTGGTCCCTGCCAGGTGTGGCTTTTAACTGGACCCAGGTCTCAAACAGATCTTAGGCCCACCTACCTGACAGGGCTGGCACGCAGCACCAGCATAGTCAAGAGGCCCAAAGTTGTCTAATTAGACAGCGAACATCTCTATGGCACGATTTGTCAGCGCTCACATTGACAGTGGTAAAAGAATCAAGAAGCCTGAGTTTTTGGACTAGAACAAACATTTATTAACATTTATAGTAGGGAATGATCAAGTTTGTGTCTTGGGTAAATGATACAAAAATAGGTAATGAGGTCCCACATACACCACTGCTGAGATTTAATCTAACTTTAGAGCAATAAAAAATATCTTCTTCCATACAGCAAGGGCAAACTTTGTCTTAATGGTTCTCAAAAACCAATTATGTCTCCAGCTCTAGCCTCAGTTTAAGAGGTTTTCTAAAAATATACCTTTTCTATGTTGGAACAAAGGTAAAAGGAAATCTGGCACAAGAAACCCTCTATCTAGAGTCCCTGGAATAGAAAGAGCTCTAGAAGCCAGTGGTGTGAGCATGTTCAAGGCACAAGGTTTGAGATTATGGGTCTGTGAGGGTTGTTTCTTCCCTTCTATCATTGGGATGTCCATCTTGGGTGGCTTGAAGATTGCTGGATCTTTAGCCATTCTGGTGGCCTGGGCTGGGATTAGTTCCACTGGAGAGGGTTTCTGGGCTCCTCCATAGGCCTGGGTGGCAAAACTACCTGAATCATACTTCTGGAGGGATCTTGGTCCAAAGAGGCTCAATTTGCCTGATGGGTTTCTGTCCTTATCTCTACTTCCAGAATCCATGGTGCAAGGACTGGGGCCAGGTAAGGCTGTGGAAGGACCAGAAGTGAACCAGCCTCTGGGCCTCTGCTTAGGGGCAGAATGAGGGGTGCTGCTTGGGGTAGACTGGGCTGACATATGCTGCCTCTCTTCTTTTGCTCTCTCTCCACTCTGTAGCATAGACTGAGTGGCTTAAACAACACACATTTATTTCTCACAGTTCTGGATACTAGAAAGTCCAAAACCAAAGAGCCTGAAGATTTAGAGGCTAGTGAGGGCATACTTCCGAGATTGCAGATAACTGCCTTCTTGCTATATGTTTACATGGCAGAGAGCAGAGAGCAAGCACTCTGATCTCTTCTTATGAGGGCACTAATCCCATCAACAGGGCCTCACCATCATGATGTCATCTAAACCTAATTATCTCCCAAAGGCCTTACCTTCTAATGCCATAACATTGGTGTTAGAATTTCAACATATAAATTGTGGGAAGAAACAAATATTCAGCTCATAGCACCCTCTAATGAAATAGTGGATGTAAGAAATGATTATTAATTGCTGCTAAATCCATTAGTTGATGGTATTCTTGAAATGGATGAATCCAGCTGTAATACCTGAACCACTGACCAATCTTAGCACAATAAGGTGGGACTGCAAATTATTAAGAAATTAAATATGAAATGTCTGATTTCAAATCAAAAATTTAGTTTATTATATCTCAAATAAGAAGCAGTACAATTAATCAAAGTAAGCGCCTAAACAATTGACACAGTTTTGCCATCTTAATGGTAGCTTGTTTATGCCAGCAACAAAGAAGCCTGGAGAGCAAGTGGCGATGAAATCGCAAAAGGCATTTTCCACAGCTTGTTGAGAATTGAATTTTTTTCCTGGCAAGAAGTGGGCCAAAGCCTGGAAGAACTGGTAGTCAGTTGGTGCAAAGTCTGGTGAATGTGGTGGATGACAGAGAGTTTCCAAGTCCAGCTTGTGTAATTTAAGCATCGCTGTCTGTGTGACATGTGGTCGAGCATTGTCTTGCAAGAGGATTGGCCTGTCTCTATCGACCAATTTCAGCTGCTTCATTGAAGCATCCTCTTCATTTCACACGATTGGTTGCAGAAGACATTTGCTGTAATGGATGGACCAGGTTTCATGAAGCTATCTATAGTGGATAATACCAGAGCTGGACCACCAAACACACATCATTAGCTTTTTGGATGAGTATTCTGTTTTGAACAGTGTTTCAGCACTTCATCTTTATCCAGCCATTATGCCGAACGCTTGCAATTGTCAAAAATCATCCATTTTTCATCACACATAACAATACGGTACAGAAATGGTTTGCTTTTATGTTGTGACCGCAAAGAAAGGCAAGATTAGAGACAATTTCTCTTCTGACACTCGTTTAATTTATGCAGAACCCATCTATCCAGCTTATTTACCTTGCCAGTTTGTTTCAAATGGTCCAATATTGTTGGAATAGTAACGTCAAACCTTGCTGCTAATTCATGAGTAGGTTGAAATGGATTTACTTCCGCTGCAACTTTCAGCTCATCATTATGTCAGGTTCCAGTTCCCTGGTTCTTGGTTCCCAGTACTGAAGAATGGCTCCTGGTACTGAGTGGAGGGAATAAATGAGCAAACCAAGTAAAAGCAAGTGGGCAAAGCACCAAGATTTACTGAAGCACAGTACATTCCAAAGAGGGAATAGGTTTATCTCTATGAGTGAAGACCCTGAGATTGAATAGGATTCGCTCCTTTATACTAAGGTTTTAATTCTGTTAAGTTAGGGCTGAATATTCATGGCTTTTCTTGAAAAGGGGTGGAGAGTTCCCAGAATAGCAAGTCCTCCCCTTTCTAACCTTGTAAGGCAATTTCCAGGGGTTACCATGGCATTTGTAAACTGTAATGGCACAGTTTACAAATGGGTGGGTGTGATTTTACTATGCTAACAAGGGTAGGTCACTTGAGGGCACTGTCACCTTGCTTGTACGCGTCCTCCAAAGACCCCCTTTGGTGGCCTTGATCATATCTCTGCCTCTTTCAGGTTGGTCAGTCCTTGGAAGCCCCCTATCGTAGACCAAATATCTGTTCTGTTCTTGGGGACCCCCTTGACAAGGCATCCGTTCCTTCTTGGAAGCCCCCTCTGGTCAACTTGTTCTTCCCTGTTGTAGACAAAGCATCTCCTAGTGCCATCTGTCCCTCTTCCTCCCTCCTTATCCCTACCTAACAATTATCCACCTTGATCTCAGGTCACCCACGTGGTTCATTTTCAAGATTAAAATCACCACAATGAAACTTCTCAAACCATTGACATACTGTATGTTCATTAGCCACATCCTTCCCAAACACTTTGTTGATATTTCAGGCTGTGTGCACTGCATTGGTTCCATGATGAAACTCATATTTGAAAACAACATGAATTTTTGACTTATCCATGGTTTCACAAAAATTGTTCTAAAAAAATTTTGAAAGATAATCACAAGTCAAAACATGTGTTTGAAAGACTGAGGATGTACCTTCACAATAAATATAAAACAAGAAGTGTCAAAGTGAAATGTCAGAGATATCAACTGTCAAACTTAGCATTTAAGGAAATCAGACATTTCATAATTAATAACCTAATGGTACAATCTCTACAGAAAACAGTATGGAGATTCCTCAAAGAACTAAATGTAGAATTACTACTCCATCCAGCAATCCAACTACTGGGTATCTACCCAAAGGAAAAGAAGTTATTTTATAAAAAAGGCAACTGCACTCAAATGTTTATCACAGAACAATACACAATTGCAAAGACGTGAAATCAACCTAAATGCCTATCAATTCATGAGTAGATAAAGAAAATGTGGTGTATATATACACCATGGCATACTACTACTTATTCATAAAAAAGAATGAAATAGTGTCTTTTGCAGCAACTTAGGTGGAACTGGAGACGATTATCCTAAGTGCAGTATCTCAGAATGGAAGAACAAACATCACATGTTCTCACTAAGCAGGAGCTAAACAATGAGTACACACAGGGAGAAAAAGATGTAAAGGATATTGGAAACCAAGAAGGGAGGAGGATGGAAGGGAGTGAGGGATAAAAACTTACCTATTAGGTACAATGAACCCTATTCTGGTGATGGATACATTAAAAGCCCTGACTCAAGCGTTATATAGGCTATACATGTAACAAAAACATTTGTACTCTCTTAATATTTTAAAATAGAAAATAATAAATAAATAAAATCTTAGCACAAGAAGAGGGCCAACCATTGTCTGCCTCCAGAAGAAAAAACACACCACCACCTATGAAATCACCTTGCCAAAAAATCAAGCCCAAATCTGCTCAATCCTTTAGATCAATACCATCTAATGAAATTTAGTGCAAACCACTATATTTCATTAGAATATTTTTTGTAATTTATAAAGTTATATAATTTTAAATTTTCTACCAGCCACATTAAAAAAGTAAAAATAAATAGGTGAAAATAATTTTCATATTTTATTTAGCCTGATATACCAAAATCATTGAAATTATCACTGAAACATATAATCATTAATTATAATCAATAATTAATGTTTTATACCTCCATTTGTGCTACGTTTTAGAAATCTGTTGTACTTTTTACATTTAGAGCATATCACAATGAGATTAGCCACATTTCAAGTGCTCAATAGCCACGTGGATGCAGATTCAAACAAACCAATGGGAAAGAAGTAATGAGATAATGGAGGCAATGTGAGTACTGTCTAGGTATTTGGTTATAGTGAGGGCTTATTAGGTGTAATTAAGGGAGTCCTTATCTTTTAGATACATATTGAAAGATTTACAAATGAAATTATAAAACGCCTGGGATTTGCTTCAAAATAATCCAGTGGTGTCAGTAAGGGGAGTGAATAAGAATGTAGAAGACACGAGATTGGCCATGAGCTGATTGGCTGACACTAAGAAAATGGCACCAGCTTGCTGTTTAATGTTCTGTCAAGAATAGAGAGGGTCTTGTTTATTGAACCCACTGCAAATGAGATAATGGAATTAGGATTAGCTGTTATTACTGTCAATCACTTCTGACCCCAGGGGAGGTTATAACAATGGCCAGGATGCCTCCTCTGACTTTGAAGCAGACATGCAATTGTGGGCCCCCCTACACTATCACCCCCAAAGCTGAAGAAAAATAAAAAGACTGTGGCTCTAAATCTGCTCAGTTATATGGAGGGAAAATGAGGAAGTTTCAGCTGCTCTCAGGGAAGAAAACAAATGTTTCCAACCCAGCTTGAGCAAGAGTGTTCCCGGAGGAGAAGCTAGCATGGTGGAGACAGCACTCGCCTAAAATGAAACCTCCAAAGGGAAGATAAAACTCAGAGTGACAAGACTGGAGCTGCTATGATGAGTTAGCCATTCCTTCTGGTACTAAACTTTGGAGGTCTGGGTTTTGTTTTATCAAAGAAGGCAATGATCCTTTCTTTTGTGTCACTCACATAGCCTAGTCAGTCAGCAAATTGTGAATAATAGAATGAATGACAGAAGTGTAATCGAAGGCAATGTGGCATCATGGAAAGAGCACAGTCAAATCTGGGAGGAATTCCCAGGCCATTTTATTAGTAGCCTGGAATATTCTTCCCTTCGTAAAACACTACACATCCTTTTAAAAATTACTAAGTCAACCATTATCCCTATTGTCCCCATAAGTACAATAGATTCATATTAATCAAAATGCATGTTCTTGTTTTATTATAGTTGAGAAAACAAGGTGAGAAAGACTTTCACACTTTTCATACCATGGCACTTTGTATATCCCACTAGCAAAGTGATTACTATGCTGTTTTGTAATGAAGTATTTATTTCCTCCATTAAGCTGTGACTTCAAAAGCAAAAACCCTGACATTTTCACCTTTGAATGTCCACCATCCAGAAAATGTAAGACATAGTGAGAGGCAATACATGTTTAAATGAACAGATCTTCCATTCAACAAATATTATTGAACATCCAAATATATTAACAGTATGAAATGGTAGCTTTTAAAAACTTTTTACCTCCCAGTGAACATTCCAGTCGTGGCTGCTTTAGCTAGGATCTTATCACTGACTTCAAAATCACACACACAAAAAACCCCAGTAAGTTATTTTATAGTCACTATAACCCATATAGCCTCAACTTTGAAAAATTCATAACCAGAACTACTTTGTTTGATTTCCTCATGAGACATGGATTTAAATGACTTTTTGTTATTTTCTGAAATTTAAAGTGCATATACAACGCTATCACAATGAACACTCAACTGAATGTGCTGCCCAGTCTGAACTCTATTTCCAAATGTTGCTCCAAAAAGGTTTAGAGTAAATGCAGTGTCATTATAAAAGACCTCTACCTCCTGTGATTATCTTCTTAGACATCCAGATTAAATCACCTTTTTCAAAATTCTGTTAAAAAAAAAAATCAGAGACATGACTCTATAGAAACACATTTATTGAGAGTAGTCGGGTTATACTGTTTTTTATATCCATTGCAATGTCTTACCCCAGCCCCCAAGTGCCAGTGATGGCACAGTCTCTGGACCCAGATATTCCTAAAATCAAAGATAATTTTAAACAGTTATTTATCTGTTCCAGCCCTGTTTCCTCAAATATAAAATGAGAAAAGTCATATTTTGGGGAGGGATTATAGATTTGTTGGGAACCTTAAAATGAAGAACACTCAACTCAAACAGAATTAGTGTGAACTAATCCAGGCAGCCAGGTAAGAGGCAAACTCCACTCACTAATTTGGCCTACGGTTCTATTTCTTGATAATGAACAGACAGATAATGAATAGACACTTACAATTTGAATTTTTTAATCTATAGATATTGTCATTTGGTGATTTTTCTACCTTCTCTCATCTCTTAGGACAGTTCTTTTGTGGTTGGAATATGGTTTGATAGACTATATGAGTAAAGTGAAGTTTTTTAACTCTATGTAGAATATATGTAATTTTTCAGTTTGCTTCTGGTCTTTAAATTCCAAGAAGGCAGGTGATGTCTGTGGGGCTTTTGTCATTTGATCCCAAGTGTCTAGAGAGTTGGAAGTGAATACATTGAATACATTGAATACATTCATACAGTGAATACATTGAATACATTCTTCTACTAGACTAGAAGAATGAACAAATGCTAGGTATCAGAGAATTGGGATGAAGACTATGTGTATGATTGAGCCATACCCCTGCTGCCAAGATATTGGGAAGTCCCTGATCAAGATGTTGGCTTTTATGTGCTGACAGGCTGGGAAAAAAATGCCATAGACCACCAAAGACCCATGAGAAAAAAAGGATCATTTGATGAGACCCTGGAAAATGAATACCAATGCTTACTCCTTCCCTTCTTCTGATAAAACCCAACAACCCATAAAAATTAGAAAGGTATAATTATGGGAGACACATAGACGAGGGAGGAGATTATAAATGGCATAGTACATAGGAAAGGTTTGGTCTATATGATCTTCCTGAGCTGGGCTTGAAACACCATTTGCCACATCCCAACATGCCCATGATTATAATAATAAGATCAATGAAGCCCCCAAATTTTATCTAAAAATAGAATGGTCTCTGTATTCAAGAATCACTATTATCCCAATAGCTGGAGAGGCTACAGCCACTACTAGAGTGTCAACAATAATAATGTTTATACAGGCTGGGCTTGGTGGCTCACCACTGTAAGCCTAGCAACTTTGGGAGACTGAGACAGGAGGATTATTTGAGGCCAGGAGCAAGAGCAAGAGCAAGACCCCATCTCTACAAAAAATAGAAAAATTAGCTGGGCATGGTGGCACATGCCTGTAGTCTCAGCTACTCAGGAGGCTGAGGCAGGAGGGTCTCTTGAGCCCAGGAATTTGAGGTTGCAGTGGGCTATGTGTTAGGGTGGAAAGCCTAGTAGGTGCTCACCGGCATGGGTGGAGAAAGATTTCTCACACAGAGACTAAGATATGTAAAAGTAAAATTTGTTTGAGCCTCTTAAAGGAAAGAGAGAGAGTGAAAGACAGAGGGGGAAAAGTGAAGAGGGGGAAGAGAGCAGGGAGATGATGAGGCATCCCAAAGACAGAGAAGGGGGAGCCAGCAGCAAAGCCAATTTTAAGGGGGACAACGAGAGAATAAAATAGTGATGGCAGTTGCTAACAAAAGTGGCAGCAGGATGTCAAAGTTCAAGACTCGGTTTCTTGCCCTTCCTTGGAGAATTAATTATCACAGGAGATGTGAGTCTGTCCTCAAGACATGGTTGAGGCTTGGAGCTTGTTCTCCTGCGGTTTACTCAGGAACTCTGTAAAAGCAGAGTCTCAAAAAAAAAAAAAAAAAGATTTGAGAAGAGAGAGATATACATCTCTTTTCTGTTCATTCAGCTCTTTTCAGAAGTTGTGCAAAACAGAACTCCTGCAGGGTACCTGTTAGTGAGAGAACTCGTAGGATTGATCTTTAACTGTTATTGGGGAAATTGTGGGATTAGGTGTTCTCCTGTTATTTTTGTAAGGCCACCCTTTTCATTATGATCATATCACTGCACTCTAGCCTGGGTGACAGAGCGAGACCTTGTCTCAAAAAAGAAAAAAAAATTCTATACAGCACCTAGTATGTGAGGTAGGAGCAGTGTTAGAGCACCGAGGCGGCACTGAGGCAAAACAAGAGATAAGAAGGTAGAGAAGGGCCAGGGCTGAGAAAGGAAAGCTAGACCCCCGCTCCAGCCTTGCCTCTCCTTTCCTGTTGGACCTTGCATTAGTCACACTCTGTCTGGGCCTGGGCTCTGCCTCTATAAAAACGAGAGGGTTGGATAGATGATCTGTAACGTTACTTCTGGCTCTAAAATCACATCCCAAGTGTCACCAATGAAGCCTCTTTCTGACAAGGAGAAAGACTAAGCTATTTTTTTTCCCCTTTCTACAATTTAAATGTCCCTTTGCTTTTCATTTATATGTAAATGTATGAGCCTTTGACCAAAACAAAATTACCATCTCTGGGTCACTCCTCAGCCCTCTCATCATTAAAATGCAGAGCAGATTTCTGGAGCCAAAAAAGGATAAGGGAAGAGTTATTAAGTCATCCCCAAATACCAGTCCTACAGCAGCAGGGAGTCATTAGCGGGGTGGCCTGGAGGGCAACCAGGAGACGTGATCGCACAAGGAAGTTCAGCTTGGCACAGGCTTCCACCTAACTCTGGCCTTGCTTGTGAAGAACAGATGCTCTGTATACAAAAAACACAATTTAGGGAACTCAGAGAGTGAGATGTGGGAAAATCCTGGGCTTCTGGGTGATAGTACTGAGTTCGAAACCTGAATACCCTGCTTCGTGTCCTTGAGTGATTCAACCTCTCTGAGCCTAGTTTCTCCTCTATAAATTGGAGAAGATAACATCCACCTCAGAGGGCTGCCCTGAGCAATAAAGAAGGTAATATGCTGAAATACAGAAAGTACTGAAAAAATTGTAATGACAAGACATGTGACTAGCGATGTGTTAGATAAAGATGGAGAGGCAGAGGGCATGCTGTAGGCATGTGGTGAGAAGAAAATTAGTTACACATTCCCACTTTAATTATTTCAGTGGACAAATATGTCTCAAGCTGGGGCAGGGGTGGGGATGCAGATGGGGAGAATATTGAGGAATTATCCATACCTTACAGAGCTGATAGTCTGGTTGGAAGATGAGGCTCACAGAATTGAAGCCCTTAGGAAACCAAAGGCCTAGAGCACTGGTTGTTGATGCCTTCATGAACAAGGGAAGCCAGAATAGAAAGAAGCCCTACTCTTCCAATCTTGAGAGTCTAGGATTCTAGAAAAGCTTTTCAAGTTTTTATGGGAGATTGGTGAAAGAGGCAGCTTTGCTGAAATAACAGGAAAATATCTAACCCCTGCAGTTTTCTAATAAGAGCTAAAGATCAATCATGAGCTCTCCCAGCTCTTTCTCTCCCTAGCTAGCGAGCACCCTGCAGGGACTCTGTTTTTCACAAACATCTGAAAGGAGCCCAATAGACAGAAAGGAAATGTAAATTTTCCTCTTTACTTTCACCGGAAACTGCTTTTAGAATTTGTTTTACATCTCCAGGAAAGGTGATTGGAAAAAAAAAAAAAAAAAATTTGTTTTACAGCCTCAAGGTGTTCCAGAGAAGCCCCTGGAAGGACAGCAGGGAGCAAAGGCCAGGCCTCAGTTTCCTGCCCCAAACCATATCTCAGGGGCAAAAATCATATCCCCTGTGATAAACTTGTCTACATTTAAGAGATAGAGGGACAACTGAACCTCTCACAGCTGCCTGCTAATTATTACTCAGCCACTTCTGTTTCAACTGACATCACTATTTTTTTCTCTTCATCCCCCTTAAAATCAGCAAGCCACTTGGCCTCACTGCTGGTACCCCTTTCTCTTTCTTTGGGATGCCATGCACCATATCCCTGCTTGCTCTACCTGTCTTTCCTCTTTCTCATTCTCTCTGTCCTTGTAAGATAAACATTTTTTTTTTTTTTTTTTTTTTTTTTTTGAGACAGAGTCTCGCTTTGTTGCCCAGGCTAGAGTGAGTGCCGTGGCGTCAGCCCACAGCAACCTCAAACTCCTGGGCTCGAGTGATCCTTCTGCCTCAGCCTCCCGAGTAGCTGGGACTACAGGCATGCGCCACCATGCCCGGCTAATTTTTTTATATATATATCAGTTGGCCAATTAATTTATTTCTATTTTATAGTAGAGACGGGGTCTCGCTCTTGCTCAGGCTGGTTTTGAACTCCTGACCTTGAGCAATCCGCCCGCCTCGGCCTCCCAAGAGCTAGGATTACAGGCGTGAGCCACAGCGCCCGGCCAACATTTTTTTTTTTTTTTTTTTTTTACTTTTAGACATATTAATCTCTGTGTGAGAAATCTTTCTCCATCTACACTGTGAGCACCTATTAGGCTTTCCACTCTAACAATTGGTTCTTGGGTTGGACCTTACAGAAGGGGTAGAATTAGAATATGACCATTTGGAAAAAGTGGAAAAGCCCATGGCAATTGGAGGGGGTCAGATGATGGCAGGCTTAGCAATTCAGGCTGCCAACTTAACGGTGGTCTGGATGGTATTGGGAGCCACTGAAGGTGTCTAGTAAGGGAGTATCCCAACGAACATAATATTCATGAAAGCTTAGCGTGGCAGCAGTGAATGGTAGACATACAGGAGGTGGAGCATGTAGTTGGGGAGGACAGGGGTGAAGGCAGGATGGCTGGTAATCTTCCTTGAATCAGGCCTTGACTGCCTCCCCTGAGCCAGTCACCAAGTCTTGTAGATCCTCCCTGGAATATCTTATACCCATCCTTTCCATTTCCATGTATTACATCATTCATCCAAGGAATAGGTTTTCCAGCTGGATTTGACTGGAAGACAGGTGCCATTGACATAGGCAAGGAAGTTGAAGTGGAAACTAGTCTGACTGAAAGAAGATAGACAGTGAATTTGGTTTTTGACAAGTTGGATTTGCAGTAATAGCTGAATGTTCAGGTGGAAAAGTCAAGTAGAACTGATTTGTTTCAACATGACTGGAAGGGATGTTTTACCAAAAAAAAAACCTATGAAATCGGGAGAGTCTAAAAAAAGTTGAACATACTCTGTCACTCTCTTCTTTTCTCTTTTAATGTGTAATTACTATGTGGAAACTGAGCATATCTGCATAGTTTGTGTTTTCTTTAGTTAGCATTATGGGAAACAATAAATAGAATGGTGATGGAAAGGTTATTTAAGTTTGTTAAATTAAAAAATACATGAGTAGGAAATGGAAAATGTGGGTAAATATTTTAGCTTTGGGGGGGATGTGAAAAACTGGTATCTACTACATAATTGGATTTTATGAAGGATTTGTGACCAATATAAATGATGCTGGGAGAGTTAGTTCTAAGACAATATTTTATTGCTTTGGAAGGAAAACAGATCTTTAGAGGGGAGACCATTTTCTCACCTGTCCATAAAAACTAGAGGAAAACTTTACCAGACCACAGAGCTTGCAATGTTCGGTCTTGAGGGCTAATCTTGCCTAAATTTCTTCATAAAGGAAGAGTCCTGAAGATGCTTGCCCTGTTTCTCAGTTACTGCAGTATTCCTTTCCCCTCTCCTTTTGGTTTCTCTCTCCTTGCGCTTATCTATTCCCTCATGTGCCTTTTTAGATAGCAACTATAGGCCAGTGTGGTGGCTCACGCCTGTAATCCTAGCACTCTGGGAGGCCGAGGCAGGAGGATCCTTTGAGCTCAGGAGTTCGAGACCAGCCTAAGCAAGAGCGAGACCCCCGTCTCTACTAAAAATAGAAAGAAATTAATTGACCAACTAAAAATATATAGAAAAAATTAGCCAGGCATGGTAGTGTGTGCCTGTAGTCCCAGCTACTCGGGAGGCTGAGGCAGGAGGATTGCTTCAGCCCAGGAGTTTGAGGTTGCTGTGAGCTGGGCTGATGCCATGGCACTCTAGCCCAGGCAACAGAGTGAGACTCTGTCTAAAAAAAAAAAAAGAAAAAAAAAAGATAGCAACTATAAAGCAGCAGTTATGAAATGGTTATACAACTTTTGTTTGAAGCAGAGATGATTATGTGGTTTGGGAGGGAAAGGGGAGAAGGACTAAATAAAAAGAAGTGACTCTAAGCTGTTAAGAAAGAGAAGACCATTAATAGCAACATCTTGATTTTGTTATGAGACAAGCTGAAGCTATCCAAAGCAGGCAGGGAACAAGGTGATAATAAGAGAAAATGTGTTTCGCAGACAAAGGAGCAGACAGCAGGGGAGAACAGATCAGGGAGAAAGGCGAACATTAGGAAGAGTGAGCAGAGAGGACATGCTAATCCCTGTGAATCGTAGTGGGGGGTAGCACGGGGCTGTTTGAACTCCTTGGCAACTTCGGCCTGATCTCAAAGTGGATTGTGAGAAATGAGAACAAAAGAAAAGTTCACTCTGAGTTCCCCTTGCCAGAGCAGGGCAAAGTGCTTTGAGGCCAGCACTAAAAGATGGTAATGGTAGAAAGTAGAACCGTGTAACAGACAAAAATAAAAAAATAAAAAAAACAGTGTCAGGACAGTGGGAACTTACCTCGCACAAAGTGAGATAAAACCACCATTGACAAGACATTCAGCATAGGTCCTACCTCTGCTGTGTAAGTCACTTCTAACCAGCACTTAGCTGGCTAAAATCTGAAGATAATGCTTCAACTACTCTGAGAATATTTGTTCACTTGACAAGCAGTAATTGAGATTTCGATGTGTGTTAGCCAGGACTATTGCTATTAAAGCTGCAAGGTGCAATAGGCGCTCTTAAGTCCTGTACCAGTTGGTTTTGTGAGGCCAGAAAGCATCACTGGAAAGTGAGTACTGGGAAACTGATGCTGACCCTAGAAGGGTACAGGCCCCGCAGAAAACTGGGATGAGATGTAGGCCATCCAAAGTGGTGACTAGAAAGAAATGTGTTCACATTTAAACTTCTTGTGATGGACCAAATGTTATGTTCCTCCAAAATGCATATGTTGAGATCCTAACCCCCAATGGGATGGTATTCAGAGGCGGGGGCCTTTGGGAGGTAATTTAGGCCATGAGGGTTGAGTCCTCATGAATGGGATTAGTGCCCTTGTAAAAGAGACCCCAGAGAGCTCTCTAGCCCCCTTTCCACCATGTGAAGATATAAAAAGAAGAAAGTAGTCTGCAACTGGGAAGAGGGCCAGTTGTGCTGGCACCCTGATCTCAGACTTCCAGCCTCCAGAATTGTAAGAAATCTTTTTTTTTTTTTTTTTCTTTTTGAGACAGGTTCTCACTCCATCATCCAGGCTAAGGTGCAGGAGTGTCCTCATAGCTCACTACAACCTCAAACTCCTGGGCTCAAGCAACCCTCCTGCTGTTAACGGAAGCGCAGCACTTGTCCACGAGGCTGGATCAGAAGAACGAGGACAAGTAGTTGAAAAGAAGGAAAGAGATTATTTATTATTTTGCTGGCAAAGGAGGAAAAATGGCAGACCTTCTCTCAAAATCCAAATTTCCTGAACACAGGCAGAACTACAGAGCTTTTACAGGGAGGGCTACTCAGTTCTAGGCTATTGTGGTTAAGTATTCTAATCCTCCCCTCTTGGCCAACGACAATGCCTGTGACCTCAGCAGCCAGCAGAGGGGGCTACCTGGGAGATATCTCTTTTAACAAAGAACTTAACAGTGCCTCAGGGATGCAGGCCAAGTTGCAGTTACCAAAAAGGGTGGGGGAAGTTTTAAAGAGACAGAAAATCTTTATTTTTTTCCTAGGTCCTTCCCTCTGTTACATTGCCTCAGCTTCCCAAGTAATGAACTACAGTTATATGCCGCCACGCCCAGCTAATTTTTCTTTTTTCATACAGAGGGGATCTCACTCTTGCTCAAGCTGGTCTCTAACTCCTGGCCTCAAGCAGTCCTCCCACCTTTGCCTCCCACAGTGCTGGAATTATGGGCGTGAACCACAGCACCTGGCCTAAATTTCTTTTGTTTATAAGCCACCCAGTCTATGGTATTATGTTATAGCAGCGTGAACTAAGACATTTCTTAAGAAGAAAGATGCAACTGACTGCTAGTTTTTCCTCTCTAGGCCTAAAATTTCTTACCCATAAAATAGATGGTTGAACAAGAAATGCATACCTTCCCTTTTGGCAGATTTAGAACGATTCTGGGAGTTATCTGGGAATCATGCAATGGAGATGGATAACATGGATTCTCTTAATGTGGGAATCTGTAAACAGCTGCAGGAACTAGAAACTACAGGTACATTTTTTATACATTTTGATCAGTTGTTCGGAAATTTTTAATGCTAAAGATGCCAAATGCTTCCTTCCAGATTCTAAGCCAAAAGTTGCAAACGAGGCATCCCTAAGTTTTGATTGGCTAGCAGAATATTTTTTAAAAATTGATCATCTAAAGACTGTGAAATTTCATCTGAAAACCCAGATTTCTGGCTTCTCTTGAAAGATTGAAATATCTGGCAGCACTGGACCACAGCAGCAATTAGCTAGAGGTGGGTAGCAGCTGTCTTATTTAGATGGGGCACCTGTTCTCTAGTTTGATTGTCTCTACCACTCACATTAGGGCAATCATATAACTTGTCCAAACCACGACACTTTTGAGAACAAAAGGGGTGGGGCTGTTAGTAATTACACCTGAACCACAGGCATAAACTGGGATTTTTATAAACTATGAGAATGTATGATTATGCTAATTCACATTGCTTATACTAGGCTTGCTTCATTTTTCTTTGCACACTGTTATTTACATTTTGTGCTCACAAATCAGGGAGTCTCATGAGAAAGAAGTGAGAGAAAAAGTATAAAATGAGGAAGAGACATGAAGGTTGGAAAGAAAGCGAAGAAATTAAAAAGAATATTAAAATGAATGCCAATTATACCAAACCTTTAGGTAAAGGCAGAGGCTGGCTCAGCATGTAAGTTTGACCTTCCAGACTCCCTGCCCTATGCAGCACTGTCAGTTTTAATAAGCTGTAATCCCGTAGTTACAAGCAAGACTAATCAAACTGCAAAGAGCAGCCTGTTCCTAATCAGGAAGGCACAGTATAATCATTTAACTCTGTGGTTTCTCAGTGAGCTCCATGCTTCCTCTACAGAAAAAACATCCTGGATAAGATAGTTGCTTCCCACTCTAGCCTTGACCTTTTGATGGTCTTTGTTTGAACTTTTTATTAAAATGCTTTAATTACACAAATATTTGGTTTAAAAATGTTTTAGAATATTTTCCCTTTATCTTATTCCAGGGAATAACAAAATATTCCTCCCCAAAATATTAATATATAGGAAATCTCAGACTCCTATTGATCACCCGAGTTCACTTGAAATAATCACAGCCCCCAAACCCTTTCAACACTGTTCAAGGTGTGGTCAGTATCACACTGGGAGGGAGGAGGAGATTTGGGGACATGGAATGTTATAGATAACCCTATAGGTGCCAGCTCTGTACCATGGGCTACAGGTGCCAGGGCCAACTATTGCCCACAAGAGTTGGAGCCAGGGCCGAGTTGCAGCGCAGCTCCTAAAACACCCAATTCCCCAAGGCCAGGAGCCCCCCTATTGGGTCCTTGATTCTCTTAGTCCCTTTAACCCAGGAGCAAGTCAAAATAAGTAAGAATCTATTTCCTGCAAGAGTTAACTGTTGAGTTTTAGTCAGATGGAGCTAGAGACTAACTGGGAGCTGAGTAGCAATAGGCCCTTAGGCAAACTACTCAACCTTCCTGAGATTTCTGGTAGGCCCTCAGGCAGGTGATTCAACCTTCCTGAAACTCAGTTCTCCACATAGGAATAATAATACTAACACCTCACAGCCATGCTTTAAGGGTCAATAAGTATGGAAATCACTTACTAAGGTCCCGGTACATTAAAAATGCTCCATAAATTGTGAAATTGTGGTTATTATTTGTATTATGTGCTAGCATGTCCTTAAAGTCCCTAATTATAAAGAAACAGGTAAGGAAATTTTCATAATGTTTGTCTTTGAATGTCTCCTTTTAGGATTCTGCACTTAGTGCAAATGTTCTTAAAACAATGAATATAGATGAAATACAGAAAAAAAAATATTTTTCCAATAAGAAATCTCTGAAACATTTCTGGTACCACAGAAATTTAATATTTTGTTTAATAGACTCCCTATGACTTAAAGAAAGCAAAACACTACATTTTTTTAAATTAAAAATGTTTTACTGGCTATTGCCTTTAATAGATTTACTACATTAAAGAAAACGAACATTTTTTCAAATGTGACAATAAGAAAAAGACCCAGCAAACTAAACAATACTAGAAACAATTTTCAGTGTTTTGGACATAAATAAAACTCATAAATTTTATATGGATTCTGGGATATTTACCAATACTCCTCCAACAATGGGTTTGGCACTAAGCAGAAACAGGAACATATGAATATGTCCAATACATTTCAAAACAACCAGATCCTTGAGAAAGGAAACTGTCCTCCATAAGTACCCCTTGCCATTCATGGAGGAGAAGTTATAGGAATGTTCATGAATTTTTGAAATTTATGGATATTCCTGTACTACCAGAAAGAAAACCATATAAAGGGGCTCCCAACACATAAAACAAACAGTAGCTGCATAATAATCAGAAACAATATTTAGTAATGCCCACTAAATTTTGAACAAACAGGAAAATAGAGCATAAAATACATGTATTTCTTGCCGCTACAAAAACAGGTACATCATTTTGGTTTTGTTATTGTGGTTTTTATAAAAACTATATGTGTACATGTACATGTATATGTATTCCTTATTGAAAACTTGACAAATACAGAAATGACTTAGGAAGAACCCCCAACCCCAGCCTCAGGACCTGCTGATGCCAGTTCACCAACCACTTTAAAATCCATAGGCCAAACCTCTTTTTAGGCTCTCAAATATCTCCACTGTTGCCTATCTCAGGCACTACTACATTTTTTATCAGGCCAATAGTAATTAATAAACAAGGACAACAAGTAAGGCTTTAACTTTATCTGAAACTTTTTGTTCCTCAAATTTTAGAGCTAAAAGAATGCTGGATGTTCATTTAGTCCTATCCACTATGCCTGTTCCCATTTATTTAGGAGGAAACAGGCAGGGAGAGCTTAAGTGATTTGCCCAGGTGTCACAGCTGAGCAAGACTGAAACCAAAGCTCTAATTGCCAGGCCAGGGCTCCATCTAAGTGAACACACTGGAAATGAATCTTCACAAGTGATGGGACTATAGTTATGTGGTTAGACTATTAATGAGCCTGGAAGGCAGACCACAGTGGATCTGTACTACCAGATTGAAAGCCAGGCAAACTTTTGGCCCTAACAGGCAATTGCCTTGGCTCTAGAAAGACAAGTCACAAATACACCATGTGGCCAAATGAAAGAGTGTGACCTGGGCCAACCAATCACAGGAGCAATGTTTGAGCCCAAAATTCCAGGAAGATGTGAGTCCAGTTATGTCACCAGACCCATTTCTGATTGAAATGGCCACGGAAGCATGGAAGGCAAAAGTGTTCCAAAGAGCCTTCTAAGTATGAGAAAGAAAATCAGCCAGATTCCTTCTCCAATCAACAGGCACATGTCCACAGAGGCCAATGCTTCTCACAGTCATCTCCCATGAAGCCTCCATCCAACTCAGTGGTACCTCAGATCTCATCCCCCCTATTTCAAGGCTGTCCATTCCCATCTAAAGCTTATGCCTTTGAATAAATGAATCTCTATCGATTAAGAAAGCCTAGAAATTTTAAAGGTCATAGTTCAATTCTCTCTGATCAATTCAGGTCATTTAAGTCTTCAGAAGAAATCTTTTCACCCTTATGTGGCCAGTTTGATACATACATTCTTTATTTCAGCAGACCTTATTCCCAAACATAAATGATTAAAGCTAAGATCATTTCTTTTTCATTTCATCCCATGTTCTAACAGTGGTACAAGCTCAATGTGAAGAATCAAGCTTGTATTTGCAAGGTCTCAAGGTATTTGCCTGTGGATAAGCTCTTTCAACTGTGCCAGTCTGTCACTTTTTAGTGCTTCCCGGATAGAGTGGAAAAATCCAAAATAGTGTTCAAAGTTGTGCATCATAAGCAGGACTCCAGCCAGCAGCTCATTGGTCACCAGCAGATGGTGGATATATGCACGAGTGTGATTCTTACAACAGTAGCAGGAACATCCTCTCACCAATGGGTTAAAGTCCTCTTGGTACCTAAGAAAGGAAGTCACAATAACAGTCCAGAAAGTGAGGAGTACAAGAAATCCACAACCTAGGCTATCTGTTCTGCTGGTGAGGTTACCAATGGTTAATAACATCACCGGCAACTGTTAAGTGCTGTACATCTACTTAGGATGGCAATATAGTTAAAAGTTAAGAAAGAACACAAGCCAGGGAGACTTAGGAATTTTCCTCTGACTGATACAACCTCCTACTCTGGAGGTTTCAAAGGAGCATCAGAAGAAATTCACATGGTCACTTACTCATGTTGAGCATTACTAGTCACATGGTAAAAACACATAATGTTAGGAAATACTGTTCTAGTAAGTGACACTTCTCTCCCACTTGCTGCCAGAACTAATAACAGAAGACATGGTATTACCTTCTACTTGCATAGCTTTTTTGCAGTTTACAAAGCACTTTCACACACACTGTCTCATTTAATCTCTGCATCCACTCTTAGAGACAACTCACTTTTGTCATTTTACAGATGGAAGCTATGGGAGTTGAGAGGGAAGACTCTGGAGCTAGCCTGCATGGGTTTGATTCCTGGCTCTACAACTCACTTGAGCAAGTCACTTAACCTCTCCTGGTGTCTTTATTTCTCATCCATGAACCAAAGATAATAACAGTGCCCACCTTAGAGAGTCGTTGCAAGGATTAAATGAGTTAATACAGTAAAAGGGCTTGATCACTGCTGGGTGCATACTAAGTGCTAATAGGTGTTATTTTTTTTTATTAGCTATTAAAGAGAAATTAAGTGACTTGACCAAGGTCACATAGTCAAAAACAGAGCTAGGATTTGTCTTGAAGAAGCTATGGAAATTTCACCCCAAAATATGACTCCTTAGTATAAAGGATATTTTGAATTAAAGGCTCTTATGGATTAACAGGCACTTGGAAAGGGCTTTCCCTCTATCTGCATTAGGCAGACTGAACTGAGCAAAAGATCAAAGTGGACTTCCCTTCCTTTCCCTGTTATCTCAATATATTACAGAAAAGATCAAGAATACAACCAGACCTGGCCCAAATCATTTGAAACATAATACTTGTCTCTCAGGTTAATTTATTAATACAAGTCAATCTGAGTCCCCCTATCTATTTATCCTCCCTAGCTACTGTTTATGGCCCCTAAACAGAATTGTCTATACTCCTCATTTTCCCTCCTCCCCTCTAAAAGGTATGTATAAACATATATGAACTTCATTGAGATATTGGGTAATCATTATGTGATTCTCCCATGCACATGGGATTAGTAAATAAACATTTCTCTTATTAATCTGCCTTAATTGTGAAGTTGATCTTTCAGCCAACTTTTAGGGAAAAGGGCAAGTTTCCTGTCACCCGTATAGTTTCCAAATCTCTAAAACTTCAAGTCTAGTGCTCATAATAAGAATACTACAATTTCTAATTAAATCTATAATATAAAAATAATTTTAGTAGTAACCATCTATATTCTCTAACATTTTAAAAATAGAAATAAATATCTTTGGCTATTTTTCAAGAAGTTAAACGTGATAGACATCACCATTTCAGATCTACAGTCAAGAAGCCCAATAGAATATAGGGAAGAACTATAATTTTCACATTCTTTCATAAATTCTCAAGTCTATACTATTACTAGGTAGACATAAATAAGTCAGAATCCCTAGAATGTTCCTTCCCATAAGCCAAAAACACCCCAGCACTAAAACAAGTGTGCCAGACTCAAAACTATTCACTGGTTCACTGATGATTACCACTTTTGGCCAAATACAAAGTTGCAAGATTCAGGTTGAATATCACTAATCCAAAAATCTGAAATCTGAAATGCTCAAAATCCCAAAACTTTTTGAGTACCAACGTGATGCTAAAAGGAAATGCTCACTGGAGAACTTCAGATCAGGGATGCTAAGCCAAGAAGTATGATGCAAATATTCCGAAATCCAAAAAAACCTGAAATCTGAAACTTCTGGTCCTAAGTATGGCAGATAAGGGATACTCAGTTTATATCTTAGTTCATTCTTTATAGAGGCAAATATTTTATTTAAGACTTATAACCTATATCCTACTTTGTTGTGTTTTATCTTGAAATCTTCATTGTGCTGTCATTATTTAAAGTATTGGAAGGAATAAAAGACAGCAAACAAATGAATTTGGTCTAATATTTCTGACAGCTTTTCTAAAGCAATAGTCATCTAGCCTTGATTTTCTGACAAGATAAACAAATTCATCTGCAGAATAAAAAAGTTTTTCTGGAACCATATTTGAGAAGGCCTAAATGATATCCAACTATAAATATTTTATGAAGTCATAAATTGAAAAGGGAATAGTTAAACTTTTAAAACAGACTAAAATTAAAAAGTTTGAAACCAAAATCCAAACTTTAAAAAATTTCTTACTTTTTTTCCTTGAGATTAATTTCAAATGATGTCATTTCTTGATTGCAATCAGTTGTTTTAATTTTCTTTATTTGATCCACACATTTTATTTCTTCTTGTGTCCCATTCTGCTGTAATACTGAAAGACAAACCAATAAAAAGGCTTGAGTGAAGATAAGCAGCCACTGGGAGAATTTTATTTCAGTTATTATTTCATGTCCTTTGACCCTATAATTCCATTCCTAAGAATTTATACTAAGGAAATTGCATAAGAAAAGAACAGCGTAGCACTTTGGGAGGCTGAGGCTAGAGAATCCCTTGAGGTAAGGAGTTCGAGACCAGCCTGAGCAAGAGTGAGACCAAGTCTTTACTAAAAATAAAAAATATTAAGGCATGATGGCGCATGCCTATAGTACCAGCTACTCAGAGGCGGAGGCAGCAGGATTGCTTGAGCCCAGGAATTTGAGGTTGCCGTAAGCTAGGTTGATGCCTAGCACAGGTGACAGAGCAAGACTCTGTCTCAAACAAAAAAAAAGAAAAAAGAAAAAAGAGCAATATGCTCCAAGATGGTCACTGACCCTTTATCTACAACACCAAAACAATTTAGAGATTCGATAATATCTAAGCAAATTATGGTTACTAGTATATATTAATAACCTAAAATCTTACCATTAAGGAATGATTAAAAAACAGTTGTGGAGGTGTATGTGTACATGCATGCTGGAATTATTCCTATTCCTTTTTACAATGTACATGCAAGTTAACTGGGCTTTGTAACTGCCTATATTCCAAATAGATTAAAGTAGAACGTGGTTTTAATTGATGTATTCTGTATGGAGATCCTGGCCCTCCAAGAAACTCAGATTGTCTAGAATTAAATGGGAACCTGAGTTGTTCCCTTGAACTCTTTAGAAGGAACATTCCTGGCACTGCAGAAGAAAAACTAGCTACTCTACAAAAAGCCAGCTGCCTTGAACAGGGGCAAGTAGATAAGAAGTATTTTGAGAACAAATGACAAGAATCTTAGTGATAGCCGTAGGAGAAGGACAGATGGTATTGGGAAGGTAATTTTGTAGAGGTGAAAGGAAGAAGAGAAGTGACCTGAGCATTGGGCACAGAACTGTTATAATTTTGTTCCCATGAATTTGCATGCTGAAGTGGGAAACCATAATAAAGCCTTGATATTTTAGAAAATTCTTGTCATTTAAGGGAATTGGTGACAACTTATTTCTTTGGAAATTTCATTGTGTAGTTGGCAAAGGACTTTACTATATACACATACACACACAAATATGATTAACAGTTTAATAAAAATGTTCAAACTATTTCAGTTTTCCTAATCAATGAAGAAACTTGGCTTTCTATAACCAAAAAGGAATTTGTTCGTTACAGAGAACTCAGAATCAGGTTTTTAGAGCTTTGGATATTCATGGTACTTAAAGAAACAGTTACCTCGGCCGGGCGCTGTGGCTCACGCCTGTAATCCTAGCTCTTGGGAGGCCGAGGCGGGCGGATTGCTCAAGGTCAGGAGTTCAAAACCAGCCTGAGCAAGAGTGAGACCCCATCTCTACTATAAATAGAAAGGAATTAATTGGCCAACTGATACATATATAAAAAATTAGCCGGGCATGGTGGCGCATGCCTGTAGTCCCAGCTACCCGGGAGGCTGAGGCAGAAGGATCACTTGAGCCTAGGAGTTTGAGGTTGCTGTGAGCTAGGCTGGCGCCACGGCACTCACTCTGGCCTGGGCAACAAAGCGAGACTCTGTCTCAAAAAAAAAAAAAAAAAAAAGAAACAGTTACCTCTGTCCTGGTAGAAATAATTTAGTTTGTAAATGAAGTCATGAAAATTTATAAAGTATTAATGGTACATCTATTCACATATATTAAGTTCTGAAATGTCTAAAAGGACAATAAAATTGACCTCCTATAAATAAGAATTTGATCAATCTGATTTATTTTTATTTATTTTATTTGAGACAGACTCTTGCTCTGTTGCCTGGGCTAGAGTGCCGTGGCGTCAGCCTAGCTCACAGCAACCTCAAACTCCTGGGCTCAAGCAATCCTTCTGACTCAGCTTCCTGAGTAGCTGGGATTACAGGCATGTGCCACCATGCCTGGCTAATTTTTTCTATATCTTTTTAGTTGTGCAGCTAATTTCTTTCTATTTTTAGCAGAGACAGGGTCTCACTCTTGCTCAGGCTGGTCTTAAACTCCTGACCTTGAGCGATCCTCCTGCCTCGGCCTCCCAGAGTGCTAGGATTATAGGCGTGAGCCACCACTTCCTGGCCAACCTGATTTATTTTGCTTCTACAAGTAATCCAATTTAGATTAGTGCTTAAGTTGCATTGTGAAAGTACAACTTCTTTTGAATTAAGTTTTAATTATTTGTGGGGAATAAAGACTCTTTAATGAAGTTTCTGGCACTATTCAAATTTAAGGTTGGTAAGATGGAGGAAGAGATCAAAGGACAGTAGGGAAAAGGTAAAGAGAGCCCATCTGTAAAAGCCAGAGGGAAAACTGGACATGTAACACTGTCCTACAGAACTGCTTCAAGGAATCTCACCCCAAAGTCTGCATCCCAGTTCTTTTGCCATTTCCAGTTTAGTGTTATAATCTGAAACTGATTCTCTTAACTTCTGAAGAGCTGAACATGAAAAAAAAAAGGTAGCGCTGCAAAGCAACATTAGCAGAAAAAAACAGCTTTCACATCTCAAGTGTATTAAAAAAACCAAAAAAGCAAAAAGAAACACTAGGATCAGAGGATGGTGAGTCTCCCTGTATTTTAATAGCATGGGGTTTGTAAAAAGCAGACAAGAACTCTTTTGTGAAAAAATAAATTAACTTTTTACCAAGTAGTTCAAAGGTTTTATTTTCTTGTGATTTTCATCACAATTCACTCTGAATGTTCTTTTTTCATGTTGTTAACAAAAGAGGTTTTGTTTTTCTTGGTTCTGCTCACTACAAATATCATACCCTAATATTGATGAGCTACATGTATAGTATTAAGTACCTGGTTTTGTGTGCCAACATGCCACAGCACACAGATAAGAGATAAAGATGTAGTTTTATAAAAGACTGGCTTATATGTACATATTTCTGTCTTGTGACTCCAGTCAAAAATTAATAGGAAATAGAAGAAACTTAAGAATAAGACAGAGATTAAGTTCAAAAGACCTACATGTCTCTTCAGGATTTGGCTGGTAATCAAAGCTGAAAGTCAGGGCACAGCCCCGCTCTGTCACTTGATAAGGGAAAAAACTCTCAAATAAATCCACTCCTCTTTCAATACACTTGAGCACCTCATCTGGTCGGCTAACACCAGAGACGAGCCTGTAAAAATAACAGTAAGAACAGTAACATGAGGACAATGCCAGGAATGAAATCAGTCTTCCCAATGAACAGGGCACTAAAAACAATAGTAAGGAGAAACACCAATCATGGTTAGAGTGGCAGAGAGTGGACAGCAAGGTATGGTAGAAAGAACACAGGGCTTTGGAGGCAGAGACCTGGGCTTGAATCCTAGCTCTGCCATTTATGTACTTGCTGTCACTTTAGGAAAATTTCTTAACCTCTCTGTGTTTTAGTTTTCTCATTTGAAAAACAAGATCAATTATATATATATATATATATAAAAAATATGAAAGTATATATAGTCACTGACCACAGAGAAAAGCTCAATAAATGTTAGTTTCCTTCCTTTCCACTCTTAAGCCTTCTGAACAACCTCCTGGTGTTAGACTGAACTTTATAGCCTATCTATATACATTGTGTACATTTTTTAAGAGTACAAAGTTGTGTGCTTTATTTTCCCTTTCAAATACTCGGCTCATTATAACTGTATTTTGCCTATAATTATGTTTCAGAATTGGTTCAATAAAGACATTTTTTTCTATTACATTCCTCATAGGTTCATTTACAAAGCAACTCTTGCTATTAGAATTTCAACTCTGGCCATAAGCTCTAAGAATCTAGTTGACTTTCTTTATATTTTCTCCATTAATAAAATGTCTGCACTGTAGAATGAGATGGTGTTTTTCAAGGTACAGGTGGAACATCCCTAATCTCAAAATCTGAAATGCTCCAACATACCAAACTTTTTGAGGGCCAACACAACACTCAAAGGAAATGCTCATTGGAGCATTTCTGATTTTGGATCAAGGATACTCAGCCAGCAAGTATAATGCAAATATTCCAAAACCCAAAAATATCCTAAATCTGAAACACTTCTGGCCCCAAGTGTTTCAGAAAAGGAATACTCAACCTGTAATGGGTAAGGCATTCTGAGAGTGTTAATGACACTCACCCAGGTTTGGCCACTAATAAAAGATGTAGAGATCCACTATATCAGAGTGGGCTGGCTGGCTGATACAGTTATATGTTTGTTTTTCTACCCACAGCCCCTGTTCATGAACTGGCAAAGAAAAGCTTACAGACTCCCTGATTTCTAAAAGAAGTTCAAAAAAAGGCTTATGTAATATTAAACAAGCAGAACTCTTAAATATATGCCAGTTTTCCTGACTACAGTTTCCTTCAAGTAATGTAATGTTTTAGAACTCCTCTCCAACTGAAGCTGGCATTTCTACACATTTATAAAAAGAAAAACAATCCCAGCTTTCGAATTCAGTTAACAGACATCTGTGAGCACTTAACGCAAAGAAGTCCAGAAAATGACTAGAAATACTAGTGCTGAATTGTTATTTGTACTAGAATGAAACAAGTACAGCAGGGACAGCAATGCACCTAAGAGAACTAGGTTAAAATTAGGGGGCAAAGGCTGGCTGGGGTGATGGAAAATTCTTGTTCTGGGTGATGTTGATGCACATGTATAGATGTGTAAAAATTGAGCTGTACATAAGATTCATACACTTTTACTTAAGTTATACCTGGATTTTTTTAAAAAGTGGTAAAATTACATATTTTACATATCCAACAGCCCTAGAGATAATCAAACTTCCTAATATATGTTCAGGAAAATAAACAGCATGAAAAACTCACACTAAGTGGGATAGAAGGTGATAAAGAAAACTTTGGGTGGCCTAATATGACAGCTGCATTCAGAAACTTGGAATTTGTAGCTTTGTATCTTGCAGATGATCTCTTCTCACCAGTACACAGTGAATCCTGTGACTTATGGAAACATGAGAACTAGCCTGACTAGTGTTGCCGGTCCCCACATTTCAAAAAATGACACCACTCACTACCTGCCTCCAATCTAAGAACTTCTTATTGATAGAGGCCATCTTCATTCCACTAGGCATCCCAAATCTGTCCTCAGTCTGTCCTCAACTTTCCTCAATTTAAACCAGAGTCCTACATGACTCTAAACCTATAAACCTAGTTCATAATCTAGGTTTATGTCTCTAGGTTCTACATTATAATGAACAAAGAACAGTATTTGTACCAGCACAAGAATGAGGAGAAATAGTACAATATTTTCTCTTTCTTATGAAGATCAAATAAAATAACTCAGATGGCAATTATCATCTGATCTACATTCTGAAATCAAGGGCAGGACAGCCTTGATGGAAACTCCTCTCACAGTCAGCCTCAGCAGATTCAGCCCAGAAAGGACATAATCAACACATCCAAAGACACACCTCTGTACAGACTCTCTATATAATAACACACAATCAGCCAGCACTCCCGCCCTCTACTCCAGGAGGTCAGCCTGCATCCCAGCGGAACACTAGCCTTGGTTTGTCCTCCGGCAGCTCTGCAGTGACTGATGACAGCAAGTGCAGTCTAGTATCCAGCATTGTTGGATTCCCCTGAAAGCCATCCAGAAGGAAGCCACCTACAGGCCGCTTGGCTGTCTCTCGTGCTGACCTCAGCCTCTCCTCCATCACGTCTCCACCTTCAATCACTCCAATGATCACACTTTTCTGAAGGACCTGAGGTAAGAAAGGATTAAATGTTTTTAACCATTTTCAGTAACAAAGACCTTTGTTTACCAGCTCAATGGATGAAAGATATCAGTGGAGCTGCTGCACCTGAAGCATGTAAAGCGGATAGTGCTTCCTCCAAAGAAGCTTTAGGGCTCCAAGGAACACGCTTTGAAAAACACAAAACAGGTAAGAAAAGACCGAGGAAAAGGAGGTAATCAACATATGTATTTATAGTTTTGTTCTGGCTTAGATTAAATTAAACATACACTGAACAGGTGCAAGAGAAAAAGAATAAAAGAAAGAGTTTTAATTTGTTTAAATGACTATTCAGGTCTGCTTTAAGCTACTTCCAAGGCTCTTAGCTAGAGAGAACTTTAGGAATTTAGAAACTATTTAGTTGAGACAATTGACTATCCATCTGGAAAAAATATATAATAAAGACCACTACTGCATAGCATCTCCAAAAACAAACTCAGACCTAGTATCTAAACATAAAAAATATAACCATCCAAGTATTAGAAGAATACATTGAATATTTTTATAATCGTGGGGTGAGGAAGACTGTCCTAAGCATGCTAAAGTTTACAGGAAAAGGTTGACACATTTAAGTACAAAAACATTAAAACTTCTCTAATAAAATATACAATCAACAGAGGGAAAGGAAAACTTATTTGTGGAGGAATAAATATCTATACCATAAAAAGAGCACCAAAAAATCCTCTAAGGCAGGGATCCTCAAACTTAAAGTTAAAATGCAGATAACAACACAGTGGAGGTGAAAGTGTTAGGGAAATGGCACTTATATGCCCTGATAACCTGAAAGTAAAAATTAGTTCGGCCTCTTAGGAGGGGGCAAGTGGACAACACTTATCAAAATGTCAATGCTTTTATCTTTAGATTCTAAAATTCTACTTCTAACAATCTCTCCTATAAATTCATTCATATGCATCAAGGTATGTTTACAAAGACACTTAGAATAATGAAAAACTGGAAACAATCTAAATATCCATCAAGAGTAAAGGCTTAAATAAATTATGATATATTCACAGTATGACTCCCTACACAGCTGTTTTAAAAAGAATACAGTAGATATAGCAATACATGCAATGACAGGGAAAGAGTTTCAGAATATTATTAAATGAAAAACAAGCAAATTGCTGAACATATGATGATATTCATGTAATATATACATGAATATCTATATATTAATTATGTGTATGTAATTGCAAAAAATAAGGTTTGTAAGAAAATACACAAATCAACAGTGGCTCTCTGGTATAAAAGAGATGGTAACACTTGTACCCCCATAATACGCTAAAAAAAAAAAAGAGAGAGAGATAGGGAGTAAGCCTGGAACATTCCTGCTTCCATGGTAGACTTAGCTAACAGACGATTCTCTTCCTGCTACACCTAGGCGTGGCTCTAAGCACCTTGGAGGAAACCCATTTGCCATTCTTGACCTAGGGAATACATAGAGAAGAAAAGAAAGCCAAAAACAGAACCTTGAGAAGCTTCAATATTGGAGGACATTTAAAATAAATGGATCCAGTGAATAAGAGGCGAAAAGAATCATAGGAAAAGGAAAAGATGTATGCAGATATATAAAGCAGATATACACAGGCCTGCCCCCTTACAGTAATAGCACAGCTCTATTTGGAAAACTCCCTTTCAAGGGTATAAAAATGATCACAAAATTATTGTCTAAAAGGAACACTTAAGAATAAAGGGAGCACTATTAATAATTATACCAAGAAGAGTGTAAACATTAGAGATACAGAAGGACTCCAGCATTTGATCAATACAAAGAAGTAAGGTGAAATGATCAGGTTGATTGTAACAACATAGATGAGGGACTTGGTGCTCACCAGGCCTTTTCTAATAATCATCTTTGTTACACTCCCTGTCCTGCTTTTTACTTACCCAAACATTACCAGTCCTATAAGGATAATTATTGGCTCAAAACATTTGCTAGCAAGCCACCAACACTACCCAGACCATAGCAATGTCCCCACACTGAACTCCAATGGCAGATACTGTGAGTTCTATTCAGAACAAAAACTAAGTTTCCTCTAACTTTTTTCATGTATATTAACTTTATAAGCCAAATTATATATGTACACATATGGAGGAATATAATATATAATATATTAATGCAATATATTATATATTAATATAATATGTATGTGTGTGTGTATATATATATATTTTGAGACAGGGTCTTGTTCTGTTGTCCAGGCTAGAGTGTACTGGCATCATCATAGCTCACTGCAACCTCAAATTCATGGGCTCAAGTGATCCTCCTGTCCCAGCCTCCCACAAAGCTGGGGCTATAGGTGTGTCACCACACCTGGCTACGTTTTTTCTTAGTTTTTGTAGAGACAGGGTCTTACTATGTATGATGCTCAAGCTGGCCTCAAACTCTTACCCTCAAGTGATCCTCCTGCCTCAGCCTCCCAAAGTGCTAGGATTACAGGTATGAGCCATCATTGCCTGACCCCAAATTATATTTTTATTGCTAAATTCAAAATAACAATGTTCCTCAAACTCAATATGCTTTATCATAGCAGGACATGATCGTTGCTCAGGATTATTCCATATACATGATCTCAGATACTGAAATTCTTCCCTCTGATTCTTATCTTCTGTTCCCTTACTTCCTTTGCTCTCTGCTAGTAAATGCATTTTTTTTCCAATTTCATTAACTCTGCTATCATAATCCGTTATTTACTGCTATAGCTCCATCTTCCTCACCCCATCATAACCATTCACCATCAGCAAACATTTATTATATGTCAGGCCTTCTTCTACTTGATGGAGATACAAAAATGACACATAGAAATTGAGCTTAAGGAGGCCACAGTTTTAATAAAGACAAACACATAAGAAATCACTGTAATACAGTATGATTGGGGCTGTAATATAGCAGCACACAAATTAAAGGGGTAGAAAAGAATGACCTGAAGTTCCTGGAAGTAGCAGTGACTACTTTCATAGAATGATGAATGGAATTCAATGAGCCCAACATGGAAACAAGAGAAGGAATATGGCTGGAGATAAGAAACAGTCCAGAAGGAAATTTGTGAACAGGAGCACCATAATGAAATAGGCTAATGCCTCTAGGAATTGTAAGTAACTCAGAAAGGCCAGAGTGGAGTGCAGGCCACAGGAGAAAGTATTCCACAATGAGATAGAGGAGTAGGCAGAGGCACACATCACAGCATGCTATCCATGCCATGTAAGAGCTCAAGTGGAGAGTCATTAAATTCTTTTACGAAGTCGGTGAGAGGCAAAGGAATCATACTACTTATACTTATGAAAAAGAGTTTTTCAAATAGGGCTGTGCTAGTTATGTAGGGGCAGGCCTGTGTGACTGTCTGTTTGTATGTCTGCATACACCTTTTCCTTTTACCGTGATTCCTTCCCCATTTTATTCACTAGATCCTCTTATTCTGATTGCCCTTCAATATTGAAGCTCCCCAGGATTCTGTTTTTGGCTTTCTTTTCTTCTCCATCTTTTTACAAACATCTCTCAGATAAAAGAGCTGAAGATGGATTGGATAAAAATGAGAATGGAGGCAGAAAGAACAATTCAAAGGTAATCGTGTACAAAGAGATAAAGTGGTTATGGCTTAAGGTGGAGATAAGGAGAAGGAAGATTCTAGACATATTTAGGCAGATAGAATTAAAGAAGAGCAAACAACTGGAATATTAAATGTGAGTGGAAAAAAAGTCTTAAAAAGCTCAAATGTATGGACTGATGAAGTTGGTGGATACTATAAAAGAGATAAAGTGTTCAAGAAGAGCAAAAGGAAGCACAGATTTGTGCAGGTAAGACAAGGAGCTGGTTACCTCTGAGTCTGAGGGACAGTCTAGTGATATGACCTAGTTATAGGCTGGTAGTTATGTAATTCTAAAGTTACATAGAGTGATCTTGATAGTATATATAATTTTAGAATTATTCAGCAATTAAAACAAGGGGAGAGTAAAATAGACCAAGAAGTGAGGAGAAAAGAAGCAGGAGGGAGAACAGAAAAAGTGGTATCATGGAATGTGAAGGAAGTTGAGAGTTTCAAGAGAAAGGAGTGGTTAGTGGTGGAGTCTTACCTCTGACTCTTCCTGTAACCGCAGACAGTTATCTAGGAATAGAAGTGACCGGTCAACAGACTTTCTGGCCCTTTTCATGGAAGTTGCTTCCTCACAAGATGCCCCTCCATCTGAGAGGCACTGGAACCAGTCTGGCTGAAGGGCCTGCTGAATTGCCATGAACTTGGAAACAGTCATTTCCACTCGTCCTCCAATACCCCACACAGACACAGACTGCCACAGAGTAAGACAATGAGGAATTAGCAAAAGTAAAATGAAAATAAAAGGGAAGTAATAAAATGATAAAGCAATAATTCTTTACAACTGAAGAGATGGTGACACCTTAATATCTTAGACATGGTAGGCAACACAGTAGTACTATGGTCCAAATTCTCTAGGGACCTCATAGCTCATAGAGAATTCTTCAATGGCCATGCAAGCCAACATCTGAGCTAGCCAAGGATTTTTTGTTTCATTTCTCTAGCTTAGTCTTCCATTCTCCCCATCCACCTACTCTATCCCCATCCCATCCTTGCTGCTCCTGAATACACCAGACTTTGATTCTTCTCTGCTTTTGATCACATTGTTTCTTTTGACTGAAATTACTTCTTACTTACTTACTGAAATTACCTATTACTTCTTATTTTTTGTTAATACATAGTATGTATACATTTTTATAGGGTACATGTAATATTTTATTATATGCATAAAATAGGTAATGCATAGGGTGTTTAGGGCATGCAATGCATCACTTCAAGTATTTAGCATTTCTACGTGTTGGGACTCCTCCCACTTCTTTGCCTGGCAAAATACTGTGCATCATTTAAGACACCGAGTTCACATATCACCTACTCTAATGTGTCCCTAAACCTTCCTTGGCATAATCAATCACTCTCTCCTCTAAGCTCTTACAGCAATTTGGACTTACTTATTTTATAGAAAAAATACTGCTTATCACACTATTGTATATTTGTCTGACTAGAGTATCCCAGTTCATGTTTGTATCCCAAAAACACAGTCTAGGACCCCAGATATTATTAACATTTGGTCAGTGATTACTAGATTGAGTTAGATACAGAATTATGTGCAAAAATGCCATAGTTCAAGAGAATCTCTATTCTGCACTAAGGCATAAAAATTACTGCTTAAATGAATTCTCTCTCCCTTACAATTGGGGTAGATAATGAAGGTCAAAATATTTTCTTCTTTCTTTTTTTTTATTTATTTATTTTTGACAGTCTCTCTCTGTAGCCCTGGCTAGAGTACAGTGGGGTCATCATAGTTCACTGCAACCTCAAACTCCTGGGCTCAAGTGATCCTACTGCCTCAACCTCCGAGTCACTGGGACTACAGGCACCTAGCATTATGCCTGACTAAGTTTTTCTATTTTTAGTAGAGATGGGAGTCTTGCTTTTGCTCAGTCTGGTCTTGAACTCCTGACCTCAAGCAATCCTCCTGCCTCGGCCACTCAGAGTGCTAGGATTATAGGCATGAGCCACCACCCTGCCCCACCAAAATATTTTCTTTAGAATTCAAATTACAAAATAAAAAGAAGCTTAAAACAGAAGAATAATTGAAAATAGTGTTCTTAGGTATGGTTAGTAAGTATTGCTGACATTAATAAAGTGAGTGCAGGAAAAGTGTGTTTTTAAAGCAGCAGTACACACTGGAGCCTTGCCAGTATGCTGTTCTCAGGGATAATGCCAATGGGGCCACCTCTCAGATGAAGATTTTTAATGAAGTCCTTTTGATACTGTTCTTCAGTAGATAAAATCTCTGGCTGCGGACCCTGCTTTTTCAAATTCTGTTCTACCAGCAGGCAGTATTATAATATATTAAAGTTCTACTATATATAGTAGTACATGTGATAACACTCCTCAGCAACTTCCTCCACTCTTCCTGAAATTGTTAAAATTGCAAATAAAGCATGGAGTCAAAAGATTATTGTTTTTTCTTATCACAGCAATTTCTGTTTCTGGCATATAGCTGACCCTCCTCCACCCTCAAAGTTTTTGCTACACAGAAAACGCTAAGGATACATTCTTCACCTTAACCTCATCCTTAGGCAACCTCATCCTTACTCTAACTCTTATAAACCATCCCATCCCACTATAATCACTGAAATAAAGAGAAGGCATAAAAGGATCATCCCAAACGGTGGGATGCTAGCATCTGAGGAATACTACAGGCTGACTTCTGGAACAAAGCTGTAATCTTGGAGGCCCTTCTGAGAACACACCTTGTTTGTTACATAACCAGCTGGGCAATGGCTGACCGGATCATGCAGGGAGCAGTACAAGAGTGATTCTGGCATGCCTGTACAAACAGAAAAAAGAATCCCTGAAAGTCTTTACATTAACAATGACAGTGTGTGGTAACAGGGAACAGGGAACAATGTGTACTACTGGAGAAAGCAACTCTAAAGACAGTAAATAATTGTAAATAGTTGTGGGAGGCCTATCAACATGAATTAAAAGATTACTTTGAAACCTACTAATCTAAAAAAAGAATTAAATTTAAATGTTTATATCTAATATATAATGAGTTGCTACAAAGGAAAGGTGTATCTTAAAGTATGAGATACAATGAAGGTATTTAGTGACATGTTGATCCCACCTGATTTGATTTCAAGAATTTAATATCAAGTATGCTCATTCTAGGTACCATCCAAGGGGAACTAGTTCCTGGAAAGATGAAATGATATGGTCATAAGGTAATCTCATTAATAATAAAACTCATTAATAATATCATGGGTCCCTAGGGGCAGAATTTTAGAGAAGGTGTAGAATACTGCAAAGGGATCTCATTCTCAGTAAATTTCAGTGGCTTGAGATGACAGTTTCTTTGGTTCTTTAGTCAAAAAGATAATCATTAAAAAAAAGAACAAAAAAAAAATGGTTAGTAAACAAAATATGCTACCCCACATTTTCCATAAGAAGAAAAAAATAGGATTCCACTAAAAAAGAGAAAAATAAATAAATAGAGCATGCTAAAAATCTCTGCAGTTCTCCACCTTATTTTCCACAATTTCAATTATTACAATTATCTCCACAAAGCTTATATTATTTTCACTTAACTATATGCTCGTATACTTTAAAGCTGGTTATTAACACTGGCCTCAGATCAAGGAGAATGATATTACATAAATTCCTCTACTGAAATACAGGGCCTTGTGACAACCAACAAGTCATCATGCGTCTGCCATCAGAAGCAGAGGACTTAATAACCAACAGAAACAGGACTTTCACTCAGTTAGGCTGAGTCTTAGATATTGGGAAAAAGCTTCAGGAGAAAGTCTGCAGGAGATTGGTTCTCTAGCTATCACCGCTAAGCTTTTCCTATAAATAAATGGACATATACATCTGCATATAAAATCCTATTTCTGGAACAAAAGGTACCATCAACATATCAGAATATAGCTGTATATAAACTCTTCACCCTCTCCTGTCTGTCTGAGGTTTAAGCATAATGAGACTGCTTTGGATCTCACCTATCCCCCATGCAAGTTCTCATCCCTGGGTTTTTGCTCATTGCCCGGAGTGTCTTGCCCAACACCTGTAGGTTACCACCTGCTGCTAACGCCTGCTCTGCCTTGACCAGCTAAGATGACCCCTCATCTTCTCTCTCAATAATCCTTTCTTTATTCTGACACCTTCCTCATACACCCCAGAGCAGGGTATGTGCTCCTGCCTCTGGCCTGTCATGATATATGTTACATGTAAAGCAATCACTACATTCTTACTAGAATCATCTATTTATCTTTATGTCAGCTAGGCTCCAAGTTCCACAACAGCAGCAACTGTTTCCTATTCAACTTTATACTCCCAGTGCCAGGTTCTTAGATGTTCAAAGAATGCATATTAAAATAATGAATAAATACATGTATGAAGGAAAGTTGGTCAATATAGTCAACATTCAACCTCCAAACTCCAAATTAACACACACAAAGCACACACAAATAATTAATTTTTACCTATAAACTTTCCAACTCCTTCCTTATATTCTGCCAAGACTTCATGATGTTCTGCCCTATAAACAAAACAAAAAAATATATAACACAATAATGAATCATTCTGCAGATACTCCATACAACAACTGAACACCTCTTCTTACACAAATAAGCTATGTGATAATAAATGCAGTCTTAAATAACAAGTACACCATTATTCAAGAGTCCCAAGTAACTAGGCTAGGTTCATTAACCACAATAAAGGTCTTCAACTGGCAAGTGATTCTATGAGAAGAGAAATTGGCAAAGATCAGTTGCTTTAGAATACTTGGAATTTCTTTCTCCTCTTAATCCTTTAAAATCACTGTTATTAACACAGTACTGCAGAGGTATTTAGTCATATAGCAGCCTCTTCAATTAAGTATATAGTTAGTATGTACATTGCACAAAATGATCTAACTTCATTAGTTGTGTTTCCATAAAGTAGTACTAGCAAGTACTACTTGTACAGAGGCAGAAAAAATTTTGACGCTGGTACATGATGACGGTGCCTGAACTCCACGTTTAGCTCTCATAGAGCATTTCCTGCCCTATCACCCTGGGTGCAGTGGCGATGAGGCTAGTATAGAACTGTGGGTTTGGAGGAAAAGTGAAGCACATCCAACAGGTAGGTCTGGCCTGTGGCTTCCAGATTAGGGCCAGATGATATATAACGTCTGATACCTTTCTTTCTGAAAATCTAAAATTATGAGCAAAATCTAAAATCTAAAATATGAGCAAAAGAAATCTGTCTCTTTGTTGTACCCAGTTAAGGTAACTAAGCTGCTGCCAGAATCAACACTTGAATGATTGGTTCTAACACTTACAGGGATGACAGCGTAAGCTGAACCATGGCAGGAAGCCCATGAATATTTTGCAGCATTTGATGGGTGAGGTGTGGGGCAGAGCCAGTCTTGGTGTACAGAAGGCAGCCTGGAATGTCCATGGTGCGGTCCTCTGTTTTGCCCAGGTTCTTTATTTTTCCCAGGCGACAGCCATTAACTACCTTGGTAAGACTCAGCTTCATCCTAAGGGATTCCTCTAGGTCCTGACAAGAAAAGAACATTAAAGTTAGAAGGACCATCACAACATCTAAAGTCTAAGCATTTTGCACAGAAAGCAACCTACAGAAGAATGATAGCATGTTCCTTACTACTTCCAGTCTACAATTATCTTAGATATCACAAAAAGGAGAACAGGAAAAGACACAGAGAAAATAAAATACTTTCCCCAAGGTCCCAGAGTAATATGATGACATCAACTACTTTTAAATTAATTGGAATTTTTGTCTGAGCTGATGAAAACCAAATAAATGAGAGGACCGAATGAGAAAGACTAATCATGGAAAGGATGCCATGAAGCCAAGGTTCACTCTCAGCCTTGAAAATGTATATAGAGAACAGTCATACTGCTTAGGCCATACTGATTATTTTTTTCTTTCTCCAGTTTGAAAGAATACTAAACAATATAGCAATTTTTCCTAATAATGTTGTTAAGTAAAGAAAACAGTTTCAAAATAGCATTCTGGTGTTTATTAAAATATATGGAAGAATATACAACAAAAGATGAACAGAGATTATCTCTGAGGTAGGATTATTTTCCAATTATTCTTATATGGCATCTAAACAGGTAAGAAACTCTATAGTATACATGTAATCTATAAGCAATTTGTCATTACTTTTATAATTGGGAAAGACAAATATTTCCATAAAGAAAAAACAAAGAAATACTTTCTAACTTCTATAGCTAACAGCAGGGAAAAAAATCAGAAAACATTAATTATTTGTTGGCTGCTTTTAAATAATTTAGTATTCAGAGAAGCAAAATACTGAGTTCCACTTTTAAAATGCACTACAGAACTTGATAAGTATGCATGGCAGATCATTTGTAAAATGTCACCAGACATACCAACATTTTACAAATACTTCATTACATCTCTACAGCAAGTACCATACCCTCTGGAATTCTTACCAATTTAGCCAGACCCAGTTTTATTCCTTGATAAATTATTATAGCTATCTGACAGGCTCCAGCTATGGAGCCCATGCTCTTAAGTGTTATGCTACACCATACTCTGAAAGTCAACCATTGTTTAAGATGCTGCCAAACAAATAAGGCTTATCCATCATTAGTTAAAAATATTCAGAAATGCAAACATTACTTTTTTGAGAGGCATAAATTCTTATATTTAAATAAAATAGCCAGTATAGTCATTAGATAAGAATAACTACTTTGTGTATGGTCAAATAAGAGATTTCATGTTTAACATAGATTATAAAAGCTAGTATAACTGTTTAAGGAAAGCCTGGTCAATTTTCTATTTTCTATGACTACAACATCATTATTTCAAGTTATCACAAAGATAGAAACACAAAAATAAATGTTATTAGAACCCACTAACATAGAAACTGTTAAGGGAAAAAAGTTATATTTTAACAAAAATAGTGTAAAAGCTGTTTGATTCACTATTGTTACACATTAAAACTGCTAAAAGAAGAAAGTTTATTTCAAAAATATTAAAAAATATAATTATAGGCTAATAAAAATGTAATCTAGAAAACATAATAGAGGAATCATATTCCTTATTTATCAGACAATACTAATTTCAAGTGATAAAAATATTTTTTGTATTTTAAACCAACATAACTCTAAAGCAAAATTAAAGACAGTATTTTGCAATCTAAGTAACTCTAAAGAATTGAAGCAGGGTGAGCAAAGTACAAAGAAATGTACTTCAAAGCTAATACATCAACACCTGTTATTCTGACTGAATATTGAAATCAACCAATATGGAACACTAGATTTTTGAAACATAAATAAGAACTAATGAAAATATAATGATGGACCAAGATTATTAATACTGAAATAACTTAAACACTTCCTATCCTCACACACATCTGAGAATGGAAGAAACTGTATTGTCTGGAGCTATCTCAGAAAGGGCTAGAGACAAGAACTCATTGGCACCTCTCCTCACTCCAAAAATTGTCTTGCCTGAGCTGTCTAAAGTATGTAATGAGTTTGAATGTACAAACATGAGCTGCATTTTTGAAATTAAATTCATATTAAAGAAAGGAAGATCCTTCATATAGTAAAACTAGTATGTTTGAAAAATGATGTTTAGGATTCTAGAATGTTACCAACTTTCATTATCTCTCCCTATCAAACCCATGCTCTCATTTCTGTAGTTTATTAATAAATGATATAAATGACCAATAAAGTTTCTGATGAGCAAGAGATAATCTGCTTTTCCATGCTGAGTTAACTCAATGTTAGGTAAAAATGACAAACCCCAATGCTTTAGTAAAGTTGTACTTAATATCCCAATATGAATGATTGCCATTAGATTTTAGAAATGCTGAAAGTAGTTTCAGAGTTCCACCATTACCACCACAGACCCCAACCTGGGAACCCCTCATCACCATCATCACCCCCTCTGCCATTTTACAATAACAAATCTGAGGCTCAGCAAGATTAATTACAGGCATGGTCTAGAACCTAGGCCTCCTGCAGAGGCCTGTGCTATCTTTATTATGCCTTTTAAACGAGAGCAAATCTAACATGCTACAAGATGCATTCTGACTTTTTTTTTTTTAGAATATCCTGTAGCATACCATGGCCACTCAAAGGAAGAGAAGACTTTTCAAAATTTTATAGGACATCTGTAAAATATCTCCCCCCACAACACATGTGGAAAGTCATAAAAAGAAAGGAACTCTGAGCGAGGCATGGTGACTCACACCTGTAATCCTAGCACTCTGGGAGGCCAACATGGGAGGATTGCTGAAGGTCAGGAGTTTGAGACCAGCCTGAGCAAGAGCGAGACCCTTTCTCTACCAAAAACAAAAAATTAGCCAGGCGTGGTGGTGTGTGCCTATAGTCCCAGCTACTGGGAAAGCTGAGGCAGGAGGACTGCTTGAGCCCAGGAGCTAGAGGGTACAGTAAGCTACAGTGATGCAACTGTACTTTAGCCAGGGTGACAGAGCGAGACTCTTGTCTCCAAAAAAATAAAGTAAGAAAGTAACTCTCAAGCCATTCGACCTATGCCAACAGAATGACACACATGGTCAAAGAATGGCCACCTGCTATTCCCTCAAAGGCCTTACAGCCTTGTACTGCTTGGTGGGCTGGCTACTAGTCAGCCTTCTGCCTGGCAAGCTCTGAGTCTGATCTTGTCCATACACCCAGCACAGATCCATCACTCAGGGTTAGGCTCAAACCAACTAACCTCCAAGATTAAACAACAAAATCAGACTGCACAATTATTAGTCTGAGAGCCAAAAAAAGGAAAGTGGAACAGTCAATGCATTTTTGCCCTACAGAATGCCATACAGGAAGTCAAATATGCTGTGTAAGCACCGAATCAGCATAGGAATAAATCATAATCATACACATAAAGGCAACTAAAAGGAACCCCACTGGTTCTCTTAATACAGTAGCCCCCTTTCACACAGTTTCATTTTCCATGGTTTCAGTTACATCATCTGAAGTCCAAAAATATTTAATGGAAAATTCTAGAAAGAAACAATTTATAAGTTTGAAATTCCACACTCTTCTGAGAAGCATGGTGGAATCTCAAGCTGTCGTACTCCATCCCACCTGGGACATGGATCATCCCTGTGTCCAACGTAAACACACTATACACAGTCCCTGCCCATTAATAACTTAGTAGCTGTCTCCATTGACTGTCAATACAGATCAATAGTCTCCAAAATATAAACTGATTTTTATTTGCTTTTATCATCATCCTTTCCCTTTTCACTTGTTGTGGGTCTTTTCTAATATTTCTGGTGTTGTGCTTTTCTAAATATTCAAATATTCACACTTCACTTCTATAGATGGAGTTCCTAGGAAAGTATTAAGGAAAAACCATTAGAGTATAAGGACAAATGATAAGCTAGTGAATCTGTACCTTTATAAGAACACAAATTCCCTTCGGCAACCTGTAGCTGTACTAATGCCTCTGGTGCCACCCCCAAACCTCTCATCTATCAGGAGAGAAGGAATTTTTAAATGTTTGTTAGATGAATTCTCTACATACACTAATGGAAACATCCAAATTTCCTAAGGGAAAAGAGCAAGCTTGGGTGACCACATTTTTTTTGTGGAAAGAAAAACTATGTGCATTTAGAAGTACACAACTACATCTCTACCCCCAACCCCACATTCACACTCTATCTATGTTTGTCTATGCATAGAAAAAAGTCTGAAGGACTTCCAAACAATATGGTACACTGTGCTGACTTACAAATGACACAGAAATGCTAAAATTCTAAAAAACAGTAACACAAGAAGACTTTTCAGAGGTAGAGTTATTACGAAATCCTTACACTATTTGGTAGGTGGAGAGAGATACTGAATAATGTTAAACTTTATTTAGTATGTGTATTAAAAGTTCAGAAGTAACCAGTAAAAGATGAATGATAAGAATGCATAATTTCCAAACCCATTGGAGAGGGATGGGAGAGGACAAAGAAAAATTGATCAATCCAATAAAAGGCAAGAAAAAGGAAAACAGACCAAAAAAGTACATCAAAAATAGAAAAACAGAAAATTACAAAATAAGATGGCAGTAGTCCAAATGGCAGTAATCACAATAAGAGTTAAATTAATTTCACCACCTGAAAGATATAACAATAGCAGCAACTAATATTTATTGGGTATTTACTATATATCAAGCACTGTTCTTTACATATTAACTCCATTAATCCTCATATCAAATGCATAATATAGATGTTATTATTATCTGCATTTTACAGATGAGGAAACTGAGGCTGATTGATAGTCACCAGCTGGTAAGTGGCAGAGCTAGGACTTAAATTATAGAAGTCTAGCTTTAGAAGTTTACTCTAATAGGCTAGCAGCGTATTAGAAGTTCTATCTTGTCCGTAAACATAGGCAATGTTTACATATTAACAGTAATATTAAGATATAATTTTATAATCATAGTTTCCATTTTGCTACAGTGTTCTTGTTGTTCTCTACCCATTTTCTCTCCTCTGCCTTTTCTCCATCCTTCCAGCTTCTACAACCTTTCTCCATACTCATACAAATATTTAAATATACTTGTATATAAGAGGGGGTGTTTGTGGCCATGGTTTACTTTTACAAAAATGGAAACATACTATACTATATGCACTTCTCTGTCATCTATTTTTCTCTCAGGAATACACAATTGATATCTTTATCAAAGAAGAGACAGAGAACTAACTTATCCTTTTTAAAAAAACTACTTCGTGATACTGCATAGTTTTTATGAACACAACTTATTCAACCATGCCTTTTCTGATGGACACTTAAGTTACAGAGCTGGTTCTAGGATCACTACAATAGTCTGAGGTTTTGGCTTCCCTGACCTCATTTTCACCAATTTCAAGTCAACTTTAGTTTACACATCCTGGCATAACGCTTTACGTACATTGATTTTTAATCATTACAACACTCACAACGATTTAGGTATTATCCTCCCATTTTACCAATGAGAAAACTGAGGGTTCAAGAGTTATTAAACAAGTTGCCTAAGGTCATACAGCCACAAAGTAGCTGGGTTCAAAGCTCCCGCTCTAAATCTCCACTTTTCTTTAAAAACCCATGTAGCCTTCAAGAGTAAACTCTCCCTGCAAACATCTAGTGTCAGCCAATAAGACTGGATTTATCTTCGCTGCGGGGGCCATTTCCGGGGCTCCAGCTCTCGTTAAGCGCCTAGATCACGTATTGGAGATCGTCCCATCCTCCCAAGTATCCTGGGCAGTTCTGGAAAAAAACTTTCTGAGAATTTGATCCTTGAGCAGAGGCCGGTCGAAAGGGGACCCTTTTCTCTCAGAGATGTCGGCGACACTCACACGATTTGATAGAATCCGCAAGATCCACCTGGCAACCAGAAAAGGGAAGGGGAGACGAGGCGGGAATACAATTACAGTTACTGCAACACAACCAGGATGCGTCTCGGCACGACGCAACTCATCCATCCTGGCAGCTCCCACAGCAGGCGGAAAGGGACTTACGCGGAAAGTTTGCTACTTACGCGCAAACTGCCAACTCTTTTGGCCTTCAAACCTCCAATTCCTCACAGTTCACTACCACATGTCCAGGTTGCAGAATTCTTGGTCCCCTAAACCACCGCCTCCACTATGGAGCCAATCCGGGAGCATTGCGTCATCACCGGACGCCAGAAAGAGTCCAGGGCGAAATCAAAACGAGCCCCGGCAACCGCAAGGCCCACTGAGCCCTGCCGTGGCCATGGTAACTGTGCCAACGCGATTCGCCTGCGCAAAGCCTCCTGGGAGTGGTGGTTCGACGGCATCGTATACCTGCTTTCTTTGCGGGCGGAGAAACTACAACTCCCAGAGAGACCCGGAAGCAGCCCGCGCAGAGGAGCGGTTGCAGCTTTGGCCGGGTCCGGGCCTGAATTTGGAAAATGCTGCTGACACCCCAGGAAGGGTCCTCCTCGAAGAGGATGGGGCTGAGTCGTTGGAAACAGCTCACAAGAAAGCCGAATCCCAAGGTGATCCCAATCGGGAGCTTTGGGGGGCGGGGACCTGTCCAAGACTCTGCCCAGTCCCGAGGCCACGGGCAGCACCTACTGTGCTTCCTCCCTCTTCCCCACAGAGCATCCCTACCTGACACGCCCCTGCCTTGACCACCCGGGAGACGGTATTGAGCTGAGTGAAGTGCTTCTCGGAGCTTTTTGGGGTCTGGGCACCTTACGGCATTGCTGGGCAGTATTGTGGAAAAACTGTTTTCATCTAACGCTCTTCTCAAACAGGAGAGGTCTGCTTAATGCCTATCCAAGTGAATGAGAATTTGCAACCTCGCTTCTCCCCACCGCCAATTTTAGGAAACTTCCCACAAATTGTCTTTCTTTCCTTTTCTTTCCTTTCCCTTCCTTTCTTCTCTCTCTCTCTCTCTCTCTTTCCTTCCTTCCTTTCTTCTCTCTTTCCTTCCTTCCTTCTCTCTTTCCTTCCTTCTCTCCCTTCCTCTCTCTGTCTCTCTCTCTCTCTCCCCCCCCTCCCTCCCTCCCTCCCTCCCTCCTTCCCCTCCTTCCCCTCCTTTCCCTTTCTCCCTCCCTTCCTTCCTTCCTTCCTTTCCTTAACTTTCCTTTCTTTCTTTCATGTTTTGCAAATCTTAGAGAACTGATCTTTATTGAATGGGGGGAGATCTTCACATTAAATGCTCAGCCTATGTTCCTACCCTTGCGGTTTTTACATAAAATACCTAAAATGAACTCAGGTATGCAAGTGAATATTGAATATAGCAATACTTGATTCACATGGGAATTTCTAAATTTAACCAGCATTCAAAAGATAGATCCTCTTCCTATCTTTTTTGAAGCATTAGCACCTGAGGACAAGAAAAAAACTGATAACCCCATTTTAAACTTGAAACATATGTAAGTGACATGTGCAAAGTCACAGTCACACGGTGTGTGCTTTCCACAAGATACCTTTTTAACAGTCACAAAAATAAATGCTTTAAATGTAAGAGTACTAAAATGGAGAGGCTTCTCAGCTTTCAACTCCAGAGCAGTTTCACCAGCTGTTTTCACCCTTACATTACACTTTCCAAAAAAATATTCTGTGGATGTGTGGCCTTTGTGAGAGCCCCAGGCAGTTGTTCTTGTGGTTTATTCTAAATTTACCCTCTAAATGCACTCGACATACTGCACTTGGTAATTATTTTGCCCCAGATACTGGAGGGTGCAGACTGGAGCATTAGAGAGACTTGGAAACTGAGGCTGCTCCTCCTGCAGTGCATCAGTTGCATAATGGATTGGATCCAAAATAGGTTATGGATATAGCCTTGATAATGAAAGGTAAAGATTTGGGACAATTTCTTAGGACTCCAAAAGGAAATTTTTTTGCTGGTAGTGCTCATTGTTACTGCCTAGAGGATGAAAAGGTAAAAACACAGAGCTCCTTAAAGTTCAGTTGTGTTTTAATGGGATCAGTTCTTTTTTGTTGCAGTGACAAAATGATTCAGCAGGACAACTGCATTAATTATTTATCTGTAAGGTGATTTGAAGGGGAAGTGTTAGGTAAATGAAAGAGTATTATACTTTCCCACCTTCATGTGTCACTATGCTAGTTTAGATATCTCCTTATTTTTAAAACCCACCTAATTTTTAGTAAAGCAAATACCTCTATTTGTTAAGTGAAGATCGGAGGGAATTCTGCTAGCTTCTGGGAGTTAAAGTGAAGAAAGGAAAAGTCCTAATAATCTGATTTCTAATTTCAGGTTAATATCTGACTGATCTGGGTGGAAATTTACTTGTCTTCCACCTCATCTTCTGCTTTATAAAACGGAAGTCAGATTGATTAACCCTCACCCCACCCCAGTTCTTACTGAACCAAACCCTAGGTAAGATAAGAGAGCCTCTTGCTCCAGGCTTCTCCTGAAAAGAGTAAGGAGAGGAACATACCCTTCTCCAGGCTGAAGATAGGTTGGATAATCTGGCCAATTAATCAGTGCCTGTTTGGGTAATTAATCAGGGTTTTTATGATTTTTGAAAATCATTTTTATGGTTTTTATATCTAGCATTTTTATATCTTGGCTCTTAACCCTGCTTTAAAAAAAATACTGATGCCTGGGTCCTATCCCAGACCAATTAAATCCAAATCTCAGGGTGGGTCTAGACTAGAAATAAAAAGTCAGACAATGTCCCAGAGAAGGCTTCATGTTGTAGTTAATAATTACATCTATTATTGCTAATCAATGCTGAACTTTGCAATTGAAATTCTTTGGGGAAATGCTAAAGGACACTTTTCCATATGCTTAGTTAGAAGGATAGATTAAAATGGCAAAGATGATGAAGATATCACTGTGTATTAATATTCTGTGTATATTATCCACACAGCTTGCCTTTGACCCTGACAATGCAGAACCCTGGATTAAGGTAAGGATATTTCAAAATTAAAACAGAATTGAGAGTCAGGCATATTCAGATTGAAAAGAAATACTAATAGGTCTCTACTTTGTATATATCTTGCTATTTTTATTCCCATGTGACTATGTATTTGCCTTAATTTTATACTTTTTAATATTTTTTCATTCTTTTGCTTCTTATGAAAGCATTTAAGTAGGAATGACAGGAAAACATGTGTGTAGACATGCTCTTTTAAATGCCATGAGTATCACATGAAGAGGATTAAAGAAACAGGGAAGGAGAAGCCTTAGGAAAGGATATGGTGGCCTACCTCAGATGTTGGAAAAACTGTACTGTAGTTACATTGACATAGGGAACCAGTGGGTAAAAGCTGTATGTGGATCACAAGGAATAATTTTCTAATGACTAGAAGGATCTAGAAATGAAGAGGGCATTTTCATAACGAGATGTGTTGATGTGTTTTCTGTTGGACCTGGGTTGTCCTATATCAATGTCACAGGAGTAAGTAGGGAGAATGAAACAGGGAGATTGATAGGGGGTTGATGTTGGAGATAGGGTTATCAGAGTTTGTTTCAGCTATGGAAAATGCTGTGTACCATGCTTCACATGACATGGTTCAGGGTGACCATGTCACTGTGTTGCTGAAGTGGAATTGAGTGGAAAGTTGTTGGAATACTGATCAGACTGAAATGTTGAATCATCCTCAGAGATGTTGAAGTCACTTAGAATCAAGCTGATGCTTGGGTAAAACTGTGAGTCCTACAGCAGCTCACCCCAAATGCAATAGTCCATAGTGATTTGTGATTCATCCTCATCCTGATTAGACAAACTGACTCATCTTACTCCAGTGTATTCTGTGACTTGATTGAGCTTTCTAAACATTTTCATCAAGTCAGCTCTTTGCTCTTGAACCTTCAGTGATTCTGTGTGTTGTCAGATGAAATTTTGTACATTCCAGACGGGCATTTAAGGCCTTCTGTGAATCAACCTATAACATCAACTTAACCTGTAGCAGCCCCTATAGTGATACTCTGTGTGACTCTTGTCAGGCTAATCTCCTTCTCCTACATCATACAGCAGTTCCCTTTGCTTTTACTCATGCTGATCCTTCAGCCTAGAATATCTGTTCTCTCTGAGAGGCCAAACCAGACCCTTCCCTTATAGCTCAACTTGAGATGTTCCTCCTCACCCACCTCAATCACCTAATCCCATCCTCTAATACTCTTTCCCTTGGAATTATTTTGGTATGTATATACAGATATAACATCAAACATTTGCTTTTATACAAAGTGATTAAAAAATAATTGGTACTTCATAAATATATTAATATTATAGCACTATTATATATGGTCATGTAGTATGAGGGTGTGTCAAACTCATGAGGGTGCACATGAGGGTGTGTCAAACTCATGTTTATATCCCCTGGTTTTGAGGAAATGAAGGATTACATTGCAACTGCTGTGTCTGTCATCCATGGTCATCCATCCACAGGCTACAAAGGATCTGGAGGGAACCATGAAATTGATATATGCTATGGGACACAAGCAGCACATACTGAGCATTTATAAGATCATGGGAATAACTGAGATAGTTCCTTTACAAATTACATGCTTATTTATAACATAGTTACTGAGCAATAAACTTTTGAAGGTATTCAGTTCTTTTAAATCACTCCGCATTGCTTTAGAACTGTTCTTGAGTTGTTTATTACACAGATGACATGCGGAACCAAATATAAAAAAAGGGAACTTTTTAAGAACAGAAACTTTTACTTCTGTTTCCTATTAATGCCTACAACAGTGCTGGAACAGAGCTAGCCTTCAATCAGGACTTGGAATAAGTCCTGAAAGAATAAGTTGGAAAAAATGGTAAGGATGTAATATTTTAAAAGAAAGAAATACAGCGATTATTTATAATCCTTAGTATCATCTAGTAGTTCCCCCATCTTCATTTTATTTATTTATTTGAGACAGAGTCTCACTCTTTTGCCTGGACTAAAGCGCAGTGACATCATCATAGCTCACTGCAACCTCAAATTCCTGGGCTCAAGTGTTCCTCCTATCTCAGCCTCCCAAGTAGCTGGAACTATACATGTGCACTACCATGCCCAGCTAATTTTTTCTATTTTTAGTAGAGATGGGATCTCAATTTTTCTTGTGCTGTTCTCAATCTCCTGACGTCAGGTGATCCTTCCTCCTTAGCCTCCCAGAGTGCTAAGATTATAGGTGTGAACCACCACACCTGGCCCAGATCTTCATTTTACATGATGTCAAAATCACTTGCCTTGTTAAAGCCAAGCAGACATTTCTCTTTACTCCCTTATTTGTCAGTGCTGGATTCTATCCTTCTTTATCCTTCAATCTGCTTCTTCTTATCTCCCAAGCTCTCTACCTTCTTCTGTTAAGAACCTGTATAAATTCCAACTCAGGTAGGATGACACATCGTACATATTTATTTCTTTCACTCGTAGCCTGAGGAAATAAATCTACATAGCTGTGTTTGTTGTTTATTTTTTGTTTGTGGGTGTTAGTTTAAAAAATTAAGGTTGGCCCGGTGCGGTGGCTCAAGCCTATAATCCTAGCACTCTGGGAGGCCGAGGTGGGCGGATTGCTCGAGGTCAGGAGTTCAAAACCAGCCTGAGCAAGAGCAATACCCCGTCTCTACTATAAATAGAAAGAAATTAATTGGCCAACTAATATATATATATAAAATTAGCCGGGCATGGTGGTGCATGCCTGTAGTCCCAGCTACTCGGGAGGCTGAGGCAGAAGGATTGCTTGAGCCCAGGAGTTTGAGGTTGCTGTGAGCTAGGCTGACGCCATGGCACTCACTCTAGCCTGGGCAACAAGCGAGACTCTGTCTCAAAAAACAAACAAACAAACAAAAAATTAAGGTTGATCAATTTATTTGTATATTATTTACATATGTGTATATATTTGGTATATGCAAAATTCATCTTGCTGTCTTAGAATTTAAGAACCTAAAGGAAAGACTATGTATCAACCAACCTTAAATCCAATAAATGTCATATACCACCAATATAAATTTGGTCATATCAGACAGAGACTATGAGACATAATATGGGAAAACAGGTCTCTGCAGAGTGACCTCATAAGGAGTAAATGATATTTTTCTTGACTGTAACTCTAATAACATCATACTTTCTTCTGGTTCATATCTTTTCCTGTGTATTATGTTTTCTACATCTTTTTCAAATTACCCTTGACCTTTCAACTTCATTCCTCTGTTTCTGTCTGACTTGAACCTAATATATGAAACCCGTGAGCACTTGGACAGTAAAGCCCACCACTTTTGGCAGAGATACTACCAGTCTTTCCACAAAGGGCAAAAGAAAAACTCATTTTCAAAACAGGTCAGGTGACAATATAAATAGAGGAAAGTATACCTTTTTTGAATATGTTTCATTTACTTATTCTTTTAACATTTATTGGGCACCTGTGAACCACTTCTGTACGAGCGTTGACTATAGTCGATAGCCATAGATGAACACGCACAGTGACTTTAGCCGACAGCCATGATATGAAGGCGCACAGCCGAGCATCCATTTTAGCCAACAGCCATGATATGACTTTTCTAATTTTTCATTTATCAAAATAAAATTGTGAACATTTAAAAATAACATAATGGGCCGGGCGCGGTGGCTCACGCCTGTAATCCTAGCACTCTGGGAGGCCGAGGTGGGCGGATTGCTCGAGGTCAGGAGTTCAAAACCAGCCTGAGCAAGAGCGAGACCCCATCTCTACTATAAATAGAAAGAAATTAATTGGCCAACTAATATATATAGAAAAAATTAGCCGGGCATGGTGGCGCATGCCTGTAGTCCCAGCTACTTGGGAGGCTGAGGCAGCAGGATTGCTTGAGCCCAGGAGTTTGAGGTTGCTGTGAGCTAGGCTGACGCCACAGCACTCACTCTAGCCAGGGCAACAAAGCGAGACTCTGTCTCAAAAAAAAAAAAAAAAACATAATGAAACATTATATGTTACCTATTCTGATGTACATTATAAGGAAAGTTGCCTGTAAAGTAAAACAAGCTTTCAGTGCTTTAAAGCTTTCCTCATCACACAAGAGCAAAATGGATTCATAGTAAATGCACAGCACAAACTGTCGTGCGGACTGTTAGTGCCAGCTGTGGGCAAGGTTTCGAGGCCGGTGAGCGCCATACCAAAGTAGTTAAGTGCCTAGCACTGTTCTAGGTGGTAGGGGTTCAATTCTGAGAAGACAATAATCCCTGCTACCATTCTACACGAAGGAGACAATAAATGATAAAATATAGGGTGATAAGTGCTATAAAGAAGGAGGAGAAGGTGAACCATAGGAGAGTGGTTATAGTTTCACATAGGGTGGTCAGAGATGGCTTGAGAAAGTGACATTTGAGCAAGGACTTGAGAAAGTGAGGGAGTCATATGGATACCTGTAGGAGAGCAGATCTAGCAGAGGGGAAGTAAGGGCAAAGGCCCTGTGGCACACACTTGACATATTTGAGGAGGAACAAACAAGGAGGTCAGCGTGGCTGAAACAGAGTGAGCAAAGGGATGAGCAGCAGGCAAGGAGGTTGGAGAGCTCACGAAGGGCCTGGTGGCACAGGACCTTGAAGCACATTATAAGGTCTTTGACTTTTGTTCTGACTGATATTGGGAGCCACCGAAGCTCCCAATTTTGGGTGGAATTATAACATGATATGGCTTCCATTTTAAAGGGATCTCTCACTGCTATGGTGAGAGGCTATGCCAGAAAACCTGTTGAGGAAATTGTGCTTTGGACCAAAGTGATAGCAGTGGAAGTGATGGGAAGGGGTCAGATTCTGGATATTTTCTGAAATTAGAGTCAACATATTTCCTGACAGATTGTAAGTGAGAGAGAGAGAGATTGGATTAAAGAGGACTCCAAAGGTTTTGTCTAAAGTTTGAGCAACTGAAAGAAGAGTTGTCACTACCTGAGTTGCAAGCACGGGGGAAAGCAGGTTTGTGGGGAGGGGGAAAGTCAGGGATTTAGTTGTAAAATAAGGTTTTTTATACTGTGCAGGTAAATCAAAATGCTAAGGCAGTTTGCTCACCTCCTCCATTCCTTTGCCCAATCCTGTTGATTTGGTAGTGTTTTTACTGGACTCTGACTGTTGAGTTGAAATATTCTGGATGACTACAGTTCAGTGACTCTGTTCAGCCCAATTTTATTGAACTTCTAGTTTGCCTAATATATAGATGATGGGAGGCTCCTTTCAGGAGTAGTAATTTGAGGAAGTTGTAATTACTCTGCTTCTGGTTCATATTCATTTGCAAGTCATAGTGGCATGCAAACTAATAAAATACTAAATTTTTATTTAAAATAAAATATCCAGGTCTCAGAATCCCATTACTAATGCCCTAAACAAAAGTTATCTAAAGTTTAAACAACCTTTGGTTCAAATATAAGCATTGTGAATACTTGTTAGAACCTGGTAAAACTCTGCAAGTAATTTAATATTATATATGAAACCAAAAAGTTATTTGGGGTGGATGTTTAAACCTCAAAGCTCCTTCAAAAATGGAAAAATGAAAGAATCTTAGTAGTTGGTAGAAAGTCAGATTCTTGAATAGGACAGAAATTCTCTAACCCTGAACAAACTCATCGTCGTCTTAATGGAATTTCTTCTGTTATATTGAAGAGAATGGAAAAAGCCTCAGAACTTGCAGTTTTGAACGCATTTCCTGCCAGAAATTCAGACATACCTGGAAGGTTTTGGAGCCAAATCAGAGATTTGGAAATATCTGAACAAATAGAGAATCATGATGAAGTCTACACAGAAGGTGAGAGAATGTATTTTTTGCTGTGATGTTAACAATTCTTAAAGCATAACCCATAATGCATTTCATTGTAGGGGATGGAAACTTTTTAAAAATCTTGTGCTTAATTTTTCTTTCTTTCTACTGCCCTGAAGCTAATTTACTCTGGAGTTAACTCTAAGATTATAAGTAAGGCTATATTTAAGGCCCATTTTATTTCCTGAAATAGACCACATCCAGAGGCAGTTTGATGTAACTAGTTAACTGGAGTTAACTAGTCCTATGGCACAGATGATGGCATCTTAATTTTATCTGGTATTGTAAAGATACTTTGACCACAGTTGATGAATCAATTTTGTTCCTGATAAAGAGATCCTAAAATCAGTCTAACCTTGCTATCTTTCAAAAGCATTTACTCTTCTGGAATTCAGTGTTTTAGTTACTGATACCCTGGGGAACTCTGCCATTTAGGGATTGAAGGGATCAGGAGGAACCAGCAAAGGAGACTGAGAAGGGGAGGCCACTGAGGTAGGAGGAAAGTCAGAGAGTGATGTCCTGCAAGCCAGCTTCCTTTTGAATTATTTATGTCTCCAATTATTCTATTTATTTTTTCATTTATTCAACACATATTCTTAATTCTTACTGTGTCAGGTACTGTTTTAGGCATTGGAAGTACTGGTTATGAACAAGAGAAGCAAAGCCCTTGCTTTCATGAAGTATACATTCTAGAGTGGGAATAAAGAAAATGAAAAACAAATTATCAGGTAGTGATATGTCATTCAATTTTGAACCTGAATAACAGAGAGGCAGCTGACCAGTGGTGGCGGAGAGCATTTTAGGCAGAGTGAAAGGTGGTGTCAAGAACTAACATACACGAATGTTTATAGCAGCACAATTCATAATTGCAAGGCTGTGGAAACAGCCCAAGTGCCCATCAATCCAAGAATGGATTAATAAAATGTGGTATATGTATACCATGGAGTACTATTCAGCTCTAAGAAACAATGGTGATATAGCACATCTTATATTTTCCTGGTTAGAGCTGGAACCCATACTACTAAGTGAAGTATCCCAAGAATGGAAAAACAAGCACCAGATATATTCTCCAGCAAACTGGTATTAACTGAGTAGCACCTAAGTGGACACATAGGTACTATAGTAATAGGGCATTGGGCAGGTGGGAGGGGGGAGGGGGGCGGGTATATACATATATAATGAGTGAGATGTGCACCATCTGGGGGATGGTCATGATGGAGACTCAGACTTTTGGGGGGAGGGGGGAAATGGGCATTTATTGAAACCTTAAAATCTGTACCCCCATAATATGCCAAAATAAAAAAAAAAAAACCTTGGAGAAAAAAAAAAAAAAAAGAGAACTAACATACAGACAAGCCCGGCGTACTTGAGGAACTGGAGGAAGACCCACATGACTAGACCTTCCCAATACAGATGAGCTTGCAGGAATGAGCAGAAGACATATCACATAAGGCCTTTGTAGTCCTGGGGAAAGAATTTAGATTTTACTTTGAGTATGATAGGATGGCATCAAAGAGTTTTAAGTAGATATATAATATTAATAGGACAATTTTTTAAATATGTGAAGAATGGATTAGAGGGAAGAAAAAGAGGGAAAGGGGCAACAACTGGAAGGCTATTGCAGTAGTCTGGGTGAGCAGTAATGGCTATTGATCTCAAGTGGTTGGTAGTACTGGAGATAGAGGAATGAAATTGATTCCGAAATTGGCAGGGCTGATCTTGCCCACCCTACCCCCCCACTACCAATAGGGATACATGATATACTTTGCCTATTAAGGGTTCTGAGAAGTCCTGCAGTTAAAAAGAAATGTCTACTTACCCCATTTCCCAAGCTTCCTAGACCATGAACTTATTTTTATCCTGAAAATACCTATTAATATCCTGAGAAACTAGTGATTCATATTTAGGAAGTGCTAATGTATGGATAGAAAATGGCTTTCAAAGATTTATATCATTCTTTCTCCTTTCATCAACTATATTAATATTCTACAAGAGCTAGTGTTCTGAGGAATATTCTTTGAAAAACTCTGCTTTAAGATGGCTTATGTACTTCTCTGATCTGATGTGAGGTGTTTCTATAGTTTAACTCTCCAAGGCAAGTGTCCTTTGTTTTTAGGGGACATTTTATAGTAAATCCCCATTTACCAATGATTGGCACTTAGTAGATCTAAATTATTTACATTTAAATTATTATATACATAAAGGTCTGAATTATTGTATATAAGGATTAATCAATAAATCTTTCTCCCTCTACCTTGCTCTGAAAGCCAATAGTGTATATTTTTTACATTTAGTTTCTATTACTCTGATTATTGTTTTCTTATTTATTTTAAATGCCTCTTGACATCGTTTAATATAAATACCCCATTTCCTAAGATCTGTGCAATAATGATAACAATGATGAAGGTAATGCTAAAATAGATGTTTTTCTTCTTTGAAATCCCCATTCCCCCCACATAAGAGCTATTTCATAATGATAACAATGAAGATAATGCTAAAGTGGGCATTTTCCCCTATACCTATATAATACCTATATAATTTAAGAAAATTTTCTCAGTATTGTTAAAAAAGAAATCCAAATGGAAGTTAGCTTTCAGGATTTCACAATTTGATTTTCCTCCTACCTCTCCTTCTTAGTCATCTTTCTTGATTCTACCTTATCTCTTCAGCTCCTATATGCTAGAGTTCCTCAAGGCTCAGTCCTTGAACCTCTTTTCTATCTTCCCTCTACCTTTGGAAACCTCATCCACTTTATGGCTTTAGATACAACCTGTGTGCTGACAACTCCTTCACTTATTTCTTCAGGTTGGACTTCCCCCCTGAAACCCAGAATATTGTAACCAATACCATATTTGACACCCCTCTGTGGATGTTTCATAAACATCTCAAACCTAACATGTCTAAAATCCTTCCCCCTAAACTTGCTGCTCCCTTGGTCTTCCACATCTAAGTAAATGGCATCTCCATCTTTGCAGTTGCTTAAGCCAAAAGATGTAGATTTCTCTCTCTGGCATCCCATATCCAGTTCATCAGCAAGTCATGTTAATTCTACCTCCAAACATTTTTTTCCTAGAATCATTTTTAATACCTCCACTCCAAATCTAGGCCACCATCACCTCTTGCCTGGATTATTGTGTTTGTTTCCCAATTAGTGTTCCCTGCTTAAGTGCTTGTTCCCTATAGTTCATTTTAACATCATGGTCAGTGATCCTTTTAAAATATATCACCTCTTTGCTCACAGCCCTCCTGTGGATTCCCATCGTGGTCAGAGTAGAAAAGCTCAAGTACCTAGAATAGTGTCTAAAGGAGATTTCGACCACAGGACTATTGACATTTGGGGCTAGAGAAATTTTGTTGTGGAAGGGGCTGTCCTGTGAATTGTAGGATACTTATCAGCATCCCTGGCCACTAGGGGTCCTGAAACTTTTTAAACAGGGGGCCAGTTCACTGTCCCTCAGACAGTTGGAGGGCCATTGGAGAGTGTGGCGCACATTCCACTCATGTGCACTGTGGGCCCAGGATGAATTGGTTGCTAAGCAGGACAGGCAGCGGCAGCAAAAACACCCGGTGGACAGGATAAATGTCCTTAGCAGGCTGCATGTGGCCCTCGGGCCACAGTTTGAGGACTCCTGCAGATGCTAGTTTCACATCTTCCAAATGGGACAAGGAAAAATGGCTTCAGACATTGTGCTATGTCCACTGGAGGGCAAGGTTCCCCCCAGTTTATAACCACTGCTCTAAGCCTGATCCATGCCTGCTTCTACCTCATCTACTATTCTCCCTCTCACTCATCTTCAGCCATGCTGGCCTGCTTACTGTTTTTTCAGCACTCTAGATACTCCTGCTTAGGGCCTTTGTACTTTCTTTCTCTCTGCATAGAATATTCCCTTATATATCTACATGGCTTACTCCCTCACTGCCTTCCCATCTTTGCGCCAATATCTTAAAACTACAACACCCATATTCTATTTCTTGCATTCTTTTTCTCCTTTCCCTGCTTTGTTTTTCCCTTATATATTTATTGGCTCTCTTCCCCAATTAAAATGTAAGCTTCACATTGGTAGAGTTTATTTTTCCAGTTTTGTTCACTGCTATATTTCCAGCATCTAGGAATAGTACTTGACACATGATAAGTGCTCAATTAATATTTATTGAATTAATGAAAACAGTGAATGAAGAAAGTCTATGAAGTAATTGAAATATTTAAAAGATGTTTTTGTTTTATTGATAGCTCAGGAGTTGGTCAATGACTGGTTAGACACCAAATTTAAGCAAGAATTAGCAAGTGATGGAGAAGGTGATGCTGAAAACACTGTGTCAAGTATCACTCTTATGCCAGAAGCTCATGGCCATTTGAAATATGACAAGTTTGATGGTAAGAACTTATCTGATTGTTCTAAGCTTTAATATCTAATGAATGTCTCTAAGTATTTATAATTGTTTTGATGATAAATGATATATATTTGATTTTTCTGTGTTTTGCTTAGTTTTATTATTGGTTTTAATTTGTTATGATTGAATGCAGATTACTTATATCTTCAGTAAATTCAGGGTTTTTTTTAAACTAAAATATTCTATTACAGTTGTCCCTTGGTATCTATGAGGGATGATTGGTTCTATGGTTCCCCCTCATATACCAAAATCCTTGGGTGCTCTATACACATCCTCCCATATACTTCATCTGTAGATTACTTATCATACCTAATACATTGTAAAGGCTATATAAATAATTGCTATACTGTATTTTTTATTTGTAATTTTTATTATTTTATTGTTACTTTTTATTTTTTATTTTCTTTAGAATATTTTCAACCCATGGTTGGTTGAATCTAGGGATGCAGAACCCATGGGTGGGGAAGGCTGGCTATATCTGTAACACATTAATAGCAATTAATGCTGTGTAAGAGTGCCCCTTCCCCATATATCACTGGACTATTTACTTTGATAGAGACTACATTTAAGTATTCATATATCATTTTTATATTTACAAGATGCTTCCTAGTTATCTTTATTAATTATCACTTATAAGGGAGGTTATTACTTTTCTAGGTTTGGTTTTCCAGAGAAAAAAACCACTATTGTGTGCAGAGCTAGTGATAGGCGAGTTAGATGGCTATCTTGTGAGGAGGGTTCTTCAAATGCCCTCAGGAGTCTGAGGTTTTTACTTCTAAGCATAGGGATAGGCATGGCGATATTGGGGGCAGTTCTTCCTGCATGACTCAAACACTCTTAGTGAACACACCTGGCATCATCCCCCTTATTTAGGGCTCTACAAAATCCCAGCAGGGGTATCACAAAATCATGATCTCTTAAAGTTAGAAGAATCCTTCAGATCACCTAGTCTGATCCACCTTCCTTTCCTACTCAGATAGAAATCCTTCTGCGATGTCTCTAACCTGACACGTGGTGATGTCATCTCTGCCTGAACACCTCCCAGGATGGGGAGCGTACAATTGGGGGGAACCCATTCAGCTGTTGTGAGGCCCTAATCCTTGTAGAATTTCTTGTTTAGGGGAACTGAGATTTTGTCCTTAGTAACTTTTTACCCTTTAGTGCAATAGAAAATAACATGTTCTCTCTCAAGAACAGTCTTTTTCATTTTTTGTGGGAATTGTAATCATATCTGATTACTTGTATGCTTTGATGTTTCCAGATTAAATAGCACCAGTATTTTCAACAATTCTTTATAACATGGTTTCTAGATCTTATCATCCTAGTGCTGTCTTTTGGATATTTCCTAGTTTATTAATGTCATTATTACAGTGGGAGATGTCAATATTTCATATTTGTTCTAAAGAAAATATATGGAACATAGTGAAACTATTACTTCTTTTGATATGGTGCTAATAGATGTAGTTATATCCCGTTACTTAGATTGGCTGTTATCATCTAGTATCATACCAGGACTCAATCATGTTATGCTGGTACAGTTGGGGTTTTTTAAATCAAAATATGGAACAAAATATTATGTAATCATTAAAAAGGATTTTTACCAAAATATTAATTTACATATGATTATCTCAATGGACACAGAAAAAGCACTTGACAAAATCCAGCATTCATTTCTGATAAAAACTTTCAGCAAACTGATAATAGAAGAGAAATTCCTCAACTTGATAAAGGGCATTTATATAAGACATCTAAAAAACAAGTACCAAAATGATAAACATGAACCTTACTGTATCAAGAATTACATTAAATATAAATGGATTTAATTAAACACTCCAGTCCAAAGGCAGAGATTGGCAGAATGGATTAAAAATACATGACCTACCTATATGCTATCTGCAAGAGACATACTTTAGATTTAAGACATAAATAGACTGAAAGTAAAAGAATGAAAAGAGATATACCATGCAAACCAAAAGAGAGCTGGAATGGCTATATTTATACTAGAAAAAAAATAGACTTTTTAAGATAAAAATATTGTTACTAGAGACAAAAAATATACCTTCTAAATATAAATTAAAAGGGTCAATTTATCAAGAAACATAATTATAAACATATATATACTTGACAGAAGAGTTGCCAAATACATAAAGCAAAAACTGACAAAATTGAAGAAAGGAATAAATAATTCAATAATAATACAGTCATATGTCACTTAAAAAGGGAGATAAGTTCTGAGAAATGTATTGCTAGGCAATTTCGTGATTGTACTTACAAAAACCTAGGTGGTATCTAGGAGGCCGAGGTGGGAGGATCGCTAAAGGTCAGGAGTTCGAAACCAGCCTAAGCAAAATAGAAAGAAATTAATTGACAAACTAAAAATATATAGAGAAAAAATTTAGGCAGGCATGGTGGTGCATGCCTGTAGTCCCAGCTACTCAGGAGGCTGAGGCAGGAGGATTGCTTGAGCCCAGGAGTTTGAGGTTGCTGTGAGCTAGGCTGATGCCATGGCACTCTAGCCTAGACAACAGAGTGAGACTCTGTCTCAAAAAAAAACAAAAACAAACAAAAAAAAAAACGCTAAGTAGTAGAGCCTACTGTACACCCAGGCTATATCATATAGACTATTGCTCCTGGGCTACAAACTTGTACAGCACATTATTGTACTGAATACTGTGAATACTGTAGGCAGTTGTAACACAATGGGAAGTATTTGGGTATCTAAATATATCTAAACATAGAAAAGGTAGAGTAAAAATACAGTGTATAAAAGATGGTACACCTGTATAGGGCACTTACCATGAATGGAATTTTCAGGACAGGAAGTTGCTCTGGGTGAGTCAGTGAGTGAATGGTGAGTGAATGTGAAGGCCTATGATATTACTTACTATATATTACTGTAGACATTATAAACACTGTGTACTTAGGCTATACTAAATTTATAAAAACATCTTTCTTTCTTCAATAATAAATTAATCTTAGCTGACCATAACTTTCTTACTTTATAAACTTTTTAATTTTTTTTAACTTTTTGACTCTTTTGTAGTAACACTTAGCTTAAAACACAAACACGTCAACAACTGTACAAAAAATATTTTCTTTCTTTATATTCTTATTCTTTTTTCTATTTTTAGTTTTCTTTTACTTTTTTTTTTTTTTTTGAGACAGAGTCTCGCTTTGTTGTCCAGGCTAGAGTGAGTGCCATGGCGTCAGCCTAGCTCACAGAACCTCAAACTCCTGGGCTCGAGCGATCCTTCTGCCTCAGCCTCCCGAGTAGCTGGGACTACAGGCATGCGCCACCATGCCCGGCTAGTTTTTTATATATATATCAGTTGGCCAATTAATTTCTTTCTATTTATAGTAGAGACGGGGTCTCGCTCTTGCTCAGGCTGGTTTTGAACTCCTGACCTTGAGCAATCCGCCCGCCTCGGCCTCCCAAGAGCTAGGATTACAGGCGTGAGCCACCGCGCCCGGCCAGTTTTCTTTTACTTTTTAATCTATTTTGTTAAAAACTAAGACATAAAGACACACATTAGTCTAGGCCTACACGGGGTCAGGATCGTCAGTATCACTGTCTTCCACCTCCACGTCTTGTCCCACTGGAAGGTCTTCAGGGGGAAAAACACACATGGAGCTGTCTTCTCCGCTGATGATAATGCCATCTTCTGGAATAGTCCTGAAAGACCTGCTGTTTTACAGTTGCCTTTTTTTTATATGTAAGTAGGAGTACACTCTAAAATAATCTAAAATAACGATAAAAAGTATAGTAGAGTAAACACATAAACCAGTAACAGTCGTTTATTATCAAGTATTATGTACTGTACATAATTGCATTGCTGTACTTTTATATGATTGGCTGCTTAGTAGGTTTATTTACACCACCATCACCACAAACTCATGAATAATAATACATTGCACTCCACTGTTACCATGGCAGCATCACTAGACAATAGGAATTTTTCAGCTTCATTATAATCTCATGTGGCCACCTTCATATATGCTGCCCCTCGTTGACTGAAATGTTGTTATTTGACACATAACTTTAGTTGGAGACTTCAGCACCCCACTTTCAAAAATCTATAGAAGAACTAAAAAACATCAACAAGGAAGATATTTAGTATCATTAGTCATTAGGGAAATGTGAATTAAAACTACAATGAGTTACCACTGCATATTTATTAAAATGGCTTAAATTCGAAAGACTGACCATGCCAAGTATTAGTAAGGATATAGAAGAACTAGAACATTTTCAAAGTGCTGGTGGGAATGTAAAATTACATAACCACTTTGGACAACAGTTTGACAGTTTCTTAAAAAGTGAAGCATATAGTTATCATATGATCCAATCATTCCACTCCTAGGCATTTTCCCAACAGAAAGGAAATCCTGTGTTCCATAGGTTCTGTATTTGTGGATTCAAACAACTGCACATTGAAAACATTGGGGAAAAAATTGCATTTGTACTGTATCTGTACAGACTTTTTTCCTTGCCATTATTCCATAAACCAGACATCCTCAAACTACGGCCCATGGGCCACATGCCGCCCACCTAGGACATTTATCCAGCCAGCTGGGTATTTTTGCTGCAGCTGCCTGTCCTGCTTAGCAGCCGACTCTCCCCGGGCCCACAGTGCGCACTCTCCAACGATCTGAGGGACAGTGAACTGGCCCCTGTTTAAAAAGTTTGAGGACCCCTGCCATAAACAATACAACATAACAGCTATTTACATTATTAGATATATTATAAGTAAGCTAGAGATGATTTAAAGCATAAAAGAGGATATGGGTAGGTTATATGCACATACTATGCTATTTTATAGCAGGGACTGGAACATCCTCAGATTTGGGTATTCCTGGGAGGTCCTGGAATGAATCCCCCACAGGCACCACCGACTGTACACAATGTTTCTAACAGCTTTATTTGTAATAGCCAAAATCTGGAAGCAATTCAAATGCTCATCAACAGATGAGTGAATAGACAAATGTAGTATATCCATACCATGAGGTACTACTCAGCAATGAAAAGCAATAAACTATTGATACATACAGCATGAATGAATCTCAGAATAATTATACTGAGTAAAGGAAGCCAAACCAAAAAAAGGGTACATAGTATATGATTTAATTGATGTGAAATTCTAGAAAATGCAAATTAATCTGTAGTGACAGAAAACATGTCTGTGCTTACCTGAAGCAGGGCAGAGAGAATGGTGTAGAGTGAGAGGAAGAGACTACAGATCAGCATGAGGAGATTTTGGGAGTTGATCGGTATGTTCATTATCTTGACTAGCGTGATGGTTTTAGTGGCATATCCATATGTCAAAATTTATTGTAGATTTTAAATAGTATGTGCAGGTTATTGTATGCCAATGATACCACAGTAAAGCTTTTTTTTAAAAAAAGCAGTAGAGTTCTCAAGTTGTTTACACTGATGTAATATCTTAGATTTGGCATTGAAGGAGTTTTTAGTGACTTCGGTGAGGGCAATTCCTGAGAAGTGGAGCTTTTTCCCTCTTAGTTGAAGGTAATTGCTCAGAGCTACACTCATCCAATTGGCATTATCAGTTACTATTTTTTGAACACTCACAGCTTTGTATTTTTACTGTACTAGGATTCTTTATATAAATATGAATATTACACTAAAATTACATTTTTTAAAAATTTCCCTTTTTTTGTTGTTGTTCTGTTTCCCCCAGATTTATATGGCTATTTGGAGGAAGAAGAGGAAAGTACCACAGTTCAAAAATTTATAGACCATCTGCTTCATAAAGATGTGGTGGATTCTGGGATGTTGGAAGATCTTGGAAGGAAGGAAAACCAAGACAAGAAGCAGCAGAAGGATCCTCGTCTTACCATGGAGATGAGACATAAGCAGGTGGGAGGGAAAAACAAAATTAAAATGGATAACAGGAAGCAGTCTTTGTGTAACACATTTAATAAGCTTAAATAAAGACATAGGCTTTATTATGAAAAAGGGTGCCATCTGTGGTTTGGTTAGAAAGAATAAAAATAAAATATAAGAACTTCAGAAGAAAAATAATTCTCATAAACTGAGGGGAGGAAACAATTTAAGAAATAACCAAAAAAAGATTAATTGATTTTTGCCTAAGACTATAGAGGCAAACTTTGTTAGAATGTGGTACTTCCGGCTCCCTGCGTAATGGTGAGCTCTCTGGACTCCGAATGTGGTACTTCCAATTATAAATATGTAGATTGCTTGAATTTGGTTTTGTATTGAGACATCAGTATATTAATATTATGAATATTCTGGTCAATTTTGTAAAGATAATTCTTTTCTAGACAACTGAAATTCACTCATTTTGTGATTATAATTTTAAAAGGCGGAAAGATCTGAATTAAATCTAGTTCATCTGTTTTGAATTAGAAAGGCATGTGGGAACTTTTTTTTTTCTCCAAAGGGAATAGGTTATAGGAAAAAGACTGGTATCCCAACACTTTGTAAAGGAGCCTCAGAGAATCAGAATGACCGAGTCTTTACCATATGTCCAGAACTAAGACTAAACTGGCATTAATGTCTGTACATGTGTGTGCTTTTTTATAACAGTGAATTTCTGATTGCTAATTTGAAAATCACTGCTTTAAATCATTAAATCATTCAGATATGCCTCAGCACTGGGGATGTTGGAGCAACGGGTAGAAGTATGATTCTGGTTTAGATTTATGACAAAAGAGAGGGAAGAAGATTCTATAAGATATGTATCCATTGTCTAGAAGTCTTATCACAACTAGAGAGTAAGATAAGGGTAAAGTTAAGTGAAGCAGGAAGGAAATTTGTACCTAGCTAGGAAGTCCTCTAAAGAATTAATAGGTTTGAAAAAAGTGAATGTGCTTATTCACATTTTTAGTTTCCAAATATGATCCAGAATCACTGGTATATTTAAATAATAATAGAAATGAATAAAGAGTTGTGCTCCTCCTTAAGGAAATAAATCACTGTTCTATCCTTCACAATGGAGCCTCCAAAAAGTATCCCTATTCTTTCTTGACTTATAATTAGAATGCAGACAGGGCCTAAGTAAAAGCAGTAATGTATACCTTGGACAGTCTCATGGGTGGGAAATAATTACTAAATAAGAATCCAGAACTCAGGATTTGGCCCATTAGATTATCAGTTTCTCTGTGATGCAAATCACTCCTTGATGATTTGAGTCATCTTCATCTGACTTCATCTAAAATTTTGTATTGGCACTTACCCACTAAACAAAGGAATTCCCCCTATTCTGCCTATAAACAGTGGGGGCCTGAGCCACAATATTTCAAACTTGTGTTCAAAACTTCAGAGTGTATTCTAAGGTTTTGCATGTCCCTTGCTGCTTGAAAGGCTGCATTTCTTTTTCTTTTTTTTTTTTTTTACAAAAGGCTGTATTTCAACCCTGTTATATTCTCTTTAAGGTAAAAGAAAATCGTTTAAGACGTGAAAAGGAACTGGAGTGCCAGAGAATCAAGAAGGCCCTGAAAAAATCAGCCTTCTTAGAGGCTCAGTGTCTGGTGCAAGAAGAGAAGAAAAGGAAGGCTCTGGAGGCCAAGAAAGAAGAAGAGGAGATTCAAAGGGAGATGGTAAAGCTGCGGAGGGAGATAATTGAGAGGAGGCACACTGTGGAAGAAGCATGGAAAATGTAAGCCAGTGTGATAAGCAGTGTGGAGTTTTTTGGTTTAAGCAGTCATCTTGGAAGGGCTCTAAAGTTTTTAAAATGCTCAAACATTGCAATAACAAAAAACAAAAGCAAAATCACCCACTATTCCACCATCTTAACAAATTAATTTCATTTTTCCGTGTTTCTTCCTGGTCTTGGTCCCTTTACATACTTAATTACAACCATAAAGTACATTTAATTTGTTATCCTGCTTGTAATTATCAATAACACATTGCCTGGAGTCCTGAGGTCTGTATATTATTCCATTGTGTTCCTATATCATAATTTATGTAATGAATTCCTCCCCATACTGGTAAACATTTCAGATTTTTCACCATTATATTATTGCAATGAGCATCCTTAAGCATAGAGCTTTCTCATTCTTCTGAATTATATTCTTAGAATAAATTCTTAAGAGTGTATTTACTGAATTAAATAGATAAAGGCCTTTTTATGACTCTTAAAACATTGCCAAATTGCTCTCAAAGTGAGTTGTACTCATTTATCTATTGCCAGCAATGGGCCTCTTTACCACACTTTTCTCATCATTTTCAATATTTTTACACTTTTAATAGGTATCATTAATTATATTTATATGGCTACATAATTTTAAGGTTGAACATGTTTCCTATGTGTGTTCAGTAATTGTGCTTTGTCTTATTGTGAATTCCATGTCTTATTTTCTGATAATCATATGGAAAGTCACCATTGCCTTACTGCCACTGATAAAGAAAAAGAATATTGGACATAGGAGGAAAATAAAAGTAGTCCTTATAGGATGTAGTACTGTAATCCATCCTCATTCAGAAAATCAGCTTTATAAGTAAAATAACTGAAGTATTTATTCTGAGAAACAGCACTGATGCATGAACTGCGAAAGTCTTGGAACAATGTGTCTAAAGTGTCTGAACACTCAAACTGAGAGGCCAGAAAGACCTATTAGATAATCCTTCCCACCCTCATCAGCTTTTCCCCATGTGCTTGATTGCTCTTATTCTATCCAATTTAAGACAGCTCAGCAGTGGATGTGCTTCATTCCTTCAAGTACCAGACTCAGGCCTCCTCCAGATTGCTGTTCCTTCAGAAAGCAGTTGCCAGTGTTTTAGTGAGTTCCTTCTAACATCAACCTTGCTTTTTAGATTGATCCCAAGCCCTGGAAAAACTAGGCTGACCTAAAATAAATTGTGAAAACAAGTAATATTTGATGGTGGCAGAATGCTCTGCTCACAGTGGGCACTCAACGAATGTTCACTGACCAGTCATTTCTTTTAAAAGTTAAAATCTTATCTGTTGTTACAGTGAGAACAGATAATATGTTGTACTTGTTGGAGGATATACTGATTTAAACTTTCCAGAAAGCAATTTAGCAATGAACAAGTCATAAAATGGATTACCCTTGACCTGGGAATTCCAGTCCTAGGAAAACTGCTCTCAGAAAATGATCAGAAAGCAGACCTTTAAAAATTTGTACACAAAGATTTTTTTTTTTTTTTTGAGACAGAGTCTTACTCTGTTGCCCGGGCTAGAGTGCCGTGGGTCAGCCTAGCTCACAGCAACCTCAAACTCCTGGGTTCAAGCTATCCTCCTGCCTCAGCCTCCCGAGTAGCTAGGACTACAGGCATGTGCCACCATGCCTGGCTAATTTCTTTTTCTATATATTTTTAGTTAGCCAATTAATTTTTTTCTATTTTTAGTAGAGACAGGGGTCTCGCTCTTGCTCAGGCTGGTTTCGAACTCCTGACCTTGAGCGATCCACCTGCCTCAGCCTCTCAGAGTGCTAGGATTATAGGCATGAGCCACCGCACTTGGATAATTAAAATAACATTATTTATAATAGCAGACATTAATAAATGATAGAGAAATTATTAAATAATGATTGTACAATGAAATAGGGCTGACTTTTTTTCTGGGTGGAAATATGGATAGCTTTTATTCTCTAGTTTTTCACAATAAGCAGATACTACTTTCATCACAGATATATATATATATATATATATTCTAATGTTATTTTTAAAAATAAGATTCATGGTATCAGAACTATATTTCTTTAACTCTCACCATGACCTGCCTATAACCATCTAATATAACATTGTTATAGCATTAGTAGTTTGGAAATAGTCAGTAAAATTTTATTGTTAACTTATTTGTAAGCTATCATAAATCTGCTTTATTGCATAGTTCTAAAGTATTTGTTTCAAGGTACTTATTAATTACAAAGGAAAAGATAATAACTTTATACTGAAGCCACCTTAACAAAATGATGGTTAATATCACTAATAATAAAACATAACATTGTATGCCTCTGTATGATATATGAGAATGAATGAGAGAATATCTATACATTATTCTGGCATGCCTCTCAGTCTGAGTCTCCACAACTATAAAGTGAAGTTCCAGAAAGACTAGGTAACTTGTCTGAGTTTTCACAGCTGTTTTGCGGCCAGAGCTTGTGAATTCTGATTTCTGACTAGGATCTATGTTTGCCACATCATTAATAGTACATACTTTATAGACATACACATACCTGTGTAATAAATATACTCCAATAAGAAGGCCATAGCTATGAGCTTGCTTGAATTGGTGAGTGAAGGAGGGATGGGCTGGATGAGAAAAAATAGATAGGTGGGTGGGATTAGAAATAGAAAGGGGATTACCAGAAACATAAGCAACAGAGTTATTAAGAGATTCTGATTACTTATGTAAATGCCTTTTCCTTATTGTCATTAAGTTTTATTTTTTCTCTTTTCAGCTATTTTAGAATTATTCTAGATTCCATTCTCTCCTTAGTCAATAACACTTGATTCTTCTATTATTTTTCTTCCTAGAAATCTTCTCCCTAAAAAACTTTGTGGTATAACTCTCCTTCCTTTCTTACTTGAAGACCTCTTTTTCTTCCCCATTATAAGAAAAGAGAGGCCAGGCGCGGTGGCTCACGCCTGTAATCCTAGCATTCTGGGAGGCCGAGGCGGGCAGATTGCTCGAGGTCAGGAGTTCGAAACCAGCCTGAGCAAGAGCAATACCCCGTCTCTACTATAAATAGAAAGAAATTAATTGGCCAACTAATATATATAGAAAAAATTAGCCGGGCATGGTGGTGCATGCCTATAATCCCAGCTACTTGGGAGGCTGAGGCAGCAGGATTGCTTGAGCCCAGGAGTTTGATGTTGCTGTGAGCTAGGCTGACACCACGGCACTCATTCTAGCCTGGGCAACAAAGTGAGACTCTGTCTCAAAAAAAAAAGAAAAAAGAGAGAATTTATTATTTTCTAAATTAAAGAATACCTAGTAGTTGTTAACTCTCAAATTTTGATCAAAGTATGGTTCATTATTAAACACAATTAAAATACTAAAGTATCTATAGGACTTTCTACTTTTCAAAGTACTTTATAACAATTTTATTTCATTTAATCTGTATTTTATAAGGAAATAAACTAAGCTTTCCCCCCACCCCAAAAGTCACCCTACTACTTAGTTTTAGAGCCAGATCTAAAAATTTGTGTTTTCTGATGGAAAATTCAGCATTCATTCCACTACAGTAGGTAGTAATTACTCATTTTTAAATCTATTGTATATAAATATATTTTATAATTATTATTAATAGAGAGAAGAAAAGGCAAGAAGAAATTTCTCAAAAGAATCTAGAAAAAGGCATGTTTCAAAGTACTCACATTCTTCTGGATGAAGAAAAAATGGCAAAAGAAAGAAAAAGGAAACTGAAAGAATTATTAATCCAAACTTTCAAGGAAAATCAACAGGTGAGATTTGTAATGTCTCTTTATTCAGTGTTCTGGAATATAAATGACAAGGAGCTCCATCAGGAATGGGATAAAGTAAACACTAAGTCCAAGTGAGCCTCATCACAAATACCCAAAGTGCCCACACCATTTGTTCTGTGCTGCCCAGCTGAGCTGGTACACAGGGCACTATACTAATCTAAGCTAGTCTTTATATTTTCTCATGGGATCCTGGGAAATTGGAGGGATAAATTTAGTACTTCTTCCTAAATTACACTTTTCAGAATAGCATTTAACTGTAATACTAAGGTAGCTCTCTGACAATTTTTCAAATCTTGGGTTCCACTTTGATAGTCTTAAGGACCATTGTGTTCTAGATTATTCAGAAGATATGAAAACCAGTTACTTGCCTTTTGGTAGCTCAGATCCTAAGCAATGATATGCTTATGTCTGTTCTTATCTTTATAATGGTCTACATTTTATTTTACCCTTTTTCCGTTTCTTTTTCTTTCTCTTTTTGTAAAAATAACTGGCCAGTTTTTTATAGACAGATAAATATTCACCTCAAGCTACTTCAAGCAGGTTTTTTTTCAATGAAGTGGATTTGATAAAGGTATGAATTTGGGGCTTATAACATTTCAGGCAAAAGTAACTACTTGGCAGATTTGTAAATGAAAAGGTTGGATGAGAAAAAATAAATATGTATATTTTATATCCTACAATACCCACCCCAATGCTTTAGGCATTGCTGAAATTCAGTGAAAGTTAATGAAATAAATACATGAATGAATGAGTTTAACAAGACAAAAGAAAATGTTAGGAGGATATTGAGGCTTTTTGATAAATGTAGGGATAGGCTTATAAAGGCCCCAGAAAACAATAACAGAATATGATATGGGGAAAACTAAGATATGAGAAAAAATAAGGTGGTCAAGACAATATTTTTTAAAAAGATAGACACATTTGATGGCAGCATTTTGGACTGATAGGCAGGAAGTTGTAATTATTCAGACATTAAACAACAAAATTTGGTCAGAGTTTTGGCTTCAGGAAAAGAGAAGGAAAGGTGATAGGAGGAAATGGTAGGAGTTGAAATTAACATTTTGAGAAAGATTAACAAAGACTCTCAGATTCTGTATCCTTCATGAGACAGATGGAGTTAGTATATCCTCCTATAATAGCAGTTTAGATTTCTAAGAGAAAATAGGAAGAGAAATGAGTATTCAGGGGTCCATCTTGAGAAGGCATAAGGAAAAAGTACCATGATGTGTTACCCAATGAATGAGAGAGGACTACAACATACATTCTCTTAAACATTAATTTTTAAAGTGTATTGAAGTCCACCATAAAATCATACATGTTTTAGATGAAACTGGTAGATACAAATCTTAGTTCCATATACAGAATTTTACAAAATTAGTGACTCATCTAAAAACAGATTATTACTTGGTTTTAAAAGGACCAGTCAGTATATTTAAAAAGGGGAAATGAGATATAATGAATAAAGTACCCCTACTTTGCCACAGATTCTGCTTAATTTGCACCTATGCTTTATTGTTTTTAAGTTTTTATTTCAAAATAATTTTTGACATGAAGAGAAGTTTCAAGAATAGTGCAGAGAGTTCCAGCATACCCTTCACCAAGATTTCCCCAATGTTAACATTTTACATAAGCATAGTATAATTATTAAAACTAGGAAATTGACATTGGTTCAATACCATTAACTAAACTGTAGACCCTATGAGAATATTGCCAGTTTTTCCACTGATGTCTTCTTCCTGTTCCAGACTCAATCCATAACTTCACATTGCATTTTCTTAGCCTTGTCCAGTCTATGACATTTCCTCAGTTATTCCTTGTCTTTTATGAGCTTGACATTTTTTTAAGAGAACTGGTGAGGTATTTTGTAGAATGTCTCTCAATTTGAGTTTTCTGGTGTTTTCTCCTGCTTTGATTGAGATTTTGTGATTTTGGTAAGAATGCTATAATAAGTGATACTGTGCCCTTCTCAGTATATCCTATTAAAGAATACATAATTGTTGGTGTCAACTTCAATCACTTGGTTAAGTATGTGTTTGCTGGGGTTCTCCATTGTAAAGTTGCTATTTTTCTTTTTTCATGTCTTGTGGGAGATATTGTGAAACTATGTAAATATCTTGTTTCTCCTTAAACTATCAGCCATTAACTAACTGTAGCATACATTGGTGGATCTTGCCTATAACAGTTATTAATGTGGTATTTGTCTAATGGAGATTTTTGTATATTCCTCATTTCTTCTATGTTTGTTAACTGAAATTCTTTTAGAAAGAACTATTCCCTTGTTTATTCATTTATTTATGCAATTATTTACTTTATTCAATATGGGCTCATTGATATTTATTTTATTCTATGGCTCATAATCTAGTATTATAGCTGTTTACATTGTGATTCAAATTGTTCCAACTTTGGACATTGAAATAGCTGTATAGAGTAGTTGGAGGAAGACTTTACAGAATCTGTTTTTAGGAGTTGCTCTATCTCAGATTCCTTTAATTCCTGTAATTCTTTGTGCTTTGACTCTGGATTTTATTTGTTCCTCAAAACAATCTCTTAACATCTCATTTGGGCCATGTTATTTAATAGGAGACTTTCTGAGAGAAACAGGCTTGTCTTATCAAAACACAAGTTCAGGTGCAGCACTATTCAGGCATCTTTCCTACACATTTAATTGTCAAGTCTCTTTGCTTTATCAGTAACATCTGTTTTTTGTATAGAAACTTTCTGCTTCCAGCTTATCCTATTTTCTCTTTGATCTTGCGCTGAAATCTCTTGATTCAGCTATCCACTTGTCTCTTTAGCAGAAACAACAAGGGATTAACTATGAATCTTATACTATTTGGAAAGTGGCCTTCTTAATTCTCATCCTATTTTGAAATACATTTTTTTGTTTTCTTAATAAGATTAGAAACTCCATGATCTTTCCTGCTTGTGAAAAGTGAAAGGAACGAAGAAAGATGGGTGACACTAACCTGTATCTTAGTTCTCTGGGAGAAGGTTTTGATTTGCTTATTTGGTTGGATTTTTCTATTACAGAGTAGGATAGCAATGACCCAAAGGAATCATTCATTGTTAAAGTTATGCTTGTGACATAGCACCTTCCAAAGTCCACCTCAAATTAAACCAAGGAAATGTGGAGATACTGTATATGGAAAAGAGGCCTGTATTTTTTTTTTCCTGAGGATGATGGAAACTGTAGTTAAAAACCTCATTTATTTCCTGTGATTCCTCTTCAAAGATCTTAGTTTTATCAGGACTGCCTGCACACCACTGAAGCAAAATCATTTCTGAGCTGACACCTAGCAACCCTCCTCTCAGCAATGTTATCTTATGTTTGGAGAGGGAGATGAAGGGAAAAAGCCTCTTTGCAAAGAAAACTGCAGAGAAAGAGAAATGTCAGCACACCCATGAGAAAAATATTGGGATTCATGTAACTCTTCCCTCTAGGTTTATTGCCAAGGGCAATAAACCTAGAGGGAATGTTTATTGTGTGGTATACATTTTAGGAGATTTGAAGCATTATAGTTTATTTTATGTATCCAACTGTATAGAAATTTTCATCTACAGTTGTATCAGTTTATTAAGGAGGTTTTTTGTTTATTCTCTTGTTATGTTCTTTCTTCTCTCATGCTACGAGTAACCCAGATTTCCCATTCTCACAGAGGGGGCAGTGGTGGCCAAGTTACCAAAATACTGGGCTGGTGTTTTGCTTTTCAAAGTGCTATGAAGCTTTTTTTGATCCCAAAGGTTCTTATTTTTAAACATATGATTTTTCTGAAAAAAAAAGTAGCAATTACTTTTGAAAAAAGTAGCAATTAAATCTTTCTTTTAAAACATTGAGAAAAGGATGGCTAGCAGAGAAAAGGTTTTTCAGGAATAGGAAACAATATTGACATGGGTACAGAGTGATGAATAGTGCATGTGTATATGTATACACTTTGCAAAGAGAAATGGAAGCAAAAAGTACTGTTCAAAATTAAGTGTAATGAGATTGTTTCCTATTTGACCTCAAATTTGGGGATAATGCTGAGACTCAAAGGAAATAATGTTTGTAAAACTCATAAGAAACTAAACAAATATAAGGTTGTGGTATTACTATTTAATAAAACGCTTACTAAATTGAAAAATTGAGAAAAGGGTCTCTGGTATAAACGAAGACCATTCTCTAAAATTTTGTAGAATAGAATATCTTTTCTCCTAAACACTAGACGTTTCAGGTGAATATTTATAAGGATCTTGAGAGCCATGTGGGTGAGGAACAAATGACGTCACATCATTGTCTTACTGTCAGACTACCCTAAAGATAAACCAAGCATTCGTCTGATATATTCTGAGGCAAGCTGTGTTCTTGGCATAATTTGTGTATGTGGCCAAGGGTGGAGAAGGGTGGGCAGGGAATAGGGATTTTGGTGGAGAAGGGGAAGAAGGTTTCAAAGGAAGTAAAGGGAAAGGGAAGGAGAAGATGATGAGAGACAGTAGGTCTGCGTCTCCTAAAAACATGAGATCCTGAGAACTGATCCAGGCTGTGTTGGGAAAGGAGCCCTATCCTAATGAGTACTCAGGTCATAGGCTGCATTACAGTCACTTTTCTTTAAAAGAATCCAGAGAGTTTTATTCATTGAGAATTTACTATATGGTGAGACTAAGTGATTGCTTCCAGAAATTCTACTTCTTTTAGAGTGAAACAGAATAACATTTAGATAATTATAGCAATATTGATTATTGATTGAAGCTTTTTAGCAGAATTAAGCAGAATTTACAAAATGTCCTTATGTTAGTGGTACATGTTGACACAGTTATGGGTAAAATGATACAATATTTGATGTCTATGACAGAAAAAAAAAAGTTGGTAAGAAAGAGACAAAACAAGATTGGCTTTCTTTGGAACCCAGCAACAAGTGAGTCTTAGCACTGTGTTCCGGGAACTGAATATATTTTCTCTAATGTAATTAGTTATAGGAGTATAGATGGTTGAGGGCTAAAGGGGTGCTGTGATTCTTCTCTTTTCTTTGGGACAAGATTATGAAAATCAGGAATAGGCCGGGCACGGTGGCTCATGCCTGTAATCCTAGCACTTTGGGAGGCCGAGGCGAGTGGATTGCTCAAGGTCAGGAGTTCGAAACCAGCCTGAGCGAGACCCCGTCTCTACCAAAAATAGAAATAAATTAATTGACCAACTAAAAATATATATACAAAAAAATTAGCCGGGCATGGTGGCGCATGCCTGTAGTCCCAGCTACTCAGGAGGCTGAGGCAGGAGGATCGCTGAGCCCCGGAGATTGAGGTTGCTGTGAACCAGGCTGACGCCATGGCACTCACTCTAGTCTGGGCAACAAAGTCAGACTCTGTCTCAAAAAAAAAAAAAAAAAACGAAAATCAGGAATAGAATGGGTCATAGGATACTGCTTTTCCATGGCAAAATTCAGTGCTTCTCCTTCCTACTGAAGATTGATTTTGCCATGATAAAGATCTTCCTCTCTCCAGCCCCCAGGCACTTCATAGAATCCGTGGAATATTTTGCCCAGCTATCATGGTCCCCAAAAAGAAAACAAAAGTTGGAGTTATTGCTTCCTTTTGTAGCCTTAGGGTTTCTTTTCCTTTTGGCCTGGGAACAACAAGAAATTAATTGGGGCGTGGGTGTCTGGTCTGAAAGAAATGAAGCTTTCTTCCTGACATTCAAGCCTTGGCCAACTCCTTAGACCACTAGTTGTACCACAGTTAGTTCCATTCAGCAAAAATAGATTGTAAACTTGTTGACATTTTTGTCCTCTTTACAATTCATTGTTTATTTTTCTGTGACAGAGAATTTTGATGCAATTATCACTGAGCTTTCTGACAAAAGGGAAATAGCTAAGGAATTTTGATGAGTTACCCACTTCATTAATCAGAACAAGCATCTCTAGTGACAGGGTTAGAATTACAATGAAGATTAGATAGCAAATTGCTGTTCCACCTAGTGTCAATCATTCCCGGTGACAGCAGTGTGATTACACTTCAGGGAAGAGCTTTTCTTGCCAACAGAACAAGGGCAACTTCAGTGCAGGTAATAAATTTAGCAGGGCAAGCTGTCATTTCTTCTCTTCAGTGGAATCCTTAACAACCAAATGATGTCTTGTGGAAGATTTTGAGGGGAAGAAACCATTTCACTTTAAAACTTTGTAAATTTCACCTTGTAGTATTTTATTTTAGAAATTATTAGGAGTATATGCTTAGGAACAGTTCTTCCCACAGTGATTTTCTGTATTTTATTTACTTATATCAAACCTAAATTATTACTACAACAATGATAAAGAGATGGTAGAAGTTAGGAAGAGAATGCTATATTTGAAAATCTACCAGAATAAAAACATGGTACAAAAATAAATGAACTGGGAGAGAAATGGAGGCGAGTCAGAATAGTTACCTGGCTAGTTAAAACTTTAGTTCTCTTGGCTTAAAAGAAAAAGTAGTCCTCTTCGAACCCAGTTATGGTTTTAAATAATAGTTCTTATTCAAAGAGCAAAAAGATAGAGCACTATTGTAGTTTCGGAATGTAGAACTGAAGAGAAGAAGCAGGCCTGGGAGCAGCAGGGGGCGGGAGGAGTAGAGAGAATAAATAGATCATGTCTGTGGAAATGTGCCACTTCTCTGCCCTTCTAAATAAAAACAGAGAGCTAGCATCTTCTTCCAGAGAAGATAGGACTGCAAGTATATTCCTTGCCTAAATATTTTCTTCCAAGCACATTTATGGGACTCTTGTTTACCTGAATAATGTTTGCTACAAATCAAGAATAACTAAGTAGCTATTCTTGATCCATGCTTTGCTTTTTTATTTAAATTTTAATGCAATTGTTTCCACTGGTAGGTATTTATTCAAAGGAAAAGAAATTAGTATATCAAAAAGATACCTCACTCTATCAAAAAGATACCTCACTAATGTTTATTGCAGCACTATTTGCAAAGATATGGAATCGACCTAAGTGTTCATCAGCAGACAAATGGATAAAGAAAATGTGTGTGTGTGTGTGTGTATATATATATATATATATATATATATATATATATATATATATATGTATATGGCATGGAATACTATTTGGCCATAAAAAAGAATGAAATCATATAATTTGCAACAACATGGATGGAACTGGAGGTCATTATGTTAAATGAAATAAGCCAAGCACAGAAAGACAAATATCACATGTTCTTACTCATATGTGGGAGCTAAAAGAGTTGATCTCTAAAGGTAGTGAGTTGAATGATAGATATTAGCAGCTGGGAAGGGTGGGTGGGTGGCAGGGAGCAGGGAATGAGGAAATGTAGGTTAACAGGTAAAAACATACAGTTAGATACAAGGTATAAATTCTGTTGTTCAGTAACAGAGTAGTGACTATAGTTAACAGTGTAGACTGACTGTAGCACATTTCAAATTTATAGTTAACAATGTAGAGTAGAGTGACTATAGTGTATTTCAAAGTAGCTAGAAGAGAGAACTTGAATTGTTTCCAACACATAGAAATGATAAAACTCAAAATGATGGACACCTCAGATACCTTGACTTGATCATTACATATTCTGTAAATGTAACAAAATACCTATATATACCCCATAAATATGTAAAACATTATGTATCAATAAAAAAATCAAAATAAAAATAATTTTACTGGGATTGCTTTTTGAACAGGCAAGAAAAAACCAATAGCAAGTCAATTTCAAGAAAGCAGTTGCTGTATGAGTCTATCACTTTGCTGTTATTAACTTCTGAGTGGTAAAACTGTATTTTACCTTTAAAACCAGGCATTTTGCTCTCAACATCTCAACTCAAAATTTTCCTACCTAAATTCAGATATGTTCCTAACCAATGCTTTTCTACCATAGTAAGTTATATGTAGATTTTTTTTTTTTTCATTATAAAAGGAGCAAAAAATTTGTCCTTCCCTTTTAGGAGAGACTTTTTGCCTAACATATTAGAGTCATCAGGCTGCCTAAATCCTTAGGTGTACCACTGATTCTTTACTTTGTGAATTTAGTCATTATACCTTCCTCTACTTGAAGTTTTAGTTTGGTAAGATAAATCATAATAACATCTACAGTGTCTATTTTGTAGTTATGGTCTAAAAATTAATAAAATAGTACATGTAAATTGCTTTGAACTTTACAGAGAAAAGGACCATAGAAATTCAAGGACATTATTAATAGTATTGTTATTGTCAAGGTGGATTATGTTTGTACTGTTTCATCATTAGAAATAATCTGAGATAGTTAAAATTAGAAATAGCTACGCATAGAATATTTCACCAAGGCATTAAAGAAGAATCTCTTAAATGAATCTGGCAAATAGATGCCAGATATTTTATTTTGACCATGTCACACAAGTTAACACCCTTTTTTTCTATGCTATATTTTATGGAGCAGATAAATAATGGAAAAAGCATACCCCCTCAACCTGGCCCCTGTGTGTCTTCTCCTTGTTATGTCTGAAGGCTTATCCAGTAGTCAGTATATCTTCTTTCCTTCCTCCCTTCCTTCCCTTCTTCCATTCTTCCTTCCTTTCAGGGATTCAAAGTATAAAGGTCTGGAAAATGTGTCCTCCTTTGACATAATGGAAAGGGAATAAGGGCTTGTTAAAATTTGTCGTCGTTTCTCCTAGTGAGAAATTATGATAAAGAATATTGTAAGCCGGGTGCGGTGGCTCACGCCTGTAATCCTAGCTCTCTGGGAAACTGAGGCGGGCGGATCCTTTGAGCTCAGGAGTTCGAAACCAGCCTGAGCAAGAACAAGACCCCGTCTCTACTATAAATAGAAAGAAATTAATTGGCCAACTAATATATATAGAAACAATTAGCCAGGGATAGTGGCACATACCTGTAGTCCCAGCTACTTGGGAGGCTGAGGCAGAAGGATCGCTTGAGCACAGGAGTTGGAGGTTGCTGTGAGCCAGGCTGACGCCACGGCACTCACTGTAGCCTGGGCAACAAAGTGAGACTCTGTCTCCAAAAAAACAAACAAACAAAAAAGAATATTGTGTCATTTGTCTAAATGAATTCTAGCATATTCTTCCTTATGTTATTAATCTTTTTATTTATATATTCTCTCTCCCTATAACCTCTCAAAAGTAGAGATTAAATCTTAAACAATAGTGTTCAGAGTTCTCAAATTCAAACACAGTGGTAGGTGCTTAGTAAAAGTTGAAATGGTGAAAGTTAAATATTTTTACAGAGGAGGAAGCAGTAAATAGGGCTGACCCTGATAAAGCTGCCAAGTTCTTGAAGCTGGCTGTCAGGCATCCCCCATACTTCTCTCAAAGTCACTTCCTGTGTGGTTACTTTCTGTTTTTGTGCTCCCACACTCCGTGCCACTCTTAGATTTGCCATCCCATTTGTGAGACCTATTCCCTTCTCTTAGGAAACTCACAACATCATGGAAGTCAGTAACACAGTGAGTATGGCTTAGTATGATGAGGGATTGACTTCAGAAAGCATAGATTGCTCTGGGAACACAGTGGATAGGGGCTTACATTTGGGGAGAGGGGTTGGTCATAGGAGGGCTTCTTGAGGGAGGTGACTCCTGAAGTAGTAGTCAGGCAGAGAGAGAGCAGAAAAGAAGGACAGAGTAATTAGTATGAACATGGATAGGAAAGTGTGAAACAGCATGTTCGGTGTTAAGGCTGAAAGCTGAAAGTAATTTGATCTATAAGGTGCATAAAATTTGCTGAGAAGATAGAAGATATAGGCAAAGACTAGGTCTCAGCAATTTTCTTAGACTAGAATTATGAGTAAAGTACTACTCTGGGGACATCCTTAGGGTCAGTAGACTTTGTCTAATTTGTTGTCAATTGTATATAGTAGAAGATTGCAGGTAGTTTGAACATCTAGTCTTTCAAGGCTCACTAATGCCCTAACATGGTCAATAGTAGCCGAGCTGAATTTATTGTGTTTGTTAGCTGTTTTAATCTCTGGTACCAGAGACCCTATTCTATCCTCATGGGCTCTCCCATGCTTACTTGTGTAGGACATAAGTGGTGTCAGCAACAGGAATGAATTAAATGGTTGGTATTTTAAGTTCAAGACAGCCTGGCAGGGGAAGTCATATCAGAAGCAAGTCTTTCAAGCTTCTCAAACAAGCCCTTTACTTTATTTCTTAGATGGAAATTGTTATTCCAGCTCCTCACAGGACAGGTGCCTTACAATGAAAATTAAGTATTTTATTTTAAGTCATGAGGCTGAGAATGCCTCAGTTACACGACTTGAATATTTCTTGTCACTGTTAGCATACAGGAATTGTGCTTTGTTCTCTTCCATGAAGACAACACTTCTAGATTAGGTTAAAAAAGCATGAAGGGAAAATCTAAGGAGATGGCTCTCAATATTAGGTATTAAAAACACTATCGCTGATGGGTGGTGATATTCCAAATGTTTCCACTGCAGTGTCAAAAACGGTATTTCTCTGCCTGGCACAAGCTGATTCTCAATCAGAGGATTAAGCTGGGGAAAGCTGGGACCCTGTCCGACTGGAAGATTCAACTGAAGGTCCTGCGGGCCTGGAGAGATTACACAAGATCCCAGAAGTTGCAGCGGGAGACTCAAGCCTTGGAAAATAATCTTAGAGAAGAAAACAGGTACCATTACTTATACCGTTATTATTTATAAACATAGTATGTTTATCTAGTACATTTTCCTCCTGAAGAATCCAGAAATAAACTTTAAAAATGCTGTTGACTGGAATCATCTTAACCGCTTATAAAATATGGTAATCACAGTTTTTCTATGTTACATCTCAAACTAGAAATTTTCACTGAAAATTATAAGCAAACAAAATGATTTGATTAAAATATACTAATGTACATGATTTTCTTTCTTTAAAGGAAACAAGTATTAGGCTTTTCACTTGCCTTCTGGTGTAGTAGGATTGTACCTTGGACCATCTTACAATTCAAAAGAGGGAGTTTGGTTTATTTGCCAATAATTCTCATTGATAGAAATCACTGTCTGCACATAGAATGTTAATTAAGTACACAGGGAACATCCATCTGGGAAGGCCAACCTGCCAGGAGTGATTCCTCCCACTATGCTGTCTTTTGTTCCACACCTTATTTAGAGGTTTTTGACATCTTTATATTAGCTTCCTCTTATGCTTGTTAATGACACAAAATTTTACTTTCAAATGAAGTTTGCTTTATTCTATTTTCTTAAAATTAAATACATTTCTTTTTCTCATTTCCAAATTTAACTTTGCATTCTTGAATCAAAATCATAGCTATAGAAGGAACCATTTGTTTATTTGGGGGAGGGGGATTCATGTTCTTATGTGTAATCATTTCTCTACTGTCAATTCTATCATTCATTCTGAAAAATTGAGTGGATGGTATATGGAATTATTATGTAGAAGGGCAGTCCCTGGAGCTGTGCAATCCTGTGACAGCATCAGACCCTGGAGACTGATGCATGGCTTCTTGTCCTCAAAAAACTCCAGTTTGTATGGGAAAACAGGAACTAGAGACAGTGCAGGTGTTGAGTAGTATTGCGAACTGAGTAATACATTCCCATCTGCTGCTGAGGATGTGGGAGAGGGAAGCGTTGCTGTGGCCAAGGAGGCTTCTAAAGAGTACCAGGAAAGGCTTTATCAAGATGATGGGTCTTGATCTGGGGTCTGACAGTAAATAGGATGTTACTAGGTGGAGTTGGGGAGATGGAGGTGATGGCATGAAGTATAGCCATCCAGATTGGCTGGAGATCATCAAGCATATGGTTGTCAAGTTCATCAACTTCTGGAAACCCTTGAATGCCAGGACAAGAAGTTTAAATATTCTTTGGTAAATAAAGGTGAATATTTGAAGGTTTTTAAGGAGGAGGGTGACCTAGGCAATTTCCCTTTCCTACAGTATACTGGGAGAAATTTTCAATGGAAAAAAAAGGCAAATATAGAAATCTCTCTGATAGTTTGTGTCCAAAATCTGAGGACCTAGTGATTGATATAAGGAATTAGGATGATAGCTTACTGAAAAAGGAATAGCTGGCAAGATTTTTGGGGTAAAGAAGGGAAACTGGAGCTGTTATAAAGTTGAAGCAATGTGAGTAAGGGCATAGGTGAGTGGAAATTAAGCTGTTGAAGTTAAGTGGCCTATGAGATTTACATGCTAGAAGAAACTTGTATAAGAAAAATCTGGAGAATTTAAGATTCCATTCCAATTAAACTGTTTAAATATAAAAGCACTAAATGGGGATTTCATAATAGCATGATGTGCCAATTTTTTTAAAAAAGATCTTCTCAGAACTTTTTGTCTCATATATGTGAATTATTTTCAGGTGTCTATTTTTAAATGTTCAGAATGAGTACTAAACTTTTTTAAACTGCCACAGTTAGAAAATATTTAACTTGTAATAATTTTTTACTATAAAGCCTTAGAGCAAAAAAATCCTAAAGCAAGAAAGTACCTCAAGGATTGTCTGTCTGATTCAGCCCCTCATTTTACAGATGATAAAAGTAAGGCCCAGAGACAATAAATGACTCTCTCAGGGTTATGGAGCTAATAGAAGCTGGACCAGGAGTAAAGCTTTGTCTGTTTGATTCTGAGTCAGATACTTTTTCCTATGCCACAGTGCTCAGTCTGTTAAAACAAATAGCCTCTAGGTCATGGTTCCCTCAGACAGCCATGTTTTTCAGTTATGCTGCAATTTACTTTCATTTGTTGCAGATGGAAAATAAAAGTGGCAGTTAACAAATGGCAAGTCATGCTAGAAATATATGATGAAAAAGAAGTTATTAAAAACAAGCTTCCTTTGTGTTTTATTTCCTACAAATCCCTGGCTCTCTGTATGCTGTACTTTGTTCTAGAGATTGTTTTAGGAAATTAAGTTGGGTGGTTTTTGTTTAAAAATGGTTAGGATATTAAAGGTGGAGAAAAAAAGCTCATGGGTAGCTACTACAAGCGGAAATCAAGAAATTTCATGGGTTTGAGGGTATCAGAAGAGCACCCTTTTTGCTGTGCTTATTAGGGTTTCTCCCAGTGCCTCAATGGACATGAGTCCATGATGAATGAAGAACTCAGTTGCCTCCTCTCTCACTATTTAACTTGATGGGGTTTTCAAACATTCTTTCTAAACAGTGAGCTCAAGGGATGGAAGACAGCATTTATTATAATATGTTACTCATTGTAGAAACTTAACTCTCACACAGATTGACAAAACACAGGTGATTCTGTGGCCCATTCACCTGGACATTGAAATCATTTGTTATGTCCCTTATTCAGATGTCATCTGTGACCTCATCCTCCAGCTCCTCCATCCACATTTGTTTTGCCACCTGGGGTTTTTACTCGTTGGCCTGTTCCCCATGCTGGGCTTTTTTTCTTTTTCCTCTTTCCTTTCTGTTCTCCCCACCCTCTCTTTGGAGCAATAACAAATCCCTCTCTTGTTAGTATTTATAATTTTGCAACTATCTTCTCTTATTGAGCCTGTGCTCAGAGTCTCGCCTAACTCCAAGGATTTATTCACTTATTTCTTCTAAAAATGCATCTTGCTTTCCCTAATAGGAGTTGTGATCACTCTATTTTTGTCCATCTCTTTTTTTTAAAGGAGTAATGGTAATGGTGTTATAAAATTTCAATATAATATTGTGATATAATTTCAACATTAGCAAATATTTCTGAACTCTGAGGATTTGCTTACTTAGGTAATGTGGCAACATTCTATTACACACACTAAGTTAGACCTTTTGACATATGGTGGTTATTGAAATATGAACTGTGTTTTCTGTTTTCTTAGCATGTTCACTTTTATAAGCTGGTTCCAGACCTTCCACTCCTTCTCTCTCCCTCCTTCCCTGAATTTATGGCAAGCCCCAGACAAAATTGGGAAGACAAAATTCAGTCTTCTGCCAATGCTTTCTGAGCCCTGCTTCCCTGATTTCTCACTTCTCTCCTAGGAAGATCCTCTGCCCTTCACAACATTTTCTATCTTGCACCAGTGCTCTGGGCCTTTCCCAGACGTGCTTTTATCGCTTCCCTCTGTCCCTCAAGTCCCTCACTCTTTGTTACTGCAATCCTCAATTGATGTGTTCTCCCTTCCAGGAAACGTATTTATACTTTAACAGGAATTGTCTGAAAACGGTGCCTAAAACATAAGTCACAGTAATTTTAGGGTACTGTGGTAGGCTAGTGAAAAAACTGGCCCTTTGGCATTTCTCAAATGATGTCATTCATTTATTCGTTCGTTCATTCTGTTTGATGGAATGAATTTATTCAGTCAACCAGCTTTACTGATGCTTACTGTATACTAGACCCTCTCCTAAGTACTAGGAATGGGACAAAAAGTATTAAACATTCTTGCTTACTAGGAGTTTTTCATCTAAGTAGGGGAATTAAAGATTATACCTAAGTATTAAAAATAATTGCAACAAAAGACACCCTAAGGTAAATACTTAGGAGTGAAATAGACTTGGCTATTGGGCATTATAATCCCCTCAGGAGCTTTTTTTTTTTGTTTTTTTTTTTTTTTTTTTTTTGAGACAGAGTCTCGCTTTGTTGCCTAGGCTAGAGTGAGTGCCGTGGCGTCAGCCTAGCTCACAGCAACCTCAAACTCCTGGGCTCAAGCAATCCTGCTGCCTCAGCCTCCCAAGTAGCTGGGACTACAGGCATGTGCCACCATGCCCGGCTAATATTTTTCTATATATATTAGTTGGCCAATTAGTTTCTTTCTATTTATAGTAGAGACGGGGTCTCGCTCTTGCTCAGGCTGGTTTCGAACTCCTGACCTCGAGCAATCCGCCCGCCTCGGCCTCCCAGAGAGCTAGGATTACAGGCGTGAGCCACCGCGCCCGGCCTCCCTCAGGAGCTTTTTATAAATAGGAATTTATGGGCCCGACCTCTGAGAGAGGCAGAATGTAACTAAGTAGAAAAGGGTAGTTTTCAGTTTGAGGAAAAACTGGTAAACTAGTACATAGGCAGGCTTGTGTGGAAACAGGTCGGGGGAACCTGCCAGGCTCTTCCCTGCAGCAGGGAAGTGAGGCTGAATTGAAAATAGACTGTCAGATAGTCCCATTTCCAGTACTCCTGACTTCAGTGTTCTTTTGGGCAGTAATTTATGGAGTGTATCTGTTAATCTTGCTCGATTGTCCTTCTCTCTGTGCTCACCTGGGTATGCAGGTGAGTAGCCAGAAGCTGCGTAGCATCCGCAGCTAGTAAAGCTCCTGATATCTCTGTCAGACAGGCAGGAGGACCAGACTTTTGTATTGCCTGGCTCACTTTAAAACTTTTTAAGACAGAATTGTCTCATCTTCCACTTTTTCCCTGGGGGCTACCTGGTGCATTTTTGAAAGCATGAGCTTATTCATTCCTATTCCTACTGAACCTGCTCATCCTAAATGCAACTGTTCCTGTCACTGCTGTTTTATATTCTGCATCAGATTTCAGCACTCAATCTGATCACTAGTATGTGGTTATTTATCATTTCTCATTCGCTTTTAAAAAATTCAAGACACTGCCGGGCGCGGTGGCTCACGCCTGTAATCCTAGCACTCTGGGAGGCTGAGGTGGGTGGCTTGCTCGAGGTCAGGAGTTCAAAACCAGCCTGAGCAAGAGCGAGACCCCATCTCTACCATAAATAGAAAGAAATTAATTGGCCAACTGATATATATGGAAAAAATTAGTCGAGCATGGTGGCGCATGCCTGTAGTCCCAGCTACTCGGGAGGCTGAGGCAGTAGGATTGCTTGAGCCCAGGAGTTTGAGGTTGCTGTGAGCTAGGCTGACGCCACGGCACTCACTCTAGCCTGGACAACAAAGCGAGACACTGTCTCAAAAAAAAAAAAATTCAAGACACTTATTATATATCTACTAGTCTTGTCCTAAGATACCACTACTATCTTATATGTGAATTTTGTTATATATTTGCAGGTTTTTAAAAAAAATTTATTAGATTCTCAAATTTTCTTGTAGGATAGGTAGTGTAGTAGGGTTTATTGACACCATTTTTGAGAATGTGTCTGTGGCTTTGAAACTTTCAGTTGCTTGCCCAGTGTCCCATATCTAGTTAAGTGTCCGGACTTCTGGGTTCTAGAAGATGCAGCCATCGTTAAGTATCACTTGAAGTGTTGATCCTGAGCAACAAGGTTCATACCTAAATTCCCATTTAAACCTTTTGTATTTTATATTCCTAGGTCTGCAGAGACAGCCTTTCTCTGCATGCATTTATATAATTGTGATGATTAATTTATATTTGCTTGCTGGAAATTCCCTGATTTCAGCTTTGGAACATATTGGGACAGGCTGTTTTTCATAAAGGAAATTTTATGTCTTTAATTTTATAATGCTCTGGGAAATACCATTTCTTTAGGTGAGGATACCCAGGTGAATTCCATCTGACTAAGGTTTGAGGAAATTTAAGTGATTTTTCACTTTCAGAAATATTTATGGTTTTAGTGTCTTTTAAAAAGCCTGGAACTTGGCTTCTATGGAACACTACCACCCTGCTGAAGTGAACTTGAAGGGAGCAGGAGTGGAACCTGCCCTGTCTCTGGATCCCTGGCTTCTGTGCTCTGCTCTTCCACCTTATCCCACAAATACAGATATTTTAACTATTTTCAAATCCCCTATGTAGCCATTATAGTGTGGGCTTTAAGCACTATAGTGAACATGCATTTTTTTTTTTACTTTTTCTTTCTTTTTTAATCTTGTTATATTTATAGAAATATTTTTCTCTTTGCCTTTTTATAGTGTCCAAATAATCTCCTCCCTGACAGTCAAAAACCCAGTACTGGCCGGGCACAGTGGCTCACACATGTAATCCTAGCACTCTGGGAGGCCGAGGTGGGCGGATTGCTCGAGCTCAGGAGTTCGAAACTAGCCTGAGCAAGAGCGAGACCCCATCTCTACTATAAATAGAAAGAAATTAATTGGCCAACTAATATATATATAGAGAAAAAATTAGCCGGGCATGGTGGCGCATGCCTGTAGTCCTAGCTACTCAGGAGGCTGAGGCAGTAGGATCACTTGAGCCCAGGAGTTTGAGATTGCTGTGAGCTAGGCTGACGCCACGGCACTCACTCTAGCCTGGGCAACAAAGTGAGACTCTGTCTCAAAACAAACAAACAAACAAAAAAAAAAAAACAACAAAAAAAACCCCAGTACTGCTTTTGGCTATTTTGGCCATAAAACATGAAATTATATATTTCAGGTAAATTTCACACTTCCTAAGCAGATTGATGTAAATTGAATTTCACATTAATCAGACAGAGCAACATACATCTCCTATCCTGTGGAAATTTATGATTTTTTACTCACTTGAATGAAGTGTTATAGGGTTTTTTGTTTGTTTCACTGTTTACCCACTGATATTTTTGGGGCTTTGTTCTTACCTGTGTTGCTACCTAATTATTATTATTCTAAAATTTTTATTTCAAGGTTATTCAGTCTCATATTAGATATGTTATTTCCATAAAAGTAAAATATTATGTATAAATATTATCGCCTATATTATACTTTTATTACAAAAACCATCAGTAAGTCTATCATCAAGTATTTATTGAGTACCTATCAAGGCATTAGTGGGAAGCAATTAAAAATAATGAAATATGCTGTTGGCAGAGTTGCTTATTTTATAAAGAAATACAGACTAGAACAGAAATATCCAAGTATATCTCTGGTAGTAAGGGTAAATATTGTTTGGTGAAATTTTGTTTCCATTAAATATACTTTTGTTTCATATATACATAAATTATAGAAATGTTCTCCTGACTCATTGACTTAGGAACTTTATGATTTTCTTGCTATGACCCCAAAGAGTCCATGAGGAGATTTAAGCATTATATATGTTTAACAGAAATGAATATGCAAACAGTGTTATGGAGAACTTGATACAAGTCACCTTTACAAGGTAAAATCAAGTATGTGTCTAAATAATATTATATTTTAAACCTCAAAACTGATCCCTGTTGCCATGTAACACGTCCTAAGTTCACAACCCACTTCTTCAGGGATCATAACTAACCATCCACTTGTAGATGGATCTCAGAGACCACTATGCTTGAATTCTCGATTGGCTGCCACCAAAGTGTCTCCTAATGGACTTTCCCACTGGGAATGGACTGTGGCTGACAGTGACACCACTTCCCAACTCCACTTAGTCTTGTCCCCTGATGTTTATAAGGTTTCCAGGATCTCTTTAGGAAGGTCTAGCTGATTAATAAGTTCCATGAGAGCAAGTGCCTTCCCTTTGTCTTTCACACATGTCTAGTGTTTAGCAAGTATCTGCACAAAGGCAGTCGTGCATTCAATTCAAGGGTTTGCTAAATGAGTCCTTCTCTTTAGCTATCCTTTCCCTGGCCAAGTTCTTTCACAAGATATACCTTCATGGTTTTACTTTGACTTTTATAAGTCTTACATTTAAATATTGACAATTCATTTGTTAATTAGTATAGTTTTGTTCCTTTCTTTTTCCAAAACCTCTGCTTTTCTTGGATTTCCGTGCTTAACAGAATCTCTCTAAATTATGCATTTATTTTTTAAAAGTCATTATTTATATACCTATTCTTTTTGCTCCTTCCCCTCCAAAAGCTGTCAGAAATTATTTTATGGTAATCAAAAAATTTAACATGTCTTTGTGACATGATAGAACAGAGCAGTTAGTTTTTCTTTTTCAAGGTAATGCTTGAGGTACCAATACCGTCTATGAAGAGACCCTTTGCACTGGGGAATTTCTAAAGTAATTCCATTTAGCTTAAACAGAAGGATAAGCTAGAGTTAAATTTCTGGTACTACTTTGGACTTGTGCTTTATTCATGTTATCAATTAACAAAATGTAAATGGCTTCTTTATTTTAATGAAAGTGCTTTGTTACTTAGAAAACAACAACTGGCCACTGAGTATAACCGGAAACAAGTTCTCCAACAGTGCTTTACAAAATGGCAGCATTGGCGTGGTGCAGAGCTCCTAAAGAGACAGCTGGCTCAAACAAAGGAGGAAACTAGGAAGAAAATGGATGAGCTGCTGAAGGCAGTGTCACTAGGGAAACTCAGTGCAAATGGGTCATCAGGCATCAGTCTACCTGAGGAGGCAACAGCCATGGTGGGTCTACCAGCAAGAAATAGAGAGGTATGTTGTTTTTCCTTTGTTTGATCATCCGGCTTATTAAGCACTAGCATTTGAGCTTTGCACTTTTATAGCTAGTGTAAATCAGCCATTGTCAGATTGCCTTGTCTAGGCTATCAAAATATTAGAGCTGCTACCATGCACAAAGCTTACCTTTGGGCAGTATTTATTATCTTGAACAGAATCTTCTTTTTATAATTACATATAAACTTTGGAAGGTAGTAGGGACATAATATAGAGAGGGGACTTAAAACAACTAAGTGAAATCCTCCTTTAGGCACAGATAGATAAAGCACTGTTTGCAACTCTTGAACTCCTCTCTTTTGATCTTTGGACATTTCCTTTCTAAATGAGCTTGTGACTTATAAGAATTTTAGAATTTTTATTTTTCTAATAAGAAAAGTCATATGTACTAATTGTGATAATTTTGTAGGTAAAAAAATCCCAGAGAAAAAAGAAATTCTGTCATCAGTAGATAACCACTAATAACATGAAGTATAACCATCTAGTCTCCTCTCTTTTCAAGCCCATGTACATTTGTCTCTTTTAATTTTTTTTTTTTTTTTTTTTTTTTTTGAGGCAAAGTCTGACTCTGTTGCCTGGGCTAGAGTGCTGTGGCATCAGCCTAGCTCACAGCAACCTTAAACTCCTGGGCTCAAGCAATCCTCCTGCCTCAGCCTCCCAAGTAGCTGGGACTATAGGCATGCGCCACCATGCCAGGCTAATTTTTTCTATATATTTTTAGTTGTCCAGCTAATTTCTTTCTATTTTTCTTTTTTTTTTTTTTTTTGAGACAGAGTCTCGCTTTGTTGCTCAGGCTAGAGTGAGTGCCATGGCGTCAGCCTAGCTCACAGCAACCTCAAACTCCTGGGCTCAAGCGATCCTGCTGCCTCAGCCTCCCGAGTAGCTGGGACTATAGGCATGTGCCACCATCCCTGGCTAATTTTTTCTATATACATTAGTTGGCCAATTAATTTCTTTCTATTTATAGTAGAGATGGGGTCTCGCTCTTGCTCAGGCTGGTTTCAAACTCCTGACCTCCAGCAGTCCACCTGCCTCAGCCTCCCAGAGTGCTAGGATTACAGGCGTGAGCCACAACGTCTGGCCTCTTTTAATATTTTATTTAGCTTTTAAATTTTCTTTAGTCAGATCATTGAGGAAATCTAGCCTGTTATAATTCAGGAAAAGGAAGGCCATGATTTTTTCTTTTTAATACTAATATAATTATTCTGCTTGTCAAAAAAAATTTTTTTTGCATTTTCACAATATAACATGAGAATTTTCTATATGACTGTATATACTTCTGCAGCAGTATTTCTCACTGACAATATACCTCAGAATCAGACATACTAAATCAGGATTTCTGGGTGTGTGGTGGCTGTATTTTTTTTAAATTTCAACACGTGAACCTAAGACATATCCCCTGATTAAGGACTACCATTCTGTGCCATCATTTTATAATGACTACATGATATTCTGTAATGAACCATAAACTAGAATCTGTTTAACTCTTCTGTGGTCAGAGTTTAAGTTGTTTCCTGTTTGCCACTATTATAAACAACGTTTCAGTAAATATCCCAGTAGCTAAATCTTTGCACATATCCATGATGTTTTATTAGGATGATACCTAAAAATAGAATATGTGTTCTATTTTCATCTTAATATTGCTTTAATATTTGCATTTCCTTGATTACTAGCGAGATTAAACATTTTTATATTGGTTATACAGTCATGCACAGCATAATGATGGTTTGGTCAGCAACTGACTGCATATTTGATGGTGATCCTGTAAGATTATAATGGAGCTAAAAAATTCCTGTCGCCTAGTGACTTCCAGATGGTCCTGACCATGTGTAAGCCTAGGCTAATGTGTGTGTTTGTATCTTAGTTTTTAACAAAAAAGCTTAAACATTTTTTTAAAAACCCACAATAATATTTTTATTTTATAAAATATTTTTATTTTATATATATTTTTATATTTATATATAAAAATTATATATATTATATAAATGAGCTTTCTAAATGAGCTTGTGACTTATAAGAATTTTAGAATTTTTATTTTTCTAATAAGAAAAGTCATATATATTATATGACTATATGATTATATAATTATATATTATATATAATATATATTATATATAATATATTATAATATATATTAAATATATTTATATATTTACATTTTTATTTTATATATTTTTTTTATTTTAAAAATATTTTTGGCCGGGCGCGGTGGCTCACGCCTGTAATCCTAGCACTTTGGGAGGCCAAGGCGGGAGGATTGCTCAAGGTCAGGAGTTCGAAACCAGCCTGAGCGAGACCCCGTCTCTACCAAAAATAGAAAGAAATTAATTGACCAACTAAAAATATATATACAAAAAATTGGCCCGGCATGGTGGCACATGCCTGTAGTCCCAGCTACTCGGGAGGCTGAGGCAGGAGGATTGCTTGAGCCCAGGAGATTGAGGTTGCTGTGAGCAAGGCTGACGCCATGGCACTCACTCTAGCCTGGACAACAAAGTGAGACTCTGTCTAAAAAAAAAAAAAAAAAAAATATTTTTGTACAGCACACAGTGTTTGGGTTTAAACTAAGTGTTACCACAAAAGAGTCAAAAAGTTAAAAAAAATTTTAAAGTTTATAAAGTAAAAAAGATATAGTAAGCTAAGGTTAATTTATTATTGAAGGAAAAAATATTTTAAAAATAAATTTAGTGAAACCTAAGTGTACAGTGTTTACAAAGTCTGCAGTAGTATATGGTAATGTCCTAGGCCTTCACATTCACTTACCACTCACTACTGACTCACCCAGAGCAACTTCCAGTCCTGCAAACTCCATTCATAGTAGGTACCCTATACAGGTGTACCATTTTTTAATCTTTTATACTGTACTTTAATTGTACCTTTTGTATGTTTAGATACACAAATACTTACCACTGTGTTACAATTACCTACAGTATTCAGTACAATAACATGCTGTCCAGGTTTGTAGCCTAGGTGCAATAGGCTATACCATGTGGCCTAGGTGTGTAGTAGGCTATACCATCTAGGTTTGTGTATGTACATGCTATAATGTTGGCACAGTGACAAAATTGCCTAACAGTGCACTTCTCAGAACATAACCCTGTCGTTAAGCAATGCATAACTATATATATGGATATAGAAAGAAAGATACAGGTGCATAGTGACTTGTCTCTTCATGTCCTTTGTCCATTTTTCTATTCGGTTACATTTCTTATTTATAGGAGCTCTTTATATTTTTTAAGACTATTGATGCTTTTATATGTTACAAACAATTTTTCTACTTTTTCATTTGTCTTTTTGGCTTAGTTATGGTGTTTGGTACTATGCACAGCTGTTAAGTTTTTATAAAGTCAATCCTGTCAATGTTTTCTTTCATCATTGCACTTGTCATGTTTAGAAAGGCTCCTGAAGAAGATCCTGTACCCCTTCCCCTCAGTCCTCCAAGTAATGTCATTAAATACTTAACTCAGACATGTGAAATTAAATAGGGCACTGGAGGGTCCCCAGCCTTGCTTTTTACCCTGATTATTGCTAGTAAGTAGGCTGGTTTTAATTTAAGCTTATTCTCTCGGCAAAGGGGCATCATGAGGATCCTTACTGGGACTTATGTAACATTTTAGTCCCTTCCCCTAGGCAATTAATCTACCTTTATGTCAGTTAGATAATTTTTGTCTCCATTGAGACCCAAAAGAGACGTCTATCTTAAGAAATAGCTGTATGGAACATTTTACCTCACAAAGATCCACAGCTATTATCCTTAAATGAAGAAAAGTCAGCAGAACGTATTTTTTAACCTGTGCAAAACAGAAAAATCATTATATATGTTTAGACTCAAGGAAAAAAGCCTCCAAATCTCCAAAATCAAGAACAAAAGATTTTTTTCAAGAAAGGATAATATTATTTTAAAAAATAGAGCAAATGAAAGTAGAGAGATTCAATAGACTCTGCAGGTTACTAAATAAACTAATCTTTTCCAGAGTATAGAGTAAAATATGAACAAATAAAAATAAAAAATCTTTAGTTGGATGTTCATTAATTATACAGTCATAGGAAGCCATGTACTGTGTACCAAGAACACACATATTGTACCTTGAAATTTTTCAAAATTATCTGTTAGCTAATAGGTGATTTTCTCTAATTAAGCCAGACTGTTCACTCTTGTTCTATTAAGTACAATCTGTACTGTTAAGCTTTTCTTTCTTTCTCTTATTTTCACCCTAAAAAGTTACCATGATCTAAAAGAAATCCTGTTGCTTTACTCAAGGCTTTTTACACAGTCTTGCTGGGTTAATAACATGTCATTACCACAAAGTTTAAAAGAGCCTAAAACACACACCCGGCTTGATGCTAAATTACTTAAGCAGGTGTTCTCATGAATAAGTGTTCACTGACATTTCTGAAATAAAAGGTTATTTTCAAAAGTCTTTAACATGTCAAAGTTTCCATATATCACAACTTTCACTTCAGCTCAGTCTGTAGAAAGCATTTCCATCATCATGAAAAATATTTTTGAGTACTTTGAAGGTGGCATCCTATTAGAGCTAGAAGCTTCTGATATTAGATCGCTTTAAGTATATTTTTCTTTATGCCACTGCAAATGGCAGAATCAAAAATTGGTCAAATCTTAGACCGTGGAATCAAACCATTCTAGAAGAGACATTTTAACTTGACATTATCTTGGCCAGAATAAGCTTTTCTGAATAAGAATTCTTGTTTCTTTCTCCTCTGTATAGAACTTGTAATTGAGTATGATACTTTATTAATTAGATGAGATTTATATGATAAAGCTTTGAAAACTATTAGGTCTTATGCTAATACAAAATATTATTAGGTAACATTACTCATATAATGCAGATATTTGCCCAGTGATCCTGGGCTTTCAAATATTTTCTACCAATAGATAGATAGCAGGAGATAAATAGCAGGAGACTGTAAGGTAGGCTTTAAACCAAGCCATGATGCTAAAATAAATAAATACCCTGTAGTGTGGCAAATGATTGACTATCTTACCAGTGGCAGGAGAGGCATTGAAAGAACAGAGCTATTATTGATTTGTAAAGGTATTCTTTAGTTTTCAAACATTCTTAAGAAAGAATATATCCTTTAACACAATATTTTCAAATTTCTTCAAAATTCAGAATTCATGCATTTTAAAATTCCTGTTATGTGTATATATGTGAAGTAATCGCCCAATTCACAAATGAACTGTCTAAATTAGAAATTTATAAGAGAACATTTTTCCTATTGCAACTGTCCTGGCCCATGGCAGTGGTTCATGCAGCTGTAGCCAGTCTCCCACCCAGTTTTCATGGTAAGCGGCAGTCCACGTTTTAAGAGTAGCTCAGAGAGCTAAGGTTGGTGGCCTGTGAGTTAGCCAGGCCAAGAGCACAGAGCAACTCTAGCTGGGGTGCAGGGAAGAACAAAACAATACTGACTAGACGAATATTGGATCTCATCGGCACATCCTTTAAATAGTTGAGCTACAACATGTTCCTTTTCTCTCAGGTGACTGCCATGCCCTCTTTGTGGGAAAAGCCTGCCTTAGAGAGCAATGGTTGTATGTCCAGCCCTCCCCTAAGAACAACAACCAAGGACAACTTGCAGGATACCCTTCAGAATGTCCCTCTGAACACACCTGACAATAAGCAGCACAAGACCCTGCACACTGAGCCCTCCCAACAGTCTGGCAGCAGCGAGAAGCTCAGAACCACATGCCAAAAAGCAGAACCCATTTGCATGGGTCATTTCCACAACCGCCTTGTCTTCCAGCAACAGCTGATTGAAAAGCAAAAGAAGAAACTTCAGGAACAGCAGAAAACAATTCTCGAGCTAAAGGAAAACCAGCGGCTGGCAGAGGCTCAGCGGGCAGCAGAGCATGCCACAGCAGTCACAGACAAACACAGGCACCTGCTGTCAAATCCCAGAGGAGAAGAGGAACCAAAGGAAACCTGCCAGATGCTTCCAAAGTATGTCGACTGTATCAGAACTCTCTCTGGACTAGTTTTGTAGGGTTTTTCATTTTGAGATAGAGAGGCTCTTGAACTGCTTTGCCCTGCTTCTAAACTCCATGATCTTTTCTTTTACTTTACACTCTCAAAGCAAAGAAGCCCCATATGTTATGACTGGCACATGGCAGGTATAAATAGATATTTAAGGCAAGTGGCTGCCTATAAGGATCCAGTTACACAGTTTGCATTTGGGTCATGGCTGCCTTTGTCTGAGGAGCTCTGTTACTAACCAGTTAAAGAGAAAAATGTTTACTTGCTCTGGGTAACTCCTAGATTTCTGGGTTTCTGATTATGTTTAATGCTAAGAAGTTAGGTCATACAACATCGGGTCAGCATCGAACAGCCCACCTTAAATTTATTGTTGTTTGGGATAAAACTAAGCATCTTTGAGCCTGTAATAAGAGTCCAGATTTCTCAAAAGCCATTTAAGATGGTTTCAGACGTGTTAGAGACATACTCACTATGTGTGGGAAAAGATAGGATCAGAAATGGTGATACCTATTGATTTGAAGCACTAGGACAGGAATCAGAGTACCTTATTCACATTGGACACTCTGGCCAGTCACTCAACCTCTCCATACCACATTACACTAATTTATAGAATAGGTATAATAATATACAGTTATCTCAGAGAGTGAGGATTAATTAAAGTCTGTAACAGGCTTTGAGCTCCTCAGGTGAAAGAACTTTGAAGGAAGTTGGTTATTGGTCTGAATTCTTTTTTTTTTTTTTCTTTTTTCTGCAGTTTTTTTTTTTTTTTAATTTCAAAATATTACAGGGGTACAAATGCTTTTGGTTACATGGACTGCTTTTGTAATGCTTGAGTCAGGGTTATAAGTGTGCCCATCACCCAGATAGTGCTCATTGTATCCATTAGGTAGGTTTTCACCTGTCCCTTCAGACCCCTCCCCTCTGGTTGATTTCTGTTGAGTTTTACTTCCCTCTATGCATATGTGTGCTCATCAGTTAGTGCCAAGTTAATAGTGAGTACATATGGTGTTTGTTTTTCCATTCTTTAGATACTTCACTTAGTGTAATGTTCTCTAGTTCAATCCAAATTGTTGCAAAAGGAATTATTGCAAAAGTCATCCCTCTTCATGGCTGAGTATTATTCCATGGTATACATATACCACATTTAGTTAACCCAGTCATGAATTGATGGGCATCTGGATTGATTCCACATCTTAGCAATTGTGAATTGTGCTATGATAAACATTCAAGTGCAGGTGTCTTTTTGATAAAATGACTTCTTTTCCTTTGGGTAGATACCCAGTAGTGAGATTGCTGGATCAAATGGTAGGTCTACTTTTATTTCTTTGAGGAATCTCCATACTGTTTTCCACAGAGGTTGTACTAATTTGCAGTCCCACCAACAGTGTATAAGCATTCCTTTCTCCCTGCATCTACACCAGTATCTGTTGTTTTTGGACTTTCTAATAAGGATCCTTCTAACTGGGCTAAGGGGAAATCTCATTGTGGCTTTAATTTGCATTTCCCTGATGATTGAATTATTTTCCTATTTTTTCCCTCAGTGCACTTGTTGCTTCCCATGGGACTGAAGGCAGTAGAAGTGACTCCTGCAATTCTCTTTCTGGACCCAGAAGGAACCCAAAGCAGCTGATGGCAACCCATTCCATACTGAAAGGCAGGGCTGTCTTGGTGATGGCCTTGGTGGTAGTGATCTTTCTTTCTAGAATAGAAGATACTAGGATTGAATCCTGGCAACTCTAAGGTCTTGAGACTTGGCAGACCTGGTCAAAAGCTCAAATGAGTAGACATGTGAGGAGTGGAATGGAATGTGCCAGAAAACTCCACTACTTTTTTCCTGCCCCTCTTGCCAAACTCTTTGGCCTTCCCAGCCAACACAAAAAACATTGCTGAAAGGTGTATCATTTTTTTGTAATTTGAGATTTGGATTGTGGCCAAAAAAAAGGATAAGATAAATGAGTAAACTCTGAGTAGCTGATAAGGCTAAACACTGATAAAGATCACCTATCATTGTACTTTGTTAATGTTAAAATATTGATCAGTTTCCAGCAATGTAAGGCAAGTTATTATATCATTTTATAAGGAATTATGCCTTGATGATAGGATTTTAATAATGAAATATACAAACCAGATATTTTAATTTGATAACATTTTTGGTGCACATAGAAACTCTTATTTAAACTGAACAATACTATGAGAAGCATTCCTTGGAACACACCTAGTGAATCTGCTAATTGTTTTTACTGTATACTTAGTTACTCACTGTACATATGTTTGCATGTATGTAGTGGTCAGCCCTTTGATAGTTATATTGTGGATTATAAATTTGATTTTTTACCTGTGGCAAGATTGTTGCCCTAACAAGAAGTAATGACATCTGAAAGACACTGGGCCTGCAGTCAGTTTCTATTAGTAAAGAAATTAGCAGTCTTTGCACTAACTATCTGCTAGAACAGCAGCTTATGCTGACTTTGCCTACCATTGACGCTGATGAGGAAATGCCCAGTTAGCTGTGATCATTTTTTAAAAATTGCTGTTTGATCAAAAAGTTTGCTATTTTAGGATCCCAGTCTACTTGTCAAGTAGTCTTTAATGATTAGATCTAGAATAGATGGTGAAGAGGCTTATTACCAGAGACTCTGCTTCTCAGGGGTCTCTCACTTTAATTCCCTAATCTATTTCTGCCTTCTTAGAGACAGTCTCACTCCCACCATCTATGGTACCACCATTCTTTTGCAGCAAAACAGATACTATCAGTAAGAAATAGCCTGGTGAGTTTTTTGTTTATTAATTCTTTTTTATTTTCTTTTTTTTTCTTTTTTTACCCCCGAAGGATATGCAGGGAGATGTTTATTAATTATTAAAAGTTGGACTTAAATTCTCTTCTCTATAACATGGCACAAGGAACTGAAAGTAACAATTGGCTGGCTTAGGTGAGCAGAACTTGAATCTCTTCCTACCCATGCTCCTCTTCCTATGAAAGCCCCAACTGATTATAGAGTCATATTATCAGACCATCTTGCACATTTGTTTCTTTTGGATCGATATTTAATAGACTGTCAAGAACAGGAGTCTGACACTCAAATTTGTTCAGATGCCAGTTCTCCAAATGCCTGGTACAATTCCATTTCCTGCCCATCTGTATCTCCAGGCCTTAAAACTAGATTAAAATGTATTCATCGTGACCCCAAACTTTAGTTTGTTTGTTGTTGTTCTTACATATACAGACATATGTACAGTGACTTAAGAAAAATTAACAGACTCATTTAATAGGATTTGAGGAATGAGTCTATTCTCAAAGTATTTGTTAGATGTAATTAAAGTTTTCTACGTTCATCAAAGGTACAATCAAATTAAAATTCTGGTTTCTGGGTTTTACATAAAAGTCTATCATTAATGCTCATTACCTTATTTAATTCTTTTAATAAAAATGCAAACAAAAACATAATCAGTAAATTGTTCAGCATTGCTGAGGATGGGATTGTAAATCTTTAACATGTAGAGTGTATGTAAGGTCTATATATCACTGCATATTTTCTGAGATTGTAAACACTCAAGTTGCAAGAAAACTCTAACAATAACACTAAATTTTACTATGAAATAGAGACATTTCTTTTGCAGTGTTCCTCATATTTTTCAAATATTAAAAATATTGGAACTCTGTTACTATTTTCTAGCTATGGAAGAGAGAGCAAGTCAACGAGCTGAACGTAGGCGAATCTTGGCAGAAAGGAAGAAAAAACAAGAAGAAGAGAAATTGGTAATAAATTCAGAATCCAAACTGAATCAAGAAAAAGGATTTGTCTAGGTCTTTCTTAAAAAATGAAACCTTGCTTGTTCAAACCTCTTGAGACAATAGAGTTAGATCAACTTTGGAAATGGCTTTTGGCCTACTTGCCTGAATTCCATGAAAATTTTAGAGGAGGAAGAGGGGAGAAAAAAACATCAATATCATTAGCATAGCAGGAAGGAAATGTTACAAAAGTTGATGGGCGCTAACAAATTGGAAGATTTACACATAATCATATTAGCATGTTATAGATAAATATCCGACCTGACAAATTTGCAAAAGGGAATAGTTCTTATCTTCCAAAGTTTTGACCTAGACTGTCAGAAGTTAATTTTGCACCTATGAAGAAAAAATAAACAGTTCTAACAGTTTGGGTTTTTGGTTTTTTTGGTGAAATGAAATAGGTTTTTCCCCCCACATTGTTTACAATTTAGATTTAGCTTTTCACAAATGAAAGTAAGAACTAAAAAGTAATTATGATGACAAATTAATGGTCTTATTCATGCTCAGTCTATTATCCAAGTAGAAAAGGATCCTTTTGGAAGAACTTTTAAGTTACATAACTGAAAACATACTAGTTAGGTTTTCTACTTTTATCACCAAGTGCCTTCCAGATGCCTTCCAGAGACGGAGCAGGCACTTTGGTAGATACTTGACTATCCTGAACATAAAAGATCATATTCCCATACAAATTGAGGGTTCTGATTTTTCTGCATTCTAATCTTGATCAGGCCCAGTTGAAGGCCCAAGAGGAGGAGCGTCAGAAAAGGGAGGCAGAAGAAAAGGAGGCAGAACTTGAGAGAAAACGAGAAGAGAAGAGACTGAGGAAAATGGTTAGTAGTATCTGGTTGGTCAGTCCCTGCCTCTTGAGGCCTGTTGTATATGATTCTGTGGCTCTGTCACCTTCCCCAACCCAGAACTTGAGTCTGGAATACTCTTCTCTCATCTCCATCCCTTTTCTCTATCTTATTTAGTGGAAAGCTACTCATTCTTCAGATCTTAGCTCAAACATGACTTCTTCCAGATTAGCCTTTCTTGCCCTCAACAGCCTCCTCTCCACTCAAGGTCAACTTAGGTCCCCTTTGTAGACTCTTGTAAAGCATCTTTCCTTCACAACATTAATGATGTTTATAATTGTACATCTGTTTTATGGCTGTTTTATTCATTTTTACGTCTCCAACTAAACTGTAATCATAAGAGTCAAGAGAATAGTCTGGTGGTGATAATTATTACATTGGTTAGCAGTGTGCCTGGAATTTAGTAGGCACTCAGCAAATATATGTTGAATGAGCAAATATATGAATGAATAAGAATGAACAAATGAAAATAACACATAGAAGAAATAAAGAGCCAAAGCTCTTACTTTCAAGGTTATTAAATTCTAGTTGGGAAGATAAGGTCTAAAAATACATACCTGGTCAGGTATGGTGGCTCTTGCTTATAATCCCAGCACTTTGGGAGGTTGAGGCGGGAGGATTGCTTTAGGCCAGGAGTTTAAGACCAACCTGGACAACATGGTGAGACCTCATCTCTACAAAAAAATTTAAAAATTAGCCAGGCATGATGGCATGTGCTTATAGTCCTATATGGGAGGCTGAGGTTGGAGGATTGCTTGAACCTAGATGTTCAAAGTTGCAGTGAGCTATGATTGTATGACTGTACTCTAGCCTAGGCTACAGAGTGAGATACCATCTCTAAAAAAAAAAAAAAGAAAGAAAGAAAACATATAATGACCTGTCAGAGACAATATATTAATAGTACAGTACAGCATTTGCTATCATGTGCTACATAGACCAAAAGAGATCAAGACAGTCATAATATAAGGCAAGATCCATGAAAATTTTGAAGAAATTAGAGTCATTTTCATGGAAAGGAAATTTGAATGGGAAATTGTGTTAGGATTTTCCTGAGAAATAGAACTAGGAGGACATACATATAGGAAAATATTTATTATAAGGAACTGGCTCATACAATTATGGAAGCTAAGAAGTTCCATGATCTTCCATCTGCAATCTGGAGACCCAGGAAAGCCAGGGGTATAATTCCAGTCTAAGTCTTAAGTTGGGGGAGATCAGGGGAGTTGGTATAAATCTAGCCTCAGGGCAGGAGAAGACTAAGATCCCAGCTCAAGCTGGCAGGCAGGAAGCAAAAAGGGGTAAATTCCTCCCTCTTCCTCCTTTTAGTTCTATTCAAAAGCCCTCAATGGATTGGATGATGCCCACCAACATTAGGGAGGGCAATCTACTAAATCTACCAAATGCTAATCTCATCTATAAACACCCTATAGACGCACCCAGAAATAATGTTTAATCTGGAACCCTGTGGTACAGTCAAGTTGACAAATAAAATTAGCCATCACAAGTTCACCCTTTGTTAACTTGGCACCTATACACGTCTTCTTAAACCTTATTTTATCTGCAAATAAGGACAATAGCAAGACCATAATTCTACCTAACATGATATAACTATCCCACATACAACTGAAAACGTACTAACACCTTCCTCAGAAGAAGAAGTAAAGTCCTTGAGTATTTAATCTTCTCCTCGATATCCCATAACTTAAATACTATGATGTAAAATTAGCAATACTTAAATGCTATGACATAAAATCAGTACATCTTCTGTTACATGATAAGGGAATAAAAGAAAAGAAAATGCACAAATACATTCATAGCAAAATGATAAAATACTCATGACAATTACAGTTTTTGTTTCCATAACTTGATACATGGTCACTGCTAATATTTAAAACTACCTTCTTCCACTACCCACTCTGTATTTCCTTTGTCTTTAGCAAGCACTTCAGCTGCTATGTAGTCCTTCCTGGATTGAATTGTTGTAGTTTCCCATTGACCTTGATCACAGGGCATGGTAATACTAAGAGACACCCTAAGGGATCTCCTGTATTCTAGACATGTTCTTTCTCACCTCCATTGTGGAGTAGTAGTTCAGTTTCCCCGTGGCAGTCAGAATCAGTCACCCTAGCTTGCGCCATAACTCCCTTCTTTGCTTGCTGATTCAGTGACACAAGGAGCCCAAAGTAGCCAGGTGGCAGTCTTAACTTCCAGTTCAATGGAATTGTTGTGTCTCCTAGTGGAAGCTTTTTCCCTCTGCAGCCAAGACCTCCAGGCCGGTAGAGCATAAAGGCACGGGAACAGGAAGCAAAAATTTTGCTAGTGGGTTACTAGAGGTAATGGTGAGTGGTGCCACTTCCATTTCCATCTCTTGATTCCTGGACCCATGAATCCTCACTATCAGAGAAAACAGACCATGTATTCAACACTGATTCAGAACACGTACAACCTTCTGGAGAACCTTGCCCCAGCCCTGCTATTGCCACCTAGCAGATACTATAACTGAGTCTTCAAAAGGCCATTCTGCTGTTCTACCAAGCCAGCTGCTTCTGGATGGTGGGAAATATGGTAATCACAGTGAATTCCATGAGCATGGCCCATTGCCACACTGCTTTGCTGTGAAGTGAGTTCCTTCATCAGAAGCAATGCTGTGTATAATACTTTGATGGGGGATAAGGCGAATCTGTAAGTCCACAAATTGTGGTTTGGGCAGACCCATTGTGTACAGGAAAGGCAAATCCATAATCTAGATAAAGAGTAAGTATCTATTCTAGTAAGATCAAAACACTGCCCCTTTCATGATGGAAATGGTCCAGTGTAATCAACCTGGTCAGCTACCAGGTAGCTGGCTGATCACCCTGGGGAATGGTACCAGATCAGGGACTCAGAGTTGGTCTCTGCTGCTGGCAAGTTGGACACTCAGCAGTGCCCTTAGCCAGGTCAACATTGGTGAGTTGAAGTCCATGTTGCTGAGCCTTTGTATAACCTTCAGCCCTGCCACCATGGCCACTTTGTTCATGAGCCCATTGGGCAATGACAGGTGGCTAGGGAAGAGGATAACTGGTACCTAGGTCATCCTGTGTAAGGAGCAAAATGTCAGGGCATAATATATAATTCATCCTTTTCTAAGTCAACCTAAGAAATCTCTAAAAACAGCTCAGTTTCCTCCCTTAAAAACTATGGTGAGAGGCTCTATAACAGCATTTCCACAAAATATTTTCCATGTGACCCTACTGGTTTCTGAGATACTAAGTTGTCTTAAGAAAGTCTAAGTTCTGTGGTCAAATAAGTTTGGTAGATGCCAGTTAAAGTAAAACAAGTTTCTTTATTATTAAATAGTTGGCTCCTCAATACCTTTAACATGCTACCAGGCATTGCATAAGTCTCCAGAAGAGGGACACATTATACCAGGTAGTCACATATATCTGACTATAGAATCCTTTTGTTATTGAGCACCGAGTAACACCTCAGAACAATTTAGGGTCATGCTACTATAACTGAATGAATGATTTTAAAAATATACAGTATAAAAAATTTCCCCTCTCATATATGTTCACTGTAGAAAATTTGAGAAATACAAAAATAATAGGAAAAAAATCTCTGAGCTCTGCACTAAAAATTGAGTACTCTTAAAATCTCAGTAAGTATCTACTTCTGGTCATGTTAGGTTCATCATTTGTATGTATGTAGGTGTATATAGTTTTTTTTTTTTTTTTTTTTTTTTTTTGAGACAGAGTCTCGCTTTGTTGCCCAGGCTAGAGTGAGTGCCATGGCATCAGCCTAGCTCACAGCAACCTCAAACTCCTGGCTCAAGCAATCCTCCTGCCTCAGCCTCCCAAGTAGCTGGGACTACAGGCATTCGCCACCATGCCCGGCTAATTTTTTGTATATATATGTTAGTTGGCCAATTAATTTCTTTCTATTTATAGTAGAGACGGGGTCTCGCTCTTGCTCAGGCTGGTTTCGAACTCCTGACCTCGAGCAATCCGCCCGCCTTGGCCTCCCAGAGAGCTAGGATTACAGGCGTGAGCCACCGCGCCCGGCCTATATAGTTTTTAAGCTGCTTCTTTCATTTAAGATTCTGTCATGAGTATATTTACTTGCCATCCAGAATTCTTCAAGGTCTTTTATTTTATAAGGAGATTATCATTTTTTTAAATAAACTCTTTATTTTGGAATAATTAGATTTATAGAAAGTTACAAAGTAGTACAGAGAATTTCTATATACCTTCCCTTCCTTCCATTTATTTCCACTTACATTCTTATATTACTATGGTACATGTACTAAAACTAACAAACCAACATTAATACATTACTATAAACTCCAGATTTTATTTGGATTTCACCAGTTTTTCCATTAATGTTCAGATCTACTCCAAGGTACCACATTCCACGTATTTGTCATGTCTCCTTAGCATCCTCGTGACAGTTTCTCAGTCTTTGCTTGTTTTTCGTGAATGTTTTGAGGATTTTGACAATTTTGAGGATTACTGGTCAGGTGTTTTGTAGAATGTCACTCAATTTGTGTCTGTCTGATGTTTTTCTTGTAATTATTCTGGTGCCATGGGATTCTTTTGGAAGCATGCCACCAAGGTGTCAGTGGTCAGTGCCCTCCTAAGCACATCATGGCAGGGAGTGTGTAATATCAAGATGATTTATGTCTGGTGATATTAATCTTGACGACTTGGTTAAGGCAGTGTTTGGCAAGTTTCTCCAGTGTGAAGTTACCATTTTTCTCTTTTCATAGTCTATTCTTTGGAAGTCCAGTGAACTCTCAAAGTAGGCAGGAGGGAAAAGTAAGCTCACTGCATGTCCTGAAGGGAGGAAGATCTACATATATTATTTGGAGTTCTGTGAGGAAAATTTGTTTCTCTTCCTTCATTTACTACTTTATTCAAGCGTGGACTCATGTACAGTCAGGTGTCACTTAATGACAGGGATATGTTCTGAGAAATGCATCATTATGTGATTTCATTGTGCAAACATCATAGACCTTTTGTCCATTTCTTTTTTTTTTTTTTTTTTTTTTTGAGACAGAGTCTCACTTTTGTTGTCCAGGCTAGAGTGAGTGCCGTGGCGTCAGCCTCGCTCACAGCAACCTCAAACTCCTGGGCTCAAGCGATCCTCCTGCCTCAGCCTCCCGAGTAGCTGGGACTACAGGCATGTACCACCATGCCCGGCTAATTTTTTTTTTGTATATATACTTTTAGTTGGTCAATTAATTTCTTTCTATTTTTAGTAGAGACGGGGTCTCGCTCAGGCTGGTTTCGAACTCCCGACCTCGAGCAATCCTCCCGCCTCGGCCTCCCAGAGTGCTAGGATTACAGGCGTGAGCCACCGCGCCCGGCCTTTTGTCCATTTCTTAATTGAATTGTTTACTTATTGTTGGGTTTTAAGAGTTCTTTTTTTTTTTCTTGGAGACAGGGTCTTACTCTGTTGACCGGTCTAGAGTACATTGCTGTCAACATAGCTCACTGCAATCTCAAACTACTGGGCTCCCTTCTTTCAATTCTGATAGTGGCAATTTGTGTCTTTTTGTTCTTGGTTTGCTTAGATATAGAATGTTTGATTTCTTAAGTACTAAGTTTGACAGTTGATATTGCTGACATTTCACTTTGACACTTCTTGGGTTTTGTTTTTTTTTATTGGAAGGTACATCCTCATTCTTTCAAATTCACCTTTTGGCTCATGATTATCTTTCAAATTTATTTTAGAGCAATTTTTGTGAAACCCTGGATAAGTCAAAATTCCATGTTATTTTTGATAATATAAGTTTTGTTGTGGAACCAGTGCAATGCTCAGGTCAAAATACCAACAAGGTGTTTGGGAAGGATGGGGCCAATGAACCCACAGTACATCGATGGTTTGAGAAGTTCCATTCTGGTGATTTTAATCTTGAAAATGAGCCGTGTGGGTGACCTGAGACCAAGGTGGATAATCATGAGCTGAAAGCTGTAGTGGAATTGAATCCATCTCAACCTTTGCGTACATTAGCAACAAAGATTGACGTTACTATTCCAACAATATTGGACCATTTGAAACAAATGGGCAAGGTAAAGAAGCTGAATAAATGGATATTGCATGAATGAAACAAGCATCAGAAGAGAAATTGTCTAGAAGCTTGCCTTTCTTTGCTGTCACGACATAAATGTTAACCATTTCTACATCGTATTGTTATGTGGGATGAAAAATGGATTCTTTTTGACAATTGCAAGCATTTGGCACAATGATTGGATAAAGATGAAGTGCTGAAACACAGTCTAAAACCAAATACTCATCAAAAAAAAGCTAATGATGTCTGTTTGGTGGTCCAGCGTTGATATTATCCACTACAGCTTCATGAAATCTGGTCAATCCATTACAGCGGGTATCTACTGCAACCAGTTGGATGAAATGATGAGGACGCTTGTGATTAAGCAGCCAAGATTGGTCATTAGCTGGGGTCCTCAAACATTTTAAATCGGGGGCCAGTTCACTGTCTGTCAGACCATTGGAGGGCCAGACTATAGTTGAAAAAACTATGAACAAATTCCTATGCACACTGCACATATCTTATTTTGAAGTAAAAAAACAAACGGGCAAAAACACCCTCATGTGGCCTGTAGGCCATAGTTTGAGGACACCTGGACAGGCCGATCCTCTTGCAAGACCATATATAGCAGAAACAACACTACTTTAACTACAGAAGCTGGACTTGGAAACTCTCTGTCATCCACTGTATTCACCAGACCTTGCACCAACTGACTACCACTTCTTCCGGGCTTTGGCCCATTTCTTGCCAGGAAAAATATTCAGTTCTCAACAAGCTGTGGAAAACACCTTTTGCAATTTCATCACAACTTGTTTTCCAGAATTCTTTGCTGCTGGTGTAAATAAGCTACCCTTAAGATGGCAAAACTGTGTTAATAGTTTAGGTGCATACTTTGATTAATTGTACTGCTTCTTATTTGAGATACAATAAACTATACTTTTGATTTGAAATCAGACATTTCATATTTAATGACCTCAGTTTTTTAAATTTTATTTCCTTTCAAAAACTAACTTTTGGTTTCATCAATTTTCTTTGTTATTTCCATATTTTCAATTTCACTGATTTCTACTCTAATTTTTATTTCTTTCCTCTTCCTTAAGATTTTGCTCTCTTCTTCTAGTTTCCTAAGGTATAGGCTTAAATTATTGATTCCTTTCTCCTTTTCTAATATATGAATTTAGTATTATAAATTTCCCTCTAAGTTCTCTTTATCTTCATTTAGTTCAAAATATTTTTAATTTCCCTGAGACTTATTCATTGTCCCATGGATTATTAAGAAGTATAGTCTTTAAATTTTAAATATTTGGGAATTTTTCTAGATAACTTTCTGTTACTGATTTCTAGTTTAATTTCATTATATTTCAAGAATGTATTATACATTATATGAATTTGTAAAGTTTTGTTTTATGGTCTACCTTAGTGAATGTTCCATGTGTACCTGTATACTATTATGCTGTTGTTGGTCCTGCTGTGTAAATATCAAGTCATGTTGTTTGATTATGTTGTTTGGGTCATCTGTATTCTTACTGATTTTGTGCCTACTTATTCTATTAGTTATTGAGAGAGGAATGTTGAAGTCTGACTAAAATTGGGCATTTGTCTGTTTCTCCTTTTATATCTATCTGATTTTGCCTCTATATTTTGAAGATCTATTATTAGGTGCATATATGTTTAGAAAAGATTTACATATCTAAGTCTTTATAAAATTGAATTTCTTTTTTTTTTTTTTTTTTGAGACAGAGTCTCACTTTCTTGCCTAGGCTAGAGTGAGTGCCGTGGCGTCAGCCTAGCTCACAGCAACCTCAAACTCCTGGGCTCAAGCGATCCTCCTGCCTCAGCCTCCCGAGTAGCTGGGACTACAGGCACAAGCCACCATGCCCAGCTAATTTATATATATATATATTAGTTGGCCAATTAATTTCTTTCTATTTTTATGGTAGAGACGGGGTCTCGCTCAGGCTGGTTTTGAACTCCTGACCTTGAGCAATCCGCCCGCCTCGGCCTCCCAGAGTGCTAGGATTACAGGCGTGAGCCAACGCGCCCGGCCTAAAATTGAATTTCTTATAGACATCATATAGCTGTGTCTTGATTTAGAATCTAGTATGATAATCTCTATCTTTTAACCGTTATGTTTAGGCCATTAACATTTAAAGTGATTTTTGATATAATTTGATTAAAATATACCATCTTGTTAGCTGTTTTCTATTTGTTCTTTGTATTTGTTCTTTGATTCTCTTTTTCCCCCTACCTTCTGTGGTTTTAATTAGGCAACTTTATGATTCTGTTTTATATTATCCATGAAGTTATTTATACCTCTTTTAAAAACATTATTAGTGGTTGGCCTATTGTTTATAATACATTTAATTTCCTTCTACCTTCAAATAATACTTTAATACTTTACATATAGTGAAAGAACCTTATATCAGTATATTTCCATTGCCTCTCCCCCATTACTTTTGCCAGTCTTATATGTCATATTTTACTTTTATTTTTACTATAAATATCTAATACCTTGTTAAAGTTACTGCTTTATACAATTAGTTTTCTTTTAGTGTCATTAAAAGTAATTATACTTTACCTTCATTTCTTCATGTAGATCTGAGTTCTTAACCTATATTATATTCTTTTTTTTTTTTTTTTTTTTTTTTTTGAGACAGAGTCTCGCTTTGTTGCCTAGGCTAGAGTAAGTGCTGTGGCGTCAGCCTAGCTCACAGCAACCTCAAACTCCTGGGCTCAAGCAATCCTTCTGCCTCAGCCTCCCAAGTAGCTGGGGCTACAGGCATGTGCCACCATGCCCGGCTAATTTTTTCTATATATATGTTAGTTGGCCAATTAATTTCTTTCTATTTATGGTAGAGACGGGGTCTTGCTCTTGCTCAGACTGGTTTCAAACTCCTGACCTCGAGCAATCTGCCTGCCTCGGCCTCCCAGAGTGCTAGGATTACAGGCGTGAGCCACCGCGCCCAGCCTATATTATATTCTTTATGCCTGAAGAACGTCCTTTAACATTTCTTGTAGGGTAGATCTGCTGGCAGTGAATTCCTTATTTTTATTTGTCTAGGAATCTCTATTTCTCCTTCACTATTGAAGGATATACAATTCTGGGTTGACAGGCTTTTTTTTTCCCCCCAACATTCTAAAGACATTATTGTCTTCTTGCTTTCTTGCTTGCTTGGTTTCTGACAAAAAGTCTGCTATAATTCTTATCTTTGTTCCTTTGTAAGTGTCTATGCTGCTCAGGCTGCCATAACAAAATACCATAGACTAGGTGGCTTAACAACTGAAATTTATTTTCTCATAGTTCTGAAGGCTGAAGAGTCCAAGATCAGGGTGCAAACATGGTTGGGTTTTGGTTAGGGCTCTTCTTGGCTTGCAGACAGGCTCCTTCTCACTGTGTCCTCACACAACCTTTCTTTGAAGAGGAGGGGCTCTCTGATATCTCTTTTTATAAGGACATTAATCCTATTCAATAAGGGCACTACCTTTAGGACCTCATTTAATATTACTTCCTTAGTGGCCTCATGTCCAAATACAGCCACACCAGGGGTTGAGGCTTCAACATATGAATCTGGGGGGGGACACAGGCATTCAGTCCATGACAGTAGGTAACATGGGTCTCCCCCACCCCACCCAGCTACCTTCAAGACTGTGTCTTTGGTTTGCAACAGTTTGAATGTGATATACCTAAGTATGGTTGGTTGGTTGGTTGGTTGGTTGGTTGGTTGGTTGATCTTGCTTCAGTGGTCTTAAGTTTCTTGGATATATGGTTTTGTGTTTTGTCACTAATTTTGAAATATGTTTACCCATTATTTCTTCATATATTTTACCTGCCCCAATCTCTCCTTCTGGGATTCTAGTTATGCCAGTACTACATCATTTCATATTGTCCCAAAGCTTCTGGACGTACTGTTATGTTTTTCACTCTTTTCTTTTGCCTTTCAGCTTGTGTTAATTTCTATTGCTTTACCTTGAAGTTACGTGATTCAGCTGTTTCTTCCAGAGATAAGCCTGTTGAAGTCCCTCTTCATTTCTGTTACCATGTGTTTTTTATTTTTAGCATTTTTATTTCAAATCTTTTTTATAGTTTCCATGTCTCTGCCAAAATTGCCTATCTGATCTGGAATGATGTCTACTTTTTCCATTAGAGCCACTAACATTGTTATTTTAAGTTATTTAATCTTCTCTCTCTGATAATTCCAACATCTCTGTCATACTTGAATCTTGTTCTGATGATTGATTGCTTTATCTTTTCATGATGTGTTTATTTCTTGTCATTTGGTAAGACTTTTTGTTTTTGTTGCTGAAAGCTAGATATGTTGTTCAGGACAATAGAAACTGAGATAAATAGGCCTGGAGTATGGTGATTTGTGTTAATCTAGCCAGGAATTGGGCTATGTTTCAAGTTTGTTGTTGCTATGGTTACCACTATTGAGGTTTGTTGTTGCTGTGGGCACCAGGCTTTGGGTCTTCCCTTTGTGCTTCTCCCCAGAGAGAATCTGCCTCTTACAGTTCTCCCAGCTATAATCCACTCTTATTATTGGAGGTTTGTATAAGTGTGGTGATAGGGTACAAGGGACAGCATTCTCTGTTCTGATTAAGTCTTAGTCTTTGGAGTACACAGCATTGGGTACTCACAAGAATTTTTTTTCCTGCTCTAGAGTTAGAGCTTTTTTGCCCTCTCCCCTTCCCTTCTTTCAGCTTCAGAGAATACCCACCACAGTCTCAACCTGTGGTCTTAAAGTCCTTACTTCTGGAGCATAAGGCTCCTCCCACCCTTAGGTGAGAAAGGAAGAACTTGTCTGGGAAGAGTTCCCTGTGTGCCCTTCTCCCAGCTGAATGGTGCTACTGTACATGATGCCTTTTGTTTCCTAAGGAAGGATGCTCTGGACAGATTTTATAGTTGCTGCTTTTCCTTTTACCCAGACAAAACCATAGTGAGAATTTTCTCTGTATTCTTCCTGTTCCTCTCTTTGAAACCCTGGTAGGGTTCATAGAGGAAAAGCTTGCAAAAGGTTGGGAACCATCCCCATGACTGTGATCCCAAGGAGCTTCATGCTTCTCATGCTGGCCCACTCTAAGCCTCCAGCAATTCACCAAAATTTCTAGTTTAATTGTCTTGGTGGCTTGTGCCTCAGGTGACTAAATGCTTGGGTCCTGTGCCTCTCTGTGTCTACCTCTCCAAATTTGGGGATAGCTTCAGGTCTTCAATAAGTTCACAAAAAGTCATTAATGTGCTGTCTGTCCAGCTTTTTTCTTGTTGGAAGCAGACTGTTTATGCAGATTAAGAATTATGAAAAATATATTATTGCCAAGAGTTTGTTTTATTTCTCTCATTATACCAAGCCCCAAACTTTTCTTTTTAGAAACATTCATCCATAGCAATGGACAAAAAGATTTTGTTACATATAGTCTAGTTTCCATTTAGTTAGTCAACTGTAGCTATCTAAATTGAGATAGATGCATCTATAGACGGGCTGTGCTTGGGCCTTCTTTGAGAGCAGCTTTAGATCTAAAATGCACATGGCAGTTGTCTCCTTTTCCTTCTGGGCGAAGATACTCTGCACATTGTGCTTTTCCACCCAGTTTATCTTGTGATCTTATTCCTTTTGATGCACCATATTCTGCCAGGCAATTCTTTACTTCCTTATATGCTTTATATAGCTGTTCCCAATAAACAGCCTCCCAGGCCATAACAATGTTATTCCTTTGGACATCATAGTGGTGCTTCCAAACCAGTGCCTGCTGCGATTTCTCTGAATCAGTTGCATCTTAGATGTGTTTGATCAAAGTCTGCTGTACCTCTTCTAGTTGAGCAGTTTTTTTGCTGAGTTTACCAGCAAATCATCCGACCTCTGTGTAATTTTCTAATTACATAGATGAGCAACCCCACTGTTAATACAATAGAAAAGGTCTCTGGGGCAATTACATATATTTCTTTTGCATAGAAAATATAAGCTCTTTGCTCAAGGTCAGGAGTTCGAAACCAGCCAGCAAGAGCGAGACCCGTCTCTAGTATAAATAGAAAGAAATTAATTGGCCAACTAATATATATAGAAAAAATTAGCTGGGCATGCTGGTGCATGCCTGTAGTCCCAGCTACTCAGGAGGCTGAGGCAGCAGAATTGCTTGAGCCCAGGAGTTTGAGGTTGCTATGAGCTAGGCTGATGCCACGGCACTCACTCTAGCCTGGGTAACAAAGTGAGACTCTGTCTCAAAAAAAAAAAAAAAAAGAAAAGAAAAGAAAAATAAAAAAGAAAATATAAGCCCAGTTACGTGTGTGTAGGCTCCTGCTCCTTTATCCTAAAGGAACATGAAGAATTCCTCAGGAAAAAGCCCATGACAAGCTTGTCCTCTCTATTCAGGAAGAGATGGTACAGGGGCAAGACATGGCTACAGTTTAGTGTCCCTGTGACCCGGGTGGAGAACCTGGAGGAGCTTGTCAGGTACAGCAGTAAGATGGCCACTTAGGGGTCTCATACAGTGACCTTCTGAAAATAAAGATCTGAGCTCCTCTTAACATCCCATTGCTATATTTTTTTAATTAAATGCTTATATTTATCAGGCAATAACTTTTGTGGCTGTATAAATATGCTTTTAATTGATGGGTAGTTGAAGTTTGTGGTTGAAAAGATAATTTTATCAGAGAAGACGAGGCAAGATTTGAAGCCTTCCATAATTGCTTAACAAGCATATTTGCCCATTGAACAAATATCTCTAAAGCTTCTACTATGTGCTAACCATTGTTATGTGTTAGAATAGAGCATTTTGAAGGATACAGACAACAGCCTTGCCCTCAGAAACTTTATATGCTAGTTGGAGGAAACAGACAGGTTAACAAAAGAGTTAGGGAGGGAGAGGGATAATGGGAGTAGCAGGATGGGAAAGACCTCTCTGAGGAGGTGGTATTTCAGCTGCTGGTTGCTGAGGAGGTGTCTGCAATATCCTCCTGTCCCTGCCATTTAGGGACATGTTAAATGTGAGATGCCTATTAGACATCTAAATAAACATATTACATATGTGGTTGGATATATAAGCCTGAATAACAAGACTGCAGTAAGTAAGGAATCTGGAAGTCAAAAACATGTCAATGTTTTTAATGCTCTGGAAGAAGCTAAGATCACCTTGGGAGACTGGATAGAGAAGAGATGAGAATCCAGGACCAAGTCCTAAGGGACATGAATAATTATTCAGAAGATTGCAGGAGCTAGTAAGGTAGAAGGACAACAGCAGAGTTTACAATCAAAACACTGAGAGAAAAAAGTACTTCTGTTAGGGAAGGGGGTATTGGAGAACCCAGCTAAATGCTACCAAGTTCAATTTAAGGCACAGACAAGTGACTCTTAGACTTGGGACCCTGGAGATCATTCATGACCTAGTCAAGAGTGCTTTTAGTGGTGTGCTGGGAAGGGAGCCTCATTCCAGAGGAGAGCATAGGTGAGGAAATAGAGACTGAGAGTATAGATGAAGATCATATGGGTTCAAGAAGGATTTTTTAGTTGGTGATTGTTTTTTTTGTTTTGTTCAATTTTTAAAGATGGGAGATACAAGCATATGTTGGCATACTGATGGGAATGTCCCAGCATTAAGAGAGAAATTCATGATACAAGAGAGCAAAGGGTATAAATCACAAGAGTAGGTAAGCAGGAATACATTCCAGAGCAAATGGAAGGTAGCTTATAATGCATGGAAGGCAGAGAGTTTAGGGGCAGTGTCACCTGCCCTGTACTTTCCTTAACGTAGCTGTAACTCCTGATCTTTCTCTCAGAGCATAGTGGCTGATAAAGATACACATTTTCAATGAGTCTTATTTTTTGAATGTCATTTGTAATTACATAAAACATAATTTAAGTCAGAGAGAAACCCAGATTTTGTATCCCTTTTTAGCCTGAGTGAACTATGTGCTCTATGAAACCCTGGCTGCATATTATTCCCAATATAAGTGCTGTCTCAAAACAGCATTGTATCATGTCATCTGCACAGCAGATCATGCAGACAGGTGCTATTATAGATATTTTATATAAAAGGGAATGGGAAATGTGGTAATAGTGATGAAATACAACCGGCTCTATTGAAGAATCCTTAATTGAGGGAGGACGTACACATTTGAATTAAATCACTGTGTAAGAACACGAAATTCTGACTCAAACAGAACTCTTAGTAAATATTTTTCTTTGTAATTTTCCATGGAAATGTAGATTTTTTAAAAAGTCTGAAGATAATTTTGGGGGGAGACCAGAACATAGCCATAGAGTTATTCTGGGAGGACAGTTACACCATGACATGTACACGTGAATAGGTTCTTTTGGCTGAGCTTGAGGGATTTTCCAAAGAAAGGGTTATTGTTTGGGTTAAATTTTTGTCTGCAAGTTCCAGCTGCTGCCTTTATGCCCCAAGGACATTTCAGTGGATGTGGAAATGGTCAGTTTCTCTGTTTTCCCCTTCACTTAACCCTCGGCTTCCTATTACTACTCATGAGAAATTGTTGTAAATAATTTTTATTTCTGGCCATTTTCATTCACAAGTTTCTCAAGTGCCTGGAGTAAAGATTATAAAGCTTATTTGGGTTTAACTGCTTTAGAGAAGATGGACATTTCACTTTTAGGAATTTGTACAGAAATAGGTAGTTTGCATTGGAAGATAGAGCATTCCTCCCTTCTATATTAGCAATGTTCCAGTGCTGTCTCTGTCATTTTTTTCTCACAGGAGGCTCAGGCACATCAGTTTTTCAGAACCTGACAATTCACCACTGCCCTTTTCCTGACATGAAATTATGGGAAGCAAAGAAAAATAAGCTTAAATGAAATGTTTTTGCATTTATACCGCAAAGATGACAACTGTGAAGGCAGTCTGCAGTCTTTGTTGCTTTTGTATCTTTCACAGCAGGTGTCACTTGCCACCGCTCACCATTTTTAGTAGTTTTTTTCCTTCTCACCTTTCTTATAGGCTAGTTTCATTAAAAGAGAAAAAAGAAATAAAAGAAATAATGATATCTGTAAGGTAGACCATTAAGTCTCTGTCATTTTTCTCTGGCGCACTCCTCAGGATGCAGGTCTTCTTTTCTCAGTGCATCACCAGGGATAGTTAATCTGGTGATGCACTGAGGGATAGTTAAGCCCTCCTCAGAGGGGGGAAGGCTGCTTCATGATGAGCAAATACTTTTATCTTGTCTCTCAACTTATTTATTGTTCATCACTTAAAAAGAAAAACAGCCGGCGCGGTGGCTCACGCCTGTAATCCTAGCTCTCTGGGAGGCCGAGGCGGGCGGATTGCTCGAGGTCAGGAGTTCGAAACCAGCCTGAGCAAGAGCGAGACCCCGTCTCTACTATAAATAGAAAGAAATTAATTGGCCAACTAATATATACAAAAAAAAAATTAGCCGGGCATGGTGGCACATGCCTGTAGTCCCAGCTACTTGGGAGGCTGAGGCAGGAGGATCCCTTGAGCCCAGGAGTTTGAGGTTGCTGTGAGCTAGGCTGACGCCACAGCACTCACTCTAGCCTGGGCAACAAAGCGAGACTCTGTCTCAAAAAAAAAAAAAAAAAAAGAAAAACAGCCCAGTAGTAAGAATATTCTTCTAGGCTTTGAATGGAATATCTTTACATCTGAATAGGGTTATTTATGTCTAATCTCCCATAATTTAAATGAAGGGGCTGCATTGCTGGGTTTTTCATAAAGAGGAAAATATCCTGATCACTCTCCTAAACAGATGTTTTACTTTTTAGTAACTTGGTGAGTGGTGAATCATTTATGTGAACAATACTGAATAAACCCAAGAAATGCATATCCCTGATTCTTGAAGGACTCATGACCAACTTCTCCTAATCCTCTTAGCAGAACTGTTTCCTTTTCTTTTTTAATTTCCAGAGCTTATCATGATTAACATACTGTTTAGTAGTTACATGTCCAAATTAAATTCTTTAATTTTTTATTGAAATCAAACTCATGAGTTGTTTGGTCATGGCATTTTACTTCTTTATTTTTTCCAGAAAGAACTAGAGAAGCAGAAGAGAATTAAGAGGTACCAGCAGCTGGAAGCAGTAGCCAAAGAACATTATAAAAAGGTCTTGCTAAGAAGAAAAGGTCTAGAGCCTTGGAAGAGATTGAGAATTCAAAGCAAGCAAAACATGCAGGTACAGTGTCACACTGTGTCACTCCCCAAAACTAGAAAATGGACTTTCCCAAATACAACAAATGTCCAATTAGGCTTTCGGGGAGTTTGATTATTTAATGCCATAAGATAAATGAATTCAATGTATATATTTATTTGTTTTGGATAAGAGTTTAGATCTGGGTCTGGGCACAGTGACTCACGCCTGTAATCCTAGCACCCTGGAAGCTAGGCGGGGGGATCATTTGAGGTCAGTAGTTCAAGATCAGCCTGAGCAAGCGTAAGGCCCCATCTCTAGTAAAAACAGAAAAAGTTACTCAGGCATGGTGGTGTGTGCCTGTAATCCCAGCTACTCAGGAAGCTGAGGCAGAGGACTGCTTGAGCCCAGGAGTTGGAAGTTGCAGTGAGCCAGATTGTGCCACTGCAGTCTAGTCAGGGCAGCAGAATGAGACTCTGTCTCAAAAAAAAAAAAAAAAAAATTTAATTTGGTCTTCTAAGGTAGAGAAAGACTTATATTTGAACAAGTTGGAAAAATCTATAGTAAATTTTTGATTAGAGAGCTCCAAGATAAAAAGAATAGAGGCTTCTCTCAATTTTAGCAAAGTTTAAGAAAGAAAAAAGTTATTACCATAAGGTATAATTAGATTTCTGCTATAATAATAAAGTTGCATAACAAACAACTTCCAAATATCAGTGACTTACAACTCAAATATTTATCTCTCACACATGTCTATGGACCAGTTGTAGATTGGGTTTCGGTCTTCCCCACAAGCCTCTCATTCTGGTTCCAGCAGCTACTCAGGGCATGTTTTTCACCTGGCAATTGTCAGAGGTACAAAAGGCCAAACAAATTATGTAAACCCATATGAAACCTCTGCTTGTAGCATGTCCACTAACATTCCATTGGTCAAAGCAAGTCATAGCACCAAGCTCAGGATCACTGAAGGGAGAAGGCAGCTCCATCCACTCCATAGGGAGGCACAGTGAAATGATAATGGGTGTAGAATTCTATTATAGGGAACAGTAATCTACACAGAGATATATGAAATCAAACACTCTACCACACAGAGATATATGAAATCAAACACCACTGAAATTTATGTAATTTCCCTAACAAATGTATCCAGTGCGTAGAAAAGGGCATTCAGCTAAATGATCAAGTTCAAAACAGATCAAATGATAGCCTGTCTTCTGGCTCCTAGGCTGGGATGAATCAGGACAGGCATAACTCTCAGGTGCCACCGAGACCTCCTGTGGTGGTCATTTTGGCCAATAAGTATGACTGCCAAAACTCACTTGGATCAGTCACATTCACAGTGCCAGATATCTAGACAAATGTGTGACTATTTGGAGAGGACTAAGAAAGAAGAGTTTTCCCCTATTGCCTCTTTAAAGAATACAACAGTACTTTTGAAAATCTATGAACTCTTGAGTTGTCTGTTTATTTTGATAGAATGATACTCTGAGCCTTTTAAAATTGATAAGACATTAAATTATTCATGTTAGTTTTCCATCAAATGGCTTTGTGGTTTATTGATAATGTCTAAATTTCAATGCTAGTGACAGCTCATTCTACAAAACTAATTGCAAGTATTGGCATTTTCTCAATTAGACAGTGGTTAAGTACGTAATACAGAGAGGTTTGTTATGGAGTTGCCATCTAAGATCCAGGAAAGCAAACTGAGAATGCTCCCATCGCCCACTGCAAAATTCAGTGGAAATGAAGTGGTGGCTTTGGAGGCTGTTTATTCCATTTCCATAACCAGCCAGTCACCTTGATCTTCAAGGAGTCAGCATTGAGAAGCAATATATGATGTGAATCTATAACCTCCATATAATAGGGTCAATAGAGCTTTTAGGACATAAGCTGTATGGACCTTAAAATTCTTCTTCTCCAGTAACTGCCTAAATGTGGTTTACAGTACTGTCCACCAAGGTGATGTGTGTTTACTTAAATGATATAAAATTTAAGGAATAATTTCCTTTTCTCATTTAAAAAATTGTCTAGGTGGCAGAAGTACATTACTCTTTGGCCTTACAGAAGAAATGCTTGCTGACGTGGTTCCATTATAGTCAGGAAAATCTGGCTAGGAAAACGGCCCAGGCTGATCAATTTTATTCCCAAATATTGCTTAGGAGAGTCATCCAGAGCTGGCAACAGGTAAAGCCACAGAGAAAGGTGCTTTAAATATATCTGATTGCTCAATCCTATGAAAGAAAACTAAATGGAATCTAGAATTTCATGGTCATTATGTTTTTTAAGAACCAAAGAGTAGACAATCCAATTCATTACTTTGAAATAAACTTGAAAATCTCCAATTGATTGGTTTTTAATATAAAATCTTAAACATGTTTCTTTTTGCACAGTGTGTGTATACAAACAATAACGTGTCATTACATCAGCTCTTGTTATTATACTTGTTTCTTGTCTCACAGTGCTCAAGTGATTTTATTAGAAACCTACCCCTTCAATCTAGTAACTGGTTCTGTTGTTATTTTTATAATACATTGCAGAGGATATTATCTTGGCTGCTATGTTATTCTTTCCTCTTTATTCCTCTAGTGTCCTTTGTTCCTGTTTTGTTTCTGTTTCAATTCTGTCTCATTTGTACTGTTTATTTGCTCTAATTCTTTGTCCACTGATGATATTTGTCTCACTTCTATTCTTGTCCTCATCCCCAGCACCTGACTCATCTGGAGGAAGAAGCAAGAAAACTTTGTGTACATTTTCTTCAGAAAAAGATTTTCAGGGCCTGGTTTAACATGGTCAGGGAGGCAAAGATCGATTATCAGAGCAAGCAGAAGATTGCGGCAGAGCACAGCGACAGGTGAGGTTTTGATCTCCAAGAAAATTCACTGTCTGACTTCACCATTGCTCAACAATATATTATTCTTCTGGAATGTGTCTGAAAAGATGGGGTTTTGGGGGTGAGGCTAGGAGAGCAGGGCACTCAGAGACACCAGGCAGGAGTGGCAGTCTCGGCTCACCCACCGAGTAGGTGAGTGAAGAAAAGATAGTAAGCCCCCTGGGACTCCAGGGTCCCCCATCTTTAAAATGAGGAGAAGGAAGAGGCCTGCCCTTTTTACCTCACTGGGACTGGCAAGAGAATAAAATGATGTCAAAGACGTGAAACACACTTAAGCAAATGTACTATATTCTTTATTAGTCACATAGTTTCACTTTTTATGTTCAAATTCTTTTTGAATATTTATTGTGAAATATTATACAAAAGTGCTTAAATCATACAAATACAGGTTAATGAATTACTATAAAGTAGACACTCATGTCACCAGTAAGGTGAAAAGGTAGAAGATTGCTGACCCCTGGGCTCCTTCCCAATCACAGGTCTCTCCTAAAGATAAACTACTCTCCTGACATTTACAGTGAACACTTCCTGCCTTTTCTTTTTACTTTTACCTCCTAAGCATGCAGCCTTCAGTGCTATAGTTTAGGTTAGCCTGGTTGGAACTTTATATATATGGAATCATTCTTAGGCTATATTAATATTTAAAATACAGTATGTCTTATTTAATCCAGTGTCTTTGGGAAATAAGGTATTCTATATAAGTAAGTTCTAATGTTAAGCATTTTGAATGGCAATGTTCTTAATTTTATTATGCACTTCCCTTTGAGACTAAACAAATGATCTGTCCTTTTTTGGTGATTTGGTATCATTCTTTATGAGCATCAGTTAATGTGGTGGGCATATTCGGTGATGCCTCCAGGTTCTCAGGTGTGAAGACTGTTGTGTACGTGTAGAAAAGTGCCCCTTTTCTCACGACCCTCAGATTCACTTTTGGTTGCTTTATTTTCACTGGTGTATATGTGCGTGCGTGTGTATCTCTCTCTCAATTCCTTATAATTGTTTTCCCATCTTATTGCCACTAGGGTGCCCACCTCCACCCAAACCTGCTCATCTATAGTAACTGGAAATCAGTGGGCTGGGAAACAGATAAGCAAGATGATTATAGTTTTGTCTAAATTTAAATAAATACACAAAGTGTATTTATTTAATGCCCTCACAAAGTGAGGGCATTCAGAGGACTTCCCTTTGAATAAAATGCTTACACTTTAGAGTTTGAAGTTTAGGACTCAATATCTCTGTACTATGGAGAAATAATTTAACGTTTTGAAGCCCCCCTGTTTCTCTTTTATAAAATGAGGATGACAACAGAACCCATCTTAAGGAGTTATTTTGAAGACAAAATGAGGTAACATAGTAACTCACCAAATGCACTGCTCAGCCCAAAATAGGCCTAGTTTTTTTGGTTTAGTGTCATTTTGAATGTGTTATTGTTAAACATCCTTTTTACTTGCCTTTTTCTTTCTCTCTCGGCCACTGTATACAGACTTAGGGATTCATTTGGGGCTTTCACACAAACTATCTTGTCTGTTTGTGGTGTAATCGGGGTAGGGGACAGATGTCATGATTTCCATTTTCAGGCAAAGAAATAAGCTACAAGTGGGTAGGTGAATTGCCTAAGGTATGCAAATAACAAATGGCAGTTCCCTGGACTGCAACCAGGTTTTCTGACTCTAAAGCATTATCTTCTTGCTGCATCAGTCTTTCTCCCCATTTTTCTAATTCACCCTTATTTGTAAACTATAAAATATAATAGTAAGATAGTGGTCCTATTTAGAGTTTGAAGTTATGAAATCTATACAGGAATCCATGCTGTCAGCAAGAAATAAATTCTCAGCCAGTGTCTACTTAATATAAAAGCATTGTTGTGACTTCATCTCTTCCCACTTTGCTTTTTTTTTTTTTTTTTTTTTTTTTTTAAGCCTCTAAACATTTGGCATCACTTTGCTTTTTGTTTAACATGTTCCAGCCCCACTGGCATCCTATAATGTTCTTGAGACAACAAAGCTCACTTATACTTCCAAGGTTTCACATGACCTGATCTTCTCATCATGCAGCTCTCTGCTCAAATGTCACCTCCCTAATCACCCTAACTCCATCACTGTCTATCCATTAACCTGCCCTATTTCCTTCACAGCACTTAAGGCTCTCAGTAAACTGTTTACATGTTTATTATCTGTCCCTTCGAGTAGACTGCAAGTGCCACACCTTGCTCAGTACTGTGTTCTCAGTGCACGACACTGCTTAGTACATAGGTTTGCAGTAAATATTTGGTAAATGAATGAATAGATGGATTTTATTGGAAGACATAATATTTAAAGTCACAGGACCTTTAAAAGGAGCTTTAACATTAAAAAATTGATATTCAAAGTTATTACTCAATTTTATGTGAATGAAATGACTCTAAAACATTGGCTTCTTGCTGTATTGAAGAGCTGTTGGTGAAAGGGAAGAAAGGAGGGATGTCTGTTGGTTTTAGGACTGACCTTTAAATTGTAATAATATTCAGAAAAATGATTCCCACTAAGAACATGAAGTTTAATTTCACATATCTATATTGCTTCTGCATAATTTTATAAATCTGGCATTTATAAATGGTGGGACTAACAGATGTTACCAGTCTCTTGTTATCAGCAGTTATTTTGCAGTTCTGCAGACAGAGCTTGGTATGCATTTGTCTCATTTTCAGCTGGATCAGTATTTCTGATATTGCTTGTTATTGTGGTTCTTAACCACAGTACCATCATGAAGTAGATAGTAATGAAAATCACAGACCTGGACCCCAGAAAATGCACATATACACATCACATACAACTTTACACAAAATGTCAAGGAATTTGTGGACCCCAGGTGAATAACCCTTATCTTGGTGACTTAAATTATATTTATTACACAATAGACCCACATTTAATTTATCAAGACATATTTTCCAAGCATAAAAAATACCTAATAACATGATCCCTGGCTCTCATGATTTGGCAGAAAACACATCAGATAGATACATACATACATACGTACATACATAAAGGTTTCCAATTCCAGAATGGTGATATAGAAGCAATCTGGCTTCACTCCTTATCACAGCAAACCCAAAACAAATATGTAGCTCTGAGATTATCACCATCAATATGCCAGGACTCAAGTATGTGCATGAGACAGTTCCTGGGGCCACAGAGAAGTGAAAAAAAACTCTGAGCAGATGGTAAGAGACTCAGACTTCCATATCCACAGCACCCCGACCCCCAATCTGTCTAACACAAAGTACATGGAAAAATTTCCCCCAACTCATAGTTTCTACACTGGAAAAGTGAGATAAAGGTGGACAACCAGCTTCCCCAGCATCTTGGGCTCCCTAGCAGGAGACCTGTCCCTGCCTTAACCCATAGGAAGCATCACAAGTGCTGAAGGGAAAAATGTCCCTGAGGACAGCCAGAGACAAAGTGGGGAAGCAGGACTACCATCCCTAGTCCTGAAAATTCTGCTGTGTAACTAAGCCAAAGGAGATGCCAAATCACAGTGGCTGTTCAGCAGCACCACATCGTAGCAGGTTCATTCCACAAGTCCACTGGGCACAAACCCTAAGCCAGCTGTCCCACACTACTGGGATATCCTTTTTGGGATCTCTCCCATTAGGGATGGGCAGCACTCTGTTTACTAAAGCCTAGGCTTAAGGCACCATCTAGTGCCCAAAAGGAGGCTGTGCTCTGTTGGCAGGGGGAAGAGGGGAACTAAATAGGCAAAGAATTTAGGAACTAAATAGGCAAAGAATCTCTGATCAAATATATCTAACAAAAAACAAGCTAGAGAGAGAAGACTGGAAGAAATAACCAACCCTTCAATGCAAAGACACAGACATACATCCCCAAGAAACAATATCAAACAGGGAACCATGACCTCCCCCAAAATGCAAAGTAAGGAACCAGTGAATAACCCTAATGAAGCAGCAATATGTGAGCTCTCTGACAAAGAATTCAAAATAGCAGTTTTAAGGAAACTCAGTGATCCCTAAGATAACATGGAAAAGCAATTCAGAAATTTATCAGAGAAATTTAAGAGATTAAAATAATTTTTTAAAAATCAAATGTTGGAACTGAGAAGTATATCTGCTGAACTGAAAAATCATTAGACGCTCTCAAGGCAGAATAGATCAAGCAGAGGAAACAATCAGTGATCTCAAAGACAGTCTACTTGAAAATACACAGAGGAGAAAAAAGAATGAAAAGGGAGGAAGATCACATACAAGATAGAGACAGTTACCTCAAAAGAACAAATTAGAACAAAAAGAACAAAAGAATTATTGGTGTTCAAGAGGGAATTGAGCAAGAACAAGAGGTAGAAAGCTTATTCGAACAAATACTAACAGAAAACTTTCCAAAACTTGAGAAAGATATAAATATCCAGGTACAGGAAGGTCAGGGAACACCAGATTCAACCCAAATAAGACTACCCCAAGGCATGTAATAACAACACTGTCAAAGATCAAGGACAAAGAGAGGATCCTAAAAGTAGCAAGAGAAAAGAAACAAATGATATCAAATGATATATAAAGGAGCTCCAACTCATCTGGCAACAGACTTCTTAAAGGAAACCATACAGTCCAGGAGCAGGTGAGAACATTTTCAAAGTGCTGAAAGAAAAAAACTGCTATCCAAAAATACTGTATCCAGCAAAACTATCCTTCGAATATGAAGGAGAGATAAAAGTCTCCCAAACAAACAAAAGCTGAGAAAATTTACCACAACCTGATCCATCTTATAAGAAATGCTAAAGTGAGTTCTTCAATCTAAAAGAAAAGAAATGCTAACATGCAAACAAAATATATGAAGGTATAGAGCCCACTGGTAAAATTAAGTACATGGACAAACCCAGAATATTCTAATATGGTAATTAGTGGTGAGCAATTCACTGATAATACTAATATGAAACCCCAAATACAAATCTATCAAAAACACTAATAGCTACAGCAATCTGTTAAGAGATAGTCAATATAAAAATGTGAATTGAAACAACAAAAAGTCAAAAGTATGGGAATGAAGTTAAAGTACAGAAGGTTTTTTTGTTTTCTCTGTTTCTATTTTTTTGTGTGTGATCTAAGATTAGTTGTCACCTCTTTAAAATAACTTATGTCTATAAGATGATTTTTGTAAGCTTCATGATAATCACAAACTACAGTACATTAAAAATAAAAGCAACAGGCTGGGCACGGTGGCTCATGCCTGTAATCCTAGCACTCTGGGAGGCTGAGGCGGGTGGATTTTTTGAGCTCAGGAGACCAGCCTGAGCAAGAGCAAGACCCCATCTCTACTAAAAATAGAAAGAAATTAGCCAGACAACTAAAAATATATATAGAAAAAATTAGCTGGGCATGGTGGCGCATGCCTGTAGTCCCAGCTACTTGGGAGGCTGAGGCAGGAGGATCACTTGAGCCCAGGAGTGTGAGGTTGCTGTGAGCTAGGCTGACGCCTCGGCACTCTGGCCCAAGCAACAGAGTGAGACTCTGTCTCAAAAAATAAATAAAAGCAACAATTAAAACATACTACCAGAGAAAATAACAACAAAGGAAGACAAAAAAGAGGAAAGGAAGAGTTACAAAATAACCAGAAAATAAGCAACAAAATGGCAGTAATAAGTCCTTACTTATCAATAATAACACTGAATGTAAATGGACTCCAATTAAATTTTAATTCTCCAATTAAAAGATACAAAGTGGCTGTATGGATAAAGAAACAAGATCCAACTATATACTTCCTATAAGAAGTATACTTTACCTATAAAGATACACATAGATTGAAAGAGAAGGGATGGAAAAAGATATTCCATGAAAGTGGAAACCAAAGAGTAGGAATAGCTATACAGGTAAAATAGACTACAAGTCAAAGACTATAAAAAAAAAAAAGAAGGTCACTATATAATGATAAGGGGGTCAGTTCAGCAAGAGTATATAACAATTATAAATATCTATACCAACACCAGAGCACCCAAGTATATAAAGCAAGCTTTAATAGATCTAAAGGGAGAGATAGACTATAATACAATAATCGTGGGGGACTTCAACATCCACTCTCAGTAATGGACGGATCATCCAGGCCACAAAGAAACCTCAGAGTTAAACCACACACTAGACAAAATAGGTCTGACAGTGACAGAACATTTCACCCAAGTGATGCAGAATGCACATCCTTTTTCATCAGCACACGGAACATTCTCCAGAACAGACTCTGAGTCCACAAAACAAGTCTCAACAACTTCAAAAAGTAGAAATCATATCTAGTATCTTTTCTGACCACAATGAATAAATGTTACTAATAAAACTAGTTACTAATAACTAGAGAAATCTCAGAAAATATACAAACATAAGGAAATTAACATGTTCCTGAACAACCAATGGGTCAATGAAGAAATTAAGAAAGAAATTTAAAAATTTCTTACAACAAATGAAAATGGAAATACAACATACCAAAATCTTAGGGATGTGGCAAAAGCAGCCCTAAAACAGAAATTTATAGAATAAGCACCTATATCAAAAAAGCTGAGGCCAGGCACAGTGGTTCACACCTGTAATCCTAGGACTTTGGAAGGCTGAAGAGGGAGGATTTCTTGAGGCCAATGTTTGAGACCACCCTGGGCAACATAACAAGACCCCCCCCATCTCTATAAACATTTCTTTTACAAAAAATTAGATGGGCATGGTGGCACATGCCTGTAAGTCCCAGTTACTCAGGAGACTGAGATTGGAGGACGCCTTAAGCCCAGGAGATAGAGGTTATAGAGAGATAAGATCAGGCCACTGCACTCCAGCCTGTGTGACATGAGACCTTGTCTTAAAAAAAAAAAAAAAAAGGAAAGGCTTCAAATAAACAACCTAATGATGTACCTCAAGGAACTAGAAAAGCAAGAACAAACTAAACCCAAAATTAGTAGAAGGAAAGAAATATTAATAATAAAGATCAGAGTAGGAATAAATGAAATTTAGACTAAAAAAATATAGATCCATGAAACAAAAAGCTGGTTTTTTTAAAAGATAAGCAAAATCTAAGGAAAAAAGAAAGAAAACCTAAAATCAGAAATGAAAAGGAGACATAACAACTGAGACTACAGAAAAAATACAAAGAATCATTAGAGACTATTATGGTGAATACTATATACCACCAAATTGGAAAACCAAGAAGAAATGGATAAATTCCTGGACCCAGATAGCCTACCAGGATTGAATCACGAAGAAACAGAAAACCCCAACAAACCAATAACAAGTAATGAGAGCAAAGCTGTGACAACTAAAGTCTTTCATCAAAGAAAAGTCCAGGACCTGATGACTTTATTGCTGAATTCTACCAAATATTTAAAGAAGAACTAACACCAAATTTACTTAAAATGTTCAAAAACATTGATGAAATTAAAAAGGAAGGAATACTTCCAAACTCATTCTATGAGGCCAGCATTACCCTAATACCAAAATCAGACACAAGGACACAACAAAAAAAGAAAACTACAGGAAAATATCACTGAGGAACATAGGTGCAAAAGCCCTCAACAAAATACCAACAAACCGAATTCAACAACACATTGTATAGATTATTCACCACAATCAAGTGAGATTCATCCCAGGGATCCAAAAATAGTTCAACATATGCAAATCAATAAATATGATACATTACATTAATGGAGCCAAGAACAAAAACCATATTATTAACAGATGTCAAAAAAGCAGTCAACAAAATTCAACATCCTTTCACAATAATAACCCTCAACAAACTGGGTATAAAAAGAACACACCTCAAAATAATAAAGGCCACATATGACAAACCCACAGTGAACATCATTGTGAACAGGGCACAATTGACACCCTTTCCTTTAAGAGCTGGAGCAAGACAAGAATGCCCACTTTCACCACTTTTATTCAACATAATACTGGAAATCCTGCCCAGAGAAGTTAGGCAAGAGAGAGAGAAAAAAAAAGGAATCCAAATTTAAAAAGGAAAAAGCCAAATTAAGCCTTGTTCACAGATGATATGATCTTAAATTTAGAAAACCTAAAGACTCCACCAAAAAAATGTTAGAACTGATAAAGGAATTCAGTAAAGTTGCAGGATACAAAATCAACATACAAAAATCAGTAGCATTTATAGATGCCAACAGAGAATAATCTGAAAAAGAAATCAAGAAAGCAGTCCTGGCAGTCCCAGTGGCTCACGCCTGTAATCCTAGCACTCTGGGAGGCCGAGGTGGGCGGATTGCTCGAGGTCAGGAGTTCGAAACCAGCCTGAGCAAGAGCGAGACCTTGTCTCTACTATAAATAGAAAGAAATTAATTGGCCAACTAATATATATAGAAAAAATTAGCCGGGCATGGTGGCGCATGCCTGTAGTCCCAGTTACTCAGGAGGCTGAGGCAGGAGGATCACTTGAGCCCAGGAGTTTGAGGTTGCTGTAAGCTAGGCTGACGCCACGGCACTCACTCTAGCCTGGGCAACAAAGCGAGACTCTGTCTCAAAAAAAAAAAAAAAAGAAAGAAAAAGAAAGCAGTCCCATTTATATAATAGCCACAAGAATATAAAATACACTGGAATAAATTTTAATCAAAGAAGTGAAAGATCTATATAAGGAAAACTATAAAACATTGATTAAAGAAATTGAAGAGGACACAAAAAAATGGAAAGATATTTCACGCTCATGGACTGGAAGAATATTGTTAAAATGGTAATACTACCCAAAGCAATTTACAGATTCAATGAAATCCTTATCAAAATACCAATGACATTCTTCACAGAAACAGAAAATATAATCCTAAAATTTATATGGAACCACAAAAGACCGTGAATAGCCAAAGTAATCCCGAGCAAAAAAACAAAACAAAACAAAACAAAAAACAAATAAACAAAAACAAAGCTAGAGGCACGATACTACATGACTTCAAAATATACTACCAAAGCTCTGGTAATCAAGTAAGCATGGTATTGGCATAACAACAGACTCATAGACCAATGGAATGAATAGAGGATCCAGATACACACTTATAGCCAACTCATTTTCAACAAAGGCACTAAGGGCATGCAATGGGGAAAGCACGGTCTACTCAATAACTGGTGCTGGCAAAAATGGATATGCATATGCAGAAGAATGAAATTAGACTCTGTATCTCACCATATACAAAAACCAAATCAAAATAGATTAAAGACTTTAAGACCTGAAACTATGAAACTACTAGAAGAAAACACTGGGGACACCTTCCAGGACACTGTCTAGTCAAAGATTTTTTTTGTGGAAGATCTCAAAAAGCATGGGCAACAAAAGCAAAATAGACAAATGGGATTACATCAAGCTAAAGGGCTTCTGCAGCAATGGAAACAACAAAGTGAAGGGACAACCCACAGAATGAGAGTAAATATTTGCAAATCATCCATCTGACAAGGGATTAATAACCAAAATATATAAGGAGCTCAAACAACTCAATAGCCAAACACCAAATAATCCAAATTTTAAAAATGGGCAAAATGAATAGACATTTCTCAAAAGAAGACATAAATGGCCAACAGATATATGAAAATATGCTCAACATCACTAATTATCAGAGAAATTGAAATCAAAACCACAGTGAGATACCACTTCACACCAGTTAAAGTTGTTTTTATCAAAAAGAGAATAGCAGATGCTGATGAGTATGGAGAAAGGGGAATCCTCGTACACTGTTGGTGAGGATGCACTCATTGTGGAAAACACTACGGAAGTTCCTCCAAAAAAACTAAAATTAGAAGTACCATATGATCCAACAATTCCACTACTAGGTATATATCCAAAAGAAAGGAAATCAGTGTATCAAAGTGATATCTACACTCCCATGTTTATTGTGGCACTGTTCACCATAGCCAAAATATGGAATCAACCAAGGTACCCATTAATGGATGAATGGATAAACAAAATGTAGTATATACACACAACAAAAAAAGAATAAAATCCTGTTATTTGCAGCAACATGGATGGAACTGGAGGTCATTACATTAAGTGAAATAAGCTAAGCACAAATATCTATTATACATTTTAAAATAGAAGAGAATAATTTGAATGTTCCTAGAATAAAGATAAATACTTAAGGTGATGAATATCCTAATTTCCCTAATTTGATCTTTACACATTATATGAATGTATCAAATTATCACATGTACCCCCAAAATATGTACATATCAATAACAAATAAATTACTTAAAAAGAGATAGCTATAGACTAAATAAGTGCCAAACCAGTGATCATAATCATGTGTTTTAGGAGTTCAGAGCAAAGAAATAAAAATGTAGGCAAGGATGATGAGGGAAGACTTCCCCCAAAAGGCAGAGCATTTCAATTAGGGTTGAACAGTAGAAGTTAAAATGTAGAAGTCAGAAAACTGGAGTGTAGTCAGAAGAGAGAAGATATGAATAGCAGGGAAGAGTGGGAGACAGGGTCCAGGGTAGGGAGTGGGCTGTACAGCAGAGCACAGAAAGTTGTCAGAGGTGGACTGAATGGATAAAAGAGGAAAGCAATGAAGTAGTTCCACTCCTGGACTTTTTTTAAAAAGTAGTACCTCAACCAACAAAAACCAACATTATCAAAAACATGAAACAACCAACAGCCATAAAATTAATAAAGACTGACACGCATTCTAGGGCTTCATTAGATGATCAAGAGGCCAGAACAAATCCCATCTCTACCTTTAGTTATAAACAGATGAACTTAACTAGTCAGTACTTTGTTTTAGCGACATAACTCCACTTGTAATTCCACACACACACACACACACATCATGCTATTCTTGCCTCTTTGCCTTTACTCAGCATGTGCCCTTTCCTAGAAAGCCTTTTCTTTGCCTGACAAAAATTCAGACATCTCTTTCAAAAACTCCTACTCCTCAGTACCAGACCGGGAAGTGCCCTGTGCTTTCCTCCCCCACTGCACCCACCCACTGTACTGAAACTGTTCTCCATCCTCACTCCCTCCACAGACACTACTCTGGCTTACCTTGATGGCCCTTGGGTTCAGCTTTTGTGGGCCCTAATAAATCCTAAAAGGCCACTGCATGCTTCCCTTGACCACAGAGACAGTTGGCTTCCACATGTGACCCTTCCTGACCATGTTTCCAGAATGTGACATTATGGCATTTTTTCTCAACTGAAATTCAAGACTTGTTCTTTTTTGTTGGTGGTGGTGAGGTTACCACCAGGCTTTTTAAATAATTCTATGCACTGGGGCCTTGATGCATATCACGATGATACATTCTGCCTGCAATTTGCTTTGCCCCAAGGCCTGTGGCTGCAAGAGGGATCCCTTGCTTGGGTACAACATATAGGCTGTGATCAGATCAGCTGAGGAGTGCATCATCTCACAACCTGTGTTATCAGAGGCCACTGGGTGCTCTGCTCAAATGTCACCTCCTCAGAGTTTTCCTGACCATTCAATAGAAAATAAAAATAACTTCTTACTCTCATCCCCTTTTGTTGCTTTATGTTCTTCATAGCATTTCATTGTCTGAATCCCAACTGTGATTCCCACACCTTTTACATAATGTTTTATTCACATAAGAATTATTTTTATAAAGTTTTTAATGTATTTCAGATGAAAAGTCAACTTTTCCTTGGTTATTTCCTTCTTTTCTTCTTTATTCTAAAGGAGGATTCTCTGGATCACATTTTGGACATGGAAAAAGTTTGCAAAACTCACGAAAGAGGAAAGAGTAAAAGAAGAACGACGAGAGCAGCTCCGTAGGAAGGTAGCTGAGATTCTGCCAGACTTCCAGGTGCAGGCACCCAGAATTATCTATTAGTTATATGTCAGCAATCAGATGATCGGCCCTGAGTAAAATAAGTCTTTGGTGTGCCAGTGAACGCAGACTAGTGCAGTGCTAGGATGGGAATCTATTGGTCCATAATTTGCTTATGTTTCTCTACCCACATACATACCTACATATACCCGGTTTATTTTCCATGAGATAGTTCTTGTATCAAAGGAATTATTTTGGGAATTTTTATTTCCTTCTTTGATTTTTTTCTGGATTGCTGGTCATTCACTACAGCATTTATCACAGTGGGATCATCCAAAGGAACAGTCTAGAGCTCCACTGTTCAACTGTATCCTATATATTTTTAGCATAGTAATCTTTAAAAAGGACAAGTGTTTGCCTGCCTGAGCCTGGGAAGAAAAATGTGTCCTCATAGCTTAACATGACTTGTTGATAAATGTAACTTTAATAGAAATAAAAAGTAGTGAATACTTACAGAAGGAAGCATGAGTGATCAGTCTCTGGTGCCTTAGCCTCAGTGACAGGTATCTACCAGACCCTGTCCTTTTTGACCAAAAGGTATTCCACACAGAGGGAAGCAGCTTATTCTGGTTTCAGAGAAACTGGGGCACCAAAGATACTTCTCTTCTGTGCACCCCAATCAGCATGAAGGAAATTCCAAACTCTATAAAAGCAAGTCATTAAAACATCTGTTCCCACACTCCCAACTGCAACTGTCAATGCACTCAATTTGTCTCCTAGTCTTCTGCTCAGTTCCATCTAGATATTGAGATACCTATCTTGAATTCAAAGAATGTTTTAATCTTTAAGGTGCTATAAAGACTGATGAAATGCTCTTCTGCGAATTATCTTTAATAATTACCTGCTAGAAAAAAAATTTTCATTATAAAATACATGTTTATTATAACAAATTCAAGTAGTCTATAAATGCACACAGTAAAATGAGAAAGTTCTTTGTAGCCCTGAGGTAACTACTATTATTTGGTATGTTGAAAATTTGAGTTGGCAAAATAAAATTCTATGTTTTTTTTCAAGTGAATTTTCCTGTTATTGTCTTCTATTAATACTTACAAGAAGGGAAATCTAGCTACTCTAACTGCAGAATGATTTATATCCTTTTTTCATGGAAGATGTGTGGTGACTTACTAAGATAAGACAAAATATCCAAATTCAACTTTATTTCTTCTATAATATCTCTTTCCCACACATTTTCCTTTACCATGATTATACAGTTGTCATCTAAAAATTCAAGTGTTTTTAAGACTAATGGCCACTAAAGAAAATATAAAAGTAATTTCCCTTAATCTCTTTCCATCTAAATCACTATCTGTTTATACTTACTTAACTACATTACAGTTACAGAATATTGGCAGATATTAGCATCCACAAATGAGCCAAATGCCAATATGATTTCAATGCCAAGCATGTAGGTAGTGAAGGGTGAATTTCTTAAGTAAATACATGCCAGGGGCCTAAATAAAACCATAAAACTTAAGTTTTCTTTCTTAAGCTTTCTCTTATTTTTGCCTCTCATCAAGTATCAACTAGAAATTGAGTCTTTAGCAGCCCATATTCTGAACCTCCAAAAGGGATACAAGGAAAATAATTTTCATGTTGTTTCTTTTTTGTTTGTTTGTTTGTTTGTTTGTTTGTTTTTTTGTTTTTTTTTTTTGAGACAGAGTCTCGCTTTGTTGCCCAGGCTAGAGTGAGTGCCGTGGCGTCAGCCTAGCTCACAGCAACCTCAAACTCCTGGGCTCGAGTGATCCTTCTGCCTCAGCCTCCCGGGTAGCTGGGACTACAGGCATGCGCCACCATGCCCGGCTAATTTTTTATATATATATCAGTTGGCCAATTAATTTCTTTCTATTTATAGTAGAGACTGGGTCTCGCTCTTGCTCAGGCTGGTTTTGAACTCCTGACCTTGAGCAATCCGCCCGCCTCGGCCTCCCAAGAGCTAGGATTACAGGCGTGAGCCACCGCGCCCAGCCTGTTTGTTTGTTTTGAGACAGAGTCTCACTTTGTTGCCCAGGCTAGAGTGCCGTGCTGTCAGCCTAGCTCACAGCAACCTCAAACTCCTGGGCTCAAGTGATCCTCCTGCCTCAGCCTCCCGAGTAGGTGGGACTACAGACATGTGCCACCATGCCTGGCTAATATTTTCTGTATATTTTTAGTTGTCCTGCTAATTTCTTTCTATTTTTAGTAGAGACGGGGGTCTCACTCTTGCTCTGGCTAGTTTCGGACTCCTGACCTTGAGCAATCCGCCTGCCTCAGCTTCCCAGAGTGCTAGGATTTACAGGCATGAGCCACCGTGCCCGGCCTTCATGTTGTTTCTTGCTGGACCATCATGCAGATGTGACTTAAAATGTTACTGCTAACATAATGCCTGAATAAGCAGTATATCTGACCTGCAAAACTGGAAAAATAACCACCAGGAAAATGACATTTTAGGGCTAGGGTCAGGTCCACAGGATGGGATATCCAGGCAGCCAAAGAGGCAGCACAGATCTAATGCACGGTTTTCTTAAAGGAAAAAGAATTCAGAAGACACACAAAGAAACACTAGCAATTTTCTTTAAAGAAAGCACTTTATTTTCCATTTAAACAACTTGGTCACAGGACATTATCTTACATAAATGGCAGTAATTTGTAAAATCTCCATTTAAAAGGCCTTGTGTCTGAGTCTGAGGCGGTAAGAGGATAGGAATACAAGTATAAAAACAGTGCAAAATGTTTAGCCCACAGCCTCCAGGGTTGGCTTTGGAAGTCCACTTTAATGCTGTTGGCTGGGCCAGTTACATTAAATATTAAATAAATATTCCTGGGTTTCCTTTAGTCTAACATCAGACCCAGAAATGTAATCAAATGAAAAGGCTCAAGAGCCCTAACAACTCGAACCATCAAATTGCCCAGACCAAAGGATCACCACAGGTTGAGCTTGCGAGCTCTAAGACATGGTATTTTGTCAGTGGCTCCATCTGAAGAAATACAGAATTTTAGCTGCATCAATAACTAGAATAGACTAGCTCTGGTTTTAAAGCTTTGCCTTTTAAGTACGAATTTCTGGAGGTGAAAGGTGCCATCAGGAGGGCTTGAGTTCCAGTAAGTCACAAGCCCAACTCAGTCACAGCCACAGCCCCCAAGAAATTTGTTTCCACTAACCATTCAGTCAGTCTTTTGCCTGCTGCTGCTAATACAGTGAAACACTCAGTGCCAGCTGAAGTGTGGACACTAGTCCATTAGCAACAGGATTACACTTAGCTGATTCTGCAAAAGTTTATATTAATCACAGAAAACATCTACAGGAACAGATGAATTGTATCCAGTAGTAAGTTTAGCATGGCTTTCATTCTCCCTGTATGACCTTTGCAGTGTTTAAGATAAAATGGCACACATGTCAAGGTGCTGCTGAGATAACCAGATTCCAAACAGGTACCTCGAGCAAGTGTCTCTCATCATCTGTTGCTTGTTTAAAAAAATTCTCCTTTTCAAAATGCCAGGTACCAAAACATGGCTAAAATGAAGTTAAGTCGTATAAACCTACTTCCCTCGTTGAAAGAGACCCTTAAACCTCACAAAACATTAATTTTTAAACATCCTGGTTAAAACTGTGCTCCTAGATGTCATTTTTTTTTTTGCTTATATTAGTTGAGCTTTATAATAAAAAGTTAATGTCCTATTAAAAGGAAATATAGTCTGTTAAGCAGATGGTCAATATTATGTAGAATCTTATTGGCATTGTGTTTTCTGGCAGTGGAAGAGTCTGGTATAGAAAATTTTCTCTTGCTAAAAATATTAGAAGTACCAAGAACTATTGCATAAGAGAAGTTCGTAAGCAATCTTTCTGCTTAGGCAGATAGTACAGTGGAAAACAACAATTACTCCATTCACCAAGGAAAACGCTACTTGGATAACAAAGATTTACAATATCCTAAAAACAAACGTGTCGCTGAAGTAAAACAAACAGCACATTGTCCCCAAAACACACTTAAGGCTTTACTTGAGCAGCATCAGAGTAACCTACCGAAGAGGTGTTGTTAATGGTCGGTTCATTTCAAGAGGGCCCAGCTAGAACCACAAAAGTACTCTGTGAGCATCATAAGAAACATTTTAAATAGTGAAGGATTTTCTCCTTTCATATAACCCTGATCCTTACCTATTTCTCCCACGAACCTTTCAAATGAGCCCAGTTGTCTCCCCCAGGAATAGTTCACAGTGTGTGATAATAATGTAAGTGGTGAGAATATAGTAGGTAATTTATTAAGCTCCACATCCAATATGTTTATTAACAGAGCATGAGGATGTAGGGTGAGAGAAGGGGACCTGCTTGTTGGAATCACATTTGGGGGACGACTTGCTCCTCTGGCCAAGATTGCTCGTTTACAGGTTTGTGGGGCAGTTGTCCACTGCACCTCACCAAATGTTTTTCTGGGATTGAGTCACTTGCAAAGGCCTTGTCCTTTCAAAGACATTAAATTCTTCTGCCCTCTGGAGACAACCAAGGCCTATAATAAAATCACTCAAATAGTTCCAGGTCATAAAGAGGCTGAAGAGTCTAAGAGTATAAAGCAAGGATGTCCCAGAGCCTACAGAAACACTGCTCTTAGCTGGCCCCTCATTTGCTGCTCTTTTTGGTACAAATTCAAATGGCTTTTACCACGTAAAATCACTGATCTTTTGACAAGTTTGAACTTTTTTCTGTAAACTGCCCATCATAAGTCACAAGGAACTTAAAACAAGCATCTTAATTACAATAAACCAGAATAATATATAAGGAGTCCCTACCCAAATGAGGAAAATTGAGTTACCTCAACTCTATTAGGAGTGAGTTTTTATAAAGATGGTGATAATTCCTAATTCTTCCAAATGACTCTGGTCTTTTTGAATTACTCATCTGCATCACATCACATTTTGATTGTTGTTAAAGATTTGGCTGGAAACTAAAATACTAAATGTTTCTATGAATTTTTATTATGATATCAATTGCTAGACAATCTCAGTTGGCTGTGCAGCCAGCATTCAAGAGACATGACGACAACTACTGATTTCTGCCCACATGTGCTGTCCTTGACATTATTACTATCTCTCTTACCTAAAACCTGTACAGAAGGAAATTAGTTATTTCAGATCCAACTTTCATTCTAAATGAATATTCCATTCTGGACCAGAGAGAGGCCATCACTGTAGAAACCACAGCGTCTCCTAACATCCCCAGGCTAGCTGATTGGCTCATCCCAGTGGAATACAAGGCCTATCATTTGTTAAACAATCCATCTCTGGAGAGAGCAACAACAAGCCTGAATAAAAACTCGGTGACCATCTTAGGGACAGCCCCAATTAATTAATGGCAAGACTAGGGATGGTGCTAGCTGCAGAGGGTAGAATTGCAGGAAGCAGCAATATTTCCTCTTAACATCTATAAATCTCTTGCTAAAGCAGAATGCACAGAGTGACTGAAAAAGCTGGCATTATTTTCCCTATATTAAGCTATAGGCCAAGGCAAATTTAAGGATGAGGACTCATGAATTACCTTTGGGACTGCAAGACAGTACATGTATAAGACCCAACATTTCAAGAGGGCATTTTCCCCATGTGAAATTCTCTCATCTTAATTCTGTAGCAGAATGAATGACCCATTCTCTATAAATATCTAATCTTTTATACACCTTCAGTTTTGAGATATGATTAAAAGAACAACTTGGTATTTCAGGAAGAACTAGGAAAGAATAGTAATCCATTAATTAGTGGAAATTTCATATACCCTGTTTTTTCTCTCCTAGTGAGATACTTTTATTTACGGAAGGGTGAATGAGAAGTAATGTGCAAGTTAAGTGGGAAGATGTCAATCAACTCCTCACAGAAAGTTCATGCCAGAATAAAGCGAATGCCAGAAGACTGATTTTTGTGATTGAGTGCTGTTAAGTGGCAGCATTTGAAATACAGGAACAAAAAATGCAAGCCCTTAATACTAATCAACCTCCCTACCCAGGAAAGAGAGTAAAGTATTCCCATGAGAGTGTCTGTTCTCCCCTTCTAGCCACCGTCACAAGTGTGCTAGCACCTTACCAGGTAAAACATGGAAAGGAGGAAAAAACATTAATTCCTAGTGGAGTTATTTATAGGAAATCCAAACAGACAAATACAAAAATAAATATAAGAACTCATCACCTAAACTCATGACCACTGTACATTACACTAGCAATAATTATCTTTATAATTGTTATCAACTGTCCTTTCAAGATCAGATGACTAGCATGAATTCATTTGGCCATCTTCTCCTCTGAGTAGTTAATATCTAATACTTAAGGAGAAATTGAAATTCTCTTAATTGTACAATACAGTATATGCTAAAAACTGATTACCCTAGTAATATTGCCTTCAGTATTCTGACCTACATTTTTCTTCAGTCTTAGGATTTTCCTAATAATACTTCAGACCTCGTGGTGCTTTAGTTATTTTTTAGTGCTTTCCACATCCCTCCTCCCTCACATGACCCTCATGACAGCTCCGTGAGGTAGCCAGGGCAGGCATCAGTACCCCACTTTACAGATGACCCTGAGACTTGGGAAAGTGACTCAACGAAGGGTCACATGGCTATTAAGAATTGAAAGAGGGACTAGAAACTATCCTAATCCAAAACTCTTTCCCCCAAACTAATGGACGAGAATTGCTTCTATCATTTTGTGCATTAGCAATCCACATCCTTTTTAACTTCCGGTGATTGAGACAATAAGGTGACTGGCAAGGAATGGCTCACTTTTACTGCTTCAATATAAAAATCTCTTAAGTTGTGAAGTCAGAAAAATTAACTTCTTCCCAGTCCAGTCTCTAAACCTGAGCATGGCCCTATAATCCCTTTAAGAAACTGGGGTAAAAGGAACATCCTGCGTAGACACTGAAGTGTAAAATGAAAGAGAGACGGAAGGAGGAGCCATCACTCCTCGGCGAGCCCTACAGAAGGCACTTCAGACTATGTCCTCGGCAGGGTGGTGGAATGCACGTGTCCCCAGGGTGGAGAACTGGTGCCAGTTCCGCAGGAAACCCCGATTGTACTGGCCTGTGTCCACGATGAGCCCACAGAGGAGCCGGCGCCCGGTCTTCTGTCGAAGGGCCTGCTGGACTTCCCTCTCGGTCACGTTGTAGCTGATGTTTATCAGCTGGATCAGGAAGATGTAGGCCATACCCGCTGTGATGATCACTGAGTACCACACGCAGGTGAAGGACAGGGCCGAGCTAAGATGGAGGAAAGGCCAGTCAGGCTGCTGTTTTTGTCACATGGAGAAACCTATCATCATGCTAACGTTTTACACTTTTTTTTTACTTATTACTAAGGACTTTGGCACCTTCCCCAACCCTATGGAAGACACTCAAGAATGCCAATAACCCAACTTAGGAGAATTAACATATTCTATTTTCTTCTAAATTATTGGTGTCTCTTTTTCTAGTATATTATACCAGAATAGCAAGAACTGTTTCTTTGCATTTTGTATGCTCCATACAACCAGCAGAGTGCCTGACACAATGGTTTTGTTTGTTGAGTAATTCCTAAATTGTAACTAATGCATGAGAAAACAAAGGCACCACAAGATTGCTATAAATGTCCTCAAGGAGGCTGCAGGTGGGCACCAGGAACAGTGCTAAAGTTATTAATATCCACTGTTTTCAATCAAATGCTGTGGAACACAAAGAAGACAACTGTCAAGGTTAGTAGCTCTTTGCTCACTTATAAGAGATGTAGGAACACCATAACATTCCAAATTTGGCTTCCCAAAGCCAGAGTATCACATAGGGCAAGACAGCTGCTTTCAGGCTCATTAATAAGACTGTGAGGAGGGGCTGCCCATTAGGGCCTGCCATTTGGTTATTGCCATTCAAACAATCGCAACTTAAGAGCTGGTGGGAAATAAACTCATTCAGAATCTTTGTCCAGAAAGCTGAAGGGCCATGGAGATGATTAAATTCAAGGACCTCACCATAGAGATGAGGCGACATGAATGCCCTGCAGAGTGGGGTGAGAACCAATGGCAGGACTGGGTTCCTCGGTCACTGAAGTCACCTGCTGAGGGTAGCGACTTGCTCTGCTTTAGGATGTTCCTCATATCCATGGTGTTAGCGAGGAATTTCACAACCTAGTCAGATGTGCCACACAGCGAGGAATGAAACTTACCCAGAGGAAGAGGACCAATCTATTCTAATAATGCCCACAAACGTCTAGAACTAAAATGGCAATGGGAGATCTGTCCACAGGCTAATAAAAACAAATGCCCGCACAGGGGTACTGTCTAGAGGAAGCAGGGATTGTTCTGAGAACGAAGAGTGAGAAGAAAGACAAGGATCAAACCACAGAGCTCTGTCAGAGGAAAACGGTGTAGGAAAGGAAAAGAACACAGGCAGAGGGCTTCCTGGCATTCAGGGGAGGTGTCTTGTGCCATAGCTTGTGAATCTTCACAACATATAACTGGATCCCGACCTAACAATACCTAAGGAAATTCTGACCTACATACCACAGTAATCATGAGTGGTGATTTAAAAAAAAAAAAAAAAGTAGAACAGGAAAAACCAAGAGGAGATTAGAAAGAAAAGAAAGGTTACAGAGATGGTGAGTGCTCCTTAAAAGGGTCATAAGTAGTAAATGAAGATTGGGCTAAAAAGCACCAGAAAGCAGCAATGACGTGAGAGGAGATTCTTGATATTTATGACAAAATAGACTCCATACACACTTGGAACTGCTAGTTATTGTTTTAGTTTTACTATTGCTACGTTAGGCATATGTGAGTGGTTACAATCCTGGAAGTCCCTAATTAAAGCCTGGTTCTACTGGTAGACTTCTGGCTCTTCATGTTTTGTTTTGTTTTTTTTTTTTTTTGAGACAGAGTCTCACTTTGTTGCCCAGGCTAGAGTGAGTGCCATGGCGTCAGCCTAGCTCACAGCAACCTCAAACTCCTGGGCTCAAGCAATCCTACTGCCTCAGCCTCCCAAGTAGCTGGGACTACAGGCATGTGCCACCATGCCCAGCTAATTTTTTCTATATATATTAGTTTGCCAATTAATTTCTTTTTATTTATAGTAGAGATGGGATCTCACTCTTGCTCAGGCTGGTTTCGAACTCCTAACCTTGAGCAATCCACCCGCCTCGGCCTCCCAGAGTGCTAGGATTACAGGTGGGAGCCACCACGCCTGGCCTGGCTCTTCATGTTTTAAGGGTCAACAATCCTTTTGACATCACCTTAGAGAAACACATAGAACCACCGCACAATTTTGTTGGCAATTTCAGGAACGCCCATCATCCCCACTGCCTGTAACAGGCCCTGCTAAAGGCAACATCCATGACTTCTTCCATGGGTCTCTACGCTGTATCTGCAACTTACCTATAATTTGCATAAACTCCAGGACAATAGAAGAGAGCTGTGAAGACACTTCTATCTCTACAAATGGTGTCCAAGGTCAGCATGATCCCATACACCGAGGTGAGCAAGAAGATCAAAAGGGCAAGTATAAATGCTTGATGATTGGATTCTCCAACGCAGCTATTTATCCTCAAAACAGCACAGAGGAGAAAAAAAAGCAAACATGTTTTTAAAAGTTCTCTATATAACCCAAATAAGAAAGCTTTTAAAAGAGGGACAGTGTGAATTTCACTTATTAAAAAGCAAGTTCTCTTATTTTTCAATTTTAAGGAGTTAAACACTTGTCCACAGAGGGATTTGCTGGTACAGGCAGTCTCTCCTGCCTTCTGCACACAGGGACGCTGAGGTAGGCAGGGGAGATCCGCTGCTAGGTGAGGTTTTTAGGACTTCTGCAAACCAGCATCTGTAAATAACTGCTCCCCCGCAGCACACCACACATACACACACACACACACACACACACACACACACACACACACACACACACAAATAAATGATGAAGACACAGAAGTGGAATACCTAAAAATGAAAGCATCTGTTTACTTCTAAAGTCCCAGAAAAAAGCCATCCCTGTACTTGAGCCATGCACTTGAAGTCCACTCTGATGCCCTCTCAGCCCCCTTCCTGCACACTTACCTCTCCTGTGTCCCCTTCTGAGGGGACATATGCTACATGAGCAGAATCCTAGACAGGAAAGGCATGATTAATTGACCACAACTGCCTGGAGCAATAACTTACAAACATGCTACTTAGAGACTGCATTCACATCCGAATTAATTACGCTCCCTTTAGTTTAGATTTCCTCAGTAAACCTGCAACATTATCTTTAAACATTGCACTTGGCATCTTGTGGGCCTTATCTGTTTGTCACTGGATAGATGGAAAGTATGAAAGCAGCCCATCTCGCTGCAAATAACCAAAGAGAGAGTTTATCTAGTAGGGTCTCTATTCGATAATGTTAAGTGGAAGTCACTGGTAGCATAAAAAAAAAAAATGATTAAGGATGTATGGCAAGGCCGGGTGTGGTGGCTCATGCCTGTAATCCTAGTACTCTGGAAGGCCGAGGCAGGAGGATTGCTCGAGGTCAAGAGTTTGAAACCAGCCTGAGCAAGAGCGAGACCCTGTCTCTACTGTAAATAAAAAAAAATTAATTGGACAACTAATATATAGAGAAAATATTAGCTGGGCATGGTGGCGCATGCCTGTAGTACCAGCTACTCGGGAGGCTGAGGCAGAAGGATTGCTTGAGCCCAGGAGTTTGAGGTACTGTGACCTAGGCTGACACCATGGCACTCACTCTAGCCTGGGCAACAAAACGAGACTCTGTCTCAAAAAAAAAAAAAAAGGACGTATAGCAAAAAGACAAAACAGTCACCTAAAAATAAGGGTATGTTTTTTTGAACTCTATGTTCAAAAGGAATAGCCCAGGGAAATATACCTCTACTGATTCTGATAAATTCTTTTTTAAAAAAATCATTCAACTATAGATACTTCTATTAGAAAAGAAAAGATAAATGAAGCGCAATTCAAAAGAAAATTACAAAAAAACCCCACAACTTTTCTGCTATTCTTCTTCAGGAAATGACTGAAGAAACTAAATTTGTGAAACTCGAAAAACTGATGACTAAGTGGGAACATCATAGCAGCCCACAAATATCTACAAGGTGTAAAGCTGGGAAGCACAGAAATCCTAGCATAGCATAAAGGAGGATCAAATATGGCTAGAGTTTAACATGAATTTACACTTTTGAAGGCTCCAAATTTTTCCAACATACCAGACACAGTGATGATCCATTCTCCTCACACAGATGCCACAGATCCGGCAATGCCATGCCCGGGCTGGTCGCACCAGCTGGCACTTGGCACACCAGTCCTCCTTCGCCTTGGTGGGACTTCCAGCCGACATCCTGGAAGAGCCCTTAAGGTCATCCTTCAGCATGCGATTGTTGAGGTTTCCTGATATGTCTGCTCCAGGGAACCCTTTGGTCTTCTCGTGCCCCTTTCTGTTCAGGCATTCCATGTGGCTGCCACTTAGGGATCTGTCACTGCTTGCTGGATTGCTGAGGTAGCCTGGATTCTTCTTGGCTCTGTACAAGGCTAAGAGTATCAGAAATAACCCACAGGTGAGAACAGCCAGCCGAATGGGCCCCACGCGCCCCTTGGGGACCACTTCCTGCAGGAACACATAGTACATGTAGCCCAGTGAGAACAGGCCAAGGCTCAGGAAAAACAGAGTCTGTTCTTTCCTTCTGTGAGTGAGGTAGTAGTACCACAGTGCCAGCACAGGAAGGGAGGTCAAAACCACCACCCCCAGGAGGAAATGCCAGGAAGCCACGTGAAGGAAGACAGGCAGGAGGACGAGAGGAGGAATGATGCTGATGTTAACTTTTTTGGCTCCCCGAAGCCAAGGAATTCGGAGGCGATCAGAAATTGTATCCATGATTCTTTCGCAAGTCTCTGGCCGCACAGATTTACATGTAATCCATCTATTCGGAAAGAGCACAAAGAGAAGGGACTTTGTATGGGTTTGTTGAATTAAAAACCACAGAACACTGAATGCCAAACAGCAGGATAAACGATAAAAGAGACCAAAGGCCAAGTGTTTTACTTCCTTACTACCAAAGATTCTACTACTTACTACTACAGATTCACATGTCATTTTTTTAATAGGTATGAGAAGACATTACAAATTTTACAGTCTCCACTAAATAAATTATTCTCTACTAAACAAACACATAGGTATGTACCTATACTCCATACAAGTAATGTTCAGACCTTATGACCTATACAGTCCTAAGAATCTCAAAAAAATTCACAATCTAGTTGTGAAGACAACATGGGAATTCAAGAAATATTAGTTAAGTGACAAAGCAGCAACAAGCAATAAACTCCTATGATCAAACATTACAAGGTGTGCTCAGAGGAGAGAGCCAATACTTCTGAGAGGAATCATCAGAGGGTTCTTTGTGGAAAAGGTGGGACCTGTGCTCGACCTTGCTGGCCAGCTAGCATCTGTATGGATGGAGAGGGAGGGAGGGCGGCTTTCCAGTGGAAGGAAATTGTGCGGCACAAAACCTGGCGTGGGCCCAGGAAAAAAAGAGTCTATCAGGGCTAGGGGTCTGCATAGAGAAGAATGAAAATCAAACTAGTAACAGTATGAGCCAAATGACTGAGATAGGTGAACACAATGGTACTGTTGACTTTTTTTGGACACTTGGGCTATGTGATGTTCTAAATGTTTGTGTCCTCCCAAAATTCTTATTGAAACCTAATCCTCATGGCAATAGTATTAAAGAGGTAGGGCCTTTAGCAGGCGATTAGGTCATGTGGGCAGAGCCCTCATAAATGGGATTAGTGCCTTTACAAAAGAGGCCCGAGGAAACTTGTTCAGCCCTTCCACCATATGAGGAAAGTGCCATCTAGGAAGCAGGAAGCGAGCCCTCACCAGACAATGAATCTGCGGGTGCCCTGATCTTGGATGCTCCAGGCCCCAGAACCACAAGCAATAAATTTCTGTTGTTTATAAATTACCCAGCCTAAGATATTTTGTTATAGCAACCCAAATGGACTAAGAAATTGATACTGAGAAGTGGGGTGTTACTATGACAAATATCTAAAAATGTGGAAGCAGCTCTAGAACTGGGTAATGGGGAAGGGCTAAGAGTTTTGAAGTATAAGCTGGGGAAAAACCTATACCATTGTGACTAAGCCATAAAGGGTGATTCTGGTAAGGGCTCAGAAGAAGAGGAGGGTCTGTAGAAAGAAAGCCTCAAACTCAGAGATTACCTGAGAAGTCATCAGCAGAACATTGGTAGAAATACAAAGAGTAAAGGCCATTCCGATGAGATCACAGATGGAAATGAGGACCATGTTATTAGAAACTGGAGGAAAGGCCATCCTTGTTTTAACGTGGCAAGGAACTAGGTGCGATTGTGTTTGTGTCCTAGTGTTTCATGTAAGGTAGAACTCAAGAGCCATAAAACTTAGTAAGTGCCAGAATAAATCTCTAAGCAAAGTATTGCAGGGTGCTGCATGGTTTCTCTAGAATGCTTATAGTAAAATTCAAGAAGAAACAAATGATTTAAAGACAGAATTTATAATCAAAAGGGAAGCAGAAAATTTTCAGCCTTCTTGGCCTATGTAGTAACAAATAAGAAAGTGTGTTTGGGAGAGAACAGCAAGGCTGTGGCTAAGGAGATCAGCAAGGATCAGCCCCATGCTATTCATCAAGAGAATGGAAGAATGATCCTGAAGCATTTGGGAGCTTGTTGGGGCTACCATTCCAATCACAAGCCCGGAGTGCCAAAGCCTTGGGGAGAATGGTTTCATAGGAATGGCTAAGCAAACCCATGGGACTTCAGGGCTTGTTGCTTAGCACACCTCAAGTCCCTGTCCCCTACACTCTGCTGCAGTGCTCCATGGCAGCTCCAGGTGTGGCTCCAGTGGACCCAGGTAGAGTATAGGCCACAGTGGCCACCTCTCTGAAAGGGAGCATCCATATGGTGCCAACTCTGCAGACACACAGAGTGCAAGAGCTGTAGAGGCATGGCCACCTCCACCTAGATTTCAAAGGATGCCTAGAGTGCCTCAGGACTGAGGCAGAGAACTGCCAACCACACAGAGCCCCCACTAGGGCACTGCCCAGTGGAGCCATTTGTACAGGGCCACTACAGAGAGCCCCCACTGAGGCAATGCCTAGTGGAGCTGTGGGGGCAGGGTCGCTCCTAAGACCCTAGACTGGTAAAGCCACCAGTGTGCAACTCCAGTCTGGGAGAACTGCAGCATCGGCTGTACCCAGAAAAACTGTGGAGGTGAGGACACCTGGAGCCTTGGGGGCTCAACCTCCATCCCAGTATGTCCAGAAGGCAGGACCATCAAGTAAAAGATTATTTTCAAGCCTTTAAGATTTAATGTTGTTTGCCTGTAGGGTTGGGACCTGTCACTCCTTTCTTCTTTGCTGTTGCTCCCTTTTGGAATGGGAATGTCTATTCTATGTATGTCCCACCATTACATTTTGGAAGCACATACCTTGTTTGATTTCACAGGCTCACAGTTGTAGGAGAATATGCCTCAGGGTGAATCATACCTTGAGTCCCACCCATATCTGATTTAGATGATAATATTCAGACTAGATTCTGAACATTAGACATTTGAGCTGATGCCAGAATGAGTTAAGACTTTTAGGGCTATTGGTATGGAATGAATGTATTTTGCATATGAGAAGGACATGAATTTTGGGGAGCGAGGGTGGAATGCTATGGTCTGAATATGTGTCTCCCCCAAGATTCATAAGTTGAAACCTAATTCCCAATGGGGTCTTTAGGAGATGATTAAATCATGAAAGTGGAGTTCTCATGGATATGATTAGTACCTATGTTAGTCTGTTTGCCTTGCTATAAAGAAATACCTGAGATTGGGTAATTTGTAAAGAGGTTTATTTGGCTCATGATTCTACAGTACAAAAAGCATGGCGCTAGCATCTGCTTCTGGTAAGGGTTTCAGGGAGCTTCCAATCAAGACAGAAGGCCAAGGGGGAGCAGGGGTATCACACGGTGAGAGGAGCAAGAGAGAGAGGGGAGAGGTGCCACACTCTTTAAACAACCAGGTCTCCAGTGAACTAACAGAGAGGAGGACACCAGACCATTCATGAGGGATCTGCCCCCATGACCTACACACCTGGCCCCACCTCCAACACTGCGGATCAAATTTCAAAGTGAGATTTGGAGGGGACAAACATTGAAACTGTATCAGTACTGTTATAAAAGAGGACCGAAGGACCTTGTTCACCCCTGCCGCCATGTAAGGACACAAGAAGGCACCATCTATGAGGCAGGTCCCACCAAACAATAAATCTGCCAGCACCTTGATCTTGAGTTTCTCAGCCTCTGCAACTGTGAGCAATAAATTTATATTGTTTATAAGATACCCAGGCTGGGCGTGGTGGCTCACACCTGTAATCCTAGCACTCTGGGAGGCCAAGGCAGGAGGATCATTTGAGCTCAGGAGTTCGAGACCAGCTGAGCAAGAACGAGACCCTGCCTCTACTAAAAAAATAGAAAGAAATTAGTTGGACAACTAAAAAAAAAAATTATATATATATATATATATATAAATTAGCCGGGCATGGAGGCACATGCCTGTAGTCCCAGCTACTTGGGAGGCTGAGACAGGAGGATCACCTGAGCCCAGGAGTTTGAGGTTGCTGTGAGCTAGCCGGACGCCATGGCATTCTAGCCTGGGCAACAGAGTGAGACTGTCTCCAAAGAAAAAAAAAGAAAAAAGATACCCAGTCTAAGGTATTTTATTATAGCAGCCTGAATGAACTAAAGACAAGCTATCAAAGAAAGGTAGAGTTTAAGGAAAGATAACTTTGATTTTAGACAGATGATTTTAAAAAGTAGGACTAGAACATAGAAGTGAGCCGGAGATAACTATATGGGAGTGATACAGAGCAGCAGGAACAGTGGAAGCACTGGACACTACCTCCAGAAGAGAAGGAAATAGAGAGAGCAGAGGACTCAGGGGACAGCCCAGGGCTAGGAGGGAGGAAGAGTTAGCAAGGTTAATGGAAGAGCTGCAGTCTTGAGTGATGGTGGTTATGGAAACAGCATCATTTCTCCATTTAGTGCAAAGTGTTCCATTTTCTCAGTACACATTTTAGACTAAATCTCAAGTACCTATATTTAAAGACACCTATAAAAAATACTATACAGGAGATGGCATCAAGGAAGAATTACAAAGAGGTGATGGGGTCTTTAGGAGTCAAGGTTGGTACTAGACTGCAGGGGTCCTCAGGGGATGCTTTTTATGGCTATACTAATAAACCAAATGCTAAGTCAGCGATAAGCAGTTGCAATGACTTTTGTTAAAAAGTCAGAAGTAATTATTAACAGGAGAGCAAGTTTCCAATATCCCTATTCTCCTCACATTATGCCTTCCAGATGACAATAATTCTTAAATATGTAATTATGTATAAAATGGATAAAAACCAGGTTATTACTGTTTGGCACAAAATTATCTTTTCACATAGTGATTTCCATCACTGGGGATCGTGGTGAAAATAAAAGTCAAATATTAATATAATATGAACCATCAAGACAGTGTTTCTGCTCACACTGAAAACAGTCAATCCAGGGAGATACACGCCTGCTGGCTGGAGTTCCTCCCCAGAAACAAGGGGGGAGACCAGTACCAACAGCAGGAAAATGATCTTTCAATCCCCAAAGCCCTTTGTGGCAAGGGGCAACTCAGTCCCAAGTAGTCAGTCTCTAAATGCTGAGACCACTGAGAATGCAGGAACTTTCTGGAACTATGTATTCGTTTTAAACTTACAGATTCTACTGGCTTGCCTTTGTTTTTTTTTTTTTTTTTTTAATACCAACTTGCAGACTATCCTTTTATCTGCCTATTCTCTCTGTCACCTCTCTTTAATGAGAAATGATAATCTCCTAGTAAACTGAGCTGGACGGACAGTGACGGCTGTGCACTACTGCGTAATTCATCTTTATAAAATCCTCACACTTCATACAAAAGCCAACTCTCACTCTAGATGCTTGGAAATAGAATCAAGGGCAAATTCTAGCATTCTGGTGGCTGAGCTTAAAGTATACACGGCAGTTCTCGGAAGGAAGGGAAGGTGGGGCAGCAGCAGGAAGCGCTCTGTTCTTACCTATCACACCCTTCGTCCAGATCTTGGCAATCACACAAAGCAGCAGCCAGGTGGTTCTTTTCCCCATTCCGATCTATGTACTCGCAGCAGCACAGGGGCTCCAACTCAGGTTCTTCAGTTTTCTTATTCTTCACTGGCTTCATGCTGCCCTTCTGTGTCATGATTTGCACCTGTCACCATGAGGCGTAAGAAGCCCTCAGAAGGTAAAGGTGGAAAGAACACAACTTACGTCTTGTAAACACATCCACGCCTCTCTCTGATTAACCGCCAACGCCAGAGCAATCAAAAATGAGAAGAAAGAGGGGGAGGGGGTCCCGTTTTCACAGGCTTTTGTGGCTCCGCTTGGCCAGGCAGGGGGCTCCACGGCTCTTGGGGCTCCGAGCTGCCTTCACCGTCCCTTCCTCTCCAGGGTAGGCGCCGTCTGGGCGCCAACCGTTCCCATGGCGACAGCCGACCACGCACCCAGGACAGCCGGGGCGCGGGCGGTGGCGCTCACCTGCGGGTGCGAGCTGCGGAGAGCCGAGCGGTCCCGCCCAAGCCTGGGCGCTGGTGGAAACTCACCCTGGGCGCTGGGCAGAGGCGCGGCGTATGCCCGCTGGCACCGCGGACTCACTCGGCTGCTGGGGCCGGGGACCCGGCTCGGGGAATGCCAACAGGCTCCCGGGCAGCGCTCGGGGCTGTCGTCCAGCCTAGCCCCGCGCGGGGCGCGCCTCAGCCGCCCCTGCCAATCGCGAGGACGTGGGCGGGCCTCGAGCACCGCCCCGCCAGGAGAATGACCTTGGGAGGGAAGTTACCTGCCCTCCGGCCAGAGGTGCAGCCGCAGCCGAAGAGGCGGAGGCGGGGCGGAGAAGGGTTGGCTCCTTCAGGGGCGCGGACGCGTCTCGGAGCTCCGCTCGGCGGGGCTCCGGGTGTAACGGCTGCGGTCTCCGGGACCCCGGCTCCGCTCGGCCGCGCCCTCGCCACAGCCGCCCACCTGTGACCACAGCCCGCCGCGACCCGCGCTGCACGCCCGCCTCCCCGCGGCGTCTCGCCGGCCCCCGGCCCGCCGGGCGCGGAGCGGCGGGTCCACGCGCGCTTCCGGGTGCCCGGCCCCCGGCGCCGGGGATCCCCGCCCGCCCGCACGTGCGCCGCCCGCACCCCGCGGAGCCCGCGGGCAGGCCCCTCCCCCGGCCCGCGGCCCTGGAGCCGGGAGGCCACAAGGACGGGACCGGGAGCCGGTCCGGGAGGTGGGAGCACGGGGCGGGCTGCGCACCTCCGTCCGGCCCCGCCCTGGAGGAGGTGGCCCGGCCCCCGCCCGTGCCTGGGGGCGGCGCGTCCGCGTGGCGGCCTCCTGAGCCCGCGGGTGCCGGCGAAGTGCGGAGACGGAAGCACGGGAAACCCCGGAACCCGGAGGATTTCCGAACTACGTGAGACCGTGGGCGAGCCAGCCTTCATTCCGACGCCCGCAACAGGCGTTGGGAGAGATCTCCACTGCTACACGTTACCCAAGTACCTCCCCCAAATTCTGACCTTCCCTTAAAGGCCCGTCACTGCTGCCACATCTGTTAATTTATCCAACTTGTTCATTTTCGTGATTAATGAAAAGCAGTCTTTACATTAGACCAGCAGGCCTCTCTACTACTTTTGTTCCCTTAGTCTGCATATCTGAAATGAAATTACTGAGATGGGAGTCGTCTTTGGGTTTTATTTTTTGCACATTTTTTTTTATTTCGACATATTATGGGGGTACAGATTTTAAGGTTTCAATAAATGCCCATTTCCCCCCCTCTCCCCAAAAGTCTGAGTCTCCAGCATGACCATCCCCCAGATGGTGCACATCTCACTCATTATGTATGTATATACCCGCCCCCCTCCCCCCTCCCACCTGCCCAATACCCTATTACTGTAGTACCTATGTGTCCACTTAGGTGCTACTCAGTTAATACCAGTTTGCTGGAGAATATATCTGGTGCTTGTTTTTCCATTCTTGGGATACTTCACTTAGTAGTATGGGTTCCAGCTCTAACCAGGAAAATATAAGATGTGCTATATCACCATTGTTTCTTAGAGCTGAATAGTACTCCATGGTATACATATACCACATTTTATTAATCCATTCTTGGATTGATGGGCACTTGGGCTGTTTCCACAGCCTTGCAATTATGAATTTGCACAACATTTTTAATAAGAGTTTAGGCCCATGTACATGTTTTCACTATGGAAGGCTTTCTGGTTTGGTTTTTTTTTTTTTTTTTTTAAATAGAAAAAGAAAAAACTACAACTCAGACATTTTCAATTTTATTGATACTCAATTTAATAACAGGCTCCAGTTTTATAAACTGAATTCTGCATCCATACATATTTAGTCTTAATTTATAAACCAACTTAACTTGGATAATCTTTGAGGTATGTTACAAAGTACAAGTTTTAAAGAAACATCACAAAAATATTGTGTGTCAGTGATCATTTTTGTGAACTTAACAGAGGAAGTTTCAAGTTTTTAATCCAGTCACTCTGGTTCACAGCCAGATACTACGTAAATCCTTACCAAAAGAAAACAAGGTACCCCCAGGCTAGATGGAATTCACCCAGAGAAACCCATTTTCCCTCGTATGGTGTCAATAATTTTGATTATCTACAGGCATCTCAAAAATGACTTTAACAATGCCATGCAGCTTTAGTGAGGCTGGGAAAAAAGGAAACATTTGACTAAAGGTAATAATTGTTCAAACAGTAAGAATAAAACCACATTATATATATGTTCCAGGGAAACAGCTTAAGAGACAAAACAATAAAAACACTGTGTGAACTTTTCCTAACTCCTGAAAAAAAAATCTGATTTCAAGTTAGTTTACAAAGTCCTTATTTTCATGAACCACTTGTATTGAGACATATAAGTCTAAAAATTTTTCATGGAAGAGCCAAAGCTTATGTGTGACTTACAACTTTAAAGTCAGTGCACTTGTACTGGGACATACATGGCCCACAAGTTTTTATTAAGGAGCTAAAGTTTGTCTCTGACTTACAACTTACCAACTAAAACAAGCCACACACAAATATAAAGAATAAAGCCATACATGGCTATTGGAAAGACAAGATTATTTTCCATCTGATGGGTCATTTCCACCCTGAAAGACTGCTAACTAAACTGAAGCCAGGCTTAGTTTAAGGATGTTCTTGATCTGTCAATGCATATCCAGATTTTAACATAATCTTCTGCTTTTGAAAAGTCAGAGGGGTGTTCTTCATTTTGAATGTTGGTATCCTATATGTCTCCCTTCTCCTAAATTGACTCTTTTGCCATTTGATGTATGAAGAGGCAAGATAATCTCACCTCTGATAGCTATCTGGTAGCCATATTAAGAAAAAAACCTCTTTCTTTCATAAAGATACAACAACATGGCTGAAGAACCTTTCAGATAATAATCATCAACATGCAGATTCAAAAAGTTTGACTATTGAATTTACATGCTAAATAATGAAGACATTATAATACTTACCACACACAAACCTAGAAATGTTATGATATATGCCTGCAAACTAATCCTTTAAAATTAGTAATGATGTAGAGATTTCTTCTTTTTTTTAAGACTAGTCAAGTGCAGTAGTGAAAAGAGGGAAAGTAGTAGAACAGGAGTTAAATCTGTAACTGACTGTCAACAATCAAGTGAGATAATTTACTACCTTGGGACCAGCCAAGGTTTCTTCTTACATTGTCGTCTTTAGCCTCTTGAACTTCAACAGTGAAAGCAGCCTATTGGACCCATACTAATTTTGTACTAACAGATAAACTTAAAACATCAAACTTTAAACCTCAAGAGACTGTACCACTCCATTCAAAGTGTCTCACTTTCTTTTTGTATCACAGAAATTTAATTCCACAATATATTTCATGGTTCACTGGGGAAATTCACAGCTTAAAAATATGTATAAGAAGTGAAAGGATGGATTCTTAAGGCCATCAGAAACTATTACCAAATAAATGTTATTGAAGAATCTTCACATTAGAAATCCTAATAATGAGAAAACGGAAATATTCCTATGACAAAATCCTTCATCCTCTGGTTTTCTTCCAATTGTTTTCTTTTAGTTCCAAGTGTCTCTACAGTTTCAGTCCTTAGGATCACGAGCTTTCAACAGCCATGCCAGTCTTATTCTTATTTAGTAGATCAAAGGTTTTCTGAAGCATAATGAGTGAGCTCTTCAGCTGCAAGCAACATGATTAATTTTCAAAATCAGATTATTTAAATTTTTCTGATCATTTTTGTGCCACAAGTTTACAATTACATTTAATCTCAATTTGTTTCTATTGATACCTCAATAAAACACTGAATATAAAACACCTCACAGGGGTGGGGAACCTGTGGCCTTCTGATTTCAAAATTGTTCTTTTTAAAGCACCAAATGAGGCAAGGAAAACTTCGTCTTACTCCGCTGCTTTTAATAAAAGGATTTGATGTGTAAAATTTAGATTCAGTCAAAAGGCCGCACTTAAGGACCTAGAAGGCCATAGTGGCCTTAAGGCCACAGGTTTCCCACCCCTGTGGGGCTCTTCCCATTTGTTGGAATATTATACTTCTTCCTACTACTGTATATTCTACCTCCCAATAGGGCCCTTAATCAGATTATTCAAAGCAAAAAAGGCTTGTTTTCTTAAACGGTTTCTGAAGTCACAGTGGTCTCCTCACTATCCCCTAAACAACTCAAGTTCCACTTCTGGGTTTTTGCATGCTATTATGCTCATGTTCTTCTTCACCTATCTAAAACGCACTCATGAGCACTATCTCCAGGTAGTTTTTCCTTACCGTCATGCCTCTAAAATCCAAAGCATTATTGTTACTACTTAATGCTTTGACACTGAATTTTGTATTTTTTCATAGTCTTTAACAATACACATAGATATCTGATTTCTCTAATAAAATTATAGGCAACTTGAGATCAAGCATTATGTCTTACTATTTTTTGTATTAGACATTCATTCAACAAATACTTATTGCTCACCTATTATAGGTTGGGCACTGTGCTAAGCACTGGGTATACAAATGGTGAAGCGAACAGGCACTGGCCCTGCCTTATAGACTAGTGAGGGAAACAGAACTAAAACAAATAATCATACACATAAATATATACTTAGTTATTGTTTTAAGTGTTTTACTTCAGCAACTGGAAGATGGTAGTGTCATTTTCTGAAATGAGACCCACTAGAGAAGAATTAAGTTCTGGCTTGGAAAAAACTGAATTCTCTTTTGGATATGATCAGTCTGGGATGCCTGTTAGTCATCCAGGTGAAGATGCCAAGTAGGCAAGCAATTGTATGAGTCTAGAGCTCAGGGAAGAAGTGGAGATGAGAGAGATGGATTTGGGAATTGTGAAGGTTTGAATGTTTGTGTCTCCTCCAAAATTCATGTTGAAATTTAATCCCCAATGTAGTAGTAGTATGAAGAGTCATGGCCTTTGGACGGGGATTAGGTCATGAGGGCTCTTCTCTCATGAATGGATTAGTGCTCTTATAAAAAGACTGGAGGGAACTAGCTAGACCCCATTTTTGCCCTTTGGTCCCTTCCACTATGTGTAGACACCTAGATGGTGCCGCCTATGAGGAACAGGCCCTCACCAGATACTGAACCTACTGACACCTTATTCTTGGACTTCTCAGCTTCGAAAACTGTGAGCAATAAATTTCTATTCTTTATAAATTCACCCAATCTCAGGTATTTTGTTATAGGAATACAGACAGACTAAGACAGGAGTCATTGGCACATGTGGTTATTTAAAGTTAGGGGTGTGGATGAGATCACCTAAAGGAAAAGTAGTAGAAAAGGGAAGAGAATCTAACACAGAGCCGTGGAACATTTGGGCCAGGAAGAAGTCAGGTAGAGGAGATTTTAACTATTAATTTTAACTATTCATAGCAAAAATAAGGTTTTACATTATTCTAAGTGAAAGAAGCCAATCACAAAAGCCCATATATTATATGATTCCATTTATATGAAATGTCCCTAATGGGCAAATCCATAGAAATGGAAATTAAATTAGTGGGTGCCAGAGGTTGAGGGGAGTGAAGGATGGAGAGAGATTGCTAATGGCTACAGGGTTTCTTTTGGGGTGATGTAAATGCTCTGGAATTAGTGGTGATAGTTGTACAACTTTGTGAATAGACTAAAACTTATTTCAAAGGATGAAGTTTATAGTATGGGAATTATATCACAATAAGATTTGTTCTTTTAAAAAAATAGTTGTAAAGAACATAAGATTAGATATATTTCAAAAAAGGAGTGGTCAGCTCTGTCAAATGCTGACACTGCAGGATGAAGACTGAAAAAAAGGAACATTATTTTTATATGCCAGATGTCCCTGGGGACCTTAGCTCAAGCCATATTAGTGTAGGGAATTATAGGTAAAGAAAACCACACAGGAGTGAGATGAAGAGCAAATAAGTAGATTAAATACAAGACTCCAGCTTTGTTCCCTCCTGAAACCCCTATTAAAAATACAATAAAAGGTTAAACCCACCTATAACCTGTAAAAAAAAAAAAAAATACAGTAAAAGGATTTTTTTAAGGCATAAATCCATAAGGACCGAGAGAACAGAAAAAGAGACAACAGCAACACAACCTCGAAAACTGGAAAGCAGATGGATTACTTAGCAAGCCTGAAAAAGCGGAATCCTAAACTAACAGTAAGGAATGCTGAAAACCAACAAAATTAACCTCAGAGAAACCTCACAAGGCCAGGTATTGATAGCCAGGAATCTCTGAACGTGGGAATAAAGAGGAAGAGGTCAAAAAAGGATTGGAGGAGATTTGGGGCATCTGACCTTTCTTCAACTTAGGCAGACATCTGGAATTTTATTTTTGGGACAGAATAAAACAGAGGGGCTCTGTTTGTCTAGCTGGGGGGACACCAAGGCATTGATAAGGATAGTGGTACATAGCAAAAACGGGGATTATATGAAAAAGTATATATTGAATGCTGAGAACATCCCCTTCTGCCCTGCCCTCCCAATCTCTCTTCTTCCACTCAGCTCCTAAAATGCTACAGCCAGCCCTTAATACTCCAGGTGAGAGACTAGAAGAATCTTCTCTCTGTGGAGACTGATCAATCCTGTGACAAAATGCCCTAAAGATACTGATATCAATCAGGACTTCTCAACCAATAGCCCAGACAGATCTATAGAAAAGTTCCGGGTACACCAACCTGATTTATATGTTAAGAGCTTCAGATTCACACAAGCAGATGGCAGATGGCAGATTTCTAAAGAAATTCACTAACCCTAAAGATAGAAATTAAAATGGAGGGAAAGACTCTTGATGGAAAACGAGTATGCAAGAAGAAAAAAAAAATTAACTATCAGCAATATTCTCAGAGAGCTAAAGATACTGTAGCCATTTAAAAAGATTACAACACCACAAAGAAACAATTCAGAAAAATAATAGCTCTTCAAAATTACAAACTTATTAGCAAAAATTGAAAAACTCGGCTGGTGCAATGGCTCACACCTGTAATCCTAGCACTCTGGGAGGCCGAGGCGGGTGGATCCCTCAAGGTCAGGAGTTCAAAACCAGCCTGAGCAAGAGTGAGACCCCATCTCTACTATAAATAGAAAGAAATTAATTGGCCAACTAAAAATATATAGAAAAAATTAGCCGGGCATGGTGGCACATGCCTGTAGTCCCAGCTACTTAGGAGGCTGAGGCAGGAGGATCGCTTGAGCCCAGAAGTTTGAGGTTTTTGTGAACTAGGCTGACGCCATGGCACTCTAGCCCAGGCAACAGAGTGAGATTCTGTCTCAAAAAAAAAAAAAAAATTGAAAAACTCAATAGAAGAATTTAAAGATAAAGTTGAGGAAATGTTCCAGAAGTAGAACAAAAAGCAAAGAGGTAGAAGCTGGAAAAGAAAAGTAAGAATGCTAGACAGCCCTCTGATAGAAGGCTGACATCAGAATAATAGGAACTGTAGAAAGTCAGGAAAGAGAAAATAGAGGGGAGGAAATTAATTATATTACACAAGAAAACCTCCAGAGCTACAGGCCTTAGTTTCTAGATTAAAGGACCAGGAATGATAATGGCCTCAGAATTCTCAGTAGTAGCACTAGAAGCCAAAAGACAATAGAGCAATGTCTTCAAAGTTCTGAAAGACATCATTTTCAACCTAGAATTCCATGCCCAGCCAAACAATTAACTAAGGGAAAGGGCAGAAAAAAAATTTTCTGATAAGTGAACTCTTAAAATATTTACCTCCAAATTCTCTCTCTCAGGAAGCTACTATGTGATGTGCTCCATTAGAAGGAGGGAGTAAACCAAGAAAAGAAAACATGGGATATAGAAAACAAAGGTGACAGAAATAGGAATCCCCAGGATGACAGCTGTGCACCAGGCACAGAGGGCCCCGGACCTGACAGAGCCCGTGGGAAAGCTCCATCAACAGAAAACCTGAGTGATGAAGATTTTGAGAGGACATTTATAAGCAGATAATTAGGGGATGAAACACTTGTAAATACTGGTAAAAATAATTGATAATACTGGCAAAAATACTAGCAAAATAATTATGGAACATTTATGCAGTTGAATCCTACACAGCTGTTAAAAGAAGAGGAAGTGCTTTATATACTGATATGGAAGTATCTCCAACATATACCGTTAATAAATAAAAGCAAAATAATGAACAGTGTACATAGTAGCTACAATTTCTGTAAAAAGAGTTAATATTAAATAAAATTTTATCTAGAAGGATCAACAAAAATGAAATAGATGTATACATGCTGATTCGAAAACATCTTCAAAATATATTACTAATTGAAAAAAGAGGGTATACAACAGTGTGTACTACATACTCCCAATTTAAAAAAAAAACACAAGTGGCTATATACATAATATGCATAATACAGAAAATAGTAAGGGTAGTTGCCTCTAGGAGGGAGATTTCTTTAAATAATGGTATAGTAAATATTCTTTCAAAATCAGAAGAGCAACTGATTCATACTGGTATGAGGGTACTAAGTACACTCTGATAGTTAGAGTTGCCCACCTGTTCAAGCATCACTATGGAGTCTTGAAGCACTCCTTTTAAACGATGGGTCTGATCTTTGTGTTTTGGAATATTCTCTGCTCTCGACACCATATCAGGGGCTAAACTAAAAGAAAAATATAATATTCAAACTCTGGAGAATATCTTCTGATCTTTCATTTCCAGAAATCATTAATACTCCATAAATTTACAAATAAAGCACAAAATTAAACAAACAAAAAACAATATGTTTATGACTATAGGATAGTTAGTAGACCAAAATCTCTAAAACTAAAATTAAATTTTCTGCAACTAAAGAATTGTTGAAATAATATGGTGAATGCAGGCCAGGGGATGGGGAGGGGGAATGACTTACTGTAAAGATTTCTCTTCTTGGAGGTGAAGACGGTAAAAGGACTGAGCAGCATACTCTATCTTTGACAGTTTCAGAAACAGTGACACATTCAACAAAACTAGCAACAGCACACTAGGCAGAGCAAATCATACCAGTTAATCCACACTTATCAAGACCTAAAGTATTACTAATGCAGAATATACATGCAAAAGCTTTAAAAATATATATTATCTAGACTATTTTCCAGTTATTGTTACTGTTTAAATCAACTATCCCCACCTTACTAAATGAAATAATTACTTTTAAGTATTACTGGGTATTGAGGAAAAAGATGGAAAGTAACTAGAGTGGCAATAAAAGTCCTCAAATGACACCAACTCACAGATTGGGGTTGTCTCTGACCTCTCTCCTCTCTATTAAAAATCCCAGTCAGTGTTGATGTGCAAGCACCACCTTAGAAATTTACCAGGTAAGCTTTCAGGATCTATTTTTGGGTGCCTTTGGCTTAAGCAATTATATACCCATAATGCTGCATTTCAAAAAGGAAATGAAGATCCAATATGGAGTTGATCTTAGGTAGATCACAATGTATCTCTTATTCCCACTGGAAGCTAACAACAAAAAAAATGACCATTCAGCAAAAATTTCTTCATCTTGGACAAAGGAAGTATGAAATCCCAGATATACATTAATGGTGTCACATATGAAATATCACAGGTTAAATGAACTTAATGTATTGTTTTTTTCTCAGTAGCCTTTCCAGTGAATGGATATATACCTAATTCTACATATATGCAAATATATAGGTGGCATCATATCTTTCTACTTAATTTTTCTGTTAAAATATTGACTTGCCCTTAAAAATATATAGTACTCACCTGTATTCATCAAGAAAAGGGTTTAAAAAAAACTTAAGGTAGTAGCAAGAAAATCAAATCTATGAAAGTATTATGGCATTGAAATAGTATATAGGTGAACATTTCAACATTTGAGTATAAATTTCCCACAAAGTAATGCCAAAATCCACTGATAATATCTGCTATTCAAAATTGTCATAGCAAACTGATTTAAGCAGAATATGAAAGCCTTTTATAAAACTCAAAGGAACAACAAACATTTTCTATGTTCTGAAACCTATAATTAGAAAAAACCCAGCTAATATAGGAGCTTCATTCCAAAAAATTATCATGCAGAGCATATCACTGAGTCAGAACCAATTCAAATAAATCTAAGAGACTACCTCAAGATTCATATAGAGCCATGCCAATATTAGTACTCTCCATAAGACTGGCTAAGTAGATTCCTATCAAATATGCTGAGATTCAGACCAATTGCCCCAGTATGTCTCACCATGTGATGCTTGGATCACTTGGAACAGAATAACCTGGGGTGAGTGTTTTACAATACTGATTCCTACCATTCAGCCATAAAGAAAAGAATGAAGTAATGTCTTTTGCAGCAACTTGGGTGGAACTAGAAGCCATCATCATCCCAAATGAAGTATCTCAGGAATGGAAAAAGAAATACTCACATGTATTTGTTTAGCTCCCACTTATAAGTGGGAGCTAAACCATGGGTATACATGGTCACATGGAGTGGTATAACAGACTTTGGAGACTCAGAATGGGTGAAGTAGGAAGAGGAGAGGGATCAGAAATTACCTATCTGGTACAATGTACACTATTCAGGTGATGCGAACACTAAAAGCCCTGACTTCACCACCATACAATTCATCATCCATGTAACAAAACTCCGCTTGTACCCTTTATATATATATGGCATATACCCTATATATATGTATATATAAATTAATAAATAAAAATATTGATTCCTGATCCCTACTCAAGACCTACTGAATCAATCTCTGGGACTGGGGCTGAGAAATCTGCATTTTAGCAATCTTCCCAAGCGATTCTTATGCACATTAAAGGATAAGAACCCCTGATCTAATCAAATAGAGTAAACTAGTATTTCTGAGATTTCACCAGTGTGAATGTATAAATATTCACTTTAAAGTTATGGAACGTCCCATAAAAACTAACGATGGTAGCCGGGCACGGTGGCTCACGCCTGTAATCCTAGCACTCTGGGAGGCCGAGGCAGGCAGATTGCTCGAGGTCAAGAGTTTGAAACCAGCCTGAGCAACAGTGAGACCCCGTCTTTACTACAAATAGAAAGAAAATAATTGGCCAACTAATATATAGAGAAAAAATTAGCGGGGCATGGTGGTGCATGCCTGTAGTCCCAGCTACTCGGGAGACTGAGCAGCAGGATTGCTTGAGCCCAGGAGTTTGAGGTTGCTGTGAGCTAGGCTGACACCACGGCACTCACTCTAACCTGGGCAACAAAGCAAGACTCTGTCTCAAAAAAAAAAAAAAAAAAAAAACCAATGATGGTAGAAAATAAATTAGATTACTTAAAAAATAAAAACATTTTATGAATGTATCCTTTGTATTTCCTCAAATGTAATAATTCTGAAAATCATACATCAAAAACTATCAGACTGAAACCTATAAAATTGCTGTTTTTGTAGGCCAACATTGGTCAAATAGTGGCAATCTCTATACAATAATATACAGATATATTTAAATTCTTTTGGAAATTAGTTAAAAGAAGAAAACACCAGCAAAATAATGAATCCACAGCAAATACTTACAAAAGACTCATCACCACAATAAGAGCAATGCTACAGCTTTCCAATTCCTTTTTCTTTCCTGCAGATCACAAGAAAAAGGCTACATTAGAATAAGGATTATGATTATAGCTGATAACAATTTAATGTTCATTTGAAAAGAGCTGAAAACAAAATTTTTAAAATTCTTTGTAAAGACAAAATTATTTAGGATAAATTCCCTGCACCTCTTTTTTGATTTCTGATATCCTGAGTAATAGGAAACAAATCTACAAAGAGAAAACCTACAGCAGTCATTCAAATTTGGCTTATATTACAAATTAATTTACTCTAAAATTAAGTAAGCAATTCAATACATCACGCATGATATCTAGCTAAGTACTATCTCTGCAAATAATATTTGAGCTGGGTTTATGTACAATGTTTCCCTCCTCAGAAAAAAAATCATCCTCATCTATTCATTCTTGTGTCCAAACTTTTCAATTTCAAAATTAAAGAGCCATTAATCTTAAATAGTAGATAAACATCTTCACACTAAGATGTAAGTCTCAGAAGATTTGATAATGTAGCTGGGTGAGAAGGCATAACAGTTTAATAGCTCTGAGAGGGAGGGAATAACAGTTAATAGAAACAAGATGTCTTCAAAATTGAGAGTGGGGATAATAAAAGTCAAGTTCCATCTTTATAATTTTGCTAGGCTGGCCCTAAGAGTACATAGGGAGTCAGAGCAACATATTTAAAGGTAGAAAGCAAATGTCTTTAAATGTAAGCAGGAAATAAACGAGCAAATCGGTCCAGAAGCAAGAAGGTGGTAACTATGCCAGGGACTGTGGCAAGCTGGGGAGCACACATTCTGCCTAACAAAGCAGCTACTATTACACTAAGCTCCAACCAACTGCTGCTGTGAAGGATTTGGGTCCAGGGTTATCAGATCTGAGTTTTTATATAAAAATGTCCAATTTTTAAAATGTCATGTGGGCCAAATAAAATACTTCTATTGGCCATGTGTCTGCCATTTTACAACCACTCCTTTATATTTGTTTATTAGTTACCTTTTAAAAACTCACTGTTTGATAAACATTATCAAAAGGGAGGGAACAGCGGGAAACCTCCTAACTGATATATCTTACAAACAAGAGGCACATTCTGCTTCATAGAACTGAACTAGAATTTTTCATCTCTGTTTACCAGGTGACAGCTACCTGAAATACCCATTTTGATCTCTAAGCCCACATCTCCAGAGGAACGCTGAGAAGAAAGTTTAGGAACTGTTTCTGTTGTTCGGTTGAATGGTCGCCTTCTCCTTCGCAGGCTGCTAAGTTTTCCAGGGTCTTCAATGGATTGATTTAATATAGATTCTTCCACTAACAAATCTGATTCTAAGAAGGAAAAAAAGAGCATCTTCAGATAGTGTGTATACAGTATGGCTACCTTCTCAACTATAAGATACAGGGGTTTGGGGTTGTTCTTTTAATTTAAGCCTTGGTAACTTTAACTCTTCCTTAGGTTCTTAGAACCTAGATTCGTACTTTACTCTTAATGAAAAGGTTTAAAGAGCACAATGACCCTATAATGAGAGATTTTATTATTCTAGGAAGAATATATATTAATAAATGATAGGCTCATCTGAGCAAATTTGCCATGTACTATATTAAATATTAATATAATGATTTCAGTTAGGGAAACAATAGGCTACCCAACTTACACTAAATCATTAGAAAGATTTCCAAGACAGGTTATGGTATTTGTTAAAGTTAAAGGAAGGAGTAGCATACAATAGTTCTAATTTTCAATGAGGGGTTGTAAGAAAGGAATACTAGTAAAGAAAATCTGCAAATAACCTAAAAACCTCATTTTTGTCATTTGTTTCAACCTTTTCCTTTGCTAGATTTTTTATTAGAAGCTCATTATCCAGTGGCCAAAATAATTTTTGAGTTTCATTTTCTTTGCTCCTGATGAAGAATTTAATAATGAAATAGCCAAAGGAAGAAAGGAAAATAATCCACAAATCAGATGAATAAAGCCTTAAATTACCTTGAGCTGACTGACCACCAACTTTCCTTCAACTAAAATTAATTATGCTCACATATGTATATATACATTTTTTTCTCACATATATATATTAAGAAATACCCAAGTAGAACAACTGTATCACTTCCCACAGTCAGCCTCCAGAACTCACCTCCACCAAACCATGCATGTATATAATACCATTGCTACGTGGGCCTGCATAAGGCTAGGAAAGCTGCATCCAATGAGGGGGGTATGGGCCTAAGGACTCTCCAGATCTTAGCACAGTATGTATCTATGAGCAGGTTATGCAGTCCCTCACTGCAGCCAGCCTCCTTGGCTCCTTGCAGAGGGCGTATGGCAGCTCTTAACTATGTGATCTTGACAAGTCATTTAACATCTCTGTGTTTCATTTTCCTCTTTAGTAAAATGGAAAAAAATAATTGTATCTACATAACATGGTTGTTATGCGTGTGAAACAGTTAATATTTATAAAACACATAGAACTTTTATTATATGTCTGGAACATACTAAGCATTATATAAATGTTTGTTAGACCAATGAAAATTAAATGTTCTGAAATCCCACAAGTGGTAGAGCAAGTAGAATAGTGGGAACCACTTCAGTGGGAGTCATTCCAACATCATCTATCAGTTCCTGCTCTGTATTCAAATGAAGAATCGATCCATTTTGTTAATAAATGCTATCTTTACAAAAATATATAAATCAAAAAATTTACAAACCAAGCTGCTTAAAATAGTCCTCCAATGAACTCCAGGAATTCTTCTCAATTAACGATCTGACAAGGCCCCATGGCTGTTTTCTGTATTTCAAATCTGTGGAAACTCTAATAGAATAAGAAGGAAAGAAGAATATTTATTTAAAGAACAGACTTTAATTATATTAATGTTGCAATTAAATGTAAGATTGTATTCAGTGGAAAGCCAAAAGGATTAAAATTCATTAAGATAAAAGAAAATGTGTTCACTGATAATGGCTTCTTTAAAAATTAATGTATGCTGATAATAATTCCATCAAATTTTCCTTCTAAGTACTTGCCACTTTATCTCTTTTCTTTCTCTAGTCTTGATTTTCTTTACCTAAATAGAAATAAAGGCTCAAAATAAATGCTAAATTTTCTAAATTCCTTGTATAAAAACCTCTAATGGTCACACATTAGTTGAAAGTAACTACATTAACTAAGACTAAGCCATCACTCTCTTTAATGCACCACCATTTCCATTTCCCACCGCAGCAGAGTGAGTTACTGCTCACTGTATTCCCTAAGAACTCCCAGGCCCCTTGCCATTAAATGGGGTCACATGACTGGCTGTGGCCAATGTATTGTGAACACAATTCTACAGCTCTCTTCCTAGGGCAACTGAAACAATACATAGTCTGGAACATACAGTTCAAAAAGCCTTCTTTAGCTGGCACTTTGCAGGAAAAGCCCCACCCCTCTGATGACCACTACTGGACATGTAATTTGAATAAGAAATAAAGCTCTGTTGTGTAAAGCTACCACTAACAATTCAGGATTAATAAATTAACAGAGCATAATCTAGCCTATCCTCTAACACATTCATTTACACTCACCTTAGCCTGCATTTCTGTTTTGAAGATCGGATGATACAGTATCTGTTCAGGGTATAGAAGTAATCATGGTAGGGGACATCATGTGTCAGTACTTCTGAATCTACCAAATAAAACCGTGCTTCCCGACTTTCTTTATATAGTATCTGCCAAAATAAGATTAAAAATTTTTTCCATGTACATGTTTCATGTATGAAGTTTCTTGCCAATTTAGAACATATATACTAGGATTCCTTCGGAGGAATTACACAAGACATGAGAAACCTGTATACAAAGCTAGAAGAGCCTCCACGTTGGCTCTGCTGTCTATGAATTAAGAAGGGACCTACAGAAATAGTATCTGCTGCTTCTCTGTCATTTCATTGTACAATTATTTCTTTCTTTTACGAATGAGTAGGGGAAAGGAACATACATAATTTCTTATGTATGTTATGTTATTAGTTTATAAAGAGCGTTTGTTTGTTTGTTTGTTTTTGAGACAGAGTCTCACTTTGTTGCCCAGGCTAGAGTGAGTGCCATGGCGTCAGTCTAGCTCACAGCAACCTCAAACTCCTGGGCTCAAGCAATCCTTCTGCCTCAGCCTCCCGAGTAGCTGGGTCTACAGGCATGCGCCACCATGCCCAGCTAATTTTTTCTATATATATCAGTTGTCCAATTAATTTATTTCTATTTATAGTAGAGACAGGGTCTTGCTCTTGCTCAGGCTGGTTTCGAACTCCTGACCTCGAGGAATCCACCTGCCTCGGCCTCCCAGAGTGCTAGGATTACAGGCATGAGCTACCGCACCTGGCCTATAAAGAGTTTTAAATGTTCTAGTTAGGAGAATAATTCAAAAATCAATTGCACAAAGTAAGGGCCTCACCACAAAATTCACCAAAGTTTAACAAAACCACCCTTCACCAAAAAAGTGAAGGGGGGGTGGTAACCAAACAAAATATTGCTTACCCTAAACAAAATTTAAAATGGTTGTTGGGCTAACCTTTCTCCTTTTAACCATACCTTTTCTAAATAGCCTCTAAGGAAAACAAAAAAGAGGGGGGGAACAGGAGGTTCCAAGGTTATCAAAGACTTCCAAATACCAAAATACCAAACTTTCCTTAAATGTTTGACAATTTTTAAGGTGTTTTTAAAAGGTAAGGAAATAAGTTATTTTTAACACTAACAGACAAAACTACAAGAGCACAACTGGAAAACAGATATTTCAACACAAATTGGCCAAAAACACACTCTACCATATGACAATGCCACACTGGCCATAGAGGAGGAGCATTAAATAGCTCATACAGTATTTAATTTAGAAAATTTAATCTCTTCTCCATGTCACAGCAGCCATCTAATTATTTGGCCCTAACCCTTGACATGATCCTGTGAATTAGATTTCTGTGGTGTTCTTTTTTAAATCGTATATTACAAAAAACTTTAAACATACATAAGAATAGAAATGAAGGACAATGAACCCTCTGAGCTCATCAAACAGTCTGAATAAAATTAATTCCTGCCCAGTCTTGTTTCATCTGTCCCTACCCCTACATCCCCTCCCTTCACCACCATCCTCTGCCTGGCTAGATTACTTCTAAAGGAAATCCCAGACATCAGTATAATTTCATCCATAAATACTTCAGTATATCTCTTTATAAATTAATTCTTATGTATATCTCTTTAAAAATATAATTTTATTTAAAACATATAGCTACAATACCACTATTACACATAAAAAAATTAATAATTCCTTAAATCTCATAAATACCTCTTTAACAAGTAGTATATTTGAATTAGGATTGGGTTGGTATGGTTTATTTGCCTCTTAAGTATCTTTTAGCCTGTCACAGTCTCTCCTTTTTTTCTTGCCATTTATATGTTGAAATTGTCTTGTAAACTGGTGGCTATGACAGGCATCTTCTCTCTTCCCACACGCATGATTCTTTTGGAACACTGACAGAGCAGACGTACCTGCTTTTCTGTGGCAGTGGTGCATTTTCCAGTCAGTGGATTATTAAGGACGATAGTGTAGGTCATGGTTCTCAGCTGATCACCTCCAGGTTCTGCAGTCCAAGGGGTAGATACTACATCTAATCACAGCAAATATAAAATGAGTTAGTTCTAGAAATTCGAAGAGTCTGACTTTAAATGGAATCAAGGGATAGTTTTAGAATTAAATTTTTATTTTTGACCAGTCCTAACCTCCTTGTAACTGTGTATTGTAAGTTTAGTACTGAAGAAAAGAGAGATTAAATGTTAGGCACTCTTCTTATATATGACATATTCCCCATCTCTGATCCATTTATTTCTAAATTGTTTTCTATTAATATACTTTTTTGTTTTTTAGAAGGTAAAATAAAAGTTGGCTCATCTGTAGGCTTCTATTTAACACATAATCAATTTATGAGTACAACGAATTTCCTAAATGGAAGTTTTTTTTGTATTTTCATTGAAGTATACCATAGATACTGTAATCTCAAGGATACAGCTCCATGATTTTCACAAAGGAAATACACATATGTACCACCACTCAGATCAAGATATAGAATTTATACCAGCATCCCAAAAGTCCCCTCACAGGCTTTACCTACCTGACTCTCCACAATGGTAATCACTATGCTGACTGCTGCATGTCCATAAATTTATTTTGCCTGGTTTTTAACTTTATATAAAAAAATTAAATAGCATGTACTATTTTGTATCTGGTTTCTTTTGCTTAACGCTGTGTCTGTGAAATTTACTCATATTGTTATAAATAGTTGTGGTTTCTTTTTTCATTACTATGTAGTATTCTTCCGTGGGAACATACACACTATTTGTTTTCCACTCTATTACTGATGGCTATCTGGACTGATCTGTGTTTTGAACCATTATAAATAAGGCTGCTATGAACACTGTAGTATCTGTCATTCAGAGCACACAAGTACCCATTTCGCACAGATGTATATCTAGGAGTAAAACTGTTGACTCATACAGAATTCACAGCTTTAGTAGATACCACCTAACCATTTAGCAAAGTGGTTCTTCCAACTTATACTCCACCAGCATTCAGCTGAATCTGAATACACAGAATACAATTCACAACAGAACACTTGTGAACTGGGTTTAGCCTAACTGAACTGGTACTTTAATGAATAAATTTAGTATTAGTTTTCAAAGGGTCTCAACTTAATTGTGAGTAGCATATGCCTAATTAAACAATTATACTGTTCACATGTGAACTTAACCAAACATATACCAGTTTATATATCACCAAAATAAAATCAAAGCATGTCTATTTTGTTTCCTCGCAACGCAAATCAATTTTTACAGTAGGCTCAACCCTCTAAGGATAATAAAATCCTTCCAAACTTATCATCAGGTAAGAACACAAAAACCAACCTATTATATTTCTAGAATTGGCAAATTTCTGCATAAAGTGTGAACTGGTGAACAGCAACTCAAACATTCTCTCAGCACTGATATGAAAAATACGGTTGATATAAAGTCTTCCATGAAGATCTTTCTCAGGAATATTTTCTAGAAAAACAAAAACACAGACCAAAATAGATGTAATCAAAGACAGGTAAATTTAAGGTTTTATGGGGTTTTGTGGGTTTTTGTTTTGTTTTTGGCACAAAATGGTTTTTAAATGTGATTATAATGATCACCACATTCCAGGACAGTATTAAAACTCTAAATTATTAGTATATACATATATATTACATATAACTATACTTAACTATATATAGTTAACTAAAGTATATATAATCAATATTTTAAGGCCGGGCCCGGTGGCTCATGCCTGTAATCCTAGCACTCTGGGAGGCCGAGGCGGGTGGATTGCTCGAGGTCAGGAGTTCGAAACCAGCCTGAGCAAGAGCGAGACTCCGTCTCTACTATCAATAGAAAGAAATTAATTGGCCAATTAACATATATAGAAAAAATTAGCCGGGCATGGTGGCACATGCCTGTAGTCCCAGCTACTCGGGAGGCTGAGGCAGGAGGATCACCTGAGCCCAGGAGTTTGAGGTTGCTGTGAGCAATGCTGACGTCACGGCACTCACTCTAGCCTGGGCAACAGAGTGAGACTCTGTCTCAAAAAAAATTTCAATTGCCAAAACCCAAAAGATATAGAAATATTTAATTTGAATGATATCAAACCTCCAGCATATATCATTCAAAAGAATATTTCAAAAGCTACAAGGGCAATATAAAGACACATAGGATGGTTTCAACAATTAGCAAGTCCTATCTCTGAATGCTTATACATTCAGCAAGTCATCAATGGCTATAATATCTTCTGCACTCACTAGCTTGCCAGTCTGAGTTATATTTCAGCCTGACTTAATAATGCCGATTCCCCCAAGATATGAATCATTGTATTTACAACCCATTCTCAATGCCACACATTAAAAGAAGTAATCCTTCTGAAAAGTAATCTTCCAAGCTAAAAAATGCCAAATAGACTATTACATTTATTCTGGAAACTCAATAATGACAATTATGTCAAAATCTACTGGTAGCTAATGAAGAAGCTCAATACCTGCACAGCTCTTCTCATATCTCTGGAAACACTATATAAAATAGCCCAAACTTAATATGGTGCTTACTATACATTAGACATTGTGCTAGCATCTTATAAGTATTGACTCTTCTTGTCTTCATTGCAATCCTGTGAGATAAGTGGTAGTATTATCATCATCATCTCCATTGCACAGATGAGGTAACTGAGTCACAGAGGATTGGCAAGGCACCATGGCTAGTGAGTAACCTATATAGATAGAATTTGAACCCACTCTAGCTCCAGAGCACACAAACCTAACCTCTTTTTTATACTGCCAGGAGTTTAATTTAGAAGAATCGGAAAGAAAAGAAAAAAGACAGCTAGGAATAGAAGCCTGGTATAATAAAAGAAGCATAAAGCAATCCAATATGAAATTTTAATGATTTCAGGACTGGGATTATTTATTATTATTTCAAGAATTATCCCCCCTCAACACAGAATGAAAACTGTGACAAAGCTTCCCATGTTCCAGAAATCAAATCCTAAGAATTATCTATATAAAGCATCTGTCAATATTATTCAGTTTGGTTAAGTAAAAGGGCAATAATCTATGGATCAGAAAAACTCTTTTAGCTCTGGCTTCATCCCCAACTATCTCTATTTCTCCCTCATTATATGATTTGTGTCTCTCTATTGTGTCACAGGTACAAAGAACTTAGGGATATAAGGTAGATAACGATTTTCCTTCTCCCTGCAACAATACAATACTACATGTAGGCAAAACCTATTCACTGCAATTTCAAATAATGGCTCCTTTAGTGTAGAAATAGATCATGAAAGTAGGCAATTTGCTAAGGTTTTGTGCGGTAACTTCCTAATTAGTCTTCGGAAACAGCTTTTTCTGCCATAGAAATATTCACAAAGAAAGCAAAAAACTATAGGTAATTCTATTGATCCTGCTCATTTCTTTCACAGAACCTAACCCAATTTGTAATTCTGTTTTTAGATGATTTGCTTATTATCTCTCTCCTGCACTGCATTCTTAAGTTCCATGTGAGTAGGGACCATGTTGATTTTAAACACCTATGTATATCTTGTGCTTGGCACATATGAAGTATTAGATAACTATATTTGAATTAATAAATTACTACTGAAAATGCTAAAAATATCTTAGGATCTACTTATTTCTAGAACTTTGAATTTGGAACCAAATTTTTGAAAACTTTTTATTTTGGAATAATTTGAGATTTACAATTAACTAAACTAGGCTTTAAGGTTTTTTTTCTTTCCAGTAACATTCTTTTCTGTACAAGAATCCAATCCAACATACCATGTTGCATTTAGTTGTTATAGCTCCTTAGTCTCCTCCAACCTCTGACAACTTCTCATTCTTTCCTTGTTTTTTATGATTTTGACATTTGAATCTTGTCACACCAAGTTCTGTCACCATGACATAGCCAGGTATCTCATACCCTCAGCCAAGTTGTCAGCTTTTACTCATGGCTCTACCTCCTAGGCAGATGCTTCACAAGGCTTCCCATAACATAATAAAGAGAGAGGGTATAAGAAGTAAATCCTGACAGCAGCAGAAATATATCCTTAAAAATTTAGCCACAATTTTTTTGTACTTGTAGATATGAATACATTGTGTCAACTTGTCTTCATTTGCCAGGAAACTCGGATATTCTAAACTCGGATATTCTAAACTATGGTCAGGTATTTTACAGAAGGCCCCTTAATTTAGGCTCATCTCGTGTTTTTTCATGATATTGGGAATATGAAATTTTGGAAAGAATACCATAAAAGCAAAGTGCTCTTATTATCAAACTCAGGGAATACAGGATATCAACATGATTTATGATAATGTTAATCGTAATCAGTTGGCTAAGGTAGCATCTAGAAGATTTCTCGACTGTAAAGCTAGTATTTGTCCCTTTCCATACTGTACTTGTTGGAAATGAGTCATCAAGTTCAGCCCATACTCAAAGGGAAAAGAACTAAGCTCCACCTCCTGGAAGGGGGAGTATATACATACTACATCTGGAACTCTTTAAGGAAGATTTGTGCTTTCTTTTCTATTTGCACATTTATTCAATCATTTATTTTTATCAGTATGGACTCATGAAAGTTATTTTACTCTTCAGGTTATAATCTAATACTATCACTATTTTGTTGCTCAAATTATTTGATTTGGCCATTAGGAGCTCTTTCAGGTTGACTACTATATTCTAAATTCTTTTGATACATTTCTTCTTTCTTTTTGTTTTTTAAGCACTTCCTTATATTCTAGTATTACAACATGCTCCAGGCTCATCTTATATCTTCCCTACTCAGCCCTATCATCAGCCATTTCTCCATGGAGCCCTGGAACTATAATTTTTTAAAAGTAAGCTTCTTGTTCATAGTTCAAAGGAAACAAATTACACTTATATTTATATATCTCAGTATATTTTCCTATTTTTAAACCCATTAGATAAGATATTGTGAATTATGACTGATAAAAATAGAATTTGTAATATCACCACCAGAAATTAACAATATGTTTTATATATAAATTTGTTCAAGGTAATAAACATATGAAATAAACTATTTCCATCTGGGATTAGTCATTTACAAAATTCATGATACTTAAAAGTCTCCTACCTAAATAACATCACCAATAGCATTGCTTAACATGTTAAGATAGCAGGTGGTATATTAAAAATGGGGAAAGGAATACTACTCAACCCACTGGCAGGTTACTAATTATTTCCAATAAACAGGAAATATTATTTCAAGCATATCAGTTTGAAAGTGGCCAAGAGAAATGGTACAAAGTGAGACAAATAAACATAGAAGTACATGGACATTAAAAAAAACCCTGAAAACATGCTGGAAGTCTTTTGAGGGTGCGTGAAAAATGTACTAGGTAGGTATGCCAGAAAACCAATTGATTTGGAGTTTAGCTTAGTAACTAAGGACACATAATTTGTTATATCTCCCATTTTCTAAAAACTGGTAACCTGCTATCTTCTTGACTCAGGGCATTCTTTACAACTGAAAACCCAAGTTCAACTGGAGCGTGTATTCAAAAATCCGACCAAGGCAACTGTATCACAGTTACCTGGTTTAGCCTCATAGCTGCTTCCCTCACATGCCAGCCTACTCACAGCTTTTCCTCTGGCATTCCCCAGAGGTCTATTTGTCCTCACCTTTATTAATTAATAGGTATCATTTGATATTCCTACTCCTGTTACTCTTTGTTTGCCTCTAACTCATCTTGTTCTGTCAGTTACAGATCATGGATTCCAATTTTGCTATTCTTATGTGTCCCTCCCACTGCCTAATCTTTGCTTCAGTCTTAGCTTCTACTCCCAGCACCAGTGACTTTGGTTAGGAAATCCTGTCACACCAAGTTCTGTCACCATGACATAGCCAGGTACCTCATACCCTCAGCCAAGTTGTCAGCTTTTACTCGTGGCTCTACCTCCTAGGCAGATGCTTCACAAGGCTTCCCATAACATAATAGAAGAGGGAGGGTGTAAGAAGTAAATCCTGACAGCAGCAGAAATATATCCTTAAAAATTTAGCCATAATTTTTTTATACTTGTGGATATGAATACATTGTGTCAACTTGTCTTCATTTGCCAGGAAACTCGGATATTCTAAACTCCTCCCCCAAACTGACCAAGTCTGTTAGCTTTCCCTGGCTGGGGAAAGTCTACCAGCAATAACCCTTTAGATAAACAAAGAAGTTCTGTGGCTTCTTCTGAAAATTGTTATATATCAGAGTTTTAAATTATTAACAGTAATATGGTTTGACATATTAAAACACAATGCTTAGCATTTTGTTCAGCAACTGGGTACCCACAGCCTATTTCTGGGAGTACAAAAATGTTCCTAAAAAAGGTACCCTTCAATCTTGGTGGGTTTTAAACTGGTTAGTATAGAGTAAGAGCTTTTAAAAAAAGAAGCCAGTCAAAGCAGATTCTAGTCTAACTTTCCCTCTCTGGGCTTCAGTTAAACTCCACATCAAAGGGACTGAGCTAGAAGTTCCTTTAGGTCCCTTCATGAGACACTTCATGATGCTCTGCTTTGTTGGTTCCTGGCAGGGATACACCGGTCTAGAGGGAGTCTCTATGTCAAACCAGCCTAGTGCCCCTCCTCCCCAAAACTATAGTCTACAGGTAGTAACAAAAAAGGGGGGGGGGAGAGAAATGTTTTCATTTTCTTACTCAGCCTGCTCACTAAAGTAGATCAAAATACTATCGTTTTAAATAAAATGATGTTTAAAGTGATCTGCCAGTGGGGCGTGGTGGCTCATGCCTATAATCCTAGCACTCTGGGATGCTGAGGCGGGAAGATCACTTGAGGTCGGGAGTTTAAGAAAAGCCTTGGCAAGAGTGAGACCCTGTCTCTACTAAAAATAGAAATAAATTAGCCAGACAACTAAAAATAGAAAAAACTAGCAGGGCATGGTGGCACACACCTGTAGTCCTAGCTACTTGGGAGGCTGAGGCAGGAGAATCGCTTGAGCCCAGGAGTTTGAAGTTGCTGTGAGCTAGGCTGACGGCACAGCACTCTAGCCTGGGCAACAGAGTGAGACGCTGTCTCAAAAAAAAGATCTGCCACCCACCTAGCTCCCTCTAAACCCATACACATATTTCCAAATCTCCTGGGATGGTTTACTTCTTTTGACCTTTACCATTGTCTCTCCAGCTCACTGACTTTAAGAATCTTTATAATGTTACAACTTTAAAAATATAAAAAACAGATTAATTATCATACACATTTAATATATATGATAAGCCATCAGGAGTTCTTGATTTGTTATCTAATGATAATCTAGTAAGAAAAAAATCATCACCCCATTCACTTTAAATAAAACCTCTACAAGGAGGGTTGAATGTCACATGTAAATTCTTCCTTCCATACTTCTACAAAGGCAAATGGTCTTTAAAGGGGCACCAGCAAGGAGTAAAATGTGATCAGGGTTCACATGCAATACAGAAACGATATCACTATTATTCCTTCTTTATTTCTAGAGATGTATATAAATTTTATGAGTTTTAATAGTATCCTTTATGTAACTTATCATTAATGATATTTTTATAGGAACTTAATAATGAAACTACTTTTTAAGGACCATTCTTATAAAACAGCAGGTGAGAAAGAAGAAAAAGAATCCTTGTTTTGGTGTCACTTACCTATTTGGCCACTGGGGGCCAGAGTAGATCTTCCTAAAGCCCTAAATTCAGTCAGACAGGGTATGACTAATTTATGCCCTGCTGCATACTAAAAGCACAAATGGAAAGGACACTAACAGTCGATACCCTTAATCTCTCCAAATGTGTCCCACTGCACTGACTTCAATGTCAATGATCTTACAGGTTTTTTCTTAAATCCTTAAAATGCCTACTTAGTAAGTATGACAAGTTCCAAGTTATTGGTACTAACTTGAAGAAAGTAGAAAGCACATGATTTGCTATAAAGTTTCCTTTAAATATCTACTTTTTATTTTTATTATATTCTCTACTTTTGCATCTCTCTCCCTCCCCCATAACATACGTTCTTAAGCCTGAAACATGAGAAATACTAAACCTTTGATCTCTTTTTCAGCCCTAAAAGCAGCATAACATGCAAACTAACATATTTGTTTTGGAAGTTTTAAACATATGTTTAGAAAAATTAAATTTTATATTAGAGGAAACTCACATTAATATAGTAAACTTACGTTTATGTTAAAATGGTTGGGAAATGGCTCACATTGACTAACTCAATTATTATTGTAACACAGTGGGGATGCCTATTCTTGATTCCTTCCAAGTTAAAGGTGCTGCTCAGTTAGTATAATTCCCGGCCTCTCTCTACCCCTTTACGCACTCCATGCGTAGGAAGTGGATTAGTGTTATGGAATGAATGTTTGTGTCTCCCCAAAATTCTTATGTTGAAGCCTGGTGGGTAGCTAACCCCTAGTGTGGCCGTAATTGGAGATGAGGCCTCTAAGGAAGTAATTAAGTTAAATGAGGTCATAGGGTGGGGCTTTGATCTGGTACTGTTAGTGTCCTTATAAGAGGAGACACCAGAGCACCCGCCCTCTTGCTCTCTCCCTCTCCCCCCTCTCTCTGGGAGCAAGCTTGAGGAAAGGCCATATGAGGACATAGTGAGAAGGAAGCAAGCCAGGAAGGGAGGTTTCTACTCACCAGAAACTGACTCTGCTGCACCTTGACCTGGGACTTCTATTCCCCAAAATTATAAGAATATAAATTTCTGTTGTTTATGTGGTATTTTGTATGGCAGCCCAGGCTAATTAATAGTTTGTAAATATGGAAGGAGTATGCTGGGCCGGCTTGGCAAACCTCTGCCCTTCTTTCTGGGATGTGAGTACCCATATAAACTGGTACTCCTCCAGGGACAATCTTCCCTCTACCTGGGGAGGAGGCTGAACACGGCCTGTGACTGATGGGTAAGTCTATCTCATTCTTCAACTAGGCAGCCTGCGTATCTTTCACACACACCTACATTCTCTAATTTCATCGCTATTAGCATCAGAGGTGATATTTTGGTCCCTATCTGACTTGGTCTTTGTTATCTTTCCCAATTTGATTACAACAGAGTGGTCAATAAGGACTGCTATTTGTTAAGCCCACTTAAGACCTCAGGTGTACATGGATTATAATACAAAACATGTAATTAAAAAAATCATCCAGAATATAATACTTTTAAAATTCAGAAGGCCTTTGGGTCATGATTCTGATTATTATTTATCATTATATTAGAATTAGGCTAAATCTTTCTTGGCCTTCTAAAACCAAATAAGTTGCTTTTTAATGCCATATGGAATATTATTATCATTTGTATTTGTAATAAATTTCAATTGTAGAATGTCTTCCAAAAGTGAATTGAAATTAAATGGAAATTTAAAAAAATTAAATGGAAGGACTATAATAAAAATAAATCAAATTCAAGAGCAATTATGATAAACTGGCATTCTGCCTTCAAAAATTCGTCACATTATTCTAAAATATAACCACAGTCAAAAGCTTAGATCTTCACACAGAGAAAGTTGAATATTCTTCTAAGTAACATCAGTGAGTAAATTTTTTTAAAAAATCATTTACTGATAGAATGATTCCTCTTCTAGAAATTTTGAGAATCATCTTTATTCCTTTTTGAAAGCTACACAATAATTTAAATTAATATTCATCTCAGAATATACCCTGCCATGACTACTTGCTTTCATAATTATATACAAAACAGGCTTAGAGTAACCTTTGCTAAGGTGTATTACTAAAAAAGGAAGAAAAGAGGCTGGGCGCAGTGGCTCACACCTATAATCCTAGCACTCTGGAAGGCCAAAGTGGGAGGATAGCTTGAGCTCAGGAGTTTAAGACCAGCCTGAGCAAGAGCAAGACCCCATCTCTACTATAAATAGAAAGAAATTAGCCAAACAACTAAAAATGGAAAAAAATTAGCCAGCCATGGTGGCATGTGCCTGCAGTCCCAGCTACTCGGGAGGCTGAGGCAGGAGGATGGCTTGAGCCCAGGAGTTTAAGGTTGCTGTGAGCTAGGCTGACTGACGCCATGGCACTCTAGCCCAGGCAACACAGTGAGACTCTGTCTCAAAAAAAAAAAGGAAAAGAAGAAAGACTGGACTGAGAGACTTGGTAACTAATCCTAGCTCTGCACAGTTAAGTGACATGATTTTAGATTTAGCCCGTCCAGGTCTCATTTTCCCTACCAATAAAATGAGGGGTAGCCTAAATGAATAACAGGTAACTGTACCTTTAAAATGTGAGCACCTTATGCTGCCTGGTATATAGGAGTACACATGCAGATTTTTATTAACAGATTTGTTCTTCCACTAGCACTGTTCCATTGCCTTAAGGCTTAGAATTTTAAAAGCTAAATGTAATGAGGATTCTTAAATTCCAAGCTTCAGAAGGAAGTGGAGACAGGTTAGACTCAGTAGCCTCTTTCTCCTTTTTCCTAAAAACTTCTAGTCCTTTTTGGTTCTTTATAGGGTGATATTGTATCTAATGCAACTATATTCTCAATCTGCACATACCTAATGCAAAGATAAGCATTTGAAGATATAACTGAAATTTACTTAAAATTTATAAGAAATTCTTTACCTTCATCAAAAGAATCTGAAGTGCTGCTTTTATCCAGAGAAAGATATTCATTTTTATTCAAGTCCAGTGATTTTGATGGCACTCTACTTAACTTCTTTTCTGAAGTTAGTAAAGGACTCTTTTTGATCTGTTTCTCGCTTTGGGGCTCGTCTTTCCCTAACCCCTAAAAAGCAAACAATGCAGTTTAAAAAAAACACAATATTTAAGCCTAGATTTTACAGTGAGAACTTTAATATTAAAGATGCTTTAAATACAGCTCTTTGAAAAATACAACATTTTGTTATACTTACATCATATTTCCAATGCTACTAAATGTCAACCCATAAAATATCAGTAAATAATATATATCATTCTGAAGTCATTTTCTTACACAGTAATGAACAACAAATTTATAAAAAACATCATATAAAAAGAACTCACAGACAGTTAACATCATGTGAATCACTTAAGCAGAAGGGAAAAGGGACAGCGGACAAAAATAATGGAACAGTCAGTTTTCTGGGGTGAGCAAGAGAGAGGAGCCAAACCCAGTTAGCTTCCCCAGCCAGTGTCTGCCCCATCACCTCAAGGAAGAGAACTCACCCACATCTCAAGACCTGAAGGGAAAAGGGAAAGAAAATGGAGAGATAAAAGTCACATAAGAGTACAGCGAGGGAGAGAAGATTAAAAGGGAAATTAAATTTCACAGCAAATTCACAAGACACAACTGGCTTTGCTGTAAAGGGACTAAGAGATTAGGCATTAAGATATATTCAACGTATGCTGTCTATACTTTCTGGGATGGTTTGTTAAAGATATGTCATTTCAACAATAAATTTAACGGTAGGAATTTAGTACAAACACTACTGTTATGTTAGTAGTCAAGTAGGATGTATTTATCAGGCTTAGTAAAACACTATAAAAATCTACATAAACTACACAGAAAAGTATTATCTTGCATTGTCTATGTGTGCACAGATGAAAGAGAGCAAAAAACATATAGACAATCCTTATACTTCTTGTCCCATGAGATCCTTGAGCAGCACTGAACAGCAGAAGCAGCTCCAGGGAGAATACAGGTTTCCATTGGCCACTCAGAAAGCAGAATAACAACTGGGACCCAGGACAGTTTATTAGAGGATTATATTAACCTAGTCAGAAGACTGATTCTTGAAGCAGAGATCATTGCTAAAATCAAGATGATTTATTTGGGAGTTCCAACTATTATATAAAGCAACACGCTTATTTAGTTGACTCGGGGCCTCTTTCATAGGTACTGAGTAGAGCAAGTTTCTCTGTAGCTCCACAATTGTTTCTCCTCTTATTGCAAACTAAGTGATATTTCCTATATAAAAAACATAGATAGATACTTGTAAGAAAAATAGTAGTCACTATATTTTAGTGGTTGGCATCTTGATGATTTTTATTTTCTCACATACTCTTCTATATCTCTATCTGAATTTTTCCAAATAGTCCAACAAACGTTTTCATCTGGGAAAAAAGTTATTTATGACTTTTTCTTATTTCCAACTTTGCTGGAAGTGAAAATGAAGCAAAGTAAGTCAAATTTGATATTCATTGACATCTGAGAATCTCACCATACTGCACTTGAATGCAAAAGAAAAAAAAGGACCAAAACCTCTGCCTATATTATTTGTATCCTATAACCTGAAAACACCTACAACACCAATCTAAACACTGATGAATGTATGATCTATCTTAAAACTTTAAGTTATTCACTTCCTTTGTACCAGTAGAAAGTCACTAAGGGTCTCTAGATGAATACATTTAGCAAGAAATCCACAACACAAAGCCAGCCACTGCTGCCTGAAACAAGTTGATAACTTGGTGGCCTTTCACATAAATATATTCCCTTTCGATGCTTTCCCAACATTTACTCAGAAGAGATGCTGGGAGTTCCCTGGGGGAGGGTGGAAAAGGACCATTGGTGTCTGCAAATTATAACAGTTTATGGTTATGAGATAGTTAATGTGTGTCAGAGACTGTTCTAAGTGGAGTCATGCATCATTTAACAATAGGGATACATTCTAAGAAATGTTGTCATGAGGCAATTTTGTCATTGTGCCAGCATCACAGAGTGTACTTACGCAAACCTAGGTGGTATAGCCTACACACACCTAGGCTATATGATATAGCCTATTGCTCCTGGGCTACAAACCTGGACAGCATATTACTGTACTGAATACTGTAGGCAACTGTAACACAATGATAAGTATCTGTGTATCTAAACATACCTAAACATTGAACAGGTACAGTAAAAATGTAGTATAAAAGATAAAAAATGGTACACCAGTATAGGATACTTACCATGCATGAAGTCTGCAGGAATGGAAATTGCTCTGGGTAAGTCAGTGAGCGAATGTGAAGGCCTAGGACATTATTGTACACTACCAAACACTTTATAAGCACCATATACTTAGGATACACTTAATATATAAAAACTTTTTCTTTCATCGATAAGTTAAATTTAGCTTACTGTAACTTTTTTAACTTATAAACTTTTTAATTTTTTTAAACTTTTGACTCTTTTCTTATAACACTTATCTTAAAACATACATTGTACAACTGTACAAAAATATTAAAATATTTTCTTTCTTTATACCCTTATTCTATAAGCTCTTTTCTATTTTAAAATATTTTAATTTTCTTTTTTACTTCTTAGACTTTTGTGTTAAAAATTAAGATACAAATACATGCATTAGTCTAGGCCTACACAGGGTCAAGATCATCAATATCACTGTCTTCCACCTCTACATTTTGTCCCACTAGAAATGCTGTCATGAGGCAATTTTGTCATTGTGCCAGCATCACAGAGTGTACTTACACAAACCTAGGTGGTATAGCCTACTACACACCTAGGCTATATGATATAGCCTATTGCTCCTGGGCTACAAACCTGGACAGCATATTACTGTACTGAATACTGTAGGCAACTATAACACAAAGATCTTTAGGGGCAATAACATGCATGGTGCTGTCATCTCTTACGTTAGCAATGCCGTCTTCTGGAATACTTCCTAAATGACTTGCCTGGGGCTGCTTTACAGTTAACTTTTTTTAATAAGTAGAAAGTATAATATAATAAATACATAAACTAGTAACACAGTCATTTATTATAAAGTAGTATGTACTGTACCTAATTACATATACTATATTTTTATATGCCTGCCAGTGTAGTAGGTTGTTACACGAGCATTAGCACAAACATTTAAGTAATATATTGTGCTGTCATGTTATGATAGCTATGATGTCATTAGGCAATAGGAATTTTTTAGCTCCATTATGATCTTATGGGACCACTGTTGTATAGGTGGTCCATCATTGACTAAAACATCATTATGTGGTACTTTCATATATATTAATTCTTTTAATTTTTATTAAAAACCCTATGAGGTATTATCTCATTTTATAGGTGAGAAAACAAAGGCAAAGTTTAAGTAATTAAATTAAATTAAACAGTTAGCAAGTGGCAGAGGTAGAATTTGAAGCCAAAGCCCTGCTCTAAACCAAGAATTTCAGCTTTGGCCCCAAACTTGCTTCCCTAATCAGCAGAACAAAAGCTCTGCAGTATGAACACTCTGAGCATTCAGAATGTGGTCTCTAAATACCATTCTTCACTAAAAAATAATTATGGCTCACTAAGAAAATGGCTGATGCTACATCTGGGGCAGAAAATGTACAAAATGTGCCTGAAAGAAAGGAAGCCATCAAAGGCAGCGGGGACAAATTGAGTATCAAAAAAATAATAACTCCAAGTGATCAAAACTTGTTGAAATAAAAAATTGATACACTTACAATGATACTTGAAAGAATAAAGGAAGAAACTAACTAACTGACTCTAGAGCTCAGTATTTAACCCGACCTGCCTGCTTTTAGTAGGCAGCTTAAGCAGCGTCTATTGTTACTCAAGCTCAGGGGCTCATCTCTCCCTTCAAAATAGACTCTTTCCACCACACACACTATTCACCCTGGGAAAAGTTCTGCTAACTACAAATTTCTCCATCTTGCTATTTTTTAAATTATATTTATCCCTCGTATAGACTGATGCTCAGGGAACTGCCTGGTAGTTCTGCTGCACTTTATCCAGCTCTAAACAAAAGCACACATTTTTCCAACAGTGCCTCTGCTACCTATAGACTTAAAACTCTTCTCTTAAAGTAAAGTAGCAGCCTGACATCTCAAGTTTTTAAACATTTTATATACTGTATTTTTATTTGATCTTATATTATGAATAACATATAACTGTATAAGATATATTTTAAAAGAGATATTATATACTAACTCCTTTTGCTGAATTCCCATCGAGTGACTCTGTCTCTGAAACCCGACTAATTGATTCACGGGTAAAACTGATTGACTTGGATAATTTTTCATCTCTCTCCCCAGAGTTATCCAAGCTGCTTCGTCCTGGACTTCTGTAAGAAACAAATCAATATTGGAAAGTAAGGTCACCTCCACACAAATAAGTGATTTGGTTTCCTCACTGAGGTCCTTTTCTATTATAAAGTATTTTGACCACAAATGAATTATTGTAACGTAACAAATAAGCCTCTACTTATAATATGGCTATCTTCTTAAATCACATGTAAATTGACTTCATTTTTTAAAACAATTAAGATACGCTCTTAAGAGACTTTATAAATTTCAGAAACTATTAAAAAATTAACAAAGTACATGTGGCCACCACAGCAACTAATCAAATGAATACTGCTTATTTTAAATTTCAGTTGTGGACAACCACAAAGCTTCAAAAGGAATAGAGTACATGTGTAAGTTGGATACCGGTCTGCACCAAAAGACAGTTTAAGATCTTCCTTCTGACCCAGTCCCAGCTGAGATGGCAAATTCCTCCCAGAAGTGGAAACTCGTGATGTCTGCACATAGAGCCCATCAACTAGTCCTGCCCCCTTCTCGTTCTTCTCAGCCCTAAGAGCAAGGTTTAAGAAATAGCTCAAATGATCATAGGGTCAAAACTACAATAAATGTCCCGGAATCTGTTTTCCCTTTCTCAAGGAGTAAAAAGAAAGAAAAGCACATAAAATACAAAAGGAACACAACTGATCTAATTTCCAGTGCTCAACCTTATGGAAAAATTATTATTCCCATATAATCATTGCTATGTATAGACTTAAAACTCTTCTCCTAAAATAAAGTAGCAGCCTGATATCATCCTGAGGAAGGAATAAAAAAAGCTAAAGGGTATTTCAACCCTATTTAACTCTGCCCCAATAATAGGAAGGTCTGTGACCAAAGTCACTCCTGGTCAGGCAGAATGACAGGGCTCTGAGGGAACCAAATAAGAAAATGGCTTCTTGGGATTAGCCCACTAGCTGAGTGTCTGTACTTTAGGACTTTAAGAATAGAGGTGAGGTGTAGAGAAATAGAGAGGAAAGTTGTAGGAAGAGGGAAAGAGAGATTAAGAATGAAGAGAAAGAAGATGGAAGAGCTGAGGAAATAAAGGTTTGAAACAGATATGCTTCTTTCAGAGACTGGAAAAATGAGAATAGAAGTAGAAGAGAGAATGAGGATTCTGCCACATATTTTCTTAGAAAACACTCAATCACCAGAAGAAAAAAATAACAGCTTTGCTGGTGACCTCAAAAAGCTGGTCCCAAGAGTGTACGAAGCAAATAGTCAAAAATATTTATTCTTTCCTTCTTTGAAGACTAGAAAGTTTTCAAGTTGGCAAGGACTTTAAAGATCACCTAATCCAACTGCTTCATTTCATAGATGAATAAACTAAGGATCAAGAAGGTTACAAGATGTGCCTGAGGTTGCTTAGGTACTTGGTGGCCCAGACTAGAATCTAGATCTCATTTATCACAATCCAAGGCTCTTTGCATTAGAGTAATCACTTTTCTATCCAACGCCAGTACCTGAGACAGTCTAGTAAACTTTACAAGAGGAGCAATACAATTGAAATTCTTAAACTTTCCAGAAAACTAATAAAATATACATGTGCAATCATATTAAAAATACTATAAAACATTGATGCTAAACTGACACAATATACATAGGATCAGAATAACTAGAAGATTATCTAAATGAGTAAAATTTCTGTAAACACGCTGAGATTTTCAAAATATTTCCATTTTAAGATTTGCTAAAGAATTTTTTAATAACAGCTTTAAGATATAATCCACTTACCATAAAGTTCACCTCATTTAAAATATACAATTCAGTTGTTTACAGAGTTGTACAACTATCATCACTGTCTAATTTTAGAACAGTTTCATTGCCCCAAAAAGAAACCCATTAGTAGTCATTCCCCATACCCATTAGTAGTCATTCCCCATTCTCCCTTCTTTTCAGCTCTTGGCAGCTACTAATCTACTTTCTCTGAATTTCCTGATTCTAGACTCCATTACACATATGTGGAATCCTACAATATGTGGTCTCTGTGGCTGGCTTCTTTCACTTAACATAATGTTTGCTATAGAATTGTAACATATTATCCTTACTTGCTTTTTTTTTTTTTTTTTTTTGAGACAGAGTCTCGCTTTGTTGTCCAGGCTAGAGTGAGTGCCATGGCGTCAGCCTAGCTCACAGCAACCTCAAACTCCTGGGCTCGAGTGATCCTACTGCCTCAGCCTCCCAGGTAGCTGGGACTACAGGCATGCGCCACCATGCCCGGCTAATTTTTTATATATATATCAGTTGGCCAATTAATTTCTTTCTATTTTATAGTAGAGACGGGGTCTCACTCTTGCTCAGGCTGGTTTTGAACTCCTGACCTTGAGCAATCCGCCCGCCTCGGCCTCCCAAGAGCTAGGATTACAGGCGTGAGCCACAGCGCCCGGCCCCTTACTTGCTTTTAATGCTATGGCTTTAATTTTCAATGGATAAAATGTACTTGTACAGGTTAATAAAAATGTCTACTCTTCTAAATGAATACTCATTTGTCAAAAATAATCTCTCCCTATTCTTACTTTGTTTATCACATTATCTATTACTCCTTTGAGTCTTACCATTTTCTACCTTGTATAATAATTATTTGTATTCCCACAGTACTATACACTCCTTTCATTAATGTATTCAATATTTACTGAGTGCCAACTACATGCCAGGCACTATGCTAAAGAATCCTTGAGGAAAAGTCATGCTATCACTGTATCTTTCAAAACACCTACCATCTAATATATTTTATTGTTACCTATAAACTCAGAGATTTCACTAGGTACTTCTCTAGATCCTTAATAAAAAGGCTTACAAAAAGTAGGCTTTAAGCAAATCCTAAGTGAAATAGTTGCACAGTCAACATTTCCTTGTATATCCAGTATTTGCTTACCTATTTAGCAAACTTTCTCTGTCCACCTTTTACCCTATTCAACCACAGAGAACAAAGAGGCAAATTGCACCCAAGGATGAATTAATAAAAATTCAGAATTAGTATGATCTAAAATAATTGTTTTGATTAATGATTAATAAATCTTTACATTTCAAAACATTTTGTTGTACCTTGGCTGCACATTATCCTCAATCGATAGTGACAAGTTTTCCATCTCTTCGGCATTTAGGCCTAGCTCAGTGCCATAGTTCTGCTGGAGCAGCTGCCAGAATTCCTGCCTAGTCAGGCTCTAAAATGACAGAAAAATTACACTGAGTATTGGAAAATATAAAAAATAATATAGCATAGTGATTCAAAGTATGAATTTTGAAGGCAAAATGACCTGTTGCATAGCTACTAGATGTGGGCTTTCAAGTTGACCAATCTACACCTTCTGCTTTATGTATCTATAAAAATGGGCTAATAAAGCCTATCTTCCAGAGTTGATATGCAAAGAATAGATAAAATAATTTTTAAATGTGTATTATAATAACTGCTGTAAATGGGAGGTAAAAAATGTTTAAAATTTTCTCTGTATAAAATAATTTTGTTCCTAGTTTCTGGTAACTACTCATCTACAGTTTAAATTCTGCACTCCAACCAGTCTATCATGACCACTGGCATCACTATTTAGTCCTAAATGTCAGCTTGGAACCCATCCTCTTGATCCATAATGTATCTGAACACTTTAACTGTTTTTAAAACTTTATATGCCAATAAATTTTAAATTATGTTTTCCTAAAATATAAAATGTAGGAGGCTAGACTTCAGAATATTCCTTTGATTTATTTTTAATAAAGTCCAGCTTATTCTTTCTTTGTAGGTAGCATATCAGTGTTAAAATCATCGAGTACCACAAACTCATGCATTACATAGGAAAACAAAAACAATATTATGATAACCAATGGTCTGTGTTCTAATAATATTATAGATAATTACATAATTAAGTAAGATAGAAGGAGGCAGCATTACACTTGAAGCAACTGTTGGCAAGATTCTTTCTCATTCATTCAACAGATATTTATTTAGTACCTAACGAATGTGTATTACTGTACTGGATGCTAAGGGGGATAAAAATGATGTAGAAGTTAAACTCCTGGCCCCCAAACGACTTACAGTTAAAGAGACATGGGATGCTCTTAAGTTATATGACAAGATATAGTGTGATTATGCACTAAAGGAGTAGTAGAATCAAAAAGGAAAGTCTAAAGGAAGGAAATACTACTATGGATTAAAGGTAATCAGATAAGGCTTTACACTGAAGAAGGGTTTTCAACTGAGCTGAAAGAAGGACATGAATGAGTGAATGGAGAAATGAGAAAATTTGGGGAGAGGGAAACCAACTGAAAATACAGAATAAATACATGAACATAAGTAATATTTGTTTTGAAGTCAGTTAACAGTTTATCAGCTTAATTGGAGTAAAAATTTTAAGTTGGGAAATAGTACAGATAAATATAGATTGATGGGGCCAAAACATACAGATGCCTTGAATGCCTTACCAATATTCCCTACAAAAAATACAACTTCCTTTTTCTTTTTCTTTCTTTCTTCTATCTAGTAGCTATGGTATTTTTGTTTGTTATGTCATACTAGATGACCTTCATTACATTTCATGGGACCTTAAAGAGATTAAGAACAAAATATCTGCACTTCAGACTGCTAGTACCTAATCTGCCGTGCTCAGATTAGGATTCCACAAGAGCAGGTGATGAAAATTCATATATTATTATTAATACTTCAAAAAGTCAAAAATATTCAAATAGTTACTTTCAATAAAGCTATTCAAGCTAAGTAAAATGGCAAGGCTTTTTGTTCTGAGCTGAATTATACTAACCTAGAGTGGATATCTCAGGCTGACAAGAACTCTCATTGGAAATAATGTATGTCTAACAAATAGTGATGTTCTAATATTTATTATTTAATACATATCACTTATTTGGTAGACAAAGTCTTTTGAAGCATAGTGTTCACAGAAGAAAAATAAAAAGGACCATTATTGGTAGAGACCCTAAAGGAACTGTCCTTAACCCTAAAAGAATATGCACACATTTCTTTTCTGACTTCCACTCCAGAAGAGTCACCTGTAAACTTTTTTTTACAATAACAGTTCATACTACTAATAAACTCAATCTTCCAAAAACATTATCTTTAAAATATTTTTAGTATCATAAAAGGATGGTTTTATAAAGAGAAACAAGCAATATTTCAACTGTGTGAGATTAATCTTTTATAAAAACATTTCAGAAAAATAGGTATCAAACTATTCCAAAGACAGACTAAAGCAAATAGATAAACCAATGATAAATACTCAAACAGCTTCCTAACAGTGAAAGAAATAAAACTTATACTATAAGCAAAATCTAACAAAAATGCAATTCTATTTAACTACACAAATAAATGTTTTAAATATTTTATCAAATACTATCAGGAAGTTAATAGCAGGGAAATTTCAATATATTTTTTAATCTATTAATTAAATATATATGTAACAGGTTAGTGGTAAACAAAGTGAACTCATTTAATTCACCATCTTGTAGATTTACTAATTTGTTAAAAATGATTTTTTCTACAGTTGTTCAGTCATCATAAAAATTACAGCCATGCTGAACATTCAAGCATTAAAACGTATGCTCAGCCTGATATTCATAATTCTTTTAATAATCAGCAGCTGAACCAATCTGAATAACCTTAAAAAAACAACCTATTTTTTAAGCAAAAACTGACCACCTACCTGAGAACAAAAGTGTCTCCGTTTCAGCCTACAGAGTAGTTTAACAAAATAAAGATGAACCAAGCAGTGATCAGATAAGGCTCAAAAGTCAGAAGATCAATTTCTAGCCCAGAAAGCTTCGTATTCTAAGTATGCTGCAAAGTGTTTATTTGAAGCAGAGTTCCAAATGTTTAATGACAGCTATGTAAAATCACTGCTTCAATCACTAATTTTGTTATGAGAAACTTTTCCTTATCAAAGACAAGCTCTAATGTAGTTTAAAGCACATTATTTGTCACTTCCTGGTTTGTAGTATCAGCACTCTCCTCAAGCTTCAGGTCAGAATGCAGAATTGGAAGTTATACCTCACTCTACAGGTTCCTAAGCCACTCCTACAAGAAGAGAATAGGTACACACAGTTTCATTAAAGGGACAGTTCCCAATTTTTCTGTTCCACACAGAGATTAGAAACAACAAAATGCAAATGAAAATATCTTCCTTATGCTCAATTAATATAAAACACCTATTGCAATATTATTTTAATCTCCTTTTTAAAATGAACTGTATTAAGGGTTCAATTTTCTTCTCCATGCCAGTATTTTCTATTCAATCTGGCAATGTCATTTTTACTTCTTCACATGCTACTTCTCTAGTACTGAGGCAGCATTCCCCTCAGACTCCTGCATTAACCCTTTGTAACTACCAAGGATTCCATTTGAGTACTGTAAGTGGAACATCAGGAAATAGCAGGAAAAACCAGAGGTTCAGGTGGAGCAATTCCTATAAGCACTTGGCAAATCTTTCATCATTGAAAAGTTTAAGGTAACCTCATGATTACCCAATAATTCTTTGCTTTGAAAATAGGTCTGACTTTAGTTTGATCAGAATAATTTCCTGGCAGGCACACTACAGAGAGTCTCATCTACCAATTCCAATTTATTTCTCAGAAAAAAAGTCTTCCTCTAAATAAAGAATTAGAACTTGCCCTAATTTCTACCTAGTTGTTCCATTTACTTTAGTAAAGTATGTAGACAGGTCAAATGGCTACTTGATGAGGTATAAGAATCAACCTTTTGGGGGTTGCTAAAATCTAATCATTTTATACAATGGCAGAATGAGAGCAGAGTAACACTAGGAATAGCACTCACTCAAATGAAGAAAGCACACTATGGGAGCTAGCTTCCACTGTCTAAAAACTAGTGTTTTTAGCATATTATGGGAGTTTTCATTGAAACTGTAGATACATAACCTACTCTACTATGGTGAACAAACAGCTATAAGAAAAATATGCATTAACTGTATTATAATTGCTATTTATATACTTTTTGGCTATATATAAAAAATCCTCATATCAAATCACTGCTGCATAGAGCAGAGGTCAATTCAGTAGGCTTAAGGGAAAACAGAAGCTAGAACTGAGGCCCCAAGAAAGTCCGACATGCAAAGGATAAGTAGAGGAGTGGGCAGCAAAAAATATTAAGGGAAATACCAAAGGGGTGAGGGGAAAATCCAGAAAGAATGATGTCATAGAAGTCAAGGGAAGACATTGTTTCAAAATGCAGGAAGTGTACAATGGTGTCAGATGCTGCTGAAAGGTCAGGTAAGAGGAGCACATGATGAACACATGCATGGCAAATGCAAGCATTCAGAGTGGTGAAGCAGCTTGGCAAGCCAGTTCACCATGACTTGAGTGTGTATGCATATGCTGGGGGCAGGAGGGAGTCAGTGGGGAAAGAGGAAGCAGCCAGATCCTGAAGAGCCTTGCATGCCATGCTAAAGAATTATCAAAATATAAAAAGCCACCTAGTGGTTGGTTTCACATAGAAAATAACAAGTTCAGAATTGTCATTTTTAAAGTAATGATTTTAAAACTACTACTACTACTTGGTAACAACTTCAAGAACAGATTAGGGTATTTAAAAGACACAGTTAGGAGACATAATGGTTCAAGTTAGACATGATGAGGGCCTTGGTGACCAACTAGACACGGTTGGCAAAGAGGTAAGAAACAGGAAAGGTCCAAGTTTCTAGCTTAAGTGACTGGGTATGAGGTGGTGTGGTCCACCAACCAAAGGAAAATAGGTGGAGGAGTTCTGCTAATCAAAAATGTAAAAAAGAGGAAACAATATAAGAATACAAACACATCTACACTGCCAAGCTAGTCTATATCAAATGTGACTAAAATATTTTGCAATTTTACATTTATTTCTTCCACATAGGTTTGAAGGTTGCATTTATTAGATTTATAGCACTACTAGGAAACTTCTAGAATTCCAAGTAGCTCCAAAGGAATGATCTTTGGAGAGTGGCATGAGGAAGAAAAAGGAGATTTGATAAGGTTGAGCAGTCTACAGGAGAAGGCTGGATGACACTCTTTTAAAAGGCCTCAGAGGGTGACATCAGGTTTATAAACTGACCACTATTTGCAGAATGTCCTCAGCACTGTCACTGTCCTAGAGTTGGGCTCAGAGAGATTGACTTTAAAAAGCCATACTCATAAGCTGCATATACTCACTCAGCTGGAAACACACTAATGCATAGTGGGTAATATCCCTTTCCAGTGATGAGTAATCTTTTATTCTACTACCCATAACACCTGAACACCTTGGAAGTCAGATTAGTAATCAGAAAGTTGCATGATAAGCATAAAATCAGAGCAAAGGGAGACTGGTGGGGCATGATTTCATCTCTGTCTCATCTCCATATACTTCTCTACTGATCAAAGTCTGCCTCTGTGATTCTACTTTACTGTCCTAAGTCTTAAGTTCTTGACCTAAGTCTGACCAAGCCCTCTCCAGACTAACATACTCTTTCTTTATATATGCTACATATTCAATCAAATGTTTTAAACCCTTTTTTTCCCAACACACTTGAGGAACAGGACACCCTTTCATCACCCTTTTATTTAGTGATTCCCCAAACAGAAGCTAGAGTGACATGTATCAGAATTGAGAAACGGTAGGTATGTATACACTCAAAAAGCTCCCCTCATCACTTCATCCCTGACCCTAACACATACTACCTTCTTCTGCCATTTGAGAATAAGTCTGAAAGCCATTCTGTCTCTTGAAACCTTAAAATTTTAAATACATGCAGATTTCTGCTCTATTAGGCCCTGGATATAAATATTCATTTTCAGAATGTACTCTTAAGTTTCTCAGGAGAGCTAACATCCCCAGAGCCCCCACTGACTGGCAAGACAGACCACTATTATCTCTCTGAGACAAAAACAGAACAAGTAGTAAACTATGATTCTATACACATCCTGCTTGTATTATTAACATCAGTAATTCTAAATATAATAATATCAATAGGGATATGAAAGGATTAATTGAGCTTTAACCAAAAAAAAAAAATCTTTTAAATTTTAACACTTGTTACTACTGATGACTTTATAAACCCTATTTTCTTTCTAATTTAAGTATACAGAAAAGTTTTATTTTGGCAACTGAAGATACTTTAGTGCTTCAAGATAATCATTAGTTCTCACTGCATGTACTGAAGGTTAAAGAAATTGAGTTAAATATACATGGAACTTAAGGTATGCCCTGAATGCTATTTCTGACACTAAATTTCTGTTTTCTCCCCGTCCTTTGCCTTTTTCCTAAGGTAAAAGAATTTAAAATTTATTTTAAATTAAGAGTAGTAGACTTTGAAATCTTTCAAATCTTTGAAATTCTACTAAATTGAGTCAATCAAAAAGCATTTATTGAATATCTGCTACATATAATATATAATTTATTGTCCAAACTGGCACACTTTTGAGAGTAAAGGGGGCACAATTAACAATCACTTTGACAAAAGCTTAAACCCAGACAGTTCCAAACTACTGGGTAAACCAAGCTGTATGCCAAACCAGCTATGTGGTAAACACTGAGCTTGTCAATGGACATACAACATGAACAAGACAGACATGGTCATTGTCTTCAAAGTGTTTATTAGTTAAGTAAGGAGAACAGAAATAGAAGAGTTGACACCAGCAAACTGGTATTAACTGAGCAGCACCTAAGTGGACACATAGGTACTACAGTAATAGGGTATTGGGCAGGTGGGAGGGGGGAGGGGGGCAGGTATATACATACATAATAAGTGAGATGTGTACCATCTGGGGGATGGTCATGCTGGAAACTCAGACTTGTGGGGGGAGGGGGTAAAGGGCATTTTTTGAAACCTTAAAATTTGTACCCCCATAATATGCCGAAATAAAATAATAAAAAAAAAAGAAACAGAAGAGTTGAAATTATAATGAATGTTATAAAAGAGAAGTGCAAGATGCTGTAGAAAGGGGAAAGAAAGGACCTGACTTCAGGTTTACTAATGAGTTTCAGTTAGAAATAGAATGGGAATAAGATGGTCATAGTTTGCAGGCAGACAGAACATGTTTGAAGACCTAGCACAAAAAATAAATGTAGAACATTTAAGATGACAAAAATGGAGAGGGTATACTGAGACATGGCTGAAGTGGGCTAGATTATACAGTCACTATATAAAATTTTGGATTCTTATTCCAAGGGCAATGGGTATTAAGCAGGAAGCTAAAATAAGCAGGCTTTTTTTTTAAAAAAAGATAACTTTGGCTGTAGTATTGTTCAGGGTTCGACAAAATGTTTCTGTAAAAGGCCATATAGTAAATATTTTAGGCTTTGTGGGCCATATGGTATCTGTCGCAACTACTCAACTCTGCTGTTGTAGTGTGAAAGGCAGCCATAGAAATACATAAACAAATGAGCATGGCTGTGTTCCAATAAAACTTTATTTATGGACACTGAAATGTGAATTTCATATAATTGCCACGTGTCATGAAATATTATTCTTTTGATTTTTTTAGCCATTTAAAAACATAAAACTATTTCTGTGTGCAGACCATACACAAACAAGGCAGGACTGTGCTTGGCTCTGGTATAGAAGAAGATGGAAGGGGATATAGCTGGCTTACACTAAGCAAAAGGGCTAAGGGGGGGAGTGGGGAAGGACCTATACTTATACTGAATCATGGTTGTAAGTTCTTTACAAAAGACAGAAAACATCAATTGTTTGTATTAAAGAATGTTGATGCCACTGTCCTCTGGCCCCACAGATCCCAGATACTCAACGTGCTGTCTATAAAAGGGTGCTAAACTCAAAGGTTGTGAACTAAACTGAAGTGTTATAAATTACTTCATGAGTGATCATACTGACAGTTTAAACACGTCTAAACACTGAGTACTTATGTTTCACTAAGTCAAACATTGGAAATAAACTGTCCTTTCTGAAGCAATGCATCAAAGGAGTCTTATGAATGATAAAAAAATGGTTCTTTTAAAAACATTATTTTTCAAAGGCAACATATTTGGCTCTAGTCCCTCTTTTGTGGATTTATTTTACTGGACCAATAAATAAAACACATGTACACAAACATGATTTTACTATCATTTCATAGTATTTAATCAAAAAATCTTTTTTCTAGATTAATTTGCTTTGTTTTTAAGGCTTTCTCATGTAAAACATGAGCAGAATAACACACATTTACTTTTACTCTCAGAATTCCTAATTACATGTAAATGTGAATATTCTTAAATTGTCTAAAAATATTTTGAATAGATGTTAAATGCATTATTCAAATTATTTATCAGGTTGTTTTAATAGAATTTTATAGTTATGCTATATATTTTATGGATTTTTTATACAGTATTACACAAGATCAAGAAATCTAACCAGGGGGGGAAATGGGCATTTATTGAAACCTTAAAATCTGTACCCCCATAATATGCCAAAATAAAAAAAAAAAAAAAGAAGGTAAAATAAAAAAAATAATAAAAAAAAAAGAAATCTAACCAATGTGGCTTTCTGACTTAAAACACTAGAAGGCAAATGAGGCTCACAAAATTATAGACAATACCAAGACTATACCAAGCACCTAGCATTGTGCCTGGCACTTAATACGTTATAAATGGGAGTTGCTGTTATTGTTGTTTTAGACAGTAGTAAGTAAAAAAAAGAAAAACATTATTCTTCAAAGATCATTAGGAGAATACAAGAGACAGAGTTTTTGGTTGTTTTTTCTAGTTCCTTTTATGGGTGAATTCTACAGAGCTTAAAATTTCACTTAGGACAGTTTTGTTGTTATTGTTCTTGTTGTTGTTTTGAGACAGAGTTTTCACTCTGTTGCCCAGGCTAGAGTGCTGTGGTGTCAGCAAGTTAAGACAGTTTTAAAACTCAGATCTCACTTCAACTTTAAGTTCTCTATAGTATTTAACACATAATATATGCTTAAACATTTATTTTTGACTATAAGGCAGAAACAGACATTAAATGTTAATTAAAATGAGAGGACAGTGTCCACTTGAAATTGAGTGGACACTCAATTCATGGACACGGGGCTCCGGGGAGTCAGGGTGCCCAAATGCTCGGAGACTTATGGAGGGGCTTGGACTTGGGGCTTCCCAGCTAGTCGGTCTATTCCCTTCCCAAGGGTTGGAGGGGTTTGGCTTGGCAAGCTCCCTGACCCCCACCACTTCTATCCTCTCTTCCTTCTCCCCTCTCCTCCTTCTTCCCTTTCTCCTCTCCATCTCCATCTTCCAACTAATAGGCCACTTCTCCAGGAGTTCCCCTCACTCTGGCAAAGTGAAAGCATCCTAATAGGCCACTGCTTGGGAGAACCTGTCCTCACCAGTGGAGTTCAAAAGGCCATTCAACCCAAAGAGCCCTGGAGGCCAAAATTTGTCTACTTCAGCGAGGGACTTAGCTGGGGAATGGGGAGGAGAGGAGGTTAAGTTCCCAGCTGCAGTGTATATCCTCTCTAAAGAAGGAGCCTTTCTCATCTGTAGGAAAACTCTACTCTTCCCCTAAACCATTTTTTTAAATAACAGCTTCACTGAGCTATAATTAACATACCATAAAATTCATCCCCTCTAAAGGGTACAATTCAGTGGTTTTTAGTATATCCACAGTTGTACAACCATCTCCACTAATTTCAGGACATTTTCATCAACCCAGGATACCTTCCATCCCCCAGCAATAACTGTACTTTCTATCTCTATGAATTTGCCTATTCTGGACATTTCATAAAAATAGAATCATACGTGTTCTTTTGTAATAGGCTTCTTTCACACTGCATATTTTCAAAGATCATCTATGTTGTTGTGTGTATCAGTACTTCACTGCTTGTTTGTTATTGCTGAATAATCTATCATTGTATGGATACGCATTTTATTTAGCCATTTATCAGTTCATGGACACTTGGGTTGTCTCCAGCTATTAAGAAAATGCTGCTATGAACATTTGGGTACAAGTTTTTGTATGAACATATGCTTTCAATTCTCTTGCACATATATACCTAGGAGTGGAATTGCTGGGTCATGTAGTAACTCTATGTTAAACATTTTGAGGAACTGCCAAACTCTTTCAAAGTGGCTGCACCATTTTACAATCCCACCAGCAATATATTTGAAGGCTCCACATCCTCAGTTTCTCTGCATCCTCAAATGCATTTGTTTGTTTTTAAATTTTTTTTCAGCTTTACTGGGGTATCATTAACAAATAGGAATAGTATGTATTTAAGGTATATAACTTGATATTTTGATTTATGTATACATTATGAAATTAAGCTTTAATTAACAATTAAGCTTTAATTAACATATCCATCACCTGACATAGTTCTCATTTTCTTTCTTTCATCTTTTTTTCATGGTGAGAACACTTAAGATCTATGCTCTTAACAAATTTCAAGTATATAATACAGTACTGTTAACTGTACATGCTGTACATTAAATCTTCAGAACTCAATCATTTTGCATAACTGGAACTTTATAACCTTTAATGAACATCTCCCAATTTCCCCCTACCACCTACCTCTGCCCCTGACAGTCACCATTCCTCTCTCTGCTTCTTTGAGTTTGACATGTATAACTCCCTCTTGGTACTGGCATATAACCTTTTGTATATGCTGCCAAATTTAGTTTGCTAATATTTTGCTGAGGACTTTTGTGTTTATGTTCATGAGGGTCTGTAGTTTTCTTGTAATGTTCTTTATTGGGTTTTGGTATCAAGGTAATACAAGACTCATAGAATAAACTGTGAAGTGTTCCCTTCTCTATTTTTTGGAATACTATATGAAAGACTGGTGTTAATTCTACTGTAAACATTTGGTAGAATTCACTAATGAAGCCACCTAGGCCTGGGCTTTTTTTCAAGGGGAGTTTCTTTTTATTACTAATTCATCTCTTTCCTTGCTATGGTCTATTCAGATTTTCCATTTCTACTTAAGTCAGTTTTGGTAGTATGTGACTGTCTAGGTATTTGTCCATTTCATTTAGGGTAACTAATTTGTTGGCATGCAATTGTTAATAATATTCCCTTATAACCTTTTTATTTTTGTAAGGTCAGTAGTAATGTTACTTGCATGCATGAATTTTACAATTTTAGTCTTCTCTCTTTTTTTCTTGGTCAATCTAGCTAAAGATTTGTTAATTTCGGCTGGGCACGGTGGCTCACGCCTATAATCCTGGCACTCTGGGAGGCCGAGGCAGGATGATCGCTCAAGGTCAGGAGTTTGAAACCAACCTGAGCAAGAGTGAGACCCTGTCTCTACTAAAAATAGAAAGAAATTAATTAGCCAACTAACAATGTATAGAAAAAATTAGCTGGGCATGGTGGCACATGCCTGTAGTCCCAGCTACTTGGGAGGCTGATGCAGAAGGATTACTTAAGCCCAGGAGTTGGAGGTTGCTGTGGTCGAGGCTGACACCACTGCACTCTAGCTCGTACAACAGAGTGGGACTCTATCTCAAAAAAAAAAAAAAAAAAAAAAAAAGATTTGTTAATTTTACTGATATTTTTTAAAGAAACAACTTTTGAGTCTGTTGTCTATTTTTCTATTCTCTATTTCATTTATCTCTGCTCTAATCTTTATTATATCCTTGCTTCTGCTTGCTTTGAGTTTAGTTGCCCTTCTTTTTCTAATTTCTTAAGGCAAAAAGTTAGGTTATTAATTCAAGATCATTCTTCTTTTTAATATAGGTGTTTACAGTTATAAATTTTCCTCTTAACACTGTTTAAGCTGCATCCCGTAAGTTTTGGTACACTGTGCTTTTGTTTTCATTTAACTCAAAGTATTTGCTAGTTTCCCTTGATTTCTTCCTTCACCCTTGATTATTTACAATTGTTCTGTTAATTTCTACCTTTTTATAAATTGTCCACATTTCCTTATGTTCTTGCTTTCTAATTTCATTCCACTGTGGTCAAAGAATATATTTTGTACTATTTCAATCCTTTTAAATGTATTGAGCCTTGTTTTATGACCTAGCATATGGTCTGTTCTAGACAATGTTCCCTGTGCCTTTGAGAAGGATGTACATTCTGCTATTTTGGGATGGAGTGTCTCATAGACATCTTTTAGTTCTAGTTAGTTTACAGTGTTGTTAAAGTCTTATATTTCCTGTTCATCTTCTGTCTTGTTATGTCCATCACTGAGAATGAGGTATTGAAATCTCCAACTATTATTGTTGAACTGTCTATTTTTCCCTTCAATTCTGCCAGTTTTTGCTTTATATATTTTAGGGTTCTGTTACTAGGTGCATATATGTTTATGACTGTTATGAATTCCAGACAAATGGGCCCTTTTATCATAAAATATTCTTCCTTGTGTCTATTAATTTTTGTTGTAAGGTCTATTTTATCAAATATTACTATACTCATTTCCCTTCTTTTTTGGCTACTGTTTGTATGGTATATAATTTTTCTTCCTTTTACTTTCAACCTATTTGTGTCTTTGAATCTATCTAATATGCCACTTATAATACAGCATATGGTTGGATCATGTATTTTTTCATTCTGCCTATCTCTACCATTTGATTGAAGTGTTTAATCCACTTATGTTTAATTACCATTTTGCTATTTGTTTTCTATGTCTTGTGTCTTTTTTGGCCCTATTCCTTCATTACTGCCTTCTTATGTGTTAAAAAGATATTTTCTAATGTAGCATTTCAATTCCTTTCTTTCTTTTACTTCTTTTATTTTATATTTTTTTAGTTATTTTCTTGGTCGTTACCCTGGAGATTACAATTAACATCTTAACTTGCAACTATGGATCTTATTGTGCTTGAAGTTTTTACTTGAAATTTGAATAATCTAGTCAAAATTAAGTTCAGAAAAATAAAAAGGAGCTCTTCAATTCACAAATACTATTTAGGTACATAGTAGGAGTTTCTTATTATAATAAGCAGCTGTCTCTATGAATACTTACCTTATCTAATAATACATTCTGCCACAACCTAAAGATACTGAGGTAACTTCTATCCCTGGCACCAAAAGATGTAAAGAAAAACTGCAAAGAAAAATAATAGGACAATTTTAGTGTCATGGAAAATAAGGGGAAAGTAGCTGTCATGAAGGTCTGCAGGGGTTTATATGGTCAAAGCAAACTAGTGGGTTAACACTGCCTACTTATATACTATTTCTACTTTACTTTTTGCTATAACAGAAGAAAGATAATTCTTGTGTGAATAAGGTATCTTTAAAAATCATATCTTACAACAAATGGTATCTTATAACAAATGCAATTTTGTCATTATATACTAGAAAAAGGGTCTTGAAATAGGTAGCTATTTATGTTCATTGTTAAACTATTAAAATCAATCTAAATAAAATTATGAAAAAAAATTTATTTTATTCTGAACTTTGCAAAGAGATATGAATTGGTTACCATTTGAGCCAAGTATACACAAAGAATAATAAAAAATACACATGGATTTCAGAGATAGATTTATTTTAAGAATCTTAATTTTAAATTATATTAGCTTTCAAAGTCTTCTAAAAACTCCAGTAATACATAATTTCTGCTAATTATAGATACAAGTCACCCATATTAACACTGAACATTTCTTTGAATGTTATAGAAGAAAAGTAGCATGTTTCAATCTATAAGTCTATGTTTACATTTAATTGATTTTTGTAAAGTCATATTTTAAAATAGGCTTTTATGAAAAAATGTAACAAGAGGAAGCCCTAAATACAGTCTGTCAGTGTTTCATCTCTTCCACACCCTAGTTAGTGACCTTTCATGACTGAGTAGTTTCCTTTACAAAGGAGGAAATTCAGTTCTATGCTAAATGTACTAAGATGTAAAAAAAAAAAAATTATATTTTGGGTGTTAATGCTTTTCGTACAAAGATTTTAAAGTGCTATTTTTCAATTCATTAAATTAAAACCTTGCTATATAATTCTTTATAAGCAAACGTTTTACAAAGAGGATATAATCCGGGAGCTCTTCCAAACAGAATTCTATACATAATATGTGACCTAACGATCACGACTTATACCTATTTCTTTTTCTTAGGCCAAATTTTTTTGCCTAATTGTCATAATCTTACAACTTTGTGTTCAGATATATAGATTTTTAAAATCTCTTCATCTACCTCATTTTCACCACTGTGTTATGCTTGCTACTTCCGGCTTCTTAAACTAAATACCTTGTTATTAACTTCATCCAGTCTCCTACACAACCACCACATTATCAACTCCCTAAAACTCCAAAATTTTTGGATAATCTATGTAAATTACCACCTTCCCTTATTCTTTGCTCAATAACTATCTTCAAAAATGTCTTAATAAATCTTGATCCAATAATAGCCTTCTTAATTTGGGAAGGAGTTCTACATAATGATATCTCTAAGCAGTTAGAACAGAACATATTCTAGAACCTGAAACAACTACGAGTACCATGATTAACCTCCCTTTAGTCATAGAATACATAAAAGGGATAAATATTTAGCAGTACAAAGTTTTCCCCATGATTATGAAGAAAGAAATCATGGAGTTAACATACTGAGAAAGTTAAGACCAGGGTCTCTGCAATTAAACTGCCAGGGTTCATGTTCTGGCTTTACCACTTATTAGTTCTGTGATTCGGGTCATTTCTCTTTTCTTAAATTTCATTACCTTCGCCGGGCGCGGTGGCTCATGCCTGTAATCCTAGCACTCTGGGAGGCCGAGGCGGGCGGAGTGCTCGAGTTCAGGAGTTCGAAACCAGCCTGAGCAAGAGCGAGACCCCGTCTCTACTATAAATAGAAAGAAATTAATTGGCCAACTAATATATATAGAAAAAATTAGCCGGGCATGGTGGCACATGCCTATAGTCCCAGCTACTTGGGAGGCTGAGGCAGAAGGATCACTTGAGCCCAGGAGTTTGAGGTTGCTGTGAGCTAGGCTGATGCCACGGCACTCACTCTAGCCTGGGCAACAAAGTGAGACTCTGTCTCAAAAAAAAAAAAAATTTCATTACCTTCAAAATGGGAATTACAGTAGCAGATTTTTGTAAGAATTAAATGAGAAAATATATATAAGAGTTTAAAATAGCATCTAGAACACAGTAAGTGTTCAGTAAATGCTAGTTGTTATTATCATTATTAAAATCAAAATTCTTGACCCTGAAATTCCATTATATATGTGAGAAACAGTCACATATGAGCTTAAGAAGGCAAGGTCAGGCTGTTTATTGCAGCATTACCTAATAACAAAACATTAGAAATAACCTAACGGTCAAGGAAACCATGGTAAATCCATTCTATGAAATATTATACATACTTTAAAGAACAGAGAGGTAGGCCTATCTATATGTGCTGACCTGCAGCTCCAAGACATAATGCTATTTTTTCAAAAAGGAGAGCTGATAAACACCACATATAAAAGTACATTTACTTTTGTAAAAAAAGGTTAAAACTATATGTTTATATATATGCATACATGGATGTAAATACAAAGGAAGAAGGTCTGAAAAGATATATACCAAACTCATAATAGCATTTGCCTTTAGATAGAAAAACAAGTTGAGGTTTATGGGCATGGAATGAGGATGTTAGTTTTAGAATTGTTTGATGATTTTGTTAAACAATGAAATGTATGAATTGTAAAATTAAGAATAAGCATATTTTACTTCTCCTTTCCTTCCTGATCTGTTCAGCCCTAAACCAGTTGTTGGAACAGAGAAAAGTTGGCTTCCGTTTTAGGGGTACAGTTAGGGGCAGAGAAGCTGCAGTAGCCCAAAGCAGGGTGTCAGAACCAGAAAGGAATGAAGAGAAATATTGCCCCGCAATGGAGCGTCAGAACCCAAGTTAGTAAGAAGAGCTGCCACATACGAAGGTGACATGACAGGCAGTATTAGAAGAAGAATGGGGTGAAAAAATTATGTGGGAGAGGCACGAGTCAAAGCCCAAGGAGGGTGACCATGTAAAGAGGACACACCACGGCATGGGGTGTCAAAGCTCAAACATGGGAAGAGTGTGACCATGAATGAGGGCAGCCTACAAAGGCATGTCAGAGCCACACCAGGTGAGGGCAGCAAGGTGTGAAAGAGTCCGTGAGAGTGGTCTTGTGTTGGGGTATCAGAGTCTGAACAGGGTGGGGGCAGTGACCACACCTAGTGATAGACTGGCACAGAATGTTAGAACAGAAGCAGGGACTGGAGGATGTCTCTATAGAGGGCTACCTGGTGCAGGGTAAAATGAACATGGAAGGGGCTTAGGGTGGTAGGGTGGGGTGTTAGCCCAGGGAGGGTGAAGAGTTTTTACATGGTGAAAAAAAGCTTTTAGTTCATGGTAGGATGGGCAGCAGAAGCAAAGCTGGATAAAAGGGCATCCATGTTGGGTAGGGGTGGCAGCAGAGATTAATATTGGTCATACAGGCCAAATAAGTAACTAGATTGAGGGTAATGGGGGAACCTTGTTTCTCATTGCCAGAGAAAGGAATTATAAATATGGAAAAAGAGAAAATAAAAATGAATTCTGTAGTGTTGGATTAGAATTGAAAGTATTGGTATGAATTCATGATTTGGGATGGTTGGGAGGATGATTTGATAGATAAACAGAGTATACATTATGTATATGGATGTGTGATTACATATAATATATACCCTTGTTCTGTTCACTTAGAGGGTTTGGAAATAGTGACACCCCAAAAGCCATGAACATATTGTCTTCTAAATATCAATTTCCCCTAAAAGAAACCAGGACTCCTTGGAGAAGTGGCCTATTCCAGAGCTGGGGCAAGGAAAGCCTGAAACATCTTATATAAAAAAGCACACACTGAGAATAGTCAAAAGGACACTGGAGCCAGCTTGAAGGAAAAATTTGGAACAATTTGAGCAACAAAATAAAGATAGTAATGGATTAAAAATCACTGACTAAAATAAGAAACCATGAGTTCATATTGATATAAGTAAATGAATGAATAAATTTAAAGTTTGGTTAGAATGTTGTATTTATACAGTATCAAAGGACCTTATCACAAAATACTTATTATTACAAAGAAAATAGACTAACTTTAGAGTAAAGCCTGCAGGTGCCACTTTAATCAAATGACCAAAGTAAATATCATCAGTAATGGAAAATGAAATCATGTGCCATCTGATAGGATGCAATGGAAAGGACAAAATATCACTTCCATATACTTCTTCCAAAAGTACAACACCTAAATTTAATCACAAGGAAACATCAGATTAACAAAATTGAGGGATATCCTACAAAATAACTGATCCATAATCTTTAAAAGTATCAAAGGCGTAAAGTCAAGAAAGGTTTAAGGAATTCTTCCAAGAAATTAGAGAGCATGATAACTAAATATAATGTGTAATTCTGAATTGAGTCTATTTGCTATAAATAATAATATTGGGATAACTGTGGAAATTGGAAGGGGTCTAAGGATTGAAAAATGGTTAGAGATCAATGTTAACTTCTTGATTTTGAAGGTTATATTGTATTTTTTTAGGAGAATGGCTGTGTTGGATGGAAATACATGCTAGAATATCTAGGGTGATGAGGGATAAGGGTCAGAATTTACTCTCAATAGTTCAGAGGGAGAAGGTCTTTGTATGACACTTGTAAGTGTTCTACATAGATGAGATTGTTTAAAAATAAAAACAGCCAACCATGTGCAACATGCCAGTGGTCCTAGCTACTCAAGAGGACTGCTGGAGCACAGGAGTTCAAGGCCAGCCTTGGCAACATAACAAGACCTGTCTCTAAAAAAAATAAAATAAAAATAAAAATTAAAGTGCATTCAAAAGAAACTTTATAAGATTAAAAAGTATAATTATAAAAATTTAATGTCATGGTACTGTTTCTCTCTCTCCCTTTCTCCTGTTCTTTTTTCTCTTTCCTTTTTTTATTTCCTTCCCTTCCTGCTTCCTTCTTTCTTTTTCTTTCTCAGCACTATGCTTCTAATGTTACACACAGAGCCCTAATCAATTTCTCGGGTACAGAAATATTCTTCATATATCTCCACTAAGAAATGGCAGATATTATAGGTAAATAACAAAAATGATGACAATTAAAGATAACTACCGCTCTAAAAATATTATGATTATGTGTTTATTGGTATGCTACCCAAATCTCTGTCCACCAGAACCATTTGTTTTTATTACTTGCTATTGTGCAAATTCTATTACTAGTAAATAATAATAGAATTATTAGAATATTTAAAAATAATAAGGACATTTTGCTAATGTTTACCCTACCTACCTCTTATAATGAAGAAATGAAAAATGTGAGTGAAAGTTCTTCGTAAACTATAAAGCACAAAAAGTCAGCAGTCATTTAAATTTTATCACTAATAACCATTCATGCATACAGAAATCTAGTATTAAATACATTATATCTCTATCAGATATTCCTAACTCCAAGAAGAATTGCCTATATTCCCAACATTGATGTTTGGTGTGAGGTAGATTTTCTTCACATTAAGAAATATGACAAAGGTAGAAAAGTTTTTCACCTTTTCACCCTCTGTAATGATCTGGATAGCATTTGGGATGAGTCGAGCAGTTTTCTCCTTGGTCATGAAGGTTATATTCTTTAAAGCAATAGAAATCTAAATACATAAAAGAATAAAAAAGAAACTGTATTTTTCAGACACATATATAACACAAAATGCCAAGTACTACTTCAATCTAATCCGGAATATTCCATTGAAAAACCTGAAGGAGTTAATAGTCACATGGTTGATCTCTCTGGGAAAAGCAGGGCAAGCAGTCAGACATTCTCTTTTTCAGTGCTCTCCCCCATCAGCTCCTATATCTAACATTAAAACAAAGTGTGAAAAGACACGTGGGTGTTCATGTTCCACATTAACACACAAACACACAAACAAAATTCAGACAGTCTGTCACATAAGACATGGTTTTTGGCAGCCAACAGATATATGTTCAAGTTTTTTTCAACCTGAAATTTCTTTCTCTAACTATATTAAATAAGTACAAATGAAGCTCAATGTATTCATTTAGAAAAATATATTACAAACTTACACAAACAACATGTAAATGTATTTATGCATATATAAGTATAGATGCACAAATATAACATAAATTTACTTTGGAATTATCTAAAATACATTGTTTTTAGAAGAACTGTATATACTTATATTTGTATCAACAAATCAAATGCAAAATATGTCTTACTGTCGTTTCCCATCTGAAGATGTTGCTATAGAAACACAGCCAGTTTTCTGAAAGGTATAGTCGCCCCTGAAGCAAAATGTCCCTCTGAAGAGCACAAGCATAATCTATATAAACAAAAAATGAGAAACAGCTTATTCACAAAAATCTGGCAACTTGAATTAACAGTATACTATTTCAACACATGGAAAGTCATCACTTTTTGCTCCCTAGTTTGTTCATTCATTCATTCATATACTTTGGACACCATACACCAGATGTTTTGCTGTACACTAGGATTAGCAGAAATGGCTCTTGCCCTCATGGACCCAGCATAGTGGGAAAGCAAAAAATAAACAAATAAATACAAAAATAAGTATGATAATAACCAAAGTGTGGGAAAAGCTGTAAGAACCTATAACAAGGGCTCTGCAGGTACAGAGGGCAGGGTAGAAAGAAAGTACACCAGGAAGGATTCCACTGAAAAAGTGGTCTTTAAGACCTACAGATCAATAAAGGGTCAGCAGGCTCATCAGGGCACATGCAAAGGCCCTTTGGTAGAAAAAAACAGAGCACACTGGAGGAACTCTAAGAAGACAGATCTCTGGGCTGCAGAAGCTGGTTCACGTATGGTCTCACAGGCCACGGTAGACTGTGGACTTCATGAGAAGCCACTGATGAACTTACCATGGAAGGGACAGGATGGGATGTGTATTATTAAAGACCACTTTATTCACATTGAGAATAGATTCTGATAAATCAGCTGGAAGGCCAGGGAAAAGCTAATGGTGGCTCAGACTAGGAGGTGACAATATTAAGATACAGAGTAGTAAGATTCAGAGATATTCAGATGATAGCACTGATGGAGAACTGGTGATTGATTAGATGCTGAACAAGGGAAAGGGAGGGGTCAAAGATGACTCGGAAAACTATACATTTTAAGTCAGTTTCAAAGTTGATCCTCTCCACCTCATCACTGAAACTCAGCAAATCAAGAGTCTGCCTACCAAATAAGTTAACACCCTAACACCATGCCTCCAAGGTTAAGATCTGGCTCTGTGGCCAGTATAAGCTATAATGCCAAATTATCAGTAATGCAAGATATAAAGGGCTGCTGTGAGGAGATTTAGTTTAACTGCTAAATTTTAAAACTCTATAAAGTAATTAACAATTTTAGGTACATAGATTTAGTCATATTAAATGTCTAAGAAAACACTAAAAACTGAGCAAAGTAATTCAGTCTTTCACAATGCTTCCTTCAGCAAAACCAAACCGAGATGCCACAAAACAAAAATTCCTAGTGAATAATTAAGCAGATTAAGCTACTCATTAACTAGTATGCATCTTTAAAGCAGAGATTAGGCTAAAGGTCACTTTAAGGGTTCCTGAAATTTTTGTCTAAATTATCAAAATGTTCTATCAATTCAATGCTTCTCAAACTTCTGTTCAGAAATACCTGGCAGACTTATTAAAACACAGATTGCAAGGCCTCTCCCTCAAGAGTTTCAAATTAAATAGGTCTGGGGTGAGGTCAAGAGTTTGCATGTCTAACAAACTCTCAGGTGATGCTAGTGTTGCTAGTCTGTGAACCACTCTTTGACACTTTGAAAACCACTGCATTATTTGTACATTAACTTTGTACATTAACCATATACAAAGCTATAGTAACCACCTAGATTATTTAACTGAAGACTATTTGATATACATTGGCAGACTTTTTTCAGTGGTTTTAAAAATGGTGTCCCTAAAATGGGTGTGTTTTATTATAATAAATTTATTTATTTATTTATTTTTTTGAGACACAGTCTCGCTTTGTTGCTCAGGCTAGATGAGTGCCGTGGCATCAGCCTAGCTCACAGCAACCTCAAACTCCTGGGCTCAAGCAATCCTTTTGCCTCAGCCTCCCAAGTAGCATGCGCCACACCATGCCCCCAGCTAATTTTTTCTACATATATTAGTTGGCCAATTAATTTCTTTCTATTTATAGTAGAGATGGGGTCTCATTCTTGCTCAGGCTGGTTTCAAACTCCCGACCTCAAGCAATCCACCTCAGCTTCCCAGAGTGCTAGGATTACAGGCATGAGCCACTGTGCCCGGCCTATAATAAATTTATACCTCAGTAAAATTGATTTTTTCAAAAATGGCTTCCTGGCAATGTGTACTATGTAAGAAATAGAACATTTTTTTTAAAAAAGCAAAGGAATTTTACTCTATATTTTGCTCCCAATTTACCTACTGATAAACAAACATGTACCATAATAATAATCAGCATTTCAGGATACAGTATACTGATTTGAATTATATTAAAAATCTGATTTGTTTAGAATAGAATAAGAAAATAATGTTAATAAAAATTGTTTTGTGGATTTTATAACTTTATAATAAGCTACTAAAAAGTCAGAGTTAAAATTAAAGAAATTAACCAGGTAACTTTGGTCCCTTTGATGCGTGCATTAACATAAACTTACTAGCCGTTTAACATGATCAATTTTTGGTACAAGTGAATGACCCCTAACTCCTAAAGATGTATTTTAGTAACTAAAACATACAAGGGATACATAACAAAGCACTATGGGAAGATAGGTGGAGGGAGTCGGTACCATATACTTCTACAGTAAGCTTGCACAGTAAGTAGTATATATGTATTTACATAAACAAGATGTACTATCTTGTTTTAACCAAGAATATAGGCATTCTACCCATAGAGAAGTGACACTAAATTAAGAGAACATGTTTTTTTAAACAATCATGTCAGAAAATACATATCCTAAAATATTCTTTTCTAGCAGCCATCATCTTTGGGAGCCCAATAATGCTGACACTGATTACAAAAATAAAAAAGATGCTTTGGAATGACATTTTTAGAATTGCTTTCAGATTTAATAATTAAATTACAAGAGATAACCATTCTCTTTTTTATACTTTATGTTGTTTTTTGTTATTTTGTTTGCTTCTTACCTGAAACAACTGTAAGATTAAATGCAAATCAAAAAAGAAAAAAATTAATTTTCCCTGACGTGAAAATAGAAAGAGACATCTCCTCTCCCTTTTCTTAGAGAACTTTCTTTAGAAAACTTGTAAATTCTTACTCTACCTCTTTGAGATGTATCTGAATCTTTTTAAAAGTTATATAGGCCTTTCATTAGTTTTGCAACAGAGGGATGTTTTCTCAAGGACCTGGGAGCCATCTCTTTGAAATGTAAATATCAAGGGAATTAACTCCCCAATCTCCCAATTTCTCTGAGAATGTAGGAGCCTAACTTTGGTGGGTGTCTTGCTCTAAATTACAAAACTACCTCTTATCATAAAGATCTGAGCTTCTTTTTCCTTTGGATTAAGCCAATTAATTAACACTGATGGTCAATTACCAGGTCAATTCTGGATGAACTGGCACCATATGTGTGACAAATGGTGACAGTCAGGTCCTCTTATTTGAAGAGTAGTTATCATTCTTTTGTATGTAATGGGTTGTATCTGTTTGGCTATATAACAGGGTGAGATTTCTTTCTGTCTTCACTATCTCTTTTGTAGATTGCCTATGATGCACATTACATTCTGGTTTAATGCTTAATCGATAATAATCTGTTTTCTTTCTCTTCTACTTTTGTGGAGAGATTTTTTGGGTTGGTAGGAGATTTTATATTTAATTATATCCCCCAATTCAACATTATCCAGCTTGTACATCCACCTTGTTCATTTAGGTAATCAGAGCAGTTAAAAAATGTGAGCAGTGACGTCTCTAAAAAAGTATACTTTTTAGTGTACCCAAGCCGAACACTTTCAAAGGGATAAACAAGTGTGAATTTGGAAGTGTGAATTCTGTTATTTTAGTAAAAAATCAGTACACAGAAATTCTAGTCCAAGTTGAGAGGAATACTAGACATGTATTTATTTCCCCCTCCTTCTCAAAAAATGTTTTGAGGTGACAGAGAAGACATATAAGAAATTAAGTTCATAACAATGATAAGGGATAGGTATAAAAATAACTACATTAGCAGATTGAAAGCTTTGATAAATATTTGAAAGACAGAAAGTGTATAGTAATGGAAAAAGTAGAGTGTGGAGAAAGCCTGAGCTCAAAAAATATACAGGTAAAGTCTGCAGCAGAGTGTCCCACATCTGGACACTGAGAATAGGCAAAGACTATACACTTAGAATCAGCAGGTACAAGGAGGGATGATAGAATAGAGACAGATACCAGTACCTGACTGATAGGCTTCCTGTGGTAGAGGTCAGCCACACAGCACCTCCTCTAACACAGTGCCAGTATTTACCTCCAAGCTCTAACGTAAGAAAAAAGTAAAATGTTAGCATAGCTCTAGGAAAGGCTACAATTCCTAATATAAATATTGGTGTCCCAGAGCAAAGGTCTCATTTTGGCATTTAAGGTTGGGTATGGAAATCTGCCTTCTCTCTGTACAAAGTGCAGGTCTGTGAGTCAACACGCCTCCTTTCCACTTTCCCACACAGACAGGAGAGTGTTCTCTTGGGTACACAGAGGTATATGTAAACAGAGGTAACTCACTCCAACTTTTAATCAATTAAGTCTTTCATTCATGTAAATGGACAACCATAAGACTGTATAATTCATAGTCTCTGATACACATGCCTTCTCCTGCCATCCCCCACCCCACCCTCCCACCATTGCGACCCAGTCTCCACTCATTTCAGGTTAAAACAACCCCCAAGAACAAATTAGAAAAAGTTTACTATTTTCCTATTGTATAATTAGGGACCATCTATTCCTTGAAAGTTGAATAAAATTATTTGTAAAAACATGTGGGTACAGGTCTTTTTGTTAGGTAGAGTTTTGTGTAATATTTTCTTTTTAAGGATTATAGATTCTTTAAGTAACACACTATGCTCCTCTTAGTGCATTTTAATATATTCCAGCCCAATTTCCAACTACCAGCATTTCAATCAAAGACTTTCTCTCTCCATCAAAGCCTCACTCTGCCCATACTCATAGTAGAACAGAAGTTTTGGGGAATTAATGTATCTCCATTAATACCATATTTCTAAAAGAATTGCTGAGTCAGATGTATTTTTTAATACATATTTCTTCGGCCAAGATTAAGAGAGAAAAAAGAGAAGGCATAAATAAATATTAGGAATGAAAAAGTAGATATATATGTTGGTGCTAAAGTAGATTTTTAGAAAATTCGGGGGATACTTGCCTGAATTACAGATTCACACTTGGGATGGGTCAGCTCACAATTTAATTAAAATGACTAGACTCCATCAGAGGCAACTATAAGCCCTTCAACTATTAATATATTTATCACTATTCAAATGTTTGGCTAATTAGAATATATGCATTAGAAAAGGGTTTTCATTGATGAAATAAGTGGCTTATTCATCAGCATATTGTGTACTAGGCAGGGGATCACATTGATGAAACCAGTTTTACCAACATGCATGGATTGATTGAAATATTTTAGAAACCCTTTTCACTATTATTTGTATACCATATGAAAACCTAGTAAGGCTTTCAAACTTAGTTAGGTGTGCATTTAATTTTCTAGATTAGAGATACTCAAACTTTAATGTACATATAAATTGCCTGGGGATGCTTGGAATTCTTCTGGAAGATTTGTGTCTTCAAGCATTTATTTATATCAGTATGGACTCATGGATATTTATTTTATTTTTCAGGTTATAATCCAATCTTACTATTATTTTATTGTTCAACTTATTTCAACTTTGACTACTGGGAACTCTTTCAAGTTGACTCCAGTATTTTTTTTTTTAGCACTTCCCTACTTTCTGGCACTATAAGGTGCTCCAAACTCACTCATCTTGTACTTTCACTGCTCCAGCCCTAGATTGGGCCATGTCTTCAAGGAGCTCTGGTTCCTTTTTCTGCCAAATGGTATTTAGAGATCAAGATCTGGGCCTTGGACAAGCTTGTTGCCACTGTGGTATTATTGTTTCAAGGCCCTCCCAGTAGACAGAGCTAGGGAATAAATGTAAATAAACTAACCTGTCCTTGGGTACAGTTATGTCACTCATTTGTAATACAGTTAGTTTCATTTCATAGAGTTAACATTCCATCCTGGGATCGCCTGATATCCTAAGTTGATTTTGAAATTTTTAAACAACAAAGTTCCCTCTGTAAAGGTTTGAAAAATGTACAGAGTTCTGTAACCACCACCAAAGTACAGTATAGAACCATTCCATCACCCTAAAAATTCTCCCATGTGGCCATTCTCCCATTCATAACACAGCAACCACAGACCTGTTTTCCATCCCTATGGTTTTACCCTCTCCACGATGTCTTATAACTGAATTTATACAATATGTAGATTTGAGAGTTTTTACTTTTTTCACTTAGAAAGATTCATATAACAATTGTTCATGTTGCTATGTATATCAATAGCCTGTTCCTTTTTATGGCTCAATAGTATTCCATTGAATAAATGTACGACAGTTTGTTTCACCTGTTCGTTGACACCTTGCTTATTTCCAACCTGCCATCCAAAGTGGCTGGCTGTATCATTTTGCATTCCCACCAGTAATGGATGAGAGTTTCTGTTGCTTTTTAGCCTCATCACCATTTGGTGTGGTCAGGTTTTTGTTTATGTTTTAATTTTAGCAATTCTAGTAAGTGTGTTTAATTTGTATTTCCTTATTGTAATTGATATCGAACATCTTTATGCCTATTTACCATCCATATTTCTTCTTTGGTAAAGTGTTTGCCTGCTTTATTAATGGGTTGTTCATGCTCTTATTATTGACTTTTAAGAACAGTTATATTCTAGGCTGGGCACGGTGGCTCACACCTGTAATCCTAGCACTCTGGGAGGCTGAGGCGGAAGGATTGCTCAAGGTCAGGAGTTCGAAACCAGCCTTAGCAAGAGCGAGACCCTGTCTCTACTAAAAATAGAAATAAATTAATTGGCCAACTAAAAATATATAGAAAAAATTCGCCGGGCATGGAGGCACATGCCTTTAGTCCCAGCTACTCGAGAGGCTGAGGCAGAAGGATTGCTTGAACCCAGGAGTTTGAGGTTACTGCGAGCTAGGCTGACGCCATGGCACTCTAGCCCAGGCAACAGAGTGAGACTCTGTCTCAAAAAAAAAAAGACTAGTTATATTCTAGACACAAGCTTTTTAAAAATCAGATATATGATTATCAAATATTTTCTTCCAGTCTGTGGCTTGTATTTTCATTCTCTTAATATCTTTTGCATAGAAAAAACTCCATTTTTTATAAAGTCCAATTTATCAATATTTTCTTTTACCAATTATACTTTTAATGTTGCATTTAAAAACTCATCACCACATCCAACGTTACAGGGATAATCTGCAGAAAAACACAGATGTTACTCCTGTAGAAGTTTTATAGTTTTGTTTTACATTTACAACTATGATCTATTTTGAGTTAAGTTTTGTTTAAAGTGTGAAGCATCAGGGTTCATTTCTTTTGCATATGAACATCTAATATAGTTCCAACATCATTTGTTGAAGAGACTATTCTTTCTCTATTGAATTGTCTTTGTACCCTTGTCAAAAATCATTTCACACATTGTATGAATTGAGCTTTTTCTTCTGTTCCATTGACCTATCTATCCATTTGCAAATTCTACACTGTCTTGATTACTATAGCTTCATAATAAGTCTTGAAATTGAGTAATGTGTGTCCTTCAGCTTTGTTCTTTTGTAGAATTTATTTGAGTATTCTAGTTTCTCTGCTTTTCCGTATACATTTTAGAATCAGCTTGTTAATATCTATGAAAAAGCTTGCGAGATTTTGATTGCAGAGAGTTCAGGTCCTAACAACATTGAGTCTCTCAGTCCATAAGCATCTATTTAGGTCTTCTTTACTTTCTTTTTGTTTGTTTGTTTTGGGGTTTTTTTTTGGTTTTTTTAGACAGAGTCTTGCTCGGTTGCCCTAGGTAGAGTGCAATGGTGGCATCATAGCTCACAGCAACCTCAAACTCCTGGGCTCAAGCAATCTTCCTGCCTCAGCCTCTCAGAGTGCTAGGATTACAGGCATGAGTCACCACGCCTGGCCAATGATCCATCTTTCATTCCTGATATTGGTAATCTGTGTTTTCCATCTTTTTTCCTTGGTCAACTAGGATCTTGGTTTACCAAGTTTATTGATCTTTTCAAAGAATCAGCTTTCGTTTCAATGATTTTTCTGTATTTTTTTCTGTTTCAAGTTGTATTGAATTACACTTTAATCTTTATTATCTCTTTCCTTCTGTTCACTTTAGGTTTAGTTTCCTCTTCTTTCTATAGTTTTATGAGGTTATAAACTTAGGTTACTAATTTTACTTCTATTTTATTTCCTAATATATGCATTTAATGCTATCAATCTTCCTGTGTGTACTACTTTAGCTACCTCCCACAAATTGTTATTTTGTATTTTTATTTTCATTTAGTTCAACTGCATTTCAGATTGTTTACTATATCCTGATTCTTATAATTCTCTGTACCCTTGGACACTGTGATATGATACTCCTTTCTTCTGGATCTTCACAGCCTCCTTGATTTTTCCTTCTGAACCTTTTACTGGATTCTCCTTTTCTACTGATGCCATCATTCTTTTAGTGTTCTTCTAACTCTGCATGCTATCCATGGTTGAGCTCATCTATTCTCCTGATTTTAAATGACAATTATATTCACTATTCAAGTACCTAATATAAATCCAATACTGGCCTAGATGTCAGGGTCACAAAAAAATACAGATAATGGTTCTGTAAATATATGATAGAAAAAAGCACAAGGCACTTATTGGAATGCATAGCAGGGATACCTATCCAGAGATGATACTTAAAGTAACAACAGTGGAAAGTGATTGGATCAGAGTGGAAAGTGGTGAACTGGAGTTCTATAGGGACCTTTCTATGTCAAATATAAATTCTTTAGTTGCTGGATCATGGAAGATCCTGGAAATCCTAGAAAAGAGGCCAGGAGATCCAAGGTAGGAGGAATCACATGGGAGGCTTAAAGCCATGGCTATTTACCAGTCAATGCTTCAGTATTTTAACAATTACTACTGCTGCTCTAGTGGATGGTAGCTTAATATCAGACCTAAACTGAACCCAGTCAAGTTTACAGTTAAAAGCTTCCCTTTATCCTTCAAAAGTGGAGAAATAAATAAAAGCAAATAAATAAATAAAAGTTTCCCTAAATGAATGATATTTAAATATTTAAAATACAAATAAAAGATAACTGTGCACAGAAGAGGGAAAACAGTTCCAGACAGAATAAAGTAAAATGGCTTAGAAGTAAAAAGAAATGACATGTCTAAAGAATTTAGACTTTAGAAGGGCTAGAGACTGAAGGAAACTTGAAAGTTACAGTGAGAAAGAATATTTAACATATTATAAAAGGCTTTATAAATTAGGAGATTGAGCTTTATTCTAAGGTCACTGGAATGCCACCCATGAAAGGTTTTAGTCTGATCAGATTTGCATTTTTGAAAAACCACTATAGCTACAGTACAGACTGAAGCCATCCAAGACTGAGGAAGAGATCAGTTAGAAGGCTATTGTGATATATACTAAATCTTTATTTTCAGATAATATTTTAAATATACATACTGGGTATTTTGGGCATCTCAAAATCAACCCCCCAAAATCAAAATAGTTGTCTTCCTCCAAGATGGTAAGTTATATCTTCCTCTGTACTACTTCTGTACCTTGTTAATATTGTTCATGTCACCCTGAGTCCCAATGATTTGTTTATATATCTCCCACCAGACTCTGAGTTCTTCAAAAACAACATGGTGTTTGGCACATAATGAGTGCTCAATAAATATTTATTGAACTAATCTATAAAGTACAACATTATAGTTTTATACTGCCAGGGAGGTGTTTTAAAAACTGAAAGCTTAAATTAAATTTAGAAAATAATGGTTAAATCTAGAGCTCAAAGCCATTTGCATAGAATGATCCCAATTATATATTTTTTATTTATATGGTTATGTGTGTCACTGATGTTATTTCTGGATGGTACAATTAGAGGTGGTTTTAACTTTATACTTTGGAAATATTTGTATTTTCCAAATGTCCTATACTGAACAGGTTTACTGTAGCAGTGAGAAAAAAAATACAAAAATGTGTATTTTTGAAAGCAAGTATATATACTGGAAAATGTCTAGAAAGATAGCCACAAAATATTAACCAAAATTATATATAGATATTAGGATTACCAATGATTTTCATTCTTTTCCTTATACTTTCTGATTAGTTTTAATGTTTTATGAAAACTATATATATATATATCACTGTATAATCAGATTAATTTCTTTTAAGAATGCAGTGGTATGTAGGATACATTTAGGAAAGGTTTATATGAAAAGTATTTGATTTTAAGTGGCAGACTGGCAAGAAACATTTGTAACACATACAAAAAAGACCTAATTTTTTAAACATCTAACAAGATGTCTGGTGCACAAAAAAGACATAGCCTACTAAAAAAATGGGCAAAGTTTATGAAGAGAAAGGTTCACAGAAAAAGAAATACAAATGACTTATAGACATATAAATGGATGTTCAACCTCCCTCACAGTTAAAGAAATACATATTTAAACAATGATTAAGGCCGGGCGCTGTGGCTCACGCCTGTAATCCTAGCTCTTGGGAGGCCGAGGCGGGCGGATTGCTCAAGGTCAGGAGTTCAAAACCAGCCTGAGCAAGAGCGAGACCCCGTCTCTACTATAAATAGAAAGAAATTAATTGGCCAACTGATATATATATAAAAAATTAGCCGGGCATGGTGGCGCATGCCTGTAGTCCCAGCTACCCGGGAGGCTGAGGCAGAAGGATCACTCGAGCCCAGGAGTTTGAGGTTGCTGTGAGCCAGGCTGACGCCACGGCACTCACTCTAGCCTGGGCAACAAAGTGAGACTCTGTCTCAAAAAAAAAAAAAAAAAAAAAAAAACCAATGATTAAACATCATTTCTACCTACCAAACTTTGATAAAGCAGAGTTCCGGAGGTGTAGCAAAACAAGTACTAACATATACTGTTGATGAGAATGAAAATCGGTACAGCCTCTTTGGAGGGTACCTTAAAAATAGTGTAAAACTTTTAAATGCTCATTACTTTTTGTTTCACAATTCCACTTCATAAAATTTGTCCTACAATATGTGTGAACATGTGGGCAGACATAATGTACAAGAAGGTTCAATGTGACATTAGCGTAAAAGATAAAAAGCAACCAAAATGGCCATCGATAGAGGACATGCTAAATAAATTATGATACAATCATTCAAATGAACACTAGGAAGCCATTAAAACAATGAAGTGGAACTATAAGTAGTGCTAATAAAAAAGAAGTCTAGGCTTTGCGCCATGGCTCACACCTGTAATCCTAGCACTTTAGGAGGCCAAGGCAGGAGGATTGCTTGAGGCCAGGAGTTGGAGGCCACCCTGAGCAACATAATGAGACTCTGTCTCTGCAAAATATGGAAAAGTTAGCTAAGCATCGTAGTGTGTGCCTATAGTCCCAGCTACTTGGGAGGCTGAGGCAGGAGGATCACTCAAGCTTAAGAGTTTGAGGTTGCAATGAGCTATGATGATGCCACTACACTATAACCCAGGCAACAGAGCAAGACCCTGTCTCAAAAAAAAAAAGTCTAAAGAGTCAAACCAATAATCATAGTTTGTTCCCCTTTAAGTCATTTTTTATATGTGTATTCCTAAATACATACAGAAATTTCCTGGAAATATACATAAGAAATTGCTAACAACAGTTATCTCCCAGGAAGAACATTAAAGTGGTCTTGGTTGGAAGGACCACTTACTTTTCACTATATGATTTTATACAGTATTTGAAAATTTCCTCATAAGAATATATTACTTTCAATAAACAATGTTTTTAAAAATTGTTTTAATTCATTATTATATTTACTGAGCTGAACTGCCTAGAAATTGTTACATTAAACAGTCCCCAATAGTACCAAAAATCTGAGAAATTCCTATAAATAAATTTTTTAAATATATACTAATATGAAAACCTTTTCTATATTTTTATTTTCTTGATTCTATATTAAACTTATATCAAAATAAATCACTTTTGTAAGAAAAAAATGACTAAATTTTTTCCCTAAAGCCTACTTCAAAAAAAGCCTTATGAATAATTACATGAATAATGATTTAGCCCTAGACCATTTTATTAAATTGCTCTATAACTGCTAAAAAGCATATTTTTCCTGGGGAAAGTTAATATATACTGAACATCAAGTTTAAATTTTCCCTATGACCATATGGAACATGCACCAGAATAAACTGTGACAAATCATTTCTTTTTAGTTCTATTTTCTTAGTACTTAATATTCTTATAATTCAGAAATCACTCATCCCCAAATTACAATTACAACTTAGTTTTACATTGTCTAATTGTGAATAATAAAATGTTGCTTATCTTGAAAACTATTTTCTGTCTAGCACAAAGGCCTAAATTTTCTACATATACTGTCACTCATCAGTTCCATTATGATAATGAGATAAAAAACACGTTTTTTACAAATTTCTGTCTTTTTTACCTGCTATCAGCTTCTCTGTATCAGGTAGATGTGTGAACTGTCTTTTGTATTCCTCATTCCTGTCTTTATAGGTGGAACCTGAAGTCTGCAACAATAAAAAGATTAAATCTCTGTTTAATTGTAATTGTAGTGTCTTAAAAAACAAATTTAAGATCATATGCTTTCTATACAATATTTTGTATGTTCTTATATGAAAAAATCCACATAAACATTTCTTTTTTTTTTAAATAGATTTAGAGGGCACACAAACATTTCAAAAAACACCAAAAAGAAGCAAAGGAAACTACTTTCAGCATGATGCGGTAAGGAGTTTGGAAGTCTGTCCTTTCTGCAAAAACAAATATATAGCTGGAAAAAGACTGTTTGAAACAATCATATTAAATGATTGGAAACTGACGAAAAGCATACGATAAACTGAGAAGTATTTGTTCAAGAAAATCTACTAAACTTGAGTAAGGATTTTGGAAGACCGAGGCACTGTCTCCTGGGCCTGCTCTCATTACTCTTTATCCTCCACCAGGTAAATTGGTGCAGTGGTTCTACAAGGGTGAAATAGACCATGAAAACTAACCGATATGTTGACCGAGAGTGGTGAGTTGATTTTGAATGGAAAGCGGAAATTCTATGCCCAGAAGTGAAAGGTAAAACCCCGAAGCTATCCAGGCAATTGTGAGAGTATAGGTCCAATTGGAGCAAGCAGATTCGCAGATTAGGAAGATTTAAGAGAGAGATCTTGAAGAAGAGGTAGCCACAATGGGCTTGATAAATTCTCCACGTATTCCTGGCTAAACAGAAGCTGCATAGCACACACTAGAGAGAGCCCAGACTATCTACCCATGCCTGGTTAGAGACACAGGAAGTAGTATCAAGAGAACATTAAAACTGGGACAAACTTGAAAATAGCCAGTATTTGAATATATTCCCCAATCTATACATAGACCTGTCCGTAGAAGGGAAAAGCCTTATTAGCTCTATGTATTTGAGCATTTCATGGAGCAATCACTGGCTGATATAAGGGGTAACTCCTAGGAATCCAGCCTTCAAAATAAAAATAACAACAACAACAATAAAAAAACTGAGCAGAGATGTTAGTTCCCACGTCACAGGTCAAGACAAACATTTCGCAGATTTACTTCATACAAGTTAGTAAAACAAACCAACCAACAAAAATCCTAATGACAACCATTGGCAGCAAAAGGAAAGCAATCAGAAACCAGAGATGCTACAATATATTATCTAAATTGTCCAATTTGTGACAAAAATTATAAGACATGCAAAGAAACAGGAAAATGTGAATCATACTGAGGAAAGAAAAAAGAACAGGCAACAGAAACAGTCTTTGAGGGTCCTCAGAGATTGGAGTTAGCAGACAAAGATACTAAAGCAGTTATTATAAATACGTTCAAAGAACTAAAGAAAGCTATGCTTAAAGAACTAAAGAAAATTATGACAACAATGACTCAACAAGTAGAGAATATAAACTAATAGATTTAAAAATTTTTTTAAATAAATGGACATTCTGGAGTTGAAAACTATAATCACTGAAATTAAAAAAATCCACTAGAGGGGCTCAAAAGCAAATTAAAATGGCAGAGAAAGAATCAGTGAACTTAAAGATAGATCAGTAGAAAGTATCAAATTTGAAGAAGAAAGAGGAAAAAAGACTGAAGAAAATGAGCAGACTCTCAGACAGCTGTAGTACAACATCAAGTGAACCAAAATACATGTAATGGGAATATCAGAAGGAAAAAGGGAAAGGCAGAAAAACATTTGAAGAATAGTCAAAACTTTCCAAATTTTATTAAAAACATTAACCCATTGATCACAGAAACTCAATGAATCCCAAGTAGGCTAAACACAAAGAGAGTCACACTTAGACACAAAATAGTTAAATTGTTGAAAGACAAAAGAGAAATGTTGAAATCAGCAATAAAAAAGTGACTCTTCATATACAGGTGAACAACAGGTGACTTCTCATCACAAACAAGGGAGAGAGTAGATGTGTTTTATAAGACTAATAAAGGAGGCCAGGCACGGTGTCTTGCACCTGTAATCCTAGCCCTTTGGGAGGCCAAGGCCAGAGGATCATTTGAGGTAGAAGTTAAAGGTCAGCCTAAGTAACACAGCAAGACCCTATCTCTACATAAAGTAGAAAAAAATTAGCCAGGTATGGTGGTGCATGCCTATAGTCACAGCTACTGTGTTTCCCCGAAAATAAGACAGGGTCTTTTATTTATTTTTCCTCAAGAAGACACTCTAGGGCTTATTTTCAGGGAATGTGTTATTTTTTTTAAGTACAGTACTACAATCTACATTTATTCAAATATAGTTAAGTCGTCTTCTTCTGGAACATAATAACTCTCCAAACACCGAATTCCATCCTGAATTGCTTGCGACCCTATTTCCTTTAGAACCATTGGCCCCAATCTCTCATGTCAAGCAATAGAGCTCTCATGGGGCAGATGAGAAGGGCTGCTCTTCTTCTTTACAGCTCTGCAACAAAATGCATGGGTTATGCAGATGTCCAGCATAGCCATGCCCATCACTAGACTAGGTCTTATTCTCGGGGTAGAGCTTATATTGTGCAAATGCTTAGAAATCCTGCTAGGGCTATTTTAGGGGAAAGTCTTATTTTCGGGGAAACACGGTAGTCAAGAGTCAAGGCTTGGCCGGGCGCGGTGGCTCACGCTTGTAATCCTAGCACTCTGGGAGGCCGAGGCGGGCGGATTGCTCAAGGTCAGGAGTTCAAAACCAGCCTGAGTGAGACCCCGTCTCTACTATAAAAATAGAAAGAAATCAATTGGCCAACTAATATATATATAGAAAAAATTAGCCGGGCATGGTGGCTTGTGCCTGTAGTCCCAGCAACTCGGGAGGCTGTGGCAATAGGATTGCTTGAGCCCAGGAGTTTGAGGTTGCTGTGAGCTAGGCTGACGCCACGGCACTCACTCTAGCCTAGGCAAGAAAGCAAGACTCTGTCTCAAAAAAAAAAAAAAAAAAAAAAAGAGTCAAGGCTTTATGAAGAGTTCTCAATACCAAAGCACGTAAGTCCAAAGTATCATCTCCTGTCTCCTATACCCATGTGGCCACTACAGCTAAGCAAACTCCTCAAGGCTGCCTCAGCAGCAGCTCGTATGCTTACAACTCTGGTAATCAGTTCCCTCTTCTTTTTTAGCCCTTGGGTATTTCCCTTGTTATTCTGTGAGCCCAGACACACACTATAAAAAGATGTTTGAAACATTTTATCCAGAATTCTAGGTACTTTCAGCAGAAGAGCATTTACGTTAAATAGTCCCCTCCCCACAACGCCAGAAGTGTTGGTTCCTGTTGCTTTATAAGTAAATGTAAAAAAGTTAAAATATATCTAGGTTTATCAAATAGTATCTATCTATACTTAAATTTTTTCAAATTGGATAAAACGTGTTTTTTAATCCAATATAAATTGGAAAATGAGTTTGTTCTCTTTTATCAGTCACCAAAGTGAAAATCTGAAATATCCTTTACAAGCTTGAATAAATCCAATATATGTTGTTCTGGAGAACAACATGATTATAGGAAAACTCTTCTCCAAAGTTGCCAAAGTATGTTACAAACACACTAATTAATCCCCTTGGGCTTTTAAAAAAATTTTTAAAGTACAACATTAATTAATCCTCAAGGTGTACCTATAAATCAGGCTTGTGGTAAGTTTTATCCTCCACTTAGAAGTATAAAAACTTACCTGTGAACAATGTGACTATGACCATTTTATAAATCTGAATCAATGATAAAGTATAGAATCAAGACTTCTGATTTCTTATATAATTAAAGAAAACATGATTGTGATCTAGAAAAATTCACATCTAAACATTTTCCATTAAAACATAATTACACTAGTTATTATTTTAATATATGTAGAAAATGTTTGAAAACCTAGACTTTTTTTATTCTTAAAATGCTTTAAAATAAATGACAGATGTGAACTCTAACCTCTTCTAAAATTCTCCTAGTCCATCTTTTTTTTCTATTTCCCTTCCTAAATCAAAGATATGAGGTATCTGAGATTTCATATCTTCTTTATTCTGTGTATATTTGTCAAGATTTTCCAATATACAATTATTCAAAGAAAAAAACACAAAGGAACCCTGAACAAATTTAGTTATACAACTCAGAAAACTTTATAAATCCCTCCCCTTTTAAAATACAATTATCAACTAAACCAACTATTAAAGAAATAAGTATATACAAATGACAAATATTTTTAAAGGAGAAACTTAAAATTAATGAAAACAAAGTACAAAAGAATACTTCATATTAACTATCCAAAGCACCATTAGTTCTATCAGAAAATCCAATTAAGTATGTCATCTTCTAAATATACACAATAAAAACTGTTCAAAGCTATTTTCTACTCCCAACAGTTGCTAACTCTACATCATTAAAAGAAGACACACTAAATAAATGCATCTGCTGCAGATATCTCTCCTATGGGACTTTAATCCACTTAGAATATACCATTATTTTAGTCAGGAAAAAAAGTCTTTTGAAGATTTTTTAAATCTTTGCTATACATTTTCACTAACAGTTAAAGGGCAAAAGCATAAGTATTTATTTGCCATTAACTTTATTTTAAATTTCATTTCTTAATTTCATACAACCTTTAACATTTCATCGGGGTTTAAAAGTTAATAATAAAACTCATTTCTCACATACTAGGATTAAGTATTTTAATTTTTAAATTAAAAATAAAACATACAATTATGATTCTTATCTTTATATTACAAGATTCATGTAGAAAATATGAAGCTGTTGATTTCACTAACAATAGCTATGAAGAGTTCATCATAATTCTCTAAATTCTTGCTGTCAGGCCAGGTGCGGTGGCTCACGCCTATAATCCTAGCTCTATGGGAGGCTGAGGTGGGCAGATCACTGAAGGTCAGAAGTTCGAAACCAGCCTGAGCGAGACCCCATCTCTACTAAAAATAGAAATAAATTAATTGGCCAACTAAAAATATATAGAAAAAATTATCCAGGCATGGTGGTGCATGCCTGTAGTTCCAGCTACTCAGGAGGCTGAGGCAGGAGGATCGCCTGAGCCCAGGAATTTGAGGTTGCTGTGAGCTAGGCAGATGCCACGGCACTCTAGCCTGGGCAACAGAGTCAAACTCTGTCTCAAAAAAAAAAAAAAAAAAATTCTTACTGTCAGAAAGACACTGATACTTATTAACCAGTCTGTTAAACAGCATGAGATCACTACTAATTAAAGACACACCAGTGTTGTAATAATGTGCCCCAATGTCTAATTTTATAGGTGAGGTAACTGAGGTCAGACACGTTATACAATATACTGAAGATAGTTGCACACTGAACTCACCTGGGACAGAGTAGACATTCTATTTCAGATGTTTTGTCCCTAATCTCCAATTTGTTCAATTATATCATGCTGCCCTCTAAATTCACTCCTGTGGAACAACTGATTTAGCCAGACTAGAATATATGAGTTATTTTACATTAGTGAATCTTCTAGATCCCTATAGTTTAACTTTTTAAATACCAAAACTTTAAAAAGTTATTAATACTTTTGGTAGAAACTTTCCTAAACTGAAAAAGCAAACTCCAGATTCCTTCAATTGTTCCACTGAAATGGCTCTGACATGCTTAATTCTTTGCTTAAGTACCAAGTTGTGCACCTTATAAATACTTGCTTGTTATGCTACCTGTCTTCCTTGTGCTCACTTTGGATCCCTCAGTGAACTCCCTCATCTTACTGTTTTTATCCAATTCCTTCTTTAATATGGGGAGAATGAAGAACAGAAAATAGCAACATAGTGGAGTCCATGGTAAATGCAGATGAATTTAAAATGGCAGAGAAAAAATGAATTAGTTTCCGTACTTTTTTTTTTTTTTTTTTTTTTTTTGAGACAGAGTCTCACTTTTTGTTGCCCAGGCTAGAGTGAGTGCCATGGCGTCAGCCTAGCTCACAGCAACCTCAAACTCCTAGGCTCAAGCGATCCTCCTGCCTCAGCCTCCCAAGTAGCTGGGACTACAGGCATGTGCCACCATGCCCGGCTAATTTTTTGTATATAGATTTTTAGTTGGTCAATTAATTTCTTTCTATTTTTAGTAGAGACGGGGTCTCGCTCAGGATGGTTTCGAACTCCCAACCTCGAGCAATCCGCCCGCCTCGGCCTCCCAGAGTGCTAGGATTACAGGCGTGAGCCACTGCGCCCGGCCAGTTTCCGTACTTTTTAAACATCTTTTCTACCAATTACAGTACTGTGTTAGAGCTGCATAGACCTTTGGCCTCCACTTTAAGAGGTCCAGGTTGCTAAACTTTTTGATCTTCTGTTATCATTTCTTGCTTCTATCCATGTTATTATCAACTAATTCCCCTCACTCCAATATTCAATTTATTTAAGCTTATAAAAAAGTGGAAAAAATATATTAAAGAAACTTCAAATGAAAATTTGGGCTGGGTGCAGTGGCTCATGCCTATAATCCTAGCACTCTGAGAGGCCACGGTGGGAGGATCACTTGAGGCCAGGAGTTCAAAACCAGCCTGAACAAGAGTAAGATCCCATCTCTACAAAAAATAGAAAAATTAACTGGGTAGTGGCACATGCCTGTAGTCCCAGCTACTCAGGAGGCTGAGGAAGAAGGATCACTTGAGCCCAGGAGTTTAAAGTTGCAGTGAGCTATGATGTCACCATTGTACTTTAGCCCAAGTGACAAAGTGAGACTCTGTCTCAAAAAATAAATAAATAAATAAATTTTTAAAAACAAATGTATACAAATGAAAATTTGAAGAATTCTCCAGATATATCAGCATAAATTCTGATTTAGCTATTCAGGGTCTTTTTGGTTTTGTTTCCTTCTGAATCCTTGATAGTTCTAGTTTCTGGGTAAGGAACCTCTGGAAAAGTCTGTAAAACTTCTGAGATGCTGTATTTGCCTTTAAGTCTATTCTATGTGAATTCACATAAAAGTTCCTTAAAGTGTTTGCAATCAGCGTAGGGACCCAAACAGAGCCAAAGTAAACCTTTGACACTCTAAACTAGTGCTTCTCAAACTTTAATGTTCATGCAAATCACTTAGAAATTTTGTGGAAATCTAATCAGTAGGTCTGAGGTTGTGCTCAAGATTCTGCATTTCTAATCATCTGGCAGGTGATGACAAGTCTGCTGGCCCACATGCTACACTTTTTGTAGCAAGGATCTAGAATACATACCTCTTTTTTCTCTCTTCTATTTCTAAATTTTCTCATTCCTTCACTTTTTCCTTTTCTTGCATTACATTTTTTCCTGTGTAAGTCTACCAAGAGTAACCACAGTAACTACCGTGTTTCCCCGAAAATAAGACCTACCCATAAAATAAGCCCTAGCAGGATTTCTAAGCATTTGCACAATATAAGCTCTACCCCGAAAGTAAGACCTAATGATGGGCATGGCTACACAGCGTATCTGCACAACCCATGCATTTTGTTGCAGAGCTGTAAAGAAGAGCAGCCCTTCTCATCTGCCCCAGGAGAGCTCTATTGCTTGACATGAAAGATTAGGGCCAATGGTTCTAAAGCAAATAGGGTCGCAAGAAATTCAGGATGGAATTCGGGGTTTGGAGAGTTATGATGATGTTCCAGAAGAAGACGATTAACTATATTTGAACAAATATAGATTGTAGTACCGTACTTAAAAAAATAACACATTCCCTGAAAATAAGCCCTAGGGTGTCTTCTTGAGGAAAAATAAATATATCCGGGGAAAAACGGTACTTATCCTTGTAGATAGCACTTGGACCTATTAAAGTCCCCCAATCTATAATGTGAACTAAAAATAAAATCCTAAGCCCTCTGCTAACTGAATATACCCATCTCAGCCAAGGGGACCCCAGACACACCTTAAAACTGAGTTCCTAGCCATGATGGGATGGGAAAGATAAAGCACAATTACACATAGGCATGATTTTCCTTCATAAATATTCATGACTCTTTCTATGGCTTGTTGACCATCCCACTCAGTTTAAAATCGTGTTCCTTTTGTCTATCCCTTGAAGCACACGAGCCTAGCTTCTGGATGGGGCTCTGCAGAACCCCACCTATTGGAATAGCCACCCAATAGGCTGCTACCCTTTGCGAGAAATAAAGCTCTCCTTTTTCTAAACTATAAACCTTTTTAATTTTTTTTTTAGTTAACAATAACATAACCTATAAAAATCACAGTATAGAAAGGTCAAAACTCTATAACAGTCATAAACTTTTTCTAAATGTGACCAAAAATAATATAATCAATATAGGATGTGTTGTTATTTTGGTCTATTTCTCAGTAATTCAATATTTTCCTTAGGATATGGTTCAAAAAACTTATAATGTAAAGTTTCTTATTAGGAAGTCAGAACTTTTCAGTCATGTCAAGATTAAATAACATTCCAATGAACTGAACTGCTAATTATGAAAAAAATGATGGTACTTGTACTAATCTTCATAAGCTGCAAATTTATGTCTTGTTTTAGTCTACTCTAAAATTGCAAGAAAACCTGCTACCAAGGATACCTTGTCCTCAAGAGATCAGCTTTCTAATGAACTAATTGGAAGTCTATATGCCTTAATATCTTATATAAATTTTACTTATAGTTGTATTATACCAGATTTTATCAAATGGCTGGTAACTCTCATTGGAATTGCTAGATTTAGAGTGAGCCCTTTAATATAACAAATGTTAGCATTCATATGGTAATAGATATAATATCCTCAAAGAAGACTTTCAGATCTTAATGTGCCTAATCAACAAGCACTAGTCTTGTTTTACAGTGGGGAAACCTGACACACATCCAGGTTATGCAACCAAGTGAGCACAATGCAAGTAGAATATGAAACTCCTAATTTTAAAACTCATCTTATAGTCATTATACACTACAGGTCAAACATTGTTAAACTTACTTTTAGGTACAGGAACTTTTTAAATCAAAATTATATAAATTGTGGCTTCTCAGCAACATTTAAAAATATGGTTTCTGTGTTATGTTAGTCTCTTGACAATACAGTGAGCAACAGTATAAGTGGAGTCCAATTCTCTAATGTGATCTTCTCACAAGAAAATTGAAGCAGATAATTCCACTCCATCAAACCAGACAACAGTGCATTCTAGTGGCCAAAGGAGAGCATAATCAGAAATGTCTTTGGGATTCTGGAAAAAAACCTAAACATCTAAAATCTAGATGCTAAGAAGAAAATATTATAAATATTATATGAATTGTTGTAGACTTAAAGAAAATTTTCATGCAAGATTAAAATGAATATATATAAAAAAAAGATTACCCAAAAGCTCCAGTCACCACTCCAATTGTGTAAATTTGGTCCCTGTTTTTTAGCTGACACTATATTATTTTCATCCACAGTTGGACTAGGATTTTCCTCTACTTCTTCCTGTAACTCAGTGGCAAGGCTTGACTCCCCTTCATTTATCACCTAGAAACAAACATCACACCATTTAAATCACCTGTTGAGAAATGGCCATTTTAAAAAGAAAAGAATTAATGTTCAAAACATAAATTTATTTTAAAAAGACAGTCTTTAAATACCGAGAAGACAGTAATGCATATATTTTTGCTTCTACAGTTCATTCATTTATATGTGCAACAAAGATTTTCCAACTACTATTATCTGTTAGGTAGTTTAGTTGGCATTAGGGATGCAAAGATGAATAAAACAAAGTCCTTAGTCTCCAGATGTTCACAGTCTGCTAGAGGAATAAGTAAATAGTAAAGATACAAGGTAATGGGAGTGTCAGTTGGTACAATCACTTTGGAAAACAATTTGCAATGCCCAGTAGGGCCAAAGATAGACATAAACTACAACACAGCAATTTAACATACACATGGAGTCAAGGATGTTTGCAATACTAGGAAAGTGAAGATAATCTCATTAACCATCAATAGAGAAAATAGTATGAAAGCTCTGGTTTATACAAACAGTGGAGTTTAAATGAATAAATCAGATGTCTCAAGCAGGCACAGGCCTCCAATCTGTAGAGCACTCAGGGCAATGATTATACTCTGCAAGATATGCCCAGTCAGGTGGTTTGCTCATGACAGAGCAGTCATTAGGAAGTTAATAAAAGAAGACAGAAAGGAGGAGTTGGGGAGGAGAAGCCATGATAAAAGCACATGGCTCACCAGGATGCTTAAATGCCTCTGCTGCTGCTGCTGCTGCCACCACCATCACCTATATCTCTATTGTAACAAAGACCCTGATCCTCAGGGTTATAGGGAAGAGCACCCATGGCACCCCCACGGTGCGGCAAAATGTAAGTCAAACCCAACTTACACTCGGGTTTCTTAAATCCTACAAACTAACCACTGCCATTGGGGAAGCCCTTAACCCTGATGATACTGATTTGAGGCTCACTGTAAGAAATTTGTAAATATAAAAAGAGAACCCCCTTACCTGAGGTATATCCAATATTCTCCAAAGAGAGAGAAAGAAAAAAACAAACCTAGATAGAGGGTGGAGGAAACAGACAAATAAACAACCAAACAAAAAAACTGAAACAGAATTCCATAATTTGACCTAGTTGGACATACAAAATTTATTAAAATAATTTATACAACAAACAAAAGATAAAAGATTGGCTTTTGTGCCTCTACAACTTGGGTTCTGAATTAACTTCAACATCTGCTAAAATGCATCCACTGGCAAATCTTCATGGCTTTAATCAATACCAGGGCTCAAGGAACAGTTATATCTGAAGATCCCAGTAAATTTAAACAAGGTTTCCCCTATAATTTTAAAACAGGTACTCAACATAAAATGGACAACAAATAGGCATGCCTCACTTTAACCATCAGAATGATTGCCTTGCCTAAATTCTCCATGGTCAGGGTATACATTGCCCTAAAATATCCCATAGTGGCCATGGTCACTCTGACCCAACGAGTAATAAATTAAATTTAAATCAAGTCTTTGGAGCTTACAAATTGGATTTTTAAAAAGTAGGATACCATGGACCACTGCCCTCAACCCCTAGTGAAAATAATACACCCCAATGTGAAATAAAACAGGGCCTCAAGTATCGAAACTCATTATAAGACCTACTTAGTGAAAGAGTGATTACCCCTACTACTTCTCCTCCATTTAACAGCTCTGTTTGGCATGTTAAACTTGGAAAGAGTGAGTGGTGCCTCATGGTTGATTATTGCATCCTTGATGCTGCCACCTGACCCGGGAAGGCCCCTGTACCCAGTACTATTGAACTTACTGCCTTCACCTCCAGAGAAACACAGTATACCTTTATCCACAGAGTACCTCAACAGCCTTGCTGTCATATGCAGCCTTTACAGGCAAGATCTTAACTGCATCCACTTTTCCCCAGGAGTACAGGGGTAACATTACATTGATGACATTCTCCTCTGAGAGCAGTCTTTTGACTCACTCACAAAAGAGCTCGCAAAAAGAGCTTGGGCCATTGACCCCACACATTGTATAAGGCCTCCCAGTTTGGTTATATTTCTGAAAATTATTTGGTAAAACAAGGGCCACTCCATCCCTGACACTGTCAAGAAACAGCTACTGACCCTCTTAGCACCCACAACATTAAGTCCAATATCTTTTAAATCTTTTTGGGTTCTGGAGGAAATATAATCCTCATTTACAAATTTTACGTAAGCCCATTTATGCAGTTACTTTCAAATCAGTCCACCATGAATGCAGCCTCCTCTAAGAAAAGGTTCTAGATTTGTCCTAATTGTAAAACAGACACTCCCATTGGTACTATCCCCCCATGCCACCCCTAAAAAACACAGACACACACACAGAATCCTTCACTGTAAAGGCTTTAGCAACTCCTTCTCATGACTCATGGTCTCTGGACCACCCATAATGTCCATAAATTGTCCACAGGCTTCTGGCGCAAGAAACTATCTCCTTAGCCCCACACACTATATGCCATTATAGCAAATGCTGGCAGGCTGGGCTCTTCTGGAAATAGAGGCTCTCACAAGCCTTGAGCCCATGACCCCCCCATAACCACTTGCCCATCATGCCTTGGGTCATGGAAACAGTATCCTGCAAGCTCAGCACAGCCAAGAACTCCTTACTAGAAGATAGGGTCAAATCTGGGCCTTCCAACATCTCCCACCTGCAGGGCGGCATGGCCTCCTCTGTCCTCATTGCCTAGGCAGATGCCATGGTACCAGAAGAGGTCACTGCTCTCCTGGATCCTCCTCTGCCTCGGGAGTAACTTGGGTCAACTGAGTGAACAGCAATGGGAGTTTGGATACTTTACGGAAAGCATCACCACCATTACGTGTGATGGAGCTCACTGTAAACCTGCTGCTTTTCATCCCTTAACCAGGATGTCCTTGAAGCACAGGACCCAAAGGTAAGCACAACTGGCTGAACTTCAGGAAGTCATCTTAACACTGCATTCTCTGGTCAACACTTGGCTCCATTTGCACATTTTTACAGACTCTTGGGCCACTGCTTGAAAGTTGGCCCCTTTAGGGTAAAGAACTCTGGGACTTTCTTGGTTCACAGATACCCAAAATATAAATCAAGGTCACATATGTCTCTACACATAATAAAGCCACAATACAAGTCCTAACCATGACACTTCCTCTCCCCTTCAGAGTTCCTAACATTACTGATAGTGACCAAAGCACTCATTTTATCTCTGAGCCTGAGTGCTCTTTGCATTGTCGTGGGTGGGAGATTCAAACCAAGCAAGCCCTTTTCCACACACAGCAACCCTCACCCCATCCCACTCCCTAACCCCAATAAAAGTCAGCAGCCAGTCTCCTTTCCTTGCTCTGTTAAGCCATTTCTGTGCTGCTTTAGAGGACTGCCCTGCTTTTCCCAGAATTCTCAAGTATGAGGCTTTTTCATATCCTCATGGTGTATATATGGCATCATTGGTTTCTACATCTGAATCAAATTCGGGGTGGGGGTCCTTTCTGGCTTTCCAGGGTGGCTACAACAGAGTCCTATCTCTCTTATCAACTCAGTGGTGCTCAGCAAAGTCACTCAATCTCTCTAAATCCTTGACTCTACAGTAGGGGAAATAATTCTCTCTAGTCTAGACAATAAGCTTACTGAGAGCAGGGATCATGTTTGTGTTACCATCTTTTCTAGAACACTCAATGCCAGGGACATAGTTGAATGAATGATTGAGTTCATGAACATCTACCTTGCCTATTTCATAGTAATGTTTTAAGAATCAATTGAAATGATATTTGCTTGTTCACTCAACAACTAATTGTGCCTCTACTGATCGGTAAACTATAAAATGCTCTCCAAAAGGGATAACACTGAATGCAATTCTCTAAAAATAAAATATATACATACGCACAACCAATGTAAAAGTAATGAGGATAGTGTTCAGAAATGCAAGTACCCCTGCGACAAAAGTAGGCTTCCCTCTGAAGTTTAATAAGAAAGTTTTTCCGTTTTGTCAAATAAGGTAGTAAACAAACAACAAAAGTAGCTGAAACCAAAAAACTTGGTTGGTGGCACAGTGCTTCAAATCATCTGGGCCCTTTCTTTCGTCAAGGGCCGATCCTGAAGGAAGCGGGTGAGACTGGAAAAACGTGACACCGCGTCAGCATCGCGACAGCGGAGCCCGACTCCTTGGGGCCCGAGGCCGAGACGTCCGCTCGGGGACTTTCGGACGCGACCGGGGCGCCGCCCGCCCGCCGGGAGCAGACGTCCCCGCCGCCGCCCCGACGTCCGGGGAGGCTCGCAGGAAGCGCAGGAAACCGTTTCCTCGGTAACAGCTTTCCCAATGACTCCGAAGAGCGCCGAGAAAAGGAAAAGAAGGAATGGACTGTCGTAATCTGAGAAAGTTCAAGCAACCATCGTGAGGAAAACTGCCGTGTAGAGCCACCGCTTGGGAACGTGCCCGCCGAGGCCCGCTTACCTGGCGGCCCGACGGAGCGCCCTCCATCGCGGCTCCCTCCGCCGCCGCGCTACGGCGCACGCGCGCCCCCGAGCCCCCGCGCCCCCCACCGCGGGCAGGGGGCGGCCCGGCGCGCGCGCTCCCGGCTGCCGGCCCCGCCGCCTGGTCCTCCGGCCCTTCGAGTACCACCTAGGGTCCCGCCGCGCGCCTTGCGCCCTCTGGCGGCAGCTGAGGATCCCTGCCTCTGGCGAACTCGGAAGGATGGCTGTTAATTTCTTAGCCCGGAGGAGGCTACTCTTTGCTAGAGGTCCGAAAGAGCCTCACCTACTTCCCAACCTCAAAATCCCGTGCCTGCCGTGAAATGGCACACCTGCCTCAGTGGGCGAAAAAGTGAATTGCGTGGGAAAGTCTTATTCCTTCAAATAAGGGATTGAAGTTGATAAAAGACCGCTGAGTATTGCGGATGCTTCTTTGATTCTCAAAAAAAAAAAAAAAACTGTAAAAAAGACATTCTAGAACAGCTGGGAAGGATTCAATGTAAAGTGTTTATTACAGTGTGTGTTATGGAATAATTAATGATTTATGGATAAATTTATGGATATTCATTTACGAATAATTAATTTGTGGTTGTATTGGAAAGTGTCTTTGTTAGTAGAAAACTCATACTGAAGTATTTGGGGTATAGCAAAGATCAAGTATCATAATGTCTGCAACTTGTTTTCAAATGTCTCAACAACGATAAATAAATACAGAGAGAGAGCAACATATTGGCAATTATTGCATCAAAATGGAGAATATAACACTATTCAGTGATTCTTCTACTGTTTCTGTATGTTTGAAAATCTTCACATAAAGTTGAGGAGAGGGGAAAGAATCCAGTTCCACAAAAAGTGAGATATTGGTTATATTCTTAAAATTTATATTGCATATTAAAGAACAAATTACCTAATAAGATAATCAATAAAAGACAAGTTTTTACCCTCATCCTGTGAAACTTTGCATAGACTGTGTTCCCCATTAAAAAATTCACAGAACACCAGTATTATAAATGGCCATTCTGTGATCATGTTAAAGCAAAACAAAACTAAGGCCATTGTGTAATCATGTCTAAACGCAGACAAAAACGTGGTGATGATTGCAACTACAAAAATGACTAAATATCTCCTGATGTTGGTTGGCTAAGATGACTGCTGCTTCTTTCCCAATCACAGCTTTAGTGTCATTTTATTCCTCTTACCTTCTAGATGAGATTTATTAATATTCCCAAATATTGCCAAGCTGTGGCAATTCTATGATTTGTTCATAGATGGCACTCTAGCCTGGGCAACACAGTGAGACTCTGTCAAAAAAAAAAACAAACCACACTAACATACTATTTTTCCCCTATTTGGTTGACAAAAGTACAGAAGTTTAATAATGCATTCTGTTGACAAGACTGTGAGGATACAGGAATTCTCATGATGGGAGTATAAAATGATACAGAAAATTTGGCAATAGCTATAAATTTTTTTTTTTTTTGAGACAGAGTCTCACTGTGTTGCCCAGGCTAGAGTGAGTGCCGTGGCGTCAGACTAGCTCACAGCAACCTCAAACTCCTGGACTCAAGCAATTCTTCTGCCTCAGCCTCCTGCGTAGCTGGGACTACAGGCATGCACCACCATGCCCGGCTAATTTTTTCTCTATATATTAGTTGGCCAATTAATTTCTTTCTATTTATAGTAGAGACAGGATCTCGCTCTTGCTCAGGCTGGTTTCGAACTCCTGACCTCGAGCAGTCCGCCTGCCTCGGCCTCCCAGAGAGCTAGGATTACAGGCGTGAGCCACCGCGCCCAGCCTATAAAAATTTAAAATGCATATATTCTTGCAGCAATACCAACTTCTGGGATTTTTCCTATAGATTTAATTGCACACATGCAAAATAATGTGCAAAGTTATTCATTGAAGAATAGTTTGTATTAGTAAAAGTTGGAAACAAATCATCATCAATGGGGGACTGGTTAAGTAAATTATGTACCTCCATCCATCATAATTTGGAATTCTATGCAGTTTAATAAAGAATAAGAAGGAATTACATCAACAAAAATGGCAGAGAAAAGAACTCCAAAAGTCTGTATTTCCACAAAAGCAACACATAAGCTGTCAAGAACTGTCAGAACCAATTTATTTGGAACTTTAGAAGCCAACCAAAACCCTACAACAATAAGGAACAGTTAAGAAAAAACAGCTGTGTCTCAGTAAGAGAGCTTTGTGACATTTTATTCTAACTTACCCTGGTACCATCCCCCACCCCACAATAGCCCACATTCCTAATACTGGTTCCCAGTATCTGAAGGAGCAGTAGGGACTTATTCTCAAAGAATCCGTGGCTGTTTGCTTTGACCTGTTAGGTGACTGAAGGCTCAAGGACGTACTTGCCTTTATTTCACCTAACTCAGAACTTTTCAGGGCTGGGACGACTACCTTGAGGTAAGGGAGAGACATTTTGTTGAAAACATCTGAAGGCAAATGGATTAGCCACTGCCACTTGGAACAAGGGATAAGAGTTAAGGCAAATAACAGACAGTCCGAAAAGCTTAGAAGAAAAACCTAGAGAATATGATTCTTTGGAAAATAAGGGCTTTGAAAACCTCCCACAAATTCCTGGGAATCCAGAAGGCCACATTCATGCCCAGGCCTTGGAGCATGTTGAGAAAAGACATAAGAATGCCCAAAACTCTCACCTCTGGCTGATTTTCTGCACAGTTCATGCAGGAAGGAAGTCTAAGGCAGAGTTGTTACAAACTGCCTGGCTGAGTTTTAAAGGCATGCCCAACACACAGAGACCATCTGCAAAGACTGGAAGATCACTCTTTATTTTTATTTTTTATTTCCCTTTTTTTTTTTTTGAGACAGAGTCTCACTCTGTTCCCTGGGCTAGAGTGCTGTGACGTCAGCCTAGCTCACAGCAACCTCAAACTCCTGGGCTCAAGCAATCCTCCTGCCTCAGCCTCCCGAGTAGCTGGGACTACAGGTGCATACCACCATGCCTGGCTAATTTTTCTATTTTTTGTAGAGACATGGTCTCACTCTTGCTCAGGCTGGTCTCAAACTCCTGAGCTCAAGCAATCCTCCTGCCTCGGCCTCCCAAAGTGCTAGGATTACAGGCGCGAGACACTGCGGCCCAGCCTTCCTTCTTTTTTTCTAACCTAATAGTACAGAAACTTCTGTGGCCACACATGACAAAGAATACAAACTTTGCAAAATTAGTTCAACTTGTATTAGGTATCTAGAGTAGTCAAATTCATAGAGAATGAAAATAGAATGTTGATTTCAAGGGGCAACAGGAAGGACAGAATGGGGTGTGATTGTTTAGCGGGTTCAGAATTTCAGTTCTGGAGATGTGACTGTTGGACAGCAATATAAATATACTAAATGCAACTGAACTGTACATTTAAAATGGGTAAAATGGTAAATTTTTGTGTATATTTCACCGTAATTAAAAAAATAGTTCATAAAAAAATCACTAACCAAACAACCAGTAAGTACTAGAACAAGTACCAATGACAAACCCTAGGGATGGGGACAATCTGATTTCCAGAGTTGCCACATTATGGCATTCAAAATGTCCAGTTTTCAACAAAAAATCACAAGGTATGTAAATAAACAAGAAAGTTTGGTCCATATATAGGGAAAAAATAATAGAAACAGTCTTTAATGAAGCCTGGACATTGGACAGACAAAACTTTAAATTGTCTACTTTATATATGCTCACAGAGCTAAAAGTATTCATGTACAAAATAGAAACCATGAGAATAATGTCTCACCAAATAGGGAATATCAATAAAAAGACAGAAATTATTTTTAAAAATACAGAAATTCTGGAGTTAAAAGTACAATAATTGAAATGAATAATTCACTAGAGGAATTCAAATAGATTTGAGCAGGCAAAAGAAAGAATCATTAAACTTGAAGATGAGCCAATGAGATTATACAGTCTAAAGAGCAGAAAGAAAAAAATAGTGAAAAATGAACAGAACCTAAGAAATCTGTGGGACAGTATTCCACATAATGCGAGCTCTAGAAGGAGAGGAGAGACAGGAACAGAAAGAATATTTGAATAAATAATGGCCAAAAGAAGAATGAGGAAACTCTTTATGTACTAATATAAAAAGATCTATAAGAAATATTGTCAAATAATAAAAGCAGGTGCAAAACTACATATCGTGCCAAAAATGCATACTCTGAATCCAATCATCAAATTGAGGAAACATCAAATTCAAACTGAGAGACATTATAGAAAATAATTGAATCGAACTCTTCAATAGTGTCAAGTTTATTAAAGACAAAGAAAGACTGCAGTATTGCTTCATATTAAAGAAGACTAAGGCCGGGCGTGGTGGCTCACGCCTGTAATCCTAGCTCTCTGGGAGGCCGAGGCGGGCGGATTGCTCAAGGTCAGGAGTTCAAAACCAGCCTGAGCAAGAGCGAGACCCCGTCTCTACTATAAATAGAAAGAAATTAATTGGCCAACTGATATGTATATAAAAAATTAGCCGGGCATGGTGGCGCATGCCTGTAGTCCCAGCTACTCGGGAGGCTGAGGCAGAAGGATCGCTCAAGCCCAGGAGTTTGAGGTTGCTGTGAGCTAGCCTGACGCCACGGCACTCACTCTAGCCTGGACAACAAAGCGAGACTCTGTCTCAAAAAAAAAAAAAAAAAAAAAAAAAGAAGACTAAGGACATATGGCAACTAAATGCAATGTGTGATCTTGGATTGGATCCTGAATCAGAAAAAAAATTTTTTTTTTTGGCTCAAAAAGAGATCATTGAGACAACTGGAAAACTTTGGATAAAGTATAGCTTGATTATTGTATTTATTCAATGTTAATTTCCTGGTTTTGATAATCATATTATGGTTAGGTCTAAGAATGTTCTTGTTTTAGAAAATATAGTCATATACCACATAATGACATTCTGGTCAATGATGAATGACATATATGAATGTGGCCCCATGAAATCATAATACTATATTTTTACTGTACCTTTTCTATGTTTAGATACACAAATACTTCTCATTATGTTATAATTCTCCACAGTATTCATTCAGCACAGTAACATGCTACACAGATTTATAGCATAGGAGCCATAGGTGATACCATATAGCCTAGGTGTGTAGTGGGTTATACTGTCTAAGTTCCTGTAAGTATACTCTATGATGTTGGCACAAGAATGAAATTGCCGGCCGGGCGCTGTGGCACACGCCTTTAATCCTAGCACTCTGGGAGGCCGAAGCAGGAGGATCATTTGAGCTCAGGAATTCAAGACGAGCCTGAGTAAGAGCGAGACCCCATCTCTACTAAAAATAGAAAAAAATTAGCTGACCAACTAAAAATATACAGAAAAAATTAGCTGGGCATGGTGGCGCATGTCTGTAGTCCCAGCTACTCAGGAGGCCGAGGCAGTAGGATCGTTTGAGCCCAGGAGTTTGAGGCTGCTGTTAGCTAGGCTGACACCACAGCACTCTAGCCTGGGAAACAGAGCGAGATTCTGTTTCAAAAACAAAATAACAAAATTGTCTGATTACACATTAAGTGACACATGACTGTATACATTGATGTATTTAGGAGTAACTCACTCTCAAATGTTACAGAAAAAAATTATGTTTTTGCTGTTGCACAAGTGCAAGCACAGAATGGACAGAGTTTTATTTATTTATGGTTGATTGTTACCAGGTGAGTAAGCTACAGCAAAGAGAAGCAAGGGAGATGAATATGTATTCAGGTATGCAGCAATAATCATTGTACCTGAAATCCAAGCCAGGTAAGAAGCAAAATAAGGTTATAAGAGTATGAAGAACAATGAAAAGTGTTAGGATTAAAAGTTTGTAAATCTAGTTGGGGTTGAAGTATTGCAGGTAATAAACAGAGGTGATGAGTTAGAAAGACAGAAATAGTGCTTCAAAGTGAGATTATGGACAAGTTGCAGTTATGATGATAAGTTCTCTGATGTGAGCCTGAGAGTGAGTGGCTGACTAGAGTGGTGGTTAAGATTGTTGGGGGAGAGGTCAGGGAACTAAGAAGCCAGCGACTGAAAGTATAATCTTGGTGGCTATTGAAATCACCAAGTATAAAAAGAGTAGTGTGTGTGAGGGTAAGATGGCCTAAGGGGGGATAAAAAGGGTAGTGTAAAAGAAAGTGGGCCAGGCGTGGTGGCTCACGCCTGTAATCCTAGCACTCTGGGAGGCCAAGGCAGGCGGATTGCTCGAGGTCAGGAGTTCGAAACCAGCCTGAGCAAGAGCGAGACCCCCATCTCTACTATAAATAGAAAGAAATTAATTGGCCAACTAATATATATATATATATATATATATATATATATATATATATATATAATTAGCCGGGCATGGTGGCACATGCCTGTGGTCCCAGCTACTTGGGAAGCTGAGGCAGAAGGATTGCTTGAGCCCAGGAGTTTGAGGTTGCTGTGAACGAGGCTGATGCCACGGCACTCACTCTAGCATGGGTAACAAAGCGAGACTCTGTCTCAAAAAATAAAAAATAAAAAAAGCAGAAAGTGACCTTGAGCAAGGAGTAAAAATCTTTAATATTAAAAAAGAAGAACATGAATTATGAGTTGACAGATGACTGTAATAAAGAAAGGAAGTTGGTGGCATAATTTTCTGACATGAAATTCAAAGCTAGGGTGTTAGGGAAGAGTAAGGAAGAGTCTGGAAGTAACCGTGAGAAGAAAGGAAGGCAATCACTTTTTCTCTGGACCCATTGGTGCTCCAGTTACTGTACCTGCATGACAAATCACCCAGAACAACAATAATCATTCGTTATTTTTCACAGATTCTGTGGGCCAGGAATTTGGAGCAGCCTGAATGGGCAGTCCTCGTTCGCAGTCTCTCATGAGGTGGCCCTCAGTAGTCATGTAGGGCTCCAGTCACCACAAGGCCTGACTGAGGCTGGAGGGTCCACTTTCAAGGTGTCTTACTTACGGGGCTGGCAACCTGGTGCTGCTGGCTGTTGGTCTGGGGGCTCAGTTCCTCTCCACATGGACTTCCCCACAGGGCTGCTTGAGTCCTTATGGCGTGGCAGTGGCTTTCCTCAGAACATGTGATTCAGGACACCAAGGTGAAAGCTACAATGCCTTTTATGACCTAACCTCGGCAGTCACACACTGTCGCTCACACTGCCTTCTACTGGGGTCAGACAGCTCTGATCCACGGAGGGAGGTGACTGCACAGGGAATGAATACCAGAAACCCAGGACCAAAGGGGGCTTCTGAGAGTAAAGCTAGCCCAAGTGATGTGACGGCGTGGGAGAGAATACAGCCCCCACTTGAGAGGGCTGCAGGGAAAGCAGTGTCCTCAGGGGAAAGCCAGGTTTCAGTTATACAGCAAAGTGAAGAGAGACTTTAGAGAATTTTCAGAAAAAAACACAGAGAACTTGGGCTGTGGGGCCTTTTGTTATCTGATCTTGAACTCCACAGCACACCAAGGAAGGAGTCTGGGAGTTGGGGACAGGTGGTGACGCCAGTCGTGTTGAGGAAATAAACCAGCAGGACCACGTGCTGTCCCCAGGGCTGCCCCTTTATTTCGTCCCAAGGAGCCCAGAGGCCAGGTAGGGACAATGTGTCACTTTTTGCCCCTTCACTAAGTAGAATTTTCCTGAAGTATAGCTCTCTAACTTGCATTTAATTATTAGAAAAAGTTTTAAGGACTTTATAAACTTCACTCTTTCAAACTTTTTTTAATGTTCAGTATGACTGGTTTTAGTACAGATCCTTAGAAAATGTCACTATTAGTTTTTATCACTTCTTTTCAGTCCTGCTAACCCATAAATAGTGAATTAATATATCTGCACATGTGCATTCAATTTTGTCCCTTCCTGAAATCTATTCAAACTACAAGAAGAGGAGTGTGGATAGACAGGGAGAGCAAAGAGGAGGCAAGAGGTTTTGAACTTTTACAAAAAAGAAACTTTTATGAGTTGGAAAGCAGTAGAACAAGAGGCAACTGATTTATAAAACTGATAACAACAAGACCCAAACTGACCTTGGGGAAAACTGAGGACCAACCTGATTTATGCCACAGAGACCTCAAAAAGCGTGGGAATTGGCCCGGCACGGTAGCTCACGCCTGTAATCCTAGCTCTCTGGGAGGCCAAGGCAGGCAGACTGCTCGAGGTCAGGAGTTCGAAACCAGCCTGAGCAAGAGCGAGATCCTGTCTCTACTATAAATAGAAAAGAAATTAATTGGCCAACTAATATATATAAAAAAAATTAGCCGGGCATGGTGGTGCATGCCTGTAGTCCCAGCTACTCGGGAGGCTGAGGCAGGAGGATTGCTTGAGTCCAGGAGTTTGAGGTTGCTGTGAGCTAGTCTGACGCCACGGCACTCACTCTAGCCTAGGCAACAAAGCGAGACTCTGTCTCAAAAAAAAAAAAAAGCATGGGAACTGATAACGCCAAAATACTTCTGGAACTGGTGATAAATGAGGCAGTGAGGGGAGGGAAGTAGAATAGCAGCTAAATTAAGAGGTTTGGGGTCAGAAGGCCCCCTCCTCCCCTCTAAGCTGCAAGGCAACTGTATAATTTTCACAGGTACAATGCCTTGTGCTGCAGAAACCGCTCATTGAGGAACCAATAAAGACAAACTGTGGGGTATGAAAACCAGGAAATAGAACTGGGAGGGAGACACACACACACACACACACACACACACACACACACGAAGGCAATCCCCAAGAGGATGCTGAAGGTAGATCCCAGAACGGCAGCTGAGGACGAGGTATAGAAGGCAACCAGAGTTCAGATGGAGCAGGCACCTGAAGGCACAAACTGAGTGCTGTCATCTTCAAGATCCCTGTTGTCCTTTGTCTTCTTTTGAGCTGAGGACAGAATCCCCCCACGACCCACGCTCAGATTCTTTTCCGTACTTAGCTCATGAAGTTCCTATTTTCCCTCTGTGTTCTGCTGCTTCACCCCACAGATTTCCGCGTTGACTTAGTCCTGAGACCTGGAGGTAGCTATGATGGAGTTAGAAGCAGAAAACACAGAGCAGTCCACTCTCTCTGCTCCTATTTTTGCCAGATGTCCAGTATCTAGTCCAGGTCTCAAACTAGTGTGAGTCCCACGCTTTGTGGGAATCCCTGAGGCTCTTGCCCACTGACTTCCCTAAAAGAAAAACTCTCAAGGAACGTGAAACCAGATCATGACCCATTGACTCTAATCTGTTTACTTTCTCCTAAAAGCTTTTGTGTGATAGTGGCAGCACCGCCCTTTTGCTTGCTCAGCAAGATTGGTCCTTGATACTCAGTTTTCTTATTCTCTTTTTTCTTTAACTAAGGAATCTATTGTTTAGGGATACATACATGGACAATATATCTATAAACTAAAACAAGACACGGGGCTGGGCACGGTGGCTCATGCCTGTAATCCTAGCACTCTGGGAGACCAAGGCTGGTGGATTGCTCAAGGTCAGGAGTTTGAAACTAGCCTGAGCAAGAGCGAGACCCCATCTCTACTATAAATAGAAAGAAATTAATTGGCCAACTAAAATATAGAAAAAATTAGCCGGGCATGGTGGCACATGCCTGTAGTCCCAGCTACTTGGGAGGCTGAGGCAGAAGGATTGCTTGAGCCCAGGAGATTGAGGTTGCTGTGAGCTAGGCTGACGCCACGGCACTCACTCTACCCTGAGCAACAAAGTGAAACTCTGTCTCAAAAAATAAAATTAAATTTAAAAAAATATAAGTTAGAGAAAGGGATAAGATTTTCTGGGTCAGTAAAATGAAATGCACTGGATAGAACAAGACTGGTAAAATAAGGATGTGTGTGAAACAGAAGTTAGTATTGGGGTAAAAAGAAAAAAGTGCAAGTTGATAAAGTTCCTAGGTCATTTGCTGAGGGTATTGAGTTTCTAGATTCACATTTCATTAAACTATAAATTATTTAAATCCACCTTGACCCAATTTCTGAAATGAGATGCCTTATATTATCTAATGTAGCACTATAACCTATGGTGTTAAATAAATATAACATACTGAATTTGACCTACCATCTCTCTCATCCCTCTCCTATGCCTTTGCCTCAATGATATCCATCCACCTCTCAATTTTAGCATTGCTATTTTAAGTAGAAATGCTTTACTTTTACAAATATATAAGCAAATGTTTTCCAATAGACTACTGATAGTATAATTAAATTCAGAGATCACCAAACATGTTGAGACAATGTTTTCCTTTATATATAATGCTCTTTCTGGAAATTAGACATTTTTAGAAACTATGTTATCTATTCATTTAATCTAATAGGCCACAGGAGTATTATTTAATAAAAATCTCTAGTGAGATCATTAGCAATTTAGCAGTTACAATTCATGGGTAAGTGTTAATTCTGCACACTAAAAATTAGAATACAAATTGTGTTCATTGTGATTTGAAACTCAGGCTGAAAATATGTAAACTATAAAATGTGTAATATTTTTTAGTAGCTATGTTTGTTAGAAATGTATTAGAAGAGAATACAAATATCAGTGGGTATCTTACCTTGGATCATTTAAAAATGTGCATTTAAAAATGTGTACAACCCCTGGAAAACAGCATCTATGTTTTGGATTGTATGTATTTGGATCGTAGAACAGAACAAAGATATTGGAGAAAGAAATGTAGACTTGAATTCTCTATTTTCTCAAAGCGAAGGCTGCACATTGAAGATCCTTTCTATAACAAGAGGCAAAAGTGATCAAAATGGGTAGGTGTCTTAATGAAGAAACACTACTAATATATTTAAGATATATCGCTTGAGACTCTTAGTGAGAACTTCTCAGAACAAGATGCTCCTCTGACCATATTCAACATGACTGGGAAAATCATAGTAGTTATTTTTTCTCAGTGAGAGTTTCCGTGGAAGAGGAAAGGAAATGTCTTCAGTTCAGTTCCCTAGAAGCCTGAGAAAGAGATTCCTGTGAAAGCAGCTTATGGAGCGGGTGCTGCTCAGTGACACTAGTGAGGGAGCGAGGGAAGCAGGAAAGGGAGAGTGGAAGACACCAATATGTGTGCCCATGGGGAGCTCTGGAGTGTGAATGTCATCACAGACTTGTGTCACCTTGAGGAAGGAGGATTGGTCTTTGATACCCTCATATTGGCGTGGGTCCATTCGGGTGGTGGCTGGGGGAAGAGAGGGCTTGAGCTTCCAGGCATTGCCAGCTATGGCAGCACTGTTGGTTGCAGGCAAGTTTCAGTACAAACGCACTGCTACGAGTCCTTAGCAGCCATCTCTCCATTAGAGAACAGGTGAACTGGCCTAGTAAATGGGATATGGTATAACACAATATGGATATAATACAGAAAATATTTGTAAGACCTCACTATTTACATTAGTTGCCCATTTTGACTCAAGAACATTTTTGCTAATAGCCATTAATATATTAAAAATAAAACTGGATTCTAATCTTTAAATACCTTTTTATTTAGCATCTGGGTTCATTGATATTTAATACTTTTAAAAAGCAAAATGAAAAGGTTAAATTACCTTTCATAAAAGTTACTGAAGTCTTCAGTTTAAGTAAAGCATATAGTTATATGTTTAAGAGGAAATGTTTTAAGTAAAATAGTGAATTTGAAACCTGACTCTAGTGCTCACTAGCTGTTTGATATGTGCAAGTTACTTCTGTGTGCCTCATCTGCTGCATTTGGGGAAAAGGGGAATAAAAACAGTAACGTCTTCTTAGTTTACTGTGAGGATTAAAGAATAGATGATGGAGTTCATTTCTAGATCTGGTAATAGGTTGGGCCACACATTTGGACCAAACTTCCTACTAAAAATGCTCTATAAAACATTTTTTTAAAAAGCTTCTGTAAAGGATCAAAAAACTGACAAGACAGAATTATCAGGCCAATAACTAAGGGACCCAGAAACATGATTGAAGTAATGAAGCTGCTTTTGCCCTGAATCTGACCAAACCCTGCGGTTTACTTTTCAAGGCCTGGCGAGATGGAGAGAAGACAAACCCTCAATGTGGAGAGTCTAATGGGAAACCACCAATCCATAAAGCTGGGAGCGAACTCAAAGAAAGCCCATCCCATGACCTCACTCCAAAGGGATCAGAACATGAGTTGGGAAGCACATACCTGAACATTTGTAAGTGTAAACCAGCCCTTATGCTGATTTGCAGACCATATTCAAAGAAATGAATAGGTGATCCAAAGAAACTTCAAGCTGTACATTTAGATTAATGTCATTCTAGAATTCCTTTTTTATAGAATTCCAGCTAATAAATATAGAAGGAAATTAAGGCTGAATAATATTAAAGTCAAAAAAAAGAAAAAAAAATACAAGGAATGATAAAATTAGATATAATAAATATACAGTGATGGATCTAGACTTGTGCTCTCCAATACAGTAACCACTATCCACATGTTGCTATTTAAAGCTTATTAAAATTAAGTAAAATTAAAATTTAGCTCCTCAGTCACACTACCACATTTCCAGTGCTCAACTGAGGAGTGGCTACCATATCAACAGCATAGACTTAAAACATTTCCATCACTGCAGAAAGTTCTGCTGGGCTGCCCTGGTCAAGGAAATGATCAATGATTGCTAAAACCATTAGATGAAACATGAGGATGTTAAAATGGATGAATTTGGCAACATATAAACAGATGATCAATCTTAATGAGCACACACACATACACCCATGCAAACACACATGATTTTTTAAAACACATACAGCCATAATAGGACTTGTATACATAATCTAAAACTACAAATCAACAATAAAAAGCAAGACAACCCAATTTTTAAATGGATAAAATATTATAATTTAATGTCTGGAGAGCTCCAACAAATTGGCCACTGAATTTGGGGTAGCATGACTTAAAATACAGGTGATACAGCACATGCAAAATTCTGTTTGGGAAGACACTTCAAAGAGACAAAGCTGCAGAGAGGTACATTTGTAATTGTGCTATTTGTTATTTAAGCAACTCTATAAATAACAGGGATTTGATTATCTAATCATGGTTAAACATTCTCCTGAGCATCACGAAAGAGGACAGTATGAGTGAACCCTCAAAACTTAATTGGCAGCACTTTAACAAAAGTAATACCAATAGATGCTGCTATAAGAAAGAAATGTATTTGGAAGTGGTGTCTTGCCCATTTATTTAATTTTTAATTTTAACTTTTTTGAGTAGTTAAGAGTCACATAATTAAAAATCAGGAAATATGTTCCATTAATTTTGAAGTAGTCACTTTCTGAGGAGTTTTGCATTTGATAATTAGTTTTATATACAATCAGGCCAACATTTACCTGGAATCCTTCTAAAAGTATTCAGTAAGCACTTACATTTTAACTGATGCTATGACAGTCAGTCTGGCTTTTAACTCACAAGTAGGGTTGCTAAAATTTCTGTCATTTGAAAACTACCTGCATGATTTTTGCCATATGCTCTTACTTCCTGTGATTTTATGTACTTAATATTTTTTTAAGTGACTCACTTAAAAAAATACTGAATAGTTTGGCCTCCTCCCTAACTAAGCAAATCCTTGAAATCATGGATTTAAAGTACTAAATGTTTGCCTCTATACATTAAAATGCATGTTATTTATCTCTCTCCTAAAACTGTCTCATGGACACAGATGGTGCCTTGCAGATTCCCTTTTGAAGAAAGACTTGCTGCCCAGCTGCCAGGAATGTGGTCAGCAGACAACCTCCAGCTATCACCTTCTGGGTCTGCAGATGCTGGGAAGCACCTAATCGGAAGTGACAGCCTCACAGGCAGCCTGTATCTGGGAACGAGGAGAGGCCAGGGTATATGGGCCTGGCCATTTCAGGCTGAAATATCTCTGGAGATATTTACTTTAGAGCTTCTGCCCAGGAGTGGCCAAGTATAAGTCAGGCCTGCTTTGCACTTGACTTCTTCTCTGCCCCACAATGCTTTTGCCCCCTTCCTTTCTAAATTATTCCTAATTAACAATTTGTACCCTGATCGCCATCTCAGCGTCTGCTCCTAAAGAATCCAACCTGCATTAATACCATGCTTAGGGAAGTACTGTCATAAATCATTTTTTAGCAACTATCAAAAGAGCTTTATAAGGACTTTTAAATAAAGCCTACAATTTAAAAATAAAGGCCATGAATATGATTTTATGCTATGAAGGCAATTTGGGGCTTTTATACAAGGTGTCCCAAAACTCTTGGTGCAATTCTAAGTCATCAAGTAGAGGCTAAATGTGCTAGCTATTGGGTAGTCATAACAATAAAGGAGCTATTGAGATGATGGTTAAAAATCACACTAAAAAAATTATCTTGATTAAAAAAAATTGAATCCCAGGACAAATGCTGTTTTTGAAAAAATGGAATTAAATTATACTGTTATAATTATATTCACAAACTAAGCCTGTGTATGACAAAATTGAAAAATGTTGCAGAATTTTAGTTCCTTTTTAAAATCTCCTGCATAGAGAGAAATTGGCAGAAAAGAAACTGTTCATTCATTCAGTAAATACCTGAAACTGTTGTAATAGAATCCTGTTTAAAATCAACAGGTATAATGCTTCAATTTCATCATTTAGGAAAAACTCTGAGTGTCAGATTATTTTGAGTGTGAGTCAGAATACCCGTGAACCAGTAGAGCACTGCTGAATGCCAGTACCAAGGGACATCTTAAAGGATAAATGGTTCCACAAAATCTTATAATGCTGAAATTAAGATAAAGTTTGTTAACATTTGGGAGAAGATTTACTTAAATTTAAGTCTCCTGTGTTACCTTGCATAGCTAAGCACTGTATAAAGATAGTTGTTCCCCAAAACTTGCCCCCAGGTAAGAATTGCTGGGATGTTTGTTAAATTGATTCCCCTACCCTATCCCTAGACTAGCGATCCCAATTCATTCTGGGTTGGGACAGGGCCTGGGAATCTGTATTAACACAATCCCATGTTTCTTATATTCAGACAAGTTTGCAAAACGCCTAATGAAGATGTGTAATTGTTTAAAACATTAAGCCTGCTTTAAACAGTCATCCATTGCTGGGCTTATGGGCTGTGATATGTATTCATGGACACCTGAATACAGATTTGTATTATGTCCCGAGCACTGTGAGGAGACAACAGTTTATGCCTTCTATGACTACAGTCTGGTTAGCTTCACTTGGTTCCAGGAACAGAATATACCCCAAATCCTGGTCAGCTGACAAAGCAAGCCACGAATTGTGAAGAGAATTGAAAGCTCCTGAATTGAAAAATTAAAATCTACTGCCATTTCTAGAAAAGTGCAAGTTTAAAAATCAAACAAAAACAAGATTATTTTTTTATTAGGTAAAACCTGTAAGTATTTTTAAGCCACCACTATTTATTTATTTATTTAGGGACAGTGTCTAACTATTGCCCAGGTTAGAGTGCCGTGGCGTCAGCCTAGCTCACAGCAACCTCAAACTCCTGGGTTCAAGCAATCCTTCTGCCTCAGCCTCCCGAGTAGCTGGGACTACAGACATGCACCACCATGCCGGCTAATGTTTTTTTAATATATTTTTAGTTGGCCAATTAATTTCTTTCTATTTTTAGTAGAGACGGGGTCTCGCTCTTGCTCAGAGCTGGTTTCCAACTCCTGACCTTGAGCAATCCTCCTGCCTCGGCCTCCCAGAGTGCTAGGATTATAGGTGTGAGCCACCGCGACTGGCCCACTACTATATATTTCTTAGTGTAAAACTACTTTAAAACAGATGTCTCTTAATGATAATTAGTTTTTTTTTTTTTTGGTAAACTTATTATTAAAGTATGACATACATGCAGAAAAGTGCTTAAATCATGTGTATGAATTTTTACAAAGTGAACACACATACGTTAGCAAGACCCACATCAAGAACCAGAACATCATCAACACCCCAGATACCCCCCTTAGGCTACCTTCCTGTTATTAACATTCCTTTCCTACTATGTGTAACTGCTATCCGGACTTCAAACACCATAGATAAATTTGGTTTCTGAATTTTATATAAATAGAATCATACAGCACATATTTTTTTTGTTTGACTTCTTTATTCAACTTTGTAGATTCTATCAGAATAGTTCTCCAAAGTGGTTGTACAAATGTACACTACTCACAAAAATATATGACAGCTCTGGTTATTCCACATCCTCATCAGTGCTTGGCATTCTCTATCCTTTCCATTTTAGCCAGTTTGGTAGGTATGAAAAGGTATAATATTGTATTAATTTGCATTTCCCTGATGACTTGAAGCTGAGCACCTTTTTTATATAACTGGCCATTTTGTGGGATGCCTGTTAATTCTTTTATGGATTTATCTACTAGGATCTGTTTTTTTTTTAATTTTAGGAATTTTTTTTTTATTCTGGATACAAGTCCTTTGTAAAATATTTATTATTGTTTATATTCTTGTTCTTCCCTTTTTAAAAGACCTCTGTATAATTTTGATAACAATGGTTCCTATCTATTTCTAAACTCATCCTCCTAAACTCTGGCTCAAACTCTAACAATTTCTTAATCACATTTTCCTTCTTTAAATGAGTGAACCATCATACTACACATACTGCCCAACTTGACTAGCCAGTAATTTCTCCCTACTTATCCTCTGGTTACTTTATCTCACATTCATCCCACCCAACTTATGGGTTCTGAGTGAAAAGTACACATATTAGGAAAAGATACACAGTATGATTGAGTGTAAACAAAGATACTGGAAATCAGGAGGTCAGAATTTTGCTACTAAGTAGCTGTGTGACACTGAGCAAATCAAACAGCTAACCTTTCTGGACTTCAATCTCCTCTTCTGTATGAGAGGGCTGGAATAAATGATCAAAATTTAAGAAGCTGCTTTACTTGCAGGAGTTTGTTTACTTATAAAAAGATGTTTAAGAAACATCTTTTCTCCTAAGAGAGTCCCTGATCCTTTCACGTGGTGTTTCCTTAAATTTGCAGAATGGCTTTTTGGTTACTGATTGAATAACTTTTTTTCCCCTGGGTTTGTAAGAAGCCTGAAGTTGTTGCTAATAGTGACCCACTTTTATCTCCTCAGCCACGACTACCATTTTAGCACATACCAACCCAGCCTCCCAATTGCCAACACCTAAATATTTTGGCAGAGGGTTTCCTGTGGCCACCTGTGCCTGATCTATCTGTATGCATGTGCTGGGCATTAACTCTCGTCTGGAAGATTGACAGTAGCTGGCTGTCAATCAATGACTGATGGCAGTACCCTAGTTTTCTGCACCCTAGCTGGGATAACTGAGATGTGTGTTCTACACTTGCTCTCAGAACTCTCCAGCAGGACTGTGCTCCATAGGCAGGGGTCCTCAAACGTTTTAAGCATGGGGCCAGTTCACTGTCCCTCAGACCGTTGGAGGGCTGTTGGAGAGTGCGGCCCACATTCCACACATGCGCACTGTGGGCCCAGGATGAGTTGGCTGCCAAGCAGGACAGGCAGTGGCGGCAAAAACACCCGGAGGGCCGGATAAATGTCCTTTGCGGGCAGCAGTTTGAGGACGCCAGGTCCAAAGTGTTAATTTGCTTGATAATGAACACCTTTATTGGCTTCCTTCCATTCTGTCTCAATTCTCTACTTCTTTGCTGGTGTCTCCTGGTGTCATCTCCCAAATAAACTAATTAAACTCAAATACTTGTCTCAGAGTCAACTTCTGGGGGGGAATTCAAACTAACCTCTTAGAACAACATCAGTAGCATTTTATCACAACCCACTTGAGAAAGTTGGCTCACTCAATATTATAAAGAGTTGTTTAATCCACACTGCTTTTTCACTCCTTTGGAAATTGTTAAAAATACAACATTCAAGGAAATAAAATATGTCCTTGATAACATATTGGATTGCTACAATGCATATTGCTACACCTTAAGTCAGTCGGCTTGCAAAATCATAAATCAAAAAACAAGGCTTTAGTTTACTTGTCAAAAATTGAAATGAGTATCACTGATCTCCTTTAATTCAGAAGTGAATTTTTAGAAACATTTACTTTCTCAATTTCAAGTAATATTCAGAATTAAATGAGATTCTCTGTAGTGTATTTCCAAATCATTGTGTGATGTTTATAGGACTTTTTACAGGCTATAGTGAGGGCTGCAATTCAATTTCAAAATCTTAAGTAACAATCTATAAAGAAAGGGGGAAAAAATTTAAAAAGTCATGTTGAAACAGTATGTCAAAATATAAGGTACATTTTTTTTTAGCAGATCTTGCCACACAAAAAAAAGAAAAAAAATGTTAATTTAAATCCACATTTTATTCTTTCACAGATTTTTAACAATTATACACAACTTTTAACATAAAGATAGTGAAATCTCAAGAATAAGGAGGCAATATATATGGCCTCTTCAATTCACTCTTCAGGATGGAAGGAAAGTTCCAAAGGGTACAAGTGTGAGATTTAACACTGGAAATATACATATGAAACTTGTTTAACTGGCTCCACTTAGGACCAGGCACAGCACAATAAATATAGAACTGCATCATCTTTTTAAAAGATCGTTGTAATTTTAACACATTCTTCCTAAAGAAATACGATCAGTGACCAATTTGAAATTCTACAACATATACGTGAAGGGAAACTTACAATGAGTATCTGAGCATAGTTCTAGCATCTTCACACTCATACATCAACATTCTCAAAATGAGTAAGAATGACTCAAATTCAAAACACCAAAAACAAATTTGGTCAAACTTTCTTCATCATATCATTCATTACTATCACAATCTGAGTTTGCTGTTAGGTTTAAGGTAAGAATAGAAAGCTTTTGAAATCGTTTAATTTCCACTAGTCTTAGGGCCACTGAGTAGGAGGCCACATTGGAAGCAAACCGATTAAGCAGCACCATTAAGTCCACATCTCAACAAATCACTGCATAATTTTTATCTGTCAATATTCTGAAAGGCTAAAAAAACTAGTATGGAAGAATACCTTTCCTTGGTAACAGGTCACTGTAAAAACATGCAATCTGCAAGAATTTAAACAAAACTATACCTGAATTCTCTACTGATTGTATCTTTCCTTAACAGACCAAAAGAAATGCACTACTTCAAAATTTAAATAACAACATGCCAGGGCATAAAATAAACATTTTATTTATGCTATTACATTTGGGTATTTGAGATTGTTAAACATGTTCACATCCCCTTTCCTCTTCCCAAAGAGGAACAATGGTGCCAGCACTATTGGTCAGAAAGAGTTAATAGGAAACTTGCTCTCAGAGCTATTCTACAGTGTGTCGTCTTATACAAACACAGAGATTATTTTTAAACATATACTTAAAAGACAGGATAAAATGATCTTTTCCATATGACTCAGATTCTGTTATCAGCAGATACAAGAATTTCATTCCTATTAAACAGAATGGAAACTGTTATGCTGCTGCAGCCATAGATATTCTGAGAAACCTTTTGAACCAGTGAATCAAAAAACACATGAAAGAAGTAATATTTTCTACCATTGGTAAACTGGCTGTTCAAAAATTCAACAAGCAAATAAACATGCAAACATGTAACAGATGTTATTATTTTGTAAAAACATAATGCCACTCTGGCCCCAAGAATCTCTACAGCCCAGCTGGTCCTTAAAGGTGCAAACAACCTTTAACCACTACTAAATATCTTCTCTCTGGCATATGACTGCCCATCACACTGCCACATGATTCTTAGAAGTTTGGGCTTCTAAGATGTTTGAAGAAAAGAGAGTATGATGTGGATCAAATTTTCAGTGATTGCTTTAAATATATTTCAAAAAGAATTTCCTAGTAATGCAGTGTATAATAGTCCTTGATACTAAATTTTTCCTAGTGAAATAAAATATGCTTTAACAAGACAATGTTGACCTAAGTTTGACCGCCTGGCTCTTTTTTCACTTTTTTAGAGCATACTGATTCACATATTGTGCTGAAACCCACAAATGCCTATTTTAATACAGTATAGTTCCCAACAGTTTCCCATAAATATTCCTGATTTATATTGGGGGAAGCAATGCATAATTGGAACATTAATCATTTAAGTTTTTAAAAAGTAATTATTTCCTGCAAAGCAATTACTTTGCAAAATGCTAAGCTGCAAATGACCTTATCTCATAGATACTGAGTCAAACAGTACCTGTCAAAAGGTATAAAAATCTGGCCTTCCATTCCAAATCCACTGCAAAGAGAGTACATGCAGTAGTCCTGTTTACAATTTAATGGAGATCGGGAAAGGGCAAACTTAGGACAAGGAGTGTCATCACCCTACATACAAGTTTACAGTAGTATAGCCATTATATATCATATTTACTACATTCACCACTTTGGACAAAGGATCAGGGAGGCCCTTCACAACGCCAAAACAAAGGAATGTTTGTTTTATATAAGACCTACCAAATAAACAGGGAAACAAATGATAATACACATAGGCACTAGTCTCAAAGCTGCACAATAGAGAAGCAAAGAGTCTGAGATGAGGAATTTAGGAAAATATACACATATGAGCTTGCTGAGGCAAAGGAGGAAATAAGTCACAGTTCTAATCTTCAAGGCTACGGAATGCATTCTGCATATCTTCAAGAAGCTGTGCATAGTCGCTCTTGATCTTTCCCTCACCATCTTTCACTGGATCCTGAAAAAAGACATGACAAATTCAATTTACCTTTCTTTTTTTGAAACAGTCTCGCTTGTTGACCAGGCTAGAGTGAGTGCCGTGGCGTCAGACTAGCTCACAGCAACCTCAAACTCCTGCCTCAAGCAATCCTTCTGCCTCAGCCTCCCGAGTAGCTGGGACTACAGGCATGCGCCACTATGCCCGGCTAATTTTCTATATATATTAGTTGGCCAATTAATTTCTTTCTATTTATAGTAGAGACGGGGTCTTGCTCTTGCTCAGGCTGGTTTCGAACTCCTGACCTCGAGCAATCCGACCGCCTCAGCCTCCCAGAGTGCTAGGATTACAGGCGTGAGCCACCGCACCCTGCTTCAATTTACCTTTGGAAAATAATTTTCACAATGTATGGTAAGTTACTTGTATTTAATGTATTTTGAGTAGTAGGTTAAGTGAGGTATACTGGTAAACCACAAACAGGAGCCAAAACTATCCTCATTTTCCATTTTTTCTTAAGGGTATAAATGTGTAAATAGAGTCATAATCCAACCAACCAGAGAGAAAACAATTTAAATTTTGTATTTTGCCTGCTAACTACATGCAATGACCAATGTCTTTATCCTCAACAACATGCACAATATTGGGAAATTATGCAACGCCACACATTAGATGTATTAATATATGACTACATACACATGATAATTAGGAATTAATTTAATCAAAACAGAATTTACTATTTGAGATCTGATAAGTATCACACTGGGATGGAAAAGTAAATTTAGGAAATAATAAGGAAAATGCACAAAATCAAGTATTCAAACTGTTAGGGACCGACCTTCCACAGCCCCACCGGACAGAAAAGCAGAGACATTGAGGATGCAATCACACAAGAGGAGGTTTATTTTTTGGCTAGCCAGGGTCCAAGCCCCAGAGCACCAACGCAGTGGCCACTCTCGCAGGCAAGGACTCTCCTTTGTGTGTTAGTCTCTTTTTATAATTTAGTTGTTTATATACTGGTCATGCATCCACCCCCACAGTGATTTTCACTTCAGCCTGCCCCTGATAGGCCCTAACCTGTTCCGGATCCTAGCTGAGAGACTCAGGTTTTTGCTCTCTTTGTCTTTTTCTTTGCATCTCATAATATACTCATAATGCCTTGCGGTTAGCAAACAAGCAGTAAACAGAAGCTGGAAGGTGTCTATTGTCCTTATAGCCCAGGATCTTATAAAACAACCACATATTGTCCACACCAACTGGAAATTTCCTAAATGCCTGAGAACAGGAAAATAATACTCTTCAGCCACAATATAAGGCTACAGAAGAATATTTAAAGACACATAAAAAAATACCTTAAAATGTTAACTTGAAAAAAAATGTTAATTTGATATAATGAATATAAAAATAGAAAAAATATAACTTTAATCATACTATAAGAAACTATCTCTACTATATTTCCTTTTCATCCTCTTCCTATGAATATATAATTTTCAAAGACAATATGTGGATCAAATTACATATGAAATTTTTATAATCGGATTTTTTTCACTCTATATACCTTAAGCATCTCTCCATGTCTTTGGATATTTTTTACAAAAAGATTTAATGCCTTCATAATATTCTATCTTATGGACATTCCATAATGTACTATTGGCTCTGTTTATTCTTGCATGATATTTAAGAAGTTTAACAACCTTTTACATATATCCATATCAAAAATCTGATTATTTTCTTGTTCTATATACCTCAAAGTGGAATGATAGGACCCAAAGGGTGTGAATGTTTTAAAATTCTTGATACAGTGACTATTTATTTGCACAGGTTTACTTTCAATCTATAGTATAAATGAACACACATTATATGTACACATTTTTAAAATCTTATATTGTGTATACACTCAGACGATCATTCTCTTTCTTTTTTTGAGACAGAGTCTTACTTTGTTGCCTAGGCTAGAGTGAGTGCCGTGGGGTCAGCCTAGCTCACAGCAACCTCAAACTCCTGGGCTCAAGCAATCCTGCTGCCTCAGCCTCCCAAGTAGCTGGAACTACAGGCGTGTGCCACCATGCTTGGCTAATTTTTTCTCTCTATATATTAGTTGGCCAATTAATTTCTTTCTATTTATAGTAGAGACAGGGTCTCACTCTTGCTCAGGCTGGTTTCGAACTCCTGACCTTGAGCAATCCGCTCGCCTAGGCCTCCCAGAGTGCTAGGATTACAGGCGTGAGCCACCGCACCCAGCCCAGACAATCATTCTCAATAAGTGATTAGTAAATATGCCTGGATGTTATAACTTATGATAATTAAATAAAATTCAACTAATCAAATATTTTAAAAACAATCTTATACATTTGAGTTTCTACTAATAATTTCATTTTATATTTTTATCTTGTGTACTTCCAAAAGAACAAGAGGCCACTTAAAAGTTAAAAATGATGTGTAATACATGACATTTAAAAGAAGTAAACAGAATAGACATCATTTCAGAAGAACATGGGGGCTAGACATTAACAGGTACTTGAAGTAAGGTAATTGCTACTTAGCTATGAATTAAGTTCTAAATTGCCTGGCAGCTAAGACAAAAGGAAAAACACATCAGCATTTATGTTAGACATGACATACTATAATTTTTATCATCAGAACTCCTACTGGAACATAACTTTGAGGACTGTATCAGTTTTACACAAACTAAACATGTGTGGAAAAGATAAATGCAAGTTTCACACACCAGGTTTGGGACTCAAAGAGTTAGAAAAATTAAAAAGAAACATTTCCTACTAAAAAAAGTTACAGTAGAAATAAAATATACCTTGAATTTCATGGAGGAAAGTCTATACAGGATCTCTCCCATGTGCTCACGGATAATGGACCATGTGATTTTATTATCACTCTGGGCAGTGGTTTCCACAGCTCTACGGGCCATATCATAAAATGCAATCATGTTGGACAGCATCCCTACTGTTTTATAGAATGGGCAGAACCTAGGATAAATGAAGGTCAAAAAATTAACAAAAACAAATGCCACAGTAGTTTCATACTTTATAAAACCTAGTTTATCTATAAACTACCAGAGCATTAGTTTCTTTATTTAAATATGCAGACTGCTTTTATTTACTGGATGATAAGGAATAAAAAAAGAATAGTGGAAAATACCAATAACTACTTAACCAGAGTTTTTGGACAGACCAGTCTCAGGAGATGGCATAGCCATATGCAGATATATATTCCTTTATTTATTTTAAGGGTGATATTTATTTTTCTGTTAAAGTCACTAAACAGGAAAACAATGAAATAGTATTGCTATAAGCTAATGACTCTCCAAGGGTTTGTTTTTGTATAATCCAGTTAAATAAGTAACCCAAACGGTAAAATAACTGAATTGTAAAGACTCCCTTGTGATACGGGGTTAGGGTTTAATGAATAATACGAAAACAAGAAACTGCAAGTCCCTAAAGTTAATAGTAGTTCTTATCCCTTAATGCGTTCATTTCCATTTACCCATACCTTTTAATTACAAAGACACATGAACAAATATTCAACTTCGAGCACACAGGGTCTCACCAACTTCCTGACACATTTAAACACATTTGCATACACAACTTCGTAATACTCCTATTAAACCATTTCCACAGGACTGTCCCTTGTTGAGATATCTTTGTGTGAGTGTAGCAGATTTCTGAGGTTTACTGATGTGGTGTATTTTCTGCTTGCCTTACATTCTGGTAATCCTACTTGCTCAATTCCCTCTTCAGTCTTATATGGGACCAAACAATATTTGAGGGAGAAAAGATAGCCTGGGATAAAAAAAAAAGCTCAAATTCTTAAAGTCTAAAAGAAAAGGGAACTTTAAACAAGCCTTGGTAGTAGCACAGACAATATTGAAAAAAAAGCAAGCACTGGGCAGGGCTATAAGAGGGTCTTTTGTAGAAAGAAAGAGAAATAGGACTCTAGGAAAATGAGGAAGGAAAGCAGAACATAATTATTTAGGGAAAGAGTAAAAGACTATGGGCAGTAAAGAGATGTGAAGAAAGTTTCTGAGGGAGGCAATGATCCCCAAATTCTGCACACCAAGCCATAAATTAATCAATCTAATTATAGATGATTACATGAGTGAAAATACTGCCATAATTGGACAAATAGAGCAAATCAAGACAAGGAAACATTAGGTCATTAAATGTCTGCTATGAATATACAAAGTATACCAACATACAGTCAGAGTATATAAGCCTGTATGAAGGGACCAAAAAAAAAAATGTTTTTAATGTGTAGGGAGCTCCTTCACCAAAACAATAGAAAAATCCTCAAATAAAAAAAAAAATCATGTGCTCGCTTCGGCAGCACATATACTAAAATTGGAACGATACAGAGAAGATTTGCATGGCCCATGCGCAAGGATGACACGCAAATTCGTGAAGCATTCCATATTTTTATCCTGAATACATGTCTAACAGTCGTCCTTGCATCGTTGGCCATTGCTTTTCACTGCCTCTAAAAGATAAAAGTTGCTCCAGAAATTGGAGATATATTTGATTTAAAAGAAAAAACTTGAACAAATGGACAATATGTCTATTACGAACACACCAACAAGTAATGGTGCCTGTCTGAGCATTGTGCATAGTTTGATGTGCCATAGACAAGGTGGAGAGAGTGAAACATTTGCAAAAAGAGCAATTGAAAGTTTGGTAAAGAAGCGGAAGGAGAAAAAAGATGAATTGGATTCCTTAATAACAGCTATAACTACAAATGGAGCTCATCCTAGTAAATGTGTTACCATACAGAGAACGTTGGATAGAAGGCTTCAGGTTGCTGGTCGGAAAGGATTTCCTCATGTGATTTATGCTCATCTCTGGAGGTGGCCTAATCTTCATAAAAATGAACTAAAACATGTTAAATACTGTCAGTATGCCTTGTGATAGTGTCTGTGTGATAGTGTCTGTGTGATAGTGTCTGTGTGAATCCATATCACTATGAACGAGTTGTATCACCTGGAATTGATCTCTCAGGATTAACAGTGCAGAATAATGCTCCACCAAGTATGTTGGTAAAGGATGAATATGTTCATGACTTTGAGGGACAGCCATCGTTATCCACTGAAGGACATTCAATTCAAACCATCCAGCATCCACCAAGTAATCGTGCATCGACAGAGACATACAGCACCCCACCTCTGTTAGCCCCATCTGAGTCTAATGCTACCAGCAACGCCAACTTTCCCAACATTCCTGTGGCTTCCACAAGTCAGCCTGCTAGTATACTAGCAGGCAGCCATAGTGAAGGACTGTTGCAGATAGCATCAGGGCCTCAGCCAGGACAGCAGCAGAATGGATTTACTGGTCAGCCAGCTACTTACCATCATAACAGCACTACCACCTGGACTGGAAGTAGGACTGCACCATACACACCTAATTTGCCTCACCACCAAAACGGCCATCTTCAGCACCACCCGCCTATGCTGCCCCATCCCGGACATTACTGGCCAGTTCACAATGAACTTGCATTCCAGCCTCCCATTTCCAATCATCCTGCTCCTGAGTATTGGTGTTCCATTGCTTACTTTGAAATGGATGTTCAGGTAGGAGAGACATTTAAGGTTTCTTCAAGCTGCCCTATCGTTACTGTTGATGGGTATGTGGACCCTTCAGGAGGAGATCGCTTTTGCTTGGGTCAACTCTCCAATGTCCACAGGACAGAAGCCATTGAGAGAGCAAGGTTGCACATAGGCAAAGGTGTGCAGTTGGAATGTAAAGGTGAAGGTGACGTTTGGGTCAGGTGCCTCAGTGACCACATGGTCTTTGTACAGAGTTACTACTTAGACAGAGAAGCTGGGCGTGCACCTGGAGATGCTGTTCATAAGATCTACCCCAGTGCATATATAAAGGTCTTGATTTGCGTCAGTGTCATCGACAGATGCAGCAGCAGGCGGCCACTGCACAAGCTGCAGCCGCCGCCCAGGCAGCAGCCGTGGCAGGAAACATCCCTGGTCCAGGATCAGTAGGTAGAATAGCTCCAGCTATCAGTCTATCAGCTGCTGCGGGAATTGGTGTTGATGACCTTCGTCGCTTATGCATACTCAGGATGAGTTTTGTGAAAGGCTAGGGACCGGATTACTCAAGACAGAGCATCAAGGAGACCCCTTGCTGGATTGAAATTCACTTACACCGGGCCCTCCAGCTCCTAGATGAAGTACTTCACACCATGCCAATTGCAGACCCACAGCCTCTAGACTGAGGAATTTCTTTTTACTGCTGGGGCCCTTAACATTAGCAGGATGGTGGACTATAAAATACAATCCTGTTTATAATCTGAAGATACATTTCACTTTTGTTCTGCTTTATCTTTTCATAAAGGGTTGGAATATGTGTTTGCTGCCTTGCTCCTAGCAGACAGAAACTGGATTAAAACAATTTTTTCCCCTTATTTAGAACTTTTCAGGCATGGCTCAGAGCTTGAAGATTAGGAAAAACACATTCTTATTAAATCTTCACCAGTTATGTATGAAGGAATCATTCCTGTGCTGGAAAGTTTAGCTCTTTAAACTGTCTTAGAGCCTTTTATATGCAGAACATTGATAGGTGTTATTCTACAGAATAAATCCAATATAACTGATTTTAAAGGCAGAGAAGTTCTCAAAGTTAATTCACCTATGTTATTTTGTGTGCAAGTTAGTATTGTTGAACATACACTTTACTCCAAAAACATTGTGCCATGTGGGTGAATTAATTTTACCAAGAGCAAATTTGTGTTTAAAAAATAAGATAGCAATGTATTATATAACCTTTCATCCAAAATATTTTTTGCAAGTTAAACTAGTGAAGACGATTTCAATTCAAATTGTCTTACAACTTCAGTTTTATTTTTGCCAAGGCAAAAAACATTAATCTGTGTGTATATTGAGAATTTCTTAGAATTACCAAAGAAATGTCATTTAAATTACATTTGTTATCCCCTAATGGATGACTTATTTATCAAGAAGTATACGTCTGCCCTGTTAAACAGTAGATGTATTCTTCTATATTTCTGGGCACAAGGTTGATTACTAAGAAGCCTAGAAGAGGAATTTCTTTTTCCTTCATTAATTCATAGGGAAAGGTTTTGTATTTTTAAAAACACTAAAAGCAGTGTCACTCTACCTAATATCTCACTGTTCTGCAAAGGTGGCAGTGCTTAAACTAAATAATGAGTATTTTGGAAACTGCTAAATTCTATGTTAAATACTGTGCAGAATAATGGAAACATTACAGTTCATAATAGGTAGTTTGGATATTTTTGTACTTGATTTGATATGTGACTTTTTTTCGTATACTGTTTAAATCATGTATGTTATGGACATTGTTTAAAATTCAGTTTTTGTATCTTGGGGCAAGACTGCAAACTTTTTTATACCTTGTGGTTATTCTAAGCCCTTTGCCATCAATGATCATATCAATTGGCAGTGACTTTGTATAGAGAATTTCAGTAGAAAAGTTGCAGATGTATTGACTGTACCACAGACATAATATGTATGCTTTTTACTTAGTTAGTAGCACAAATAAAACTGAATCTCAACATGAAAAAAAAAATCAGTATTGTTTACCTGTCATAAGGAGTATATCCATTTTGTTGTAGGAAGTCATCTTTGATAAGTTTTGCTACCTCCAGGGTAATTTTATCTGTTTCTGCTAAAGAAGCCTAGAAGAGAAAAAGATACATATAATATATATATATATATTTTTTTTTGAAATTGACTTATATAATGTGGGATCAATGGTGGCAGTCAATGGTGGCAAGCAGAAACTGTATAATACACAATCACCTATCACTAATAAATTCACCTTATAACAGCTTTTTTTTTTTTTGAGACAAAGTCTTGCTTCGTTGCCCAAGCTAGAGTGAGTGCCGTGGCGACGGCCTAGCTCAAAGCAACCTCAAACTCCTGGGCTCAAGCAATCCTGCTGCCTCAGCCTCCAGAGTAGCTGGGACTACAGGCATGCACCACCATGCCCAGCTAATTTTTTCTATATATTAGTTGGCCAATTAACTTATTTCTATTTATAGTAGAGACAGGGGTCTTGCTCTTGCTCAGTCTGGTTTCGAACTCCTGACCTCGAGCAATCCGCCCACCTCGGCCTCCCAGAGTAACAGCTTTTTTGATTGTTCTTTTTTTTTTATTGTGGTAAAAAGCACATAACATAAAATTTACTCTCTTAACCATTTTTACGTATACAGTTCAGTAATGCTAACTATATTTACATTGCTGTGAATCAGATCTCCAGAACTTTTCCATCTTGCAAGTCTGAAATTCTATATCCATTAAACATTAACTCCCCCAAAACAAAAAACAGACAAACAAAGAAACACAAAAACCAACTAACTCTCCCCTTTCTCCTCTTCCCTCAGCCCCTGGTAACCGCCATTCTACTTTCTATGAATTGGACTATTTTAGATACCACATATAAGTGAAATCCCACAATATTTGTCTTTTTTGTGACTGGCTTATTTCACTTAGCATAATGTCCTCAAGGTTTATCCATGGTGAAGCATGTGACAAGATTTCCTTATTTTTTGAGACAAGGCTTACTCTGTTGCTAGGGCTAGAGTATAGTAGTGTCATCACAGTTGACTGCAACCTCAAACTCATGGGCTCAAGCATCCTCCTGCCTTAGCCTCCCAAGTAGCCAGGACTACAGGCATATATCACCATACATGGTATATATTTTTTGTAGAGATGAGGTCTTGCTATGTTGCTCAGGATGGTCCTGGGCTCAAACAATCCTCCTGCCTTAGCTTCCCAGAGTAGTAGGATTACAGGCATGAGCCACCTCGCCTAGCCTCCTTGCTTTTTAAGACTGAATAACATTCCATTGTATGTATATACCACATTGTTTATCCATTCATCCTGAGATTGACATTTGAGTTATTTCTACTTCTTGACTATTATGAATAGTACTGCTATGAATATGAGTATGCAGACTGATGATCTTTTCTTGAAATACTTCTTCACATCCTGGCTTGCCATCTTAATTATTTTAATTCTCATTCTTATGTTTGTTTCACAGAAATCTATAAAACCCCTAAAAAGTTAAATTTTTTAACATTACATGGTGGTTTAGAATTATGAAGTATGTACTTACCTGTTTTTTTCTTTTTAAATCCTTTTTATCCCTAGTCCTCTATTCAAGCACAGATAAACATTAAAATGCATTTTATGTGTCTCCTTTTATTTGTTTAAATTCATGTAAAATGCGTTTTATTTTGTGCCAGTGATTTTTATTATATAAAGCATTCTTACTTGTGTCATTGGTACTTTGGTTTTAAGATCCATCCATGTTGCTGTGTGTCAGGTAGTCTCCTGCTTTCAGGTCTGGTAGAATTCATTCTCTGTGGTGTGCATCCTCCCTATTTTATCTTCCATCTAAGATTTTCTCTAATTCCCTACCACCACAAGTGTCTACTTAAGGACCTGTTTGAGAATTTTTTTGGAGATAAATATCTAGAAGCAGAACTGCTAGGTCCCAGAGTATGCAAGCAAATCCTATCAGACTGCTCTCTACAATGGCAGCACCAGATGTTACGTCCACAAAGTACACCAGTTCCTCTAACCCCACAATGCCTGGCAAGACACAGCTTTCTAATTTTTGCCATTCTAACCAATGTAATGTGATATCTCATTGTTGTCTGAGCATTTTTCTACAGGGCTGTTAGTCTTCTGGGTTTCCTCTTCTATAACCTGTCTGTTCTTTCCTTTGGCCACATTTCTATTGGGGTTCTAGGCTTCTTGTTAACTTACAGGAGATCTTTGCACATTTGAGATATTAGCCCATCAGTGTTAGATGTTGCAAACTTCCTCTCCCAATGTCATTGGTCTGTTACCTTTATCCATGATAGGCCCTTACTGAACAAAAATCCTTACTTTTAACCTTTTTTTGGTTGTTAAACGTGCTTATACTTATGGGAGTCTAAGAAGTCCTTTTCCAACCCTAGATCACAAAGATATTTTCTTAATGTTTGTTTTCTATTACCCTGAAAGTCTTATCTCTCACAGACAGATTAAATTACTAATCTATCTGGAGTCTACCTTTGAATGCGGAATTAGGCAGCAATCCAATTTTTTTTTTTTTTTTTGAGACAGAGTCTCGCTTTGTTGCCCAGGCTAGAGTGAGTGCCGTGGCGTCAGCCTAGCTCACAGCAACCTCAAACACCTGGGCTCAAGTGATTCTTCTGCCTCAGCCTCCCAAGTAGCTGGGACTACAGGCATGCGCCACCTAATGCCCAGCTAATTTTTTCTATATATATTAGTTGGCCAATTAATTTTTTTCTATTTATAGTAGAGATGGGGTCTCACTCTTGCTCAGGCTGGTTTTGAACTCCTGACCTCGAGCAATCCGCCCGCCTCGGCCTCCTAGAGTGCTAGGATTATAGGCGTGAGCCACCACGCCCAGCCCAGCAATCCAATTTTAAAACAATCCATCCTCCTGTTATTTGATTTGTGGTATCATTTTTGCATTATCAATGGTCCACATGGTTGTGAGTCTATCCCTGTTCTATTTCACTGTTCTATTTGTTTGTTACTTCACTAAAACCACACAGTGTTTTTGTTATTATGGTTTTATATTTCTCCTTATTCAATAGAAGAAGAGTTCCCTCTTTAATATTCTTTCTTAAGACTGTGAATCTCTGTAACATTAGATGAATTTTAGAATGATTACTGATATGCTCAGAAGATTCAACTAGAGACCTAACTGGCATTACATTGAATTTACAATTTAAAGAAATGGCATCTTTTTAGTAAGTCATCCCATCCCAGAGCATACACCGTCTCTGTTTTCAGATCATCTTCTGTTTCATTTATTGGTACAAAAGGGTATCCCACAGAAGAAATAAAAGAAATATATATTTATAGTTACTTCTTACACTTCAGGGTTTGTTCTTTTTTTTTGGAGACAGGGTCTCACTTTATCACCCAGGCTAGAGTGTAGTGGCATATCATCATATATAATCACTGTAACCTCCATCTCCTGGGCTCAAGCGATCCTCCTATCTCAGCCTCCCAAGTAGCTGGGACTACAGGTGCATACCACCAAGCCTAGCTAATTTTTCTATTTTTTGTAGAGACATGGTCTCTCACTTGCTCAGGCTGGTCTCAAATTCCTAAGCTCAAGCAATCCTCCAGCCTCAGTCTCTCAAAGTGCTAGAATTACAGGTGTGAGCTACTGCACCTGGACTCTACATTCTAGTTTTTATTGCTATTGTGAACACCTTATTTTAGTTTTATTTGCAAATTGGTATTGCTAGTGTAGAGAAATTCTCCAGATTTGTGTTTATCTTGAATCAGAACGCCTCACCAAACTTACTGTTTTCTGTTTCTCTGTTAATTCTGTTATATTTCTAGTTATACAAGCACATTATCTACAAATAATGATATTTTTATCTCTTTTCTTTACAACTTTTCTTTTCTTACATACATTGGTCAGGACCTTTGATACTCAACTGAACAAAAAACAGTGACAGTAGGCACTCTTGTCTTAATCCTAATTTTCAAACGAAATGTATCTGAAATTTTTCCATTAAGTAAAATGTTTTCCCCATGTTTCAGTATATTACTTTTAACAAATTAAGGAAGTTACCGTCCAGTCCTTGTTTGCTAAGAGGTTTCTAAAAATCATAGTTAAATAATGAACATCAAATATTTTTTCCACATTAAGATATCCTTTTTCCATTATATTAGTTACATGGTTAAATTACAATAATAGATTTTCTGTGTCTAATCACATTTGCATTCTTGAGGAAAACTTTACTTGCTCATGATGTATTATTTTATTATTTTTAATACCCTATTAGTTCTAATAAGCTAATACTTAATATTTTATACCTATATTCATAAACAAAATGAGGCTTTAATTTTGTTTTCTTGTACTATCTTTATCTCCTTTTACAGGTCTTCTGCTTCTCCTCTTATAGGACTACAGTACTCTTCTATAAATAACAACTATTTAATACATGCTAGACATGTTAGCTATCTAATAATATTACCCTTTGTTGGAAAAATTGGGAGGTGACTTTATAAGATATAATAAAAAGAACCAAACTAGCATTGCATACTATCTGAGAAGTCATTTGATTCTGGATTTACTTTGCCTAAATTTAACTATAACATCTTCCTTTGAAACATCAAAACACAGACACAAGAATGTAAGTCACTTGTTTAAGGTCACATAGTTAATACTGAAGGAACTAGAATCCAGTCCTTCTGATACCTAGCCCCAGTGCTCCTAAAAATGTATGTTCACAAATCCTATCTCTACTATCTCTAATTTGGTTGGTAATGGTTATATTCCAGTTCAAGAAATAAAAGTAAATTAAGTATTTCTTACCTACAATATACCCAGGACCATGCTAAGAGCTATAAAAGAAAATTATTTCAATTAGTGGTAAAAATATTTAATAAATATTTATTTTGCTAGGCAAGAATCTGCATATCCAAGGTTCTATCTATCTTTATAACATTTCATTCAGTTTAACCCACAGATCTATCCTCCATGAGATTCAACAACTCACCTTTCCCACAAGCTGTACAATTTCCGCCAGGTCTTCTTCTTCCTGCAGAATCTCCTTTGCTTTGGTCCTCAGAGGAACAAACTCTGTGAAGTGTTTGTCATAGTACTCATCCAAGGCACGCATGTACTTGCTGTAGCTTATGAGCCAATTGACAGAGGGGAAATGCTTACGTTGAGCTAGTTTCTTATCTAAGCCCCAGAACACCTGATTAAAAAACACAAAACAAAACCAGTAATTTTTCTTAAAAAACAAAAATTTAAAAAAATGAAATATATTTCTTTTTCCTATATATGTAACCCTACAATTTATTGGTCAAATTATATATCCTTTCAGCACATACCAAGTGTAATTGAAATAGAATAAAACTTTCAGGAAATGTCAATTAAAAATGTAGTCTTTGCATTTTTAGGGTGGGTAATAACTACAAATCAAATTCAAAATTTATTTGAATTTCCTTAATAGTATGTCAAATCTGATAGCAAAAGTAACAACTGACCCTTTAGGAGATTATTAATGTACAATCAATATAAACAGATGAACCTGAAGAGGTTTATTTAGATGGAATAGACACCTCACTTGGATTAAAAACCTCTAAATTAAATTCAGTTTTCCACCACTAAGGGCCAATCCAATAAGATCTGACAATGATTTTTCTGAAGCCAAACATTTACAGATATTTTATGCATTCCTAACTTTGCTCTCTCTTTCCCCACAATTTAAAACTCAAAATTTTAGCAAATGTTAAAGACCTTGAGAGTTGTAAATTTAGCCTCTGCCATTTCTTTTTACCTGATTATGACAGAAACATAGGTAAATATTCTGTTTTTCTCATACAAATAATGTACATATTCATATAAATATATCAACCTTCTTTTTTTTTTAACTGTAACTCTGATTTGTATACATCTTTTATTTAGGCTTCTTTTAATGGCCAATCTGGATACGTAGCCACTAAAATTCACGCCTTGTAACTGGGAAGCCACCACATGGGTTGAAACTCCACTTTTCCATCCTTGCTGTCATCTGGTATGGCTAATAGAATGAGTGGAGTGACTGAGTCATTTTTGAGCCTATAGTTTCCAGTTGTGCCAGCCAGATGCAGATGATTACCAGGCTATGTGATGGTAGAGCCAAAAGATGGAAGGAGCCCTGGACTGTATTGTGAGGAGAAATAAACTTCTGAGTTTTGCCATTACACTTATATTTGTTATATTTGTTTCTATAACTAGGGTTACTCTAACTTGAAGGGCAGTATTACTCTAACTAATAAAACTTTGCTACCTAGATGTATTTCCCACTTACATATTGTTTATTAAAAAATCCCAGGTAAAGAGCTAAGAAAAAAACAGAGTATTAAAGGCTCTCATTGTTAAGAATGTTCCTGAAACAGACTTTACCATTGCCTAGTCTTCAGAGACTAAACTAAATGCTTCACAACAATTACATTAGATAACATTAGCACGAGGAGGGAGGCAGAGGGAGAAGGTTCAGAAGTTGACTACCCTAGGGAAAGACATACCTGAACAATACCAAGAGTAGCAGATGTAACTGGATCAGAAAAATCACCACCAGGTGGAGAAACTCTAAATTAAAAAAAAAAAAAAAATGCAATCATTAGAAATATATAAGTCAATTTCTTGAAAGTCAATTTAAGTGTAAATAACTTTAGAAATGACCTTTAGAAATACAATTTTAAACAAATGCCAGTATTTAAGTTGCAAATAAGAATAACAACTATTGAACACCTTCTGGTATGAGAAATGAGACAGATATTTTATTATAATCAGTTTCATTATTCTAATCAAATAGATAAAGCAGGAAGGTGGGAAAAGCTCTAAGAACAAAGTATGGCTCTATGCAGTGATCAGGCAACTTTACTGTTTTTATCATGATGTAACCTCACCTTAATATGTCTATAACTTTCTAAATTATTCCTAAGATATTGTGACTTGAATATAACAAATCACTGAAGTCAAACCTACTGAACCAGAACATAGAGAGATGACCTAAACATGTGTATGTTCAAAGAGTTCCTTAGGTGACACTGGAGTACAACCCCTATTAAGAACCACTGTTCCCAAAGGAGGCTAAATATTCTCTCTTTAAAATAAATGGCTTTTTCCCTTTTGAAAAGTAAACAGTTTGTGTGCTTACGCTCCTACTATGCTGACACTTCCTTCTCTTTCAGGATTTCCAAGACATTTCACCCTGCCTGCTCGCTCATAAAAAGAGGCCAGACGGGCACCAAGATATGCAGGATATCCACTATCTGAAAAAGGAAAAGAAATTTAAAAAGAGAGGTTCTAAGCCAGCCCCCCAAATCCTATCAGTCTTACTTACACGATAAGCAATACAAAGACTTACCTGCAGGCATTTCAGCTAAACGACCAGAGATTTCTCTAAGGGCCTCAGCCCATCTAGAGGTAGAGTCAGCCATCATACTGACATGATAGCCCATGTCACGGAAATATTCTGACAGCGTAATTCCTAAATTGGGAAGAATATTAGAAGTTATATGCTAGAATATAAAATCCTGACTTTTTCATCCTTAAGAAAATTTCAAATCAATAAGTACACAAGGTAGACTGCTAGCTGTTCCTGTAAATCTGTTCTTTCTCTGCTTCTGGGCATATAGTTAAACTGTATTTCCTAGCATCCCATGCATTTAGATACGGCCATGTAACTAACCCCTGGTTAATGGAATGAGTCAAAATAATGTGTTTTATGGCCTGGCAAGTCACATACTCTTACTTCCTTCTGGCCTATTGAAATGGAGAGAACTCCTAGGAGTCCTTAAAGCCATGTATTAAAAATGAAAGAACTCTTTTCAGTCTGGATGCCAGCCCAGAATGACAGTGCAAAGAGCCCCCTGAATACCTGAAATAAACATCTACGATACTGAACAAAAATATATGTCTGGAATTATGTGATGCCATAGCCTAGGCAACCCTAATAATACACATTTTAGAAAGCAGGAAAAGACATTTTTTCTTTTTATTGAAATAATTGTGAAATTAATTTTCAAATATAGTTTCTGTCTATATATCATATACACACACACCCATGCATACATAAATACCCCTCAACTAATTAGCTTGTTTGATTATTTTTCAATAGTAAACAAATGTTATTAACATGAATAATATTTCAATTATCCAGATCATTCTGCTATGCAGATCAGGTCCTGTACTGTTAATTCACACACAGTAAATCACATATAAGAAACTAATATAAGGCCGGGCATGGTGGCTCATGCCTGTAATCCTAGCACTCTGGGAAGCCAAGGCGGGAGGATCACTCAAGGTCAGGAGTTCAAAACCAGCCTGAGCAAGAGCGAGACCCCTGTCTCTACTAAAAATAGAAAGAAATTAATTGGCCAATTAAAAATATATAGAAAAAATTAGCCAGGCATGGTGGTGCATGCCTGTAGTCCCAGCTACTACGGAGGCTGAGGTAGAAGGATTGCTTGAGCCCAGGAGTTTGAGGTTGCTATGAGCTAGGCTGACAACACAGCACTCTAGCCTGGGCAATAAAGTGAGACACTGTCGCAAAAACAAAACAAACAAACAAACAAACAAACAAAAAGAAACTAATATACAGAAAGAAGTCTTGGGTTCCTGTTCTGTCATTAACCTTAGCAAAATAACTTGATTTCCCAGTGTAGTTTCCTAATCTGTTCAAATGGAATAACTCCTGCCATATATACTTGCATAATATATATCAGATGAAGTGAAATATAAATAAATACCCTCCAAAATGTACAAAGTACTATGCAACTCTAAGATATTAGGAATGTATAGTTGTTACTACATTACATAATAAAAGTCCCAAGATCTATTGTCCTGACTCCTTTATTTTACCAGTAAAAAAGCACAGGCTTATATAAGTAAAATAAAATTTTTAAAAAATACAAAATTATCATATATTTTAATCTGATGATAAGAACAGACCCTCTCTCATACAAGCATGCCTGTATTTTAAGTCTGTGATAAAACATAACCAATACTTATATTTGTGTATATGTACGAATCTTTTATTTAGAATACTGCAAATAGCTAACTACATGGCTAGTGGTAGGAGTTTCTTGAACCAAGTTTGGCATTTGGAGAAGCATGGAGATGGAGATAAACAAAATACATTTGTACCTGTGTATATGTATGTATATGTGTGGGTGTATGTATTAGAGACTTGGTAGAAAAGATAGATATACATGAGTAAATAAGAACTCTCTCATAAATCTAAAGATACCAGTGCCTATAAGAAAAAAATACCACAGATAAAATCAAATAACAGAATGGGACATATTTGCAACTCATTACAGATAAAGGACTCATTTATTTATTAATCAATGGGCTTTACAAATCAGTATCAAAAACAACTACCATCTACAAGGAAAATGGACAGAAAACAGTTTTTAAATGGTTAACATACACAGGAAAGATGCTAGCTCATTGTTAAGAAATACAGATTGAATAGGCATCTAATAAAGCAAGAATACTGGCTGGGTGTGATGACTCACGCCTATAATTCTAGCACTTTGGGAGGCCAAGGTGGGTAGATCATTTGAGCTCAGGAGTTCAAGACCAGCCTGAGCAGGAGCGAGACCCCGTCTCTACTAAAAAAATAGAAATAAATTAGCTGGACAACTAAAAAAAAAAAAATATATATATATATATAAAATTAGCCCGGCATGGTGGTGCATGCCTGTAGTCCCAGCTACTAGGGAGGTGGAGGCAGTAGGATTGTTTGAGCCCAGGAGTTTGAGCGCCATGGCACTCTAGCCTGGGCAACAGAGTGAGTCTTTGTCTCAAAAAAACAAAACAAAACAAAAAAACCCAAGAATAATTAAGTTGTTGAATCTGAGTGCTGGGTAGGTACATGGGTATTCACTGTAATATTCTTTCAACTTTTCTATATGCTTGATAATTACCATAAGAATGTGTTGAAAAAACTAAGATTGAAGATGTAGGAAAACAGAAACTCTTGTCCACTGTTAGCCCTTTGAAGGGCTATCAGAATTTAAAATCTACATTAACAATTATATTTTCAGAAACTTTACTTCCAAGAAATTACCCTACAAAAATGTGCAAAGAAACATGTCCACAAAACATACAAGAACAATGTAAAAAAAACCCACACATAAGGGTGTTCTAGTGCTACACTGCATGTGATAGCAAAAAATTATAAATAATCCAAATGTTCACCAAAAGGATGCTGGTTAAATAGCTGATATATCCATACAAAGGGATACTGTGCAGCCATTTGAAAAAATGAGGTAGATTTCCTGTCTTAAAATGGCAGATTAATATGTCATTTTTTCCTCTTCATAAAAGTTACCACCACACAAGTAGAACAAGAAATATAGAAATACAAACCCAATCATTAAAAACTAGAAGACATGTTTAGGCCCATAACAAAATAATGAAAAAAGCCACCTAAATGAGGTGAATGCCAAACAAGGGTGCAGGAAAACACCAAGACTCCATCTAAGGCTGTACATCTCAGATGAAGCTTCTACAAATGAGGAGGTACACCCTGAGGAGCAAAAACTAAGAATCCTTTTTTTAGAAAACTGCAAGAAGCAACATAGCTAATGGCAGGAGTTCTCTGGACTCAGTTTGGCATCAAGGATAAGGAGGGAGATGGGGATAAACGAAACACATGCATTACTCCCTATTTTCACTAAGTGAAAAGTAGGTGAGGCAGGGTAGAAGAGAAGGAATTCACTGTGAATGTCCTTACGGCTGCTGATTTCTATTGGCAGGAGAGAAGTAAAGAGGAAAATAACTTCCTTACATAGCTCTATGCCATAGCAAACTGCACAGGTCACAATGAAGAATCCCTGCTAATCTGAACCCCAGTCATAGCCATCCCCTCCTATCTCCTATAAAGGCGAGTAGTGATAATATAATAGTAAATATCAGTACAAGATATCTAAACAAAGATAAAATAAGGAAAAAAAAGGACAGAAGAAGAATATAATGATGGTCAAAAAACCTGCCAAGTGACAGCGGAAACTGTGACCATAATTAGTAAAAAAACAAAAACCTCAGAACTGCATCCTACCACAAAATAAAATCTCAGGGAATATATAAAAAGATAAGAAGACATGTTTCATGCATGAGCCAAGAACTAAATAAAAAACTAGAAGAAAAAATAAACATAGAAATGAAGCTTTCATTAAAAGCAACACAAAGAATAAACATCACTTATCCTATGAACAAACACACAAAAGGCTAAATAAAAAGGATTAGAGAGGAAATGATATATACGGAAAATAGATAACAGACATCTAACATGTCTAGTGGGTATATCTGAAGAAGACAGCCATAACGGAAAAGAAAAAATTTCAGATAAAATTCTCAAAATTTTTCCAAAATAAAAGATACATTCATAGATTAAAAGGGTATACTATGTCTCAGGAAAAATTTATCAAAACTATTAATAGTAGGATATATCCTAATAAAGTTATGAGACTTCAAATTTAAAGAGAGATTCTTTTGGGGAAAAACGAAAAATCATCATTAAAGGAAAAACAGCAGTCAGCCTCAGATCTTTCTAGATTGAGTTCTCAAAGAAAGAAATATTGATCCAAGAATTTTAGGTTTTCTTTTCTTTTTTTTTTTTTTTATTGAGACAGAGTCTTGCTATGTTGCCTGGGCTGGAGTGCCGTGGCAACAGTCTAGTTCACAGCAATCTCAAACTCCTGGGCTTAAAGGGATCCTCCTGCCTTGGCCTGATCCAAGAATTTTATACTCAGCCAAACTACTGTTAAAATTTCAAAGGCAACAGAAAAAAATCAAATTTATGAAGAAAAAAGAATTCAGGGAATACAGTGTCCATGACTCTTTCTTGAAGCAACTTCCAAAAGTGAAATTTTAGCCAATCAAGAAATGAATGGAGAAACTATAGTCAAGGGACTGTCAGTGAGCATTAAGTCCATTTTACTGTGGGTCTAAAGTTAATTCATATATTGGATTTATGGTTATACACAATAGAATGTAAATTTTATAAAAATCCTGAAAATGTAGAAATAGAAGTACTAAAAGCTGAGATGGAAGTAATAGCAAGATGGAAGGTAATATATAAACACACAAATTTTACCTTATATCCTTAGTAAAAGTTTAATAATTCAAAGCTGATATTACAAGTTATAGAGGTACAGGTATATTTAAAGATAGATCCATGGTAAAACATGTAATAAAAAAAAGGGTAGAAGAAGTAGTACATCATTTTACAGTCATTAAAAAGATTGGAGCAGCTCTATAAATGTCTTATACTCCTTTGTTCTTAATTTTTATTTTTTTTATTTTTTTTGAGACAGAGTCTCGCTTTGTTGCCCAGGCTAGAGTGAGTGCCATGGCGTCAGCCTAGCTCACGGCAACCTCAAACTCTTGGGCTCAAGTAATCCTGCTGCCTCAGCCTGCCTAGTAGCTGGGACTACAGGCATGAGCCACCATGCCTGGCTAATTTTTTCTATATATATTAACTGGCCAATTAATTTCTTTCTATTTATAGTAGAGACAGGGTCTTGCTCTTGCTCAGGCTGGTTTTGAACTCCTGACTTCGAGCAATCCGCCCACCTCGGCCTCCCAGAGTGCTAGGATTACAGGCATGAGCCACCTCGCCCAGCCCTCCCTTATTCTTAAAATATAATAAGTAAAATTACTTTTAAAGCTAGGAATGTGATTGCATGTTCAGAGGTATTTTAGAATGAAAGAAAAAAGTTCTTTGGAAAAGAATAAGTTTGGAGGTAGCTTTAAACTTAAGAACAGATGTTAACTGCTTTTATTCCAATTCACATACTCACCAGTATAAATAGAGGCTTCTCTAGCAGCAACAGGCATATTAGAGGTATTGGCTACCAAAGCTGTCCTCTTCATAATCGACTCTACCTTACCATCAACTTCCATTGTGAGCTAGAGGTAAAAAATCTATTAGTGATCCTCCACTTTCAAAAGGTAACATTTTAGTCCCACTCCCCCTTTTTTTTACAACTTGTCCATATTTAATCCCTCTTATAATTAGTGCTCCCAAAGTAATATTCCCCATCAGTCTAACCTCTTTTCCCTGCTCCACAGTGCTGTGAAGAAGACAGACTTATATCTATTTCATAAATGAAATACATTATTTTATGAAAAAAGAAATATTACCATGGTCACCTAGTAGATCATAAAGCCTATATAAAGTTCACATCTATAAATGTTTTGTCTATTTTATTTCTCCCATAAGTGAAAACCAACAAACCACAAAGAGAAACTTTCTAGTGTTTGAATAATTCAAATTCCCATCCTTGAATATACAAATTTAATCACAAGTATAATTTTTAAATTCCTTAAAAGATCCCCAACAAAGGAGAGCATTGTTCCAGACCCAACAGAAGGCTTTATTAACTGCCAATGAACATTGATCAGTGGTATTTTCTCTAGAATATTATTTGAAGCTTTATATATACAGACCTCTGGGAAGTCCCGGAGAACTTCAGACATTTCATTTCCTCTTTCACCACATCCTACATAGATGATTACATCACTGTTGGAATACTTGGATAGAGACTGCGATATTACTGTCTTTCCACAGCCAAAAGCCCCAGGGATAGCAGTAGTTCCTCCCTGTACACACCTAGACAAAGAAAACAAAGTGTGGATTACTTTATTCATATTATTATAATAAATAAAGTAACTAAGTAACACAAAAATACAAATTAAAGAAAGAAAGCACTCTGAAATATTTTTGTTTGTACATATAAAAAAATAGGTATAATAATTGCTCCCCCAGTTTGTACCTATAATAGTGTATGTTTTATTATCCTTAATTATCACTATCACCTTCAACAGCTGAAAAGTGAAAGTACATTCTATAAGTTGAAGAGGGATATGTGAATAAGGCAAATAAAATAGTACTAATGACATTCTTAACATGTAAATTCATGAAAAGAATATAGAAATTACAGTTAAAAGAAAAATATAAATAACTTTTAAAAGTTGGCTCCAGAGGCAAAAATAAGACCTAAGAAATTCATCCTTCTATGAAGTTTAATGATCAAAGAGGCTTTTGTTTAAGGTGCTAAGTCAATCCCCTCTTTATCCATTCAATAACTACTTACTAAGTACCTCTTAAGTACTGAAAACTGCATTTGGAGTAGCTGGAGAGACAAGAAACAGTAAATAAGATAGCAATGTTTCTGTACTCATGAATCTCAAATTCCAGTGGTGTAAACTAGAGAGTCAAGTGGTAATTATAGTACCACTTAGCAGGCACTTTTAAACTTTCCCTAAAAAATGGCAGTGGAGAGTGAAATACCCTTTGGGGAAGAGGAATGCAGATGTTGCTTTGTGTGTGTCCGTGTGTGTGTACACATTGAGTGTGTATGGTGGGGGAGAATCTAGGCAGGAGAAATGGAATGTAACACTAAGGAAAATTTCTTTGTAATATTTTTATCATAAAAATTCACAGAAACATTGCATCTTTAATAACAGCAACAGATTTTTTTCAAAACAAAACTAATATGCATTAAAATTTTTTCTTCTCCAAACCCTTCAGTTTATTTGACAGACTAAGAAGGTGTGTCACATTTCTCCTATGATGCTATATACCTCTGTCAAATTCCTTTTAACCTGGGATAGGGTGGGACTGGAAGCTTAAAAATTTAGCAACCCTGTGTGAAAAGTTCTATCACAGAGAACATCCAGGGTACTGTGGAGTACAAACGAAGGAGTGCAAAGCCTGATACTGGCTTGGAGTAGGGTTAGGAAATTCTTCCTGAAAGTAGATAAAACCTGAAAGAAAATAGAAATTAGCCAGATGAAGTGCAATAACATTCCAAGCAGATGGAACAGCATGCCCAAAGGCCAATGATAAGAGGCCACTGCTTGAGGAATTAAAGGTCTTTCAGTATGCCTAGAAGATGATGTATAGCGAAGTAGTTGGGCAGTTAAGTATTATAGCTAACACAATACTGGAAAGTAAACAATGGCCAGATCATATGAGGCTTGTAAGGAGTTTAAAGTTGTGTACCTGTTTCAAGATCAATGAATGGCACCTTAACAGTTTCAAACAAAACAGTACAGGATCAGATATATGTTTTAGATGGACCACTATGTAGTATGGACCACTTAGAAAGAAAGCAAGACTAAAGATAAGAAGTCTGGTTAAATGTGATTATTATAGGAATTACGGGAAGAGTCTTAATTAGGATCTGGAATAGGGAATAAATATGTAAGTAAAAGATATTTAGATAATAGAATAAAAGCACTTGAACAATTAGATGTGGGAGGGTAAGAACAATCCTTGAGAGAAGTCACAGACTTTAGATTAAGTATCCACTGGATAGATGATAATGATGATTGTGGAGAGGGGCAACCAAGAAAAATGAGCAAGTTTCAAGGAAGAGAGTGGTGATTAAAATGATGATTTTAGTTTTGAACATGCTGACTTTGAGGCACTTGTAGGACATCAGAAGTAGATAGGAGTCTGGAGTTCAGGGAAAATCTGGGATGAAGATACAGATGTACAAGTCATATATAGATAAATATTTAAGTCAGGAGAGTGATGAAGTCATCCACAGAGAGTATAAGATAGAGATGAACAGAGAAGAGGTCTTAGAAGAGGGAACAATCCTAAGGGAGAAACAGCCTGCAACAAAGCTTCCTGCAGTGGAGGTGCCAATTTGTAGACAGAAGCTAACAAAAAGAACAAAGAAAGAGGGTGTTTAAAGGAAGAATTAGAAAGCAACTTCAAAGCTATAGGGATTAAAAAAATACTAAATCATTTCTTGAGTTGATCACTATGGGAGTCACTGAAAAAATTAGTGAGAGTAGTTAAGGGTGTGTTAAAGCCAAGGGCAGAGTATAATGAATTAAGAATGGGAGAAGGGAAGACAAAGAATTTATTCTTTCAAGAGGTTTGGCTGTGAAGATAAAAGAGAAAAGTAGTGGTAAGTGGAAAGGTAAAAACGGTAGAAGGTAGGCTCCCCCCCCCATTAGATGGGAGACAGAGAGAAGATATTAATAGAAGGAGATCCATGAAGAGACATGAGGGGAGATAAGCTCTAGAAAGAAGAAAAGAAGAAGGGAATGTATGCTAAGTGAGTATGGTGGCAGGAAACTGAAAGAGCTCTAAATCTCATGGCCTCTAATTTCTCTGTGAAGGATCCAGCATGATCATTTGTTGATGAAGAAGAGGAAAGAAGGGTAGAGTTGAAGATCTGAGGCAAGTGGAACAGTTTGAAATAACTACTGAGAATAAGAGAAAATGATAATTAGGAAAATGCAGGAATGCTGTACCATCATGAGGTTATCTACCACTTTGCACCGATTATTTGATTTTCGCAGCAGCCTGTGTGCAGACATGGGAAAAGGAGATCACTGGATTGATTCATAGTTGGAATTTTGTCAGGTAGTGTAACAGAACACTAAAGAACGAGAAAATTTGTTATATTGGCAAATATTCATAAGAATGATAGAATATGGAGTTTAAGCTGAATAGGGAAGAATATGGACATAGGAGGTGCTGAATACTAAAGAAAGAAGCATCAAAAATGGAGATTTTTTTTTTTTTTTTTTTTTGAGACAGCATCTCACTCTTTTGCCCGGTTACAGTGCTATGGCATCAGCCTAACTCACAGCAACCTCAAACTCCTGGGCACAAGCGATCCTCCTGTCTCAGCCTCCCAAGTAGCTGGAAGTACAGGCATGTGCCACCATGCCCGGCTAATGTTTTCCATATGTATTTTTAGTTGGCCAATTAATTTCTTTCTATTTTTAGTAGAGACAGGGTTTTGCTCTCTTGGTTTTGAACTCCTGACCTTGAGCGATCCGCCCACCTCAGCCTCCCAGAGTTCTAGGATTACAGGTATGAGCCACCGCACCTGGCCAAGATGGAGATCTTAATGAAAGAGTAATAGAACTCAGAGAACAAATCTGAAGGGTAAGAGATTACATTAAGAGTGGGATATGTATGGGTTTGGTGGTCAGAGGTTGAGAGTTCCCACCTCACCACTTTAGTTTTTTCTGTGAATTAAATGATGAAGTCATTTGTTGAAAATAAATCAGGATATGGTGAAGCCTGAGATTTAAAGAAAAAGGAGAAGGTTTTTTTTTTTTTTTGAGACAGAGTCTCGCTTGTTGACCAGGCTAGAGTGAGTGCCATGGCGTCAGCCTAGCTCACAGCAACCTCAAACTCCTGGGCGCAAGCAATCCTTCTGCCTCAGCCTCCCGAGTAGCTGGGACTACAGGCATGCACCACCATGCCCAGCTAATTTTATATATATATTAGTTGGCCAATTAATTTCTTTCTATTTATAGTAGAGACGGGGTCTTGCTCTTGCTCAGGCTGGTTTCGAACTCCTGACCTCGAGCAATCCACCCGCCTCAGCCTCCCAGAGTGCTAGGATTACAGGCGTGAGCCACCGCGCCCGGCTTAAGGAGGTTTTTAAGCAGTTGCAGAAAATGGAAAAGAACAGACTACAAATTAAGGTTTGCTGTGCAGCATAGAGAACCAAGTTGATTTTACCTTTTTTTTTTTGAGACAGAGTCTCACTTTGTTGCCCGGGCTAGAGTGAGTGCCGTGGTGTCAGCCTAGCTCACAGCAACCTCAAACTCCTGGGCTCCAGTGATCCTTCTGCCTCAGCCTCCCGGGTAGCTGGGACTACAGGCATGCGCCACCATGCCCGGCTAATTTTTTTATATATATATCAGTTGGCCAATTAATTTCTTTCTATTTTTTATAGTAGAGACGGGGTCTCGCTCAGGCTGGTTTTGAACTCCTGACCTTGAGCAATCCGCCCGCCTCGGCCTCCCAAGAGCTAGGATTACAGGCGTGAGCCACAGCGCCCGGCCCCAAGTTGATTTTAGAAGTCATCAATTTATAGTGACACTAATCTACTTATTCTAGGATAACTTAAGACAGTTGTATTGGTACAGATTTTCTTCTGAAAATTTTATTTTTTCAGAAAGTTTTAGAGATGTTTTCTGTTTACAACTGTGAAAAAAACAAATCTTCAATGGTTTGACTAAATACATTTAACTAATTTACCATTATTACTCTAGATAAAATTTGTTATAGCATTAAACACATAGAACCTGTATTTACAAAGATAATGAAAAGATAAGCACATATAATAACTCTAAAGGAAAACTGTGAGACACATCTCAAACTTACGGGAAAAGAGCATCAAGGACTCTCTGGCCAGTCAACAGAGGATGATTGGCCGGCAGCTTCTCGGTGACAGGCCGAACTTGACGTACAGGCCATACTTGGACCATACTGAACTTCTCCTTTACACCTTCAAATTCCAGTTCCAAGACAACATCCTACAAAAATGCAGTAAAATTTTAAGTACAGTCAAATTTGTGAATGGTTCTTTCTCCAAAATCAAAGTAACCTCAGATTCCTCTTGGGGGTAGGAAGGTGGTACATGTGAGAAAGGAGATCTACACTTTTCATTATAAATCCTTGTATACAGTCCTAATTATTTTTTTAACCAGGTGCATTTATTACTTTTTTAATGATTAAAAAAAGTCTAAGTTTTTAGAAACCATTAAAGGAATAGCTAAATAAATTATATGTAAATGCATAGGGAGAAGTCTTAAAAGATATGTAAAGATGTTTCTGAGACTTGGAGAAGGGAGAAGTGAAAACTTTCAAAATTTACCTTTCATTCTCTGTTTTGTTTACTTATAATGATCTTATACTTCTTTAATGAAAAACACCTGTTAAGAACCCTAAAATGTTTAATAAAGTTGAATATTTTTAAGTATTTAAGTTAAATATTTATAAAACAAAAAAAGGTAATGAGTAATACACTAACAATTGTGAACACTGAGATAGTTTCAAGTATTTACAAACACCAAAGTCTATGGCCCAATAGAAATCTATAATATTGTTGATACATGAATTTGAATTGTCTGCTTTACGGTGGTTCCTCCATTTGGGGTGAGTGAGTCTCTAAGCTAGTGAATGAGTCTAGCTGAATGCCTAGAATCCCAATCTTAACTCAACTCTTGTTCTCCTATTTGTTATAGAGTACAGCATTATTCTTGTGAAATGATTAAAAAATTGTTTTCTCTCATCACATTTTATTGGGAGAAAGTTATATGCTACAATGATCTCAATAAAGTGATCTTCATACCCATAATGACTATTATGGGTCTACTGTTTGATATTATGTGACTATAAATACATTAAAGGATTAAGTTTTAAATATTTTACCCAAAGTAAGAATTCACATGATCCGTTATATAATTATTAAAGAATCAGGGCTTTAAAGAAATGTAGCATCACTTATGAAGGTAGAAAAGGAAACAATATATTCCACTCTTCGTATTCCCAAGTCCAAATTAAAAACAAAAAAACCTTAAGAACATTATGGGAGTTACTCAAAATCTATATATTAAATATCAATTCTTTAACTATTTAGGGCAGTAAAACTGGGCAACTATCATATATAAATAGGGCCTCTCTGCAGGATAAAATTTAAAAGATACTTACAGAGGTATCATAATTCCCAGGTGGAGCAATGTAAGTTACAGTTCCTCTATTTCTCGGGGGCAACATGATTTTGTGTTTGATGAGGGAATTCTCATTGACAATTCCATAAATATCTCCACCAGTGATATGACTACCAACCTAGAGAACAAAAGTATTTGCTGTTTAACGTCCAAATAAACATCAAGTAGACTTACTTCTACTGTTAAAATTTAAATTATCTGTCTTATTTATCAACAAAATATATTAGTTCTATAATCCTACTAGTAGACTTAAGGAAAAATTTAAACTATGCTTCTGTAGTATATTTTTATTTGGACTAAGAATACAAAATAGTTCACTAAACATTAATTTCACATTCTTTCACCAATTTCAGAAATTCTTGGTTACACAGACATACCCGTAGGTTTTTGCAAGGTGTAAAATCCCATTTGATATCTCTGCTAAGAGCAGACACATTTACTCCTCTGGGGATGTAGATGCTTTGGGTCTGACTGCTGATATCTGACAAAGGTCTTTGAATACCATCAAAAATGGCTCCCATAATGCCAGGACCAAGCTCCACTGAGAGGGGTTTACCAGTGCGAAGTACAGGATCTCCAACAGACACACCAGCTAAAAAACAATAGCTCAGGAAAACTCACTGTGAAAATTTAAAGATACTATTAAAAGGAAATACCACAGTTTAATAGGGAAATGACATTCAAAACGCTAAAACTGAGGTTTCCAAACTTTCCCTGTTCACAGTATCCTTAGTGTTTCAGTAATTTTTTCAGTGTCCCAGGACAAAAGATATATCTAACAATTCCATTTATTAAATACTTATGTCCAAACAACTTAAGACATATATAAGTCCTAACAACTGAGTAGTAATTTGAAAAAAAAAAAGATTAATTTTAGTCCTAAATAACCATAATTCTTATGAATGGGATGCATGTGCCTGTTGGGCACTGTGCCTGTTGGGCACTGTGCAATTTTCCAACCTTGCAATCAGACTGGAAACCTCTCCCCTACTGATTTTCATATGCTACTTGCTTTTTAGCTTGGCAACTGCCAAAACCTTAGCTTTGCAAAGATATGACATTGTTGACAAAAATATAGTCCAGCAAACTAATAAAACTGTTTATTATCTCAAGCTACTAGTTTACATGGTATTTGACAAGATATCTAATATTCCTGTGTTAACCTCAAAAATTTAAAATATGCTGGATACCATATGAGTTTGCTGCAGCTGCTCAGAGTGCCTCTGCACACAGTTTGGGAACCTCAGGGTTAAAAACAGAAGCAAACTGCTCCCATTAATATATTGTTTCAAATCTACTACTAAGGAATATCAGTCCTCTAAAAATAATATTAGTACCTGGACAAAAACTTAAAATCTTAAGAATTAAGTAATTTATTTTCAAAAGGAAAAGAATAAAACCATACTGAATCCATTTTGTTCTTATATGTGTATAAGAGTAAAATCAGTAAAACTTTTAATGAGAGTAATTTAGCAATATCTATTAAAATTAAAAATGGGTAGCCTTGACCTAGGAATCCAACTTCTATGAATTCATATTGTAGTTACACTGTAGCACTGTTTATAACATCAAAAGGCTAGAAACAACAAAAATTTCTATCATTAAGGGATTGATAAATTGGATTTTCATTTCTAATATTTGATTATGAAAATTTTCAAAGCTACAATAAAGTTGAAACAATTTTACAATGAATTCCTCATTTCTACTATCTAGATTATACCATTAACATTTACTATATTTATAACATATCTATCCATCTTCTATAATACATATATTTCTAAGTGTAGAGATGCAGAACAATGCATATAATATTCTATCTTATGGGAAAAATACATATTTGTATTTGTTCATATATGTAAATTAAGAACCTGGAAGGTTACACAATAAATCTTGATTAAATACCCAAAGAATCAATGCCAATCTTGAGAATCAATCCAAGTAAAAGATATTTTATACACAAGCCCTCGAAAAAGTGTTTCCTATTCATAAGGCTTAATCCTTTACTTCTTTATTTTTCATAGAAAATTGAAAATAAATACTATGTTTAAAAGCAAAATTATAATAACTCAATAGGAAAGATTTCCTAGTGCTAAAGCTATAATGTAACATGTCATTCAGTGTTATTAATCAGAATAAAAATAAAGAGTGGTGACTTGATTTATTTATGGATTTACTATTTTAAACCAAAACCATTGGAGAATTTTAACCACACAACAAATCAACAGTGTTATTCAGCTTATGCTTTCTTCTACAATATGTGGCCCTTTGAAGAAAAATTCCAATTGGTTCCCCCTGAAGTTTGTGAATTACTTAAACAGTAAGAGCAATGAAAGTTCTGAAAATACTAACTTCTTAAAATAAGAGTACTAATTCCTAGTACCTTTTTCCCTTTCTTTCGTATACTGCTCTATAAATCAGGTCTCTTCACAACACCAGCATTAAAATGCTCGTAAAAGCATTGCTCATAAAAGCACTGGTTGTTACTGCTTCTACTTTTGGCTTAAATCCTTAAATTCTGACATATAGCAAGTGGCAGGAAACTGAACCAAAAAAGGATACATGTTTCTTCATACACCTGAATAGTGGCCATATCACCTTCCAATCGAATAATCTCTCCAACCAACTCACTGTGGCCCACTCTCACCAGCTCATACATGGCTGCACCTGCCATGTCACAGGCTGTAACCACTGAAGAGAAAAAAAGACTGTTTTGATAACTTAAGACTCGAGTGCTCTGCGAATAGTTACAGATAGTTAAAATAGCCAATAAACCCAATAATATGCCTCTCTCATATATCCACAAGAAACATAAAAAACCTACTATGGAACATATTTCTAGTTTCACATAAAGATGTATTTTTAGTATATGATAAAAAGAGGTAAACAAAATAAATTTGTTAGGCTAAAGCTTACTTATATAGTATACATGAAAACTATTTTTCAAATGTTTATTCTATATGGCAAACTCTTACCTCATAGCACTGTTCGGGGGTTGCTATAACAAATACATAGTATAAAGGTTTTTGGAACAATAAAAAAAACTTTAAAAATTGGAATAAAAGCTTTAGCTAGTGGTATGATAGAAAGCCACACAATTATTAGCTTGCTATTCTGTCACCATTTCCCTTGAGAAATAATACCTAAGGTAATACCTTTACTTTCCAATAATTTATACCAGTGGTTCTTAAAACTCTTCTGGGACATGGACCCTTTTGAGGAACTAATGGTAGTTCTACCTACAAAAACTCACATATGCGTCTACAAATTTTTTTTCATAGAACATAGGATGTTTATAATCAGTTACCACCACTGGGTAAAGTCCTGATTAAGAACCTCTATTTCTTATAAGTTCTGAATAAGAATTTGACCTTTTTTGTTTGATACAGAGTCTTACTCTGTTGCCCTGAGTAGAGTGCCTAGTGTCAGCCTGGCTCATAGCAACTTCAAACTGAAACTCCTGGGCTCAAGTGATCCTCCTGCCATAGCCTCTCGAGTAGCTGGGAGCTACTGTGTGGTTGCTGTAAGCTAGGCTGATGACACAGTACTCTAGCCCGGTGACAGAAAAAGATTCTATCTCAAAAAAAAAAAACAAAAAAAAAAAAAAACAAAACTATAGCATGTTTATAAAAAGATGTAAAAAAAATGCATTTCTATGGCACTAAGGATAATAAATCAATGAGCAGGTTTTACTTAGGGAAACTATGAATCACATATTGCAAGGGGAATGTTCAATAATAAAATGAAAACTTGAATGAGATTTATTATTTAAAAAGCAGTACTTCAAGTTTTGGCAGATTGGACATAAAGTTTAAAACTGCTTTCCATTATCAGTATCAGGTTATAAAACTTCTTTTCCACAGGTAGCTAGTTATGTGATACCTGAAATAACCATTCATAAAGATTTATAAATGTAAAGGGTAATAGTTTATATCACTGAGAAATGCTCTGAAGACAATTATTAAAGTTCAAAGCAAATGAATAGATATTTACTGAATGCCTATTATATGCAAAGTATTACATGTTAAGCTATAAACTTCATAGATATCTTTTACCTCAACTTTAACAAAAAAATTAAGATGTATAGATGAAATTCTGAACACTGGCTATACATTTACATAACATAAACAGGAAATTACAAAGCAGCACCTCAATAATTATCAATTATATTGATTTAGATATAATCAATCTAAATCAATTATTTGATTTAGATAATCAATGCTAGATGAGCCCTTATGATACAAATATGACTCTAGTCTTACAGCCACTGTTAAGATCTTTTAAGGGCAAATGGAATTTATGTAGGTAAACAGAAACCCATGTATTTCTACCTAAATACTTTGAAAAGACTTTAATCTTTAATCACAGTTAGGAATCCTTATTCTTTTTTTTTTTTTCCTTTGTTTTAGAGATGACGTTGTCCACAGTGGCTAGTCATAGGTGTGATTATAGCATAACACAGCCTTGAATTCCTGGGCTCAAGCTTGCCTCAGACTCCCAAGTTGCTGAAACTATAGGCATGTACCACCATGCCCACCTTGGGAATCCTTACACTTGAGATTATTATGAATTACTTACCAGGTCCTGAGACTCCATGCACATAACCAAATGTGCTTTCTTTATCTTCATCAAGTATTTTGGGTAGCTTGGAAAAATCCATCATGTTAATTTACCTATAATTTAAAAAAAATTAAGTTAAGATTACAAACTCTAAAGCAAAAGAACCAATATTGGTAGTCAACTCTTATCTTTGGTGTATTCTTAGTTATTATATCTCTTCAAAGTAAAGTATAATAAAATTCTTAAATTTAATTAAAGTACCTCATTCCTGGATGCTCTATGATTATATAACTGAATTATATCTCTATATTCAGTCAATTCCCAAGGTATTTCATAGGAAAGACCAAAGAGTATAATAAAAAACGTGAAGTCTTTCTAATGACTCATGTAGAATTTGCATAAACTACAATACCTCCCTCCCCAATTATCTCTGACTTTCTCTCCAACTACTCTTCCTCTTAATCATTCTGTACATACAAACTGACCTCTTTGCCATCTCTCAAAACCACAGGCATATTTTACTTTAGGGCCTTTGTACAAGGTGTTCCCTCTTCTGGGAGTGCTCTTCTCCCAGGTGTCTGCTTCTACACCTCCTTCAGGACTTTACTCAACTGTCACCTTTTCCATGAAGCTTCTCAGCTCATGTATTTAAAATTGTAACATCCTCCCTCCTTCCGTGCTTTATATTTCACCATACCACTTTTCACAATGTAACAAATTATACATTTTACATTTTAATTTATTATCTATTTATAAAATTATCTGGGAGGGTTTTCACTTTTTTCCTTTTTCTAGAACACAAAACAGTTTTAGAAATTGAGTTCAACCTCTTACTTTATAGAAAATTGGTGACAGATCCCAAAGTAAAAGGCTTACTTTCCACTGCTGGTCTAACTTAGTCATTATTGATGATTTAATAAGGGAAATGAAATACATATACATACAAGATCAGTAAGTGATAAAGTACCAATATACACTTTTTTTTTTTTTGAGACAGAGTCTCGCTTTGTTGCCCAGAGTGAGTGCCATGGCGTCAGCCTAGCTCACAGCAACCTCAAACTCCTGGGCTCAAGCAATCCTGCTGCCTCAGCCTCCCAAGTAGCTGGGACCACAGGCATGCGCCATCATGCCCAGCTAATTTTTTCTATATATATTAGTTGGCCAATTAATTTCTTTCTATTTATAATAGAGACGGGGTCTTGCTCTTGCTCAGGCTGGTTTCGAACTCCAGACCTTCAGCAATCCGCCCACTTTGGCCTCCCAGAGTGCTAGGGCTACAGGTGTGAACCCAAGTTCAAAGATGAGAATGTTTAGGGAAGACATCTTGATGGTCAGGTAGAATTTGCGTAAACTAGGAAAAGAAAAGTAGCAAAGGCATTTCAGGTAGGGCAATAACAAAAGAATGGAGATAAACATTCATGAATAGTGAACAGACCAGCCTGACTTGTATAAAAGGTTTATATTGTGCAATAGTGTGAAGTAAGAATGCAAAGGTAAAAAGCTCTAATTTGTGGGTCTGGAACTGAATGCCAAGAAAACAAGTGAACTTCAGCCTATAACAAAAGAAATTACTTAAGATTGAGGGAGAACTGTTAAGAGAAGAATGGTGTTCAGTTATTCTAACAGATCAAAGTGGGGGACAGAGTGAAGACAGGGCAAGATGAAAAAGCTCTGAAAATAGGTAAGGCTTGAATGTCAATAGAATTAAATGAATTTTTTTTTTTTTTTTTGAGACAGAGTCTCGCTTTGTTGTCCAGGCTAGAGTGAGTGCCGTGGCATCAGCCTAGCTCACAGCAACCTCACACTCCTGGGCTCCAGCGATCCTTCTGCCTCAGCCTCCCGAGTAGCTGGGACTACAGGCATGCGCCACCATGCCCGGCTAATTTTTTATATACATATCAGTTGGCCAATTAATTTCTTTCTATTTATAGTAGAGACGGGGTCTCGCTCTTGCTCAGGCTGGTTTTGAACTCCTGACCTTGAGCAATCCGCCCACCTCGGCCTCCCAGAGAGCTAGGATTACAGGCGTGAGCCACCGCGCCTGGCCTAAATGAATTTTTTAAAATTATGATTATTGCTTTTAAGAGACAGGGTCTCACTCTGTGGTCCAAGCTGGAACGCACTGGTGTCATAATAGCTCACTGCAACTTTTAATTCCTAGGCTCAAATGACCCTCTTGCCTCACCCTTTTAGCCAGGTCTAAAGGGAAGTGCCACCACACCTGGATAATTAAAAGACCCCCATTTTATAGATGGGGGTCTCACTATGTTGTCACTGGTCTCAAACTCCCAGCCTCAAGCAATCCTCCTGCCTCAGCCTCCTGAATAGCTAGGACTATGGGTGACTATGGGTGGCTACCACTACACCCAGCTTTGGAAAGTAAGTTTTGAGGCTGAGTTAAATACAGTTGAATCCAGATAGAAAGAACATAGAGAGAGAAGAAAACCAAACACTGAGCTTTGGTGACTGAGGCAGTGGTGAGGGATGTTGTTAATTCTTTCTAGAGCCTTTGAAGGATCACCATAAATCCACGATTTGTAATCCATTAGCCAAGATATTAAAGAATTGTGGAGCAGAGAGTAACAAGTAATGTTCTGATTTAATTCACTTAGTGCTATAGGAAGGTGGATGTTAGACAAGGCTAATATGGAAGAACTGAGTAATTAGAAAAACAGGCAAACTATGGAGACAGTAAAAAGATCAGTGGTTATCAAAGGTTATGGGGGAGGGAGAGATGAATAGGCAGAGCACAGAGAATTTGGGGGGCAGTGGAACTGTATGATACCATAATGATAGAAACATGTCATTAAATATTTGCCCCAAACAAAGGAATGCACAGGAAAAGAGTGAACCCTAATGTAAACTACAGTCTGTGAATGATAATGATGTATCAGTCTAGGGCTCAATAATTGTAACAAATGTACCACATGTTGGGCACTGTTGCTAAAGGCAGGGTAGCTATTATGTAGGTGTTGGGGTGGGAGGGGTTTATGGGAAAATCTCTATACCTTCTGTTCAATATTCCTGCGAACCTGCTCTAAATAATAAAGTCTATTTAAAAAGAAAAAGAAAAAAGAAACAGCCAAGAGTGAAAACAAAGATTAAAACCATATAGAGATATAAGAGGCCTAACAAGTGAGCAGAATATGATCAAAGGAGAAATAAAAGTAGCAAGAATAAAGAGATGTATCAGTGATGATGTAAAGATTATTATTGGCAGATTGTTAGTGTGCTGATAAAGATGAAGGTAGGGTATAAGTAATTGGAAATAATGGCATTGAATTAGGAAGAAAAAACTAAACCAGATACTATAATCCATCAATGTCAATAAAGGAGAAGATTTTGGTGTCCTCGGTAGGAAAATCAAATTGGAAGCAGGGCAGTCAGGGGAGAAAGTAAAGAAAAGAGGAAATCAGTTTATTAGGATTTTGGGATTCCTGAAGATGTAGAAGAGACCACTGAGTAAGAGCAGGTCTGGGACTACAAAAGACTGGAATATAAAAAGAAAAAGATTTTCTAGAAACTACTAGATAATAGGGAAAAAAAAGAAAATTTAAAGACAAACATATTTAGCTGGAAAATGAATTGGGCAAAGTTTTCAAAGAAGTAGTGAACAAGCAAAAGAGGTCAAATTTCAGTCCTCAGAAAAATCAAAGATTTTCAAAGTCAGAGGAAAACTTCATAATCATATAGTTTAACTTCCTCCCCCAATACATATATTTCCTCTTTAGCATTCATGATACATGGTCATCTGCCATTAATGTGGAAACTGCATGAGATGTTGAGTCAGTAGACTTGAATCATATTCTGGTTCTACTAATGACATGCTGTAAATCAAAATCTCTTAATATCTTCATTTGAAAAATAGGACTAATGCTACCACCTACATGCTATGATTAAAGTACAAATTTGTTTAAATGTTCCTTGTGAAATGTAAAATACTTATAAAAATTTCATCAGTAATACTACTATTTGAACAGGCCCTCAATTTTGGAAAAAGCCATTCTAAGAATTCTCCTGTTACAGAGTTCTGTCTTGTATTCAACCTAAATCTACCTCCTTGTAACTTCTTATGCTCTGGCCCTGTTTCTTCCAGCTACTATTGTCACACAAGAGTATGAATGTTTCCTCATCAAGCAAATTCTCTTCAGTGCCTTCAACCGTTCCTCAAAGGATAACCTTTTTCCGAACCCTCACTCCTGAGGCTACCCTTTTGTGGAAGTATCTCATGACGTCAACATTTCTTTTAAAATGGTGCAAATGAAATGAAAACAATATTCTAGATGTTATGTGACTAAGAACTGAAGAGTACTACTTCATCTATTCTGAATGCTTCATTTTATTGAGAGACAGAAATCAAGGCTTTGAGTCAGAGAGATTGAGTTTGAATTTCCTGGTATCCTTGAGCAAATCAAATTATTTTATCCTTTTCAGCTTCAGTTACATCTGTAAAATCTAATGGTGTTGTTATGAGGCACCTAACAGAAAAGTAATACTAATTTTATTTTGTTAATGCAAGCAAAGATCGCCTAATTTTCTAAAAAGTGTCTAATGTATTCTTTTTGTTCTCTGAACCAAATCTAGTCACTTAGTTTTTTCCCTAGCAATTATGTATATTTTACTGTAACTTTATTTTCTAAAAGCAAATAAATTTTTTTAAGCATTGATGGTGTGCCAACTGCAAAACAACATCTAACCAGACTTGCGCAGGCTGGGAGTGACTTAGAGGAGGTTAAGATGAGACTTCAAGGAGGTAGTAAAGTATATAGTCAAGCTTCCCTACAGATGGCTGAAATCTCCTGGGGTTCATGAAGGTGTTCTAGAAAGTTCATGAAGCAACAATGGTGTCTGTTCTAATTTCTTATAAGTATTTAAGATATGTTCCCCTTTAAAATTGAATAGTGAATGCCTCCAAATGTATGAGCAATGATTAGTGGCAATCAAATGGGTTTGTTCATGATTCAGCTACCTTGTGGGTTTATTAGTCAGCTGGATAATACTAGCCAGCATGGGAATTTTGATGATTCTATAGTTTTCAACTTTTTAATTCTTAGGCCTATATTATTTAATTTATGGCAAAGACAGCAGGCATTAGGAACAGTAACATCAAACTAATAAGAGAATTGAGAGACTAAGTGGTAAGTCTACAAACATACCTAAAGATGATTTATCAGATCCATAAATTTGCACTTATCTGATTAATATTCTTATATGGCAAGCCATGATTATAAATACTTTTTAAAAAGTAGTTATAGACTCTTAAGAGTCTATTTAATTTCTAAAGTACTAGTTTCTGATTAGAGTTGGAAATGCTTCCCCAGGTTCAGGAGTTTCACGCTCTAATCTCTTGACAGTTAAACACTGCAAGAAACTTCCAGGATTGGTCTAAGTTAACAGGCCCCCTTAGAGCACTAAAACTTTAACTTCACAGCACTGATACAAGGGTTTCTATTATACTTCTCACGCTTTTCCACCAAAGCATCCCAACTGCAGAAACAAATTAAACACCAAAGTGAATAAGTAACCTCTTCTCCATACCCCACCACACTCTAGAATCTGGACAAGGAATAGGATGCTATAGCAGTAAACGGAAATTTCTTCATATGCTCTTGCTTATTCTTTTTAATCTAAAGAATTTTTGTAGCAGAAAAATTGGTTCCTTAAAAGAAAAAAAAATAAAAAAAAATAAAGAATTTTTGCACTCTACTCCATCACATGCAATATCTGTTTTATAAGAAAAATAAGAAGTGCTTCCTCCCCACAAATAAAATAAAAATTATTCATCAGGTAGACACGTTATAGTAACTTGACAACTGAATAGGGCTAAGCATATAGCCGTTTGATAATCATGGTCATATAACACACTAATTTGTTAACTTCTTTATTATCTACAAAAATAGTCAAAAAATACTCCACTAAAATCTTATGCTTCACCATTAAATGCTTATGCTTCTAGGTGAAAAAGTTTAGGCCTTTAAAAATATTAAGCAAATAACCTCCTAAAATGCTGATTTTTAATAAGCAAATTAGATTATACTGAAGTTAATCTATCCCAAATCTACATGATATGAGGTCCAAACTAGGATATGATTTAATGCTATATAAAATAATTTCATAAGCTTTTTAATAACTCCTTCCTAAGACAATGTACAGCTATTTTTGTATTTATCATTTAAAAATAAAAGTATGAATACCTACTACGTGCTTTCATGAAAACAATGTGGTACACACAGCTACACTCACAGAAAAATCAACTCAATGATTATATAAAAATTTTGCCTTTAGCTGAGCTAATTACCTTGTTTAAGAATAAAAAGTAAATGCAATTTCCAACTAAGATTCCTTTAGTCATAAATTATAGGGTTCACTCCTGTATATGTGAAAGATTTATAAAAAACAAAACAAAAAGCCTTGCTATAGAAGAGGAAAAATTCAGATAGAAGACAGCATAAGCAACCATCTGAACTAATGAGTCATCAGTCTCTCTCCCACAGCACCGCAGAACACTGCAGTGGCAAATAACATTAGAGGAAAAACAATTTTTTTCCTTCCATTTTATAAGGTCCACTCCAAATGGCTGATTAATACACCTGGTAATTTCACTATTCCAGAAATAATTCTTTTTACTACCAGAGTCTTAGATGATATGGCTGTTGGGGGTGATGACGAGTTGATAAGAATTAAGTGCTGAGATTCCAAGGCAATATGTATTTACATACAAAATCCTGAGGTGCTTCATTGATAATTAAATATTATTTTAATGTTAACACTTGAAAAAGCACCTTGTATCTGATTCAAGATTATCTTAGGAAATCACAGATTTTTTTTAAAAGATGAAGAAGAATCTAGTAGATTATAATCAAATACTTAATATTTTTATGCTTGGTCAAAAAGTTATAGAATAGCCGGGCGCGGTGGCTCACGCCTGTAATCCTAGCTCTCTGGGAGGCCGAGGCGGGCGGATTGCTCGAGGTCAGGAGTTCGAAACCAGCCTGAGCAAGGGTGAGACCCCGTCTCTACTATAAATAGAAAGAAATTAATTGGCCAACTAATATATATATACAAAAAATTAGCCGGGCATGGTGGCGAATGCCTGTAGTCCCAGCTACTTGGGAGGCTGAGGCAGGAGTATTGCTTGAGCCAGGAGTTTGAGGTTGCTGTGAGCTAGACTGACGCCACGGCACTCACTCTAGCCTGGGCAATAAAGTGAGACTCTGTCTCAAAAAAAAAAAAAAAAGTTGTAGAATAAGTAGAATTCCAGTTGATAACATTACCTTATTATATTTATAGAGCATAGTACTAGTATACTACAGTGTAGTACTAGGTAAATCTGTTGGGGAGCTTCCGGGAATAATTTTTTTGCTCTTTTAAAAGATACAGGCTATGAGAAATAACTCTATTAAAAATGTGAAAAAGAGTCCTATAAACAAATAAAATATGGTATTAGAACTAAATATGATATAATATTTATATACAAGAAAGGTCAGACTTACCAACCTCAAATGTAAAGTCAAGACCTATAAATCGGAAAACAAAAGATCTCTGAACTGGTGGAATGATAGTCTTAAAATTTCTTCACATTGCAAGACCCCTTAGTATAGCCTTACTGACACAATTTATGCCAAGTTAAAAATTTCTATCTAATATTTTAGACCACTGTAGATTCAAAGTAATGAATCAATAGAGAGCTACATTCTAAAAATAAATAGAAGGTAAACAAGGAAACAGGTTGTAAATTGATTAATGGTAGTAAGAATGACCCATAACCATCAAGAAACAATCAATTTGTATTTATTATTTCCTAAGAAATATGGGAGAAAATTTGGTAATATGTAACCAGGCCCTTAAAGATGTTCAAACCTTTTGATCCAAAATTTGTATTTCTGAGAATATTTCTGGCATGTGGATAAGGATTTTTTATATATGTGTTTACTGTAACATTGCCATAGTTAGGTTGGGCACGGTGGCTCAAGTCTGTAATCACAATGACTAGGGAGGCTGAGGTGGGAGAATCTCTTGAGGCTAGGAATTTGAGACCAGTGTGGGCAGTATAGCAAGACCTCATCCCCCCCAAAAATTTTAAAAATTAGCCAAGTGTAGTGGCACACGCCTGTAGTCCAAGTTATCTGGGAGGCTGAGGCAGAAGGATTGTTTGAGCCCAGGAGTTTGATGTTGCAGTGTGCGTGACAGTGCCATTGCACTCCAGCCTGAGCAACAGAGGAAGACACTGTCTCTAAAGAAAAAAAAAATTGCAACAGTGAAAAAACTACAAAGAGCTTTAAAATCCAAAATAACAGAATGAAATATTAGTTTATCTGAAATCCTTCAGTATTCCCCTCTCAAATGTATTTAATAATAATAATGATATTTGTTGTGCTAAATGGTCTGCAACTCCAAGTTCATTGTGCCAAGGACTTTCATCAGCAAATTCTCTTCTGGAAGGATCTTCAACCTTCACAGCATATGAATTAGCACTGCAATGGCTGATTGGCTTTTGGATAGGCTTTTGTCAGATAAACTGCCTAGGAAGTGACTACCAATTTTTTTTTTTTTTAATGCAAGCAATCATGCATGATAATTACCTCTTTTGTAAGTAGTCACCCTAGAAATTGTACAACTACTTAAAAAAACAATTTAAAATATTTAGAAACTTCTCTTAAAAACTGCCTACAATTATCATATCACTCGTTTGAATGTTACTGAGAAAATTTTCTTGTTTGCTTTGCCAAGAAAACATATCATGAGCAGCCAAACTAGCCAAATTTAAACAGTGCAGGTATTTGAGACTAATGTACATACAAGGCACATGTTAGAGTTAGCATTTATTATACTTGTGTCATAATATAATGTCTCTACATTCAAATGGATGTCCTGTTACTTATGTCATGAATGGAACAGAAGAGAAATAAGGTTCACAAACTGTGCAAAGGCATATTAACACAGTGTTTAAAAGGAAACACCACCATAAACAGTTCACTTCCAACTGTGGAATTCATGAAATCTCTGCAATGAAACGCAGCCTAAAGCGTAAAGTAAGGACAAAAGAGGAAAAGAATGTTCCCTAATATAGGCAAAACCACTTCATAACCTGAATTTAAATACATGTCTATAGTCAAAAGTCCACAGACATTTTCAATTCAGAGGGTAAGAAATCTGTCAGGGTTTATTTAACTGAATTGACTGTAGAGAAAGGAGAGGACTTAATCACAGGTGGAGGTTTTAAATAGTATGGTTTGCTAAGGAATTAGTTTACAGTTCCTCCTGGTATGTACTCATAGTCTTCTATATCTTTTGTAGCACTTACCACTACTGTAATTAAAAACTGTGAAAGGAACTGTTATTCAATGTCTGTCTCCACTGCCAGATTATAAATGCTGGAAAACAGGGTAGCAGTCCCCAACGTTTTTGGCACCAGGGACTAGTTTTATGGAAGACAATTTTTCCATAGACTGGGGCTGGGAGACTCGGGTGTCATGAGTGGGGAGAGGGTGATGCATGGCCTGTTTCCTAACAGGCCATGGACCGGTACCAGGTAAGGATGCAAAATAATGAGAACTCTCATACAGAAGTGTAAAATGGTACAACCATTTTGGAAAACAATTTGGTGGTTTCTTTAAAAAGTTAAACATACACCTATTATATGATTCAGCCATTCCACTCTTTGGTATTTACTCACAAGAAATGAAAGCCTACATCCAAACAAAAACTTTTACATGGATGTTCATAGCAGCTTTATGCATAATGACCAAAAGGTAGAAACACAACCCAAATATCCATCAATGACTAAATGGATAAACTGTGCTATAGTCATAAAATGGAATAATAACCAGAAAGAGAAAAATGAATCATTGATATATGTAACAACATAGAAGAATCTCAAAATAATTAAGCTGAGTGAAAGATCAAAAAAAAAAAAAGTTCCAGCCGGACGCAGTGGCTCACGCCTGTAATCCTAGCACTCTGGGAGGCCAAGGCTGGAGGAATGTTTGAGGTCAGGAGTTCCAGACCAGCCTGAGTAAGAGTGAGACCTCGTCTCTACTAAAAATAGAAAAACTAGCCAAGAGTGGTGATGTATGCCTATAGTTCCAGCTACTCGGGAGGCTCAGGCAGGAAGACTGCTTGAACCCAGGAGTTTGAGATTGCTGTAAACTAGGCTGATGCCACGGCACTCTAGCCCAGGGGACAGAAGAAGACTGTCTCAAAAAAAGAAAAAGTTCCATTTATATAAAATTCTAAAAAATGAAAACTAACCTATAGTGATAGAAAATAGAACGGGATAGTTAAGGAAGGCGAGTAGGGAGAAATGGAAAGGATTACAAAGAGACACAAGAAAACTTTTGGGGGTGATGAATCTGTTCACTATATTGAATGCAGTGATGGTTTCGTGGATGTATACATACATCAAAACTTATCCAATTGTACACTTTAAATATGTGCAGGTATATGACTTATATCTCAATAGAAATCTTTAAAAAGCACAAAGTATTGGCGGTATGGTTTCTATAACGACATAATGCTTCCACAGAATATATATTCACATTTGTTTTTATATGTCAATTAATAGAGTAGTAATAAAGGACTACATGGCCTATGAGAACCTAGTAAGAGAACCTTAACCCTAGGAACACCATGGAGGAACAGATGAAAACTCAACCAAATCATTTTTTTGAATGAATGTATGTAACTCCTAAGGATGTGTAGGGACCCTCTGTCCTGCCAAGTTTAGTTAATCCTGAAGAATATAGTAGTCAGTATGGCTCTGAAGTACTTATTCATCCGTATTTTCAGAACAGGGCTTAATAGCAATATCAGCTTATATGTTGGGCGAAGATTTAGGAAAGTATAACCCTATCTTGAATACGCTTTTGTGCCATGAGACATAGAAGGGTTTATCTTCCAAGACTCAGGTTAAACTCTAATAATTTGGCCATTATAGTTGATATGGTTCAATGGCTCATTTGGAGGATAGAGGTAGAATTTGTTCACAAGAAAGAATTGTTATTGACAACCTGTTTATCTCTATTTACAACTACTTCTCCAACTTTCCCGATCCCTAATATAGTATCTTTGGGAGAATGAGATCATATTTAAAACACACATACTGTCTCTCTCTGGACAATAGCAGGTACTATAAAAACACTGCAAGTATATACTGGTCAGGGACCTGAACAGATTCTGTTTTTTAAGTGGCTGCTCTGGATTACATTGAAGAGTTTGGTGTTAGTCAACCTGCTTCTTAGAGTCATGATATTTTTTCTTTTCTTGAAAAAAATGAAATAAAGTACACTGAACAGAAGCGTATTACACTCAATTGTGGATTTTATAATTCATCTGAATAAAGCCCCTCACTGTCTAATTTTGTATTACTTAAAACTAGGAGTCATGGATTATTGAAAACTCATTCCTTTCCACAAGAAAGGAAAGATTCTTACATTTAGATATCACATTCTTAATGTTTGTATTGTTAATCTGATTTCCTATTTAACTATTTGAAAGCTCTTACATAATTGTTTTGCTACATAAAATCAGCAACTTGCACAATTATTAACAATTATAAGCATTTTACTCTTTCAAGAATATACATTCAAATTTCAATTGATAAAATTTCAATGTATAAATCATATAAGGAGCATTTCAAGTTATACCTAAAATACTGTTATTTGAAAGTAAGTAGTAAGTTGTCCAAATATCATACCTTGTTTTTTTTTTTCTTTGAGACAGAGTCTTACTCTGTTGTCCAGGCTAGCGTTGCATGGTATCAGCCTAGCTCATAGCAACCTCAAACTCCTGGGCTCAAGCGATCCTTCTGCCTCAACCTCCCAAGTAGCTGGGACTACAGGCATGCGCCATCATGCCGGGCTAATTTTTTCTATATATTTTTAGTTGTCCAATTGATTTTTTTCTATTTTTAGTAGAGACAGGGTTTCGCTCTTGTTCAGGCTGGTTTCAAACTCCTGACCTTGAGCGATCTGCCCACCTCAGCCTCCCAGAGTGCTAGGATTACAGGCGTGAGCCACCATCCCCGGCCTCATACCTTGTTCTTACACTGAAAGTCATACATCGAGTCCATAGGAGGGTAACCTATGTTATCACATGATCGTAGATCACACACAATCCAGGGATGCTAGAAATGGTAAAGGCATTTAGCCTTCCAAAGACTCAAATTAAATGGTAGATTTTGGGAAATTATTGAGGACAAAGCTTAACTTGTGCACATCCCTAAAGTGGAGAGAAATTTGGCAATACCTACCAAAATTCAAAATGTACTTACCTTTGACCCAGCTATTCCATTTCTAGGAATTTACTGTATGTGTACAAAATGTTCTATTAATGAAATATAAATTACTGCACTGTTTCTTAAGCAAAAGATTGGAATGTTCATTAATATAGAGACTAGTTAAATACATTGTGGTAGTATGAGAGGCTGTATGCTTCATGGTATCAAGACAGTAATCTCCAGAAAGAGACTCGCTGGGTTCAAATCCTACCACTTACAAGCTTTGTGACTGTTGGGTATTTAATCACCCATGCCTAACTTTCCTTTTGTAAAATAGAGATAAAAAGAGTACCTATCTCATAGGTTGTTGTAAGGTTTTCATAAGTTAATACGACTAAAGTATTAAGAAAAATGTGTCAATAAATAAGCTTTCCATAAATGTTACCAATGACAATGATGTTAGTACAACTGAATACGAAGCTATCATTAATAGAATGAGGCAGCTTTAACTGTATCAATGTAGAAAGATGGCCAAGAAAACATTGTTAAGTGAAAAATGTAAAGTCCAGGATAATATGAAGAGGTGCTACCATACCTGGACTAATACATGGGGGAAAAAAAGGAATAAGGATGAGGAGAGAGAGATAGAGAACACACCTGCACGAATATATAATTTTACTATATTTGTATTATACATAATAAAGTATATTTGTACATATTATGTTTTTACTATGTTACCCATTTAACTTACTTGAAAATAGATTCAATAAATGCTAATTGAGCCAAGTAATAAACTATTTTATATATATATATATATACACACACTGTACCTAATTAACTGAGCAATGGCAAATATTTATATAGCTCTTATGTGCCAGCTATTATTCTAATCTCTTTTCTTATATTATTCATTTAATCCTCACAATACCCAAAAAAGCAAATACTCATTATGCTTATTTTATTGATTGACTGACTGACTGAGACACAGTCTTGCTCCGTTGCCCAGGTTAAAGTACCATGGCATCAGCTTAGCTCACAGCAACCTCAAATTCCTGGTATCAAGCAATCCTCCTTCCTCAGCCTCCCAAGTAGCTAGGACTACAGGCATACACCACAACACCTGGCTAATTTTTTCTATTTTTTGTAGAGACGAGTCTCTTGCTCAGGCTGGTCTTGAACTCCTGAACTCAATCAATCCGCCCGCCTCAGCCCACCCCCCTCAAGTGCTAGGATTCCAGGCGTGAGCCACTGTGCCTGGCCTCATTATCCTTATTTTAAAGCTGAGAAAAATGCAATACAAAAGAGATAAAAGTAACTTCCCCAAAGTCACACCACTAGGAAGCAGAAGAGCCCGGATTTCACCCACACAGTGCCCTTAACCTCTTTGCTACTTTACTACTACTCTAAAATTACTTTTTATTTACATACATCCCAACTCCTTTCCAAAAGACTTTATGGCCAGTCACGGTGGCTCATGCCTGTAATCCTAACGCTCTGGGAGGCCGAGGCAGGTGGATAGCTCAAGGTCAGGAGTTCGAAACCAGCCTGAGGAAGAGTGAGACCCCCGTCTCTACTAAAAATAGAAATAAATTAATTGGACAACTAAAAATATAGAGAAAAAATTAGTCGGGCAAGGTGGTGCATGCCTGTAGTCCCAGCTACTTGGCAGGCTGAGGCAGAAGGATTGCTTGAGCCCGGGAATTTGAGGTTGCTGTGAGCTAGGCTGATGCCAGGGCACTCTAGCCTGGACAACAGAGTGAGACTCTGTCTCAAAAAAAAAAAGAAAGAAAGAAAGAAATTCTTATTTGAAGTTTTCTTAAGGAAAGCCAATCTTGTAATCTAGTTTTTCTTATTTGCCAAAACCCAAATGTGGACTTTTCTTATGACTCTGTCATGATTAAGTGACAGATCTCATAGTCGTGCAATAAGCTCTACGTCTACAAAGCAGAAAGCATTTTAGAGCATTTAAATCCACATCAAACAAAATGTCAATTTGTAACCATATCTGGTAATGTCTATAATTATCTGGTACATTTTTAATAACAAATTTCTTATTGTGTATCCCAGGGTTATCACATGTATAAAATTAAGAATAATTTATGAATTATGAGGAAAATTTATACACTTTCCTCTTAGATACCTAATTAAGATTTTAAAAAATTTTAGATAACTGTCATCTCTGGCCATATCAAATAATATTTTTTCCTTTTGTTAATTTCTTCTTTGCCCTATTTGGTCTTCTATTTCTTTTTCAAAATGTAATTAGTTTGGTTTTCTCTAATTACACAAACACTTCATGTTCATTGTAAAAATAAAAACACATAATATAGAAAAGTATAAGGAAAGAAAGAAATCACCTAAAATGCCAATCAAATCACTCTGAGATAACCATTAACACTTGATAATTATCCTTTCTGCAATTTATCTTGCACATACATGCACAAAAATGTAGTTTATATGCATATATTACTATAAATACTCTGCTTCTTTCTTTTCTTTTTTTTTCTGCTTATTTTGGCCTTTCAATGTTGACAGCCATATAAGCATACACAAAACCCATGGTATTTTTCATGGGATCTCATTATATATTAATACATTTCTTTATACTTTGTCTTTCTCACTTAAGATACATGGTGGAAATCCTTTCACATCACCAGCATAGATTTAATGCCTACCACTTAATGATTTCACAACATTCCTTAATATGCCTGTGAGATAATTTATATAACAATACCCCTACTGACAGGCATTCTCCTTGTTCCCAGATTTTAGCCACCACATACACTGTTACAAGCAACATCCATATAAACCCTTTCTTACTGGTGTTTTATTTCTAAGGAAAATATTACCGGGAGGATTGATAGATGGAAAAATATATGTATTTCCAATACTAATAGATATTGTCTGATTGCTTTTAAGAAAAAACCCTGTAACAATTCACAACTCCACTAGCATTTTATAAGAAAATCTTTCTACAAACATCCCTGCTAGCAGTCAGTTTACCACTTAATTTTTGCTAGTCAGAGAAGTAATATTTCATTGTTAGTATATTGATCTAGCAAGGTTACACATCTTTTCATGTTTGCTGAGTGTTTAGATTTCTCTTCTGTGAACTAACTTGTAGTCACATGCTTTACCCATATTTCTACTGAGTGGACTTTTTCTTAGTTTGTAAGAGTTCTTACAACTGTCAGCTCTTCATCTGTTATATATCTTCCAAAAAGTTTTTTTTAATCTGTCTTTTGTCCTTTAAGTTACAAAGTACTGGCTCAACGTTATTTTCTTCTAGATGGACAAGTTATATCCGTTAAATTTATCATATATGTGTGCTTATCCCCGCCCCACCACTGCATAGTTTCAGGTAAAAATAATAGTTTCAGGTAAAAATAAAGATGTTACCATGAAAATATACATCCAATTCAGCTGTCTTTATACACACACGCTATACAGATATTTTCTTACATACATATTATTTAGCATATACACATTATGAATATCCAGATACATAATGTGTATATACTATATATAAAAGAATACACTTATATAAAAAGGAATAGAAAAAAACTTTCATTTCTCTATAGAAATTATATGGAAAACATTCTTATTGGTCACAATTTACTTACAATAAACTTGTTTATTATAAATGAATAATAACTATTCATAAATCAAATTCATTTATCAATAACAGATAATTGACATTAAAGATAATATTTGATAATCTCTTCATAAATTCTTTAGACAATTCAGTAATTTTTTTCAGGATTAAAATGAAACATAAACTCATGATAGCTATACTTTAATTATGGTTTATTTACTGATATTTTCCATTGCAAAGCTACTAATCCTCATGAGTCATCAATTTTACTCTAGTTCATGTGTCCATTATGTTCTCTACATTCTTTTGTCTATTTCATATGTCCATAAAAATATGAAAGACATTTAATTTTTTCAAAAAAGTACCATTTTTAAACTTATAAGCATTAACTCAGAAGTCCCTGCTCTACAATCTGTACAATTTTAATATATTTCTATAATTCACTGTAGGAATAAAAATTTAGAAATAGAAGAACTGCTGATTCCACATATTAATGATCATGAGATTTGGAAAATTTTTATATAGAAAATATTAAGTCACTGCAGTTGCCAAAATAAGGAACTTTATGTTGACATTTCTCAGATGCTATTAATAAATCTGTTTTAGAATCTTTGGTGGACATACATTTTTCTTGCTCCCCCATTTTTTTGGTAATAGTTTCATTTCAAATTCTATTCCCCTCTTCACACACCAAACTTGTTGCTCACAGGGGCATCAGTCAGTCAATTCTGTGGGATGCCTTAAGTCTCCTAGAAATTCACTATATAAAATCAAAGTCAATATTGGTGTAAAAAAAAAAAAAATGTTTTACAAATGTGTGTACTAGGCATTGTACATTCATGATCTAATTTAATAGCACCTATGGGATAGATTTAAACATGAGGAAACTTAACCTTATTTAAGCAAATTGTCCAAGATCACACAGTTAGTAAGTGGCAGGGTCAGAACCTGAACCTAGGTCTGTATGACTAGGAAATCTACATTAAGTCTGTACAATACTGCTTTATATCTACATACCATTTAGTTTGAAGATCCTCTGACGTTTAGTCTAGTGCTACTCCACTTATAGCTCATGCAGTACCATTTTTTTTCATTTAGTACAAGTCACTGCTCTCCCCTTCCTTCCCATACTTGGATAATAACCATACCTATTAGTAAACATATATGCTGTGAAAATAAGTTGCTCATTGCATTAATAAAGACCATTTGAGGTTTATACCTATTCTATCGACCATGATTTGAAAGGTTATTATTACTGATCTACATTTGAAAGCTAATACCTAGTACACAACCCTAGGAGGAGCAGTTGTTTAATCTCCTTGTCTAACTGTCCAACATTCATTTAATAAACAATTTACTGAGTACCTACCATGTACTTCATTTAGTATTCTGGTGCTTACGACACGACACAACAGTAGAGACACAGTCCTTGAACACCTAGGAGCTTTATGGTTTACTGAGGAACAGCCCAGCAAACAGCAATTAAATACAATGTGCTAGAAGCACAACTAGAATAGAAAATATTGTGTGGTAGTGCACAGGACTAAGTGGCTACCTCTGCCCATGGGTGAAGAAAGCATTCTTGGTGGTGGCAATAATCTAATAATCTATATAGGCAGTGAAAACAAGAAAGACCTCAGATTAAGAAAACAAGAGGTATCAGAGGCCCTAAAACAAAAAACCTTTATGTGTTATTTAATGCTGAATTATAGCACAATTCCCTAATAAATGTCAAGATTTCTACATTTAACTTTCATAAATTGATAAAACTAGTCTCAGAAATGTCTTCTAAAGTTCAAATCACTTGTATGTATGAATTGTATATAAAGTCAAAGCTTATTTTTATATTCAACCTTAGCAGCAATTTAGTCAGCCATTCCTGCTGTTCATCTTCCAGATTTCATCAGTAAGCTATGTTATTGCTTTCTTAAGTTCTCTAAAATTGGAGGAATTGTGAAGTAAAACTGCAGACTCATTCAACCACTTTTATATTAACATTTTCCCCTCCAATACTTTCTAGCCGGTTTTCTCTTTCCTATTTTGGTCTCAGCCAGACAGGACTGGTTCAGACTTCCAGAGCACTTAAGGAATTCTCCTAATTCGGTGGAATGTCACCTGGCCAATGAAGCAGCATTACTTATTTTTTCCTCTCCTCCAGAGATCACAGAACCCAACTAGGGAGAAAATTAATAGATAAAACTATATTTATATCTGTAGCAGGCATGGCTACGTAAACATATCATTAGTACTATTGTCCAGTACAGGTCATTAAGTACAAAATGCTAAAATTATAAACCCACAAGAGATATTGACAGTCTTTATTACTTAGGGAAAGCAAGATCTTCAAGGTTGTTTTCTAGTAAGGAGCATCAATAGACCAGTTTTCCTATTTTGAACTTACTATAAAAATGTTTTTGTTAAATTGCTATTATTCTAGAATTACAACTTTTTGTTTTCCTTAACAAAATAAGACCAGTTTATTGTAAAGAATTTGGAAGATAGAGAATACATCTACTACTCAAAGATGATTCCATCTTCCTCATTTTTCAGCTGTCTTTTTAATGTGTTCTTCAAATATATTAGAAAACTAAAAGGTTTAATGAGAATATGATTTTATATATTAACAAAAATGGCAATTTAAAATTTAAAAACAAATTTGTAATTTCTGTAAGGCCTTTCAATGGAAAAGAAACACGAATGTTCTGAGTTTGCAGTACAAATAAAAGAGTTTAACCCCAAACAGAAAAATATCCCTAAAGCACATTGTTTGAGGTCAAAACATTAGCCCCTACATTACATACCAGAAGGGAGTACACTGGGGTGGGCAAAACAATTTCTGTATTTTCACAAAATACAATTCATAAAAATCTGAAGAAGTCATTTGGAGTTTCACAAATGGGGAAAGCTAAGGAGGGATAAAAAGTCCTCTTAATATAAATTTACCACACAGCTAATCAAGGAATTGATTGGAAGTGGCCATTAATTAGGATTTTAAGGAAGAATGGCAAAAACAGAAGGATGGAAGCCAGCAATATCTTGGCTTAATATTCTTACCTTTAAGTTTATGATCAAATAAATTTGTTTGTTATATTTCTAACCCAATCAGTTTTTGAGGAATTACTTCCCTCTCTGGGAAACCTAGTCACTTTTCCCTATGCTAGCCTGGGCCTCTGGCAGATCACGACACCGAAACACCATCTTTCAACGCCTCCCCATTCAATCGAGACTGTCGCATTACCAACATCCCCTGTTTTGAAGATAGTGTATCTTTATTCCTACAACTGTCATCTCCCTCAGAGAAGAAAAAGCCCTGCTTTTGCCCTTCCAGTCTCACCCGAAGCATGTGAACACCTACAGAACCTCTCCTGCAGGGATGTCAGATTTTAAAACCCTTTGAATTACTGAGAAAGCACATTCGGAGGGAAGCTTTTCAGTGACTCCGCAGTGAGGGCCCTATCAGGGACATTCCCTCCCAAGCCAGTCTCACTAGAGACGCCTCTGCCTCCAGGGTTTTTCCTACCTCCCCGCTCCCCAGCCCCGGGGAGCTTTCCTGAGGGTAAAAGACAGTGAGGCCCTTAGCCACAGAATGGGCTTTGAGGAATAGGACCTGACAACTATTGCAGACCCCGAGAAATGGCTAAAGCAATCCTGCTACCCGAAGCCCCAAAGACTCCTGAATAGGGAATCATAATGGCCGCCCTCACTTCCAACCGTGGGACATCTCAATCCCCAGGTAGCGGGGTCGACCATAGTGGGGGACTGGGGGTCAAGAGATCTGGAAAAATGAGCTCCTAGCCTGCGCACAGTGACAGCGGAGGCGGCCTTCACTCTCTTTCTCTTCCTCCTCCCACCCCTTCTCCTATCCCCGCCAGTCGCCAGTTACCGGTCGCCTCTCACCTGCTGGGGCGCGAGGTGCAGAATCTGTACGGATCACAGACCCAGAAGCTCTGTCACTACGGGAGGGGAAGTCTCCAGCCGCGGTGGGGGGCGGGTCCAACCAGTCACGCGACCTCGAGCTCCGCCCTGCCTCCCCCATCCCGGCGCGCCGCAGCTCCGGGGCTTCTATTTTTGCAGATCGTTTGAATATTAATTTTCTTGCATTAAAAGAAAAAAGTAAATTTAAGTTTTCACAAAGATTTGTTTTAAAGTGCAATGTAGAAGGCGTGGATGACAAGGGTTAAAGTGCATTGCTAAGGAAGTGACGTTAACATCACGATCTAGGGACCGGAAATGGCGATGGAGTTCCGACCCTTTGGGGCCCGTCGGTAAAATCCCAGGCTATAAGGTTTGGGCCAATCACGTGACCTCAAAACTTGAGGCGCGTTGGAGGGTAGCCAAGTTATCCTGCCGATTTTTAATTACATTAGTTTGTTTTAAAAATACCTCATTTACGTGAGTTTTCCGCAGGCTTCTTTACATTTAGAATAACCAGCTATGTAAAACCCTATTAGGAGACAAGAGCGTTTGAAGGTCACTCTGGATACTATCAACTGGGAAGAACAGGGTCCAGAACGATCTTGCTGATGTGGGACAGGAAAGGGAGGGGTGGCAAGATCCGGATTTTACCGCCAGGGCCTACCGAGCAAGCCCCACAAGTAGTGTCGTAAGGGATGGGAGGAGGAGCATGCCGCCAGACGGCAGAGCCCTCCAGTAGAAAGATGGAGGTCCCAGAGTGGAGGGGGAAGGGTGCCCGAAGGCGAGCAGTGCGGCTGCGCGCGAGGTGCCGGACGCGCCGGCGCGCAGAGGGGGCGGGGTGAAAGGTCACAGCGCGGCGGCGGGTCTGGCTGGCGGCAGCTGCGGGCGGGAGCCTAGAGCCCCGTGTGCACGTGTGGAGAAGCGTCTGCACCAGCGCGGCGGCGGCAGGCACCACTGCCGCTTAGGGAGACTCAGGGCCGCGCTCGACTCTCGCGGCCTTGGTCACCCGCTCAGCTTCCTGCCCAAGGCGAGGAGGCCAGCTTGCGGGGTTAGTGGCCCGAGCTGAGGGCGCGGAGAGCTCAGGGCGGCGAGGACTACGGCGTTGATATCGGCGGTAACGACGGCCTCAGTAGGCGGGGAAAATGAAAGGGTGAGGAAGGGCAGCTGGACGGGGCCGGGCCAGAGGGGTAGAGGGTTCCAGGCCCTTTTAGAGGGAGAGAGCTGAGGAGGGGAGAGCGAGCGAAGACGGCGAAGGGGGATTTCTAGGTATCTCAGGGACGGAGGCGAGGCTTGGGCTGTTGGCGGGCTGAAGGGCCAGCAGAGACAAGACCTGGGAAACGCAGGATTTTGGCCCGGAGGACGAGGGTGGGTTAATCGGAGACTAGTAGCTGAGTGGGCAGCAGGGAAAAGCTATTGTGAGGCGCCTGGGGCCTCTTACCTGGGAGCGGACGACCGAGCCATCGCGGCCTGCCACTCCAGGTGTAGTGTGGTGTGGTAGTCCTCTTCTCCAGATCCACACTCAACACTGGAACTGCCGTCTTTGACACCTTTCACTCTTATTCACGCTTGGGAGCCGTGCAGAATCCTTTGGAGAGAGAAGAAATTGGAATAAAGAGCATGGGAAGGAATATTAAGAGCTAGTGACTCAACTAGATTTGGGTTGGGTCAGAGCGAGTGGAGGAGGGGGAAAGAGCGCGATCACTGTATACTTGGGGTGCCAAAATGTTTTAGGAAGTATTGTGGATCAGTAGGTGGAGCTATTGCTTCAGTAGTTCGCTATTGCCCCCGAATGCGGTGAGAGGGTCTTGGGGTTACTACGCTGCTTTCTTCAGGTGATTGGCAAAGTTAACATTCTGTCTGTCACAATTTTAGATGAAATTAGGGACTATTTTGGTTCGACTGTTTCTATTTGGATAAAATGTCTTTTTACCCTTAAGTTATATACCGTTAAAGATCAATTTCATAACATTGTCTTAAAGCATTGCCTAACTAAGCTCCGTTTTGGAAGCTTGCTTTTACCTTCCTTAGAGAAAGAAGTGAAACTTATGAATGTTAAAAGCTTTCTGAGATGCTTAGTTTTTTTTCTATTGTAAGTCGGTTAAAGAATCGTAACTATGTTTTAAACTTAGCGAAGCCTTTCAAACTTGCTGTTCAGCGCCCTTTTAAGGATGAAATAAAAGTCACTTTTCAGAGTAATCTCATACTATCTAAAGGATCTAAATATTATTTGTGTGTATCTGTGTTTGAGGTCGATGGAAAGATTTCGAGAAAGTTTAATTCATTCTTAGGTGTGTAATATTTCCTTACTCTAATTTTGCTTTAAAAATTGGATAGTCATTCTAATGTTGAATTGCATGTTTTATAATAAGAATTAAAAGTTTAGGAAACATGAAAATATTTTCACAGTACCTGCATTATTTCTCAAGTTCTGAAGAGTTTCAATTAAGAAACTAGTTGAGGAATATAGGCAGTATTTTCTCCACTTGGATCGTGATCTAGGGATTTTGGCTATTTTGTATATGGTCCAATTAATATAATACTTGGAGAGTTTTGTTTTCCTGGTGGACTGCGCTCCGTATGTGTGGTTGCTGTTACTCGTTTTTATATTCTCATTGCTGGATACTCAATACATATATTCTGTTAAAGTAAGAAAAATGTGGCCGAAGAGTTCCCAGTGTTGAAACTGCCATGAATTTATAAAGAGGGACTCTACGAAATTATTCTGGATGTTTAGATCCAAAATCTTTGATCTAGCTCTGTCTCCATAGGGTGTAAGGTTCTTTCTGGTACCTAACTTGGCAATTGAGATGAGGCCAAACAGTGATATTCCCAATCTACCTTTAATTAATATACTTACGAAGCAATTATCTTTTTGTTTGGAATGGATATTTATGTGTAACCTGATTAGAGGCAGATACCTAGAAATGAGAACTGGCCAGATTTAGAGGAAACAGTTCCTGAATCTGTACCTTAGGCTAACAACTATGCCTGTATGATTCCTATTCTTATGATCGAGAGCTTGCAATTGTGTTCTTTTTAACTTTAAGATGATATCATGGGAATCGTCCCTTTTACTTCCCAGATTAACTCCCAGGTAAGATGGGACTTTAAAATTTTTTTTGCTTCTAAGTCTGTATTTAAAGCAGTGAACAAATTAGAACAGTATAAGCTTAAAAGATGTTAAGATCTTTGAGTTCCAAAACTTGTATCACTCTGCACAGTATGGTCATTTTGATAGTCCTGACTCTTGATTTGGAATGGCCTGTGAAAATGAAACAGTGGTCTGATGTGGTTTTGTAAAAAATCTTATTTGCTAAGTGTTCTATTGTATATTGAGCTAACTGAACAAAAGTTGAATAGACATATCTAAAATCAGAAACTCCAGAACTCCCAACTCCAAGTCAATCTATTTAAATGTTTTACATTGTTGCCTATATTACTGTCATTTTGAAACTTTTAAAATGTATTTTATCTGGTTTTTCCTCATTTTTACTATGAGTACTTTTATTAGTTAGCACTAAGACATTCCATTGTATTGGCATGTATTTGCCTTTCTTCCCTGGTACATTTCCAGTTATTAACTACTGTATATGTTTTTGTGCGTGTCTAGAAGTTTGAGATCTAGAAAATGTTGCTTCCTTTTTACTGAAGTTGCTTGTTTTTATGAACCAGGGACATTGTAGTTTGAATTTGTAGATGAATTTTTATCTGTTGTTTCTTTCTGGGGAAGATTATTTCAAGAAAAAAGGTATGCCATAGACAACCAAGACTGAGGTGGCACTGTAATTAATGTAATAGAAGATAAAACTAAATCCATTTACCTTTCAATTGTAGTAAAGAGGTGCAAATTCCAGTAAAAATGTCTTTAACAACATAAGAATATTATATGTGACTAAAGTAAAGATGGGACAGTAGGTAGCAATAATATAAATATAGAACAGTGTAGTGAAATATTTAAAGAAGCTATTTTGACTACATGTGACTAGAAAATAAAATTAAAAGATTCTACAGTCAAACAAAACTGTGAAGAACTCAGAATAATGGTTATCTCTGACAGCATGTGGACTGGGAAAGAGCACAAAGTGATTTTCTGGAATGCTAGAAACATTCTGTATCTTATCTGGGTGTTGATTATGTGTGGAGGGGGGTTGAGCTGTACACAGGATCTGTGATTTTTTTACGCTTTAATAATTAAACTTTTTTAAGGTTATAAGCCAGTCAGGCTGAAGCCACATTTGACAATTTTTATAAGCCTACAATTCATATTCCTTGCTTCTATGAAGCCAGTAATTGGTGTTTTATTGGTTGAGATAGTGAATTTTAGCAAATATTTTGTGTTTTTTTAAAACTCATATATTCATCTTTTTATCAGATGCTTTGTTATGTTATATATAACAAATACTGTGTTGAGGTGAACCATATAAAATATAACCTACCTGGACCACAGTTTTTAAAAAAAATCAATGTGATATCCTAATATAAAGAAGAAACATAAGGAAAATAAATTATAATAAAATCTATTTCAGTATGTAATGATTTGGTATAACTATGCCACAAAGCATAAGAAGGTCAAATGTTTGCATCTGTCTGTAAATTGAATCTTTTTTTTTTTTTTTGTATAATTTAGAAAGTATATTTACTACATATATAGGTTTGTGCTTTGGTGACTCATGCTGTGTTGCCACCTGGTGTGATTTCTTCCCAGAATAGCAGACAACTTTTGGTAAAGGTCTTAATGAAAAATAATGAAGAATTTCTGGGTTGAAAAATATTTTTAAAAGTCATTCAGTAGGCCAAGCACTTGCCTATTGCATCAAAATATTAATATATTCCCTGTTTACTATAATTTCAAACATCCTGACTGCTGTTAATGTGAATATTACTGCACATGTGATTGGTAGAATGAGAAAGTGGGACTGCTGTCATTGGTCTAAATATGTATTCCTGTTATTGCAATTTATGGTCAAACTAATTTTACATTGTTGAACATTTAACTGTATTGTCAACTAAAATCTCTTCCTAAATCATGTAAAGCATTCTCTTTCAAACTCAGTTCTTTTGCCAAACCAAACCAATATTTATATTAAATTTCGCTTTGCTACTTCCTTTATTTTGGCCTGTGGAAATATTTTTGACTCCTAATTTTCTCATCCAGTTATTAAACATAGCCTACGGTAACCAGTGTTCTATCAGCAGAAGTCAATAGAAATAGTCTTTCCTTCTTGAAAATGTGAATTGTATGGATTATGGTTTAATAGCTACAAAATTATATAATTGTGTTATCACCCAACCCTGCTTTTCTCTTTCTCTTCTATCACATGTTTAAATCTAGTGCTTGCCTTATTGGCAAAATGTTGTGACTAGCTACAGTTGTCTGTTGAGCAGTTGAAATGTGCCTTGTGTGACTGAGGAATTCTAAATTTTAATTAAAAATTTAATTTTAAATTAAAATTAAAAATCAGCTACTGGACAATTTTTAAAGGATATTTGAAACAACTTGGATATGTGAATCTATTGTAAATTTTATGAAGTGTGAATACAGATAAAAATATTTACAGGGAAAATTAACACCTGAATTGATATATGCTATAAGTGTAATAAATTGATTTTAATTTTAAAGTTATTAATAAGTTTTATTTTACTTACATGTTGAAATCATTTGTTTTTCCTTGTTAATGTGGATGTTAAAAATTTTTTAAATTTTTATGTGACTTCAATTGTATTTCTTTTGGGCAGTGCCATGCTAAACCCATAAAAAAACCAAAGTTGTATAAAATATGATGTCTTTCCTTGGAATCTAGTTCCTGGATGACTCCTGGTGCTGCAGCTCATGCCTCTGTAGTCCTAGCACTCTGGGAGGTCGAGTCAGGAGGATCACTTGAGGTCAGGAGTTTGGGACCAGCCTAAACAAGAGCGAGATCATGACTCTACTAAAAATAGAAAAATTAGCGGGCGTGGTGGGGTGCGGCTGTACTCCCAGCTACTCAGGAGGCTGAGGCCGGAGAATTGCTTGAGCCCAGGAGTTTGAGATTGCTGTGAGCTAGGCTTACGCCATGGCAATCTAGCCCAGGTGACAGAGTGAGACTCTGTCTGTAAATAAGTAGTTCCTAGATGGTAGATGTTTCTAAAGGCTTCAATTTGTGGGCCAACACATATAGTTTATAACTGTTTATACTTCTGGTGAAGGATTCTGCGGTCGCTCCTGGTTTTTGATTAAGGTGTTATAATCCAATTACCTTGTCTGCAGTAGGTGGGGAAGGAATGGTTGCAAGTATTTGTCTTTCCTGACCTACTAGTGCAATCTATATTCTGCCTTTATCATTGTTAAAAGCTATTCTTAAGGGAATACCTTGTTTTCTGAGTCTAGAGGCTCCTCATCTCAGTCCCCTATAGTGCTGTAGTGAATGCTTGTTTATAAACTGCTCGGCGCACAGACTTAATGATTTCTTTTGGGTAATTTCATAGGAGTGAATTTTTTGGATCAAAAGATACTGGCATTTTTAAACCTCTGATATTTGCTGCCACTTGACCTCCAAAATGATAGCAATTTATGCTGTCAGCAGTATGTAAGAGTACCCTTCTCTCTCCAAGGGCTGATTGATTGGGAAGGGGAGGAGCACTTGGAAAAACCTTAAGAAAATGGAGGAAGAGGCCGGGTGCGGTGGCTCACGCCTGTACTCCTAACACTCTGGGAGGCGAGGCGGGCAGATCGCTCAAGGTCAGAAGTTCAAAACCAGCCTGAGCAAGAGTGAGACCCCGTCTCTACTATAAATAGAAAGAAATTAATTGGCCAACTAATATATATAGAAAAAATTAGCCAGGCATGGTGGCACATGCCTGTAGTCCCAGCTACTTGGGAGGCTGACGCAGGAGGATCGCTTTAGCCCAGGAGTTTGAAGTTGCTGTGAGCTAGGCTGACACCATGGCACTCTAGCACCGGCAAAAAGAGTGAGACACTGTCTCAAAAAAAAAAAAAGAAGGAAAATGGAGGAAGACATTGTGGCTGCCATTTCAGCCATGAGTGGTATAAATTTCCGTTTTTTGGGGTACGTTCCATACATTGATAGTTTCCTTACAAGTTGGTTTTGAGTAAATAATAACATATTGCCCTAATTAGTTTTACTTTGCTGATTAGGTAATAAATGGCATTCCCCGCCCCCCTTTTTAAAACCACTTTTTTTACTGGTTATTTGAATATCTTTGTGACTTGCTTATTTGTATAATTGACAAACAAGTCACAGAGTTTTTGTGGGGTATTATTTGCCTTAGCTGTGAATTACAAAACAATCAAGAGATCATGTTATTTAGAAAATGGGGTTGAGACATTCAGATTAGTAAATATTGTCCACATGTTGCCAGTGTTTGGGGCCCACATCATTTGAAAGAAAATTTTTTGCAGGTGGGAACTTGTTGAACAAGGGGAAGCAAGGAAAATATTTTGTACTTGGGAGCATTTTAAACTTTTCCTTTCCAGAAAAGGTATATTTGCATTTCCACCTTCTAGTCTATGTAGTTTATTATTTATCTTAAAAAGGAAACTAACTGTAATGCAAAAAGCCTTGAACTAAAAGCAACCAAGTTTTAGTTCTGTGTGCCATAAATGATAGTAGGGTCACTGATAAGTTTCTTGACCTCTGGGCTTTGGTTTCTTTGTCTTTAGAGAGAATGACTTGAATCTGAACAGGAACTCATATGCCAGTTTTAATCTGTTAATGGTATCTAGTCTGTTGATAGCTTTGATGAGTTCTCACACTGCCAAAAGGGGGGGGGCAGGGAGGATACTATTGCTGATACCTACCATGACTGCTGTGGCATGTGTGTCATATGTTAGCCATTCCTGATCTCTGTCAGTGCTAACTTTCCACAATACCAAGAAACAAAACCTTGGAGTTATATTTGAATTGTTTTCTTTTAAGCTGCTTTCTTTAATTTGCTGTTGTATACATGCCTGCTCTTCCGCCCTGCCCCCTTATGACACTCTTTTTTATAGCTACCTAACATGCCTACTGGGCCAACCAATAGATTCTCATTTAATCTTCTCAGTATCTCTGTAAAGATGGTATATTATCTATAATTTAATGAAAAGAACAGGTACAGAAGTAAGCCAAACAGGAAAGAGAGCTTGGTGGGTTCTCAGATTTTTGAGTAGTTTTGTATGACCCAAAAACTGGGGGGGAAGGGGACTAGACTAGTGGCCACTGGTCTAGTTATTATAGTCATAGCTTGGTGATAGAGAGCTTTGTATTGTATATATGTAGTATTATGTGCAGCTATTGAAAGATTTTAAGCAGAAAAGTAAAACAATCAGGTTTGTGTTTTAGAAAGATGATTCTGATTGCGTTGTGGTGGAGTTATCTCCCTGACTCTAGTGTTCTTCTTCATTAGGGTCTTAGAATTTGGACTGAAATTGCCTGAACCACAGTGCTAAGAGAAAGGGTATAGGAACAGGTTATGAAGATATTTGAAGGAGCAGAATTAAAAGGATGCATCTAAAACTAAATGTCTGTATTGGGTGAATTATAGAGAATAGTGGTAGATGCTTTTTTCAACACACTTTTGGGTGTGTTGAATTTGAGGTTCTTTTGGAGATCACTAGTAAGCATTCAGAAATATATGCCTAGATTCAGAAATTTGTAAATAAAAACAGCATCATTTAGGTGTTCATTAATTAGGAAAAGCCATAGCTAGGAAGGAGCTTTCCTAATTGATGGATGGATGACAGTAGAAAAATGGATGGATGGAAGGAAGGAAGGGAGGGAGGGAGGGAAGGAAGGAAGGAAGGAAGGAAGGAAGGAAGGAAGGAAGGAAGGAAGGAAGGAAGGCAGGCAGGCAGGCAGGCAGGCAGGCAGGCAGGCAGTAGAAAAAAAATTTCAGAAAATAATTTCTTTTTAGGTTATAATTGACTAGATTTTATCTGTGTATTTAGTATTAGTAACCAACCAAATGATTGCTGAAATTTTTTCACCTCTAAGTATTACAGTCACACGATTTGGCAAGCTGGTCTACCCCACCACTACAGTTTTGATTCCTGCTAAACCTGTAAAACAGGACTGTCAACCAGGGACAAACCTCCCCCCAACCCCATGCTTCTCCACCCCTTCCTGATTATTGGTAATGTCTGGAGATGCTTTCTGTTGTCATAATGGGGTGGGGAGAGTTCTGACACCTAGTAAGTAGAGACTAGAGATGTTGCCAAAACATCCTACAATGCACAGGAAAGCCATCCACAACAAAGAATTTTCCAGCTCCAAATGCTTTAGTATTTAGTAGTATTTAGCTTTAGTAGCATTGAGATTGGGAAACCCTGCTGTAAAATCTAGATGAAATGGGAGAGCCCATCAATTATATTGAGGATTTTAGAGATTCTTGGGTTTGCTGAAAGTTTAGTAATTTCTTGAACTAGTTGAGGTCCTGCCCCTAATTAAGTCTTATAGTTTAGAAGAGGTAAGGTATAAAAAACGCTTAAGGCAGTGCAGAGTTATGCCTTGGAAGCCTAGAAACAGACCGAGCATGGTGGTTCATGCCTATAATCCTAGTATTCCGGGAGGCCAAGGCAGGAGGGTCCTTTAAGCTCAGAAGTTCAAGACCAGCCTGAGCAAGAGCAAGACTTCGTCTGTACCAAAAATAGAAAAAGATTGCTGGTGGTAGTGGCGCACACCTGTAGTCCCAACTACTCGGTGGAGGGTAGGGGGACTGAGGCAAGAGGATGATTGCTTGAGCCCAGGAGTTTGAGGTTGCTGTGAGCTAGGATGATACCACTGCACTCTAGCCAGAGTGAAAGAGTGAGACTCTGTCTCATAAAAGGAAGAGGAAAAACAGTAATATAGTTCATATGAGGTAGAAATCACAGTGGATGACAGGTTAAGGCTTCATGAGCAGTGAGTATTTAAGCTGTTATGTGATAAATTCTGAGTGGGCTTACTTTTAGGTTGAAGGAATTTATTCTCTAGAGGAATCCCTCTTTCATGTAATTTTCTTGAAGCAAGAATTTAGAACCAGATTACTGCCAGCTTAGAAAAAATTACCTACTCTCCAGCCCCTTGAAAATTTTAAATCAAAGGACCATGGGCATACTTTGATCCTTGCTAAAAAATGCTTTGAGTTTTATGCAAATGTACTTATCAGCATACATCAGAAAAAAAAGTTTCCCTATAGATCTCTCTCCTTTTTAAAATAACCTTGAGGAGTAAAGATGACTCCTTTGAGGGAACATGGTGTAGCTGATCTTATACAATAGCAGAAGTTCATGGATACAGGCCTGATTCTGGCTTTATTGATAACTGTATAACTATAGGCACATTTGTCTCAGGGTTTCAGTTTTGTCATCTGTAAAATGAAGACCCAGCCTAGATCAAAATACTGCACAACAAATGACCAAGCAGGTAAAATTTTGTGCCAAGGTGCACTTAATACCCATTAAAAGTATAAATAGGCTTTAAGCTTTTTCTATACTTCATTTTCACTTTTTGCTATATAACTTTAAAAGTCACACTTTTTTTTTTTTTTTTGAGACAGAGTCTCGCTTTGTTGTCCAGGCTAGAGTGAGTGCCGTGGCGTCAGCCTAGCTCACAGCAACCTCAAACTCCTGGGCTCGAGCGATCCTTCTGCCTCAGCCTCCCGAGTAGCTGGGACTACAGGCATGCGCCACCATGCCCGGCTAATTTTTATATATATATATCAGTTGGCCAATTGATTTCTTTCTATTTATAGTAGAGACAGGGTCTCGCTCTTGCTCAGGCTGGTTTTGAACTCCTGACCTTGAGCAATCCGCCCGCCTCGGCCTCCCAAGAGCTAGGATTACAGGCGTGAGCCACAGCGCCCGGCCTAAAAGTCACACTTTGGACTAAGCAGCATGTGCCTGTAGTTCTACCTACTCTAGAGGCTGAGGTGGGAGATCGCATGAGCCAGGGAGTTGGAGGCCAGCCTGGGCACCATAGCAAGACCCCTGTTTAAAAAAAAAAAGTCACACTTCTATGGAGTCATGTCCCCATCTTGTGGCCTTTCAGAATATTGCTACTAAGTTTGCTTTTAAAATTATGGGCATAACTGGCATTACCTTTGGTAGCTAAAAACTTTTGAGTGCCTTTTTAAATTTCTTTTTATTCTTTATTTTTTTAAGAGATGAAGTCTTGGCCGGGCGTGGTGGCTCACACCTGTATTCCTAGCACTCTAGGAGGCCGAGGTGGGCAGGTTGCTCGAGGTCAGGAGTTCGAAACAAGCCTGAGCAAGAGCGAGACCCTGTCTCTACTATAAATAGAAAGAAATTAATTGGCCAACTAATATATACAGAAAAAATTGGCCAGGCATGGTGGCGCATGCCTATGAGTCCCAGCTACTCAGGAGGCTGAGGCAGTAGGATTGCTTGAGCCCAGGAGATTGAGGTTGCTGTGAGCTAGGCTGACGCCACGGCACTCACTCTAGCCTGGGCAACAAAGCAAGACTGTGTCTCAAAAACAAACAAACATAAAACTCATTGTAACCTCGAACTTGTGGGCTCAAAGTGATCCTCCTGCCTCAGCCTCCCAAATTGCTGGGATTACAAGCATGAGCCACTGTGCCTGGGTTGAGTGTTTGATGTTGCTGTGCTAAAATTTAGCATGGTTATCTCTTTTTATCACACTGCTTGTTTTATAAGCCAAGGGTACTACTACCATATTCTAAGCCCAAAGATAACAAATATGAAATTTGACTGAATAACAAACTAATTTTGTGGTGTTGACACAAATTAATAGCTAATGGGCTCTATAAAGAGCAGGCTAGTAGCTGCATTTTCACATCTATATACTCTATGGACTACTAAGTGGACACTTTTGCAATTGTTCTTTCTTATTTATATCACAGTCTATCCCACTTTTAGTTCCTTAGTCTAGAAACTTTGGTTTATAGATGCTTTGGATTTTGATTGTTATAGATTTGAAAAAGAAGAAAAAAATAGCATGTCAAATGAGTTTACTTGAACTAAGAATCATTTGGTTTCTTTAATAATTGCTGTCTTCAATTTTCTGTAGTTAAGGTTGTAAACTCTAGTGCTAACAGGGGCCAAGCAGATAAGGTAAATTAGTAAAGCAAGAGAAGCTGTAAATTTAGGCTTTATGAAAAATCTTCTCATTTAAATATTTGCAACCAACTTAAACACAAGAAAGAAAAACTATGGGTCAAATAGATGTGACTACATGGCTGATTTAACTTTTAGGCCAGCAATTTGGGGCTTATCTACAGAGTAAAGGTCTTAAACTACCTATAAGATAGTCTACATTGGTAAAGTATATTGGAATCTTAGCAGAAGTAAGCAAGCAGTGTACTGGTCTAAAACCCAGGTTTTAGAGTCACAGCTCCTCTATATATTAGCTGTGTTACACATATAGTAAAGCTAAAGTATACTTTTCTGAACTACTTGTATAGGGGAAATTATTTGCATTTTAAGTGAAACCCCTTCTGATCATACGGCATATTTTTTCCAGTTACCTACTCCACTTCTCTGTACCCATCATTAACCTCTATTTCCTCCCCAGATTTCTCAGATTTAGAAATGTATACACATGCAGTGGGAAGTTTACTTTAGCTGAGTGTTAAATTTGGATGTTTTACATAACAACATTAATTACAAAAGTGAAGATTCCAAAGTGGGACTTCAGAGTCTGAATTTTTAACTTGCAAGGTTATCCCTTTATAACCCGGTTGGGAATCCACTTTATGACACTACTTCGGGTTTTTAGTGATGTGTTATAAAAGGGAATTCTTTCATGTAAAAAGTCTAGGTGCATTCCCTCTACAATCTAGTTGTTTTTATCTGTTTAACATTAGCATTGCTTCCAGTCACATTGGGTAACATTTAAACTGCATTATTTAAGTAATTTTTTTAACGTGTTCATTCTTACCTTAACCCTTTGCACTCGCTTGCTTTATTCTCATCATCCACTCGACATTATCCACCCTCAACATCCAAGTTTTTTCCTATTTTGATAGGAAAAAAATCAGGATATGTAAATATTTACAACAAAGGCAAAAACTATGACAGACTAGCCTTAGACTACTGAATTTGGAAGGGGGTGGTATGTATAGGAATGGAAGGCTCATTCTCATCCAGCTCTTATTCTATGTTTTTTCTATAAATCGAAGGCTTGGTACAGCTGGAGATTGAGAAGTTGCAGTTTGCTAAAGGCTTAAAGGTCTTGGCTCCTTTTACTTGTTCTTTCCAACAGTAATGCATAAATAAGGCATCAGTTGCTTTCTACTGTGAATTTTAGTGTCAAAAATAACATGCCTACAAAGTACTACAGCTTGTGTCTATGTAATGAATAGTTTTTTTTAACTTTGTAGTGGAAATTTCAAACACAAATGAAAATAAACAGTATAATGAACCCCATCATCCAACTCCAGAAAGTAGGATGGATCAGTCCACATGTTATTTTATCTTTGCCTGACCCACACTTTTCCCTTTTTCTTTTTAGCTGGAGCATTTCTAAGGAAATCCTAGGTATAGTATCCTACTCTGCCTATAAATATTTCTGTATGAATCTTTAACATACATAGGACTTTTTAAAAAATACAATTGCAATACCTAATATTATCTTCTGATCTAATACCTAGTCTATATTCAGTTTTTTCCTGTGTCTCCTAAATGTCTTTTTAAAATAGTCTTTCACATCAGAATCCAAAAAGGTCCACAAACTGCAATAATATGACAAGTAATCCAATTAAAAAGTAGTGGGAATTCTTATGGATTAAATTAGTGTAAGAATTGTAAATTTTTTCCTAGGCCTAGACCATAGGAAAAATAGACATTTCACCAAACAAGATGTACAAGTAGCTAACAACCATACAGAAAAGGTACTCAGCATTATCAGTCATTAGAGAAACGCATGTCCTAGGAGATATCATATCACACCACTAGAATGGCTGTTAACAAAAAGGCAATAGAAAGTGTTGGCAAGGATATATAGAGAAACTGGAACCCTAAATGTGACTGATAGGAATGTAAATGTAGCCTGTCAAGAATATTACAAGGATGTGGTGGGAGTATTGCTTTAGCCCAGGCATTGGGAGGCTACAGTGAGCCATAATCTTGCCACTGCACTCTAGTATGAGTGACAGAGCGAGACCCTGTCTCTAAAATAAGAAATACTACAAGGAAAGAAATCCAGATATGTCAGAGTAAGCCTTGTGATATCATTTGAACAAAAACTTAAAGGAGGCATGAGTAATCTGTAGCCAAGAGTGCCATTCTAATATTATTTCCGTACTTTGTGTACATAAACTACTAGCACATTATATTGTATATACTTGTCTTTCTTACTAAGTGTAAACTCCTTTGCATTCCAGTTACTTACCACCATGACTGGCTGATTTTTCTATTTTTAGTAAAGATAGGGTCTCGCTCTTGTTCAGGCTGGTCTCAAACTCTTGAGCTCAAAAAAATCCTCCAGCCTTGGCCTCCCAGAGTGTTAGGATTACAAGTGTGAGCCACCGCACCTGGCTAAGCTCTATTCTTAGATTAATTTTCTAGTAGAAACTTTGGACTTTATTTTAACTCAATTTTTTAGTTCTTTTAACTTCTGAAAACTTTTTGGTTGTTTACAATCAAGTCATGTTCTCATGTTCTTGACAATTCTACATATCGTTGTGCTTATGCCTTTAATACTACACGTTCTTTGCTAAATTATATTTACAAGTTGATATTACTATGATATATTTAGAATATCCATGTCTTAAAATAATTTGGAGCTAAGCGATCAGGATTACAGAAGTATTCTATTTCATATCATGTTGATGAGAGTTAAACTATATTTGAACCTGAATTTTTGCTGACAAAGTTACATTTAATGGATGTTTTGAAATTATTTCTAGCAAGTTCTGACAGTCTAGCAAGAATCAACTTGATTAATTTCTCAAACAGCTACCAAGCTATTTATAATATGCCAGATCTATTTAAAACACATATGCATATATGCGCATAGAAAAAATATTGGAAGAGTAGATCAACAAAATTATTTCTGGTTGTTTTTACAGGATATTTTTACTTCTTAAGTCATTTCTTTGATGTACTTTTTTATTTTTTTATTTTTTTGAGACAGAGTCTCACTTTGTTTCCCTGGACTAGAGTGCCGTGCCTGTCAGCCTAGCTCACAGCAACCTCAAACTCCTGGGCTCAAGCTATACTCCTGCCTCACCCTCCCAAGTGGCTGGGACTATAGGCATGCACCGGCTAATGATATATATATATATATATATTTATTATTATTAATTTTTAGTTGTCCAGCTAATTTCTTTCTATTTTTAGTAGAGACGGGATCTCGCTCTTGCTCAGGCTGGTCTGGAACTCCTGAGCTCAAATGATCCACCCGCCTCGGCCTCCCAGAGTGCTAGGATTACAGATGTGAGTAACCACACTGGGCCTTCTTTGATGTACTTTTTTTAAAGAAAATCAAGATGTGTGGCCAGGCAAGGTGGCTCATGCCTGTAACCTTAGCATTCTGGGAGGCCTAGCAAGGTCAGGAGTTTGAAACCAGCCTGAGCAAGAGCAAGACCCCATCTCTACTAAAAATAGAAAGAAATTAATTGGCCAACTAATATATAGAAAGAATTAGCGGGGCATGGTGGTGCATGCCTGTAGTCCCAGCTACTCAGGAGGCTGAGGCAGGAGGATTGCTTCAGCCCAGGAGATTGAGGTTGCTGTGAGCTAGGCTGACGCCATGGCACTCACTCTAGCCTGGGCAACAAAGCGAGACTCTAAAAAAAAAAAACTATCAAGATGTTTCTTTTTAGTTAGGTGGGGAAAGATTAAGCCACCTATTTTCTAATGATTCAATAGTGTTTTGTCTATTTAGGCTTGATCTGCCCATCCTCATGGGAACATTTTTTAGTAGTTAATTTGTTAGACTCAATCTAACACAGTGCACTGTAACCAGCTTTTCTTCCTATATGAAGTCAAATACCTTGTTATTAACCTTTCAAAAATTGTAAATATGCTTGAAGCCTAGTAATTATCCAGAAATCATTCTTAAAATTAAAAAAATCTCAAGTTCTTTCACTTAAAATTTAGAAGCTTGACTTCCTAGGTTCTTAAATTACTCTGTGTATTATTGTTTACAATTATACTTCATAGTGTATTTTTTAAAAAACTAAGAATTTTTTTTTTAAAAAGTGGAATGGAGTAGTTTTTAAGTGATATGCTCTAAATATAATCAATGTAAATTATACTAGATGTAAAATAAATTATTGAACCCAATTTGTGGCACTGTGGTAAATTTAAGAGCAAGTGTAGGTGAGATGTGATCTCTATTTCAGGATTTTAAAGTATCGCATATTTTACAGAATAACATTACCTGCATATTTTTTTTAAAAAATGTGTAGTAGACAGTGGGGAAGTAAACCCAGTGTGTTTTAGTAAGAAAAAGGTTTTGGGCAAAATGTCATTTACTGCAGCCTTAAAGAAGAAAAACCAGGGTGTGCTTTAATGAAGGTGGGGGGGAGTTCCGTAAGTAAGATGTAACCTACTTAAAGATGACACAAATCTCACATAGAATTCATTATAGTTGTTAATGCTTGAGAGAAGGCCATATTTACTCAAGTGGCTAGAAATGGGAAGGAACTATAACAAGAAAATCTTTTGTTATTTTTTACTAACATTTTGCATTTTTAACCTGTGTGGCTGCTAGGAAACTCTTAAGACTTTTAAAAAACGTATATATAGGCAAGGATGATTAGTCATAATAAGTAATACAAAACAGTGGCATAAAAATTAAATAATTGAGGCAGGAAAGCTAAAGTTCCAAATGAGTTAATAAGCCTTTCAAAATTGCCAACTATGACATAAAGGGCACTTTGCACTATCTTTTGTGTTCTTAGTACAGAGTACTTAAATAGGAGATAAATTTTCCTCTCAATTTTTGCTGCTGACTCCTTAGCAAGGAGCATGTTCTCCAAACTGGACATTACAGAGTAATACAGTTTAGAGAATTGTAGCATAAGATAAAATACTACATCATATTTGCCTCTATCCAGATATATCAACTTTGGAAATTTCTTCCATTTTTCATTTTCTGGGTCATTCTTTTATAATCTGTAATTGTTGCTGTTGTTTTTTAAAAACAGGGTTTTTTTGTTTTTGTTTTTTTTTGAGACAGAGTCTTGTTTTCTTGCCTAGGCTAGAGTGAGTGCCGTGGTATCAGCCTAACTCACAGCAACCTCAAACTCCTGGGCTCAAGCGATCCTCCTACCTCAGCCTCCCAAGTAGCTGGGACTACAGGCACGAGCCACCATGCCTGGCTGATTTTGATATTATATATATTAGTTGGCCAATTAATTTCTTTCTATTTTTATGGTAGAGACAGGGTCTCGCTCAGGCTGGTTTTGAACTCCTGACCTTGAGCAATCCGCCTGCCTCGGCCTCCCAGAGTGCTAGGATTACAGGCGTGAGCCACCGCACCCGACCCAGAACAGGGTTTTGATTGTCTGAATTTTTACCATTTTAGAGAATACTGTTTTAAAAATCACAATTTCTACACATTTTTAAGAGTGCCTTGTTTGCATTTTGCTGCTGTTGACTCTATTGCTGATATGATCTGAACCCAGCACTTGAGTGGGTAGGACCTAGGTAGTTTTCTGGCTGCTTAGTTGACATAATAGTGCTTAATTTTTGAATTCTTGATTTTTATTTTGATTTGGTGCTCTGTTTTTGCCACTCACTTAAACATCTTGTTTTAGAAGGCAGATGATGTATATAATAGGCAACTTTCTATTAATGATAGTGTTGGCAGTAATAGAAAGAAAAAACGTAGAATGCTGTCGGGTTTGCCTTATCACATTTGATAAGCCTAATTTAGCTTGCAGTAGTGAAATTGACTTGAGCTATTAAGAATTCCTTTTGTTGACATCTCTGCCAGCATAACAACTTTGTTATTATTAGTCTGAAACTTTATAGCTTTAATCTCTTTTCCCATGGGACCAGTTGTTTTGATTACATGTGGTTTCCTAGAAATGCTATTGTTGCATTCTTGATTGGTAGTTTTCATACAGGGATGTTTTTCAATGTGTAGATTCCCTTGTTTCCAGAAATTCTGGTTCTGAAAGTGTGGGTGAAGGGTGTGTGTCCAGGCTTATGAATTTTGAACACCACATCTATGACTGATACAGGTGGTTCCTGGACCACTGTTCTCAATTGGTAGAATGTATGTAATTATTGCATACTTGGATTATTTTCTTAGAGTAAATCACTAGAAGTAGGATCGCTTGGACAAAAGAGGTGTAATTTTTAGGCCTTCGATACATAGTGCTAGATTGTCCTAAAGAGATATTATATCTACTTACATCCCATCTGCAGGGTGTAAAAATATGCTACCCTTTTGCCAATGTTAAGTATCATCAGTCTTTTTTCATCAGTAATAGGTGGATCTAAATTTTTCTGAACTATAAGCTACAAGGAAAATTTTGGCATTTAATGTAGAATATTATTCTGGCCTTAGTATTTGTTGTGTGCTGTTATTCATTTGTTCCTAAATGTGTACAATTGTGTATGAAAACTATGAATAGAATTTGGATTAAATGGCTGGTAGAATTTGCTTATATATTCATAGGAATATAACGTCACTATGAAAGGGGGGTTGGGTTTGTCAGTTATGTGAAAAAGACTTGGTATCCTTTTGATATGTCATCTTAGCAAATTAAGCCAATTATATTTTATTGAGTACTTTTTGATTTGTTCCAGTAGCCGGATCGAGCTGGGAGATGTAACACCACACAATATTAAACAGTTGAAGAGATTGAACCAGGTCATCTTTCCAGTCAGCTACAATGACAAGTTCTACAAGGATGTGCTGGAGGTTGGCGAATTAGCAAAACTTGGTATAATATGTTTTTTTCTCTCTTCATTTGTTTGTGTTCTTGAACCCTTGTTTTTAATATTAGAGCAGAAAGAGTTAACTGATTTAGTCTCCATATTTTACAAGTGAGGAAATGGAGGTGGTCTACGTTCTAAGAAAAATGTCAGAGAAATCAAAATTTTAAAAGGAAATGCTAAGTGTTCTTTATTATTTAGTGTATGCCTGTGTGTTTTCACTTACTTAGCTGTACTCTAGAGGAGGCTTCCCTAAAACAGTGTATGATTTCTGAGGCCACTGATACAAAGGAGCTGATAAAATTTAATGTTGATAGCAACAGTCTAGTCCTTTAGAAGGAAAGAGTGTTAAATAAAATGTATTATTCTGTCTGTTGAACATTATTATCTTTATATTTTCCATGGCAGCCTATTTCAATGATATTGCTGTAGGTGCGGTATGCTGTAGGGTGGATCATTCACAGAACCAGAAGAGACTTTACATCATGACGCTAGGATGTCTGGCACCTTACCGAAGGCTAGGAATAGGTAAGATTATTTGTGATTGTTTTACTTCTTCAAAAAAGCATAAATACATTGTTAATGTATCTAATCCAGTAGGTCAATTTCTTTCTTTTGGGAATACTAGGAAAGGGTTACTGAATACATAAAATAAGGTAAAAAATAACTAGTGTTTATTTATTAACGTAATTGAATTGGAAGCCCTACATAGATTTGTTATTCACATCCCCTTTTGCTTTTTGTATATTTCTTCTACCTAGAAGTGCTTATATAAAAAGGTTAATTTTCTGATAACAGTTTTAAACATGTAGTTATTGTAGAGAGAGAACAAAATTTTGGAAAATAAGGATCTCTATTGTATACCTTATAAATTCTATTAGGACACAGTAGCTAAGATAGCAGATGGATAAATGTGTAATTTAGAGGTTAATTTATGAAATTACTTATTTGTTGTTTATCTTATTAATAGGAACTAAAATGTTAAATCATGTCTTAAACATCTGTGAAAAAGATGGCACTTTTGATAACATCTATCTGTAAGTAAAATGATACTTAATGTTCTTATCTAAGAGTTGAATTAATTGACAGTAGAAATCTTTACTGGAAACTTTAAAATCTGGTCATTTATTTCACTGAGTCTTTGGAAACACCATGGAAGTAGTTGTTGTTACAAAGTATAGGTAGTTTGGGGTTTTTTTTGTTTGTTTGTTTGTTTGTTTTTTGGACAGAGTCTCGCTTTGTTGCCCAGGCTAAAGTGAGTGCCATGGCGTCAGCCTAGCTCACAGCAACCTCAAACTCCTGGGCTCAAGCAATCCTGCTGCCTCAGCCTCCAGAGTAGCTGGGACTACCCGGCTACCACCTACCGGCCCCTACCATGGGGCTACCACCATGCCCGGCTAATTTTTTCTATATATATTAGTTGGCCAATTAATTTCTTTCTATTTATAGTAGAGATGGGATCTCGCTTTTGCTCAGGCTGGTTTTGAACTCCTGACCTCGAGCAATCCGCCCGCCTCAGCCTCCCAGAGTGCTAGGCGGCCCACAGCCATATTATTTGACAATTCATTTGGGCAATAGGAGAGATTAAATTGTGCAGTGTTATTTTGGGGAGTAATTAAGAAAGCTCAAATTTTTTATTTTCAAAATACACCTTGTTTTTCATCAATCAAGGGAAGGATATGTTCAGGTTTTGAAACTCTAGTTTTTTATTTTTCATCATTTTTTTTCTGTATGTTTATATGACCTTCAAGTCATTACTATGGTTATTTATCCATTATGTTTATTTACAGGAATCTTTTCTCCCTTTACAATCAAAAATATGATAGGGCAGATTACTTTGCCCTTTGTTTACTTCAAGAATAAACACTGTTACTTAGCTTTCTAATCTTAGCCAGCTATCTTGCAAATGTAAGAATTAGGTTAAAAGTGTTAAAATTGTCATGAAAAGGGTTTCAGGAAACAAGTACCTGATCTTTGTTGATTACTGGTAATTGTGAAGAGAATGTAATAAATGGCTGCAATATCCTAATTCCAACTAATTTGGAACTATCTGTAAAGAACACTTAAAAGAAACCTTAATTTTAATTTTTTTTCTGATACTTTTATATCTCAGGCATGTCCAGATCAGCAATGAGTCAGCAATTGACTTCTACAGGAAGTTTGGCTTTGAGATTATTGAGACAAAGAAGAACTACTATAAGAGGATAGAGCCTGCAGATGCTCATGTGCTGCAGAAAAACCTCAAAGTCCCTTCGGGTCAGAATGCAGATGTACAAAAGACAGACAACTGAACAAATAACAAATGAACTTTCTTGCACTTGCTTGTCGCCAAATAAAAGAGAGGCCCATTGATTTTTCCCCCCTCTTTCTTTTAAAGCTTTTTCTTCTCCTAGTTCTTGTTTTTCCTTCTTTTCTTTTCTTTTTCTCCAAAAGTTTAAAACTTTCAAGGACTTTAAAAAATAATCATGCTTGGATTGTTTTAGTTCTCTTATTTTTGTGAGGTGGTTCGATTGAAGGAAGGAGAAGGTAGAGCTGTTTGATTTCATGGTTAAGATATATGGTCCCAAAAAGTTGGGTGTCAAATAATTTCAAATTTTTTAGTTTTTTTTTTTTTTTAAATGTCCTGCTTTCACATTGAAGGGCAGAGCCTACAAAATATTGTATATTTCAAAAGGCAAAAAGAAGCAGCAGCAATATGTTGTTCTCTAATTAATAGGCAAGTTTAGTGTGTTTGTGGTACTTTGGATTTTTTAAGATTTTTGTGGGATACAAATCCCTAGACATTGCCTTCACTCCTCCTTTAGTCCTTCTGAGCACTCTCTCAGAAGTTGGACCATTGTTATCCTTGTAAAATACTAAGCTTATTTTGATTTTTTTTTAAGCTATTATTTCTTCTTTTCTTGCTGGTGGGTGGGGCAGTTTGGGTAGGTAGTGTTATACTTTGGTCTAAGTATTTGAGTTAAACTGCTTTTTTGCTAATGAGTGGGCTCGTTGTTAGCAGGTTTATTTTTCCTGCTGTTGATTGTTACTAGTGGCATTAACTTTTAGAGTGTGGGCTGGTGAGATTAATTTTTTTTAATATCCCAGCTAGAGATATGGCCTTTAACTGACATAAAGAAGTTTTTGGTGATTTAATTTTTTTCTCCTGTCATTTTTTCTTCAATAAACCCAACAATAGTTAGTCTAACCTTAAAAATGGAGTTGATGTCCTTATAGGTCACTACCCCTAAATAAACCTAAAACAGGTGTTTTATCTTGGACATAATTAAAAAATACCTACAAGGAAGCTTAGATGGACTTGTGGCACAATAAATGCATTAAATGTCAACTAATGCAGGCTGTAAAAAGTGTGGCCACTGAGCGTTTGGTTATAGGAAAGCATATCTAGACAGTATTTTTGAGAATAACATAGCTATTGCTTATCTGTTGGAGAACATCCCAGAGTTTACACTGTGTGCCTACAATATTGAGTTTAAGGATTTGGAGTAAGGGGAATTATTAGACATATTGCTTCTATTCTTGGAAAAGTAGAAGTATAAAGTATTAATAGTGCAGATGTCACTGTCACCTCCTGTACTGACAGTACTGATTTATGCCAAGATCATTTTCTGGCACATGGGGATTAGCTTTGACAGGTTGCTAACTTTTTGTAAGATAGAAACATCTGAAATATTCATGTTTTCTTCCCATAGTCCCATCTCCAATATTTAGAAATTTTTTAATTACCAGTACTGATGGCCCAAGAAATATCTCAATTACACTTTAAAACAATGCATGGGCTTGAGTTTTCTGTCATTAGACTTTAAAAGGAAGTTTGATTCATAATATTTATCCTGTTATGTAAAATTTTGGTGTAAAAGTCTCATCTCCAAATATGTTAAATGACAGAATTATTTTATGAAATGTTTATGCACACTTTATAACCTTAAGTTTTTATTTGAGAATGTGAAAGTACAAAGTACATAGACTTCAGCAGTCTTGAGTGCCAAGAATAACACCGAAGAAGAAGATAGTTGATATAGGGTTCTAATCTTAAGATGGTAAAAATGTAGATAGACCATGCTGGTTTTTTGGGTATCAGTTTCTTAAACAGTTCAAACCTAAGCTTAGAAGAAAAGTTTAGTGTTGAGCACCTTTACCTTCATAGATAAGCTTCAGCTTGCTCTTGCCAAGAGAATAGTGCTTGAGTTACAGAAGGCGTAATTAGTTTGAAGAATTCAGCCTTTTTGTAAACTTTCAAGTTATCAAAATAGATTTTGATATATAAATGAGTTTTCTGAGATGACACTGCCTCAATTTCTATAACCATTTCACCTGGACTATCTAATCAGTCCTATGAATGTATCCCTAAATGTGGTTATTAAAAACCGAATAGCTGCCTCATGACAATTTAAGTACATGTTATTTAAGGAGGAAAACAATATTAAATTTTGAATTGAGTGTGTAGGCTCCTTATGATTATAGAGTTTTGTTTTCCACACTAGTCGATGACTTAACATAAATTGTAAATGTTCGTAAAGGGTTAATTGTCCTACATCAAACTTGTATTAAATGATTCCATCCACTTAGGAGGAGAAAGATTTGGAAGAGGTAGAAGCTGGGCACTGGTGCATATGCCTGTGAGTCAGTAAAGACTGAAGTAATGTCCCATCTGTAGTTGGTTATTTTGATAAAAGTATCTTTGAGGTAAAACAATTCTATTAACTGGAAGATCACAGGATATATCCATCATATTTTTCAATACGAATAGTTTTATTGTGGGGCAAAGAGATTAAAATTATACTGTATGGTAATTGCATTTAGGTTCTAAAGAAAAGAATCTGTAGAGAAATCTATGCAATATATAGTTTGTCCAGAGTAGTTTTCATTTGGGGAATGAAGTTCTGCAGTATTTCCAAAGCAGTTTATTCATCAATTGAAAGTCCTCCAAAAAGAAAACTATTGAGAAACCATAGTGTCTGGTGGTGGAAAAGAAAAGCTCCCTCAGTTTTTTAGAGGGAAAAACTTTAAAAATACTTAAATGGCTGAGTTTACTTGGTGCAGTTAAGAATTAAACTTGTCAATTTTAACATTGCTGTTACATCTGAAATAAATTTATGTGATGTTCTGGTAGTGATCTGTGATGTCTATAAATGTCAAAGAAAACTCTTGGCTTTGTGTTGAATTCTGCAGTCAGTGACTGTATGTAGACATTGTGTACTGTTGCCCATACTGCTTTTATTTACTTTCTCGTTTCTTTAAGATAAAATTTAAAACTCATTAAAACAGTCCAGGTATAATCAAGGCATCCTAATTCAGACCTTTGGGAACTTGGTGGATATACTGCCCAATATCTATAGTCTATTCCCAATGAGCGAGAAAATAAGACCTAAGGAATTGTCCTGTTACTGTATTTTGAATATAATTGTTAAAAATACCTGACACTTTTAGGCCATGATCTGATTACTGATGTATATTGGCTGCTGATAAGATATGTTCAGTATTCTTTTTTTTTTTTGGTAGTGAGGAAGGAGTTTAGTAGTTGAGTGAGTTGGGAATTGGTTTTTTTTTTTTTTTTTTTTTTTTTTTTTTTTTTTGAGACAGAGTTTCGCTTTGTTGTCCAGGCTAGAGTGAGTGCCATGGCGTCAGCCTAGCTCACAGCAACCTCAAACTCCTGGGCTTGAGCGATCCTTCTGCCTCAGCCTCCCGAGTAGCTGGGACTACAGGCATGCGCCACCATGCCCAGCTAATTTTTTATATATACATCAGTTGGCCAATTAATTTCTTTCTATTTATAGTAGAGACGGGGTCTCGCTCTTGCTCAGGCTGGTTTTGAACTCCTGACCTTGAGCAATCCGCCCGCCTCAGCCTCCCAGAGAGCTAGGATTACAGGCGTGAGCCACCGCGCCCGGCTGGGAATTGGTTTTTTCCTAAATATTAGACAAACATGTATTTAAAATTTTGTCTTTAACAAAATTAACTTAATACTTAATATCTCTATTCAAAACTGTTGAAATTAGAGTTTTTGCTTTTCCCATTCCACAAACAATGGGTGATTTTTGCCCAGTGTATCTTAGTTATCACTAAGCTGTTGGACCTCAGTTCCTCACTATATGGGTATCCTCATAGGGCGCCTGACTGACAGTTGGCATCTGGCTTCCCCCAGAGCGAGTGATCCAAGAACGTGAGCAGAAGCCATACTTTTTTTTTATGACTTAGCCTGAGATGACATTAATTCTGCCATATTCTATTGGTCACACAGAGCGACCGATGTGCCAGCATGGTACAATGTGGGAGGGGACTACACAAGGATATGAATACTGGGAAGGTTGGAGATCATTGTACCTTCTCGTAGACTGCCTATCACACTGCTTGGAGAAAATGCTGAGGTTTATTGACTACCAAGGCAGGGTAGTTGGTAAAGTTATGTTTTACTAGTTTCCGAAGGGATTATTTTCCTAAATGAGGGTTAGAAATCACTGTACTTAATGATTGTTCAGAATATAAAAAAAGAGAATGTGCCTAAAAGTCGGTGGGTTTTGGTGGGGGCAGGGCACTAATCTGTCTCTCAGATTGATGTTTTTCTAGCTGAGTGATCTGAATATTTATGGGAAGTTAGATATTACAGTCACAAGTAGGAACAGTAAGACTCTGGAAATTTTTCAGGAAATATTTCTATTGCAGAGGGTCCTGAATTGGACCTCCTTTGCAAGGCTGAATTACAGGAACTTACTCCTAGTTTATGATACAGCCAAGTAACATCCATATGGAAGAAAGGGCTTGAGTCAGATTTTTAAATGTAGGTGTAGTTAACTTGGTAGAACATTGGGGAATGTGAAGTTAGGGAACAATCTGTTACTGGAATAGGAATTCAACATTTTCAGTTCTCCAAAATTTAAAACACTTGATTTCTTGGGTAAAAGTTGTTTATCAAGAATCAATGTGGTTCATTGCCTGTAATCCTAGCACTCTGGGAGGCTGAGGTGGGAGGATTCCTTGAGGCCAGGAGTTCAAGACCAGTCTGAGCAAAAGTGAGACCCCTGTCTCTACTGAAAATAGAAAAATTAGCCAGACATGGTAGCATGTACCTGTAATCCCAGCTACTGGGGAGGCTAAGGCAGAAGGGTCGCTTGAGCCCAGGAGTTGGAGGTTGCAATGAGCTATGATGATGCCACTGCACTCTAGCCCGAGCAACAGAGTGAAAACCTATTTCCAAAGGGAAAAAAGGTGGAAAAGAAAGTTATCAAACTGCTTTGAAGATGCAATAACAAAGCCCTCATCTTATTAAGAGCACTGGGTTTTGCTTATAGATATTATTTCAAGTTGTGTATTTACATTTCACCTACATAACCAATTATATGTGCAATGCCTGGTAGTTTTACACTTTAGGGTAGGAGTAGAATTGCTAGTAACAAATAGAATTTAAGATTGCTTAAAGAGTAAGTTTGGCCAAAGAAAAACTTAGACATAGTGTTAAAAACTACAGCCATTTAACATGTGCTTTAATTTATACTACTTGGATCCTTTATGAGCTCAGATGTCTTGAGGACAGCAAATCATTAAAACATGAAATTAAGCTATGTGACAAATTAGTTTCAGTAAATCAGGAATATCTAATTCAAAGTTCACAAACCCCAAAATATTCCATCCAATAAAGTATATTCCCAAATGTTGAATTCAAGCTTTCATCACTAAGAAATATAAATAGGCGATAATTCTTCAAGATTTAAACTGTAAGCTTTGTAAGTAGCAACTGCTTCATTTATCTGCCTGCTCCCATTTGTGGATGAGACCCTGTCTCAAAAAAACAAAACAAAACAAAAAAACCACCAACAAAACAGACTAACTCAATTCTGATAGAGATCATAGCAGACAGATGAGGAGTGACCTTCCACACATTTTGACCTTTTGCATCAGGATCCAAAGAGTTAATTCATTGTTCTGTTGAACACAAAGTTCTTCCCCAAATGATTGACACTAGGAATGAGCTATTAGGGGTTTGAATCAATTCATTTATTTTACATATAAGTAAATCTATACTTATCTTACTCATGCTTTTGTCTTATATACTTTGTTATAGTTAAAGCAATATTAACTCCTGTAAGAGTATCTTCCACAACTACTCAGTACCAACTGGCTTACCCTTTTCTTCCTCTTTTGCTACATAAAATTGTCTAGTGTCTCTTCAAAGCAAATCGAAATTCAGCCTATAACATGTACCCTGGGACAAATTTAGAACATGGTTTCTGCATTATCACCAGTCATCAAAGTTTAAAAAAAGAAAAAGTGCTCCTTATAACGCGTAAAGCATAGTACACTGCCTTACATGAAATTTGGTCATGGAGTGTACTCACAAGGGAGCAAGCATTGACAATGTAAAGGATGGATATGACTGTGCCCTTCTGATGCCTAAGAATCTGGCAAGAAATAAATGTTACATTTTTTCAATTGCCATGAGGAAATATGTTGGGATGGGTGACATAATAATTTTACAGAATTTTGGGGAAAGCTCATTTAAATTAATTTTGAGTTCTCTTAATAAAAGCAAAATAAATAATTGTTCTATATGGTTCTTTTGACATAGGAAAGAGTGATTTACTAAAAACTGAGTTTATTACAAAGTACGAGTTTCCTTTGGAATTTACATATGAGAACATACTGAGTGAAATTAATGGAAGAGATAAAAGTGTAATATACCATATTCATGATATATAAAGTGTATAAATTGTCTATGAAAGTGTAAAACAGTGAAGTTTAACAAAATTCTAACAGGCATACCTGCAAGGAAAGTTAAACTGCTGACATAAGGGGATAAATGTGCTTAAAGAATCTGGTGTCTCTACTGAGGCACAATAAAGCAACAGGAAAGATTATGGGTCTGAGGTAACTGGCTAGCAATTGGGAAAATAATCTAGGACCAAAGTAATTGACCAAAAGAGGAAAAACTTAAGGGGTAGGGAAGTAGATGGGCAGTGGAGAAGAATAATTAAACAGATAATTTGCAAAGCTCTGGAGTTGGACAACAAGTAATAAGAAAAAATTTTAAAATATGGATTTAGACCAGGTGTGGTGGCTCATGCCTATAATTCCAGCACTTTGGGAGGCCAAGGTGAGAGCATCGCTTGAGGCTGAGAATTTGAAACTAGCTTGGGCAACATAGCCAGCACTGTCTCTACAAAAATATTTTAAAAAGCGTGGCGTTATATACCTGTAGTCCCAGCTACTCGGGAGGGTGAGCTAGAAAATCGCTTGAGCCCAGGAGTTTGAGCTGCAATGAGCTGTGATGGCACACTGCACTCCAACCCAGCCTGGGCAACCAAAATTGCAAATGTGTACATTAAAAAGGACTGGGAAAGTTTGCATTAAGAACTTAAAGTTTACTCAGTGTTTAAAGAGCTCATATTCTAAGAAAAACATTAAAATATTTTGATAATGAAAAGAGAATTCACAAAGGAAATAATGGGAGAGGGAATTCTAATAATTAGCTTACAAAAATATGTCTTTACTTTGACTAATGATGAGAGGAAATGTTTTATCATGTCAGGCCTAACCCAACTTCCTTTCATTGGATTCATTCATTATAATAACATTGAGTTTACTATATATTAGACACTGTGATTGATGCTACCATACAGAACAGTGCCTATATAGTTAATATTGTGTACTTAAAAATTTGCTAAGAGGGTAAATCTTATGTAAGTATTCTTATAACAATAATAAAGTGAGTGGGAGGAAACTTGCAAGTGGTAGATGTTTATGACATTGTAGTGATGGTTTCATTGATATATACTTATCTCCAAGCTCATCGAGTTGTATATATTAAATATGCACAGCTTTTTATATGTCAATTATACCTCAAGTACTTTTTTAAAAAAAATTCAAAATAGATCATATCCTGGGCCATGAAATAAGTCACAATACATTTAAGAAGCTTGATACCATATCTGGAAAATCCCTAAATATTTGGAAATTAAACACTTCTAAATAACTTGCTTAAAAAGAAATTGCAAGAAAAATGAGAAAATATGTTGAACTGAAGGAAAATGAAGACAATATACCAAAAGCTTCATAATGCAGCTAAAGAAGTGCTTAAAGGATAATTTATAGTATTAAATGCATATGTGAAAAAAGAAGAAAGATCTTGAATCAAGCATCTTAGTTTCCATCCTAAAACTAGAGAAGAGCCAGTTAAACCTAAAGTAAGCCAAAGGAAGGAAATGATAGAGTAGAAACCAATAAAATTGAAAAACACTGAAAAAAAAAATGGAAGCCACTTTGAAAAAAAATTGATAAACCTTTAACCAGACTGACACAAATTGCTGATATCAGTAATGAAAGGGGACATGAATACAGAATTTACTGATAATAAATATAAACTCATTCAATAACATGAAATGGACAATTTTTTTGGAAGACACAACTTACTGAGGTCACTCAAAGTCTAACAGTTCTGCAAAAGGTTAAATAGTCACCGTATAACTCAGTATGTATACATGCTTATGTATATGCACCAAAGAAATGAAAACATGTCCACATAGTAACTTGTACATGATTGTTCATAGCAGCATTATTCATGATAGGCAAAGAGTGGAAAACCCAATTGTCCATCAGCTGATGAATGGATGAATGAAATGTACTATATCCACAAAAAGGAATATTCTTCAGCTGTAATAGATGAATTGTATGCTATGCGAATTATATGTCAATAAAACTGTTTTCAAAAAAGGATATAGGAAATGTGAATAGTCATATACAGGAAGGAAATTGAATTTTTAATTCCATCCCACAAAGAAAATTCTAGTTCCAAGCCAGGCGTGGTGGCTCACGCCTGTAATCCTAGCACTCTGGGAGGCTGAGGCAGGCAGATAGCTCAAGGTCAGGAGTTCATAACCAGCCTGAGCAAGAGCAAGACCCTGTCTCTACTGTAAGTAGAAAGAAATTAATTGGCCAACTAATATATATAGAAAAAATTAGCTGGGCATGTTGGCACATGCCCATAGTCCCAGCTACTCGGGAGGCTGAGGCAGTAGGATTGCTTGAGCCCAAGAGTTTGAGGTTGCTGTGAGCTGGGCTGACGCCACGGCACTCACTCTAGCTGGGACAACAAAGCGAGACTCTGTCTCAAAAAAAAACACAAAAAACAAAAAAAAAACACTGCTGAGAGAAATTTTTAAAGACTCAAATAAACAGATAACATGTTCATGGATCTAAGACCCAATATTAAGTTGCTACTTGTCCCCACATTGAATTGGATTATAGATTCCAGTCAAAATTTTGGAAGGCTTTCTCTTTAATTTGAAAACCTCAAGTCTATACGGAAATGCAAATGACCTAAAATAGTTAATACAATTTCTAAAAGAAGAACATTGGAGGACTTACACTATTTATAAAGCTGTGTGAAGACTGTGGTGTTGGTATCAAAACAGATGAACATAGCAATGGAATAGAATAGAGTCCAGATATACATCTGCACATATATGGTCACTTGTAAGGTACAAGTGGAGGAAAGATAGTTTTTCCAACAATTAGTGATGGAAAAATTGAATTTCTCAGTACAAAAGTATGAACTTTGATCCATACCTCTATAATGTACAAAATTTGGTTTTAAATGCAGGATAGATATAATCGTAAAACATTAAAAAAATCTAAAAGAAGGTATAGGAGAAAAACCTTTGTGACCTTGTGATAGTCAAAGATTTCTTAGAAATTACACCATAAGCATGAATGATCCATAGATGAAATAATTGATGTTGGACTTGACATTCGAAAGAAAATGAAAAGACAAACCAGGAAATGGGAAAAATATTTGCATAGCACATATCTACTAAAGAATATGTAATCAGAATATATAATGAACCCACTAAACTCAATAAACAACAAATAGCCCAATAAAAATGGACAAAAGATTTGAACAACACTTCACCAAAGATATACAAATAGCTAATAAGATGTGTAGCATGATTAGTTAATAGGGAAATGCAAATTAAAATTACAGTGAAAGGGCCGGGCGCGGTGGCTCACGCCTGTAATCCTAGCTCTTGGGAGGCCGAGGCGGGCGGATTGCTCAAGGTCAGGAATTCAGAACCAGCCTGAGCAAGAGCGAGACCCTGTCTCTACTATAAATAGAAAGAAATTAATTGGCCAACTGATATATATATAAAAAAAAAAAAATTAGCCGGGCATGGTGGCGCATGCCTGTAGTCCCAGCTACTCGGGAGGCTGAGGCAGAAGGATCGCTCGAGCCCAGGAGATTAAGGTTGCTGTGAGCTAGGCTGACGCCACGGCACTCACTCTAGCCTGGGCAACAAAGCGAGACTCTGTCTCAAAAAAAAAAAAAAAAAAAAAATTACAGTGAAATACTACTATGTACTATTAGAATGACTAGAATTTAAAAAGACTGACCGTATCAAGTGTTGGCAAGGATATGGAACAATTCTGCCTCATACACTACTGGTGGGAACATAAAATAGTACTACAATTTTGCAAAGCAGTTTGGCAGTTTTTTAAAAGGGTAAGCTTAAACCTATTATGCGACTCAATCATTCTACTAGACATTTACCAAACTATTACCCCAAGAAAATGAAAGCAAATGTGTATACAAAGATTTGTACATGAATGTTCATGGCATCTTTACTTAAAAACTAGAATCGATCCCACTGCCCACCAACAGATGAGTATGTATGATAAAGCCAGACAATGGAAAACTACTCAGCAAATAAAGCTAATGAATGACTGATACACACAACCAAGTGGATGAATCTTTATTTTTTAAATTTTTATATTTAAAAATATATGTAACATTTCATGAATTTGTGTGTCATCCTTGCACAAGGGCCATGCTAATCTTCTCTGTATTGTTCCAATTTTAGTATATGTGCTGCTGAAGCAAGCATTGAATCTTTTTAAAAAATCAAAAAATAAGATGGATAAAACATATATATTGAATGATTTCATTTATTCAAAATTCTAGAAAATGAAAACTAATGTATAGTGACAAAAAGCACATTAGTGGTTGTCTGAGGAACAGAATGAGGGCGGGAGGAAGGAATTAATTAGCATGAGGAAATTTGGGAGGCAAGATGGGTATGTTCATTTTTTATTGTGCAGATGGTTTCACAAGTGAATACATGCATCAAAACGTATCACTTTGCCCATTTTAAATATTTGTTTATTATAGGTCAATCATACCTCCATAAAGCTATAGGAGCTTTATGCTCCATAGAGCATATCTCATTTTATTGCACTTCACTTTATTGAGCTTCACAGATGGTGCACTTTTTACAAATTGAAGATTTGTGTCAACACTGCACCAAGCAAGTCTATCAGCACCATTTTTTTGAACAACATATGCTCGCTTTGTTTCTTTGTGTCACATTTTGGTAATTCTTGCAATATTTCAAACTTTTAAATAATATATCAGTTATGGTGATCTGTGATCAGTGATCTTTGATGTTATTATTATAATTGTTTTGGAGCACCATAAACTGTTCCCATATAAAATGGTGAATTTAATTGATACATGTTGTTTGTGTTCTGACTCCTCTACTGACTAGCCACTCTTCCGTCTCTCTCCTCCTCAGGCCTCCCTGAGACACAGCAATATTAAAATTAGGCTAAATAATAATCCCATGTATTCAAGTGAAAGGAGGAGTCACATATCTCTCATTTTAAATCAAAAGCTAGAAACGATTAACTGTATTGAGAAAGGCATGTCAAAAGCTGTGATAAGCCAAAAGCTAGGTCTCTTGCACTAAACAGTTAGCCAAGTTGTAAATGTAAAGTTATAGAAGGAAATTGAAAGTGCTACTCCAGCAAAAATATAAATGATAAGAAAGAAAAATAGCCTTATCGCAGATATGGAGAAAGTTTTAGTGGTCTGGTTAGAAGATGAAACCAGCCACAACATTCCCTAAGCCAAAGCCTAAAACAGAGCAAGGCACTCTCATCAATTCTTTGAAGACAGAGAAGTGAGGAAGCTGCAGAAGTAAAGTTTGTGGCTAACAGAGGATTGAGAAAAAGCCATTTCTGTAACATAAAAACACAAGGTGAAGGAACAAGTGCTGATGTAGAAGCTGCAACAAGTTATCCAGAAGATCTAACTAAGGTAATTGATGAACAACAGATTTTCACTGTAGACAAAACAGCCTTCTATTGGAAGATGCCATCTTAGGACTTTCATAGTTAGAAAGTATAAGTCAATACCTGGTTTCAAAGTTTCAAAAAACAGGCTGACTCCCTTGTTAGGGACTAATGCAACAGATGACTTTAAGTTGAAGCCAATGTTCATTTACCATTCTGAAAATCCTGGGGCCCTTAAGAATTATGCTAAATCTACTCTAACTGTGCTCTATAAATGGAACAACAAAGCCTGGATGACAGCATTTGTTTACAGCATGGTTTACTGGATATTTTATGCCCACTATTGAGACCTACTGCTCAAAAACAAAAAGAAAAAAAGAAAAAAGAAAAAAATCCTTTCAAAATATTACTACTCATTGACAATGCACTTGGTCATCCAAGAGTTCTGATGAATATGTACCAGAGATTAATGTTGTTTCATGTCTACTACCACAACATCCATTCTGCAGCCCATGGATCAAGGAGTAATTTCAACTCTTAAGTCTTATTATTTAAGAAATGCATTTTGTAAGGCTATAGCCACCATATATAATTATTCCTCTGATGGTTCTGGGCAAAGTCAATTGAAAACCTTCTGGAATGGATTTACCATTCTACATACTACTAAGAATATTTGTGGCCAGGCGTGATGGCTCACGCCTGTAATCCTAGCACTCTGGGAGGCCGAGGCGGGCGGATTGCTCGAGGTCAGGAGTTGGAAACCAGCCTGGGCAAGAGCAAGACCCTGTCTCTACTAAAAATAGAAAGAAATTAATTGGCCAACTAACATATATATATAGAAAACATTAGCTAGGTATGGTGGTGCATGCCTGTAGTCCCAGCTACTTGGGAGGCTGAGGCAGAAGGATTGCTTGAGCCCGGAAGTTTGAGGTTGCCGTGAGCTAGGCTGACACCATGGCACTCACTCTAGCCTGGGCAACAAAGTGAGACTCTGTCTCAAAAACAAAACAAAACGAAAGAATATTTGTTATTCATGGGAGGAGGGCAAAATATCAATCTTAACAGGTCAAAATAACAATATTGGAAGAAGTTGATTTCAATCCTTACGTATGACTTTGAGGGATTCAAGACTTCTGTGGAGGAAGTAACTGCAGATGTGGAAATAGCAAGAGAACTAGAATTAAAAGTGGAGCCTGAAGATGTGACTAAATTGGTGCAATCTCATGGTAAAACTTGAATGGATCAGGAATTGCTTCTTATGGATGAGTCAAGAAAATGGTTTCTTGAGATAGAATCTACTTCTGGTAAAGATGCTGTAAACATTGTTGAAAAGATTTAGAATATTACATAAACTTAGTTGATAAAGCAGTGGCAGAGTTTGATAGGATTGACTTCAATTTTAGAAGAAGCTCTACTGTGGGTAAAAAGTTATCAAACAGCATCACATGCTGCAAAGAAATCTTTTGTGAAAGGAAGAGTCAGATGATGTGGCAGATTTCATTGTTGCCCTATTTTAAGAAATTGCAACCACCACCCTGATCAGTCAGCAGCCATCAACATCCAGGCAAGAACCTCCACCAAGAAAAAGATTATGACTGCCTGAAGACTCAGATGACTGTCAGCATTTTTAATGTTATTTTTAAATTAAGTTTTTCATTGAGTTTAAACATAATGCCATTGTACACTTACTACAGTATAGTGTAGCCATATCTTCTATATGCTTTGGGAAACCAAAAATATATTTTTACATATATATACATGCGACTTGCCTTATTCTGATATTCGCTTTATTGCAGTGGTCTGGAAACCAATACACAATATTTCTAGGGTATGCCTGTATTTTTTTTTTTCCATAACATTGTTAAGAAAATGAAAGCAAGCTACAGACTGGGTGAAAGTATTTGCACAGTATATATCTGAGAAAGGACTTTTATCCAGAACACATAAAGAACTTTTATAACTCAATAAGAACACAAGCATATTGACTTTAAAATGGGCTAATGATTTAACAATCACTTTACCAAAGAAGCTATGCACCTAGCCAAAAAAATTTACAAAACTATGCTCAACACCATTAGTAGAGAAATGGAAACCAAAATCGTAATGGGATACCACTTTACACTCACTATGACGGCTAGAATTAAAAAGAGTGACAATATCAAGTGTTGGAGATGGCGTGGAGTATCTGAAACCCGCAAATACTGCTGTTGGAAATGTAGAAATAAATATTACAGCCACTTTGGGAAACAGTGGGCAGTTTCTTTGGAAATTTGTTAGATTTCAAAAGGTGGACCATTCGCTTGTACTGCCTCTACTCAGAAAGCAAAAGAAAGACTTCTAAAAAGAAAACGCAAGCCGTTAACTCCTCGACATGGGGGTGAGAGTTAAAAAGCAAGCCACGTGAGTCTGACAAGCGGGTCGGAAACAAATTCAGAGGGAAAGGCACGAGCGGGGACGAAGGAAACAGGAAAAGGTGAAGGAGGCGGGCAAAGGCCATCCGGTGTGAACCTGGCCGCCCAGCTCTTTATGCGCCCAGGGCAGCTGGGGCCTCCCTCGCTCCGCGCATCTGGGGGCCGGGCGCGGGCGAGCCCCCACGAGCCTGGCGGCAGCGGGCGCGGGGAGGTCGGGGAGCGAGGGGCGCGAGCCCGCGGGCGCCTGCACCGCGCCAGGTGCGGCTCGCGGGGTCCCCGGGCGGGAGGCTCACTCTGCGCAGCCCTCGCCTCCCGGAGCAGCGAGGGGGTGGGTGGAGCCGAGCCCGGGGCCGCCCCCCGGAGCCGCCCCCGCAGCCCCGGCCCCCGCCCACAGTCACTCATCCTCAGTAGTAGGAAAAAAAAAAAAAGAGGTCAGGAAATGAAACAGGGAAGCGAGCGCGCGCTTGTAAATCATGTAAGTAGTCTTTTAGCGCCATAGAAGGGTCTCAAGAATGAGGAAGATACAACAGACGTTTCTGGTAAAAAAAAAAAAAAAAAAAAGAATGAGGAAGAAAACCACATTTACTCTGTCCGTGTGAAAAATGGACTTGGCCTAGAGGCACGTTGACCAGTTTCACTTGACTATTATATAATATTTTTGTCACCAGTATAGGCACTGTAAGTACATACCAGCTAGTCTGAAAATAGGGTTGGTGTTATTATCTGCCATCCTCCCATATCCAGTGCAGTAAACCAATGTTGCATGAATAAAGCCAATGAAAAGATCCCTGGTTGGGATTTGGCTTTCAGTTAGGAAATGAAGATTAAATTTAAAAAAAGCTAATATTCTGACCTTTATCAAACAGAAATTGCTCTTAGTTTCCACTTCTAAATCGTGCCAGAAAGGTATTAATGTGTATTTTTAACGGTGGTCCTAAGAAACTCTCAATTTCTATTTTACGAATCAAGACTATTTTACTTCAGGTTTTTTTTTTTTTTTTTTTTTTTTTGAGACAGGGTCTGGATCTTGCTCAGAGCCGGTCTTGAACTCCAGAACTCAAGCGATTTTTCTGCCTTGGCCTCCCAGAGTGCTAGGATTACAGGCGTGAGCCACTGTGCCAGGCCTTTAGAATTGAAGGTGGCTACATTAAACAATAGATTTTCAATGTAGACAAAACAGCCTTTTGTTGGAAGATGCCATCTAGGAGGGGCACTGCAGTTGTTTAGGAAATCATGCATACCCTAGATATGATATTTGTTAACCAGAATATCTTATATACTGAACAGAATGGAAATTATTTCCTATGGCTGGACATGGTAATACTAACAATTTCATGATGGTATTATTAGCATTACTATTATGGCTCTGAATTATAGGGTCTTTCTTATCTGCAAGTTGGATTTGAATGTGCCAATTCAAAGGCTAATTTGAACTTCATGTGGCTACACAGATGAATTAAAGAACATTTCCAGACTGTTTATTAGTGCCAAAGTTTATAAGCAACATTAAAGACCTGTTTCATCATAGCTTTTCAAATTTCTGTACTCAGAAATTTGTATTCTGTACTCAGAAACTGTATTCAGTTACTGTATACATTTTACCCTTTTTTTCCAATGTGAGGTCTGCTTCTGTATAGAGGCTCAAGTAATTCCCATTATGCCATGCCCTGTGTACCTTCTGGAAATTACCTGGTCTAGCTCATGGACATTTAAGGTCCAGGACATTTCCAAGTCTGGTTGTGGAAGGGTTTGGAAATTTTTCACCACCACTAGGTGGAGGACACCTGCGGTGGTGGTGGGGCGGTTTTAAAATATGAAGGGAAAGTAGGAAAAGTGAATTGTGATTACGGTTCCAGGGCTCCAAACCCCAAACCCATCTTGGAGTTAGGGAACACTCAGGTCACCATTCCATGACCCATGGCCCTACGCCTTCCAGATGTAGGTCTCTAATAAGCCAAACTTGAGGTTACAAATTCCATCCTCCAATGAGACACTCCCTTCTCCAATCTGGGAGGACCCCAGGGCATTTCTAAACATGGCCATGTCCAGCTTGCAGGAATCTGTGCGTTGCAAATAAAAGATGACAGGAGACTACAGCCCATGAATTCGAGCAGCGACAGCTCAGCAACAACCTTCCAGTGAAAGGAAATTGGAGACGTCTAGATTCTCTCCCTGCTTCCCCACCTTTTCTTACAGAAGCATCCTCCCACCTTCCTGCCCTCCAGGCTAAGACGAGCTCTCTAATCGTTCTGAAAACCTCTTGTGCCCTCATCCTCTTCAGTTTTTCCACTTCCAAACTCTCACCGAAAGACGCAGAAGCAGAACACAGAACAGGATACAAAGAAGTTTCTTAAAACACCTTCTAGTTTCTCAAGGCGTCCCCTTTAAGGAACCAGGCCCACCTCTTTCCCAGTCACCTACTGGCTTTCCTTCCTGCCTATCACTCTACCTTTAAGAATATTTCCTGTTCCTTCAACCCAACTTGCACACCTCCGCCCCCCGGCCCTCCTCATTGGGCTGCCCGAGGCCCGTTCACTCCTTGGCTTTCCCTCCACCTCCTCCTGCCTTCTAGCCTGGCGCAACGGCGTTCGGGCCTCTCATTGGCTGTTACGGCAGCCTCCCCGCGGCTGGATTGGTGGGTTCACTGACAGGGGCGGGCGCGCGGCGCACGCAGGGTAGGCTGTCCGCGTGCCGAGCGGCGGCCGCGGGAGGGGCGGGGAGGGGCGGGGGGAGGGGGGCTGGGAAAGTTGAGGCCGCGCTGCCGCCGGGTCTCCGGCCTCGAGGGCTCGGGCTCGCAGCGGCGGCGGTGGCCGCAAGAAGAGGCGGCGGGGGCGGGGGGAGAGGAGGGCCTGGGCCCGCGCTCCCCCAGCCCCGGAGAAGCAGGCGGCGGCCGCGGACGGAGAGATTCGCCCGGGCAGTCGGACACCCCTGCCTTTGCTTGGGATCATGACCCAGGCGGGGGTCGCCGCCGTCGCCGCCGCCACCGCGGCCGAGACCGCGCAGCGGGCGGGTGAGTGAGTGCGGGAGGGGGCCGCTGACAGCCGGGGCGGGGGGCGGGGGCCGGGGCTGCGGGGGCGGCTCCGGGGGGCGGCCCCGGGCTCGGCTCCACCCACCCCCTCGCTGCTCCGGGAGGCGAGGGCTGCGCAGAGTGAGCCTCCCGCCCGGGGACCCCGCGAGCCGCACCTGGCGCGGTGCAGGCGCCCGCGGGCTCGCGCCCCTCGCTCCCCGACCTCCCCGCGCCCGCTGCCGCCAGGCTCGTGGGGGCTCGCCCGCGCCCGGCCCCCAGATGCGCGGAGCGAGGGAGGCCCCAGCTGCCCTGGGCGCATAAAGAGCTGGGCGGCCAGGTTCACACCGGATGGCCTTTGCCCGCCTCCTTCACCTTTTCCTGTTTCCTTCGTCCCCGCTCGTGCCTTTCCCTCTGAATTTGTTTCCGACCCGCTTGTCAGACTCACGTGGCTTGCTTTTTAACTCTCACCCCCATGTCGAGGAGTTAACGGCTTGCGTTTTCTTTTTAGAAGTCTTTCTTTTGCTTTCTGAGTAGAGGCAGTACAAGCGAATGAAACCTCTTGAAATCTGCTTTCATATTTCCTGAAGAAAGATGAGATTTCTGGGTTCTTGTTCACGTTTAACAGTTTGATTGTTGAATTCTCCCCTGCGCGCTCTTCCAAACCTCTCCCCCCTGCCCTTACATTGAGATATGGTTCTTGGCGTTTAACTTTATCTGGAAATAAGACACTGCATAAACCTAAGCGTGGAATTTCAACTTGCGTTCTCATAACATTTTTGCCATTAAATAGATAGAGTGACTTAACACCACACAAAACAAGACAGTGACAGTTGTGGTCGACTTAGGTAAAGAGGACAGTTCCTTACTTATTAACAATGTACCGATTTCTTGAATAAATCCTAGGTGAGTAACATATTCCCATAGTAACTTTCTCTTAAAAGCAAAACAAAACAAAACGAAAAACAAACCAAACACCAAATAGACTAAACTGCTTTGGAAGGATCAACAGGCTGTCATTCTCTCCAATCACCTTGATGACTTTTCCTCCCACACAGGACGCTTGTTTAATGTAATACAGAGTTGCTGTTTGGGATTCATGTATATGTATTGTTTCCCTTTATTTGTTAAGTACTCTGAAAGTATTTGTTACAAAATAAGTGAAATACATTGTAATCATTGTACTTCTGAAACCAGTAGTAGTATAATTATCCAGGTACTACAAGAATGAACTTAATCTCACATTTTGCTCAAGTCTAAGCAAAAAGACTTGTATACATGGATATTAGAGTCTCTCTGTATTTAATAGTTTTATAAAATTTGGTCATGGGTGCAGCCTAGAATATTGTAACAGCACTGCAATGCAGGGTTGTAAGAGCAGCTTAGATTTGAAATAGTTATTTTCTAGGTTAGTTGTCTGTGGAACATCACGGAAGTAAAGTTCTAATGTTTCAGACTTTACAGTCAGTGAGCCAGTCATGTATGAGAAATTGATGGGTTATTTTCCTGTTTTTAGAGCTTAGCCTTCTCACCAAGGGAAAGGAAACACTGAGAAAACTGAAATTGTTTAACTCAGATTAGACGATAAGCTTCAGCAGGTAATCAGCTCAAATTTGTTTCTTATAAACAGGGTCTTAAATCAAGTTTAGGTCTTAACCATTCCTGTCATGCTTCACCTTTCTATTCTCTAGTCCAGTGTTTCTCAGTCTAGACTATACATAGGCATCACCTTGTGTGCCTTTAAATTTTGATGCCTGGGCCACATCTCCCAGAGATTCTCTTACTTTTGATCTGGGGTAAGGCTTGTCCATGGACATATTTTTTTAAGCTCTCTAGGTGATTTTATTCAACAGTCAGGGCTGACAACTATGATGAGTCTATATCTAGAACAATGTCCAAAAGTTATACTTGTTTTCCAGGCTTTTCTAAGTAAGGACTTCATTCATGTCTTCAACTTTCCTCCCCTGCTTCCCAGCATGAACTTTGGGGCCCCTAATGTCCCACAAATATGCAGTTTAGATCCCTGCTTTTGTTAAAGACATTGGCCTTTCTCAAGATATGGACCCTCTCTATATGTTCCCCCTCCCCACCAGTAATAGTTCTAATTATACTTTTATGAAGGTATAATAAGCTCCTGGGTAGCTTATTCTAGTTCTTTCTGATTGACTCCCTTTGAAATTTTATACTACATATTGTTTAAAAGACTCCCTTTATGCTTATAGCATGTGGCAGTTTAACTTCTTATGTATATGTGTTTCAAACTTAATGACAAGATGTATTTTATATTTTGGCTCTTCTACCGTGGTTTGCTTTAAGTTGGATTGGTTCGGCTTGCAACCATCCTGACTCTGCTTGTATTAATAACCATAGTTTCAGATTTGATTCCATCCCAGATGTTTCTGTCTTAGTAGCTTCCTCATACCTTAACTAGCATTGGATTCATGTATAGACATCAATTTTTTTCTATATATTTTCCTGGTTTCCTCAGTAGATTGATTATTTTCTCTTCTCTGGCCCCATAACTGCTTATACTTATTTCTATGTTGGCTCTTACCACGTTGCCATAAGTGTTTATCTGCCCTCCCCACCGTACTGCCAACCATGGCCTCCACGTTGACCAACTCTAAGGGGTACCATATACATTATATTCTTAAATACCATTGCAACATGGCAGAAGTAGAAGCCCATCAACATAGGAACTCTGTTCTCTTTATCTTTGTATAGTTTAGACCTAACATTACATTTGTCATTACTAGGTACTTGATAAATGTTTGTCGAATGAGTAAATGACTGCCATGTTATATATTATACAAAGACAGCTATGTACATCTTGAGCATAGGTTGATTGGCATTAAGTGGTTTTGCTATTAAATATTCTTATGTCCTGTACTCCTGTCATGGATTTGTTAAAAGTTAGTGGAATCTAAGTGATTGTAGTTGTGACAGACCCCTTAAATATGTAATCTTCCTTCCAATATGCACAGGCATATATACATTAAGTCTTTTACTCTGAGCTATAAAGGTTTACCCTTGTTATCCATAAAATATTTGTGGAATTCTTGCCAAGAGTAAAGTTAACTGTCTGATTGGGTAATTTTTCTTTTTCTCATTAACATTTCCATATGGGTATAATTGCACTACTTCAGAAGGCCAGATCTTTTAATTAGATCAGTAGGGCATGATAAGTTGCTCCTATTAATGTGTAATACTGTGTTTTTAATTCAGTTCTCTAAGTATTTATTGAATATTTACCATGTACCCAGCACTGTTAGGTGCTACAGAGAATGTAGTTATAATCAATGGTAGATTTAGCTGTGAGAACTTTTTAGAATTTTTGGGAGGATTGGGGAACACCCATATCAAATAACTAACAGACTCAATGGAGTCTTCATTAGATGCTAAATTAAACATAAGTACATAAAATCTATGATGTAATGATTTCCTAATACTAAAATATTAGGAAAGACCAGATATTCCTTCAATAGACATTTATTGCTATATTACTAAATACTAATTGTTGAGGATTTAAATATGAGAGATGTATGGTTTCTACCACTTAGACACAGTCTAGTGGGAAAAACTAATAAGCATATACAGAGTATTTCATGTTAAGACATTGGGAGATATTATGTCAGGATGTTTGGGACTATGAAGAAGGGTATCTAGTCTAACCTCTAGGGGATCAGAGAAAGTTTTAAAGAGGATAATTAGGAGTTTCCAGTTGGCAAGTTGATATGGACATTTCATTCAGAGTAACAGGCACAAAGCCATGGAAATGAGAGAGGTCATTCCTTGGTTAAGTAGCTGCAAATAGATCGATATCAGTAGAAAGTGGTGTGTTAAAGAGCATGAACCTTGGAGTCATACAGATATGGTTCACCAACTTATTCCTGAGACATCTGAGCCCTTGCAGAGCTTGCTTGTGGAGGGTAACAGTAGTTTTCTGGTAACTTCACTGCTGGTCTTACTGAAAACAGGTGCCCCAGGATTTACCCAATTTCCAGCTGTGCATTTTGTAATTGTTTTTTTTGTCTGTTGCCTTGCTACATGAGGAGACCCAGACAGCCTTATCTCCCAATTAATGAAGCCATTATTGTGTCCGCTAGTGAAAGCATTCTCACATTAGGTGTTATAATTTCTTGTTTGTTTGTTTCGAGACAGGGTCTCACTCTATTGCCCCAGCTAGAGTGCATCATAGCTCACTGCAACCTCAAACTCCTGGGTTCAAGTGATCCTCCTGCCTCAGCCTCCTGAGAGGCTGGGACTATAGGCATGTGCCACCACACCTGGCTAATTTTTCTATTTTCTGTAGAGACAAGTTATTGCCATGTTGCTCAGACTGGCCTTGAATTCCTAATTCAAGCAATCCACCCAACTTGGCCTCCCAAAGTGCCAGGAGTATAGGCATAAGCCACTGTGCCTGGCCTATATAATTTCTCAAGCAGCAGAAACCACAGTAAACAGGAGAGGGAAAAGAAATTTGTGGTATTACCATGAGAGGTACCACTTCTACCTCTATGCCATTTACAGGACCACTTTCTCTTTGGTTATAAATAACAGAAATTGACTTTGGCTAATGTAAGCAGGAAATGAATACTGGGTAAGCTTTCAGAAGTGAAGGAAGAAAGAATAACAAACCTTGGGAAGGCCAGGGAAACAGAAGCTCCCAGGATCACATGGATTCATGGGGCTAGCTCACCCTGAGCCAGCCTTCCTCCTCATGCAGGGAGTCTTATTGGTCAACCCTTTGCCCACCCCAAAGGACAGCCCATGTTTGATGGGCCCATCAGACCTCAGGAATGGGGCAGAGAAACTCTCTTATTGCCAAAAGGCCAAAACAACAGATATTTCCTATAAAGCTCGTTGGATTTAGCAGCATAGAAGTCTTTTAGTGAGTTTGGCATAAGCAATTTTAGGAATAAAAGTCAGATAATGGCTTGTTGATGAGTGAATGGGAAGTGAGGAAGAAGGGATAGTACCTGTAAACTCCTTCTTCAAGAAGCCTTATGCTTGTTCTAGAACATCAGTTAAAGTGAAAAAAAAAGAGAAAATTTAAAAAAAAGGAAAAAAAAATAAGCCTTATGGTTAGGAAGAAGAAAGGGTGGGAGCATCTAGAGGAAGTTGCAAGGTCTAGGAAAAAAATCATTTTAGCCTTTTAAATGGAAAAAAATTGAATAAGCATGTTTTTAATGGACAAGCACTAATGGGAAAGGAGAGATGAATAATAAATGAGAGAGAAAACATATTATGTAACAAGTTTACTAAGCAGTGGGAGTAATTGAGTCCAGGCTATAGGTAGAGGGTTTAGTTTTAGCTAGAAATATAAGGGAAGGTTTTATAGAGGAGGACAGACATACACTGGACTTTAAAGGGTTGGTAGGATTTGGAGAAGCGAAGCAGAAAGGTCATATCGGTAGGAAAATAGTATGGATTTAGCCAACAGGGAACTAGCTGCTAAGGAGCACAGAGAAGAAGCTGTCTGAACCTGTCTGAACTGGAGAGGAGGAAAGAGTAGATGACATGATTAGCTTCATAATGCTGCTCCTTTGTGTGTTGTACTAGGTGGAAGTGGGCAGCTGAGACTGGCCAGTGAGGAAGGTAGAGTCATAAAGGCCAGGGCCCAGAGTTTGGATGGGAAATTGTACTGTGATTCTGGAGCAGGAGAGAAACATGATGAATATGGTGAATTGGAAAAATTGATGAGACATTGGAGTATAGAATCATTTGAGTAGGAGAAAGGCTGGAAATTTAAAAACACACAAACAAAAAAAAACTATTTAGAGACAGACGTGTAAAACAGGGCCTTATCTAAGATGGCAGTAAGAAACAGGAAGAGATGAACATGGTAAAAAGAACTGATAGGATTTGGTGAGAAGAGTTGAAGATTATTTTTGGGTTTAGAGCCAGGTTAAAATTTTGGTGTCATTGATAAAATAGAGAGCTTGGAAGTAGATCTCTTAAGAGGCAGAGCAATTTAACACCTTCCAAACAGACTTGTTAATTTGCTTTGAAATGGAATGTTCTGAAGAGACCTTTGCCCAACCAAAGATTTGGAGTGAGATCAGAGTTGAAAACTAGGTTTATTATAAAAACATAATGGGTTTTACACAGAAACAATTTGAAACTTTGTAGGAAAGAAGCAAACAGAAAAAAGAGAAGAGAGCGGGGAGCCTTGGAAGTCAAATGAGAAAGATAAGGATTCAGTTAGAGAAAGAGGATGTATAATTGGAGAAGAGGAAGACAACCTAGGAGAATTTCAAGAAAAGAAGAAATAAGCAGCCTCAAATCCTGCCAAGGGGAGAATGATGACAGAGAAAAGACTGTTGATTTGGTGAAAAAGAGTCCCTGACCTCCAAGGAAGCAGATTTGATTGGAGCAATCAGAAGGTATACTGCTGTGGTATAGGATGGATTGGCCAATGAAGGAGAAGTTTCATAGGAACAGGAGGAGAGAAATGGAATGAGAAGCAGAAAAGGCAGTAAATTCTTACTTAATATGACAAAAACCCTTGTGCTTTGGAAGGAGCGATGTTTAAGAGAGGAAATAAAGTGTTAAAGAGGAAAGAATCAAGTATAGAGTCTCTCTCTTCACAGAGCAAAGAGTTAGCTTTAGGAAATCCTGGAGGGCTGAAAGGATACCATAACAAAGATACCATAACAGACTGCGGTCTGTTATGGTAAACTTAGGATCCAGGTCAGGAACTTGTACCAGATGACTTCCATTTTCTCAGTCAATTAGGGGGAAATGGAAGAAAGGCAACTTACATGCATTGAACTCCTGCCGTGTACCAGGCATTTTGCTAGTTCTATGAAATATATTATCGTGTAAACTCTTAGCAGTCCTCCAAGGGGTTGGTAATACTTTCGTGATTATAAATGTGAGGATGCTGAGACTCTGAAGAGAACTTATTTCAAAACCAAATAGCTAATACATGTCAGCTTTGAAATATGATCTTAAGTGTGATGTCAAATGCTACTTCCATCCACTGTACCATTCATTGTTATGAGGTGAAAGATACATGAGGGCTTGATAGCATCTATATTAATGACAATAGTGGCTGTGCCTCAGAGTCATTTTAGGAGCTTTAAAAAATTTCTGTGCCCCACCTCAGTCATTCATTTTTTTCATTGAACACATACTTACTGATTACCCTTTATGTGCCTACCATGGTTCTAGACACTTGGAATACATCAGTGACTGAAACACACTCAAATGCCTGCCCTCAAGGCTCCTGCATCCAAATCTACTGAACCAATCTCTAGAAGCACATCCTGGTGATTGTGATGATTATTCAGATTTCAGAACCATTGCTCTAGGAGTTACCAATGAGAAACAGACTAGAATTGCTGAGTGTGAATTCATAATGGGCCAACTGTGCACAGATGGCCCTCAGGGGCACTCAGCAGAGGGGAAAACATTACTGGAAGGTGATCTTGCATCAAGGGACTATTGTAAGAACAAGGAATTAAACTTTGAATTATCTACCTTTGAGTTACTTATACTACAAAGGAAGTTTATTAGTGATCATAATAATATTTAACATTTGTATGGATTAAGCTATATTAGTTACAGAGGACCTTTGTTCATTTAGCAAACACTTGAGTAACACATTGTGTCCTTGGGATACAAGGACAAAATTGTCCCTGCCCTAAAGGAACATAGACATGTATGATATCAATTGATTCTTAAAAGAACCCTTTGAGGGCGTGTGAGCCATTCTGGAACCACTTTCCATGGATGTTTGGGTTGAACCAAATCAGTTAAAGTAATTATAGACATTGGGAACCAGGTTTCTCACTGTCAAAGAAGGATGTTACAAATAAGCAAGAGGGGAAGAGTATACTGAGCCTTGTGGTACTGGATTAGAATCAAAGATACAGGTATAAGATAATGTTTTTTAAAAATATTAATACAGAGACAGATATGAATATAGATATGTACATATGCATGAGTTAGCAGACATACATTTATGCTTGTTTGCCAGCTCTGTCTGCTGAAAGGGGCTGGAAGCCCTGACACCCCTGTAGCAATGAGTACATGCAGCACCTAGATCTTGGTTTCTAAATTTCATTCACCAGTAAAAAGAACAAAAGTTCCTTGGAGAAACAACTGATTTTAAGAGTAGGGAAGAGAAAACACAAGATTAGCCTGGAGCATCTTCTAGTGGCAAAAATCAGGGAAGTACTGGAAAGGGAGGGCATGTGAAAAAGGCATGGCGGTCAGTCCTAAAGTGCACCCAATGGCCAAAGCTTGAACAATTTGAACAAATTAACTCTAGCATTGGGTTATGACCCAAAGAATAAAATAAATATCCACGAGTCCATACTGATAAATAAATGATTGAATAAATAATCAAGGGAAAAGGGACAAATCTTCCTTTCAGAAGAATTCTAAAAAATACATTTAAATCCCATATCCAAGAGGTAGAGATTAATTCCCCTCTCTTTAAATGTGAGCTAGACTTAGTACTCACTTCCAAAGAACAGGGTATGGAAAGGGGAAAAGAGTAATATAACAATAATTACTTGAGCAGTATTAACAGGAAATCTGAGGAGGAAAATTGGTGGGGAGGAGTACTTCTCTTTACAACTTAAATCCTTTACCATGATTTGAGTAGTTTAAGCATGTTGTATTTGTTTAATGGAAAAAACCCTAGATAAGTGACCAATAATAAGAAAAGAGGAAAATAAGGATACATCCTACTTAGTGTTGAAAAGTTAGGAAGGGTGTTATGTTATAGATCACAAACATTGAGTCATTTGTGAAAAATGCAAAGCATATGGGTTCAGATTGATGGCAAAACCTTACTGTGTGGAAAAATATGCAATTTAATACAGGTTTAAAAGGAAAACACTACTAAAGTGAGTTTTCCAAACACAATTCTGGAAAACCCCAGAGCTCAGAGACTTTGAAAGTCAGAGTGGGTTCAGGGTGGTCAAAAGGTTATTAATTGCCACACTGCAAAACAGCTGTAACAGGATTCACTAGAATAGCTAATTCCATTTAACACAGGCTGGAACATATCTACATAAATTAAGGATATTTCCAACTTGAGCTTTATGGGCAGAGAGAAAATCAGGGTTATACCTTAGAGAACTTGTGGTTGCCACTGTGAATGTGGAGCTCCTTCCTTCAAACCCACCTGGCTGTTCACTGGTACTCACACGTGATACTCTTCGTAGCCAGAACTCCTAGGAGTGATTATCACATATGTTAAAACAGTGATTATTAGTGGTAGATACACATTAAAATCACCTTGGGGGCTTTTTTTTTTTTAGTGATTTTTTTTACAGTGTAGCCAGAGTTGAGAACCACTATGTTGAGAAAACCAATGTTAGCCACCAATTTATTTAACCAAGAATCACTGAATAAGGAAAATCAACAGGATAAAAGAGGGACACCAAACTGCACAGAGGAATCAATCTTTGAGAAAATAAATTGAATGTGTTAGACAAAGGGCCTTATTTTTTGTTCAAAATATCCTTAAAGATTTGAAAGAGTATCATTTTCACAAAATAACAGTGGGTTGCTATGAAAAAAGAAATGAGAACAAGAAATTTTTAAAAAATTGAAAATGTGTTTTCTGAAATGAAACTTCAATAGCAGGCTGAAGAGCAACATGGCTGTAATAGAAGACTAAATTAATGAGCTAGAAAATAGACCAAGGAAATCTTCTGAAATATGTTGTAAAAGCACAAAGAAAAAAATGAGATATTGAGACATGGAATATAGAACTAGGAGAAGAACTAATATTCTAGTACTAAGATTCTAGATGATTTCAATAAGTCCTTGGCAGAAGTGGATGGTGAGTGGTTGTTGGATAAGAAATAGAGTGTGTTAAAACTTGGAGGGGAGACCATAAATACAGTTTCTGATAGGAGGAAAATATTGAAATTTTAACATTAAGATATTTTAGTTGATTGATAAGCAACTCCTTTTCTCTGATGTCCTCTCCTTTGCTTTTCATTGTTTGGCAATTTCATACTCAGACTAGCTTCCCCCTTTGCAATATGCCTGCAAGTTGAGTATTTGGAATTATATACTTTCTTTTTAAAGCAGGGAGAGAAATCATAGCTACTCATACCTTCAAAGAAAAGTCCTGGCTTTTCTATAATTCAACTAACCTGAGACCAATCACTGTGGCTGGAAAAAAGTTATTTGCAAAGACCTGCCAAGAGCTGGTACTGAAAGGACAAGGGCTGGGTTGGTGAAGGGTACATACCAGAGTGAAAATTGGGGAATTTCATGAAATGGAGAGGAGAAAATATCTAACACATGTCCACTGCAGTGTTTCTCGAAATTGTTAAGGATGTTCACAAATAGAATAGAAATAGGAGAAAAGGAAAAAAAGGAGAAAATATATTGAGGAAAATAAAGAGAAAATATTTATCAGACAAATAAAAGAAAAAAAGGGTGAGGAGGAGAGAGGGAACAGAATATGACCACATACAACCACAGATGTGACTGTAATAAATCCTCATTAAACAAAAAAAGGCTCTAAGATTGTATAGAAATCTCCAGATATGTGTTATTTCAGACAAATTTAAAACAAACCAATGCAGAAAGGTTAAAAATAGAATATATGTATACACACTCCAAGCAAATGTTAAATGAAAGATAATGCATGGTAATATTAGATGAAATTTAATTCCAGAAAACTATCATTTAATTTCTAAAATAATTTAATATAACTTTGTATCTAATGAACTAATGATATACACTCATAGAACACTTAACAAAAATATATACGATGGCTATAAAGAAAATCTCAAATTCCAAAAAGTAGATAATTATTTCCAATTATAATGCAAGAAAACAGTTAACAACAGCAACAACAAAATTAACAAAGGGAAACCAAAAAAGAAATATCACTACTTGGAAAGCTTTTAATTTCAACTCAGGTTGAAGAGGATATAAAAATTGAAATTATAAGGAAGAAAAAAATCATGGTAATAATAATAATCAAATAACAGAAATAATAAATGATTTATAATGTATGAAAGGGTAGTCAGCCTAACTAGTCATCAAGGAGACTGCATCAAATGAAGCAATAACAAGGTACTCTTTTTTTTCTTTGGAATGATAAAAATTTAAAAGGCATTTTAATTTAATTTTTGTAGAGACAGAGTCTCTCTCTGTTGTCTAGGCTGGAGTGCAGCGGCACTATCATAGCTTACTCCAGCCTCAAACTCCTGGGCTTAAGTAGTCCTCCTGCCTCAGCCTCCTAAGTGGCTGGGACTGTAGGCACTAGCCACCACACCTGGCTTAAAAGATTTTTTTCTTTTTCTGTGTTTCCCTCTTCCCCTTCCTCTGCCCCTGTTCCTTCCCCTTCCCTTCAGACAAGGTCTTGCTCTGTTGCCCAGGGTAGAGGGCATGGTATCACAGCTCACAGCAACCTCAAACTCCTTGGCTCAAGCAATCCTCCTGCCTCAGCCTCCCAAGTACCTGGCTACTTGGGAGGCACATGCCACCATGCCTGGCTAATTTTTTCTATTTTTGGTAGAGATAGGGTCTTGCTCTTGCTTAGGCTAGCCTCGAACTCCTGGCCTCAAGCAATCCTCCTGCCTCAGCCTCCCATAGTGCTAGAATTATAGGCATGAGCCACCACATCCAGCCTTAAAAGAGATTTATTACAGCATTTTTTAAACATTGTTTTCAATGGAAGAAAAAAAAGAGAGAAAAAAGATACATTCATCAATGAGGAACAGCTAAATAAACTATAGCTCATCTGTTCTATGTAATGCTATGGAGGCATTAGAAAGAATAAGGTAAATTGATATATTGATATGTACTTACCTGGAAAGATGTCCATAATATATTTCTATGTAAAAATAAATCATGTTTCAAAGTAACATATATAACATAATTTCATTTTTTTCTTTTTTCCAATCACCTACCTTTGAAATGATTTTATGTTTATAATAAAATTCTGTGTATATGGTAATACATACATATAGATAATTCTGTGGGAAGATCAGAAAAATTGATGCCAAATTGATTCTCAACTGGGAGAGGGTAGAATTGAATAGGTAGTAGTGGGTAGTTTAATCTTTTTCCTCAAAAAAGGGGATGTTAGAGGTAGTGGTTTTTTGTTGTTCCAGACTTTAAAGTAATTTAAAATTTAACTTAAATTGTATACTATTTAGAAATCAATGACTATGGCAATATTGCATTAAAAAGTCTATGGGCTGTGGCTAAAATTATACCTTTAGAAAATATCATAGCCTTAAATATTTTAGAAGAGAAATGCATGCATGTAACAAAAGATTAAACTTGTATATAGGGATATACAGTAAATCTTCCTTGTACCCTGTCCCCCATTTCCCTTCCTCAAAGGCAGTGCTTCCAGAGATAGTCTGTACATTTATTAACATAGACATATATATTTGCCAACCATTCCCAAAGGGATATAGGTATTATATATAATAGTTTGTGACTCTAAATTAAAAAAAAATTATATATATATATATATATATATATATATATATATATATATGATAGTATTAGTTTGCTATGGCTACCATAACAAAAATACCACAGACTGGGTAGCTTAATCAACAGAAATATATTTTCTTACAGACAGAGGCTAGCAGTCCAAGATCAAGGTTTCTGGTGGGTTTGGTTTCTTATGAGGCTTCTCTGCTTGGTTTGTAGGCTTGGCTTCTTGCTGTAACCTTATGTGGATGTCCCTGAGTTGTCTGTGTCCTGATTTCCTCTTATAAAGACACCAGTAATATTGGATTGTAGCCCACCCTAATGCCCCTCTTTTAACTTAATTATCTCTTTAAATATTGTATCGCCAGATACAGTCACTTTTTGCTGTACTAGGGGTTAGGACTTCAACATATAAATTTTTGGGGAACACAGTGTAGCACATCTACATAACTCTCTCTTTCTCTCTCTTCCTCTTTCTCTTTCTTTCTCTTCCCTTCCCCCTCCCTCCCCCAAGTACATAATACAAAGTATGAGTGGAGATATTAAATTCCATCATCTGAAACTGCAGTTTCAAGAGACAGAAAAGGTTGAATATAGGCAATTTCAGATAGTTCAACACAATACCATGACATATTTTATCAGTCTCCTTTTGATGAGCCTCTAGGGTGTGTCCTTGTCTTTTTTGCTTGAAACAACTATTTCAAGGAATATCCTTGAATAAATGTCTTTGTATACATATATGAATATGCCTGTAGGGTAAATTTCTAGGAGTTGCTGTATCAAAGAGGTGTGTGTTTCTGTGGACCAGATTTGGACCAGTCAAGGGAGCTAGTCTGGGCACCCTGCCACAGGCCTTCCTGACAGGGGCTTCAGGAGACAGAGGGGAGCTGTAAGGTGAGAGGCAGAAGTTGGGGGGTAGAGGGAGAGTATAAGATGCTGAGTGGGAAGAGGCATTTTCTATTCAAGAGAACTATATTGAGATGTTCCCAATGGATTATTTTGGACTAAAAAGGTCTAGAGGATTTTTATTATATAATTGTGACCAGTACAACCATAGCATGTGCCCTAGATTTTATACAAGGAGAAGAAAAACCCTACAGAGAACATTTGAACTGGCAGTGGAAAGTATTTTATATTATTTGAATTTTATGTGTCCTGCTCTTTCAGTGTAACAGTTACTAATGTGTACGTGGTAACGTGGTACATAGTAATGCTTGGACATATGTAGGAAGATGTCTGGAATTGATACTACCATGTTTTCCCGAAAGTAAGACCTACCCATAAAATAAGCCCTAGCAGGATTTCTAAGCATTTGTGCAATATAAGCCCTACCCCTAAAATAAGACCTAGTGATGGGTATGGCTACACAGCGTATCTGCACAACCCACACATTTCGAGGGGGAGTGGTAAAGAAGATGAGCAGCCCTTCTCCTCTGCCCCATGAGAGCTCTATTGCTGGACATGAGAGACTGGGGCCAATGGTTCTAAAGGAAATAGAGTTGCAAGAAATTCAGGATGGAATTCAGGGTTTGGAGAGTTATGATGATGTTCCAGAAGAAGACAACTATATTTGAGTAAATGTAGATTGTTGTACTGTACTTAAAAAAATAACACATCCCCTGAAAATAAGCCCTAGGGTGTCATCTTGAGGAAAAATAAATATAAGACCCTGGTCTTATTTTGGGGGAAACACGGTACCAGACTGTTAAAAGAAGAGGGGCATTGGTACTTGATATACATCTGTGCTGTATAAACTTTTTGTGAAGAGAAGGGGTTAATTTTGCAATTGATTTTTTTAAAAAAGCTTTAAAGCATGGAGTTCTCTTTAAACTTAGTTATGATATAATTTTTGTGTCATAAGTATTTGTAGGCCTGGCGTGGTGGCTCATCCCTGTAATCCTAACACTCTGGGAGGCCAAGGCAGGCAGATTGCTCGAGGTCAGGAGTTCAAAACCAGCCTGATCAAGAGTGAGACCCTGTCTCTACTATAAATAGAAATAAATTAATTGACCAACTAATATATATACAAAAAAAAAAAATTAGCCAGGCATGGTGGCACATGCCTTAGTCCCAGCTACTCGGGAGGCTGAGGCAGCAGGATTGTTTGAGCCTAGGAGTTTGAGGTTGCTGTGAGGTAGGCTGAGGCCAGGGCACTCACTCTAGCCTGGGCAACAAAGCAAGACTCTGTCTCTAAAAAAAAAAAAAAAAAAGAAGTGTTTGTAGTTTGTATGGTCACAAACAAGGAAAAGGTCTAAAAAAAAAAAAAAGTCAAGCTGTTTACAGTGGTTATCCCTGAAGAGTAGGATTATAGAGCAAAGGAGCTTTTTCATTTAACTTTATACATTTCTGTATTCTTCAAAAATATTTTTTTATGCAAACAGATTATTTGTGTAGTTTAAAAGTTTAAAATTGTATCCAGCAAATTATGCCTTTGGCTTATATCTTTTTTCCAATATAGTTTGACTCAACTTCCCAGTGAAAGCTCTAGTTGGAGGACTTCATTGTTTCATGTTCTTATATGTGTCATAGTATCTCAAGATTGACATTATGAACCTCTGCAACTGATAGTGCCAAACATCACGGTCATGTGGTTGCCAGGAAGGAGCCCAGAGACACTGTTGAAGGATGTAAGATTTCTTTAATGGCACAGGAAATTAGAACTTCTGGTAGCAGTTACACAAAACAGAAGACAGCACAGCACACCCCACCCATAAATAGGTCCTCAAGTTCCCACTGAGGTGTAACGCAGCTGCTGAAACCACATACACAGATGAAGGATTCTTCTGGGTGTGACAAGCACCCCTGTGCTGTTCTTGCACTATCATACAGGTATGTCCAAAGAGTTCAAGATTTAATGAGTTGAAGCAGATAGACCAGTAATAGGACATTCCAGGTAGAAGATTTTTAACCTAAAAGATAGCTTCACATATTATAATAACAGCTCATATAGCAAAGTCCAGACAGCAAAGATGCATAAAACATTACATAAATTAAAGCGTGTGTATCTATATGATATTATAAATGCTGTAATCATGATTTTGAATATTTAACAAAATGGGGAAATGTTCATGCTAACTAAAAAACAGAGTTCAAAAATTGTGTATGGTCAAACATATGTGAAAAATCAGGTGTATATAGAAAAAAATCCAGAAGGAAATCCCTAAACACCCACAGTGATTCTTGTGGATTCTTGTTGATGTGATTGAGAGTGGCTCTAATTTTTTTTTTTTTTTTTGCTTTGCTTTGCTTTCTTGGTATATGTTACTTTATTACAAGGAAAAACTGTTCAAGCAAAGTGATCAAAATAAGTAAAGCTCTTTTTGTTACAGAGTGTAAAATGAACTAGTGGTATAATGGCTGTGACCCAGACTGGGGATTTAGGCTTAGTTGTAATGTAATTTTATTGGATCATATTCTAGGATAAGTCATTTTGATTGGAGAGGACTGAGGGTTTACTGGAGATGTCAGATAAAGAAATAGAACACATTTATGGATATATCCATGTAGCCATTCCATAAAAAATTTTATATATAGTTTCTCTTCAATTTATGATGGGTTACATCCCAATAAACCCATCCTAAATTGAAAATGCATTTAATACACCTAACTTACTGAACATCATAGCTTAGCCTAGCCTACCTTAAACATGCTCAAAACTTACATTAGCCTACAGTTGGTAAAATAATCTAACACAAAGCCTATTTTATAATAAGGAATTGAATATCTCATGTAATTTATTGAATACTGTACTGAAAGTGAAAACAGAGTGGTTGTATGGGTGCTCAAAGTATGGTTTCTACTGAATGTGTACCACTTTTGTACCACAGTAAAGCTGAAAAATCTTATTGAACCATCTTGTTGAACTATCATTAAGTCAGGGTCCTTCTATAATTGTAAAACATTTAGAAATGCATTAAACAACAGCAAAACAGAATTAAGTAAAGAGATTGAAAATATTGTCCTAAAACCATGAACAAATAAAGTTTAAGCAATGTACCATAAAATATTTTCAATTAAGACACTTTAATTCTAACTTGAAAATTTTATGGTAAGAATTAGATTTTTATCATCATTGTATCTAAAGAGATAATTTAAATGAACCCTTTCCCACTAATTTGCTTCTTAGTGGGAAGAAGCAAAGGTTTGCTACTGACCTGTTAGACTTAATTTTCTCCTAAATAAATGCTAGTACTTATTTTTGGTGACTTCATATTGTTTCCACATTGAGTAGATTGGAGATGATTGGTAACTAAATAGAATTTTGGAATTAAATACTGAAAGAAATCTGATGTATAAACTGATGAAAAGAGGATGAATGGGTGGAGAATAACAAATTGTGCAAAGAGACTTTTATCAAAGTGTTCCTTTTTAAAAAAAAATAGCTTTATTAAGAAATAATTCACATACCATAAAGTTCACCCAGTTAACGTGTAATTCTTTGGCTTTTAGTGTATTTACAGGATTGTGTAATCATTATCATAATCTGTTTTTAGAACATTTCATTATCCCCAAAAGAAATCCACACCTATTAGCAATCATTCCCCATCCCCATCCCCACCCCCAGCTTCTTACAACCACTAGTCTACCTTTTATCCCTATAGATTTCCTATTCTGGACATTTAATGTAAATGAGGTCATACAATATGTAGTCTTCTGTGACTGGCTTCTTTCACATTGCTTAATGTTTTTAAGGTTCATTCATGCTGTAGCGTGTATCATTATTTCATTCCTTTTTCTTGCTGAATAATATTCCATTGTATGAATATATCACATTTTATTTATCCCTTCATCAATTTATATACTTTTGGGTTGTTTCTACTTTTGGGCTGTTATGAATATTGCTAATGTAAACATACAAATACAAGTTTTTGTGTGAATATATGTTTTCAGTTCTCTTGGGTATAAACCTGGGAGTATATAGGTCATATTGTAACCCAATATTTAAATTTTGACCAACTGCCAAACTGTTTTCCAAAGTAGCTGTGCCATTTTTCAGTCCCACAAGCAACATTTGCCTGTTCTGATTTCTCTACATTCTCACCAGCACTTATAATTGACTGTTTTTAAAATTTTAGGTATCCTAGTGGGCATGAGGTCATATCTCACATAGTTTTTATTTACATTTTTCTAGTGGCTAATGATGTGGTACATCTTTTCATGTGCTTGCTGGCCATTTGTGTGTCTTCTTTGGATCCATTCAAATCCTTTGCCCATTTAAAAATTGTTTTCTTTAATTAGTGAGTTGTAAAAGTTCTTCATATATTCTGGGTACAATTCCTTATTAGATATATGTTTGTAAAAATTTTCTCCTGTAGTTTATCTTTTCACTTTCTTTTTAAAATTTTATTTTATTTTTTTCAGACACATGGTCTTGCTATGTTGTCCAGGCTGGTCTCAAACTCCAGGCCTCAATCGATCCTCCTGCCTCAGCTTCTCAAAGTACTGGGATTATAGGCATGAACCACCATACCCCACCTTTTCACTTTCATTTTTTTAAAGGAAATTTTTAAATTTCCAAATACTAAGGGGGTACACATGTTTTTGTTACATGGATAGTGTGTATGATGCTTAATTTGGAGCATATAGTGTGCCCATCACCAGAATAGTGTTCACTGTACCCCAAAAGTACATTTACCCCTCACTCCCACCTTCCTCCTTTCTTAGTTTCCAATGACCTTTAACCTCTTTGTGCCTATGTGTGTCCATTGTTTAGCTCCCAATTATTAGAGAGTACATGTGGTATTTGTTTTTCCATTCTTGTGATACTTCACTTAGGATAATGGTCTCTAGTTCCATCCAAGTTCCTTCAAGAGACATTATTTCATTCCTTTTTATGGCTGGGTAGTACTCCATGGTGTATATATGTACCACATTTTCTTAATCCAATCATGAGTTGATGGGCACTTAGATTCATTACATATCTTTGCAATTTTGAATTGTGCTGCAATAAATATTCAAGGGCAGGTGTGTTTTTGGTAAAATGACTTTTTTTCCGTTGGGTAGATAACTAGTAGTAAAATTGTTGGGTCGAATGGTAGGTCTACATTTCTTTCTTTGAAAGAATCTCTATACTGTTTTCTATAGAAAATGTACTAATTTGCAGTCCCACCAACAAGTGTACAAGCTTTCCTTTCTCTCTGCAACCATGCCAGCATCTATTGTTTTTTTGACTTTTTTTTTTTTTTGAGACAGAGTCTTGCTCTGTTGCCTGGTAGAGTGCCATGGCATCAGCCTAGCTCACAGCAACCTCAAGCTTCTTGGAATTTCATTGCCCTTACAGTTGCTCTTCCTTCTACCTGATATCCTCCCATCTCTACACGGTAAAATCCTACCATTTTCCAAGACCTAGCTTTCTTTGAGTCCCACAGGAAACATGCTTGATTCCTTGTTCTCATATAGCATTTTTTAAATAAATATTTGAGGTAGCACTTACCAATTTTAAATTTACTTTTTTTTTTGAGACAGAGTCTCACTCTCTTGCCTGGGCTAGAGTGCCATGGTGTCAGCCTAGCTTACAACAACCTCAAACTCCTGGGGCCAAGCAATCCTGCTGCCTCAGCCTCCCAAGTAGCTGGGACTACAGGCATGCACCACCATGCCTGCCTCATTGTTTCTATTTTTAGTAAGAATGGGGTCTCAATCTTGCTCAGACTGGTCTCAAACTCCTGAGCTCAAGCAATCGGCCTTGGCCTCCCACAGTGCTAGGATTATAGGCATGAGCCTCCACACCAGGCCTTAAATTTACTTTTGAAAACTTTATTTTCAATAATTATAGACTCACAGGGAGTTACAAAAATAGTACAATGAGTCTGCTTACTCTTCACCTAGCTTCCCCCAGTGGTGCTATCTTATATATAGTTGTAAACAATGTGAAAACCTGGAAGTTGACATTCACTAATCAATTTCTGTTATTTATCTTTTTACTTATGTTTTCCTTTTCCTGTGTTGTTGAATAAGGTAGCCATTGGCCATGTGTAGCTATTTAAATTTAAACATAAATTACTTAAAATTATGTACAATTAAAAATTTAGTTCCATGGTCTCACTAACCACTTATCAAGCCACATTTCACTAGTAGTGACTATATATATATATATATATATATATATATATATATATATATGTATGTGTATATATATATATATATATAAATTTTTTTTTTTTTGAGACAGGGTCTCACTTTGTTGCCCAGGCTAGAGTGAGTGCCGTGGCGTCAGCCTAGCTCACAGCAACCTCAAACTCCTGAGCTCAAGCAATCCTTCTGCCTCAGCCTCCAGAGTAGCTGGGACTACAGGCATGCGCCACCATGCCCGGCTAATTTTTTCTATATTAGTTGACCAATTAATTTCTTTCTATTTATAATAGAGATAGGGTCTCACTCTTGCTCAGGCTGGTTTTGGACTCCTGACCTTGAGCAGTCCGCCTGCTTCGGCTTCCCAGAGTGCTAGGATTACAGGTGTGAGCCACCTCGCCTGGTCCAGTAGTGACTATATTTAACAGTGCAGATATAGAATATTTCCATTATTGCACACAAAGTTGTTTTGGATAGCTCTGATCTAGCCTGTGTTGTTTTTGAGGGCAGACATGTCTTTTTCATCTTAATATCTGCAATTGCTAGGACAGTATGTACAATTAATCCATACTTGAATGACTGAGTCTAGTGCTGTCCTCTTGTTTTACACATGAAGAAACTTAGGCTGTGATAAACAAAATGATACCACTAGGTGTGGAGGCATGTCCTAGCTACTCAGGAAGGTGAAGTGGGAAGATTGCTTGAGCCAGGAGTTTAAGACCAGTCTAGGCAACATAGTGAGATTCTCATTTCTAAATAGATAAATAGATAGATACATACATACATAAATGATATCTAGCTATTAAGTAGCAAATCTAGAACTAGAACTCAGGTTTCCTAATTCCAAGTTCACTGGTCTTTTCATATGGGCCTTAATTTGTGAGCTCCTTAGCTTGTGTAAGTTTTAGAGTAAGAAGTATTAAAGTAATGTAATACTTCTCAAACTTTAGGGTGCATTGGAATCAACTGAGAAGCTTGTTAGAAGTGCATATTTCTGGCCAGGCACAGTGGCTCACTCCTGTAATCCTAGCACTCTGGGAGGCCAAGGTGGGCAGATAGCTTAAGGTCAGAAGTTTGAAACCAGCCTGAGCAAAAGCAAGACCCCGTCTCTACTAAAAAATAGAAAGAAATTAATTAGCCAACTAAAATATATAGAAAAAAATTAGCCGGGCATGGTGGCACATGCCTGTAGTCCCAGCTACTCTGGAGCCTGAGGCAGGAGGATTGCTTGAACCCAGGAGTTTGAGGTTGCTGTGAGCTAGGCTGATGCCAGGGCACTCTAGCCTGGGCAACAAAGTGAGACTCTGTCTCAAAAAAAAAAAGAATGTTTATAGCAGCTTTATTTGCAGTAGCCAAAACATGGAAACAGTCTAGGTGTCCATCAACAGAAAAATGGATAAACAAACTCTGTTATAAATTCATATGCAGTTACATATTTATACTCAGCAATAAAAAGGAACAAACTACCAGATGAATTTCAAAACATGCTGAGTGAAAGCTTGACACAAAATAATTTTCAATCAATACAATTAATACATTTATATAAAGTTTTATGGTGAAAAAAATTAGGGTACTGGTTGCCTCTGCAGTAGGGGAAGGGACTGACTAGGAAGAGTCATGAAAAAGCCTTTGATGATGTTCTGTACCTTGGTGGGATTGGGTCACACAAATGTGTGCATTTGTCAAACTCACTGAATGTTATACTTAAGATTTGTACAATTTATTATTTGTAAGTTTTACTTCAAGGAGAAAAAATGTTTGAAAAGATGTGATTTTGATGCAGATGATCTGAGGACCACATTTTGGGAATCATTGAGTTTGACTAGTTTTAGAAATAATTCTTTCTGAGACTATAAAAACATAATTCATATATTATTAATATAATATTTTGGTATTTTTTAAAACTCATGGGACTTTAAATATTTTTAAGGGTATATTTGTATTTAGTTATATAAATATTACATAAAAATGTCATTTCTTTATTAGTTAATTAATAAGTAGACAAGGATTTATGAAAATATAGTTCCTTATTCCAGTACATTTTTTTTTTGGAGGCAGAGTCTTACTCTATCACCCCAGCTAGAGTACAGTGGTGTCATCATAGCTCAATGCAACCTCAAGCTCCTGGATTCAAGCACTCCTCCTGCCTCAGCCTCTCAAGTAGCTGGAACTGCATCCTTTCGGTTAGATCTGGGATGAAGCCCCCAAATCTAGATTTTTTTTTTAGAGCACATGCAATGCACAGGTCTGAGGGCTGTCTTCTTATTGTTACCGCCTTCACGGAAAGTTCCTGAGTAAGTTTTAGTCACTCTTACAAGAGAGAAATGAGAGGTGGGAAATTGAAGGAAAGATCATTTTATTTTATTTACTTATCTTTTTTATTTTTAAAATTTCAGTAAATTGTTAAATTTTTAAAATTTCAGTAGATTTAGGGGGTACAAGTTGTTTTTTGATATATGGATGAATAATTGTATAGTGGTGAAGTTGGGGCTTTTAGTATACCTGTCACATGAACAGTGTACATTGTACCTGATAGGTAATTTTTGATCCCTCACTTCCCTCCCATCCTTCTCCCTCCTGAGTCTCCAAAGTCTATTAGACAAGGCATGACCAAAATTGAAGGAAAAATAATTTTAGACTTGAAGACAGATGTAGGTGGACGACTTGGAATAACCAATAGGCTATGAGGACCTAAGGAAAGGTGAGCATGTAAAACAGAAAGGGGGCCGGAGCATGGGTAACCAACTGGAAAGTGACTTTTGAGAGCAACTGCATGTGTTTGTTTTCAAGAGGTGGGGAGAATTCAGGATCATTCTTTTTTTTTTTTTTTTTTTGAGACAGAGTCTCACTTTGTTGTCCAGGCTAGAGTGAGTGCCGTGGCGTCAGCCTATCTCACAGCAACCTCAAACTCCTGGGCTCGAGTGATCCTTCTGCCTCAGCCTCCCGGGTAGCTGGGACTACAGGCATGTGCCACTATGCCTGGCTAATTTTTTATATATATATATCAGTTGGCCAATTAATTTCTTTCTGTTTATAGTAGAGACGGGGTCTCGCTCTTGCTCAGGCTGGTTTTGAACTCCTGACCTTGAGCAATCCGCCCGCCTCGGCCTCCCAAGAGCTAGGATTACAGGCGTGAGCCACAGCAACCGGCCTCAGGATCATTCTTTATGCCACTAAAAATCTGCCTATATGCTGTAGGTTGCCAGCCCTTGTCTTATGTGCTAATAATGGACATCGAGTGACTATAAACATTCTTTGCTTTTTCTTTTGTGTAGTAAGAAGAAAACATAACCTATAGACCATCTTCTGGCAGAAGATGATAGATTTGGATCAGAAACGGGAGGCGTTGGAAGCCAGGAATCAAAAGTGAAGAAACTCTGTAAGCTCTTGGGTGAGAAAGGTGATGGGGATTATTTATTTATTTTTTTATTGATTGATTGATTGACATGTCCCATGGTGATCTAACGTGAGTGCATTGCTTGTAGCCAATAGGTACCTGCACAGATGGTAGTGAGAAAATAGCATAGGAATAAGTTGCTGGAAATGGGTCTCGACCACACATTTCTCCGCAGGCTGCATCAGTCAGTACTTTCTGTCGTCCCTTTGCCTGCATTCACTTCCACTTATTTCCCAGGACACTTCCCTCTGCTTCCTAGGGCTGAAGATAACTTGAAATACCTCATTAACATCCATAGCTAATATTGATTGAGTCCTTGTTACTGCTAGGCACCATGGTGTTGTGCTGTCCCTGCATAATTTCATTCCCTTCTTAAAACAACCCAATACTATAGATATTGTTATTATGATCCATGTTGTAGATGAACCATCTGAGGTCCTGAGAGGTCATGTATCTTGCCTGAGACCTGACAGCTAGGAAATGGAAGGACCAGACTTTAAACTAATGCTTTCTGACTTCAGATTCCATACTTGTGCCTTCTTTCTCTCTCAGAGAAAAAAAAAAAAAAAATGGGAAACTACCCTTATACTTTCTCCTCTATACCAGAACAGGTATTCCAACTTGGCAGACCTCATTTTGAAAGGTTGTCAATCCCTGGGATTTAAAAGCATTAAAGTTTTCATTATGAAATTTTTTAATATCAGAGACGAGAAAGAAATCACCTATAATATTGCTGAACTTACATAACTATGATTAATATATTAATGTATTTGTTTTCAGGCTTCTTCCATATAATGTACATATTTCCCAAAAGTACATATATTCTTTTGTATCCTGATTTTTTAAATATACATAGGATTTTCATGCCCAGATTTTAATGATTCTCAAATGATAACATGAGTTTTCTAGCAGTTTGAAGTTAAAGAAAGCCCAATAAATGAATGCATAAATGAATGCCTTTTTCTATGTATGGAATATTACATGTTTCGCACTTGTCACTTTTTTTTCCTGTGTTCAGAGAGTGGTGACCATTGTTCTAATTGAACTATTGTGTATCACTTCATTATCATGGACAAAGAACATACTTTTCTGGCCGGGCTTGGTGGCTCATGCCTGTAATCCTAGCACTCTGGGAGGCCGAGGCGGGAGGATCATTTGAGTTCAGGAGTTTGAGACCAGCCTGAGCAACAGTGAGACCCCGTCTCTACTAAAAATAGAAAGAAATTAATTGATCAACCAAAAATATATAGAAGAAATTAACCGGGCATGGTGGCTCATGGCTGTTGTCCCAGCTACTTGAGAGGCTGAGGCAGGATTGCTTTAGCTCGTATGTTCTACCTGTCTTTCCAGTTCTTGCTCAAATTTATATCCTCTTTAAGTTTTTCTTGATTTCCAAGTCTGCAGTGATCTTTCTTTACTCCAATCTTTTCAAGGGCTTTCTGGCTATACCTCACATTTGACATTCACCATGTTCTACATTTGCTAGTTATAATATTTTTGTCCTGCTTTCTTATACCTCTCTTTCTATCCCCAACATTTAATCCAGTGCTTTTTCAGTGTCAATTTTTTTGCATTTTGGTATTCAAATCAAATTGTTATTGATCAACTTTTCTAAGAGTCTAGAATAACTAAACTTTCTGGCGTGTCTTTCTATCTTTTTATAGGTTCCTATCACTGTAACCATGCCAGAAATGACAGAGAATGAGACTCCTACAAAAAAGCAGCACAGGTATGTATCCACAGTCCAAAATTAATGTACTTTGGGCAAATAAGAAGCAGAATTAGTTCCTATTTTGCTAAGTAGGTAGTCCTTAAGGAACTTTTATGTGGATACCTAGAAAATCATTCGTTTTCAAAAATAACATGTAAATAAATATTAAATAAATAGATTTACCGAAGGGGGTATATGGCTAAAATTTACCTCTCCTCCTCATTCTATTAGCGGTATTACAAGAAAGAATGACGATCAGTAGTTTAAATAGTATATTACCAAATCTATGCTAAATGTTTAGTTTCTAATGACATTTTTACTTGCATATAGTATTAGCTTTTGGATATCCTAAGTCCGTTTACATTGTATTCAGTTCGAGTAGACATTTTGTGACATTCCATTCCATTAATACCAATATGCATATCACCACAATATTAACTCCTATTTTTTTATATAACATAACCTGCCTTCTGAATTCCCAGCATTTTGGATAACATTTCTGCTTAGAATTGCATGATCAATGCTTTTACTAATATTAAAATCACTATTCTCTTTCCTTATCAAATAGCTATTAGAGAATGCTGATGTATTGGGTAATTATGCATAAAAGAGAAAATCAATGTTTTTAGTACATTGGCTTTCAAGAAAATTTAAGAGTTTGTATGATCTAAGGTACACAAATAAAAAAGACAGCTCAAATGCAAATTGTCAGTGCATGGGTGCTGTTAGCTGCCACATTTTCCTCCTTAGGGATTACAAAGCTACTCTCTACTGTTGCTTTTCTCTTGTACGTACCCGCACCCACACCCACACCCACTCCCGCCCAGGTGCCAGGACAAACATCAGAAGTCACCTACTTGGCACGTCACTTTGTGAATTTATTAGCAGCTAAATTACATTTCCAAATAAAGTTTTCCCTGATTGCTTTACTTCCTAACCTATGACTTCTGTGTGTGGAAGAATAGAGAGTTACTTCCACAAATTGTGGTTTCGAAATTTACATTGTGATGTCTGCTCTTAGGCTTTTATAACATAATATGTATTAAGAAAATTTTTCTTCAGATGATTTCTTATTGATGCAATGTATACAAATTTGTAAAATGTATTTTTATGATTCTCAAAATATAAGGCCGGGCGTGGTGGCTCACGCCTGTAATCCTAGCACTTTGGGAGGCCGAGGCGGGCGGATTGCTCAAGGTCAGGAGTTCGAAACCAGCCTGAGCGAGACCCCATCTCTACCAAAAATAGAAATAAATTAATTGACCAACTAAAAATATATATACAAAAAATTAGCTGGGCATGGTGGCGCATGCCTGTAGTCCCAGCTACTCTGGAGGCTGAGGCAGTAGGATCGCTGAGCCCCAGAGATTGAGGTTGCTGTGAGCCAGGCTGACGCCACGGCGCTCACTCTAGCCTGGGCAACAAAGTGAGACTCTGTCTCAAAAAAAAAAAATATAAAGTGATGAGGATGCTTTCCTATTATTTCTGTGTCACCTTTATCTATACTTTTTGTTTCAGAAAGAAAAACCGGGAGACACACAATGCAGGTAAAAACAACAATTTAAATTTTACTTGTTAGTATTTTTTAAATTCAAAATGAAATGATACTGCAGTTGATTATAGGTTTTTATGTTATAAGTATAGAATCATTATTCATTATGCTTTAGGAAAATGTTCTTTTATTGTTTTTGAAAAAATGCTCCCTGAGTCTCTTGAAGATGGCTTGCTTGCTTTTCAACTTCTGATTCGTAGCCTATTTAGATAATTTAAGAGATTTATATATTTCTGGAGCTAGTGTTTTAAGTGATTTCACCCATCAAATCCAGATATATTTTTCCTAAATAGAATGAAGGACGTATGTGTCTTTGCAGAAATCTAGAGGGGGCTGGCTGCATTAAGGTGTAGATAAAGATGAACAGCAGGCTATAGGTCTTAAGATGTGGAATTCTTGATTATAGGAAGAAATGTAGGAAATAAATATTTGATTTTATCTCTAATATTGAAATTATAGGCCAAAGCCAAATAAACATATATAGAAATAATATTGTATACATTTGAAATTTGACACATTGTTTAACATTTCATTTTCCATCCAGAAGTGCATTTGGATATAAAAAAATTATTTTATACATTAATTTCTATTACTGTATAAATGATATCTTCCTTTTTCTAAGGAAAGGGCACTTGGGAAAATTTTATCTATAGAAAGATGTGTTGAATGCTGGTGGGATATTGATGTTTCCCAGAATGAGGAGCTTATTGCCTTTGAAAACCCATTTATTGCTAGGGTTAAAGAGCTGATTTTTTAAAAAATCTCCACACATTAAAAAATCTGCTCTTAGATAACACATACTGCATGTACTGTTGTTAGAGAATTCAGAGGAAAGGTAAGCCAAAGTTTATTGCTTTGCTTTTCTTGGCTGTACGAATTAAATCTAATCTTTTTTGGCCATATGAGCTAAATCTTTTTGATTAGAATCACCTGTCACATGGTGCCATAGATATGTCCTTACCATAACTTACTAAGAGAGAATAATTGGATGTCATAAAAATGGTTGCCCTTACTGCTAGATCATAAAGTATATATTTTGCAAAACAAGTTCTACTCATGCTCTAATCTGAGATCATCTTCTTAGAAGCACTGTAATCCTTTGTTAAAAAAGAAGGTTTTAGAAAACTTTCTAACAGAAAATAAACAAGACTGACATTTCTACTTACAGCATTTTATAGAAATTATTTGTGTAATCTTTTGTATTCTTTTGCCCCTTTTAAAGTTGTGGCACATAAGGCTGGAACATTTTGCAGTTGATTGAGAAGTTGTCAGTTGCCCAGTTTCTTAGATGGGAAAGATCCTGTGGGGCCAAAGTGGAGATGTCCCATAGAGTAAACCAAACCAATGCCTTTCTTGTCTATTTCAAGTCATAACCAATAGCTGTTTATATTCTAAAAAGACCCTCTGGTCATCTTAAAAGTGTTTCAATTCTTTAACCTGTCTAGGAAGGTCTCAGTTGTACATTTGCCATAAAGAGGCAGCTTTTTAATAGCTTGTTAGTGAATTCTTTAAATCTGGTTGTCAGGCCAGGCACTGTGGCTCATGGCTGTAATCCTAGCACTCTGGGAGGCCAACAAGAGGATCCCTCAAGCTCAGGAGTTCAAGACCAGCCTTCTATATGGCTGTTTTTAATTCTTCCCACATTACCAACAACACCACATATCTACTAAAAATAGAAAAATTAGCCAGGTGTTGTGGTGTGTACTTGTAGTCCCAGCTACTTGGGAGTCTGAGGCAGGAGAATCACTTGAGTCCAGGAGTTTGAGGTTGCAGTGAGCTATGACTACATCACTACAACCTAGTTGGGCAACAGAGTGAGACTCTGTCTCAAAATAAATAAATAAATAAATCTAGTTGTCATTAAAATTGTTAGTAATTATGTAAACTAAACTATAATGGAATAATGGTCTAATAGTAGTACAATATTAGCAATTCCTATTTATTTATAATTTGAATTTAATTATCAGTGATATTGTTTAAAATGCTAATAAAAGTATTGCTTATATCAGTTTGTATAACACTGGACTTAAAATATGACATTTTTAGAAATCTTATTTACTTATTACATTATTTGTCTTTAGGAGATAATGTTTGATAAGCATTTTTTAGGGATTTCTTTTCTTTTTCTTTTTTTTGAAACAGAGTCTCACTTTGTTGTCAGGACTAGAGTGAGTGCCGTGCCGTCAGCCTAGCTCACAGCAACCTCAAACTCCTGGGCTCAAGTGATCCTCCTGCCTCAGCCTCCTGAGTAGCTGGGACTACAGGTGCGAGCCACCACACCCAGCTAATTTTTTGTTTCTATTTTTAGTTGACTGGCTAATTTTTCCTATTTTTAGTAGAGACTGGTTCTCTCTGTTGCTCAGGCTGGTCTTGAATTGCTGACCTCAAGCTATCCTCCCGCCTTAGCCTCTTAGAGTGCTAGGATTACAGGCGTGAGCCACCACACGTGACTGGGATTTCTTTACCTAAATGTTTTTTACCCAAGGAGAATGGGGCACTTTGGCAGAGTAGTGTAAGTTTTGATAAATGAATTTTTCCTCCTATCTAGTGGAGAGGCATAGAAAGAAGAAAATCAATGCTGGGATAAACAGAATAGGAGAGCTGATCCCGTGTTCTCCTGCCCTAAAGCAGGTAAGAAGTCCACTCATATTTCATTCGTCACTTGTGAATAGGCAAATCCCTAAGTTGTTTTGATGTTTAGAATGATTATTTCTGTTCCTTGCCATTTATGGTTTTTTTTTTTTTTTTTAAATTGCAACACCCAGCTAACATATTTATGGTTTTTTGAAGTTACTAATTGCCTCGTTTTTCATTTGCTTCATTTTCTATATAGCTGTTTTTAAATCTTCCCAACAATCTCTAGAATTTTAATTCTTTCCAACAATCTCTAGAATAGTTTCTACATGGTCAAATGTACCATACAATTTCTCGACTCTTAAATTGAGTTTTCTCTTCCATTACTAAATTAATCCCAGGATTATGTTTATATATGTGCCACTCTATTTACCAAGCATTTCTTTTGTTTTTCTGCCAATGCATGTTCTTTATTCTCTTTAAATTCTTAACTAGACTTTTCCAAGGATATCTTCTTTAATTTATTCTCCATACCCTGTCAACTTCAACTAGTACTTGAAATCTCATCTTCAAGTGTGACAGTTTTCTGTAATGAAGATACCTTTTAATTTTTTCCAATAAAATTTTTTTTCCAATAATGAGGATAAAGGATGCTCACCGAAAACAACAAAAAATTGAAGCAATGTGGAAGCATAAAAAAGTTTAAAAAATAAATTTTTTAGTTATTTATAATTCCCAAGTTATAACCACTATTACAGTGTTGTTACACATCTCTTCAGATACTGCTTTATGAATCTTTGTGTATATATATCCAGTGCTGTTTTATAACCTGCTTTGTCACTTTCACTCTGGTACACAGTGGACATTTGGTTGTAGATTCCTGTCCTGATATAAGCTCCTTTCATTAATGGTTATATAATATTCTAGTATAATGGGATATCATAATTTGTAATAGTCTTTTTTGTTAATTTTTAATTAATATATGCAAAAATTAATACCACACATAGCAAATAGCACTAAAAAGCTTAAGACAACATTACTCTCCTACCTGCTTCCCAACCCAAACACAGTTCCCTAAAGGCAACTATTCTCAACCGTGTCTTCTAGTTTTTACTGTTACATTTCTAAATAACATACTTATGTTGCTGTATCTTCATTTTTCCATTTTCATTGATCATAGCTCACTGAACTCCTGGGCTCAAGTGATCTACTGCAGCCTCCTGAGTAGCTAGGAGTATAGATATGCACTATCACAACTGGCTAATTTTTATTCTTTTAAAAAAATTTTTGGTAAAGACGGGGTCTTGCTATGTTGCTCAGGCTGGTCTCAAACTCCTGGCCTCAAGTGATTTTCCTACCCTGGCCTCCCAAAGTGCTGGATTCTAGGCATGAGCACGTGCTGGATTAAGTGCACGATTATAGGCACGGCTGGCCAATTTTACCATTTTAGATATTATCTATCAACTTCCTTTTATGCTTTTCCCCCAGCTTCCTCTTCTCTGATCCTCCCAATATAATTCCATCACAACTTTTGGTTAAAATTGGTATTCGGTTTTTATGTTATTAAGACTGTGTAAATATTGTCCATTTGTAACTTTTGGGTTTTTGGGGTAAATAATTGCCTCATAGTTTTTCATTTGCATAATTTTCCATATACTTATCTTTAATTCTTCCCACATTTTCAACATTCTCTTAGTACAGTTTTCTATGTGGTTAAATGTACCACATAATTTCCATTTTCCCTTTTTTTCCTCTGAGACTTTACTTCTGAAACCCTCTGTCTTCCTTTTCAATCTCAACTGGTTGGTCTCTTCCAACTCTTCTGTTTTTAATTTCAGCTCTCATAGTTTTAGTTTCCAAGAGTCATTTTTCTTATTATCTGTTTGTGACTTTTCATACCATATGTTTGTAGATATAATCTTCTCATCTCTGAATGTTACTTAGGTTTTTTCCTGAAGTTTTCTTCAATTTTCTGGGTTTGTTTCCTCTGATTTCCCTTTTTCCTCTTTTGTTTTGATATTTTGTCTTTCTTTTTGGAGGATTTCCTTAAATATTTAGTGACATGTAGCTGTTTTTTCATACTTGAGAATGAGGCATTAAAAAGCTGATTGAATAGCCTTGTCTTTGGTGGCCCTAAATGTTATATGATTAGATAGTGCTCTAGTTTTGTTGTGGAACTGAAAAATATTAGTATTTGTAGTTTTTTTCTTTTGTAGGACAAATATTAAATTTTTTTTTCCCACAGAGAGGAATGAATCCATCCCCTACCTGGGAGTAGGAATGTGGGAAGAGGAATATAAGCCTGATTGACGTTATTCTGGGGGCTGGGTGGGGGTGGGGCCAGACAGTCTCATGCTTTAGTAGGCAAAGTTTTACTCGACTCCCTGTTTTCACTTAGGGGCCTCATCTTGTCCACTTTTATGCCAAGTTTTCCTGAAATTGAAAGTCTCTGGTTCAAATTTCATAGAAAATGAACGTGTCTCCTGCAGTTGGGACAGGAAAGGACAGTCATCCAGCTGCATAGGACTTGTGTATGTGCTGGGGAGTGGTTCTTTATACTGTTTTATTAAGAGTCTTTCTACCAGTCCCCTCAATTTTCTCACCATCTCTGCTGTAGTAGCTGGTGCTTCTCAGTGTCGAAGCTGCCTAGGCTTTGAAAGAGCCACCTCATCATGCTTCTCAGCATCATCTCCCTTGGAAGGGACTTATACTTCAGTTTCTTTTCATCCTTCCCTACAGAGTGGACTCAGACTTACATAAATGTGTTTTTCAGTCTTTTAAAGATGTACTTTCTGTTTCTTTAACACAGTGGCACACTATGTCTTCTGATTTTTTTTCCCCCACATCTCAATGTGTTATGGTAGCTGCTCAGTAAAATCTCATTTTCCTGCTCTTGGCTTTTGTTCCTCCAAGTTTCTCTGAAGAAAGACAACCCTAACATTTCACTTCCTTGATGTCCTAGAATGTGTAAGGGAAATCAGTATGTGGCTCCCAAGCAGCCTAAGATTCTCTTCCTATTTGTCTGTGCTCTGCCCCACCTCCAGTAGAGGGGCAGGTGGCTGGGCCTTATCAGCTTCTGCCTTTGTTTAGATTCTTATTTTAGCAAAGGACAGTATTTTTTTTTTCTCTTAAAGAGTTTCCTGGGTTTATGTATTGGGTCTTTGTTGAGACTCAGTGAGTGTAAGGAACCCAGAACTATAACTTGCCACACAAGGGACTAAATCACAGTGAGTCCTACATGAAAAGAACTATCTGTAAAATACTAGAGATATTTAATAATCAAGATAGTGGAGTAGAAATTAAGTAGTCACTGCAACATTTAATAGCTGGAGAATAAAAACCAGAAATGACTATGAGGTGGCTTTAATATTTATCAGTAATAGATTGGTAAATAGAATAAATACAGTCATTAGAAAAAATAAGATAGATTTCTAAGGTCTGTATGGAAGTATTTCCAAGATACATTTTTAACTTTAAAAAATGCAATATATCGTTTATAATGTCCTTCTATCTGTTTTTATAGCAAAGGTGTATACGGGCATATATTTTCATAAGGCATTTCTGGAAGGATAAACAAGTAACTCAAGTCTGGAGAGCTAAAGCAAAGAAGAATAGTACTTTTTGGTACATATCCCTTCATATAATTTACATTTTTGCCATATGCATATTGTTTTCAATTTTAAAAATTACTGATTAGAACAATCATAAAATAGAATCTTTTGGAAAAAGCATAGGAATAGAATATACTGGGAGCATGACACCAAAACTTAAGTAACATTTCTTTCTTGACTTATTATTTAGAATAATTTTTAGTTGTGGTTAACAAAATAGAGAATAACATTAAAATCCAAAATCTTTACATCGTCTTAAAGGCCATCTCTGGCTTCTTCTACCAGTCTTCCCCTATATACTTTGATTTAGACCCACTCACCTCCTTATTGTTCCTCAAACATGCCAGTCCCTGCCTGAGGGCCTTTGCTCTTCTGATCTTGGTAGTGGAACCTCTTTCTTCAGATATCCACAGGGCATGCTTCCTTTTGTTTCCTTTGAGTTTTTGCTTAAGGGCCTTCCTCATCTTCCATATAAAAAACATTGTAGCAGAGTGTCTAAGTTCAGGCTGCTATAACAGAAATACCATAGACTGGGTGACTTACACAACAGAAATTTATTTCTCACAGTTCTGGAGGCTGGGACGTCCAAGATCAAGGCACCGGCCGTCAGATCCTAGTGAGGGCCTGCTTCCTGGTTATGTCCTCACATGGTGGAGAGAGAGATCATCCCTCTCTGTCTCTTCTTATAAGGGCACAAATCCAGTCATGAGCGCTCCACTGTCATGACCTAATTACCTCCTAAAGGCTCTACCTCCAAATACTATCATATTGGGGATAAATGTTTCAACTTACGAATTTTAGGGGTACACAAACATTCAGTCCATTGTACAGAGTAACCTCCACCATTATTCTAGCCTCCTCTTTACACTGCTTTATTTTTCTCTTCATTCACATGTGTGTGTAATCTTACCACCACCTGATTAGTGTGTGTGTGTGTGTGTGTGTGTATGTGTTGTTCCTCAAGGGCAGAGACTTTGTCTGTTTTACTAATATATCCCCAGCGCCTAGAGCAGAGCCTGACACATAGTAAATGCCCAATAAATATTTAATAAATGAAAAATGAATAGTAGAAGCTTTTGAATATGGTGCCTGCGTTAAATTTTGAAGAGATACATAACATATATATGATGCAAACAAAGCTTTAAGTTTCTTCTGGCAAGTTCTTACCCTTCAGTGAAACTTTTAAATGGTTAATTTTTTTTTCTTGGCAGAGCAAGAATATGATCCTGGACCAAGCCTTTAAATATATAACAGAATTGAAAAGGCAAAATGATGAACTCCTGCTTAATGGAGGCAATAATGAACAAGGTAAAGACTTGAAGATTCTCACTTTTTGTTGTTTTTTTTCAATGTTTAGGCCTTTGTGTCACAGTGAAACTTATGTTAGGATATAGAAGGCCTTTTTACCCCAAAACATTATGAAGACCCTGCATTCAATTGGTCCAGAAGAATAGTGTTGCAAATACATTCATTTTAGTTTAACTTTTTTCCTTCCTCTGTGAGCAACTCTAATCTTGTAGGCATACATAATTTTGATTTTGGACTCTTCTGGGGAATCATATTTGCCTAACTCATGATACTATTAGTAATACTAAATCTCCTTTATTTCAGTCTTACCCTGCAGCTAGGGGGAGTTCTATTCAGTGTAACTTAAAAAAAAAGATTAGTATATACCCATGCCAAGACAACTATGCATTAACTAAAAAGGCTGAAACATTCAGTTCGTAATTGTTTATACTGTGTGTAATGTGTGCATCAGACTGCCTGATCATTTAATGATATTTGACTTTTATCTTTTTTTATTTTTATTTTTTTTGAGACAGAGTCTCCCTTTGTTGCTCAGGCTAGAGTGAGTGCCATGGCATCAGCCTAGCTCACAGCAACCTCAATCTCCTGGGCTCAAGCAATCCTGCTGCCTCAGCCTCTCCCCAGTAGCTGGGATTACAGACATGCACCACCATGCCTGGCTAATTTTTTTCTATATATATTAGTTGGCCAATTAATTTCTTTCTATTTTTAGTAGAGACGGGGTCTCACTCTTGCTCAGGCTTGTTTCAAACTCCTAACCTCGAGCAGTCCGCCCACCTCGGCCTCCCAGAGTGCTAGGAATACAGGCGTGAGTCACCGTGCCCGGCCGATATTTGACTTTTAGATGGAGGTGACTTTTTTAATGCTGTCCAGTGAATTCTGTTTTTCTACCAGTTTTGGAGAGATTTCCTTATAGCAGCTGAAAAGAAAAACATCCCAGGCAAGTGTAGAGCTCAGGGTAGTAGGCCAGTTTGAATTGTCTTTTATTTATGGCTTTGACAAGAGCACAGAGAAAATTTCCTGTGACAGCTCAGCAGGCCACTGTAAAAGGAGGGGGAAAAAAGGGCAGAATTTGCTGAGGTAGGGAGGGTGCTGGGCTGTGTTTATTGTGATGGATGAGAAGGATGCCAGAAAGCATATCCGAGAGGCCAGCATTCAGAATTCTCCTCCTTTACTTTTAGTTAAATAGCCACTTACCCCCTCACCTAGGTCAGCTGTCTTTTATGGTCTAGGTCCTTTTTTGCAATCCTGTCAGATGGTTACATATGTAATACAAGTTTGATAACCATTTTGAGACTCTCTGTAAAAGGGATGGATGGTAAGGCCAATATGAATAGATTTTTCCAATGAAGGCTCCTTTGATTTCAAAGCACAGAGGCTCAGGCAATCAAGTTACCTTTGAAAAAGGAGAAACTATTGAAAAAATACAGGTTGCCCGGGCCTCATAAAAAACTGACCAGCCAGGCTGGCAGTTGGAGGCAGCTTAAATCTGGCTATTTATCATCTCAGTCATGATCATGATTTCTGTGGTTCTTCTTTTGTGCATCTGCACTATCTACTCTAGCCTCTTTTTTCCTCCCAGCAGCTTCCTGCGCATACTCATTGTCCACATGCACGGTGGTCAAAGCAATGGCCTTGGGGTCAGGTCCCCCTGGGCTTGAATCTCAGCTTCTTTTACTCACTCAGTACTCTTTAGCCAGTTACTTAACCTCTCCAAGTCTCAGTTTCCCAATCTCTTTTCTCTCCCCTATCCCCTCTCCTCTCTCACTCCTCCCCTCTTCTCTCCTCTCCTCTCTTTCTTTTCTTTCTTTTCTCTCTTCTGACTCTGTTGCCCAGGCTAGAGTGCCGTGGTATCATTGTAACTCACAGTGACCTCAAACTCCTGGGCTCAAGTGATCCTCCTGCCTCAGCCTCCTGAGTAGCTGGGACTACAGGCGTGCACCACCACACCTGGCTAATTTTTTCTCTTTTTAATAGAAACAGGGTCTCATTCTTGCTCAGGCTGGTCTCAAACTCCTGAGTTCAAGCAGTCCTCCTGCTTTGGCCTCCCAGAGTGCTAAGATTACAGGCATGAACCACCGCTCCCGGCTGAGTTTCCCAATCTTAAAATGGGAATGATCATAGTGTATACCTGGCCAACTTTAGGAAAATTATGTAACTACTCTGAGCCCATTTCTCACATCTGAAAATGGTGATAATAATAGGTAGTTCCCATCTTAAGGTTCTTATGAAGATTAAAAGAGATAGTAACAATAAAGCACTCAGATTAAAGCCTAGCACATAGTAAATGCTTGATAAATGTCAGCTGTTATCATCATTGTTGTTATTGTTGTTGTTGTTATTGTTAAATGAGACAGTCAATGAAAAATGCCAAGCAGTAAATGTGTAATAAGTGAGAACAGTGATCGTTATTACTTGGTCCATAATGTCCGTGGCACACTGGCGTCTTTCTTTTGCTTCTTATTTCAAATATCTGAGAAAAATGATCTGCTAGTCTCAGCTCATCCTTGTTAGAAGGGAACTTTTCGTTTCAGGCTATCTCCTAGGGCATTAATTGGCCTTGAGGTTTGGTGGGGGATGGATTAGAATACTCACCACTATGCATGGCAGATGGGGACGTAGAAGGTCACAGAACACAATACCAGCAGCCCAGGCTGCCCCATTAGTAGGGCCTGTGGGTGAAACTATCTCCCTTAGAAAGGAGTAGGGCTGTGACAGACGCCTTCATTGTTCAATAGCGTGCCTGCACTGGCCCTCCCACCGCAAATGCAGGTTCTCCGTAGATGCTTTCTTTGCTTTTGCTTCTTACGTGTTCTTGTTCCTTTCAGTCTCCGTGGTTTCAAAGAGTAAAATAGAAACTAAAGCCATTCGTAAAAGAGACTATCTGTTACCGCCACTGGTAATGTTAGCTGTTATAGCATTTATTTAAATGGTTTTATATTGATATTCAGTGTTATTTTCCTAGCATGTTACCATGATATCAATATGTCTTCTCTTGCTGCACCTATGTAGCTGCCCTGTTGGAAATTTTTGAATTAGGAATTTTGAGATTTCTATATTATGAGTAAATTTTCAGGTGTTGACCTTTAAAGGTTTACACTTTTAAAAGGAAGGGATCGGGGTTTGAGATACCAGTCTAAAAAAGAAGAAAGAAGGTATGTTAGAAAAGAGCTGATGATTTTCAGTTGAGGTATTTAGAATGCTAGAATTAGAATTCAGTAGTTTAGGGCACAGTTCTTTCCCAAGTTATTATAAATACTATCATTCACCAGTATTTTTAATTTTTACTTTTAATATTATAGCTGAAGAAATTAAAAAGCTACGGAAACAACTGGAAGAAATCCAAAAAGAAAATGGCCGATATATTGAATTACTGAAAGCAAATGACATATGCTTATATGATGACCCTACAATCCATTGGAAAGGAAATCTTAAAAACTCAAAGGTCTCTGTTGTTATTCCTAGTGACCAGGTTCAGAAAAATATCATTGTTTATTCCAATGGGAGTCAGCCTGGTGGAAACAGCCAGGGAACAGCTGTTCAAGGGATAACCTTTAATGTTGGTCATAATTTACAAAAGCAAACTGCCAACGTGGTGCCAGTACAGAGGACTTGCAATCTTGTGACTCCTGTGTCTATTTCTGGAGTTTACCCTCCTGAAAACAAGCCATGGCATCAGACCACGGTTTCTGCATTAGCTACCAACCAGCCTGTTCCTCTTTGTCTTCCTGCTACCATTTCTGCTCAAAATATTCTTGAGCTTTCCACCTCTGAAAGCGAATCGAGTGTGCTTGGTGCCACTGGTAGCTCACTGATTGCTGTTCCAGTTGGGCCTGAACCTCATCAACATCGTTCCTTGAACACATGTTTAAATGATCAAAATTCTTCTGAAAATAAGAATGGACAAGAGAGCCCCAAATTATTGAAGAAAACAGCCCCTTGTGCTACAAGCATTCTCCCCAGTTCCTCAGCAGCTGCTACTAAAGTGCACCATGGAAACACGTCCTGCCTGAACATACAGGACTTCAGAGGTGATTTGCAAAACACCTTTGTTGTTTCAGTCACCACCACAGTCTGCTCCCAGCCTCCTAGATCTGCAGGTGATTCCTCTCCAGTGAGCACTAGCAAGAGTGCAGGCTCAACAAGTACAACCACAGCAGTGGCACCATCTGCCCCTGGAGTAGGGAAGACCACCACTCTTGTAAGCACTCTTTCTGCACACCCTTTGGACAATGGTTGGACTCCTTCTTGTTCTTTGCCTTCTTCAAGTGTTAGTGCTTCAGATTTGAAAAACATTAATAGCCTTACCCGAATTTCTTCAGCTGGAAACACACAGACAACATGGACTACTTTGCAACTGGCAGGAAACACTATTCAGCCCTTAAGCCAGACACCATCTTCCACTGTGACTCCAGTATTAAATGAGTCTGGGACTAGCCCCACCACGAGCAACCACAATAGACATGTGGCTGCAGGCATTAACTTGAGTAATTCCTTTCCAGCAGATGGGCAGCCAGTTGAGCAAGTAGTTGTAACCTTGCCTTCGTGTCCATCTCTACCTATGCAGCCACTAATTGCCCAGCCACAAGTTAAATCTCAGCCTCCAAAAAATATCCTTCCACTGAATTCAACAATGCAAGTGATTCATATGGCTCAGCCAGTTGGCCCAGCTGTGAATACAGCTCCAGCTAATCAAAACGTTATCATTCTCCAGCCACCCAGCACCACCCCGTGCCCAACAGTGGTGAGGGCAGAGGTTCCCAACCAAACAGTAGGTCAACAGATAGTAATCATACAGGCAGCTAATCAGACTCCTTTGCCACTTCTCTCTGCTCCACCTGCTGGTTCTGTTCGACTGCCTGTCAATGGAGCCAATGCTATAATAGGGTCTAATAATTCAGTGCAAAATGTTTCAACCCCACAGACTTTTGGAGGAAAGCATCTTGTCCACATATTACCAAGACCTTCATCTTTATCACCATCCAATTCAACCCAAACTTTTTCTGTTACTATGTCAAACCAACAACAGCCTCAAACCATTTCTTTAAATGGGCAGCTCTTTGCTTTGCAGCCTGTGATGTCTTCATCAGGAACTACAAATCAAACCCCTATGCAAATTATTCAACCCACCACCAGCGAAGATCCAAATACCAATGTTGCCCTGAATACATTTGGTGCTTTGGCCAGCCTCAATCAAAGCATATCACAGATGGCTGGGCAAAGCTGTGTACAATTGTCGATTAGCCAGCCTGCCAATCCTCCAACTACTGCAAATAGTCAAACCTCCCCAGCTAACTGTGTTTCTTTAACAACAACTGTAGCACCTCCCATGACAACAGAGAATTCAGCCACACTACCCAGTACTTATAATCTAGCGACTACTCCCTCAGTGAACACTGTTGCTTGTTTGCCACCTAATGTGAAGTCAAAAAGGTTGAATAAGAAACCGGGTGCCAAGAAACACTTGGCAGCAAACAAGTCAGCATGTCCCCTGAATCCAGTCAAAGATGTGAGCAAGTTGGACTGCCCCAGCACTGAAGGCTCAGCAGAGCCACCCTGTAATGAGGGACTGCTGGAAAGCCTCCCTGTTGTGTTACCATCTGTCCCTGTGTCCCAGGCAAATAGTGTAAGTGTTTCTGCTTCACATTCTTTGGATGTTCTTAATTCAGAATCAGTAATACCTGAGTCTGTATCCAAAGCTAAGTCATCAGAAGAGTCTAGCTCGCCCTCCCAAGAATCTGTAACAAGTGAACATTTTCCAGTAGCCCCAGAAAAATCCAAAGATTCTACCCCCAGTTTGCAACGAGAGGCATCTCAGGATAAACCACCAACTAGTTTAGCATTGTCAGATGCTGCCAAATCCTGCACTTCAGCCACTGCATTGATTCCATCTCCAAACGATCCTCACATTTTGGTTTCTCAGGTTTCTGGTTTGTCATCTACCACAAACACTACAAGTGCTGACTGTGTTTCTGAGGTAGAAATCATTGCTGAACCTTGCAGGGTGGAGCAAGAGTCATCAGATACAATGCAAACCACAGGTCTTTTAAAGGGGCAAGGTTTAAGTACATTGCTATCTGATCTTGCTAAAGAAAAAGACTCTCAGAAATCATCTCTTTCAGATCAGATGGATCATCCTGAATTTTCTTCAGAAAATTCTAAAATAGTTGACTCGAGTGTTAATTTACATCCCAAACAGGAACTGTTACTGATGAACAGTGATGACAGAGACCCGCCACAGCATCATTCCTGCCTCCCTGATCAGGAGGCTATTAATGGTTCTTTGCTCACCAGTAGGCAGGCCGACTCTCCCATGTCGACCAGCTCTGGCAGCAGTCGTAGTTTCTCAGTTGCATCCATGCTTCCTGAAACAACCAGAGAGGATGTGACCAGCAGTGCAACAACTAATACGTGTGACAGCTGTACCTTTGCAGAGCAAACTGATATAGTAGCTCTAGCAGCAAGAGCTATTTTTGACCAGGAGAACCTTGAGAAGGGAAGAGTTGGCCTCCAGGCTGATGTAAGAGAAGTTACTTCAAAGCCTTCTGAAGCATCATCTTTAGAGGGAAACCCAGCTTTCAAATCACAGGCACCTAAAGAGAATGGCACAGGACAGGCAGAAGCAACAGCAAATGAATTCAATTCTCAGGATTCGATTGAAGCAACCGTGGATAGGCCCCTGGAGAAACCAAGTTGTTCTCTAGGAATTAAAACATCAAATGCCTCTTTACAGGCTTCGCCGTCTCAGCCACCAAGCATCACCAGTTTAAGTGTGAATAACCTTATACATCAGAGCAGCATCAGCCATCCTTTGGTCAGCTGTGCGGGTTTAGCCCAAACTTCAGATCAAACAACTGTTCCTGCAACGGTCAATCTGACTGTTTCATCTAGTTCTTATGGCAGTCAGCCCCCTGGACCATCTCTGATGCCCGAATATTCCCAAGAACAGCTAAACACTTTGACTAGTACCATACCAAATTCACAGATTCAAGAGCCACTCTTAAAGCCAAGTCATGAAAGCCGTAAGGATTCTGCCAAGCGTGCCGTCCAAGATGACCTTTTACTGTCCTCAGCGAAACGTCAGAAGCATTGTCAGCCAGCCCCCCTCAGGCTTGAAAGTATGTCCCTGATGAGCAGAACTCCAGACAGCATTTCTGATCAGACTCAAATGATGGTTAGTCAGATTCCCCCCAACTCTTCAAACTCAGCTGTGCCTGTTAGCAACCCAGCACATGGAGATGGCCTTGCACGATTGTTTCCCCCTGGTAACAACTTTGTGGCCCCTGCATTGAGGCAAACTGAAGTTCAGTGTAGTTCTCAGCCTTCAGTTGCTGAGCAGCAGCAAACCCAGGCAAGTCAACATCTACAGGCTCTGCAACAGCATGTTCCAGCTCAAGGGGTATCTCACCTTCATAGTAACCATCTCTACCTAAAGCAGCAGCAGCAGCAGCAACAGCAAGCAGGACAGTTAAGAGAGAGGCATCACTTGTATCAACTGCAGCATCATGTACCTCATGCAGATAGCTCTGTCCACTCTCAGCCCCATAATGTCCACCAACAGAGGACTCTACAACAGGAAGTTCAGATGCAGAAAAAGAGGAATCTCGTTCAGGGCAGTCAGGCCTCTCAGCTTTCCTTACAACCGAAGCACCACGGAACTGACCAGTCCCGACCCAAGAGTGGTCAGCCACATCCCCACCACCAACAGATGCAGCAACAAATGCAGCAGCACTTTGGAAGTTCCCAGCCAGAGAAGAGCTGTGAAAACCCTTCAACTAGCCGGAACCACCATAACCATCCCCAGAACCATCTCAATCAAGATATTATGCACCAACAGCAGGATGTTGGAAGCAGACAGCAAGGCTCAGGGGTTTCTTCTGAACATGTATCTGGGCATAATCCAATGCAGAGGCTTTTGACATCAAGAGGCTTAGAGCAGCAAATGGTGTCCCAACCAAGTATTGTGACTAGACCTTCAGACATGACCTGTACTCCACATAGGCCAGAGAGAAATAGAGTTTCAAGTTATTCTGCTGAGGCACTCATTGGAAAGACATCTTCGAATTCGGAGCAGAGAATGGGTATATCAATTCAGGGGTCCAGGGTTTCAGATCAGCTTGAAATGAGAAGCTATCTTGATGTTCCTAGGAATAAGAGTTTGGCTATTCATAATATGCAGGGCCGTGTGGACCATACCGTAGCCTCAGATATCCGCCTTTCTGATTGTCAGACATTTAAACCAAGTGGAACCAGTCAGCAGCCCCAGAGTAATTTTGATGTACAATCTTCAAGAAATAATGAAATAGGTAACCCTGTATCCTCACTGAGGAGTATGCAGCCCCAGGCTTTTCGAATCAGTCAAAACACTGGCCCACCACCAATCGACCGTCAAAAGAGATTACCTTACCCACCAGTTCAGAGCATCCCAACAGGAAATGCTCTCCCGTCAAGGGATGGTGAAAATACATGTCACCAAAGTTTCATGCAGAGTTTACTTGCCCCTCATCTTGGTGATCAGGTCATTGGGAGCCAGAGACCACTCTCAGAACATCAGAGGAATACACAGTGTGGTCCATCCTCTGCAATTGAGTACAATTGTCCTCCAACTCATGAAAGCGTCCACATTAGGAGAGAGAGTGAGAGTCAGAACAGGGAAAGTTGTGACATGTCTTTAGGTGCAATTAACACCAGGAACAGCACCTTGAATATTCCCTTTTCAAGTTCTTCTTCCTCAGGAGATATTCAAGGTCGAAACACAAGTCCCAATGTTTCTGTACAGAAATCCAATCCTATAAGGATTACTGACAGTCATGGGACCAAGGGCCACATGAACCCTCCAGTCACAACCAACATGCATGGGGTTGCAAGGCCAGCTTTGCCACATCCGTCTGTGTCTCATGGAAATGCTGATCAAGGGCCTCCTGTACGCCAAGCTAATTCTTCAGTTCCCCAGAGATCGAGGCATCCCTTGCAAGACAGCAGTGGTTCCAAAATCCGTCAGCCTGAAAGGAACCGGTCTGGAAACCAAAGACATAGTAATGTCTTTGATCCAAGTCTTCCCCATCTTCCTCTCTCTGCCGGTGGCAGTATGATTCTTGGACGTCAACAACCTGCTGCAGAGAAGAGAGGAAGTATTGTTCGTTTCATGCCTGATAGCCCACAAGTACCTAATGATAATTCAGGTCCTGACCAGCATACGCTATCACAGAATTTTGGTTTTCCCTTTATTCCTGAGGGTGGCATGAATCCACCAATAAATGCTAATACTTCTTTCATTCCACAGGTTACTCAGCCTAGTGCCACTCGAGCACCAGCCCTCATCCCAGTAGATCCCCAAAATACCCTGCCCTCCTTCTACCCCCCATATTCTCCTGCCCATCCTACACTGTCCAATGATATCTCGATCCCCTATTTTTCTAATCAAATGTTCTCAAATCCTAGCACAGAGAAGGTAAACAGTGGAAGTTTAAATAACCGATTTGGATCAATTTTATCTCCTCCCAGACCTGTTGGCTTTGCCCAACCAAGTTTTCCTCTTCTTCCTGATATGCCACCAATGCACATGACCAACTCTCACTTATCCAATTTTAATATGACATCTTTGTTTCCAGAAATAGCTACAGCTCTTCCTGATGGTTCAGCAATGTCACCTTTGCTTACAATAGCAAACTCCTCTGCCTCTGACTCTTCTAAGCAGTCCTCAAACAGACCTGCCCACAACATAAGCCATATTTTGGGTCATGATTGTAGTTCAGCTGTTTAAATACCAATAAACTAAAGGTAAAGGTAACGGGTAAGATTACAAATGTATTTGTGTGTGCGTGCACACATACATGTACATGAGGAGAGGGGTTGTGTGTGTGTGTCTTCATGTTTGTATAATTAATTTTACTTGTTACCCTCTGAATGTAGGGAAGCTGTGTCAAAGATGAAGCAAACATGGGATTGTCAGAAATACGTTATCTTTCATTTTCAACTACATGGCATGCTTTTTTATTTTTCAAGCACATTTGCATTTCCAAGTTTGATTTGTAATCTTATGTTCCCTAAATACTAATCACCTGGAAGTTGGGGAAGATCATCTGGGCATGTGCTGGGTAATAGGAAGGAGTCTAGATTTTAAACTTAATTGTTGATAATTTATAGAACAGATATTTGAGATAGTTGAGTGGCTATCTAAAAATACAGGCAACTTGATAAAACACAGTGGCTCATAACCAAATGCTGGCTAATGTCAACATCTTACCCATGGCAGGTATTGAATTGATGTTGAATTGAAAGTCTGTAGTTAAAATCAAGCAGTTAACAGATAAATGAAATGTTTAATCAGCCTTTATTCCCAAGGTTTGGTTTAGGTAGAAGCTTCTTTCCTAATTATAACAATCCATAAATTATCTGAATTCCATGTCTTATTCATTAAATTCTTTAATGTGCCAAGATCCTTTAAAGCAAAGGTCTTCCTTAGACAATTAGCCTTAAAAAGAGAAAGCTAAAAAGTACATAGATGTTCTCCATTTTGTACTTGCCTTTGCATCAGGGCCATAAGGATGAAAGCAGTTAGATTGTGGAGTTTTGCATGAGTTCAGTTAGCGATTGGTGTTTCATCGATTGGATTTTGATTTAATATTCTCTCTTCATTCTGTTTATTTGATCTTCAAATGAATTCTTCTGCATTCATTTAAATATTAGGATCGATCAGATGTGTGTTTGGAATCTACATATTTGAGCCTTACTTTTAAAATATTTCTGAACAGAGTTTTAAGCTCTGTCACTATTTTAATTTACTGATGGTATTTATATTTTTAAATACAGCATTGTATATTGCATTGTTATTCTTCATTACACAGTTATAATGAGAAGATGAATTTGTTCGTTATTTTTCTTGTTGGTAGATGTGAAATGGTGCTTCAGAAAAATAGTCTTTATATATGTCCGTGTGTGTGTGTGTGTGTGTGTGTGTGTGTTTGTGTGTACACAGACAGATTTTTAGAGTATAAACTCGCCCTTTAAAGATAGGCCTGTCATCTGACAATGGAAAATTGACACCTGAGACCTGATAAAGTATAGAGAAACTTCATGTAGGGGGGAGTTTTTAAAAGTCCCACTGATGTTAATAATAAATTTAAAAATGCATATATTCAATTTTGAATACTTTAAAAACCTAAGTATACACTCATTTTCTTAAATCCATTAAGCCCATTACTTTTATTGTTATATTCTGCCAAAAAACCCAGGATGGGTGGGAGAGATACATATAAATTGTTCTGTCTGCTCTATTAACAAAGTGAGCACAAGGACCAGCATTTTTTTTTTTTCTTATCCTAAAAAAGCCTCCTAAGGCCTGGTCAGAGCAGTTAACTCCAGTGAATACCTCTTCTAAAGACTCAGCAAAAGGGTCAGTTGTGCCTCTTTAACTGTTCTTACCAAACTTTCCTATCTTTTTCTGCTGCCAACTAAAGCAGCTTCTTGGAGGCAAAAAAAAAAAAAATTGATAACAAGAAAAACCTGTATTTTCTTCCTTCAAAATGGTCTTGGGAAGGAATAGGAGAGCTTCATGAATAAGTTACTTAAAAAAGACCAACAGAAAACACAGTAGTCAAAACTTTTTATTGAGAAAAAAAAGTAACATTTACGACTTGCTTTTTCATTCTCTTAACTGAATTTTAAGCTTTAATGTTCAAGTTCTTCTTTGTATTTGAAAGGTCTAATCTACCAATTTCAAGAGGGGCAGTTTTCTGTGTGTTTGACATTCATCTTCCCTCCCTCTCTCTGCTCTCACTCCCTCCTCCCCTCTCTCTCTTACCTCTCCTCCCCAGTGCACGCCCCACCCCCACAGCTGTTGAGTTCTGGAGGACTGAGGACTTTAGGTATAATTGGAATTAAGGTAACAGGCTAAAGAGAAGGTCAATTTGAACATTGCAATGCAAAGGCCTCAAAGCCTGCTACTTGCAGATATTTCTGTTGCATTGACTATATGTTCCTGCTCAGCTACGTTCAGAGATAGGATTAGCATTTCTCAGAGCTTTCATTCCAACAATATAACATTTTGATCTTGATTGAGTCTCAGAAGGTTTATTTGATCATCTGAAGAAAGATGTGACCACCTGCAAATAACTGGGTCCCTGCTTACTTGTAGCTCTAATTATTTTACACAGGTGCATGTGTATGTAAGAGTTCATTTCATATATGGGCTCAATTCTGAAAGTGTTCAGACTGTAGTACTTATTTGATTTAAAAGCATGAGTATATGAGGTGTACTAGCAGTATTAAGGAATTGATAATTAGAGCTACATAATTTCTGGGAGGAAATTTGTTATATAATATCTAGTGGTATCTAGATATAATTTTGGTAAAGGAATGGCAGAAAACATAGTCAGTTTTGGTTATAATGAATGTAATGTTATCCTTGGCTTACTAATATATGACTAGAGAAAGTAAAAAACCAGTTCCACAAATAATTTTGTAACTTCTGGAAATACACAAGTTATGTCTGAGTCACAAGTGAGAATCGTTGATTGAATCATTTCTCTTTTTTTTTTTTTTAGCATTATTGATCACACGTAATCAGTTATAGAGATTAGTTGATTCTTCTCAACATTTAATGGTAACTTCTAATGAAGTGAAAAATTTCAGATCTCATGCATCAGCTTTTTTTTTTTTTCTTTTGAGACAGGGTCTTACTCTGTCACCTAGGCACTCAGGCTAGAGTGCAGTGGGGTCATGATAGCTCACTGCAACCTCAAACCCCTGGGCTCACTCAATCCTCCTGCCTCAGCCTCTCAAGTAGCTAGGACTACAGGCATAGCACACCAGGTTAATTTTTCTTATGTTTTGTAGAGACGGGGGTCCCAATTGCCCAGACTGGTCTCGAACTCTTGGCCTCACGCATCCGCCCACCTTGGCATCCCAAAGTGCTAGGAGTACCGGCATGGAGCCACCAAACCCGGCCTATGTATAAGCTTTTAATGAGTCAGTCATAGATAAAAGGAATCCAGTTTGATGTCATTTCTTTTTTGTGTGTGGAAAATACAAGTTGCTTTGAGATGGCTTATAGATTTTATACCACTTCAGTAAATTTGTATTTGTTTTTATTGTAAGACCTCTTGGGATACCAGAGGACGGCACCTTTTTTTCTAAGTAAGGCATGGGAATTCCACAGTGATCATGTTTCATAAAATTTAACATATCAGAACTGTGAAAGAAAAGGGAGGAATTGTTCTTTTGTAGCAATTTCTAGTCACATATCAGGATTATGTTGAACTGCAACAAAGATCAAGCTTTAAAAATTAACCTTCATAAAATACAAAATTATTTAAGTATTTTAAAGATAATTCATTTGCCTTTCTCTTGCCTTGTTACATTAGTAATTTCTTGGAGAGGCTAAAACTTATACTTCAGAAAATATGGAAACACATTTTAATGGGAGTAAAATTTTAAAATTTTGAGAAAGGGTACAATATTATTAATATACATCTTCTTAGTTTTATCTTCTCTATGTAAGTACTTAGGCTCTTATTTTCTTCCCTCTACTCCATTTCAAATATCAGGGAGGAAGCCTGGTCATTTCCTTAGGATGATTACTCCTTTGCCTTGAAACGTTTATCAGGCCCATCATCTCTTAGATCAGCCTATGTGTGGTAGGGAATCATACTCCCAAATCAGTGATTTCCAATTCCTGGCTTTGGGAACCACATGCCACCTATTCTCTTAAAGGACAACAACAATTTCTTGGGGGGGGGGCAACTAGTTCAAAATTGATTCAAAATATTTCAGTGTGCCACATAGCTCTGCATCTTGGTTTGGGGGACTTGTTTTTTCCCATGGAGGAATGAAGAAGGGGCAAAGGTTGTACCAAAATGAACAGACTAGGTTGTAATTCTGTTATCTGTATAAGTGCTCTCTTTGCCTGCAGAAGAAGACAACAGTAACAGCCCACAGGCAGATGATCTAGTGAGAGGTTAATCTGTGCGGGACGATTTTGTGGAACCTATATGCAAATGGAAGGCAGAAGTTAAGTTTCTTCGCAAGATGCCTTTTTTGGCTGAATGTTAGCATTTTTCCTTCCCCAGAGTTTAACAGAAAAGGGTCCTTTTTGGACCCTTTAACTTTATTCTCTCTGCATTCTACTCTTCTGTGTAGGTTTCTACTAGAGTGAAACCTAAGAGAGCGTTTCCACTCGAGTCTGTGGGGGGACACAAAGTTTAGATTGAGATAGTTCAGATACGCTGGTGAGAAGCTCGAGGACCTTGTTGGACACAGAGCTTCTACATTTGTCCACATGCCTCTACCTGGTACTGCACTTTATCTGAAACTGTGCCTCTGGTCCTTAGACCAGCACTGGAACATATCGCTCACCCCCTCCTCTGTGAGAGCACAGGATCAGCTGGGATGGGACATGCTGTGTAATCAGACACCTCCTAGAAGACAAGTACAGCTGATGTTTCTCACTGTTGCCTTATCGTTCTCTGAGCCATCTTTGATGCTGATCTTGTGAAAAAACCACTTTACTAGTTAGTAGCAAAACTCCTTTTAAACTCAGAGCTTGTATGTGGTAGTCAACATCCTTATTTCTAGATTGACACAAATTGTGTCAACTGTATAATTTTTTTCTGGTGCATGTACATGGTCAGATGCTTCATAAACATGAGCCAACTTGGGTTGCAAATATTGATTGGGCATAAAATCCAAATTGGTGTTACATAGGATGACTGCATAATCTGTCACTAGAGATTTCATGAAACATAGGAGTTAACTCTTCATTTGTAATTTAACACATTTTTTAACAAAGATCTTTAATTTTTTTTTTGTTTTGCCTAATTGTGTGTACAGCTATATACCATACTATGTCATAGGTGCTTAAAGTTTGATCCATCCAAATCTCCTCTTCACTTTTCTGAGACTTCTCTGTCCTCCCCTAAAGTCTTAAAATCATTTTTTATCTGTGAGGTCATGGAGGCACTGGACTTGACTGTGGTGGTAACCTTTAAGGGGCGTTGAACTGTTGATCTTCCAAGAAGAAAGGGACCAGACAGTGTTGCTTAAGATGCTGCAGTTGTGTTACTGTGAAGAAAAGATTCACTTCCACTTTCAGCAGGCCATGTATATGTATATACACACACACATATATTTTCACTTTGGTAAAAAAAATATTGAAAAATCTGAGGAGAACATAATTACCTTCACAAATTATTTATAGATACACTGGGCGAGAAGCTTACTGTAGGGCAGTCACCAGAAAAAAAAACTAATTTTAGTGCTTTCAATAGTGTAATATTTGTATCTATTCCCACAGCAGCAGTGTCTGCTATGCACTGTGTCCTATTACTGTAAATCATCCGGTTTATAATTCTAATGGAAGCTAATTTGTTTTGTAAAGGAATCCAGAGCAGATATGTATAATATGATCAGGATTGTCCTACAGTTGTAAATAAGAATAGGTCCTGTTTATTTTGACATCTTTTTACAAATGCATTGTATTAGGGTGTGAATATTCTGAACCATGCTCTTGTTTAAAGTTTTGAAATTTTTATTGTTAAATGTAACATTTTAATGGTTGTAATAATTATTTGTATAGATATGAATATAGTATTTTATTTAAGAAAATAAACTTTGCATTTTTGCATTGTGAATTCTGTCTTTTCTGATCACTTCAAACCTGCTATTAAATGACTTCTCTTGCATGCTGAAGTATTATATTCAAGTAATCTTTAAATTTTGCCAACATGTCTGAAAATAATACCATGACACATTTGCCAAAGGGATTGTGTCCCTGATCAAACAGTCATCCTCACCTCATAATTATGACCAAAACTGTATTGTTGGAACAAACTATATCTCTGTACTTACTATGAAAAGTAAAATTAAGATTTCAGATCTGGAGGAGTGTTTAGAGATGATCCAGTCTGCACACTCTGTAGTGGGGGAAACCCAATCCCAGAGCTTTGAGACAAGAGTTCTTTCACTACTGCTACCCATATCAACTAGCCAAAATTCACAAATGTGAAATTCAAGGGGAAAAAAACTGCAAAGGAACTTGTACAGTATAAAACTATGAAAAGTGTTAAGTGCCTGTAAATCAAACAATTAATTGTTTAGGGCTAGCCTACAGATGTAAAAATGATAAGAAAATGATAAACCCAAAATTCAGGATAATGGATACTTCTTAGAAAAGGATGAAGGGTGGTATCAAGGAGAAGTACTTCAAAAGTACTGATATGTTCTATTGCACTAGGTACCAGATACTCGGGTGTTGGTCTCATTTATGCCCGCAGTCTTTGTCTTACGGATGTATAAAATATGTCTGAATATTTTAAAAGGTGACATGAGGACCTTAGATTCATTTACTTGTGCATGTACTGCAGGAACTTAAAGCTCACAATGTTTTCCTTGACCAGTAGGAACTCTTAGGAGTTCAAATTAAAACTCAGTATTTTGTCTGTCAAGTGTTCTTTCTACTATTGCATGCCACCTCCCACACAGATCTCGTAGGTGTAGTATATATTTTGATTAAACAAGAAGCCCTACTGTGCCATATGAAAGGATATGAAAAAATCATAAAATTGTAAACATTCTGCTAAATTCAGTCTCTTTAAAAGGAACATGCAAGTTATCGCAGCTATACACTGTACAATTTTGTTAGTTTCCAGTTAGGTGTTTGAGGTAAAAGGATTTTAATAACATATCTCTTTAGAAAGCTGTCCAGGGGATTTTCACTTTAAGGTAATATAGAGCACCTGGTAGTAGGAAGACATCCATCTCACTGCAACAACTCGAACCAAAATATAATCATACCACAGAGAAAACTTAAAGCCTAAGTGGTTTCAGTGGTAAATTCCTCTAAATTTCGAAGGAAGAAGTAAGAACAACCTACACAAAAAATCATGAACTAGAGAAAGAGGGAACACTCCTAAACTTGTTTTGGGAAGTTAACATACCCTTGATATCAAAACTTGTCATGACATTACAGTAAAAGAAAATTGTAGACCAATATCCCTAATAACATAAATATGAAAATTCTAAATAAATGTCAACAAAGTGAATCTAGTATATAGGAAAAGAATAGTAAGTACATCATGATTAAATGGTGTTCAGGAGTTCAAGTTTGTTTTAACAATTTAAAATTGATTTATGCAACTCATTGTATCAACAGAAAAAGGAAAAACCACATCGTAGCTAAAACAGTTGATAAAATTCAGCATCCATTTAAGTAATAACTCTAAACAAAATAGGAAGAGACAGGAACATTCTCAATCTGATAAAGCATGTTTACAAAAAACACAAACCCACAAAAAACCTACAGCTAATACTTAATCATATCCCTTTGATAGTACTTAATCATATCCCTTTGAAGTTGGAAACAAGAAGGGATGATCATTACCAACCTGTTTGACATTATAGTGATATTTCCCGCCAGTATATTACCAAGGAAAATAAAGCTTCCTACCAAAAACTATAAAATGTTGCTGGGAGAAATTAAAGAAGACTCAAGCAGAAATGACACAATGTCATTAAGATGTTAATTCTCCTCAAATGTATCTGGATTTGTGCAGTTGCAACTTAAATCACAGCAGGCACTTTTTGAAAAGTGTTTATTCTGAAATTTATGTAATATTTAACATAATAATTACACTAATATAAAGATCTTAGAACAACCTAGACCATCTTGAAGAACAAAGTTGGAAAACTTAAACTACAAAAAAATCAGTGTAAAATTTGGTAGTTAAAACAGTGTGACATTGGCACAGTGATAGTAGATCAATGGAAGGAAACAAATAGAGTCACTTGATGGATAGCAAAGGTGCCAATAGCATTTCAGTTCTTTTCAATAAATTGTGCTGGAGCAACAGGATATCCATGAGGGAGGGACCTAGAACCCTAAGTTACATCACACACAAAAATTAACTTAAGATGGATCATGGATCATAGACCTAATTGTGAAAGATAAAACACTAAAGCATCTTGAATAGTGGTTCTTAAATGTGGTCCCTGGAATCTCTGGGTTTTCTGAGACCCTTTTAGGGAGTCTATAAGGTTGAAAGTATTTTTATGATAGCACTAAGATGTGGCATGTGCAAATGTCGACACATTGGTGCAAAAGCAACAGTGAGTAAAACTTCTGGTACTTTAGTATAAATCATGGCAGTGGCACCACGACTGCACTAACAGTGATTGTATTCTTTCTTGATCATCGTAAACTCACAGGAAAAAGAAAAGCCAATTCACTTTAGAATGTCCTTGACAAAGCAATAAAATGTATTAATTTTATTCAATCCTGGCTCAAATACACTTCCTCTTAGTATTCTTATTATACATTACATTAATATTTTGTATCCTGTGGCCACATGGAAAGCAAACACAAAGCACTTCTGTTGTAAACCGAAGTGTAATGGTTAGCTCAAGGAAAAGCACTAGTGCAGTTGTTTGAATTGTGGGAGGAAATAGTGGCTTTTTTTCATGGAATACTATTTTTAGCTGGAAGAAAACTATTTTTAGCTGGACTAAAATCTATGGTTATTCAGACTTGGATATTTGGCAGACATTTTCTCAAAAATGAATGAAATGAACCCATCAGAGTATTTACCATTGTGAGCTTGACAAGTTCCCAACAGGACTTCTCTGATGAGATCGGTGATGATATTAATGAATAGTATACATGCATTTTACTAATAATTACATAATGAAATGTGTCAATGTTTGGAATGTTTATATAATTCAGTGAGCCAATATTTTCCAAATGGCCAAGGCATGCTGTTAAGAAATCATGTATAGGTTAAAAAAAATAATCCACTCCAGTGCAAGATAGACCAATGGATTTCAAAGTAACAAAACATGAAAAGTTCACTGATACGGTTTCAAATTCCACATTACAACTAATCTTGGGAGACTACCATTTTGTTGAGTTTTGGTATAGTATCAAAGAAGAATACCTACAATTATCTCAAAGGGCTACTAAAATGCTCCTCCCTTTCCAATTGCATATTTCTGTGAGACTAAATTTTATTCATATATAGTCATGCACTAGTAAGGACATTTTGGTCAACAACGGACTGCATATCCATGATGGTGGTGCCATAAGATTATAATGGAGCTGAAAAATTCCTATTGCCTAGTGAGCTAGTATAATTGTTGTAATGTCCTAGCTCACCTCATTAGTGACATGTTCGTGGTGTAAACAAACTTACTGCACTGCCAGTTGCATAAAAGTAGAGCACATACAATTATGTACAGTACATAATACTTGATAATGATAATCAATGATAGTGTTACTGGTATATGTATTTACATACTTTTTATTATTATTTTATTTCATTTTTTATCATTCTCTTATTGATGAGATATCATTATGTTAGAGTGTATTCTTTCTACTTATGTAAAAAAAAATTAACTGTAAAACAGGGTCAGGCAGGTCCTTCAGGAGATATTCCAGAGGAAGGCATGGTTGTCATAGAAGATGACAGCTCCATGTGTGTTATTGCCCCTGGAGACCTTCTAGTGGTTCAAGATGTGGAGGTGGAGACAGTGATATTGATGATCCTACCCTGTGTAAGCCTAGGCTAATGTGTGTGTTTGTGTCTTAGTTAAAACACGCATTGTATAGCTGTACAAAAAATATTTTCTTTCTTTATATCCTTATTCTATAAGCTTTTTCTATTTTAAAAAATTTTTATTTTTACTTTTTAAACCTTTTTGCTAAAAACTAAGACACAAACACACACATTAGCCTAGGCTTACACAGGGTAGGATCATGAATATCACTGTCTCCATGAGTCAAAAAATTTACGAAATTAAGAAGTTTATAGGGTAAAAAAGTTATTGTAGGCTAAAGTTTATTATTGAAGAAAGAAATTTTTTTTTTTTTTTTTTTTGAGACAGAGTCTCACTTTGTTGCCCATGCTAGAGTGAGTGCCTTGGCGTCAGCCTAGCTCACAGCAACCTCACACTCCTGGGCTCAAGCGATCCTCCTGCCTCAGCTTCCCAAGTAGCTGGGACTACAGGCATGCACCACCATGCCCGGCTAATTTTTTTTTGTATATATTTTTAGTTGGCCAATTAATTTCTTTCCATTTATAGTAGAGACGGGGTCTCGCTCTTGCTCAGGCTGGTTTTGAACTCTTGAACTTGAGCAATCCGCCCGCCTCGGCCTCCCAGAGTGCTAGGATTACAGGCGTGAGCCACCGCGCCCGGCCTGAAGAAAGAAATTAAAAAAAAAATAAATTTAGTGTAGCGTAAGTATACAGTGTTTATAAAATTTGCCTAGTGTACAGTAATGTCTTAGGCCTTCACATTCACTCACTGACTCACTCAGAGCAACTTCCTGTCCTTCAAATTCCATTGCATGGTAAATGCCCTATATAGGTGTACCATTTTTATTTTTTATTCCATACTTTTACTATACCTTTTCTGTTTAGATATGTTTATATACACAGATATTTGCTATTGTGCTAGATTTGCCTACAGTATTAATATAGTAACATGCTGTACAGGTTTATAGCCTAGGAGCAATAGTCTATACCAGATAGCCTAGGTGTGTAGTAGGCTATGCCATCCAGATTTGCATAAATATACCCTATGATATTCTTACAGTGACAAAATTGCCAAATGATGCATTTCTCAGAACATATCCCCATTGTTAAATGACACGACTCTACTTCAAGCAAAACATATACTATAGCAGAGTGAATGCAGAATTCCATAGGAGAATTCAGCTATTGTGTATGTGAGACATTAGATTACAAAAATGTAAAACAATACTACTCTTCTCACAATTTTTGTTTCTTTTGGAAAATATAGTTATTTTTCATAAAATGTTATTTGTGTTATATAATGAATTTTTTTCTTTAAATGAATTAATAAATATTTGTAAATCTTTGATTTTTTTCTAATATGGTAAATACTGGCAGGTATAACCCACATAAACAAAAACTTTTTGGAGTTTTCAATAATTTTTAAGAGTGTAAATAGGTCCTGAGTCCAAAAAATTTGAGAACTAGTATTTTAGAAGAAACCATAGGAAATATCCTGACTATAACCATAAAAGAAAAAATTGTTAGATTGGACTTCATTAAAATTAAGAATTTCTCTTCATCAAGTCACAGAGTGTCAAAGATTTTATATATCAAAAGGAAAAATACTCATAAAGCTGATTTTTAAAATGGGCAAAGAACTTGAACAAATCATTCACACAAATGGCCAAGAAGTCTACGAAAAGGTGCTCGACATCCTTAGTAATCAGAGAAATGCAAAATAAAACACATTGAGATATCACTTCATTCTCACCTAGAGAGGCTAAACTTGAAAGAACTGACAAATGCCAAATGTTGGCAAAAATGTGAAATAATTGGAACTTTCATACAGTGCTTATAGGAGGGTAAATTGGTCCAATCACTTTGGAAAACTGTTGGCAGTATCTTTTAATAACAAAGCCATATCTACCCCACAACTCAGCAATTCCATAGTACACTGAGTATATACCTTGGAAAAAAGATCACAAAAAGACATGTATAAGAATGTCCTTAGCAGCTTTCTTTACAGTAGACAAAAACTAGAAACAGCTCAAATGTTTACCAATATGAGAAAAGATAAATAAAATGTCATATATTTACAAAACAAAGCTACTTATAGACACAGATAAATCTCACAGACATTATATAATATTAAATGAAGAAGCCAGACAAAAGGAATACATCCTGCATGATTCCATTTACATGAAGTTCAAGACCAGGCAAAATTAATCGATGGTGAGAAAAATCAGAATAGTGGGTATCTTGGTGGCAGGGATTGACTTGAAACAGGCATGAGAATGCCAGAAATGTTTTGCATCTTCCTGGTGGTTACATCAGTGAATGTGCATGTGTACACACACACACACACACACACACACACACACACACACACACATATATATACATGTAAAAGTTCACTAATCTATAGACACTTAAGGTTAGTGTACATTTTATCCATTACCAAATATATTTTATACCTAAACAAAAATGTTAAGAAAAAATTGTCTATGGAACTTTGAACGGATGTTGGTTTTCTCTTGATAAATTCCCCTTGAGTAAACAATATCCAAAAGTTATTTTACTGTCAGTCTTTAGAAAAAGAAAAGGCCATGGCACTATTTTGTATCTGGCTCATCTGTTATCTGGCTTTGACTTTGGACAAATGACACAACTCCTTTGTGTCTTAGTTTGGTATTCTTACCTGTTTATTGTTATTATAATATTACCTATCCTGTCTCCCTCACAGGGGAGAAAGGTCAAATGAGGTTTTATATTTATTTTCCATAACTGCCCTCATTTCCACCTCCCCTACAGTGAAACAGAAATGCAGCCTCTGCTAGAATATACTTAGTTGGTCAATGTCAACAGCTCCTTTGTCCTTTTCTTCGTCCTGTGAGAAATGAAGGAGATGATGGTAATTTGCTTCTTAGATAAACTCAAAAGTCAGGTAGGTTGGTTAACTAGTACCAGTGTGCCACTTAATTTTTCACATGATCAAGTAAGCTATAGATTTGGGGAACGGTATGAAAATCCAGCTTTTAGCAAAGTTTGTGCTGTGCAGATCTGGTTGTTGGTGGTGTTTTCTGACATTGCCTAATCACATTCAGATTGTGGTTTGGAAGGAGGCTGCAGCCAAATTGTAGTGGTGGAGAACTTACTGTTTTGCAAAGTTTTCTGGGAATTCATGATCCAATTAGGTTAAATCTCATTTTTTTGAATGCTGCCATGGGGCGAATGTGCAAATTCATGTTAAATATTTTAAAAAGAAAAAAAAAAAAGCCCAACAGCTTAGTACAGAAGATGGGAATTGGTTAGGAATGTCAGTGTGTCAGTGTTCTAAACCAAGTCATATTGCTTTTCTTTGTCTTATTTCTGGACAGACTTAGAAACATTCATTGCTATTATCATTGTACCCCAAATGAAGAAATATGATTTTCCAGTTCAATGCAGCTAGTTCCTCTGCCTACATTTGGCTGGGATGAAACCACTGCCTTATAGGAGGAGGGAGCTGGGCCCAGCGACCAAGAACAAAAGGATGGTGTAACTATTGTGAGAGTGGCAGATTCTGATCTACTGGGCCAGCCCAGATGAGTGTTAGAGGCAGTGTTGGAGAACTTTTTGACGCTTGAAAACTTTTTGAGTCTCTGAATGTTTTTTAGAAAAAAACCCAAAAAACAAAAACCACACTATATTCCTGTGCTTTCTCTTCCTTTTAAATTTTGTTTTTGAGCCAACAGGCTTCCAGTGGTAACCTGACACCTTATGCTATGTGTATTTTGATTTAAAACGAATCTTCAGGTCTATGGCCCTTTGCCAAATGCAATCATCGAATTTTAAAAAAGGACTTTGGTTCTTAGCTTTACAAGCTTAGAAACTGAAGCAACTCATGTCAATGCAGCTGTTCCAGTTTAGAGAGCCAAGATGATACAAAACCATGGTTTTATTGGATGGCTTTCCTAAAGCACAATGGGTTTCACTGTTACCCAGAATTATGTATCAGACACATATCTTCTGAATTTTGAAAAACCTTTTCTTTTTAATATGTTCAATAGTTATATAATTCTAGGCTGTGTGTTTTGCACATATAGATGCATGCCCAAATAAAAGCTGAGCCTTCATTATAGCACAAACTGTTCTTCCTTTCTCTGATCTTGTTACTTGAACTACTCATTTCTAACTACTAGTTCAGGTTCACCTAGGGTAGTGACTTTTCTAAGTTTCAGTTTCTCCATCTGGGAAATGGACATGATAGGAATAACTTCTTAGGGGTTTCAGTATTATTAATATTAATTAATTATTAATATTACTATATAAAGTAATGTATATAAAACCCTTGGCAAAGTGCCTGATGATGAATGTTGGCTGTTTTAATGATCAGTTCTGCCAACTTTAATGTTCTAGGGGTTGGAGATGGGAATTGAGGACATGTGTTTCTAATAGTAAGATCCCACTAAACGGGCAGCCTGAGAACCTCGTCCCATGCTTGTCTTCTAGCACAGGGAGGTTGTTGCCACCTAGAAAACATTAGGGAGATGGATCGCTTTTTGTTCCCTTTCTAACTATCCCTCTCTCTAGATCTTGGCTCTCTGCTGGGATTAAAACCAGGACTTTCATTTTTCTTATGGAAAAAACTGAGGTTGTCAGTTAAAGTATCTCTTTTATTTTTCTGATTTCTCCCCCTTTATTTGGAAAGAATAGTTATTCTCCTCCTCTGGGCATGACAGACCAGGCTGTAGAAGTCCAACAGAATGTCAGCTTCTCTCTGAGTCCAAATATAATATTCAAAATACTGCCTGTAGTAGTACTGGTAGTCTCTGTAGTCTCAGTGGACCCCAAGGCTCCCTTTCTTTTTGCTTTCAGTACACCTGAAAACACACAAGCAAAACCAAACCCACCGACCCACCACATCAAAAGTTTGTCCCTCCTCCTTTGGTCCAGCCCTCCTTCTCCAACCCTTTTTGTAGAGTTCTCACCAAAGTAACATCCCATAGGCTCTGTCATCCGTGCCGCCAACACTACTGCCCAACGTTCTCCGTGAAGTTAAACCCTTTTCTTTTCCTTCTAGCTCCCCCTTTAACTCCATCACCCAAAGGAGCAACTATCTTTCCTCTATGTCCCAGTCCAGTCTCACTGACCCTCTTGTTTAAAGCCACCATCCTCGTTTACAGTTTTTAGGGATAATTCAGGCTTGGATCCTTATCTGTTCCCTTCCCCCTTAGACTTTTAGGAAACACTGCTGCTTGAAGCTGACCTTAATCGGAGTCTCCTTTTGGTCTTCCAGGTTTACATTTATTATTCTTGCCTCATCTCAGTTTTCCTTTTCCTTAATGCTCCATCCACTTCGCTATTACAGTGTTCTGCCACTGGAGGCTCACTGGAAATTCCCAGACATGTTTGAAGCGACTGCTGCAAGAAGCCTATTTCTTCGGAGAACTAGCACCCTTCTCTGACACCAGATGCTGAGCAGGGTCTCCCCGGATTACTTTATTTCTGTGTTTGGTTTTGCAGTAGGCCTGGGAACTGCAGATGGAGAAAGCCTCTGTCTCTGAGGAGGTCACTTAAGGAGACCTCCAGAACCAGATATCCTTTCTAGGCACGTGGTGGTGACAGATGCTAAGTTGTATCAGCAATCAGAGCTTTACGTCTGGGGACAAAAAATGCTTGGTTGTAATAGTCACCAGAGAGGAGAAACTCTACGTTTTCTTTCCTTTGAGATTCCCAGGGCAGAGACAGCAGTAATGAGGTGTGACCCTATGCATGGCTAGGGGGTCCTGGTTTCCACCTGGTCTTAGTTTTGGTGGCAATTTTTCATCTGAGTTGGAAGCAGCATATCATTAAGAGCCAGAGTTGGTGACATGCAGTAATCAGGGACACGAAGGGGCTGGGGATAGGAGGCAGGATGGATCTCAGCGGTGCCTCTGAAGGTGAAGAGGCCTCCCCAGCCCTCGGGGCCTCCTGGAACTGAGGACAGGAGACAGGAGGGCCCTGGAGGAGAGAGCTCCCAGCAGCAGCAAACCTGCTCTTGCTGCCTGTGGGACTGAAGAGATGTGAGCTGGGAATCCCCTCTGTGCTCACACTGCTCCCGGGCCCTGCATGTCCCCACCTTGTCCCTTGTGTAGTGTCAAGGAGCTGTGCCAGCTGAGGATCAGAGAGTTTCAATGACCTACCCAAGGTCACACAGCAAGTAGGTGGACATATTTGGACTAAACTCTGATTCCACAATCTTTCTCAGCTTCTACTCTTCCTTCTATGAAGGATGTTTGTCTTTGTTCCTCCCTTTCCCCCAAGTTTTAGACAGAGAAATTGTCACCCAGAATGAGAAACATTTGGGTATTACTTGATTTATGGACATGCATTCTGTGACCCCACAGAACATTCTGGCGAGTGCTTGGAGTTACAAAGGAAGCAGCTGCCACTTTCTTAGCCCCAAGGAGCTGGCTCGGGGATCTCCTTCAGTCATGGAAAGTCCCTTCCCGAGATAGACTCTGGTTTTCCACTGGCTTCTCCTGCTGCTAAAATAAAACCCGGCTAATCCCTCAGTGAACCGTCCATCATAAACAGGTGGAGTTGCCTCTCCAGCATCTGTCAGAAGCGTGGAGAAGTCACTTTTTTATGTGCAGTTTCGCCCCTCTCGGCTGCCACGTCTCTGTCCTGCTCCAGCTAAACTGCTCTTGTTACTTCTGAGCCTTCCCGGCCAGGAGCCTGTTTTTCTCCAGTTACCCTCCAGTTGAACATGGCTTTCTGAGTTACCCGTTCTTTCTCCTTTAAACAGTGATGTCCACGAACACAGGCAAGAGTCAGCACGGACACGATGCGCTGTTCCGTCCAGGTGTAGTCCTGCATGAGGCGCCGTTCAGCTCTCCGTGACTGTCCTCGTCCCCTCCGCCCCAGCACTCATGCTAACCCCACGCTTGCAGCCGGGTGGCTTTCTTATGTCCTCCAACCACGAGATCAGTGCTGCAGAAAGAACAGCAACACGTACATTTGGAATTCATATTTATAAAAGCAGGCTTGGTCTCGGTTTTCAGTCCTGCTGCAGAGAAAAAACCTGACCACAATGTGTGACTTTATAGCACAAGACAGACATGATCAGAAAACAGTCAAGAATACGGAACGATCCATCTTTTCTACAGGGCACCCTCCCCATTTCCACTGACATTTCTCCCCAAACAAGTTACCAAGCAGGTAATGTATCTTGGCATTTACTCACTTCAGGCCATAGGGCTACTTGAGTGGACTTAGTGGTTTACATTTCCTCAGTGGGTCTTTTTTGGATTAGAAACCATGAGTGCCTTAAAATAAAAGAATTAGGTCAAAGCAGCCATAGTTAAAACAGGTTCAAAAATTTTTTAGATGTTAGATTAACATGACCATTTAATTGGCAGCCTTCACGTGGCCTATGGAAACCAACAATTTTTAAGGAGTAAAGAATAACGGAGGACCACATATAAAATTTGGGGACATTTAGAAAAATCATTACATTTTTCATTGAAAGCATATTTGTGTTTTTGAAATCAGAAAAACTTGCTTTCCAAACTTCTGAAATGTGTTTTTGAACACTATGCAAATATTGTAGATAAAGAATCATATTTTTTTTTTTAAAAAAAAGAATGTCTGATCCATTTGTCTGGTGAACGATCAGGAAAGCAGAGGTGAGAGGTGACTTCAATTTCACAAGCAAATATACATGCATGCGCACGTCCGTATGTCTATTGTCTGATTACATCATACTGCAGGCAACAAGGGAGCCTGGTCACAATGGGACTTCTCAGAGGCAGAGCTGCCAGGCTGTGCGTGACTGGAACTGGGACACTGAGCTTTTCAACACCTTAAAGGGGAGAGAATGGGAGTCAGATGCCACCAAGAGACAACGCTTAATTAGCTGTGCTCTTTGCAATGAGAGGGGAAGAGGAAAATGTGTTCATCCTGAAGAGTTCTAAATACTTCTAAGAACTTCAGGGAGAAAGTGTGGGACCCTGATGTACACAAAATGACAGATGAGGGGCTCTGACACGGAGGACCCTTAGGGTAGAACACTTATTTCTTCCCCAAAGGTGATGTGGGCACAGCGCCGAGCTGTGTGAATCGTAGGGCCAACTAAGTGTTGTTTCCTGTGCTGAATCGGTCCTTACGGTGATGCCTGCCTGCCTGCTGGTGCCGTTGCCAGTCTCTTGACACTGGCGGTCATTTCCCGTGCTCGTCCCACTGCTAGAAGAGTTTAGCCCGTTTCCCCTTCCACCGTGGAGCTGCCCAGGAGTCTATGGAGTACCAGGGCCTTTCCAAGAAGTGGGTTGGGCAGAGTGATGGGGTCCACACAGCAGTGAGATGAAGACACTGAGATGAAGATAAGTAAGCACCAGGCCTTGGTCCCAGTGACAAAGCCCAATCCTGAGTTCCTCCAGGAATGTCAGGAACCTGGGGAAACATCCGGCGCTCCGTTCCTTTGGAGGCGGCGACCAGCTGGCGCTGCTAGAACGTCTGTCACAGTTGGGTGGGGCGTGGGTCCCGCCTCTCCACCACACTCTGAGGAATCACATCCTCCCAGGACCTCGGAGAAGTGAGCTGATGCTTTGTGGCATCTAGAGAAGCAGATGCACAGAGGCGTGGAGCGAGCCAAGGCAAACTTTTTGGGTGGGGAGTCTGAGCTGCCTTTCTAGGCAGGGCGGCGGCTGGAGGGAAGGGGCAGCAGCATTTGCCATTGCTGGCCGGTGGCAGGGCTCCCAAGGGAGTGAATCAACGTGGAGGCAGCCTCTGTCCTTGTCTCACTCACAGAGCTGCAAACAGCAGGAAGAGGCGAGGGTTTCTCTGCGGCTCAGGTTTGCCTCTGCGGCATGTCTCCCCTGCTGCCTCCTTCCTGCAGGTTTAGGCCTCTCCCACTCCTCCTTCCTGTGTGAACGCGGGGTTGACCCTACAGAGGGTGAGCGGTTGGCAGTGGTTGCTTTGCTGTGGTCACTGTATTTGCCTTGAAACAGCACCAGGATTGGTCGCTCCCTCTCCCCGTCTTAGTGCTAGAGGCTCAGAAGACAGGGATCTGGTCTCTCCGAACCACATCCAGGTCATCATCCAAAGTTAACAAAACCTGAAATGAGAGGAACAGAGAGATGAAAGGATTGCACAGTCACTGTCACATGAAGAAGTCACTGCTTTCTCTCTGAGACTCCAAGACTGGAAATTGAATTCTCTTCCTCATTTTCATGTCTTCTGCAGCTCTCTGCAATACCTTGCTCTTAATAGGCATTTGTTATAATTTTATAGTTCATTTGTCAGTTAACTCAAATATTGCTGAGGGTTCATTGTGTGCTATTCTAGATACTGGACATACAGCTTGGAAAAAAAAAGACAAAAATCCCAACTTGCAGCTGGGCACTGTGGCTCACTGGGCGTGAGGCCTGTAATCCTAGCACTGTGAGATGCCAAGGCAGGAGGATTGCTTGAGCTCACGAGTTCGAGACCAGCCTGAGCAAGAGTGAGAGCAAAATCCTGTCTCTAAAAAAAACAGAAAAATTAGCTGGGTGTCGTGGCACATGTCTGTTGTCTCAGGTACTCAGGAAGCTGAGGCAGAAGGATCACCCGAGCCCAGGAGTTTGAGGCTGCAGTGAGCTGTGATGATACCCATCTACCCAGGGTGACAGAGTGAGACTCTGTCTCAAAAAAAAAAAAAAAAAAAAATCCCAACTCGCAATGGAGCTTACATCCAAGAGAAGAGAAGGGGTCTGGGCCTGGTGACTCATGCCTGTAATCATAGCACTCTGGGAGGCCAAGGGAGGACGATCGCTCAAGATCAGGTGTTCGAAACCAGCCTGAGCAAGAGCGAGATCCTGTCTCTATTAAAAATAGAAAGAAATTAATTGGCCAACTAAAAATATATAGAAAAAAATTAGCCAGGCATGGTGGTGCATGCCTGTAGTCTCAGCTACCTGGGAGGCTGAGGCAGAAGGATCGCTTGAGCCCAGGAGTTTGAGGTTGCTGTGAGCTAGGCTGACGCCATGGCACTTAGCCCGGGCAACAGAGTGAGACTTTGTCTCAAAAAAAAAAAAAAAGAAAAAAAAAAGAGAAGGGTTTAGACATACAACAAATACATAAATAAAATAGAGTTTGTTAGATATAGTATTATGTGCTAAGGATAAAAATTAAACTAGGAAGGAATATTAGAAGTATGGGGTGTGGGGAGGTAAAAATTATTTGATAGGGTGGCCTGGGAAGTCATTACTTAGAAGGGGACATTTAGGTCAAGACCTAAAGGAAATGAATCCTTATTGCATAGAGCATTTCTATATAAGCAATGTACCCTCCTACTCCCCACATGGAACTTTTAGCTCCACTTTTGATGTTTCTGTCTCTAAAGAAGGTGACTATCAAAAACAAAAGCCATAAGGAATGTTTGTACAAATTGGTTAAACTTCCCAAACTGGCCACTGGAGGGCAGCCCTGCTCCACTCCTGAGGTTATGTGGCAGGCCTGAGACCGCCTAGAGTGGCCGGTGCTGGGAGCCCAGGAGTCAAATAGGGTTGTTAATTGTCAGTTGAACCCCTGTACATCACAGACTTTTAATCTGGAAAAGTCAAAATTACGATTAAAGGATGCTGGGAGCTGTCATCCAGTGTTGACATAAATGCACGTGGCTTCTGAAAAGGGGCTGGACAAAAAATAAAGGGAATACAAGAGAGATTTGGGACAGACTGGTTAGAAGGCAACAGAGGCCTGGCTGCTGTCCTGAGCCACTCTAGGAATCTGTAAAATATTTGTGAACTATTCAGTGAGACTGGAGGGGGAGGAGGAATGACAGCATGGCATGAGAAGGAATAGTCCAGTGTTATCGGAATTTTAGTGAAGGCCAAAAAGTGTTTCCTGGGGGAATTCTGAGCATGTGGGTGTAATAACCAATGTAGTCCAAATGTGCTATGCAACTTAGGGGAAATAATTTTGTCACCCTGTGTCTAAAAATATTGAAGGGTAAAAGAAAATAAGGAGCTACCCAAAGGATATAATATTTAAAAAAGAAACAAGATGGTCTCTGTACATTGAATTACAATGAGGAATTGGAAAGGGAAATTAGGAATATGAAAGAGGATGTCAGGATGAGCAGAAGAGAGAACAACGAGAGTATAAGATGTGAATGAAGTGTGTAGAAAGTAACAGAGACATGATAAACTCACCAGGAATGAGAAAAACAGGGCAGTAGCAGAGAGGAAGTGCCAGATGTCATGGTCATCGAAGAAATCCAGCAGGACACACTCACGGTTCTTCTCCCGGGATTCGGCTGGGGTTCCCTGGAGGAAGGTGAGGACATGGGCAGGATTCCCACAATTCATTTGTTTAGGGGATTGAGCATCCTGAAAACTACAGCAATGCTGATAGATGTCTGGCTTAAAAAGTCAGTTTCCAAGAAAATATACATCCACACAAAAACTTGTACACAAATATTCATAGCAGCATCATTCATTATGGCCAAAGAGTGGAAATAGCCTAAACGTCCATCAACTGATGAATGGATTGATAAAGTGTGGTATTAATACATCCACACATTGGAATATTGTTCAGCAATAAAGAGACATGAAGTCCTGATACGAGCTACAACATAGTGGAACCTAGGAAGCGTTATACTAAATGGAAAAAGCCAGACTCAAAGGCCACCTATTGTGTGATTCCATTTATATTAAATGCCCAGAATAGGCAAATCTATAGTGATAAAAGGCAGATTAGTAGTTGCATAGAGATCAGGGGTAGGGAGAAATGAGGAGTGACTGCTAATCTGTAGGTTTCTTTCTGGGGTGACAAAAATGCTCTAAAATCCATTGTGGTGATTGTCATGATGAAGAACTAAGACGTCTTCCCTGTTGTGCCTCAGATATATTCCTACTAGCACTCGGTTTTGCTATCTATGAAATGAAATGGATGTAATAATACCCACACCTGGGTCTTTGTTGATGGATGGTGATCAAGAGTAAGTGAGAGAAGATACCCACTAATCAGGGATTTTGCACAAGTTAACCATCCATTGGGCTCAGGATCACAATGCAACACATAATGAAGATCAAATCTGCAGCATATATAGGGCTCACAATTTTTTTTTTTTTTTAGTTTTTTTTTTAGATAGAATCTCACTCTGTCACCCAGGCTAGAGTGCAGTGACATCATCATAGCTCACTCAACCTCAAATTCGTGGGCTCAAGCGATCCTCCTGAATTACTGGGACTACAGGCACTTGCCACTATGCCCGGGTAATTTTTCTTTTTTTTTTTTGTTTTCTTTTTTTTTTTTTAGTAGAGATAGGGTCTCACTCTTGCTCAGGCTAGTCTGGCCCTCCTGAACTCAAACAATCCTCCCATCTGGGCCTCCCAAAGTGCTAGGATTACAGGTGTGAGCCACCACACCCAGTTGGGCTTACAAATTTACAAAGTGCTACCCTGAGGGCAATAACCACATGCCAGTTATTATGCATTTATGTGTGGATATTATAATCCATCCCTTTCAGAGAAAGCTTTCATTTTAGAGAAAGTAAAAAGGATAACAAGAAGAAAGAAATACATTAAGAGAGGGAAGTAGGAAGGTCAACAAGGCAAGGTGGAGAGAGCTTCTTTTTGGACAAGAAAACTATCCTCTTACCTCCCAGCTGCTGAGGTTCTGGAAGAAGAAATACAGGGCGGCAGCCCACACCACAGCGGTGGCCACGATGCAGAAGAGCGGGACCAGGAGGACCTTCTCGGAGCTGCGAAGCTGTGGGTGAGAAGCAGATGCCGCCACGCTGGACCCGCCACCTGCCGGAGGGCGCAGCCGGCTCCCCGCGCCCAGGCTTACCTTCATGATGATGTAAAAGGCCAGGTACAGCAGCAGGTTGCAGATGAAGATGCCCAGCATGTAGGAAGCAAAGTCCCTGGGGCGGTATATCAATCCGAAGAGGGCGCTGGGGACAGGGAGGAATGTCGCCAGCCGTGAAGGTGGATTTGTAACCTCGTTGGCTTTTTCACCCCCTCATCCGTGTGTGTGTGTGTGTGTGTGTGTGTGTGTGTGTGTCTGGGGGGGATCATTAAACAAAACCACTCTAACATATCAGTAACTTTTTTTTTTTTTTTTTTTTTTTTTTGAGACAGAGTCTCACTTTGTTGCCCAGGCTAGAGTGAGTGCCGTGGCATCAGCCTAGCTCACAGCAACCTCAAACTCCTGGCTCAAGCAATCCTCCTGCCTCAGCCTCCCGAGTAGCTGGGACTACAGGCATGTGCCACCATGCCCCGCTAATTTTTTTTTTTCTATATTAGTTGGCCAATTAATTTCTTTCTATTTATAGTAGAGACGGGGTCTCGCTCTTGCTCAGGCTGGTCTCGAACTCCTGACCTCAAGCAATCCGCCCGCCTCGGCCTCCCAGAGAGCTAGGATTACAGGCTTGAGCCACCGCGCCCGGCCCATATCAGTAACTTTTAATTTATTACAAGAACATTCATTTCTAAAGACAATGGAAAGTTCTAAGTGAATGTGCTATAAACAATCATCTTTCCTCTTCGGTTGAAAAGGAGGGTTTTCCCCACGCCCTTCAGTTTTTCACTATTCTAAGGAACACTGCAATGAATAAATGAATACCTTTAGATATATTGGTTTGTTTTTTTAAAAATTTACTATTACTTCCTTAGAATAGATTATTAGAAGTAGAATTATCTCCATACTTGGCTTGATACATATTAACAAACTTTTGCTAGCTGTCCATGGTTTTAAAATTAATACTGAAGTTTAATTTAAGTTGGGGTTTAACTTAAATTTTGTTCCACTTTCTATTCAGTTGTAACAAACCCTTTATTAAATAACTCTTCCTTCTTGTTTTGAAATTGTTTTTAACAAATATATTAATAGATCCACACACATATTAAGAAATGTCTCTGTCTACATCTATAGCTCACTGAGTCTCTGTCCTTTCCATTCTGACTCACTGATTTACATTTCTAACTTATAATTTTGGATCAGTACCTCACTGTTTTATTATTGTTTTATAATATGTTAGGTTATCTGGTTAGGCTAGCCTGTGATATTCCATTTGGTAGTCACATGTAACTATTTAAGTTTAAATTAATTAAAAATTTAAAAACCTGAAAATCTAGTTCCTCAGTCACACTAACCACATTTCAAGTTGTCAATATCCATGCGCTAATCGTTATTGTATTAGACAGTGCAGTGTGGAGTATTTACGTCATTCTGGAAAGTTCTATTGGATAATGCTGGGCTAGTCACTATACCCCTCTGTCCCTCCTTCCTTCTATTAATCTTCTTTTTCAGAGATCTTTGAAAATTTTGCCTAACGAGGCAAATAAAATTTAGAATTATATCCTACTAACTTAATTACAATTCTAATTCTAAATTTATATATTAACTTGAGAAAGGATATATTTGCCATAGTTAATCTTCCCACCCGGGGCCTGACATCTCTCTTCATTTAGCTTTCCTTTGTGTCTCTTAATAAGGTAATTAACTGGCAGAAAGATTCTGCACATCTCTCAAAATTTACCCCTAAGTATTTTAAGTGTAAAGCTGTTATTAACGGACCCTCTTTTTGTTCATTTTGAACTCTAACCAACTTTGTTCTGTGCAATATAGGAAATTTTCTCCTCTCAGATTCTGAAATCTTCAGTTTGCCAAAATACTCTTGTACAACCTTCACTCAGATTCACCAATTATTAGCATTTTGCCACATTTGCTTTAGCATTCTCTCTCTCTTTCTCGCTCACTCGCTCTTCATACACACAAATACATACATACATACGTCTCCGTGTGTGTATATGGTATACACACATATATGGTATATACACACAGAAACCATTTTTCTTCTTTAGGACCATCTGAGTAACATTCATATTAAATCACTCCGTGTCTTTATAGAGCAACTGAGAGGGAGGTGACGCTCTATGGGATAGACACAGTGTTAGTGTGTCATTGCACCTCCTTCAGTCCTGTAGGCCCTGGTGTCCCAGGTGCTGTCTAGGAGGAGAAAGGCCATTTGCCTTATCTCATGAACAGATCGTGGGTTTGGTATCGATCATGTGAGAGGCAGGTGGTTCAGAGCCCTTGTACAAGCAGGTGGTTCAGAGCCCCTGGGGTCATAGTCATCAGTTGTTCATCACCATGAAGTTGGTCCCTTTTCTCCCACCAGCACCCTGAGTCACGAGACTGTGGAGTCTGCTGCTAGGTTGGTCCAGAAGAGCACGGCAGGGGACTGTTGCCCGAAAATCCCCTCATCTCGACTTGCCCCCAAGTAAAGGAGGGAATCCTGATGCCAAGGTAATCCCTGGGGTGACATGGGAAGTTTCTTCCAGAAACATATGTCCCCCCAAATAAGACTCAAATTCTCATGGCTTGATTCTGGCTTCCCCTGAAGGCATGCCTCTTCCTCCAGTCAGCTGTGTGTCTTAATGTGCGCTAGGAGTAGGGAGTCATTTTTCTGTCAAAGGTCACTGACCCGGAGAAGCACATCGGCTAAGAGCCACACATAAAAGCCACTAAACTTACTTATTTTTTGAGTGATCAATAAAATATCTCACTCATTCAAATGTTTGAATTGAGAATGGGTTGCATAAAATAATTTGGGCTAGCAAAAATATGTGTCTGTTGTACTGTTCTTTTTTTTTTTGAGACAGAGTCTAGCTTTGTTGCCCAGGCTAGCGTGAGTGCCATGGCGTCAGCCTAGCTCACAGCAACCTCAAACTCCTGGGCTCAAGCAATCCTTCTGCCTCAGCCTCCCGAGTAGCTGGGCCTACAGGCATGCACCACCATGCCCGGCTAATGTTTTCTATATATATTAGTTGGCCAATTAATTTCTTTCTATTTATGGTAGAGACGGGGTCTTGCTCTTGCTCAGGCTGGTTTCGAACTCCTGACCTCGAGCAATCCACCTGCCTCAGCCTCCCAAAAGTTAGGATTACAGGCGTGAGCCACTGCGCCCGGCCCTGTTGTACTGTTCTATTGGGAGGCCATTTGAGGAAAAAAAGCCAAGGGGATGATGGAGACAAAAAGAGGAAGAAGAATGATATAGAGGGGGCAGGAAGAAAGAAACCCAGAGGGAAGGAAAAAAATAGGGAAAAGATTTGCTCTCTGTCTCACACATACATATTTAGTAAGAAAGAAATTTCTATAGAAAAGGATGCCTACTGGGTAACCTTTATGGATAGTTCTATAAAAGAGTTTAAAATTTCATTGTGTTTTTGCAACAATTGGTATAACACCTGGCTACTTACCTATCCATCCATCCTTCCATCTATCTGATCTATCCACATAGATTTAACAAGTTTTGATGTTTATCTTGTTAAGCAAATGAACTCTATGCATCAAGTTTTTAAGAGAGGTTGCAATCGGTACACGAGAGTGTCCTATTGCCTTCCTTGCAAGAAGAAAAGTATGTTTTTTCAAGTCTCTAGGGCAAGCAGTCCTGCCTTCTCCTTAATTTCAGATTTCTTCATAAAAATGACAGTCCAGGAAAGCTAAATCATGGTGCTACAGACATTAATAAAGATAAGAATGTGTTTTGTGAGACTACTTACAAGGACCAGTTAACCAGATTCCCCACAATGAGCAACACCATTCTGTCCTGGAAAAGAGGAAAGAAAACATCACACGAGAGGCTCTACATACTGCTTTTCTTAACACCTACTGCGGTGAAAGCACCAACTATGGAAAAACAATTGTCTTGGTGAAAAAACTTTTCTACAGTTCTAAGAGGGCCTTGCTTATGTTCCGACATTAATCCTCTACCAGGACTAAACGGCCAGGCTGCTGACTGCAAACAGACCTGACCTGGTCCCTGTGAAAGAAAATGTGGTTGGCAAAGCAGGACTCTGGCTGTTTCTCCCCAGTGTTTAGTGGGCACCTGGACCCGGTTCTCGGTGGGGAGGTTGGTGATGAGTGATGATTACTTAGTCGTTAAAGGAATTCTGCCACTGGTGCTGTGTAACGGAGGACTGCTTCTCTGGGTTGTCCTACTTGGTAGCCTGTATTGCAACTCTTACTACTGAGCTGTAGGAAGTTAGTTTTGTATGCATTACTTGGGCTCCAAAAATGTCCTGCAACTCTCAGGCTCCTGTTTCTACAACACACAGTTTTTTTTTTTTTTTTTTGAGACAGAGTCTCGCTTTGTTGCCCAGGCTAGAGTGAGTGCCCTGGCGTCAGCCTAGCTCACAGCAACCTCAAACTCCTGGGCTCAAGCGATCCTCCTGCCTCAGCCTCCCAAGTAGCTGGGACTACAGGCATGTGCCACCATGCCTGGCTCATTTTTTCTATATGTATTAGTTGGCCAATTAATTTCTTTCTATTTATAGTAGAGACAGGGTCTTGCTCTTGCTCAGGCTGGTTTCGAACTCCTGACCTCGAGCAATCCGCCCGCCACGGCCTCCCAGAGTGCTAGCATTACAGGTGTGAGCCATTGCGCCCAGCCCAACACACAGTCTTAACATGAAAGTTATTGAGTGAAAGAGAAAATAGAGAGAAAAGGACCATCTTAAATGACAATTACTCTCCCAGAGATTTATTTGCAATCTGTTTCTGTTCCTTTGCATACTACTTAAAACTTTTAGGTGAGATTTGATTAGACTTTACTTCGCAAAGACACTTATCTACTATTTAAAAGCAGTGGTTCTTTGTCTTTGTAGGTGATCCATCCAATTTGGAGGAAATGTTTTCTTTTAAAGAAACATTAATTCACCTATTAGAATGCCAAAATCCAAAACATTGACAACATCAAATGCTGCCAAGGATGTGGAGCGATAGGAACTCCCATTTATTGCAGGTGGGAAGGCAAAATGATACAGCCACTGTGGAAGACAGTTTGGCAGTTTCTTACAAAACCAACTATGTGCTTACCATACCATTTAGCACTAGCTCTCCATAGTATTTGCCTGAATGAGTTGAAAATTTATATCTACACAAAAACCTGCACATGAATGTTATAGCAGCCTTATTCACACTGATAATTACCAAAACTTGGAAACAACCAAGGTGTCCCTCAGTAGGTGAATGGGTAAACTGTGGCACATCCAGACAATAAGATGTTATTCAGTGCTAAAAAGAAATGAGCTCAAGGCGGGGCGGGTGGGGGGCATGGGCAATATACATATCCTTAATACTTGTACCCCCATAATATGCTAAAATAAAAAACAAAATAAAATAAAATAAGAAATGAGCTATCAAGCCATGAAAAGACATGGAAGGAACTCAAATGCATATTACTAAATGAAAGAAGCCAATCTGAAAAGGCTACGTACTGTATGATTCCAGTTACATGACATTTTGGAAAATGCAAAACTGTGGAGACAATAAGAAGATCAGTGGTTGCCAGGAGTTAGGGGGAGGGAGGGATGAAGCATAGAGGATTTTCAGGGCAGTGAGACTGCATGATACTATAATGGTGGGTACATGTCATTATATAGTCCCCAAACCCATAGAACATACAACATCAAGAGCGAACCCTGATGTGCTGTAGACTATGGATTGGGTGACAGGGATGTGTCAGTGTAGGCTCATCAGTTGTAACCAATGTGCCACTCTAGTGTGGAACGTCAACAGTGGGGGAGGCTGTGTGTGTCGGGGGGCAGGGGCAGAGGCTGTATGGGAAATCTCTGCACCTTCCGCTCAATTTTGCTGTGAACCTAAAGCTGCTCTAAAATATAAAGTCTATTTTACAAAAAGGAGACAGCCTGCATCAATGGATGTAAAAAACAAACGGAAACACTACTTGCGCCTGCTGGTTCACAGCAAAGGCATGCTTAACTCTCAGAATACTCACGCATCATAATGGGCTTTGTAATTCTCCCCTGAATAAAACCCTCCAGGCTTAACTCCCTCAATTTTTTAGTGCCTATAGTTCCTGCCCAAGCTCTAGAGGGCTAAAAGATTCCCATATTCCTTTATGTAAAAGTCCTTCTGATTATAAAGGCTCAGGAGTACTTACTAAACCCCTGTGTACCAGGCCACAATAATAATGCCACTGGTTCTGACCGCAGCACTGTGCAAAGGCTGGGGCAGTGGGCTCAGAGGAGGTAAGTAGCCTTCCCAGGTAGCCAGAGAGCTAAGACAGAGCTGGGACCAGGGCCCTGCTCTCTGGGCTCAGTGTAGAAGTATATAATATACTGAAAACTACAAGGGCAAAGTTTTTTTTTTTTTGAGACAGAGTACTCTGTTGCCCGGGCTAGAGTGCTGTGGCGTCAGCCTAGCTCACAGCAACCTCCAACTCCTGGGCTCAAGTGATCCTCCTGCCTCAGCCTCCCGAGTAGCTGGGACTACAGGCATGTGCCACTATGCCTGGCTAATTTTTTCTATATATGTTTTTAGTTGGCCAATTAATTTCTTTCTATTTTTAGTAGAGACGGGGTCTCGCTCTTGCTCAGGCTAGTTTTGAACTCCTGACCTTGAGTGATCTGCCTGCCTCAGCCTCCCAGATTGCTAGGATTACAGGCGTGAGCCACTGCGCCTGGCCAAGGGCAAACTTTTAAAAGTATTTTTCAACCATCAAGCAATAACCACAGTTTTAAAAAATATTCTTGCTCACTGTAAAAGTCAAACAATGCAGAAGTGCATAATGTGGAAGTGTAAGCTCCTAATGAAAGTGATTGGAGTGACCACGTGTCCCAGTTTGCTGGGGATGACCCTGGCTTATGCCTGCTGTCTTGCTGTAATTATTAAGAGTGTGCCCTTTCATTTTCACAAGAGCACTTCTTTGGATGAGTATTTATGGAGATACTCTGTCTTGATCCTCCCCATAGCAATTAGCACTGTTTAACGGTTGGGCACATATATTTTCTTCTTTATATACCAGCAAATATTTCATTAAGAAAAATGGCACCATCCTAGCTTGTTTTTTATGAAAAAGAGAAAGCAACATGCTTCTTCCCCTGCTAACTGGACCTCAGCCACCCCCAGCCATCTGGCCCTCTTGACTTCAGGAGCCTTGAGTGACAGCCCTAAGCCTGCCCCACCCGCAGTTTCCCTACCAAGGAACACAGGAGCACGCACATACCATGTACAGAGGCCGGCTGCACTGCTGGACACAGTCCGTGTAGAACACCATAGCTGCCCGCCGGAAAATTCCCAAATCTGCCAATGACACAATCACATGGTCAGACGGCTTAGTAAGAGAAAACACAGATACTCTGAAGTGTCCCAAGCTTTTGGCCCAAGTGGGGCCAGGATGATGTCATCTTCACTTCATTAAAATGCATTGGAATGCTTTGCACCTAATATGTGAACGATAAATATTTGCTTTAAAAAATGATGTTGTCAAGGAAGGGGTGCCATATCCATGCATCACACAGCAGAAAGGCAAGCAAGACGCACACTCCCGATAAGCGCTTGCAAATAACACGAGGGGTGGCCGGCCCTTATTCTGTCTCCTTCAGCTAAGCTGCCCTGTGTTTAGTTTACTCAGATGGGGTTTCCTCTATAGCAGAGGTGTTACAGGACCCCTCAGATCCACCTTGAAACACCCGCTCTCCCCAGAGGATGGGAAATCTTATCACGTAAAGGTGGAAATCTTATCTCATAAAGGTTCAAATCTATATTTCTCAAGGTGGTTATAAATCAGTAAGAATCGAACCAAGGGATCCTGGACTTTACCAAGCGTGTTCAGAAAGCCCATCTGTACTAAAACAATAATCAAAGGAATGTAAGTTAAGATGGGGAGAAAAAGACAGGAAAGGTTTTTGTAAATGCAGTTTTCGAAAGGACAGTATGAAATGCAGCAAGTGTGCGTGTTGTGAGTTACACGAATGGTGTCAGGGTCAAAGGCGGGGCTGTCCTTCTGTGAGCACATCACATGCAAGTCGGGGTCTGCCCAAAGCAAGCTTTTCAGACAGTGTGGATCCCAGCTCTGTCTTCTCAAGGTGACCCCTGCAGTTAATTTAACCAGGGGGGAGAGGCCTGTCCCCCGACAGCCCGGCAGGCTGGGTTGGGTGCAGCCTGCCCCCTCCCAGGGAGCCTTCCCAACTTGGGCAGGGTGTTTAGGGCAAAGAGCCGGCAGGACAGCCAGGTGGGCCGCTTTGATAAGGAAACACTCTAGAACCCTGAGAAGGGTGGCTGAACATTACCTGGGTCAGACACATCTGAATCAATGGGAAGCAGAGAAGAAATGAGAGAGAGAGAGAAAAAAAATGATTTGTAAGAAAGCAGCCAAAACAGGTAAACTACTGCTCATTTTATTTTTTCTCAAAATGGATGACTTTAATTTTGTTTTCTGATTGTTACAGCAATGTTTTCTCATCAAAAAGAATAGACTCTTTTCCGCCTGTGTCTAACATTCAGAAGTTTACTACTCCTCAAATAGGAGGCCAGATTACCATGCTACCCCTTTCACTGTCTACCCCAGGTATGACTTGGGAACAGTCCCTTTGTGAATAAGTCCCCCTTCAATCTTTGTATGTAACATCTCCTCTCTGTTGGAACCCTGACAAATTATTACATGGTCATAATATAATATGTTAAATTCCTCTTCTTTTAAAAGTTAAAGTAATTTAGTATTGCAAAATTGCATGAGGCAGAGTTGGTATAAATATAGTAAAAGCTTTTCTCTGTGGTTATTATCATTACATACATGCATATTCAGGTTTATTTTTCCAACTCTGGGAGAAACCAGAACAACAATGCTCCAAATTAGTTTCTTTTTGAAAGTGTGGTTTGACTAACTGAACTTCACTCACCTTCTGTCTGGAAGAGGGGCATGACCAGAGCACCACACCAAATGTTCTCCCCAGCTGGCTAAGGGAAATGGGGGATTTGGAGCTCCACTGGCTATGTTCGTGCCAGAGATAAATCTGCTGAGTGTCCCAAAAGGGAAAACTACACTGCAAAAATGAGCAAGTGTTTTATTCAGTCTCCTAGTCTTAAAGCCACTTGTTTATGTTTTATGTAGAAACAAGCCACTTGTTTCTGTATTGCTCTCAGACCTGGGCAAGAGGGGTCCCATATTTTAGAGAGCTCTTATTCCCTCATGAGGGAGGAATCTGCAGGGCAAGAGGATTATTCTTTTGCCTTCTGGATCACATTCAGAATTTCTGGACTCCACAATCTCCTGCCCAGATGGGTCTGAGCCTGCTCTTAGGCCCTGCCTCTCCTGCCCCCAAATCCCCGGTCCATCTTCTTGAGGGTGGACGGACCACTAGCGCACACCTCTGGGCAAGGAAAGTTGCGGCTATTTGTGGGGGACGTGGCTGGATGCTGGATGTTGGGCAAAGATGTCCATTTGCACACCTGTGAGACCTTTTAAGACATAGGACAGAACAAGAGGTAGGAAGAAAAGAGGGGAAGGGGCTGGGGACCAGCTTTCCTGCACAGCTATGTTCTGGAGTATTCTTTTGAGAGACCAAGAATTCTCAATTTGAACCTAGACCTTCTAGGTATATGAATGTATATTATATTTTACCATTTTGTTAGTCCATCCATCTTTTCCTTCCTTCCTTCCTTCCTTCCTTCCTTCCTTCCTTCCTTCCTTCCTTCCTTCCTTCCTTCCTTCCTTCCTTCCTTCCCTTTCTTTCTTCTTTCATATATTTAATAGCTTTTCAGTCTACTTTATAACTTTGAAATTCTTATACATATAGTATGCAGGATTTTATTTGGACTCTAGTTCTGGGCTCTATAAATATTAGGGGTGGACCTATGTTTACACATAATAATTTGTCTTGAAATATACAAAAGAATATTTAAGTCTGACTTCCTGGGACTTACAATGCTTTGATAAATTTAAATGCTCTAAAACAACTTGAATCTGTTCCCCTGTATGATGACCAAGAGCAGGTTGCAAGCTGATTCTTTTTGTCTTTTTTTCTTTTGAGACAGGGTTTCACTCTGTCACCTGAACTAGAGTACAGTGACATCATCATAGCTCACTACAAACTCAAATTCCTGGGCTCAATCAATCTTCTTGCCTCAGGCTCCCGAATAGCTGGGACTATAGGTGCATGCCACCACACCCAGCTAATACTTTCTATTTTTAGTAGAGACAGCATCTCACTCTTGCTCAGGCTGGTCTCAAACTCCCAGCCTCAAGTAATCCTCCCTCCTCGGCCTCTATGCTAGCATTACAGGCATGAGCCACAGTGCTGAGCCCACAAGTTGATTTCTGTAGAACAATCAATGCTCCTTGATAAGTTCATATTGTTAGAAGGAGTTCGGCAGGTGCCCTGCTTTTCAGATTGGCAAGTTGGCGACAAAAAGTTCCAGCCCTAGAATCTGAAAATATATTATTCATTCTTGACAATCATTTAGCATGGTTAGAGAAATGTTCCTTTTAAAAGCTGCAAACTGGGCCGGGCGCGGTGGCTCACGCCTGTAATCCTAGCACTTTGGGAGGCCGAGGCGGGCGGATTGCTCAAGGTCAGGAGTTCGAAACCAGCCTGAGCGAGACCCCGTCTCTACCAAAAATAGAAAGAAATTAATTGACCAACTAAAAATATATATACAAAAAAAAATTAGCTGGGCATGGTGGCGCATGCCTGTAGTACCAGCTACTCGGGAGGCTGAGGCAGCAGGATCGCTGAGCCCAGGAGATTGAGGTTGCTGTGAGCCAGGCTGACGCCACGGCACTCACTCTAGCCTGGGCAACAAAGTGAGACTCTGTCTCAAAAAAAAAAAAAAAAAAAAAAGCTGCAAACTGAAAAATGTTCCTCTAGGTGGAACTAGTGTTATGACAATCGTACCATTCTCTGAATGCACTTTCAAAGTGGTGGATTGTAAAGTGTTTGCAACTGGGAGCTGGAGGTATGCCTCAGCTGGGAGGCATGGCAAGCTTAGCTTCTCGCCTGAACATAGAACTTGTGATAATAGCCTATTGCAATCCTATAAGGGAGAGGAACCTCTTGGAGAGAATATATGCAATTAAACAGCACAGGATTCAGAGCACATGACCAGTAACCTTTCATTTAGGATGAGTGAAGGCAAGGTCTGCTTTTTCACAGTATGTTAATCTATGTGTTTAGTATAGGACAACAGGTGACTCACCTATCTTGAAACGGCCCATGTAGTAGATCTGGGTGCTGAGGGCCAGAGAGGCCAGAATGTGGATTGCAGAGAAGATGACCCAGAACCACACGTCATTTTTTCCAAACACCTAGGAGTAAAGATGGAAGTTACCTTAAACTGGTGTTTTTCCCGGAGAACTCACTAAAATCATTCTCTCTCTTATGTAAGGATTCAGAAACTGAGCTGAGTGTGCATTGTGTTTTTTCCCCTTTCTCTCAAGCAGAACTCACAGGGAACCTACTGCACAGTGGGCAGGACGAGGAATGGCTAACTGGCCAAGTGGAAATCGAAAAGGGAAGAAATAGGGGAGGTAGCTGAACAATGGCAAGAGGTCTACAGTTGGGGCTGATGCTCTTCAAATAACTGAAAACAGCCAACACTAGTTGCCCATGCACATGTAGAAAGTGGTTTTTGTTCTTTCAAGTCAGTCTCTCCAATCAGGGTATATATCTCTATTCCAATTTCACGTGAGTCAGGCCCCAGCTTTATGTTAAAACTATTCAGGGGTACTTTTATAGGTGCCTAGTACATTATTAAAAATAACCAACTCAATAGCTAAATAAAAGTGTGCCACGAATGGATCAATGATGAGAGTATGCCATGAGCAGAGGATTACGGTTAATCCAAACCTGTTCACCTGAGCTCCAACAAACAAACAAACAAACAACAAGCCTCCCAAGGGGGCACTTTTTGAGAGCCAGACTGAAGGCAGGTGGAGAGGGACGCACCACTCCGAGGACGGTGAGCATGATGACCACAGCGAAGGAGGCGTAGGCCGAGTAGGCGCTGGCATTGATGTCCGGGTGGCGGGTCTGGTAGAGCTTCAGCATGCAGAGGCCCGCGATCATGTACATGAAGGAGGTGTCTGAGGACCCAGAGGAGGAGCCGAGAAGGTCAGGATTCAGTAAGCAACAGACAGATGACACTTTCTAGATTTTTCTTCAGCCTCTGAGTAGCCCTTCACTTCAGTCTACGGAGTACTGATTGCTGCCTGTGTGGAGACCTCCAACATGGCAGCCCCTCCAGACACAGTCTCCAGGCAGAGCCCACACACTGCACTTCTAAACACCCCCAAGGCTATTCTGAATTCACAGAAGCAAAGCATCTGATTTAACAAGTAACTCCTATTTCACAGAAGAAAAGTATTTCGATATGATAAATAATTGACTATCCTCACTTTCAGGGCTATTTGCATTTTAAATGCTCTTGTTCAACAACAATAACAAAAGAATCCCTAATGGTGATAGTTTAGGCAGCATGACAATAAAATGAGTCCCAGATGGGTGTAGGAGGTCATTCTCAGCATTCTGGAATATAACCACATTGATCACTGCACATACAGAGCTTTATAGCCTAGTGATAGAAAATAGCTAGAAATTAAACGTAGCTTAGCTGCATTAGAATTATGAAAATGCAAATTAAGACAACAATGCAGTGCCCCATATGACTCAACAATTTAACAAAAAATTTAAATGTCTGACGGTAACAAATTGTTAGTGATTATGTGGGAAAATGGGAACTCTCACACAACTAATGGGAGCGGGAATTAATGCTCTGGAGATAAATTTGTCAATTTTCGGTAAAATGGAAGCTGCACAAACAAGGTGACTCAAAATTCTATTTCTAGGTATCTCAGGGAGCCTCTCGCACATGTGCACAGAGACATATACAAAGATGCTCGTTGCAGCATTGCCAATAATAGCAAAATATTGGCAACATCTAAATGTGGTTCAATGGAAGAACTGATAACTGTAATCTGTTTTTATTATAGGATATGACAACTCTTAAAAATGAATGAACTCCCTGTCCTTGATTCATTTTTTTTTTAAACCTCTGTTCTGGCTTCTCAGTAGTGTCCTTGATTGAATATTGATAAACCTCGCAAACATATTGTGAATTGGAAAAAGAAGGTTGCAGAACACATTGTGATTGATTAATATCAATTTGCTACAAATGTAACACAATTATAAGAAGAAACTGGAAGGCAAATACCAAAGTAATCATAGTTGCTGCCTCTGGGGAGAGAGGGAGGACATTAAGCTTCCGAGGTGCTTCAAAACAGGGCCTCAACTTTATCACAATGTTTTCTTTCTTAAAAAGTAGACCTAAGGCAAATATTTTAAAATGTTGACATTTGTTCATCCTGCATGGTGAATGTTATTGTCTGTAGTTGTCTCCATGAAAGATGTCACCTAATTAAAAAGATTAAATGTGGCAGAGAAGTTCTGTGGTGCTCTGAGTTAGCAGGCAGAGGCCAGAGCACACACATAACATGACCATTTTAAAAATCCTTATCCTTGAGTGGAGAGGACATTGTTACTTGCCTACTACCATCAGCTCCTCCCTTTCTCCTTCTTAACAGCATCTCAGTGCTAACTCAATATCCACCCCCTTTTCAATTCAGAAGTGCACCCAGCCCCAGCCCCTTTGCTTCAGGAAAGCTAATCCCACCCTTGGCTCCATGGATGGGTCTGATTGGTCTGAAGGTGATCCCACCTCTTTTGCTGATTGGTGCAGCAATCCAGGCCCAAGCCAACCAGCACTTAGGGAAGGATTCAAAAATAGGGTCATGACTGTTTAAGCTACTGAGAGGTGAGGGGATGTTATCTGGGGCTTTCTCGAAAAGAAGCTTCCTTGCTCTTAAGTGAAGACTCCTGGGAAGCCAGCTTGCTGCCTCCTCAGCAATTGTGTATGTGTGTGTGGGAACTATTAATATAAAGTCAGGACCTTCTATAGCTATGTTTGCTACCATGAGAGAAGACAGCCTGAGGACAAAACCAACATACAGACCCTGTGCAAGCAAAGGGGTTACAGAGAAATGGGGCCAGAGCCAGGAGGTAGATCAACCACAATCCCTTTCTACCTCTGGACTTTCAGATTGTGAGCTGATAAATGTCCTTATTATTAAATCCAATCTGAATTGGGTTTTCTATTACTTTCATCCCGAAACAATCTAACTGCTCAATGAGGCCAAGTTATACCAACGGACCTTTCTAGAAGTCTGTGGATTCTATCTGACTTGTTGCCTAAAGCTTAGCCCATTGCCTGCTTTCAAATCTAGCCATGGGATCATCTTCCAGGGTTGAGCATTTTCTAGTCTAAAAGGTGGTCAGAGAGAAACAGTGGTACAACATGTGGAAACCATGCTCTGTGGTGAGGTGCTCTCAGATCACTTCAGCTCACATAAAATGCCATTTACGTCTTGCAAGCATGACTTTGGCATTTGGGGGATGGTCCCAGGATAAGACTCATAACTCAAACCTGTGTAGTAAATATAAGTTCTAATTACCAAATTGGAAGTTGGAGTAATTAGGGCAGACATGGTAACAAGCGCTGAGCACCCCTTCCATCATCAATGCGATGCCCATAGCATAGAAGAGACCGAAGTGTTTGGGAATCCCATACTCCTGAAAAAGGAGAAATGTGGTCAATAGAAAAGATACCAATTGGTGAATAATTCAGTTTGTCATTAATCTGGAAGCCCATGCTTCTGGCCCCATATGATTCATTACACATAATATATTATCACACCATCAAGTCAGATGTCCCTCCCTTTTGCAGATCCCATTTGGAACCACAACCCTTCATCGCTCTCTCCTCTGATTTACCCACTCTGTCCTCACCATAGCAAAGATGTCCTTGGCTTCCAGGGCTCTTCGATGGAGGATGTCCCGGCGCAAGACTATCAACAGGAAGAGGAAGCCCAGAAGCACGTGGCCCAGGTTACTGAGAATGTTGTTGAAGGCACTACAGGGATGAGTGAGAAGCCATGAGAGAGGCAAGGCAATCCCAGGGATTCAGAGAATGAATGAATGCATGAAGGAGCGAGTGAACTCAGCATTCAGCATTTTCTACCACTAAATATTTCCCTAAGGTTTCAGGATCAGAAAATCATTAGAAATCCTCTTTAACCTAACTCCTTTATTTTATGATGCTTACTTAGCCTATGACAATTTATCTGTTTCCTCTCAGGGATGCCTGCTCAGCTTCCTACCACCTGCCCAATCTTCTCTTGTCCCAGTGGCACTGGCACGGCATGATCTTGGGAAAGAGAGCCGCTCCGAAGGTAGGCAAGTGTTTCAGCCACACGGGGAGAGTGAATTCTCATAGGTGGACCCATGTTAAGTGTCAATTTTCAGCTCTCTAATTGCGAATTTCAGGATAAGTGTCAGCCGATCACAGCTAGCAGCTTTATTACAGGAAACTGAGGCTGGTTCATCCGTGGAGCAACAAGCCAGGCTCCCACCCAGGCGCATGCTCTTTCCACTTTGCCAAGTTCTGGTGGCGAGGGCATGGCCTTGGAGGGGTCCAGGCCTGACAGCACTAGCAGCTGAGGGACCTTCAGCAAATCCTTACCTGTCTTCATCTAAAACTAGGGGTAGGCCCGGCGCCGTGGTTCACGCCTGTAAACCCAGCACGCTGGGAGGCCGAGGCGGGTGGATCATTTGAGCTCAGGAGTTCTAGACCAGCCTGAGTAAGAGTGAGACCCCATCTCAAAAAAATAAAATAAAATAAAATAAAATAAAATAAAATAAAATAAAATAAAATAAAATAAAATAAAACTAGGGGTAACAGCGTCTGCCTCATGAGACTGTTTAATGGATTGAATGAGACAACAGGCTGCCAGCTCCTGCCTGTGAACAAATGCCCTCACGGCTGGTCCCTGACATTTTCAGAATCATCACTACCCTCTTCCCAGAAGCCATCCCCAGGCATGTTTCCCGGGGCCCTCCTACAGGAATGAGAGAAGCATACCTGGACTCAACTTCTTGGTTTAGTTCCTCTTTACCCTTGGCTGTGGTCGTTTTCCACAGTTATTTTTAACATTTTAAAAAACTGAAATCACAACATTAGACAGAAAGGCATCTTTCAATGCCTCACGGGCAACCAGAGGACTGGGTTTACCTCAGGACGCCCAAGGGGTGTGCACAGAGGAAGTTGTAGTAACAGATGTCCTGGTTGCCAGTGACATTTACCACCTGTAAAAGCAAGAGTGAGAAGAAGAAATGTGGTTTTTCTCGGTCCTCTGAGTCCCAGCCTGAAATCACAAAGACAGACAGGGCTCCTCCCGGGGAAGCTCTGCCAGGGATTTATGGGGTAACCAGTGCTCCTTCCCAGCAGGGATGCTTCACTGTCTGCCACTGCGACACCTACAGGTGCACTTCCCTTAATGTTACCATCTTGCGTGGAAGGGAAATAATTTGTGTGGCCCTTTACGCAGCCTCAAGGTGGAATTCAGCTACATGTATTTCCTTTGTTGTCATGATAAAAGGACTCTGAAAACATGCTAATATTGGGACCTGCCTTTTAGGACTGTCATGCTATGTCCCAGTTTCTAGACTAATCCTGGGGGATTTGGAGCTCTCCCATCCTCTGGGTGGAAATGGTAACCTCGAGCAGGTTTACGTGAGGAGATATATGCTCAGTTTTCCGTGTTTGTCACCATCTCTACCAAGAAACTTCCCAAACTACAGTACAGCTGTATCTTCTGACAGGGCCCCAAAGTATGCAGAGAATATTTAGATTATAAACAGTGTGGTTCTCAAATCTCCTGAAGTCCTTGTCCTCATTACATAATAAGTATGGAATTGACTAAATATTATTAGGCCAAAAGCTCTCAAACTTGGCTGTACATTAGACTCACTGGGGGTTTAAACAATACAGATGCCTCGTTCCACTCTTTGAGACTTTACTTTAATTTGGTGTGGGGAACGGCCTGGACATGGGGATTTTTTAAAGTTCTCCAGGTGACTTTAATGCACAGCAAAGTCTGAGAGCTCCTGCATTAGAAACCCTTTCAGCCTGTGCTGTTCTAAATGGGCTTTCTCATGTGTAATCAATTCTAGAGGTCACTTAAGTGAACCTGGACCCTAGCTAGCGTTTTATGAAGGGGCAGTGAGGATTGTCAAACTGTTTTAGTATTTATTTTGTTTGTAATATTTAAAAATTTTTTCATATTGTGTATTTTCTTTTTACTTGAATATTTTGTTATTTACTCTCAATGAGAAAGCACAGGCTCAATGAAACCAGGTTTCCTTGCTTTGGTCTGAAACTTTACTTTTTCTACTCATTATCCCATGATGACCAGAAAGCCCAGATGGGTAAATCACAGTGCAGTTGGTAGATACTACGACTGCATGAGTACAAGGTTGTAATTTCAGATTGGTAGACAAGATAATATAAGAGGTCTCAGAGCCCTTTGTGATTGAAAAATTGGGAACTAGATCAAAAGGTCAGGTAAAGATGAAGTCACAGTGAAGTCCAACGGGAACCCAATTGGGAAATTAATTCTTGAGCTGATCCCAAGTTATGCTTTTCTCCGTAAGTCACAGTGAAGACTTTCCCTGGGCAATAAAAGCTGGGACTCTGAGGATGGGGCAGCACTTACTGTTTGGTAGGTGATGACCAGCTGGATCACAGGCAGTGCATAAAACACAGCGATGGTGATGATGTTCCTGTGCAGGCAGAAAGAACCAGAGAGAGTTATTTCCAAATTAGCAATGGAATATTTGCTCAATATTCCACCCCATAGGTCCACAGTTAATTTGCAAAAGTATTTAGAAGCTGATTATGCGGTTCCTGTTTCTCCAGTCTTCCTCTCCCCATCTCTTGCTTTTGGGCATTGAGTCCGCAATATCTTATCTAAAGGGGAGGTGAAGAGGTAAAGAAAAACTCCTCTTGGCTCCTATCAGTTCGGTTGCAGAGGAGAACACTGACACTATCAACTGAAATGATGTATTTAAAAGTCGATGTTTGACACTCCAAAAATTGTAGGGGTTTTCCCCCTTTTCTCTTCATAAAACCATTTATAAAACAGTATAAATAATACCTGCTTCTGGTTTAACCAAATAATCAATGAGGGCCTATCTCTTTAGGATGTTGTTAGATTAAGCATCAGTGTGTAAGTAATGGGTGAAGGATCACTTGAAAGGGATGCAGTATCTCTTAGATACCTCAGTTCCAAACTGGTGGTCCCACTGTGAAATTCCATGTGGCCTCCCTGTCCCTTGTTTCCCTCTAATATCTGTTACCAACTAAAAGAATGGAAGGAGCTGTCACAAGAGGATAAAAGTCCTTGCAAGGCAGCTCAGCCCCTTGGCTGGGAGGGAGGCTGCATCCACGAGTAACCACTGCTGGTCCATGTACCATCGATGATCTATCATCACCTAAGCCTGAGCTTCATTAGACCCTAGAGTCTCGTGACATAAGTGGCAGTGGTTCTTACAAAGAAATGTTTACATTTACTTAAGGGAACCACGGTCCTGCTGCTCATCTACTTACCAAAAATAAATCTTATATTTTTTGCTGACAATCCTCCGGTCCTTCCTGGACAGATCTGACAGGTAAAGGAACATCTGAGATGCCAAATAAAAATAGAATGCAAAACTGTACTTGGCTTTTCGTGCATAAGATACAAAAAAGAGCTGTACAAATTTCAATTAAAATTATTAAAAGTATTCAAAGGATAAAATTATTAACATTTATTAAATTTTATTTAAAAATCAAATTAATTTTATTAAAATTATTGAAACTTTTCTTTTAATTTTGCTTTTCCCATGATACCTTGACAAAAATCCTAGTATTTCCCCTGGAATAGAAAGGATTGACTGAAAAAAAAAAAAAAGAAAAAAATGGATTGACTGACGTGGGCAATCTATTGACAGTCTTGGGTACTTCTCACATCTCAAGAATTGATTTCCCAGCTTTCAAAGCCTGTCCACTGTGTGGTTCTTAAATTACACAGGGTGGAAACTGCAATTCACCTTCACATGTTCTAAGTACAGCACAATATAATAATATATGCCAGAAAGAAATGAGCTTTACAACTGAAGGACGATATGTACAGAACCAGGGAGCTTTCCCAGGTACACCCCTCAAATCAATATTTTCTTCCATCTGGTTGACCCCTTCATCCTTATTGTCCATAGTTAGCCACTTCAAACCTTGAGAGTGTTTTAATGCTCTCTTCTCTTTAATACTCTCACTTTATTCCTTGAGAAAAAAGTGCTAATTTGCAGAGTATTGCTTTTAGTCTGTAGTTATGTTTCATCTAAGCACTGTGGGAACTTGACTTCCTCTAAAGGAAGTAAAGTAAAGGAAACTGAGGCATTGCTGAAATTTATTTCACTACCAAACTTTCTGCCTCTCAAAGGGTATGGCCAGGTAGAGGTAGGTACCTTGGTCCGGACGATGTTTTTATCACTCTCAATGTCTGGCATGGTGTCGAAGTCACTCTCCTCCACCGAGCTGTCTGTGTCTGACTGGCATGGCAGCCCACCGTCGGAGGAGGACATCTGCCTTCCAGGACTGGAGCTTGACTCATCTGAAACAGAGAAAACTTATCTGCTTTCAAAAGCCAAGAAGAGTCTATGAAGCCCATGCCTGTCTGCTAAAAGCACATTCTCCTGGAATGCGTGCAGACTCATTCCGGAAAATACCGTGTTGGTCCAAACTAACTCCTTACCCATGAGACATGTTCCTTCTCTCCATTCCTTCTTAATGGTTTTATTTTTCCTCTTCTCCTATTTTTATAATTAACTTGTCTATCTCTGGGGCTGAATACATATTAGAATATAAAGGCATCTGCTCTGATAACTATTTGGATGCAAAAATAACATTGTGCTTATGTTTAACGTTTCATATTTTAAAATATGGACATACATATATAATCATACACATGCACATAGCTATGTATAGCATCTATCACATATATGTGCAAGCACACACATATCCAGCAGCTATACATCTCTCACCAATAAGTATTTGTACACAGAAATCCCCCATATGCCACATCTATGATTATATAATGAAAACAACATTCTCAGGAAGAAGAATCCTTCTGTTCCCGTGAATGTTTCCCAGAGCAGATGGGAATTTGTGCAGCTTGATGAGCACATGAGCTGAGCTTACCTTCCGCTTTATTTCTTCTGTTCAGATGGTTTAAAAAAAATTCTGTTCTTACAGAACTAAAAATAAGTAGCCTGCACTGAGCCCACATGCTCCTCAAAGTTACAGAATAACAGGGCAGGAATACAAGATGCCCAGTCCCTCTACACTGACATTTTAAGGAGGACCATTCATAGGTCAAGTGACATGGAAGGGGCAGGCAGCTCACTGCGCTCCTACCCTAGCAAGGCAGGTACAGGGACTCTGTTCCTTTCAGGCCACGGAAGGAACACTGGGGTTTGCCATGTGACTGGGTGGCAGAGAGCAGGTTCAATTATGAAGTGAGCCAAAATGAAGGGTTGTTGGCATACAGCCATGTTCACCTGCAGCACTGCCTTAGTCTTTTGATCGCCCTTACTCCACTGAAACCAGAGAATGAAACAACTGGTCAATTTATGTCAGGCTCCCTGGGACACATCTTTCACTCCCTCAAACGGCTGGGTACAGAAAAAGTCCCCAAGGGACCCTCGCATTAGATGACAGTCATTGTAGGGAACTCTGCTCCAGTGTGGCTAGCAGATCCAAGAAACAGAACGATAGAACTGGAGAAAGTTGGAAGGAAGCTTCCAGATCCTCCAACTAATTCATCTTACAAATAAAAGACAATCTCATAGGATGACTGCCCGTGTGCTCAGTTATTAGTGGCTGAAGGGCCCTTTCTATCCTGTTCTCCGGAGAATGAGGAAATACTTCCATGAAGGACTCACGGTGGGAAATACCTATTGTCCCATAATTGCTCCCTTCAGGTGTGCTGGCAGCAATGGGATGTGACACCACCATATTTCCTGAGCCTGTTAAAAAAAGCAAAGAGGCAAACACTTTATGTTCAGTTTTAAATCGAGCAACACAAATCTAAGTAGCTTCAATCATCAGGCCACAACAATTCAAATTTGATTTTCCTTTTATTCTAATACAGGAGATACCAAACTATGGTTCATACACCAAATCTAGCCTGCTACCTGCTTCTGTACAACCTTTGAACTAAGAATGCTTTTCAAACTTTTATTTTTTAGAGATGGGAGTTTTGGGATGTTGCCCAGGCTGGTCTCAAGCTCCTGGGCTCAAGTGATCTTCCCACCTCAGACTCCCCCGTACCTGCGACTACAGGTGCCAACCACCAAGCCCAGCTGTTTTTAAAATTTTTAAATTGTTGGGGAAAAGAATAAAAAAGAAGAATACTATTTCATGACAGGCAAAAATCATATGAAATTCAAATTTCAGTATGCATATATAGAGTTCTATTGAAACACAGCCACACTCATTTGAGTACGTCTGAGGCTGCTTTTGTGCTGTATTGGCACAGTTGAGCAGTTGCAAGAGAGCCTGTAGGGCCCAGGAATCCTAACATATTTACTATTTGGCTCTTTACAAAAAAGAAGTAGCTGATTCTTTCCTGATAGCATTACAGAATCACAAGAATAAAGGGTCTGGAATTACTGTAACGGAAGCCACCATTGCACAAAAACAACAGTGATAAAACCCCAATTATCAAGCCACTGTAATTTGGAAGTTGATTTGTTGTAGCATTAGCAATATCCTAACTATTGGCAAGAAGCCCAGATAGGAGAAAGTTGCCGTACTCACTGGAGCAATAAATGATGACAATATGAACTAAGGATGTAGAGGAAGATAGGTTATTTGGAGGGATATTTAGGAAGTAGAATGGATGTATCTGTTGCCAACTGCTTGTTGGCATTAAGAGAAAAGTAGACTCTAAGAAAATACTCTTCAAGATTTTCCAGTGAAGTCCTCCTTGTAACAGAGAGAGTGAGTGAACTCATTGCTCTGAGAATCTGGGGGTGTCTTTGGAGTCATCCCACCACAAACATCCGAGAAAAATACCTCCCATCCTTCTTACTGGTTATTAGGCAAGATGCTAATCCATTGAGTTTATCCATTTCTAAGCATTAAGCCAAACTGAGCAAAGGGACCAGAAACCATACATTAGCAGGTGTTTAGGCAGTTTCTCTGACTCTTATTTAGTGCCACAACATTTCTAGGAGCCACACTCATCTATGCACACGCATTTCATTTCTTCACTGCCTTCTCAGCTTTGCTAAGGATCTGGGATATTGTCAGGCTGGTGGGAATTTCAATAAATTCCTCTTTCTGAGACATGAGATTGCCCATATCCCATGACAAACAAAAAAGTCTGTGAGTTAGTTAACTCACAGTATCTTGTACAGTTGGTCTGTATCTTGTACTGTTGCAGGAAAATATATTTTCAGTGAGGAAATACAACTGAGGATATTCTAACACGTCCTCACTGTAAATATACTTTTGTTTCTTCATTGAAAACAGAGTTCAATGTAGTTTACGGTAAAGCTACAGTGCTTAACACAAGCAAAAGAACCAAAAGCCTCCAACAATTCCTAGGTTGTCACAGTCAACTGTCTTCCTCCAGCTCTCAAATTTCATTTCCTTTGGAGGGCAGTAAAAATATTCAGTTTTGCAAGTCAACCTTGTAGACTTTATCATGCTTTTATATTCTTTGTGTAGCCAGTAATTTCCTCCATGAAGAAAAATTAAATCTTAGGTTCAAAACTTTTAGCCAAATGATGAGAGACAAATGTAATTGTCTTGGAGACTAATTTTCTTTCTCCTTTTGGTAGCTTTGTCAAGAGTTGGCTCAGCTGGACAGCAAGGCTTTTGGCTAATGCAGTATTCTTGGGCTGTTCCTCAGAATGTAGACCTTGGCCTTCAGAATGTGGACTTTGGCCCCCAAAATGCATACTCTTCAGTATTTTTACTAGGCTTGGAGATCTTTTGATATATCTCTTATTATTTAGAGAAATTAGGTGTTCCCTGGGCCTTTCTTGGGCTAACCCATAAATATGCAACGTGGCATAAACACCATTTATGCTTTTCACCCAACTTTAAGGCAAAGAAACAGGTAGCCATCAGACTCTTAAGTATATCCATCACCTTTCACAGTTACCTCTGTTTTGTTGTTATAAGAGTACCTAAAATCTACTCTCTTAGCAAATCTTTAGTATAGAATACAATATTTTAAACTATAGTCCTCCTACTGTACACTAGATCTCTAGAGTTACCCTATATAACTGCAAGTTTGTACATTTTGACCTACATCTTCTCATTTCCTCCTCCTTCTTTTTTTTTTTTTCTATTAGTTTGTTTTTTTTTTATTTCGGCATATTATGGGGGTACAGATTTTAAGGTTTCAATAAATGCCCATTTCTCCCCCTCCCCCCAAAAGTCTGAGTCTCCATCATGACCATCCCCCAGATGGTGCACATCTCACTCATTATGTATGTATATACCCACCCCCCTCCCCCCTCCCACCTGCCCAATACCCTATTACTGTAGTACCTATGTGTCCACTTAGGTGCTACTCAGTTAATACCAGTTTGCTGGAGAATATATCTGGTGCTTGTTTTTCCATTCTTGGGATACTTCACTTAGTAGTATGGGTTCCAGCTCTAACCAGGAAAATATAAGATGTGCTATATCACCATTGTTTTTTAGAGCTGAATAGTACTCCATGGTATACATATACCACATTTTATTAATCCATTCTCGGATTGATGGGCACTTGGGCTATTTCCACAGCCTTGCAATTATGAATTGTGCTGCTATAAACATTCGAGTGCAGGTGTCTTTTTTGTAGAGTGTCATTGGATCATTTGGGTAGATGCCCAGCAATGGGATTGCTGGATCAAATGGTAGATTCACTTGTGTCGCTTTAAGGTATCTCCATATTGCTTTCCACAGAGGTTGAACTAGTTTGCAGTCCCACCAGCAGTGTAGGAGTGTTCCTCTCTCTCTGCATCCACGCCAGCATTTGTTATTTGGAGACTTTTTGATAAAGGCCATTCTCACTGGAGTTAAGTGATATCTCATTGTAGTTTTGATTTGCATTTCCCTGATGATTAGAGATGATGAGCATTTTTTCATATGTTTGTTGGCCATTCTTCTGTCTTCTTTAGAAAAGTTTCTGTTCAAGTCCTTTGCCCACTTTTTAATGGGGTTATTTGACTTTTTCTTCCTGATTTTCATGAGTTCTAAGTATATTCTAGTTATCAGTCCCTTATCGGATGCATAGGATGCAAAAATTTTCTCCCATTCTGTAGGTTGTCTGTTTACTTTCATGACTATTTCTTTGGCTATGCAGAAGCTTTGTAGTTTGATCATGTCCCATTTATTTATTTTTGTTGCTGCTGTGATTGCCTTTGGGGACTTCTTCATAAACTCTTTGCCCAGGCCGATGTCTAGGAGAGTGTTTCCAACATTTTCTCTAGAGTTCTAATAGTTTCATACCTTAGGTTTAAGTCTGTTATCCAGCGTGAGTTGGTTTTTGTGAGAGGTGAAAGGTGTGGGTCCTGTTTTAGCCTTCTACAGGTGGCTATCCAGTTTTCGCAGCACCATTTATTGAAAATGGATTCTTTTCCCCAGTGTATGTTTTTGTCTGCTTTGTCAAAGATTAGATGGCTATATGAGGATGGCTTTATATCAGGTTATCCACTGTTCTACTTTCTGTTTCTCTGTATTTGACTATTTTTTAGATTCCCCATATAAGTGAGATCATACAGTGTTTTTCTTTCTGTGTCTGGTGTATTTCATTTAGCATGATGTCTTCCAAGTTCATCCATGGAGGACATGTTGTTGCGGATGCTGTTTTCCTTTTCTAAAGGCTGAATAATATTCCACTGTGTACATATGCCACAAACTTATCTTCTTAGTTGAAATAAAGACAGAGATTTTCCTTCAAAATATGAATAATTGATAGTAAATGTGTTACTTCCATGTAGTGCTTAAGAATATCTGTCAAAAGAGACAAGGAAGTTGAAGTTCACTTGCATCTTCATTTTAATAAACTCATGTTTTTAAAAAGGAAGCACAACTTTTGATTTTTAGATTGGCTGCTTGCCCACGAGTCCCTTTTGGGGTGGGGTCATGCTGCATCTTCTTTCTGTTTAGTTCATTGTGGGGTGTCAAGTAACCCTTGTGTTGGTCTCATTTCTAGGTGATGTGGTAGTCTTTTACATTTCCCTCAGTATCTTTCACATTTTTCTCTTTTTAAGATTAGGCTCCTATTTTCAACTGTTAACTTATATGCCCTTTGTCTAAAATGCAATTTAGAAAATTATTAAACATGCAAATAATAAATGAAGAATGACACTAAAATTATAAAACTCCAAATTTTTGGCATTTTGGTGTTACTGGAAGCCCTCTGATAAGGGGATTAGAAGTGTGTGTAGGGCAATGTTTGAGTTCAGTTGTGGCAGGAGATTGTTGAAACGGTTCCGTAGAAGCCAATGTTTTGCATGTGTGTAATCAAAAGAAAAACAAAAAGAAAAACTAAAATCGAAGCGATCACACAAACAAAAACAATCACTGTTTTGTTAGGTGGCGACTTCATTGAAAAGTTAAAGCCAGCTGTTGTAGGTCTGCTCAGACCTGATGAATTACTGACTTCCGTACTCCGCCCTGGCTCATAACTGAGCATGATCTGGTTGGGGTGTCATTGCTGGCCCTGTTGACTTTAAGGCAACTGCAGCGCCATGGGTTCTGTGACGGGCAGGAGCACCAAGATTTTCATGTGCAATACCATTGTCGGCACCCCAAAATGTTTTAACTCTGTGGAATTTTATATGCACAACTTAAATATGAGATTGGCCAACATGGGATAACAGTATTCTGTTAGTTATGCTTATGTCTCTGTCCTCTTTAAGAATGCAAAACTAAAGCATTTCCTTCCAAACTTCAAGTATGGTCTCGAAAGGCAAGCTATATCTTTATTTAACCATATAGTATTTAGAGAGCAGAATTAAACATACGCTATCAGTTTATAGGGCAGATCAGAATGTTCTGGCTGGGAATAGCAGACATATAAGATTGTGAATGATCTCATCTTAATAAGGAAACTTGTTTTGGTGTGTTTTTCTCTGAGCATGAGCCCCTTGCCATCTGTCTACTTCACTAACATAGAACAGGATAGGCTTGCACGCTTGCTTTTTGTATTATACGTGAGGAGAAAAATTTCATTTCATTCTGAGCATGCCTGGATCTTTCATGGACTTCATATTTATAGTTGTTCTGGCTCCCTTATGTCCCTGAAGACTCAGGAGGTTGGAAGCTGAAGAGGGAGTCAGAAATGATGTGCACTGGCTGCCATGACATTTTATTTTGATGCCAGTTGGCTACCTACCCCGACTAGTCTCGTGCTTTGTTTCAAAAGTTGAGAAAGTGAAGAAAATCACTCATCTTTGCAGAGACATGTAAAAGTAACATTCCTCTAGGAAAAAAAAAAAAAAACTGGGCAAGAAAAGTCAAAGAAATTTGGAAAAAGAAGAGTAGGAAGGCAGGAGCAGAATTGAGAGCCCTTGCCACAGAGCCCGATGGTGGCCTGTGCTCCTGGCATCCTCCAAACTCAGCATACCCGTTGTCTTCTCCCCATTGGACCCTGCTCCTTGCTGAGAGGCTGATTCGGTAACAGCTCTATCCAGGGGAGGGTTGGGTTGGCCACTGGTTCTCAGGTCTACAAACTTGTCAGGCTTGTCAAGCTCTCTCATGTAAGGGAGGAATCTCCTCGTATGCTGCACCCCAGGTTCGTGGTGGCAGCTCATGTGGTCCCAGAGGCCTGTGGGGAGGCTTCGTTAGGATTTCCATAGAGGCTCTTCAACAATGATGTGAACTGCGGGGTTTCTCTGCTGATAGAGCAAGTGGAGGAAATGTTTTCAGAGCACTCTTTCTTGGTACCCTTCAGGTGATCACAGAGGCCCTGTCTTCAGTATTAAGTACCGACTGGAGGATGTAGTGTCCAGTCATTCAATCCACAGTAAAAATGTCCCTTCAAGGCCTCTGGAGCAGCTCTTTCCCAACACTGTTTCCCTCTTACCCAGCCTCCAGGGTCTCATCTCCTTCTTCATCCCATGAGGTGTGAAAAAAATCCTTTCGCTTTCCAGTATAATTGGAGCCAACACCTACGTTTTTCAAATACAACTTAATTAAAGAACTGCAGGCATATCAAAGAAAAGAATGCAAAGTAGCCTCCAGATTTTCGGAGTGCAGCCTTCCTATCACTCTCCAGCTAGAACAGAGGCGCCGCCAACTGGGCAACTCACAGGACCTGGTTCCCCGTCCTCCACCGCAGCCACACCTAGCGTGAAAGTGTCAGGCCACGTTCTTCAGATGTCTAGCTCCACGACGATGTGGGCAGACAACATGTGAAGTCCGGTGGGGTTCTCTTCCCCTTTCAGAAGCTTCTTCTAGCATTTTCTCTGGACACAATTATACGGCATTTCCTGTAGCTCTGAGCTCCAATGAACTTCCTGTGCCGCACAGACACCCTGAACCTGGCCTTGGGAGGAGAAGATATTTTTGTGTCCTTGCTCCTCTCCAAAGGTTCCTCCCCTGGATGTCTCACATCAGCGTTCAGATACGGTCCTCACTTGCCTCTGTCTCTTGCTCCTGGATGATTTCTCAGTGCTATGTTTGAAATGCTCAAAAAAGTCACTAACTGGTTCTTCCCTTGGGCAGAGCTTGTCTTCTGCTCTTGTTTTAAGCATCCAGGTCTTGACTCACTAGTGGTCACCAGTGGAGCTGGTGCCATCCTTCCCTGTGGCTTCTCTGCATTACAAAGTTTCCTTATTTCCCTCCTATTTCAAAGCCCTTTGTGTGAGCACTCCTGTTCCCTACTTCCTAACTAAGCTGGCATTTTGTTCAGTTATCCTCACTTGTGCCTGGCAGCTGCTGCGTTGGTCAGTAGTTCTCAAGCAGAAGGAGAGCGGGGACAGTCTTGACAGACATTTGGCGATGGCTGGAGGCATTTTTAACTATCACAAGGAGGGAGAGTACTACTGGAAGTTAATGGGTAGAAGTGAAGGATACTATTAAACATCCTGTAATGTACGGAATAGCCCCCAACAGCAAAGAATTATCTGGCTTGTAATGTCAGTAATATTGAGTTTGAGAAACCCTGGTCTCACAGAAAGAGGACCTCACCCTAATCTTAAAAGTTTAAGTTTGATGTGTAGGTAAATCTATTCCTTTGCAGTGACTAGTTCAACAACTAGTTCAATAAGTATATGATATATTCTAGGCCAGTGAAACATGAGGATACGTTGTCGCTGGCTTTGGAAAAAGTGCTTCCCTCTGAAGTTGTCAGGTGAGGGTGTGAGCCTCGGCCCAGCTCATGTCCAGCCCGGAGAGTAAACTGGAGCCAAGAGAATGGCAGGGAAATGGACCAGAGCTGCTGGATCCAATCGATCCTGAAGTCCATCCTTCTGCTCAACTTCCAGGGATAGGAGTCTCTTTACTGATTAAGCATGTTTGAGATACATTTTATTGTTGTTGCTGCTGTTGTTACTTGCAGCTACATGAATCTTAATGACACATCTTTATTGTTTTTGGTCAAACACTTATTCCTGCTTGCCATCTGAAGGGTGCCTCCAGCTCTTAGCTAATTTCCAGAGGCTTCCTGATCCTGAACTATGATCTGGCATAAGTCCTAGCTCTGCCTACTTATGTTTCAATGGTTCAGGAGACCCTTCTGAGCATAGAATCTTTTAATTATTATGATAATAATAAAAAGAATTCACTCATACAATAAAATATAACAGGCCACCATTCAGAGTGTACCTAGTGGGATCCAACCAATTGAATTTAGGCCTAAGTTCAACTACGCCTAAAGTAGTAACAAAACCTGGGAGCACTGTAGGAAAACAGATGAGATCCAGAAAGAATACAAATTCTTTTAAGCATTTTATGACTAAAACGGAAAGGAGCACTTAGCATTTTAAAGCCACGGAGCAGGTGTTCTTTTACAGTCTTTTATACTGGCAGCTGAATGTTTATTAAAACAAAGTGCCTGGGTGGCTGGAAAAATAGACATGCTGACATTAAGGAAGTTGAATGTAAAAAATAAAGCAAGCTCTCCAACAAAAGGAGAAATGTTCCTGGTGGGTGGGGGTAGGGAGTGAGTTTACATCTCTCCAAGATTCTGTGGACTCATTTAAGTGTGGAAAACATAAAATTAAACATCTGCTACGTGTGACTTAAAAATCAAGTCCCACTTCCTCATTTCTTTTCCAAATTCTCACTGTATGCCAAATAGCTTATGAGCATTGATTAACTCATGCTGATTTAGACTTTTCGAAAATGAGGACATTTACATTTTTTAAGTTTTGTTCAAAAGATCAGGCAATTGAATTCCTTTGTTCAAACTCTCAGAGTGGAAGAAAGGAAATATGACAATGGTTGGAGATTTGATTACTCTGGATTCCCTAAAGTTATTATACTTTTTACTATGCTTGCTAGCCTCAAATATTTCCATTGTCTAATTACTTAAATTTAAAAAGCCTCTATCTCAGTTTGGGAAAAGTAAATTCAGTATTAGAGTTGACATGGTAAGTTCTTCTTATTGTTCACAAATCAGCTTTGGGATAAGAACAGGATGAACAATTATGTCTTAGAAACAAACTTAAAAAAAAGACGAATGGCTGGCAAATGGTCTGTGGATAACTACAAGGGACACTCCAAGTAAAGGTTTTTAGTGTGGGCTCCACATCACAATAATTATTAGTTACAAAATTGCTTCTCACCAGCTCTGCTTGCCATAGAAAGACTGCAGATTAGACTGCTCTATGGCATAGAAATCAAGGAAGTGTTCGTAAATTGCAAAAGGCAGAGAGACAAAAGCAGCACCAACTGGGATGTCACCATGCTATTGGACATCATTTTGAATTGACACCAGGGATTTTTCTTACCATCATTGGAACCAAAGCTTCCATCGATGGATTTCCTCTGAAACCTGCAAACAAGCACATATACATACTCCTAAGGCAGCGAAAACCTCCGCATTTTACATTTGTTCCCTATAGACTTTGTTGCAGATTTGTCTTCTAGTATCTCTTAAATTTTTGGATGGAGAAATTGGAACCCTAACACATTACTGCTGGTGGGAATGGAAAACGGTGTAGTCACTTTGGAAAACAGTTTGGCAGTTCCTCAAAAAGTTAAACATAGAGTTACCATATGGCCCAGCAATTCCACTTCCAGGCATATGCATCATTCATTCATCCATCAATTTTCAGATATAATTCACATGCCAAAAAATTCACCCTTTAAAGTGCACAGATCAGTAAGTTTTAGTATGTTCAGAAAGTCGAACAACTATCACCACTGCCTAATTCCAGAACATTTTCATCGTTCCCAGAAGAAATCCCAAACCCATTAGCACTCACTCCTGGTCCCCACACCCCCAGTCCCTGGCAACCACTAATCTACTTTCTGTCTCCATAAATTTGCCTACTCTGGACATTTTGTATAAATGGAATCATACTATATGTGAACTTTTGCCATATGTGAGCTTTTGTGTCTGACTTCTTTCACTTTGGATAATGTGTTTAAGGTTCATTTATGCTGCAGTGTGTATCAGTACTTCAGTCTTTTTATGGCTGAAAAATATTCCAATGAAATGTATATAGCACATTTCATTTATTTATTTGTACTTGATAGATATTTTGGCTGTTTCCACTTTTTGGCTACCATGAATAATACTGCCGTGAACATTTGTAAAAGTTTTTGTGTGGAAATGTGTATTCAATTCTCTTGGGTTTATACTTAGGAGTAGAATTGCTGAGCATGAGGTAACTCTATGCTTAACTTTTTTTCCAAACTGTTTTTCATAGTGGCTATATAGCAAGAACTGTTTTACATTCCCACCAGTAATGTATAAGGGTTTCACTTTCTCCATATTCTTGCCAACTCTTGTTATTTTTCATTTAAAAACTGATTATAGCCATCCTAGTGAATGTGACATTTCATTGTGGGTTTTTTGTTGTTGTTGTTGTTGTTTGAGACAGTCTCCCTCTGTCACCCTAGATAAAGTGCAGTGGTGTCATTGAAGTTCATGTAACGTTCAACTCTTGGGCTCAAAAGATCCTCCTGCCTCAGTCTCCTGAGTAGCTGGGATTATAGGTGCATGCCGTGATGCCTGGATAATTTTTCTATTTTTTAGTAAAGAGGGGGTCTTGTTCTTGTGCAGGCTGGTCTCCAACTCCTGGCCTCAAAGGAGGCCCCAGCACAGCCTCCCAGAGTGCTAGGATTATAGGTAGGAACCACTGCACCTAGCCTCATTGTAGTTTTGATTTGTATTTCCTTAATGGCTGATGATGTTGAACATCTTTTCATATGCTTATTGGCCATTTGTATATCTTCTTTGGAGAAATATATATTTAAGTCCTTTGCCCATTTTTAGATGGGGTTGTCTTTTTATCATTGAATTGTAAGAATTCTTTATGTAGTCTGGAAACTAGACTCTTACAAGATATGTGGTTTGCAAACATTTTCCTCCCATTTTGTGGGTTGTATTTTCACTTCCTTGATAGTGTTTTTTAAAACGGAAACGTTGGCTAGGCATGTGGTTCATGCCTGTAATCTTAGCACTTTGGGAGGCTGAGGTGAGAGGATTGCTTGAGGTCAGTAGGTCAAGATCAGCCTGAACAACATAGCTAGACTCTGTCTCTACAAAGATTAGAAAAAGTTAGCCAGGCATGGTGGTACATGCCTGTAGTTACAGCTACTCAGGTGACTGAGGCAGGAGGATCACTTGAGCCCAGGAGTTGAAGGTTACACTGAGCTGTGAAAAGATCACTGCACTCTAGACCAGTCAATAGAGAAAGACTCTGTCTCAAAAACAAAGCAAACAAAATAAAACAACTTCCCCACCAAGAAAAACCCACAAAAGTTTTCATTTTTATGAAGGCCAATTTATCTATTTTTTTCTTTTGTTACTTGTGCCTTTGGTGCCTAAGAGATTATTGCCTAATCTAAAGTTATGAAGATTTACATACCTATATTTTCTTCTAAGAGTTTTATAGTTTTGGCTCTCATAATTATGTCTTTGATCCATTTTGAGTTAATTTTTGTATATGGTGTATAGAAAGAAATATCATTCTTTTTCATGTGGATATCTAGTTGTTTTAGCACCATTTGTTGAAAAGAAATATATATTTCTTAAATATCTTTCTTATATATTTAGTTAAATATATTTCTTATATATATTTCTTCATTGAATTGTCTTGGCATCCTTGTTGAAAATTGACCATAAAGGTTTCTTTCTGAACTTGCAATTCTATACTCTTGATCTATATGTCTTTATTTATATCAGCACTAGAATCTTGATTTGTAATAAGTTTTCATATAAGAAAGTGTAAGTCCTCCAATGTTCTTTTCCTTTCAAGATTGTTTTGGCTATTCTGGGACCCTTGCATTTCTATATGAATTTTAAAGCCAGTTTGTCAATTTCTGTAAAAAAGCCAGCTGGGACTTTGATAGCAAATGTGTTGCATCTGTAGGTCAATTTAGGGAGTATTGCTATATATATTAGTTTCCTATTGCTGCTGTACCAACTATCACAAATTTAGTGGCTTAAAACAACACAAATTTATTATCTTATAGTTCTGGATGTCATAATACTAAAATGTGTCTTATGTGGCTAAAATCAAGGTGACCCAGGGCTGTATTCCTCCTGTATTCATTTTCTGGCCTTTTCAAGCTTCTAGAGGTGTTTCTTGACTCAGGGCCCCTTTCCTCTATGTCCAAAGTACATCATTCCAACCTCTGCTTTGTCATGTCTCAGATCTCCTTCTCCCTTTGACCTTCTTTTCTTCCTCATAAGGATCCTTGTGATTATATTAATATCAGGCTCATGTGGATAATCCAAGATAATCTCCATAACCTCATCACATCTACAAAGTTCCTTGTGACATGTAAGGTAACATATTCACAGGTTCTGAAGATTAAGACATGGACATCTGTCCACTACACCATCTTAAAAATATTAAATCTTTCAATCCATGAGTATGGGATGTCTTTCTATTTATTTAGGTCTTCTTTAATTTCTTTCAATGATATTTTGTAGTTTTCAATGTACAAATCTTACACTTCATTTGTTAAGTTTACTCCTAAGTATTTGGTTATTTTTGATGTTTTTTGAAATGGAATAGTTTTCTTAATTTCCTTTTTTAATTGTTCATTGCTAGTATATAGAAATACAACTGATTTTTGTATGTTGATCTTGTATTTTACAATCTTGTTGAACTCATGATTTCTTTCTGGAATGATAAAAATATTCTGAATTAAATAGTGGTGACGGTTGTGCAACTATGTATACTAAACATCACTGAATTGTGTACTTCAAAGGGGTAATTTTATGGTCTATGAATTATATCTCAATAAAGCTGTTATTAACAAGCCAGGTATATTATTTGGGAATATCTGTCAAAAATTAAAATATGAATTACCCTCTTCTCCCAGAATGAGGTTGGTAGGGGAGCAAAGTTGGGGGCCAGACCTGCTCATGTTTTGGTACATGTTCTTATTTACGTCCAGATGGAGACCTTAGGAGTTGCATACCTTGATCCCGGTATGTTTGGTAGAAGAACTTCTCTTTATACCTCTTTTGTTCCCAGTCACACCAAACTTATCTCTGCCTCAGGGCCTTTGCTCTTATTCTCTACCCAGGCCCCCTCTCCCTGCATCCTTAAGTGGCTGGCTCCTTGCCACTCAGGTCCTGGTTCTGAGAGGGCTTCCCTGTTGACCAAATCAAACCCAAAGCCCCTTCCCCAATCCAATAATTCTGTCTCACACCACTGGGTTCATTTTCCTCTTGCCACTAGCTGGAATGATTATCTTTATTAATTACTCACTTCCTTGTGTGTTTCTCCCCTTTACAGTATAAGCACTATCAGAGTGGGATCTAGACTGCTTTGTTCACTACTGTATCTCTAACCTCTAGGACATGGCTGGCGCATAGGAAATGATAACTAAATATTTGTTGAATGACCAAAGCACATCACTAAGGAGAGTAGATAAAAGAAAAAAAAAAAAGAAAAGAGAAGAAAAAGGGAAAGCAGTTATGATTTGGCTTGACTCTTCTAGCTGGCAAAAGAGGCTGTGGTAAAGTTTCTTTTTAAAAAATTTAGTGATATTGCCTGGCAAGCAATTATATGGACTCATAGAAGATGATGTGTTTGGATTATGTGTTTGTATTAATGGGCTTTACCCACATTTTGCACCAGGTTTGGGAACTGCTAAAAATTTTTCATTAGAGCAGTTAAATGATTTATAAAGCTAGGAAGAGGCAGGCAGTATACAGTGAATAAAGGGAACAATAGCAAATGAGAACTATACTAAATTGATTGCAAAACGGCTGCATCTCATCTTGTATCTAGCACCTTCAATCAGCCAAAAGGTAGCATCTACATCTTCATCTCTTGAATCTAGACTGGCATCAGGACTTATTTTGGCCAGTAGAATGAGGGAGAAGTGATATTGTACTCCTTCTGAACCTACATCTTAAGGAGGCCGTGCACCCTTCTGTGATCTCTCTTACAGACAAATTAGCCCAGGCCAGCCTGATGGAAAAGGAGAGACCAAGTGCAGCTGAGGCCAGCCTAGGAGAGCCAGTTCCTGGCTGACTTGCCAGCAGATCACTCCTGGATGGGATCTCTGAGCCCAGCCTAGATTAGCAGAACTATCCGGCTGACCCATAAACTCATATAAACTTAAATATTTATTGCTGTATGCCACGGGAGTTTTTGTGGCTTTTTAGAATGTAGCATTATTGTAGCAATGGATAACTAGTAGAAGAATCAAAGGCAAGGATGAGTACTTAGGATTGGACAGTTTGGACTGGATGTCTGGCAGGGTGGTTGAGTAGAATAAATAAGAGAACACATGTGCCGTGCCTGGCCCAGAGCCTGCACATTCACTGTAGTGGGCTTAATAAATACATGTTGAATGGACTGGGGCTGGGGGATACGAAGGGAACAGTGTTTAAGTTCAGGCCAATACAGCATGAAGACATTTAGGATTCTCAGCTCCCTGAAGGTAGGGGCTATGTCTCTTATCAATGTTTTCCATCCTGATCTCATAGCATGTACTACAAAACCCATATGTATTAATAATAAGGTACAGGAGACTCGTCAAGTGAATGGCATTATGCTGAGAGAACTGGCTTCATATGTTTTTGTAGAAAACTTTGTTATTTTGCTTTTTTAATGAAGGATGAGTTCTCCTATTAGCATTTTTTCAGTCTATTCCTCTGTTTAGAGTGCCAAATAGTTCTCATGTCTCCAGATTTCTATTTCCAGTTTATCTATATTTGGAAAAAAAAAAAATCTATGCTTGTGCATTCAACTGCAGCAAAATAATCTGCAAGTTAGAAGTTTTAACAGTCTTATACCACAACTTTCAAAAACTGTGCTTGCTTCAGTTGGCTAAGCAACAACTGCAGAGAGATTGATGACTAGCTATTAATTTAATTTTTTGTCTGTTTATATGTTAATTATGCATACTAACTAACTAAAGAGGAGCAATCCTGTTTTCTAAAATCTAAAACATCAGGAGTAGAGACAGCCTTCCTATGAGAAGCAGAAGAGAGGAACTTCTTTTCCATGACATTGGAGCTCATCCTAGGCAAAATTGGAAGCATTTTGAATGCTTTTTCAATCAGATCCTTGCTAGGGTGCCAGTGGTCTTCCCTCACATACCCTGACCTCCAGACCTATCCTGATCAGCCTCTTCAGACCTAAGGCTCTGGATCCAGACTGCCTGAGTTCAAATCCTAGCTCCTTCATTTCCTGACTGTGAATTCTTGGTCAAATGATTTAATCCCTCTGTGCCCCAATCTCTTTAACTGTCACATGGTGATAATTAATTGTACCCACCCACTGTTGGGGGCACCCCAGAGGAGATAATCTACTTAGAGGCTCAGCATACTGCCTGGCACAGAGCAGGTACTTGTTAAATATTAGTGACTATGACTTGATAAATTAATTGAGCTGCTAATCAGTTAATATTAATGCTTTCCAGGTATAATATTTGCCTGTAGCCTGGGTTTTTGTTTTTCACTTTTTGTTTGCAAATAATCTCAAATTTATAGAGAACTTGCAAGAATAAGAATAGAACATTGAACACCCACGTACCCTTTACCTAGATATAGCTATTGTTAGCATATACTCCACTGGCTTTTATCATTCTCTTTCTCCATATGTGTGTGTGTGTGTGTATATATATATATATATATATATATATATATATGTATGTATAGAATATAGATATGATATATGTATCAAGATATATGTATATGTATTTTATGGATTATTTGAAAATAAGTTGCATACATCATGGACTTTTATCTCTAAATATTTTTTAAAAATAAAGATATTCTCTTACACAACCACAATACAGTTATCAAATTCTACAAATTTAACATTGATGTGATAGTCTTATCTATCTGTATTCCAATTTTGTCAACCAACCCAATAATGTCCTTTATAAGTATGTTTTTCTTTTAGTACTAGAGCCTGAGATCAAGGATTGTCTTTAGTTGTCATATCTCTTTAGTCTCCATTAATCTGGAACACTTTCATAGCCTTTCTTTGTCTTTTACGACACATTTTAATGGAATGTTTTCATTTGAGTTCCCTTAATTTTTCCACATGATTAGATTCAAAACATGCACTTCTGGAATGCCACATCAGTGACACTGTGTCCTTCCCAGGGCGTCAGTCTGGGGGCACACAATGTTCACCTTCCCCGTGGTGATACTGATTGTGATCACCCAGTCAATGTGTTTGATTTCTTCATAGTACATTTACTGGTTTTTTACTTACAACTATTAAGCAGTTTTTGAGGATACACCTTAAGGCCTTATAAACATCTTGATTGTCACCCGATTTCTCCCCCTAGATTTAGCATCCATTGATGATTCTTAACCTGGTCCAGTCTTAAATATGATGTTTGCAAAATGATGATTTTTTTTTCCAATTCCAGCACTCCCTCCATATTTACCAGTCAGCCCTTGGCATCCTGCCATATGAAGAGTTCTCCCTTCCACTGCCAGTATTTGCTAAGGGCTCCTTTCCCCAATGGGAACCTGTTTTAGTAAATTTGTTGAATTCATTGAGTGTATATCTGAGGTCTTTCCTTTCTTTATGAATATAGGCTCATGAATTTCAAATTTTTCCCAATGGTTTGTAATTCATTATTCTCAATAATTTTGGTGCTCAAATTGTCCCAGATTTGGCCAGTAGTCATCTACTGTTCTCCAAAGCAGTATCTCATTGCAAAAGATTCACAAAGGTCACAGAGGGGAGTTATTTTTGAGTCAGAGGTAGCCCCCCACCCCCCATCATTAAGATAGGTAGTTGTACCATTGAGGTAGACATAAGGTCTTTCTCCAGATGGAGTTAATCTTGGCTAACAGCCTCAAAACCCTAATGTGGCTTTGTTTTCTTTACGTGTTCAAGAGGAGAAAGAACATTTGTTTACTGTAAACCTCCAGCCATTCTTTTGTAGTGGTGAAAGGACAGCACGACAAAGAATGGAATTCTCAAGGTTTGGCCCTGCTGTGAGAGGCCAGGGAAGCCTGGTGCTCTTTTCATCAGGGGCTCCAAACTCCTGTGAAGGGAAATTTCCTTGCTCACACTGCAGCACAATTATCTCCCCTTTTTCCTCCCAGGGCACATATACTGCAAAATTGTTGCCACAACAGCAGGAAAGCTCCTGGTAATGTGGTATCGAAGCAAATTACTCCTGCTATCTATTGTACCTCAAGATTTATTTTAGCCATTAAATTTACTTTTTGATAGAATGTTTAAGGCTCTTTCTACACCTCCATGTTAGGAAAAACTGATCAGTTCCTACTTTCTGTAGGATTTACAATGAGTATTTTCTGGTCTAAAAAAATATACAAGTTGCCTTTTTTGTTGTTGTTGTTGAGGTTTCATTGACTATGGAAATAACCAACACTCTGCCGGCACTTACTATATGCATACTGGTGTAAACACTGCAGTGATATAAAACTCTGTAAGGTAATTTATCTCTTTTTACAGATGAGGAAACTGAAGCACAGATAGTTAAGTGACTTGCCCAAGGTCACATAGTGGCTGAGGTCGACTTGGAGCCAGTGACTCGGCTCTACAGCCCCTGCTCTGCTCTAATCACCACACAGAGACAGGCAAAGGGGGTTAACGTTTCTGGAAACCTTTAACCTACCTCACACAATGAACAAACACAACGAGCAGATATCCCACATAGAAGGACAGGAAGATGAAGACGCTGAAGAGACTGGATTTCACATAAACGGATTCTGAGGGGAGAGAAACAACTTTGGTCAGGTTGTCCTCAGGAGCAAAGAAGATTATGTTTGAGACAGAACAGCTTAAAGGGCCCACCTCCATCACACCTATTCTTAAGTCCTAAGAAATTCTCATTCAGAGCAGCAATGCTCCTGGAGGTCACCCAGACACTATCTGAAGGGACCGTCTTGCTAGCAAAATAACAGAAAAGTGAGCTCGCTCTCTCTCTCTCTCTCTCTCTCTCTCTCTCTCTCTCTCTCTCTCTCTCTCTCTCGGCCTTTGCACCAGCACTTCTCTTCTCTTTTGAGTGCCTCAACACAGAACTCCTCTCTCTTTTCCCCTCTATTTGCCTTTTCTCTTTCCCACTCTTGTGCTCTCTCTCTCTCCTTCAAAGAAGATAAAATAAAATTTATATTTGTATATCCTTATCTCCATGCAAGAAATATTTCTCCACCCATGTTGTGAGCACCTGCTGAGTTTTCCACCCTAACGTTATCCATGAGTGGCTGCTTTTCACAGTGATGACTTCCCAGTAGAAGCTGGGAAGGACTGCCTGTATACAGTTTCATAATGGAGTTTCCTTCCTTTTTGGAAGAGATTTCACAAAATGCTCTGATTCTCTTTTCTATCCCTAAGGTAAATATACTTTTAGTTTTCTGATGATGATTTTCTCTGGAAGGATGATATTAGTATTAAATTGTATTATAGATTTCCTGATGCAGGAATCTCTCCAAAACTTTCTGGAGCTAACACTGACCTTTGATAGAAGGAACAATGGTCACTTTAAGGTTCTTTGCTCGTTGTAGATTCCAGGTCTGATTCTCTTTTTCTGGTTAAAAAAAAAAAAAAAAGAACAAGTCTCAGTGAATCAGATACTAGATTCTTGGCCTCTCTTTTGAACAGTTGTTAAAAAAAAAAAAGTCCAGAATTAACTCTGGCTGCAGAATCTTATTTTAGCAAGAACTGGAGGAAAATCCAACCCCTAAACCTTCAAACTATCTAGTATCCATTTTGGTTAAGACTCTCTCCATTTGGCCTTTGCTTGGGTGCACTTTCGTAGCATCTAGTTGATGCATGTGAGATTGTAGCTCCCTTCTCCAATGAAGGATTGACCCTGCCCCTGACATCCACAGGCATCTGAAGAAAACAGCTGCAAAAATAGAAAGCTACCTCTTTCTTTGGTTTGCATTTTTCTAGCCAGTGAGTTTTTTCCCCTTATATAGTCATCAAAGGCTTGTAGTTTACAAGGAACATTGGACATTGGTAAAACTCTAGAGGTATGTGATTAAGAGATAAAAAACATACCAGCAGAAATTTCACCTAAATACCAAGGGAACCATATTGCACTCCACCTTAAACATCCTCTGTGTTGGTCACACATCGTTCATCAGTGGCTGGTGGTCTGTGTTGTCAATAAATAGCCTCTTCTATTTCCAAGGTAGTTACTGAGTAGTTATCCATAACTATCTGAATTATGCCTAAGAGCTCATGCAACACCTTATCATTGGGATAAGTTTTACATTTGGCTTTCTTACTATCTTGCAAGGTACAATTTGGGCAACTGGAATGGAGAACTCTGAATTTTCCTTGACATCTTTGTGGAAATGATGACTACTCATAAATATAAGTGGCTCCATTACTGCTAGCTACTGATCTTAGGAAATGAAACTTGATCCTTTGTGTAAGATCATTACTTCATGGCAGCAAATATTTATTGAGTAAAGAGTTAACTGGGTGAACTTACCTTACATGGCGTGAGGGAATACAAGACTTTGAAAAGATGAAATGGACTAAATGATATTTTGTAGTGTCATTAATACCTTTAGATGTATTATTTTCGTCTTTTTGTTTTTTTCTCAAATATCTCTCAGACTGCCTTGACAAGTTACTGCTGAGGGACACTTACTTAGTGGGAACTAGAGATGAACTTTTGGTTTCCCTTTCATTGCCTTCCTTCATGTTTTCCTTCCTTCCTTCATGTTTTCCTTCCTTCCTTCCTTCCTTCCTTCCTTCCTTCCTTCCTTCCTTCCTTCCTTCCTTCCTTCCTTCCTTCCTTCCTTCCTTCTTTCCTTCCTTCCTTCTTTCTTTCTTTCCTTCCTTCCTCAACTTGAAGACAAAGGCACCCTCAGGTTTTTCTAAATAGCTACGTACTCCTCATGAGCTCTTACCCTGGATGAAGAAAGATCCTCCACAGGCATAATCTTCAGGCTTTATCACAAACACCACGAAGAACTGCTCTCCTGGAAAATCCTTCTTCTGCATAAGACATAACAACCTTATGATAGGCAGGTAAGAAAGATAGCGAGAGGAAGGGAGAAAGTCCCTGAGGTTAGGGGGCAGAAAGAAAGAGGAAAGAGAAGAAAGTAAAGTTCAGCCCTGCCCTCTAACTCTTTAGAAAGGACTTTCACATACCCATGATCTACTCCAGATTATCCGCAATGAGATAATTGTCACATCCAGGAAATTAAAGTGAATAGATACACTGTTCTGATTTCAATCAGTTTTGTGCCCATTTGAGTGCTTAGAACTATAACAGACACCATATAAATAGTATGTCAATAACTTGTGTTTAATAGTTAATACTGTATATTAAAGTTTTATTTTAAAATCTAATGTAGCATGCATGAGGGATAAATAACTTTCTAAAAGTCATTCAGTCAATAGTTAAATAAATAATTTAGGTTAGAGAGGGAAAGGACTCAAGTCAGATCTGAGTTATCGTCCTGGCTTTCACTTTCTCTGAGGCCTGTTTCCTCATCCATGATGAAGTGTGGTTGACAAGATGCTCTTTAAGATCCATTATAGTTCTACAACTCTGTCTTTTCTCTTAATCATCCCCAGATTTCTGTTATCACTGAGAAAATGGCCCAAGATTGAAGCATGGGTCCAAAAGAGAAGTAACAATTTATTGGCAAACACATCCAAGGTAAACATGTACTAATATGCTTTGCTCTTCATTAATTTAGTGTCCTGGGTTATATAAAATATGAAGTTCCCTATTATGGTTGTTTTATCATCCTTTTTAATTTGGGAACACCTAATGCTGGAATGCTAAGGAAGAAATAAATTCTAAAACAGGAGCAGATATTTGTGATATTAAATCTGAGGCCCTCAAAAATTAAAGCCTAACTGATAGAAATTTTTAGGTCTGATGCATAAATTATAATTAACTTTTCTTCACTCTTTACTTGTTTTCAATAAACAGTATCACCTTACCCTAAAGAACAGGTCAAGTTGCAGGTACCTCAAGTAAATATCACCCCAAAGGCAGGGACAGAATCCCTTCACAAATATGCTGACATGGTGTGTGTATGTTTTTGCTAAAGAATGACCACTGAAATGATCATTTAATTACAAATACCAAAAGGGTACACTGCTGCAAAAATATGGTTCATATTCCTTTGAACCTGTTTATTCTGTCCAGAGTTGAAGTCTTTTACTTCCTGATACTGGTATAGAATATAATTGCTTTAAATGGATATAATAAACTTCACCCTAAATTGGCATGCCCAATGAGGAGATTGGAATTCTGGCCCTACATCTTTAAGCAATCTGCCAGATGTATGTCCCATTGCACCAGAATCCCCATGGGAAAAAGGGTACCTGGCAGAGTAGCATTGTCTTCCTTTACCCAAGCTTTGATTTCAGGCGTAGTATAATAATATTAGTTTTTAAACCAATCAGAAAGGAAGGAGATCCAAGGCACACAGTGGATGGCCATCCCACTGGGGTGCCGGCCTAGTAGATAAACTGACTATCAGTTGAGCGTTGTCGTTGACAATAATGACCACAGAAGTGATGTCTCACCTGTAGCGTGATGGCTGCTTTCTTGGTCATGGACTGATAGACACCATTAAATTCCACGTTGTGGTCGAGATCATACACCGGGCACTGTTGCATGCATGGGAGATAAAAAGGAAAGCACCCCTAATGTCATATAATGTCATGCCACACCCAGGTACTGTCAGGGCCTTTCACCTGGATCACAGAGCAGGGGGGCCCTACTAAGACAGAAACTGTGAAAATTTCCCCCCCAAGAATAGTCATTAAATAGTCCTAAAACTTGGTGCCTTCTCCTCTAAAGTCAGTCACCTTATATTGAAAAGAACTATAAACGGGTTGTCTTAAAGAGTGTAACATTTTTTCCCATTTTTTGTTAACACCTCATGAGACAGAAAGGACCCAATGTTACAATAAAAATTTAAAAACAAATGGTAGGTTTCTATTTTATTTCTCTGTGGAACAGAGACAACTTGGTCTTGTTTGTTTTTTGTCATGATCCTCCCTCCCTCCTTCCTTCCTTCTCTTCTTTGTAGATTTTGGTGAGAAGTCAATTATTCCCTATCTCTCTAAATCAATGTCCGAAAACATGGACTGCCCACTCCATGTTCACAGATACTATTCTTGTTATTTGGCAGTTTGGGGGGAGATACACAGTTCCCACCCCTCTCTTTCATTTGCTCTGGGATAATGCTAATATAATGCTCTATATTCCATACTAGGCTGACAGGTTGTCGGCACTCACCATGATATTCTGGACTGAGACAACAGAACATGGATAAGCCATTTCAGACACCACTTTAATGATGACTGAGTCCACGTCTTTGGGAAACTTGTACAGAAAATACTGAGAATAAGAAAAAGAAAGACATTTCTTAATATTTTCAGTATTATAGGATTGTTTCCTCTACTATCAGATGCAAAATTCATATGTAAATTTCAGTGAATCTCCATTTATTAATTCAGCCAGCCATTTACCTCAGATATGTTGGGTAACTAATTGCTCTGTGCAGGGCCCTGTGCCAGACGTTAGGAACACAGTGGTGATAAGACAAAGTAGCCGTTTCAGCCAACGTTGCCATTTCGTTTTTCTATGATATGATCATTTCTTTCTCAACCAAACTTTGCCACACTTCAATCCATTTCCTGATTAAGAAACTCCACCCCTACCCCTCTGAATTAGAGGTATGCAGGATATAGCCTGAGACAAAATTTACTTCTGTGTGGTCATTGTGAAATATGAAGCTCCATGTTGAAAAGCAGGTAAGCCTGTTCTTCAACAATTTTAACTGCCTTCTCATAGGCAAGAATTAGCACTTGACCAATCCTTCCCCTAGATCTTCTGTGAAAGACTCTATTTGTTGGCTGGAAAGTACTGAGAAGACATTCAGATTCAAAGATCAAGCCCTACATATAGTCCCTTGAAATATGTTCATAACATTTCTTTTTCTCTTCTCTTCTCTTCTCTTCTCTTCTCTTCTCTTCTCTTCTCTTCTCTTCTCTTCTCTTCTCTTCTCTTCTCTTCTCTTCTCTTCTCTTCTCTTCTCTTCTCTTCTCTTCTCTCCTCTCCTCTCCTCTCCTCTCCTCTCCTCTCCTCTCCTCTCCTCTCCTCTCCTCTTCTCTCTCTCTTTCTCTCTTTATCTTTTTCTCTTTCTTTTTTTTTTTTTTTTTTGACAGAGTCTTACTCTGTTGCCTGGGCTAAAGTGTTGTGGCATCAGTCTAGCTCACAGCAACCTCAAACTCCTGGACTCAAGCGATCCCCCTGCCTCAGCCTCCTGAGTAGCTGGGACTACAGGCATGCGCCACCATGTCCAGCTAATTTTTTCTATGTAGTTTTTAGTTGGCCAATTCATTTCTTTCTATTTTTATTAGAGATGGAATCTCGCTCTTGCTCAGGCTGGTTTCGAACTCCTGACCTTGAGCAATCCGCCCACCTTGGCCTCCCAGAGTGCTAGGATTACAGGCGTGAGCCACCTCGCCTGGCCTTTCTTTTTCTTTCTTTCTTTTTTGATCCTATTCCTTCTAAGGAAATATTTCTAATTGAAAGAGGTTATACTGTTTACCTACTTAGATTATGAATCTACTGGAAAAATCTATGAACTCTAAATTGTAAACATGTTGCTAACGATGAGGAAAGGGGAATTCTGCCCAGTAGTTACAAATACAGTAACTGGTTGAGAAGCTGTGTTAAGCTTATGATAAATATTTTGAGGGAACCAACACAAACAAGCTTAATATCCTAAGACTCTAATAAACTTACCACTTTAAAAGAGAGGCAAAATATGTTACAACTTAATTTTGTTTTCCAACATCTTCTTCACTAACACTATTTTGAGAACTAGGGCAATAAAAATAGAATGTGTTTCAATAATCCAAAGCTTTCTAATGGGGAAAAAAATCATCTCAAGATTAAGGAGTGTCATTAATGATGCTATTTGGAAATCTATTCATACCTCATAACAGATGGCAATACCCCCAAGAGCCCACTTCATTTTGGAGCTTGATTCAAATACATATAATACAGGGCTCTTCAGAAGATGAGTAGACTGGAATCCCTAAGAGGTGTTCTTGGTTCTCAGGGGAACCATATTTTGTAACTCAAGAGCATTATTATAATTACTATTAGCAATAATGAACATCATATATGTTCCTATATATGATAGTAACTGATTTTGTGTGAGCAGTAAACACCTACTGGAGCTTTAACTAAATGCCAAAGTATTATCAACCTTGTTTATCTCTGGGTTAACATAAACCCCAAATAAATATTTTGATCCCTGCCCTGACAATCAACTTTTAACAAAAGAAGCAAATGACAAGTATCCAAAGAAATGACTGGAATTTAGGCTAAAAATTACCAGCTGGGGCCTGTTTACCTGCCCAGTTTCTGCAACCTCCTTTTGTCTACAGAAATAGAGGCAGTGATTGACACAGGTTATCTGAGAAGGTGCAGTCCTTTGGGTGAGTTCATAGAAACAGAAAACCTTTCCCGAGTCAAAGAGGATATAAAATACAAGCCTAAAATGGGAACAATTAAGAGTAAAGTGAGACTTTCATAGATATCATGGAATTTGTTTTGTTTTATTAGTGTGTTTTAAGAATATTTTACTCCAGTTTGAGGTTTATATGCAAATTATTTGGGCTTTACTATTTACATTTTTTTAAAAATAAAAAGAAGCCATAATATATAATTGTCACTGACTTTTCATTCCATAAGCTCTTCCGTTATATCAAATAGCGAATACAACATTCAGTATATCATATTTTTTATAGCTTTGTGCAGAACTATTAGACTGTACTTTTTCTGTAGTTGGAATGAAATTTGTTCCCCTTCTTTTTTAGGTATCTCCCATTCCACCTTGTAACTAGTGCTTTCTAAATACTTGAGATTAAATGGTCAATAAATGTTGAGGGCAATAGATTGTGGGCCTGTGGGCCTCTCTTGCCACTGGGTGGCAGTATATATGTACTGCAGAGACTTTCATTGAATGGGGAAATAAAACTCTAAAAAATGTGTGGGAGTTGGTTCGTATAGGTTTGGGAGAAATGATTGTTCTGAGTCTCTTCTGAACTCAATGTTCCACAACATTAGAGTGGCAGCTTTAAATCACCCATGATGGAGGTATTTACACCACAGAAATGGGCAATCACTACAAAGGAGAGCTTTCTTTCTGAGAACCAGTTGTTAAATATTTACCAGGACATCAGTGATTGTAATAAATTTACAACAGGTTAATATAACATGTTGCATGTGGAACTAATTTATTTCACTCATAACAATAAAAATTAAAATCAGTCTTATTTTTATTGCATTTCCAGATCAGTTCTTATTTGTGTAGCTGTTTAGTGTCAGTCTTCCACTTCCTGTTCCCCTTCTTTCCGACTACCAGATCCATAATGGCCGGAGTTGTGTCTCTCTCTACTTCATCCTTGTGTCCTCAGCACCAGGTATGGTCTAATCAACTGCACAGGGACTTGGCAGTCTCAATTCTCAAGAATGACCAAACTGGGGCTAGGGATTGGCACAAAGTAGGCACAGGATTTGCTCAATGAAGGTTGAACCAAGGAACACCTGAAAAAAAATATCATGCCTCCCATTTTACACCAGTTAAGTTGATAAGATTAAATGTTGTTGTATCCAAAATCCCAGTAACATGAATAACAAACCAGAATACAAATATATCTCAAGTTGTGAAAGACTAATAGCAACACCACATGCTGACTCTGCCTGTTACCATGGTTTCTTTGGGCAAAACCCACAGGTAAATGCTTGATAACTCTTGGAACCCTTCACTTACCTGAGGTTGAGAGGGGCTGGCAGTGAAGTGAAAGGCAACATTTGTCCTGAGAAATGTACATGGGAGAAGGGAAAGGGGGAAAAGTGAGAGAAAAGCATAAGTTAGCAAGCAAAAATTATTTATTTAACAGAAAGCCATCTTAAACTAGATATGAGGAGAGCCTAACCCTTTGTGAAGGGAGCTCTGGTCCTATCAAACTGCCAAAATAAACTGCACAGGGACTTGATGATCTCAACTCTGAAGAATGTCCAAACTGGGGCCTGACATTGTTTTGTTTTTAAATATTCATGGTATCAGACCTACATAAAAGTACTCTGTTTACATTTGTAGCCACTTTTGCCTTGGGACTCTTAAGAAATCAAGCACAGGGTTTAGGTGTCAGAAGTGGGCTGAAAGAAAGGGAAAACACAGGTTCGAGGTCCTTTTGGACAATGTAGATACCACTTCCAAATAATTTTGATGGATCTATGCCACAAGATCATTTTTCACAAAACATGGTGAATAGGTAACCACCATGGGACTGTCCCTGGGAATAGGAGTATGTGCTTCCTGCTCCCAACCACCTCCCCAATTGCTTGCCATGCCAGCTGAAATTCTCAAAATTTTATCTTCTTTGGGTTGGGCACTGCTTTCTAAGGCTCTCCTTTAAAATGTAAATACTGTCTGGGTGCAGTGGCTCACACCTATAATCCTAGCTCTCTGGGAGGCCGAGGTGGGCAGATGGGCGGATCGTTTGAGCTCAGGAGTTTGAGACCAGCCTGAGCAAGAGCGAGATCCCATCTCTACTATAAATAGAAAGAAATTAATTGGCCAACTAATATATATAGAAAAAATTAGCCGGGCATGGTGGTGCATGCCTGTAGTCCCAGCTACTCGGGAGGCTGAGGCAGCAGGATTGCTTGAGCCCAGGAGTTTGAGGTTGCTGTGAGCTAGGCCGACGCCACGGCACTCACTCTAGCCTGGGCAACAAAGCGAGACTCTGTCTCAAAAAAAAAAAAAAAAAAGTAAAATGTAAATACTACCAAAAGAATGGAATGACGTTAGTTTCCCTCTAATTAGTAATTTACTGTGAATTATTTTATTGGATACTTTCATTTCTTCTGTGAAAGACAGCAATGATCCAGGCACGGGAGGAAAGGAGAGTGTGAGGAGCATGCAGGACGCACACATTTATCAGGGAGAGTGCAGTCTGCAGTGAGCATCTGTGAAACAGTTGAAAAGGTTTGAAAACAAAAAGACAAATTTGGTCCTCTCTATACTTTTGTAAGGGCTGCTTTCCAGCTCTTGCCACATCGCTAGCTGTGAAGCTCACTCACACAATCCACTATGTTCTCAAATCCCTGGGCTGCTGAATCATCATCCCTGGGGGGGGGGGGGGCGTGCTCCCACCATTCCAAGGCAGCCTGCATTTCTGGGCGTCTGAAACTGAACTTCTTCTGGGCTGCCCTCATCAGCTTTGTATCCTGGGGCTCTCTGAAGATTCTTTCCTTCCAGTTCTAATTTTTCTCTTGTAAAAATTAAATATTTTTTTAAATTAAAGATTTCTTTAGAAAGGGCATGTCAAAACATTTAAGCAAGAAGTATATAATTAAAGGTGCTATTTAGAAGTTATAAAATTTGAGCACTATTTTATAAAGGTAATGACACCACCATTTAGGCTGTCATTGGACCAGGCTCAGAATTCAGCTTGCAACAGTGGATTCAAGTTTTACATAACCGCTTTCCACAGAAATCGTCGTCAATGTTGAGGGTTGGTTCTGTGGAAGCACAGTTGAAAACTCCTGGCCTTAAGCCAAAGTCAGTGTCAAACCCAGTTGTATTTCTGCTCCAAAGAGACCACAGCCAGAGTTAGGACCTGTGGTGCCATGTGTGGGCTGAGTAGGGCCCTCTTAGCAGTCTGGGGAGTGTCACCTGCTGTTACCAGGACGACATGGGGCTTTCAGTTTTCTTTGTTGCCAGGCCAGAGGAATGAAGAGGACACTGATTTTCTTGGCTAGCAACAGACAGCATGAAGCATGACATTTCCAGAAGCAATCTGTGTTCTTTGGCCAGGTTTTAAACAATTTCCCCCATCACTTGAATTTCAATTGTAATACTGAATGTATGGATATTGATATGCACTTTCTGTTTTTTTTTTCTTGTTCTTTATATTTTATTTGCTAGTACAATGCATGTAAACTTGGAAAGCATATTATTGTCTTGAAGACTATCATATAGCCCTCTCTTTCTCATGGAGTCACCAGTATGCGCAAAATAAACATTGGGTCTGTTGCAAATAAAACATTCTACTTCCTTCCACATGGGCCCTAACAGAGGTGGGGGAAGGTTTATTTCATCAACGGTCATGAATCAACAGAGGCAAAGCTAACTGCAACTCATACACCTTTAGTTTTAGAGAAAGAAGCGTAAAAATTTCACCTTATTTATTTCAAAAATTAAACAGAGGAAACAAATATTTAATCAATAAATATAAGAGGCTAAGAAAACACCTTTGTTTCCTTGTTTGGGCTATTTTGAGGAAAGGGAAAAGGGAAAAGGAACAGAAGGAGTCAAGAGTGTTGCAGGTGCAGATAAGGAGACCGGAAGAAGAGGCAGAAAGGGGCCCATGGCAGAGGCAGAAAGAGGGAGAAGAAATACAGACGAGAGAGGAATAAAACAAAAGAAAGACAGAGAGATGGGAAGAAAGGGTAAGTGGGAAGAGAGGCAGGGACAAAAGTTCAGCAGTTTGCAGGTGAGAGTCATGGCATGCTATTCATCCTGTATTACTAAGCCCTAGCACAGAGTGTGGTGGGAATTCAAAACCCCCACTTTGCTTCTTGAAGGAAATTATACCTACTATTCAAGTTGAGTATGGACTCCAGAATATCCCCCCCTGTTATCTCCTTATTGCCATCTGCTGTGAACGCCCTTCACTACCCCAACTTTTTCACCAATCCTCTTGTCATCTGCAACCCTCTGCCCCACATCCTTCTCTCTGGTCTAAGTATAAACTCTGCACTCAGGCATTGAATTCCTATCCTTGCTACCGTCCTCTGGGACTTTGCTTCTACAAACATCCAACTTTCCTATGAATTTAGTCTGCCTTTCTACCCCTTCATTTATAAATCTACTCTAGTCTCAATCATTTTCAAAATAAATAACAAACAAAATATCCCCCCAAAATGCCTCTTTTATCCTTGTATCTCCCTCCTTTAATGCCATCCTATGTCCTCTCTCTCCTTCACAAACCAGGTGCTTCTGAGAGTATTCTACTCTCATCTCATTCATTCTTTCCTCTACCCATTCAAAGAATCAGGATTCTTTCCCCATCATCCCCTTGAAATTGCCTTTGCTAAGAGAGTAATTGTCACCTCCTGTGTTAGTTCAGGATGCTATAACAAAATACCATAGACTAGGGGGCTTATAAAAGACAGAAATTTATTTCTCACAATTATGGAGGCTGTGAAGTCCAAGATCAAGGTGCCTGCAGATTGGGTCTCTGGCGAGCACCCACTTCCTTATAGACGGTGCCTTTTTGCTGCATCTTCACATGGTAGAAGAGGCGAAGAGTCTCTTTTAGGCTTCACTGATAAGGGCACTAATCCTATTCATGGGGGCTCCAAACTCAGGGCCTAATCATCTCCCCAAGGCCCCACCTCCTAGTACCATCAGCTTGGGGATTAGGATTTGAGCATATGAATTTTGGGGAACACAAACATTCAGACCATAGCTCATTCTAATTGCTAAATCCAGTCACTTAACCCTCAACTATCTTTACTTCTCTGTGACATTTGACACTGATGACTCCTCCCTCTGTCTTGAAACACTTTCCTCCCCTGGACTCTGTGACACGTACTGCCTGGGTTTTCTCCCTCACATCTGACTGTGTCTACTCAGCCTCTTTCCTTAGCTGCTGTTCCTTAGACCATCCCTTAAATGCCCCACAGTCTTGCTCTTGATCTCATTTTCTTTTGCCCATATATTTGTATATTCAGCTGTGATCAATACCACAAAAATGCCAGTGAATCCTGAGTCTCTATGTCCAGCTCAGGGCCATCTCTTGAACAGTCACGGAACAGTGATCACCTGCTGGGCTTCTGCACTTGGCCATCCCTCAAGTTCCTCAAACTCCTCGTGATCAAAATGGACTGTGATGCCATTTCCCTGATCCTGCCACACCACATTTCTTTGTCAGTAAACATCACTAGAATTCCAATGTCACTGTCCAGTCATCTTGGACTCCTCCCTCTCTGTCACCTTCCACAACTGATTGGCCACTATGTCCTACTCATTCTATTAGTATAAAAGTAATCTGCTCCTATCTGAAGCACCAACTTTGCCCAGTATAGCATCAATAAGAAAAAAAAAAGAAAAGTAATGTTAAATCTTTACTGTAATCTCCCCGCAAATACCAAAGGGTGATTACAGAGAATGACACATAGCAGAATGCACTAAAAGCCTCTTACCCATCCATTTCCTCTAAAAAGTTGACCACTTTTCACAGCATGGTGGTCTAGCTATCTCATTCTCTCCTCTCTCCTCTCAAAACAGGCTTGAAATCCCTACATAGAAGGTTAGAGGAGGGTGGAAGCCTGCAAGTATTCATGTAGGACTATATTTTATACTGCCACATATATTTGTTGAATTTGGGAATTATCCTTGTGTGCATCATATGCCTCTTTCTCTCCCTCATGACTTTGTTGTCGCCATATACATTCAAGTTTTAACCATTTTTTATTCTTCTCTATTCAAATAACTTTTCATTTGCCTATTTGCCTCTACTCTTTCCTTTGTCCAAATTGACCTTCAACACTGCCACCAAAGTCATCTCATCTCTATAAATCAGATATGTTCACGCTATTCTGTTGCTTAAATCCTTTACTGGCCCCATAACCTGTAAGGTGAAGTTCCAACACCCTAGTCCAGCATCTAAGATCTTAAAGACCAAGGTTGGGTACTGTCTGTTTCTCCAAGTCCTGTCTTCTGTAGCTCTGCCTCAGGCACCCAGAAATCCTGAAGGGTTTCTACTTCCTAAGTGCACTAGTCTGCTATCCATGACTCAGACCTCTCCCCTGCGCGTCACGCTGGCTATACCCAACACTCTGCCAGACATCTGTACTTCAAACTCAACATGTCCAAAAGTGAACTTAGCATCTTTTCCTTCCCTCTTCAATATTCTTGTTTTCATTTAGTGGCACCACCATTTATAAGCTACACTGTCATTCTTGTTTACTCTTCCATTTCCCTTTCCCCTTATATCCAATCACGTTTTATCAATTTCACCTCCTAAATTCATCAGTTCACCTTCTCATTATTTATCTTGACCACTGCATCAGCCTTCTAACTTCTCTGCGTCCAGTCTTGTCCCCTTCAAATCCATTCTTCACACAAGTGTCACAAAGTAGACAACTGTCTAAATGTCTTAACACAGCCTCTAAGCTCCTCTCACCCAGGGTCATATGCCTGCCAGCTTCTACAGCCTCCTTCTGTTTCCTGCCTGCAACTTCACACTGTAGGACTCTGAACACCCAGGCCCTGGAGTTTGGGGGAGTGAGTAGTGGCAAAGACGCAAGGGTGTGTGGAGAGGTGTGGGGGATAGGTAGATGGCAGGGAGCAATGCTTTAAGGCAGAGTTGTTTTATTTTTAAAGATGGATTTAAATAAATAAATGCCTTATGGAATTGAAAAACATTTAGGGGAACATACAAATTGGCGGAACAGTTTTAACAGAAAGTAGAAATAGCATGTTATGGTGGGAAGAGCTCAGAACTGGGAGTCAGAAGTAGAAATTTGTCTTAATTTTGCCCTTTCCTAGCCCCGTGAGTTTGAACAAGTCACTCATCCTATCTGGGCATCAGTTTGCTTATGTGTAAAAGTGAGGTGGGTGGATTAGATTCCCAAAGGTCCTTCAATTCTTAAAATTTTATGATTTTAGGGGAAAAATTCCCCCAAACATGTTCCATATACATTCTAATCTGCCACTCAAAAATGTACAATAGAAACTGCAATGTTAGAAATTTTGAGTTAATTCTTCAGTGTTTCGAACAATACCTGGAGCCCAGTTCTTACCACAGCCCTCAGCTCTCCCCCCACGCCCCGCATCCTCTGGATTTCTGGGTCACCAGGGAGGAAGGGCCACATACATCTCAGCTACTAACTCTTCTCAGGTTTATCTTGGTCTTATAAAAGTCCTTGTAACAGTGAGCATTTTGAAATGCTCTCAATGCCTGGTTGCTGTGGCTAAGTTATATTTTAAGAGGCAAACACAGCAAACAATGTGAGGGAATAGATTCGCAGTTTCACCAGCATGCAAATCATTCATTAACACTCGCACAGAGCTGTGACCTTATGACTTCAGTTTCACAGAATTCAGTTCCCCAAAGGGTCTGATTAACCAGCCCTACAATTCAAGTGCACCGTCGCCAGCTGTCACTGACAGGTCAAAGACACACAGAGACCAATCGGTAAAGACAAGGTTTCTCTGAAGTTCAAACTGCACTCTGTTCAAGTATTATAATGTGCTTCCACTCCCATCAAATGTATATGCATGAATTCCTACAATGTTAAATATTACACATAGTTTTTAAAATTATTATATTAAACTTAAGCACCATATTTAGAAATTGTTTAGGGTAGTGGTTCTCAGCACCGGCTGTACATTAGAATCACCTGGGGGAACTTTAAAAACTATACCAGTGCCCCAAACTCCCCACTAGAGACTCTCATTTAATTGATCTGGGTGGATCTTATCTTTTCCTGCTTATTTTTGTGGGGAATAGAGTTTTCTTTGCTCTTGAAATCATCACATCATTTTTTTCAGCACCAGAATTAATGGGAGGACTTGGAAAAAATGCTGTGACTACTTCTCCATCCTTCTGATCAATTCATTCGTACCTCTGTCCATCTGTTTCTATGGGTACAATGCTATGTCAAGGGGAGTACAGAAGACCAAGATAAATATTTGATTCCTGTTAGCAACTCCACTGGCTACAGACCTCGTTATAAACTGCCTTAGAAAATTTAGAGAGAGCTTTACAATAGAGCAGAACATTCTGATCAGAAATATAAGCTGTAAAAGAGTGGGAATACTAAATAGTTTTAAATTTTATTTTTTTAAATTAACTTTTTAAATAAAATATAATACACATAGAGAAAAGTATACAGTTATAAGCATATATCTGAATAAGTTATCACCAGGTAAACATAGCCATGTACTTGTTCTTTCCTCCCCAAAGATACCACTGTCCTGACTTCTAACATCATGGAATAGTTTTGCCTATTTTTAAGCTTTTTTTTTTTCTTTTTTTTTTTCATAAACATACAGAACAGGAATAAGCTTTATATAAATGGAATCCAACAGCATGTGTTTCTTCTGTCTGACTTCTTTTGCTCAACATTGTAAAATTTATCCATGTTGTTAGGTATAGCAACAGTTTATTTTCATTGTTGTATTGTATTCCATTGAATGAATCCCACAATTATATATCTAAGAGTTGGATATATAACTAGGAGTGGAACTACATTGTCAGGCCTTTCAAATTATAGCAATTTGGTAGTCGTAGTAGAATCTCGTTATGGTTTTAATTTATATTTATTATAGCTAAAGAGTGGGGTTTTTTTTTTTTTTGAGACAAAGTCTTGCGTGTCACTTTGTCACCCAGGCTAGAGTGCAGTGGCATCTCAGCCTAGCTCACAGCAACCTCAAAGTCCTGGGCTCAAACCATCCTCCTGCCTCAGCCTCCTGAATAGTTGGGACTACAGGCATACACTACCACATCTGGCTAATTTTTTCTATTTTTGGTAGAGATGGAGTCTCGCTCTTGCTTAGGCTGGTCTTGGACTCCTGACCTCAAGCAATCCTCTCTCCTTGGCCTCCCAGAGTGCTAGGATTACAGGAGTGAGCCACCTCGCCCAGCTGAAGCTGTGTTTTTTGACCATTTGGGTAGCTTGCTCGGTGGAGTACCCAAGTCTCATGCCCCTGTTTTTTCAGCAGGCTTGCCTGTTTGTTTTATTTTTTAAAAAAACAGGAACAAAAGTAACACTAGTCACTCCAAAGAAGGACAAAGTCACATTCCTACCTATATTCCTAACCTGGAAAGAGAAAACTGAAATAGTAATAAGTTTAGGAAAAATAGCTTAAAGTCTTCTTTAAAGCAAAAACAAAACTTCCTCCAGGAGTGTGGTGCTGGTTAGTTACAAAAGTACCCAGTCACCAGTAATTCTTGCCTGGACTACAGACTGGACAGACCCCTCCCACAAATAGCTCCTCCCAAGCAGATTCACCTATGAGGCCAACTGCTCTTAGCCGCTGTACCAGTCCCCTACCGCCTCCCTATTGCATAGATAGCTATGGGCAGGAGAGTACAGAAGGTGAGAGGATAATGTGCTAAGTGGATAATTTCCTTCTAGAACGGTAATCTGTAAGGATGGACACCGAATTGAAGATCAGAGAAGTAAACAGAACAAAACCACCATGAGTCCTGCTTACCGGAGCTGGAAGTGCTTGAGCTTGGTGACCAGCAGCTTGTACTGGGCGCCCAGTGGTGCCATGGATGCTACATCTACAAATATCAGTTGCTCCAGAGGTCCTGTTTCGTTGGTTGCTTCTGAGGGACATAAAGTGCGGCTCACTTCCTGGTAGTTATAGCTCCTCTGGTATCTATAGTAGCCAATGGAGGAAAAAATCAACAAGAACAAAAAAGAGACTCCATGAATGAGCAGGGAAGCCTATCTCCAAATTTGTTTTCAAGTCCTTATGCTTTTTTTTTTTTTAGACAGAGTCTCACTCGTTTGCCCTGGCTAGAGTAACAGCAACCTCAAACTCCTGGGCTCAAGTGATCCTTCTGCCTCAGCCTCCCAAGTAGCTGAGACTAAAGGCATGCACCACCATGCCCAGCTTATTTTTTCTATATATTTTTAGTTGGCCAATTAATTTCTATTTTTAGTAGAGACAGAGTCTCGATCTTGCTCAGGCTGGTCTTGAACTCCTGACCTAAGGTGATCCTCCTGCCTCAGCCTCCCAGAGTACTAGCACTACAGGCGTGAGCCACCGGGCCTGGCCAAGTCCTTATGTTTTAAATTTCAGACTGGACTTCTTGATGGAACTAGCATTGTTAGCACTGAGTTGTGTGATGTGGTAACAGGGACGTGAGGACTGTTCTGTGCTGACTGTTCACTTAAGCAAGGTCTACATTACACTAAGCCAGCCTCCCAACTCGGTGAGGAAAAAATATCAAATTTTGAAGAGGAACTAGCCTGATAAAACAACCAGCTGATTTCATTTTTCCACTCTTCAAACTTTTGCTAAAATAGAGGGTAAAGAAAGCCCCTGAGACCCAGCCAAAGCTATCAGAATCATTATTTCAATCTTCAAACTCCCCAACCCTTAAAAATGATGTAACACCATACTATGTTCCCATTTTGTTTGCCTTCTGGGTTTTTCTCATTGGTGCTATAGTGCCTTATACAGTTCTCCCCTGAGAAAGTAAAAATTCCATGGGGGCAGGGAATTTGTTGTTTTTCCACCTCTGTATCCCCAGCACCTGTTACTTAGTAGTGCTCAATAAGTATTATTGAATAAAGAGTGCACATATGGGGGACATTTTAAAGAATGAGGGGAGTCTTATTTATGTTGACTGCTGGGCCTAGCCCATTGGATGACCCATTATCCAATGAAGAGCTACCAGATCATTATGGTAGAATTTTAAAATGGTAAAAGTTCTTCTAGGTGTTGCCAATCTAGGTGGAGTGCGTATCTGAAATTCAAGAGGATGGGAATCAAATAGAGCTTAACAGGTCAGGGCATGCACCATGACCTTTGTTTGCACTTTGCATGCTGTATGCATATCTCAACATTCCAAATGTCTGATCTCCTTTCCTTAGAAAAAAGACCAGTTAAGTTCTAGGACATTGAAGAAAACCAAATGCAGTGAAGCTGTCTGGGGGGAAAAAAAATCCACTTACAGTCCTTGGAAGAGCAGAGGGACCTGCCAGGACAGCACCTCTTTCTGCTGGCGAACCACGACAAGGACTGGATAGTTGAGATTCTCAGAGGAACTGTTCACATACACCCTCACAGCAGTCACCTGCACGGCAGGGCAGGGAGAGATATAATGCAAACTGCACACACACACACACACACACACACACACACACACACACACACCCCACACCTGCCATCTGAGGCTCAGAAAAAGTTTAATTTCTGACATTTGCTTCTCATGATAGGTAATACAAATGCCCCAGTTATTTTTTCTCAACCAGAGCGAGTCTCACCTTGACTGCACATTAAAATTGCATGGGGAGAGATTTAAAAAACCAAATGTCTGAGTCCAACCTGCCAAACTTCTGATTCAATTGGTTTTGGATGAAGCCAAATTAGGGAGTCTTCAAATAGGAAGCTGAGGAATTTGAACTGTGCAGTCAACACAAGATTTTGAGAATAAACCCGGAACAGAAAAAAAGATACTGGTAGCTTTTCTTCTTATTTGAATATAAATCCTAAAGATAAAAATATCTAAAAAACAAAACAACCGCTCCTTCCCTCCTGCTCCTCCCCCCCCCAAAAAAAAAACCACCTACAAGACCCTCAATTGCTGAAAACCTATAATTTTGGGTTGGTAAATCATTCTGTGTTTCAAATAAGAATGTTAGGACATATTTCATTAAAGGATAGCAGATGGCCTCATGTTCCCACCAACGACAAATCATGACGCTTTCCCAGCAACAGATATCACAGTGGCTGAGTATTTCTCTCTTTGTCCTGCTCCAAGGTATAAATCAATTCCTGGCATAAAACACTTTTTTTTAGTTCAGCAGCTCCCTGGCTCCTTCTAAATGCACTTGTCAACCCAAGAATTCAACCCAATCATGGCTGTTTTAAAGACAGGAAAATGAACTGTGGCCCTCAATTTAGATGGTTTTAGTGGTTTCCTTCAATTTTTGTAATGCCATAGGCAACACAGAAGAGGACAAAATAGAATAAAGGATAAAAAGAAAAAAAAAGCAAAAATTGATCTTCCATATGAGATTTTTTTTTTAGTGCCCAGTGTTCTCTTGAAAACTCCTTTATTAGGGGAAAGAAAATGAAAAAAGAAAACCCTATGTAATTAAACCCTGATAATCTATCACACATTCAAAATGGAAATTGAGACAATGCAGAACAGCGTGGGTATCATATATTGTCTTTTTGTTTTCTTATATCATTCTCCCTGATCAAGCCACCGCCTTGCTTTTTCAATGTTAAAACAGTCCAAGAGGAATTTATTAATTTGATAGAAAGTACTTGCTCAGGGAGTATTTTCTTGTGCCTACACTGTACATGTTTCCATGGAAATTATGCTGCAGCTGATAATTGCCAAAACCATATCTCTAGGGCAGACCTTTCCTAAACCGGGATGTTCCACAGGCACTTCAAACTCAACGTATCTGAAATGGAATCCATCGCTCCTTTCACCCCTAACTTTAATGTCTCCTGAATTCCCCCATTTGTTGCATGGCCCCACCATGCAGCCATTCATCCCAGCCTAAAACTTGATCCTTCATTCCTCCTTCATTAGCTCCTTCCATCAATACAAAAATAGGAATATTGACCAGTGGAACAGATCTGAGAATCCTGATATGAAACCATCCTCATATAGCCATCTAATCTTTGACAAAGCAGACAAAAACATACACTGGGGAAAAGAATCCCTTTTCAATAAATGGTGCTAGGAAAACTGGATAGCCACTTATAGAAGGCTAAAGCAGGACCCACACCTTTCACCTCTCACAAAAATCAACTCACACTGGATAACAGACTTAAACCTAAGGTATGAAACTATTAGAACTCTAGAGGAAAATGTTGGAAACACTCTCCTAGACATCGGCCTAGGCAAAGAGTTTACGAAGATTTCCCCAAAGGCAATCACAGCAGCAACAAAAATAAATAAATGGGACATGATGAAACTAAAAAGCTTCTGCACAGCCAAAGAAACAGATATGAAAGTAAACAGACAACCTACAGAATGGGAGAAAATTTTTGCATCCTACGTATCCGATAAAGGGCTGATAACTAGAATATACTTAGAACTCACGAAAATCAAGAAGAAAAAATCAAATAACCCTATTACAAAGTGGGCAAAGGACTTGAACAGAAACTTTTCTAAAGAAGACAGAAGAATGGCCAACAAACATATGAAAAAATGCTCATCATCTCTAATCATCAGGGAAATGCAAATCAAAACTACAATGAGATATCACTTAACTCCAGTGAGAATGTCCTTTATCAAAAAGTCTCCAAATAACAAATGCTGGCATGGATGAGGAGAGAGAGGAACACTCCTACACTGCTGGTGGGACTGCAAACTAGTTCAACCTCTGTGGAAAGCAATATGGAGATACCTTAAAGCGATACAAGTGAATCTACCATTTGATCCAGCAATCCCATTGCTGGGCATCTACCCAAAAGATCCAATGACACTCTACAAAAAAGACACCTGCACTCGAATGTTTATAGCAGCACAATTCATAATTGCAAGGCTGTGGAAACAGCCCAAGTGCCCATCAATCCAAGAATGGATTAATAAAATGTGGTATATGTATACCATGGAGTACTATTCAGCTCTAAGAAACAATGGTGATATAGCACATCTTATATTTTCCTGGTTAGAGCTGGAACCCATACTACTAAGTGAAGTATCCCAAGAATGGAAAAACAAGCACCACATATACTCACCAGCAAACTGGTATTAACTGAGTAGCACCTAAGTGGACACATAGGTACTACAGTAATAGGGTATTGGGCAGGTGGGAGGGGGGAAGGGGGGCGGGTATATACATACATAATAAGTGAGATGTGCACCATCTGAGGGATGGTCATGCTGGAAACTCAGACTTGTGGGGGGAGGGGGGAAACAGAATTTATTGAAACCTTAAAATCTGTACCCCCATAATATGCCGAAATAAAAAAAAATAGTTTTACTGCTTCTATCTCTAATACTGTCCGCACTCGGCCTCCCCTATGCCCCCAGTGGCACCGTTGTGGTTCAGTCCTTTGCCACTGAGCCCTTCCTTGACAGCCCCCTCGCCTCGCTGGTCTTCCTATCCCCCGGGCTGCACCCTCTAGGATGCCCATTTCACCTGCCATTCCCCTGCTGAAAAGGCCTTCTGTGGCTCTGGAGAATTTTCAAGTTTTCCCCTAAATAACAAGAATCCTATAATGAATATTTATGTACTTATCATGCAGCTTTAATAATTATTAACACATGTATTTTATTTAATTTTACCTTGTAGTTCCTCCATACTTCCCCACTGGATTATTTTAAAGTACACATGTATCATTTAATCTGTAAACAGTTAAATCTATACCTCTAAAACACAAAGCCTCTTCTTTTTAACATAAATACATATCATTAACTCATTTAATAAAATTAATAAATCTTTAAAATGATCTAGTGTCCACATGGTGTTGGAATTTTTTCTATTGTTACAAACATTGCTTTCTTTTCAGTTTTTTTTTTTTAATTAGGTAAAAATAAGATCCATACATTGTATTGGGCTCATGTGTCTTTTGAGTCTGTTTTAATCTAAAGGGTGCCCCTCCCTCCTTTTGGGGGGAATCTGTTTGTTAAATAAAGCAGTTCACAAGACAGCAGTACAAATCTGTAGAAGCACCACATTTGGATTTTGCTGATTGCACCTACAGTGTCATTTAGTCTGGCTTAAATCTATAGCAGTCAGAACCAAGGTAAAACCTAAGGAAAGCTGTGAAATAGGCAAGCTTCATCTTTGGCTTGTCTGCCTTCCTTTTTTCGCCTAGCATGCAACCTCCTCTGCCCTTCTTAGGTACTTAGTGCCAGAGGGGACTTCCTTCAATTTTTTTTCAAACTTTGATATAAGACGATGATTCTCAAATTTGACTGTGCTTTTTAGCAAATCTAATCCCTCAAGCCAACCTCTACCATTTCCGATTCGGCAGATCAGGAACAGAACTTAAAAATGTGCATTTTTAACAGGCATGCTGGGGAATTCTGATGTACATGGTTTGGGGCCTACATTTTGGGAAGGACTGTTTCAAAGAAATGATCCAATGGATGATGCCATTTGTCAGGAACCTGCCCACTGGCCCATTATTATGAGATGCCCATCTGTGGGATCACCAATGTTAGAGTATGTCCAGAAGCTGGTGTTTTTTGGGGCGGAAACTGGGCTGGCAGAGCAGTTGTGTCACTGCCATCTTGATTCCACTGCCCTGTTCATCTCCACGCTCTCATTTTATTCCTGCTCTGCCTCTTGTAATCCGTTTACTTATTTGTTAATTGATAATGAGCTTACGAGTCATAATAAGAACAAACTCAGAGATACTGGCATAATAAGTTGCAAAAATAATATATTAGTGTAGGAGATAGAAGTCACTGGGCAGTTTTTCAAGATGAACAGATAATGTATTGCCCCCAGGAAAGGATGAAGAGCCCTGTTCAAAATTCGCGTTGCCTTTCCTGAGGCTAATGTGCTGCTGAGAAAATTGGATTACATTTGCAGCAGTGAAGCAAGTAAGCTGTGTAAAGGCAAAACTAAATGGAGAACAGAGTATTGACCATACTTACTGGGCCCTGACACCTCGTAACAGACCATTCTTAACAGCTAAGAGTCTTCCTCCTGTTGCTTCTTCCTGTTGTCATGACAACAAGAGCACTTCTATTACATAGATCTTGCTTTCTTCCTATGTTTACTACAAGCAGGAAATTGAATTGTAGCTCAGAGAGTATTATTTAAGTACTTCCGTCTCTAATATTATATAGATCACAATTATGAAAAGTCCTAAAGCTTAGAGACTCCCTTTTTAATCTTTCTGAACATGTCAGTAGGGAAAAGTTCCAAATTATAACTAATATATTCCTGCTGCATAAAAAGGATGAAAAGAGCTTAATTCAAAATCTAGTTTATTTTTACTAAAATAATGAGACTGCAGCCTCTATTACTGGGAACATCAGATTAAGAATCAGAAATTATTGGTTTCCATTATTGAGCACACCATTGTTTGCCTGTATGATCTTGAAAAGCTGATTCCACTTGTAAAGCCGCTACAATAGTTTTTGCTGATGGTCCCTTTTTCAAATGTGTAACTGTCTAAGTAACTCTGTTGTATTCACTGGGTGTATATATGCAGGTGTTTAGGTGCTTTGGTTCTCTCTCTCCTTTCCTTCCCTCCCTCCCTCCCTCCCTCCCTCCCTCCCTCCCTCCCTCCCTCCCTCCCTCCCTCCCTCCCTCTCTCCCTCCCTCCCTTCCTCCTTCCTTCCTTCCTTCCTCCCTCCCTCCTTCCTACCTCCCTTTCTTCCTCCCTTCTTCCCTCCCTCCCTCCCTCTCTTCCTTCCTTCCTTCCCTCCCTCCCATGCTCCTACCATCATTCATCAAACATTCACTGAGGGTTTACCCTGAGTCAGGAGCTATGGGCGATGTTGGGGATATACTAAAGGCAGCCCTGCCCTTGAAGAGGCTCACCATCTAGTCAGAGAGACAAATGGAAAAGCCACCAATAACATCACAATATGGTGGCTATTATAGTAGCAGTATGAGCAGGCGCCGTGGGCACACAGAGGACAGTGACTAACCCTGTGGGGAGTCAGGAGAGCAACACAGAGGCTGATCAGCCACTTTCTAAGGTAATGAAGTTGGGCTCTTCCACACAGGTCCTGTCATTGCCTACTTGACGCATAAGACGTTGACTCGCAGTGTTAGAAAACTGTACCTCTAGGCAGGTGCTCAGAGGGATCATCAGGGGTCCTTAAACTATGGCCCACGGGCCATATGAGGCCCGTCTCGAGGACATTTATCCTGCCCGCTGGGTGTTTTTGCCATTGCCACCTGTCCTGCTTAGCAGCTGACTTGTCCTGGGCCCACAGTGCGCATGTGTGGAATGTGTGCCACACTCTCCAATGGTCTGAGGGACAGTGAACTGGCCCCCTGTTTAAAAAGTTTGAGGACCCCTGATAGCCTAACCCTCCCATTTACACATGAGGAACCCAAGACATAGAGGTGATGTGACTTTCCTGTGGATACTCAGCTATGGAAGAATCATGATTAGAACCCAAGCTCCTGCATTCCAATCTGCACACAGTGCTTGGGCAGAATATGTTGTCATCACTATTTTGAGTGCTTGGCTCCACTGAACACCACTTAAAGATCTTTTCCTATTGTTTCACTAATCAAGAAGCTATATAAACACCATAGCTGATTTGCCACAGACTAAGAGATGTAATTTATATATATGTAATAGACTACATATCAGGTTCTTGAATATATAAAAGAGCCCTTAAAACTCATAAGAAAAAACACCAATGGAAAAATATGTTAAGGATATAAACAACAAGTAAAGAGGGGAAGAATGACCAAAGAATATATGAAAAGATACTCGTAATTTATACTCACCAGAAAGATAAAGCCTCAAAAGTATCATGTTTGCAAGCATGAGGAGAAGTAGGTACTCTTGCATATTGCTAATAAATAATTGCATATTGCTATTGTCATTTGGTATAACCACTTCAGAGAGCAAGTTAGCAATATCTACTATTGAAGTAGTTGAAGATCAGTTCACATTACATCTCAACATTTCCACTACTAAGTTTATACACATAAAAAACCTCTTACATATGCACAAGGAATCATGAAGAAGAATTTTCGTTGCTAGCATTGGTTGCAATAATAAAATTTGGAAACAGCCTAAATGTCAACAAAAATCAGCTAAATAACAGAATCATAAATAAATAAATTGTATTCATGCAGTGAAATGCTATACGGTGGCTAGAAGGTAATGACCTGGAATATGGATCGGTGTGGCTACATCTCAAGAAGATAAATTTGAGAGCAAGAGCAGACTGCTGAAGGATACATACGATCCCATTTATGTAAACTTTGTAAACAAGCAAAGCAACACTATATTTTTAAACATATGCATCCTTAGTAAAATAGACATACATGGAAATAATAAACACCAAATTTAAGATGATGGATTTCAAGAACACTGAAGGATCTGAGACTTTACCCCACTTGCCACCATGTCATCATATTTGGAGAAGACACAAGTGTCCTGGCTTGGAAACAAAGAACTTTATCACTCTTGTCACGGCAAGCAGCATTAGCATCACTTCCCTTTGGCCCCAAGTACCATGAAGGTGACGCAAATGGACCCAGATGGCTGCTACACACATGCAGTGGGCTGCTGCACTGTAGGAGAGGAACCCTGAGCCTAGACAACCTAAGTCTTTTAAATTGGGCAGAAAGTCTGCCTGCCTTTTGCTCCAGAGGGAGACACTGACTATTTTCTGAGGCTGTTTGCTATGCAAATATCCTTGACATGATAGTATAGGAAAACTTTCATTCAGTGTCTTCTTCTTTTAAGATGTGCAGAAATCAAGAGACCTACGAAAGACTGTCTCCCCAAAATGGTGACTTTTGGGGGTGGAGGAAGAAGATCAAGGTGAGGGGAAAACAGAAAACCTGAATTGTCCTTTTACTTCCTAAGCTGAATCTTGGGTACAGAGATGCTTGTTACATTATTTTCTGTACTTGTTTAAACATCTAAAATGTTTCATAATAATAATAATAATAATAAAGAAGCCATGATGTGCTGGCCTTTGTGTTTGCCTACTTCTGAGTGACAACCTTTGTTTTCTTCAGGCTCCTTGTCTCCAAAACACACCTTCTGTGACCTCTTGGATCATTTGCCATGGTCTCTACTTACTCCAGTGTTTGACCTGCTTATGCTAACTTTGTAGATTAGAGGCCTCCCACATGCAAGTGGAAACTGTATTTCAAGATATGGCTGTTAGCTGCCTCCATTTGTCCCCACCAGCTGCAGAACATTGCATGGTCTTTGGTCTCATTAATGTGGTTCATTTCTCCATTGCTTTACCCGGACAAGAAATACGGTCAGGGGAACCCAGGTACTACATTGAACAGTAACGCGCTATCCTTGGTTCTGTGTTATTGGGTTAGTTTTCCAGGATGCTGTGACAAAGTACCATAAACTGGATGTCTTAAAACAACAAAATTTATTCTTCCACAGTTCTGGAGGCTCGAAGACTGAAAGCAAGGTGGCAGCAGGGCCATGCTCCCTCTGAGACTTTGGGTGGAACCCTTCCTTGCCTCTTCCTTGCTCCTGATGGTGGCCAGCAATTTGTAACATTCCTTGGCTCACAGCTGCATCTCTCCCTTTTCTGCCTCTATTGTCACCTGGCCTTTACCCTGTGTGCATCTCTGTCTGCACAGGCTGCTCTCCTCTATGTGCATGTCTGTGTCCAACGTCCTTTTCCTTAAAGGGATTTAAGTCCTATTGAATTGGGGCCCACTCTAATGTCCTCATCTTAACTTGATCACATATGCAACGACCATACTTCCAAATGAGGTCACATTCATAGGTTCCGGGGTTAGGACCTCAATGTATATTTTTGGGACAGCAAATCAACCTAGGTTTGCAGGACTTTTAAGTAATAAATTGTTCTCCAAAGCTCTTCTTTTGCTGACTGTCATTTTATTTTTAGTTCGTATTAATACTTACTTGCAGTTAAAGCAAATTGAAATGGAGGCCAGGCCGGAAGAATCCCTGGGCAGACAAAGCCAGTTAGGCCTCATAAATGCCCTTAATCTTTCTCGATTTGCAAACATAAGCAAAACTTAACTTGAGCTATTTCTAACAAATGCCTATATTAAAGAAAAATGAACCATAAGGCCAACCAACCAGAAGCCACATACCAACTTATATAGCTAGGGACTTCCCAGCAGGATAGACCAAAAAAGGCAATTGTATAACTGTAATCATTGATTTTACCCTATCAAAGCCTTCCTCTTGTGTTCCTTTAGCTGAGCCTCCAAAACCACTTCTGGCTTGGAGCTGCCCAACTGATGAATTGCTCTTTGCTAAAATAAACTCTTAAAAAAATCTGTATTGTGCCTCAGTTTATCTTTTAACATTGCCAAGACCTTCAATGGGCTTGTGTGTCGCAGCCCGGCTGAGTGAAGGCAGAACTTCAGGGAGAGTCCATTATGTGACTGTCATCTGAAAACCGCTGCACCTGAGCAAAGCAGACTCGCAATCCTCAGTCTTTTTCTTATTAGAGGCTAGCAAGTCCTATTAAATGAAGCATCTTATCCAAGGTTTTCATAATTACTACAGGGAGTTGAGCTGCTTCAATCATAGGTTGTACTTTTTAAAAAGATAAGCATTAAAAGGATTCCTATAGTCATTGATCTGACTGTTTAAAATTCTCTTAGCCTTGATTCAGCCTTGAGAAACTATCTTCTGTACACTTATGCCATAATAAACAAAGATATTTAGGCCTGGATTTTATTTCTGGCACTAACATCTACTACCTGGGTGGCCTTGGACAAATCACTTAAATTCTCTGGGCCTCAGTTTCCTCGACTGTAGAATGAGAACAGTAACACTCAGACTATCCATCTCCCTGGGCAGCTTCGTCAATTGAATGGTGGGTGATGTGGGACAGTGTTTTGTGATCTCAGGGAGCACCAGGCAGTGCAGAAGGCAGAGCTATTTCCACTCTCTTCTATTCATCAATCAATCAGTTATTGATGCTCTGTTGCCCAAGTGTGGAGACACACTTACAAGCCCAATCACGCCCGGCAAAGGAAAAAGGTACATCCGACATCTCACGTAGGATATTAATTTCTGCTCCGCTTGAGCTAGCCTGGAACAGCTCGTTCATCTCATTGAAAAGAGCAGTTTACCCCTTGGGAGCTATTTATTCGCTATACTTTTAGATTCTCAGCACGTTGTACTCAGAGCACTTTTCTAGGAAGTGTCCTTTACAGACATAGTCTCACCAATTCCATTATGCCAGCCATAACCTAGACATAAATACATTCGTGTCAGCCGTCATCTTCTGGTTTATGATACACATTTTATGTTAAAATTTTCAATTCCAATAAAAACATGGGAAAACATTGAAGAGTATAATCCTTGGCAGGCCAGGAATACAGAATGATACACAGTCAGACTCTGGCTACTTTAGAATGAACTTTGTTCATTCAATAAATATTTAACTCCCTATCCTGCGCCAGGCATTGTTCTGGACGCAGGAGATGTATTAGTCAGCAGTGTACACATAGTCACTCTCCTATTTGAGATCAGAGGTTTGCCTATGGGATGCCTGTTAAACAAGCTATTAAATTAACGTTCCAGTTCCTGCGGGAGTGCATGGCATAGACTTTGGGAGAATAGTTTCTGAAAAGATGAGTAGGAACTAACCCGAAAAGTGCAGGGAGGGCAGAGCAAGACAAATGTCCAAAGGGAGTACTGTAGTAGACACAAGGAAGGGGAAGAAGAGAGGGATAGTGAGGAGCATGCTTGAATAATTAAGAGAAAACAAGTTTGGCTGGAGCATGAGTTGTGTGAAGGGCCATTATAGTCCTCAAGAGTGTTACAAGTCATGTTAGGGAGGTTGAGACTTTATTCTAAGGGCAACAGAAAGCCTCTGGAAGGTTTTAAGTGCCACTACTGTTGACACAGTCAGTCATCCCTGGAAACCCCACGTTGCCTCCATTGCTGCTGGGCAGCTGCTTCCTTGTATCATTGGTTCCCAAGTCAAAGCCTGGGAAGGGCAGATCTGATTGGCAGCGCCCAGGCCACATGCCATGCCTGAACTTGCTGGGGGTTGAGGTGGGTGGTAGGGGGTGAGAAAGCAAGTGCCTGGTGTTCAGCTCTGTAGTGGAAGGGGCTCTTCCTCCAGCTGAGGCTCATGCAATGGGGAGTTCCCCAAACACACAAGAATGGGGTTCAGATGTTGGGCAGTCAAAACATGGCTAAGCTCCACTACACCTGGGACACTTCTTACATGTAATAAATACCAAGACCATCCTGCAGAATAATTGTTCCCTAGAACACATTTTGGGAAATGCTGTCCTGGATATTTTTCACAGGAACTGTTATCAAGACAGGTATGTCCTAAAGGCTCCAACCTATTGTGGTCTGCCTTTGCCTCTCACTCCAAGAGCTAAACATCTTCTGTCTCTCCAGGGTTTTTCACAGTTTTTGCATCAGTTTCTCGGTCCCTCTGACCTCCCTCTGGCTGTAGGCATCTCTAGGCTTGGTTCCTAGGAGGCAGCCAGCACCTCGTGTTGATTCACCAGCCTGATAGCTCCCTGGTGTACTCATCTCCTGTGTGTGGTTCCTTTTCTTCTCTCTATCTTTCCTGCCTCTTTCTCACTGTCTTTTGGTACATCTCCTTCTCCTATGAGGGGCCTGAAGAGGGAAAAATAATTATTGTATGGTTTGAGGCAGAGCTCAAGGATCCACTCCCTGGATTTTATTTATATGTTGACTGATTGCACTGCAGGCAAGTTTCTTCTAGAGCTGTTCTGAGGCCTACTTAATTAATGCCCTGAAGATGACAAGCTATAGAAAATTACAGTTATGATTGCAAGAGTTATGATCTGATGTTATCAGCTATTTATTTCTGTAATAGAATTTAAAGTCAGACTAGTGTCGTTTATAACGTTAAATAAGCGTTTGTCAGGATATAAGTAACACCTAAAGGAAACTGCTTTCTAAACAAGACAAAACTAATCATCTGCAAACGGCTTCCTTTTCAAAGCCTTCAAAGACAATTTCTTGAGACAAGCAACAGCGGCTTCAAGGAAGGCCATGTTTAAGAGAGAAAACCATGACCTCGTGGTTCAATAGTAGCATGTTTGACTCCAAGAGAGAAGGCCATTTCTAATTGTAGAGTAAACATTGTGGCAGAGATGATACACATAATACTAGTTGAATTCACTCTGATGCTCACATGAGATGCTCCTCTTTGAATGGGCAGAGACAGAAGGCTGCAGCACCCCCACTGTCTTCCCCACACATCTTCATCCCTGCCTATGTCTGGGTTCACATACCTGTTTTCAACAAATGCCATAGCTTGAGAGTACCCTGTGAGGACATTTGGGGGGGGTTGATTTTGGGGCTACTCAGCATACAAAACCCTTCATATTTTAGAGGAACTGCACCACTGCACCCCACTGGGTGAGTTTATGGGAGACAAGTCTGCCTATGGATGTCAAAGGGGCCAGATACCTGACCCATACCTGGATAGCTGGCTGCACCCACTTGGTACTTTCAATCCTGAGTAAGTGACACAAGGATGCAGGCAGAGTTTGGAATGCACTGGCAATGGTGGCATCAATGTGGCAGCAGGATCCAGGGGTGACCACATCTAATAGCAGTGGAGGTGGTGGAACCAGGGTGAGAACCTCGACCAGACCATTCCTGCTGCATGGCTGTTGCTATAATTTTCTGTAGCTTAGTCTCTCTGGGTCCCCAAATGTTGCTTGAGCCTGGTAACTCAGGTGTGTGAGCTACTCGATGCCCTTCTAATAAACTCTTTTCTCTTTGTCTTTCTCTTTATCTGCCAATTTTTATCCCTTTGTTACCCAGATCAACATTGTCTTTCTCCCAGAAAGCTACAATTCTTCCTCCCTGGTGAAGGTGGTATGGAGAGACAGGGAAGACAAATATAGATTTTTTTTTTAGCATGTAGGGGAGAGGGCTAAAATAAAACTGTGGACATTCACGTGTTACCTTTTTGGCCTATAACATATGCTCCCAGTTAGGAGGTTAATTAATATAGTTGTGAGTCACTTTGTTCACAAAGGGCAGTTAAATCTAGAGAGACAGAAATAGTCGGTTAGTCCTGTTTGTTATGGTTTATCTTCGTGGCTGCTTGGTAGAGACCCAGAAATACCAGTTCTTGGAAATAATACTGCCCTGAAGTTAACAGATGGGATAATTGTTCAGGTCTCTAAGCTGTGCTGTGCCTGGCACAAAGAAGGAACCCAGCATTGATGAAAATAAAACACCAAAATAAAATAAAATAAAATAAATTTGCCCTCTGGGATCCACAGGGAGTCACAGTAAGATCCTCAGTGGTAGGAAGCTGTGGCTCTTCGAAATATTGAAGAAAATCTGAGAACTTCACAGTTTGACTTAGTGTCAACCCCGCTTGCCTGGCATAAACAGACAAATGGGTACCTGGACAATTCATGGGGGAGAAACAATAACAAAAAAGACTCTTGTTTCAATTTTTAGTAATTGTAAGGGAGTCACACATAAGGCTCTCAAATTGCATGATTGAAAGACAGGACTATGAAAGTATGATTATGATATCTTAGAATTGTTTTTATTGTTGTTGATACGCATAACAGGGGTGCTCTTGTGGGATTGAGAGTGATTTACTAGAACTGTTCTGAGGAAATATCCTCTAGAACCTGAATTACATTCCTGGCTGTGCTTCAATTTTTTTTTTTTGGTCACCCTTTGGTGAGCATGTGTTTCAAATTAGTTACATGATTTTGGACAAGTAATTTGCATCGCTGGCTCTCAGTTTTCTGTTCTGTTAAGTGAGAAGAGATTAGGTGATTTAAAAGAGCCTTTGAGCTCTTAAGTTTAAAGTATAATTATTCCTTTCTTATGGCTTCAAAGGATATTTTATACATTTCTTTTAGTGATGGAAAAAAGAACAGAAAAAAGTCCCAATTACATTTTGGTAGCTAAGCAGATTTGACAAAGATAACCTTGTTGACTTGAATAAAGGAAATGATGGTGTTGATAGTTTCCTTTGCTGTGCAGAAGGTTTTAGTTTGATATACTCCCATTTGTCTATTTTTTGTTGTTGTTGCCTGTGCTTTTGAGGTCTTCTCCATAAAATCTTTGCCTAGACCAACATCTTGAAATGTTTCCTCCAGGATTTCTTCTAATAGGTTCATAGTTTTGGGTCTTACATTTAAGTCTTTAATCCATTTTGAGTTGATTTTTGTATATGGTTAGAGATAGGGGTCTAGTGTCATTCTTTTGCATATGGAGATCCAGTTTTCCCAGCACCATTTCAAATATGTGGATTTATTTCTGGGTTCTCTATTCTATAGAACATTACCATTTAACATGAAAATCACTGATTCTCTTGTATAAACTACTAATGTTTTAATACACATTCTTAGAGACTTACTGTATATGAAAGCCAAAGGATCTTAGACTTAGGACTTAATAAGATACAATGCTGACTTCAGTTTTTAAGTAAACTATAGTTTTCAGCCTTTTTATTTTTTTTTGCTAGCCAACTAATGTATTTATTTATTTATTTTGAGACAGAGTCTCACCTCTCTCTGTTGCCCAGGCTAGAGTGCCATGGCATCAGTATAGCTCACAGCAACCTCAAACTCATGTGCTCAAGCAATCCTCCTGCCTCAGCCTCCCGAGTAGCTGGGACTACAGGCAAGCACCACCATGCCCAGCTAATTTTTTCTATCTATTTTTAGTTGTCCGGCTAATTTATTTCTATTTTTTTGGTAGAGATGGTGTCTCGCTCTTGCTCAGGCTGGTTTCGGACTCCTGAGCTCAAACGATCCTCCTGTCTTGGCCTCCCAGAGTGCTAGGATTACAGGCGTGCGCCATCACGCCCACCCCAACTAATGTATTTAATACCAAGAAAACCACAAGGTTTCCATTTTCAAAATATCCAAGAAAAGAAAAAAAAAAAGACAATGATTATAAGTGTGTGTGTGTGTGTGTGGGGATATTATTTAGTGAAACAGAAAAGACTGATTGCATCGTCTGGCAGGTCCATGAAATGTTCAGTATTTTCCTTTGCAAATAAGCAGAAAGGATGGTGAGGCCCCAATTCAAATAGCTCATTAGATGCACCTTGCAGTCATTAATGCACCATCTCTGTGTGTTGACATGGGACTTCTGCTAGCTTCAGAAGGAAACAATGTAGGAAGAGCTGGTTAACATATCTGGGGTGCTGCATGGCAACGTGATTACATTAACACTGTGTGGTTATTTTTGTTTCAGAAGAATAAAGAAATTCTGACATCTTTTAGCAACAAAGAGGTTTCTAGGTATCATGAGAATCTTCAAGTCTCTTGGTCATTTAGATTGAAGTCCACAGTGAGAAATTATATAAATTACAGCAGTCCCCAACTGTTTTGGCCCAGGACTGATTTCATGGAAGACAATTTTTCCCACAGACAGGCTGGGACGGGGAGTGGCAGCAGTGGAGCTCGGTAGCCCAGTCTCTAATAAGCCACTGACTGGTACCAGTCCATGGCCTTAGGGTTGGAGACCGCAGTTATAGAAGATACTTCAAGTATTAATATCAGTTGAAATTAAAGCAGGAAAGGAAGAAAGGCTGAAAATCTCTACACATTGTATCAGATGCCTAAAATATCCTCTTGGAATGAACTATCACAGCAGCAAAAAAAATAAAGCAAAATGGCAACCAAAAAGCCAAACCAACATGATAGCAAGCTTATTGACATGACACTCAGCAGGAATACCAGCAAGGGAGAAAAAAAAAAGGAATTGGAATACTAGTTCAGCACATGTGGCAGGAGTAAAGAGAGAACAAAACAAAACAAAACAAAGCAAAACAAAGTCACTTCCAAGCACTGAGGAGTCCCACAGAAAACTTTTTAAAGGGAAGAAATAAAAAAGAGTAGCTTTTAAGAAACAGTAAAGTTTTCATTTTCTTGCTTTTAAAGAGTTAGAAATGCTTTTTTTTTTTGGCCATAAGTTTATCCTACTTGTCTATAGTTAAGAAAAAAATTATAATCTGACACATGGCAGAAAAGTATCAGAACTCCAAATCTTAATGATTGAATGAAATACAAAATGCAATTCACTCATCTTATTATCAGTGGGGAAAATGAAGATCAGGGAGAGAACAGGATTTGCTGAAGGTCCACAGGTAGTTAAAGTGACAAAAGCACACATCTCCTGGGACCCCACTCCATGCACTACCCTAATACTGCTCTGCCTCTTAGTTGTTTGTTGTCCTTGCCTAGGTAAAAGAAAACATGTTTATTGTAAAATACTTAGAAAATACATAAAATTACTGAAAAGAGCATTAAAATCTGCAAGCTCACTACCTGGAGATAATGCGAAGTTTAACATATTTCAGAAAACGCTAATGAAAACCTGTATTACAAAAATGTGGCTGGGTGAAGTGGCTCACACGTTTAATCCAAGCACTTTGAGAGGCTTAAGAGGGAGGATTGCTTGAGGCCAAGAGTCTGAGACCACCTTGAGCAATTGTGAGACCCTGTTTCTACAAAAGATTTAAAAATTAGTCAGGCATGGTGACATGTGCCTATAGTCCCAACTACTCGGGAGGCTGAGGCAGGAAGATTGCTTGAGCCCAGGAGCTTGAGGTTGCAGTGAGCTACGATGACGCCACCACACTCTAGCCTGGGTGACAGAGTGAGACTCTGTCTCTAAATAAATAAGTAAATTCTGAGAACTCAATAGTCCATGACTTGAAATGGAGAAAATTGTGGATATGAATCACTCAGGAATTCTTGCCTATCACTGATATAATTTCACTATTCTCACTTTCAATTTCTCATGAAAAAAAATTATGTGCTCATCTCTTTAATGGCAAATTCAAAACTGAGAATTGGTATACTTACTAATGGTCTAGAGGAAGATTTGCTTGGGATTCAACAGATAATATAGATGATAGGACCCAAGAGATGACCTGGATGATGACTGAAAATGTCATCTGTCTTTGTGATTCCTTAAAAGTCATGAAAATAGTATTATTTTGTTAGTGATGCAGAGGGGAGAGAAGAAACCTACTTTCTGTGTTACGGTGAAAGAGATAGTCTTAACATACCCACTATATACGGGTAATATGACTGATTTTAAGGGAAAAAATCTCATAATACGTATAATGATATTTTAATGTAAATTAAAACAATGAATAATTGGATCCAATAAGAATCTATGAGTCCATACTGATACCAATAAAATAAATAAGCAAATAAATAAATTAGAGAGAAGAAAGAAAAGCAATTTCTTACAGTAGAATGTCAACTGATAAATGTAGAAGGAACAGTGAATTAGGAAATTACTAACTGGAAACCCTCGTTGTAACATCTGATTCAGGCAAGAGTAAGCAATGGATACTAAAACTAGTTGTTGAAAGTTTGATGAGGCACAGGCTATTTACATAGTCTCAAGGTATTGCTTCACAAATAATTTTTTAATTTTAAAAGGAAAATAGCAATTTACAGTGGAGAAACCTGGGAGAAGCTATTTCAATCAAGCAACCAATGTTAACCACACTAGTAATAGGAAAACCCAATATCATATGCCTCTGATATGCACTTGGGACACAATGTCCATCCTGTGGCGTTCTGTCAAAAATGTATACCCTGAGTATAATTGTGAGAAAACATCAGATAAATCTGAATTCATCAGATAAATTTTCTTCAAAAATGATGAAATCCTGAAAGACAAAGAAAAAAATGAGGAAATTTTTAAGGAACTAAAGATTCATGACAGTTAAAAACAATATGTGTTATTGAATTGTATTCTGGACTAGAAGGAAAAAAAAAAATCTTTTTTTTTTTTTTTTTTGCTTTAGAAGACATTATTGGGAAATTGGTGAAATTTGAATAAGGTCTATAGATTAAATAGTAGCATTATAATAATGTTAATTTTGTGATTTTTGGTAATTGTTTAATGGCTATGTAAGAAAAAGCATTTATTCATAGGAAATATACACTGAAGTATTGAGAGACAAAGGAGCAGCATGTCTGTACTTACAATCAAGTGTTTCAGGAAAAAGTATTCTGCTTTAAAGGAGAGAGAATGCTAAAGCAAATTTGACAAAATGTTAATTATTGAGAAATATGAGAAAAAGGGATATTGGAGTCCTTTATACTGTTCTCACTTTTCTATAAGTTTCAAGTTATTTCAAAATTTAAATTTACAGGAAAAAAGCAATAGGTAGAGGATTCTAGGAAGAAGGTGTCAATAGCAGCATAGATTTTGAATCTCTCTTGATGTCCCCTGTGAAAACAGAGCAACTGTGATAGAGAACCAAAATTCGAAGAAGAATATCTGCAAAAAAAATCCTAAGTAATAAGGTATCCCTATAAACCCTAAAACATGAGTGGGTGAGAAAAAATTATCAATAGCTTCAATACCTGTACAGTGTTAGCAACTGGGGGTGTAGCAGAGGAAAGGCATGGAACTCTGTGGACCTGAGAATCAGAGAACCCCCAAATTGTTCAAAACGTGCTCACTGAGAAAACTGGAGGGTCAATCTGAAAACACCAGCTGAACCTGAAGAGGGTTTTTTTTTTTGGCTCCAATTTTTGGGTAAGTGTAAGAATACTTCAGGAAGTATAGAACATTCTGGAACAGTGTGGGCCTCATGAATTCTCAAAATTAGCTAATGAATACTCCCATCCTAGACAAAGTCCTGCCAGAGAAAAAGCTATGGAAGTTGAATTCAAATCAAGCAGGTTGGAGAATATATGGGCAAAAGAAAGAGAAAGTCTCCATAAAATGGGGGAAGTAAGTTGTGGAAGCAGATCTCAGAAAGAAAATCATATTCTGATTACTTCCAAAACATAACAGAAGGAAGCTAGGAAATATATCTAGATGTTTGTTTCCTTTCTAAAAGTAAGGATACTCAGCAATGTAAACATGAGCGATAGACAATAATTGCAGTTAAATCCCGTACAAAGTCGCTGCAAGTAAAAGAGAATAAGAAACAGAAAATGTCATTTCAAATAGCAAACATATGCCAGAAAGCCATGACTATAAAACAGATGAAAACTATAGCCTAGTTTTAAAAAATGAGTTAAAAAATTATGAAAAATTTTAAAACAATGAAAGAAGAATATAAATCAGAACTTTACAACTTCAGAAATGAAATGATTGAGAAAATAAAGGTTGAAGAAAGGAAGTGGCAGAACTCAGAAAAAATTAGAAATTTAAAAATTATCTCATAAATAAATATTAAATTTGAAGGAGCACAAGAATATAATAAATACCTCAATAATTTCTTAAGGAAAATAGAAGGTAAAATGGAGGAAAAAACTTTAAATTCAGGCAGGAAATAAAGAAAGTGATAAAAGTAATTATGAAAAAATGATAATTATAGACAACAAAGAAGGGCCAATATAAGTGTAAAGGGTATGCTAGAAGAAGATAATCAAACATTGGGACAGACTAATACTGAAAACTCCAATTCAAGAAAACATTTTTGAATTAAAAAAACAAAATCATTGAAGCTATGTAGTGAAAAGTTATACCACATATGTAGGAAAGTTGTCCTACAAGATATAGGATTGTAAAACTGTTGGATTTTAAAGAAAAAGGGGAAAAATTCTTTCAGGAATCTAGGAAGAAAAATAAAGTTGCTTATAAGGGAAAGAAAATCATTTTGTCATCACTTTTGCTGGAAGACAAAGGAGTAACATATCTAAAACTCAAGGAAAAAAAATGTGAGCCAAGGATTTTATATCCAGCCAAATAGTCCTTCAAGTACAATGACTGCAGGCAAACTGTTATGAACATTTAAAAACTTTGGAAAAATAGTTCCCATAACTATTTCCTGCATTATTCCCTAGAGAATAAGATTTAGACAACCAAAATGACTGGAAGCCATTAACATAAAAACTAGATCTTTAAATACATATGCGTCTATAGAACCCAGACTAAAAGTTGGTTATAAGGAAGACAGTATAGCTTATAACGACTATATCCGGTAATAATGCACATACAACTAACCAAAAATGGAGGGTGAATGGAGAGAATATATGATAGAAATTCTTTCTTTCTTTCTTTCTTTCTTTCTTTCTTTCTTTCTTTCTTTCTTTCTTTCTTTCTTTCTTTCTTTCTTTCTTTCTTTCTTTCTTTCTTTCATCTTTCTTTCTTTCCAGGGTCTTATTCTGTCACTCAGGCTGGAATACACTGGTGCAATCATAGTTTACTGTAACCTCAAACTCTTGGGCTCAAGACATACTCCTGTCTCAGCCTCCTGAGTTACTAGAACTACAGGCACACATGATTGTACTATCTTACTCTCATGATCATACTATTTTTCTTAAAAAATTTTTTTGTACAGACACAGTCTCGCTAATGCCCAGCATCACTAATTTCTTTATAGGTATGAACTAGGTATTTAGATTTGGGAGCTGAAGAAAGTGAGGGAGAGGAAGAAATCAGTTAATTTTAATATTATTCATCATTGAGAAATAATAGACAATAGACAAAAATAGAGGAAACTAAAGGCATTATATAAGTGTATTAGTAAAAAGGAAACCATTAGAACAAAGACAAAAACTTTGCTTAAAAATAACCATTTTATTTTATAGACCATTACTTATAGAGAAATAGAGGGAAGGGGATGCAAAGGACAAGAATAGAAGCTAGGATTCTTTGAATATATCATATTTGGCAGATTTTTGTTTTTAATTTTCAAACAAAATTAAGAAACAATCTCTAAAAGTCAGAAGCAAAAGGAAACAATGGACCTAACAGATTGACAGCATAACTGCACTAAAAGGAACTATGCTACTTAGTTTAGAGAATAGTAATTTGACTCTGCAGCCATGACAAAATATAATATAAGGTTTAAAAAACTGCAAAAATAAATTTTAAACTGTTTCCAATAATCGTATTGTTGGTGGTAATGATAATATCGAAAATGTATGTATATTATGGGATAAAGAAAATGAGTAAGTGCACTAGTTTGATGTCTCCCTCCCACCACAACCTCATGTTGAAATCTGATCCCAAGTATTAGAAGTAGGGCCTAATGGGAGATGCTTTAGGTCATGGAGGTGGAACACTCATGAATGGCTTGGTGCTGTCCTCATGGTAATAAATTCTTGCTCTATTAGTTCCAGTGACAGCCAGTTGTTAAAAGAGTCCAGCACCTCCTCCTACCCTTCTCTTGCTTTCTTTCTCACCATGTGATCTCGGCACACATTGGCTCCTTTTCTTTCCACCACGAGTTGAAGCAGTCTGAGGCTTTCACCAGGTGCCTAATCTACCAGCCAGAATTGTGAGCCAAATAAACCTTTTTCCTTTATATTAAAAAATCATCCAGCCTTTATAGCAACACATATGGACCAAGATAGTAACTTAGTTGATCTAGTTGAGAATGAGGGTTAGGAGATATAGATGAGAGATAGGAGATATAGAAAATATAATATCAATGAGGTTATGTAAAAATACTATATTTCTGAAGTTGAAATGGAAGTAATGTATAAACTTATAACATAATGTATTCCTTAGCTCATTCCACTGAAAAAGCTTAGAAAAAAGTTACCCATCCATTCTTAATAAGGGCTTCTAGTTCCCAAGCTATGAGCTCTAAAAAGATCAAAGGAACCTGACCTTCCCAGAGAAATGGCCAATTGTAGAATGGGGAAAGAAATAAACTTTTCACGTAAGAAACCAAGGAAGCTGTCAGAGAGCATTTGGATTTTACCAAGAGAATTCAGGAGCCAACTTGGCTCACTGGCCAAAGATGGAAAATTTGAACTTAAATAAGAATAAAAACTGCAATAAATTAAAAAATATAAAACATATTTAAACCTATAAGCTCATGATTATGCCAAATAAGATCTCATTAATCATCAGTATAGGATGCTAGAAGACCAACTCATTATTCTAAAAATTGGTAAATAAAGGTAAAGAATGAAGCATTTACTCCATGTTTTTTTGTTTGGTTTTGTTTTGGAGCAAAAAAGGTTACTTCATGTTTCTTCACAAACAGCAGCTTAATGTAATCAATTAGCTCATGAACAAAAGTTTCTCATTACCGAAGTATTCCTGTGTATAAAATGGAAAATAAATGATAGAATTAAAATATCATTATCTTACTGCTCCTAATGAATTCATGGAACTAGGTAATGATGATCAATGGTGGCTATCATTAAAAAAAGAGACAAGCAAACATTATGTGCCTCTGGGGGGAAATATACAATACCACCTCTGATGTAGTCTTGCCAAGAAAGAAATCATATATATTTTTCCATATCTGAAATGTCTTTCCCTTTCTTTCTGCCTATCAAAATTTGACTTATCTATTATGACCTTTTCAAGTCTCCTTTCCTCAAAGCTACGAGTGGGATGTATGACTTTTTTTAGGGCTTATTGTACTTGGAGCAGTGCTATGCAATAAAAATAAAATGTGAGCCACATATGTGTTTGAAAATTTTCTAATGTCCATATTTAAGAAGTAAAAAGAAATAGGTAAAGTCAATTTTATGAATATAGTGTATAATCTAATATGTCAGAAAATTATCAAACACAATAAAAATATTAAAGATGCATTTTATATATTTTTATATGGCATGTATTCTACACTTAACAGCACATCTCAATTCAGACTAGTCACATTTCAAGTGTTCAATAGCCACATATGGATAGTGGCTACCATATTGGATAGCACAGACTTAGAGAATCCACTTTACAATTTAACACCTGATTACCAGGTCTGGGCAAGCAGAAGATAGGTCCTCCATAATATTAGACCCATAACTGGAATAATGTCAGCCTGTAAATACCCTTATAACATGCTGATGCCATGTTTTCAGAGTCTCAGAGAAAAATGTGGAAGGTGACTGCTATGGGCTGAATGTTCATATATTGAAACTTAATCCCCATATGGTGGTCTTTGGAAATAGGGCCTTTGGGAAGTAATGAGGTAATGAGGTTGGAGCCCTTATGGTGAGATTGGTGCCCTTATAAGATGAGACACAAGAGATCATGCTTCTCTCTCTATTCTCTCAGCCATGTGAGGACACAGCGAGAAGGCAGCTATCTAGACGCTGGAAGCAGGCCCTCACCAGATATGGGATTTGCTGATGTTGATCTGTTTTATCAGCCCAGATGGACTGTGACAGTGACCAATCATCCACATAATGTGCTAATGAGATGATTTGTTCCTCCAACAAGCACTAGTCCAGTACATCATGAGGCTGTGGAAGGACAGCAGAAAAGGCTTATTGGCCTCAGTACTTAAAAACCAAGCATTCTCTACACCAGACAGAGAGAACTGAGACCATCATATCAAAGTTTGTAATTCTTTTAGGTAGCTAGTTATGTATATAGCTGGAACTTATCATGGCGAGTCCATATGTGGTATTTCATTGTTCATGAGGACTGGGTAGGCTTTTTGAATCTGGATCTAAGAGACTGGTTTAACTAGTTCTAGATATACAACTACTGGTGGATATTAATAAAGCCAAGAATTGTTCTTTGGGCTTAGAAATATATATGTCATTAAAAGATAAATATCTCAGTTAATATACAAAATAAAAGAACCATTTCCAGGGAAACATTTCAAATGCAAAATTCTATGGCAAGCAATGAATTTTGTTACTGGAAGCCTCAGAGAAGACAGCCAGTTGCACAGGGGTTGATTTTTATTAAAGGGGTTCTTATCACCATCTAGCTCAAATAGAAATATCTGATTGTGGCTGCCACCTGTCTCTACAAGGGTATTCTCATTTCCCAGTAAACCTGTGTTTGTGCCCTCTGTCCCAGTCAAATATATCCCTGGCAACTTTCCCGAGGAGGTGATTTCCTTCCAGTTTGGTTGAGCCTGCTGGTTACAGAACACCCTATTTGCACAGTGTAACCCTACTCCCCTCAAAGGGAGTCTCCAGTCACTTCCCCTCCAGAGAAATGAAATAAACCATGATCTTGCCTAACCTGTACCTTCAATCATTATTTTCCTTATTCTTCTTTGAACCAGTCACTCCATTCTTTCAGTGCCTTTTTTTTTTTTACAAGGCAACTTCATATTTACATTACTTTGTGCCTGGAAGGCATGTGAGACTTTTCCTGGTGCTGAGTTCAGCCAATTAGCATGGCGTGAGCTTGGCTAACTCCTTCTGTGGGACAGCATTGGTTTGGAAGATGCAATGGCTGACAGGAAAGATTAGGAGCAACGTCTACCACAACAGCTTCCTCCCTTCGCCAAAGCCTAAACTTAGAATAGACTTTCTCCTTCAATGCACAGGAAAAATAATGGCAACAACAATGGCTTGAAGGATAAAAAAAAAAATGGAATCTCAAAAACTAGAGATTTTTTTTCCTAAACCAAATCCTTTGTTGTACTGAAGAGGAATATTGGGCATGACCCTGCAGGGTGGGGAGACCTACCTGACCATGACTTTGTTCAGGTTAGAGGAAAAACAGGCATGTTCAAGCTTCTTCTGCTTTGGAGATCATAGATCTGAGATCATAGATCTTTATTTGGTAGAGCCCCTTAGTGAGTTTGGGGTTGGCGATGGAGGCAAAAATTGCACAACATGGGAAAGTCACAAAAATTTAAGGGTGGAGGCAAACACTTGGGGGTGTGAGTGAGGGGATGGCCAAGAAGACGGTGACAAGCCAGGGTCTGAAAGAGAGTGCCACTACCTTGAAATCCCTCCTGGTAGGGAGTAGCTGGTAAATTGCTGGGACAATGTTACCTAGGTTTCTGACTTAATCTATCACCTATCCTGTGTTGTGCTATAATTCCCTTATATTATTCCAGGCTCTCAGTAAATTTCTGCTACATCCAACAGCTTTGTGTTCATAGAAGATGGGGCTGCTAGTGTCCATCATGCAGCAAAAAGAACTAAGAAGAGAGTAGCCATCGATAGAAACTGAAAGTAATGATTTGGATGGACAGATCAGTAAAATGTTGTCTCTGGAGAAATCAACAGGTCTGGCTGGTAGGAGACGAGGATAATTTCCCATAGTAAGTGGGTTGAAGGTTCCACTGTCTTATTTACATATTAAAGGTTGGTCCCTGAAAGTTGTAAGATTTGAGGCCATCTGGTTTATATTTTAGTGAATACTGGCATTAAAATAATTGAAATCTTTGTTATCTACCAGCCTCATGGTCCCGAATTTTGTATTTCTCAGACTAGTAACATTTTAATGAAAACTCTAGGGAGTGCTTGGGTTGTCAACTTTTTATTGTATTATGCAAAGATATTTTTAAACTATTTGTTTCATAAAACAAAGGGCATTTCAACATACATGTAGTCCAAATAGAAATGGAATAATAGAACAATTTTTAAAATTTTTGTTTTTGTGAAAAACAAAATAATTTGTTTTATGAAAAAATTTGTTTTTATGCTTTTACCTGAAATTATCTCACATTTTTCAACTTATTAAATTGAAAATGAAAACAATACATGTTTCATTTTATTTAGCTTCAGCTTAAAGATTCTTTAACCCTTTCTTCACTTATTCATTCATTTTTGCAAAAACATTTATAAACCTCTATGTGCCACACCCTGTCCTAGGTACTAGGCTACGGAGATGAACATGACTGCCCCTGCTCTCCATAGCTCAAGATTTACTAGGAAATTCAAGCAGGTGATCTCAGCTGCAAAACTCATACAATACTAAGTGGGGAAAGGCAAAGGCAATATTTTAAAAGCAGATAATCTATCTCTAAGCAGAACTGCAAGAAATACAAAAGCTTGGTATTGGGATTTACTTGGCGGATGTAATTTGAGTTTCCTTACCAATGATTTAGGGGGAAGCTGACACTTACCCAGAGACCATGGGGTTTTTCAGACTTTTTTTTCTGTTCCCAGCCAATTTACAGGGCTAGAAACGTACCTCATGTGTAATATGTCAGTCAGCTGGTGGGTATCCCACACTGGCTAGGAAGAGGTAAGGTTTATGGGGTTTGGGAAACAAAAACTGCCCCCTCCTGCTTGTCTACCATGCAGTGGCTTTCACACAGCCACTCTGCTCACTACTGGACACACGACCTGAAGGTTCCTGGAGGATGGAGCAGGAGGAGGGCTGCGCTGCCATGGTTACAGCACCATAGGATTTGGTGCCAGACTAGAGATGGGTCACTCGGGGCATTTCCTTACTACACACAACTGGAAGATGTCTGGGGGTCCCGATAGTCATAGTGGTCCCTCTTGTTCAACACCAGCCTCCCTCACTATCTGAAGCAATGAGGTTTTTCCAGTTCTGATTCTGGGTGGTAATCGGAGAGGTAGGCATATCATGGTATCCGGATCATCTGGTTCTGGAATCCCTGAGGGAGTGGGGCATGCTGGCACAGTCAGGGATACATAAATACATCTATATGGGAAGAAGATCCAGAGACAGGTACACTGGGGAGTTCTTGCTCCCCCTCCCCTCTAACCCCCCCCTCAGAGGTACCATATCAGAGAAGAAAAGTGAACTATATGCATTTTCTTACATTATATAATCAGAGTATATATGTCAAAGGAATAGTTACCGCAACAGTCATCTTTCCCCTCGTCTCACCTCAACTCGTGCCAGAAATGTGTCTAGAACTTTCACACAATTATTCACCCTTATTTAAAGTCAAAACCGGGATAGATCAGCTGATGGCTGCAGTTCCTATGTCTTTGACCAGGTCTTTCGGTGTCTCTGAGGCACAGCGTGTGACAATGGTACAGAAACGCGGGAAACGACTGTTGAATGCACGTAGGTTCTCCAGCTTCCGTCCATTCTCGCTCAATTTCCATTTTAGACTGAGCAGCTCTCCCTCCCCAAGAGCTATGAAATGCAAGGGGCTGGCTGAATCATCCAAATGAAATGAGGTTCCTTCTCTGCATGGGATTAGGAACAGAGGTGCGGTCTCCTCCTCCCCACCTCATCCCGAATCTCCAGAAATAGAGACTTTCCTAGAGAAAGGCCCAGCAGGGAGCCAGGACCCGCAGACAGTGCGGGCTAACTAGTGACCCTGCAATGCCCAGAGATGCCGGCGACCAGGACAGGGGAGGCGACAGGTGAAGCGGAGTTGTCCCTGAGGCTGGTTGCGGCAGGTCGGACGGCAGGGCAGTGATTGCTTTGGAGGGGAAAGGAAAACAGGGTTCCCCCAGACCCTGAGGTCTCCCAAGGTCGATCCCCAGGGGAACCCAGAGCAGCGCGGGGCTCTGAAATCCCGCAAGTTTTAGGAGTCGAGCGAAGGGAGCGAGTGTCTTACCTGGCCGGGGTGGCTGGTGTAGTTGAAGGAGTAGATGTTCTCGGTGCTGAGGCTCACCACCCCGCTGTAGACGTGATCAAAATCGGCGCCCCTGGCAGGGTCGCCGGGGTCGCGGCGCGGCGCTGGGGGCTGCTCCCCGGGCCTCGCGGGTCGCCCGGGCGCCGCGGCGCGCAGGAGCCAGGGCAGCGCGCAGAGCAGCGCGAGCCGCGGGCCGCCGCGCATGGTGGGCGCCGCGCCCGGGCCGCGAGGCAGAGCCACCGCGCGGGGCCGGTGCTCCAAAGCCGGCGGCCGGCCGGGTGTCGGCTTCCGCGCGGCCGGGCGGTGCCTGCAGCCCCGCGAGTGAGGGCGGCAGCGCGCTGACGGAGAGCCGATCGAATATTGATGCCGCCTGCGGGGTCTGCACTGCAGGTCGCCGGGGGACAGCGGGGCAGGCGCGAGATGTGGGGGTGGGGAGCTGCTGCTGTTTCCTCCGGCTTCTATGTCCCCTCTTTTTCATCGCCCAGAACCCCCCCACTTACCCAGCCAGAATTTCGACCAGTCTCTTCCCCTCACGCTCCACAACGGCAATAACAGAAAAGGCGCTGGAGACATTAAAAAGAAATATCCACTAGTCGCGAAGCGTCAACCTGACCAGACATCGAGGAAGACATTCGGTCCGTTTCCAATAAACGTGCACCCTGGCTGCAGGCGAAGAAATAGGAAGCACAAGAGCCTGTCCCCCAGGAGGGTGTACGAGTTCGCCTGCCCAGGCTGCTACCTGCAGAGAACTCTGGCGGGTCTGGATGAATGATGACTGTTCTCTATTCTCCCTTCTCTAGTCGGAGCCCTTCTCAGACACCTGTTTCATTTCCTTATTACCTCCCGTTCTCCAAGGAGAGCCTCGCGTCATCACTTTCTCGCTCCCTCGCCATATGTGTATGTGTGTAAATATGGACAGTAAAAAAAAAAGATATGGTAAAGAGAACAATTTCCAGCACCCCCTCAAGTCTGGTCCCGGAAGTTGTCAAAGAGGACTCAGAATAACTAGATTTACGCAGAGGCATTTCTTTCCATCCCAGTCTCTTGCCTACTTTATCTCTGTAATGACTTCTTCCAGATTCTGAGAAAATCCTGAGCATTATAAATTGTTTTTAAAAACACAGAAACCATAGTACATCATAAAAAGGAAGTACCCGTCTGGCAAAAATTAGGAGATTAGATTTAAACAGATGAAGAGGCGGGTAAGGAGTAAGGTGAGAAAAGGATCTAGTGGAAATCCTTGGAGAACATTAAAAAAATCACAATTTAGGTGTCGAAGAGGACACACTGCTTTATTTTAGCTTCAAGTTATTTGTACACTAGAAAAAAATGTAATTGTGACTTGAAGGAACATTAAAAAAGAAACCACAAAGAAGAAAAAGATCTTGTTCAAAGACTTAAGATTGCAGATTAAAATTCTAGTACTTACTTTTTGAAAGAAGTTGGGTTTGTTTTTGTCTTTAGCTCATCAAATTCCTACAATTAATTAAAACATCAAATATGAATGCAACAGATTTAGTATAAAGTTTTCTAACTGTGAAATCAGAAATGGTGCTGATGGAGGATTGAATTAGAAAACTCTTCATTAGAACAATTTTCACTTTTATAAAAATGTGGGAATATGGACAAAAATACTAATTCAAAGAAGAGTCTGGGGGTAAAACTTGAAACAGCTCACTGTTTTGAGAAACATAACATAATAATTTCGTTCAGAATTCGAATGACGTTAAACTGCTGTATTGAAAATGTCTATGCCTCCTTTGAAAATTTAACAAAATCTCATAAACTTGAAATTTATGAAGGTCTTTGAGGTTAGCTGATGTGGCCAATTCCTGGACTCTCTAGAGATATAGGATCATGTAGTTCTACTTAAACACCATAAGAGATGTGGAACTGGCTTTCTTTTGAGGGCAAGTGTCTCATTATTAGAAAGATATTTCACATTATTAGTTGAAATGTGTCCCTTTTCCACTCACTTATGCTAGTTCTGCCCTCTGGAGTCGTAGGAATAAACCTAATCCTTCTTCCACATGATAGCCTTCTAGGTATTTGATCCTTGCTTCAATGTTTTATCCCAACTTTAAGCAACTAAGTTAGAAGCAATTAGAACAGATCCTTTATGATAATATAAAACCTACGATATTTATTTCAAAGTCATTGTAGGTGATATTTATAACAAACAATTTGAGTTATATATTACAAATCACTCTTTACTATTATCTTACCCTGATTCTAACACAAATTTGTTGAGTGACCTTAAGTGATTAACCTTACCGGATCACAAGGTTGTAAGGATAAAAAGGGGAAAAATGCAATTGAAAGTATATTAAAAAGTTTAAAGTGTTGTAGGAGCAAATGTTGTTATTATATAACTGCCAGTTCAGTTGCTAAGAAATAAAATACGGTCCTCGAGGCAGATGTTTTTAATATCTACAATGCCAAGATTCTACTGTGAGGGACTGAACATATAAACGGGCAAGGGCCAGATGGTTAATGGTGATAGAAATCTGACCCACAAATTCTGCAGCAATCAGCTCAGGAAGCCAAACTACAACCTTAGCAGCAACCAGTCCAGAAGTCAAACCAAATCTTCTGCAGCAAATGGTCCAGAACAGTTAGGACTTGGTCAATGAGTCAGTTCCCCCAATTTTTGACCCTGCTTCCAACTCAGGATCAATCAGAGGAAGCCAGATATGTTTCCCAGACCATAAAATGCCCTGCATATGGCTGGCTTGCCTCCAGCCTTCCCACATCAAGATCCAATTGGAGAATACTTGAAAATTTCCCCTTATCTCACTATAAAACTTTTTCACTCTCCTGTCTATATTTGAGTCTCTGCCAAACACAAGCGATGGTGGCTAACTTCCTTGCTATAGCAAGTTCTGAATAAAATAGCCTCTGTTTTCACTTGAGTGATCTTCATTTATTTTTGTAGTTTTCCTGAAGGTTTCAAAGAGATACTGTCTGCACTGCCTGTCACCATGGACTCCAGTTCTCTACCAGGTGCGGTATACACTGGTGTCCCTTGTGCCTTGCTGCATGTAGCTTGTGGAGTTTACATTGACATGTTAGGCCAGCACTGGGTCTGAACTCTGCTCTCTCTGCTTTCCAGTTCTTTGTTTATGTAGTGTCACTTTGGTACCTGGGTTTTGTTATCAATCCCACTTGTTTGGCATCTTTCGTGGAGTCAGGCCATCCTTTTCATATCTGTTTGCTTTATTTTCTGCTTCTTTTTTGTGTTGTGCTATCTAGAAGTGTTGCCACATAGTAGAACAGAGGCATAGGCACTTAACTGGCATTCATTCAGATAAACTTTGCTGTGGGCCACAATACAATTACATAAGATTATCTTCCCATCTAGATTTTTGTCCTGAGAGTTTGGTTTTGATTCACAGAGGTGTTCTACCTGCCTGAGGTCATATGTTGTCAGGTCTTCATTTAGAGGTAACTAATCATCAAGTTGGGGTCTCAAGGTGCAAAGTACACAAGCTTCACTTTCAACTGACTGTTGCCAGCTATTCTGAGGTTGATGAAATCTGATTTTTCTATTCCTCCAGGAAAAACTCCTCTTTCTTATATGTACACTCATTGCAATCCTAATTCTTATTCCTCTCTCTCTTAATGACATAACTTCACCAAAGATGATTTTGGCCTTCAGTAGCCATGTTGGGGAACATTGGACTTGAACAAAATTGTTTGTTTGAAAGACACCTTAGGAAAGAAAGGTGTCTTTAATATGATTTCTCAGACTCAGTGGGTAACATTTTTGATTGGTATGCAGAGGACTCCAAATTAAATTCTGATTCAAAAATTGCTTTACTAAAAGATTCTTTAGTTAAAGCTAATGAGCAATTTACAAACTTAAACATCAAAGTAGACTAATTTCCATAGTAAATCCTACTCCTTCTTGCTTTCCTGTTGCCTCGCTGCAAACAGTTCTCCTTATTCTCCCTTATCCTTCTGATCTCTCTCCTTATGCACCTCCTTTCCTGTCTTCCCCTTGTCCAGACCTCCTACCTTTTCTGAACAACTCTCCTAAAACCCAAAATGCCATCTACTTCTAAGGATCCATCCCTGCCATGATCCAGGTATGCAGGCAACTATAAAATTTAGACCTTGGACCCAAGACAAATTAAGAGCTATAATTAAAGCTTTCCCTAACCTCCCGAAAAAAGAGTATATATTCATTGGAGAATTTGGAATTTGTTTGGGTACATACGACCCAGGAATGCCTGACCTATATTAACTTGTAAATATGTTGGTTGGAATCTCAGATGCTAAATGCTGGATGGCAAAAGCTGATTGGACTGACCCAGAAAAGGACCTACAGGATTCTTCTTTCCACAATAAAACTAAGGGTTATAAAAACCCTAACCAAAACACAAAAACCAGAATAGTGGGTCAAAGTTTTAGAAAGGATATATACCTGAAACGTTTCCAATAAAGTTGATTGGTACCATAATTCAAATATACAAACAAAGGTACAAACAAAAAAGATTTAATTATGGGAGATTTGAGGATAGACTAGAAAATTCCTCTGACAACACTAATCTTTCTGTGTTATACTATGCCATCTTTACTCAAATTCTTCCTTGGATCAAACATAGCATATGAGTAATAGGTATTTCAAATAACCCATAGATTTTCCCTGTCTCTCAGTCCTTAACTATAACCCTTGGACCCTTTACTGGAAAACATTTCTTTCTGCTCTGTGATACCACTCCTATAAATTTAATGGAGAGAGATATGCTTTACAAGTGGAATTGTATTTTTTTTTTTTGAGCCACTCTCACTTAGTCACGATAGCTAGAGTGCAGTGAAGTCATCATAACTCACTGCAACCTCAAACTTCTGGGCTCAAGTGACCCACCTGCCTCAGCCTCTCCTGAGTAGGTTGGACTACAGATGTGTGCCACCACATCAGGCTAATTTTTCTATTTTTTGTAGACACAGGGTCTTGCTCTTGTACAGGCTGGTGTCAAAATCCTGGCCTCAAGCAATCCTTCTGCCCTGGCCTCCCAGAGTGTCAGGATTATAGGTGTTAACTACCACGTCTGGCTGTAATTGTATCATTAAATGTACACCAGAGAGACTATTTCTAGAAGTTTCAGAGGATTGTATTCATAATCACATTGTATCTGCTCTCTATATACCTTTGCCTTCTCCCCGATTCTTGATATATACTTACTACATAAAGATCTTGACCCTATACCTTCTGGGCTAAAATTTCTGCTGACATAGGAAAGAACATTGTAAGGTGTTACCTGTTCTCAAAAACTATGCTGTCCTTACCACCACAAACCTCTGTAAAGGTTGGAAGAACCAATGGTATCCTTAAATTAAAATTAGCAAAACTTTCTGAAATTCCTGACCTTCCTTGGCTAAAGGTACTCCCACTACTATGGCCATATAATCCATTACCTATGGACACATTGATTATTCTCTTATGAACTATTAACTGGAAGGCCCATACATTTAGAAATTTCCCCCTGATTCTTCCTTGCTGCATGCAGATGTAGTAAAATATTGCAGGGGACTCGTATACTATACCCAGTCCTATCACCGGCAAGTTAAGGCTACCCTCCCACAATATTTTAAACCGGCTCTTCATGATAATCAATCAGGAAATTTCATCTATTGAAAGAGACACTGGGTGAAAAATAAAACTGCCCTTGAACTTCATTTGAAGGAACCTTATCAGATATTGTTAACAACAAATACAAGCAGTGAAACCCCAGCAAGCAAGTCTTTGGTATCACATTTCACAACCAAAGAAACAAACCCCAAATTCCACACTCTTGGAAGGCTGCTCCAATAGAGGACCTCAAGCTGAGAATTCTCAGAGATCCTCAACAAAGCAGCCTATCTTTGGAAATAGACACTTGACCCAAGATTTCTAGAGCAAGCAGATGACTGCTTAATGAACAGCTACCTAAGACATTGGACAAAGGCCTCTATCTAATTCCTGTTTTATTATTGAGCTGCTTATTGATAATCATTCTTTTCATTTACTATAGACCACTCATTATCTACCCACAGTGACCCCTTTTCTCTTTTTTCCCTCTCTTTGTTGTTATATCAGAACATATTCATTCTAACACAATTCTTAGATTATTCCATACAGTAGCCACTGCTGTCAATCTTACTGACTGTTGGATATGCTGTCCATCACTGGACCCCCATGATAAAAACCTGTAGGTGATTCTAGTTTCATCAAATGAGACCATAGGGACTTATAGCCAATGGAGATTTCACTTGCACCTATATGGAGAAATGACTTTAAAGACATTAACCTGTGACTTTGCTAGTTTTCCTTCTTCCAGAAAAAGAACTAATTATTAAAATTTATTCATCATATCCCAAGTATTAATAATTCTAAATTTGAATTCAACAACCTTTGAAGGTTGATGGGCCAAATACTTGTCACCGAGAAAAGACTAATAGATATCCCAATATATAATCCAGCTAACATAAGGTCTTGGTTCTGACTTCATGTCATGAATACCTTTTATCTTGAATCTCCATGTGCCCCTACTGCATGTGCTACTACTTCCTTTGCAGCCAGGACACATAGTCCTTTTTGCCTCAGATTAATACTTCATGTGGTTTGGTAATAGTATTCTAAGACTTATCTGCACACTCTAATTCTATAAACCACCAAGGATGGAAATCCTGACTCAAATGCAAGCTCCAAAAGGAGGCCATCCTTGATAAGTCAAGTACTATACCTGGGGGAATTGCTAACTCACTGTTTATAACAGAACAATCAGAGCAGTCTTTTCAATGGTGGGAATTATACAAATAGAAAAAGACTGTAAGAAACTTATCATTAACTCTGGCAGAAGTTATTAATGATACCACCTCAGCCCTAGAGGGAATACAGATCAGTCTCAATTCATTGGCATGAGCAGTGATGGACAATTTCATTGCTCTTGATTTCTTGTTTTCTAGTCATGGTGGTGTCTGTGCCATTGCTAATACTTCTTGCTGTACTTGGATCAATGAAATAGGCAAGGCACAACAGGCCATGCAACATCTTAATGAAATTGCTAATTGGCTTTCTAAGTTGATCTCATGCTCTTTGAGACTTATTCTCTTGGCCTGGTTTGAGCAACTGAAGTTCCTCATTCTGAAGCATCTTACAGGGACTACTAATTATTATTATTTATGTCATAGTCATCATGACATTGGTTCATTGCATTCTATATAAAGTCTTTTTTTTTTTTTTTTTTTTTTTTTGAGACAGAGTCTCACTCTGTGCCTGGGCTGGAGTTCCGTAGTGTCAGACTAGCTCACAGCAACCTCAAACTCCTGAGCTCAAGCGATCCTCCTGCCTCAGCCTCCCGAGTAGCTGGGACTATAGGCATGCGCCACCATGCCTAGCTAATTTTTTGTACATATATATTAGTTGTCCACCTAATTTCTTTTTATATTTTTTAGTAAAGACGGAGTCTTGCTCTTGCTCAGGCGGGTCTCGAACTCCTGAGCTCAAATGATCTACCCGCCTCGGCCTCCCAGAGTGCTAGGATTACAGGTGTGAGCCACCGGGCCCAGCCTCTATATAAAGTCTTAAATGTGTTAGTTCAGCTACTGTCTGATCAGATGATCATGATGGTGACACAATAAAAAGGTCAAGAAGATCTTGCAATAAAGTTGACTATGGAGATAACTGGAGAATCCCCAAGTGGTGAACAGGTGGATATCTAGCCTGCCCTGAATTGGTCAAACTCCTGCAAGTGAGAGAATGACCAAAAGAAGGGACTGAGGGACTGAGAATTCAAAGACAATGGCCAGACCATATATGACAGTAGAACTTGACCTACAACTTCTGCAACAATCAACCCCAAATGGCCAAGTATTGGTCACGGCTGTCAGCTTTCCTATATTTTTTGGCTCGGAACAACCAACCAGAGATTTGTATGACTTATATCCCAGTTTAGATATGTTTACATTTTGAAAATCAGAAAATATAAAAAGTATGATTCTCCTCATAGTGGTACTCAAGATGAATCTTCCCCAGATAATAAAAAATTGTAGTAAAAATACACACACATACACATAAATGAAGACCACTTAAATGAGAATAAATAGAGGAAATTTATTCAGAGCTTGATATAACAAGGGATTCTGACACCATCACTTGTATTTGGCAGAGATTCAAAGACAGGTAGGGGAGTGGGAAAGGCTTATAGTGAAATAAAGGTGAGCCTTCAGGAGTGCTCTGATTAGGGGAGTAGGGAAGCTAGAGGTGAACTAACTAGCAGCAGGACATCTTACAGCTTGGAGAGCATATTTGGATCATATCTGAAGCAACCAGAGAAAGTCAAATAAGTAGCTTTCTTTTCTCTTCTCCTTCCTGCCTGCCCTCTTTCCTTCTTTCTTTCTTTCTTTCCTTCTTTCTTCCTTCCTTCCTTCCTTCCTTCCTTCCTTCCTTCCTTCCTTCCTTCCTTCCTTCCTTCCTTCCTTCCTTCCTTCCTTCCTTCCTTCCTTTCTTTCTTTCTTTCTTTCTTTCTTTCTTTCTTTCTTTCTTTCTTTCTTTCTTTCTTTCTTTCTTTCTTTCTTTCTTTCTTTCTTTCTTTCTTTCTTTCTTTCTTTGACAAGATCTAGCTCTTTTTCCCAGGCTGGAGTGCAGTGGTACCATCATAGCTCCCTACAAGTAGCCTTGAACTCCTAGGCTCAGGTGATATTTCTGCCTTAGCTTCCTGAGTAGCTTAGACTACAGATGCATGCCACCATGCCTGCATAATTTTTCTACTTTTTGTAGAGACACAGTCTCGCTATGTTGCCTAGCCGGGTCTCGAACTCCTGGCCTCAAGCGATCCTCTCACCTTGGCCTCCCAAAGTGCTAGGATTACAGGCAGTAACCACTGTGCCTGCCCTTTTCTTAAAGTATAAATGACATAAAATAAACTTCACATATGTAAATTATACAATTTAATAAATGTTCACACACACAGAAAATCACCTGTGTCATACACATACACACACTTCTGAAAGCATAATCATAATCAAGATAATGAATATCCATCACCCTCCAAAGTTTCTTTCCTCCTTTAAATCTGTCTCTTATCCTTCTTTGGTCCTTTTTCATTCCCAAGCAATCTGCTGTCACTCTAATTACTTTCCATTTTACAGAGTTTTATATAAATGTAGTCACAGTATGTACTCTTTTTTGGTTTGGCTTCTTTAACTCAGCATAATTATTTTGAGATTCATCCATGTTGTTGTGTGTATCAATAATTTATTAGTTTTTGTTAATACTGAATAGTGTCGCATTGTATAGATATACAAGAATGTATTTTTCCAATCATCTGTTGATGGATATTTGTGTTCTTTCCAGTGTTTGGCTGTTTTGTGAAAGGGCTGTACATGCAAAGCAATCCCCAAACACAGAAAAAGTTGAGAAACCAAAGAATGAGGTAGATGAATCCAGTTTGCTGGTAAAAGGCTATTTATTGGGGAACTTACAGACACAAGTGTGGTCTTGGACAGCAGCAAGACAGGTAGATCTCTGTGCCGTTATTCCCCAGATCCAGGGTTTACATACTATAGGAAAAGGGTATACCTGCTCCAGAATGACAATTAAAGTTGGCTCTTCCAGGAAAAGACAAGAATGCTATGTAGATCATAACCTGTCATTTATGTGATAACTTCAAGGTTGTTTTGACATAAGAGCAGGATTTACAAGATAAGTATGTGCTCTTACATAAGGAACAGCAGATAAAGTAGAAATCTCAGAGGCATTCTTGGAACTGGGGTTAATCAGAAGTCAACATGGCAATTAGCATCCATGATGGAGTTACTTTAGCCTCCATGTTGCCTGTCACAAATAAAGCTGCTATAGACGTTCATGCATACGTCTTTGTGAGACCCTATATTTCCTTTCCTCTTTAGTAAAGACCTACAAGTGGAGTGACTGGATCATATAGCAGTGTGTTTTGCTTTGTAAGAAACTGTCAAACTATTTTCCAAAGTTATGAACAATTTTACATTCCTACCAGCAGTGAATGAGAATTCCAGTTCCCCCCATATCCTCAATGGCACTTGGTATGGTCAGTCTTTTAAGTTTTAGCCATGCGATAGGAGTATAGCGGTATCTCACTGTAGTGTTAAGTTGTATTTCTCTAATGAATAATGATGTTGAGTACATTTTCATATGCTTATTTGAAATCTACATATCTTCTTTAGTGGGGTGTCTGTTTAAATCTTTTTCTCGGTTTTTAAAAATTGACTGGTTTTCTTATTGAGTTTTGAGAGATTTTTAAAATATATTTTTTTGATGTAAGCCCTTTATCATTGTCTACTTGGAAAAGATTTTCTCTGTGGCTTTTTTTGTCTCTTAATAGGTGATTTGAAAAGAAGTTTTAAATTTTTATTTAATCAAATTATCATTGGGTAGATTGTGCTTTTGGCATCATGTGCAAGAAATCTTTGCCTAATTCACAGATTTTCTCCAGTGTTTTCTTCTAGGAGTTTATGATTTCAGATTTTACATCTAGGTCAATAACACACTGTTAGTTAATTTTTTGTATATAGTGTGGGATATAGCGCCATTATTTTGCACGTGAATTCCAATTATTCCTGCAGTATTTATTGAAAAGGCTATCTTTTCTTCACCACATTATTTTTGAACCTTTGTGAAAAATCAACTGTCCATATACTTGTGAGTTTTTTTCTGGACTGATTCTGTTTCATTGATATTTGTCTATATTTATACTAATACCATGTTATTTTGATTCGTGTAGCTTTATAAGTAGTCCTGGAATCAGGTAGCTTTGGTAATACAATTTTGTTCTTCTTTTTCAGAGTTGTGTTGGCTATTCTAGATCCTTTGAATTTCCATATGAATTTCAGAATCAGCTTGTCAATTTTTACAAAAAGTCTTTTGGAATTTTGATTGGGATTAATTGAACATATAGATAAGTTTGGGATAAGTGACATGTAACAACATGGAGTCTTACAACCCATGAAAAAGGTATGTCTGTCTGTAAATTTAGGTCTTTTAAATTTTCTCTCAGTAATATTTCATAGTTTTCTGTGTACAGGGCTTTCATATCTTTTGCCAGACTTATACCTAAATATTTATTCTTTTGTATGTCATTGTAAAATACATTCAAATTTTTATATTTCTGACAGTTCATTGTTAATATGTGGAATTATGCAATATTTGTATATTTCTTTTGCATCATGCAACTTTACTAACTTCACTTATTAGTTCTAACAGCATCTCTCTTTTCAAATTCTTTCTACATGGACATTCATGTCATCTAGGAATAAAGACAATTTTACTTTTTCCTATGTCATCGGAATGCCTTTTATTTATTTTTCCTGCCTGGTGGCATTGATTAGAACCTACAGTATAATGTTTCATAAATGTGGTGAACATCTTTGTCTTTTCCTGATCTAAGGAGGAAAGCATCCCGTCTTTCACCATTATGTTTGATGTTAGATGTAGGTCTTTTGTAGATATACTTAATCAGATTGAGAAACTCTCTTGCTATTTCTGGTTAACTGAGAGTTTTTAAAATTAAGAATAGATACTGGATTTTGTTAAATGCTTTTTCTGGATCTATTGAGATGTTTATATATATATATACACACACACACACATACATATACACATATGTACATATATATGTAGTGAGGGTCTGCTGGAAATTCTATCCATTTCCATATGTGTGGAAACATCATTTATTTCACTCTCACTTTTAAAACATTTTTGCCAGATATAGAATTCTAGGTTGACTTTTTTCCCAATACATTTAAACTCTTATTCTGTCTTCTTATTTGCTTTGTTTCTATGAGAAACTGATGTTATTCTTGTCTTTGTTCCTTTGTACATAACATGGTTTTTTCTTTGGCTACTTTTAAGATATTTTTTCTTTATCATGGATTCTGAGCAATTTGATTATGATATACCTTGATGTAGTTTGCTTCATGTTTCTTGTGCTTAGGTTTCTTTGAAATTCTGAAGGCAGTTCTGTGGGTAATGATGCTGATAGAAAGATTGAAGTAGTGATGGGAGCTTATGGAAGTTCTCTTTTGATTAATTCAATGTTATCAATGCAGGAGGAAGCAAGATCATTGGCTGAGACTGAAGATGGGGAAGAGATTTGGGGTATGAGAGAAGGTATAAAACTGCCATCTAGAAGGATAGAAGAATTAATGGAACAGAGACCTGTTACAGGATGTTCAAGCATCTTTAAGGGTCCACTTAACATCAGTGATCATGAATTTAAAGTCAGTATTTTTTTTTTTTTACTACCAGGTTCAGCTGCAAGGGTGTAAGCACTTAGTTAAGTGTAAAGTTGGGATGGCCAGTATTGGAGTTTTGCCAAGTGATTACAGCAACTCAGAGAGGGGCAGGGAGCTGAAAGTGTAAGCAAGTGGATGATTATATTGATTGACCACTCAGTATACCTACATCAAACTTCCTCAAAGTGGAAACTATTAGAAGGTAGTTCTTTGCATCTAGAAGGTGTTGAATATGTATTTGCAGATCCACTTATGGGTGTGTCTTAACAGCAGAAAGCCAGAGGCTAAAGGAAATGGTCTTATTGGAGCAAAACAACCCTGTTTTTGAAGGAAGTGCTTTGTAAAGTCCTTAATGTGGTCTGCACAACTCTGCCTGTCCTGGATCCAGACTACCAGGGCAGCCTCCCCTCAGAACACGCTCCCACTGTGCTCTCAACTCCAGACCTACTAGACTTTTTCCTGTTTTTTGCATTTGCCATATGTCTTTGCACCTGCAGCTCCCTGTGCAGGAATTCTCTTCTCTTCTCTAGTGGCCTACTCATCCTTGCATCTGAACTTTTCTGGGTAATTGAAATATTCCTATAATAAGCTTAGTATCTAGTTAGTGTGCTTCATTCTTAGCACTTGTGACAGTTTTAATTTTACGTTTGTGTCATTGATAGCTGTCTGCTACTTTGTGGTAAGTTTCCTGAGGGCAAGGACCTTGTTTTTAGTGCCCATTGAACCTATCATAGTCTCTGGCACATTGTAGGTGGTAATAAACATTTTTGAATAAATGAACACAGTTGAAAGCAAATAAGCGTGATATGTGAAGCCTGGTGTGGGGAGCACCATCTTTCTCTCGGAGGGTTCTCGAGGCACTGGCTAATGCCGCATGCCTATCCTTCAATACGTTGCCCTGAAACCTGCGGAAAGAAGTCATCACTTCCCTGCCTAGCTTTGGGAGGTGCCTGCGCACTGGGCTCACCGGATATACGCAAAGACGTGGGGCGGGGTTCTGGTAACCCAGGCAACATCCCGGAAGTGGCCGGTTGCGTTAGCCTGTGGCGCGCTCCGCGGTTCCAGAACCTGGAGTTTTAGTCGCGGTGAGGGCGACAGTCGGGAAACGGCAAGGCAGGTTGAGATGATGGAGGCCTGCAGCCCGCAGCCCCTCAGAGCCTTGGGTACCCGGCTTCATATGGGGCGGGGAGAACGGTGGTGGCGTCTCTTTTCTGTTCCCTGGGGATCCAGGCGCCGGGGTCGGGAAGTCCTTACGAGAGAAAGCGCAGCCGCGGCTGTGTGTGTTTTGAGAGTGTATGTGCGTGTGCGGGTGCGTGTCTGGCTGTGTTTGTGTCTAGCGCGCTCCAGGGCCACCTTGAGTGTGCGCGCGCACGCCGCTTTCGGGCCTTTTTGCACAGAACTAGAAATTGAGGGTACTCGGTTGTAGCTCTTAAGTAGGTTACCGTCCAGCAGGAGAGAGACCAACTGTCCAGGGTACGTTGGGACCGGGTCCTTGGAATGGATGGATGGATATCAGAGAGGGGTTTCTCAGAAGAGGCCAACAATTATTGGATGAAAGGAGAGAGTATCTAATGGAAAGGGGTAAGAGGACTAGGATAGAACTGGGTGAAGGCCCTTGATTAAGTTGTTTATGAGAAGGGAGGTACCTTCACAGCTAATAGAACCTGTGAAGAAATGGAGAAGAGAATAGAAAAATCAGGATATTTTTTCATTTCTGATTGGTAGTTTACTAGTTTCTATGTAAGAAATTACCACAAATTTGGTGGTTTAAAACAATTTCACATTTACTCTCTCACAGTGTCTATGGGTTATGAATTTGGACATGGCTTAGCTAGGTTCTCTGCTTAGGATCTCACAAAGCTGTAATCCAGTTATTGGCCAGGCTGCATTCTCATCTGGAGGCTCAACTTGGTAAAAATATACCTCCAGGTACACTCAGGTTGTTGGCAGAATTTATTTCGTTGTTGCTGTATGACTGAGCCTCACCCAACATCCCCCCCTCCATGCCACCCCCACCACAGCCTCTTACTGAAGGCTGAACTCAAGTCATAGAGGATGCCTGCAGTTCCTTGAGTTCCTTGCCACTGGCCTTTTCCACAGGCAGTTACAACATGGCGGTTTGCCTCCTCAAGCCTGGAGAGCCTCTTTTGCTACAGCCTTCTAAGGCAGTTCTGTATAACACAATGTAATCACAAGAATGACATCTCTTCTCACATTTGCCTCACACAGGGGTGGGGAACCTGCAGCCTTCTGATTTCAAGAATGTTCTTTTTTAAGTACCAAAGGAGGCAAGAAAAGCTTGGTCTTTCTCTGCTGCACCCTTTTAATAAAAGGATTTGTTCTGTAAATTTTGGATTCAGTCAAAAGGCTGCCATCAAGGATCCAGAAAGCCACTTATGGCCCCAAGTGGTCCCAAGGCCACAGGTTCCCCATCCCTATGAATTGAAGTGAAAAAATGGCAACAGATGTGCATCTTCGCTTCACCACTGTTTTGTCAGGTGAATGTGGATTCATTGAATATAACATTTTCTTATGTTAAAATTGGTAACTTCACATTCACACAAATAATACTCAGATATTTGATCATGTGTTTATATTTCTATGTCTCTTTGCTTAAAGAAAAGCTTTTCTGATTGGACATATTATGTTTATTATCAGAAGTCACCATTGGTATACAAATAACTGATAAAAAAATACTACCTTTTCTATATTTTTGGTATTGGTATATTGAGGATATCGCCTTTCAGTCCATGGGCCCTTTGACAGCTATTTTTGACTACTCATATTCATGACTGTTTTTTCAGAATTAAGGCTGGTGGAATTTTAGCCTCTGAATAAGTATAATATTTTAAATGTTGTAACTTGAAATATATTTGTCCCCTTATTTTTAAGAATAATAATACAGGTTCATTGTAGAGAGTTTGGAAAATATAGAACCAAACAGAGGTAATCCAATTCTAGCCAAGTTTTCTACCATGTGCTTTACAGTCATTTAGACCTGGTTTTGACTGTCTCCTCTTTGCTCGGCCTATTATTAATTGTGTGACTTTGAGCAATATAGGTAACTCTCTCTAACCCTCATTTTTCTTATTTGGGGAAGAGGTTAATAGTGTCACTGACACCATTGTCCGCAACACTTAAATAGAACTTTGTGTATGCTAGGCAGGGTTCTAAGTGCTTATGTATTTCATTAGTTCCATTTCACAGTTGTGGCAAAGATGGGATGTGAATCCAGGCAGTCTGATTTCAGCTGGTACTCTTAACCACTATGTTATATTGTCTCTCAACATAGTGCATGCCTCATAGGGTTGTGGGATCAAATGTGAAGCTTTTTGCCCAAATAAGTGCTTTTAAACATTCTTCTTAATATAATTTTAATGGATATGTAATCTTAATATAATTTTAATGGATGTACAATCATATAGATTTACCGACATTTTATGATTCCCCTTTGTTTTTGCAGAGTAAATTGGAGATCTAAGTGGTTAAAGATCAAAGTGGTTAAAATACATTTGATTTCTTTCTTTGAACAACTATTATATTTTTCTATATCCTTTTTTATAAAAGCTTTATTGAGATAAAATTCATGTATCATAAAATTAACCTTTAAAGTATACAATTCAGAGGTTTTTAGTATATTTATGTAGTTGTGCAACTGTCATCACTCTCTAATTCTACAACATTACATCACCCAAAAAGAAACTCTATACCCACTGGCAGTCAATCTTCATTCCCTGCTCCCTCTAGATGCTGACAACAACTAATCTACTTTATGTCTCTATGGATTTGCATATTCTGGATATATTATATAACTGATATCTTACAATGTGTGGCCTTCCGTGTTTAGAACCTTTTCAAGGTTCATCCATGTTGTAGCATATATCAGTGCATCATTTCTTATTGTTGCCAAATAATATTCCATTGTGTGGATATACCACATTTTATTCATAGCACCGCATCAGTTGGGATATTTCTTCTTTTTGTCTTTTAAAAATGCTGCTGTGAACAATTATGTAAAAGTTTTTATGTGAACATATGTTTTCAATTCTCTTGGATATATACATGGGAGTGGAATAGCTGCTAGGTTATGCAGTAACTCTGTGTTTTACTTTTTGAGGAATTGCCAAACTATTTTGTAAAGTGCCTACACCATTTTATATTCCTATCGGTAATGTATGAGGATTACAGTTTCTCCACATTCTTGTCAATGCTTATTCATCTTTTTGATTATATCCATATTAGTGGATGTGAGGTAGTATCTCATTGTGGTTTTTATTGGGATCTTCCTAATAACAATTATGTTGAGTATCTATTCAGGTGCGTATTGGCTGTCTACCATAACTTTGGAGAAATGTCTATTCAAGTCCTTTGCCCATTTTTAAATTGGTGTTTTTATTGTTGAGTTGTAAGAATTCTTTATATAACCTGAATACAAGTCCTTTGTCAGATATATGATTTGCAGATATTTTCTCCCGTTCTATTGGTTGTCTTTTAACTTTCTTGATTGTGCCTTTGAAGCACAAAAATTTTTAATTTTGATGACACCTAATTTACTTTTTCTCTTGTTGCTTATGCTTTTGGTGCCATATCTAAGATACCATTGCTTAATCCAAAGTTCACAAAGATTTACTCTTATGTTTTCTTCTAAGAGTTTTATAGTTTTAGCTTTTACATTTAAATCTGTGGTTCATTTACTGCCTTTACTTCCCAAGTAGCTGGGACTATAGGCACGTGCCTCCTTGCCTGGCTAATTTTTTTGTGTTTGTGTGTATTGAGACAGAGTCTCGTAATGTTGCTTAGTCTGGTCTTAAACTCCTGGTCTCAAGTTATCCTCCCATCTTGGCCTCTTAAAGTGCTGGAATTATAGGTGTGCGCCACCGCACTTAACCTTATGATTCATTTAAAATTAATTTTTGTATGTGGTGTGAGGTAGGGGTCCAGCTTCATTCTTTTTCACATGAATATCCAGTTGTCCAAGCACTATCTGTTGGAAAGACTATTCTTTTCCCATTGAATTGTCTTGGCACCCTTTTTGAAATTAAACTGACCATATATATAAGGATTTGTTTTGGACTCTCAGTTCTATTCTATTCTGTATCTTTAAAATGGCATTTATGACTCTGATACTTATTGTGTGACCTTCACAGTTGGTTAATTCTTTGTCCTTTTGTTTTCTCATTTGTAAATGAGTAATAAATAATAAGTATGTCTGGGATTATTGTGAAGATTAAAGAAGATAATGTGTAAAGAGTTTAGAATAGTACCTGATTTATATAGTAAGCACTCAGTATGTGTTAGCTGATGACATCATTACCACAGCTACTACTATATCATCATTGTCATCATCATCATCATAACCATCATAGAATTAAGCGTTATTCCCTAACTTGTATGTGACTTATTCTCTTTTGCTGATTTGTAAACTCTGAAATTAGATACCATGTTTAAAGAGTGAATGTGCTGGGTAAAAGAGAGTTACAGAGAACAACCAAGATTAAGGGCAAACTCTTGAAAAATGCTTGCATTTAGGCATTTTTATTACAGTAGACAATTTTTAAAAAATGTACTTAAGGAAAATAGTAGAGTCTTTGTTTTAGGCCAATTCGGAATAAGGGGGTCAGCTGGAAAGTTCTGTAATTATTTAGGTAGGTAAAAGGATTTCATAACAGTAGTCAAGTATATGTATTGCTTTTTAAAAGTCACGTACATGTATTATAAAATCCTACTGTTCGGGAACTATGGGTCTCTTTTCTGATTTTTTATATGTTTATTCCAGTATCCTTAGCATTGCTATTTTAAGAGTGCCAAGCTAATGTTGGTAATTTACAAATTCTAGTTTAAAATCCTTCATTAGCTCCATTTAGTATTATGCAAAGGATATTAGAAGTGGTTATCATACCTCATTTGTTCTCCAAAGTTTAGCTAGTTTTATTTTAAAGTAAGCATATATGTATCTGGTAATGATTTTGAGTGTTAGAGTGCTTACAAAAGAACTCTGACTCTCTTTTGCCCTCTCTTCCCTTCACCTTGAATTTATATTGTTAGTGTGTGACTGGCATTTTTTCTACTAATTGTGAGTTTGTATAACTGATCACAAAGCCTATAACTGCTGTCCTACTTCTCTGCTGTAGGCCATGATTTCTGCATTCCTAGTGTTCTTTATTAGTTAAATATATATAAGTTGTTGACTTGAGATTTCTTTTATTATAGTCACCCATACCAAGTTTCTATTAGTTGTTAAATGAGAGAACAAAGTATTTTGCTAGCCTGTTCCTTTAATCATGCTTGAATTTTTCTTCTGATGTTTTAAGATTCATTTTGTTTTTCTTGGATGTCTTTTTCCCCCCTCTGGTGATGCTTAATTATTTACTTTTTCTCGTATATTGAAAATTTGATGTGATTATTACTTCCAGATGTCATTTGTCAGAGTGCAGCGTTATGGTCCCCGGGGAGGCGGAAGAAAAGCACTGAAAATAAAGAAGAAGAAAATTGCAGTGAAGCAAGAATGGGATGTAAGTCTAGGTGGGATAATAAGCAATACAGTATTCCTCTGAAGCAACAGACACGGTGTCATGACCCTAGTCACTCAGGACGGAGTTCTGAATGGGGCTCAGCTTGTCATAGTGTGGAATGGGTTTCTGGGCATGTTATATCCTAGGTGTTGGAGGGAAGAGCAGAATCCTTCGGGGAGGGTTTTAGAATACACATATCTAGGCTGTAACCTCCATCTCCTTTGAAGAATTAGAATCTTAAATTGGTGGGGAACATACTTTAAAAAGTCTCCTCTCCTCTACTTGATTAAGAATTCACTGCATTAGGCAACTCTAGCTCACCTGTGTCACTAAAGTTTGTGCATTCTTTTGGTACCTTTTTTAGATTTGCCCACAGCAACCAGTGATACCATAACCATATGAGTGGCATTTTTGGATGAAAAAATAGATGATCCTTGCTGTCTTATCCCTTGAATTATTTATTGCTTACCTCCAGGACTTGGTTAGTTTCAGTCCAAAGGTTCCCTTAAGATATAAGACAAGTCTCAAGCATCTGGGACATATGATCTCTGGCTCCTAACCTGAATAACATCTGGTATTACCAAGGAAATTTATATGTTCTACAGCTTGATACTTTGGTTTGGACCATGAGATTTTAAATGCCTTTATTTTCTATTGTGGAGAGTAACTAGTCAGGAACTAGTTTGAATCTCAGGGATTCTTTTGGACTTGGAACCTTCTGGTTTGCAGCTGATCAGGAATTCTGGGCAAACTGACAGCTTTTGAAGGTGGAACAGGGGTACTTTTCTGTGTTTAGATTGTTTTGTTGTCATCTGATTGGCTGTAAAATAAAGTTCTGACTCTAAGTTAATGAAACTGATTAAAAGGGGGAAAAAAGTACATGTAATATAAGTGTTATCACCTACAGCCTGGTAACTTTGGGAAGTTCAGTACAGTTGACTCTTGAATAACATGAATTTGAATTGTGCAGATCCACTTACATGCAGAATTTTTTTAGTAAATACAGTTGGTCCTTTTTGGGTTTTGCCTCCACAGCCAAAGGTGGATTGCAAATACAATATTTTTGGGATGCAAAACCTGCATATACAGAGGGCTGACTGCAGGACTTGAGTATGCATGGATTTCGCTATATGCTGGGGTCCTGGTACCAATCCTTTGTAGATACTGTGGGATGACCATATTTATTCCTATATGCTGCTATTATTCCAGATGTAATCAAACCCCATTATTTGAAATTGCATTAAAAACCTTCCTTGCTTTACATTTTTATCCCCGTGTGGAAAAATTTTGTTTTTTGAAGGTAGACTGAACATAGAAAATGGTCATAAGTCATTTGGAGTGAATGGCAAATGAGGGAGAAGAGATAAAACTGATTAATATTGTTTTGATAAAAATAAGTAAGACATTTTCTAAAATGGCTAATAAATTAGATTTAAAGGCAATTTCAAAAGAAAATAGTTTTAAGCACAATAGTATTGACGAATATTATATTTTCTTCCATGAGAACTAATTCTAAGCACATCCCCTCTCATTTGTATGCCTGAATTTTTTTGTGATTATTAAAAACAATTTTTGTGATCCTATAGTTTTACCTTGTACCTTTCTTTTTCTCTCTCTCTCTCTTAGAGACAGGGTCTTGCCATGTTGCCCAGGCTGGCCTCAAACTTCTGGGCTCAAGGGATCCTCCTGCCTCAGCCTCTTGAGTAGCTGGGACTGGCACCACTGTGCCCAGCTTATGCCTTGTACCTTTCTAGATCAATGTAAAAGAAATAACAGTTTTTGTATAGAAAAACCTTGACCTATAATAAATAGAAATCATGGCCAAAAAGGTTAGTCTGTGAATACATCAGAAGCTATTTTGACTTTTAGTTCTCTTTGTATTTCCCATCAATTAGAAGTAAAATTCTTAACTTGTTTTATTTCCTGCCTTACCAAATCTGTGTAGCAAAATGGCTGAAGTAGTTTTGGAAAGGGCTAAGTTGCGGGGCTGCTACTTAAAGCTGTGTAGGCTGTATACCACACAATTCCAAGGGCTGCTAGTTACATGGACTTATATTAATGGTACCTCCTGGAGTTGTACAGTGTAGTAGCCCTGTCATGTTAGTTTACTTTCTTTTTATTTAAGTGACTCTTTTTACATTTTATGAAATTATGCGTTGCCCTCAAACTTCATCTCTCATTGTGTGCTTAAGGTGTTTGTGGATACAAATTGAACCTCTCTATGGTGATCACGCTTTGTTTTAGAAATCTTTAGAGTTGCCTTAAAATCCTGGGATTTTATGGAATACTCATTTTGAATAATTACTATTCTCTTTTATTCATTGTTTAATGTAATGTATGCCTACTTGGCAAATTCAGTGCTTATTTTCTGTAAGGCTCCTAAAAATAGTCTTTTATTTTCTATAAGTCACCTGAAAGTAATCTGTGTTAATATTTAAATTGAGAATACTGATTCCTGGAAAGAAAGAATTTTTGGTACCAGGATTTTGAAACCATTTCAGCCATTAAAAACTAGTAGAACTAATATTTTATAAGAAAACTTTTTTTTAAAGAACGATCTTCTTTTGCAGAGTACTGTGAATGATCTGACAGTTCACCGGGCAACTCCTGAAGATCTGGTACGTTTAATACCAAAAATTTAATCATTTATTCAGAGTATTTAGTAATAAGATCTCTCTAGTCTAACATTACCCTGTATACATCTTTTCTTTTTAAATCTGTAGACATCTTCAGCATTATTTGTTAGTACTTCCCTATACAAACATATTGGTCTAGTCAATGTAGTAGTTTATTCTTTGAACATGCCATGTATATTTCCACATTTCTGCCCAATTCATGCTATTTTCCTTACTTGGAACAATTTCTCTACCTTCTTCTCTCCTTGTCCAAGTCTTACTTTACTTAATTATCTTGGTTCCAATTCTGCTTTTTAAAGTTTCCACTATAGGTTTTATAAAAAATACAGCTTTATTGAGATATAATTCACATGCCATCAAATCTATCCTTTTAAAATATGCTGTTCATTGGCTTTTAGTATACTGAGAGTTGTGTAACCATCATCACTATCAATTTTTAGAACATTTTCATTACCCCAAAATGTAATCCTATATCCATTAACAGTCACTTTCTATGCCTGCCTCCTCCCAGTTTATGACAATGACTAATCTACTTTATGTCTTTATAGATTTGCCTATCCTAGACTTTTCATATGAATGGAATACAACATTAAGCCTTTTGTTGTCTAGCTTCTTTCTTTTTCCATAATGTTTTCAAGGTCCATCCATGTTGTAGTATGTATGTATCAGTACCTTATTCCTTATGATTGTTGATTAATATTCCATTGTATGGATATACCATATTTTATTTCTCCATTTGCCAATTGGTAGACATTTGGGTTGTTTTCACTTTTTGACTATTATGAATACTGCTGCTGTGAACATTCGTGTACAAGTTTTTGTGTAAACATATATTGTCACTTCTTTTGTATGTATATCTAGGAGTAGAATTGCTGGGTTATATGGTATCTCCATATATGATTTTCTGAATAATTGCCAAACTGTTTTCCAGAGTGGCTGCACCATTTACCATGAGAATGTATGAGGCTTCCATTGTCTTCACATCATTGTTATTGTTGCTTTAAATTTTAGTTCTGCTAGTGGATGTAAATTGCTATCTCATTGTGGTTTTGATTTACATTTCCCTAATGACAAATGATGTTAAGCATATCTTCATGAGCTTATTGGTCATTTGTAATATCTTTGGAGAAATATCTGTTCAAATCCCCTAGTTATTTTTATTTTTATTTTATTTTAAATTCTTCATTTTTTTTTTATTTTTAGAAAGATCTATTTATTTTTATTATTTCAAACTATGAGGGTACAAATGTTTTTGGTTACATGGATCACTTTTGTTACGCTCGAGTTAGGGTTGTAAGTGTGCCCATCACTCAGATAGTGTTCATTGTACCCGTTAGGTTTTCGCCCGTTTCCCTTTACCCTTCCCCCCTGCTTTATTTCCACTGAGTTTTACTTCCCTCTGTGCACTTTTGTTCATCGGTTTGTTCCAGTTTAACAGCGAGTACATGCAGTGTTTGTTTTTCCATTCTTTAGATACTTCACTTAGGATAATGGTTTCTAGTTCCATCAAAATTGTTGCAAAAGGCCTTGATTCATCCTTCTTCATAGCTGAATAGTATTCCATAATATACATATACCACATTTTGTTAATTCCCTCATAAATTGATGGGCATTTGGGTTGACTCCATATCTCTGTAGTTGTGAATTGTTCTGTAATAAGTATTCAAGTAGAGATATCTTTTTGATAAAATGACTTCTTTTCCTTTGGGTAAATACCCAGTACTGGAATTGCTGGGTCAAATGGTGGGTCTACTTTTAGTTCTTTGAGGAATCTCCATACTGTTTTCCATAGAAGTTTTACTAATTTGAAGTCCCACCAGCAGTGTAGAAGCATTCCTTTCTCTCTGTATCCATGTCTACGCTTCATTTGGAACCAGAAAAGAGCCTGAATTGCCAGAGCAACCTTAAGCAAAAGGAACAAATCTGGAGGCATCACTTTACCAGACTTTAAGCTATACTACAAAGCTATAGTAACCAAAGCAGCATCATACTGGCTGGCACAGAAGAGAGAGACATAGACCAATGGAACAGAACAGAGAACCCAGATATAAAACCATCCACATATAGCCAGTTGGTTCTTTGACAAAGCAGACAATAATACACACTGGGGAAAAGAAGCCCTGTTCAGTAAATGGTGCTGGGAGAAGAGCCACATGCAGAAGAATGAAACAGGATCCATATCTCTCACCACTCATAAAAATTAATTCAAGATGGATAAAAGACTTAAATGTAAGGCATGAAACCATAAGAATGCTAGAAGAAAATGTTGGAAAAACCCTTCTAGATATCAGCCTAGGCAAAGAATTTATGAAGAAGACCCCAATGGCAGTAACAGCAACAACAGAAATAAATAAATGGGACTTGATTAAATTAAAAAGCTTCTGCACAGCTAAGGAAATAATCAACAGAGCAAATAGACAACCTACAGAATGGGCGAAAATATTTGCAAGCTATCCATCCGGTAAAGGGCTAGTAACCAGAATCTACAAAGAACTCAAAGAAATCAGTAAGAAAAAAACAACCCATTAAAAAGTGGCAAAAGACATGAACAGAAGCTTTTCAAAAGATAGGCAGGTAGCTAATAAACATACTAGAAAATGCTCAGTGTCACTCACTCATCATCAGGGAATGCAAATTAAAACCACAGTGAGTTATCACTTTACCCCATTTAGAGTGGTTTTTATTCAAAAGCCCTCAGTCATTTTGAAATCGAGTTATTTATTTCTATTATTGAGTTGCAAGAGTTCTTTATATATTCTGAATATAAGCTTTTTATCAGGTGTGATTTGTAAATTTTTCTCCTATTTTCTTAGTTGCCTTTTCACTTTCTTGATGGTGTCCTTTGAACATGAAAGTTTTTAATTTTGGTGAAGTCCAATTTATTTATTTTTGCTTTTGTCATTTGAATTTTTAGTGTCATATCTAAGAAACTATTTTTCTTTTTCTTTTTTTTTTTTTTTTGAGACAGAGTTTCGCTTTGTTGCCCAGGCTAGAGTGAGTGCTGTGGCATCAGCCTAGCTCAAAGCAACCTCAAACTCCTGGGCTCAAGCAATCCTCCTGCCTCAGCCTCCCAAGTAGCTGGGACTACAGGCATGCGCCACCATGCCCGGTTAAATTTTTCTATATATATTGAGTTGGCCAATTAATTTCTTTCTATTTATAGTAGAGACGGGGTCTCGCTCTTGCTCAGGCTGGTTTTGCACTCCTGACCTTGAGCAATCCGCCCGCCTTGGCCTCCCAAAGTGCTAGGATTACAGGCGTGAGCCACTGCACCTGGCCCTAAGAAACTATTTTCTAATAAAAAAGTTCACAAAGAGTTACTTCTATGTTTTCTTCCAAGATAATGCATATCATTTATCTTTATATGGATATGCCCAATCTCCCTGGGCAGATTGTTAATGCTGTTGAGAAATAGGGACTGTATCTTGTACATCTTTGTGTATCTAGAAGTCTTAGTCCTGGTAGGTGCTCATTAAATATTTATTGAGACTTATAATGACCTCCAAGTGACTTAACATTTTTTTTAATGAGAAATTTCAAACTCAAGTGAAAGTAGAGACAAAGATATAAAGAACTCCCATGTACTGTTTACAAGATATAATAGTTAATAAAATTTTACCATATTGCTTCATTTATCATACTCTTTTCTTCCTTCACTGAAATATTTTAAAGCAAATTTGAAAGAACACATCATTTTGTACCTATATATTCTATTTGCATTTACAAAATTATAGATTTTTTAACATAATCAGAGTGACATTATACCCAATAAAAGTAAAAATATTTTTTTGCTATTACTTAATACCTAGCACATATTCTAATTTTCCCAATTATCTTAAAAATGTCATTTCGTTCATTTTTTGAGTCAGTATCTTTACATAATATTTGGTTATTAGTCTCTTAATGGACTGATTTCTTATTTACATGGTGAAAACTTACTAGGACATTTTATTAGATAATACATGTTCATATTTATAGATCTGAATACTAAAGTACTTATAGAACCAAATATCTGCTTTTATTCCTTAGCCACCTCAGTGTACTCCTCCCTCTAATTCTTGAGGCCTGTGGCTCATATCTCTTCTTCTGCCTCAGGAACTCCACTTCCCTGGATTTCTGTATCTTCAGTGACCCACTTTCACATTCAGCCATTGAAGGCCTATAAAAACACTGCATTATTTGCTCTTGGTACCGATGTGGTTATCATGAAGTGAGAGTGTCTTTGCCAAAGATGACTCATTGTGTTTTGTACCTTGTACATTGTGCCTAGTCAGCGTGTGTGTGTATGTATGTATGTTTAAAAAATGCTGGTTTTGGCCGGGCGCTGTGGCTCACGCCTGTAATCCTAGCTCTCTGGGATGCCGAGGCGGGTGGATCGTTGGAGCTCAGAAGTTCAAGACCAGCCTGAGCAAGAGCCGAGACCCCGTCTCTACTAAAAATAAAAAAAAAACAAAAAACGTTAATTGGCCAACTGAAAATGGAAAAAAAAAAAAAATGCTGGTTTTGACCTGCCGAGCCCCGATTGGTTTTACCACCCATTAAATGAGTCCCAACCTGTGATATGAAAAACACCATAGTCTTATACACAGGAAGTAGAAATTAATGTTATTTTCAGTGTGTCTTTTAGCAAGGTTTACTAATTCTGATTCTTTTTTTAAAGATCATTTTTGAAAATTTAGAGGACTGTGAAAATTTTGGCTGTGAATATATATAAAATGCATATGTTGGATCAGAAAAAATTTAAAAGTGATGAACTAGACTAAGTGGTCCCACCATCTGAGTAGACAACTTCTTTGTTCCTGAAACATTCCTTTATATTTTTTTCTTTCTCTATAGATACGCCGTCATGAAATACATAAGTCGAAGAATAGAGCATTAGCACACTGGGAACTCCAAGAAAAAGCTCTGAAGAGAAGATGGAAGAAGCAGAAACCAGAAACTTTGAATCTTGAGAAAAGAAGATTGTCTATCATGAAGGAGGTAATGCTAAACTTCATTATTTTTAGAGTTAGGAAGAGAAAGAGATAGATAGGATTCTCTTTTTTCCCCGAATTAGATTCACATTGGAGAGACTCTAGTAATTACTGCATCCTTATACAATGATCTACATATGGACTTTTAAAATAGCAGCAGAGTGATGATTAGAGTCTAGTTTGGTGGTTTAAATTCCTGCTCCACAACTTACTATGTTACCTAACCAAATTTTTTAACTTCTCAGCCTGAATTTTCTCATATTTAAAATGGAATAACATTATTTGCTTGACTGCATTGTTGTGAGATTTCAATGATATAATATTGTAAAGTGATCAGCACAGTCCTTGGCATATAATTAGTGTTTTATATATAGAATCTACTACAATTATTAATATTTTTCTCACTTTAATAGCAAGGCTATTAGATTACTTTGCAAAAGAAAAATTGTGTGCTTGTCCATCTGGGTAGTAAGCCACTTGCCTTTTTTTTTTTTTTTAATTCAGGATATTTTGGGGGTACAAACATTTTGGTTACATGAAATGCATTTACCTCGCTTCAAGCCAGGGCCACAAGTGTGTCCTTCCCCCATACAGTGCACCACGTCTTCATTAGCTGTGAGTTTACCCTCCCCACCTGCTCTATCCCCTACCCTACACCCCCCCCCCACCTGACCGACCTGACCGGTACCCAGTGAGTATTACTACCATGTGAGCACCGTAGTGTTGATCAGTTAGTCCCAGTTTGATGGCGAGTACATGTGGTGCATGTTTTTCCATCCTCCTGATTCCTGACTTCGACGAAGGATGGAGCCACTTATCTTTGGATTAACCTTATGCCAGATACTATAGGATGTTTAGATAAGTAGTCAGATTATTTAGGGATAAATTATATGGGAAAATAAGAAAAAATAACAGTAGTTATTTTGCTGTATTTGAGTTGAAATCATTGTAAAGGAATGTGCTTTGTATGTGAGTACTAACTGGTACTAACTGATCAACACTACGGTGCTCACATGGTAGTAATACTCACTGGGTACTGGTCAGGTCAGTCAGGTGGGGGGGACTAGGGTGGGGGATAGAGCAGGTGGGGTGAGTAAACTCACAATGTAGTATTGTTCCTTGTTGAGGTTGAAGCTTATGGCACTTGGCTATCAGGGTGTTGTTTCATGACAGCTTTGAATCATACTCTGCATTTTGAGGAATTCATTAGGCTTCTTAGTGAAATAAAGCCTCAATTTTATACATCATCAGGAAGAATGGTATCTCTCAAATAAATTTATACAAGAGCTTGAGAAAGTCATTTGACTTTCTCAAATGGATTGTTTGAGAAAGAATGCTTCTTTACAGTCATGTACATTTAAATGTTATACATTCATTAATTCTCAGTGAAAGGCCTATAAACATAGATCTGACCACGAAAAGAGGCAGCCTAGTGCAGTGCCAGACTCCCACATTGCCACTAAAAATAATGTAACGGATATCCTTGAATATATTTTTGAATACATGTATAAGTATATTTATAGGATAAATTCTTAGAGGTAGAATTGCTGAGTCAAAGGATATGTGCATCTTTTATTTTAATATTGCTAAATATGTAATGTCTGTTTAAGAGATGTCATGGGACCAAAGAAAGAAGCATTCCTAGGCATGTCCACATAGGCTAAATCATTATGTATTAAAGTTACCAGGACCCATCCCCATGAAGCTGGGCTCCTCGATTAATATAAATTAAGAGAAAGTTCTTTGGCCAGCATAATCTTAGATTTCATTTGCTGTGTGATGCACGCATGCCATGGGAATCAAGCACACTAGAGTTCAAATCCAGCTCATAGAGAGGGAGGCTTTCACAAAGATTTTTATAATTTCCCCAAGTCTCTTTGTAATTTCCCAATTCCATCTGGTTTCTCTTGCCATGGAACAAGAGGGCTAGGATGAGGAGTGTCCAATAATGTTTTCTTACATGGACCTTTACTGATCCTTCAAAAATTCAAGATATGCACCTCTGCAAACCCATCTGGGGAAGTAATGTATACAGTTGGACTTGGGGAGATCAGTTTATCAATCAAGAGGATGGGCTTTATGAGAGGAGTGATAAATCTAGAAAGAAGAGAGGAAGGCCAGTCAATGCACTGATCTTTGGCCTCTCAAACCATCTGCCCAAAGGGCAGAGACTAGCTAATGGTGGCAGGAGAATGGCTTTACTTGGGAACTTATTATAATTAATATCAGGTTTCAACATGATTAGTAAGATTATTTCTCCACAATCAGCATCTGTCAGTTCTATCTCATTATTTTGATAGGTCAGTGCTATTTTTTTAAATAGTAAACTCTTAACATTGCCAATAGGCTTTGTTCAATTTTTCTAGTGATAAGTTATGTAGATTCATTCACTGATTGCTAAGCTTTTAATTGCATGTACTTGCAAGATGGCTAAGCCGGGATAGAAATTTGGTTTATGGGATAATATAAGTTGAAACAACATTCTTAAACATCTCTAGAGTGCTATACAGGTTTTCAGTGTGTCCATATCCTTGTAACACCTCTGTAGGGTTGGGATGTGGTTGTATCTCCATTTATATATCAGGAAACTAAGTTTAAATAGATTGGATTTTGCTCACTTGACTGGGCCTAAAACCCCAGTCTTCTGGTTCCAAATGTACTCCAGCCTTATGGTATTCCAAAGCTTATTTTTTGTGGAAGGAACAAATTCAGTACTTTATTCTCACCAACTGAACTAGCCAACCTGTTTGCCCATAGGAGGGGAAGAAGGGGAAAAATTAGGAATATGACTTGTTATTTTTCTCTTTTTGTCCTAAAATAATAATTGAGGTCACATTATATACTTGTTTACATGGTGTAGAGAAATTCTGGTGAGAGTATTTGTTACTAGATGTTTTATCGATTTGAGTCAGTGTTGGAAACTGTATAGTTTCCAATTTTGAGACTCTTTCAACTTATGAATGTCATCTGGTGGTGGTAGACAGAGTTATCTTGCTGTACTCTAGGCTGTGGCCTTGTTTATAATTATGAAAATTCCTAAGTTGAAAGTATATAATCAGAGGCACTATGATAATGGTATTTTTTGAGTTCCCACCTCTCCAGGATAAAAACTGACTTGTTTTTAAACACAGAGGCATAATATTTTTTTTAATCCTACAACTTAGATCTTACATCCTAAAACTCATATCATACATCATGTTTTTTAAGTTGTGGATTATGACCCATTAGTGGATTATGAAATCACTTTAGTGGTTGAAACACCTCTGAGTTTATGGCTCAAAGATTCATATCATTAATCTGCACTTTTCAAACTGTCGATCCTAATTTGTTAATGGATTGTGAAATCAAATTAGTTGTAACCATCATTTAAAAAATAGAATAGAAATTAAAAAGAAAATATCATAGTGGTTCTCATGCATCAAGTTTAAGTAAAACTTTTATTTTGTTTTATATATATAAAAATATACAAAACATATACATACACTATATATATATATATATTTATTTATTTATTTGTATTCATGAGTGTACCCAGTCACGATTTGATATTTCTTTGGATTGCAGCTAAGCATTTGAAAGCCACTAATTATTATAATAGCCCCATCTACTGGTACTTACAGATATTGCCACTGAAGGATTTTAGAAAGGTAGTGAGTAGCCTATGGTTATTTTTATGTGCATGCCTTTTTTTTTTTTGAGACAGAGTCTCACTTTGTTGCCCAGGCTAGAGTGAGTGCTGTGGCGTTAGCCTAGCTCACAGCAACCTCAAACTCCTGGGCTCAAGCAATCCTGCTGCCTCAGCCTCCCGAGTAGCTGGGACTACAGGCATGTGCCACCATGCCCGGCTAATTTTTTCTATATGTATTAGTTGGCCAATTAATTTCTTTCTATTTATAGTAGAGACAGGGTCTTGCTCTTGCTCAGGCTGGTTTCGAACTCCTGACCTTGACCTGCCTCGGCCTCCCAGAGTGCTAGGATTACAGGCGTGAGCCACGATGCCCGGCCCATGTGCATGCCTTTGAATGGTCTTTTCCTTTGTGATTTGAAAAGTAAATATATTTTTTCTGAATATTAATATTTTTCATTAACATATATTCAGATTCTTTCTGATCAATACCAGATGCAGGATGTGTTGGAGAAATCTGATCATTTGTTGATGGCTACAACAAAAGATTTGTTTGTTGATTTTCCTCGTAGACGCACAGGTAAAGTATTCAATTCAAACAAGAGCGTCTTTTTCTTATTAACCTATATCCTACAACTGACTATTTGTAGGAATTTAAAGTACTTTCTTGGGCATCGTGTTACTTATGTAACAAGTATTCTAGGGTGAATTTATAAGGGTTGCTAGGGTTAATCATTATAATTTGTTTGCTTTCATTAAGAATATTAACTACTTATATTACAAATTATTCAGCTAAGGAAAGGTAAATTGTTATTATCTACTAAAATATTTTATGGTGTAATGTACTGGCTTTTGTAATTTTAAAATGTGACTTAATTTTTAGCTTATTATTAATAATATTAAATTACCATATAATTATGGTACTTGTGCTTATATATAATTTGAGTAAAGCTTAATTTGTAATCTAAAGCAACTTTAGTTTCTTTCTACAAGGAACTTTGCTTCTTGTCAGATACACAGCATTATTCATTTTAATGTGTATATAATCCAATGTTTATCTTAATCTTTCAAAATAAGATCACTAATTTTTAGTACAAGGCTCGAATTCTGGCTTGTCCATTTATTAGTGTGACTCTGGGCAAGTTGCTTAATGTCCCTGAGTTTCAGTTTGCCAATCTATAAAATAAGAATAGTACCTACCTCATAGGGTTTTGTGAGGGTAAAATGTGTTGATATATGTAAAAGCATTTAAAACAATATGTGGCATATAGTAAGCACCGTATTAAGTGTGAGCTGCTATTATTGTTATTGAGATTTTTACATGATGATGCAAACCTATGGCAGTGTAGAGCTTGTGATGTCAATTTAATTAAGTGATATAAAATCATCATGACTTATTTTTCTTTTGCAGGGTTTCCAAATATAACAATGGCTCCTGATTCCTCACAGGGTCCCATTGTGGTAAATCAAGATCCGGTCACCCAGGCTATTCTTAATGAATCTGTCATAGAACCTCAGGTAATGTGCTCTACTCACAGCTATAATGTTCATGCTGAAATGAAGTTTTAGTCTAGGCATTGTGATAAACATTTTAAAAGTTTAAATATTAACCGCTCTTACTCAAACATATTACACTTTTTATGAGTAATGTTTGTCCTAAACAAGACTGGATTAATATAGCTAAAATTTATTGAGTGCTTACCTAGGAAGTGTAGGTGGTGTTATTATTCCCATTTGACAGATGAAGAAACTGAAGCTCAGGGAAATGAAGTGACTTGTCCAGGATCACATAGTTTGCATCAAAGATGGGATTCAAATCTAGGCTATATAGCTCCATAACATTGCCACCAGTTTTCATTATGGGAATAGCAGGGAGTCTTTCCACTTGGAGTCAGGTGGATCTGGGCTCATATTCTGCTACTTACTGGCTGTTTGATCTTGAGTTGATTTCTTAAGATATCTGGCACAGAATTTTTTTTTTGTTAAATGGGAATAGAATTATACCTGATATGGTTGTGGCATGGATCAACTAAGATAGGTTATGTAAGTGTTTGGCATGATCAATCTTCACTAAATATTAGTCCCTTTTAATGTATTAGTATGTGTAAAAAGTAGCTGCCCAGGAAACTTGGAATTTATTGGCTAGTTAACATGGGAAAATTGTGTTACAGTTGTAAAACAGTAACATTATTGCTGTAGTATGTTCTACTTTTACTTTTATAACTTTTATTTAAATAAATCATACAGTATAGTGCCCTGTTTATTTGGCAGTTGTACTTTAAGCACTTCCTATCATTTGGAACTTGGAGACAAGTATACAATGTATCCTACCTAGCAGTATGGAATAAAGCAGTCAGATTTTATTCTGTTGAACAGAAGAGTCCATCCTCACACCTGAGCTTATTAAGTTAATACAGTAGTAAAATTTCAAATTAATGTTACTGTTATAACTAATTTGCCTACCTGGTTTAATTTGTTTCTCAATTTACTGCTGATAATAAATTAAAAACAGGCAGATAAGCTTCTCAGAGTAGATCAGAAATAGCAGCAAGAAATGACAGTGAGGGAAGAGAGAGAAGACACCTTAATAGATAAGCAGAGGACCACTATTCATCAGAAAATAAATTGATATATTGCCATAGGTAGTCTTGAGTCACCAAGAAAATATGCAATTGCAGCTGTATTACTTAAGTTCTCTGGACCCTAGTTTCTTTATCTGTAATAGGAATGAGTGAGACTAAATTTACTTATTTATCATTTATTATATCAGGTCCTGCACTAGATGCTGGGCTACATGGATGAATAAGGCATGTCTCTGTCATGGGTTGAAAATGGTGAGAGCTGTGACAAGCAGGAGCTAGATTGTAAAAGGCTAAGAAACCAAAAAGTAAGAGTAGAGCCACTAAAGAATTTAAAGAAGAGTGAAGTCATGATGAGATCAACTGTGGTGTGGAAGATGGATTGGGGAGGGACAAGACTGGAGAGACAGTGTGGTTAGGAGACTTATGTGGGGATCTTAGTGAGAAGTGGTGAGGGCCTGACCCAAAGCAGTATCAGTAAGGAAGCAAATAGAGGAGAATAGGAATAGACAGGAGAGAGGTTAAAATAGAGTTTTAGTGCCTGATTGGATATGATAAGTGAGAAAGAAGGATAACTCCTAGTTTGCTGGCTGGAGTATTTGAGTAGATGGTGACACTGTTCATGGTCTTAGGTAATATTGGCAAGAACAAGGTTTCTGGAAGAATGGTGGGAGAGACACTTAGGAAGACGTTCAGTTTTGGACATGTTGAGTAGGGATATCTTTTAGGCAATTGAATATAAATGTCTAGGGCTCAAGAGAGATCTGGGTGGAGATGGAGATTTTGAAATTAACAGCAACTTTGGAATGAGATAAAATCATTCAGAAAATGGATCAGATGAGAAGAGAAAAGCTTCAAAGGGAGTATATTGAATCACATTACAGGAAGGGTAGAAAAAGGAGAACCAATAAAGGAGATTGGGAAAGAATAGCCAGAAAAATAGAAGAAGATCTAAGAAAATATGGTGTTATGGACGTTAAGGGCAGAGTGTATCAGGAAGATTTTAAAGGAAAGAAACGAGTGGTCATTAAAGTCTAATGAGTCAGAGAAGTAAAGGAAGGTAAAGACAAAAATATCCATTTGATTTAGGGATAAGTGTGTTGATGTTGACCATACAGAGAGCAGTTAAGAATGGAGTGGCAGGGCCGAAGCAAAGTTGCAGGTAGATGGGGAATGAAGGTGGGGAACAACTCTTTCAAGAACTTTAGAGGTGAAGGAGAGAGAGGACATAGATAGTAGTTCAAGATGAGTGTTAGGGTAAGATAGGAGAGATTTGCTCATGTATAAATGTTAATGAACTGAAGCCAATACAGAGAGAGGTTGAAGATACAGGAGAGAAAAAGGACAATTGATGCAGTAGAAAGTTGTGAGAGGGTTTGGGTTCTAGAACACACATAGAGGGATTAGCTTCAGAAAGCGGGACCTCTCTTCTGTTACAACAAAAAGAAAGCAAGCATGAATGCATATATAATCAACTTATGTTGTTATTTTTATTGTTGTGTTGAGATAGGCTCTTAATGAAGTAGATGATGAAGGAGAAGAAGGAACGGTTAATAGCCAATCAGCAGAAAGCGAGAATGAGTTGGATAACTCTCTAAGCTCTGAGTCTAACATGAATACAGACAGGTGTGTATATATGGCATAAATGTTTATAGTTCTTACCTTTTCTCTAAGGCCATTTCAAATGTTTGTTTATCACATCATCTTTTTTATTAACTGGGACTTTTTTTATTTAAAAAATTTTTTTATTTGGATATAATTTCAAAAGTTCCTATATACTCTTCATCCAGACTCACCCATCATTAACATTTCACATATGTTTTATTGTTTTCACTCTTTTTGTAAGTATACAAATACACATATGCACATGCACACATACATGTACACACAGACACATGTTTAAAGAACCAATTGGGAATAAGCTGCAATACTTCTGTTCCTTTATCCCTAAATACTTCAGTGTGTATTTCCTAAGAACAAGAACATTCATTTACACAATCACAGTACTGTGGATCACAATCAGGAAGTTACATTGATTAAATACTACTATTTGTTGGGGGGCAAGGGCAATATACATAATCTTAACATTTGTACCCCCATAATATGCTGGGAAAAAAAAGACTGCCTGCTGAAGGAGTTAAAAAAAAATACTACTATTTAATCTATGGGCCTTAGTTAGATTTCTCCAATTTTCCCAATAATATGTTTATTTCATGATTAAAGAATCAATTATGATCACTTATTGCATTTAGTTTTCATGTCTTTCATTTTTAAAAGGTCTGGAAACTTTTAAAAGTGAATCTTAGTGTTTCTTTGTCTTTCATGACATTTTTATAGTTTTGATGAAGTACAGTACAGTTATTTTATAGAATTCCCTCTAATGTAACTTTCTCTGATGTTTCCTCATTATTGGAGTCAGGTTATACATTTTGGACAGGAATACCTCTGAAGTGATGCTTAGCCCTCAGTGCATCATATCAAGAGGCAGTGATGTCATTGGTTCCATTATTGGTGCTGTTAACTTTTGTCTGTTGGTTAAAGTGATATCTGCCAGATTCCTTCTATGGATTATAATCTTATATTTTCTTTTATAATATATATGTTGATGTTCATTTGTTACACAGTTGGCCAATGGGAGCTTCTTCAAATCATTCCTATGTCTTTTTGACATATCCTCTTTGTTTTTATTTTTACATTTAATTTCTTGCACAATATAGTTCTTTTTTTTTTTTTTTTTTTTGAGACAGAGTCTCACTTTGTTGTCCAGGCTAGAGTGAGTGCCGTGGCGTCAGCCTAGCTCACAGCAACCTCAAACTCCTGGGCTCAAGCGATCCTCCTGCCTCAGCCTCCCGAGTAGCTGGGACTACAGGCATGCGCCACCATGCCCGGCTAATTTTTTTTTTTATATATATATCAGTTGGCCAATTAATTTCTTTCTATTTATAGTAGAGACGGGGTCTCGCTCTTGCTCAGGCTGGTATTGAACTCCTGACCTTGAGCAATCCGCCCGCCTCGGCCTCCCAAGAGCTAGGATTACAGGCGTGAGCCACAGCGCCCGGCCAATATAGTTCTTATTATATCCTCCCCTTTACTTGGAATCAGTCATTTCTTTAAGAATCCCTGGTTCATTTTATTGAAGATAGGTGTTTAGAAACCAAACATGTTTAAGGCTCTGAATTTTCCTCTGATCACTACTTTAAATGTAGATCATACTAATTATGTAGTGTTTTCTTACTTTAGAAATGAGATAATTTCAGTTAATATTTCCACTTTTACCTAAGAGTTTTCTAGGAGGTTTTAAAAAAATTTCCCAAGCTTCTTTGTTATTTCTAGTTTTATTGCATTACATTCAGAGTGTGATTTGTAATATTTCTACTTGTGGAACTTAATGATGTTTCCTTTGTAACCTAATATATGATCAAATTTTTGTGAATGTTCCATGTGTGTGCTTAAAAAGGTATATTAGCAAGGTAGAAAGTTCTAAATGTGTATGCATAAGGTCTACCTCATTGATTTTGTTGTTTATTTTTTCTGTATCCTTATTTATTTTTGCCACTATCTTACACTGAGAGTGGTGTATTAAAGTCTCCTACTATTAGTGTGTTTCTATTTCTCTTTGCATTTTTTGTTTAAGTATATTTAATTCTTTTTAGTGTTAAATATCTCCTTATAAAGGTGATTATTGTGTTTTTTTTGGTACATGTATATCCATAGTGTTATATCTTTGTTGTGATTTATGACTTTTAGCATTATATAGTATCCTTTGTCAAATTTAATGCCTTTGGCTTCAGTTCTACTTTGTCTGATATCAGGAATGAAACTTCTGCTTTCTTCTTATTTTCAATTTATCTTTGATTTTTATATTTAGCCTTTTATATTTTATATCTTTTTATATTTAGCCTTTTGGAATTATTTTGTATTAGGCGTGTCTCTTGTATTCAAGGCAGATTTGGGTCTCACATTGTTATCCAATTTGAAAATATTCTTCTTTTGATTGGTAAAGGAAGCTTGTAACATTTATTGATATGGTTGTTGTGTTTGATATTAACTGTCATATTTTATAGTATTGTTGATTGTACTATATTACTGTTTTCTGTGTGATATGTTTTCTCTGTTTTTTGTTTTTTTAATTTTCTTTTGGTATTTAGGAAGTTTGTAATTTTGTCCTAGTGGTTACCTTTTTATGTAGCTTTTATAGAGCCTTTAGTCTGTTTTCTTATTTAACCCTTCACTGTCAGGTGTGTCAGTTTAAAATATTTTTTTAAATTCCACCTTTTGCCTGTATAGCAAGTGAGTTATTCTATGTTCCCATTTTTTTCTCTCCATCCTTCTCCCCATTTTTAGTTGCATTTTTTTGCTTTTACAGAACATTAAAGATTTACATACTAAGCTTCCACGTGTATCCCATTTTTGTTTTTGTCTTAGAGCTGCAATTAAATATATTAATTGCTCATCATCATTCCTTTTATGATTTTTTTACTTATCATTTAGTTGGATATCTTGGTTAGATAAAGTTCATGCTATAAGGCTTATGAATATAGTCCTGAATTCTTTAAAAGTTTTTCTGTAGCTTTTCTGTTTGAAGGAAAGCTTGGTTAGATATAAAATCTTCATTTCATGCTTTCTTTGGTTGATTTTCCATGCTACTCCACTCTTGGTGTGCTTTGTTATGTTGCTTTGGAGAAGTCTGGTGCTAGAATAATTTTCTTACCCTTATAAGTAATTTGGTGTTTTTATCTAGTGACTTGATTTCCGTTATCTTTAAATTTCATTTCTTTTATCTTTAAATTTAAGTATTGTTAAGATATGTCTTAGAGTTTACTTTCCAGAACAATTTTTCCTTTCCCAACAGTTAGCCCTTTTAAGATATAAATTTGGTTCTTTGTTTTTCTCTCTAACCCTTTTTATTCTTCTTAATCTTATTTTTATTCTTTTGTTATTTCCCTGTAATTCTTCAGTGTTCCTTATTAAATTTTTATTTAATAATTCTCCATTGGGCACCTTATAACTCAGTCTTTCTTTCTGAGGTTTTTTGTTTTGTTTTCTTTTTGATTTAATTTTTGGAGACTGAGTCTTGCTGTTTTGCTTGAGCTAGAGATGCAATGGTGTCTTCATAACTCATTACAACCTCCAACTCCCAGACTCAAGTGATTCTCTTGCCTCTCGAGTAGCTGGGACTACAGACACATGCCACCATGCCTGGCTAATTAAAAAAAAATTTTTTTTATAGAGATGGTCTTGCTATGTTGCCCAGGCTAGTCTTGAACTCCTGGCCTCAAGTAATCCTCCCACCTCAGCCTCCCAAAGTGAGATTACAGGTATGAGCCACCTCACCTGGCTTTTTTCTTAAAACTTCTTTCCTGAATTCAGTTTATTCTTGCCTTGTTTCTTTTTGGTGTTTGTCCATTTTTGTTCTCAAATTTGGAATTTCTGATTCAAGATTTATATACATATATCTCAAAATGCTTGTTCAAATATATTTAATTCCATTGGAGTGTTGAATTATAGTTTTTTTCTGCCCTCCCCTTTTATCATGTATTGGGGGAAGAATTTTCAATAGCCAAAATACTTCAATTAAAAATTTCTATTTTGTTATTTTGTCTTTGTATGATTGTAGGCTGTTTAATCTGTACATTTTTAGACAGGGTTGAGAGTTTGGGGTGGCTTACAAGATTCCTAGTTCAAGATCATGCTCTTTTGTCAGTTTTAGTGAAGCACAATTTATTCATTTACAAAGAAAGTATTTGTGAGTAACAGTTAATATATCTTCCAATATTGTGGTTCTCTTTTGCCTTGAAAGCCTTTTTTCCCCTTCACCACTCAGTCTGCAAAGTATACCTCTCCTCTAGACTACCACCTGGATTCTACATACTTTAAGGTTCCTACTTGGTAGTGTTAGGTTCTCCCAGAGTTTTTTGTTTTTGTTTTGGTGGTGGTTGTTATTTTTTAAGTATTTGCACCCTTAGAGTGGCCTTTCTTTTTCTGGGGGTAATTTTTGTCACTATCAGGCTCTCAGCTTTCCTCTTGTCTGTGCAGTCATTTTGAACTGCCCCAACTCTTTACAAAGACTTCTGGCAGGAGCTTAGGAAATATATTTGCTGGAATTTGTTATTTATTTTTCTACTTACAGGTAATTTGAAGTTAGTCTGTCTTCCAGTAATGTAGAAGGTGTGAGTTATATGCTGTTTTATTTGCTCTTATCGTACTGTATAGGGTTTTGGAGGCTATATAGAGTGTTTGAAATTTAGTGATCGCCATTTTCTTAGCAATACCTGGAAATATGTATCATCTGTTAAGTACTTTTTCAGAATTCAAATAGAAGCAGTGTAATACAGAATTGCTTTTATTTGTTACATTTGGGTCAAATTATGTTTTTTATTTGTTTGGTTAGGGTTAGTTTTATTTTGTTAGTTGTATGAACAGGTAGTTTGCAACTTCTGAATACCTTATGTCTCAAAATATTACTTGTTAACTGTGCTGTGTTGAAAGATACATTAGGCTTGGAATCATATGACTAAACCTTTGGATATTTACAAGGTAGATAATCTGTGGGTCTTCATTTTCTCAGTTGTAAAATATGATGGGTAGAACATATGATTTCTACAGTGTCTTCTGGTTTGAAAACTTTTATGAATATATGCTTCTGTCAGCACTAAGTAGATTTCTTATGGAGATAGTATTATACATTATCAATAAGTTTCTAATCCAGTCCTCAAAAGCGTCTACTGGGTCATTGATTTTTCTGCGGATCAGTGCATTCAGAGGAAAGAGCAATGATTGCAAGTGTTTTCCTCATTTTTTCCTTTGCCACTGTCTTACTCGCTCTGTAGACCTTTGTGCGTGAAAAAGAAAAGCTAGAATTTGGAAAGAAAAGTCGATGCTGGAGGCATCTATGGCAGAAAGGGAGGAAGTCCCAAGTGACAACAACTGGATGACAGAATTTCTCTTTCCAGTAGGTTTGGGCAGCTCCTTTTGAGTGGGGTTTGTATGTAGGGATATAAATTAGAGATGTTGATATTCCTTAGTTCTCTATGAAATAATGTCCTTACAATACTATTTCAATGAATGCTGTCATAAAATAGAATTGGTGCTGAGTTGTCATCTATGAAAATGGAAGGAACTTGGATTTGAATCAGGGCCCATAGTAAATTAAATGAATAAAATGAAATTAGTTCATTTCAGTAAATAAAATGAGTAGTCTGAAATGAATTCCAGATCTAAGGGAATTTATTGTTTTTGGATAGAGATAAGTACTTTCATTACTTCCCCCCACACTTGTATTTTAAGAATAATATGCAGAAAATATTTTGAGCTTTTAAAATGGAAGTTGCCAAATAAATTTAAGGTGATGTATTAGTTTCTGTGTTACTGTAGCAAATTACCACAAGTTTGGTGGCTTAAACAACAGAAATTGATTCTTTCCCAGTTCTGGAGGCCAGAAATCCAAAATCAATTTCACTAGGCCTACATCAAGGTATCAGCAGGACTACACTACTCCAGAAGAGAATCTGCTCTAGAAGAGAATCTGGTCCTTGACTCTCACAGCTTCTGATATCTGTTGGCTTTCCTTGGCTTAGGGCTGCATCACTCCAATCTATGACTCTGCTTTTACATCATCTTCTCCTCTGTGTATGTGTGTCAAACTCTCTCTCTGCCTGTCTCTTACAAGAAGGTAGGTAATTGTTTTAGGGCCACCCAAGATAATCTCAAGATTTTTCATTACATCTGCAAAGATTGCCCCCCTTTTTTTTGCTATATAATGTAATATTTACAGCTTCCAGGCGTTAGGGCATGGGAGTATCTTCAAGGGCTGTTATTTAGCCTGTGGTTCTCCTAGTAGCCTTCAAAGATTCCCATTCCCAATTCTCAGCATCAGTTCAATAAAAATAAATAAATAAATAAAATTGAAAAATTGAAAAAAATCTTATGTAAGTATTATCAGCTCAAAAGTTCCAAATCTCATCATCTAAATGAGGTATGGGGTAAGACTGAATATGATCCATCCTGGTACAAAATTCTTTTCTATCTCTGTTCCTATGAAACCAAGAAGTAAGTTCTCTGCTTTCAAAATACAATGATGGGACAGGCATAGGATATAATAGTTATAGATGTTCTCGTTTTTTTTTTTGTTTTTTTTTTCTGAGTGGTGTACATTGTATCGCAGACCTTAAGGACTCTTCGGACAGAGCATAATGTCTTCAGTCCAAGACTGTAGTGTGGCTTACACAGAAAACTGAGGCCTTTTGGATTAGGGGCAAGGAAAGGGACAGTACAGAGATTGAATACTTAGTTTTCCAGGAAGACCCCTTGTGATGAATGCTTTTTGCCAGCTTATATCAGCTTTGGCCATAGTGTTTTCAGTGGGTCTACCACATAGAAGGGCTTTTCTGGGAAATTGTCATACTCAGCTGCCAAGATCTGGTGGAATCCTTTGGTGATCTCCTTCATGGGTACTAGCTTTTGCATATGACCTGTGAAGACCTCAGCAACCTAGAATGGCTGAGACAAGAAATGCTGTATTTTTCCATGCATGGGACACCATCAGTCTATCTTTCTCAGAAAGTTCATCCATAATCAGCATGGCAGTGATGTCCTGGAGAGATTTGTAGTCCTGCAGGATCTTTTGCATCCTACGGGCAACATCATACTGCTCATTGTTAACAGTGTTGGGATCCATAATGTGAGAGGTGGAGTGTAGAGGATCCATAGCTGGATAGATGTCCAGCTCAGATATCGTGTGGGACAGCACAGCGGTAGCATCCAAATGGGCAAAGGTAGTGGCAGGGCAGTCAGGTTATCATCAGGCACACAGAGAGCTTGTGCAGAGGTAAGAGATCTCTTCTTGGTGATGGTGATTCTTTCCCTTATTTCAGTGGCCAGGGTAGGCTGACAGTCCATAGCATAAGGGATTCTGCCCAAAAGGGCTGATACCTTTGAGCCACCCTGGGTAAAGCGAAAGATGTTATCAGTAAACAACAATACATCTTGACATTCTTGGTCTCTGAAGTATTTAGCCACTGTCAGTCCAGTCGGAGCTATGCAGACACAAGTACCAGGCAGTTCATTCATTTGACGGTATACCAGTGCTGCCCTGGATGTAGCATCTTTTGAGTTGATAGTACCAGACTCAGTCATTTCACTGTACAAGTCATTGCTCTCTCACAGGTCCTCTCAACCAACACCAGCAAACAAAGAGTAACCACCATGGGCTTTGGCAACACTGTTAACTCCCTGATCATTATAGTCTTGCCAACTCGAGTGCTACAAAAGAGCTCAAATTTGCTACCCTTTTCATGGGGTGCTAGCAACCCCATGACATCCTTGATACCAGTCACCAGAATTTCCTGCTCAATACTGATTTCCATGAATTCAGGATCCTCAGCATGAATGGGAGCAAATTGTTTGGTTTTGATGGGAACTTTTTCATCAATAGATTCTCTAGTGACAGTCACGATTCTGCCCAGAGTCTCAGGACCAACAGGAAATTTGATTGATGCATTAGAATCCAGGATTTTCTGGCCTCTAACTCAGCCTTCTTTACCATCCATAGCAATGGTCTTTACTGTGCTTTTACCCAAATGCTAGGCCACCTAAAAATCAGCTTGGTTTCTTGCCTTGCATTTCCAGGGCATTTAGGATGGCTGGTAGTGGCTCATCAAACTGGATGTCCACCCCTGTACCAATGACTGCCACGATGCATCCAGTGGTAGCACCTGCCTTTGGCGAAGGTGACGTTTGCACCACGTAGTCGTTGAAGGGCTGAGTCCTCAAGAGGCCCCAGAAGCCAAGGCAGTGGCCACACTACCCAAGACTCAATGTGGCAGAGTCTGATTTTCCCATTTTAAAATGAAAAAATGAAGGAAGAAAGGAGTCACCAGTACTAAGCAACTTTGAAATTCAGCAATGCAAATACCATTAAGGTTCAGGGCCTGGGAATAATCCTCTATGGTTTGAGCCTTCACCCTCCGGGTCTATGGCTCTGCCCTCTGTGCCTGTGGCTATGGCATTGGTCTTTGTGCCTGTGGATCTGGCCTCTACAAGAGCTACATCTGTAGCTGTGGCTTTGGTTTCATTCTTTCTTTTTATTGATGGATAGCCTGTGTTTGCAGCTGAATAGTTTTATCAGACTATGTCCTATCTATAGAATTTTGGGAGTCTGGCACCCTTTCTTCATTTTATCCTGCCTCTGTCCCTTTCAATCCAGGTTGGCATGTTTCTACAGGTATAACATTCTCAGAAGATCTTGTGGGTCTCTTGTGTATGTCATGGGAAGGAATTCTTTCCATTAGACAAGAGGTCCTCCAGAGATCTTTCCTGGATAATCCCATCTTTGTTTCTGGAGTCTTCTGAGATCACTGAGAGGATCCATGAGTCACATACCTTATCTCTTTAGCACTAGCAAAAGGTTGCCTAGCCATACTCTTGCCTTCTCTCCAGGCTATGCTTTCTTTTTTTTTTTTTTTTTTTTTTGAGACAGAGTCTCGCTTTGTTGCCCAGGCTAGAGTGAGTGCCGTGGCATCAGCCTAGCTCACAGCAACCTCCAACTCCTGGGCTCAAGCAATCCTCATGCCTCAGCCTCCCAAGTAGCTGGGACTACAGGCATGAGCCACCATACTCGGCTAATTTTTCCTATATATATTAGTTGGCCAATTAATTTATTTCTATTTATAGTAGAGATGGGGTCTCACTCTTGCTCAGGCTGGTTTCGAACTCCTGACCTCCAGCGATCCTCCCACCTCGGCCTCCCAGAGTGCTAGTGGTTTACAGCCGTGAGCCACCGTGCCCGGCCTCTCAGGCTATGCTTTCTTAAACATCTACTAATTTGAACATCTTTTGCAGTCTGAAAAGACTGAAACTTTTTCAATTTATCAGGTCCTGTTTCCTTTTTGCTTAACAGTTTTTATCTCGATTTCTCTCTTTCCTCTTGCACTTTACACCAAACTTCCAGAAGAAAGCAGGCTGTGCCTTCAGCACGTTGCTTTGAAATCTTCTCAGCTAAATCTAAATTTATCACTTACAAAGTTCTTCTTTCCACACAACTCAACTATATTTTCTGCCACCTTATAGCAAGGATTGACTTTCCTCCAATTTCTAATAACATGTCGTATTTCTTTCTGCACCCTTTCCAGAAATTTCTCTAATATTTATATTTCTACCAAAATCTTATTCGAGATAATGTACGTATTCTCTAAGACAATATAGGCTTTCTCCAAGCCTCACTTCCTTCTGAGCCCTCACTAGAAGAATCTTTAACACTTGTATTTCTACAAATGGTCTGTTTAAGGCAGGGGTCCTCAAACTTTTTAAACAGGGGGCCAGTTCACTGTCCCTCAGACCATTGGAGAGTACGCACTGTGAGCCCTGGCCGAGTTGGCTGCTAAGGAGGATAGGCAGTGGTGGCAAAAACACCCAGAGGGCCGGATAAATGTGCTAGGCAATCCACATGTAGTCTGCGGGCTGTAGTTTTAGGACACCTGGTTTAAGGCAATCTTTGGCATTTTCTATCATTTACCTAAAAATTCTTCAGTCTTTACCCATCATATAATTCTAAAGCTGCCTCTACATTTTTAGGCATTTATTATACTAGCACCACATAGTCAGGTACCAAAATCTGTATTAGTTTTCTGGGGATGCTGCAACAAATTGACACAAACTTGATGGCTGAAAACAACAGAAATTTATTCTCTCACAATTCTGGAAGTTAGAATCTGAAATCAGTTTCACTAGGCTAAAATCCAGGTGTTGGTGGGACCATATTCAGTCTGGAAGTTCCAAGGGAGAATCTGTTCCTTGCCTTTTCTACCTTCTGGTGTCTGTCATCATTCCTTGGCTTGTGGCTACATCACTCCAATCTGTGCCTCCATCTTCATGTCACCTCACTATCTGTCAAATCCTCCCTCTTAGACGCATAGACATGATTTGTATTCAGGGCCCACTGGAAAATCCAGGATTACCTCCTTAACTTACACCTGCAGAGTCGTTTTTTAGTCAGATAAGGTAGCATTCATAGGTTCCAGGGATTAGGTTGTGGATATCTTTTGGGGAGCTATTTTTCAGTTTACCATAGTTGACAGTATATTATTTTTGTTGTTATTATTTCACAAAACCTGACTCTTAAAAGTATACATTAGATTGGATTTGCTAAATACAGAAAAAAAAAAAAAAGTATACATTAGAGTGAAATGTGAGTTTCAGACTGATTGGGTTTATTTGTCCAACTTGTACAGAAATCTCATTACAACACTCTTCTTGGGGTTTTTCCTGAAGGTTGTATTTAGAGCTAATGCTATATTATAAAGGGGTCATTCTGATGCTTTGGTAACTAGTCCCCTTTGAATGGTCTATGTCATAGACCTTTTACTAAATAAAATTTTTAGCAACTAGTATTCCAATATGCTGGGTTTTTTTATTTTGTTTTGTTTTTTTTTTTTTTTTTTTTGAGACAGAGTCTCGCTTTGTTGGCCAGGCTAGAGTGAGTGCCGTGGCGTCAGCCTAGCTCACAGCAACCTCAAACTCCTGGGCTCAAGCAATCCTGCTGCCTCAGCCTCCCGAGTAGCTGGGACTACAGGCATTCGCCACCATGCCCGGCTAATTTTTTGTATATATATTTTTAGTTGGCCAATTAATTTCTTTCTATTTATAGTAGAGACGGGGTCTCGCTCTTGCTCAGGCTGGTTTCGAACTCCTGACCTCGAGCAATCCGCCCGCCTCGGCCTCCCAGAGAGTGTTTTGTTTTTTTGAGACAGTCTCACTTTGTTGCCCAGGCTAGAGTGAGTGCCGTGGCGTCAGCCTAGCTCACAGCAACCTCAAACTCCTGGGCTCAAACAATCCTTCTGCCTCAGCCTCCTGAGTAGCTGGGACTACAGGCATACACCACCATGCCCGGCTAATTTTTTCTATATATTTTTAGTTGGCCAATTAATTTCTTTCTATTTATAGTAGAGATGGGGTCTCACTCTTGCTTAGGCTTGTTTTGAACTCCTGACCTCAAGCAATCCGCCTGCCTCAGCCTCCCAGAGAGCTAGGATTACAGGCGTGAGCCACCACGCCAGGCCCCGATATGCTGTTCATAGGTTGCTTGAAAGCAACTCCTTTAGGCTGAAGTTTATGGCCACTAAATAAGATTCTTCCTTCCTCTTTTTTCTTTTTTAAAACAGCTTTATTGATTTATGGTTTATTTGCCATATAGTTTGCTCATTTAAAATGCAATACTTAGTGTGTTTAGTATATTCACAGAGTCATACAGTCATCACTATAATCAATTTTAGAATATTTTTATCACCCCAAAAAGAAACTCAATACTCCTTAGCTGTGAAGCCTCATTTCCTCCCAAATTCTTCAGCATTAGGGAACTTCTAATCTATTTTCTGTCCCTATAGATTTGCCTGTTCTGGACATTTCATATGTATATAGTCATGCAGTGTGCTGTGTTTTGTATCTGGTGTTTCTCACTTAGTGTAATGTTTTTAAGATTTATCCATGTTGTAGCATATTGATATATCCACATTTCATTTATCTATTCATGAGCTGTGGACATTTGGATTGTTTCTACTTTTGGCCCATCCCTCTTTTAAATCTCAAGTGAGATATATCTCCAAGTGAGATATAGACAGTTGAAGATTAAAATATTAGCTTTATCAGTGATAAAGATGTTTATGGCGTAAGGCTTAGCTCTGTAACCTAGGAGTTTGCAAATACTAATCCCCTAAACTGCAGCTCTTTTTTTCAATCCCTCTGCCTCCTCCCTGATGCACATGCACAGAGTCTGCTCCAGTAAGTTTACTTCAGTGATTAGCAGAGACTGCTCTGTGGACAGGCTTTTTTGTAGGAGAATGAAACCAAAAGGGGCTGAGCCATGTCTGCTTAATTGTACTACTCTAGAGAAACAGAGGACGATGGAGCCATCCTGCAAAACTGCAGGAAGGGCAAATGCATTTACCTTAGGGGCCAAGGTAGATAGGAGACTGGGAGGCAGATGGAATGATTTTTTCTTTTTTTTTTTTGGAATGATTCTTTCTAATGCTAAAATGATAGGCATTTTTGCTATCTACCTATCTTGTCAAGTAAAGCAAAAAATATTTTTTTCTTTGATGATGAATTATGAAAAGTTCCTTCAAATCAAACATGTAAGCAATTGGACAATTTAAATGACAGCACCTATTAATTCTAAAATAGCTTATTGTCCCATAATTTATAGGTTTCTCCATGAAATAAAGGAAGAGAATTCTGAGTTAATTAGTCAACTGTGGACTGATATTCAGCAGAAAATGGCAACACAGTCACAGATGACCCCTCCAGAAACTCCATCATCTGTTCTATCATCAGTGGAACAAAGAGGTTTGTTCTCCCTTTTCATTATTTTTAGTAGCCTACTTTGTTAGGTTCTTTCTTGAACACAGTAATTTTAAAAAGAATGTTATTTGAGTTTTGACTGCCTTAGCCTAATTGGCTAAAATACTAATGGCTCTATCAACTGAAATACTTTTTTAAAAAAAGTTTATTTGAGATACTTTTGGAAATATTCTCCCTTTTAGCTGCTCTGAATGCTACCAATGCTGTCAAGAGAATCCAAACCAGGCTGCAACCTGAAGAATCTGCTGAGACTGTAGACTCAAGTTATGTTGTGGGACAAGTGCTGAACTCAAGGAAGCAAAAACAGCTATTAAATAAAGGTTCAGTCCCTTAATTTACAAAGCTAAATTATTAAACATGTAACTTGATACAGCTATTTTAATCTCTTAGGAAATGTTTTTTTCTTTAATCTCAGCCAGTTGGATCCATTTAAATAAGAGTTTGTTGAATGGTAACTAAGAAATGTCTCCTTTCATACATAACTGGAAAGATGATTCTAGTGTATTCATTATAGATAGTGTAAATCTGGTTTAAACGGTATAGATTTTAATGAGAAAAATGGTGATAACTGCTATAAAAACTTTTAATAAATTATGAACAACGGTCAAAAGGATTTTCTAGGCCGGGCACGGTGGCTCACGCCTGTAATCCTAGCTCTCTGGGAGGCCGAGGCGGGTGGATTGCTCGAGGTCAGGAGTTCGAAACCAGCCTGAGCAAGAGCGAGACCCCGTCTCTACTATAAATAGAAAGAAACTAATTGGCCAACTAATATATATAGAAAAAATTAGCCGGGCATGGTGGCGCATGCCTGTAGTCCCAGCTACTTGGGAGGCTGAGACAGAAGGATCGCTTGAGCCCAGGAGTTTGAGGTTGCTGTGAGCTAGGCTGACGCCTCGGCACTCACTCTAGCCTGGGCAACAAAGTGAGACTCTGTCTCAAAAAAAAAAAAAGGGGGTTTTCTAGTAGTTTCTAGTTTTCATTTTTCCTGGTCTTGAAATGGAATAATTTCTGTCATTATCAGTGAAAAGAAAACCAGATTTGCGTGCTCCTTCTAAGCAGAAGAAAAGCATGTTATCAGGTAACACAACCTCTGCAGATTTACCGAGTAGCAATAATTGCAGCTTGGATGTCCTCAAACACATGATACATGAAGTGGAACATGAAATGGAAGAATATGAGCGGTGGACAGGACGCGAGGTTAAAAGACTGCAGAACAGTCAGGGTCTTACAGGCTTCACCTTGTCGCTGGTGAGCTCCCTCTGCCGCCTGGTTCGGTACCTTAAAGAGGTAAGAGGATGAAATTGTTAGAGTCTTCTCTTCAAACAGAAATGGGAGGAAAGGGTTTCTTTCCATTTGGTTTATTGAAACCTCCAAGTAAAAGTACAAATTTGAATAGCTTTGCTTAAAATACCTTCATTTTAGATTATCTGCATTAGTTTGAAATTCTTAATATCCTTCTGCCATTAGTTGATACATGCTCAGATAAGTGATTTTGATTTTTATATGAGCTTTAGCAAATTATAATCTTATGCTAATATTTAATATGGCTATTGTAGATTAAATACAACTATTAACTGTGCCCTCATTCTGTTGCTCTTCTCTGCTTCCTACTCTCATGTTAGTTCAGTTTGGAGAGTGGCATTGCCTATAATTTGTAGACTTGATAGGTGGGAAAATTCTTCGTGTTCTCTGTGTGTCTGGTAACTCAGGTATGGCTTCATTGTCTAAGTGTGAGGTGTTTTATTGTAAAAATAATTTATAAAACAAGCAAGAATTGTTTCTTTAATTTGTTTGCAAAAATTAGTTCATCCTCAGAATGGTGTAGTATTAGAGTTAGCTATGTATTTCATCTTTTAAAAAATCGGGTTAAACTGTTATTTATTATATATTTAAATCTGTTAAATATGACAGAAATATTTGAGGAAAATTTATTATTTAAAAGAATAGATTCACCACCTTAATTCAGATATTTCAGTTTCTCTGGAGCTATCTTCGCAAAATTGCATTTAAGTGAAAGATTTGTTGTATTATCAAACCTATTAAAGTCTTAACATTCTTTCACCCTTAACTCACGAATCTTTAGGAGTATAGTTTTGGCTCTCAGAAAGATTTACAGGCTTAGAAATGTAGCTTTTTAGCTAATTATCTGCTGTATAAAGCCTAAACCATTTGAACCTGTGGTCATTTATTTTTAATTATATTTTAACAAATTTCATTTTTGAATTGGAAATACAATCATATGGTATGACATTTTAAGATACAAGGTATACTAACTGTCATCTCTAACTTTTAGCTGACTTGGTTGCTTTCTTGTACCCAACTATTATTACCAGATACAAGTGTATCCTTCTAGAGATGGTCTATGTGTATTCAAGCAATATGTATATGTATATCTCAATATGTATATGTATATCTCCACTTTTACAAAAATGGTAGTTATTTAATTCTAGATACCATTTATTTCATTGTATTCTATTTAAAGAAGGGAGGAGGATAAAGTAGCACATTTTATTTAATATAATAAACCTTTAAATAAAAATGTTTCATTTCATTACTGTCACATAATATATGCTTCTTTGTAAATATCTTCTTTAATGACTTTCTGTAGAAACTTTTAGTTTTCAACATGTGGTACTATTGGTGGAAGCTTATTTGATATTTTTTTATAGAGCGAGCTCCAGCTACGTAAAGAAGTAGAAACAAGGCAACAACTGGAACAAGTATTAGGTGATCATCGAGAGCTCATTGATGCTCTGACAGCTGAAATTCTTCTTCTTAGAGAAGAAAATACCACTACACAGGTAGGTACTCAAGTGAGAGCCCAGATTTTTCTGTATTTGGTAGTGTAAAACTTCTTTAAACATGTACAGGATTCTCTTAGAGTTGTCTCTGCTTTAGCTCTGTGGATGTGATTACTTATCGACCTCATTATTATCATCAATGGTAGCTGTTATTGAACATTTATTATCTTGGAGGTACTATAGTAGAAGCTTGGACTACAAATAGCACATAGACTAAGTCTGCTGTCTTTAAGAAACTTATTATTTAGTGGGGAAGACAGAATCTACATTTGATTGATAACTACCAATATTACAGTAGTTAATCCAAAATGTGAAATGAATATTATGATAGCCCTTTTTACTTTCAAACCATAGAGCATAACCTTTGAGGAGCCCTTTTGTACTTACATCAGATGCCATTTTTTTCCCAGCATATTATGGGGGTACAAATGTTAAGGTTATGTATATATGCCATTTACAGTTGTTTACAGTATCTTCATATTTGTTAGGAGAATCGTCTTTGCCACCTGACTAATTGTTCCTTTTCTTTTTTTGAATACTTACAGAGTTCTCTTTCTAGAAAACCTATTGTTTCCATGCTGCATTAAGCATTCTTCCTTTGTATACTTCTGATACTGTCTGGATATTGCTATTATTGCATTTACCAAATTATGTTATAGTTATGTGTGTACTTGTTGCTGAAACTGTCTGGTGCTTGAATGCATACAGTCTATTTTATTCATCTTTTTGTTTGCATGTAGTAATTACTATTTTATTTATCAGCCAGAAGAGACTAGAAGAACAATAATTAGAAGATAAAATTGTGTTTATGTCCATGGATATTATATGTAAGATGTGTAATTTTAAAAAATTGATAATATAATTTACACACCATGAAATCCACCCTTTAAAGTATATAATTCAGTGTTTTTAGTATATTCAGAGTTGTGTACCAGCACCATTATCTAAATCCAGAACAATTCCCTCACCCCAAAAAGGAACCATTAGAAGTCACTCTGTATTCTCCTCTCTCCCCAGCCCTTAGCAATCACTAATCTACTTTCTGTCTCTGTGAATTTGCCTGATATAGACATTTCATAGAAATAGAATCATGTAATATGTGGTCTTTTTGTCTGGCTTCTTTCATTTTGCATATTTTTTTCAGTTTCATCAATTCTGTAGCATATATCAATACTTCATTCCCTTGTATTGCCTAATAATATTCTATCGTGTGGATATACCATATTTTATTAATCCATTCATCAGTAATGAACATTTGGTTATTTCTACTTTTTGTCTATTGTGAATAATGCTGCTATGACCATTCATGTGCATGTTTTTGTATGAACAAATGCTTTCAGTTCCCCTGAGATGTGCAGTTTTAGAATGTTCTAATTCATTCAGAAATCTTTATTGAACACCTACTGAGGGCCTTCCACTGTTCTAGGTGCAGGAAATGTGGTAGTGAACAAAATATAGATATCCTTGCCCTCATGGAGCTTACATTCTAAATAAATCATTCTTAAAAAGTGAAATTTATGGTAAGTTAGATGGTGATATGTACTTTGAAGAAAAATAAAGCAAGTAAAAGGCAGAGGAAGTGGCTAGGATGGGGTGGGATGCAATTATAAATGGAATGGCACATGACTGTCTGAGGAAGTGACATTTGAGCAAAGACCTGGAAGAGGAGGTGAGAGAGCGAGCCTGCAGGTAGTTGAGAGAAGAGCAGTCTGGGCAGAGAAAAGGCAAATGCAAAGGTCTTATGGTGGAAGCATGGCTGGTGGGCTCATCCAGGAGACCAGTATGGTGGGAGTGGAGCATAGGTAAGAGAGAGCAGAAGAAGACAGGATCGGATAAACTAGATCACGTAGGGCTTTGCATGCTAGTTAAGCACTTGGGTTTTTATACTGAGTGAGGTGGGAAACCACTGAAGAGAATAATTGTGATCTGAACTTGGGTTTTAAGAGGATCACTTTGGGCTACTATATTGAGACTAGGTTAGAGATTGCTGCCTCTTCTCGAGTCTCAGTGCCTTTAGTGTCTCATGGCACTAGTAGGCCAAAAGAAATACCTACCAGTTCCATGTATTAAAGTCCAAACAACTGTAACAACTGAGTAGCTATTTGAAAAAAGGTAATACTTTATCTTAAATAACCACAATTATTTACTAATGGGATGTGTCTACCTTTTGAACACTGTACAACTTCTCAAAGCTTGGAATCATGTTGGATACTGTCATTCTTATTTCCTGGTCCATGTTCATTTTCATCCAGAACTTGTTTTCTTAGCAGAGCACAGCTGAACACTCAGCCACAAGAAGATTTGACATCAGCAAAAGGAATGTAATGCAACTTAATGTTGAAACTGTGATCTGCCTCAAGCTAATATTTCACCAATGTCTGATAGATGTTGAGCATCTCTGTTTCCCTTGAAAATTTAAAATGTCCTCTGGTGCCCCTTTGAGTTTACTCTGGTACCCTGAGGTACCTCAGCATACAGTTTGGGAACAGTTTAGGACTAGAGTAGGTAGCCAGACACAAAGCAAAGTATTAAATATAGGAGTTACTGGAGTAATTCAGGTTACACGTGTCAGCTTGGTGTAGGGTAGAAGTGGGAGAGGGTCTGAGAAGTGATCAAATTCTGAATATATTTTTGAAGGCTGACCAATGGAGTCTGCTAATGGATTGGATATGGGGTGGAGGAGACAATATTAGAGAAGAGTAAGAGTGATTCAAAAGTTTTAGACCAAATAATTAAAAGAATGAAGTTACAATTATGAGGTGGTAAAGGCTTCAGGAGGAGTTGGTTTTATATATCTTAAAGATTGAGAAGTGTATTTGAGTTCTAGATGGAGATGTTGAGTAGGCTATTAGATATATGAGTAAAATTTTGTAAAAAATTTGGGCTGGTGGTATAAAAATGTTTAGTGAACTTCATTTAGCAGTTAGTAATATTTCTGATCTGGCCACACCTGATTTTTATCAGATGTCTATATATCTTTAAACACTCTCTCTGTCTGTCTGTCTGTCTCTCTCTCTCTTAGATAATAGTTTGTCACAAGCTGTTATCCTTGGCTTCTTTTGCTTTTTCCAAGTTCTCAGCAATTTACAGAACTCTCCTTTTCTTCCTTCTACCATCTTTTCTGCTTCTAAGAACCATTTGTATACTAATACATCACTTAAGAAAGTGTATATTATGTGGTTGTAATCAAACCTGATGCTTTCAAATGACCTACTTACATCTTCAGTGTGAAAAAGATTAGGAACAAAACAAATTCATCTGAACTTCTGGGCAATCTAGTTGATCTTTAAGTGTAAGAATGGAATTCCAAACAACATATTCAGCTATGTGACAGAAAGTAAATCTATGTCTATGATATTTTGTGAATGGTCTTTTAAATAAAAGAAAACTTTGTGTAATATTTATATATGTACACACACAGAGATATATATGAGATATATACTTATATACATAGATAAATATGACTATGTATACATGTATAAAATAATGTTCTCTCTCTCTCTCATACATGTACCTAAAATATAAAGTAATCATATTGCATGCAGAATTTTGTTTTTCTTTTTTCCCTTAACCTTATCTCCCATGTATTACCATAAATTTTTATAGAATTCATGTTTATCAGCTTAAATGCCTGAGTAATACTTTATTGAGTTTCCTCCACCACATGTATCTGTGTCTCTCTGGAGAACTTGAGAGTTACTTGAAATCATCAATATAAAGTGGTTTTGCACTCTGGGAGGCTGAGGCGGGCGGATTGCTCGAGGTCAGGAGTTCGAAACCAGCCTGAGCAAGACCCTGTCTCTACTAAAAATAGAAAGAAATTAATTGACCAACTAAAAACATATATATACAAAAAATTAGCTGGGCATGGTGGTGCATGCCTGTAGTCCCAGCTACTCGGGAGGCTGAGATAGGAGGATTGCTTGAGCCCAGGAGATTGAGGTTGCCGTGAGCTAGGCTGACACCACGGCACTCTAGTCCGGGCAACAAAGTGAGACTCTGTCCCAAAAAATAAAGAGGTTTTGTAAATTGAAAGCCCTATAAAAAGGGGTTATTTCTTACTGTTATAGCAGAGTATTTATTAATTACTATTCTATGATTTACTTAACCATTTCTTTACCATTGGACCTTTAGAATATTTATAAATAGCATTGTTTTAGAATTTGAATGAAAATCTCAAATTCCTGGAGTATTTAAAATATTGATAGTATATATACACACACACATCCTTTGTATGGTTTGCTTTTTAGGTGGTGGTTTGATGTTTGATATGCCAACAATATTATTTCATTTCTTTTCCTCTCTAGGCAAGACTTCAGCAGTACATGGTCACAACAGATGAGCAACTTATATCACTCACACATGCCATTAAGAACTGTCCTGTGATAAATAATAGCAGACAAGAAAGTCAGGCATCAGAAAGGGGAGCCACAGGAAGAAGAATTATGGACAGTCCAGGTGAGTGTGGTTTTATTATTGCAGACTGTCATTAAACTATTTAATGGCCTTAGAATAACAAACCAGCCAACTAAACCCTAAGCCCCTGAGCATAGATGGAGTAGGCTGTTTATGCATACATGGTATTATAACTGATGCAATTGCTGCTACTTTTCCAGCTAATATTGGATGCTTGCTCCATGCTGAGTACCTTTTAAGTCTAACATGTATTATTTAATCCTTTTTAATCCTTATCATATTTTCATGAGGAAGATATTGTTATCCCCATGATTTTTATCCTCAGCGGAAACTGAGACTTTGGTTTGATAATTTAGCAAAGTCATACGTGTAGAAAGTAGCAGAACTGGACACTTAGACCAATGAGACTTTAGTGCTAGCACTTTAATCTTAGCAACCCAGATTCAGAAGAGATGGTTTTGGAAAGAAAAAAAAATACTGAGTTTTAGAAATTTATAACTTTTGTTCATAAGTGATAATGTTTTGAAATTCTTTCCATACCCTGTGTGCCATCATGTACTGTCGGCTGAATGAGGACATGTAGGCTTTTTAATGTTTTTTACTTTTAAGTAAGACTTTGATGAATATCTGTATGGAAAGTGTTTTATGTATTTAGATTGGTTTTCTTAGGATGGATTCTAAGAAGTAGCTGAGCAAAATTTAACCTGCTTGCATGACATAAACTCAGTGACTAAGGGTGGGTCTATATCTTGGTAGAGTCTTGCTATTAATATCTCAGTCAAGGAATATGTAAATGCTTTACCATTTTTTGAGTTAAACTTCACTATTGTGAAAGTTTTAATTATAATATAGGTGAGAAGGGCTGGGCGTGAGTGCATTGTAAGGTTATTGTTAATTCTTATTTTGCCTGTGGAAAAAGTCAGAAATATTGATGTAGGTGAAACCAGTTTGGCATCTTCCTGAGACTTAGTGCTTATAATCCTTTAAAAATAATATGGAATGTGACTATACTCTGATAATCCATGGCCTGTGAAATTAACTTGTTTTGTAATGAGCCTTGTATATGGAGGACAGTGCATTACTGTGCCCTATTTTTGCCATTTTGTTACTTGTCATGATCATTAGAAAGCTATCCATAACAAATAATGAAAAATTCTAGAATACCAGGTAAGATTTTTTAGGAGTCCTTAAATGGATTTCCTTTTACAGCTTTGAGGCCCTTAGTGCCTTTCTTAAAGATAACAACCTCTTACCAGTTGCTGGCAAAGGAAGATATAGCTTAGAAAGTAAAAGCTTTATGGGCCATGTAGATTTTGCACTGTACTGAAATGTGTTTAAGAATAAATACCCAAAATGTGCCCATAGTTTCTTTTTCTTCCTTAATTGCTAAAATCCTCTCATCTTCTTCAGAAGGTCCAGTTGTAAATGCTAATGTCTCCGTGCCATTGATGTTCAGAGGGGAAGAAGTGGTTGAATTCCCACAAGAAGAGTTGCCTATTAAACTGTCTCAGGTGCCAAACCCCGCAGATAGCGTGAATGTGGCCAAAAGTTTCCCAGCACATATTTTTGAGCCAGCTGTGTTGTTAACACCACCCAGGCAGAAGAGCAACTCAGAATTCTCTCCTCTGCAGGATGGTAAGCAGGCTTCTTCTAATGTTTCATGGAAGTTGTTTTTCATTCTTCATTTATATAATGTAGTGTGCTTACCATTAACCTGAAAAACAGAATTGAAAAAGACTCTGATTACTGCCCATAGCCTTTAAGCTGAAGGAGGAATTTTCAGGGTGGTTTATACTACGTGTGTTATACCTATGGTGAATTGTGACATTGAATTAATTTCATTGTATAATATATCTGTTCCATTAACTATTGTAAATTAAATTCAGATCAAAAGATCATAGTTCTTAGCATTAAGATACAGACTAAGGGTAATTCCCTTTGTCCCTATGGTCCAGGAGCATATGAAGAGTAAGAAACAAAAGATTATATTCCAGAGAATAATGAAAGTTGGACCAAGGAAAGGGAGGAAGAACTGTGACTTTAAGGATTTTGTAAGTCACATCATATTAACCTCTTTCTCATTAAAAGTTTTCAGTTCCTCAATCAGTTGAGAAATTGTATAATGAAAGTTGATGGACAATTAAAAATAGCTTCAGAGTTACTTTTGTAGCCATATGTAGAGTTTTGAATAAAAATGTTAAAAATGTATTATTAATCCTTAGCTCAAAGTTTCTTAACTTGGGGTTCATGAATGGTCTTCAGAAGTTCCATGGACTGCTTCATTGTTGGGAAAATCAAATTTATTTGTCTATACGTGCATTTTCTTCTAGAGCTATAGCTTTCATTTCATTTTTAAAGAGTTCTTCAGTCAAAATTAAGTTAAGACCCATGTCTTACACTCTTCTCCAAAGTGTTTTGAAAAATATTATTCCACCTTGATTTGTCTGAATTTTTATTTCTTTAAAAAGACTTTTATATTCTTATATAGGGGAACAGAAAAATAACTTTTATTGTCATTGGGAAATACGAATTTTGTCAGATTTTTCGGTACTTTGATGTATGTTTCCAATAGAGGACATGAAGAGGCAATAGAGGTTAAAGAAAATGACAAATCCTTGCTGTTAAAAAATTTGTTTTGGTAATTATAAGGTGAATGTAGCATCTGTCAGATCAGTGTGGTGCAGTGGTGACAGTGCCAGGCTGAGTTAGAAGTGCTGGCGTCTTGGCCCATCTATCAGTGACTAGCTGTGAGGCTTGAGGATCAGATACTTACTTTTTCTGGACCTCAGTTTTTCTATTTCTAAAATGAGAGGATTTTCTTTATTTTCAATGTTCCTTCTAGCTCTATAATTCTATGATTAAGTGTTTCCTCTTCAGGGGGCTGGAGAGCGTTATTAACTCTGGCTAGATTAAGGAAATATAATTTCAATTCTGAATTCACAAGGGTAGCATCAGTCTAAGATTGGATAGGGAAATGCTGGGCAGATGTCCTCACAGAATTTTTTCTGTAAGGTTATGGTGGCCCTTGTGTGCAAGGTTGTGGTTTTTACAGTCTTTTGAGGTAATTGTTATCAGGCACATGTACATGAGAAACCTTCCTTCATGGTCTTCTCAGGTTTCATTGCTAAGGTTTGACAAAAGTGACTCTTATTTCGATTCTGACAACTTGCACAGCACCCACAAGGGTCTCCTGCTTGCCCACCTCTAGGCCTATCACCAAGGCAATCATTTTTTTTTTTTTTTTTGAGGTAGAGTCTCACTCTGTTGCCCAGGCTAGAGTGCTGTGGCGTCAGCCTAGCTCACAGAAACCTCAAACTCCTGGGCTCTGCAGTCCTTCTGCCTCAGCCTCCCGAGTAGCTGGGACTACAGGCATGCGCTACCATGCCTGGCTAATTTTTTCTATATATTTTTAGTTGGCCAATTAATTTGTTTTTATTTTTAGTAGAGATGGGGTCTCGCTCTTGCTCAGGCTGGTTTCAAACTCCTGACCTTGAGCGATCCACCCGCCTTGACCTCCCAGGGTGTTAGGATTACAGGCGTGAGCCACCATGCCTGGCCAAGGAAATCATTTTTATCCCAATTTGATTTTTGTTTATCTGGTAGTTGTCTTCATAATCAATATAAAATATTTTTGCATTTCTTTTCTTGGAGATATCAAATTTACACAATAATTACAGATTCTGTCCCTTAGAAAGAAGAGGGTATAATTCACATCAACACCTCCCTCCTTTTTCTAATTTGGGGTAATTGTATTTTTATTTTTAATTTTTCTATTGCTCATCTTTATGACTTTAAATACTTTCTATTTCTTCTTCATTAACTTTAGTCAGTATCTTTTGATTTCCACTGTGTGAGAGTATGAACTCCTCTTGACTTCCTTCTTTGTCTGCTGTTTTCTACCTTCCATCTTCAGTCAGCGATACCTTTTCTTTCACATTATTAAATTTGATTGCATTAACATTCTTCACCACAGTTATGTTTCTGTGTCTTGTGTATATGGATACTGAAAAGTGAATACAAATAAATAAATATTATATTTTCTTTCTGAGTTGTTACTGCCAATCCTTGTGCCAACAAAAGAGAAAATTCTTATTATGAAGATCAAGATGAATTCTTATTTTATTAGTTGCTTAGAATCCTTTAGTTTGCTCTGTAGTTATATTGTGACTTTCCTATTGAGGTTTTGCCTTGCCTGGACTTTCAAATTGCTTTTACTCTCTTCCTGACAAAAGAATAATGTGCTTTCACCATATCTTCAAGTCCTTTAGTCCTACTTCCTATAGTGTGGAACCTGCTTTCATCCCAGGGACACCTTCCTGAATCCCTTCAGACCTGCTGCAGCCTCGACTGCTCCCCGGGCCTTCCACATAGCTCTCAAGCTGGAACTTGGTATCTGATCTTGGGTTGGATCAGCTGTTTCCTGGATTTCATTTCTTCCTCTTTTTTGGTTTTCTTTCTCAATTTTCTGAAAGAAATAATCAGAAAGGGTAAACTTTGAGTTCTTGAAAACCTGGAAGTGTTTTTATTTTTCCTTTACATTTGATTGATAATGTGGCTAAACAGTTCTAGGTCAAGAGTTCTAGGTTCCTTTTTCCTGATAAATTAAAGATACTGTTCCATTGATTTCTAGTATCCAGTGTTCTATTGAGATATCTGATATTATATCTAACTTTTATTTCTTTGTATTTTTTCTCTGTGAAAGCTTTTAGGATCCCTTTGTTTTTATGCTGAAATTGTACAATGTGTATCCAAATATGTTTTTTCCCTTGTTGCACGGTAAGGCACCTTTCAGTGTCTCTACTGAAAGGGAGACCTTTCAGTGTGAAGACATGTGGCTTTCTTGAGTTTGGGGAAATTATATGTTGACTTTCAGGAGTATTTTCTCATGTATTTAGCCTTATAGGTTCTTTCTTAATATTCTGGAAGATTTTTTTTACTTTATATTCAAGTCTGTCTTTTGGATTTTAAAAAATTCCATCAATTATATTTTTAATTTCCAAGCAAGAGCCTGTTCTCATTGTCTGATTGTCCCTTTTCCATTGACACTTATAATGAATGCAATGTTTTCCAGAAACTCTCTTCTGGGGTTACCAGTTAGAATTTTATTCCATTTTCTTCTGTACTTGAATTTCCTTTCCTTTCTTTTTGGTCAGTTCTGTTTACCTGTCTTGCCTTTTTTTCTTTTGTGCTGCTGATTTTCCTCATATGTTTGGTGATCCTGTATTATCCATTTATATTTAAGAATAACTAAGTTGAATATTATAGGTATCTGGTTTAAGTTTTCTCTTCTGTGTTTTAGATAGGTCTAGGTCTGTTTTCTCAATAGGCTTTCCCTTACATAGTTACTTTGTATACACAGACATGATATTTTAACTAGGCTTTAGAGTGTACAAGTCAGATCCAGCCATTCAGTTGGGGCTACCACATTTTCTGTCCACATCCCTGAATTTTTGCTTAGAAGGATGAGTCAGGGAAGTGGTGAGCAATACAGCTTAACTGGCATAACTGTATAGTAGACAAACTTTCAAGCAATTCCCCAGGTTTCAGTCCTGCTTCTTAATTTCTTCCTCTATAACTATACGCCAGCTTTGTGGCTGCAGCCTTTTCAGGTTCCCCCGAAAGACTAGTTTTCACTTGTTTCCATGTATTAATCATATATACATATTCTGGACGATGGGTTCATTCTTTTACATTCTTCCCGTCTACTCTCAGTCTTCTGGAAATTTGTTGGAATATTTTATTTGCTAATGATTCTATTCCCAGTGCATTCTGTTTACTGATTATGGATTTATTTACTCTTATACTTCCTTGCTGTCAATGACAGAAGGTGAAATAAATGTGTGCTTAGTCTGTAGTCTTCAACTAGAAGCATCCCTCCTCACAATTCATTCCCAGTTAGGTCATTCCACCTAAACCACTCTTGCAAAGGGTTCCAGTGCCCTCTGTGTTACTAAGTCCAGTGTACACTTTTTTGTCCTTATAATTCTAGATCTTATGGTAGTTTTATGCACCGTTAGCTACTTTTTTTCTGTTTCCTTGATACCACATTTGTGTAATATTTTTCTTATTTTTCCGGCTGCTCCAATTCAGTCTGCTTAACTGTTTTTCCCTCTTTTTACCTGACCCTAAATGTTCAGATCTTCATGTCTTGGTAATGGTTTCTTTTCTCACTCTGTTCTTTCTCTCTAGATAATCTGACTCATTCTCATGGCTTCCAATACCTTCTACATGCCAGTGACTTTTAGTTTTGTATCATAGCCCAGATGTCTCCCTCAAGTTTTCAACCTATGTATCCATCCAACCAGATGGATACATGGATGAATCATAAGGTATCTTAAACTTAGCATGTTTAAAACCGAACTCTTGATAACTTTCCTTCCCCGAAGTCTGTCCTTGTTTTCAACATCTCAGTAAATGGCATCACTATCCACTCAAGGTAAATGCCATCTTGCTCTGTGTGTTTCCCTCGCTCCCCTCTTCCAGTTCATCACTCTCAGTTCTATTGCCAAAATTTTTCTCAAATTTATTTACTTCTATCTCTAATGCCAACATACCTTACTCAAAGCCAGCATCGTCTTTTTTCTAGACTACCACAATTTCTTCCTGGATTTCCTAATTTCATTTCTGCTATCTCCACAGCATCTAAGAAATGTAACTTGAATCATTGCTAGACTTTCTCTAGGTTTCCAGTGCTCTTAGATTAAATTGTAAAATTCCTAACATAGTCTAAAAGGCTCTGCCAGAAATGGCCACTGCACACCTCTCTAATCACATATTTTCCCAATTCTCTCTTCATTAAAATTTTACTTCCTCACAGAGGCCTTTCCTGGCCATCCTCAGTTTAAATTAGGCACCAACACTCTCTTCCTCATCCCCCCAAGATTCCCAGATATGAGTTAATATATGTGTTAAAATGTCACCTTGGCAGATAGTTTTTTCACCAGGATACCAATAAATACTTTAAAGAATATAAAAAATCTCTATACTTGATTGTTAGGAGTGGCACTGTTGGCATATTCCCTGCTGAAAATCATTTAGGCATTCAGAAGCCAAACCCTTCTATTGAAATACTTCTCTACTACCGTGAAGGGCTAATGAGATTATTATAGTGCCAATCTATGGGAAAATAATACATGTTTATTACTTTTTAATTCTTATCTACAGTATTGAGGAGAACTGTTCAAACTCGTCCTGCGCCACGAATTCCTCCAACTGTGGAAATAATTGAGAAGGAACAAAATTGGGAAAAGAAGACCTTACCTATTGTTACAGACATTCAGAGTTCAAGTGAAGAGAGTCGTCTTTTCACTCAGAGGTGGAGGGTCTCTCACATGGGAGAAGATTTGGAGGCTCCCAAAACTGAGGCTCCTGTTGTTAACCTCTCACAGCCCCTCTGCAATTCCCATTCCAGCACTCAGCAATCGAGAAACCCTGTGTTCTCAGAAGAGCCTCCAGTACTGGGAGATGGGCAGCAGCTTAGAACAAATGAGGCATTAAGAAAGGACATAATGGCACGAATTGCTGAATTGACACTGCAGAATTCAGCTATCAAGGCACATCTGAATAATATTATTGGGCCTGGGGGAGAGCAAGGCGATGGACTCCGGGAGCCGAACAAACAGGAAAGCACAAGTGACATGACTGCTGTGAGTACCATTTAAGGATTGGCTAGGGACATACAGGAATTTAGGTACGGTTTAAACTTGGGCATCATAAGAATCTTTTCAGAAGTGACCCTAAGTAGCTTTGAGGCTGCTACTAGATGGTTTATGCTTTGGCCTGTTCTTATCACACAATGGGTTTAAGTTATTTATCAGTCTGTATTGCACATACAATAAAAGAAGACAACATTAAAAAATACATAAATAAGGAAAATAGGACAAAATGTGTAGGAAAGCTGAGATTAAGCTAGGAATTAAGTTTTAAGTATAAGATGTAGAATTAATAAAACTTAAAAGTTTGCCACACAGCTACATTTTAATTGAAAGTATTTTTACTCTTAAAGTGGCTCATAAAGGAATATTGGCCCTTAACTCATAAGAAGTTGATTTTTTAGGACACAGACTGTGTTTTTGTAAAGAAATGATGTTTTAAAGGATTATTAAAGTCAGACTTTTAATGTTTGTATCAATTATCTGGGGATATTGCTAAAATGTGGTTTCTGATTAAATAGGTCTGGGGTAGAACTTATACATTTCTAATAAGTTCTCAAAATGATGCCAGTGCTACTGGTCTAAAGATCACATTTTGAGTAGCAAAGCTCTGCATTTTATAGTGCTAGAGTTTTGTAAGTTAAGTAAACTTTGTGAGCTAGCCTGGGAACTTAAACCTTCATTTCATTGTTTGTGGGAGAGATAAGGAATTCTAAGTTCCAACTGGGCAATGTTTATAACATACCTCCTCATGCTGGTCTCAATGATGGAAGATACTTCCTTTTAACCCTTCTTTAGCCAAGGTAGCTCCTGTCAGGGTTCTGATAGGCGACTGTACAGTGTTTTAGCAGTGGGAAGCTTCACCATGGATGAGGCATCTGAGTCCATAAGGGCTTTAACAGCAGTGGATTGAGAGCTTTAGTGAGAAAGGTTAGGGTGAGTTGGGAATAAGGGCCATCCCTGCAAGCTCTGGGTCATGAGGAATAAGGACAATATGGATATTGAAACACAGAAGTAGTAGTCAGAAGGGATTGACAGAAGAGGAGCCAGAAAGGAGTATTGCTAGTAGGCAGCAGCCATTGGTACAGGTGTATGTAAGTAAATACAGACTGCCTCAATTTTGAGTCATTGGGAGGCATTTAAATGTTTGCAGGTTTTTTTAGAGTGGTTAATATTTTGCTTTATTATACCATCTTTTTCTCAAGATTTTGAGAATAAGTTATAGATGTAATTTCCCTTTACCCCTTACCTAAAAGGAAAAACAATGATCTACTAAACTATAGTATAATTGTCAAAACAAAAAATTTAAAATTGATACAATATTATTTAATTTACAGACCTTGTTCCAATTTCATTGTTTTACCAATAATGTACAGGATCACACATTACATATAGTTTTCATGTCTCTTTTATCTCCTTTAATCTGGAATTGTTCCTCCACTTTCCTTTATCTTTCATGACATTGACATTTTTGAAGAGTATAGTGCTTCTTTTCTATAGAGTGTCCTTCAGTTCGATTTGTCTGCAGCTCATAGGATTCAATTTGGATTAGACAATGTTGTCAGGATTACTACATGTGGTGATATATCCTTCTCTGTGCATCACATTAGGAAGCACATGATATCAGTTTTCTTATTAGTAATAAGGTGGTATTCTTTTTGTTTGACTATAAAGTTATGATTTTTCTTTTTAAATTAATAACTACATTTAAATATTTTAAAACTATATAAATATTCCTTATCAAACTTTCAACATTCACTTACTAGTTTTGGTATTTTATTATATATAATGAGTTTTTTTTTCATTAACAGACTTTATTTTTAGAGCAGCTTTAGGTTTACAGAGAAAATGAGCAGAAACTAGAAAGAGTTCCCATAACCTTACTTTCCCTACTCTCCCACCCCCTCACCAGGCATACAGTTTCTCCTATGGTTAACCTACTAGAAAGGACAGTGTAATATTGCTGTCCTTATCACACTCTTTTGTTTTAATTGGAAATACAAAATAATCTTTAATTCATAGTTTTACTTTTTTTTACCTATAAATAAGTAATTTCTTTTTTTTTTTACCTATAAATAAGTAATTTCTACTAGAGATTGTTTTTTTCCCAAAGGGACATATTTAACTAAATGAAATAATTAGGAATGACATAAGTACATTTCCTTTAGGAATTTTCACATTAAACTTGCATTCCTTGGGTGGCTATTTTGTACTCTACCTCTCATGTTCCTTTCCAGTCACCACCTATTGTTGAATCAGATATCTTAGGCTAAAAGTGGCCTGGAGAGGCTGCCACATGATGAGAAGTAACAACATTCCCAGAATCTTTGCCAAATAACTCATGGTACATGTTTAAAGATTATCATTTTAGAAGCATCTGTTTCAAGTATAGCAGATCCTCTTTTGTAATCTGTCAACCCCCTGATGTGTCATCAATAGTTATATGGCATTTACTTAAAGACCAGATCACTAGGAGTAGTCCTTTTGCTTGTGTGATCTTTTGTGCAGCTTAGCAACACTAAGAGATACAGGAAAGCTTTGTTCCATAGACTGTGTGCTGAGACAAAGGGACTAGACGTCTTATGTAGCACCAGTAGAAGGATTGGTATCCTTTTACTTGAGCCCTAATTTTTCAGTTAAATGATGTTTAAATTCTATTGCTTGTAAATTCTGCACATTTGTATATAGCAAGGGCTATGAATGCTAACTTGCTGGCACTTAGTAGAAAAGTCAAAATTGTGTGGAGTTTTTTTCAGTATTGAATTTTTATCCCTTTTCCCCCCAAAGACTTTTCCAGCAGCACAGTCTCTACCGACAAGTAGTATGGAGGAACGGATTGCAGAATTGAATCGGCAGAGCATGGAGGCTCGTGGAAAACTACTGCAGTTGATAGAGCAGCAGAAACTTGTTGGTTTGAGTCTTTCTCCACCAGTGTCACCTATTCAGTCACCTCTCAGAGCATGGACTGGTTGGTCACAAAGTCATGATTTAAAAGCTAAAAATATGAAGATTTTTACTTTCTCAATTTTGCAAGTTCATATTTAGCTGAAAGAAATCTCAGAGCATGTATTTCAGTGCCTTCTTCCATTTGTCACAGGAAGAAATAGGCCTAAGTCACAGAATAAGTGACAGAAATTAGACTGTAAGGCAGGTCTTCTGATTCTTTCCATCCCACGGTCCCTAGTTAATCTTTGGTGTCTGAATTCCTAAGTTGCCCTACCTCTAAATGGGATTCATTACAGTATATGATTCACTTAGGACATATGCTGCAGCTGATTGTAAAATATAAGCATCAGAATGATATTCAAGAATTTCATCAGGAACAATTTATGTTATTCTGTTAAAACCGTTAAAACATTTTCGTTTGTTAATTACATTTTCTATTCTTTTGTACATTCAGGAATGTCAAAAGCTACAGGGATTCCATTTTTTTTTATTTTTTATTTTTTGTAGAGATAGGGTCTCACTATGTTGCCCAGTCTGGTCTTGAATTCTTGCCCTCAAGCAATCCTCCTGCCTCAGCCTCCCAAAGTGCTGGGATTATAGGTGTGAGCCACTATGCCTAGCAAGGGGATTCTATATAATAGAATAGTAACTGAAAATTAGTTGTCATGGAATCCACATTCAAAAAGATACTGATGAAACAAAGTATATTATCAAGTTGCTTTTTAGCCAGAAATTGAATTAAGACCCTCAAGGCTGATAATATACGTATTTGATAAATAAATAAAGTGAGGCACAAAGAGATTAAGTGATTTATCTGAAGTTCCCAAGCAAATTGTGGATTTGCAATAGTGTTCTTTCCCTTCCAGTGGTTATATCACTAAGGTATTCTTTTTATAAGTGAAATTCTTGGGTTTTTTTTTAAATTTTTAAATTTTATTTTAGCGTATTATGGGGGTACAAGAGTTAAGGTTACATATATTGCCCTTGCCCCCTCCCGCTCCGCTCGAGTAAGAGCTTTAAGCATGTCCATCCCCCAAATGTTGCACATCTTACTCGTTGGTTTTACAGGAAGTTCCATAGGCTATAATGATAAAAATAAAAATAACCCATATGTCATGAAAAACCTCTTGTTTTCTAGGGTTACTGAGGAATATTTTATAAAACTAAATAGGGTGTTATTACCTTGTAAAGCCTGGAAATCACTATTTTTAAGGAGTGATTCACAGGAGCCTCTGTGAAACTACCTGGGTTGGACATAAAGTCTTTTATTAGTAAATGTTTAGTAAAGGCCGGGCGCGGTGGCTCACGCCTGTAATCCTAGCACTCTGGGAGGCCGAGGTGGGTGGATTGCTCGAGGTCAGGAGTTCGAAACCAGCCTGAGCAAGAGCGAGACCCCGTCTCTACTATAAATAGAAAGAAATTAATTGGCCAACTAATATATATAGAAAAAAAAAAAATCAGCCGGGTATGGTGGCCCATGCCTGTAGTCCCAGCTAGTCGGAAGGCAGAGGCAGTAGGATCGCTTGAGCCCAGGAGTTTGAGGTTGCTGTGAGCTAGGCTGAAGCCACGGCACTCACTCTAGCCTGGGCAACAAAGTGAGACTCTGTCTCAAAAAAAAAAAAAAAAAGTTTAGTAAATATGTGTTGATTAATTACCTGCTTCTGAAATATGGAAAATATACGTAATTATACTGGCTATTGGCCATTTGGAGCTCTGTCAGCCAGCTTTCCTCTCCTGCTTTAATGTCTTCAGCAACAGTCATGGTGTACTAGATTTTAACAATTTAAAGTTTTACTGAACGACTTCAAAAATTTTCTTTTTCCTTTTTTTTGAAAACTTTAAGCTGTTTTTGACAAAGTTCTAAAGTTCTTTGGGGCTAGCTCTTAGTTTCTATTTTTCACTTCCAGATCTGACATGATCCCACTTGTCTGAAGATTCTGGCTCTCTATGAACTGGCATGCCACTGAATTGCCACTAGTAACTAAAGTTTCTTGTCTCACAGTTCATTTTTTAAAAAATCTTTCAAGTGTATCTGTGGGCTATAATGATAAAAATATGGAAGGAGCTCCTAAATTTGTAATGTTCAATTTGTAATAAGATAGAAGTCAAACAAAATTTTTATTTTTATTTCATTGAAAGGTAATGAAACTAATGTTTATATTTTAGAAGAAGGAAAGAGGACAATCGAGGTATCTATTCCAGCAGCAGAAGCACCAGAGAGCTCAAAATGTAGTACGGTCTCTCCTGTCAGTGGGATAAATACAAGAAGGTAAGGTTATGGTGTGACTACTTAGTTAAAAAAAAATAAAGAATGTTATTCTCTTTGTGAAAAAAGGAAGTGTATAATATCTGACTTAGGTTCAGACAGACTCATCAAGAGAAAATAAAGTAATTGGGGAAGAGAATTTGCGGGGGAAGAGAAGAGTGAAGAATAAGCTCTCACTAAGTAGAAAAGTATGGGTTAGCTACTAAAAAAAAGTAGAATAACAGATATATAGAGTATTTACGAATTATAAAATTTGGAGGTAATATATGACAGGGCACGTGAATTGGCCAGAAGTATTTTCCTCCTTTATAATAAGTGAAACTGAAGCATATGTAGCTAATTGGATGATTTGCCCAGATGAATCACGTGGTCGGTAAGCGGTGACACTATGGACATACCTGGCCCTTCTGTCTCCAGTCTGCATCCTTAACTATTGTACTGTGCTGCTCCAGGTCTTGTTATTCTTCTACTACCTTGACCTTCCTCCCACTCCTGCACATCCATTTTTCCCTTTATTGGTAAAAACTTACCTGTAGGATATTGTAATGGCAGATACATGTGATTATACATATGTCAAAATCTGTAGAATGTATAACACAAAGAGTGAACCCTAATGTGAACTATGGACTTCAGTTAATTACAGTAATATATCAGTATTAGGGCATCAGTTTGCCACACTAATGCAAGGTGTTAATAATAAGGGAAACTATGTGTGGAGGTAGGGGTGAGGGGGAATATGGAAACTCCATACTTTCCATTCTTCTTTTGTAAACCTAAAACTGCTCTAAAAATAAATTCTATTAATTAAAAGATAACTTCTAGGTTGGTGAAAATATGTTACAAATAATTTACCTTATTTGGATCTAAGTCAGCCATTCATTTCCAAAGCTCTTGTCAGTATTGAGAATTATCAGTTGTTTGCATAATTTTCAAAGGTTAATAATGATAGCTCATTCTCTCATTTTGTTTTATTTCTCATAAATAGATCTTCAGGGGCTACTAGCAATCCTTATTCTCCATTAAATGCCACCTCAGGAAGTGGGCGATTCACACCTCTTAATCCAAGAACAAAGGTACATGATACAATGTAATTGTGAAATGTGTATAGGGGTCAGGTTGGCAAGGGTGAAAGGTGACTGATTTAGTGATTTTCATTCTTAGTTATTATTCCTGTTATCCTAAAGATGATATAAAGTTCTTTTTGTGGGTTTTGTTTGTTTGTTTGTTTTTTGAGATAGGGTCTTGCTCTGTTGCCCAGGCTGGAGTGCACTGGTACAGTCATATAGCTCACTGTAACTTCAAACTCCTGGGCTCAGGTGATCCTCTTGCCTCAGCCTTCCAAGTAGCTGGGACTACAGGCATGCGCCACCATACTAGGCTAATATTTTAAAACAATTTTTATAGAGATAGGCTCTCTCTATGTTGCCCAGGCTGGTCTCAAACTCCTGGCCTCAAGGAATCCTCCTGCGTTAGCCTCCCAAAGTGCTGGGATTACAGGCATGAGCCATCACACATGGCTGATATAAAAAATTTTTTTTAAAAGTACTAATTCACTTTCATTTGAAAAAATGACATATACTTCTTTTGTTCTATGGTAACTAAGGAATAAGGTAAAATTCCATAGGATATTCAACAGTCCTTAAAGACTGGAAATTACTGGCATCGGGCAGAGTTTCCCAAATACTGTGGCAGGACACACAGGTGTGCTTTGTATGGGTTGTAGGTGTACAGACATATTGGTTCCCTCAGTCCTTGTTGTGACAGGGTGGGGTCTGGGATAGCCAGGGCCCTGGGCCATTCACTTTTCTTGTCACTTTATCCTGGGGTGCCATAACTTAGTGCGTAAGACAGGTTATGGCACAAAGGATAAATAAATATGTTATGTGTTCTCCATGTGCTTTATATGTGTAGAAGCTAAGCATTTGACAGTGTATCCAAAATTTTACAGAAGGCATTTTTCTATGTTGTTTATATGGCAAAATACAGTTCCTTTGAGTATTTGGTCATAATAAATTGAGAGGGTATCCTTAAAATTGTAAACATTATTTGCAGACTTGAGCCAACAACTATCTGATATGGGGAGAATCTTTGCTATTCTTATTACTAACTTAAGTAATTAGACCAAAGACTGGGTGCCTATATAGCCCAAATTAATTGATAGGCATAGATACTCTAATTGCCTAGCACTGTAAGATTTGTCCTTTGCTACTTCTTATATTCTAAAAAGGCTTTAAAGTAAGCTATTTTATATAATTTACCTTTAGTTCTTAGAATTTAGTAACATTTATTAAGATCAAATAACTATATTGTTTTTAAAATTACCTATGATTTGTATAAAACACTGGATATACCCTTTATAAAAAAATTAGGACTCTTAAGTCAGCAAGGGAATCTGTTGGTCAGGTAATCGGTTATTTGGTAATGTCTGTTAGAGCATAAACATTGGTGGTAGCAATTTAATTTCCAGTACTGTTCAGTGCACAGGATGACCGTGGTATGTACTTGGTCTAAATGATCTGTAAATCTTGAGTGGTCTCATGTTTTTGATTATCTTCTAAATTCTTTCTGTATCTTTGTTCAACAGATTGAGAAACAAAATGAAGAAGGCTGGTTTGCTCTTTCTACCCATGTGTCATAAGTGAAGTTGAGTTTTACTGAGTTTGTCCCCAATAATTTATTTTTGGCTTTCCCTTTCCCTGCTCCTTTCAAGTTTTTACATCCTTCTTTCAAATAAAACCTCCAAAATCCTGCAGATAAGTACTAATAGAACAGAGAAAAAAAGCAATTCTTTTAATTTTTAACCTTTGCAAATATGCTTTCAACAGCCCACCAACCTACAACTCTTTGTGAATAAAATTTTGACTGTAGAGAAATTAAAGTTTTATATTGTAATAAATTCGTAAGTGTTTTAGGGTTTTTTCTTGAGTAATACATTTTTACTTTTATCATCTTTGTTCAGTTTTTTTGTTCTAGTATATCTTAAATAATTGATCCATTTCAGTTTTTTTCTCGAAGAACTAATTTGCTTTGCATATAACTTATAATAAAATGCCTCTGTGTGATTAGAGTCTGGCTTTCAGAGAAATGTAACACCTACTTTTGGTTTCTTTTTGATGAGAGGTACCTGCTATCCGTCATTTTTTCCATCAAGTAGAATTTATAGCCTTAAAAAATAAGCCTGGGAATGTTTGTTTATATTTTCTTAAGCAGGTAAGAGTGGTTGTATATCTTATAAAATTCTCATGTAGTCTTTAAATGTGAAAATGTATCAATACTAGTAATGTACATCAAATAAATAATGATCATAGAGCTCAAATATCTAAATGCAGCAATACTGATTTAAGGCATATTTACTATTTTAAAGAATTAAATAGAAAAAGTTGTTATCAATTTTCCCAGCCCTGAATTTGAGGAGATCATTCAGGATAGATTTTTCTTCAAAGCACCTGTTTAGTTTTCAGAGATTGCTTTCTATTTTAAATTTGTTTTTTTGAATGATCTCTGTCCCCTGGTTCCATGATAGGAATTCTCAAGCTGAGTGAGTTAGGAGGGGGCTGGGACAGAACACTGAAACTGCTTGGGGAACTTTTCCTCTGCAGTTGGAAATCACTGTTCTAGGAAGTGTCCTGTGCAACTTTCATTTGAGACTGTTCATTTTTGTTGTGACAAAACCAAAATTATTTTCTTCTATTATCACTGATTTTATTTATGGAAATTCATCTGTATTCATTTGCATTATTGCAATTTCTCTCATCTGAATTGTACTCTTGAAAGTTAGTATTCAATAAATACTATCCTTATCTGGGATATAAGTCATTTTAGTGTTATTCCTTATATTATTGAAATGTCAAGCTTTCTGCTTGGTTTGTGAATGAATTCTTTTGGTGTACATTTTCCTTATCGTTCTCCAACTGGTTGGCTCTTTATCAGTTTCCCCTATATTCCTTTAAATCTTAAAAGCCATAATTCTTAACTTGGGAAGCAGTACAAAATACCAAATGACTACCTGGGGGCTGAGCCCTGGGCATGGTATTTTAAAAAGCTGCTCAAGGTGATTAAAATGTGCAGCCAGGGCTGAGAACTATTGCAAAAGCCTTTTATCACTAGCTCCCTGGCGACCTGTGGGATGGACATTTAAGTGTCTATGCTGTTAATGTTAGTTTTAGCTCATAAAATATAAAATACACTTATAACTTTTTCTTAAGCAGTACAAAAGCAGTCCATGTAACCAAAACATTTATACCCCCATAATATTCTGAAATAAAAAAATTAAATATTCTGAATTAATAAAAAAATACAAAAGTAGATTGAAAAAACCTGAAGAATAATGGATGATGGAGAAAGAGCCTTTTCTTTCTTAGGCCCTCTGAAGTAGTGCTTCTCAATTTGGGCTGCCATTAGAGTCATCTGGGGACCTTTTAAAATTCCCAATGCCCAGGTCTCACACCAGACCAATTAAATTAGAATCTCTTGGGGAGGATGCAAACATCAGCGTTTTTAAAAGTCTCCTCAGATGGTCCCAGTGTGCAGCCATACTTGGGAAACATTGTAAAGATATTTATCATTCCAAATCATAAATTGGTGTACATTGATTTTAAGTAACAGTTAAACTACCTTCGGGCCTATTTATTAGCCTTCAGACCTATCTATGAATGGGTCTCATATTATGGACCCATCAGCATCAGCATAACCTGGGATACTTGTCAGAAATGAAAATTCTGGCCGGGCACGGTGGCTCACGCCTGTAATCCTAGCAATTTGGGAGGCCGAGGTGGGCGGATTGCTCAAGGTCAGGAGTTCGAAACCAGCCTGAGCTAGAGCAAGACCCTGTCTCTACTAAAAATAGAAAGAAATTAATTGGCCAACTAATATATATAGAAAAAAATTAGCCGGGTATGGTGGCGCATGCCTGTAGTCCCAGCTACTTGAGAGGCTGAGGCAGGAGAATCGCTTGAGCCCAGGAGTTTGAGGTTGCTATGAGCTAGGCTGATGCCATAGCACTTACTCTAGCCTGGGCAACAAAGTGAGACTCTGTCTCAGGAAAAAAAAAAAAAAATGAAAATTCTTGGGGCCTATCCCAGACCTATTGAATCAGAAATTCTCGTGTCTGTTTTAATAAGCCATTCAGGTGATTCCAATACATGCTATTGATTTATAGCATTGCACATGGGTGAACTCTACTATATTTGACTGTGATGTACTATATTTATATTTACTTTTAACAACTCAAACTGAGATTACTTGTGTTTAGGTTCAAATATTTAGATATTATATGACTTTGCCAATATGCCCCAGAAAGCTGCTAACAACTTGTTAAACTTGAAATTTACAGTTTTCCAAATTATAGCTTGGGAGAGAAATTAAATTGATAAATAAATCCACGGTTATGATATAATTTTTTTTTTGAGACAGAGTCTCGCTTTGTTGTCCAGGCTAGAGTGAGTGCCATGGTGTCAGCCTAGCTCACAGCAACCTCAAACTCCTGGGCTCAAGCGATCCTACTGCCTCAGTCTCCCGAGTAGCTGGGACTACAGGCATGTGCCACCATGCCCGGCTAATTTTATATATATATATATATATCAGTTGGCCAATTAATTTCATTCTATTTATAATAGAGACGGGATCTCGCTCTTGCTCAGGCTGGTTTTGAACTCCTGACCTCGAGCAATCCGCCCGCCTCGGCCTCCCAAAGAGCTAGGATTACAGGCATGAGCCACGGCGCCCGGCCATGATATAATTTTTAATCATTCCTATGCCATACAACAAAATCATTTGGGTTAGCAGAATTTAATAATAATTTGACTGTTTACTAAGTACCAGGCACTGTTCTAGCCACTTTACGTGCTTCATGATACCTTAAGAGGTAGATACTATTATCCTAATTTTACAGATGAAGAAACTGAGGTACAACGAGGTATGTACTTTCTGAAGTCACACACTAGGGAGTGGTGGCACTAGAATGGGAACATAAGCAGTATTTCTCCAGAACTTATGCTATCCTACCTCTTGATGCAGAGTAAACATATTTCACGGTTTTTGTAGTGTGGAGGCAACATAATAATAATTATCAAGCGATTATTTTGGCAGGCACTGTGCTAAACTGCAATGTCACCATTATCTCTTTTAAATCTCATAGCAGCCCTGTGAATTAGAGGTGTTTAAATGCTTCCTTCTCCCCAATACTTTTACAGATGAGGAAACTGAGTCCTAGAGGTGAAGTGAAGTTGCCCAATGTCAGAGTACTTGTAAGAGGAAGCTCTTTCTTGTAATTATTGGACTTCTCCTAATTTATCAGAACTAACTAATGTCGCACAGTGGTTAAGTGTGCAAGTATTGCAACCAGAAAGCTTGCATTCATATGCCATCTCTGCCACTGGGGCTGTGCATCTTGGGCAAATTAATCTTTTCCATTGAAAGTCACAGATAATAATATATTTTCCTTAGAGGCTTGTGAGGATTAAGTCAGATAAATATATGTAAATGTGCTGAGAACAGGGCCTGATTCACAATAAGCCTTCTAATGATGACTGCCAAATTTTTGTGTACAAATAAGTACACTGTTTCCTGTGTGTTTCCATTTTTTAGACATTGTATACTGAATTTATTATATTTTTTCAGATTAACCATTAGACACAGTGATTTAAGTTTCGAGGTATTTCACCTGCAAAGATGGTTGGAGGTTGAGAGAAAACATTGAGCTTATGATTTGAAAATGTAACTAACATGCTGTTTAAAAATAAGTTTACTGTTTTCTAATTTTTCAGACACCTGGACATATCATTTAATAATTAATAGTGAGGATAATGGTCTATTTTTTTTTATTTTTATTTTTTAGCCCTGGAGAATACTAGACTAATAAGGACTTTTCAATATTGCCAACAAATGCATGGTATAAAGATTTTGAAAAACTTGTATAAAATGGAAACCAATAAAGACAAATTGTATTACAGTTATTTTTTTCTTATCAGTTTTATTGAGAAATAATTTATATACAATAAACTACATCCATTTAAAGAGAATAATTTATTGGCTTTTGTATATCTTCATGAAACTACCATTAAGACACACCATTTCTCTCCTGTCTAAAAGATTCCTTGTATCTCTTTGCAGTGCATCTCTCCCTTTGCCCAAGCCCAAGGCAACTATTAATCTGCTTTTGTCACTATAGGCTTGTTTGCATTTTATTTAAATGGAATTATGCATTATATACTATTTTGTGTCTGGCTTCTTTCACCATAATTGAAATTTAACCATGTTGTGTGTATTAGTTTCTTCCTTTTTATCTCTGAGTAGTATTCCACTGTGTAGATATTTATGCATTCACTTGTCAATGGTCATTTGTATTATTTTCAATTGTTGGCTGTTGTGAATAAAGCTGCAATGAATATATACAAGTCTTTATGTAGACATAGATTTTTGTTTTTCTTCAGTAAGTACTTTATATATAGAATAGCGTGGTATATGTTTAACATTTAAAGAGACTGACAAATGATTTTCCAAGGTGTTTGTGCCCTTTTACATTCTCAGCAGCAGTGTATGAGAGTTCCAGTTGCTCCATATCCTTCCACATTTGTTGTTGGCAGTCTTTAATTTTACCCATTCTGCTGGATGTGAAGCGATATGTATTGTGGTTGGTATCTTCCTGATGACTACTGTTAAGCATCTTTCCATGTGCTTGTTGGCCATTCATATATCTGATTTGGTGAAGTATTAAAATCATTTGGCCATTTAAAAAATTGCGTTTGTTTTTTTCTTATTGAATTATTAGCGTTCTTTATATATTTTGGATAGAAAGTCCTTTGTCACATTATTGCAATGTTGTAGCCCTCTTACAACTATTTTTTAACTAATAATGTTAGCTTGTGCACTTAAAAATCAGTATGAGGTCTGTACTACAGGAAAGTTGAAAAACTGCTAAACCTAGACATCTGTCAAGCGAGTCATATACTTTGTGTGAGCCCAGCATCCTGCGACCAAGGAACCCTCAACATTAAACTTTACTCTTAAAAGCCAACAGAAATAGTGTAGCTTGAAAAACATCAAAATACGCTCGATGTATCTTTGCTGTTGATGCTGCTGACCAGCTGCCTATTGTCTCCTAGGACTCCTCTTAAATTCACCAACACGGGACCGCTGCGATCAGGGTCTTGAAGCCATTGTGGAATATTGGCATGCATCTTCCAAAGTATTCAAAAGTCATTTAATTATCAACATGACATCCTTTAGGGGATAATAAACTGGCCGAATGCTCGGCTTTTCTGTTTGACTCTGATCTGTGTCAGGAGGAGGAATAGCTCCGACCAAGAGGGCGGATCAGTCTGGGTTTCCTCCCGAAATCCGGGCGCCGGCTGCGCATGCGCCTCGCGGCCGGTCTCCGCCCGCCGGGAGGCGGTGGCGGTGCCCTGGTAACCGCAGTAAACGGAGGCCTCTGGGCCCAGGCTGTGAATAGAAGGGAGCGGCGGCGGTCCGTGCCTTGGGTAAGTTTGGACCCCAGCAGCCGGGAGTTCCCACAACCTCCCCCTTCAACCTGTTAGCAGTGAACTCTCTTAGCCTGACCCAGTGTTCCCCAGGCTCTGCTGAAACACGTTCCTTCGCCCTCCAAACATTTGGAGGGACGAGCAGCAGGCGCTGGGTGGGCGCAGTTCCTGCCTGCGGGGCGCTCGCACTCGGGCCGGGCAGGAGACAGCCAGGCCGCAGGGGTGAGACTTGGACCGACTAAGCCAGGAGTTGCAGCGAATCTGGTGGGAAAGTGCCCAGGCCTGGGCTGAAGCAAGACACCCTGCCCCACACCTAGCTGTGTGACACTTGGCAAGTTCACCCCTCTAAGCGTCCGTCGGTTTCCTCATCTCTAAAAAGGAAGGAGAAAATGCTTACCTCATGGAGTTCTTGTTATAATTAAATAGGATAATGTAGGTAAAGTCCTTACTTAGCACATGCATGGCACAATGTAGGTGCACAATAAATATTTGTTGAATGAATAAGCAAAGACATAGTAGCATACAAATGTGCTACTCAGTGTTTCCAGTCAATCATGAGTTGTCCAGGGTCCCTACTGACAAAAACTTTTGAGAGGTGAAGGGCCTGAGGAAGAACTAGGAAGAGAGAGCGACAATAACTGAGCTGCAGTGAATTACAGACTATGTGAGGAAGGACCTTGCCATGCACCAAGGACTCTGAGTTATTTGATGGCCATGAGGAGCTTTAAAGGTTTTAAGCAGGAAGAGTGGCACGTTGAAAGCTGTGTTTTGGAAGTGACTTAGTAACAGGACTTGGAAGTCATAGCATGAGCTAGGTAAGAGGGCAGGTTCAAAGAGTAACTGCCCTGCTTCCTCATCTGTAAAATAATAATTATTATTATAATAGTATCTACCGCATACAGTCATTTTGAGACACACATGAGATGTGTAGAACTGTGCTTGACACATATTAAATATTAAAAAAAAACACAAGCTATTATTCTTTCCATAGTTGTCTTTCACATTGCAAAGTAAAAACCGAGTCTTTCAGGCAGATGGGAGGGGGGAGAAGAGGATGGGTATATACACACTTAATGGGTGCGGTGTGCACCATCTGGGTGACGGATAGGCTTGAACATCTGACTTGGGTGGGGCAAAGGCAATATACGAAAACTAAACATTTGTGCCCCCTAATATATTGAAATTAAAAAAATTAAAAAAAACAAAACAAAACTGAGAGTCTGTTCTTACTTTGAATCTTAACATGACCATCTCTGGCACACTGCTGGGATTGAGTATGTGAGCTTGTGAGAGTGAGGACCAGACCCTAGACTCTGGTGAATGAATCAGAGCAATGTCTCCTTAGGGAGCACTCTGTCTGGCTTCCAGCCAGCCTTCTTCTAGCAACATACTCCTCTGTATCAATGTGTGCTGTTATTTTCTTTTTTTCTTTACTCTTCCTTGGGGTTCCCTCTGTCAGCCTAAATTACAAATAGAGAAAGGCTCTCTAAAAGAAATCATGTTTATTCAGGAGTAGGGTGTTGCCATGGGACTGTGCATGCCATGGTAAACTGTGTGCATACCAGGGAGGTAAAGGAAGGCAAAGGCTTTTAAAGGAAAAACGAGGAGAGTTTCATAATTGTTTTGAGATAATTATCCTTGGCTACAAAGATTAGCGACAAGGGTGATGCCTGTCCAAAGTTGGACAGGCAGTTCTGGGCAAAGGGCCTTGTAGAAGTATTTTTTTGTATAACGTTGTGATGGCCTTTGTACAGATTGTGTTTTTTGCAGAGTCTTTTGGCATAGTTTTGTTATCAGTCATACAAACCTATGAACCCTCTCATCATAGCCTTTCTCTGCTCTATTTGTCAGGGTTCTTTTTTAACATCAGTGACTCCATTCTGATTCTGATAACTTTCACGAATCAAAACTGGACAGTTCTAATGAGTTGGTTAAAAGAATTGGCTATAGGCTGGACCCAAAAGCCTGAATCTAATGAAAGGAGATTTATGATAGTTCTGCTAATAGACTCTCCAACCTAGCTCATTGAGTTGTTAAGAAAGACATGAGTTAGAACATACAAAGAAGGTTAAGTCATTCTAATTGGTTACAGATTGATTGCGATGAGTTGGTATATGATAAACCTGTCTACCCCTGTTTAAGACAATGCAATCTTAGACTGTCTTAAAGAAACAAAGTGAATGTGCCCAACAGGTGAAGTGATAGTTCCTCTCTTCTAGAAAGTATCCAGATCCTACAAAGAAGGTATGAAAATGGACAGGATATATGATGTAATTGGGAATATGAACAAATTGGGAATTTACTTCTTGAGCTATCAGGGTGGTGAAGAAAGTTGGAAACATGTCATTGAGGAATAATTGAAAGAGTTGGAATCCTTTCAGGGGAAAAGAGAACTGCAGAGAAATGAGTGCCAGCCACAGTTATTTGAATGGCTGTAAGTTTGTTCTGAAGGCCAAATGGATCCAAGTTGGCAAGGAGGCAGATTTCAGATTAATATAAAATGTACTAAGAACAAGAGCTGAGCATTATTAACAGAATGTGCTTGCCCTGTCACCTGAAATATTTGAATTGAAGCTGATTGACCATCTCTTGAAGTGTTCCTTCATTTGTTCATTTTTCCAGGAATATATTAATGTATTCATCTCTTCACCCATTTTACATACTGAATGCCTATACCTACCATTCTTAGAACTTTACTATATTGAATCACCACTGACATCTCAGGACAATCTTATGCAATGAGGTACTGCATTTTAAAGATAGGAATACTGAGGCACACAGAGGTTAAATCTTTGGTTAACACCTCACAGCCAAGAAGAGGATGAGCCAAGATTTAAACCCAGGCAGACTGACTCTGTAGCCCATGCTTTTTGCCCTGGTCAACACACTAGATGCTTTTCTGACAGTGCTGGGCTAGATATTGTGGATGTATTAATATGACCTTTTAGGGTGGGAGGTTTGGCTAGATAAGTCCTCTTTCAACGCTGAAGATTGCATGATCGGATTTATTGAGTCCCACATGTATAAAAGAGAATATCTAGTAATAGTAAGAACAACTACCATTTCTGAGTGCCTGCTAGTTGTTTTATGTCAACCCATGTTTCTTAACCCTGGTTCTTATGCCTGGTTGCACAAAAGAATCACCTGGGAAGTGAGGCCCTAATTATTAATGGTATGTTTTGAAAAGTTTTCCAAGTGATTCTACAGTCAGAGTTGAGAACTATGGATATGAAAGATACCATTGAATATTTATGTCAACTCTACCAGATTGCTTTATCTCCCCCACTTTACATATAAAAGGATTAAGAGCTGGGATGTGAACCTAAGTCTCTCTGACTCCAAAGCCTCCTCAGGTTACTACTTCCTGATCCCTTTGTTCTAGAAAACAAAAACAAACAAAAAACTCCTTGTTCCATCTCACCAATTATATTGCTAATATCCAGAAGACCAGAAGCCTCTCCTATCTGAGCTGCTCAACTGCTTTTTATAGGTTCTTCAGTCACATTTATGACCCAGAAGAGCTAAGAATAGACCTCATTATTTGTTGTCCAATATTGCTACTTCAGATCACTGGGCAAATTCCTTGGGTTCTAGTATTCTTTCTGATGCTGTACACAACCTGACATTAATTGAGTTTGTAATATTAAAGTTTATCCCATGGTAATATTAGCCTTTGGAGGAATAATATGTTTATGATAGAACAGAATAAAGTGTGCTTTTATCTTGACACCTACTTATCTTTTGTTGTAGTTCAACTCCTTTGTTTACAGTCTTTCAGTTACCAGAAGATGGGTTTTTTTTATCCACCCTATGATTATCTTATGAATAAATTTATTAGGTCTTATGGGCTCTTTTTATTTGAATCTATATTCAGGTAACCTTCAGTTATAGTATGTTAAAAATAAATGTATTTAGGAAAAAGAATACTAAAAGGTAGAAAGTGATCTCATGAAGTTTATTATTGATGGGGAGCAGGAAAGAAAACTATGAGATTCAAATCATTGAGAGGGTGTTGGCCTGTCATTCTTGGCTTTAAAGGGAGCCATGAGCCAAGAAATGCATTGGCCTCTGGAAGCTTAGAACTACTCTTGGATGACAGACAGCAAGAAAACGGGGACCACAGTCCTACAATCACATGGAACTGGATTTTGTCAGCAGCCTAAATGAGCTGAGAAATTACTTCTTCCTCTCCTTACCCACTTTTGGTGCTTCCCATTGCTTCCCTGGTGAATCTCAGCTTTCTCTCCTGGATAATCGTTTCAAAATGTGAGAATCTGCTTACTTTTCTGCTTCCTTTCCATGGAGGAGGCACACACTACCTGTGTCTAGTTGGCCATCTTGATCCTGTCTCCACTTGCCAACTCTTAATCATCTTCGTGTCTCAAATACCTCTTCTTTAACTCCCAAACATGGTTTAGACTTCTTGCTATACATGCCCACAATATCCTATTTTTACTATTTGTAGCACTCCTTATAATTACCTCTTTAATATTTATCTTTCTAAACAAGTTCCATGAAGTTAGGGGTCATATTTCTTTTGTTTGATATTGTAATTTAGTGCTAACATTAGACTTGATACTTCTGTGTGACTTGTGCAGATGTGAAAAAAAAATTAGACTTGATATTATACATAATACCTGTGCTCAATCAATATTTTTAAATTGAAATTGATTAGTAATACCAAGGTAATTTGATAATGTGAAGAGGAAGAGGGAGGGATGGACCAAAGGAAAGATGGCAGAGGTTAATTTTTATTTTTTTGCTGTAATTGGGATTATATATTTTTTTTATTTCAAGAAAATAGGAGAGTACAAATATTTTGGTTGAATTTTATATCTTTGCCTCTCCTTAGCAAGGATTAGAGGTATGCCCTTCTTCTCTACAGTGCTCACCACATCCCTCAGATATGGGTCTACCCCCCTAACCCCCGAATCCCTGGTGAGCACCACTACCATTTGAGCACCATAGTGTTAATCAGTCAGTACCAATTTGATGGTGAGTACAAGTGGAGCCCATTTTTCTGATCTTGTATCACCTCACTTTGGATAATGGGCTTAAGCTTAATCCAGGATAACATAAGTGATGTTAGTTCACTGTTGTTTCTTAGAATTGAGTAATATTCCATTGTAAACATATACCAAATTTTAATAATCCACTCATGAATTGACGGGCACTTGGGTTGTTTCCGTGTCCTTGCAATAGTGAATTGTGCTGCCATAAACATTTGGGTGCAGATGTCTTTATTATAGAATGTCTTATGCTCTTTTGGGTAGATGCCTAATAATGCTATTGCTGGTTCAAATGGTATTTCTATTTTTAGTTCTTTGAGGTATCTCCATATTGCTTTCCACAGAGGTTGCACTAGTTTGTAGTCTCACCAGCAGTGTAAGAGTGTTCCTGTCTCTCCACATCCTCGCCAGCATTTGTTATTTTGGGATTTTTTGATACAGGCCAATTTCACTGGGGTTATGTGATATCTCATTGTGGTTTTGATTTGCATTACTCTAATGATTAGAAATGTTGAGCTTTTTTTATATGTTTGCTGGCCATTATTCTGTCTTCTTTGGAGAAGTTTCTGTTCATTTCCATTGCTCATTTCTTGATGGGGTATTTGATTTTTTCTTGTTAATTCTTTTGAGTTCTAGATAGATTCTTGTTATCAGACCTTTATCAGAAGTGCAGAGAGCAAATATTTTTCCCATTCTGTTGGTTGTCTATTTGCTCTAATGATAGTTTCCTTGGCTGTGCAGAAGCTTTTTCATTTAATCAGATCCCATTTGTTTATTTTTGTTGCTGCAGAGATTGCTTTGGGCGTCTTCTTCAAGAATTCTTTGCCTAGGCCGATGTCCAAAAGGGTTTTCCCAACATCTTCTTCTAGGATTATTAAGGTTTCATGCCTTAGGTTTAAGTCTGTTATCCATCTTGAGTGGATTTTTACTACAGAAATTATTCCACAACATTGAAAAGGATGGTATCCTTCCTAACTCATTCTATGAAACCAATATCTTGATATCAAAGCCAGGAAAAGATGCAACAAAAAAAGAAAATTGCAGACCAATATCCCTCATGAATATAGATTCAAAAATCCTCAACAAAATTTTAACAAATAGGATTCAGCAGCACATCAAAAAAATAATTCACCATGACCAAGTAGGATTTAGTCTAGGGATGCAAGGCTAGTTCAACATATGCAAATCTATAAATGCAACTCACCTCATAAATAAAAACAAGAACAAAGATCATGTGATTCTCTCAATAGATGCAGAAAAAGCATTTGACAAAGTCCAGCACACCTTTATGATAAAAACTCTTAACAAAATAGGCATAGGTGGCTCATATCTTAAAATTATCAAATCTATTTATGACAAACCCATGGCCAATATCATAATTAATGGGGGAAAGTTGAAACCATTCCTAGTTTGAACTGGAACTAGGCAAGGATGCCCTCTATCTCCTCTTCTATTCAACATAGTACTCGAAGTCCTAGCTATAGCAATCATGCAAGAGAGGGGTATTAAAGGCATCCAAGTGGGGGCGGATGAGATCAAACTCTTGCTCTTTGTAGATGATATGATATTATATCTAGAAAACCCCATGGATTTCATCCAAGAGACTCCTAGATTTGATAAATGAATTTGGTAAAGTCTCAGGTTACAAAATCAATATACACAAATCAGAGGCATTCATATATGCCAATAACTGTCAAGCTGAAACTTGATGAAATCAAAGACATAATACCTTTTACTATAGCTCCACAGAAAATTAGATATCTAGGAATATATTTAATGAAAGATATGAAAGACTTATACAAGGAGAACTACGAAACGCTAAAAAAAGAAATTGTGGAAGATGTAAACAGATGGAAAATCTACCTTGTTCATGGATTGGTAGAATCAATATTGTTAAAATGTCAATATTCCTAAAGTAATCTACAGAATAAATGCAATCCCCATCAAAGTACCATCATCATTCTTTACAGATCTAGTAACAATAATTCTTCACTTTGTATGGAATCAGAAAAAACCTCGTATAGCCAAAGCAATCTTAAGTAAAAAGAATAAACTGGGAGGCATCAGTCTTCCTGACTTCATGCTGTACTATAAAGCAATAATAATTAAATCAGCCTGGTACTGGCATAAGAACAGAGGCATCGATCTTTGGAATAGGACTAAGATTCCAGAGATGAACCATCTGCATATGGTAACCTAATCTTTGATAAAGCAAACAAAAATATACATTGGGGAAAAGAATCTCTATTCAATAAATGGTGCTGGGAAAACTGGATAGCTACATGCAGAAGAATGAATCTGGATCCATACCTCACACCTCTCAGAAGGTTCATTTTAGTGGTGGAACATTTGGGAAAAAGATAGACTTTGTTGGTGTGTTTCACTGTGCACCCCTGGAAAACTAGAATGCACCCCAATGACAAGTTTGCCTGGGGAAAGGAAATCTGTGATTATAATTTGCTGTTTTTCAGAGGTCTCTGATGGTGGGTACACTCTTCTGCTGGTGGGTCATCTTAGATCCTATGCAAACATGATATTATTAACACACATGGTGTTTGGCACTTGTAGAATTTGTTAGGGGGAAAATTTATTCATTTTTATTTTATAGCATCATACCTTTCTCTGTCTCAATTTTTCACTTACAGAGGAAATGAAGGAACCAGATGATCAGGATACTGATGGGGAGAAATCAGATAGATCAAAGAGTAGTAGTAGGAGGCAAACTCAGAGGTCTTCTAAATATGAATCAAGATGTAAGTAAAGACAATAATATATATACTTTTTAATTATTAAATTTAGGTAAATATTTAAACTATTGATCAGTTTTTAAAGTAGACTAAAAAGAGCAGAGTCTCGTAAAATATATCTCTCATACTCCCTTTTCTCAGAAAACTTCAGGAAAATAGGCTCCACAAAAATGATGGAGTTAACTAAGAAAAAAGATTGCATTGGACCCAGGAAATAGGAGACTCAAGATAGGAGAAAAGTAAACGGAATGCCCAGGATGACACCTGGGCGGCCATCCAGAAGACAACTAGGGAAGGAGAGTTTTAACCTCCAAGAAAGGTTAAAGTGTTAAATGACAGATTGTCTGACAGGTGCATGTGGAAAACTGAATTGAGTGGAATTTTATAGAACTATGACAAGATTTGAGAAGATTCATCCAGAGATTCCAGAAAGTCAAAAAAGTGAAAATAAATGAGGTAATTATTAATTTTAGGAAAAGAATGTTGTTCAAGAAGGAAATAAAATAATACACTCTCAACTTAGAAATGAACAGTATTAAACCCTATACTAAAATGAGTAAATATGGTCTTTACTACAGGTATGTCATGCTCTAATTATATTGGGAGGGTTGGTTGTCTCTATTGTAAGTGATAATCAAGATTTAAAATTCTCATCTACTGGTAATAAACTATCTAAAACTGATGAATCGAGAGAGAGAGTGGTATATCCATATTATTTAAAAATATGGAGGTAAATATCAGAAGATAAATATTAAAAGCTAAAAGTGACTGCTTCTGGAGAGATGGAGAAAGTTGTTAAGCAGGGAACAACTAGGTAGTTTTAAAATAAATTTTTAGCACCACTTGCCTTTTAAAAATAATGGGCATGTAATTCTTCAACAAAAATAAAAATACTCTTTTAAAAAGTAAAAAAAAATTAGATAAAATAATTTTTAATGAGTCTGCATCTGAGTTATAGAACAGAAATGGTTTACTTGGTTAACTCCCTTACAAAACTGAAGTTTCTTAACAGTAGAGTCTGTGTTGGAATCATTTATCTCTAGCTCCTGGTTAACAGAGATTACTGTCACCTCTGTGTTGATAATAACCAATCTGTACATCTGGTCTAGGTTTCTCCTGTTAGGTCTACTAAGCCTTTAATGGACTTTTCTGACACAATGCGATAGAGAGCTCAACTTTGGTTTTGAGTCCTAAATCTACGACTTAGAGATGTGTGATCTTGGAGAAGTGACCTTTTTGAGCCTCAAATTTCTCAATTAAAACAATAATTGTGACTCACTTGGGAATTAAATTTGATAACATGTGGAAGCATTGCATAGACTGCAATAGAAGAGAAAGTGAGGAATTTTGTAACTAGGATTTTTAAAAGATGGCTGGCTCTTTCTGACTGGGCATTGTGGTGTTAGGTATCTTAGTGGAATCTTGACTTTTTCAGGATCTGATTTTAAATATAATTTATGAAATTTAATTTTGAATATTTACCTAGAGGAGATCAGATCCTGGGAAAATCAATTCATAAACACAATTGGCATTAAATTCTTTTAATCTATCTCAGACATGTCATGTAAACCCACCATTTCTCCATATTATCTTTTCTTGCAATATGGATTTCTATTTAAGTCCTCCTGTCCAGGTCTCCCTCCACACTGCCACTAAAGTTACCTTTCCAAAATGTATGAATATATCACTTTTCTTAAAAACTTTATTTTATTCCTCCCTTGCTTTTTTTTTTTTTCCTTCTATTTCCACTTTTCTGCACTCTCTACATTTCTGACACAGGGTTGTCCATTTTTTGGTTTCCAGTCCTTGACAGTGTGTTCCTGGATGCCACTGTCAACTTTCTGGGGATGGATTTAATGATAATGACCCTTGTCTAGCACTGCCTCAGGACCTCCCTTTCTTATGTCAGCCCCTTTCAGAGCAGGCCTCCTCAAGTGTGGCCTTGCCCTGTGCTCAGCTCATAACTAGTTCACATATCATGGGTCTTAGGATCCCAGATGATAAGAAGAACTAATTTGCTGGCATCCTGAACATCCCCTACCTTGGTGCTGTGTGAAGAGGTCTCTGTCCCGGTTCAGCCACATACCTGATAGCTGCACTTTTCCCCCTCTGGAGACCTTGCTTTTCTCTCAGACTTCTAAAATGTCTGAGCAACTTCTTATCCTTAGGATCCTCATGCAGAATGAATAAAATTCCTGGTTTTCCACTCAAGCAGAGAAGTTATAATGGACTCTTCCCCATATTCTTAAGAAGGGGTTTTGCTAGACCCGAGTCCTATTAGGAAATTTAGGCCAAGGGTACCAGCCAAACCACCCACCATTTCTCACAAAGGTGAAGGACTATCAGTTACTAAGACATTGATTTCTCTGATTCTTATCGAAGGACTAAATTATTACTGCTATTTTATAATAAGTTAGGAAGAAATTTGGTCTCTCCTATTTTCAGCAATATTTTGAGTAGAATTGGTATTATTTCTTCCTTAAATGTTTGGTAGAATTTACCAGTGAAGCTATCTGGGCCTGCAATTTTCTTAATGGGAAAATTTTAACTATGAATTCGATTTCTTTAATAATAGAGTGTTGTCTATTTCTTCTTTTCTAAGTTTTGTAAGTTTGCATCTTTCATGGAATTTATACATTTCTTCTTAATTGTCAGATTTGTTGGTATACCACTATAGAATGTTTTCATTCCTGATATTGAAGATTTATATTGTTGCTCTTTATTTCCTGATTGGTCTAACTAATAAAAAAATGCTTAAATCAAAATTTAGGAATGATTAAAGCAAATTATTTTTAACAGCTTTTATAAAAGAAGATACCACAGATGACACATATACTGAAGGAGAAGGATCATACTTAGACGAAGAAGACACAGATGTGGAAGATTTGGAAGGAAGTTCAAGTTCATATCAAGATGATGATTTGGAAGCCACTAGACGTGAATATTATTAGTTCTCTATCAGTAATTGCCCCTGTTTTAAAGATAAATAGCCCAGATAAATTGAATGGCTTTAAATCCATAGAAAGAGAAATTTACAGGATGTGGTTATGTGGGAATGATAAAAGGAAAAGTATTTCACATATTTTGGTAGGTAGTTTAGCAGTCATAGAGTTATATATTCCATTTCTGAGAACCATGCCTAGAACTCTCAGACTCAGTCTTCTGGGTTTTGAGAGGGCCTGAGGAGTGCCATACCCCAGATTAGTGAGAGTTCTCCAGCTCTCCCTTGGAACTGATTGGGAGTTGCTCTTTGAGGATGTTACAGCCGTGAACAGATCTCAGCATCCCCCTCACAGGCACGTTGGTCCTTCCTCCCATGCTCATTGGTGGATGGCATCCTACGTTCAGGCCAGTAGTGGTACTTACTGCTGGAGTATTGCGGGCTATGTACATTTCTCCTATCTTTGGGAAATATAATTTTGGATTCACCAGACACTCTTTTTAGTTAAAATATTTTAATTTCTTAGAATCTCAGGAAATCCCAGCTGCAGAAGAACCAGAAGAGGAAGTTACAAAGAAAATATCAGAGAGCTTCTACTATGATTATATGGAGATTGCTTCAATACCTTTTGTGACTCCGGATTCGAACATACCATTGGATCTTCTCACACTTTCGTATCCACTCTAGCTAAATATGTATAATTTGGGTATTCTAGTTTCTTAGGTAAGGGGTTAACAAACTACATTCTAGTCTCTTTAGGTAAGGGGTTGGCAAACTAAATATGTATAATTTGGGTATTCTACTTTCTTAGGTAAGGGGTTGACCAAATCTGCCCTCCCACCTGTTTTTGTAGATAAAGTTATCCTGCAGCACAACCGCATTCATTTGTTTACATTTTGTCTATTGCTGCCATCACACTACAAGGGCAGAGTTAAGTAGTTGTGACAGAGACCATCTGGCCTACAAGGCCTGCAATATTTACTACCTGTCCTTTGCAGAAAAAGTTTGCCAACCCCTATCTTGGGTAATTTTAAGAAGCTTGACCCTTAGAGAATTTGAGATAGAAATGTATGATCTTAATTTAAACTAAGCTTTTGTTTGATGCCAAATAACAATAAAAAGAAATGACATTTTCTGTCTGTCCTTTGCACAAATGCAAAAGGCTGCAGCTCATGAGACACAAAGTGAAAGAGACCAGAAGGCCTCGTATTCCCATTCACCACTTCTGCCAGCCTGGCCTTCCGTTGCCAATGCCTGTCAGGTTAAATCATTGATTTCCCTTGTTGAAGCACTGATGTCAGGCATTAGTAATTTCACATTATATATTAAATGAGTTATCAGAGAAGTGACCCTGAGGAAGTAGGGTACAAAATAGTATATTTTAATGGGTCTGGAGAATAAGAGTCTATGAAGATATGTAAAATTGGGGATGAATGACAAGGGGATTTAGTGTTTGTCATCCCTTTATGATGCTGGCTTTGTGAAGCATGTAGAATATTGTTTCCTTTGAGATCCTTAGCTAGCAATTTACTATACTTGCCTTTGGACAGGTGATGGTTATCACCACATGGCCTAAACCCCCAGCTGGCCTCTTATAAAAGGTGTGTTTACAGAGATAGGGTGGTACACTCCCTGACTCAGTTTTGCTTTTTACATAAAAACAGAACATGTTGTTAAATCCTGAGTGTAACTCAACTAAGTCACCCTGAATCTTGTAACCTGGAATTTTATCTCTTCAGAGCTTTCCGGACTTTGTTTTTTTTTTTTTTTTTTTTGGTCTTTGGACAAGTTTCTGATGAAAGTAATGCTGTTTACTTTCTTTTAGTCTATGTTTTTTTTCAAACGGAGTGGAGGTAGTATATCAGAGTCGTCTGGAAGCTTTTCCTGAAGTACACAATGCTCTGATATATTTCTGGATCTACTGTGCTATTTCTGTGGGGAGAGGGGCTTGGGCATATGTACTCTGATAAAGCTTCCCTGACGGTTTTGCACCTGCTGCCTTCTTCTAGCCCCCAGCACTGGGAACCCTCTGCTCCAGGATGGGAGGGTCTTTATTAGAGAGACATGCCTAGATTCTAAACAGCACAGTGAGAAGGACCTCAACTTTTATTCCAATGTATGAATATTCTCTGCTCATTTTGGACTAGTGGCTATATAAGCTATGTAGCCTTTTCTTGAACACTTTCAACACCATGGAAATCACGAAGTAGCTAATCCCATTTTTGGACAGTTTGCATTATTAGAGAGTTCTTTGAGGCCTTGAATCAAAATCTGCTTTCTCTGAGATGGCCCCCATTGGACTTAGTTCTACTCTCTGGAGCTGGAACAAATATAATCTTTATCTGTTGTAAGAAATTCTAAGTAATCAGTTGTCACGTATCCCCTAAATCTCCTAAGTACCCTTTTAATTAACCTTTTAATAATTATATTTATTCTATTTAAGTTTTAAAACTTGCATCTTCTAAATCAATTTATCCTAGCAAGAAATTTACCACTTATAAAATATCACCTAAGCTATGGCATAACTTATAGGAGACATTAAATAGAATTTAACATGTTTAAATAATTTTAAAGTAGAGCCCCTAGATGGGCATGAACAAATGTTGAAGGGCCTGAGCCTCTGGCAGGAAGTTGAGAAGAGGCAAGGCCGAAGAGAGGGTGAGATAAGACAAAAGAGAGTGGAAGGTACATCAAAATACATTTTTGAAACTCTGCTAATTGCTGCTGTCCTCTGGGGCTGGAAAGAAAGGATTGGATTCTATTATAGTTTGCATTAATTAATTAATTAAACAAACATTTATTGAATACCTAATAGGCTCAAGACACTGTTTGCTAGGCATTGTGGGAAATAAAGATGGTGAGAAGCAGTCTCTGCCCTCTAAGTGGGTTGTAATTTAGACAGGGAGGATTTGAGAAGTTACAATCTCAGGAATTCTGAGTTTGAAAGGGCCTTTGATCAGAGCAGTAGCATGTAAGAGGGGTTGTCCCCTGAAATTTGAGATGATGATATTAGATATATGAGAATATCGCTGATTCCTAATTTTTGTCCAAGTTAGTGAAGTGATGGTAACCCACTTCTACTCTCCTACTTACTGCCACATTTTTAGCCTTCTAAAGTATTATATTGACACCTGGGAAGAGAAAAAGAAAGTAAAGAAGCAAGAAGGAAAGGTGAAAGCAGTGCTTTGAAGAAAAGGAAAAAAAGAGTAGGCAAAACTTCCTGCTCCATGCAGGCTCTGTAAAGATAAGAAGATTTTTATCTGGATCCAATACTTTATTGTCCTGTGGCTAAGGAGGCCCCAGGTATTCTCCTTGAGGCCTAAATAGCTTAATTTAGATCTTTGAATCACATATTCATTCACATTTCTATATAAGATTCAATTTTAGGCATTTCTATCTTTATTAAGTTTATAAAATTCCTTTTTCTTGAACAGATCAAATATCCTGAAATGCTTTCTCTCTCTCTTTCAATTTAACTATTAGGTAATGAGATAGGCTAGGTATAGTTGGTGCTAATTTGTTTATATTTCACAGTTCAAATTGCATTAATTTAAATATTCTCTTCTTTTTTACATTTCTACATTTTCTTTTTGTTAAAAGTTTCACATAATTTCTTTCTTTCTTTTTTTTTTTCTGTGAGACAGAGTCTCATTCTGTTGCCCTGGCTAGAGTACTGTGGCATCAGCCTAGCTCACAGCAACCTCAAAATCCCGGGCTCAAGTGATCCTCCTGCCTCAGCCTCCCGGGTAGCTGGGACTACAGGCACGGGACACCATGCCCAGCTAATTTTTTCTGTTTTTAGTGGTTTGGCTAATTTCTTTCTATTTTTAGTAGAGATGGGGTCTGGCTCTTGCTCAGGCTGGTCTCAAACTCCTGACTCAAGCAGTCCTCCCACCTCGGCCTCCCAGAGTGCTAGGATTACAGGCGTGAGCCACCGTGCCTGGCCCACATAATTTCTTTTTCTGAAAATTTTTACTTACAAGTAAGTGGAGTCCTCTAAAATCAGAACTTACTGCTTAAACAAGGGCTCAGGAAATAAAAAGTTCTTCAGTGATACTTCACCTTTGGAGTTCAGCAGTAAATTCTTGTAAACAAAGAAATCTGTCTGCCTAAGACACATTATATATTTTTTTACCAACTCTAATTTTTTTCATAGATTGATCTCATTCAACTTATTTATTACATTTATATCTTGTGTATATTAACTAATAATGTACATTTAAAGGGTGTATATATAACTTAGACTTTTTTACCTCTATTTTGAATTAGTGCATTTTTACTCTACAACACACATACACACACACTTGCCTACACATGCATATGTTATATTAACAAACTCAGAAAATAAATGTTAGTCTATAAACTACATGTATATTTATATACTATATATTGTATAGTATATATACTATATACTTCTATATTATATATTAGTCAATTTTTATAATTTGTATGAATTAAGTTTCAATTATGTTTATGTGAATTTATTATAGTAGTTATGTTATTAAATGGTGTTTTAACATTTCACAAACATGTCAGAATTTTAAATATCTTGTCTTTCAATGTCAAGGAAGAGGCCTATATAATATTTTTACTATGGTCAGTCAACAAACTTAACAGGCATCATAAATCCAAAGATGATAAAGATATGGACTGTCTCCCACATTATACAATATGATTTTAGTTTTAGTGGGAGAGAGGAAAATGAAATTATTTAGGTGACAACTGTACTCTTAATGATACCCAAATAAAAGGCTTAACCTTATTTATTACTACAAGAACACTGTACTTTCAGGATTTCCCTAGGAAAATTAAAATATTAACTAAATCAGAGTATGAGGATTTTAACCTAGTTTAAAAACAAAATTGTTAGTAATACACAGAAAATTTATGAGTTTCATGGTAAAATTCAACTACTTCAACGTCAAATCTTTAAAAGTATGGATTTTAAAAATGTATTTATTCTATCACTTTTCCAATACCTAGGATGTTTTTTTTTTTTTTCACTTGTTTTCCTTAGCGACTTTCCCTCAGGCATTCTTTTGGTTATGACTGCAGAAAGCGGGCCAACCTACAACTTCTGGACAGCATTACCGCACTGTACATAGCTGGAAACCAGCTGATCCTTCTGAATCTGAAAACCAAGGAACAGATCTACCTGCAAAGTAGCAGTGGTGAAGGAATTGGTGTCATTGGGGTATGCCTTCAGGAAAAAATAAACTACCATTTTGATTGTTCTGCGGACCAGCCAATGGTGGTTGTTAGGTGCTGACACCATGCGTGGTATTGTGGGATCACATAAGATGCACAGCCATCTTTATTCTAAGGCACTTTTAATTCAAATACTACAACCACTACATTTACTGACATTACCTCCATGCAATATTGTAATGTTATTATCCCATTTCGAAGATAAGGAAGCTGGGGCTTCTAGAGGTCAAGAGATTTCCCCATCATAACCATGCAGGTTCTTTAACAGATTGGAAGTGGAGGTGAGTGAGGAGTTTTAAAGATTCTTGATCTGAGGACTGAAACAGGCACAAGGCAATGGGAATGGAGAAGGGAGGAAAATGTGAGACTCACAGATAGGATGTAGAGAGAGGTTGACTGTGGAAACGTGAGATGTATGGAGTGAGAGATAATATCATGTTTGTTTCTTTCTTGATCATTTCTCTCTATAGATGTGTCCATGATAAAAGTCTCTGTCCACAAAGAGTTTGTTATAAGACTAATTAATGAGTTCAGCAAGAATTTATTATATAACACTGTGTGTCCAACACTACATAGAACATACAGTGGGGGATTAAATGAAGATTTTATGACCTCTATTAATTCAAAGAGTTTAAAATTCATCTAAAGAGACAAGTCCTATATTTAAAAAAAGAAAAACAAAAAACTAGACACACAAGTACACGATGATGTAGCAATAGCTGTGTGTAGATATGCATGAGCCAAAGGTGAGGGTTGTGAGTTTTGTGGAGGGAAGGCAGTCAGGGACCATGAGATATCAGAAATGCTGAAGGCCACATCATCAGCAGAGGACTAAGGAACATCAAATTGTCACATACTTAGCTATAACTTTGTGGCTAATGATAGTTTTAAAATTTCTGTTTTTCTATTTTGCTATCAAATAATTGGGTTGAGGACAGTAGTCAGAGGTGTAGTGTGGTTAAGAATGCTAGGCCTCATCCACCGGGATAGCGAGCAGTTTTGTGCCCATAGGGCTTTCCTCCCTGTGAGCTGGAGCTGTTGGTGCCTGGAGTGACACAGGCCCTCCTCCACTGCCCACATCACCTCATCTTTTCTGAAACTGTTATCCAGCTGAGGATGAGAAAAACTTTTGTAAGGCTATGAGAAACTTTCAAGAAACGTGTTTTGTGCCTATAAATTATCTTCCAGAAAAGATGGGGTGACTCTCTGTGTTGAGTATAAAGCAAATGACTTACTAATTTCAGGTCTCCTCTAAATGTAAAACACCCAAACTCAACCCCACAGCAGCCTCCAGTGTGAGAGGGCAGAAACGTTTTTACTTACTGTAGATAAGACCTAGAAAGGTAAAAGATTGTCCTCAGTCTCCATTCAAATTTCTGTGACCACGTATTCGATACCAGAAGTCCCCAATCTTTGTGGCACCAGGGACTGGTTTCATGGAAGACAATTTTTCCACGGACTGGGTGGCAGCAGGGAGGGGGCTGGTTTCAGGATGATTCAAGCACATTACATTTGTTGTGCAGTCAGACCTATCTGCCAACGATAATCTGTGTTTGCAGCTGCTCCCCAGCGCTAGCATCACTGCTTCAGGCCACCTCAGATCATCAGGCATTAGAGTACCAGGATTTACAATTCATATCTGAGAACCAAGCTCCTTTTCCTTAGCTATATAACCAGGAGTTGCACAATAGTGTCTGAAAATAGAGTTTTATGACTACAGTATGTGTTTTAAATAGTTAATTTTTATAACAGCCTATTTTTATTTTTATTTTTTGCTATCCATTTACTCTTCCTGCAAATTTGGCTTACTAGGTAACAAAAATACGGAAACGAACATATGATTCTATCCAACTTATATGGCTATCATTTGAAATGCTGACACAAATAGTTTATTTGGAGCATATTTACTATATTTTCCTCTGTGTCCAGCTTAGAAATATTATATCTTTCTCACTTCTAGTGAGTTTACATTCATCTGTGGTAACTTTGTCCAGGGTGAAATTTTTTTGATTGGGATATAACCTACTCTGGAAACATAGATTCCATACATTCCATGAATTTTCCTGTACAAAACTTAGATTGATTTATATGCAGGGTAAATAATTCATCTCACTTAGTGCTTCTCAAAGCAAGGTCCCAGAACAGTAGCATCAACATCACCTTGGAACTTGTTAGAAATGCAAATGCAAATTCTCAAGTTCTAAGCTGACCTATTAAATCAGAAATTCTGAGGGTAGGGCTTGCAATCTGTGTTTTAATAAGCCCTTCAAGAGATTCAGATGCACACTAAAGATTGAGAACCATTATTCTAGCTCTTCTAATGGCAATTTTAAAAATTGTAGAATTAGAAATGACTGTCCTTAATAAAAATAAAACTTAAAATAAGTATTCTTCTAGTTGTCAGTATAAATCATATCCATCATCTCATTTTTATCAGATGCTCATTTTTGGGTTTTCTATTGGAGTAGATCCCAATAAACAAAATATGAAATAATGGATACTAAACACTACATTGGTAGGATTATTTATATTAAAATCTTTCTTTTAATATTTTAGTGAGATTTTATTTTTTATAGGTTCATCCAGATAAAACTCACTTCGCAGTAGCTGAAAAAGGAAGTTTTCCAAAGATTATCATCTATGAATATCCTTCTCTGAGGCCCTACAGAATCCTTCGAGGTGAGCCCAAAAGAATCTTTAAGATATTCCATGTTCAAGATTACAACATTCTGAAGAAGATATGTTATAGAATCAGTCAGAATTTTCCACAGAAATAGAAATAATGGAAGATAGAAAAGAAATTTATTTAACATAATTGGCTTGTGCAATTGTGGGGGCTGGCAAGTCTGAACTTTGTAGGTCAGGCTGGTAGGCTGGACACTCTTGAGAAGAAGTTGAGGGTATAGTCTTCAGGCAGAATTTCTTCTTTTCCACGGAAACCTCAATTTTACTTTTAAGGCATTTCAACTGATTGGATGAGGCCCACCTAGATCATCAAAGATAATCTCCTTTCCTTAAAGTCAACTGATTGTAGATGTTAACCACATCCACAAAATACTTTCATAGTGAACAACTAGATTAGTGTGAATTAATTACTGTGAATTAATCTAGATTTCTTTGAATAACTGGGTACTATAGTCTAGCCAAATTGACACATAAAATTAGCCACAATTATCTTACAATTCTGTTTCTCATGTAATCAATTTCAGTAGTCAAATTTTATTCTTGGAGTTTTTCAGTGGCAGATTTTAAATTGTAGATTGATTTCTCTCTGCTATCTTATATGCTTTTGTATTTCTTCCTCACTTCATAAAATGGAATGTTCTCATAGTGGGTTGCTCATATAAAATGTGATTTTAAGACTTCTTCACCCTCCTCCTTCATATTATGTAATTCATTCTAAAACCAAGGGTGATGAATGATTTTGGAATTGTTCCTGTAGGGAATTCTTACACTAATCACCAAGGGCTGTCTCCCTCTCTGTTTTGTTTTTATAAGACATTTTTGAAAATGAAGTAAATGCGCCCTTATTTATTAGACTCCTATTCATCCTTCCAGATGGGACTGAGAAGGCATATGCTTACGTGGACTTCAACAACAATGGTAACTTGCTGGCCTCAGTTGGTAGTAACCCTGATTACACACTGACCATCTGGAACTGGAAAGAAGAGCAACCCATACTGAGGAAGAAAGCCTTTTCTCAGGAAGTTTTTAAGGTTACTTTCAATCCTGAGGACGAAGAGCAGCTTACCACCTCGGGATCAGGCCACATCAAGTAGGTTGGGTGACCAACAGAGGGACCAGTGGATATGTAAGACTATTTTCTAAGACGTTCTAAGAGCTGGAGACATTTTTGCCATTGTGTTAACATTAGGATCGTTGAAAAATGTGTTATTTCAAAAACTAACTAGCAGTGCACCTTTTCTAATTCGATATGTGGGATTTTATTTCCAAACACAGCATAGATAAAAGAAAGTCTTTTACATTTAGCCTGCTGCCTTCTCGTAGGCTTTACTTCTTAAGAGTTTGTATAGTATCTTTTTTTTTTTTGAGGTAGAGTCTCACTCTATTGCACGGTCTAGAGTGCCGTGGTGTCAGCCTAGCTCACAGCAACCTCAAACTCCTGGGCTCAAGCCATCTTCCTGCCTCAGCCTCTTGAGTAACTGGGACTACAGCATGCATCACTATGCCTGGCTAATTTTTTCTATATATTTTTAGTTGGCCGATTAATTTCTTTCTATTTTAGTAGAGACAGGATCTTGCTCTTGCTCAGGCTGGTTTCAAACTCCTGACCTTGAACCATCCTCCCGCCTTGGCCTCCCAGAGTGCTAGGATTACAGATGTGAGCCAACACGCCCAGCTATATAGTATCTTAATAGCTAACATTTGTGTGGTGTTTCCAAATTCATGTTGAGCTTTCACTTCCACTATTAAATTTCTCATTTGTAGCAACTCAATCTTCATCTGTAAAACAAGAATTGTCATAGTGTCATTCCTGACAAGAAACACTCAATACTAAATGATGGCAGAGCCTACTCTTGATCTCAGGTCTCACTCCAAATTCCATCCTCTTTGCACTCTGTACCCTGGTCTGTTTCATGGAATGATTTTGTCCTTCTCTAGCTTTGCTCCACATTGTCTCATGCATTTGTTTAACAACTGTCCACCACCACCCCTGAGCTGCCCATAACTTGATTCCCAGTGTTTCCTTTTTTTTTCTTTTTTGGTACAGAATCTCATTCTGTCATCCAGGCTGGAAGGCATTGGTATGATCATAGCTCACTGCAGTGTCAAACTCCTGGGCTCAAGTGATCCTTCTACTTCAGCCTCCTGATTAAGCTAGGACTACAGAGGCATGCTACCAGATCCAGCTAATTTCTAAGGTTTTCTTTGTGGAGACAGGGTCTTGCTATGTTTCCCAGGATGGCCTCCAACTCCTGGCCTCAAGCAATCCTCCTGCTTTAGCCTCCCAAAGCAGTGGGATTACTGGTGTGAGTCACTGTGCCTGGCCCTCAGTGTTTCTTTAAGAGAAAGACATTTTTATCTATCCTAAATTATTCTTATACCAGTTTACATCTGGTCTTTTTATTATTCATTCATTAGTAATACAGAATAATTGAGCAGATTTTTCATTGTAATTTGGAGGGAATTCTCAGGTAACCCTTTGCTAGCTATAGGCTAAAAATTTCCAATTCCTTACATTTTCCTATCATTTAGTACTATGTTTATATTCTATTCACTGTATCTTTGGGGAAAGACAGACATTGAACAATTAATTTAACATGCCAATTGGTATAAAGAAACCCGGAGTATATGGAAACATATCGTCAGAAGACATACCATACCTTTTGAGAAGGATGTTGGTTGTCTAGGCTTTTGGCTTCATATTATTGGTTTGTTGGTACCTTCTATGACCTATTTTCTAACTAGTTGGGTAGGTCAAATTTTTTTTCTATGTGGTCTTCATCATTCTGATTGTTCATTTGTTTAGACTATTAATAAGAAAGTGTTAGTAATAACTAATATTTATTTATTGCTTTTATGTGCTAGGTACTTTTCTAAGAGTTTTTCAATTTTATGAGGTAGGTGTTACTAATATTTTCATTTTATACCTGAGAAAATGAAGGCACAGTGTGATCAAGAAAAATCACTGAACGTTACATAGCTAGTAAATTAGAATTTTGGGGGGAAACTTTTATATCCTCTAAAACAATAGAGGAAGTTGGCTAGTCTGATGAAACATTGAATTTTAAAGCTTATTAATTAATTCAACTCTAAATTCAAATTTTCCCATATGGCTAGTGGCTACTAAAATCAAACAGCACATCTCTTAAATATAAGCTCCATGAAGGCAGAGAATTCTATTTTTTTGTCTATTTTGCTTATTGCTGAATTAATATTGCCTAGAACTTTGCCTGACAAGTAGTAGATACCTAGTACATGCTAGTCAGATGAACAAATGAATGAGATAATATATGTGACTATGAAATATGTAAGTGTTTGGGTCATATTAAAATAAAAATAAGTAAAACTTCTCTGAGTTCCACTTGCTCTCTTTCCTGCTCGTTTGCAGGTTCTGGGAAATGGCTTTTACATTCACTGGTCTCAAGCTGCAGGGATCACTAGGACGATTTGGCAAAACAGCCACTAGTGATATAGAAGGCTACATGGAGCTCCCGGATGGGAAGGTGAGTACAGCCACCATTCTACAATAATAAAATTGTGTTTTTAAATATGTATATGAAAACATACTACATTCTAAAAAGCTCTGCTGATATCGATAATAACAGATATTATAATTGTAAATGTAATTAACATTTAATTTTACTTCAGGTTATCAATTGTAATTAAAATATTTTTCTGAAATTATCATAATCCATATGTATGTACATACTATTTTCTGTTTTCTTTTTACTAAACATTATAAATATTAATTAATATTTTGTTAAATATTATACACATATATAAAGTATGTGAGCATTTTAATATATTACATAGTGACATACTTGTCGCTCTCAATTATGTCACAGAGTTGTTGTAACATTTATATTACTTATTTTTCTCCTGTTTTTTCTTTGCCATGGTGCTCCGTGATGCTTACTGGGTCAAAGGTTACATACAGTCTTTTGATTTTTGTTTTTATTGTCAGATTTTTATTCAGGTATTTTGAACTACTTTACAGTGGCATCTACAACACTGCAACTTTAATCTGGTAGCTTATTCTTCAATATTGTTAGTTTTATTTCTTCTCTTCCTCTTGCAAAATTTATAGGCATACTGCCCCAAATGATAGTTAATTTGAATCCGTTCTCCATTAGTATGTTATTTGGTTTCCGATTGAGGTGAGTTATATAGTATTATTTATGAGCATCTCAGTTAAAAGTAAATGCCCGCATACAAATGTCACTCTAAGGAACCAAATTATCTAATCATCTACCTGATGAAATTCCTCAATTCAAACACATGGTGTATAGGAGGAAATAAAAAGCCTTGGGTGGCTAGACTATATAGCCAAAGCTATAAGACGATCTTAAAGCATTCCACTTTCAAACTCTGAATATTATAAGGATTAAGCTAAGATAAATATCAATACAATACTTGTTAAAAACATAATATGAGATATATCTTTAAAAGGTTCAGTAAAGTTTGTATAAATGTAGGGGAGAAAGAATCCATTTCAAATTATAGAGCTACAAAAGAAATTCACAATTGCAAAGATGTGGAAACAACCCAAGTGCCCATCAATACATGAGTGGATTAATAAAATGTGGTATATATATACCATGAAGTACTATTTAGCTTTAAGAAACAACAGTGATATAGCACCTCTTTTATTTTCCTGGATAGAGCTGGAACCCATTCTACTAAGTGAAGTATCCCAAGAATGAAAACTAAGCACCACGTGTACTCACCAGCAAACTGGTTTCACTGATCAACACCTAAGTGCACATATGGGAATAACATTTATTGGGTGTCAGGCAGATGGTGGGGAGAGGGGATGGGTATATGCACACATAATGAGTGTGATGCACACCATCTGGGGGATGGACATGCTTGAAGCTCTGACTCCAGGGGAAGAGGGGGCAAGGGCAACATATGTAACCTAAACATTTATACTCCCATAATATGCTGAAATTAAAAAAAAATTAAAAAGGGAAATGTTTAGAATTAGGAATAAATTTTAGATTTTCAGAAGGCAGATTGGAATAAAACATTTATGTTGGCAAAGACTGGAACATTTTGGTTGTTAAATATGATAGTGTCCTAGTATACAAGGAGTATAACGGCCAGGAAAAACTATTGTATATTGGAAGACTAGAATTGGAAATCAAAGAAATAGTAGATAAGTTTGGCCAAAAATGCCAGGTGGATGAGAAGAAGGGATATCTGGAGTCAAGGAGATGAACTAGAAAGGAAGCTGTTGCTATCATCTAAAAAGAGATGATGATGGCCTAGACCTTTCAGGACAAATGGAAAAGGAAAGCTATGAGTGACATTTCAGAAAGGAATGTCATGTAGGTTTTGTTCACTATTGGTGGCTTTATTTGTTGGACAGAAGAAAATAAGTCCAAATAAAGACTCTACCACAAGTGAGCTGAGGCTTAATAACAGATAATAATAGGTAAAAATAATAGGTAATAACAGGTAAAAATAAGGTAGGTAAAAATAGATAGATGCGTGAGGTAGAAAGATGGAGTAAAGTTATCAGTTATTCTAGCTGAGAGGGATATGGGAATGCAGAACCCTAGAACATCAGACAGGCAAAATTAGAGTGTCCCAAAGTGCATTTTATGGAACATCAGTCTGCACAGAAACTCCATGAAAATAAGACTTTCCTAGTCAAATTCCTTTATATCTAGAAATTTCTCTTGGTGATTCTCAGCAAATATTCCTAATAAAAGTTTCCAGGGGTCCTAGAGAAAACAAACTTGTTTGATTTTGTTTATCCTAGCATCTACTATCTGATGTAGTATAGTCAAGAACAGGAGTTGTTTTTTTTTTTTGGCTGGGCGCAGTGTCTCACACCTATAATCCTATTACTCTGAGAGGCCGAGGTGGTAGGACCGCTTGAGGTCAGGAGTTCAAGACCAACCTGAGCACTGAGCAAGAATGAGACCCCCTTTCTTTACTAAAAAAAATAGAAAAAAAAAATTAGCCAGCCAAGTAAAAATGGAAAAAATTAGCTGGGCATGGTGGTGCATGCCTGTAGTCCCAGCTACCAGGGAGGCTGAGGCAGGAGGGTCACTTGAGCCCAGGAGTTTGAGGTTGCTGTGAGGTAGGCTGATGCCACGACACTGTAGCCTGGGCAACAGAGTGAGACTCTGTCTCAAAAAAAAAAAAAAAAAAAAAAAAGAATAGAAGTTTCTGAACCACAGTGAGAATCCTGAGTTTTCTCCTCTGTAATGGGGATAATGATAGTCAAGAATACCATTGGTTCTTTGCAGGAATGAGAAAAAAACTATTTCTTCTGGGAAAATAAAGTATTCAACATGTACAACTATATGTGGTATCCCTCATAAATGTGCCTAGTTGGTATTGGTGTTTAGCATTAAATATGTAACTATACATATATGTAAAGTGCTCAAGCAGTGCTTGGCACAGAGTCAATGCTCAATGAATGCTATGTATTATCTGGCACTTGTTAAATATCCTAGGAACTAATGTTTAGTGGTATGTACTCTGGGAAATTCTGGATTAAATAGATTAATTTGAGGTGGTCCCAGATGACTATCCTTGTTTGAAATTGGATATTGTTATGCTATAATCTGCTCAGTTAAGTACTAGCCTCACAATTTATCTATCATCTTTTAAAATTCGATAGTATCATACTTAAAAAGTGGAATCTCCTCTATCAAGAACTTTAAGCATGTCTCTAATTTTTGACCCATTAATTCCTCTTCGGGATTATGACCTTAAGAGATAGACAAAAAAAATCTATTGTATATATATATATATATATATATATATATGAAAAATTACCAGCAACACACAACCTAATCACAATAATGTAAAATTGTACATAATGCAAGAAAAAAATACATCAAAATGTGATTACTGGTTGTGTCTGGGGTAGTAGGTTTTCATTTCTATATTTTCTTAAATTTTTGTATATTCAATTTTTTTTATTTTCATGACCAATAAAAATAGTCTTTAAAAAATAATTTTCACCTACTATTTGAGGCGTGAATATACACATATTTCTGTGTTAATGTTCAGGCCTTTCTTTCCCTACACCTACCTGCCAGGTGCTCTCAGGATCGGAATGGGGCAACATGCTGCTCTGGGAAGGTGGTCTCATCAAAGTAGAGCTCTGTCGAATTGGGAACAAGTCTTGTCACCATGGCCCCATCAACCAGATAATGCTGGATGAAGGTGAAGTTATTACTGTTGGGTCAGATGGATGTGTTAGGGTAAGTTTTCTTGATACTTGGACAGTAGCTCCTAAGTCTAAGACTTGCAAATTATCCAAGTGATTTTATCTGGTGTTTATTTTTCATTAAGGTCATTTTATGAAGGAGATCAGTGATTATCAGTGATTTACTACTAAGACCAATTCATTCAAAATAATTTTTCTTTTATCATAAATACTTGCATTCTTGTCAAAATTAATTTACTACTTCTTAGCACTGAAACTTTCTGAGGGGACCCTTTGTTATTTTTATTCTGTTGTTGAAATAATAGCTTCAGAAAATGAAAACCCATGTTAGTACAAGACTAACAGGGGACCCACATGTCTTTCCAAAATGCTTGGTCATTTTCTAGGAATGGGTCATTTTCTAGGAAAAAAAGTGCCGAACAGTTGTTAGTTATTTTTTCCTGAGGTTACCAATTAGAAATACACACATAGGTGACCTGATGAGGTTTGCCTATGGAAGCTGCCCTCTCATTGCCTCTATTTTTTAATTTATTTCAGCATATTATGGGGGTACAAATGTTAAGGTTACTTATATTGCCTATGCCCCCCACCTCGAGTCAGAGCTTCAAGCGTGACCATCCCCCAGACGTTGCACATCTCACTCATTATGTTTGTATATACCCATCCCTTCCTTCCCCTCCCACCCACCTGATACCCAATAAATGTTATGTCCACTTAGGTGTTGATCCATTAATACCAATTTGCTGGTGAGTACATGTGGTGCTTGTTTTTCCATTCTTGAGATACTTCACTTAGTAGAATGGGTTCCAGCTCTATCTAGGAATATATAAGAGGTGCTATATCACCATTGTTTCTTAAAGCTGAATAGTACTCCATGGTATACATATATCACATTTTATTAATCCACTCATGTATTGATGGGCACTTGGGTTGTTTCTATTACTTTGCAATTGTGAATTGTGCTGCTAAAAACATTCGAGTGCAGGTGTCCCATTTATAGAGTGTCATTTGATCTTTTGGGTAGATGCCCAGTAGTGGAATTGCTGGATCAAATGAACCCAAGTGTAGGTTTTTGCACTTACAATATTAAATTTGATCTTTAGTTAGATTTCATAGATTCCTTTGAGATCTTTTATGTACTTTATTTTGTTATATACTATAGTCACTCTCCCTCCAAGATATATGTCACCCCAAAATATCTCAATGCCAAGTGGGAGAAAACTTCAAGAGAAAAGAAGTTAAATATTTCAGAGAGGATCTCTTCATGGACACTACTAATTTCTAAGCTTGCTTCCCTTTTCAAAGTGCACCCTCATCTCTTTAGTCCTTCACATTGTAAGTTTCTACCTCTCACCCTTTAGGAAAAATCTACCCCCAACTTCTAGGGGTTAGTCTGATCCTAAGATCTGGTCCTCTCCCCGCTACCAGGCTAACTCATGGCACAACAGCAGTCTCCTGGGAGTAACTTTCTCAAAGTCTGAGTTATTCAGTTTCTCTAGGATAACATGGTAGGGTATGTCAACATAACTGTCCAGGGTGGCTTTGGCACTTCACAGGGGAAGTCCTTTTGAGTCTCTCGGTGAGGTGAAACTGAGTTCCCTCATTCTTCCTGTAGTGTTCTGGACTCCTAATGAACAACAATCTTCATCTGAGTTAGTAACGTACAAATTGGTATTAAGAGAAACATTTTCTAACGGAGACATTGTCTGCATCTATTTTTTTCTGCTTATAATGAAGACAGTGCTTGAATCATTAATCAAAAATGTATATTTCCCCTTTCCAGAGACCTACTGGTGTATAGAAAACAAGGCTCCTTATGCTGTCTTGCTGAACAATGGCATTGTTTACTCCGTATAGCCACCTCATATGAAGAAAAACCTAAGAGAGACCATGAAATAAAGTTTTTTTGGGGCAAATTAAAATTCTTATGTAAGGCTGTACTTTCTCACTAATCGCTATAAATACAAAGGAAACTATAATAATTTATAATGCCCCAGGTCAGAGTAAAAAATTCTGGGGGTTGAGATTATACTCAGTTCTAATTATACCTACTCATTGTTAATTTTAATGAAACAAGAAGAAATGACTTAAAAAAAAAAACTCAGGGCCTTTTCTGGCTTAGAAAATAATTATTCAGAAACTTCTTATTGATTAAAGTATTTTCTTATTAATTTTACAAGATATGGGATTTTGAGACAATAGACACTGCTGATATTGTAGATGAGACTGGATTGTTGCAGATCGAGCCTATTAATGAACTTCAAGTAGATAAGAATGTCAAACTCTTCTCTATGGTAAAAATGAATGAAACTGGAAGTAACCTTTGGTTGGCTCAGGTATGTTACATTCTTTTCTCTTGTTTCCTTAAAGTTACCTGGATATAAAATTAAAATAGTAGTATAATTGGTTTTCTGAGCTGAAAGTCCATTTGACTACAAGTATTGTGAGATTACCTTGCTTACTGTATCGTTGTCTTCTAAAATATATAGAAGTTGCTTTTATTAAATTTTAATCACACTCTAAAATAGATGTAGGCTTTTGATATTGATTATCCCTACTTTAATAAATCATAGGAAGAATATTGTTTTAATTTGATGAAAGTTCAAAATGATAGAACAAAATACTATTAGGGTTTTATTTTTTAGGATGCCAATGGAGCCATATGGAAGCTTGACCTTAGTTTTTCAAATATCGTAAGTCACTTGTTATTCTTATGTTTTCTTTACTTTTATACTAAAAACCTCTTTTAGTCTTTAAAGGATACTTTATCTTTCTTCAGGTTTGATCATTGTTCCCATCAAAAACTTGCTCAACCTATGCTAATCCTGAGAGTTCACTCTCTAGTTATAATTTTACATTAAAAAGGATGTGTCTCATAGTAAAACTTACAAGTGGCAATGACAATGCCTAACATGATACAGTGCTTTACAGTTTCATAAATATATGGAATTTTCATTTATATTATTGCACATGATCCTCACTGCTACCCTGCTTAGTAGGCAGACAGCTGTCATCATCTTATTTTACAGATGAAGAAATGGAAACTGGCATTTGAGGTGACTTAAGCAGAATCACATAGCCATTAAATTCAAAGCCAGGACTCCGTGGTTCTCCTAATTCCAAAGTCTATATTCTTTTCTAACATTTTATACTTTTTAAGATTTTTATTCAAATTAAATTGCACATGTGTTATTAGGGTTCTGCTTGCATTTTTAAAAACTTGACCTTAATTCTATGTTACCCTGTCTTTGAGATCTAGTAAGCTGTCTGTCTGTTCTCAGACCCAGGATCCAGAATGCCTCTTCTCCTTCCATTCTGGAGCTATCCAAGATTTAACTGTTTCTCCCATCACTTATCTCATGGCCACCACTGCCTTGGACTGTAAGTAGGAACTCAATGAAAATATATCTGGCCTTGTTTCATTTTCAGATGATTTTTATATGTGTTTAAAAAAATTTGAGGATTTTTCCAAAAAAGAAGCCTCTTGAATGCAAGTGAAGTGAGTTGTTGCAGAGTGGAGAGGCACAAAATGCAGCAGCCATGGTTATTGTGAGAGATTAAAATAAGGACATAATCTATAAGTTGTTCTTAAAAATAGTATTCATTTTGTTATTATCCACTTTTGTGCTTTTCCTATTCTTTCTATCTCCTTTCTTCCTTCTTGATTTCTGGCAAGAAGGAAGTCTATATAGACTATGCAAGGTGAAATTGATCCACCAGTTCTCTTCATCAGTTCTCTTTTTTATTATGAATGTTTATAAATATCTGTTTAAGGTTATATGTGGAAATTTTAACTAAAGAAAGGGTATTGGGTTATCAACTGGTTTAGTTATTTATGAAATTTCTTATTATAATACTTAATATGTAAAAAGTAAGCCAAGATTATTTTAAAAGATATTTTTTTTCTTTTAAAACTGTCTTTCTATAGGCTCTGTTCGAATTTATGATTTTGCTAGCAAAATTCCTTTGGCTCAGATGAAATTCAAACAAGGGGGTACTGCCCTTGCTTGGGTACCCCAAATGGTAAGTCTGTTTTTTTAATGAACTTCTGAAGAATCTACTGGTAAATATGGTATATCAACACTATTTCTTGGAAATTATATATGTTTTCTGACTTGGAATTTTAGGGAAGAATAAAAATTCCAAGTTAGCTTTTTTTGCTGAGAACATGATAGAAATCATAGCATGACTATTGTTATGGGCTTAGTTCTGATTTTAATGAAAATTCTATTTTATGCTACCTGCAGATTAGTAGTAGTCCCATGTTGCAAAGTCATTACCCAACATAAGTTTGTGTTTTATATCTATCTTCTATCTATCTGACTCCAGTTTCATTCATCCTCTTAGTATTTCCAGAGTGCCTACAAGGTGCTAGGCCTTCCTTATTCTGGGAATATAGCAGTGAACAAAAAGACAAATATAATTGCCCTCATGGACCTTATATTTTAGCGAGAGGGAGGCAGAGACAGACAGTAAACAAATAAATATGTGTTATGTTAGGTAATGATAAGAACTATAGAAAAAAATTAGGTGGGGATAGGAAGTTGTTCTAATTATCTATTGTTGTGTGATAAACTATCCTAAAATGTAGTGGCATAAAACAGCAATTGTTTTATTTTATTTTTTTATTTCAGCATATTACGGGGGTATAAATGTTTAGGTTACATATACTGCTTTTGCCCCACCTGAGTCAGAGCTTTAAGCATGTCCATCCCCAAGATGGCATGCAACACAGTCATTAGGTGAATATACCCATCCCCTCCTCCTCTCTCGACCTCCTCAACATTTGATGAATGTTACTACTATATGTGTACATATACTGAGATTCTTCTGTTTGATCTACCCGATTCTTGAGGCTTTTCACTGTGTTTTGTAATTCCTTGAATAAATTCTTCATTTCTGGAAGTGCTGTTTTTCTTTGATATTTCAATTTCTTTAGTAAATTTTTCTTCCAAGTCCTGGATTTTTTTTTGGTGTTTGTGGTTTCTTTGTGTTGGGTATCCATTTTCTCTTGCATATCATTGAGTTTGCTTACAATACATATTCAAAATTCTTCTTCTGTCATTTTAGTGTTCTGAATTTGGTTTATATCCATTGCTAGAGAGCTGGTGTTCCCCTTTGGGGTTGTGCTTTCAGTTTGATTCTTCATACTTCCAGAATTTTTTCACTGATTCCTTCCCATCTGGAGCAGTTGTTGCTTCTTACCTTTAGATTTTTGTTGAGATAATGACACACCCAGTTTAGTCTCTGAGCCAATAGGTGGTGCTTATGGGTGAGATTCAACCACACCCTTTATGATGAATCAGTAAATGCAGTAATAGGGTGTGCAAATTGACCTCCCTGTCAGTAGGTGGCGCTTGCTGGGAGGAACAAGATGCAGTATTGTTTTTGGGTCCTGTAACCAGTTCTCATTCCTCTGGAGAGGCACTCTAGTGACTCGGGTGGTGGGTGGAGCCCTGGGACTTCCAAGTGTGTCCTTATTCTCCACCTCAGTGGGGACAGGTGGGGGAGTGAGGCTGGGTGGGGCTGGGTTGGGTCAGCCTGCCCTGAAGCCCCACAGATGCTGTTAGCAGAGGTCAAAGGTCTGTTCTCTGCTTCTGGGCAAAACTACCAAAAAGTCTGCATGTGGGGATGGGGCTGTCTGAGACCTGCAGTCTGGAGTAGGCCTTGCTCCTGTCAACCCTCTCCTATTCTGTGATTTCTCCCAGACCTCTGCCACCAGGCAAGACCTCAAGCCAGTGGATCTCCCATGGCTGTGATATGAGCTGGGAGATTCCCCGCCAAGCATCACAACCTGAGCTGGAAGCGCAGCCCTCCCATGGGAGGAGGGTTGCCCCTCAAGAATGCTGCCGTTAGGACCCTCTCTCATCTGCCCCTGAAGACACACACACCTCAGCAGACTAGTTCACAAATATCCTTTCTGTGCCCCTGGGCAATGCGATCAAGACCTGGATGTACAGGATCTGGTCTGCAGGCCTGTCCCCTGGCCTCAGAGATCAATCCCTGACCCTACCAGGGAGAAGAGTGCTGGTCTCAAGTCACTCACAGGTGCCCAAGCTGGATCAATGTCTCTCTTTCTTGGGGTTTGCCCTGCTCTGCTGGGGTCACCAGGCAAGCAGCACCTGGGAGGGCTGGTGGGTAGGGAACACACAGTCCGAGTACCCCTCAGTCCACTGTAGGGCCCCAAAAAGGAAGGTCTTGTTCCCTGAGGATGACTCTCTCTCGGCAGCTGTGGGGAGGGGAGGGAAGGGGAGAATGAAGCAATATGGCATCTGCTGACTGGCTTGGGTCTGTGGGGTAGAAGGTGCCCCCAGGGAGCTAGGAGCCTGGTGCCCTATCTACAAGAGGCTCACTGCTCACTGGCGGCAGCTGTCTTTAGGCTGGTGTTAACAGCTCTCTCCAGCAGATCAAGAGCCCCTCAGTAGTCTGAAATGCAAGGGAGGGGAAATTTAACCACTTTTCCTAATCTTATCACTGGTCTCAAGCCTCTTAGGGTTTAGACCTTGCCGATGCCTTTATCTTTCCAGTTCTGCTCTGCAGCTTCATCCTGTGGAGTCTCCTGTAGTTTCAGGCACCCTTCGCTCTACCCCTCATCTGATATATGTTTGTCTGCCTGTTTGTTTTTTTCACTTTCCCCTAAAATCTATCTTTCTTGCAGAGACACTCTGGCTGGCAGTTTTTCTTGTCTGCCATCTTCAATCATCTTATTTTGTTCACATACTCTTTGGATTGGGAATTCAGGTGACAGTAGGATGGACTGTCTCTGCTTCATAGTGTCTGAGGCCTCAGCTGGGAATACTTGAATGGTTGGGGCCTGGAATATCCATAGGCTTCTTGATAACAAGGCTACCACCTAGGTTGGATGACTTGCAGTCTGGGCTAAGCTGGGACTGTCAACAGGAGAGTTTACCTAATGGCCTCTCCATGTGGCTTGGGCTTCGACACAGCATGGCAGCCTCAGGACTCACACGCTTCTTACCTGGTGGCTCAGGGCTCCAAGATCTAGTGTTCCAACAAGCAAGGCAGAGGCTGATGGCCTTTCATGGCCTAGTCTCAGAAGACAAAATATCACTTCTGCCATACTCAACTGGATGAAGCAGTCACACAGTCACAAGTGCCACCCATATTCAAGAGGAAAGGTCTTAAACTTCATCTCACCACAGGAGGCATGTCAAAGAATTTAAAACTCCCATTTTTAAAATACCATGGGAGTATTTTGGGGGAGTGTATAATCTTTATTTTTTTTTTTTAGTTGAAATCAAAGAGAAAATATTCCAAGCCAAAACCAGATATAAATATAACTGGAATAAAGGGGAATTTCATGACTGGATCAAAACCAGAAGGAGAACTTAGGCCAGGGGGAAAAGCCAGCCCTATGTCAAGGCTAGAATAAGTAGAAATGACAGAGCATTTGGTCTGGTAGACCTGGCTCACTCTTTATCCTAATCTATCTACACTCTTAACTGAAGTCATTAAAATATAGCCCATATAACTGAATCATTTATTCAGATGATTTTGTGATGTTCATAGAATGTTTCCTTTTCTAGCCTATATCTAAATAATGATCATATGGATATTATGCTAAAGTTGAAATGTCCCTTTCCCATACTTCCTTGCCTTTCTGGAAGACTCTACATTAGTCTTTATGACTCAGGTCAGGTCAAACATCATCTCCACATAGCCCTCTGTGAACCCACCTTCAGGTAGAGGTAGGTCCTCCTTCCTGTGTGTTTTTTCCCCTGAGGGCTGCGTATGTATCTCATATAGCACTTATCAGGGTATGTTAAAATTATTTGCTTTATTGCCTATCTTTGCCACTAGACTGTATGTTTGTCATGGTGACAACCATACTTATTCTTCTTTGCACCTCCAGTGCCTCTGTAGTTACTGGTACATTGAGACACTTACTAAATATTTGTTGAATAAACAACATTCATCTGGAGTCGAATGGAATACAGTTTTCTTATTCCCAAGATTCTCTTAATTGCCTGGCCTCAGGGATGGTCACTCTGCTCTGAAGGATGCCCAAGCTCATGCCCTTCTCCTGAATGCCTTCCAAGACAGTAGTCAGTATGTTCAAGCATTCCTAGATTTATATCTCCAGCCTAGACTCTCCTCTAAGGTGCAGACTATATGTCATCTCTATTTTGAGATCTCGAGGGGACTTCAAACTTAACATGTCCAACTCTCTAAATCAACAATAGCAACAACAAACTACACATGCCTGACTCTCTTCTGGTGTTTTCTGTCTCAGTAAATGCCATTATGAGTCATCCTATGGAGTCATCCTTGATACCTCCCTCTGCCTCATCCCCCATTTCCAGTTGTCATCAAATAGGGCCATTATACCTCTCCCTAAAATATGTCCGTATCAGTCATCTCCACTGCGTTACCTCAGACCAAGTGACTATGATAGTTCTCCTAAAGTGTGGCAGCCATTTCTTAAAAGATCTTCCAGAAGGTCTCCCTGCATCCTATCTAGAGCATCTCAGATCTGTTTTCCATACTGCAGCTAGGATGACATTTTTGAAATAGAAAATCTGACCATGTCAGCCTTAGCCCCTGCAACCCCCAACTAAAAGTGCTTTGATGGTTTCCCACTTCTCTTGGGATAAAGAATATCCTTAATGTCCCCTGTAAGCCATTTTGTGATCTAGTGCTTGCCTCTCTTCCTTTCCAACCTCTGTGGAAACATTGCCCCCTCACTCTAGTATGCTCTAGTTAGACTGTAACTTTGTCTTGAGATATGTTCTTTACTGCCACAGGACATTTGCACAAGCTATATCCTCTCCCAGAGTGCTTGTCCTACCTTCCTAACCTGAGCATCCATCCTTTGGCTATCAGCTCCCTATCTCTTCTTTAGGGAAGCCCTCAATTTCAGTCAACTTTCTTTGTTATATTCTCTCAGAGAGTATGTTTCTTTCCTTTAGTGTTTATTTCAGTTCATAATTTTACACACATATGTGTGTTGATTAAGGTCTGTTGCCTCCAGTAGACCATAAACTCTGTGAAACCAGGCACTGAGTCTGTTTATGTTCACCATTGAGTTGCTGGTGATAGGTGCCTAGTAGGGGGTAGGCAGACACTCTGCTATGTTTGCTCATTGAGTGTTTGCATTGCATTGTTTACCCTTCTTGTGGTCATCAGTGATATAAAAAAAGAAAACTCTCCTAGAATAGATAGAGGTTACAAGAAAGTGGCAAAAAGAATTGCCAACATGCAGCCAATGTTAAATTACCCTAAGTCTAAATAAAATATGGTTATATGTTATGTAGTAAAATTTTTCTTAATCAATTAATTTCAGGTCTCTTACATTTAATTTTTTCCAAGGTAAGCTACACTGGAGCACAAATTAGTGTAGGATTTGAAGATGGAGTTGTTCGAATTCTTGAAATTTATGATCCAAAAGGGCTCACGATTTTTGCAGGACGGAAGAAGATTTTGGATGCAGATCTTCAATTGAAACATGTTTTCAAACCCCATACTTCTACTGTCACTGCTTTAGCTTATGAACATGATGGGGAAATTCTAGCCACAGGGGTAAGCAGTAGCTTTCCTTTCTTTTCCTATTGAAATTTCTTAATTAACCTTGTCTTATAAATCTGCCTACTTGATTGTGCCTTACTAACTGAAATGGATTTTCTAAGAATATATTTATATTTTGCTTTCTTTGTATTCATGTTCTTTCATTGTGGTCTGTATATAACATTTAAAGATATTCTTAAAAATTGAGTTCTAATGCTTGTTGTGAATGAATAGAAAATTTTCACTAGGGATCATGTTAGATGTATTATTTATGATTAGTATTTTATTGAGCATGGATATGTTCTTATGCAGAATTACCATAAATGAAGAGAATAACTGTGTAAATTCTTTATGCATTAATGGGTGAGCATATGCATGGTAGAATTTTTGTGAATTAATATATACAAGTATGGTGATGACATTTTCAGAACTGTATAGTGGAACACATTGCTTGCCAAATGTTCTCATGGAAAATTAAGGACAAATTTGAAATAAGAATTCTTATGTCAGAATAACCTGGGGGTATATATGACCATTGTAGATATAAGTATACTGTGAATATATTGAATGCTATGAAATGCTTTTCTTGTGATCTATAGACTAAATTTCACAATAATATACATTTGGGGTGTGTGTGTGTGTGTCTTTTTTCTTAGAGTAAAGATCGCACTGTATTCTTCTTTGAAGTGGAAAGGGACTATAAGCCAATTGGTTATATTAATACTCCTGGACCTGTTCGCCAGTTAACGTGGTCTTCGATCTCTCATGTAAGTCATTGTTAATTATCTTCATGCTTAAATCTCAATTACTATGTAGTGAAGTGATCTTGTAGATAGATGGACACTAGCAGGTGGAATTATTAGCCCCACTCCTGGGCTCTGCAGTGCGGTCCAGGGATGTAGCAACAGAAAGCTCAGCTAGCTGGTACTTGGATTGGTTAGTCGAGCATCCCTTGGGAGCCCCACACTCTCCTCACCACCTCCTTTCTCTTTCATGCTTTAAGTGGTTGGCAATAATCTCCTCTCAAAATGCAGGTTTATATGTCAGGCTTTGCTTCAACCATGGTAACTTTTGGCCAGAACACAGCGTGTCAAAATGCTTTGACCTGAATCAGTGAGTCTCTCTGACAGTCAGAAGCTCAATGTCAAGGTCTGAGTGAACCTTTCCTCATCTTTATCTCTACTTCCCCTCTGCCCCCAATCCATGTCTATTTTTTCTTCTGATCTTTCATTGCTTCTTTCCTAATGATTACTAATTCAGTATTAATTACTAATCTCACTTAATATATCTAATTTTACTAACTGTGAGCACAAGATAATTCAGCCATACAAATATTGATTGACTGTCTAAACCAAGGTGCCAGGGTCATAATTCAAATGACCTGCATGGAAATGCCATCAGTATGATTGAGGTAACATTTGTATTCTGCTTTAAGCTCTTCTAAAGAAAGGGCTATACAAATATATTAGTATTGTCTAGAAAAAAATGCTCTTTAAAATCAATCAATTAATACTCATTGTCTTCATAGCCACTGTGATGGATCCAATAAACAATACAAAATAGTCTCTGTTCTCAAGGAGGAAAAAATACATATATTAAAAAAGTTAAATAACTCTTATGACTGAACAATAAAAAGTTTCACGAGGGAATTGGTGACTAAAATATCAGTGGTATAGACAATATATGTTGTGAATTTACAGCAGGGAACTATCAAGAAAGGAAGAAGTTAAAATAAGTTATTATTTTGTATTATTGAACCTTAATTTTGAAGATTTGGTAGGATGTAGGCAGGTGGGCAAGAGGTAGGTGCAGGTGGCTAGGTGAAGGGAATGATACCTGTAAAAGAGGCTCTGTGAGAAAGCATGAATGTTTTATTAATTATTATTTTTTGAGACAGAGTCTCGCTTTGTGGCCCAGGCTAGAGTGAGTGCTGTGGCATCAGCCTGGCTCACAGCAACCTCAAACTCCTGGGCTCAAGCAATCCTACTGCCTCAGCCTCCGTAGCTGGGACTACAGGCATGCGCCACCATTACTGGCTAATTTTTTCTATATATATTAGTTGGCCAATTAATTTTTCTATTTATAGTAGAGATGGGGGGTCTCTCTCTCTTGCTCAGGCTGGTTTCGAACTCCTGACCTTGAGCAATCCGCCCGCCTCGGCCTTCCAGAGTGCTAGGATTACAGGCGTGAGCCACCGCGCCCGGCAAGCACGAATGTTTGTATCACAAAATACAATATTATATGCATCCTTCAGTCATTTCCCTATACACAAAGTCAAAAAACAAACCAGCGCATTTGCCAAGGGTTAGAGATGGTAGGTGAGATGGGAGTTAGTGTGACTACAAAGAGATAGCTTGAAGGAGATCTTTGTGGCAATGAGATAGTTTTTTAATCTCCTTTGCCATGATGGTTACAAGAATCTACACATGTGAAAAAATGATGTAGAACTATGCACACATTCTATACTCATGTCAACTTCCTGGTTTTTGTATAGTCACGTAAGATGTAACCAATGGTAGAGACTGGCTGAAGGGCACAGGATACCTCTCTGTACTATCTTTTCAACTTCTTGTCAATCCATGATTATTTCAAAATCAGTTTAAAAAATCAAAAGTAGGTATCTTAATTCATTTGTGTGTTGTAAAGGAATATCTGAGGCTAGGTAATTTATAAAGAAAAGAGATTTATTTGGCTCATAGTTCTTTTTTTTTTTTTATTTCGGCATATTATGGGGGTACAGATTATAAGGTTTCAATAAATGCCCATTTCCCCCCCTCCCCCCAAAAGTCTGAGTCTCCATCATGACCATCCCCCAGATGGTGCACATCTCAGGCTGTAGAAGCAGCATAGCACCAGCATCTGTATCTGCTGAGGGCTTCTGGCTGCTTTCACTTATGGTAGAAAGTAAAGTGGAGCCGACATATACAGAGATCACATGGTGAGAGAGGGAGCAAGAGAGAGCAGGGAAAGGAGGTGCCAGGCTCTTTTTAACAACCAGCTCTTGCAGGCACTAATAGAGTGAGACCTCACCCCTCTATCCCTGCTGGAGGGCATTAATCTTTTCTTGAGGGAATCCTCCTCCATGACTCAAACACCTGACAGTAGGCCCTACCTCCAACATTGGAGATAAAATTTCAACATGAGATTTGGAGGAGACAAACATCAAAACTACAGCAGTGGCATATAAGACCAAAAAACCCCAGCATAATTTAAAAGTCATTTCAGGCAATACTGCCTGTTAGCACTTGTGTTTCTAATATTTTTTGAGAATTATTACTATGTAAAAGTGAATTACTCTATGTAACTGATATGCCACAGACCTCAACTGTCCAAATAGCAATAAGTCCTAGCCCTTACCTGCTCAATTATCAGGGCTTGTATCTGTCTGAAAGCATTAAGCTTTTACCTTTTGTTCTGGGGTATTTCCAATAAGGGTGTGTCCCATGGGCACACAGAACCATTCTGCCTGCCACGGTCACTACCATGATCACTTTGGCAGCAGTGTGGAGAAGATACAAGGGAGCCAGATCACAGGCAGATGGATCTATTGGGCAGTTGCATTCCAGGTAAGATATGACCAGAGTATGAAAGACTGTCTAGATGAGATATTTTGAGGACAGCATTGACAGAACTTGGTGATTTTTTTATTTTCTGGGGATAATTTTGAGGTGTCTAAATGGATTTCATTACTGTTTCTCTAAGATATGTTCTTTCTCCTGCAGTCTCCCTGTCACCCAAACCATAATTTTGAGAATTATTCTAGTATTTTCCCTACCTCTAACCACCTTGTCCTTCAAGGGTTCACCAGGCCCTATTGATTATGCATCTTAAATGTCTCTTGAATCTGCCTCCTGAGTATCCTCTTTGTTCCTCACTGTTTCATGCATTATGCTTTTGAACTTGATCTTCATGGCCTAAAATGGCAAAACACTAGGAAGAAAGCAAGAGATGAAAAGACAGACAAAAGACTACAAGGAAATAATGAACAAAATGGCAATAGTAAACCCTTCCTTATTGATAATTACTTTAAATGTAAATGGATTAAACTCTCCAATCTAAAGATACAGAGAGGCTGAATGAATGAAAAAACAAGACCCAACTTGGTTGAAAGTGAAGACATGGAAAAAGATATTTCATACAAATGGTAACCAAACATGAGCAGAGGTTGGCTATATTTATATAAGACAAAGACTTTAAGTAAAAACTGTGATAAAAAATAAAGCATGACATTATATAATGATAAAAGAGTCAACACACCAGAATAACCCACGATTATAAATACATATTTACCCATTAGAACACCTAAATATATAAAGCAAACATTGAGAGAAGTGAAGGGAAAAATAGTAATACAGGAATAGCGGGAGACTTCAATACCCCACTTTCCATAATGGATAAAACATATAGGCAGAAAACCAATAAAGAATTGGAGGGCTTGAACAACACTACAGACCAATGGATCTAACTGATGTATTCAGAACAGTCCACCAACAGCAGCAGAGTATACATTCTTCTCAAGTGGAACTTTCTACAGGATAGATGGCATGTTAGTGTTCTTACCACAATAAAATAAAATATTAAGAAATAAAATCATAAAACTAGGGAGGGAAGGGCATTTATTGAAACCTTGAAATCTGTACCCCCATAATATGCCGAAATAAATAAATAAATAAATAAATAAATAAATAAATAAAATAAAATAAAAAATATTTTAAATGTCTAAAAAAAATAAAATCATAAAACTAAAATAAAAATCCTGTTCCTCTGAAGCCCTTGTCATTCAGCTGGCTACATCACCTTTTATCTTTATATTGCCATCTTCTGACCACCTGGTGGACTGGTTCATTCTGTTTCTTTATTAAAATTTTGAGAATATGGTTACCTTTGTCTTCATTCAAAGAGCAACAGTAATTGTGAATGATGCTAACATTGCATGGATAATTAATCAAATAGCATCAGGCTCTGAACTCCTTGACTCCCTCATCTCCCCTGAACTTTGCGGCTCACCCACACACTTTCACAGCCACTCACCGGACAAATGTTACTGTGTTTACATTTGCTACAGCTGCCATAACAAAATACCGCAGAGTGGGTGGTCTAAACAACAGAAATTTGTTTTTTCACAATCCGGGTGCTAGAAGCCCAAGATCAAGGTGTTGGCAGCGTTAGTTTCTTTTGCGAGCTCTCTGCTTGTCTTGAAGACAGCTGTTTCTCACTGTGTCCTCACATGGTCATCCATATGTCTGTGTTGTCTGTGTCATAATTTTTTTATAAGGACACCAGTCACAGTGGATTAAGGGCCTATCCAAACAACCGCATTTTAACTTAATTATCTCTTTAAGGACCCTGTCCGCAAATGCAGTCACATTCTGAAGTACTGGGGGTTCGAACTTTGACATATGAATGGGATGGGGGCATAATTCAGCCCATTAAAACCTTATAAGCACTCAAGCTTAAAAGTCAGCTATTCAAGTAACCTGTTCTCTGACTTCAACCTTTCTCCCTTCCTGACTATTCCTTTGGCTACTCCATCTCCAGTAGTTCTGTGATGGCACAGAGACCTCTATTTCCTTCACCATTTGCTTTCTCTAACTCACTGGTTCACTGTTTTCTTAACTTCCTTCCATATCCACCTTAAATTTTATGATTCTTCATTTCAGTGATGCAATGGACTGAATGTTTATGCCCCTGCTCCTCCAGTTAATATGTTGAAACCTCAATCCCCAATGTGAGGGGGTATTTGGAGATGGGGCCTTTGAGAGGTAATTAGGTCATGATGGTAGAGCCCTTATGAATGGGATTTAGTGTTCTTATAAGGGGATGAAGAGATCAGAGCTTGTTCTCTCTGTCATGTGAGAAGACTCCAAGAAGACAAACTACAAACCAGAAAGTGTGTCCTGACCAACACTGGATCTGCTGGTGCCTTGATCTTGGACTTCCCACCCTCCAGAACTGTGAGAAATGAATTTCTGTTATTTAAGTCACCCAGTTCATGATATTCTGTTATAGCAGCCTGAACTGACTGGGACAAACAAGGATCAATAGCATTCATCCAATGCCCTGATCTCCCTTGTCTCTTTTCTTTGCTACACGTCTAGCAAAAATCCATCCCTGAATGCCCCCAACTAATTTATATTTGCCTACAGTGATCAGCCAGGGGCTGCTGGTGATAGTCATATGTCAAGGAAGATTAAGTCCTCCATAATTTACTTATTCAAATGGCCTCAACACAATCTGTGAGATGGTTCAGAAATCCTATCATATTGCTCGTCCTGACTCCCTCCTTCACACACAATGACCATTTTAAAACTTCTCTTCCCCTCAAAGCTTCAAGCCTCCCACTCCCACTCTCACTGTCAGCATCACTTGCTTCATAGAAGATCTAGGAGCCCGCAGGCAGGAGCTCCTTCACTTCCCACTACCAAACAGAAAATCCCATTTATCTCCGCATGCACCTGCTCCTCCTCCCTCTTTTACAATAGAAGAGCTGTCTCCTTTCCTGCAGAGGGCCAATTCTGCCTCTTGTCCTTTTGTTTCTACTCCTTCCCACTTTTTTCAATATGTCACATTATTTTTCTTTCTTGTCATATAAATTTAACCTCGCCTGTTTACTGGATTGTTGCCATCAGTATTTAAATATGTTTTTGTCTCTCCTAATTACAAAGAATAAATTCCTTGCTCTCATATTAGCCTCTAGCTGCTGCCCCATCTCTCTTAGAAGCTGACTTTCTCAAGAGACTGACTATTCCCACAGACTCAGTGTCCTTATATGTCACTCTCTCCTGTATGTGCTCTCGCCTGGCTTTTAGTCTTACTATTCCACCAGATCAGCTCTCCTAAAAGCACCAGTGATATCTATTTAACATTTACTTCTTATCTTTCTTGACCTCTTAGCCTCATTTGACCCTGTTGATCTTTCCTTACTTGAAATACCATCTCCCTTTGACTTTTCTGGTACCATGCTTTCCTGGTTCTCTCCCCCATGTCTTGTCATTCCTTCTCAGTCTCCTTCACCCAGCCATTGAGTGTTAAGTTTCTTTAAGGCTGTCCCAATCTCTTTTCTTATTCTGTTCTCTTGTCCTCGGTGATGCCATCCAAGCCCACAATTCTCTTATAAGCCCAAATGTGCCACAGGACCTTTGCACATGGCGTTTAGTTAATATAGCATGCTCCTTCATACCCTCCCCTAACTCATCATATAATTATAATTTATCCATCCTTCACCTTGAAGCTCAGATACCACCTTCTCAAAAGCATTGTACAACCTACTTGTTCTTGTGGCACCTCTGCAGCACTTTGGCACTTATAATTTACATGTATCTATGTGATTTGTTAAATGACAGGCTCTCCTATTGGAGGCAAGCTCCATAATGGCAGAGACTGTAACTGTTTTTCTTATTATCATTTTAGCCCTAGTACTTAACAAAATGCTGGGTAAATAGTAGGCACATAACAAATAACTGTAGAATGAAATAACTAAAAATAAACATTTCAAGTAATGTGTCTGTGAAATATCAAGATGGGGATTTCCCATTCATGGTTAAATACTTGGTTTTGGAGCCAAGAGTGATGTACGGGCTGGAAAGATTAATTTGGAATCTAATTGCATGTGAGTGGTAATGAAGGTTATAAGATTTCCCAGGGAATGCTTGCTTATAGAGAGAGAAAAGAAGGAAGAGGATAAAAACCTTAGGAACATTCACATTTAATGAACTCAGGCAGATAGAGAATCAATCACCTGTGAAAGGAGGCAGAGATTGACTATGCTATCCACATACTGCAGATTTTCCTGGGCAGTCCTAATTTTAATATTCAGCCTTTTAGGCTAACAGATTTCACAACCATTTGGCTCAGAAAATATGTTATGGCATCTATAAAGGAACCAAATCTAATTTTAACAATTACTTTATTAATCAGTAATTATATAATAATAATTAGTAGCAAGCTTGATTTACTACCAATAACTGTAGTGAAAATTAAGTATCTTTTAAACATGGTTAATATATATAATAATAATATTTTTTCTGGTTTATAATCTTTTTGAACTATGCTTTTAAAAATTTGCCTAAATGTAAATGATATGTTTGATCTTTCTTTTTTTTTAGCCTGAAACTACTTTACTTATTATCTGTGAGAATGGCTATGTTCTTGAAGCTCCACTTCCCACCATAAAGGAAGAAGATGATAATAAAATAGTCTCCTATGAAATCAAAGACATGTGCATAAAATGTTTCCATTTCTCAAGTATCAAATCTAACATTCTGGTATGGAATATTCTTGAAGCATTATCTTCTAATATTTTTCTTTCTTCAGAATATAAAATATCCTGTGTTAAATGCTGGGGAATGCAAAGAAGAATAAAACATAGACCTTAAGGAGTTTATAATCTGGTATGAAAGCAGCTAACTATTAGAAAGCAGTAGTGAATAGATACTGAAATTAAAGTGCAATGTAAGGAATTTTAGAAGTATGCAGAGGAAAGGACAGATGACTGATGGAGGTCAAAGAGAGCTGCACGGAAGTTACATTTAGGACTTAAAGAATAGGAGGAGTTTTGACAGGGTGAGAATGGGGAGGATGGCAATAACCATTGGGAGAACATCCTGAGGGGAGCAGGGTTGTGAGAGTTTCAGTGTTTTCAGGAAATGAAGACTGGGCTGGCGAAATAGAGGGATGCAGTTTGTTGAGGGGCATAGCAAGAGTCTGTGACCAGGGCATGGGTCCCCTCTAATGCCAGCCAAGACATTTCAGTGTAGACCATTGGGATCCATTGGCAGTTTTAAGGAGGGGATTGAGGTGATGAAATAATATAAATTAGAGAATTCTGAGGGGTAAACAGAATGAAGAGGTGAAAGATGGGCAGCAGGAATATCAGTGTCAGGGGCTTTTGCAGTGGCCAGTTGATAGATGACGGGGGCCCAAATCACAGTGCTACTAAAATTGGAAAAAACTTTACTCGTGGACTATTTCAGTCCACCTAACTCCTGTGCTGACAGTGACAGGCTCTGAGAGAAACTGTACTTAGCTTCTCTATTTAGGAAAAAAATGACCAAATAATTCTATAAAATGAGCATCGATGGGGGTAAAACAAAATGGCAGTCATTCTGATGATTTGAAAGTTTTGATGATAACATATATCCTCACAGTGACAATTATTTTCACATGTTATTATTTGTTACCTCAGAGATGTGAGTTTTTCTAGAACCCCATTTTCCTTCAACTTTCTTTGTCATCCCCAGTAGTGTAAAAGAATGACTGTTATAGTTGTATTTATGTCTACTCAATGTCTCTTTTAAAAGAGATTAATAGAAATTGAAAAGAGAGAGCAACGAAAGAAGTTGAAGGAGAAGGAAAGGGAGGAAAGGAGGAGGAAACTAGCAGAAGACGAGGGAGAAGAGGAAGAAAAAGAACTCCAGGAGGAGGCAGAGGTGGAGGAAGAGGAGGAGCCATTGCCGCCCATCTTTATTCCACCAACCCCCTCTCCCATCCTCTGTGGGTTTTACTCTGAGCCAGGGAAGTTCTGGGTTTCTTTGGTAAGTAACAATGTACCTCAGCCCTCTTCCAATATAGTTTATAGTCATTATTTGTCACCACATTCTTTCTAACCCTGACATTAAGACTTCATTTATTAACTATTATTGATGTGAGTTTTGATGAATGAATGTGAATTACAGTTGTTTTTATATTATCTTAACATCTCTTCTACATGTCTACTTGTGCTATTATCATTTCGACAATCATAAATGTTCCAGCCAGGTCAAAGGGGAGAAGGATCAAGTGTAGAAGGGCAAAAGGTGAGGTGAGGGGTTTTCCAGCTGAGACTGTTGTTTTTTAATTTTGAAAATAATAGCTTTCATGGCAGTGTCATCCAGTAGACTTCTGGTTACATCTCAGTTTGCAACTGTGCTGGGTGGCCATATGGAAGTCTAGGAAGGTAAATGTTCTTAGATGGTCTTGCTGCCACCCTGAACCTGAAGGAAGAAGGAGAAATGGAAATTAGAAATACAAGTGCCAGGGACGTCACAATGTTGTGGGAATACATCCTTCAGTTATATACTTTTTACTCTTACATGAAACATTTTGTCAGTCTATTGCAAAGGAAGATTTTCTTTGTTATAAATTTGTCACAATTTTCAATTTCATCCACAAAAAACCCACAATTTCTTATAGACGTATATGTGGAAGATCATTACTAATTCATAACTGGTCCCAGGTTTTTGGTGAGGCCAGACAATGACTAACCAAGGACTGTTGCTGTAAGGAGTGATGAGGGTTGACTCTTCCCCTCTTCAATTTTTCCTAGAAATATAACTTTTGTAGCAACTTCTCAGGAGACAAGCAGGAAGAAGGATGGAATGCAGTGTTAGAGGTGCCGTAGGACTCCATTTATTAGTTCCTATACCCTTTCTATTTGTCTTCTGTGTTTTATGAAACAATTATTGACTACTATTGTGTGGAGTTCAAGGGGTGAATAGTTAGATAAGACATAGTTTCTGCCTTCAGGAAGTTTCCTAATGAGGGAAGGAGGCACAAAAACAATTAACTGTAATGCACTGTCATAGATTTTCAGTGTCCTGGCAACGGATGCAAAAATTATTCATTGTTCGACAAATACATTTAGTGCTTGCATTCAGGTTTGCCAAATAAATATTACAAGGGACATATTTACACTAAAAAATTGTTTTTTGTTTACCTGAAATTTAAATTTAGCTGAGTACCCTGTGTATGTATTTCTAAATATGGTAACCTGCTTATTTTGTACCAGGTACTATCCTAAGTAATTTACTTAACCAACCTATAAAGTAAGTGCTATTATTATTGCATTTAACATATGAAGAAATCAAGGCATGTGGATGTTAAGTAACTTATCCACGGTCATGTAACTAATAAGAGGTGAAACCAGGATCTGGATTCAGGCAGTCTGGGTCCAAAGTCTGTGCTCTTAACCATTAAGCTACACCAGTGAACAAGATTAAAGCATAGCTCACAGAGGTAGTGATGCCAACCCTGCTTGATCCAAAGATTTGCCAACTGGGTGCCTACAGCCAAGCAGATGTCTAGATTGAAAGCTAGCTGTAAAAACAATGATCCACAAAAACCTATTATTAAATACTGTTTATTCAGAATAATACCTGAAGAAATAAAATGGAATTCAGTAGGTAGAAGTGATAGCTCTCTTTTATTGATTTTACGTGGAAACAAATCACCATAAGGTTTTTTTTTTTTTTTTTTTTTGAGACAGAGTCTCACTTTGTTGCCCAGGCTAGAGTGAGTGCCGAGGCGTCAGCCTAGCTCACAGCAACCTCAAACTCCTGGGCTCAAGCGATCCTCCTGCCTCAGCCTCCCGAGTAGCTGGGACTACAGGCATGCACCACCATGCCTGGCTAATTTTTTCTATATATATTAGTTGGCCAATTAATTTCTTTCTATTTATAGTAGAGACGGGGTCTTGCTCTTGCTCAGGCTGGTTTCGAACTCCTGACCTCAAGCAATCCGCCCGCCTCGGCCTCCCAGAGTGCTAGGATTACAGGCGTGAGCCACCATGCCCAGCCTTGCCATAAGGTTTTTATTAGTATAATTATATAGTTACATACAAATGGAGAAGGGAGATACTTTATGGAAATAATAAACCTATCTCTAATCATAGAAATAACATAGAAATAGGTGGTTTGAAACATCTATTTTATGTTTTAAAATTTAAAATATTAAAAAGAATCCTCATGCATTCATATGTGTTATGTTTAGGTCCCACCTTTTAAGTTATTTATCTTTTTTCTAGGGTGGTTATGATTCAGGTTTTCTATATCACTGTGCATTCCCCCCTTATGACAAGAATAGCAATTTCAAAGAACAGAAAGATGAACCTTTTGATTTCCGTTTTCTTGAGGATACAGAGAATAATCCTGTCCAAACTATCACTTTCAGGTGAGCAGATTTTCAGAAAGCTCTAAAAAACGATATTTCATTAGCATCTATGTTTTTGTCCACCATGGATATTGTCCATTTGTGAAGATCCATCCAAATGAAGGGGTACTCAAACAATGTTTGGTGAAATAAATCAAGTGAATACATAGAATCAAAGCTAATACTGAAATGATATTTACATCCCCCATCAGATATTCTGTCAGAATTTCTGTTTATCTTACAGTTAAATTTTCTGTATTTACCTTGTGTTACTTAGGAGGATACTACTACGAGTCAGATAGTAAAGGTTCAGGGTTACAATGAAAGGTTCTTTCTGGGGAAATCACATATTTAATCATTAGCCCTTTAATAATTGAGAACTGGGCATTTATGTTAATTATTCTTCTGAAGACCAAATTTCAAATTGGCTTTTTTTCTCTATCCTTTTGTATTCGTCTGCTAGAGTTGCCACAACAAAATACCACAGACTGGGTGACTTAACAGAAATTTTTTTTTTTTTTTTGAGACAGTCTCACACTGTTGCCTAGGCTAGAGTGCTGTGGCGTCAGCCTAGCTCACAGCAACCTCAAACTCCTGGTCTCAAGCAATCCTACTGCCTCCCGAGTAGCTGGGACTACAGGCATGTGCCACCATGCCCGGCTAATTTTTTCTATATATTTTTAGTTGGCCAATTAATTTCTTTCTATTTTTAGTAGAGACGGGGTCTTGCTCTTGCTCAGGCTGGTTTTGAACTCCTGACTTTGAGCGATCCTTCCGCCTCGGCTTCCCAGAGTGCTAGGATTACAGGTGTGAACCACTGCGCCAGGCCTCAAACAACAGAAATTTGTTTCTCACAGTTCTGGAGGCTAGACCTCCAACATCAAGTCAGTGGGGTTGGTTTCTCTTGAGGCCTCTCTCCTTGACTTACAGCTATCTGCCTTCTTGCTGTGTGCTCCCGTGGTCTTTCCTCTGTGCTGTGACATCCTCTTGTCTCCCTCTGTGGCCTAATCTCCTCTTCTGATGAGGATATCAGTCAGACTGCATTAGCACCCACCCTAATGTTCTCGTTTTAACTTACTGACCTTTTTAAAGGCCCTATCTGAAAATATAGTTACATTCTGAGGTACTGGGAGTTAGGACTTCAACATATGAATTTTGGGGGTACACAATTCAGTCCATAACAACTTTGTCATTAAAAATTTAGTCATTTGTCAATTAATTTAAAATTGAACAGTATTTTAAGATTAATAGGAAGAACAATTTACTTTCCTTTTTTGTTTTATAGTGTCAACCAAACTATGATGTTTTGTGGAATGAAAAATGGAGCAATTCGAGTCTATCTCTTAAGTGAGAATGATCCTTCATTGACCACTTTGGAGGACTACTGGCACTACAGTGTGCATGACAATAATTATGGATGTATTAAAAGCATCACTACTAGCTTTGATGACCGTTTCTTGATGACTGCTGGAGTAGATAGTAATATCTTTGTTTTCAATATTTTTTCTGAATACATGTTAAGGAAAGACATCAAGGCCAAAGTGCCATCTGCCAGGGTATGTAAACTAACTAAACAGTTAATTAACAACAGCAAACTTTATTTTAAAGTAGTGATGATAAAATTGTTTATATTTTTAAAAAATTGAAAATTATTTAGACACATTCGCCTTATAGTCCAATCTTCCTACCAGTACCATGATTTTGACTTTCTGGTTCTTCTATATCAAATATTAAAGGTATTAAATTCTTCTTATTGTTAAAGGTGTGGAGTTCCCCAGATTAAAAAAGCAAATGTCCATGTTTCTAGGTCAATCTTTCTTAATCATAGTTTCTTTTTTTTTCAAAATGTACAATTTTTTTCAGATATATATTTTGCTTTTCATTTATTCATTTTATAAGGGGCATGTATAGGCTGTACAACATAAAATGTGCTTTTGAAAGGGATTGTAAAAATATTATTGCCTTTAGTTTTTGAATGTGACAGTGCGAGTCATGATCAAAAAATTCAGTATAAGTTATTCTACTCTTAGGCAGAATAGATTATTGGCTTTGTGATGAAGCTTGAGGGTTCAGATGCCCTAATTATATCCTTTTGTCCTGTCATAGAACCTGAATTTTCTATTATCAAAGTGGTTCCTTTGGATAAAGTCACTATTTAATAACCATTAGAATTGCTCTTAAAGACTAAGGAGTTGTATTAGAAAGATTCTAGTTAAAATTCCTAGACCATACTGGCTTCCCATTTAACAGGTAGCCTACTTGACAAGAATACACAAAAAATAAAGGGAAAATATGTGCAGGTAAATTTTTATTTCTTTTAATAGCAGCAAAATTTGGAGTCTGGGCTACTATTTAGAGAGGGTCCAGCTCAGAAAGAGGAATTACAGAAGGAACAGTATATGAACAAGGAGAATATCTTTCTACCTAGTTCTAGCCCTCTCAGTAGAAACCTATATTGGATAGAAAAAAATTTATTCCACATTCGAATATATCCTTTTATTTATGGTTGCAATCAGTATTTCTTAAATCACTGAAATAGACCCTGCTTTTAAGAAAGCAAAATTAGAAGTTTTTAAAAACCCACAAAAAAAACAAGCTCTGCATAGGTCTAAGGTTCTTACGGGACTTTAAAATCAGCTGAGGAGCCCTTAGAAGTGCAGATGCCCAAGCTTCATCAAGACAAACTAAATTGAAATTTCTGAAGGTGAGGCCCAGGTATCAGTGTTTTACAAAATATCCTTCACATGATTCTAATGTGCGGCCAGGATTAAGATCCATTAGCATTTATTTTGGAACTGTTGGAAGCACCCTTGTTTAACTCAACCTTATTGCAAACAGCTGTGGCCAGGAGACCTTGGCTGAGTATCAGTATCAAACCTTGGAAATCACACTGATATTAGAGAACCAAGGGACTTAGCTCTGGCCAATAGAAGAATAAAAAAAAATAAATAAAATTCAATCAATTTATGTTCTATGTGATTAATAGTAACTATAATTTATTAGCTATCACTATCTCATATTGTCATGTTCTATGACTTCACTTTTATTGAAGTCATAAACATTGATTTCCATAAATATATGTATTTACATTTCACATGTATGAGGACTGTAATAAAACAACTTGCTCAAAAGAGTCTTTATTTCTTTACAAAGAATACAGCAAAACAGGGACCTATCCATTATGAAAGAGGACAGAGAATAAACAAGTTCAGTTTTGTGAACTGATTAGCTACCAAACTAAGACTCTTTGTTAACTGGGTTATAATTCCTCTTCCTTAATATCGCAGATTAAGACATTATACGGCACAGCGCCTGAATAATCAAAGTATTTTTACGTTATTTACTTCTTAGTTTCCCTTAATTTAAACTTATTTCCTTCCTAAAAGGTGATTTCTGATTTTATATCTTTCTCTTTCAAGGAAGGGAATTATATTGTTCTTTGCATTTTCCATTTTATGTCTTCTTTTGATAAGGTCATATAAAATGCTTACTTTACGTATATTTTAAAATCTTCCTAGGACACATTGAGATATTTTGGGGAAGTATGCATATAATAAAGGGATGTATTAAAAATAGCATTTTGAAATAAACGATCTAGAACTTTTTTGTGAATTCTCTGTTAGTAACACACGAATATTAGTAATTCACATTTTTGGGGGGAATTACTGTGATATTAACATTTTGCAAACATATAACTAGGTTTCAAGACTTTTCCTATCTACCCCTTTAAATGAGACAAAAACAAATAAGTATAGTCATTTGTAACTTTTCCCTAGTTTGTTTTTTGTGAAACTACTTTTAGACCTGCAGTTGATAGAAACTGTCAGGAAAAAACAAAAACAAAAAACCTCTTCAATTTACTTCTTCCTACATATTTTAGGAGAAATATTATGCAGTTTTAAAGGGGTAATCTTTTATTTCTCTTCTTATAGTTTGGAATGGAAGTAGAGCCGATTCCAACAGATATTGAAGATCCCAAAGCCTACAGGTATGGGGTTTTTTGATAAAAAATCAAGGCCTGAGTTTTTGCAAAACCAGCCAACATTTTGCAGAAGTTGATCACGCTAAATGAATTTCCAAATTACTAAACAGTAATTTTCTCTTACTTTGTTTCTGTATCATAACCTGTTATTGTTTTAAATTTCTGTTTTCAGTATTGAGAATGCCAGGAGAAAAAGAGAATATGATAAGTTAATGAAAGAAGTAGAAGAAATAAAGGCTGGGAAGAGAGAACAACTCAAAGTTTTGAGGAATGAATTTAGGAAACTATTAGAAATGAACGAAGAATTACCAAAGCATATGCAGTTTAAACGGACAGTAAGCCTAAAATAATTTTAATTTTAACATATGCTATTCCTGAATCAAGACTAATATTTTGCCAGCAAGTAAAAACACTTAAAATCATCTTTATACTTGCCTTCATCTGGCCAGTGAGTTTGTAGCAACTAAACTACTGTAGAACTTGACACACCACATGGGCTGGAAGCAGATGAGCCTCTTTATATAACACAAAGTTTTGTATTGGATTTAGCAACCTTACTTTTTTTTTTGGTAACAAGATAAAATATGAATATAAGTTTGAATCTGGTTATCAACTCATTGTATCTAACCAATATATCTGTTGGGTAGATTCTTGTATAATTTGATTCTCTTTGGTTCCATTTCTGTAATATCAGATCTATTGAAAAGATAGTACCTGGTTGATGTACAAAGTTTCTGAAAGATGACTTAGTATAGTTGTAGCTAGGGGGATAATCACAAAATTGTTTAAGCCAATTTTGTATTTATTTATTTTTCTTGTGGGACTTATTGCAAAGCCTCATGTACTTACTAGTAATTGGCTTTTTCATTTTGTACTACTTCCTAAATGGAATTACTGTTAAGAGTCCAGTGAAGTTAAAACCTAGAATTTATCATTCTGAATATACCAGTGGATTACTTAGTCCTGTAATTCTAGAAGCACTATGCCAATTTCATATGAAAAATGCTTTGGTGAAATCATAATGGTTAACTCATAGTGGTTGAAAGACCAATTCATAATAGTTAAAAGGTTTTTATGCTGTTTTACTAAGAAAAATGTGGATACTTCCAGAGTATGGATGATATAACTTAAGAAAAAGAATGACTGAGGCAAGTACCCACAGTACTTTAACTAAGCACTTTGCACGCATCATTACTTAAATATTTATAAAACAAACACCTCTGGAATGAATAATTACTATTCATGATCCAGTGTAAATGCAGGCTCTGACATTTTTCCAGGGACAAAGGTAAGAAACATGAAGCCTCTAAGTATCCTTATGGAAGAAAATGGACCCCTTGGTGGAGGACACTCAACAAGAACTTGGTGATGTAAAGAAGGCACCAAGGACTGCCATCTTTCCTGGGTGGGGTCATACCAGAGGGGATGTTCAGCTGATGACCAACTCGGCCATAAACATACCCTGTAACAAGCTAGTTATGTAACGGTAGTATCTTTGGGATGGTGAGAGTATTTTTTAAAAACTGTGTACACTCTCCAAATATTGATAGTATTCATTATTTTTATTGTGGGGAAAAATCTTTAAATGTGTAACTTTATTTGAATTATTATTTTCTGAGAACTTTTCTTCATATATTGTGGAGGGTTAGGTCAAAAGTATGCTATGTTCCCTCTGTAATAGAGTTTATGATATTTTGGATTTATACAGTATGAATTTGAGGGACAAAACTTAGAAATCTGTATCTGTGTATGACATGGAGGATTGATAAAGTACCCATTTTGAAAAACAAACCTAATTTTTTGCAGGATTTTGATCTAGATTCCAAAATTCGTGCTGAGATTAACAGAAAAACAGCTTACAAACTTCAACAAGTGCGAAAGGAATTAGCTTGGGAAAAAGAGAAACATGAACTTGGCCTGAAGAAGCTACGGAATAGGTAGGATCCATATTTCCTATAATTTAAGGTGTTTGAGAGCACATATTTGAATAAAGTATTTTATAGTAGTGTCAACGAAGTGGCCAGACAGGAGGTCTCCTGAAGTACCGACTGGCTTGAAATCTAAGGAATCATCTTGTTGCTGCTATAGATGTCTTCCTAAGATTTCTGCTCACTCCTTTCTAGTTTAAATGTGGGAAATTTAACACTGAGATTTTAAAAATTATAAAATACGTATTTATGTTCTGTTTTTGACAAGTTATTTATCAAATTAATATATGATCACATATGTGTTAAGACATCAACAATCAAATAGAACCAAAGAACTTTTTTCTTTGATTCCTCTGATGCATTAATGCAACTTCCCAGAGGAAATTACTTTTTTTGCCTTTTATTCAGACATCATTTACATATAATAAAGTACATAAATCTTAACTGAACAGCTTGAAAATGTTTTACAGATATACGTATGCATGATTCAGATTAAGATATAGAACATTTATATTTATAGCACTCCAGTTTCCTCATGGCCCCCTTCTACCCCACTTACTTTCCAAAGTTGACTCTTTATTGCCATTAATTAGTTTTGTCTCCGATCTTCTTACAAATAGAATGTTATGGCATGAACTCTATATAGCTTCTTATGCTTTTACCATGTCTAAGATTATCAGTGTTGTTGCATGTAGTAGTAGTAGTTCATTCTTTTTCATTGCTTTGCAATATTCCATTAAATGATGATACAATTTATTCATCTACTATTGATAAATATTTCAGTTGTTTCTATTTTTTGGATACTATGAATAGTGCTACTACAAAAAATTCTTGTGCATGTGTTTTGGTGGATATAAGCACTTATTTCTGTTGGTTATATACCCACATGGGGAACTGCTGGGGTATAGGTTATATTCATGTTTAGTTTCATTGGATGCTGCCAGTTTTCCAAAATGTTTCAATCAATTTCCATTCTGACCATCAAAGTATGAGAATTCCAGTTGATCCCCATTGTATTAGTTTCTTAGGGCTGCTGTAGCAAAGTACCACAAATTGGTTGGCTTAAAAATCACAGTTTTTTATTGTCTTACAGTTCTGGAGGCTGGAAGTCCAAAACCAAACTGTCGGGCAAGTCAGTTCTTTCTGAGAGCTGGGAAGGAGAATTTGTTGCATGCCTTTCTCTGAGTTTTTGGTGGTTTGTCAGCAGTCTTTAGTTCTTGGCTAATAAATGCTTCACTCCAAATCCTCTGCTTTCACTTGGAATACTCTCTGTTTCTTCGCATAGTTTTCCCTGTGCATGTCTGTCTCTGTGTCCAGATTTCCCCTTTTTATCAGGACACCAGTTATGCTCTATTAAGGCCTACTATAATATTCTCATTTTTAACTTGATTACCTCTGTTAAGACCCTATTTTCAAATAATGTCATATTCTGAGGTGATGGGGTTAGGACCTCTACAAATCTTTTTGGGGGGACACAGTTAAATCCATAACACTTATGTTTGTCATCACTTGAGATTGTCAGCCCAATTTCAGCTATTCTCTAGTGGTATCTCAGTATGCTTTAATTTGACATTTCTCTGACAAGTGATGATTTTCAGCCCCTTTTTATATATTTACTGGTCATTTATATATTTTCTGTTGCTAGATATTGATTCAAGTCTTTTGTTCATTTTAAAAATTGGATTGTAAAAGTCATATATTTTATTAATAGATATGAGTCTTTGGTTATTTTCATAAATATATGAATGACTATATATATGACATGTGCCTATATATGCAAATTTGTGTGTGTGTGCATATGTAAAATATCTTGCTCTAGCCTGTGGCTTTACTTTCTTAATGGAGTCTTTTGTTCAACAGAAGTTTTTAATTTTAATGCAGTTCAATTTATTAGTCTTTTAAAAAAGATTAATGCTTTTGTACTCAAAGAACATTTGCATACTCCTAATTCATGAACTAAATCTCTTTTCTTCTAGAAACTCTATGGTTTTTCCATTACCCATTTTGAATTATTTTTATGGGTGATGTGAGATCAAATGTCATTTGTTTCTATATGGGATCAAGGTCTATTTGTTTCTATATTGATATCCAATTGACTTAGTATTATTTGTTGAAAAGGATGTCCTTTCCTCACTAGATTGTGGTGATGCTTTTGTCATAAGTCAGGTAACTGTACATCTGTGAGTCTGTTTCTACACCCTTTATTCTATTTCATTGGCCTATCTGTCTATCGTTCTGCCAGTATCACTCTTTAAATATTGACATCTAATATTATATATCCTTCGTCTTTGTTCTTTATCTCTAAGATTCGTTAAGTTCTTTGCATAGACTCAACTTGCCAATCTTCACAAAAAGTCTGCTAAAATTTTGATTAAATTACGTTGAACCTATAGATTTATTTAGGAATAAAAGACATTTTAATAATAAATATTGAGTCTTTCAATTCATAAACATGGTATATCTTGAAAAGAATCACTTTTAATATTTTTCTGGTGGTTATGACCATTTATCTAAATATTATATTTATATGCATTTATTAACAGTCTTTATATGCATTTATTGGCTTCCTAGTGTGGTAGGTGAGGATTTTCCTTACCTTAATGTGACCATGATTTCCTCTAGCATCTTAAACATATACAATATATTATATTATTATTGCTTTAATGTCTTTGTCTGCTAGTTATATCATCTGTGTCATTTATGGGTCTATTTCTATTGACTGATTTAAATTTATTTATTTTGGGTCACATTTTTCTACTTATTTGCCTGCCTGCCTGGTAAAGTTTGATTGGATTCCAGATGTGAATTTGACATCATGGGTATTTGGTATTTCTATATACTCTTAAATATTCTTGAGCTCTGTTCTGGGACTCAATTAAATTAGTTGGAAATAGTTTAATTTTTTAAGGCTTGCTTTTAATCCTTATTAGGTGAGATCAGAGCAGTATTTAGTCTAGGGCTAATTTTTCCCCACTGCTAAGAAAACACTCTTCTGAGTATTCTACCCTACCCTATGTCCCATCAGGTTTGGGGGAACACAGCTATTTCAGCCTGTGTGGGATCTGAGGATTATTCTGCCTGTTCCTTTCTGGTGGTTCTTTACCAAGCCTCAGGTAGACTTTTCATGCATGGGCTGATCGGTACTTGCCTGAAGACTGGAAGGGAGCCAGCCCTCTGCAGATCTTCAGAGCTTTCTCTCTCTTTCTTTTCTTTCTTTCTTTCTTTCTTTCTTTCTTTCTTTCTTTCTTTCTTTCTTTCTTTCTTTCTTTCTTTCTTTCTTTCTTTCTTTCTTTCTTTCTTTCTCTTCTCTTTTCCCTCCCTCCCTCCCTCCCTCCCTTCCTTCCTTCCTTCCTTCCTTCCTTCCTTCCTTCCTTCCTTCCTTCCTTCCTTCCTTCCTTCCTTCCTTCCTTCCTTCCTTCCTTCCTTCCTGTCTCTCTCAAAGCTTTCTCCTCTCTGCTACTCCATCTTGTGAATTATAGCACTTGTTACCTGGTATGAAATCCTTGAATAGTTGAATTCTTGGATAATATTTAAATTTCTGAATTATAACTAGATTGCTATAAGAGATTAAAGTGGCTAAGAAATTCCTCTCAGGAATAACCTTCAACATAGTAGCCTATGTTTGGCTTTAATAAATATTTACAATATATTTATATATTTGATTATATGATTTATATGTTGATATTATTTATACATCTATATAGCAATAATTATATATACTATATACCTATTATATATAATTATCTATTATATATAAAAGGTAGGGAGGTAGGTTACATTTCTTCAAGGTTTGCTATGATCTATTTGCCATTAAACCGCAGTCTGCCTGCAAATTTTTCATTTTTTTATATAATGACAAAATAGTGGTATTATATTGATTACCAATGAGTTTAGTATTTTCATTAGAAGGAATTTCTAGTTGGTCTTTAATCAAGTCTAATCTAACTTTCATCACATCCCGTTGGTATATGCATGGTTAAATTTTGAGACTAGTACAATATAATGGCATTATTTATAAGAATAGTATATTATAGTCTTATTTTGTCACTTAATCATTCAGAATGATCAAAATGGAGACTATTTCAAATACTCTTTTTATTTTTTCAGATTCCGTGATCCATTGGAAAGTGATACTATTGTAGTTCATGCCATACAAACTGACCACAAGATATCCTCCTATAGGCTGGCACAGCCCTCTAAGTACTCCAAACTCAAAAGACCAAGTCAAACAGAGAGAAGAACAAGCAAATTGGAGAGGTTTGAAAAAGAGGGAGTTGGAAGAAAGGATAGCCTGAGAGATACAGGTAGCCTAAATCGGTGGTCCCTGATCCCAGGCTGCAGACCAGTACCTATCTGTAGCCTGTTAGGCACTGGGCTGCAGAGCTCTGCATGCCCTCAACCTTCCTTAGGAATGGGGGTGGGGGTGGGGTCCACACAGCAGGAGGCGAGTGGCAGGGGGAAAGAGTAAAGCTTCCTCTGTGTTTGTAGCCACTTCCTGTGGGTGGCATCACTGCCTGAGCTCCACCTCCTACCCACTCCTCCTCCTGCTCCCCCCCAACACCGTGTCTGTGGAAAAAATTGTGTTCCATGAAACCAGTCCCTGGTGCCAAAAAGTTGGGACCACTGGCGTAAATGACAAGAAGTCTTTTACATCCTTATTTATTAAGACTTCAAAACTAAAGTGTCTTTTGGGGGGCAGAAACTTTGAATCTTCTTTGGTAGTTTGAGGCAGTCTCCTGCCCCATTCTTTCCATGATGGTCTCCTTTGGAATCAATAAACAAGAGAGGTGGGGGTATGTGGTATGGCTGAGCATGAGAACCCACATAGCACCAGCAAACACCCCATTGCCCACTTTCCTCTTTGATGGCGTTGCTGAAGAAAACTACCCTGGTCATGTGACTGAGAGTGGATGAGAGTACTGGATGCTGCTGTTTTCTCACTTCCCACATCCAGCTGTTCTTAAATCTAGGGCAATCCTAGATTAAAGAATAGATGTTCAGAATCTTTGCATCTATATTCATAAGGGATATTGGTCTGTAGTTTTCTTTTTTGGTTGCATCCTTTCCTGGTTTGGGTATCAGGGTTATGTTCGCTTCATAAAATGTGTTAGGAAGGATTCCATCCTTCTGGATGTTGTGGAATAATTTCTGCAGGATAGGCACCAGTTCTTCTTTGTAGGTGTGGTAAAATTCGGGTGTGAAACCATCTGGTCCAGGACTTTTCTTTTTAGGAAGGTTTTTTTAATTGCTGTTTCAATTTCAGTACTTGATACTGGTCTGTTCAGGAATTCTATTTCTTCCTGGTTGAGCCTAGGGAGGCTGTGTGTTTCTAAGAAATTGTCCATTTCCTCCACATTTTCCAGTTTGTGTGCATAGAGGTTTTTGTAGTGTTCATGAATTATATCTTGTATCTCCATGGCATCCATTGTAATTTCTCCTTTATTGTTCCTGATGGAGCTTATTAGAAATTTTTCTTTTCTGCTTTTCGTTAGTCTAGCCAAAGGTGTGTCAATTTTGTTTATTTTTTCAAAGAACCAACTTTTTGTTTTGTTAATCTTCCATATGGTTTCCCTGTTGTCAATTTCATTTAGTTCTGATTTGATCTTAATGATTTCACTTCTGCTGGGTTTGGGGTCGGTCTGTTTTTCTTTTTCCAGCTCTTTGAGATGATTTATTAGGTTGTCTATTTGTGATCTTTTCAACTTTTGGATATAGGCATTTATGGAAATGAACCTTCCTCTCAGGACTGCTTTAGCTGTGTCCCACAGGTTTTGGTAACTTGTGTCACCTTTGTCATTTAGTGCAAAGAATCTTTTGATTTCCATCTTGATTTCCTCGTTTATGAAGTGATCATTCAGCAGAAGGTTGTTTAGTTTCCATGACTTTGTGTAGAAATGAGAGTTCCTGTTAGGGTTGATTTCTACTTTTATTCCATTGTGATCTGAAAAGATACATGGTATAATTTCTATTTTTTAAAATTGTTTGAGACCTGCTTTGTGTCCTAGGATATGGTCAATCTTAGAGAATGACTCATGAGCTGATGAGAAGAACATATATTCAATGATTTGGGGGTAGAATTTCCTGGACATGTCAGTCAGGTCCATTTGTTCTAGAGGTCTGTTTAAGTCCATTATTTCTTTGTTGATTTTCTGTTTGGAGGCTCTGTCCTGTGCTGTCAGTGGGATGTTAAAGTCTCTGACTATTATGGTGTTGTTGTTTATCCATTTGTTTAGATCAAGTAGAGTTTGCTTTATGAATCAGGGTGCACCAAGGTTGGGTGCATATATATTTAGAATTGTTATGTCTTCTTGTTATCCAGGTGCTTGTCATGAAAATAATCCATCACAGCCAAGTGGGCTTCATCCCAGGGATGTGGGCATGGTTCAATATACACAAATGTATAAATATAATTCACCATATAAGCAGAAGCAAAAACAAAGACCATATGATCCTCTCAATAGACGCGGAAAAAGCATTTGACAAAATTCAACACCCTTTTATGATAAGAATGCTCAACAAAATAGGCATAGATGGGGCTTACCTAAGAATGATACAAGCCATATATGACAAATCCACAGCCAATATAAACTGAATGGGGAAAAATTGAAAGCATTCCCACTTAGAACTGGAACAAGCCAAGGTTGCCCACTATCTCCACTTCTATTCAACATAGTGCTGGAAGTCCTTGCTACAGCAATCAGACAAGAGAGTGGAATTAAGGGCATCCAAATGGGAGCAAAAGAGATAAAACTCTCACTTTTTGCTGATGACATGATATTATACCTAGAAAACTCCAAGGATTCAACCGAGAGACTCCTTGATCTGATAAATGAATTTGGTAAGGTCTCAGGATACAATATCAATACACAGAAATCAGAGGCATTTATATACTCCAACAACTGTACAAGTGAGAACCAAATCAAAGACTCAATTCCCTTCAAAATAGCAACAACAAAAATAAAGTACCTAGGAATATATTTAACTAAGGAGGTAAAAGACCTCTACAGGGAGAACTATAAAACACTGAAGAAGGAAATAGCAGAGGATGTAAACAGGTGGAAGAATATACCATGCTTATGGGTCAGCAGAATCAACATTGTTAAAATGTCTATACTACCCAAGTGACCTACAGAGTCAATGCAATCCCTATCAAATACCATCATCATTTTTCACAGATATAGAAAAAATAATTTTATGCTTCGTATGGAACCAGAGAAGACCCTGTCTAGCAAAATCAATCCTAGGCAATAAAAACAAAATAGGAGGTATCAATTTACCAGACTTCAAACTATACTACAAGGCTATAGTCATTAAAACAGCTTAGGACTGGCACAAGAACAGGGACATTGACCAGTAGAACAGAACAGAGAACCCAGATATAAAACCATCCTCATATAGCCAAGTAATCTTTGACAAAACAGACAAAAGCATACACTGGGGAAATGAATCCTTATTCAATAAATGGCGCTGGGAAAACTGGATAGCCACATGTAGAAGACTGAAACAGGACCCACACTGTTCACCTCTCACAAAAATCAACTCACACTGGGTAATAGACTTGAACCTTAGGTGTGAAACTATTAGAATTCTAGAGGAAAACATTGGAAATACACTTCTAGACATTGGCCTAGGCAAAGAATTTACGAAGAAGACGCCAAAGGCAATCACAGCAGCAACAAAAATAAACAAATGGGACCTGATTAAATTAAAAAGCTTCTGCACAGCCAATGAAACTGTCAAGAGAGCAAACAGACAACCCACAGAATGGGAGAAAATTTTCGCAAGCTACACATCCGATAAAGGGCTCATAACTGGAATCTATATAGAACTCAGGAAAATCAGCAAGAAAAAAATCAAACATCCTTATCAAAAAATGGGCAAAGGACATGAACAGAAACTTCTCAAAAGAAGACCAATAATGGCCAACAAACATATGAAAAAATGCTCAACATCTCTAATCATCAGAGAAATGCAAATGAAAGCTACAATGAGATATCACTTAACTCCAGTGAGAATAGCCTTTATCAAAAAGTCCCCAAACAATGGATGTTGGCATGGATGTGGAGAGATAGGAACACTCCTACACTGCTGGTGGGACTGCAAACTAGTGCACCCTCTGTGGAAAGCAATATGGAGACACCTTAAAGCGATACAAGTAGACCTATCATTTGATCCAGCAATTCCATTAGTGGGCATCTACTCAAAAGATCAAAAGTCACTTTATGAAAAAGACACATGCACTCGAATGTTTATAGCAGCACAATACACAATTGCAAAGTTGTGGAAACAATCCAAGTGCCCATCAATTCATGAGTGGATTAATAAAATGTGGTATATGTATACCATGGAGTACTATTCAGCTTTAAGAAACAATGGTGATATAGCACCTCTTGTATTTTCCTGGATAGAGCTGGAACCCATTCTGCTAAGTGAAGTATCTCAAGAATGGAAAAACAAGCACCACATGTACTCACCAGCAAATTGGTATTAATGAATCAACTCCTCAGAGGACATATAGGAATAACATTTGTCGGCTGTTGGGCAGGTGGGAGAGGGGAGGAGGGGATGGGTATATACAAACACAATGAGTGAGATGTGCAACGTTTGGGGGATGGTCAGGCTTGAGGCTCTGACTCGAGGGGGAAGGGGGACATGGGCAATATACATAACCTTAACACTTGTACCCCGATAATATACTAAAATAAAAAAATGTTAAAAAAAAGAAAAGAAAAAATGTTCATTTCTGTGCACTGTTTCTTTTCAGATTCCTGGGCCCTACCATAGAGTGTGGAGCTAATACATTGCTTTTCAAATTATTTTCCAAGAACATATGCTTTAAACAGAATGAAGAGCTGAGAATAGGGCTGTGAAAATAGTACCTATATTCCCTGAAACCTGTTTCTTGTGGCTGCCTGCAAGGCAACTGCAGATGTGTAGGGGGAGGACAAGATTCTGGGAACAGTTTGGAGACCCCAGTCAAGAGTTAATAAAGGGTGCTGCAGCCTGGCCAGATCTAGGCTGTTACCCAGTGACACAGCACTGATGTTAATGCTGCTTCTTCCTCTTCATTGAAAAATCTTTAATGTCTCCTTTCTGCTTCTAAATTCTGAAACCATTATCCTGGTATTTAATCCTTCCACAGTCTATCCTGATTCTATGTTTGCAACAGCACGTTCTCATACTATTCCACTCGCCTGTTTAGTTATTGAGCTGCTTGCTGCTGCCTAATTATGCCTAATACTTCCCAATTCCACTCCAGGCTCCTGCTGCAGTGACCTCTTCACTCTCCTCTCTAAATTCTACCAGTTTGGGGGGATCTAGCTCGAACTAGGCTTTTTCCCGTGACCACCCAGGCCACATGAAACTCTTCTTTTTCCATACTGCCACATATTTGAACTATGAAATGGTGACATAATGATATAACTCTCTCATATTGCTTAATTTTTGCATGTCTATCTAAAGTGTATCTTTATGTAGAAAGAACATGGATAATTTCCCAGTAGACTTGTTAATTGATAAAGCCAATAATTTTAAATCATAGATTTGATTGTGTGTTTCTGACCAATTTTTTAATTGGCTGCAGAGGACTTCAAATTGCATGTGTCAAATAGGACTCACTTGCTTCTTCCCTCCTTCCCCACCATCATATCACAAACTGCTTCCCAGCTTCCCAGTATTGGTTAGTGGTCCATAATTATTTACCTTGTTCTTTAATTATTTAATATATGTCCTATCTCGCCACCTTTTTAATAAGGTTTTTAGACCTAGATATTTTTTATTTTGGCAGTCCACAATACTTTTTATGGCTTTGAAGTCATAGTAATTGCTCAATAAATACTTTGATTTATAAATTCAATATATTCTCTGGATTTTTTTTTAATGTGGTAGGTTAAAAATAATATTTGAGAGTTTTATTTTTATATCTCCAAAAGACTGAAAAATGTTGATTCTCTGTACAGGTGGGAGTGTTGCCGTACAAGAAGAATCAATAATAGAAAAAGGGAAGAAATTTCGGCCTAAAACCTTAAGTGAAATTATGGTGAACAATCAAATTGCGAAAACAAAGAAACTTATATTAAAAGCTGAAAAGGCCCAAATTAAGATTCAACAGCGAAAAAAAGAATGGGAAGAACTGTGAGTTTCTTTTTGTACCAAACCTCTTATCTTTTTAATATGTGAGACCTAAAATATATCTTAAAGAAATCTTTCTATTTATTGACATTGTTATTATTGAAATTAAAAAGTAAAAGAATTAGAAACAGAGATGGAGATATTAAAGACAAGTCAACTGGATCTTTCAAGGTGGCAATACCTTGGTGGAACTTCTATGATCCTTAGAATTTCAAGTCCAGGAATTCCATTTTGCTAATACACTGTATGAGCATAATGATTTTTAAGCATTAAGAAATTTTTTTCTTTTCCAACATCATAAATATATTCTCCTGTATGTTCTTCTAACATCTTATAGTGTTGACTTTCATCTTTACCTCTAATTATCTGAGATAAATTTCTTTTTCAAAGAAATTTTTAAAATCTGATATTAGTTTCATTTAACAAGCACATATTTTCGTTTACTTGCCACCTATATACCTTTGATAACGTTTCTTCATGTCTTTTGCTACTGTTTGAATAGGATTGTTTGCTTTTTTACTGTTGAGATTTGAAAGTTCTTTATATATTCTAGATTCTAGTCCTGTGATATCTGTATCTATCTATCTATATAGTTTGCAAATATTTTTTCCTTTTGTAGCTTGTCTTTTCATTCTCTTAACAGAGTGTTTCATAAAGCAAAAGTTTAAAATTTTGTTGATGTCCAATTTATCAATTTTTTCTTTTATGAATCTTGGTTTTGGTGTCAAGTCTAAGAACTTTGCATAGCCCTAAATCCTAAAGATTTCCCCCTATTTTTCCTAAAAGTTTTATAGTTTTCATTTTATATTTAAGTCTGCGATCCACTTGGAGTTAATTTTTTTTATAAGCTTTGAGATTTAAGTTGAGGTTTGTTTTTTTTGTGTGTGTATGTCCAATTGCTCTAGCACTTTTGTTGAAAAGGTATTTCCTCCATTGAATTGCTTTTGCACCTTTGTCAAAAATTACTAATGTGGATTTATTTCTGGGTTCACTGCCTGTTCCATTGATGTGTATATCAGTGCTTTGTCCAATACTACACTGTTTTGATTCCTGTAGCTTTAAAATAAGTTTTGAGATTGGGTAGATTGATTCATCTCATTTTATTTTTTTTTCAAGATTATTTTAGACATAGAAACATTTAACTTTTATTAGTCATTAAAAAAAAAAACCACCCAATTTCTAAGGCTTAAGTTATATCAAGGTAATAAATAATAATGTATATTACTTAGAAGAGAACCAAAGTGATTCAGATTATCTCAGTATAATCTATTGACTGGTTTTTATTGATTTAACTATATATTGTTTTGTTTCGGATGCCTGAAAAATACTCATTAACTTCTAAAAAGTGCTGGGGCTCTATAGACAAAAGTGACATCACAGAGTCAGAATTATACTTTTGCCTCATGATTGAATTTGAATGTGTACCTATATTAAAGTAGAAAAATTAGAGTTTATTGTTATATTTGTTGTGGGTTGTCTATTTTTCTGATAGATACAAGAGTAAACCTGCTGATGACTTTGAAGATCCCAAAGATCTTCAAGCCATCAAAGAAGCCCAGGTGTATATGGGAGATTTCAATTTGAAGACAGCACCAGACTACAAGATACCTGAGCATATGAGAATAAATGCTGCCAAGAAGGAAGAGGAACTAGGACAACTAGACACTCTGGTACTTTACCCACAGATTTCATGACAATGAGAAGGCACCTTGGGTTTTTAATTGAATTCTGCTAAAACCACCCATTTCCCTATCTGGTCAATAAGTATATATGACCACAACAATTTAGAACTGGAAAAGACTTTCATGATTATCTAACATGCCCCCTTTGTACAAATGAGGAAACTGAGGACCAGAGAGCACAAGAGATTTGTCTATGATTAGTTAGCTAGTTAGTGTTGCAGAACCAGCTTTCACGTTAATTATATGGCTCAATACCAGTTTCATGGGTGAAAGCATTATATTTTGTGAACTTTGAACCTCTGAAATTCAAACAAATTTTTATCGGGTTTAGATTTTGGCACCGTGGACCACCAAGGGACTTAGGGGAAAAGGCCATTGTTTAGCCTTTCTTTGCAGGACTTCCAAACTTTTTAGGTAACTCAATACTAACCAATTAATATATTGCTTTTTTGACTGTCTCTGCATTCCTCCAAACTGCTAGCAATTATCCTGATTTCTGATCTCCGTTTTCTTATTAAAAATTTCCTCTTTGTGCCATATTAATGCCTTAATCACCATTTGAACTGACAAGTGACTTTTTACACTTAAAGGCTTAGAAGGCACCTAAGCTACTACTTTTTGGAGATTTTGATACTTGGCCACCTAATATGGTTGTGCAGGTTGCACATTTCAAGGCATCACATTGCAGAGGGTGCCAATCATATCACAGATATAATATATTTGCATATTTTATAATTTTCTGACAAATGGAAATGAAATGTCTTGGGAGAGGTGTGTCATTTTCTGTTCACCAAAGACATACATGCCAGCAGCACAAGGATCCTGACATGGCAATGCATATTCACAAATAAATTTTCATAGCTCATAACTTTACCTTACTGGTCAAAATGGACATTTTGGACATAGTATTTAGTGACATTTGGATTGTTTTTCTAGCTGTTCATCTAAGGTAGTTCTTGTTTGTTCATCATGTTCCATCTGTCATCATAGAAAAATGTTCTTATGATCGCAATTTATCAGTCATCCATCCTGAAATTTTATAGTCTAGTTGGGCAAGAGTGATGTCTTTAACTTAATTGAATTATACTGAAATCTGCTTTATTTTTTTTTTTTTTTTGAGACAGAGTCTCACTTTGTTGCCCAGGCTAGAGTGAGTGCCGTGGCGTCAGCCTAGCTCACAGCAACCTCAAACTCCTGGGCTCAAGCAATCCTTCTGCCTCAGCCTCCCAAGTAGCTGGGACTACAGGCATGCGCCACCACTCCCGGCTAATTTTATATATATATATATATTAGTTGGCCAATTAATTTCTTTCTATTTATAGTAGAGACGGGGTCTTGCTCTTGCTCAGGCTGGTTTCGAACTCCTGACCTCGAGCAATCCGCCCGCCTCGGCCTCCCAGAGTGCTAGGATTACAGGCTTGAGCCACCGCGCCCGGCCTGAAATCTGCTTTATTCAAATGGCAGCACAAAATAATGTAGAATACATTATTCTATGGTCAGAAAACCAGAGTTCCATTTTCATCTTTGTCACTTAGACTATATGAACTTTGCTAAGTCACCTAAATCTCCCTTTTACTTTATCTGTAAAAGGGGCATTATTACCAATTAACAATAATAAGACATGTCTAGTCTACCTTACAGGGTTAATGTAAGGGTTAAAATCAATAAACAGTTATTATTGTCATGGTCAAATTCAAAATCATTGAAAAGTATTAAGCAGGTTTTTTTGTTTTATTTTTAATTTTATTTTTGAGACAGGGTTTTGCTCTGTCACTTGGCCTTCATAGCTCACTGCAACCTTGAACTCCTGAGCTCAAGTGATCCTCCTGCCTCAGCCTCCCCAGTCACTGGGACCATAGGCACATGCCGTGATGCCTAGCTAATTTTTCTATTTTTAGTAGAGACAGGGTCTCACTCTTGCTCAGGCAGGTCCTGAACACCTGAGCTCAAGTGATCCTCCCGCCGCAGCTTCCCAGAGTGCTAGGATTAGAGGCATGAGCCACCACGCCCGGCCTTAAGTGTTTTAAAAATAGTTTACTATCTATCCCTTTTCTCCACTTTGTTATTTGAAAAACTAACAAGAATAAATTGCTATGGAAAGACGCTTCTCAAAGAGGTAGACCTTACAGACATCAGGGTGGTTTGGCTTTGTTCTTGTAGACCTAATCCTCATCCTCCAGGTACTTTACAGGTAGTTTCCTACTCACCCAAGTGCTGCCTCTGGTGTTTAAACCTCAGTGCTTTAAAGACTTATTTTCAAATATGCAAAACATCTCATCTTGTTATGGTACTTTTGCTTCATGGATAGTAAATATATAGGTTAAGTTTTGTGTCTTGAAGAAGTGTCTTTAGATCTTCTATGTTATTAACTGTATATTTATTCAAAGTAACTCATAATGGTCTTTAGACCATCTGGTAGCCTAACTGCACACAGAAGGTAGGGTTGCATGTGCTCTTAGGCTCTGGTAATGGCATTTAGAAAATGGACCAGGGAAGGAGCTGGTAAAAAAAGAGCAATAGGCATTTAAAGCCCCTCTGGAGGCAGAGACACAGCTTAGCTTAGCTAAATGGAGAAGGAACCAAGGAAAGATGCTGGAGTCTCTTGGTGTGACACAAGGACCAACATGTGGCCAAAGTACAGCATGAAAATAGGCTAACCTGTAGTCTGGCCCTAGGTGGGCAGCCCTACATGGGTCTAATGGATTTGAGGTTCCAGCAGGGAAAGGCAGTTAGTGGCTGTACCCTACCTCCCAGGGGAGAGTGTCCCACTGAGCACGAGGCTGCAGGAAGGACTTCCACAGGGTGGTGAAGGAGCACGGAGGATGTCAGCCTTACTAGCCAGCTGAAGGGAACAAATTGTGGAACACGAAGGGATACCAGAGGTCATGTCAGGCTATCCTCCCAGCTTGGAGGAGCTAAGTAAAAAAAAACCCTAAAACCTAGAGAAAAGAGTAGCTTGGTGGTGGATGGAGATGATCAGACACATTCTAATCTTGAATTTTTGCTAAGCCTATGAGTCAAGGGACAAGAACAAATTATATTTCAAACTGTGATTTGTAAAAGGGTTGTCTTTTGTTTCCTTCTTCTTTTTCTCAGGCCCACGGAAAGAAACGTCAGATGAACAAGTGTATCCTTTCTCTTCGAGATCTTAAAGTGGCTGTTATCGAGGAAATTCAGTGCCTGGTACAAGAACTGAAGAGCATTCAGTCAACTCTTCACAGAGCCAAGCACATCCCCATTCCCCAAATCCCTCAGATATACCCAGATGAAGTTCCAGAGAAGAGATTTCGGTATAATGAGGAAATTCTTCTAAATTTTAAGCAACAGCAGATGAAAAAAGAAGAGGAAAAGTCTCCCCAAGTGGAACAGTTGGGATCTGCAGGCTCAGCTGGAGGATTTCTCAAACTTTCTTCTGGAAAGGATGGGGATTGGACAACACGAGACTCGATATCTAGATCATCAAAGCCATCAGGATACAGTCTGGATATTCCAAAGTTTCTGGAATTTCCAAAAGCAGAGCCAACTGATGTGGAGCTGGAGATTATGAAGAGGGATGAGATTAAACACGTGTACATGCAACAGTATTTGGTCAACAGGGTAAGGGGTGAAACTTCCTATTTGAAGCTAAAGGAGAAGAGAGCAGGGGAAGAATTAGTCCTCCCCACCCTTGGCCTTATGAAAATCATTGTGCACTGCCCAGAACCTTGGAGCTTTTTAACTTTTTCTTTTTGGAAAGCTGACTAAGAATGAAGGGTGGACCCATGTTTCATTTAGTTGGCATCTAACTGAAGTCGGGGAGAAGGGAAAGTAGAGGAGCAGCTTTCAGGTGGTGGACAGAACATAATTAGAAATCTTCCAGAGAAACGGGGCACTCTGGATTTCACAACATCCTCTTCCTCTAATGTCTGATTTGCTCCATTAGTGGCATGTTTATGGTGATTACTGGGTTTGAAATTGTTCTGGAGCTGGAATGGCAACTGTTTTTATTTCTAGGAAAATCAGGACCAGACTAGGTCCAGTTGCACAGGATGTGCCGTGAATATGAAAGGAAAAGAACCTTTCTTGGACAGAGAGCTCCCTGTTGCCAGCCACACGGCGTCTCCTTCCTCCGTGTGTCTGTCCAGCTCCATCCCGTGATGGCGCCCCCTATAGCTTCTCACCCTTATTCTTCACCATTATCTCAACTTTCTCTAGCCTGCTTTCTCACTGTTCCTGCCTCTCCCCACTCCCCCCTTTCCCTCCCATACCATTCTGAGTTTTATATCTGTGCTTTTTCCTTTGCTATTTTCTTATACCTGTGCTGACTTCCTTCCAGAGTAGAGTCATCATTCAAAGGTTAGCCCAGTTCCAAACCCTCTCTAGCACCTTCTGCCCACACTACATACTCTCTCCTTGTTTCTAAACTCCAGTTGCCCCTGTAATCAGCACCTCATATTTTACACTAATTTTTCTTGATGTTTCATGTGTGTTTTTTCTTGAAATTAGATTGCACCATTCTTGAGCAAAAGGCCACATATACTTCCTTTGATTTCCCCCACATTGCCTAGGCCTAGGATAATGCCACACATAATAGACAGTCAGTGAAAAGTTTCCATTGGTTTTAATTGTAACTAATTTATTTATTTTATTAATTTAAAAAATATGTATTGGAGATTATATCATAGCTAGGTAGTAGGGATACAATACTCAAAAAAGACACATTCTCTATCCTTGCAAAGCTCACAGGCTATTGGAGCAAGAAAAAAAAATAAATGTAACCCTTACAAACTTGGAGACCTATATGGTCCAGTTTAAGAATGGTGTTGCACTGAAGAAAATATAGTCCTATCTCTGAAGAAATTTAGGAATAATTCACATTTGTTGAACAAGCATTAAGGAGGAACCCACACATGGTCCATAGCCATACTTCTTTAAAAGTTTAATTTTTTCTTCTCTCTTCACTCTCTCTCTCTTTTTTTCTTAGCTCTCTCAATTTCCTAGTAATTTCACTGCCCCAATCACACAGAGCTCTTCCTTTTCCTTAGTCCTTGGTCTGGGCTCTCGCTCACTATAGGCTTTTTTTTTTTTTTTTTTTTTTTTTGAGACAGAGTCTCACTTTGTTGCCCAGGCTAGAGTGAGTGCCGTGGCGTCAGCCTGGCTCACAGCAACCTCAATCTCCGGGGCTCAGCGATCCTATTGCCTCAGCCTCCCGAGTAGCTGGGACTACAGGCATGCGCCACCATGCCCGGCTAATTTTTTTTTTGTATATATATTTTTAGTTGGTCAATTAATTTATTTCTATTTTTGGTAGAGACAGGGTCTCGCTCAGGCTGGTTTCGAACTCCTGACCTTGAGCAATCCGCCCGCCTCGGCCTCCCAAAGTGCTAGGATTACAGGCGTGAGCCACCACGCCCGGCCTTCACTATAGGCTTTTGACAGTGGAGGCTCCCTCTCATGTACAACCTGATGAAAAACATAGAATGGGTTGTCTCTTCCTATTGTACGAGTTTCCTTGGGAGAATCAGTCTTTGATGCTCTCTCTTGACCTATTCATCTCTTTTGGGATGAGGTAGTGGAGAGCTGTGCCAAAATCAAGGCAAAACTGAGGACTTAAAATTATTAGAACCACAGTGGAATAAGGTCTGGACAGGACTTGAGATACTTAAGTTCTTATCCCACCTCTGTAACAAATCAGCTTTGATTTCAGGAAAATCACTTTTGGTCTCTATTTCTTCATCTGTAAAATAAGAAGACTGAATAGGTTTTGTGTGTGTGTGTGTGTGTGTGTGTGTGTGTGTGGCTCCATGATTATATTTATGTATTTAAAAATATTTACTATTCAGTAGGTTGGAAAATTTTCAAAATAAAAAATTGGGGGAAGTATTTATTTGTGCTTACTATATAAAAGGCAATGTACAGATACCATGAAGAATAAAGAGAAGACAGGTATGGACACTACCTGCTCAGAAAGCTATGCAGGCTATACAGCACAGCAAGGAGGCCATTCTTGGTTGATGGCTTCATCAGTGGTGAAGAAATAGCTGGAAGGACTGTAGTTACATAATTCCTACCACTTAATAAATTAATTTATGTACATTTAATGCAATTGATGAATTAATTTATGTGAATTAAATACACACACATAATTCTCCATCCATATTAGGGGCATAATGAAAAATGCTTTTAAACAAATTAGTGCTGTTAGATAGTTTTGAAATGCATTTACCTATTCTTTTTAACTTCTAATATATCCTCAAATCTCTTTTCCACCTCAGATCAAAGAACTGATTGTCACTTTTGATGCAGAACTCCGTGTCCTGAGACATCAGAAGCTGAAACTAGATATTCAGATGAAATTATCCGACCTGCACCATGTCACATTATTTCAAGAAATGCTTCTCCTCAAGAATTTTGAAAAACAGGAGAACACACTTCAAGAGCGTGTTAATTCCTTAGACAAAGAGGAACAGTTCATGCAAGTATGAGCGGGCAGGAGAATCCGAGCTGGCAGCTCCCTTAGTTACGGAGGGAACTTGATTCTTTTTTACTTTTTTTTCCTTCTTAACTTAATTTTCCCACTTGTTCTAGCTCTTATCTTTTTCTGGTCTTCTTTTCCCTCCTCCTTTTTCCTGTTATTCCTACTTACTCTCTCCATCTTTAGTTTCTGTGGTCAGAGGTAAATGACAGGTATTTTAGTGAATTCGAGCTGACAGTTTGTAAGACAGGAGAATAAAATGTTCAAAGTGAGCCCTGTATTTAGTTTATAAATGGATTTCAAAAGTCTATATTTTTTGTACCAGCTATCATATGAAATAGAGTTTTGATTATATGTTATCCTTTTGAACATAACTGGAAAAGAAGTTGTGAATTTCTTAAGTATGATAGCTAGTTTCAATGTAGTATATAATTGAATATCATAGGAAACAACATTTCTTTATTTGTCATATCCATATGTTAAATTTAAAGATATAAATTATACTTATCTTTATTTTAAAAGAAGAGGGATTCTATTAAGTAGATGCCACATACTGAATAATGAGTTTTGGGGTATATCAGCTTCACTAGCAATGATGTGTCTTTTTGTTTTACTTATCATATATCAATACAAAAATGTTTTTGAGACTATGTATGAAAAAAATATTGGCTGACATGCACATGTCAATATGTTTGTTTAATTTGGATTTTTTGAGGGAGCTTAGCATTAAAAAGCTGATCTTTCTGATTCTGAACTAAACTGACTTTTACAAAAGAATTATAAAATTTTAACCAAATAAATGATGGCTCTGCAAACATCAGAAATGTAAACATCTATTAAGAAGCCTTTAAAAATATGTTTGTAGACTGTAACCTTGCATTGCAAAGTACATTGCTCTCTGAACCTGGTTTATCAGAAACATTCTATATATCTTTCATTCTTGTTTTCATTCATTTAGTGGAAAATAAATGAAACTTTTAAAGAGATGGAAGAGAAAAAGAATGAAATCAGCAAGCTCCAGGACCAAGAAAAGGCACTCTATGCTGGTTTTCAAGCAGCAATTGGAGAAAACAATAAATTTGCTAACTTCCTCATGAAGGTCCTAAAGAAGAAGATTAAGCGGGTAAAGAAAAAGGAGGTTGAAGGAGATGCTGGTTTGTATTCCTTTCTTACATATGATCCTGTTTTCTCTCATTAACAAGAAATAGAGAAGTAACTAAGGGACCTATTAGATGCCCTATTGTTTTGACTACAACATAGACAATATGTGGGGATTGAAGAGGAGAGGAAATAAGCCTTTAGGTCTTTCAACATCTGGCATCTCTGTGTGTGTGTGTATGTGCAGTGTATCTGGTATGAGTTAGTATGGTAGTTTAATTTAATAAGCACATCTTTTATGTGTTTATTTGCCATCTGTATATCTTCTTTGGTGAAGTGTCTTTTCTTGTCTTTTTGTCCATGTTTGAATAGGATTGTTAGTTTTTTGCTGTTGAGTTTTGAGAGTTCTTTATATATTCTAGATACTAGTCTTGTGTTGGGATACGTGGTTTGCAAATATTTTTTCTTGGTGTGTAACTTTCATTTGCTGTAGCGCCATTTGTTGAAAAGGTTGTCTCTCTCCCATTGAATTGCTTTTGATTTTTGTGAAAATCATTTAGGCATATTTGTGTGGATCTATTTCTAGGTTCCCTATTCTGTTCCACTGATCTTTGTGTCTGTGCCTCCACCAATATACTGCAGCCTTGGTTGCTGTAGCTACATATTGAGTCCTGAAATCAGGTAGACTAATTCCTCCCACTTTATTCTTATTTTTCAAAATTGTTTGAGTTATTCTATCTTTCCATATTTGAGAATAATCTTGTTTATACCTGCAGAAAATCTTGTTGGAAATTTGATAGCAATTGTTAAACCTGTGTATCAATTTGGAGAGAACTGGCATCTTTGCTACATTGGGTTTTCCAATGCATGACACGGGATGTCTCTTTATTTAGATCTTTGATATCTTTAATCAGCATTGTATAGTTTTCAGCATACCATTCATGTGCATGTTTTGTTAGATTTATACCTATTTCCTTTTTTTTAGTAATTTTAAGTGATACTGTATTTTTAATCTCAGTGTCCTCATGCTCATCACTAGTAATTGATTTTTATATGTTTATCTCATATCCCATGACCTTACTTACTAGTTCTAGGAGTTTTGGGTAGATTACTTGGGAATTTCTATGTAGATGATAATTTTATCTGCAAATATGGGCAGTTTTATTTATTTATTTCTAATCTGTATACCTATTTCCCGTTTCTTGCCTTATCAAATGGCTACAACATTCAGTACTACATTGAAAGAGTGCTGAGACCTGACATTCTTGCCTTGTTCACAGTCTTAGGGGAAAGCGTTCAGTCTTTCACCATTAAGTACAATGCTACCTGCAGGTGTTTCATAGATATTCTTTATCAACTTGAGGAAGTTCCCTTCTGTTCACCTTTTTCATAAATTTCTATCATGAATGAGTGTTGAATTTTGTCAGATGCTTTTCTATATCAATCAATGATTGTGTGATTTTTTAAAAAGCCTGTTAATATGGTAGATTACACTGGCTGATTATTGAACCTGACTTGCATTTCTGAAATAAACCTTTCTTGGTAACAGTATAAAATTTTTTTTATATATTGCTATATTCTATTTGTCAATATTTTGTTAAGAAATTTTGTACCTGTATTTATGAAGATCATTGGTCTATAGTTTTCTTTTTTTGTACTGTCTTTGTCTGGTTTTAGTCTCAAGATAATACTAGCTTCATCATGTGAATTAGTAAGTTGTCTTTCCTCTTTGATTTTCTGGAAGATCCTGTTTAGAATTGGTGGTGATTCTTCTTTAAACATTTAGTAGAATTTTTCAGTGAAATTGTTTGTACCTGAAGATTTCTTTTGGGGGAGTTTTTAAATTACAGTTTCAATTTTCTTGGTAATTATAGGGCTATTCAAATGATCTATTTCATTGAGTGAGTCATGGTAGCTTGTGGGGGTTTTCTGAAGAATTGGTTTATTTTGTCTAAGTTGCCAAATTTATATGTGTAAAGTTGTTTATAGTATTTATTTCTTTGTTATCTTTTTAATGTTTACAGGGTCTGTAGTAATATCACCTGTTGCATTATTGATATTGGCAACTTGTGTCTTCACTTTTTTTTCTAGTCTTGCTAAAGCTTTGCCAATTCAATTGATCTTTTCAAGAACAAACCAGCTCTTTGAATAAGTGATTTTCTTTATTGTTTTTCTCCTTTCAATTTTATTGATTTCTGCTCTTATCTTTATGATTACATTCCTTCTGCTTGCTTTTGTTTTATTTTGCACTTCTGTTTTTAGGCTTTGAGATGGGAGCTTAGATTACTGATTTGAAACTTTTCTCATTTTCTAATTTAGTACTTTAGCTGCGTACCATACATTTTGATAGTTGGATTTTTATTTTCTTTTAGGTCAATATAGTTCATAAAATATTTATTTCAAATATTAAGGTGTGGAAACAATCCAGGTGCCCATCAATACATGAGTGGATTAATAAATTGTGATATATGTAAAGCATGGAGTACTATTCAGCTTTAAGAAACAATGGTGATATAGCACCTCTTGTATTTTCCTGGATAGAGCTGGAACCCATTCTGGGGGACTACAACAATGGGGTTTTGTAGTGGGGAAGAGAGACTGGGTTTAACTCTGAATAAAACAAAGACAAGTGGATATTTATAGCCAAGGAGCACAGTGGGGGGTCAGTGGACAGAAAATTGCTAAGGAGTAGGATAATTCTTTGCTAGACTGTCCTAATTGGACTTTTACTGAAGGCAGGCCAGGTTGATAAGATACTAAGTGTGGGGGGATGAGGAATTTGATCAGATATCAAGCAAGGGTGGGGAATTTTTGCTAAACTGACTCAGCACGATTCTTGCTACAATTGGGCTAAGGGCAGAGCCTAAGATCAGGAACTAGCCAGAAAGAGGGCTCAGAGAAGACTGACTCACGTTTGCTTAAAGGAGAGAGTCTTTTTCAACATAACACTCCCTTCAAAGTCTGGTACAAGAACACAAAATCAAACACCTCATTCTTCTGCAGCAAAACATGAATATTCATGCTAAGTAGGTTAAAGACTATAAAGATCATTACTGCAGTTCATATAACTTATGAAGATCTTTTCTGATTTTAGAGCATTCTATGATTTAGGAATCGTGGGCTTATTTCACCCAAGTGTGTTTCAGGTTGGTTATCACATAGGCATCTTGGCAACTTGGTCTCAACCACATCTGACTTGATGCAGTGATAATAGCTGCAAAGCCTCCTGCAGACATTTGAGTTTGTGTTCTCTGTGTCCTTAACCAGTTTAAACTCTTCTAAAGATATTGAGTAATTTCCTGCTTTATCTCTTTGTTATTTTCCTAGTGACTGACTCATTGGGAAATAGTTTACTTTAAAAATCTGGCATTTAGTTTAATATAGGAATGTCTCTGCTAACAATGTCCTCCTCTATCCTTAGATGAAGATGAGGAGAGTGAGGAATCGAGTGAAGAAGAATCCAGCCTTGAGAGTGATGAGGATGAGTCTGGATCTGAAGATGAGGTTTTCGATGATTCTATCTGCCCATCAAGTAAGTCGGATAAAACCATGTGTTCTCTGTGAACTGTGGGGATGGATTGACAATACTGAGAAAGCCCTTTTTTGTTTCTCAATCCTCTGATAATAAAATTTAAGGAAACTGTGGTTGAAAATGTAGGAAGTATAGTCTAATGAATACTTTTTTTAAAGTATAAGGATATTTATTCATTCATTCAACAATGTTGAACTTCTACTATGTGCCAGGCACTTATCCGGTGTTAGGAACGCATCAAAGAAGTATAAAACAAACTCTCCCACCTTCATGAGCTTACATGCTAGTGGAAGAAGACAATAAATATGATAAGTAAATTAAACAGAGTCTTAGAAGGTGTTATATGCTATGGGAAAAGAAGTAAAGGGAGTTTAAGAGTGGAGGTGGGGAGGAGAGGTTACTACTTCAAATAGCATGGCCAAGGAAAATGTTAATTCTTCTGGGGGCTTTCTGGATAATTTATTATCTGTCCCCTTTGGCAGCTGTTTATGAGTGACAAATGAAATAATCTGCAGACAATCGGCAGTTGAATCAGAGTTATTATAAATTATGTAGCAACTGTCATTTCACAGAGAAACACCAGATAGTAATTTTTATATATTTTTAAAATTTTTTGACAAACTCATTCAAATATTTGTATTCCAAATCTGTTTTGTAAGGGCAATTTGTACCAGTTTCTTGGAAATGGTTGGTGATTTATATTCACTATTTTCACCTAGTCTGGTGCAGCCAGACCAATACTCTTACAGTCTTAATAGATGAATGGTTTAGTAGAGAAAAAACAAATTTCTCTGGTCAGTAGTTTGTTTTTCTAGACATTTCAAATAAAGTTTTAGTTAAGCCTTTAAAGTTTAGTTTCAAATAAAGTTTAAATCTTGTTTTACTTTTGAAAACAAGAATCTTCTTAAAATCATAATATTTTTGAGTGAAATAGAGCATAAAAACCTTAAAATACAACTTGTTATTTTACAGCAGGATTAAATGGCTTGAACAATGACTCACAGCTAGCATAGTGGTAGAACTAGGCTAGAACTAAAGTGCCTACACTCCATTTTAGTATTCTGTTTTTACACTCTCTATCACTTGGTGGATACATGTGGCTCTTAGGGTAATATGGTGGAAATAATAGAGAGATAATGCACTTGAATACCATTCTGTCATGTTATGTCACCTCTCTGAGCCTTAGGGTCTTCACCTAAAATGGAAAAGAATAGTTCCTACCTTGCAGGGTGCATGAGCCGTGAGTGAGTACAAAAGGGCCTCGCACAGAGCCTGGCTCAGAGCATTGCTCAGAATGTCATACTAGTATCATTGTTGTTAATACTACCATAGTTATTAATACTGTTATTAAATTCCACATGGAACAGTGGAGCCATACGCGTAGTAAAAGCTTGCTAGAGTGGTTCCACAAATAGCCACTACTAATTCTGAAGCTCCAAAGTTAGTACTTCTAGCACTACCACATTCCAAAACAAACCGGGCTGCTTTTTAATTTTAATTCTCTTTTCAGATTGTGATATCGCTCTTTTTGAAATGGCCCTTCAACTTCGAGAGAAAAGGCTGGACATTGAGGAGGCCTTAGTTGAAGAGAAAAAAATTGTTGATAACCTCAAAAAGGAATATGATGCAATGTCCAAAAAAGTATGGTGGTCTGCGTACTGATTTATCCTCTCTCAAAATGCTACACATCCTACTTGTTTTAATATTACCAATGACAATGTTAGGATTTCTCCTCAGAAAAGAAACGTTTCAAATGTCATGGCCAGTTTTTTTCTCCTTAAGCACAGTTGTGGCAGGGCCATTGCTCTTTTGTTGATTATACTGTTTATCTCAGTCATTGGTCTCCAAACTCTTTTGATGATATTATTCTATAAGGAAAAAAAAAAGCTCCTCCCCTACAATAACTGTATATATATTTTATTTTAATGTCTATGTTAAAAATATATATACATATAATACATAATATATATTATAAATATATACAAATATATATTTTAAAATATATACTGTATATATATTTTATTCATGAACTATTATACTAATATATTCTGTACTTTATGAAAAGCTCACAAAAACAGAAATTAAAAAGAATGAGATAAAAGTAAATAGAAATACAAAGTCGTATGTTATTCTGCACCCCATAAATCCTTTTGTCAATTCTCTGGGTGCATGATTCTCATGTTGGAGACCACTAAGCTCAACTTCTGGTATAATATTGAGTGATTTCTGCTTTATCTGCTCATTTTCCCTCTTAGGTACTCTTATCTAGAGCAACATCACTTGATTAATATTTGGAAATATTTTTGATAAATTTTTTTTTCTCCTCTTGCAAATAGAAAATGATTTGGAAAACTTTCCGGTTTTCTAGGAGATGAAGGATGTGCTTTAGAAATACTGTAATTAGTAGTTTCATTGCTTTAAAAGGCTTTTTTCTTTAATTTATTGCGATCATTATGACCAAACAAGATTCCCACCATACTAACAAAGACATTCCACGCTGAGGGCCGCTATTCATGCAGAAAATAAAAGGAAGATGAAGACATGTTTTCTGAGCCCTTATTCACCAAAACTTTACAACTCTGGGGACATAGAAACAATTGAAAAAGTGGTGTGGATCATAACATCATAATTTGGCAGAAAAAAAATATACATTTTCTGGGTTGCACACGGGAACTGTGCACTTCATCACAGCCCAACAAAGGAAGTCCTGCTTGTGCTTTACTTCCTCCTAACATGCCTTCATTTACCACCTTAGGTATGTGTTCGTTGGATCTTGTCACCATTTCACACATGGGGTTTTCTGCAGGTAAAAATCGTGGCGACTAATCTGAATGCAGCCGAGGAAGCCCTGGAGGCTTATCAGCGAGAGAAGCAGCAGCGGCTGAATGAACTGCTGGTTGTGATACCGCTCAAGCTCCACCAGGTGATGCGAATGGAGGGCTCGCCCCCCCCACCCCCCACCCCCGTCTGAGCAGAAGAGTCTTCACGCCCAAGCTTTTCCAGATAAATATCCATGAATCACTAGAGGGGAGAATCATGGTCCTTTGCTGATAATTCTACCTGTAGAATGACACCCAAACTTTTCTTGCCCACTGTCAGATTGGTATAAAAGAGTAACATCAAAACATGCATAATCCCCCCTGGGGCCCATTATCACTTTGAAAGTCCAGTCACGTCAGGTCTGGAGAAATGAGGAGCTGTGACTTAAGAATGGAATGTCCTGGAGGTTGAAGCCTTGGGTCTCACACACATGTCCCTCCGTTTCACACCATCTGTAAAAAGACAAGAACTAATGATGCAAGAATGATCACTTAATCTCTACTCATTATTGAGGGAGGTAAAGACAAAAGGAAAATTCTTTCTCTTTTTCCCCACTCTGTTCATTTCCACTCTCTATTTGAATTGCAACATATATTAAGTTTCAGGAATATGTAACAGTGAGAGAAAAGGCTCATTGTATCTTCCTCTGTCAGGTTAAGAGAAGAAGCTGTGCTTTAACAACAACAAAAAAAAACCCTCTTGTGCTTTCTATTACCTTACATTTAGTTTGTTTCTTTGTCAATTTTGTCTTTGATTTTGATTGGTTTTGTTTTTGCAGATAGAGTATGTGGTACTTGGAGAAATACCTAGTGATCTTTCTGGTACATTGGTCTTCTCAAACCAGTCCTTGGGACGGCTGCAAGAAAGAATCGTACAGCTCCACGAGGAAAATTGCAAGCAACAAAAACTTAACAGAGAATGGAGGGAGAGACGTAAACTGCTGGTTCGAGAAAAGAGGGAGATGGCAAAAACTATAAATAGTGAGTATCTCAGCCCATGGCCTGCCTAGTAATATTTATTGGTAAGAGAGGGAAGTATCAAGCGACATAGTTTCAAACCGCGAAAACAGTAATCAGATCACCTTTGCAGTTTCCTACTTACCGTTTCTCCTAACACCATGAAAAGATCACTCTGCTGTGTTAAAAGGAGAAATCTTTTATCACAGAATCTGCTTCTCTTTGTATGTGATTAAGATGTAGAATAATATAATAACCCATGTACCCACTACCCAGCTTAAGAAATAAAACATTGAAGATACAATTGAAACCCCTTCTCTTTCTAATACTATTCTGCTGCTCTTTCCCCAGGGGTACCCCCCAGATATGTGAGCGTAGATATGTATGTATCCACTCACAATGTATAGAACTACCTTGCGTATTTTTAACTACGATGATACTTATATCAATTTATGGTTCAGTTTATTAAACCAATTTTTGAGTTGTCCATATTGCTACAGATAGTTTATTCATTTTAATTATAATATTCCATTGTATGATATAAAAGTTTACTTCTTCAGTCTCCTGTTTATGGATATTTCTAATTTTTCGTTATTATACACAGTGTTACAGGAAACCTTCTTGTAAACATCTCCTTGTGCACATGTGTGAGAAGGTGACTCCCTGGTACTGGGATCTCTAGGATACAGGGAGATTTGTACATTTTTAGCTCTCCTGGATATTGCCAAGTTGCCCCCCAAAGTTGTTGAACCAATTTATGCTCCCCCCATAGTGTGTGAGAATTGCCCATGAGCCATGTTATCATGAATGCTTGGTATTATCAGACTTTAATATTTTTCCAGTCTGGTGGATGTTAAATGTTAAATGTCTGGTTTTTGTTCACATTTCCTTGACTGCTGGGAGGTTGAACATCTTTACATACATTTATTTGCCGTTTGTTTCCTTTTCTGTAACTTGCCTGTCATATCCTTTGCCCATTTTTCATTTCTATTTTTTATTTGTTTTCTTATTGATTTTTAGAGAGTCTTAAATATATTCTTTTTATTTATTAAATGTACTCCAAATCTTTTTCTAGTTTGTGGCTTGCCTTTTTACTTTGTCTAGTGTATCTTCTTGAAATACAGATGTTTTAAATCTTAATATAGTAAATTTTATCCATCTATTTATTTATGGTTTGTGCATTGTGTGTGTGTTTGTGTCTTGTTTAAGAAATCCCTTCCTATTTTGAGATCATAAAGATTTTTTTGATCCTGCAATTCTGTTACTGGTATCATATCCAAAGGAAATGAAATTAGTAAGCAGGCCGTGGAAGAGACATCTGCACTACCATGTTCATTGCAGTATTATTCATAATCACCAAGATAACTAAGTGTCCATAAACTGATGAACGAATGAGAAAATGTGATATATATACACAATGAAATACTATTTAGCCTTTAAAAAGAAGGAAATCCTATCATATGGAACAACATGGATGAACCTGGAGGACATTATGTTAAGTGAAATAAATGAGGCACAAAAAGACAAATATGGCATGATCTCACTTATATGTAGAGTGTAAAAAAGTTGAATTCAAAGAAACAGAGTACAGTGTGGTTACCAGGGGCTTTGTTGGCAGGGGAGGCGGTGGTTGGGGAGATACTGGTCGAAGGATACAAAATTTTAGTTAGTTAGGAGGAATATGCCCAAGAGATCTATTGTACAGTGTGGTGACTATGGTTAATAACAATGTATTATACTCTTAAAAATTGCTGAGAGGAGATTTTAAGTGTTTTCACACAACAAAAAATATAAGTTTGTGAGGTAATGCATGTTAACTTAGCTCAATTTAGCCATTCCATAACATATACATATTTCAAAACAACATGTTGTGTACTATAAATATATGCAATTTTTATTTGTCAATTTAAAACAGATATTTTTTCTATAGTAGTTTTCTTAACATTTGTGTTTTTAAGCCAGCTGGAATCGAGGTATGTAAGATGCATAGTGCAAAGATAATTACCTTTTAAAATAATTTTTATAATATTTGATAAGTGGAACTTATGTGTAAGTAATGGAATATTACAACAAAATGAATCCCGTGAACTCACCACCCAAGTTATTGACTATTGTCAATCCTGTAGCATCTACCTGTGTGCATTCTCTCTGTCCCATTCTCTGCTCACACCCGAAGATAGCCACTATTCCCAATTTTGTCTTTAGCATTCTCTTTCTTTAAAAAAAAATAGTTTTAACACATTTATATGTATTTCTAAATAATATATTGCTTTATAAATATACCATATGTAGCCTTTTGAAACATACTTTTTCATTTAATATTATATTTTTAAGAGCAGATGTGCTATTGCATGTGGCTGTGGTTTATTTTCATTTTTGTAAAATATAGTATCATGTGAGTATACTAAAATTTATTCATTCTTCTCCTGACAATGGGTATTTAGATTGTTTCAGGTTTTTTTGCTTTGATAATTTGGCTACGAAAGTTCTTGTAAGTACAATAGCTGGGTTGTAGGGTATAAAAGTGTTTATCTTTAAAAGATAATGCCAACTTGTCTCCCAGAAGTTTACAATCCAATCAACAGTACATAAGAGTTTCCTTTGAGCTATATACATACATCATACATCACTGAAAATACATAATCTTACTAGGCTTCAAATTCTTGCCAAATCAGAAGATATAAAGTGGTAACTCATGTTCTTAATTTGTATTTCCTTAACCACTAATGGGGGTAAGCACTTTTTGTATGTTTTTGAGCCTTTAATGTTTCCTATTTTATAAAATGCCTATTCATGTATTTTGTTCATTTTTCTATTGATTTGTTTGCCTTTTAAAAGATTGATATGTAGGAATTAATTTTTTTATATTAACCTTTGTTGGTTATGTGTTTTTCAAATATCTTCTCCTGTTTTAGTGTTTTCACTTTTATGGTAGCTTTTGATGAACAATAACTGCCTGATTTTAATTTATCGATCTTTTATTGTAGGCTTAATTTTTTTTTTTTTTTTTTTTTTTTTTGAGATAGGGTCTTGGTCTATTCCCTGGGCTAGAGTGCAGTGGTGTCATCATAGCTCACTGCAGCCTCAAACTTCTGGGCTCAAGTGCTCCTCCTTCCTCAGCCTCTTGAGTAGATGGGACTACAGGCATGTGCCACCATGCCTGGCTAATTTTTCTATTTTTTGTAGAGACAGGGTCTCACTGTTGCTCAGGCTGGTCTCAAACTCCTGACTTCAAGTGATTTTCCTACTTTGACCTCCCAAAGTGCTAGGATTACAGGCAGGAACTACCATGCCCAATCCCTAGGCTTAATAATTTTTAAATTTATTTTTTAAGTTGTGATAAAATGTATATAATGTAACCTTTACCATTTTAACAATTCGTAAGTAGGCAGTTTGTTAGCATCAAGTACATTCACATTGTTGTGTAACCATCACTATATCCATCTTCAAAGCTTTTTTTCATTTTTCCGAAGTGAACTCCATACTCATTAAACAATAATTTCCCATTTCTCTCAACCCCCAACTCCTGAAAACCACCTTTCTACTTTCTGTCTCTCTGAATTTCACTACTCTAAGTACCTCATATGAGTAGAATAAAGATTCTTTATCTTTTTTTTACTGGCTTATTTTATTTAGCATAATGTCTTCCAGGTTTATCCATGTTTTAGCATGTATCAGAATTTTCTTCATTTTTAAGGCTGAATAGTATTCCATTATAGTATGGAATTATTCCATTATAGTATGCCACATTTTGTTTATCCACTCATTTGTCAATGGACACTTGGATTGCTTCCACCTTTTGGCTATTGTGAATAGTGCTGCTATGAACGTGGGTGTACAAATATCTATTCGTTTCTCTGCTTCCAATAGTTTTGGGCATACACCCAGAAGTGGGCTTGCTGGACTACATGGCTTAGAAGTGATGGGTAACACTGCAGTTAGCTTGTTGTTGCCTTTCTCCATTCCTAGACCCCATGGGGAAGGAGAGGAACGCCTACAACGTGGGGGTGGGGAGGGGTAGGTTCTTTCCATTCCAGGGAGGGCACAGCTCATGGCCAGTGGGAAGGTGGGTGGTGAGTGTTCCAGAAGCCTGTGTCCCCAGTGGTGGTAGGTAGCCTAATCAGCTTGGGAGAAGGACATTGGGCTGGCTTCACAAGGGGAATGGCAAGGACCAGAGTACATGTCCTAGTATATGAGGCTACCAGGGGAGAGGGCACCCCCTTATTTGGGGCTACTTGGGGGGAATCAAGGTTCTTACTAAGAGGGGCCCAGCAGGCAGCCACAGGGTAGCACACATGCAAATAATTTGTCCATCATTGCATTTGCATCACTGATTACTATGGCCACTACACTATGCTAGTCCATGGGGCACTCCTCACATAGGATAGAGAGTGAATGGCCCCTGCCTGGATTATGCAAAGTAGCAGTCATGCCAATTATACTATTATACTTAATTATAACAATTTGTCTGAATACACATTTCTGCACTATAACAGAATTGCCAGCCTGACAACATAGTGAAACCCCATCTCTACAAAAAATAGAAAAATTAGCCCAGCACAGTGGCACACTCCTGTAGTCCCAGCTGCTCAGGAGGCTGAGGCAGGAGGATCTCGGGAGCCCAGGGGTGTGAGGTTGCAGTGAGCTATGATGATGCCACTGCACTCCAGCCCAGGCAACAGACCAAGACCCTGTCTCACAAAAAAAAAAAAAAAAAAAAAAAAAAAGCATGGTTTCATCTTGTTACACCTTAGGGCCTTCAAACTTCATTTAGGGGACAAGGGCACAGTCTGGTGACTGAGAAAGTCTTGTTGCAAGACCATATTTTCTTGGAGAGCTCAAGCCCCACAAGAGGAATTTTCTCCTAGTGTTCTGGTGTTTTCACATTGGAGAAAGACAATAAACAAGAGCAAAAGATATTGCATGTTATTAATATATGGAGGTAATTGCTAAGAAGAAAAATTTAAGGTAGACTGAGAAAGAGAGTGCTGAGGTCCACAGGAGACAGGGGAAGGCTCTTTGGGAAGGTGACAAACCTGGTCAGATGGGGTTCTCCAGCCTCAGCGTCATGAAATGAGTCTCACTAGTCTCACAGCTTTCAGAAGTGGGCTGGGAGGGGTGAGTCACGTGGCTCTCTGGGGGAGAGCAGTCCAGACAGAGGGGGCTGGGATGGGGGTGACCTTGGCATGTGTGAGAAGCAGAGAGGGGCCAGTGTGTCTGCAGTGGAGCACGTGAGCTGGAGAGGCACGGGCAGGAGGGAGGCAGGAGGGAGAGATCCAAGCGCAGGCAGGCCACCCAGGCCCTTGGGCAGGACTTCATTTTTACTTGGAGTAAGATAGAGACGTCTATGAAGTGCCTGCTCTGCTCTTAACACTAGATGCTATAAAGCTCAATAATTTTAAAAAATTGAAAAGTTCATAATCCAGCTGGAGCCTGCTAACAGTCTGATGGGGGGCAGATCTAAGCATGTGAGCCAGTTGGGAAAAATAAGTCAGTTTTACACAGGATTTTGAAGATGAAAAGACAGTGCTGAAATGGGCATTTAAATGAGAAAAGCATCAGGCAAAAAGTCACAGAGGAAAAATTGACTGGTAACATAAAATCTTTTACTATCTTGCAAAAGCCGTTCCCTAGAATTTTGCTGTTATAGGTTGTTCATTTAATAATAATGCCTGTCTTCTTTTAGAAATGGAAGACACAGTCCGTCAACTCATGGTCAGCAAGTTTGGCCGAGTGGTAGACCTAGAAGCCCTTCAGACGCTTTCTGTTAATACTACACTTGAAGAACTGAAGATCAGAAAACTTCGAAAGGAGCTATCGAATGCAAAGGAAATAAAGATGTGGGAGGTGAGGAGGAGAAGGGCAGGTGGTTGAATCTGGGCGGAAGTGAGAAATCCTGGCGAGCTGTCAGTGGTTCCTGGGAAGCGCCTGCGCAGTTGAGCCGGGTCTGTGAGCTCCGCTGGGCTCCGCCAGCATCTGAGGCCTGTTTCGGCTTCCTCACTGTTCACTTAGTTGGAGGGACTTGTCTGTCTTGTAGGGAAAGCACCAGCGATGGGTTTTGGAGGTCAGATTGCATATAAACATGATGCAAAACGGATGAAAGATTATAGAGAGATCCACTTCTAGGCCTACATTAATGTACAAATGCTCTGAGAGTGTTAAAAATGGAACTGCTATCTTCTGAGAATTCTATTATTGTATAGCTTTTGCATGCTGTTCCAATTTGGAAATTACAAATCATCTCTGAGTAATACATTTTATAACCATGCATAGACTGTTTGGCTGGTAGGGTCTTAGAACCTGTTAATGCCTACATATTGTCCCTGAGCCGTAAGATGAGAGTGCCTGGTTCCAGCCTGATTCAGAGATAGGAGCTTTTCCAAAGATTTAATAAGCTCACAAATCATTATGACCTCTCCGATTTCTTGTCTTATCCCATCAACAGTTGCGGTAGGAGGAGAGGTTCCTAAGTGCTATCTTGTCCAATGGCCCTGTCTCATCTTTGCTAATCCAAGATTTACCACTGTACTTTGAAGAAGCAACTTATTTAAGTGTTCATCTTAATGGAACTGGTCCCTATCAGAGGACTTTTGGAGATAATCTGTGCAATCTAAAATGATTTGGAGGAATAAGAGAGCAAAAGAAAGCCATTATAAAGATGTGTGGCCATTCAAGCCACCTACCTTAAGGATTGTGGGCCAACACTGGGGAAAGAGCTACATATGAAAGTTGGCCCCTTAAATCATCATCCTTCCTTTTACGTAATGAGTACCAGCAATCATTCTGCATATTAGTTTCATTCCTCACCCATACAGCAATCTGTATCTATCTTATTTCTACCTACAAATATCCTTGAGCATACTTACATTCTTCTTCTCTTTAATCAAACCAGACCCAGTGCAGTTGTTCCTGGCCGCATCTTCCTATTGGCTTTTGATGGCATTTTGATATGTGCACAGTGTGCTCCATTTGCCTAGTGATTTTGACCCAACCTGGACACTCATTTTCTCTGTCTCCTCACTTATTAATCTATTTTGCGTCTTCCTGCCCTGGTAGGAAAAGATTGCTCAAGTGCGATGGGAACTAATGATGAAGACAAAAGAACACACCAAAAAGCTTCAGCAGATGAATGATTTATGTATCGAAAAGAAGAAACTTGATTCTCGGTTGAATACACTACAGAACCAGCAGGTGTGTTCCTTTTCTTCAGACCCTTTTTCAGAATTGAGGAAGTTCTGTAGAGGTGGCTATTCACAAGCATGTCAAGTGCTGATATTTAAACAAACCTTGACCTTGGACCACTTCCAGGCCATCTGTATCAGCCACATTACAGTGGGCCTGAGGCACTGTATTGAATGCCTTTGAGTACCATGAACTTATGTAAGTACAGTCTTCAGCAGTGGTCCCCAACCTTTTTGGCACCAGGGACCATTTTCATGAAAGACAATTTTTCCACTCACTGGGATGGGGGTGGGAGGGATGGTTTTGGGATTATTTAAGAGCATTGCATTTATTGTGCACTTTATTTCTATTATTACATAGTAATATATAATGAAATAATTATACAACTCACCATAAGTTGAGGAACCCTGATCTATGGGGTTTGCCTTGCTTCTAGAGAGGGACGTTATTTAGGTATAAATAATGATGCCAGTATACTCCCTGAGTTTGGTGTCAAACATCCATTTCCAATCTGTTTATTTCATTTGACCTGAAGTGGGCATCTTGAATTGTAGGATCTTACATGTTACCTTATTTAAATGCTTGTTACTTTTTGTGGATTTCAACTTGCTGTTATACAAATATTAGTGAGCCTAACATAGTACTCAATACATAGTATGTGGTGAATGATACTTATTTAATAAGTGTTTACCTGACTCAAGCCTTGCCTTCTGGAGAACCTAACACCTATATGGCATATTCTAAACTATATGTTACATACTTACACTATGATTTGCAAAAATGCCAGTAGCTTCTCTTGGACTTCTTTGCTTTATATTTTCTTTAAGCACCCTGGAAATTCTAAGCCAGGTGTTCTCAGAGTATGGTCCCCTGAAGAACAGCATCAGCATCACCTGGGAAGTTGTTTGAAGTGGAAATTCTTGGGCCCCACCCCAGACCTACTGCATCAGATGCTTGGTGCCCAGCAATCTGCCTTAACAAGCCTTCCCGGTGATTCTGATGAATGCTAGACTTTAAGAATCCCTGGCCTAAACAAAAGTCCCAAAGTAAGAAAGAATACTGTTTATTCTGTGAAGGGTGAATAAGAGGATTTGGGAAGTTTATAATTAGAAATTAGATATGAAAGAAAGGCAAAAATTTGAATATCGAGGGCCTTTTATCCACTGGAGAATTTTTGAGTGGAGAATCAAAGCAGTAAGGTTAATGCCTAAACAAAATCTTCACAGACTAAGCAGTCAGCAAACATTTGTTGACTTGATGTGTTTTGATAAGTCCAGATGCATTGGTGAGGAAAGGGCTTGGAGGTGGGTGATCAGTTGAATGGGAAAAGAAATTAGTAGTATATGTTCTTTATATGGTGTATCTTTATATAATATCCTTACATGTATAGTTTCCTTACATGGGATACCACATTTCCCCAAAAATAAGACAGGGTCTTATATTTATTTTTCCTCAAGAAGACACCCTAGGGCTTATTTTCAGGGAATGTGTTATTTTTTTTAAGTACGGTACAACAATCTACATTTATTCAAATATAGTTAAGTCGTCTTCTTCTGGAACATCATCATAACTCTCCAAACCCCGTATTCCATCCTGAATTTCTTGCGACTCTATTTCCTTTAGAACCATTGGCCCCAATCTCTCATGTCAAGCAATAGAGCTCTCCTGGGGCAGATGAGAAGGGCTGCCCATCTTCTTTACCGCTCCGTGACGAAATACAAGGGTTGTGCAGATACGCTGTGTAGCCAAGCCCATCACTAGGTCTTATTTTCGGAGTAGGGCTTCTATTGTGCAAATGCTTAGGAATCCTGCTAGGGCTTATTTTATGGGTAGGTCTTATTTTCAGGGAAACACGGTATCTCATTTAATCGCCAAAACACTACTTTCCAAAGCTCAGAGAAGTCAAGTAACCTGCTCAAGCTCTCAGAGCTGATGCATAGTGAAGTTAATTTTTAAACCCAGGTCTGTCTGCCTCCATTGATTCATACCATGTGATCAAGGCGTGAACTGGGATGTAGTTGGTAAAACAAAAAAGCCAATGTCAAAAGATATTTCAAAGCAAGAATAGCCAAAATTTGGTTGAATATGGTGAGGAGAATGAGGGGAAACTTAAGTGATTTCAAATTGACCACCTGGAATGATACAGCATGAGCTGGTATATCAGGCATGCTTTTAGCTACAAGTAACCAAAAGCCCCACTAAGAGTGGCTTGAACAAATAGCAGTCCTTTTTCTCACTTGACAGAAACCTGGAGGGGGATGGCTGCAGGTTTTAGTGTCTGGGCCCCTGATGTCAGGGCCAGTATCTCTGATTCTCAGTGTACACTTTAAAGTCTCAACACAGCTACTCCAGCTCTTCGTTTCACACCATGTGCCAGTCTCTTGTGTCCCTCTTAGTGCAAAAGTGTTCTGATTACATCCACTTAGCCACCCCTAGCTGCAAGAGAAAATGGGTAGGATTCGTGTTTAGTTTTCACAGCCTCTAAAATAAAGGTGAGCAGGGGAGAAGAGGCAGAAGGGTACTGAAGAACCCTTGCTTATTACGAAGGTCTGCCATAGGAAACAGGGGTAATGGAAAAATCATGGAATTCTGGCTTCAGACAACTTTTTGCAACCCTACTTCCAGCCCTTAATAATACAGTGACTTGGGCCAGTTCATAGATCTCCTTGAGTCTAGCTTCCTTATCTGTGAAACTGGATTAACAACATTGAGTTCAGAGTTGTGAGGATCCGATGAGAGCGTACGCAAAGCACCGTGCACTGAGGGGGCACTAGGTCAGTGTCATGTCCTTCCTTTAACAGATGCATTCCTGTACTCACACCTTACTGAGCACCTCCTATGTAACAAGCACTAGGGCAGGTACTGGGTGCACTGGTGAGACTCAAGTCATATGGGGTGCTATCTCAAAAAGGCACAAGATCTAGCAGGAATGATAGCTATCAAACGAGCATCTAGGTCAGACCATATGAAATTGCCATTTTTTAAAAGCTAAATGGTCAAATATTTAATTTTTTAATTATAATAATGTATACTTATGATAGATGTTTGGATAGAACAGGGAAGAGTAGATTCTAACCTAGTCCATTGGTCAACCTAGTGCATGGCTCCCTGAAAGTGATATCGGAAGCGTGAGCAGGAGTTGGCTGGACGGGGAGAGAAATCAGATGAGGAAACAGAACCAAAATATGGGCTGTGTAGAAACAGGAAGACATACCTTACCTTTCATGATTCCAGAGATGAGCCCTCTAGGTGAAGGGTGACTGAGAGCTAGCTTAAAGTGCTGCTCTTCCAACGGGATTTGCCTTTGAAGAGTTCATTAGTACAGAGGCATACATTTTAATGGTGGGATTCTCGCAGAGGAATTGAAGGCTCCTTAGATTAAGGAGCAGGAGCTGTTTAAACTGATTGATTGTTAGGCTGGCACTCCTAACAGATACAGAGTATAAGAAGAGGGAAATTTTCACATCCCAAATGATGCTTAAACATTTTCTTTCACCAGGGCAATGCCTTCCAGGGCCTTCGGAAAGCAGATATCTTGGCAAAGGAGAAGATTACGGAATTGATCCAAGCCCAGGCAGAAAGGATTTCAGCCTTAAAGGAGGAGATTACTCTTCTGCGTAAGAAAGGTGGCCTTATTCTCCCACCCATTCGGCCCTCACAAGAGAATGAGATGGGGCCCACAGACCTTTGAGTTTGCTGTTTTTTTTTTCAAAACCCATCCAAAATTTTCGATATAATTCACAGAAGTTCTGTTTCCTTATCGCCGGCAGCAATCCTATTCTTTTAAGGTGAACTTACCCTAAAAGTCTAAAAACAGATCCAGTCGTGCAGTTTTAAAAATTTCTCTCCAATTTGGTTATCTTAGAAGTGAATGAAGCACCCAACATTTAATTATTATAGAACTGAACCATATTAGATGTTTGGGACCTACTATATATTATAGATTGAATATGAAGTGTTACAAAACTATATCTCACAATTGCAAGAAAGCATCTGTCATATATTTTGTTTTAGGAAATTTCGATTTTCAGGTATTCTGAATTTTTAGCCATTGGCAAGAAAAACTATCATTCAACAGTCCACGAGAAAACTTCCTTTTCTTGATACTTGCATCCTTAGAAAATAAACATTGATGTTATTTAGTATTCCCTAAGAGAATGCAAGAAAAAAAGGCAAATTCTTTTGCCAACAATATCATAAAATAAGAAATGCAAATTTAAATTTTGGCAGAGTCAACTTCATAAAGCAGTTATTTGAAGGACTCAGGATTCAGAAAATGTAGACAGACATGGCAGAGCAGTTTGCTTTTGGTTGGCAGAAAGGAAAGTAACTTGCTTCCTGAATTGCCCCTGGTTTTTGTAGACTTCTCAGTTCTGAGTGGAGCAAAGGAGTGTCAGTTGCAAAATGGTCAACGAGGAGCCTTTTCTCTGAAGATTTTTGCAACTCCATCAGAATTCTAACTATTCCCCATAGTTTCTCATGTCCTGTGCCATTTTTTTTTCTTTCAGATTTTACTTGGGTCATTTACTGGTTTTGATACAAATCAGAAAGTAATGAAATAGATTTACATCCCTCTAAGAGATCATCTCTAACAATCACTTTTGATTCTGCATAACATTTTAAACTAATTTAAGAGTATCTAATTTAAGAGTAAACTAATTTTGGTTTGGGGATGAGTGATCATTGAAATTCATGGCTGCAACCATGGAAGAATGATCTCACTGACATTTGGAGTCCTGTTAGTAACACAGCGTAGCACTTTATATTCAGCGCTCTATGGGTCTATATTAATGAGCTACTCAACTGAGGCTATCCCAAGACAAGCTGGTCACTGAGAAGGAAAAGTGAAGAACGCAATAGTGCATAACTATAAAAAGCAACTCAGCAATACCAAGTCCTCCTACCCTGTGATTAGCCTGCTAACCTGTCTCCCCAAATTATAGACAGAACTTGTTTTGTTTGTATGTTAGAATATTCTTAGAGGTGGCCACTTGGTCTATTGTCTCTCTAAGATTCTTTTATATCCCTATTTAAGAGGTCAGAATAGTTTATTGTTTGTACCTGTTACTTTTAATTTCTGATGTGATTGCTTCTCTACTAGAGAGCACCCTTTTATCACTTTCTTTGCTGTATATCCTAAACTATATGTGCCTTTGAAGTGTTTTTAAAAATGTGTTAGTCATAGCTTTGAGTGTCTTATTTATTGCCATGTAAAAATTTATCCTAAAACTTAGCTTGAAACAACAAATTTATCTCACTCTACCTGTTTTCTCAAACCCCAGGGTTTCTGAATGTCAGGAATCTGGGAGCAGCTTAGCTGGGTGTCTCTGGCTCAGGGTCTCTCATGGAGTTGCAGTCATACTGGGAACTGGGGCTGCCACCATCTGAAGCTTGGCTGGAGCTGGAGGAGCTACTTCCAAACCCATGCACTTGGTGTTTGGCAGGGGGCTTCAGTTCCTCACTATGTGGGCCTCCCCATCGGGCTGCCCATAATAGGACTCTCCCAGAGGGAGTGATCCAGGAATGAGGGGAAGAGCAGGAGAGAATAACCCAGATGGAAGCCACAGTCTTTTACAACCTACTCTCATAAGTGACACTGCATCACTACTGCAAACCTGGTGTGATGTGGGAATACCTGATAGGGCTCACTGGGTGTCATGTGGGGCTGGCTACACACGAATAACTGCCTGGGTACAGATCTTAAGATCTTGAGGAGTTACAATCTATCCCCTTGGTACTTCTGAGAACCAGGAGAAGTTACCTAATCTTCCTTTGCTTCACTTGTTGTCTGACAAATGAGGAATCCATAAAAACTCTGAGGCTCCTTCTCATTCTGAAGTTCTGTGATTCTATATTAATTGCAGCAAAAATGAATTGAGTCTACAGAAGAGCCATGTGAAGGATTTCATTTGTATTTTAACTTAGAGTAAAACTAATCAGGATTACTATTTTTTCCCAAATTGAACTATACTATATCACCTATTAATTCTACAATTTTAGGGCTTCATTCATCATGTTTGGGATTTGACAACACTTAACACTCAATTATTTTATTTTTGGTAGCTTTAGTTTCATTTGTACTTGATTCCAGACTTAGTCTGGACTCAAGACTGAATCTTTGAGAAGTTAAGCTTCAAACAAAAGACCACGATTCACAATTGCACAGATGTGGAAGCAACCCAAGTGCCCATCAATACGAGTGGATTAATAAAATGAGGTATATGTATACCATGGAGTACTACTCAGCCATAAAAGACAATGGTAATATGGCACCTCTTATATTATCCTTGATGGAGCTGGAGCTCATTCCACTAAGTGAAGTATCACAAGAATGAAAAAACAAGCACCACATGTACTCACCAGCAAATTGGTACTAATTAATTAACACTTATGTGCACATAAGGAAGTAACTTTCATCAGGGATCAGCAGGCGGGAGGGGGGATGGGTAAATTCACACCTAATGGATGTGGTGCCCACGGTCCGGGATGGGCACACTTGTAGCTCTAACTTGGGTGGTGCAAATGCAATATATGTAACCTAAACATTTATACCCCTGGAAAAATTTTGAAATAAAAAAAAAGACCACAAGAGTTCAGCGTGTGCAGGAGGTGGCCAGGAGGTGAGGGAAAGCGTCCTGCTTGGTCACACTGCTGTCTGCCTCCTGCTGTGCTCTCAGCCTCACCTCTGAGGTGTGGCCCAGAATCAGCCTACAGCGAGTTACTTGTGGGTCAACTGTTAATATTCCTTGGCTATTTCGAACTCTTGTCCATAGTATCATGGAAGGTCAACCTCAGCACTGGAAGAAAAAGAAACTGTAGAGTCCAGTCCCTCTATGGCACCTTCAAAGTAAAAGAAGTTACTTGTTTCTCCCAAGTCAGCCTGTCCTATCACAGGCCCACCCTGCGAGGCCTGTGAGCCTCAGCTCAGCTCTGCACCCACCCCCATCAGCTCCCCAGCACCAGGTCTTACTCTTCCTTTAGCACTTTATAAAGCCTTTGCTGTCTAAATAGAAACTTTACAAAGGCCCTAGGATAAGAATTAACCAGAACCTAAAGAAATACAAAATAAAATGGATATCTGAGCTATTTCATTTTCTGGGCTGAAATGTAAAAGCCTGTTTTCCTAAACTTTTCCTTGTTTCCTGCAGTTGGCTAAGGTAAATATACACATTTATCTAATTTAACATGCCTCAGAAGTGCTTTTTCTGCCCCAGGACATTTTTTCAGGAGGAGGAGTTAAAGCCATTCAGGGCTATTGTGATTCCCTTGCTGTGCAGAAAGTGGTTTTACGTACCACTTCAATAAAAAATTTACCAGACTTCACTTGATGTAAGACAACTACCTTAGATCATCAAGGAGAAAAAATAAAGGGGACTTTTAAAGAGCCAGTGGGCTAAAAGGTCAGTGACAGAGTTGGGAGTGCCTGGATGAGCGAGGCAAAGACTGAGAGCAGCAGGCCTGCCTGCTCCAGGAAGTGACCTCTGTGCCCTCCACACCAGGTTGTGTCTGAAATCATCTTATTTCTTCTCTTCCCTGCTCTACTTTAATTTTGAAAAATATTTTTTAAATATTGCTTTCCATTTTTGAAAATCATGTTACATTTCCACGAGAGTTACCCCACATAGCTGTTTTATGGGAAAAGGGTACAAAAGTCTAAGGAAGAACAGGCGCTGCGTTCCTTCTGGCCAGCAGGGGGTGCACTTGTCCTAAACAGGCAAGAGTCTGACTGGATCCTCCGCCTTCTCTAGGATCATGTTTATCAAAATCTTTGTGATTAGAAGCCAGGGTCTGGCATGACTTAAAGAGAGTAAGTGTCTCAAGTGGCATTTCATCTGTAACCCAACATATCTGAAATCTAGAAAACACATCCCACCTCAAGACCAGCCCCCCCAAAAACGTGTTGAAGTGTGTTAAGTTTCTCATTGCAAGCTTCAGTCTCCATCCAGTTCCAGTTCTGCAGATAAAAAATGATAGAAGTTCAATTTAAAAAAGAATGTATGGTTGATCCTTTGGTTGGACAACAGTAAGCAAATGTTGGTTTTAAACTGGTGAGTCAACTACTCCAGCAGTGTTGGTGTATCTTTGGAAAGAACGGAAGTGAATTTATCACGCACGATGTGTTCATGTGTAGGTAGCATAGCACTCCACTAAATGGTATTTTGGAGAAAATATTTGGTCTTCAACACACACACCTATACGAAAAAGCTTTGTTTCATTCCTCAGTATGACCACGGCTTTACTGCAGGTCCAGTCAGTAAGAGACCTGGGAGGGACTCTGCCCTTCCTTGTCTGTTGTATAGCATCTCCCTCTTGGACTAAATAGTCAGTACATTTTGCATTAATCAAAACACAACTGGCATTCAAGGTTTAAAAAGGCAAAAGAGAGAGAGAGAGAGAAACAATTGATACCTCTTCCAGATCTCATCTCTTGATGGATGTGAAAATGCTACAAGCAGGTGGGTGTTTTCTTCAAACGCTCAAAGGCTGAATTCTAACATCCAGAGAAAATGCTGACTCATATATGACTAAGTTGAAGGTTACAGGGAAGACTAAACATTTATTTAGAAGTTACAGTGTTTGTTTTTACAAAGATACGCTGCCACAGATTATTGATTCTGGAAGGTTTGTTAATGCTTATAGTGCTGTACACATCTTAGTCTGTTCTCATGGGCATCTTAGGAAAACACTTCCCGTGGCTCCAGCTCCAGCCACCTTCACGGGTTCTCCAGGCTGTGATGCCGGGACCCTCCCTCTCCCTCGTGGTCATCGTGAACACTGAGCCGGGATTCTGCGGGATTCTGCGCCGTCGGCTTCTCCGTGGGCCTCCTGCAGCCTCCCGCGGTTGCAGAGGTTCCGAGTGAGGAGTCTGTGTTCCGGCCGGTCTGTGTTACTCGTTCCTGCTTGACTCCCGTTAATGTTGTGGCTTCTTTGTTTTCCCTCTTGTGCCTCAAAGGGGAGGATTCCTTATGTCTCTCCAGAATTATAAAAACACATATACATATATTTACAAGTGCATAAATATATAAATATGGCTATAATAGAAAAATAAATACCATTTTTTTCTCTTTCTCTTTAAAAAAAATGTATAGTCTTTCTGGAATATTGGCTTCTGCCTAAAGTGTGGGAGGTGGTGTTTCAAAGGACACATGTACCGGTGGGCTGGGAGAGAGCCGCATCCCAGGTTCCTGTCTTACGTAGGCCCCTGGGGGGTGCTGGGGACACCAGTCTCCTCTGCCCACTTGGCAGGAGTCAGAACTGTCCACCTCTTCAACTGGTACAAGGCCCAAGCAGCACGGGGGCCCTGCGGGGGAGAAAGAGTAGGAAACATTAACATCTAGACTGACTGAGACATCAACACTCAGTGGTACTGGGTCGACTCTATCCATGGTGGGAACCGGTTACGCTGTCCCTGAAGGGGGTTTATGCTCCCTCCAAGGTCTCCCTCCGACATGGGAGACGCAAGCACTCAGCCTGCACCCCAGCTGCATGTGAAGTCAACGGAGCCCACGAAACGCAGGAGGAAACCCTGCTCCTTCTTGATTCTGGCTGCTTGTCCCCACTTTGGTATGGCTGCTGGTTATTCACCCCAGATTGACGAGGTCCAGTTTTAATGATGCTGGGTCTGGCTCTAGGTCTTTTAGAGTTTAATCTCCCGGAGACACGGCCCAGGATCCACATGCGAATGGTCGTGCACACCAGAGGCTAATAAATATTAGCTAGTCCTCTGAGCCAGCCTGTGCTCTCACCAACCATCCACTAGCTTCCAAGACAGAGGGAGATAGTGGGATGAGGGTAGCATGATGGCCCCGAGCCCCTTGGAGAAAAAGTTCTGTGGAAGCACAAAGCCTTATGATGCTGTCTGTATGAACCTGGCTCCTTAAAATGACTGACGCAAACTTATTTCTTAATTAAGAGACAAGCCCCAACAAAGCAAGGTATTTTGGAGTGATTAGAGAATGCCTCTCTGTGTGATGAGATGCAAAAGGAATTTGTGAATGGTGTTGAGATGCAGAGACCAAAGGGCTTCTTTCTCTGAAATGGAGACGTGTCCTTATTCTCAGCCTTTGAGGCCCCCAGCTTGTAATGTTAGAGTAGGACCCACCCGGGTCACCCCATAGACCGACTGGGTCTTCAGCAGTGAAGCAGAGCGGCCAGCCACCCCCACGTCCCATCGTCTCTCCTCCAAATCGCTCCTGGGTGGCGGATGCCCACCTCATGTCATCCCCGCCTGTTCAGTTTTCCCACCGTGCCCCAGCACTGACCTGAGTGAAAAGGGGGGCCCCATGTTGCTTCCAGTCCAGGACACTCGGGGACACTCCTCATGCCTGACTGGCCCGTGGCAGCCGGCTGCTCCTGGAGGTGGCAGCAGTCTTGGTGGGGCTGGAGCAGCTGGTGAGTTGAGTCATCAGGCAGTGTGTATAAGAAAGAGCCCTCGTCCGGGCTAGACTTGGGCCCCCTGCATGACACGAGACCAGATGGGAGTGAGGTGGGGCGGCGGGGGCCGGGCCCCCGCACCTCTGTGGCTGCCTCCCTGTCTGAGGGCAGCAGGGCTCGGGAGGCCTCTGAGCATAAAGGGCACCACACCATCGTTTACACTCATAATTCTAGTCCATTTCCACGTTCCTCCACGCGAGAGGATGTGAGTGGAGCCGGGTGCCCAGGGGCCTGTGGGCAAAGTCAGATGTATGTGGGTGTTTCCGGCCTGCCTAGGGAGGGGGGTTCTGAGGAGCCAACCCACGCCCCCAAGCAGGAAGGACATCATAACTGCCAGCAAAACGACTACGCATTAGGGGAACGGCCAGCAGGGCAGGGGTGTCAGGTCTGGGGCCCCCTGAGTGCGGCACTGCTCCTGGGCTCTCGGGGACTGCCTTGGATCTAAGGGGCTCTGGGGCTTGGGAGTAAAAGGCAGGGGCGGGGAGGGGCCTGGTTACCTGATGAGCTGGTGACTCTGGGGGTCGAATCCATTGCCCAGAGCGGCCTGCCTCAGCAGGCTGTTGGTTTCACTTTGCTGCTCAAAAGGAAGAAGAACAAAAAGGTCATGTCAGGGAGTCCAGGTAACTTCCGGTGTTCGCTGGCCAACGGGATGACCTGTTCCTGACCCAAGAAAGCCCAGCCCAACAGCCCAGGAGGAGAGGTGAGAAAAGGACGCCCCAAGAGGCCGCCAGCCACTCCTTCCTCGGTGTCCCACGCCTGCTGCCCTCATACCCAGGAGCACGCTACCTGCTGAAGCTCCCGGGGGCAATGCTGCTGGGGTCTCACGCCTGGGCAGCCCACTGCCGCCGCGGGGCAGCCCCTGTTCACAGGTACCGCACCGCCACAGGCCCGAGCGCTGATGCCACTGAGGTAGGGCTGTCCGCTGGCCCGGTGGCCCGGGAGTCCTCCCAATGGCACCATAGTGTACTGGCAGGAGGAGGGTGGGAGGACACTCCGAGGAAAGCCCAGGTCTGTTGTGTGTTCTGGAAGGACAGAGGACAGAGGCATGTGTAGGCCAGGGCAGCTGGGGGCACCTTGGACAAGCCCCACATGGACCTCAGGAAACTCCTGGTCACATCGGTTATAGGGTGTAGGCAAGGAGCTGACCTTGCCCAAGGGAAGGAGAACATTGTCTCTCAGAATCTCCTTCCTGTCACCCACTTCTTCCTAACATCAGACTCTTCTGCAGGGAGGAAAAGGTGGGGAGACACAGCAGCCGGGGTTGGCGGGAAGGAGGCAGTAAGTGAAAAGAAGGAGCAGTATTTGGCAAATGGGGCAAACTGGCCAGAGGCATTGCCATTTGTAGCAGAAATTGGTGACTGAAAGTCAGATTAGCCCAGGATGAGGGGGACTGCTGAGGGCGGCCCATTGTATGAACATGAGGTCTGAGGAGCAGCTTCAGACACTAGAGGAAGATGGAGCCAGTGAGAAACAAGCTCCAGAGCTGCGGAGAGGACCGTTAACCTCCACTGCTCTCTGCGCTCCTCCCTGAGGTCTGTGAGCCGGGAGGGAGCGGCCCAGACTCTGGGTGTTCTTCAGGGCACCCCGGGGCGTGAGCTCACGTGGACCCTGCCCTGGGCCGGGGCCTCCTGGGTGGGCTGGAGGCGCCCCTCTCCCTCCCGGCCTCCTCCCCTTGCTGTGGTGCAGGGTCACTCACTCACTTTGCTTAGCCCAGGCCCTCCACAAGCAGAAGGGGATGAAGGTGACGATGATGAGGACGATCGAGCCCAGGACGACCCCGACAATCAGGTAGGGCAGGTCGCTGGAGCGCGCCACCATGGCACCCGCGCCCACTGGCCGCTCTATGGTTTCGGGAGGTGGTGGCTGTGGCGGGGGCAGGGTTGGGGGCGGGAGACGACCAGGCTGACCGGAAGACTTCCGAGCTGTGGACAAAACTCACTTCAATATCTATTTCTTTGACATTTCCTTCACAACAAATAGAAAAAAAAAATACCCAGTTCCATGGGTGTAGGGTACGAGGTCAAAGTCACCAGACAGGGCCTCCAAATCCCTTATGTGAATGGTGGCCATACTCAGCATGACAGTGGCATCTAATGTGAAATGTGGTATTATATTTCACAACACACCTGAGCTGTTTGTGAGGCAAGCACAAGAGTGGAACTGGGTCCTTTGGGCAGAAGTTGTGTGTAGTGTTGTCTGAAAGAATAACTGGTGAACTTTGGGAAGAAACTATTTAAAATGCATGTAACCAGCAAAAGGACTGGCAAAGGAAGAATTAACCCAAAAATTTGCTACCGCTGGGTGGGTTGAGAGAGGTGAGGTCCTAGGTATTAGCTGGGGTCACAGAGCAGGGAGACAGTTGTTCTGGGACTCACTGGGACAAACAGCCGTGAGACGCCAATTCACGGGTGAAGAGCCAAGGCTGCCCACTGCTCACCTGTTACGGGCGTGGCTGCACTGCCGACTCTCGCAGCCACTTTCTCCCCCGACTGTCTGATTTCTCCACTGCCTCTCTGCTGCTGCAGCTTTTGACACTTCTCCTTCCCTGCTCTCTGCCTCTTCAGATGCTGGGAGACCTTCCTGCCACCTCTGGGTTTATACCCTCTCTGTGCGACCTTATCTAGCCCCCGCCTTCCACCTACATCCTGAAGACTTCCAAGTCAGTCTCCCCACGAACCCTGCGACAGGAGACCTGCTGCTTCTCGGACACTTCACCTCATTGTCGCCAGAGACTCAGAGACTCAGTAAGTCTCCTTGTTCCTTTCTCACAAAACCTGCTTCTCCGCTTGCCTTCCCCATTTCAGTAAGTGGCACCATCACCCGTGTAAGACTTCAAGCCGGAAACCACAGTCTATGTTTAATTCCTTCCACTCTCCCCCAGCCCAGCAAGCAGTCCTGGTCCTGCACCCTCCTCAGGACAGTGACCCAAGCCCATCCCTTCTCTCTCCTGTAACTTCAGGGCCCAGCTCTCTCCCCTCAGCTGTTCCTTACATGGTAGCCAGGGACCATCTCAACACGCAAATCCAGCAAGGACCCTCACAGCCCGGCGTGCCCAGTGCCCACCACCAGACATGGAGTGTCCGGCCTCTTCCCTGAGCGCCACTCCCCCTCCTGCTTCCCGGTGTTGGATGCTCCAGCCATCGGGGGCTGTGCCCAGGCCGGTCCTGTCCCCCAACCCACTCCCTCCTCATTCTAGCCCCAGGTCAATCCTCCCAGAGGGCCAGTGCAGTGGCTTCCTGAGGCCTCTGTCCTTTCCCCTGGTGCAGCTCTGTGTGGGCTGGTGCAGGGTTTGGCTGGGCAACTCTCTGCCCCTGCACCGTACGTGGCCGCAGAGGGCGCAAGTGCACACAGCAGGCGCTCGGTAAGTATCTGCTGAGTGACCGAAAGCAATGGGAGGCAGGAGAGAGAAAGCTGTTGCCCCAGTGACAGGAGATGTGTTGTCTCCATTCCTACTACTTTGTGATCTTCTGATTGTGTTCCTTGTGATATATCTGCTTATCTCACTTTCAGTACCTGCAGAGTGGAGATAACAGTATCTCCCCACCTGACCAATGTGCAAATTAACAAGTTATTTTGTGAACACGTTTAACATGTTTCAGTGCACAGGAAGGGACAGGCCTGTAGTGAGACAAACCTGGTCCAAAGTGTGCTCCCCCACTAACTGGCCGCATGAGTGCGGCCGAGGTATATAGTTTCCTGATGCTCGGTTCCCTCCCCATCTCGTGGGGTTGTAGTTATACGAACCAAAGAACCAACCAACGTAAGTGCCAAATGCTACTTCAGGAATAAAGTAACTGTAGGAAGTTCCCAACCTAAGAATGGGATCTATCCCACAAGTTCATGGATGATCTAGTTCCCAAGTTCCTTGAAGTCATCATGATGGCAACCCACTCATACTTAGAATTAGGCACAAATGAATAGAAAAGTAAAAAAATGATAAAAGTCTGGGCTGCTTGGAAAATAAGAAGTCTGCCTAGGAAAGAGGTGCCCAGAATAGCACAGGGAACAGTGACTTGCCCCTGGTTTGCTGGGAACAGCAAGAAGGGAGAGAAGAGCCCAGAGAGAATCACCTTTGGTCTCACAGATCATCACGTTGCTGAACTCGCTCTCCCCTCCCTCGTTGAAGCACTGCATCTTAATGTCGTAGGAGGTCTCTGGCTGCAGGTGGCTGATGGAGTGCCAGTACCTATCCCCTGGGAAAGAGAGTGAGAGTCGTGTGTGGCGACATGTATGCGGTTTGGCCCTGATCTCACAGTCAGTCTCAGACAGTGCTGTGTGTATGGGACAGTGCCAGTGGCCGGCTCGGGGTAAAGAACCCAGGAGGAGTTGTTCCTTGTTGTCCCATCGCCATGGGAAGGAAGCGCGTGCACGAGTGAAGTGGCAGCCCTGAGTGCGTTATGGATGAGCCAATGATACAGAGCACGGACGCTTCGTGTCACCCCAGGCCCATGTCTTATGCTTTACCAGGTTTCACCAATACCCAGACCCCGTGCCGGTGGAGGAAACCACATGACACAGGAGCGTTTCTCACCTTCCACCATATCCTTCTTATAGTCATTATCGTTGTCACTGTCTGTGGGTCGATAGTAGATATAAAAGCCATGGATTGGGGTGTTGTTGTTGCTTGCTGGGATATACTACAGGGTGGAGAAGAGGCAAGTTGACAATGGAGCAGAGAAATCATCGAAGCAAGACCACTGCTGTGTGGAATCACCCCATCTAGGGCTCAACCTTCGCTGGGGGCCCATGACAAATATTTCTAACACTACCCTGAGGATCCCTGAAGAATGCTGTGAAGATTACTCATATTTTCTTTAGCCTAGAGGTCCCCAGGCTTTTGGAGAGAAGGAACAAATTGCCATTTCTCCGAAGACTTGGATCCCCTCTGAACTCTCCCGGGCATATGAGGGTTAGTATCTCTGGCTAACAAGGGACCCTGAACAATTGAGCTGGGATTCCCTGTGGTGCCAGGGGAAGGACAGAGGAGGGTGGGACATAACATGAAAATGAGAGCCAGCTTGGAGGTCTACCAGGGTAAGGCCCCCAGACAGCAGCTCCAGCTCACTAAGAGCCTCCCAAGTTCTGCCAGTCGGGCTTCCCACTGAGCAGGGGACCCAGCCCCCAGGCACACGGGTGGGGGACGTGTAGGGGAGGCGTCTTAGGAGAAGCGCCCAGGCAGGGAGGGCAGCCAGCTCCTGCCAGCATAAGCCTTGGCCCGCCTTCCCAATGCATCCGAGGCTAGACCCGCTTACCATCCACTTGAGCATGATGGTGGTCTCGTTGACGGCATCCGTGAAGGTGATGTAGGGGCCTGCCACGGGCCTCTCATACACGCGGCCGCTGTAGCCGGACACCACGTAGGGCCGGGAGGGGGCGCTGGGCTCGCTCTCCCCCAGCATGTTCAGAGCCCGCACTCGGAACTTGTAAGAGGTGCCTGGTGAGAGGGACACGCACTGAATCAGGAGGTGGGAAACACCTTCCGATTGCCCCTGGCCTATCAAGGCCCAGGGCCTGAAGGACCTTTTGGGCAGGCCTTCCCCAAAGCAAGTCCTCAGAGGACTCACAAGAACTCCCAAGCTCATCAGAGAGCAGCCTGTGGGAAATGGCCCGGGGCCCTGTTACGGGAGAGGGAGCAGGAAGGGCTTGTGGTCCGGGGAATCAGGAAGGAGCGTGGCCAGGCCCCCACCTTTCTCCAGGCCTGTGATCTCCACGGACAGCCTCGAGGGAGGGATGGCACTGGTGGCCAGGATCCAGTCTCCCACTTTCTTGAGCTTCTTGTACTCCACCCGGAAGGACTGGATCGGGAACCCACCGTTCCCTCGGGGAATCCAGGTCACATAGACGGAAGTCTCAGAGGCCATGGAGATAGTGGGCCTGTCCGGAGCTTCTGGGGCTGGGGAAGACCACACAGGTTGAGGAGGGAAGCAGGAGGGACACGATGGCGTGACGCTGTATTCCGACTGGCCATGGCTGCTCCCACAGGGCCTGCTCCTCCCCAGCCTCAACCACAGGTGTGCACCAGACCCGCCCGCTGCTCCCTGGCTGCACCGGGTCAGCAACCCCAGCGTCACACTCCAGGCTTTTATTTGAAAAGCTCCAACCTATAAGTCCTTATTGTGGTTAACCGGGGAGACACTGGGAGAATGCCATAAGGACTCCTGGACCCCATCCAGCTGCAGCGGTGGCCCTCGGGAGCAGCCCAGTCCTCACGGGCATCCCCCCAACCGGCTGCTACTGGGGCTTACGGGACAGGCGGCCGTGGTCCGGCTGGCTGCTGCTCTGGGGACTGGCCCCAGGGTCATCTCTCTGGACCTGCTGCTCCTTGCTGGCCACGATCTCGGGTTTGGGCCGCCGTCCTGGGTGGAAATGGGTTCCGATCAGCCAGGGTGGGAGCGCGCATTAGGTCTCCCTCCCCACAGTGAGACTCTGCCGAGGGGTGTGACAATGTGATACAAGTAAGAATGCAGGGCGTGGAAAGTGTGGTCTGATTCCCAGCTCTGCCTGATTCTGTCGTGGTACTGCTGCTAGACTCTGTCAGAGGGGGACAAAGGGATGCCTGAGTGACCAGCTGGTGACTCTCCTGATGAGAGATGGGACCTTACCTGGCAACAAACCACAGGGAGGCAGTAGTGGGAAGAAAAAATAAAGTTCAAGGTGGGTAGCTGGGGCAAGGAGAGCAGGGATTCCCACCTGGGCCTGGTGGGATTTGCTTGGGCCCATGGAAACCCCAAGCTAGGGTCGATGTCTGACTCTCACCAGTTCGAAAGGTGACCATGGCTGTCTGGCCCTCCCCCGCGCAGTTGTACGCTGCCATCTCCACTTCGTACAGGCTCCCAGGGTCGAGTCTGGTGAGGGCCAGGCGGTGCTGGTTGGCTGGAATGCCGGAGATGGTCCAATCATCAGAGGAGTTTGTGACCTGCTGGAGGAGGTAGCTGGTGTAAGGACCGGCATCTCAGCCTGGAGCTGCAGGTGGGGTGTGGTTTGCAATGAAAGCAGAACTGAGTCCAGGAGGGCCGGAGGAGGGCAAGGACAACAGGCCAGGCAGAGGGGGGTGCCCTCCTGGCTATGGGACACCCCTCTCACTGGGACAGTCAAGCCAGGCTTCCAGATGCCTCAGGTAAGGATGTCATCCAAGTGACCTTGGTGGGGAATGCCGGGAGGCCTGACTTATGCTGCCGAGAACTTCTCCGAAGACCTCCTTCCCTTGTATTTCCCAAAACCTCCCTGTTTTACTTCCTTTTTCTTTTGCTGTATTTAAAACAAACACAGTTCTTTCGGTTTATATTGTAATGAGAGACAATGACGAGAAAGATAATAAACGCAGCGGCACCAGTAAAAATAGCAACACTCGCTGAGAGCTTACTATATGCCGGGCACGGAACTAAGCACTTTATATGCACAACCTCATTTTTCCTCACAACAGCCCAAGAGATTGGTGTTAATGTTGTTTTCACTTCACAAACGAGGAGATTAAGGCTTCGAGAAATGAGTAATTTGCTCAAGGCCCCACTGCTAGTGAACGCAGAGACTGTGACTTGACTCCAAAGCGCATGGTCGTAATCGTCCCTCTCCTAGGAAGAGACGGGGAGCCAGAAGGCCTGGGTCCCGCTTGTGCAACTCTGAGCAACCCCCTTAACTCTGACCCCCAAGCCTTACATTTCTAAAATGAGACAAATAAAATCTCTCAGGGTTATTCTGAAGAGTCAAGAGATGACTCATATAAAGTGCCTCGGCCTGAGCCTGGTGCACAGCGGGCTCCCTTCCTCGGATCCTCCCCTCATGCTCCTGTGAGTGAGGTTTCTGTCATATCGATCCTCTTTTTGTCTGCTCCTGCCCTTGGTCCTTGCTTAGAACTTCAACACTGTGGATGATCAGTAACTATCATGAGTTACTCTTTCATGGCTTCCACGTCCTAGCTGGTTAAACCTACAGAAAAAATAAGGGAGCTCTGGGCGCCCCAACAGGTGATGCTGAGAGGCTGCTGCTTCTCATTCCCCCCAACCTTTCAGGACAAGAGTCAGCTGCCAGCCCCGCGCGTCTCGGAGAGCCTGCTGGGACCTGACACTGTGGTTTGATGAAGGAAGAAAACAGCTGGTAGGAAAAGCTCTTATCCCGAGCAGAATATTCCAAAGCAGAACAAAACCTACCATTCAAGGCACAGGGATGGTCTGGGCTCATTAAAGTCAGGTTCCAGGACTTGTTCCAAGGGGAGAAATTTTTACAAACTGAGAATCCCCAGTGGTGCTGGAAACCCAAACACAGTAGCCCAGGGTCTGCAGATGCACCAGGAAATGAAACTTGCTTTTGTGCATGTGAAAAAGTGAAAATTAGCTGAATGATTCCCAATCCCCAGCAAGAGAAGGGGGATGGAAAAACACAACCCAAAGGCTGACTTTTGATTTCAAAATTCTTTTTTGGTGATGATCTTTAAGACACGTTAGTTCCGCAAGAAAGAAACTGTTTTCAAACCAGAGCTTCTGCCTTGGCAACGCCTGCATGGCAGCTCCAAGAGCCCCACGGACTGGAGCCCGAGGGAAGCCAGACCCAGCAGGTGCCCCCGCGCCCCTGCACCCCTGCCCTCCTAGCGCTGGCCTCACACTTCCACTGGGCCCAGAAATGAAAATAAGAAACAGAAGGGTAATTAGTCACTGTCACACACACTGAGAGGGTGAATGCAGCCTCAGCCTGGCATTTCCGGATCTCCACGGCATGGCCTCTGCCAGCCTGCCTCTTGTGTGGGGTTGTTTTCGTGGCCACCTATTGGCCTGAAAAATATTATTCTTGCTATCATGCAGGGTTTTGTCTCCTGGGAAACATGGGCGTTTGGCCTGCCCGGATCTTTGTCTACAACTCTGAGATGGAGGTGTCCAGTTACACGGGGAAATAAGGATCAGGATCAGCCCTGCCCTGCAACAGGAGCTGAACAATGGCGAGTTTGTTACAAACTCATTCCCTCCTTTGCTGCTGCCTGTGAAGAGGCCGGCAGGCGGGGGGTTAATGAGGAACTGCCCCCACCTCACGCCCCCACCTGGGAGGCTGCAGAGGGGGCAGCTGTGGGATTGCTCTGCCTCAGGTGTCTTTCTGATGAACACACGGTCCCTGTGGACTTGCCCTGACCCAAGGTCTTCTAGGAGAGCAAGTAAGTGACAAGAAAAAAACAGAACAAGTTAGGGGTGGGGAGTCCAAGGCAGGGAACCGGCTTCTGCACAGCCAAAGCTTTCCACTGGGCGCGGTTGGCTCTGTTTTCTTGTTTGTTTGTTTGTTTGTTTTGGGAGGGGGAAAAAGTGAATAAATACTTTTAGTTCCACATGCACTTATTTTCCGTATTAGAATTTCTACCAAGTGCACATAGTATTTTTATAAGCAAGATAATAATAATGCATAATGAAACTTAGCATTTATAATATGCTATTACTTATGAAATAAAATTTTTAAAAATCCATTTAAGAACTGTTTAATGGCCTTAGAAAGAAAGCAGCATATACTTGGGGTGAACAGGAATGTTTTCAAGGACATTTTCTTACAGAGGCTTCATGCCCTCTTCCCTGCGGGGTTACAGTAGCAAGAGCACAGCCTTGGGGGACAGGGGCAGCTGGAGGCCCTGTCCTGCCTCACAGCGTCAGGACCACAGGCCTCAATCAGCCCTGTCCCCACAGCCCGTCAGAGCCTGAAGACTCCCTCCCCGACAGCTCCTAAAACCTTCACCTGGACAGACTTCCTTCTGTCAAGGAGAAATAGCTGAGGTCTGAACAACACGATGTGCTTTGAGCTCGAGTACCTGCCTGTCAAACACGAGCCATGATGAATTCTGAGAACTGAGGGGGTATTTTATAGCCCACAGAGAAAACACTTGTTCACAAATATTTGTTTTCCTGGCTTTAGAGCTAGCTTGCCGTGCCAGAGTTCCTGCAGGTATGTACCCAGCAGAGCTTACTTTGGTTAAAACACAAAACGAGACAACATCAACAACTAACGGCACAGGAAAGGGGAGGAGGGTGACGGTTAGCAAGGAGACTGTGCGCCGTCTCCTCTGGGACTCGAAGCCGGTGTGAGTGTCTGGGAAACGGGTGCACAGAGCTCGGGCCTGGGGCACACACGGCTCTCCCCTGGGCCTTCCAGGGCCCCACAGGCCCATCTCGCAGCAGCCTCCCGGGAGGCAGGGAGATGTGCACTGGAGGAGACAGAGGCCGCCCAGCCGTGGGGTTACTGGTGCAGGCTTAACGCCCAGGAGGCGGGGCGACCCCGCTCGGGTCAGTGAAAGGAGGCTGTGTGGGGAGAGGGTGGCACGGTGCCACCAGGGCCACGGCTGTACCTTGCGGTGCTTCACCACGTAGTAGAGGATCGGCGCCCAGCTGCTGCCCTCGTGTCGAGGCCGCCACACCAGCTCGTACGAGTCTGTCTTGGAGGTCCGGGGTGAGCTAAGGATGATGGGGGCCTCGGCAGGGGCCACCTGCCCCTTCTCATCTGGGCACTGCGGGGAGGCAGGCTGCACTGACGGCGGCGTCCTGGGGAGCCCCGGCTGGCCCCTCAGCATCTGCTCGGTGCGGCCGGGTCTGGGGGGTGGCGCAGGGGGGGTGGCAGTGGCCAGCCTGGCATCCTGCCGGGGCCTCAGGGTTGTACCTGGATGATCAACAGGGAAGAGGAGGGAAGGGAGAGGCTGTTAGAGCCCTGCAGAGCTGCTGCCCCCAAGGAGGACACAGAAAGAAGACCTGAGCCGACCACCCGCCCGACCACTGGCCGGCTCTGGGGGAAATGGCCACGAGCCCCGGCCCGGCCAGAGGGGAAGGCAGCCTGGCCTGTGCCGGCCACAGCGGTGGCTGGGGCATCTCTGCAGCCTGCTGTTTCCCTGAGTCCGCACCAGGTGCGTCTTCAGTGAGCTGTCCCAGTTTGCTCCTGAGGCGCGGGGACCCTACACCTGCCTTCTCAGTCTAGGCTGAGGACGGGCACGTCCCTTCATGTGGGATCTTAGTACCATGCGCCAAGGGGGCCTTTTCCTACTCCGCTGAGGGGACCTGAAACTCCAGGTGTGAGGCCAACTGAGAAACGGAGAGGCCGGCGGGGACAACGCTTCCTTCAGGAAGCTTCCGCAGACTCCGCCAGCACGAGTCTCTCCTTTACCTGACCTTCCCCACCACAGGACATTGACACCTGATGATGTTGACTCGGCACATTATTACTCATTGCACTTTTCTCAGATTGCTTCCTTGGCAAGCTTCCTCCCCTCCATAGGAAAGTTCTCGAGGGGAGAACCTTTGCCACGTTAACCAGCCCAGTGCCAAGCACACGGCGACTGCTCAGCCGGTACAGGATCCATTAGGATGAAGCAAGCTGGAAAGGACACCTGCTTTTCTTTGCTCTAGGGCAGTGGTTGTCAAACTGGGTTCTGTGGAACCCAAGGAACCACTAGATTCTGTAAACAAAAAAATTTTTTAAAATATAATTAAATGAGTCATTTTCACAAGTGAAAACGTACACTTCTGATTTATTAATAAGTTAATGTAAATTCGAACTTACAACTAAAAGCTACTTTTATCTCTTACATACTGGGGTTTTAAGTTGGATTTGTTTCTAGAAAAGGATTCTGGGACTGTTCTGCTGGAATCTCAGACCTGTGGGCTGCACTCACCTGGCCGGGCAGTCCTCAGCTGGACCACGGCATGGGCACTCCCCACTTCATTCTCGGCCATGCACTGGTACACGCCTTCGTCCTCGGGCCCCACGCTGACCACGCGCAGGGCCCTGCGGGACAGCCGGAGGCGCCGGCTGGAGGTGAGGGGCACGGCGTTCCTCAGCCACAGCACGGAGGGCGGGGGGTTCCCACGCACCTCGCAGGTCAGCTTGGCACTCTGGCCCCATGGGATGACCAGCTGGGACAGCTCCATGGTGACCTCGGGGGGTTCTGCCGGGAAACCAGAGCAGGGTGAGCAGGGCTGTCCTTCCCTCCCAGGGCCAGCCAGGTGGAGGGGCCACGGTGAGGAGGGCTCCCTCCTTCCCCTTGGTTGCTGCTTTTCCCTAATGGGCACCAGGAGAGGAAAGGAAAGGTCCCACGTCTCCACCATCACAGTCACAACAGGAAAGGGACAAACGAGGACTCCAGGACCACATGCCTCAGCCCCCGGGGATCCGAGGAGCTCTGACTCTTCAGCGCGCCTGTCATTCACTTGTGGCCTTCACAGGACACTAGCCTTCCCTGAGCCTGGGGTACATGCTTCTAGAAAGGCTGTGCGGACCAGAGAGCAGGCCAAGGAGAAGGCTCACAGAAGCACTCACCGAACACCTGGACGTTGTAGAGGATGACCGCTGCCCCCGGTGCCCCGACCCCGTTGTCGGCCATGCAGCGGTAGGTCCCCGAGTCCTCCTCACTGGTGGTGTCAATGAGGAGGTTGCTCAGCAGGAAGCGTGTCTTGTTGTAGCCAGTCACACTGGACCCATCCTTGGCCCATGTGACCTGTGGGGGTGGGATCCCACTGGCCACGCACTCCAGGATGAGACTCTGGCCTTTGGTGACAATGATGGTCTGGGCCTCCGGGGGGTAGATGATGCGGGCAGCCTCCGCGGTGGAGCCTGGGGGGTGAGGGGGGCGAGGGCAGACAGCATGTGGGCCAGGACATCCTGCCAGGAGGCAGTTCCAGGGGTGTGATTTGGGATCAGACAGCCCTTGGGGGGCTTAGGGCCTATGCAAAGTAGGGCAAGTTCCTTTATCCCCCTGGGCCTTGGCTTCCCTATCAGAAACAAGGGCTTATGTATGAGTAAGAAATGAAATAACAGAGTGGTAGCAGCAGCACGACACCTGTTCCTAAGGTTAACTATGTGTGTTGGCAAAGACAGAAAGAACAGGGTGCGCAGAAGGAAAGTTTAAATGGTGCAGGTGATCTTTCCTGCTTGCACTTAGTAAGTGCCCCTCGAGGCCGAGGGTGAGATGGGTGACAAGGACCGGCCGAGCCCCTACCCACCCCGTGGGTCTCAGTCCCGAGCGTCTCTTGCAGTGAGCGTCTCACAGTGAGCATCTCGCTGAGCTGAACAGAACCCACTGTTTAAAGACTGTGGCGCCCCCAAGAGTCCTCCTCCCTTCCCAGCCGAAAAGGGACCCGGCCCTTACGGCGCACGCGCAGCCTGTCGCTGGAGCCAGAGGTTTTCACTTCCTGGGTCACGGGGTTGTAGGCCGCACACTTGTACATGCCCTCGTCCTCCTGGCTGGCGTTGACAATCTGGAGGTTCCCCGAGGGCATGATAAGGTAGTTATCTGTGGAAAGGGCAGGGCCAAGGGAACAGGGGATGAGTTCGAGTCCAGAATGCTGCACCCTGCAGCTCCCACAGAGGTAAGCGGTATGAGGACAGAGGGCAGGCAGGACCCAGGGCCAACAAGCCCAGACCTAAAATGCTATTCTCCCCATGAAACCTCGCACCAGGTGGGCCAGAAGTGCCAGGGAGAGAAAGTAACTAAGCGGCTAATGAACTGGCTGACCAACTGACTGCCCCAGAGTTAGCGCACAGGTCTGTGGGAGAATGTTCTGTACTTTCAACGGGGCTGGGGGAGGGTGGAAAGAAAGCAGGATTTGGGGTCAGCTAGACCTGGGCCTAAGCTCTGGATCTGCCTTGTACTAACTGTGTGGTCTTAGGCAAGTTAATTACCCTCTCTGATCCTGTTTCTTCATTTGTAAAAAAGCATACTGTATGCCTCCTCAGAGCCATTGTAAGGATCGAGGGATCCATGCTGCACACATGGGAGATGAGATAATCATTACTGCAAGCCTCTGGGAAGTAGGGAATTGACTCTGAGTCGCCGCATTATTGAATTTCTGCTACTTGGAGAGGAATATTCTAACCTCCGACCATTTGAATGCCACTGAAAGCCCTGTCAGGCTCTGTCTGCTCCTGGTCTGGGGTGTGTTCTGGGGTGTGTTCAGGTCCTTTAGATGGGAGACACATTCAAGCTTCTGGACACCCCAGTGACCAGGGTTGCATTCGGCTTCCCGGCAGGCACAGCATTGGCTGTCAGCTCTGAGCTTTGTCCCTTTGTCCCTCCTGGGAGTGGCGGTGTCACCGAGTCTGGTGCCTGCTGCTGCTCGGCCACCAGGGGCGAGCTGCTTAGGCAAGTACCCGGTGAGGCGGGAGAAGCCCCTGGCTGTTGTGGACGGCCAGGCCTCCCCTAGGGGCTGCCGCCAAGTTTCTGCTGGGGACAGCAGGGATTAATGCTCGTCTCCTCAGTGAGAGGCTGTTATTTCTGAGTGGTTGGATTAGGGTTTTTACCCTTTTGAACAAGTTTTCTGTATTTTCTAAGTTTTCTATAATGAACATATATATTCCTTTCATAACCAGAAAGAGTTAATAAAAATATCTTAACATTTATAGAATAGTTCAAAAAGGTAGACATTTTTACCCGGTGGGTGAGGTCAAGTAGGGTCCACCTGGCCTCGAGTGCAGGGTCAGCTGTGGGAAGAAGCTGCCTTCTAGTGGAAGGACATCCCCCTTCCTCTGTGACACCCTGTGCACCAAAGCGTGGCCTCCCGTGGACCAGCTGTCGTGTCCACGGTGGCCTGAGCAGGCGGCCGTGATAGCCAAAGTAACTGCATTTACCAGGCACAGGGGAAGAAGGATAAAACTAAGTGCCACTAAAAACACTGCTCTGCTGTGCGGGAAGAGCTCCACCTCCTACCAGGGAACCGGAAGCTCGGGGCTGGCAGCCGTTCTGCGTGTGTTTGCTCGCGGGGCTTGCAGAGGGAGCGTCTGGAGCCCCGGGCCCAGAGCCCTGATCCAATGGCAGCAGCTCAGGAACGTTTCCCCGGGCCTCCCTCAAAGGTGAAGACACTTCTCACGGTGGGACACAGGACCTTCACGGTGGAAGTTACCTCCTTTAGGATCCTACAGGGCTAAGTATCTAGAGAGAAGACAGCTGGCCAGCATGAGGACAGGGCTGCTGGCGTGTTTAGGGGTTTGGGAGGCAGCAGCTGACCGAGCTTAGCTGGGCAGTTGGAGGAGGCCAGCGTCCCTCCTGGCCTGGCCTCACTCACCTCTGGAGGCCTCCAGCCACTGTTGTTTGACGCTGTACCGGACCTGGGCTTTCGGGTGGCTCTCGGGCAGGTGGCAGGCAATGACCGCTGTGTTCCCCTCATCCACTTCGATCACGTGCTGCACGTCTAACTTGAAGTCCTGGAGATCTGTGGAGAGAAGAGAAGGTGCCGGTTGGGCCCCGATGCAGGGAAGCAACAGTGTGACATTTCCGGGCAGGTCTGTGCCTCAGTGTCGTCAGTCCCAATAAATAGCTGCAGAACCTCACTCCCTGCGGGTGTCAGGGACACGTCCGTCCTCTGGCCTCATGCTATCTGCAGGAGCTCGTGAGAATAGAATGCATGGTCCTGTCATCGATGGGTGTTCAACTTGGTGTCTATATAAGCTGGGGGCGGGGGCGGGGGGGTAGTGTAGACAGTGCCATCGAGAGGCACCTCGGACTCAGGCCAGCCTCTTCTGTTACACTGAGGTGTCGCGGGGAGCTAGCCCTGCTCATCCACCCTGGAAGTGGGCCGTGGTCAGGGTACCAGTGTCCCTGCACAGCTGTCAGAGACTCAGCAATGGAGACTGAAGGAAACAATGAAAAAATAATGCTGATGTCTTTTCCCTAATTCCGTCAAGAAGAGCCTTCCCAGGTTGTTCTCAGACACCCAGAGTGACAGGTGACAGGCCTGGGACTCTGCTCGATTATCTGCCATGGTTACAACTGGAAGCCTGATTGCTGCGACCCAGGAGCTACACCTACACCAGGGAGGATCCTTCCTTAGCAGGGCTGCGGGTGGGCGGCAGGCGGCACCCCGTGTGGCCCGATGACCACGGAAGGTGGGTCTCTAGCAGCTTCACAGCCATCTCTCCTGACCTGGCTCCTCGGGGTCTAAGCTGGGAGAGGGTGGAGGTCCACTGAACAAGAGCAGGGTGTTTCTCAAACAATCACGCATCCGAACAACAAATCCCTCTCTGTATGAGGCAAATCACATTGCTGAACAAAACAGGGGTCATTTGTACATCAAAACTGCATTCCAAACTAGAAATTTGGTTTTCAGGATTGTAGCTGAATTAAGAGAAGAAATAACATTACTGGAGAGTAAAACAGATGAAAGCATTTTACCCACACGCTCTCTTCATAAAAGTCCCCAGCCCCGCGGCACCCTCTCTGAACGCTGACCACACTGAACTCCGCTTCAGCTCCTGAGAACTGACAGCACCAGGGCTCACTGAGATTTCCCTGCAAGACGCCACCTGCCCATGTTGTTGTTTCCACTGGAGACTCAGGGCGAGAATCGGTTTCCCGCAGAACACAAGAGATAATTACCAAAAACAAACTACTGTCACCACAGGAGAGCCCAGTGATCAAGGTACTCAACAAGGTCAGGAGGTTTCCCACTTAATGGAACTTTCCAGAAGCTCTTAGCCAGCCCAAGGCAGGAAAGCCCTATTGTTTCTATGAAAGGATCATTGTCCCTTTGATTACAATATTAGACTGTGAACTCTTTAGGGGCAGGAACCGAGTCTTGTTCATCTGTGTGTCCTCTGAATCTAACCCAGGCCCTGCCCAAGCAGGCGCTCAGTAAGCGTTGAATGAACGAATAGCCTGGAAGCCGAGCCTCGCACGTTAGGTGCAAGATGCCCATTCATGTTGTCTGTGAACTCAAATTCATGGCTGAGCTGGTCTGTGCTGTGAGCTCAAAGGACCCAGCCCAACATATTGCTCTATAAACATTTTATCATTTAAGTGTGGCCAATGGAAGCTATTTTGAAAATAGAATGTTCTTTGAGCGGTTACTTCCGAGGTCATAGGAAAGAGGTGAAATAGATCTAATAATTGTGGAGTAAGAAACACATGCTATTCACGGCGTGGTGTGGCAAAAACGCTGACAGACCGCCTGGTTCACTTCTATTGCTCCATTCTACTTTCCAGGCTGCAAGAGCAGTGCCTGTGGGTCAAGGTGAGATCTCTCTTGGATTCCTTTGAGTAGGTGTAGGGGCCCCTGAGCTTTTAGACAATTATTTCACCATTTTTTAAATTTTGTAGGTGTGATATCTGACCTTAACTAAATTATAAATTCCCAGTGGGAAACTTATTAATTTTTCACTCCCCACCCTAACTCCAAGCCCTACTGTATGTACCATACCTACGATACAGCAAATGCTCTCTAAGTCCTTGCTAAATAAATAAAGTTAGAAAGGCTGAGACCAAGGCCAGCTTCATAGAGTGTGCAACCTGCCCCTGTGCTTGGAAGGGGCCAACACTTGGTTTAATGCTCAGTTGCCCACATCTTAAAATGCTTAATAATGTTTGAACAAGGGACCCTCCATTATCATTTTGCAGTGGGCCCCACAAATTATGTAGCCCAGTCCTGGCTGAGCCTCAGCCAAGACAGCTAATGAGTTTTCTCAGAGCAGAGGAAGGTTTGGACTATGGGAAAGGGATTGGCTGAGCTCAGTTAAGTATTGGTAACTTTGTTTTTTGACAGCAATTCACTTAAAAAATGCAAAGGCCTTAATCCTCCTTCAGGCCAGTGTGCCCTGTACCTGCCAAGTCAGGAGGCTCCCCACAAAGAGGGCTGTGAATGATTGTGAGCTTAGGGGCATCTGGAAAATTCCTCAGGCACTGTGAAGCGCTCTCTTCCACGGTCTAATAAATCCCAAACTACTCCACCAAGAGCTTTTTCCCCTCCCCTTTTCTTTACCTCATTCCAAGGAAATTTGCCCCAAGCCAAGAATATACTTAAACCTAGTAGATTATTTTGCAAGAAAGATGTGAGCAACTGAAAGGAGTTTGGCACCAGAACACCATCTCCATGTTAATGGCCCCGGGTGCCTACACATTGTACAGTTGAGGGCTTATGCAGGCATGGAGCATGCACCCCTCAGTGCACCCTCCTCAGCAACCCAGCGCTAGAAAATACCGTGCCCCCCTTAGGCCCCTCTTGGCTCCCGCTGCGCCCTCTGACAACTGCTCTGTCAGAGACAGAAGGCTGTGCAGTGGGGGAGCACGAAGCTGGGCACCGGTCAGCCATGTGGCCAGACAGCCCCTCTGTTCTGATGCCAACATGTGCACAACAGCCGTGCGGGCAGGACCGAGGGCACCCCAGCTGGACGTCCAGCTCCCCACAAGGGCCGACTGGCAGGCAAGCCTTCCTGGCTTCAAAACAAATAAGCAGCAGTTTGGTCCTTGGCCCTGTCCCCTCCCTGTGCCTCCTAAACTTAAACCTTAGCTGTTGCTTCACCAGACAAACACTCCCAATTTGGCCGCTCCAGTAAAACTTCAGTTTCACTAAGGATCAAAGGCAGAGTAATGAAGTGATGAATGACCTGAAAACCAGAGGACCCCCTTTTCTTAGTGTTTTGGGGCAGGAAAGGAACCGGGGAGGGGGTGGAGGCTTCATGATCAATACCAGCCTAATCGGCCATCAGATGGGCAGATGCAGCGAGGAGCTCTTGCTGGCGCTTGCGAAGGAAACCAGCCTGTTCCCAGGTCCCTTTGTCACATGCTGGCTGGGTTCCTGGCGAGGCCCGGGCTGCTCAGTCTGCTTCGCTGGGTGGAATAAGGGGTAGGCCCTTCCATTACAAACTTACAAACGGGGTTAGCAGGCCTCCCCCGCAGAAAGGTGGATAGGGTTTCATGGGGAAATGGTTTGACAGGACACCTGCCCTTGCCTGTAGGCTGGTGTGTTTGAGAAATCCAGGGAATGTTTGTGCAGCTTTAATCCTCTTACCTTCCCTCACACCCCTTTTTTGCATCCTCTCTTTGTGCATTCTTCCAGCTACTTCATTAACTTGTCCGCATTAATCAAATGCCATAAGCCCACTCCTGTTGTTTCTCAGCTCTCGACAGGTCACAAGTTCTGCTCCTTGGGGCCATCCTTGGGTTTACTGACCTTTTTTACTTGCCACAGAACTTTGTGCTTTCTGAGAAAGCCCATATTTTAGGCTCCATGCAGAACCCTGCCCGGTTTCTCCCTCCTAGGAGCTCAGTTTCCAAAGGGAATATGTGTATTCTGATACATCATTTCTGCAGGACGCCTAGATGCACAGGTTACAGGGATTTGTTCAGACACCTCCTGTAATGTACTCTGTGCTTCCTCTTCTTGTTCAAAGGGTACACCAGGCACACGCCCTTTTGGCCGTGGGAAAAATAGGAAGCAAATAAAAGGCTTTCCGAGGCCCATGGGTGTGGCTCCCATCACCAGGATCACTCGTGAAAACTACAATCTGACCCATTTTATCTCGAGTCCCTCTTGAACTTCTCATTACCTTCTAGTTTTCATCCTCCCTTTATAAATAAAAGGTTCAATAAAGCTATCAAATAAATTTCAATATTTGGTGAATATTCATGCATTCTCATAACAAACTGTCAAGTCTTAATTGCAGTCTTATCCTCTAATTTTCGTGGACTTTACGTATCCAGTTACAGAGAATGCTGGGTCTTAGCTAAATACCTCCAGTGTAATTCATAAACCTAACAATCACTTTCAAGGGGTTTCCTCATTTGATCTTTTTCCAAGTCCTCTCTTTGGCTGCAAATTAAAGTTCAATTCTGTTTAAGTAAGGAGTCAAGTAAGACGTTGTCTTTGGCTAGATGCTGCATGGAGTTACCAAAATGCTCATATCCGCGAGCTCGGGTGAACACCTACACAAATCATGGCCTTGCACCCATGCAGGTGTGTCTCACGTACAGTCCCATCCCACCTTCCTGCCTATTCACAGGGATCATGGGACAAGCCTGTGCTCCTCAGCGGAGGTTTGGATGGGATCCGCCAGATTATGGGGCAGCGCACGGGGCTCGCTGGGCAATCCTGCTGCGTTGGCTTGGCAGCCTCAGGGCCCTCAGCAAGTTTCTGGGCTGCCTGATGGTTCTACTCCCCAGCTCTCATGGCCTCTAAGCCTCCACTTGTCCCTGCGGCAGCCTGCTGCACCTGTTGCTAATGCTACAAAGCACAGAGAGATTCTGCCCTAACGTAGCACTACCCAGTGGCATGCTCAGTCCCCTTTTGAGAGATGGCCAAGGTGCAGGGTAAGTACAGCTACTAAGAGCCTTCTCTGGCCAAGCCTCTGGCTAATGGCTACACAGATAGACTTAGAAGTCTTAGAAGACAAAGGGTCCTTGGCACTGCCTCACTGTGTGGCCTCTGGCAATGTGGGGGCTCTCCTGTGCCCCAAACTGCTTCTCTGATGAGCATCGAATCACAACATCATGCTTGACCCCCAAGTCTCCCGAGGAACCATGACTTGGCATGACCCCAAAGTTACTCCTCCAAAATAAAATGCAAGTGAAAAACCACAGCAGTCATTTGCTGAGGATGTGGAGCGACTGCACACACAGAGCGGAGGCTGGAGCCTGACGGTGCCCTGGTGAGGTCAGAGAGCCTGGCGCCTGCTGAGTGGCTGGGGTTTACCGTGCCTGGGCAGCATCTCAGAAGCCGTGCGTTTGGGGTAGTGACTAAGCCCTTCAGCAGTCTGTAGCCCTGGCACATGACCACGGTAGCCCACAAAGCTGGGCAACATCAGCATGTGCTGTAGTCAGCATCCGATGCAATACCATCCCTCCGGGCATCACTGAGTCATTCATTTAGCCAGCCAGGTGCTGTAGAATATCTGTCCTGCCAAGCATGGCAGAAAATACACAGAAGAAGAGACAAAGAAGAAAAGCTCCTAGCCACAGGGAGCTTTTAATCTAACAGACAAGGCAGGGCATGATAATTCACAAGTGTGATGTCCTCTAGCATAGTCCTCACCACCTCCACCGGCATAAGGCAGCCTATACCAGCCACCGCTGTCTACAGAAAAACTCAGAAACGGGGTCGGCAGAGTGAGTACTGCTCCTCCCTTTACAGGCTGGGAGAGTGGATAAACATGTTTGCTCTCTCTGGGATTTTTTTTCTGCCCATCCAATTGCACAAATAATTTTGGCTCCCAAACTCTCTCCTGACAGCCATGGAAACATGACAGAAAATTTCTCAAACATACTTTCTGATGAAAGCAAGCCATGATCTCTTTTATTTAAATAAAAGAGTTTCCATGGGGAGGGATGAAAAAAAAAACTTTTGCAGATGTGAAACACGTTGATTGCTAAATCTTGTCTCTTTCTTTCCCTTCGAGTAGAGATGAGGTTTGCACCCAGATTCGAGCAGTGGGGAAAAGCTGAGAATGGAGGAAAGACGAAAGAAACTGGGGGAGGAGGGCAGAAAATCAGAGCGAAGACGGGAGGGACAAGGCTGAGGGTGGGCAGCAGGAGAGAGCAGCATAAAGGGAGGAGTGGGAGAGGAAGAAGGAGAGGGAAGAAAAAGAACCCACTTGCAATGTCATTAAATGATTTGCAATGAATTGGCTTAAAGCTTCAGGAATTTCTTGGCTTGAACCAATTAAAAATATTTTTTAAAAAAGACATAAGAGAATGAGAAATGTGATTAATCCTCAAAGACAAATCAAAGATGGGAGCCACGTCTGCACGGGGTCTGGCAGCCAGATGAACACAGAAGATGTCTGTAGACCATCTCGTGCATCTGACTTCAGTGCTGCTGTGAGGTAGGGCTGGTTAGCAGGACCAGGGAGTTTCTTTTGGACCAGATGAAGGAACGAAATAGTCTGAAAAAAGTACACTGAAGAAAGAGAGAAGAAGGGAAAAAAAGATTTGCTTGCCAGCAGCCCACATCACACATATTTCTCTGATCAACCAAATATAAACTACAGACTTTGCAATGGGAGAATTAATGTGAATCCTGGTGGTCTGGACTCATCAGAGCCAGAGCTGGATGCTGGCACAGCCCTCGGCACGGCTGGCGGCCGGCACAGGAAGAGCAGGGAGAGAAAATGGAGGCCCAGGAGCTCAGAGGGAGAACGGAGATGAGTGCTTTGAACTCCAGCTGGGAGGGATGGGGCACTTTCCTAAGGACAGTGGGGTCCACAGTGGTCCCTGCTCTTTTCCCTGTCCACCTGGGAACCACACAATCCCATCAGCAGCGGGGCTAAGGATCCCATCCATCCCATACACCCATTGTCTCCGACACCACCCCATGTGGGATCTGTCAGGACACAGAGCCACGTTCACCGGCATCTCCCTTGGAGGTTCCTCCTAACGTCTCCATTTCTTTTAAATAGTGTTTTAATGCTCTGACATCCATCAATTTTTCTAAACCCTTCCTGAACCTATTTGTATCTTCAACCTGTTTGTATCCTGAGTTTCTGCTTTGTCCTTTCTTATGGACTTCCTGAAACCTTCAAATAGATCAGGTTTTGGTGAAGAAATCTTGACATCTTCATTTACCCTCTGCATGCCCTTTTTGGTTTTCTAGACTTTAAACAGTTTTTATTGGGGAGTCTTCCTCTTTCAAGACATTCACGGAAGGCCTACTGTGCGCCGGGCCCTTGTAAAGCTCTGTGGACACAGAGGTGCATAACAGTTCCCACCCTCCAGGGGAAGAGGCCCTGGCAGGAGAGGGTGACGAGGTGGACCCGGCACGCTAAGGAAGCTGGGAAGAGGGGACCCTGCTCTAGACTTGGAGGCCAAGTGGAGGGGGCCAAGGAAAGATTCCTGGAGAAGATCCTCAAGTCTTGAAAACTGACAAAAATTAATAGCCCAAGGACGGTGGGACCTTTCTGAGGAAGGGATGGGAAGGAAGATGTTGCCGGCCGATGGAAGCCTCTGCAAAAGCGAGGGGAAAGCGAGAGACGGAAAGTGGGCCTGAGAGATACGCCGTGAGTGTCCTGCTATTAAGCACAATTCTCCCTATAGCAAAAAGAAAAATAAGCTGTTTCTACCTCAGCAAGTTTTTTTTTCTTTTGCTTACATTTTTCTCACTATTAAGTGATTCTTCCTTTAATTTAGACGTAAACACTTCGTCCATTCTGTAGGACAGACTCACTGTCCTCTGGGTCTCAGGATTATTACCAGATTCCAAAAATGGTTGAAAGTCTGAAAACAAGGTCAAAGTAGAAATCGCTAAAGCTCTTCCACACACAAAAAAACAGGGGAGCCAAGGGACATGTTTGCCCTCTTGGTTTTCTCTTTTTCGTTTTAAAGAAACCATCTCGCAACATGTTTCTTACAGGAGTCCTGCAATTTCAAGCAAGCTAACCAATCCTTCCCTCATCTTGTGGTACACAAGGCTCCTCAAAGTCTGTTCTGACTCAATGAATCCAACACACTATGTGGCCCTCCCCTTTCCTCTTAGCTCAGAAAAGTGGACCTAGGATTTTATTTAAGCATGTGGCTGTGAGTGCAAAGAATGTATTGAGGAGAGGGGGGCATGTGTAGAGTTCGTAAGTGTGTCCCGGTTAGAAGATGCACTGTCGACTTAAGGTTGTTTGGTAAGTAGTCACCCTTGCTAAATACAGCATGGGAACCCTGGCTGGCGGGGCCTCAGTGCCCTGAGCGGAGCTTATGCCATAGGGTGTCTGGGTGCTTGCACCAGGGCTAATGGGATTAGTGCTGCCAATGCCATTTGATTTCCCCAGAACATCAGGGGAAATTCATGTGAGGTGTGAATTTCTGCCTGTATCCCATAGAAAACAGAAAGGGTTAATACAACTTTTGCCTAAAGCTATCAGATATTCCTTATTCATTTCCTATTAAGATGTTCAAGTGGCTTCAGCATCTTTTGGGTCTAAGTTGTCTTTCAATAATGTTCTTGCCCAATTGGCAAAGTAAAACACACGTAACATATGTATAAAACAACTGAATTTCAAGCTCAAGCTACTTCTCTTTTTCAAACTACATCTCTCCACGTGGAGCTGTCTGCTTGTCTCTCCCAGCAAAGACAGACTCACGCTCAGCCCCAGTTTGTAGCTTCGGACCACCTTCCCCCCTCCTGGGGCGGCTCAGGAAGCCACCCGTGCTTGCTTCCCCCCACCTCTGACTCTTCTTGCTGCCACCCCCTCATCCCAAAGCAAAAGGCTTGCACAGGCTTCCCTGACGCCCAAGCCAACACACAAATGTTTTTCCAATTTGGAGCGAATGGCTCCTTCTTGTTTTGTCAGGGAGTTCCTGGCTGGGGGAACCAGACTCAGGGGAAAGGAGGTGGTGCTAGAGAAAACACTCGAAGGTTTCCTTTCTTAGTCAGAAAATGTACACACTCAAAGGGAAAAGAGATGAGAAACAGTGAGAAATGGGGGGAGCCAGGCGTAGGATGGAGTAGCAAGAAAAAAACAATTAGCTGGTGGCTAGATTAAGAATTCAATCGAGCTCATTATGAAAATATCTCACTATGGAAATGAAACTCATGGTGGAAGCATCTGCACCACCCCAGGAGCTGCACTGGGCCTAGGTACGAGTACACAACGCTGAGAGCTGAATTTAGTTGTTAAAGGTCTGAGAAAAGGTATGTGAGGATTCAAAAAATTAAAGACGAAGGTCGTCTCGTACACATTCTTCAAGGTGTACAACTCCTGAGTCTTCCTCAATCCCCCGAAATGGAAATGCATCATTGCTAGCCTCGGAGTTCCCAGTAAAATCTGTCTACGTCTGTCAGGCAACTCTTGGGGCTGACTTTCTTTACAGTTAATGTGTTAACCAAGTTCCACTTTCTGCATGAGACTGAAGGGTCCTCAATGGCCAGGAGCAGGTCTTACTGTGCTGTTAGAAATTCTAAACACTTCCCAATTCTCAGAACACCAACCTCCAAACATCCAAATATAGAAGTCAGCACTGGAGAACAGAGACTTTGCTACTTTTCACGTGGGACCATGAACATCGTCTTCTCTTACATAACGGAAGTCTTTAGGAATAGAACACATTGTTAGATAGTAAGATACCAAAGAGGAAACTAAATGAAAGAGGCTAGGTTATGAATTGTGGTAAGAAAACAAATTCACGGAAGAACCCTCTAGTGATAGAAATGAAAGATAAATTATTTGTATTGATTGATTTGAGTTCTTCCTTACTTGTTTTTTCTCTTTTCATCTTCTCCACCCCTCAATTCTACACAGGATTTGAGGTAGCTTATAAGAATATATACCTTAAAACATAAGCTTGTAAAGTAAAAACTCAAGATACAGATTATATATGTGTATATATAAATTAAGATTTTTCTGCTCTCTGATTTTGGAGAAAAGAATAAAAAAAAATAATAAAAATCAAAACTGGGGAAAATTAGAATTAAGAAATGATCTTCATGAAATTGCCAAAATTAAACTATAATTTTGGCTGAGATGGCTGGAACCAAAGCAACTCTTAACACTACACCCATGCCGAGGCGAGAGGGCTTCATGAAACTGCAAACAGTGAAAGCATCTCTGAGAAGGGCTGGGGCCACAGTCTCTGTGTCTGTATCTTCCAACGGTGCAGCTCCACCCACACTGAGCTCTAAAACACCCAGAGACCTAAATGGAGCTCATGGCTCCATAAAGGTTAAGGAATAACCACTGCATTGGCGATGTGGAAATCTCTCAGTCTAAAGGAGCCATTAATGATTTCAGGAACTGGACTTAAGGAGGAATCTAATTCTTCACATTGTCTTTAAAGGGACACATTTCTAAGCCACCCCAGGCAGAGAGTGCACTTAAGGTGGACCATGGGGGATTGTGGTGGTTACTTTTATGTGTCAACTTCACTAGACAATGGTCACCAGTTGTTTGATCAAACACTAGTCTAGATGTTGCTGGCAGGGTATGTTTTAAATGTGATTAATATTTATAATCAGTAGACTTTTGAAATTATCAGATTATCCGCCATAGTGGGGGTGGGCCTCGTTCAATCAGTTGAAGGCATTACAAGCAAAGACAGGTTTCGCAGAGAAGGACAACACAGAAACTCTGCCTAAATTTCCTGCCTTAAGACTGTAACATCAACTCTTACCTGAATCTCCAGCCTATGCAAGCCAATTCCTTAAATCTCTCTCTGTATAATATATAGTTATATATATTATCTATACATCATTAAATATATTATATACATTATTGGTTCTGCTTCTCTGGAAAGCCCTGACCAATACAGGGATAAAGGAAACTAGAAATATTTTAAGAAAGACGTGTCTACCGAGGTCCTTAATGGTCTATTCTAGTCCAAGGGCAGAATCTAGATGACCTCGATGAAGCAGGTCTAATGGGAATGACAAGTAAGGGGAACTGAGCAAAAGGAGACATGGTTTCTGTGTGTAGAATTTGCCGTGCTGAGGGCCAGGTCAGCCCATCCTGCAGCGCAAGCCAGTGCCGTCTGCACGGAGGAGTGGGCAGCAGTGCGCCCAGAGAAGCACAGAGGGCAGCTCCGTGGGCTCCAGTGACAACGCACCGCCACACCATGGCTGCTCCTGAAGGCGGCTGGAGTTGGGAATCTGGGTTGGAGAATACTCGTATATAGGGAGCTAAGAAACTCACAGGAAATGGGTTCATTCCCTCTTGATAGCAAGCCAGTCCTCCCTTGGCTCTGGTTACGATTCGAAGCTCTGCCACGCCCTGGACTTTCTTCCTAAAGGTTGTTCCCAGAATGGCACTGGCAGCACAGGGCTGGACATTCCTGCAAGGAGACGCTCCGCAAATCCTTGCTGACCAAATGGGTGAAGGAATAAAGCCTGGAATTGCTAAAATGTTTCCAAAATTCTACGATCACACATTTACTCATTTGATCCTCAAAAAAAAAAAACCCATGATGCTGGTGGTATAATTATTATTATGCTCATTTCACAGGTGTGGCAATCTAGAGATTAAGTGACTTGCCCAATTCGTGTAACTCTTAAGTGGCAGAGTTAAGACTTAAACCTGGGATTAAAAAATTTTTTTTTTTAGTTTCTTGTTTTCTTCATTAGACCAGTTTGGCTCTCTATTTCATTCATGGGTTGCATTACTTATGGTAACAAAGGGCCCGTGGTCACCTTCTGACCTGTCCTCAAAGTCACAGAGTCATGAGGATGGCTACCCAAGGGGACTTCTTCCATTCCTGCTGGCCGCCTCGCCTGCTGATCTCTGATGCCAGACAGGTGACCACCAGGAGTACATGCCTGGTCTTGGCGCTCGGAGGCCTGCAGGAGGGCGGCGGATCTGTTCAAAATTATACCAGCAGCAACTTAAGACTTCCCATTAGCTTGAAGACTAAAATTCCCAGGTATAGAATTCTAGGCAACTACGCAGTTACCACCTATTTTATTTCCAACTATGACTGAGACCAAGGGATGATCGGAAAATTGGGAGAATTAAAGAATAGGAAAAAAGTTAAAAATAAAAGATTATGTGGGAGTTTATCTGAATGGAAGATGACTAGAGGTAAGGGATGGAGAACAGGCTCCGTGCTGGGCGCCGGCTCTGAAGGGGCGGCTGTGGCTACTTGCTGCGCTGTGCCGAGAACAGATCTGAGCAGAATCGGGGTCCAGTAAGGAGGATGGCACCTACCGGCAGTGTCTGCTGTTGGTTCAGGAGCAGAGTGTGGGCATTTTGAGCCATGTAGAGTGGTTGGCCGCCTGGTGTAAAGCTTGCAAAAAGAAAGGGAAAGGGAGTGCAAGGAAGGAGCTCAAAGTCAAAAGTATTTGAAAAAGGAAAAATCAGACAAGGTGATCTGAAGTGAGGCACTAGCAGAAAGAGACACTTAACAAAAATAAAGTTTAGGTTAAACAGGAAAGGAAAAATTCCCCACACAGGAGAGTGAGACGGGCACCTCACCAGACCATGAGGGCGGCCACCATCCACATGGCCAGGACAACCTGGATTGGGGGCGCTGGGGGAGGGGAATGTACGGGTGAGACTCCTCAGGTGGCTCTTGTCTTCTGGCTCCCTTTTACCTGGAAACCAAGAGCTGATGGCACCAGGCGGGGTAAAGTCCAAGGAGACCCCCAGCTCCCATCACTGGAGTAGAGGAGGCTAGGCCAGGAAAGTTCTGCTAAAGGCCTCCTTCCCACCCAAGCCCTGGAGTCAGGCCCTAGGCCCCCTCGCCTAAAGCTCCGAGTGATCTGTAGGAGTTAGAAGTTAAATGCTGAGCGTGTGGGGTGTGCAAGGGTGTGCAAGGGTGTGGGTGCAGCGCGCTGGCAGGCCACTGCCCAGCCTCTCCTCTGAATGCAGACCCCGCCTCGGGTAATCCCACCTACCGCTCAGCCTCCCTCGCACATCAGCCAACCAGCAAAACACAGTCCCCATTCTGCTCAGGAATGTGCTTTCAGAAACTTAATCTAACGGCTGCGTCCGGGCCAAATCCCCCAGTGGCATTAACCCAAAGACAGCACCCCGTTCTCTCGCCTCCAACTCCCCCGCTGCCTTCCCGCCACCCCGTCTTTGCCTCCTCCAAGCTTGGGAGGCCACAGTTCCACCCCAGCAACTCCCTCTTCTCCATGGCGCAGCCCCAGGGCCCGCTCTCCCCAGCTCCAGCACTCTCCTTCCTTCTCATCAGGCCCAAACATTTCACTTCTGATTCATGTCTAAGTGACAAGCCAACAGTTCTTGGCTTTCAAACAAGTCTCGCTCAGCTTCTGCACAAGCCCCTTCTTCTCTCACTGTGCCTTGTTGGGTTCCAACCAGACACTTCCCTTTGTCCTCTCTGCCAACTGCAGATCCCTTCAAGCACCAGAGAAACAAGCAGCCAGGAATATTTTAAAAATAAAGGCTATAAATTGTCTCTCCTCACACACATACACCTTGAAGCAGGAGGAGGGCTCCAAGATAAATCTTCCACTCTCCAACTCTCCCTTCTCCAAACAATAAAAGGTTCAGCCTGGCTCCTAATTAGGCCCAATGAGCGGTTATGGAATTTCTTGAGTCTCCACAGACGCGTGCTGCCCATTTGCAGATGAAACCTCCCTCCTGGGTGAGCAGTGCCCTTCAAGGGCACAGGCGTTGCTGAAAGGCGCTCCTCATTTGTAATGAGGAAAACACAGGAAGCGCCCTAATTGCCCAGCAACATAGGAAAAGGGTTCGGTACATGACAGTGGAAGGTGAAGTTCTAGGGCCATTAGTAATTGGGATCATAATCCTTGGCGGGGGTTGGGAGGAGGGATTAACGAGGAAGGGGCATGAGGCAACGTGCTGGAGGGATGGATACACGGTGCACACATATGAAAAAGAATGCATCGCTTGTTCACTTAGGATGAGTACACTTTGTGTACTTTGTACATATTTCATACTCAATAAAAAGAAAAAGTAAATTATGGCCATATGGCCAATGGAAAATGCTTATCATATAATATCTGGGGGAAAAATAGGAATAGAGAATGTATGTTCAGTTTCTATAATGACATCATTGCAACAATGTAAAACTGTGGGTATGGATAAAGGCTAGAAGGCCATACTCCAAAAGATAATGGTGGTTGTAGAAAGATGGTGGGCATAGGGTACATTTTATATATGTTCTAAACCCTCTATAATGCAATTACAATTATAATTTTAAAATATTAAAGTGGAGGTAGGAAGTACAGCTCTGACCTCAGCCCTTCCTGATGTGATGAGATGACCACATCTCCCACCCTCCACCCTCCTCACCCAAGCCTCCCGGGGCCTCCCCATGCACACGCACAGCTGGAGGGGAGGGCCCAGCACCCAGGCTCCATGGGGGCTCCTTCTGCCACAAAGGGGGGTGGCTCCCTGTGTGTGGCTCCAACATGCAGCCCAGAGGCAGCTGAGGACACACCGCGCCTTTCCCCTGCGGAAAGGGCAGGGCTGCTTGACTGTTTCCCAAGCAGGCAGGAATACTGCCGGCAGCCTCCGCTCACTCTCCCACGGAGCGAGGCTTCTCCAGAGATCTGGGACCCGAGGGCAGGGAGGGGCTTTTCTCCCTTGCTTTTCCACTTCCCCATCTCTCCCCACTCTTCTCCCAGCACTCACGCCTCACTCATCCTAGGACCCCACCTGGGTTGGGTAGAGGGGCATTTCAGAAGTTTGCTGCCTTAGGTAGGACCCATGATATAGGCACACCGACCTCCTGTAACCACGTCACCCCTGAGAGCCATGACGACGGTGACGTGGAAGCCCAAGGCAGGGCCTTCAGGGACGAGGGGCACTGCTAAGTCATGAGGGAACAGGTCCTGGAAATCTTCTCAGAGTTTAAAGGCAAATTCCACTATAGTCTCAACAAGTTTCCCTATTTTCTACACTTTAGGCTCTAGGAAAGGGGCCAAGTTGGAGGCAGTTCTTTAGGCTCAGCATATAAGAATGGGTATTGGGGCTGCCTTCAGTCAAGTCTCACGATCCCATATGTATCATGGGTGGGAAAACTGATAATGTACGTATTGTGCCTGGGACATAGCACACACAGGTGGCAGTCACACACAGAGGTGGTGTGTCTGCTGCCCACGTCCATCTGGCCGAATACAATGGGGCTTAGTTGGGGAGACTAGGGTGGCAATTAGGAACTACTGTCCTGGACAAGACTCCTCTTCCAGCCGTGACTGTGTTGAGTCATGTGGCCCCTGCTTTGCTCCATTGGGTCCTTACAAGATACACTACTTAAGTTATTTTGTAAAAACTATGCCTCGCTTTCACAAGCATAAAAGAAATAAGAGCAGTCATGCGGACAATCTGGCAGGAAGTGCATGAACATGGAATTCACTAGAATTATTCGGTTGAGAGGGACCCTGGAAGCCATTTGGCCCTTGCTTTCCATACGCTGGCCTGAGCACCTACGTTATTTGTAATGTAATCATCAGAGAAAGTAGAGATCAGAGATAACACTGATTCCATATCACAAATAGAATGTCTACAGACGTGATGATTTTAATAAACTGAGGCAATAACATAAATAAAAGAATGGCAAAACTGAAAAAAAAAAAAGAAAAAGAAATGGTAGTATAAAGTTTTGTCATTCTCTTTGACTGAACTGTCACCTGATCTCTTCCTTCCTTCTCTTCTCTTTATCTCTTTGACAATTTCCTTTTCATCACATTCTAGTACTTACATATCAGGCCCCTGGAGTACGCTTGGTCCTCCGAGACAGGAAGCCAGATCTGGGATGGGCAGGCTCTGTTCGGACTACAAATTGCCCCAGCTGAAGCTCTGACTGTAAGCACTGAAGAGAACGGAGCAAGGGGGCTGGGAGGCGACTGGGCAGCTGGCACACCGCACCTGAAGCCACAGGTGACTGAGAAGAAGGGCACAGCACGGCCCAGCTCTGGGGCCACAGAAACAGTTCGGCCACGTGGAGGGCACCGACCAGTTTCCCTCTCTGTAGCCACGCTGCAGACACAGCCCCTACTCAGAGAGAGGCTTCCCAGGGACACAGGTGTCCCCCACCACTGGGGATCATTGGGCAGCTACCGTTCGTTCTCTCATATGAAATTTCAGCAGTTAAGGTCCCTTTTAGGAATGATGCGGGCAGGAAGGGTGGAGCAGGAGGGGAGTGGGGGAGGGGAATGTGAGAGGGGAGGGGGGACTGCACGAGGCAGAGACTCAAAGGCGTAGACTCACTGGCTAGCGTCACAGGGGCTGGCACACTGGCCACAGCCCCCGCAGGCATCCGGGCCACACACTGGTAGCGTCCCACGGTGTGGTTGCTGAGGGCAGTGATGACTAGGGTTCCATGGGTGATGAGGACACCCAGAGCATCATCTGAGCCATTCAGCTCCTTCCCGTTCAGGCGCCAGGTGACGTTCATCCGCGGAGGCTCCACCACACAGCCCAGGATCACAGTTCCTCCGAGCTTCTGGACAGTGGACGCGGGCTGCACGGTGACCTGAGGGACCTCGTCTGGAGGAAGAACAGGGAATGCAGCAATGAAACGATGCCCCCCCAAAAACCAACATCACCTTTTCAGAAGCATAGCACTCAGGCAGTTTTTCAGAGTTGGGCACCAAAGGAGTTGATCTTTCTCTGAGTAACTCTACTGTCTTGTCCATGTCCCAACCTGTCTTTGTCCCCGGGCACATGAGCGGCAGTGTGTCGTAAAGACCAGAGATTGGGCTTCGGAGTTGGGCACACCCGGGTCTGATCCCACTGCCTCTGCTGCTGAGCCATGTGACTCTAGCCTTGTAAAACCTCAGTTTCCTCATCTGAAAAAGAAGCTAATAATATAACACTTGTCTCTGCATTTCTGTGAGGCTTACAAACAATGCCATGACCTCCTATGATAAGAGCACAATAAAAGGCAGCTATTATTGTTATCACTTTTTCCCCTCCTCCAGAATATCTTTGAAATGAGTAAAATACCAAAATACAACCAATCTAATGCTATTGTGATCACTTCTCATCTGGTATTCTTATGTCCCTGAAGGCCAGTGGGAATGAAGTATTCACTGAATCCAGGAAGAGAAAGGCCTTTTTAAAGAGTTATGGCAGAGCGCTTAACGCTTCCATTTGACGTTAGGGGCAAAGTGTTCTTCCCTAAGGGGCGGCCGAGGAAGGGAAGGAAAGAACTCACTCAAGTCAGCGAAGCAGCCTGCGGTGGCTAAGAGGAGGTAAGCCAGGGTGACCCCAGGCGTCCCTCCTCTCTGCGTCCTCGCCATCCCACGCAGCATGGTGTGTCACAGAAGGTCCAAAGCCAACGTCCCATAAGCCGCCGGGGTCACTCAAAGAGGTACCGCAGTCCCCTGTGACACTGCTGTGAGGGAGAAAAGGACAGAAATGACCGTGGTGAGGGTGTCCGCGATGCCCCTGTCATAGCCACAGGGCCCAGCTTTGAACCTCGCTCCCTGCTGGCAGCATTCAAAGTGGAGACCTGGTGGTGCCGCTGGGAGACCGAAGAACACTCTCATGCCATTTCTCGGCTAAAAGAAGCTTCTCCTAAGTTGCCCCCTGGAGCTCCTTCCCTCGAGCTAGAAGGCGATTCTGCTGTGGTAAGAAGGCAGAGCCCTGCCCAGTGGACCAACAGCACCAAGGACAGGGGAGCACAGGACGTAGAGAAGCTGAGACCTACAGCCACGTCCAGGGCACGGGCCAGTGTTATTCTTACCATTGCAGGACGCCAGATGTCCACAGCCACGCGGCATGCCATGCGGCCAGTGCAGGCGACCGTGGACGCGCTGTGTGCGTGTAATGCACACCCAACGAGCCTTAAGGAGGATGCTACCAACCAGTGAATCCTGACGTCTCAGGGACTCGTGAAAGCTCTCCTGCTTTGATTTTCCTCGCTCTATCCCTGTATCCCTCTGATCCCTTTTATTCCTGGCACCTGTATCCCTTTTATTCCTGGCGTCAACCTGCTCTCCTCAGCTTGTCTGCAACCTCGACTCCCCCAACCACACGCACAGCCAAAAGTCCCACGTCCGCCAAGGCCCCCGCTTTCTCAGGGCACACAGCCTTGTTTCAGCTTCGCTTGCTGCCTCCCACTTCTCTCTGCCCCTGGTGCTGGAATTCTAGACTTTTCCTTCTCTACAGAACCTGTGCTCTCGGCAACTGCCCAGGTTGCATCTCAACAACATTTTCAACGACAATTCCTCTGGGGCTTCAGACCACGCAGCCCTTCCAGCCCCATGACGACACATCTCAGCTGTCACCACCACCCTCTGACCCGAGCCTAGAACGTGAGCGTCTCCCCTTCCATAGCATTATTCCTTTGGCCTCCCTTAAGCTGTGATCTTTAAATGATTTATCAAAATCACATAGGCGAGCACGTATTCTAACACACACACACACACACACACACACACGCTCTGGCTTAGCCAAAACCAAGATTTTACGTCTGTGTGTTTCACCGATGGGTTTACAGAACCTTAACAAAATAGGAAGGCGTATCAACACCCTCGTGAGGCAGGGAGGCATTAGAATGAGTTTAGGTAACATTTAACACAACCTTCCAATGATCTGGACAGTAGACCATGCACATGTGGCAATATTAACAGTATATTTCCAGGAGTGTGACATACATTCAAAATGTTAGTTCTTCTAGACCAATTTATCTAACTAGAGACTCTTTTGAACATTTATGGTCTCCATTGAAAAATCAGGGAAGTAGTTAAGCTTCTCAGCTGAGAGATGTGTTGTGTTCCAGCTGCCTGCACAGCTTGTTGTAAGAGGTGGTCTTGGGCCTTTCAACCCCTAATACTCCCCACATAGGGAACTCTTGCTCTGTTCTAGGAAGTGCCTGGCATTTGCCTAAACCTTTCCCTTCCCCAAGGCCCTGTGGCCCTCTGGCTTTCTGCCTGACGGCTGAGGGAGGGAAGAGGCCCACATCTGCTCTGCCCAACGAGCACCCTCCAAATCAGACCTAGGATGCCAGGCCCCACATGATGTTCAGAATGGTTTCCAAGAAAGAGTTCTTGACCTTTGATTTTTGTTTCCTCTCTTTGCTTCATGACTTTGACATTGGAGGACATATAAGACTCTTCGACTGCTCTGGGAAAGGACAAGGGGACATTTTCTAAAAGGTGTTTGAAAGACATTTTTTAAAGAAACTTTTCAAAAGTTCTTTCCTGGCAAGTTAAAATAATTGCCTGTTGGTGTAGACAGAGCTTTTGCTCTTTTTCACACAATCCAGTGAATCAAAGGGCCACGTTATTACCAACATGCAATTCGTGAAAGCTGCAAGGGATGTGAGAATGGCTGGGAAAGGCAGTGGTGGAGGGAGGGAGTGGGTGCCTGCTACTACCCCAGGTACTGCTAAGCTCTGGGCACAAGGTATCTCCTTCAATGTTCACATCAACCCTGCAAAGTCGGGACTAATATGTTCATTTTATAGGTGTGACAACTGAGTTTCAGAAGTTAAGTAACTTGCCCAAGATTACATATCTGTAGACCTGGATTGAAACCCAGGTTAGCTGATTCCAAAGTTCTGTGCATTTAACCACAATAGTAGCCTTTTCCCATTTTTTCCTATCAGGGTTCTGTACCCAGTGGGTATTTAACCAACAGCGTTGGAGTAAGGGTGATATAGAACAGTGAGGAATTTAATGGTGATTTCTAGAGGAAAAGTCTGTACCAAAGATCAAGCTTTTAGTGTCCTCCCAATTTTCCAGATACTTGCTTTAATTCTCTAATCTACTTTTCCCCAGCGAGATAATGTACTTATATAGGACACTGTATGAGTTCCCAGTTATGGGATTTTAGGGAACTCGCTTGTTAATGGCATGCCCCAGTTTCCCCAGCTCCTTAAGGAGACTGATAGCAAGTGTTCCTTCCATGCTTCAAGGAAGGCAGGCAGGAAGGCAAGAAAGGAACAAAGAGAGAGAGAGAAACAGAAAATGAATACAAAGTAATAAAGGGCAAAAAGAGAACAAGCAGACAAAGAGGGATGGGAGGGCTGTTTCTTATGAGCACAGGGTGGCTGCAGAGGTGTTTGGGTTGTAAAATCGGCAAAGGTTTTACTGAGGAAATTCAGCCCAGACCCCCTCCTGCTTAACAAGGACCAGCCAAACAATTTCTGTTATTTCTGCACCCTCGGTAATTTATAAGGTTCAAAATGGAAACAGATCCACTGCTGCTGCCAGCCACCAGCCAGCCTTTAAAAGCAACAGAAGAAAAGAATGTATTTGGGGAGTGAGAGGGGGTGAGAAGATGCAGGTATCCAAACAAGGAGAGAGGAGTTAACCCGTTAATCCCCGTCATGGAGTTGTAAGCAATTACCACTTTAATGACCCCAAAACAGGATATGTGGGGTCCATTCCTGTAAAAGCAGAACTGTAACCAAAAACAATGGGTAGATGGGGATGTCTGGAGATATCATGCATCTTAATTTAGCAGCTGGGGAAACTGAGTCACCTTTTGGACTAAGTTACCTAGTACATTTGGTCTAGAAAGATAATCCTAAAGATTTAAGTATCTGAGAACTCTGTTTTAATGTTAAGGAAAAAAGGCAAAAAAAGGCTTAAGTTGGAGAAGCTAACTGCAGTGTAACTTTGTCCCACTGTGAAACGAACCAGGTACAATTGCAAAGTTCAGTGAAGGCAACAGTAAGGCCTGTTATTTTTCTTGGCGATGCAAAGTATGTCTAGATCCTTCTTATTTTCTTACGCATTTTCTCAGAAAAAGAGGAGAAATCAAGAAAAAAAAACCAATGCAGAGGAAGGAAAATGAATTTTTGCCATGAATTCCTCACTGAGTCCATTTTAAAGGGTTATTTGGACAAGAAAAAGGAGAGAAAATGTGTCTGAGTAGTTTAACTGCTGACATACACGGTCCCCACTGAAATAATCTCCTCCAAACAGATGTTTTTGGAACTCTCCAAAAACAACAACAACAAAACACACTTCTGGGGTTAAGACCCCATCATGAGAAACTGTTGCCTCAGAGTATTTATTTTTCGAGAAAATTACAAACAACTGAGAGTCGATCATCGTCTGGAGGAGGCCAGCTCCACCTCATCCCAAGAGGGCTGGCTGACTAACTGACCAAGGGTGAGACAAAGCCACACGGGCCTCATCCCCTGGACACCCACGCCACAGCAGCTGCCCCAGAAAGGGAGGCCTCCATGACCTAAAACACAAAGCACGCCCTTTGCATGTCCCAAGACTAATAACAAAGGTGAGCTGAATAGGAGAGAGTGTGATCTGGCAGACTCCAAAAAGAGTCTTTCTTAAAAACACTCTTCTAGTGGCAGGAATGAGATGTGACCAAGTCTTTTGTTCCAGCTGAAAGGGGCCAGCTACATGGGGAAAAAAAAAAAAAAAAAAAAAAAAATATATATATATATATATATATATATATATATATATATATATATATTCCTGCTCCAGTTACATATTTTTTGTATGTTCCCAATTTTGAAGAGTAAGATTCACCTTTCCCAGCTGTTTTTGAAGGCAGAGAAAAGCTTTGCTCCTAGAAGGTGATGTCAAGTATTTGGGATGCAAGTGTTAGCAGCTCTTTTCTCAAAAAAAGAGGGTGATACTCCTGCAATGGGGGAAACATTGGGGAAATGAATATGTGAGTTTAGACAGATTTAGGAGAAGGGATTAAGAAAACTTATCAAAACATCATGTTGTATACCTTTACATATACACAAAAACAGAGGTCATTTTTACTTAAAAAATTGTACTTTATCCACAGATCTCATTAAAAGGAAACATTTTAAATCAGGAGGGACTTTAGAGAAAATAAAATAACAGCTTAGCATGATGCCTAATGCTTCAAGTGTTATAAATGATGTGTTTCAAGGCTGAATGAGACTGAGTGATTTGCAGAAGGTCTCCCAGCTAATTAAGGAGAGAGATTTAAGGTTACAAGTCAGGTCTTCTCACTCCTAGTCCGGTGCTTTTTTCACTATCCCAGCACTGCCTCCCAGCAATTTGTTTCTGAAGCCATATTAACCAAATGCTTAGAATTGGTTTTAGAACTAATTTCAGAATGTTTCTGAATTTACTTTGTTATGCATAAAGTAATGTTACCTGGATCATTATCTGTAACAGTAACTTCTGTGTGATCATTTTTTTCTTTTTTTCTTTCATCATCTACATCCTAATCTATAATAATCTCGGCTGTTCATTGCACAAACCCCTTCAATAGAATTTTCTGCAATAATGGAAATGTTCTATTTTTTGTTCTTTTTTTTTTTTTTATCATGTCCCAAATGTGTTCACAGGAATAGAATTGTTCTATATTTGTGCTGTGCAAAACACTAGGTAGCCACTAGCCACTTGTGACTATAAAATACTTGAAATGTGGCTAATATCACTAAGAAACTGAATTTTTAATTTTTTAAAATTTTAACGTAAATGTCTATAAAGGGGTAGTGGTTACCACATTGGACAGCACATCTGGAGCATCTTACTCAGACCACTCTGATGTCAAATGGGGAGAATAACATTGCTTTGATATTTGTAAGTATGAGCTATGCTCTAGCCAGCCTCTAATATTTCTTATCCAAATTTTGTATATGATTCTATTAACAGATAGTATTGTGATTTAAAACTTATTAATATTATTGGAAAAAATATTACTGTACTCTACCACATATAAGACAGCATACAAGGCACTATGAGTACTAGAAGATAGATTCAGTTCTTGGGAGCTTAAAGCAAAATTTGGTATGTAAGCCCGCTGGTACCTAGCAAGCACCCACAAACTCCTCTTCATTTCCCAGACTCTCAGCAGTGAGCTTAGGGGCACCTGACTAGTGCTGGCCAATGAAGTGTAAATGAACTGGCATGTGTCATTGCTGGGCCACAGAGGTTAAGAGCTAGCGAGCCACTTTATCTCTTCCTGTCCAGTCTGGTGACCACATCACATGGTGCAGACAGCACAGCCACAAGATGGAAGCAGGCAGCTCAGGATGCGACATGAGATGAAATAAGCCCTTGTTGCACAAAACTACTGAAGTTTTGGGCTTAGTCTCCTGTAACAACTTCAGCACTCTTTAATACCTTCACCGATCTCTACCTGAGTCACAAAATGAGAAGCAGCAAATCAGAACAGAGGGAGGAGAGTGTTTTCAATTGCAGGTATACAGAAAAGGTTTTCTATACATAGGGGTTGAAACTGGACCTCTTGGGGTATGTGTATGCGAGGAGGACAAGGCCACTGTAGGAAGTGACACAGAGCAAGTGGGAAAGTGAGTCTCGTGTTTGCAAGGTGGTGCATGAAGTAATCAGGCTGTCATGGAAAGCTTATCTGGAACAGTGATCTCCAAACTCTTCTGATCCTATTCCCTCATAAGTAAAAAGTATTCTGAGCAAGCATCCCTAATACATGCATATTTTCTTACTTACAAATTAAATGCATGCACTGCAAAACTACAATTTTAAAAAGAGTTGGTAAAAGTGCAGCCATTTTTTAATGACTCCTTAATCATGACTGTTTTATATCATTAGCTAGTACCTTAAGGCAGAATGCCTATTTAGGATTAGGATCATTGCTAATGATATGGATATAATCTCTTTCAAATAGTCTGCTCGAATGTAAATTATTTTGTTGACTTCTCATCAGATGCGATTCCATTATCATTGATTTTACTTCTTAATGTGGCTTGAAAAGGGTCAGCTCTGCTGTGTTCTTCCTGTTTGCATGTACTTGGATTATCAGCATTCTCTTCAACCCTGTTTCTTTGCAGCAATTTCTTTAAGCCACTTGTCCTTTTGTGAGAGTTAATTTAGTTAAACTAAATAATATAATCTGTAAATCCACTTAATGGAGAACAGGAAAACTGGAGAGTGAATGAAGGAGAGAGTCAGGTCCCCACTGCCAAGCTGTCTACACACGGAGACGCCTTGGATACTACTGTGACATGTGAAACCTAATATACTGAATAAAGGCACAACCGCCAACCCCTATATTAAAGATCAGCAAAGCTGAATTGGTGAATTCCTTTTTTGATGGACATAAACATTAAGGGAATCTCCACTGTTTTTTTCCAGTGCTCCAAGGAAACTGCACATTTTCCCCTTGGGAGCCTGCACCTCACTTTGGAGATTAAACTAGAAGAATGAAGAAAGGACAGGTAGAGCATTGAGATTGGGTCCTGCTGTGGAAGTCCAAGGCAAAAAGTCTGAAATTAAACACAGACAGAGCAGAATTAGTGATGACTGCTGAGCCAGGGAATAATCAAAGTGGCCTTTTGGGGTGATTCGCAAAACCTGGGTTCCCCTCCCTGAACCCAAAATGTATAACAAATTGCCAACCAAAAGAGCCTATTTCCACTCAGGCAGGTGGGACATCCTCACCATCGAGACCAGGGGGCAGGAAAGGAGCCTGCACAGCATCTTCCCTCGGGGAGAACCCCCACCCCACCCCAGAGAAGCCACCTCTGCCATGTGAGTCCAGGAGACTTCTTATCTCTTGATTTACAACCTGAGCTTTTGGTAAAACATATCTAATCCTCTCCTACCTCCAGCACTGGAGGAAAAAGTTACTGGGGAGTTTCGGGGAGTTTCATTTCTTTGTCACACAAACCTCTTCCCAAAATGACCTCATTTCTTTAAAGAGATTTTTTTAAAAAAAATCTACAAATCTACCCATGGGGGCAGGGACTTTATTGCTAAACTGGAAAAAGAGAAAAGGAAAACCACTTCCTTTCTTCTACGCTCCCTTCTCAATTCCCCCACCCCTATTCCATATAAATTCAATTTGACAACCCTGCTAATTGGATAAACGCAGCTCCTACACTCCTAGAAGGCCATTCCCTTTTCTTTTTTTTTGTTTTTGGAGGGCTCAAAACAGGGTGATTGTGCTGTTCTTTAACACGAATTCCATCTGCTTTATTTCTCTGTCCATTCAGAGCTCCTCCTGAATATTTATGAGCCTTCCCTCCTCGCCTCTCCTCTTTCTACCCCACCTCCGCCCTCCTTCCCCCCTCAACCTCTCTCTCCCCACCCTGCCTCCAGCCTCCTCTCCCTTCTCTCACAGCCAGGACAAAAACCTTCCAAATGGCCCCCCCTCCTTGCTTTAGATAAACACAGGCAGTGTCAAGTGTGAGGAGTAGGGGGGCTGGGGAGGGGGCCCAACTGCCAGTCAAGCCCCTGGCCCTCAATGCGGCCCAGGGGCCTACCCTAATCTGCTGCATGCCTGCCATATGGGGGCTGTGTTGCCCCGGGAGACACTAACAGGCAGAACGGAGCTTAATAGAGTCCATATTCATTGTAATGCAGTGAGATAGCTCAAGGCACCACTGCCCCTTCGGGTCCAGTTCCATTCTTCTGTTTCCCACTTTCTTTCTGTTTTTCCTCCCTTTTTCTTTCTTTCTTTCAAAAGGACCTGGTCCCCAGAGAGCTCTAATCTGGAGAGGCCAGGCTGGTGGAAAGGCTGGACTTTGGGGTTAGGAGTGAGGACACGATGGCGGTGTTGGGGGGGGGCCGCTGGCCTTGGGGCGGGAAGCAGTGAGAAGCAGGAACTGGGGAGAGCAGGGGGGAGAGGGTGCAGCATCCACACAGGGCACGGAGCACGTGGTGCTGTGCGTGCACATGTGCCAGGCTTCAGCGTGTGCACACGTGAGCGAGCGTGTGGGTGGACGGTATGGTCTCTGGAACAGCACTCACCCGTCAGAACCTTTGAGGGCAGAAACTTTCTTATTTATTCAGCCACCTATGCCTAGGTGTTTCTACACCCTCTCCCTTGCATCCCCACCCTATCCCCATTTCAATCCCAGCCAAATTAAGGTCATTAAAGCCAATGACACCTACGGCCCCAGGGTGTCAGGCCTGTGGCCAATTCTCAGCTTTCCAGTTGCCTTGAAAAGTCACAGGTGTGGCACTGGGATAAAACCTCTTCGGAAATAAATCCAGGCAGGGGCAGAAGACCCACCACCCTGCCGACTTTGGCCCCCTTCCTCTCCAGCTGGTCTGGCGCTGAGGAGGAGGTGACAGTTGTGGTCTGCCACAGCCAAGCTAAGAGCACAGGGGGCCTCTCTGCATTGAAGGCTGTCAGCAGGCTGGGCTGTCAGCAGGCTGGGCCTTGTCACAAGTATATCTGCCCAAAGTAAGACTCGAGGCTTCCTGAGATCAGAGGCCACCTTTCTCCAGAGCCCAAAAGAGAACGGGGAGGCTGGAAGGGAAAAGAAAGGGAACAAAGTACATTTCTTTCAACTTTGCAGAAAAAAATAAAATGCATAACCAAGATATGGTAGAATTCCTCAAAGAATAATCAATTTCATAATTTTTAAAACAAAGCTATTTGTTCTGTGAGTGTAAAAAAAAATCACAAATTGTGATAGAAAATAAAGGCAAAGAAAAACTATAATGACTTTCATATAGTCTCCCATAGTTGAAACTTCAATCCTACGGTATCTGGCACACAGCAGGCGCTCAATAAATGGATCTGCACGAATGAACACATGCTCCCAGAGTTTTACTACTGCTGACAAAGAACTCGGAGCTCTTTACCTGACAACCACAGGGTCGGGGTGGGTGAATGGCTTCCACTGCAGTGCCGTGATACCCGGCCACAGTGACGTGAGCATCTCACCGGGGTCTTCTGTTATCCCCTCTCCAGTACCAAAGTCAGGTAGGCTAAGTCAGATGAAACTGCTAAAACCAAGGCAGATACTGGTGCTTATTTTTGATTGTTTTTTGCCTTCCCAACTCAATATATTCTACATTCCTAGCTTTTACCCCCAACGGAGAAGCATCATAAATATTTGGTTTCCTAGCTCAACCCAAAGCCCTATATCCTAATAATCCTACAGGGAATGGTACACTGGATATTTCAAGAGCCAGGTATAATTTCAATTACTGGCTCTGAAACCTAAAGAACATCTGGTTATCTGAAATGCTATCCGGAAGCAAGCCTCAGCTCCTCCGTCCTCAGTCTCCACTTCCTAATGACACTGGAAATCTTAGAGAAGCCAGAGTGGGGGAAGACACACAACTGAGCAGGGTCTTACAGGACTTTGAGAGCACTCAGCCTCCCTGCAGGAGAAGCCTTCCTCTGTCCAACTTATTCTTTCTATATAGTCCTACTCCAGGCTATTTTGACCCAGCATAACACATGTGTTGCAGAGGAAGGCTCCACAAAGGAGTGAGTGAGGATACCTGAAACTCCATGAAAGCCAGTCTTGGAGCACTTTGGGAGCACCACAGAGCAGCCACGCTCTTCCCAGCCTTCTCTGTGATATGCAAGTTGGTCAGTGATCTTCCACTCCAGAAGGCCCTAGGCACCGTGTTCTGAACCTGGTGATAAGTGCATGCCAGCCATGTGGACTGTAAGCATAGAGGGGATGGGCAGAAGTAGCCCTAACAAGTCTGTGCAGGAATAAAGATACATACTATATGAGCTGGAATGGCCAACTCATAAGGAAAGCAGGGGCAGTCACTCTAATCTAGACTAAATCCTGCCTTTCACATCACTACTCAGAGGACACCCATAAATGACCTGCTTGTACTAACATACTCAAACTCATCTACTCTTCTCGTCTTCCCTAAAGCCATGAAAGATTCACCATCCACTCAGCTGCCCAATCTTGGGCTCATCCTGTCTCCTCCTTCTCCCTGATTTTCCACTCCAGTGTCTTATCAGTTGTATGGACTCTAACTCTGGAGTGAGCAGTACTGTCCAATAGAAATATAATTCCAGCCACATATGTAATCTTAAATTTTCTAGTAGCCACGTTAAAAAATAGATGAAGATAATTTTAATAATATCTTTTAACATGATATATCCAAAATGATCATTTCAACATATAAGCAAGATAAAAATTGTAAATGAGATTTTTGTTTTATACTAAGTTTTCTAAATCTAGTGTGTATTTTACATTTACTGCACATCCCAATTCAGACTAGCCACATTTCAGGTGCTCAAGAGCCACATGGGTTAGTGGCCAATATGCTGGATAGCACAGGTCTAGAGCTCTCCAACTGGCTGTCTGGCTCTGTCTCCTCCCCCTCTTATCAGCCTCCACATTGCCATTTGCCTTCTTTCTAGAATGTCAAGCTCACCTAAAGAGTAAAAGTTGATAAACAGGCAGCTACCATTCATTGAGCAAGTGCCTCCTACAGGCCATAATCATAATCATCCAATGTGACATTCTCACAGTGGCCCTATAAGGTAGGTATATGACCAACCCATTTTATAGATGAGGAAACTGAAGTTCAGTGATTAAATATCTTATCCAAGATCCCAAAGATGGTAAATCTCAGAGTCAGGATTTGAACCAGGTCTGCCTGATTCTAAAACCCTTGGTTCTTTTCACTCTATCATGCTGCTTTATGTAACTTATGACATAATATTAATAGTTGATGAACTACTATGCAACTATTAAAACTGGAAATTATAAAGATCAAATAGCAACATGAAAATAAATGTTGAAAGGATGAAAAAATATATAGATCTCATTTTGTGAAAAGCAAGTGAGCATTTGGGTGAGACCTGGAAGGGAATATTAAAAAACAAAACAAAACATTTGATTTGAAAATGAAGAGGAATTATGAGTGATTTTTTTCCCCTCTTGGACTTCAGTTTAAAAACAAAAAAAGGAAATCAGTGAATAGACCCACCTTTGATAGCTCCCCAACTGAATGTGATTAAATAAAATTCAAACTCTGTCATAAAACCTTCCTGGTTCTTTATAACTGAGCTCCAGTCAACCTTTCCCATGTCTTCCTCCCATAAACCCTAATATCTGGGCAAGCTGCATTTTCACACTCTGCTCCTTCCACCTGAACCACCTTCCCCTTCTCCCTTCACCAGTTTCACCAATGGAACTCCTAATCATCTTTCATGTTTTATATCAAATTTCACCTCTTTATGAAAGCTCTGTGGCTGCTCCTCATTCTCGTAGCACTTTGCAAACCTAACATAACATTTCCACAATGATTTATGGGTTCTGATCATGAGTCTGTCTGTAATATGCATCTCATCTCTTCCTCCTGACCCCAGACTACAGACTCACTGAAGGGAAGGATGTGCCAAATTTACCTCGGTAGCCCTCGCATCTAGAAAAGCCTTGGCTCCTCACAGGGGCTTATTCAATGTTTGCTCAATTAAAGGGTTTAGTTGAATTAGAAATCTGGGATTGAGAAGGAATGTTAACCTGACCCATGAACATGTAAGGGAGACACACAGAGAAAGATACACCGTTATCAGTGGTGGAACCAAGGGTACATTTCTGGAAGAAAATACCTAACTGTGATCTTTATTTTTCAAAACCAAAGGATCCCCAGATCCGTGTGGGCAGTCCCGGAGGGGAGCCAAAATGTTGATGAGGTTCTAAGCTATTTAAGGACAGAAGGCTGCACCCTGTAGATGCTCCTGTGCCTTGAGGTTTCATTCAAGAAGGTTTTTTTCCCCTTGTCATCTCTTTTCCCAAAACAAATACCCAAATAAGCTTGCAGCTCCAGGCTTCCAACACAGCCACATGGCTACAAGAGAATTTAATCTATGACATTTCACACCTGCGCCACTATCACCAGATAGAAGGAGTCGGGCAAAGAGGGAAGGAGGAGCAAGAAGTAAGAAAGCTGTGGTGTGAGAAAGAGGACAGGTTCAGGCCTGCAGAGATATAACTCAAGAAAGAGCATGGGAAGGGAAGGAAGGAGGAGAGCGGAGATGTGGGAGAGGCAACTGGATTTATCGAGCTCCTACAATGTGCCAAGCCCAGTGCTGGTTGCTTCAGATCCATGATCACTTCTAATCTTCACCACCAAGGGAGTGTTACTGTCTCCATTTTGATATGTTATCAGAACCCAGTTCTTGCTTTGTCACATGAAGACTTTAAGGCTCATCTCAAATTTTCATTATAGACAAAGCTTCTCTACCAAGTGACAATGTTGGAACTCAGCAGGATCAGGCACTACAGAACCATAAGCCTTATGTTTGGTTATGAGCTCTGCTACTTCTACCCTTGATTTAAGGAAGTTTTGGATGAGTTCCTTAATTTCCTTGAGCCTTAGCTTACTCTTTGTGAAAATGAGAATGATAATACCTACTTTGATGAGCTGTTAAAATAGGGTTAATGAGATAATGTGCAAAAGCCACCTAACACATTACTGGCACATAGCAACTGTAATTCTGGGGGGCAGGGGTCCTGGAACTTTTCTACTGAAAGCAGTCACCTGAGGTCTAATTTCATGCAGTGTCATTGCCACCTGGTGGGCTTGTAGATTAATGTCCTTTAAGACCTAAAGACGTAGCATTTTAACAACTCTAGACACATGATATCATCTCTTTGTTCTTTCCCATACAAAATTAAGGAATGGACTGACTGATATTGCTACCCACACACATACATCAGAAGTTCAAAATACTTTCTTGTTGGTTGCAGTGGCTCACACCTGTGAGAGCTAGCAATTTGGGAGGTGGAGGCAGGAGGCTCACTTGAGCCCAGGAATTCAATACCAGCCTGAGCAAGAATGGGACCCTGTCTCTACTTAAATAGAAAAAAATTAGTTGGGTATGGTGGTGTGCCCCTGTAGACCCAGCTCTGGGGACACTGAGGCAAGAGGATCACTTGAGCCCAGGAGTTTGAATTGAGGCTGCAGTATGCTATGATGACACTGCACTGCTATGATGACCATACTCTAGCCCAGGCGATAGAGTAAGACCCTATCTCAAAAACAAAAAACATTCTTTTTTGGAAAAAAAAAAGCAATACATTTTATAGATCCTTACAACAGCCCTGTGGGATAGAGCTCCATGGAGAGTGCTCTAGTGTTCCCAACTCTGTGGCCACAGGTGGTTCCTAATGTCTCAGTCTACACCCAACGCTAGTCAGCATTTACTATCACTTAAGTTAATAACCTCTCTCCGCCCCCTTATGCCCTCTCTGCACTCTCTTGATGATGATAATGACAATAATAATCATAATTTCTCTGTAGTGCCTCTACTTGTTCAGAGAGAAAGGGGGAAATATCTTCATCAGACAGTAGGTCATTTGGGACAAGAAGTTAAGGAGAAGTGTTTACAGAAAGGCAAACATAACCCTATAATCCCTCCCTGACCCCCACTCCCAGGCCCAGAAAGGAGCTCACCTCTGACCTCATTCTGTGAGTGCACAGAGCCACAACAAAACCACCTGCTCTTTTTCTACCTATCTGTTTCTAATTACAACCTATGACAATGAACTAAAACGCTAATATAGTGGCTGGAGAGCAAATAGGAACATCTACTTCCAAATCTTCTAGTGCCCTGAGTTATCAAAACAGCCAATGTCAAAGGAATTATGTAGAGCCTGGGTAGACAGTACAAAAAAAAAAGTATATAAACAAACTAGTTCCAGGACCTGAAGGGCACTTAAGGCAGATCTTAAAAGCTTAAAGTCCTGCCTTTTAGGACGCAGGAAAAACGATCCCATCTGACTAGCGATCTGAGTGTGAACTCAAACTTTGCTATCATGAACAGGCTCAGAGGAGGGCTGGAGCACTGATTCCAGCTCAAAGCGCCTACTGACATCAATGGAGCCTGAGAAGAGTAGGGTGTATTATCCCAGGAAATATCCAGGGAGCAGGCAAGGCTCAGCCTGCGACACACACAGAACCACAGAACAAGCATTTCCTCAAACTATCCACAGAGGTAACAGGATTTGGCTCAGAAGGAGAGGAGGAAAAACAAGGGCATTCTGCCTAGTATTCATGCTGAGAAGAGCAGACAGAGTAGCCGGCAACCCTGAAGTCACTCCTGATGTGAGGTACAGGTGCCTGGAGTGGGCAGCAGGCAGAATTCAGGGCAGTTCGGCAAACCCACGCTGAGCACCCTCTAGTGCCAGGCACTGTACGATGGGTTGAGGGTACTTAGAGAAAAACGAGGCACAATCCCCAGTTCACAGATAGCTTAGGACCTAGTCCATATTCAGCTTTGACAACATCTTTCCATTATACCAAAATGGAAAAGCAGCATGGCCTCAAAAAAAGATGAGTCACAAGATAAACTGTGTTACTAAGTGTGTTACTACGCGCAGGCCAGGAACCAGAACCACTAGCAAAGGCATAAAGGCAATGATAAAAGAAATGTGTGTTCAGGAGGTTGACTAGGGTTAGTAGAAAAAAATAATAATTAAAAAAGGTTTTAAAAAATGTATATACATGTCCCTATAAACATCCAGTCTCGGGCCTTGCTCAGTACATTGGACAGTCCGTTCTCCAGTGTGCCCCTTTCACAACTCCTAAAAGAATTCTCCTTTCTATAAGCCATATTCAATCCTCACATAGTCATGGAAGATTCACCAAAGTTTGCGGTTAAGGCAGGAAAAAGCCTTAGAGCTAACAGAGGTCTATGTGCCAGGATCTCCTAAGCTTTATAGCTATATCACCTACACTGTCATTCTTACACTGCCCTGTAACTTGTTTGTTTATAAGTCTCCCTCCTTGACCCATAGTAGGAACTCAGTGAGTGCTTGCGAAGCTGTGAAGACCTCCGACTTCCAAGGTCTTTTCCAGGCCTAACCTCAGTCCATTGGGTTTGGATCTGATGAACGTGCCATACCCAGGCCAGAGGCTCCGGCTGCAAAGTGGAGCTTGAGCAGGGGAAGCTGACATTGGAGTACCTGACAGGCCTATTCCTATCTCCCTCAGGGATTTGGGTTGGGAGCCTACAGTGGTTCTTTTTCCATGAAGAACACAGGAAGGACACAGGTATTTTCAAGCACGGGGTAGGTGAGGCGAGCTTGCAAAGGAGGAGGCGGAGAAGGAGGATGTAAAGAGAAGTAGGTGCCTGAGGAAGCTCATTGCCATTGCACAGGCAGGTCTCAAGTCCCCATGCTATGTCCGGTAGCCCAACAGTCAGTGGCTGGGCCCCCAGAGCCCAGCATGCCATTAATTATTTAGGGTCCACCTGACCACTAGACCAAAGGCTTAGGAATGGCAATGATTTTATTCACAAAGGCATCTTCAGCATCTATCACAGGTCTACTCACTAAGCAAACACCTGCAGAATGAATGAATAATGACCTGAGACACAAAGGTGAAAGATCACGGTGGCGAGGAGAGAGAACCACAGTCACATGGACAAGGAGGGAACTGCTTTCTTAGTAGGAGAAGCCGGGCATTTAGCAAGCTTTGGGGGTTGAAAGACTTACTTTGATTTCCTCCATTAGTCAGGAAACATAATTACCACCAATTCCAATTAGGCTGTCACTGGCAGTCACTCTCTGTGCCTCCTTCCTCATGATGATGAGGCAACCAACGGCACTAGGCCCACGTCTATACCCTCCACATGACTCAAACACAGGTCTCGGGTGCTGTGACCCGGACTGAATGAGGATCAGGCTGCTGGGTCTTATCCTGCCTGGTTCCGGGGCTGATTCAAGCAGATGCCAGGCAAAACTAGCCCCAACCTCTGAGACACACACACACACACACATCAACCTCAACACGCTCATGCATGTTCACAGGAAATCTGAAGCATTCAAATGAAAAGCTAAGCCTTGGGGTAAAATAGCTGAAATGCTGAAGTCAGGGCCAAGATGGGAGATGAGAAGTTACCACTCTTTACTTCATGCCTAACTGCACTATAACACAGACAGTGTCCTTTCTAGACTTTTCTGCAAGCAAGAAACCTTTACCCTGAACTTTAAGAGGAACTAGTTTGGTACAGGACAACGAAATCTATCTCACACAAGGATGCTGAAGGAAAAACATTATATTAGTAAAGCATCTATAACAACAACTGGCACAAATGTCAATAAACTTAGAAATTTTTAACAACTCCTTTTAGGGTTACTTTCAGAAATGTTTTCATTAGTCTGATTCTTGCTGCAGATTCATCCCCAGTATTTCAACAATAGAAGTGTAAGAAAAGGCAGTATCTCAGGGGTTGGACACCCCCACCCAGACTCTCCAGTATCCTGCCCTGGGCCTGCACACTCTCCACCTCTAAGACAGACAGACAGGCAGATACACACACTCACACGCAGCCTCACACAGCAAATGAGTCCTGCTCCAGCTGCTAAGTATGCTTTAGAATCATGACAGTTTACTTTCTTTCTCATCTGACCTCATACAAACCTACTTTCTTCACCATCTCCCTGACCCCCAAATATATACATTCAGTCCCCCACCTCACTCCTAATCTTTCCTTTCTTGGTTACAAAGCTCTTTTAAGCCACCTAAAACTTAAATACTCATTTGGAAATCTGAAGCATGCTCCAGTTGGTCTGTCAGTCAGTCCCTGCCTTCTGGGCAGGGAAGGAAGTGGTGGAAGCCCCCCACCCCAACCCCTGCCAGCTCTCCCCAACTTGTGAAGCCCAGTGGCCTTGGTGCAAGGCTGGCACATGCAGAGAAAACAAACACATGGAGTCTTGCCAGCTGGATCAGGCACCACTGTTTACAGCAGGAGCAGAGTGTGGGGAACTGAAGAGGCATGATGAAGGGAAAGAGCAGAGGGGGTGGGGATAACTCTAGCCTCCTGCTCCTAGGCTCCACCAGCTGCAAAGAAGATCCCCTTGCTGAGGTTCTGCTATTCCCAGGTGCAGGGCAGGACAGAGATCCATCATGGGCGTGACTAATACTATCACTTTGCTGCAGGCAAATAGTGACAGTCCTTGAGGGCGGAGAGCCTGCTATCTTGCACATTAGGGTATCCCCAGCATCAATCACAATGCTTGGCACACAGTAGGAGCACAGTAAGTATTTGTTGATTAAGCGAACAAACTGTTTTCCTGCCTATCCCACAAGATTATAGTTGGGGGGCAGAGGTTAGTGGCAGAGAGGAGATTAGTGATGAATGTTCAAAAAACTTACCAGATGTTAAAATATGCCACCAAAAACAATTTAGAAAAATGCTGTATTAAGAAAAGTTAATCAGGTTTCTTCACTGCAGGCCTTTTCAGAGCCTTTAATATGCTATTATGCATATTATGCATATCATGAATCACCAAGAGGGGGACAGAGTATGCCTTAAAGTCTGTAATCACAGGCTTGGACTTATGTGACCACAAGCGTGGACTAATTTGATAAAACTACCCTTTTTTCTAGAAGTATCCAAAGTAGGTACTTAGTATCACTTTTGTAATTAAATAGGCAAATTTGGAAAGAGGGGGGAAGCTATCCCAGAATATTATCATGTCATCACTGAAATTTTATCTTCGCATTGGCCTGGGGGCCTCATTTCCCAACAACCTCTTTAACCATCAAATGTTCTTTGCCCCATTATCACATTTAAAGAGTTTGCTGAGTCTAATCTCCATTAACTCCTTTGGTTTATAAAGAACATTTCCCCTAATTCCACTTGCTTTCACATAATATTGACAAATATTTTAGACAAATGAAAACACATTTAATATTTTGTTAACAATCTTTTTGTTTTGTAGAGACAGGATCTTGCTATATTCCTCAGGGCTCAAGGGATCCCCCCACCTCAGCCTTCTGAGTAGCTGTGACTACAGGCACACACTACCATGCCTGCTGGCATTTTGTTCACAGTATTTACAGATCTGAAATTACCTTGTTTAGTAAATTGTATAAAATACACCATCTAGTACTTAGTTTGCTAAAATTATCATGTCGAGTGTGTTAATGTTTAAAGATCGCCTTTTTCCTACTAAATTACCAATTCCCTACTGATTTGTAAGAGCAATTAAAAGTTACTGGGATTTACTGAATGCATACACCAGGCTTTGTTGAAGTATGAGATTGAGGCACATATTTAGAATGAAAAAAAGCCATCGATCTTAACATAAAATGAAGGAAAATATCTTACCATTTGTTTACCTAACATGTGCAAGACAATAAGCTAATGGACATGCATTATCTTGTCTAACCTCTAAACAGCTCTTGTGTTCTCATCGCCACTTTACAGCAAGTGAGACTCACAGAGATCAAGCAAGTTGCTCATCAAGTAAAAAGATTCAAAGCCAAGGTTGTCTGCCTGCCCTGCCTGCTGCTCTTGGTGTCCTTAGTAGTTTTAGGCACATGTACAACATGTCTTCAAAAAAGGAACTAAGGGAGGCAAGAAAAATATTAATAGTAAGCCTGAGTTAGAGTCATTCATGTTTCAGGATATATTGGTTTGGCAGATTCCCACAATGCACTCCGCATCCGAATTCCTGAAGATGCGCTGTACCTGCCCTTCTGAAAGTTCCCCACACCCACCCAAGTCAGCCCTGCATGTCTGAGTACCTAAATACTGTCCACAGATAGGTAGCAGCGCTTTGAGATCCAAGTTATATGCACCAGCATGTATTGGGAGACAATAAAATTCTTCCCATTTCTTGATCTGGCCTCTCTCATCTTCCTTCTGTTCTTTCATAACATGAGATCTACAGCTCCCAATTCTGGCTGCACAGGAGAATCACCTGGGGACACTTGGGAACACAACAGTGTCTGGATACATCTCAAGCAAATTAAGTTAGGACCTGTGGAGGTGGGCCTAGGCCTCAGTGTTTTCAAACCTCTTTCCTGGAAAGTGTAAAGTGCAGCGAGGGTTGAGAACCACTGTGCAGGTGTCTCTGCCCAGTTTGGAGGGAAATTTTGGTAAAAACCGTCAGCCACAAATACCCTGGTTACACAGGATGTAATGATTGGGATTGAGAGTTTTGTATAAAGATGCTCCTTACTATACTATTTTACAGAAATTCTTGTAATTTTTAAAGCTAAAGTAAATATTTCTCATTCCACAAATTGAGTATCAATATATTTTAAGGAAGAAAACATTTTTCCCAAAAGGCTTCTCTCAGATTTCCCCAGATATTTTCTGGATTTTCATATTCCTCGCTTTTTTCCCCACAGAAATAAAGACCCCAGAGGAGGCCGCCATTGTAACAAGTGCCTATTTTGGGGGCCAAGACAACCTTCACAGTAGCAAATGTGGCACTCAAACAGGTCCCTGAGCCACAGTCACTGCTGCCACCTGGGCCTATGACCACTTACTTCTGGGGGCAAGGGTGAGGTGGCACTGAGGGAGATGTTAGCAGGGTAGGGATGATTTGCAAGCTTATGCCAATTTGAGCACTTGCACATCAAAGCCTGAGAAGCCATCAGTGATTCCTTTCACAAAGCCAGCACAGGCCCCATGGCTCCCAGACCACCGAGGGGAACAGGTATTGGCTATCCAGGAGTCCCACAACACCAGGTCAGACCAGAGGGCTTTGGCTTCACTGAAACCCGCTGTTTCACAACCCAAAGGGTTAACAGCACAGCCTTTAGCTCTGATTTTCCTACCAGGGGAGGAGACAATCCCCCACGCCCACCTCGGAGCCCCAGCCCCGCCCCCTCCCGGCCCTCCCACTCCAGGAATGAAGCTGCCTGCTGCCCAACATACACCCAGACTGGTTTCATCTCCTTCCAAATCCATGTTGTGTCTTAACTTCTGCCAAGAATAAAAATTAAAACACACACACACACACACACACACACATCATGCATGCATGTATGGGAGGGGAGGATCAGGCTGGAAGTTTAAACTGAAAAAGACCGGGGAGGAGTGGGGAGGTGGGGGGCAGGCTGCCTGCTCAAAGTCAGGCCCTTGGAACTCCCCCAGGATCGGCTAGTAACAAGTCCTGCTTGAGACCTCTGCCTGCCCACCCCAGGGTCAGATCTGAGGGGAAGTGTCTAAGGTGTCTCCTCTCCAGTACCCAATGCCCCATTTCATACCCTTTTACGGCCCACCCTACCCAGGCCTGCCCCAGAGGGGCTCAGAGCAGCCGAACTGCAGAGCACTCCGGAGGCCGGAAGAGGACTCCATTCCCTCCACGCTTGGAACAGCCGGGTTCCTTGCCTGGTCTCCCTTGCCAACTCCAAAATGAATAAAACAGCACTTAAAATGGCACGCCGGCCCTGGTGGTGCAGGCAGCTTGCAGACTGCTTGTGGCCACCCAGAAAAATGGGTCTGGAAATGGAGTCCCCATTCTCAGAATCCTGCCCCACCTCCCCCAGGGCCTGAATCTGGGGCTCCAGTCTCTCCTGTTCCTCCTGCTACTAACTGCCTCCTTCTCAGCAAAATCGTTGCTGAGAAGTGTTGCTCTCTAAAATGATCTCAGCCAACCCTTCACCTGTGAGGCTCTGTCCTTCCCACCTCAGCTCCCCCAGGGCTCAGATAATGGCCCCTCACTCAACTCTATGTACCATCCTCTGCTCCTTCCCCCCAGGACGGTGAGCAAAGCACTCCCATTACTCACACCTGTCCAGAAGGAACCCCACTGTCTCATGAAACCACTTGCCTCATAAGTCAATAAACTCTTACCGAACACCCATTGAATATTAGGCCCTGAGAATCCAAAGATAAAGTTCGAGTTCAACATCTGGTAAGAGAAACACATAGAAACATCTCAGAGCACCGGGAGACAATTGCAAATCAAACCCCAGTGCCCAGAGCTGGTGTGCCTTCCTTCCTGCTCCCCTGTCGGGAGGCAGTGGGAAGGCTGGGTCACACACCTCTTTGGGAAAGAGTAGGCTTGTAGCATCTGTCTTTGCCTATCCCACACATGCAGCTCAGTAATGAAAACAAAGTAATATTTAGAAAAAAAAAAAACACTTTTGTCTGTCTTATAATTGTGGAATATGGGTGGTGGGTACATGGGGTTCATATGATTTGTTCTGTTTTTATGCATCTTTCAGTTTTAAAATTAATACAAAGTAAGACTTTTTTTTCAGTAAAATAACTAGGTAAGATTCTCTCAGATCTTCCCAATCCTGAACCAACTTCCAGGAATCCCTAACCACCTAACCATCCAATGTCCTCTCAATTAAGGCAAACAGGCCCTATCAGACAGGTTTCAGCGAGTGCCCAGGCTCTGGTGAAGGAGGGAGTGTACCCCCTCTTTGGCCCCCAAAGGCTCCCTAGTGTTGGGCTAAAAAGGCAGCCAACCCCTGAGAAGGAGCCTGCTGGTCCCACCAGAGGAGACCCGAGGAGACTATCTCCCTGGATGTCTGGACTCTAGACTTGGAGCCAACTGATTGTCCTCCATCTTTCTGGGGCATCCCTGTCCAGAAAGGGCCCTCCCTAGAACCCCAAGCATATGTGACCAATGACAAGTCTCAGCTCTGGCTGGCTCTTTTCTGACTACAGAACCAACCAAGTATGGAGGCCACGAGTTTCGGTGAAAGACCATCAAGGAAACTGGCTTGGATTTCTGAATTTATCACTTTTCCCTGGGCCTCCACTTTCTACCTATAAAATTCTCAAACATGCCACAATTGACAAAACTCTTTAAATAGCCAAATTATCTGAGAAAATGGGCTCTATAAATCAGCATCTCATGGCAGGCCAAACTTACAATAATGAGGAGGATAATGCTGACCGTCTAAGTACCTCCCTGAGCCAAGCACTCTTCTAAGAAGGTAATGCGGATAATACAATTCAAGGCAGAATGACCTCCTGTTTTGGTGTGGGAAATATTCAGAAGCTGGGATATAGGTGTCTTGAGGGCAGTAGGCACAGTGCTCAGTAAATAACCTGTTAAATACAGTTCTGGGACTGAAAGGCCATGCCGATGGTGGCAAATGTCTTCAGGCCCCTGGGAGAGGCATGAATGAGCTGCTCTCAAGCAAGGCTATTGCTGAATACCCGGACAAGCAGGGAGAGCTCAGCCTGAAATCTCAAGGGGTTGAGGAAAGGCAGCTGCCCGGGCACCCTGAGCTTTAGTGAGTGGCATTCTTCATCCAGGGAGACAGGTCAGAACCCACATCCCCAAGCAGGGATTTACGTCTTATCGGGGCTGAGATGCACCCAGACAAAGTCTCACGACCATTCCCCATCCAGACAGAGGGCATTAACACTACCATTTTGTCAATTTCCCTTGTGGGAAAAATTAGTTCTGCCTGCCTGAGATTCCATCTCCATTGGACACGCAGTTCCTCTATATCTCCCGACTTTCAAGGTATATAGAACTTGGTTATTAAGGAGCTTCCCTGTTCTCCTGCCTTGAAGGCTGGCTTTTTCTGGACAGAGAGGTGGTGCAGTGGTACATAAAACTGGGAGCCCACTCTGTTTCTGCAGATTGCTCTGGAGAGAAAGCACTAAAGAAGACCCAGATCACACTGGAGATTTCCTTCCCCTAACACCCACTAAAGCTCCCCCACAGGACTCTTTGCACCTCCCACTCCAACAGGAACCCACACCTTTGGAGGTTCTGAGAAGGCCCCACTGTACAGAATGCCATTCCTTATGCTACAGGTGATTTTTTAAAAAGCATCACAAGATATTTATAAACCAGTCTTTCTGAGAGTTTTCTTCCCCATATCAGAAAAATAAAACTGCTTTGTAAGATCATGTATTTGTCTTTTGGTTCAGAATATGTGGCCTTTGCTCATGCATACGCACCACCTGGCATGAACCTATGGAAGTTGGTCTGGGATTCTTTCTCAAGATTCTCACTGTACTTCCTGTGGGGACAGAATGTGGAGAGGGTGATTTAGGAGTGAGGGGGAATTTGGTAGGGACATGGGTCCCACACTCGCCCAGTTTGGTAATTCTTTATCCTCTGCCTCTCAATGTAAACTGAGGCAAGGGCCAAGGCTTCTGGATGGGCTAAAGGTCAGTAATCACTCTTTTTTTTTTTTTTTTTTTTTTTTTTGAGACAGAGTCTCGCTTTGTTGCCCAGGCTAGAGTGAGTGCCGTGGCGTCAGCCTAGCTCACAGCAACCTCAAACTCCTGGGCTCAAGCGATCCTTCTGCCTCAGCCTCCCGGGTAGCTGGGACTACAGGCATGCACCACCATGCCCAGCTAATTTTTTATATATATATCAGTTGGCCAATTAATTTCTTTCTATTTATAGTAGAGACGGGGTCTCGCTCTTGCTCAGGCTGGTTTCGAACTCCTGACCTTGAGCAATCCGCCCGCCTCGGCCTCCCAAGAGCTAGGATTACAGGCGTGAGCCACAGCGCCCGGCCAGTAATCACTCTTATAGCCTTCCAGACTCTGGAGGTAGACTCAGGAAGACAGGGGTCAGGAGGCTCCACCCTGAATCCATAATTAGCAACAAAAGCAAGAAGGACAGCTTGCCTGTAGAGCACAACTCTCTGAAGAGTTAAAAGAGACTTAAATACTCCATTGCATTAGTGCTCACAGTCTTGGGGACAAGCTGGGGACAGGTATTATTGTTCTGCACTTACACAGGGTTGGCAGAGCCACAGAATGGCAGCCCAGAACTCTCAGTGAGTTACTGGTCAGGCTACAGACTGGAGGGTGGGCCAGGTGAGAAAACCAGAGGAGAAGCTGGTACAGATTTGGATCTTCAGCATGGAACTTCCATAGTCCAAAAAGCCGACTTTCCAAGGTGTCCAATGAGTCTTATGCCTCCTTTGTACTGAACTCTGAAACACCTGGCTGGTGTCTTTCAGCGTGAGAAGGTATCACCCAGCCTCTGTTCTCTGCTTATTCCAGACAGGAAGCAATGGAAGCCAGGGTCTGAATTTAAGTCCCTGTTTTCCAGGGTTGGAACCCTCTCTATCTAGTATACCCTCTTTCCTCAGCCCCTGGAACTTTCCAGCCTGGTTCAGATGATCCAAGTGACCCTCCACTCACATGCACTTTCCTTTCCCCTAAATGTGGTACAGAGCTGCAATGGGGCTGGAGAGCTTCCTCCCGATGCTGTTATAAAACCCATCATCAGCACCTGTCCCAGCTGTCCCCAGAGAGCCCCACTGTTTAGAGTGACTGGTGAGTGCCCTGAACACTGAGGGTGCTGCCCACTAACTCCCAAAGAATCCTAGTTTTTGAGGCTGACTCGAGAAAGAAGTACCTCTTGGCAGGGACAATGTCCTCAATCTCTTTGCACCTCATCGGTCTTCCTCCTAATGACCACAAAACAGGCCCCAGTGCTCGATCACTCCCAGGGCTCAACAGGCACCCGGCAGGACTGAACGGCAGCGACTTCAGAGGCTGAGAGACCTGCGGCCACCGCCACCGGATGTGGGCGTGGGCGTGCAGGAGGGCTGCCTGCCCAGGGGACCTCACTTCCCCACCGCCTGTCCGCAGCTCCAAAGCAAGTAAAACAAACTACCGAGGAGGAAGGCAAACAGCCCCATGTGCTCCTCCTGTCTTTCCATTTCAGAAGGGAACGGGAGGGTCTGCACAGCTGATTCTTCCAGATGTGGAACCCAAACACAGGCAGCTCCTGACAGCTTACCAGCCCGGGTTAAACTCCAGTAGCACCAGGGCCAGGGACGTTCAGGGTAAGATGATAAAGGGATCACACTGCAGATCTGAGGGGCTCTGCTTGGGGTGGGGGAGCAGTCTCAGCACACAGCTTTGGGCCCCTCCTTCTCCAGCCCCAGCTACATACGTGTATGGGGCCAGGAGGGCGAGAAAGCCATGTTTTAAGTTGAAGGAGGTTGCCAAGTGAAAGAAGTTGATCTGCAAAGGCTACAAACTGTGTTATTCTAACCAAATGACATTCTGGAAGAGGCAAAACTGGAGAGACAGTAAGTCGATCAGTGGTTGCCAGGGGCTGGGGCAAGGGAAGGAGAGAGGAATCGGTCGATTTTAGGCAGTGAAAGTAGTATTCTGTATGCTCCTGTAATGGTGGGTATTTTGTCAAAACTCAGGACAGGCACAATGCAAAGAGTGAACCTTAATGTAAACTATGGACTTTAGTTGGTAATAATGTGTCAATACTGGCTCATCAATTATAACAAATGTACTGCACCAACAAAAGATGTTAATAATAGGGGAAATTGGTGGGGGTTAAGTAATAGGGGCAAATCAGTATGGCAACCCTGTATTTTTCATTTAATGTTCTCTGTAAACCTAAAACTTCTGGGGGAAAAAGGTACTATTAATTAAAAACAATACAAAACAAAACTGAAAGAGGAGGCTTGGACTATTCTCTCATCTTCCCGAGATGCATACCCATTGGGTTTGGGGATCTGGTTGTATAATTTCTCAGGCATGTTTTTCACCATTGCTGTCTGCACAAAACCTCCCGGGATCTTTATCCCTTTTTTCTTCCTCAGCTTCTAAATCTAGAACCAAGTCAGAAATGACTGAGATGCAATTTGAAGTCAGATATGCCCCCGACTAGGTGGACATCTAAACATGCTGTTCCTCACTTTCATAGCTTGTCAACTCTCCATCTTTGTTTCCTGTGTGCCCAGCCCCACCAGGCCCTCGTGTGTGCGCAGCTGAACTATTCTCAAATTCATTCCATGTCCTGGGCCTGTGGTTTCAAAGCAGATTTGACAGAACTGTAATTCCACTCAGTCAGCTAAAGGAGGAGAGTGGCAAAGTGGATGGCCCAGGCACAGTTAGGAAATCCTAGATGAATGATCAGGCTGTCAACTGCTGGTGGGATGAGACAGCGAGCCAGGCTGAGCACAGTGCTGGCCATAAAGCAGACATTCACCAGATCCCCCTTGGGTGAGTGATGAGGAAGGGAGTCCCTTCCCCTATCCCCCCAAGAGGTGGAACAACTGGCACACCCATGACATGTCCACACCCATGGACATTCCTGCAGTCAGTCCCCTTGAGGAAAAGAAAAGGAACTGGGATCGTTCTACAGCAGCCTTGCACATTGCTTCCTGGCTTTTCTGAAACAGAGACTGTAACATTAGAATACCCCAGAATACATTTTCTTATGTAAATCCACATGAAATTATTTCATTTTGTTTAAAACTCTTAGCATGTCCCATTTGAGATTCAGAAGAGTCCTGCAGACTAGCAAAAACACACAAGCAAACAAACAAACAACATTCGAGCACCACTTTCCTACCAGATTCTACTCTAGGAGATTCTGCTCTATCAGATTCTACTGGGAAACGGTGAGGAACAAAACAAAGTCCCTAATCTCATGGATCTTCGGTTCTAGTGGGAAGCAGGCAATAAGCAAATGAACAAATAAATATGCCAGGAGGTGTAATGTTAAGGAAAAATGAATTAGGTTGAGGGGAGACAGAATGAGGGTGGGAGTGCTATTTAATAAAGGGTGGCCAGGTCAAGGTGGCCATGAGGCAGGGCCTGAATGAAATGAGGGAGGGTGCTGTGCAGGTGCCTGGGGGGGAGGAGCCTTCCAGGGAGCAGGCAGGGCAAGTGCAAAGCCCCTGAGGAGGGAGGCTGCTTAGCTAGTTTGTTTAAGGAGCAACAAGGAGGCTAATGCACAACAAGGAGGCTGTGTGTTGGGTAAGGAGGGGAGGAGAGGTAAGGTGAGGGGGTAAAGGTGAGGTGAGAGAAGGCACTGCAAGGTATATAGATATTTTCTCTGAATGAAACAGGAAGCTATGGAGAGTTATGAACAGAGAAATGACCTCCACTGGCTTCTGTTTCAACAGTGTGACATTGACTTTTCTATGAAGCGCAGACCATGGGGTGGGGGGTGGAAGGGTCAGGGAAGGGCTGAAGCAAGGAGAACACTTGGGGATCCACTGCAATATCTGGGTCAGAAATGTTGATAGAAGACTAGGGTGGTGAGAAGCTGCAGGATTCTGGAAACATTCTGAAGGCTAAGGGCAACACTATTTGCCAATGTAAAGCGGAGTGTGAAAGCAAGAACAGAGTCAAGGCTGAATCCAAGATTTGGGGCATAATTGCTTGAATGGGAAAGCTGAGTTGGGGAAGAAGCAGAGCGGAAGCTGGAGGAGGAGATTATCTACCGGAGGCCTGGTAAGGAATGGTGCACTCGGGCCGCCTACTGCGAGCTCTTCTTCCTCCCATCCTTGAATTTCTTTCTCGCTGTAGATCTTGAGCCACTGCAGGCTCCTTCAGCAGGACCTTGTACCACTCATCCTTCCAGCTGCCCAACCCCATCAATAACCCTCCTTTCATTCTGTTCCTCCTTCCTTTCCAAATATCAACAGTTACCTTCTACTGATTGCTCCCAATGCATTTCATGTACTTTACCTTGCCTCCCCTTTGCAATAACTTAAGAAACTGGGGTCTCAGAGTTTAGGAGACTTGCCCAAGCTCACACACCTAGCAACTGGCAAAGCCAGGACTGAAAGCATGTTCTGAAGCCTTCTCTCCACCAGAATGCTGCTCAATCTCAAACCTGGAAGTGACTCTAGAAACACCACTCCCTCCTTCATCAACCATCTTCCCCCAGCACTTCGCCCTTCTTCTAATAAGATTCATTCCAGACTTCTGTCTTCTCAGATGGGATCCCCCAGAAACTCCCCAGACTCTGTTGTTCCTGGCCCTCTCAAGGAAGGTTAGCCAGAATTCTTTAGCCATGAGTTCTTTTCCTTCCTCAACTCCTGTAGGATCTTGAAACCCCTCATTGCTTTGTCCAACAGGGAGGCAAAGGCAGCTTAGCTGGAGGGATACAGGAGGGTTTCTGACAATATGACCAAAGTGCTTCCAATCCAGGCTCCTGCCCTTGGAAAACAGAAGCACAACCACAGAAGCAGATGCATCCTGTATGTCCAGACTCTCACCTCTGACAAATTCCCTAAATTTCTCATCTCCAAACTCATCTTGGGTGAGCACAGATGCCACAGACCTTAGGCTTTTGAGGTAAGAAGGAACATTTTCAATCAAAAGTCTTCCTCTTTTGGAGGAACACTTCTCACATTTCACTGCCTCCTTGTGGTGTTCTGAGAAGGCTGCTTGTGAGGACGGGAATAAAGGCAGAGAGTTTCCATGACTTCCTCTCCATTTCCCAAGTAGTCGGTCACATAATTATATCTTAAACTCAGGTGTCCTGTGTGCCCTCAAACCCAGAACACCTTGGCTTAAGGCTTTCCATGTTTGTTAAAGAAAAACAAGGAACAAAGGTAACCACATGTCGTCTGCAGCCAAATCTCCACCACCCTCCTAAGCCAGCAGGGAGAGGTCTGCTTAGCTCTTCTGCAGGTAACTGCCTGTCGAATTCTTTTTGCTGGCTGCCCTGTGAGTATTTGCCTGGAAGGTAGCATCTTCTGTCAGTTACCTGTCTGTCAAAGCTGCTACTTCCTTCCCCAGGGTATTTTTCTATACAAGCTGCCACTTCTCCTGACCAGTAAAAGTATCTCCTGGGCCAAACACCTTCTCCCCCTCACTCCACCAAGAACACGAAGAGCCTGCTTGATCAGACTTGCAGAGATCCTAGGAGCAAATGGATTTGTCTGGCAGCTCTAGTGGAAGCAGAGACTCAGGACAGCCAATTCAGACAACATCCTGGGGTGGGGGGAGCTGAAACATGTTCTGTGATGAAACCCATGATGGACGTGGCTTTCGCCACTGCCTGCGAAGCCTGACACTAGTTGAGCCACAGAGCCTCTGGCTGCAAAGTCTGAGCCACAGAGCCCGGCTCCCCTCAGGCTGCTGCTGTTGAGCCATTCAAGACCTTCTAGTTGTAGCCCCAGTTTTAAATTTCAGTCTCTTGAGGAAGTCTCATAAAGGGCGCCACCTGCCCCTTACACTCTGTTAGCTGCAAATGAAACAGTTCTCCCAAGCTAAGGGGGCTCTGCTTTGGAAGAAAGCTTGCCTGGGCATTTTCTTTTTCCCCTGCAAAACTCGAGTTTTAGAGTCAGCAGACCTGAAATGAAATCTTGGCTCTGCCACTTACCAGCTGTGAGACCAGAACAAGTCACTACAATTATTTAAGCTTCAGCTCTTTTATCTGTAGAGTAGGATAACTAGACTAAATAGATAGTTCTTAACTATCTTCACAAGACTGCTGGGGACAATGCTTGTAGTGCTTAGCACGGGGCCTGGCACACAGTAGGTGCTCACACATGGCAGCTATCATTCTCCCCATCACAGGAAGGATGGCAGAGGTGGGCACTGCTGCCTCTCCGGCACTGAGACTAGCCCAACTCGGCCTGCACTCCGGGTCCTTGGCTGATCCCTGGCCTAAGCCATGGGGTGAGAGGCTGCACCAGGGGTTTTGCTTCTCCCCTGACAAGTGAGAATAACGATTCTTCCTTCACAGGATGAAGGGCAACCTGCTGCTCACGTGTGCTCACCCTCTTGGGAGGGAGACTCGCCACATAAACACCAGGCTTCATTTGTAAAATCAGGGGGAAAAAATTAACTCCATCACAACACCACTTTCAGGCAACCTGTTCAATTCTTTTCACCAGCACTCAAGACCTGTGTGGTGTTGTCAGTGACAAGGGGATTGGCTGCCGATGTGAAACCCACCTATAGAAAGCCACCTTGTTGTTCCTCTTTGGGGAGGAGAGCTGAGCTCCCCCAACCCCCTTCTCCCATTGTCAAAGACCACCCAGCGAAACTTGCTGGCAAGCTGCCACGGTCCAGACCGGCAAAGCCAGGCCTAACTCCCCAGCTACCATCTCTGCAACAGAAGCCCACAGAATGAAAAGGACCTGACTGTGAGCCCTTCACAGATGGCAGACCACCAAAAATCTCCACGAAGGGCTGCAGGTGATTATTTCAGAGGCCTATACATTGGACGATCTAACTCTTGGCTATAATACAGCAGATTCTTACATAATTTGTTCACTACAAAACATCCATTCATAATGACAGAGGTAAACAGTTGTGAGTTTCCATGACTCTATGTGGTCTCACTTGCAAAAGAGGGCACTGTGCTGACTGATTGCATTATTAAATCTCTCTCTTGGGCACAGCTGTGTAAGGAGGAAGAGCCACCCTAGCACCACTGTGGGATGATAGTCATGAGACAGAAAACAGACAGTCAAGTGGGGAAGACGATTTGTGAAATAATTAAGAGCAGCCTCCGCTTTCATAGAAAACTAATAAACCCAGAACCCCCCAATTTTCCTCTCCAATTAACCGTGACCCATACCTAATAAACCTGCTGGGATTGTAATGTTAGGTAAGTTCAGACTAGTAAAGGCACTTGGCTGGGACTAAACTGGAAAAGTCTTGGCAGAGCCAGGGAAGGTGGGGGAGGGCTCTCTTCCAGAATCCAATTCCAGGCCAGTCTGGGAGGGGGCCTCCAAGGCCAGCCAGTTCCCCATGCCCCCTTCCCCTTACCTGTAGCTCCCATCCTTTGTGATATTTATCTTTCAGCAGCCAAGGAGGTTTCTGGGCAACTGGAGAGCCCAGCAACTACTATGTCCCTAAAATAAATGTCCCCTGTCTTGGTACTCTGAGAATGATTTTAGAGCCAAGCAAACCTACTGCAGAAAATTGAACAAATGGCAAAAGGAATTGAAAGGTAAAAAGCTTCATTCAGGCACATGTTTCTACAGTTCTTAACGAAAATCTGAAGTAGACAAGAAAGGGAAAAAAAATCCATACATTTTTCCTTTTCCCCCTGAAAACTATTCAGTGATTGATTTTAGAAACTTGTCTAAAACCCAGATTTCTGAGATTCTTGCATTCAATGCAGAGACACCAGGTTTCAACTTTTTTTAAAATTAAAAAAAAAACCAAAAAACTACTCTGAACTTGAAATCTCATGTTTCCAGCATACTCAGGCCTATCCTTCATTAAAGAAAAATGAGTTTTCAGGGAGAAAATACTGAACAGCACATACGGGGGGGCAGAGGTAATGCCAGTTCCATCTTTGTCTTTAAGACTCAGCCTGAGCTTTTGACTCCCCTCCTTTAAGGAGTCTTTTTTAATCGCCCCACCCCCAGTGCTTTAACAGGAGAGTTCACATGGCACCTCCCTGCCTTTCCCTCCCCATCAGTCACAGGATCTGGACATGGGCTCTGGTATTGATCCCTGCCAGCCCACGCCGTGGTGCCAGGCACACAGCAAGTACTCAATCAAACCTTGTTGAAAGGATGAAGGATCCAACCAACACATACTTCATCACCCTCATCTTGTCCAACACTGTCCAAAGTCATTTTGGAGAAGCATAAACATGTCTTTGCCATACTTTCCACTGCTCAGCTCCTTTTGGGTTATTTTTCTTCAACTCTACTTACCCTGCCCATATTATGCACTTTGCTGTTACCAACCAGGAAAAGTAGTTGAGACTTTCCTCAACGTTTTCTCTGGCAACTGAATGAAATTGACTGTCTATTACTGGCTATGGTCCTTCTGCTATGATTTCCTCTTACTGCCCAGTAATCCTGTCCCAAACATCAAAGGCCTTCTTTGAAGAGAAGGCCAAATTCATCATTAGGAAAAGAGAAATTATTTCCTAACTTTATGTCAGAAGATGAGAAGAAGTACAATCTCTCTGGTTTTCGTGAGATAAACACTCCCTGGTACATCAGACCACAAGGCATTCACTGTGATACCAATGACAGAGACATAAACACAAGGCTTTCCTCACCCCAACCTAAGCAGGACTTTTCCACAGCAAGCTTAGACTCCAAATCCCACAGTACGTGGTTTGTATCTGACGTGTCTGACAAAGTTTTCTTCGGGACAAGGGGGTGGGGGGTTCACATGGCTAGCACAGGCTTTGACTGAGTTGAACTAGAACTGACCTGAAGTTAGTCCAGATTCCACCCAAAGTTGGACTCTTTCAATACTTAAGAATGAAAAATACTATCTTCAAGTGGTAACAAAAAATCATGAAAAAATGACTGAGCCAAGGGGCCAGAGATACTAGGCTGAGCAGGAAACCTCACCTACTTCTACTCTTTCGCTGCTACCCTCAGCCGGTGTGAACGCTGAGAAGACTTCATGGGTCATGGGTTCCAGGAAGCTTGTCCAAGACTGAAGCAAAAGAGAATCGTCTCATCTTTTGAACAACAACGTAAACAAACAGTTCTAAAGTATTTGCTTTTTACACACTGCATTGTTATAAACCATAATAGTTCTTTATTAATCCATTTTATAAATAAGAAAACAGAGGAAGAGCAACTTTTCTAAGATCATAGGTCTCCTTAAATGTCCAGCTTCCTGGCTTCTTGCTAGAGCTGAAATGAACAATAGATTGAGAACAATGATTACATTGTACAAAGCCATTATCCTTGTGTCCAGCAGTCCACTTTCATCAGTATTCACCAAATATTCCTTTAGAATACATTATAAGCAGGCCTCACACAAAACAAGGTGAGCTTACAGGGAAGGGGCTTGGGGTGATAAGAAAGAGGGCGAGGAATGACCTCAACAAAAATCAAGGGTTAGCTACTAGACGGGTCGGGCTGGAACAGAAGGCTGCCACTGAAGTAATAGTGTCATGAGGTGGGACAGAGCTGCATAGGAAAGTGTTAAGAAATTCGGATTCTCAATCTAGGCTGTTTTTAAACTGGGTGGTGACTTGATTATGAGACTGCCGGAGAATGGGTGGGGGGGGGGGAGTAGCCATGTGTCAGTTACAGTTGTCAAGGGCATCAACAAGCAGGAATGAAAAAGATGTGGAATAATAAAAGGAAGGGCAGGAAAGACTGGGCAGGCTTGGGGAAGGAGTCTGACTCTGGCAGTGGAGATGCAGGAATAGATTAGTTCAGTGCTTTGAGGCAGTGTGAATGGAGTTCATAGGCAGAGCTAGGGCTCCAGCCCAAGTTTCCTAATCCTAAAGGCAGCGCCACTCGGAGATTGATCCTGTAAACCTTCCTGCCTGCATTCCACCTCCCCTCCTCTACCCATTGCCAACCCTGAGGGCTCCAAGAAGGCAAAATCCAACTTTAGGAAAGCTTTTTGTAAACATGAATCTCTAGATTCAAAACAAACACACTCTCTCACCCACCCACCCCAACCCCAAATATTTGATTCAACCTCATAAGTTATGAGAATATTACATGTTAAGGCTGCATGTGGGAACACACTTAGGTATTGGGTCTTTCCTACCAACAGCAAAGTGGTTGGCTATATCTGTTTTCTGTGAGTCTCTGGTCAAAAATGTAGAGATACTTCAGGGCTCTCTGATGACAATAGAGCTTATACTTTTATCATAACTGTGTATCACACTCCTTATCATGAGTTTGCTGAACAATTAACAGCTAAGCAGGGTCCTCTCTGTTTTTCTCTCCCACACCTCCCTCCCTAGTTGTGGTCAAGGAACCAACTATCCTGACCTCTATCAACCTCCTCTCCCAAGTAAAGCTAACGGCTCAGGCACTTTCTCGCAAGTGAATGTCTCTTGCAATGTTGCTCTTCTGAATTATCTTGAAAAAAGATAAGAGACAGTGTCTGAGGTTTCAAAAAGTATATATGCACATGAATGAACAAAAACAAGTCATGTTACAGTATGGGATTGTGGATGATTTTTAGAATATTTGCTTAATTAGTAATAAATGCTTGTGCAATAAATAAAAATTTGGGAGGAACCACGCTTTGACTAAGAAAACTTACTGTCTTGGGACAAGGAAGTTCTCAGCCTGGTATCTGATGCACTATATGTGTTTACTGAATTAAAGTATGGAGATGACAAAAAGTCACATATGTTAGAGTAAATAGATTTTTCTAAATGGAACATATTACTTTCTTTCCTCTCCCTCCCAAATTTCCATTCCTTTCTTCTCTCCCATGTTTTCCCAGATAGCAAGGGGGCTTAGCGGAAAGAAAGTAAACTCCAAATGTATAATATCTTTTGGTGCCAAGTTCACACTTTCTTATTCAGAGGCCACATAGTACTAGATAGCAATTATCTGAGGTACCCAGGTCTTCTGTTGTAGTTTGAAAGACACAGAGAGAGAAACCCTAATTCATTAACCATATCACTGACTTGCTGAAATTTGAACCCAGACCCCCTAAGGCACATGGAACACTATCCTCCTCAGGCTCACCTCTTGCCCTCCTTTATTAAACCCTGAGGGTCCATGGAGAAGTCAACTGAATTATTTCATGAGTAAAATCTCCTATTCGTTCTTAGGCCATGAGTTGCTGAGGAGAGCTGGGATTCTCAAATACCTGAAAAAGCACCTCAAAGAAAGGAAAAATCTCTGGACTCATTTGGAGAATGGAAAGGAACATAAATCACACTCCTTATCACGAATTGGCAGACCAATTAACAGCTAAACAGGGTCCTCTCTGTTTTTTCCCCACAAGCTCCCTCCCCAGTTGTGGTCAAAGAACCAACTATCCTGACTTCTATCAACCTCCTGTCCCAAGTAAAGCTAACAGCCTATAGCTCAGGCACTTTCTCACAAGTGAATGTCTCTTGCAATGTTGTTCTTCTAAGGTAGCTTGAAACAGGATAAAGAGACAGTGTCTGAAGTCTCAATCCTCTGACATCATTGGTGTAGACAGCCTTTTGCCTCCTTAAGAGCCAAATTCTGAGTAATAAATCTATATGGGGGCGGGCAGAGTCAGCAATGTGGCACAACAAGGCAACTCTTCTTTCATTTTTACCTCTTTGCATAAACTCACTTGCAAAACTCATCTAGCAGGAAGATCATAACTCCACTGCTATTTCCACCCAGCCTCTGTCCCACTGACCCCATGGTGCTTCAAGATTACCACGGGAACCTTCTGGGTTTCAATTATGAGACCATTAAAAAGTGCCAATTATAAGACCTCAGAAATGTTCCTGGGAAACCTGCTATACACCTCAAAATGGCCAACCTCTTGCCTCAGATTTACTTTAAATAAAGTTCAGAAAACAGGTCACCCAGGTGTATGGGCATCCCAGCCCCCATCCCAGTCCAAAAGACCATGTTTTAATATTTTCCATGCTGCCCTTGAGAAAACGGAGATTGATTTATTGGCTGTAACCAAAGGGATGAAAAAACCATCACAGAGCTGGGCTGCCTGTTTAGGATCCAGTTGTGAAATAAATCAGAAATGTTTGCACATTCAAGGATTTTTATAATGACATTAATCAAATGGTCAATGTTTGCAAAGTTCTGGGCAACAAAGAAATAGGTGACAAAATGAGTCCTGGGTACAGGACACTTGGAGGTGGCACAAGGGCCTGAAACCAAAATATACTCTACACTCAGGCCACTCAAGAGGTAACTATGGGTCAAAAACTTAGGCCAACCCATTTGAACTTCAAGAGAGGCATGGGGGGAGCAGCAATACACCCCACCACACCCAAAAAATGCCTGTTTAGGATTGCTGGTGTGTGGTTTGAGTATTCTTAGCTCTACTGCCACATCTCTGGAGGAACACAACTCTGCTTCAAGTAACTCCACCAAGGCCATCCCCATCCCCAAAACAAAACTAAACAAAACGAATCCCCATGGCTCCACAAACTCCTCCAGGTCTGCCTGCTTCCCACCCCCAAAATCCTCCCATCACCTGGCAAAGCGAACTAAGGAAGTCAAGCAGGCCGCCCAAAAACCCAGCAGAGAACCCTTCCCGGCTTCCTTGCCGTCCCCACAGCCCCTTCCCACTTGTTCCGGAGATTCCTGTCCCCCACCTTCTGATAGTTACACAAACAAAAACCCACAGGAGCACAACTCCAGGAAGACACGGGGGCGCGAACACACACACACACACACACACACACACACACACACACACACACACGTTCTCCCTCTCGCCGCCCCAGCCCCACAGGCACCTCTGGACACCCCAGCCTCGCCCCCTGTCCCCCTCCTTCTAGGGATGCTTTTCTGAGGCTGTTTAGCACGATCCCTGCTTTTAGTGCTTTCCTTTTAAAAACACAACTACGACAGACCCTCGTCCCCAAGGGGCCCGACGGGTGCTGAGCGCTCCTGCCTACTTGCCGACGCCCACGCCGGCTTCTCCCACGGCCTGGCGCGGGGAGCCGGGCGCCGGTGTCAACCTTCGGGGGAAGTTCGGAAGGCTGCCCGGGCCCTTCTTCCACCCGAGAAACTTCCGGGAACCGGGGGACGCCAGACTTCTCGGCAGGGGCCGGGACGCGGCGCCCCCGGGCCCGGCTGCGGCTCGCCGGCGGCACAGCCCCGAGCCCCCGCTGCCCGCCTGGCCGCGACTCCCGCGTCCCGGGCGGCCGAGCGCTGGGACCCCGCTCCGCCGCCCGCGCGTCCCCCAGCAGCCGCTCGCCCGCTGCCCGGCCTGCGGCCGCCTCCCGCCCCCTCCTCTCCCCAAACCAACAAACAAACTTTTTATGAAAAGAAAACAAACTTGAGCGACGTGACTCACCTCCGGTGCAGCCGGCGCCTGGGAAGGGCGAGCCGGGGCTCGGGGGCCAGCGTGATGGGCGCGGAGAGAGCCACACAGCGCCGCGCCGCGCGGACACACGACACGCACGGTGACACCGGGGACGCACAGCCCCGGAGAGCGGCCGCGGCGGGGGCAACAAAGGAGTCCGGGACGGAGGAGCCGCGGGCCGCGAGGGAGGGCGCGTGCGGGCGCGCGTGGCAGCGCGGCGCGAGGGCGTGTGCGCGGGTGCCGAGTGTCGGTGTGTCTGTGTGTGCGTGCGTGTGCGCGCGGCCCTGACACCCGCGGCCCGGGCTCAGGGTCCCCGCGGCAGGAAGCGGGGGCCGCGGCGGCGGCGGCAGCAGAAGGACAAGGCAGGGGACGCCGCGCCCAGCGCACCCGGTCCCTCCATATGGAAGAAGCTTTTTTGGATGACTGAGCTCGCAAACAATTCCTTCTTTTGCTTCTCCTGCCTAGGAGCCTCCCATTACCGCGCGAGGAGGAGGAGGGGGCAGCAGAGGAGGCGGGGAAGAGGGGGAGGAGCAAAAGGGAGCAAAGAAAAGTCTTGCAAAGGAAGCTGGAAAAAAAAAAAAACCACAGTCCCCCAAACTTTAGGGCAGTTTTTCCCCAAACGCCCCCTTTCTGCCGCGCTTCACACCGGCGCTCTCCTCCAAGTTCTTTCCTTTTCCCGCACCAAAAGCACTGTCCTCTGCCTTTCTCTCGCACCAGGGGCTCCCTTGAACCCCCCATTTTCTCCTTAGCTTCACTTCAGACCCTACCTCTGGCATATGCTATGCTTCCCTCCTTTCGCTCAGTGTCTTCTTCCAAGCCTTTTTCGGACAACCACCTCTCAACTGTCTCCTTTTTCTGCAAACTACTGGATAAATCATTAAAAACAACCTTATTAAATGTGCCATTTCTCACCTCCCCCAAAAGGGGGGCAGCAGCAGTCGGGAGCATGATAAGGAAACTGGTCTCCGGGCAGCCCCCAAGCCGCCTTCTTTTCCAAGCCCCCAACCCCCACCCCCACCCCCCATCCTCTCGGTGGCTTGGGCAGGGTTTGCCGCGCCCTCCGTCCTCTGTTGACAGCGCCCTGACCTCCATTCATCATCCCAGGATGTAGCAGCGAGGAAAGGGAGGGAAAGCAGGGGCTGGGGGACGGCGGGTGTGTGTGTGTCAGAAAACGTTCAGGGAAGTGGTTCTCAGACTTGAGCTGTGGCACCAGAGCTCCCTGGAAGGCCTGTGAAATCCCATTTCTGGGCCCCACCTCCAGAGTTTCTGATTTAATGGGTGGGCCTGAGAATTTGCTGTCCTGGTAAGTTTCCAGGTGATGCTCATGCTGCTAGCCCAGGGCCACCGTTTTTGAAAACCCCTTTTCCAGAGCATTGGGAAGTCAAACAGATGCTACTGTGGCAACTTGGGTCTCCTTATTCTTTAGGGGTGAAACATAGATTGTAAAGGGTTGTCCGTTCCACACCTTCCCTGCAGCTAAGAATAACCAAGACCCAGAAAGGCTAAGCCACTTGTTCAAAGTGGACTGAGAGTTTGTGCTGAGGGGGTGAGGACTGTGCTGAGAGTTGGCCAGGCAGGCCGGTAGGGCGAATGGGGTGCTGCCTTCCCTCTGTGGCAGGGTCATTGCACGGGGAGTCAGGAAGTCACTGTGACTTAGAGAAAGTCACTTAACCTTTCTGGACATTAGTTTTGATTCTTATTGTTTGTTTCTCATCAGTAAAAGTACATGCCTTACACTGAGTATATGATTCTAATTGAATCTGAACCAAAAGACATTGAAAGGTAAATATAAATGTATCTTATTCCATATTTTGCACTATTTTTTTCTCCTGCATTTGATAATTCAGGCAGGAGCCAGTTTCTTTGTTGATTTATCTTGCACTTTCAATTCTATGCGCCTGGATCCTTGGACATGTCCCCAAATGGATCAAATTATATAGCAAAAGGGATCCAGAGGACAATCTATTTCAATAAGAAGGGGAAAAAGAGGGCCGGGCTGAGGTGGCTCACACCTGTATTCCTAGCACACTGGGAGGCCGAGGTGGGAGGAGGATTGCTCAAGGTCAGGAGTTGGAAATCAGCCTGAGCAAGAGCGAGACCCCATCGCTACTAAAAATAGAAATTAATCGGCCAACTAAAAACATATAGAAAAAATTAGGTGGGCTTAGCGGTGCATGCCTGTAGTCCCAGCTACTCGGGAGTCTCAGGCAGAAGGATTGCTCAAGCCCAGGAGTTTGAGGTTGCTGTGAGCTAGGCTGATGCCACAGCACTCTAGCCTGGGCAACAGAGTAAGACTCTGTCTCAAAAAAAAATTAATAATAATAATAATTTAAAAAATAATAAAAGAAAGAAAGAAAGAGGAAAAGGCTCTGAACTCTGTCTTTAATCAACCACCTGCATTCTCCTGTCCTCTCCAATCTACCCCTTTCCACTTTTCTTCTCTTTTAATCTCTACCAATCTCCCAACATTCTCAAAGACCTATTTTTCTTCCTGATCAATGACCAGGTTAGCTTCCACCTTCTTATTTTCGTTTTGAGGCACAAGTCAGGGATATGAGGCCTGGGGTCCGCCCTAGGTACAGAACTCTGTATTTCCCAAGGGAATGGGCCAGCCAGCTTTCCACTGCAGTGAAAACACCACTTCTACCTAGATCCCCAAGCAGGGTATCCAGCTTTCTGTTTTTCAAAGATGATTTCAAGCACCACTCTTACTGGCAATGGTGGGATCCCAATGAGAACAAGACACACGAAGTTCTCAGGTTCTTCTATGTTCCTATTTATTGTTCAACATCTCAAATGTGTCTCCTACACCTTCGCATCATCTTTCTCCTAGGCCTCTCTATTCCCTCCACCCTGGTCTTTGGGTCCACACAATCCTGGGCTCCGAGTGAGGGCATCAGAACACAACAGAAGATAAAGAATATAGGAGTCATTACCAACACTATGTAGCCAAAAGAAAGACTCATGGTCTCGTACCTTCTTCTTTCACAGGATGCGCACCTTTCCTTAGTTTTAGGCAGAATGCAGATCACAGTTTAGCAGAAAGGACTTAATCTGTCCAAAACATCAAGCACACTGGTGGCACCTTAGATATGTTTATTGTTTTTGTTATTAATATGATCGTGTTTATTACTATTACTGTAAGAACAATGTATCTCGGAACTCTCAGTTGCACTCCCCTTTGCCGGGAAGGTGTTTCTTGCCTAATTCTCCCCTCCCCTTTACATTAGTTTCTCTACCCTAACCCACCCCACCTACTCCAACATTCCTAGCCATCTAAAGACAGTTAGATGGAGTTTGGCCCTAGTACGTGCTTTTTACTACTCTCTATTTTGTTAAAGGTGAATTACCTCTGGCATCTTGCTTTCTTGGGAACTTTATGGGCTTTTACCCAAAAGGAAGAATTTAGTATGGAAGTGATCATCACATTAATTTATTATGTTGGGTGCAAGCAGGGACTGTAGGTCTACATAAGTCACTATGTTGCTGGGCTGTCCAAAATAAACTAGAAGAAGTTTAGCAAGTGACAGAAAAAGATGTCATTCTCTCCTCAATGTTCTATAGACACTCTACCTATATCATATAAACAGGGATCTCCTTGGTTGTGAGGGAAAGCTGAAGAGCATTGTGCTGAGAAAATGTAGAGAGAGGAATAGGGACTTGATGGATTTTCCCTCTTTTAATATAGGTCTGTTTTCCTGATTGTAAAATATGTGCATTGAATAAAGTTTAGAAAATACAGAAAAACACAAAGAAGTAGAAAATCACCTTAAACTTACTACCCAGGGATAACATTATTAACATAGTGGAGTGCTTTTTCTAGGCATTTTTCTTCTTGTTTTTGTTTCTGACCAATACAAATACATAGTTTCTCTACACTGAGTATATGATTCTAATTAAATCAGAATTGGCAGATGTTTAACGGGCAACTTAAACCAGGTGCCAATATTTTGTACAATTATGTATTTTGGTAATTCAGGTTGGAGCCAGCTCTTTCATTGATTTACCTGGTACTTTCATAGTCTGCAAATTTGAGTTCATTGTACATACAGGTTGTTATCCTACTTTTTAAGTTTAACATTCTAATGAGATTATTTTTCCCATGTCATTGAATCGTCTCCAAAGTTTGACTTTAACAGCTGTGTACTAGTCTGTTAATGAGAGAAATTGTTATTTTTTCAACCATTCTTCTATTGTCATATATTTAGGTTGTTTCCATTTTTATTATTATTCTGAATTACAGTTGGTTAAACATCTTGTCATAAGTCTTTACTTATGATTCTGATTATTTCCTAAGAGTGAATTCCTTTGAGTAGGAGTTTGGGATCTATGGATAGGATGCAACATTTTAAAGGCTTTTGGTTGGTATTGTGAAATTGTCCTCCAGTGGTTCCAATGTACATTTCCATCTTTGATATTATTATTATTATTTTTTTTTTTTTTTTTGAGACAGAGTCTCACTTTGTTGTCCAGGCTAGAGTGAGTGCCGTGGCGTCAGCCTAGCTCACAGCAACTTCAAACTCCTGGGCTCAAGCGATCCTCCTGCCTCAGCCTCCCAAGTAGCTGGGACTACAGGCATGCGCCACCATGCCCGGCTAATTTTTTATATATATATCAGTTGGCCAATTAATTTCTTTCTATTTATAGTAGAGACGGGGTCTCGCTCTTGCTCAGGCTGGTTTTGAACTCCTGACCTTGAGCAATCCGCCCACCTCGGCCTCCCAAGAGCTAGGATCACAGCGCCCGGCCTTGATATTATTTTAATTAAAAATAACAATGAGATCATCAAGCATAAGGCCTCAAGTGGAAACCTAACTGAATTATCTAGCTTGGGTGATTACACTGACCAGATAAAGAAAACAACTGTCAAATATTCACTATAGTGGAGACAACACTCCAATGAGAGGAGTTGAACAATAATTGCTTACTATATGAACTCAATTATATTTATGATTTTATTTAACTTTCCCAACAAGCCTCTGAGAAATAAATTAATGTTTATAGAACACCTTCCTCTCCAGCCTCTATGCTGGATTCTGTGTGTACGTGCCATCCTTTTTTTTTTTTTTTTGAGCCAGAGTCTCACTCTGTTACACAGGCTAGAGTGCCGTGGTGTCAGCCTAGCTCACAGCAAACTCAAACGCCTGGGCTCAAGCGATCCTCCTGCCTCAGCCTCCCAAGTAGCTGGGACTACAGGCGCGTGCCACCATGCCCGGGTAATTTTTTTCCATTTTTAGTTTGTTTGGCTAATTTCTTTCTATTTATAGTAGAGACAGGGTCTCGCTCTTGCTCAGGCTGATCTCAAACTCCTGAGCTCAAGCAATCCGCCTACCTCGGCCTCCCAGAGTGCTAGGATTATAGGTGTGAGCCACCTCTCCCGGCCATGTACATGCCATCTTGAATCCCCATGACAATCCTTTGCTGTAGGTTCAATTATCTGCATTTTATAGATAAGGAAAATTTAGTAACTTGTCTAAGATCTCCAACAACTAAGTGGTGGTACACATTCTAAAACCCAGGTTTTTTTCTAGTGCAACACATTACTTCTCCACAACTGTTTCATGAGTTACAGGCTACTTCTTGGAGTAAGAAAGGTATATTTAGGAGATGCCTGAATTTTGTTGAGCCATTAATCTTTTATGGGCTCTCCAAGGAGTGTTTGTTTTTTTTTTTCAAAGTGGCATCCAAGTGCATTCCAACAGCTAAGGTAACTTACTAATTGTAACTAATATAAGAGTCCAAGGATTGTATACTGTAAGAGAATATTATCTCTGATACATGAGTTAAGATTAAAAATGAGATACTAAAATTCACAGTTTTAACAGTAATTAGTAAATTCGTTTTTATATACATTCCTATTCAAGTTGATATTTGGATAAAGACATTTTATCTTGATAAGAGGTACTAGAAATAAAATATTCATGAACCTAAATTTCTGGTTTAAAATTTTGGCTCTTGAATATATAACATTTTTCTTTATTAAGGCAATATCTCAATACATTTTCAAAATAAGTGCATAACTTAATCCATTAATTTATAATTAGGAAAATCAGCCCTCATTTGCTCTTTAGTGGGCCATTAACTAGTTATCTGAATTGGCTTACCTCCCCATGCTTGATATCACAAAATCTGCCAGAAAAGAAATGTGCCCAGTTGCTCTAAAATATTTGTTGACTGAATGAAGAATGATGAATGAACATATAAGATTGACCTATGCAACAATTAGTAAACAGTGCAAAACAGCATATAATTAAACCCTAAATTGCATGGTTCAGGCAGAATTACAGGTGAGCCTGGTACAATGCCATCTATTTCTCATAAAGTTGAACTGGCTGGGACTGACTTCTCTAGCCCCGGGCTGCCAACTCAGGGGTTCCTACTGCCATGAGTTCTGTTGGCTTTAAGGGATTAGTCTCCAGATCCCCACAAGGCTGCCTATGAACAAATGTACTCTAGGGGGATGATGGCATTAACAAAAGAAAGAAAGAAAGAAATATTGTGGAATCAAGACAAATCTGGGTTTGAATCCAGTCTTAAATAAGCTGTGTGAGCTTGGACAAATTACTTACCTTGCTGAATGCTAGTTTCTTCATCTGTTTACATTAGAAATAATACATATAAAGTGTTTCTCTTAGTACGTGACTCTAAGTGGGTCATCTGGTATGCCTGCTGTTTATGGCTAACACTTCTGATTGATCACTTCCCATACTATTTCTGTTGTTACATGTATTTTAATACAACCTTGGTAGGCACTCAAAAAATGGCAGTTATATTAGTAAAAGTTTCAGTCAGAGATAAGCCTGGGATAGAAAAATGAAAACTAGGACAGTCCAAAGCCATTTCTCTGATCCATCCCGTGTGCTTGATTTTGCACATTCCTGAAGTCCCAGACAAATGGAATCTGTCTGTTGACTCTTCTGTCTCTTGAACTCTGCCTGAGATCTACTTGAGACCACTTTTCCAAGATATCAGATTCTCTAAAGCAAGCACAGCCCCAGTGGGTCCCATGTGAAACCCCCACCTTCCTCAACCCCCTCGGTCTGTTCTCCCCCTGCCCCCCTGCCCCTCTCACGTGTTAGGCTGAGAAACTCGGATTCTGGAGCTGCCCAGACTCCAGCTGTTTGATATTGTGCAGCAGCAGCAGCCAAGAGGGCAGGGGCGAGAGATTCCAGATGAAAGCAGAAACTCAAAGAGAACCGGACCTCAGAGCTTTGATACCAAACTCAGTGGGTAACAGCTGCTGTTAAATTTGTTCAGTCAGCCATTTAAAAGGGAAGAAGTTTCTCACACATCCTGTAAGGGTTTTTAGCGACGGGATGCTTCTATGGAGGGGAGTCAATGTTTGAGGGAATCAATGTTCTGGGGAATGAGCTAGGCAGAATCTGATGCCAAAGCTGCTGTTGCAAGCTTACAGACAGGTAGTGTGCTGCCTTGTTTTGCTCCAAATATTATATTTTCTTTCTCCTTCATAAGGTACCCAGGATTCACTGAGAGTTTTGGCCACAGCAACAGAAAACTCAGTATGCCCCACCGTACTCCACCCCACCCCACTTCTTCAGACCTGCACTCACAAGCAGAATTCAACAAGGAGACCCAAGCTCTGCCACTCTCCTGGTCACAGAGGGAAGGCTGCCTGGCCCCCCTGGATGCTGGTTAGAAGGTCTCTGTGGACCTTCAGGCAGAGCCACGAGGAAGGAAGGAGAGTGGAGAGGAAGACAGATGCTGGCTGTTAGCGGTGTAGGAACCTCCCTACCACCTCTCCCACTGAGATTCAGAAACCAGTTTCATTTTCTTTGCTTTCTATTAGTTGCATTCACCAATTAGGAAATGGAATTGTTTGGGGCTTGGTGGGCCCAATTTCCGAAGTCCCTTGGGTATGAACCTCTGCTTGGGATAAGGAAGGATTTAGAAAATTAATGACACAGACCACTGATTCCTAATTCTTTAAAAAAAAAAAAATCCATAAACCTTGTCCTTATTCATCCAGGATTGATGAAGATGGGATCAGTCATGTCTCTGCTTTTCTGCGATAGCTCCCCAGTTGCTTTGATGTAGAGGTAAGTGCTCCCTGGGTTGGTCCAGCTCAGCTCTCCAGCTGGCGCCCCTGGGGCCCATGCACCTGCATCTAGTGTTCTAGCACCTCCTTGCCCTTCCTCACAGCACCACATTTTCTCATGTTTCCCAGCCTGCCCATTTTCTGTCCTCCTGACATAACCCTTTCTACTCATCTAACTCCTACTTACTCTTTGAGACTGTGCTCTAACCCCACCTTCTCTAGGAAGACTCACCTGGGCCTCCTTCCCCAGTTCCAGTTGTCCTCCCATGGAATGCTCTTACTGTGTTTATCTGGCATCTTTCATGAGCATTGTAATTGTAATTGTGGATCTGTCTTCTCTTCTCACTGCAATATCCTCAAGCACAGGGGTATCTTGGTACCCCCATGTTTAATGTGATATTTGGCACATAGTAGATGTCCAGTGCATAAATATAGCAAATGGACGAACCAATGAAGAATTAATAAAATCAAGTATCCTTGACATAGCAGTGGATGTGGTTATATGTGATCTGGAATGCTGAAAGGATATCAATAATTGATACTAAACCTGAGGTGGAATCATAGTTTTAAAACCGAAAACCAGGCCCTTGCTTAAAGCAGGTGAAGACCAGTTGTCTTAGGTATAAAGCTCTATGACTACTACCTAGTGTTTTATATTTAGATGCTAATGATATGTTTGAAATGATAGCATATGACTGACTTTTAGCTGTGCGTTTTGTTTTTTATTTCTTTTTAAATGACTATGGAGTCACACGAGTTGTAAGAAATACTGCAGAGAGATCTTGTTTATCCTTCGCCCACTTCCTCCCTAACTATACCACAACATCTAACCTAATTATAGTACAATAACTTAACCAATTGACATTGATAAAATTATCAACCTTATTTGTATTTTCTAATTTTACATGCATACTGATTTGTGATTAGTTGTATGTTTTATATTGATTTGTGGACTCAAAGGGGTCTACAGATTCACAATCCTTATCAAAAATCCAATGGCATTTTTTACAGAAATAGAACAAGCCATCCTAAAAGTCCTATGGAATCTCAAGACACCCAAAATAATCAAAAGAAACTTGAAAAAGAACAAAGTCAGAAAGCTCACAATCCCTGATTTCAAAACACACTGCAAAGCAACAGTATTTAAGGGGGTGTTGTGCTGTCATAAAGGTAAATATATAGATCAATGAAACAGAATAGACATTGAATGAATCCTTGTATATATATGGCCAAAAGATTTTGACAAGGGTGCCAAGACTACACTATAAGGAAAAAACCATCTCTTCAACAAATGGGTATGGAAAAACTGGATCCTTACCTTACACCATTACAAAAAATTAACTCAAAATTATTAAAGACCTCAAAGTTAGACCTAAAACTATTACACTCCTAGAAGTAACATAGAAGTAAAGCTATAGGAAATTGGATTTAGTAATGATTTTTTTAATATGACACCAAAAAGGCAGGCAACAAAATTTAAAAATAGACAAATGGGACCATATCAAACTTAAAAATTTCTGCACATCAAAGGAAACAATCAAAAGAGTTAGAAGGAACCTACAGAATCATAGAAAATAATTGCAAGTCTTATATGTGATAAGAGGTTAACATTGAGACTATATAAGAAACTTCAACTTAACAATAAAAAGCAAATAACCTGATTTAAAAATGGACAAAAGATTTGAATAGGCATTTATCTAATGAAGATACGTTTGTGTGTGTGTGTGTGTGTGTGTGTGTGTGTATAAAATAGTCAATAAGCACATGAAAAGAAGCTCAACATCACTAATGATTAGGGAAATGCAAACCAAAACCGCAGCGTGATAGCGTGATATTACCCCATATCCAATAAGATGGTCGCTCTCAGTAAAACAAAACAAAAAATAAATGTTGATTAGAGTATGGAGAAATTGGAACCCTTCCACATTGTTCATGGGAATGTAAAATGGTGCAGCCATTATGGAAAACAGAAAGGAGGTTTCTTAAAAATTCAAAAATAGAACTACTATATGATCCAGCAATCTTACTTCTGGGTATACACCCAAAAGAATTGAAATGAGGATCTTGAAGAGATATGTGCACATACTTGTTCATTGTAGCACTGTTCAAATGGCTAAGAGGTGAAAGCAACTCACATGTCCACGGGCAGATAAATGGATAAAGAAAATATGATATATCCATACAAAAAATAGAATATAATGCAGTCTTTAAAAAGAAAGAAATCATGTCACATGATACAATATGGATGAAACTTGAGGACATTATGCTAAGCAAAATAAATGAGTCACAAAAGGACAAATACCATATGATCTCACTCATATGAAGTATCTTAAGTAGTCAAAACTATAGAAACAGAAAGTAGAAAGGTGGTTACTAAGGACTGGGTGAGGGGAAGGAAGAATGAATGTTTAGTGGATTTAGAGTTTTGGTGTTGCAAGATGAAAAGTTTCAGAGATCTATTGCACAATAGTGTGAATATATGTAACATTACTGGACTTAAAAATGGTTAGGATGGAAAATTTAATGCTGTGTTTATTACCACAATAAAAAAAAATGCTTTGTGACTCACTGTGTAGGAGGTGCATCTCATCCCCTGAATGTCTGGCCACAATCAGTAAGAGTCAGGACCATGCCCAGCTAGCCCCGTAAAAGAAGGGCTTGAAACTCTCCCAAAAGGCTTGCAGCGATAGAATTCATCCCTGACCTGGTCTCTGCTTGGCACACTCTGAAATTCCACAGTGGAATGGGTGTCCTATTCCTCTTCTGACAGGACAAGAAAGGACTTGATTTCCTGAAGGACACATGATGAGTTAGAACAATTCTACCCACCCTTTCTTGTCATTGGCCAACACACCCAAGGGGCCTACATAATTTGCAGGGTGTAAAATAAAAATTCTGGATCCCAGTTGGGGGTCGAGAGGTCAATCTTCCTTTTTCACAACCCAAAGAGAGAGATGACCCCCATGGAATTATAACCTTTGCACTGGGCTAGACATCTGTGCTTAGTTGCTGGCTGAATATGCTGCAGACCTGCCAGCACAGGGTGGGAACAAGCACTGCCTTGCCCTTCTTTGAGAAGAATGGGGCACATGCCTTACCCCGACCCTCCCCATGCTTAACCCAGGCCCCTACCAGACGCAAACAGTGACTGAGGTTGTAGAGCAGGGATGGGAAGAGGGAGGTCAGGGCAGGGAAGAGGGAGGTCAGGGCAGGCCAAGGCGCCAGGGGGCCAGGGAGTGGGCAGTTGAGAACTGTCCCAAAAGGAGGAGGGAGGCAGTAGGAGACAGGACCACATGTGAGTTCAGGCTACAAGCCTCCAGTGCACGCTCTATTGCCCCATAGAACTTCACTTACAAAACACAGATTCAAAGATAAAATCATTGAAAATGTTAAGATGGCAGCCACAGAGATTAATACCAAGCACAGGGCCCTTCTGAGTGCAAAGCTCTGTGCAACTGCCCAAAGCTACCTGAAATTGTAACCTTCTATGTTCCTTGGGGCTAGGATTCTCTCCTTTCTTCTTGTGGGGGGTGGGGGGTGGGGGGTGGGGGTGGGGGGGTGGGGGTGAGGGTGGGGGTGGGGGGGCGTCTACAAATGATGGGAGGGAGCCGTGAAACTGTCTTATATCTGATCCTTTTTCAGTGAGTGTGTAATATTAGCAAAGGCCCACTTATCTGGAAGAATAATAATTTGCTTCTCCCTCTATATCTGATTTTTTTTTTTTAAAAATTAGTCTTAGGTCGGGCGCGGTGGCTCACGCCTGTAATCCTAGCTCTCTGGGAGGCTGAGACATGTGGATCCTTTGAGCTCAGGAGTTCGAAACCAACCTGAGCAAGAGCGAGACCCTGTCTCTACTATAAATAGAAATTAATTGGCCAACTAATATATATAGAAAAAATTAGCCGGGCATGGTGGTGCATGCCTGTAGTTCCAGCTACTCGGGAGGCTGAGGCAGAAGGATCGCTTGAGCCCAGGAGTTTGAGGTTGCTGTGAGCCAGGCTGACGCCACAGCACTCACTCTAGCCTGGGCAACAAAGTGAGACTCTGTCTCAAAAAAAAAAAAAAAAAAAAAAATTAGTCTTAATCAAACTGCCTTAGTAATGGCATGACTACCTCGCTGTCTGAGAGAGAAACTTGGGAATCTTCCTTGATGCCTCTTTTTTCTTCCTTCTTCACAATCGATGGTCACTACCTCCAACAGTGCCACATCCTACGTCTTTCCAGAATCCATTTCCTGCGGTCCCTTTTGCAATTGTCCTAGTCCAAAGCTTCACCATTTCTTGCATGGAATATTACAAAAGCCTCTTGATTAATCTCCCTACCTTCCATATGCCCCTGTCACTGCTCCATTTTCCATATTCCTGTTGGAGACATCTTTAGAAATGGCAAATTTTGTCATGTTGTATCTCTCCCCCTGAAGTTATTCATTGACATCACTGACCGCTTCTAGGATGAAATCAAACTCCTTAGCGAAGCACACTAAACCTTTCACACTGATCCCTAGCAAGTACTGCCCCAATGCGGTCTCCAATCATTCCCTGCCCTGACCCTGTTCCCTCCCTCACCATACAGAATTTCCTCAGAATGTTGCAGGATCATTCATGTCTCTAGGCCTTTGTGAATGGGGTGTCCTTGCTTGGAACACCTTTACTGCCTTCTTCACCAAATTCCTATTTGTCTTCCAAATCATGGCTGGTTAGTTCCTCTGGTCTTTCTTGCCCACTGCACCTTCCCAGTATGGGATAGGAGCCTATTATCCGAGGACCCCAGTACTTGGGGTTTATCCTTATCAGAGCTCTCACTGCACTGTTCTATAGTTAAGTTTTTCAGGCTGTCACATTTCTCACTTGGTGGGGATGCCATTCACTTGTGGTCTATCTTTAATTTTTCCCACGTGATGTGAAACCCACACCACCAGGTCCTGTGCCTTAATCACCACTATAGTCCCAATGCCTTGGACAACTTCTGGAATAAAGTAGGCAGTGGGCACATGTTTGCTACAGAAAGGTAGGAAATAGGAAGGGAGAAAGAACTGACCAGCTGTCAGCCTTTAATATATCTTTCTTTCCTAGCCTTGGTTCCACATATCCTCCCTTATCAGCCATCTGATGTCTTAAAAGTCAATATAGACTGGCATGACAGCCAATCTAATTGATTATGCAGCACTGTTGCTTAGGTGATGGAAAATAATGATTTGGCCAAATTTGAATGGTGGCTTTATACAGATACAGTTTGACCCCTAACTTGAGAACTCTTCATGTGGAGCACAGAGATACTGATACTTTTCTCCCCCAGGAATAACAAATTTATAAAGTTACTATAAAGCACTTTGAAAAATAAACAGAAATGTCTAAAGATATATAACAAGGAAAAATACTCCAGTTTTACGGACATAGAAAAACAACTTAAGATTGTATAACATGCATCGTCAAAATCCATAGAACTGTATTGCACAGAGAGAATTTACTGTATGTATATTTTTAAAAATCAACCAGAATCGGTGGGGGGTGGGGGGACTCTAAATGGAATGCAAACTGTAACAATTAAACCTAAAAATGTTACAAATAAATAATAGGATCATAATGTAGTGAGTGAGAGAAAAGAATTTATCTAAATTACTTTGGAAAACAGTATTCTAATTGAATACTGTGAGGCTAACCCGGCACTATATACAAATACTGTGCTGTCATTAGTAAATGTATTTCTCACATGGGTATGGATTAGCAATTCTGAAACTACTTTGTTTATATACTACGGTTGAGCATATAATTAAATACATAATTGACAATGAAAGCCAGGTTTCTCACTATCAAAGCAATAATTTTTCAGGTCAAGATCCACTGATGGATGCTTTAGTAGGTGAAAGTTTGAGGACAAACAGGATATTTGCATAGGCTTACAATATCACCCCTAAAGATATTTATTAATTATAAAATAGAAAAATGTCTTCACTTTGAAAAAACCCAACAGATACCACCTGAACCAAGGGATCAATGTTAATTAACATCACTAGTAATAAGACGTACTGACATTATGTACCCTTAGTATGATACACCAAGAAGGGTTTATCATGTCTGTGATATTCTTGCCTTAAAATGGGAAACATCAGACGAACCAAAATTGAGGGACATTCTGACAAATAACTGACAGGTACTCCTCAAAAATGTCAAGATCAAGAAAAGGAATGGTCACAGGATTGAGAAGACCAAGGATATATCATGACTGAATACAATGTGGAATCCTGGATTGAATCTTAGACCAGACAAAGGACATTAGTGCAAACACTGGTAAAATCTGAATAAAGTCCATAGTTTAGTTAATAGTATAGTAATGATGTCAATTTCTTAGTTTTGATTATTGCACTTGTTGATAATAGGGGAACTGACTTGCTGATAATAGGGGAACTGAAGGGTATATGGGAAGTCACTGAAGTATATTTGCAACTTTTCTGTAAGTCTAAAGTTACTTAAAATACAAAGTTGAAAAAATGAGTGGGGACCATGAAGGTAAAAGAGGTGAAGGGGACAAGATAGAAGTGGGCCAAAGGCACGTTTGACGTTCTCTGAGAGAGGACAAAATGCACTGTGGGAACAGAAGAGAGGTCAGAATAGCTCAACAGAGCAGGGAGGTGGAAAATGTTTTAAAAAATAAAATAAAATGAAGCAGAGCAGAAAAATGACCACTTCTCATTTTTCGATTGCTCCATTTTGAAAACTGGAGGCCCATGGGAGAGCCATGGGCTAGCACTGGCCCTCACAACTCTGGAGCTATGAACATCCCTTCTGGGACTTGCTCTGGGTGTTTAGAAAGAGTGAGCGAGTGCTTGGTCAGGGGCAAGGTTGGGGACACTTGGAGAGTCTGGGCGTCTGTATCTCAAAGGCTCCACAGCCCCCCTAAATAGGGAAGTTAAGTCCCAGGGTTGCCCCAGTGAGCATGGAAATGACATGTGGGTTAGGTTTTGTGGTCTGAACATTGAAGGGCATCTATTTCCATGGTGAAGGTGTGCAGCCCGTCCTTCCCTACGCAGAGTTCACATTGTCCCGCCACATTTGTCTCTGAGATGATGACCGGCCCACTCTGCCTGCCACACTATTTCTTAGACACATTAAGATATCCATTCATGTCCCGGCCCGCGGGACCTTCTGTTACACTCGGGGTCGAGGGGGACCGTGCCTGAAAGAGATGGGCGAGAGAAAGGAACGAGACCAAGCAAATGGTTGTCAAGGTCTACTTTACTTGGATTCTTTGTAGGTTTTATAAGCATACAGAAACAAGGAAGTAGAAACAGAAAAATAGAGTGGGGTGAAGATGAGGCTTGGGTTTGGGCTACTTAGCCCCAACCAGTGTCTTATCAGTATGAGGCTGTTTGTGACTGATTACTTAACCCCAACCTGGCAGGTGGTCGGGAACAATTGCAGTTAGCACACCCTGGAGCACTTCGTGGTCAGCACGTCATGGAACGCATTCTTTTCGGAGCTATAGCTGGAGGGTGGGGTGCTGTTTTTGTCCTGGGAATTTTCCAGGGCGAAGCCCGTGCCTAGGACAGGTCATAGGGGTGTTGAGGGTCCTGGCTTCCAACACATTCAGATAATCATATCTTATAAGATTGGGAGTCATTCTACTTCTAAGGGGACTTGGAATATATCTTAGTGTCTATGGTTTAATGCTCATAGGGAATCTTGTTTCAAGGTTTTTGAGAGATACTGTAAGTAGAAAGTATTGGGCTCCAATAAGTTATATTCTGAGCATCACTAGCTATACAATCTAGTCACCCATCAATTTGGACATAGTGCCCTTGACCCTGCCACCTCCTTCTTTCTGTCAATGGCATTTGAAATGAACAAGATGTTGAGGCAACTAGATGTGAAGCTGAGCTATTACATCCTACAGAGATGTGAAGATGATATCTGACATATCCTCATTCCCATTGACTGCAAGGGTTCCTAGCAATTTAGTATTAATAATTATGGATCTTGGGTTCAGAAGACCTGAGATCGGCTTCTAGTGCCGCAGTTTCCAACTGCGTGGCTTTAAATAAGTCACGAAGTTTACAGTTTGTTTTCTCATCTGTAAAATGAGGCTAATGATAACATCTAGCTCACAAGATTATTTTGAGAATCAAAGGAGATGTTACGTGAGAAAGTGCTTTTAAAGAGTGAAACACATTATGAATGTTAATTTTAATTTCACTGTCCCAACATAATGAAACACATGGACATTTTTTAATATAAAAAACCAAAAAACCCCACAAGGCCAAGTTTTTAGAAACAAATAATTTCAGGAAAACAATCACTTTTTTTTTTTTTTAACCTAAAACATATTTTCCAGCACTTGGCTATGTAGTCAGATGTTTGATGCAGTGGTTCTTTTCTATAGCGTCCTCAGCAGTGTGTGAGCCCAGTCTGGTTGCCAGGCCCATAAAAACAGAAGGCTGTTGATCATTAGTCTGTGTAAAACATAGCACTTGGGCATCTCACTTGGAACTCGCTTTTTAACTTGTTTCAAGAGGTGGCGCTTAGAACTGAAGAGAGTATTGTATGCCTGAATGAGTGCACCAAAACACCAGGCCAGACTGGGTTGTGGGCACCCACTTATGTGTGCAACTGCCTTTTTACCTAATTAATCCTCTCCTTGCAAGCCTGAACGCGGCCTGTGAACTTCACATTCCACTGGTAACTGGAACTCCGGATCCTACAAAACCTGGAGGCTTTAATGAAATGTTATTTGTTCAGGGCCCTTGAAGCAATGATATCTAATGGAGCAGAAGAAAGAGAAAATGGCCCGGGCTTTAGTAAGAACAGTTGATTTCCATCACAGATCTGGCCCTGTCTGTCCCCCGCTTAGAAACCTTGGAGGGCTCCCTTCCTGGACAGACTCCAAACTTTTCTCAACCAACCCTAGGCTCGTTTTTTCTACACGCTCATGCTATTAGCCTCCCACACCCCTCCCCTTCTCTGAGCTTGTGTTTCCCAAAGTGTGGTTTGCAGACCACCTATAACAAAATAAAATGACAGTGCTTGTTTAAAATGCAGATGGCCTTGCTGGACCTCAGGGATACTGAATCAGAATTTCTTGGTGCAGAGATCTCAGGAATCTGTATGCCAAAGCCAGCTTCCTTAGGAATTCTTGGAACACACTAATCTAGCTGCACTCAACAAACTCTCTGTTACTTGAATTCAGCATGTATTTTATGCCTCCGTCCCTCTGCCTTATTCTTCTTTTTCCTCGCCACAAACTTCCTGAATTTCCTTTATTAAGCACCTAATGTATGCCTGATGCAGGCAGTCCATTAAGGCTTCAAGGCCCAGCTCTTATTTATGGATTCTCAGATGTCCTTCCTGACCTTCTCAATACAACATTAACTGAGCACCTACTAAGCATACTAAACATCAGGTATTAAATGCAGAAAGGAGAAAGACATGGACTAGATTCAGTCTTTGTCCCCAAGATGCTCACTCAGGGTGACAGAGACCTCATGCATCTGTGCCTCTACTCTCTCAAATGAGAGACTAGTCTCAGAACCACAGCACTGGGAGAGCTTGATGTGTCAGCCAATCCAGAGGGGAGGCTCTTTGTGGCACTCAGATGCAAATGCACCTTTATAACTGGAGTTCATTGCTTGCCAAGCCAGCAGTCCTTTTCTTTCCAAAATGCCTTTCACTGAGGGAATACCAAAGTGCTTTGCTAATAGGTTTGACTTGGGTACAACATTTATAGAGGGCAAAACTGAAGTTCTGATGTATTAAATATCTTTCTTTAGATCTTAGAGTAAGCTTGTGGCAGAGCTAAGTACATGAGAACTTGTCCAGCATATCATAGCATGGGGCCTGCCCATAACAGGCCCCCAATAGATGTGTGAAAGAATGAATGAAGGAATGAAAGAATGAATCAACAAGTGATCGGTTTGCTTTAGAAATATATAATAAAGCTCTTCTGATAGAACTAACCTGAAGCAGGAGTCTCTCTGCACTGGTGTTGAATGCCCTTTATATTCTGAGACTTTGGCTTTATACTTTTCTTTCTTTCTTTCTTTCTTTTTTTTTTTTTTTTGGTCACTTCTTTTGCTTTCCATTTTAGATTTGTTAGCTTTAATTTGTCCAAACTGTATTTTTTCCCTAGTTTTGCAAGTTAGTTTGTTTTATCTTCCTGGGTCTGTCACTTGGTACTTTTAAAGTTTTTTTTTCTCTTCTCACCTTATTCTCTGGCTCTTTGCACCCCCTCCCTCCCTCTCCTTCTCTCTCCCTCCTCCCTTCCCCCTCCCTCCCTGTGGCCCACATCCTGAGTATGAATACAGGCAGGATTAATCCAGCAGGGAACACAATGTCTGTGAGGCCATGACAGATGCACTAAAGCGTGCAGTGGTGATAAAAGGCAGCTCTGATGGGCTCTGTCAGGAACCCTCAGAAACACAGAGGGGAAACATTCGCTAACCCTCTCCTGCCTCCAGGCCCCCACCCCCCAGGCCCCATAATAGGATCATACCCAGAAAAGCCTAAGGAGAAAAGTGGTGAAACTAGAAAGTCTTCTTCCCTCCTGGTATCTCATGCAAGAGACCTTCCCCCAGAGCCAAAATTCTCTGGCTCTTTACCTGAAAGATGCTGAGTTAAAACTGTGAGTGGCCACAAACTTTGATTTAAGCCCCAGATTGCTGAAGGAATGCTGTAAGGCATCTTGGGAGAAAAGATTGCATAACCTACTTCTGGCTTACAAAGAGAAAGACAAGCAGAAAGAAAGAAAGATCCCTTAGTGTTGTGTCTAACCCAATATCCAGGATGTGTGTGTATGTGTGGCATGTATGTGCAAAGACATGCAAATATACATGTGATTTGGCTTCTATTCCCCCTTTAAATACATTCAATTAAAGAGTAGTTGCCTAAGTCACAGAGTCTGTGGGTCTGTAGGGCAATGATATTTGGTTTATTATCTAGTGAATTTGGTCTACTGAACACCACAAATTTGTACCCAGATTGACCTAACTAACCAAATAATGACTGCTATTCCCTTCTCAGAAGAGATATGAAGATCACGATGATTCCCAACAGTAATTGGCGTTTACATTCTTGTTGGATCCCATTGGATTAACTCTATTCCCTAGGCCCATCCCCATGCTGAATGCCTCTAAGTGTAGTCACTATTTTTGGCTGTTTGGACACTCATCACCTCCTTCGTTTTGCTGGGCTACAGTCTTGTCATTTAAACATAGCCGCCACTGGAGTTGTCTGCCTCTGTCCCTCTCTCTTTCTCTCCTTGACTTCTGGGAAACCAGCTCCACTATCTTGAAAGGCAGGGGCTCCAGCCAGGCTCATGGCTGACTGTCGGGGTCTTCAGTGATAATAAAGACTAAGTCTCTAAACAGCCTCAGTTCAATGCTCACCACTTCCTGAGAGCCTGAATTGTAGCCCTTTCCCATTGGTACTTTAGCATAAATTAGTTTATCAGATTTAGCTGGTTGATTCTAAGGTGATAAGATGCAGGGCTTTAAAGCTTCCCTAGGGAAAAACAAGGTAGCGATAACATATAACATCCGTTCACCAAATAAGTTTTGAATGCTTACTGCACTAGTCACTAACTGCAGTGGGCAGAGGTCCTCATGGCAGCCTTAGAAGGGGCCACTTCTTCAAAAGGTAGAAAAGCGAATTCAAATATTGTGCTTGAATAAAGAATTCCTGAATTCCTATTTTGTGCCAGCCACTGTGTGTGGTGGTCGTGGAGACATGGGGTGAGTAATACAGGTCTCTGCCCTCGGGGAAACTCATCTGGCCACAGTGACAGATGCTCCAGGAGATTTGGGAGGCTCTGGGATCAGCACTGGGAGGGGGTGAAAAAAATCAATTAAGTCTTCCAGAAGGAGACTTTAGCCGTGGTGCAAATGAAGGAAATAAAGAATAAGACTTCAAGCTGTGGAGTTGGGAGGTGGGGGCGTTCTAGGAGGAAGGAGTGTCTTATTCACGACATAGAGACAGGACTGCTGAGGGGTGGCTTGTTGAGAACTCTGAACGCCAAGCAAATTTCAGTTTTTCTTTTGCCAGTCATTGAGAAGCATCTAAGGTTTTTAAGGGGAAATCGACATGATTTATGTCTTGTGGAAGATGGTAAAGACATCCAGCTAGTGTGATTTGTTAGGAGGTTGTTATAATAACCTAAGTGAGAGGTAGTGGGAGTCAGAACTTGTTAGTAAAAGTGGGAAGGAAAAGTATAGGTGAATAAGAGAGAGATTAATTTCTAATTGATGTGTTGTAGGTAGTAGTAAAGTAATAACTGGGGTTTTAGAGAGTAATCATGTTAAGATAAAACCTCGGGTTTAAGATGGTTGATTGAGTACACACATTTATGTCTTCCCTCCTGAAAATTTATTAGATGATACTAAACAAACAATAAAAAGGCATCAATCCTTTTTAACCAAGGTGGAAAGGGGGCCCCCAGAGCTCAAGAGACCTCAACATATTTATGGAAGACTAAAAGTGGATGAAGAATAGTCACTGTGGAAGCAGAGTGGAGGGGACGGTACTGAGAATATGCATAGAGGATGGCTGCAGTCAAGGAGGACGCTGCCTGTCCTACAGAGCCCTGCCCGGAGATGCTCAAGACCTCAGGGGAGAGGCCGGACCTAACTAGAGGGAGAATATGGAAATACCTGCATGTACAGCTGCAACGTGCATACATCCCAGCTAAGTGTGTCTAAAATGCCAGGCAGTCAAGTATGTACGTACTAATGGGAGAAAGGAGGAGCCTTCTCCAAAGAAATAGAGTGAAGGGTACCAGAAATGCTACCCCAATAGGTCTCTTTGACATATGGTTTATTTTGACCTAAAGGCAATTGACAAACAGCAGATGCAGAAAAAACGTGTTACCTCCCTCTAACTGCCTAAAAATAGAGTATATAAATTTCCTCTTTGGTAAAGGAAATTTCTGTTTGTAAAGATGTCTTTGTACTAGGAAGGGAGTTACTCCTGGAGATAACACTTATCACCTAAGAGACTCTTATCTGTATAATAAGACATCATTGTTTTTTTAAGACAGGGTCTTGCTCTGTTGCCCAGGCTGGGGTGCAGTGGCATGATTATTGCTCACTATAACCTCAAACTCCTGGCCTCAAGTGATCCTCCTGCCTCTGCCTCCCAAGTAGCTGAGACTACAGGTATGCACCACCACACTCAGCTGACTTTTTATTTTTATTTTTTTGTAGAAATGGGGTATCACTATGTTGCCCAGGCTGATCTCGAATTTAACACTTATTGACTCTACATTTCCTTCCCTTGTCTTCCCATGACTTGCCTACTTCCCACCCAGAACCCCAATACCACATTTCCTTTGTTTAGCCTAGGATAGTTTATAATCCTCAATTAATCAGCTGCCTCTTTGAGCTATATATTTTTCATTTCTGAACTTTCCTGCTTGCATCCATAATTAAAATATTTTTTTCTCTTGTTAATTTGTCTTTTATCCGTTTGATACAAAGGCCCCAGCCATTAAACCTAGATGGGTAGAGAGAAAAGAATTTTTCCTCTCCCACAGGAGCAAATTATTTGTGTAAAACGATGCAACTATTGTGGAATTGGCACCTCTAGCATTTGAGGATCTCAGAATATAATGGCCTTTTTGCCATCTACTCACTCCTGGAGTAGACATTCCCTGCTCTACCAGGGCACAAGCAGCACAATCAGGCTAGCTGTTGCCTTATATTGAAATATGAGTGAGGAACTAAAGATCTTAAGTCTACGATATGAAAAAGAAGTGTGAAGATAAGCTACTATGAAAAGATTGGAAGTAGAAGGGAATTTAGAGAAGCAAAATAGAACTGTAAAAAGAGATAAGTCTTGTTTTATGGATGCCATAATTTCTCATATCTCTCCGAGAACATAATTTGAATTGTCTTAAGCAAAATAAGAACACTATGCTATTTTAAACACACTTAAAACTTTGGCTGCCTGAAAAATACAACAGTAAATTTCTCATCTGAGTGAAAAGTAAAATGGAGGAAGTCTCCCAAAAAGTAGATTTTAAAGCTAGAAACTGTATAAAAGATAAAAGATCAACAGCAAATATCACACAAGTGCTCTAATATCTGATTAATGTAAATTTATGGATAAGAAAACCGAGGAAAGGAAACAAAATTATAAGAGAAATAAAAGAGAGTTTCACAGAACTGAAGGGCACACGTTCTCATATTTAAAGGTACAGTCAAGTACCTAGAATGTTGAGTAAAAAAGGTGCTCACCTACAAACTTATTTGTGAAATTTTAGAAAACCAAGGTGAAATAGAAAATCCTAAAAGATTTCAAGGAACAAAAACTAAACACAAAATTGAGACTCAGACTAGTATCAGATCTTTCAACAGGAATAACAGAATATGGAGACAATAGAGCAATGCCTTCAAATGATTAGAAAAATGATTTTTCAGCCTATTCTCTACTCTGCCAAACTATCCATAAAATATGAGGACTGAATAAAGACACTTTCAGATGCAAGAAATAAAAAAGTTTACCTCTTCTCTGCTTTTTCTGTAAGATGTCATTTGAGTATATACAGAAAGAGATGAGTGGGAGAGAGAGAAAAACATATGGTATTCAGAAAACAATGGATGCCAACCAGATCAGTGAAGTTCCAGCACAATATCTACACAGCAAGTCAAAAAGCAGCCAGCTCAAATTATAGCAGAAGGCTCTAGAAGGAATATCTTCCAGGGAAAAAAGTGGGTGGTTTCAAAAGAAGAAATGATGTAATAAACAGGTCTTGTTAAATGCAGCTGTAGCAAAGGCAAATTTTAAAAGAGGAGGATCCATCAGAGGAATCACTTTCTATGGCAGCTGTAGCTTTATGAAAGGTATTTCTTAAATAATAAGACTTGAGAGTCCAAATGCCTCCTTGATCCGTGGGTTCCAGAATGGATGTTGTGTTAGCAGGCATGAAGACAACATTTGTCCCTTTGTACATATCCATCAGAGCTCTTGGGTGAACTGGTGCATTGTCAAAGAGCACTAATTTTTTTTTTTTTTTTTTTTTTTGAGACAGAGTCTCACTTTGTTGTCCAGGCTAGAGTGAGTGCCGTGGCGTCAGCCTAGCTCACAGCAACCTCAAACTCCTGGGCTTGAGTGATCCTTCTGCCTCAGCCTCCCGAGTAGCTGGGACTACAGGCATGTGCCACCATGCCCGGCTAATTTTTTATATATATATCAGTTGGCCAATTAATTTCTTTCTATTTATAGTAGAGACGGGGTCTCGCTCTTGCTCAGGCTGGTTTTGAACTCCTGACCTTGAGCAATCCGCCCGCCTCGGCCTCCCAAGAGCTAGGATTACAGGCGTGAGCCACAGCGCCCGGCCAAGCACTAATATTTTGAAAGAAATCTTTCTTTTTGAGCAGTTCTAGACAGTGGCTTAAAATGTTCAGTAAACCATACTGTAAACAGATGTGCTGCCATCCAGGCTTTGTTGTTCCATTTGTAGAGCACAGGCAGAGTAGACTTAGCATAATTCTTAAGGGTTCCAGGATTTTCAGAGTGGTAAATGAGCATTGGCTTCTATTAATACTTAAAATCACCAACTGCATTAGCCCCTAACAAGAGAGTCATCTTGTCTTTTGAAGCTTTGAAGCCAGGCATTAACTTATCCTCTCTAGCTATGAAAGTCCTAGATGGCATCTTTTTCCAATAGAAGGCTGTTTCATCTCCATGGACATTCTGTTACTTAGTTAGCCACTTTCATCAATTTTCTTAGCTAGGTCTTCTGGGTAACTTGCTGCAGCTTCTACATCAGCACTTGCTGCCTTACCGTGCACTTGTATGTTATGGAGAAAATGTCTCTTCTTTGTGAACCAACTTCTGCTAGCTTCCAACTTCCCTTCTGCAGCTTCCCCAACTTTCTCAGCCTTCACAGAATTGAAGAGAGTTAGAGTCTTGCTCTCGATTAGGCTTTGACTTATGGGAATGCTGTGGCTGGTTTGATCTATCCAGACAACTAGAACTTTCTCCATATTGGTAATAAGGCCGTTTCACTTTCTTATTATTCACATGTTCTCTGGAGTAGCACGTTTAATTTTTTTCAAGGACTTTTCCTTTGCATTTACAACTTGACTAACTGGTGCAAGAAGCCTAGCTTTTGGCCTATTCTCAGTTTTTGACATGCCTTCCTCACTTTTGATATGCTTAACTGTTTCTAGCTTTTGATTTAAAGTGACACACATGTGACTCTTCCTCTCACTTGAACACTTAGAGGCCATTGTAGGGTTACAAATCAGCCTCATCTCAATATTGTCATGTCTCAGGGAATAGGGAGGCGGAAGAAGAGGGACAGTGATGGAGGAATGACTGGTTGGTAAGGCAGAACACACAACATTTGTAGATTAAGTTTGCTGTCTCATTAGGGCACAGTTCATGGTGCCCCAAAACAATAGCAGTCTGAAAGATTACTGATGAATATATATAGTATGGTCCTTATTATATCATAATGGATACAGCAATAATTAAAAAGTTTGAAATTTGGCAAGAATTACCGAAATGAGACACAGTGACACAGGGTGAGCACAGGCTGTTGGAAAAATGGGCTGATAGAACTGCCTGATGCAGGGTTGCCACAGACTTTCAATTTGTACAAAACACTGTATCTGTGAAGCGCAATAAAGTGAAGTACAACAAAATGAGGTATGCCTATATATTATAACAGAAGCAAGAGAGTTACCATAGCCCTGGTGGATTGTAAATGAATATTCTTGATCACTTCCTGTGAATGCACACTATTTTTCATCCTCTTTACTCATTTGGATGAAAAGAATGCATCCACCAGATTGATGGGCACATATCACATACTTGAGCCATGTTAATCTGGTCTAGGAAAGATCCCATCCTGTCACAGCCATGCTACTTGTCCTTGCTGTAGTCTACAGTCATTCTTTGGGATTCATTCACATGCAGATGAGATGGAGCCAGAGTGGCGAATTAAATGGGGGTATGGTGGGGCTACCACTTCTGCCTCTTTTAGGTCTTTAATGAGGGAAATAATCTCTGCCATTCTCCCTCCCAGGGTTGTTTTTAATTTCCCATCTTAGCCCAGCGTTGCAGGTGGTTGGAGGAAGATTCAGAAGTTTCCATTTAGCCTTCCTCGCTATGATAACTACTCAACAGGCCAAGGACCCCATAAAGGGTTTACTCCAACTGCAAGCATATCATTTCCAATTATTCACTTGGGGACTGGGGAAATGGCCGCCGGGTGTATTCACAGACTCGGGGGGCCACACTGTGAGCCAGACCTTAGTCAGGACTCCATTTATTTCTTGGTTTCTGTAGTCCCCAGTTCTAATGCTGATGCTTTGTGTCTCCGGGTCTCAATGTCTACTCAGACCCTGTGTCCGATAGTGCTCAAAATATCTGAGTATGTCCCCTTTCTGCAGTGTCCATGGTGGAGTAAATGGCTTTAGGTCCCTTTGGGGAATGACGAGGAGAATGATCACAGTACATACTTGCTGTGGTGTCGCGACTCCTGATTCAGTAGGTTCTAGGTCTGAAAATCAGCTCACCTGAGCAAGAGATTGTAACTTTTGATTGGGGCGACTGCTCCCAGCCTCCTTCTCCTCCATCCTTGACTTTTTTTTTTCTGATTGTTGATATTAAGCAGCATCCTCATCCTTGCTGGCTGCCTGTCTACTTTGCCCCCAGGGCTGTCATGGTCTGGTAGCCATCTCCACAGCCCCCTGTGGGGCAAGCCCCCTTGCCTGCTCTCCAGTCTTCCTGGCAATTGCAGCCTCCTGGTTTCTGGTGATTAAGTGCCACCACCTGGCTCTACGACTTCAGGGCCCATTGTTCTGCATGACTTTAACAAGCCCAGCTCTGTGACTACATCGGCTGCCATCAGCCCTGTCTGCTGAGGACCTTCTCGGTGATGCTGGTGCTCCCTCTCCAGCACATTGCTGATGGCCTTGCTGAGTGCCGGGTCCTCTGGGCCCTCCCGAGGACCATCCTCTGGTGAGTGTGTGGCCTCACATAACACCCCCATCCCTATAAGCCCGCTTTCCTCAGCCTTTCCATTCCCTGCTCAGCTTGGGCAATTCTGCCTCACTCAGCATTAGCCTCCACCTTCTCCCAGCCTCTACGAGCCACTCTAGCTGCAAGTTTTCTCCATTTTCTGGAATCCTTGCCAAGGTGTTAAGTCCCATATCCTAAAAAAGTGTCCCATAGTCAATCAAATCTTGCTAATCCAGTTTTATATTCTAATCCCCTTAATCAAGCACCCTCAAGAAATCCAATCATAGGAATATTCCCTTGGCTCCTGGTGGGACATGCTAGCTAATTCTTGCAGCTCCTTTGATATGTAATCTCATTCTTCCTTTATCAAACTCTGCACCTCCCTAGCCTGGTTATGCTAGGATTTAACCTAGCTATTGGCCTATCAGTCCGGAGAGAGGACTGGGAGACGTTCTGGAGAGTGGAACCCCAGGGGAAGGGATCTCTGCAGCTTCCTCCAGCACAGAAGTAATGCTACCTCTTAATAAGAAGGGGCGAGCCACCTTGCAAAATCTGAAAGTTTAAGGGGGTGGTGGTTTTGGAATCGACGTCTTCAGAGACACCTCTCCTGATGATACCATCCCATGTTTCAGGGTCCTAGTATTTTCCAGCCAGGACCCCGACTGCCTTGGCTAAACACTCAAATGTCTCTGGAGCTCTGCAACCTTAGCTCTTAGATTCCTTTGTTCATTGTACTTTTAGCTGCATTTTTGTAAGCTACCAAAGTGGCCGGTGGCTCTCACATTTAGTCTTCCACTGCTTATTCATGGCTCTCCATTTCTCTTGATCCCCTTGCAGGGAGTCAATACATCTTAGATGTAACCAGAGATTCCACTGTCTTTGTAGACACTGTTTCACTGTAGTTTTTAAATGCCTGACTCATCGCACCTTCCGTGGCATCTCCCTCCATGGAGACATTTTCCCAGGTCACCACGTGAAACCTTTAATGATTGGATTACCATTGTGTGCCTGAGAGCTTCTGCGCTTCACACGTCACCCAGGACGCTGTCCTCCTTGCCCACTGGTCATTTAGGCGTCAATCCCAGAACCTCGTTTTATTGCCTCTATCCTCAGACCACTCTTGGCATGACTCTGTGCGTTCAGGTCCTCGGAGGAGCAGGTACCAAGACAGCATAAGTGCAAGAGATTTACTGAGGAACATCTGTGAGGGGAAATAGGGAGGGGGAGAGAAGAGCCTGGAGGCTGGGTCTCCTCTGGAGAGACCATGGCACAGGTTTGCAAAGGAAGGAAGGTTGGGTAGAAAAAATGTTAGATGAGGTGCAGTCTATCAAGGTTTCACCAAAGCCCATGAACAGTTCTCAAGCCAAAGTTGTCCTTCCAAGGAGTCCTGCATCTCCTGAGAATGGGCGACTTGCCTTAGTACTCTTGACATCCCTGCCTCCATGTGTGGGGATGGATTTCAGAGCACAGCACGTGGGTTGAGCAAGAGCACAGCCCTTGCTCAACCACTTGGACACCTGAGAGTATTCACGGCAACATTTACGCACTTTGGGATTTTTTTTTTAAACATGTGAATATTTTATTTAAAAAGAAAAAAAAGTGATATAAATATATTATCAGAAACATGGAGATAACTACCAGAAAAAAAATGTTAAAAATAGTTACTTTTGGGCCGGGCGCGGTGGCTCACACCTGTAATCCTAGCACTCTGGGAGGCCGAGGCAGGCAGATTGCTCGAGGTCAGGAGTTCGAAACCAACCTGAGCAAGAGCGAGACCCCATCTCTACTATAAATAGAAATAAATTAATTGGCTAACTAATATATATATATATATATATATAGAGAGAGAGAGAGAGAGAGAAATTAGCCGGGCATCGTGGCACATGCCTGTAGTCCCAGCTACTCGGGAGGCTGAGGCAGGAGGATCACTTGAGCCCAGGAGGTTGAGGTTGCTGTGAGCTAGGCTGACGCCATGGCACTCACTCTAGCCTGGGCAACAAAGTGAGACTCTGTCTCAAAAAAAAAAAAAAAAACAACAAAAAAAACCCCAGTTACTTTTGTAAAGTAAAGTCTAGGTTTGAGAATGGTAAGAAATATGACTATTGCTTTTTATCATCACCCCTTTGGTATTACTTTTTTAAAATCCATGTGCATGTATTACTTTGATAATTTTTTTATTATTAAGAAAAAGAGAAAGAAAAGGAAGTCAAGAAAATTAGTAGGAGTGGGGAAATAATAAATTAATTGTGAAAATAAGTTAACATTTATTGAATACCTTATCACTAATCATCAAAAAATTTTTAAGAGAAATATCATCCCCATTGAGCAGGTAATGAAACTGAGACTGAGGATTAAGTCTTAGGTTAAAGAATGTGCTGAAGACTGCACAGCTAGTAAGTGGCAGAGTCCGGATTTGAACCCAAGTCTAAGTCTGTGCTCTTTTCACAGCAAGTGGCGAGAGGCGTCTGCCCAATGAGCGCCATGTCGGGGTGAGCCACCTCCTGACCCCTGGCCCATCCGCCAGCCTAAACAGTGCCTTGGCCCAAGGGAATTGCCAAGTGGCTGAAGGGGCCAGTGTTAGTCACTGTTTAATTATATCATACGTATTTAGCCTTTTAAATCTTTTCTGAGAAATCATTTCTTTCCACTCCCTTAATTACCCTTGACTTCGTCTTATAATAAAAGTATGTGGAAGAAGATGCCTGTGGCTGAGAGCTGGGGCCTGTCTGGGGAAGGACTGGAAGCTGGATGAAGTCAGCAGCCTGTTTTCTTGGGAGGAGGAGACAGCGCGTGCTACCCAGCCTGCCTGTAGACACCCTGCCCAGGGACCAGCCCAGAGGGCAAGCTGGCGGCTGCCTCTGTTTATCCTCTGGCCTGAAAAGCATTCTCTGCCGACAAGTGTTATCTTTCCTGATAAACATATCAATTTTCTGTCTCAGCTCAGTGGAAACGATCCCTGGATTTGTGAAACAAGTGCTAATAATATTTTCTGTTTCTATGGTGCCTTCTCCTGGGTTGGCTTAGACAGTAGAGGAGAAAGGCAGAGGGAACCAGCGTCCATAAAACTGCGGTCTTTGGCTTCAGGATGAGCGAGATATGAGTGAGACATAGTGTTCCACTGCTGTGGAAGGCAGGTGACTGCCACGGATGCCAGGCTTCTGCCCAAAAAGCACTGAGGAGTGAGTATGGGGGGTGAGTATCCTGGGTAAATGGACAGGCAGGTGCTGGACAGAGAGCGCCCGGTTCAGCTCAGCTTCGCGACTTTCTGCTGCGGGATCCTGGAGACCTCGGAGTTATAGTATCTACCTATTAGAATAGAATAATAATCATATAAAAATAGAATAAAATAATCAGTAATAGAATCTTAGGATTCCTGTGAGGACTAAATAATAAAAAGCAAATTAAGTACTTAGCAGAGTGCCTAGTAAGCACTTAATACATGTTAGCTATTACTATTAAGACACCTCCTATGGTGCGTCAGAGAAGGAACTCATGTTTGTAGGACTTCTGACATTGAAAAGTTTGAATCTGTATGCTGTTAGATCCATCAATCTTTTCCTTTATATCCTTTTTTCTTGTCTTTTATGCTTCTCCTCCCCTATGATATAAGTATACACCTATATATTCTTAGATTTTTTTTATGGTTTACCTTTTTTACATTTGCCTTCTCAGTCCATCTGGAATGTAGAGCAGCCTCAAATAGCATCCTTTAGTTCAATGTTGTTCCAGTATAATGTCGATGAGAAAAAAAAAAAGTGGATTCTTAACTGGGGCCAATGTCTGTGTGGAGTTTGCACATTCTTCTCATATCTATGTGGGTTTTCTCTGGGTCCTTGGTTTCCTCCCACGTCCTAGAGATGTGCACGTTAGGTTTACTGGGATGTCTAAATGGTCCCTGTGTGAGTGAGTGTGTGTGGGGGGGTGAGTGCGCCCCAAGACGGGACGGCTCCTGTCCAGGGCTGGTCCCACCTTGCACCCTGAGCTGCTGGGATAGACTCTGGCCACTCGTCCTCTAACTGGAATGAGTGGATTGGGAAATTAATGAATACAAATTATTGTAAAATAAAAATTAGTAAAGTATATGGTAATCATGTAAGTGCACAACAATGAGTAATGTGGTAGGAAAGTGCTCAGCGAGCTCACCATCTTTGTTATTATTTTTGAACTTCATGGTGATAGGTGTGCTTCTTACAATTACTGCTTTGCAAACATTTATATCTTGATTTAACCCACCACCAGTACCACTGTCTCACTCACTGATTCACCATAAATTGGTGAATAATTTTCTTACTTGTTTTTATTAATATTTCTCACATTTTATATATAGCTCACATTTATTCCAATGTTTAATATTAGCAGTGTTTTGGGTATTTATTTAGAACTTTGGTGATATTTTTCTGATCAGAAATATACTATAGAAACTTAACTCTTATTTATATCAACTAGTCTATGGTAAAACTGATTTCATTATACATCATTTCACTTAAATTCTCAGTTTCTAAGAACTAACTGAAGACATTAAGTGAGGACTTATTATATTGCAGTATATGTTATGAGGTAAGGATATAATTTAAAATTTTTCCCAAATAAACAATTTTCCCAAAGCTATGTATTGATTTGAGATAACATTTTTATATTGATTCTTATGTATGTTTGGGTCTACATATTTTAAAGTAACTTCTATTCCTAACATTTTTCAATAATTTGAAATTAATTATTTTCCACATTAAGGATTTCTGTTTCCTATTTTACATTTAAAATTCTGCTCAGGCCGAGGCGGGTGGATTGCTCGAGGTCAGGAGTTCAAAACCAGCCTGAGCGAGACCCTGTCTCTACTAAAAATGGAAAGAAATTAATTGACCAACTAAAAATATATATACAAAAAATTAGCCGGGCATGGTGGCACATTCCTGTAGTCCCAGCTACTCGGGAGGCTGAGGCAGTAGGATTGCTTGAGCCCAGGAGTTTGAGGTTGCTGTGAGCTAGGCTGATGCCACAGCACTCACTCTAGCCTGGGCACAAAGTGAGACTCTGTCTCAAATAATAATAATAATAAAATAAAATAAAATAAAATTCTGCTCAAATCATTACTTCTTCTAGAATGGGCTCCACATACGCTGGTAAAAGGGTAATATAGGCTAACCTTCTGGAGAGCAATTTGGTTTGAAAATGTTTATTCATCAAATAGTATACCACTCCTCGCAATTTTTCCTGAAGGAAAAATAAAAATTCAGAAAAATACTTATATACATGTGTGTATTTTTATGTATCTAAGTATAAAGCTGTGCTGCTATTGCTTGTAGAGGCAAAAAAATTGAAATTATTTTTGAAGGGCATTATTATGCAAATTATATTACATTTATAGAATGAAACACTATACAGTCATTAAGACTATTTTGAAAAAATTAATAATAGGAAATGCATTTTTATATTAGGTAAAAATACAGGGTACGAAATTTTGATTATGCTTTTCATTTCCTTGAATAAGCTCTTTCCAGCCTCAAGGACTTTGTATATTCTGGCCCTAGAAAGAAGTTCCAGCTGTTCTTGGTAAACCTGGGTCCTTTTCATTCTTCAGGTCTTGGCTTCAAGCATCATTTTGGAGAAACTTTTCCTAACTATCCTATTAAAAGTGGATCCAGACCCCCCCCCCCAGTTTCAATAGTGAATCATCTAATTATCCTTTGGGTGAATTCTCCCTCTCCATTTGGAAGATGTTGTAGTCTGGTTTGTGCTCCTGTACCAGAATACTTGAGATTGGGTAATCTATAAAAAAACAAATTTATTTCTTATAGTTCTGAACGTGGGGAGGTCCAAGATCAAGGCAGGTTTGGTGACTGGTGAGGGCTGCTCTCTCTGCTTCCAAGATGGCACCGTGAACACTACATTTTCCAGAGGGGAGGAAGGCTGTTACTCGAGTGGCAGAAAAGCTTGAAAAGGAACCCACTCCGGAAAGCCCTTCTTATTGTGGCATTAATCCATTGATGAGGGCAGAGCCCTAAAGATCTAAGCACCTCCCACTATGTCATACTACGCAGCACGGTAGCATTGGAGATCAAGTTTCAAGATGAGTTTTGGAGGGGACAAAAACCTTCAGACTATAGCAGAAGGTTTGCTTCTAGATGTCGAGGACCACATTTTTTCTATTTTCTCTCCAAAGTGCCTATTCCTGTGATCTGAATGCAAGGAATATGTAATGAGTATTGCTGACTATGTTAACTGAATCACCTTTCCATTTCCTAAATATTTTATATTACCTGATAACATTTTTAAAATAAGCATCTCCGTGTATAGACATTGTTACCAGGACAAACTGTGCAAACGATTAACTTGCTAATGCTAAAAGGTTATGGCAGATGTAATATATTACCAGAGTGTGTGAGTCAACAACCAGGGGCCTCTCCTCCATCTGGTTCCTTTAAATTCACTTCAGAAAGTGGATGAAGGTCTGGAGAGAGTAGAGTCAGGCTGGGAATCAGAGCACAATGCAGCTTCTTTTCTAAGTAGCTAGGACCCTGGATAATTGGACCCAGGTGCCTAGAGAGGGGACCCAGAGCTTTCAAGGTGTAACCAAGCCTACTTTGCGATTATAGATAGCCATATGTCCTTCACTTGTTAGAATTCTCTGGGCCTCAAATCTGACAGGAATCTCCTGTTCCTCCCTTCAAAGGAAATACCTCTCATCCCCCTGCTGTTTCCTATGCCCCATTTCCCATGGCCTTTGTTCTTAGAGCTGCTGAGGGGACTGCTCCAATCCCTTTCCCAGCCCCAGAATTGATCAGATGAATCTCCATCCATGAAACTCAGCATTGAGGATTCTCAAAGTGGAGATCCAAATGGGCAGGGCAATGGAATCCAGGCCCTCTGCAGGGATGGGGTTTCTCCATGGCAGTTCTGGTGTATCACAAGATCATGGCCATGGTCATGGTCAACCCCCAGCACACTTTGCAGTCATTCTGAAACCCCTAGTGCAATATCTGGCTTACTGTAGTACACAAAATCACACCAAGGACTCTTTTTTTTTTTTTTTTTTTGAGACAGAGTCTCACTTTGTTGCCCGGGCTAGAGTGAGTGCCGTGGCGTCAGCCTAGCTCACAGCAACCTCAAACTCCTGGGCTCGAGTGATCCTTCTGCCTCAGCCTCCCGGGTAGCTGGGACTACAGGCATGCGCCACCATGCCCGGCTAATTTTTTTATATATATATATCAGTTGGCCAATTAATTTCTTTCTATTTATAGTAGAGACGGGGTCTCGCTCAGGCTGGTTTTGAACTCCTGACCTTGAGCAATCCGCCCGCCTCGGCCTCCCAAGAGCTAGGATTACAGGCGTGAGCCACCGCGCCCGGCCACACACCAAGGACTCTTATCACAGAAACATTTGACTTTCACAAGTTAAACACTTGCAGTTTTGACAATTCTTTTTTTTTTTTTTTTAAGAGACCAGGTCTCACTCTGTTGCCCAGGCTTGAGTGCAATGGAGCGATCATAGCTCACTGTAGCCTTGAACTCCTATGCTCAAGTGATCATCCCATCTCAGCCTCCCAAGTAGCTGGGACTACAGGCATGCACCATCATGCCCAGCTAATTTTTTAAAATTTTTGTAGAGATGGGATCTCGGTACGTTGCCCAGGCTGGACTCCAACTCCTAGCCTCAAGCTATCTTCCTGCCTCAGCCTCCCAAAGTGCTGGCATTACAGGCATGAGCTGCCATGCCCAACTTACTTTGACAATTCTTGACCAACCTTCAAGACCCATGAAATGTCAACCTTTCATTTTCTTAAGGCCCAAAGTTGAATCTCCTGCTCTATGGTGAGGACTAGTGACTGAACTGAACCAACTGTTCAGCATCCTGACTTCAAAACAACTTTGTGCATTTTCTTACATCACATGGGCAGAAGCTGTCTTTAGGGCACAGGAGGGATTCCTTAATGTTTTCACTTATACCCTACCATCATTTGTGGGGAAAATTATTGCTATAGAGAAATGTACACAATTGGAGATTCCCTGAGGGACAAATCTTTCTTGATTTTCATGGGTCCGTTGCAGTCCTTGCTTTCTAACTCTTCCCCTAGGGTTTAAGATAAAGCGAGATAAATTCCATGTTTTCATCTGAGAAGGTTTATTTAGTGTCTTTAGACTATTAGAGGGTCAGTACTGGGGCTTAGGAGAGGGTCCACTTTATCAACTTTAGCCACAGAGATAGGCAAACCTGTGACATGCCCTCACACTGTGTCCACAGGGTCACCGTCTCTAATCCGAAGGAAAGGAGCTGTGGCAGCCTGCACAGGGGTCAGCTGAAGGCAGTCCAGGGCCAGCCTCCAAGGACCCTGCCCCCTTCCTCTCTTCACACGCCCACGTGGGGTGGTCAGTGCAGGGCCACCTCCCTGTAGAGAGTTAATTGGAAATGTTACACTTCAAGAGGAAAAACAAGAGTAATGGAAAAGGCATCTGTGTGTGACCAAAGCCTTAACTGAAAACAGCCTTTCTCTTCCTGCAGTCTGGGAAACCGGGGAGGAGAGAAGCAGCCAGAGAGAGAGCAAGGGCAGATGCTCCTCTGGGGATGGGATGATGCAGGGCCGGTGGGGGTGGGAGGCATGGGGGGAGTGGGGAGTGCCTGTGTGCGCACGTGTGTGTGTGAGCGTGCGTGCCTCTGTGTGTGTGTGTGTGTGTGTGTGTGTGTGTGTGTGTGTGAGGGGAGGCCTGTGTAAGGGAACTGGGAGGTTTAGGGGGAGCTGGGGTTGGGAGGGAAGCTCGGTGAGAGGATGGGGGCACAAGCAAGGCTATGGTGGCAGTTGAGTAGAGGAGGGAGAGTTGCAAGACTCTCTCTCCCTTCCCATTTTCTTCTGGGACTGGGGTAGGGTGAGTGATGAAGGTAGGATTTCTTTGGAGGGCAAATAGGGTTTTATCTAGTAGCTTGCAGGGAAACTGAGGCTTTTGATTAATTAATGACTTAAGTAATTCAACAAATATATTCAGTACTGCTCTACTTGTATCTCCTACTCTCCTTTCTGAACTCATTCCTATCCAGATCCACCCACCCCTTTCCACACCCCTCCCATGCTTCTCTTGGCTGCTCTTCTATTAACCCCTGCCACACTTGCCTTATTTTTATAAATAATGCTTTTTCTTAAACTCCACTTACCAGGACTGTAAGTCCAAATATCAGAAATGGAGACTCCTGGTTTGATGTGTCTCTGGTCCCAGTCTATTGTTTTCAAACACATTGATTAATTCCATAAACTTTTGCTAAGCCCATTCTGGCTCAGTAATGATGCTAGGTGCTGGAGATAAATAAAGACATAGTTACTTTCCTTTAGACTAGCAAGAGACAAATAAACAGGTAATTAGGACACAAGGTGATGACAGGAATCATGAAATCTCAGAAGAAGAGCACCTGACCCCATGTTGAAGAGCAGGGAAATCTTATTGGAGAGGATATTTGAACTGATTGTTGAATAGTGAGTGGGAGTTTCAGGCCAAGAAGAGGAAGAGGGAAACTTGGAGACAGAGACTTAGTTTACAACCCTTTGTTGCTTCCTCCAAATTGGGAGACCTTTAGTTTGGTCATGTATGTAATGTCTATAGGAACACCTACACCGCTGGGCAGTTATGAAGGTTATAAAATAACATAAACTACAAGTGCTTTATATAGCTGAGCCTTCTGTCTTCTCAATCCCAGTGGCCCTCGTCTATACCCTTTTCTTCTTCAGCACCCACCAGGATGACCACACGGCAAACCTCTCAGCACTCAGCTACTTAAACCTCTAGAATCCCAAACTATGAGAGTCCTCTGTGCATTAGGCTTTCATCTCCCCACTCCCTCCCACTCATGCCAATGCTGAACTGGCTCTGTACCCCTTTGTGAACTTTAGTCCCTTGATCTCTCCATCCCCTTCTCAGTCTATCAGTCCCTGTGACCTTATTTGCCTTCCTTCCCATGTGGGTCACAGCCAGCCGGTAAGTGGTTCTCTCTGGCCTTTTCCACCCCTTTGCCTCTTGATTTCCACTGTGTGTCCCCTAACCCATGCTCAGCTGCGCCGTCTTCTCCAGATTCCTGCTGTCGGCGTCTGAGCATGCTGGAGAAAGCCAGACGAGACAGTTCCACTATATGTGGATGCTTCCCAGTCGCTACTGGGCCCTTGCTACTTCTTAGACATCTTTTTATTTATCTCTGTTGACATACGTCAATGTATTTAAAGGGCCCAGCACTTAGCCTGAAGCGTTGTAGGAGCCCAACATGTTCAATTCCCTTTCCTCGTCCCCTGACTTGTTATCACCCACCAAGAGTGCCTAGTCCAAACATTTTTCATTCTTCTCACATTTCTCATTTCCTTCAGCTCTAAGCTTTTGCCATTTAGTGCAAACTTGTTCTACTTTTCTAATGCTCAGCTTACATGTAGTGATTAAGAGCACATGGCCTCAATCAGCTAGCTGGGTCTAGTCCTGTCTCTCAGCTTCAGTTTCCCTCTGCTGTAAAATGAAAATTGTAATAGCGATGAAAAAAAGTACTCATGCCATAGGGCTGTTGAGAGGATTAAATGAGATAATATGTGTTAAGTACTTAGTTTAGGATCTTTTACATGGTGCAGTCAATCAATGTTCGTCGCTATGAAGGTGATGATGATTTCGATGCATTTGAAAGCCTTTTCCATCTTCCCTGTCTCAGAGAAATAGGGTTTTTCCTCCTTGCCAAGAACAAACTTGTGCTCCACATCCTATCCTCTCCAGACCCTTAAAAGACTTTCCTCTACAATGAGGTTGTCTCTTCCTTTCCATTGGCTTCTACTTCTGAATCTATAAACATGTCAAATTTCCCCATCCTTAGAAAAACAACAAATTAAAAACCATGTCTCAGCTCTACTATCTCTTCTAACGTTCTATACTCCCCAACCCACTGTCAGATTACCCAAATTGTGTTTGTATTTACAGTACTTTTTCCACCACCACTCCCCACACTCAGCCTTAGTCCCTTGAGACCTGGCTTCCACCCTCAGCAATCAACAAAGCCACAAATAGTTTTCTTAAAGATCACTGACCTTTTCTCGACCTTTATCCTCCTCAAATGGTCTCTGCAGCATCTTTTGATGCGGTCTTTAAGAAACTCTCCTCTTTTGGCATGCCTGACTCTGTTCTCTCTCGACTGCACTCCCTCCCCTCTGACCACCCATTTCTATCTCCTTCTCTGGCTCCTCTTCCTCTTCTACATGCTAGGATGTACATGTTGCTATGAATCTGACCTCAGTCCTCTTTTTTTCTTGCTCTGTATGGGTCAACTTTAACAGTCACCTCCCTGGTGATACCTTTCAAATCTTCACCTCATTGGCACAACAACTTTGAACAACAATTTGTTGTTATCTGGGAGTTGAACATTTGATTCTGTAGGACCCAGCAATTCCACTCTTAGGAATATGCCCAAGGGAAACTCTCACATATATGTCCTAGGAGACACATGAAAAAAAAAAAAATGTTCACAGCTCCCTATTCAGAATAGCAAAAAAATTGGAAGCAACCCGTATGACCAATGACATGAGATAAACTGAGCACATTCATGCAATGGAATATTATACAGTAGTGAAAATTAATGATATTCAGTCACACATGGATGAATCTCAAAAGCATGTTGTAATAAACATTATAATATAACCTCCCCATAAAGTTTAAAAACAAGCAAAATAAATCAATTTACTTTTTAGTCAAGAACATATACATAATAAAACATAAAACAGTGTAAAAAAATTATAGACGCAGAAATCTGGATCACAGTTTCTCTGAGGTGAAGGGAAGGACTACTTATGAGTGCTGCATGGATGTGGGTTACTGGTCATGGTTAGTACTTGTGTTGTGCTATAGGTTTGAGGTGCTCGACATATCATTAAAGATAAAATAAATAAAATAAGGTCCTGCGTGGATCATTGATGAAGAAAAGCTAGTTCTAACCTCTCCCTAAACTCCATTTCTGTTTTTCTAACTGCCTACTGGCATCTTCACTTGAATATTTTGCTTGCGCTTCAATCTCAAAATGTAAAATCTGACTTTGTACTCATCTTCAAATTTGCTCAGCCTCCTTAATCCCAAATTTTAATAAACACCTCACCACTTCCAAGGTGGTTTGTCCTATGCCTAGACTTCTATTAATAAAAGAGTCTTCATTTCCCCTAGATTCAGCTTCTTGCCAGGTTTTACTTTAATCTCCCCCCCCTTCCCAAATGCATCTAGGAAGAGCAAAGGCAGAATTCTGACTCACATTGCTGCCACAGTCTATACTTTTAGTCACCTCTGTACAGGTGATACCAGATCAAGGCAGGCCCTGGGCAATGATCTCAGGCATTGAGCCTCTGTCTTTCCCTAGAGGGAAGCTCAGGCACTAATCTGCTCTTTCCATAGCTTCTGCTTTCTGTTGAGCTCTTACCCCTCCAATGCAGCCTGCTGAGCACCCATGCCCACCCCCTGAAGTCCTGCCCAGTGTTCCGGCTTTGGCAAACTTTGCCAGGCCTGCTGGACAGCTCTTAAGGCCACCCTGTAGGGAGAAGGGCTATACTAGGCTCAGTGTTGGGAGAATAAACAGCTCTTGTGAGCAGCTGGGATCGAGGTGGATCCAGCCAGATGGAATCCCTGGCTTTTTCTTTTCTTGGGCACTGCCAAGCAGCCATCTCAAAGAGCAGCCATACAGTACAGACTCAGTTGGTTCTTACAGGAGGAACAGGGAGGGCGGGCTGGGGCTAGGATGGAGAAAGAGGCCTCAGGCACAAAATGTGTTTCAATCCCTCAACAGCCCCTTCTTTGCCTGGAGAAGTGATTATTCCTAATAAGGACATAGCAGTTCCTGTTTACAGTTGCTCCAAACATCCCTCACACCACAACTCATTGCAAAATTCGTGCCAAGGCCCAGCAGCCTTTTCTGTTTAAACTCCTCTGACTTTACAGCTGGTTAGGCCCACAACCTTGCTGGCTTCTGGTCTCTCTTCCCTTGTAGAATAGGTGCATTCTCCCCACACCTCTTAGACCAGGTTCTCTGCTAGATGGAGAGCGTCTTGCAAGCAGGAGTGCCCTGTTTTCCTTCTTTCCTGTCTACCCCCACGACCCCCTTTGCAGGCTTAAGCACATAAGCAGTGAACACCTGTGGACCAACAGGCAAGATCGTTAGCATTTATTCAGATGTCAGGTCGCTAAAGACGGAAATTCTTCAAAATGCAAAGTGGACGGTTCCTAAGGATTGCCTCTAAAGGGGAATTATGCAATTCAAGTCCAGGTGTTTCATGTGCTCTGAGAGATGTTTCCTGGCTGGTTCTGTCATGCATTAGGGGGGAGAGTCAGCATAGAAGAGGAGGGATTTCAGGATATAGAAGGGAGAAAAAGGTCTTCTTTCTCTAGTAGTTTGGGGAAACCTTTTTTTTTTCCCTGAAACAAGCCTTTTAGAAGGACTTACCAGTATGAAATTGTACTATTTCTAGGACTGTTGTCTTCTTGAGGTTTTTATTGAATTAATTAATTATTTTCTTTTTATCCTTTATTTTAAAATATGGAACGCTTCATGTTACCCTTGCAGGGGCCATGCTAATCTTCTCTGTATCATTCCAATTTTAGTATGTGTGCTGCCAAAGCAAGCACTTCTTGAGGTTTTGAAAGAACTGGATTCTTGACTCCTACTTTCTTTTCCTCTCTCGTGTTCTTACCTCCTTTTACCTTCTTCATCAAAGGGACTAAGCTCCTACCCTACAGACTGGAGACATTTAAAAGCACTTTTGATTGCACTGAAGGGATAGGAAGCTGTTATAGTACCCCGTGTGTTAGAAGCGTGGGCTCTGGAGTCAGCCAGGCCCAGCGATGGCAGCTCTGCAGATAATTAACTGGGCCCTTGGGCAAGCGGTGAAATATCTTAATATGCAGTGTAAAGATACCTCATAGACTGTGGATTAAATGATAATGTATGGACAATGCTTAGCATAGTTAGGACCATAATGATCAATAGACGGTGGCTATTTTTTTATTAATATCACTGCCTTATCTAACCAGAACTCATCTAAGAATCCCATCCATCTGGAGCTCAGCCAAAAACTATAATAGAAAGTCAGTCAAAAGAAAAAAGATTTCTGAGCAGCTAAAATTAGTGTCTGTGGGCTAAAACAAAAATACTTTATCACAGACATAATCCTTATTTTGGACCTATTTATTATTGTATGTAGAACTGTACCAAACTCACAGCAGATGAGGGGCAGCAAATTAACTAGAGCAGCACCTTCTGTTCATGCATTAAAGTTGAGAGCTGCAATCTGATGATTAGTAACCAAAACCGTAAGGATGTTTAGAATATGACAATTTATTGAATGTCCATTGGGTGATGAATACCCTACTGAGTATTCTGGCATATTGTGTATTTTTAATCCCTGATATTACAAAGGTAGACACAGAATTTGAGGAATGTGTTATAGAGTTTAAGAAATGTGTCACAAAGCTAGGAAGGGGATTTGACCTCAGAGTCTGCCTGAATTTGCAGCCTCCATATTTTTGCCAGTGCACACTCTCTCCCATAGAGCTTTATAGGTATTTCTCTCCTGTCTTCCTGCCTGCCTGCCTGCCTTTCTTTCTTCCTTGCTTTTTCCCTTTATTTCTTCTTCTATTCAGGTACTCTAGAAGTTTGGGGAAACCTTTTTTTTTTTTTTCCTGAAACACTCGACAAGCCTTTTTAAAGGACTTACCAGTATGAAATTGTACTATTTCTAGGACTATCGTCTTCTTGAGGTTTTTATCGAATTAATTAATTAATTTTTATCTTTTTATAATTTATTTTAAAATATGGAACGCTTCACGAATTTGCACGTCACCCTTCCAGGGGCCATGCTGATATTCTCTGTATCATTTCAATTTTAGTATGTGTGCTGCCAAAGTGAGCACTTCTCAAACACAGAGTTTCTTTTTAATATTTTATTTTGAAATTTTAGTTTCAACAGAAGCTGCAAAAATAGTTTCCACGTACCCTTTCCCGGCTTCCCCCAAGGACATAGACTTATTTAAGTAGAGTTTATCATCAAAGCAAGGAAATGAACATCAGTACAATGCCATAAACTAGACGACAGGCCTCACCAGTTTCTGCATGCACTCATTTCTCATGGAATTCATAGTTTAATATTTCTCTTATTATAGCAGAGTTTGAAACTGGCAGTCCTCAGTGAAATTAAGTTCACAGTTAAGAACTTTTCATACTTTTAAGAAGTGAAAGAAAAGCACATATTTTGGGGAAAGATTTTATTCAAAATTGTTGAAATAAATAAAGTTTTGGCACTTAAAAGGGTAAATCCTTTGCTTTCTGGAAGATTTCACTCTTCAAAACAATGAATATTCCAAAGCATTCTAGATGGCTGGAGGTGGTAGTCTATGATTTCTCTTCAGAACATGATGGAATTGCCCAAGTCCTCGGCAATATGAAAATCTTATAAAAAATCTAGTCCATGCTCAATGTGTCCATGTTTAACTGTGGAGAGTTTCCCCCTCCCCCTCCACATGGATTTTCAGTTTCCAAAATGCATCAGGATGCCATATTACACAACGTGGGTGGAATATTTGTAAGTTTGGCTATCTTCTCAATTCATTCCATGTGTGCCACAGAATTTAAGTGCTGCAGTCAGGCATTTCTGAATACAATTTTCCACATGTGGATTCACCACTACCCACTGAAGCACACACATCTGATCCAGTTTATTGGGGTGTGAGATTACTCCTTTTTTTCATTTTGAAAATATTTACAGGGATCAGAAGTGAAGCAGAGCGATGTGCTTGTTCTGAGTTAGGCCACCTTGGACCTGTGAGCCAGCTGCCTCTACTGGTCTCTCACCTGTACACCCATCCAGAATGTGACCTACTCACAAAACACTCTTACATTCTCTCATTTCATTCTCCTCTTCTTTTTGCTGCTGGTGTAGGAACTTTCTAGGCAGCCATTGTTTTCCTCCCAAAATGTATTGAGAAAGGCTTCCCTCTTGCCATCTTACAGGGATGTCCCGCCAGACTTAGCAGGTAGTTTCCAAACTGCCCTTGGCATATTCATACTCAACTGCTTTTCTCCTTTTGTGCCCCTCATTTTTGTTAGTATCACCACCATCCTCTGGGATATGGAGACTTGAAACTTGAATGTCATCCTTAATGTGACCTTTTCTTTTGCCCCTCCCATCTGCTCAGGGCTGAGCGCTGTCTATTCCATGTCTTCCTCATCTCTCCTTCTGTCCTGTCATTTCCATCCACTGGGACTCCCTTGAATCTAGGACAGGCAGACTGAACTCTCTGAGGATGGGGACTGAAATATTATCCCCCATTGCAGCCCTGAAACGATGGCTGTGCCATGCTTGACAGATGACAGGCCTTGGATGCTGAGTATCATTCCTGGGGGACCCACTGCTCAAGCAGGGCTCTGCGCCTTTCAGGCTGAGCTCCAAAGAGGGAGGACAATGGGGAGTCAGGCCAGGATGCCAGGGGAGCATGAGCTTCCTGACGCCTCTGCTTCCCACCACTTGTGTAGGCCACTGCTCCCTGTCCTGCAGCTGTTGTCTGTTCTCTTACCCCAAACTTCCATCTCCCTACTTTGGAACAGGGGAGCCTATCGTCTGGGACTAGGAAGTCATGGATCCAGATTTCCTGTTCCCTGTATCGGCAACATACAGTCACTCCTCATTCAGTAACGATGCACTGAGCTGCTTCTTTGTGTTAGGCAGACTGCAGTTTTTCTGCCATAAGAATCTTTTACATTCTCTGTTGTTCACTCACTTTGGCCTCATTGTATTTATACAGGCCATTATATAAATATTGTGTGTGTGTAAATCAGCATTGCTTTGAGACTCACTTACCCCACCTATTTCACTAGTTCACCTATATGTGACTCAGAACTCAGAGACCGGGGCTGGGCGCAGTGGCTCACGCCTTTAATCCTAGCACTCTGGGAGGCCGAGACGGGTGGATTGCTCGAGGTCAGGAGTTCGAAACCAGCCTGAGCAAGAGCGAGATCCCGTCTCTACTATAAATAGAAAGAATTAATTGGCCAACTAATATATATATATATAGAAAAAATTAGCCGGGCATGGTGGCGCATGCCTGTAGTCCCAGCTACTTGGGAGGCTGAGGCAGGAGGATTGCTTGAGGCCAGGAGTTTGAGGTTGCTGTGAGCTAGGCTGACACCACGGCACTCACTCTAGCCTGGGCAACAAAGTGAGACTCTGTCTCAAAAAAAAAAAAAAAAAAAAAAAAAAAGAACTCAGAGACCAAAGTGGTGGCTCTCGGTTATCAGGGCCAATTTCAGACAAGGCCTTAACAGACAACATGGGACATCCCACATTCCTGGCCTCATGCCTCACCTTGAGATCAATCAGATCATTCTTGCAAATCTATTCTATAGGATTACGTGTTTGAGCTGCATTCTGGTAGATTTTCTTTGCCAGGTACTTCTTTTGAACTTCAAAAGTTGTCTCTAACACCCTGGGATTATGTCTTATCTGCTTAAGAAGACAATTTGGCCACAGTTAGACATTTTGCAGGAATACACATTGAACATGCATCTGGGGTATTTGTAAAATATGCTTGGCAGTCTGCAGACAGATTAAGCTTTGTCACTGTTGGGTATTAAAGGGTCACAGATTCAAATCAAGTGCAGTGCCTGGAAATTCCATGTATGACTCACTGAAGAGATGAGGGGTTTAAGTCTGGTGTGTGGTGGTACCGAACCCCTCAAGCTCTGCAAAATTAGAATTCTAGGAAGGCCCTCAAATCTTTTTGTGTTAAAAGCAATGTGTTTCTGGAAAAACACAACTTCCTGGGGTTTTTTTTTTTTTTTTTGAAAGCAAGGTTTTTAAACTTCCAAATTATGCTCATAAAATTTCTTAGGCATCAAATAGGTCTTGCATAATAATATTTCTGATGATTTAAGGGTAAGTAAATAAAAAGCATATGAATTAAATGTCCCTTAAAAATATGCCTGGGTTTTAAGAATATGAGGGGAAGTGCTTAACAAAAGCATTTTGCATTTCACACAGCCCTCAAAGATAGTTGAGGCATTTGATGAATTCTGAACATGACCAGGTTTTGCTATCTTTGACAGAATGCTGTGAGCCAGTTTTCTGTATTTCCAAGAGAAATGGTCTGCCTAATTCTGGGGAACAACAGCACCCACCCTTGCAAGGAAAGCCAGGCAATGTGAGCCATCATTTTCAGTTGAGAAAACAGGAGTGAGGTAATGGCCACAGCCTGCAGTTAACCCTCTGGAGTGGCCTGATTTATAACTGCTTTGGGAACCTCACAATATTACATCTCTTGCTTTCATACACACATAATGTCTCAGCCTTCCCACCCCACAATATGTTAGGTGGTATTAAAGGTTTTCCACTGGGGCATGTAAAACCTTGGCTTTTGTCCAAGCCAAAATTCAGCCACCCCTTGAGCATCATAATTGAGGTCTAAATAGAACTTGGCATCATCCTAGAGTCTCTCAATCAATCAACTAACATTAAATGCCTACTAGAGCGAGCCTTTACTAAGATGGAGAGTGGGAAGGAGGGAGGGAAATGGGGCATTACAAAAAGTTCAGAAACTCAGAAGACAAAGTCCCACTTTCAAGCAGCTAATGATCTAAGTGAGGGGCTAGAACACATGGGACATAATCAAGTGCCACCAGGAAGGTATGGATAAGGAGTGCTAGGCTAGAAAGCCTCTCTGAAAGAGGAGGAATTTTTGATGGGCTTCAGGGTTTGAGCTGGTTCATTCACTTGTGAAAACTCACTTGTGGAATGTTTCTTGAACACCTACTACATGCAACACACTGGGCTGGGACTGAGGACCAGAGGAGAACCAGACAGATCTGGTCCTTGCCCTTGGGCAGCTTGCATTTGAGTTGGGAAGACAGGAATCCTCCAATAGCTATCATTATATACTTAATTGTAATTGTGAGTGCTCAGAAGAAGAAGAATAGGGTCTTGGGAGAAGCCTTTATAGCAGGATACTTGGTTATGAATTGAATTGTCTTAGACCTTTAGTTAGTGTGGTCCATTGATCAGTTTGATGTAAGTGCAGAATCTCAGGTCCCTCCTCAGTCTTTGTGAACCAGAATCTGCATTTTTAACTCAATTCCAGGTGATTTTCAGGCACATTAACTTTCTAGAAACAGTGCCAAGGTAACAGTATGCTACATTGGAGCAGGCAAGGGACTCCTGGGTCTCACAAGTGTTAGGCTATCTGGATTAAATGGAATAGACACCCCCTTTCCTGGGTGATATTTATACATCCAAATTGAGTGTGGAAGACCCTCTATCTCTTGAGTAGATGCCAAAGGATAGCCAAGGTAAATGAACCTCCTTCTCAACTTTGCATTGTCGATTTGTATCTCATTTTCAATTCTATGTCTACTGGGTCAGGATCCTCTCGTGCTCCAAAATAGGAGATCTATTCTGTTTGGCATCAATATTTCCCCGTACTTCCCTCCTTCCACTCTCAGTGGCGGCTAATGCTTTCCAGATGAGGTGCGAGCAGCTGCTAATTGTACCCGGATCAGTCTTGATTTGTGTTTCAGTCAGCAAGGCACCTCACTAATGGGTCTGAAACTTGGCAGCCGGCCTGGGACCAGTGTCAAAGGAAACAGATCCAAAAGGCGCACAGAGAAAGGCCAGGAGACAGGGAGTCCATAGAGAAAGGTTTGGAGGCTGAAGGAAGGGGGAGGGAATCAAAGGGACAGGAGAGAGCTAAGAGCCTTTTTCGGAAAAGTGGTAGAGAAACAGACCTGGGAGCGCAGGGGGGCAGGGGGCTGTGGAGGAGAGGGGAGGAGGAAACGCAGGAATAAGGGGGGAGGCAGCAATCGCATCTGCATCTCTGAGAGGAGGCAAAGGAGAAGGCAAGGTACTCAGACTATGCTTTGTGATGTGATCCTGGAGGCTGATAAAGTCTGTGGCTGCTCACAGAGAAACCATACATGGGGATGTCAGATGGAGCAGCCCGGGTCCCAGCTGCAGGCAGAAATCTGACGCCTCTCTCCCTTTCTCTCTGGGCCCTGGCTCTCCAAGGCCTTGGCAGGCAGCACTGAGCTCTCCCAGCAGCCAGCGAGTGCAGGCTCAAATTCTAAGCCTGACAGCACTGTGGGGCTCAGACACACCTTGGCTTTATGAGCTGAGGCCTGAGGCAGGGCCTCTCCTGGCTGAGCTGCTGGAGCCAGCTTTCCTGAAATCGAGCTGGAAAGAGGCCTTGTTAGGGGAAGCTGAGAACTGAAGCCTAAGGCCTTTCTGAATTGGACACATTCACGCACTTATTTTTTTTAAAAAATCACCTCTATAAGAAGGAGGAAACCCACTTGCCAGTATGAATTCCAAATTGTCCGAGTGGGGGAGAATCCACGTATACATGCAAATTTGTGCAGGGATTCAGAGAGTGAAAGAAATAGGGAAACAGGTTAGGGTTTCCTGTGGACAAGCTAAGCATTGCTTAGAAACTAATAAACAAGCTTGTGTTTTGGAGGAAAAAAATGCATATTTCAAAAAAAATCACGTTCAAACAAAACCTTGTACATGAATGTTCAAAGTAGCGTTGTTCATAATAGCCAAAAGATGGAAAAAACCCAGATGTCCATCAACTGATGGATGCATAAATGAAATGTGCCATATCCACATGGTAGAACATTATTTAGCCGTAAAAAGGAATGAAGTTCTGATACATGCAACAACAGAGATGACTCTTGAGAACATTATTCTAAGGGAGAGAATCCAGATACAAAATGCCACATATTGTATGATTCATTTATAACAGCAGTCCCCAACCTTTTGGCATCAAGGATTGGTATCATGGAAAACAAATGTTCCATTGGGGGAGGGGTGGCTGCAGCAGAGGAGCTCTGCCACCCGGTCCCCAACCGATCTGGTCCATGGTCTGGGGATTGGGGACCACATATTTGTATGATATATCCAGAAATGGCAGATCCATGGTGACAGAACGTGGTTTAGTTGTTGCTAGGGGCTGGGGGGTGGGGGGAGGGAAGAATGGGGAGTGACTGCTTAATGGGCATGGGGTTTCCCTTTGAGTGTTGAAAAATTCCCACAATAGATAGTGGTGATGGGTGCACCACATTGTGAATATACTTAACACCACTGAATTATACTCTTTCAAATGGTAAATTTTATGTTATGTGTACTCTACCACAATAAGAAAAAGCATCGAAATAATCCTCATTGTGAATATCTGAAAAAAAAGTTGCTCTCTCATAATCTTGTTTTATAGTTAGATACTGCTTCTATTTTGACTCATTTGCAGAGTGTAGTTGTGACCTTATTATATCTATTTTTTTTTTTTTTTTTTTTTTTTGGAGACAGAATCTCACTCTGTTGCCTGGGCTAGAGTGCCATGGCATCAGCCTAGCTCACAGCAACCTCAAACTCCTGGGCTCAAGCAATCCTGCTGCCTCAGCCTCCCGAGTAGCTGGGATTACAGGCATGCGCCACCATGCCCGGCTAATTTTTTCTATATACTTTTGGCTGGCCAATTAATTTCTTTCTATTTCTAGTATAGATGGGATCTCACTCCTGAACTCCTGACCTTGAGCAATCCACCGCCTTGGCCTCCCAGAGTGTTAGGATTACAGGCGTGAACCACCTCACCTGGCCTTATGTCTGTTTTAATATGTCCATGATGGGGAAGTAGAACAAAAAATTCTGAAGAATAAGAGGGAAAGGGTGCTGGAAATAAGAGGAGAAGAGAAAGAAAGTCTGTTGTCTCTAGGGCAGGAAATGAAAGAGCAGGGACAGCCCGGGTTGGAAAGGTGGTCAGGGTGAAGAGGGAGCAACACTTCTGTGGGGCTTTGCCCAGGAGACAAAGAAACCTCAGACACAGAAAGAGAGACAGAGAGAACAATGCAAGTCTTGGAGCAGAGCCAAAAAGCATGGAAAAGAAACCAGGATAAACTAAAAGAGATCCTTCATGCAAAACAAAACAACACAAAAACAAGTGCAGACTTTGATATTTTTTGTCTCATTCCTGCTTTTATTTCCTGTGACTTGAGTTCTTAAATCTATGAACTGTCATCGATCGGGAACTGGGATCTGTGGGTGGGAGTTAGATGCTTCCTCTCCATAAGGCAGACCTCCTTGACTAGGGCCATTATGCACCAATGGCTGGTCTCACTGCCCTGGGTCCTCATCCTGGGACGTGACTCAGTGGAGGCCAGATGAGCCCCAGGCAGGGATCAGCAGGAAGGACTGTGCATGCGCCGGCAATTGGGAAAGATCATTTTTGAAATCTCTTCCAATTCTGAGTTCCTGTGTGTAAATGATTCTAAGCCATCTGCAAACGCCTGAAAAGGAAGGGGGAGGGTCGGTGAGTGGGTCAGGAGATCAGTGAGTGAATGTTTACTGCACACGTGCTCTATTGCAAAGGGCATTTGTTGGAAGGACCTACAAGGCCCTTTGTTGTAGAGAGTGGTTTGATGGGAAGACTGAGGTTAAAACTGTAACTTTCTGACATTATGTCTAGTTGGCTGAGATGTAAGTATTTCTAAGAATATCTTTGAAATTTGAAAGTACACATTAAAAAGATGAAAATAGAAATCATGGCTAATCCTACCACTTTGGTGGGTATATCAATGCTTACTTACCTGTTCTTAGAACACACACACATACACACACATACAGGATCATATGAACATGCTGTTTCATTTGAACATCTTTCTAGGTTGTTAAACAGTCTTTGACAACACAATAACTTGAACATGTGTGCATATTCAAGAACTTTATAATAAAAATAAAACAAAACAAAACATAGGAACAACAAAACCCCCTGCATTTTCTAAGGCTTTCGAGGAAGAAGACCTGTGAAAGAAATCAGCTTCTGAGCTCTGAGTTCCTTCTGTATGTATGTCTGCTAATGTATTTGAATCTTATGAGAACTGCAAAGTTTTCCAGACTGAACCTGTAAATGCATTAGACAAGTCTCATTCTTGGCTCTATGGGGATTTGGGTGACCTCTCTCATTTCCTATGTAAAGAAGCAGCTTGTGAAGGCTTGCTGGTACTTTGTCCTGGGGGAAGAAAATGGGCATAGCAGGTGTCCTCTCAGGCTTTGTTAAGCAGAAGCCTGGTCTGTGAGAGGTTGAGAGAAAGAATTCAGGGACAGGGAAGTGGAAGCAGTTTCCCCAAATGTTATTTGAGCAACAGCCACTTGCTGGTACCTAGGATACAACTCAAGCAGGGGACCAACACAGCCGCCACCTACAAGATCACAATTGTAGCTACAAGCATTCAGATGAGGAAGGTTTTGCTCAAATGTCCTGAGAGTTGCTGACTTTATGTCTTTCACCCAGAATTGCACAATTGGTTGTTGAAAGGGCACAACTGTTTTCCCTGGGCTCTGGGGGCACAGTCTGTTCACAGGCTACGAGGTAAGCACCACATGGAAAATCATACTTAAAAGATGGTACAGTGGCTTCCAGGTTCTCCAATAACTTGATGAGTATGCGATCTTCCAGTGGCTCCTCATTACTCTCAGAATAAATTGCTAAATCCTTACCATGGTCTCTATGTCACCTGCACCATGACCCTGCTCCTCCCAACTTCTGTGACCTTATCTCCTATGATGCCACCCTCACTCACTTACTTCCAGCCACACGGATCTCCTTGTGGAGCCTCACACACCCGGCACACTCCTGCCTCTGGCTTTACTGCCCCTTTGCCTGGGAAGTCCTTCCCTTCAGTTTTTGCATGTCTCACTCCCTCACTTCATTCCCACTCTGCTCAAATGTCACATCATTACTGCCAAGTCATTCTCAGACCAAATAGCATCTTCCCTCCATGGCTTAGCTATCTACCCCTTCCCTGGCTTGATTAGTCCTTATAGCCACTGTCACGTATATCTTGTTTAACATTATTATAAATGTTATAGATCTTATCATCTGTCTCCCACACTAGAATACAGACACCCTGAGAGCAAGGACTTTGTTTTGTTCACTGCCATGTCCCCAGCACCTTCATCAGCCTCTGGCCCAGGGTTCAGTGAAGGGTGGTTAAATGAATGAATGGCCACTCTTTCCTTTCCTGCTGGCTGATTACCTTCACCTCTCAGTCTACAACTTACAGCCATTTCTCTTATGGCTCTTGGTCTCTTCTTGTGCTCAAACCTCAAGTTGCCACCAGAGTTTCGGGTAGAAAATGTCTTTAAACCATCTGAATCTTAACTCAGGGGACATCAACGGGATCTACCTGTACAATCCCCCTGGATATAACTTCTTCTCCATTCAGACACAGCCTCCTGCTCAGCTCTCCTGAGTCTTCTCTTTACCCAGATCAGAAATAGGCGGGGCCCTCTTAACACCAGCGAGGCTACCAAACTAATTCTGGCCTCCACAGCTTCCCATCACTCTCTTCTTCTGGACCCCAAGCAGCTCCGCCATTTATCTCCCTACAGCTCAAGTCCTGAGAGGACCTGATGATCAAGGCTAATATCTTTAAAGTGACCTAACGCTAGTAGAGCTTCTGGGCCACTGCTCTCAGTTGAGAACCTTGTATGGGCAGGACCTTGGCTCAAGAAGCCCTAAAAAATGAGAAAATTGAAGGACAAATTCTTAAAGCCTGAGTGATGTTCCTTGGAAGAAAGCCGAGATGCTCTAGAGCAAAGTTTGTGTTCATAAGTGGCCAGCTTTTCTGCTCTCCTGATGTTGTAAGGACGTTGAACGTAGGGGATGTTGTTCCTGAAGGCTTGGGAGCTGACATCTTGGGAATGGCCCCTCCTGACTGGTGGAGTCTTTCCAACCCTGTAGGATGGCAGCTTTTCCTACTCCGGGTTCTTTTGTAAGATACTGACTTCATATGAAGAAGGGATCTGGGCCCCATGAGGCTGGGAGGCTGTGGCTGGGGAAGAGGGGAGGGCAGAAACAGCAGGATGGCTCTAACTTGTTCTAATTGCCTCCTTATACATATGGCTATGTTTGGCTCACTGTCAAGGCCTGCACAGTCAAGGAGAATACCTGTTGACTGACCCTCTCTCCCTTTCCGCTGCAGTGTATTGGGGGAATTTTTATTTTTCAGCTATAACGAGTTTTGCTATACCTCCCATGTCAGAATCATTACCTATGAGGACAAACAATAACAATGACATTATGTAGATAGGCAGCATCTAGCTGTTCAGTAGAAGATATAATGCTGTGATATGCAGAAGTAAAAAAATTCAAATGTTCATGCTACATGTCATCAAAGCATTTTAGCATTCTCATACGCACCTGACCTATAGCACTTTGGGCACATTCATTTCCCTACTGCAGACAAAAAGATGGGGTGGATGGCTGAATAAGTCCAAGTGCTCTTGCCTGGCAACACAACTGAGAGTGGGGAGGATATGAATTCAGATTCTTATGGCTATGCACCCCCTTCCTACCATTGGCATTGATTCTTGATCATTCTCTAATTTCCATCAGTCATACAAGAAAAAATATGTTGATTGAAATTCAATACGGTGATTGATTAAGAAGATAATAAAGAACTCTTCTATCAGAAGCTCTTTCTAAGTATGAAACAAAACCTAGAAATCAGAAATAAATAAATGACTCAATTTGGCTGCATATAAACTAAGCATCTCTGCAAGGTATACATCCTCTGTAAGTAGAATCAAAAATCAATTTAAAAAAATCAATTTAAAAAACCCTAACAACCCAAAAGAAGAAAGAGTAAAGAATATTAATGGATATTTAACAGAGACAAATATACTAATAGCTATTAAATGTGTGAAAGATAAAAAGCCTCATTTGCAATGAGGGAAACTAATTTAAAATACATTGACAGACCATTTTTCATTTACCAAATTGACAAAGTCCAAAAAGTTTGAAAAACTATGTTGGGGAAGGTTTATGGAAATAGGTACCCCATACACTGTAAGTGGTCTTGTAAAGTAGTATATACCATGAAAATTTAGCAAAATGCATTATAATCACAAATGCTCATACTATTTGACTACCTTCTAGAAATGTATCCTAAAATACTGTCATTGTTAAATGATGCACAGATGAAGCTATTCATTGCAGCATTATTTTAAATAATGAAAGGTTGGGGCCGGGCGCGGTGGCTCACGCCTGTAATCCTAGCACTTTGGGAGGCCGAGGCGGGCGGATTGCTCAAGGTCAGGAGTTCGAAACCAGCCTGAGCGAGACCCCGTCTCTACCAAAAATAGAAATAAATTAATTGACCAACTAAAAATATATATACAAAAAATTAGCCGGGCATGGTGGCGCATGCCTGTAGTCCCAGCTACTTGGGAGGCTGAGGCAGTAGGATCGCTGAGCCCCGGAGATTGAGGTTGCTGTGAGCCAGGCTGACGCCATGGCACTCACTCTAGCCTGGGCAACAAAGTGAGACTCTGTCTCAAAAAAAAAAAAAAAAAAAAAAATAATGAAAGGTTGGGGCTGGGTGCAATGGCTTACACTAGTAATCCTAGCACTTTAGGAGGCCAAGGCAGGATTGCTTGAGGCTAGAAGTTCAAGACCAGCCTGAGCATGAGAGGCCCTGTCTCTACAAAAGGTATTCAGGGGGCTGAGGCAGGAGGCTTGCCTGAGCCCAGGAGTTTGTGGTTGCATTGAGCTATGATGATGCCACTGCATTCCAGCCTGTGTGACAGAGACCCTGTCTTCAAAAAAAAAAAAAGGCTGACAACAACTTAAATGTCCATCATTGATAGGGGGCTGGTTAAATTATGATACATTTATACAATGGAATATTTTTCAGCTTAAAAATGAATGAGAATGCTTTTTTTTTATATTGACATAGAAAGATTTCTAAGATACATTAAGTGAAAAAAGCAAGGTACAAAATAGTGTGTTGAATACGTCTCTTTTTGTGGGACAAAATGGAGCATATATTTACTTGCATGTGAAATAGCTCTGCAAGGATATACCAAAAAAAACTAGCAATGTTGGTTGTCCTGAGGAAAAAGAATTGGGTGGCTGAGAGACAGAGATGTGCAGGAGATATATTATATATGTCCTTTCAAACTTTCTAAATTTTGGACCAAGTGAATGTATTACTTCAAAACAAAATTTAAGCAACTTATTTTGTCTTTAAGAAATATCAAGCCGGTCGCGGTGGCTCACGCCTGTAATCCTAGCTCTCTGGGAGGCTGAGGCGGGCGGATTGCTCGAGGTCAGGAGTTCGAAACCAGCCTGAGCAAGAGCGAGATCCCGTCTCTACTATAAATAGAAAGAAATTAATTGGCCAACTAATATATATAGAAAAAATTAGCTGGGCATGGTGGCGCATGCCTGTAGTCCCAGCTACTCGGGAGGCTGAGGCAGAAGGATCGCTCGAGCCCAGGAGTTTGAGGTTGCTGTGAGCTAGGCTGACGCCACGGCACTCACTCTAGCCTGGACAACAAAGCGAGACTCTGTCTCAAAAAAAAAAAAAAAAAAAATTAAAATCTCAGAAAAAAAATCTCAACAAATGCAGCAAATAACCTTTAAAAAATGTTTTTATTCTTAACTCATAATGAGAGAGAGAGAGAGAAAGGTGGAGTGTGAGAATGTGGGAGCATTTTATATCATCCAGGAGACTAGAAAGGGATGATGGGGAGTGAGGCAGAGGGAAAGAAGGACAGACACAGAGGGAGTGAGTCACAGAAAATTAGGGAGACAGGTGGAGACAACAGTTGCTGAAGTAGATGCTACCACTGGCTTAAAATGCTGCTACTGCACTTTGGCATTCACCTCAGGGCGTGCTTCAGACCAAACTGTCCTTTGTTAGTACTGCTCTTTGAGACTGAGTTTATTTTTCCATGGACTTCTTGGGGTTTCTCTTGTGTATAAGGAATTGACAAAGGTTTGAGAAATTTACTTAGGAAACATGGAGGTCCTCTGACCCCACCAGAGAAAATAAACAAATGTAAAGTGGTACTTACAGGGGGATAAAATAACTGTGACTTCATGATTTGGCAGAATGAATCAATAATATGAATTGTGAATATTCTGTGTGTTAATGGGATTTACTCACATACGTACACATATGATAAGCTGAGAATACACTAAGAAGATAAATTTCATGTCATTTATCACAGTGTACTTGTGTCCTTGTTAATATTGATAATGACTTTGGTTCCATAACACTTTAAATAAACCTCCACTTTAAAACATAACAGCTCTTCTCCCATAGACTTGATTGTAAACTTTTTGAGGGTCGTAGGTTATACCTTCCTTGTCTTTGCATTGCCAAACCCAGCACAGTGCCTGGCACGTTATAGGTGATCAATGTTGAGTTTAACTGAATTCTGACTGCCGGCAGTTAGGGGTTATGCTAGACTCATGCAACAAAAACCCAACCAACCATGGCTTAAACAAGCTATGTATCACGTAATAACAAGTGGAGGTAGGCAGCAGCCCAGAGTTAGGGCAACGTGTGCAGGGACGAGGCTGCTGCTGTATTTCTGCTTGCCAGTCTGGTCCGCAGCCGTCACGCTCACGGCCCGCACACGGCCACCACCCCGCCCGCACCGCCGCCCAGAAGACAAGTGCGGGGCGGAGGGCAAAGCCCAGTGGTTTTCTAATCCCCGACCCAACTAGTTCCGCTCATCTCTCATTGGCCAGAAGTGGATCACGTGGCCTCACCTATAGCGCAATGGCGTCTGGGAAGCCGAGTGTTGTCACCTGGTATGCTCGGCGGAAAAAAAACAAACGCATTTCGGACTCTGAAACTTCTCTCTTATCCGCCATATTTCTCCTGTCCTTTAGATTGGCAGTGGTGACATTCCATTCTCTCGCAAATCCCAGCAGGTTCAATTTGACTGTAGACCATCAGAGGCCATGCATTATTTTACCCCTACTGTACCCCATCTACCCGCAAACCCCCTCCCCCCCCAGTGATGTTTCTGGCATATTCTTAGACTCTAACTAAAGTAATACAAGTACCTGGGCCAGTACATTGCCTAAACTCCACACGCCGTCTTTGGGGTTGAGGATTGCAATATTCCCTAGGGTCAGAATTGGATGCAAATTCTTTCTCACTCTTGCTCCTCCGCAATTCTAGCCCCCTCCCCCCAGTGCAGCTGTCTGCTGTGGATTGTATCATGGGATTGTCTCCATCAGAGGATTTCTTACAAACATCTGGCGGCAGAGCCTGGCCTGTTCCAATCCTATGAGTCCTCCCAGACCACAGGCGTTCTCCTGGATAGTCAAGTGATCTTTCCCCTGAGTCTGTGGAGGAAATTTGTGCTGGTCTCCTGTGCTTCTCTCAGAACAGGAGAAGGTTGTTTATTCCACATAATTAATGGACAGAGAAACTGGGCCTAATTTATTTTACTCATAGGAATGCAAGTCTGTTCTTTTAAAACAAGAATGTGTGTCTTTGCCTCACTCAAGCAGACTCACAGTTTCCCATAAAGAGTAGATACACTTGGGTCAAAGATGAGGGGAAGGAGCAATTCTCCAAAAGAATCTAAAAAAGAAATTCAACACAAGTTTAAAGAATTCATGATTCTGTTTTTGGTCATAACATCTTAACCACTTTGTGTGATCATTTAAAATTATTATTGAAAGATATCGAATGAAGATTTTTGTATTAGAGCTTTGTGTTACGGACTGGATTTCTGTGGCCTTTCAGAATTTTCTAACTCTTCAGGAAGTCAGTGTCCTTTAATTTATCTTGATCCAAGAATATTGGATTTTATTGGCACATCTGAAGCCAGATAGAGAATGGTACATTTCAAATGCCTGCCTGCTGCATACAGAGCAGAGTGCTAGGGACAGTGATACATTACAAAGGCCATAGTTCTGAGCCCTGCAAACTGCATTTGCAAAACTCTTTGCAGATGGATTTTTATGAATTCTTTAGAGTAGATCAGCAAAACTGCATTCTTCTTAGCAGAGGCCATCAATCAATTAATCAATCAATTCCACACCCCGTAATAGTCATGTGTCTATGGTAAAAGCAGATAGTAGAATAGGAAAAGCATGGGTTTCAGACTCACGCCTGTGTCTGAATTCCAGCTCTGCTATTTAATACTAGGGATTAAGTATGAGGCCTCTTTTTGCCTCTGTTTCTTCATTTCTAATCCTATCTTGCAGGATTGTTATTGAATGTAAAAGCTCTCGACTCATGGCAAGGTGCTTCATAGAATTATAACTATTCATGTAGTTGTAATTAATATACAAAGTATTTTCCAGTGTTTAACTTTCTCTGAAACCTGATAAACTCAAACTGAGACAGGCATTGGTCTCAGTACTACCTCCCATGACATGAATACTGTTGTCAATGACTTAATGCGGGAACTTTCCTGCTCTCTCACTTCCTATTTACTTTACCTGCAATGTCATCTTTTCTGGGAAACTTCCCCTGCGCCCCAAGATTGGGTTAGGTACTCAGTGCTTCCGTTGCCTTCTGGGTTCACCCCTAGGGCAGCCCTTACCAGTGAGTGAAAAATATTATGCATGAGCTGATTATAGTTATATATTTTATATGTATATATATATAAGAAAAGAGCGTAAAGTGATACACAAACTTGTATTTGAGAATTTTCTTGTGACATATATAATGGATTTTTAAAACTCAGTAGCCATTCTCCTCCGCTATGCTGCAAAGTCTGATTTTCTTGCAAAATATAGTTTCCAATTCTACCTCCTTCTTTTCTAGTTCTTTATACTAGTAGGTTAAAAGGACATTATTCTTTTCTTTAGGTGCTGCTCCCATGCCTGCACCATCAACATAGATTCCCATGAACTTCAGAGCTGCAGGGTTAGAAAGGAGATAGAGATCAACCAAGCCATACTTTCATTTTACAGAGGCAGGAACTGATGTCCATAGGGGGAGGAAGATCTTGCCCATGGTCTCTTTGCTGGCTAGTGGCAAGTATAGTAGAAAACATAAGTCTCAGTCTTCTCCACTACCTAACACAGTCACTGGTAGGAATTCAGGAATATTTGATGAATAAATGACTGCCTTTCATAATAGAGAACAGATATACCAGCATTTCTTGGAATGCCCACATCCTGGGAGTCTTGCCTCTGGGTATCCAGTTAAGAGTCAACATTCGAGTATAAAAGATGTGGACTTACAGAGCAAAACCAAAACACAAAATAAAGCAAAAACCAAAACCGAAAACCAAAAAACAAACAAAAACCAAGGAAAGGAAACCTAAAGCCATGGTCTGTCCTGGTAGAAGGCTGTTGTTTGACTTAAAATACTTAGAACAGTCCTAATTTTCATGGGTGTGCCTGCTATTCTGCCGATCTAGGTCTTGGACCAATTAAAAGCTATGGGTTTATTTTGGTTTATTTTAGGCAGCCTGCTATGGCATCTTCCTGTTATGGTTGAGGACATTGTGAAGATGGGCAAACATTTGGACTCCTATTTAGATGAGAGCTCATTATTTTATTTCAAAAGGAAGCAGAGCTGGTATAGGAAGTCCACGGAGAGTCCTAGTGGGAGAAGGTGGTATGTGTCTTGCTGCAGTACTTGGGTAATATGAAGAAAACCAACATGGAAACAGGTATCTGGTTCCTTCTGGTGTTTTGGAGACAGTCCAGTCTAGAGGGTTGGATCTACCTTCTCACTTGTGGAGAGATCATGGGCAAGTCACTCTGGTCTCAGTTTCTTTTAGAGTAAATTACAATCCTGATTAAGAGATTCAGAGGAGGTAACAAACATGAAAGACTTTTGAAAAAGATAATGTGCTACAAAAACTTGTGGTGGTGAATGGCTGGGATTGAATTCAGCATAGGTAATTATTTTTTAAAAAGCAGTTGGTATGATGTCATTTCTTTTTAAATGATGGCAAATAGGAGAGAGTGAGCAGAGGAGGCCAGGCTTATAAGGAGGGAAGGAAATGACTGAATGAGGGGTTTTATATCATGGAACAATGGTACAAAGTCTCGGGTCACAGTTTCCTTTTGTCCACTCATCTACCTCCCAGCTGCCACTGAACACTAGACAGTAATAGACTTTGGCCATAGTTTTTCCTCCTTTTTCAGAGTCCTTTCTCTATCAGCCCATTGTTCATTATGGGACCCTGCAAATAACTGTGGTTAAATAGAAAACACAACAAACAGTCTTAGAATCGAGAGCTTAAGTATGGGCCTAAGTCCTCCACACATGGGCTGTGTGGCCTAGAGATGTTTTTAAAGCCTTTGTCCCAGGTTTCCTCATCTGTGGCAAAGGAAAGGCAACCTACTATCCAGGTAGTGAGCAAATGAAATAATGTTTGTGAAAACCTTTTACAAACTGTAAAGTGCATTAGAAATGTCTATTGTTATACTTTAACTTCTTTTTTCCCCACCGTTTCTTCATTTGTAAGACAGGGACAGTACACTTACCTCACCGGGCTATTTTGGTTCTGTGTAAAGCCCTTTGTACACAACTGAGTCTCACACCATAGCTCACCCTAGATCTACCATGTAATGGAATATTTATTTCCAGCCTGACATTCTTTCTATTTTATTGTTAGATTTCATCTTCAGAGAGCTTGCAATTTGCTTGGTAAGCTACAACCCTCCCATGATTTACCTGGTACCGTGGGAAGCTGGGACCCACATTTGACGACAAGAGGCACTTGGTCCTCTCCTCCAAGAGGATTGAGGCCTCTTCTCTGCTCCAGACACCCCCACCATGCTGATAAGAGGGAGACCCAGGAAGAGGTGAAAAAGTAGAGTGAACCGTGACAGCCTGAAGAACATTAAAAAGGAACTTGCAGACGGTGCCACCAAACACTGAGGACACCGAGTGAGAGGAGGGTCTGCCTGCCGAGCTGGCCGTCTCCTGTCTTCCCTCAGAACAGATAGCCGCTTTCATTTGTGACCACGTGCGTCTATTCTCTGCCTCTTGAGTGGGTCTGAAACTGGAAACATCTGTACTAGTTTCGTTTGGGTGTGATTTATAAGGACTCCCTGCTGTCCCCTCTCCCTTCTCCTCCTCTTCTTCTCTGGGGCTTAGGGGTTTGGAGTTTTTTTTGTTTTTAAACAGGCTGTGTTTCTTGAGATTGGGTCACCTTGATTTATTATGCCCTGGACTCATTAACAAAAGACTGTGGGACAGGTCATTTATTTTCTGAGTGGTGATTTCCTGTCCTGCCCCAGCCCCGCTCAGCAGGGGCTGAGTGCAGCACAGACTTATATGAGCTGCACTATCACCATGGGAGAACCCAGTGGAGCAAGGACGGTTCAGAGGGCAGAAAACGTCTCTTAAGAGCTTTCCTCCTTACTCTAACCATTTCCTTCAGCGTCCCTTTTGATGGCTCTTTCTTTTTCTCCTTCCCCAGCAAATGGGACAAAGTTTAACAAGTAAGCTGCAGGGCTGCCTTCTTAAAGGAACAAACCCTGGCCTTTCTTCTCTATTGCATATTTGAATTATCTAACATTTATGTACAAAAAAAAAAAAAAAAAGGAAAGGAGACTAGTGGTCACCCAAGCTGAGCATGAGTTAGATGAATAAACAATCGGTATTTTTTGTCAGGCTCTTGTTAAAATAGTACATTCATGTTTGGGCACTAAAACCTCAGGTGTTGATTTTTAGAAAGACCAGAAGGCAAAAATAAAATTATTCGAGATTTTTAGATAGGATCTTGGGAGGAAGATTAAAGAAATTGATGTTATTTAACCTGAAGTTCAGAGGCTAAAGAATGATTTATTAACTGTTTTCAGGTCTTGGGAAGGTAGTTAGTTGTATATAGGGATGATGGTGACCAGCTGTTTTCTGACTGCACTAGGGATACAATAAAAGGAAGTGGAATTAAATTGTAGTAAAATGGCCGGGCGCGGTGGCTCACGCCAGTAATCCTAGCACTCTGGGAGGCCGAGGCGGGCAGATGGCTCGAGGTCAGGAGTTCGAAACCAGCCTGAGCAAGAGCAAGACCCCATCTCTACTATAAATAGAAAGAAATTAATTGGCCAACTAATATATATATAGAAAAAGTTAGCTGGGCATGGTGGCGCATGTCTACAGTCCCAGCTACTTGGGAGGCTGAGACAGGAGTATCACTTGAGCCCAGGGGATTGAGGTTGCTGTGAGCTAGGCTGATGCCATGGCTCTCACTCTAGCCTGGGCAACAAAGTGAGACTCTGTCTCAAAAAAAAAAAAAAAAATTGTAGTAAAATGATAGAGTGAATAGCAGGACCAAGATGGGGGTCTAGGGCCTACCTTTGTCCTTGTTCCTAGGTGGGGCAATTGCACCAAGGCAACAGCACCCACTTTCATCCCTAGGAGACCTGGAATCCCTCCCTATCTACCTAATAGAACCAGTTCCAGCTGACGCTACAGCATATGATAAGACTGACTTATAGCACAAAGAAATTAACAAAAAATACAGAAAACAAAAATCATCTTACCAAGTGCTACTAGTCTAGGTTGGTTTATGTGCCGAGGACAGGAATTCAGTTCTGTGGACTTAATTGCTTGGGATTCTGCGCTATAGCTGCCTTTGTGCTGGGAGGGCAGTACTCTCCATTCACACTCAGCCCAGGACACAGGTGGAGTGGGCGGACTCAGCACCACAGTTTCCTGAAACAGTTTGAAGACTTTGGGCTCCGTTCTGGTCATCTCTGCCACTTGTCATGGGCTGCACTCCCAGGTGAAGGTTCTGGTCTCAGGGAGGCCATGGAGTTGATGGGTGTGGACGGCTAAGCCTTAGGAAAGGCACCTCTACTGCTTCATGCATGTTCTCCTGAAGGTTCATCCCCTGATGGGAAGGCCAGTTAAGAAGCTTCCAGAGTTTATTCCACTGTGAGGATTGGCATTTACCCAGAGCCACCAAAGTTGCTGGACTTCTTCCGAGGAATGTGCAGAGGTCAGAGGAGCAAATGCCAGCTGGATTATTACCCAGGCTCCTGGGTTAGTTTGGGAATAGCCATGACATGACAAAGGACAAAGACTATAAGAAACCAGGCCTGATGTATCGATTGGGAAGGATGGCCACCATTTACTGCATCCTTACCCGTCCTGGTACTGATCAAACAGTGCTCATTCAGTCTTTGCAACAACCCTGTAAGTCAGTACTATTATTATCCACATTTACAGATGTAAGCATGGTTCTAATTTAGGGAGTTTACATTCACTTTTTCTGTGCCTCTTTCTTTATCTTAAAATAGTCTGGAAGAAGGAAGAACAAGAAGCAGGCATCTGGATACCCCCCAATTCAGGCCTTGGGTATTCAGATGTTAGATCTTCTCTAATTGCTCAGTTAATTGTTTGGAAGGTATAGGAGGCCCGTGGAGGAGGGCAGGTTTTTCAACAGTAAAACCTACAAGGAAAGGCCAGAAAAGAGGACCGGCATCTGCCATGTGCAGACCTTGAGCTAAATGTTTTCCATTAGTTGCCTTATTTTCATCCTCTTAACAGTCCTTTGAGGCAGGTGTTATCAGCACAGTTTTACAAATGAGGAAGGTTATGCAACTTGCCCGAGGTCAGGTTCCTTGTGAACAAAGGGCTTGGGACCTGAACCCCAGAATTTTGCCCCTCCAAAGCTGTGCCCAAGCCACTTTCCACCATCAAGTGCTGAGCACAAGACAACCTTGACAGTGGACTCAGTAGGCTTAGCCAGGAATGCTGTCAAGAGCACGTAGATGAGCTGACCCTTGCCGCAGCCTCTAGCTCAGGCTGAGCTCAACCCTTCTGCCCTCCTGGGAGGATTTCACCTTCCGTGTGTGGAGCAGCAAACTGGACAAACAAGAAGCCATCATCTCTGCCAGAGACCTGGGGCATGATGGGATGGTTAATGCAAAGCTTGGCAAGCCTTTTCTTCTTAATTTTGGCCTCCTCCCAGGAGGGAATCAGAGGCAGGAACATGAGAAAGAGGGGGAAAATAATAAGAGATAAGTGAGAAGAGAGAATATTAATAGGGCTTGGAACATCTAATGGAAACCAGCTGCCTGGTTGGGGGTGGGGGTCTCTGGTTTTGCTTGCAGGGGATTATTAGATCTCCTCTTGTACATACCTGTGTGTGGAGGGATGTCCAGACAGAGAGGGAGCGACTGAAAGAGAGAGAGAGTCAGCAGAGAGCCAGCTCAGAGGCTGGCGGGAGGCTGTGCTTACAGTCCACTGGGCACCAGAGAGCTGATATCCCCTCCTGGCCTCACTCCACCCCCACCTCCTGCCTTCATTTTAGACTGGAGCTGATTCAAACCTGCTGCTCTTGGAAAGAGGCCATCAGCGCAGGCTCCAACGGAAAGATGATACGCGAGGGGATATGAGTGTGAGAGAGCGGGGCAATCAGAAAGAATGAGAAAATGAGACGAGGGAATGGAAAAGGTGAATAAACAGGGGATGATGAGGGAGGGAGAGAGATTGAAAGATTAAAATGTTGGCCCGAGTGGGGAGCTTGGAAAGAAGGGAGTGACTGGAAGTCGAGAGTTGGAGCAAATTCAGAGCTGATCCTTCTGGGCCCTGTTCTCTCTCCCACGGATTCAGACGGTTGCAATAAAGATGTGTCTGTTTGAGATTTTCCAGGTCCCTTTGCCATAAATCTGTATTTCTTTCTTTTTCAAGGTCTTCTGAACCAAAAGCTTCATCCAAGAATTGTGTAAAGAACACTCAAAGGTAGGAGGGGGGATCACAAATGGGAAAAGTGTGATAATTTAGGGCTGGAATCTAGGGCACACGTTGACAAAGACAGCAGCCAAAAGTGAGGCACTTCTCAGAGGCCCATTTGTCTTGAGGCTGAAGCCCTGTGTGTTGGACTTTAGCTTTTATTTTAGCTCTCACTTAGGTTCTTGGGTGACTTGGAAAGGATATGTCCGTGAACCATGGAGTCAAATCCTGTGGGTGTTTAATTGACATGAATTCAATGGCAGAAAAAGAGAGAGAGAGAGAGAGAGAGAGAGAGAGAGAGCAAGAGCATGCATGCAAGAGAGCCATTTAAATAGTGAGGATGATTTGCCCATCTTTCAACTCAATGAGCAGTAGTGTTAGGTGAGCTGAGTTGAAAGATGTGAATCTACTTTTCCCCTGGTCCCTTTTGGTCTTGGTTCCCAGATTTATTTCATAATAAGAGTGAATTTGAGTTTAAAGAAACAATAAGAACTTGCTTTTTAAAAACAAGGTCCTTTACATAAAAGTTCACCACTTTATCTCCTACTCAACTGAAGGAAAATACCCATTAAACTTTGTTGCTTTTGTTGAAAGATGGTGTAGAGGAAGAAAAATAATTGTTTCTTTAACTTTCATAGATTCTTAGTTGGAACAGACTCCTGTAACAAAAGACAAATTAACAAGGGGAAAACAAACAAAAGTTTATTAACGTATATATTTCAGGTACACATGGCAGACACCCAGGGAATGAGTAGTTCTCAAAGAGGTGGCTTTGAATTTCAGCTTATATAGCATCAATAGAGAATAGTAAAATTTTAGAGAAGTGATGAGACACAAGAAAAAGACTTTAAGTCTCCAGGGGTGGCAACTTAGAGGAAGGCAAATAACTGGCAGGTAAAGGCCAGTTAGTAAAGCTTATTAATGTAGATTCCTCTGCACCATCTCTAGGCTGATAAGGGTCCAGAGTTGTCTGCAGTGGTTAATCTGTGTTCTCCCTGGCAGAAGTGGAGGGTGGGGAGGGGGCGGCATGGGATACCTATTGCTTTTGTAGATCTGTGTCCTGCTTTTAGGTTTATAGAGGGAGGGCAGAGATCTTCTCTTAGTTACCTTCAGTTCAACAATCCTTCATATTTTGTGGTGGCATATTTTGGTTTCACACCATGTTCTTTAAGGTCAATTTAGGGGATTTTCAAGTCATTTTAATTAGATGCCCCTTTTTTTCTATATACTTTAAGTGCTGCCTGTAGACTTCCTTATCCATTGAGGTTGGTGAGTATGTAAAAATGTTGAGAGTATCTGGACTTATGGTTGGATTAACATATAGCTTTTTTCTGATTTTCTAGCAAGTCTACTGGTATGTAAAAAATTGAGAAAGGTCCACAGAACCTTGAACTCAGGCAGAGCTCCAAGAGAGGGCAGTGTGATGGAAACTCTCTCCTTTCAACTGTGTCCTGCCATCTTGTCTGATCACGGGCACTCACTCCTATCCTTTGGCTTGAAACAAGTGGCTGTCTTGTCATCATGTGATTCTACCCTGTACACAATAGCTGGTCCTGGGCACTATCAACATCTGACTAACAAAGACAAACCTCTAGTCTCCTTACTACCTCAAGGGGATCTTCTCTTGTGCTTTTCTATCTTATTTAACATGTTCACCCTTTTTATTAACTCAGCAACAAGTTTTTTCTGCCAGCAAGATGAGAGAGAAAGTCAGTTCAAAGTCCATGCTAACAACAGCAACTTTCCTTTAGGAAAGAATTGTTACAACAGCTTTAAGAACAGGGGGGGAAAATCAAACTTCCAAATAAAAGGTGGGAATGTTTTTCCCTTTGGAAGAAATTTCTGCTCAAAAGGTCAGATAGGCTCTGGACAACCAATCCCCTCAGACTGGCAGATTACAGCTCTGGGGCAACATCTTACTCCAGAAGCATCGGTCTTTTAGAAGTGAAGATTCTCTTGATCAACTACAGTTCATACATGCCTGTGATTTGTGAGAACTTCTGATCTCATTAATTCGACCAGAACTCTCAAGATTCTGGGGAGAGAAGGGATTTCAAGAGTACTTAAATCTCCCTCATGCCACTTCCAGGTCATACTGCTGCTGGGTCCTTATTCTTCAAGACCTGCCAGGAAGGGAATTCTCAACCTTTCAAAGTAATGCCAGGGAAAGGATGCTTGGGCATTTTATAATTTGTGTGCTGGACTCTGCTGGTTTGGTATTTTTTGATCCATGATGTTCCACATCTCCAAGTCGTTCTTTAGATTACATATTCCTTTTAATTTTTATTTATTTCTCAGTAGATCCAGTGCAATTTTTTAAAACAATGGGATATTTCTATTTGTCTTGATTAATTGCAAAAGACATTTCCCAGCCTTCCTTCCATGCTATGATCAATCCTCTCTATTTTTTTCACTGTGGTCTTCTCATTTGCATATATTTTACATAGATTGTGAGGTGTAGATCAGCCACTGTAATTTGCTAGTCAGTGAGTATTCATGGGGAAAACACAGCATAACTCATATTTTTCAATGGTAAAAACATTATGTGGGGCATTGGGATTTGAATTTCTCATTCTCATGAGTTGGTCTAAATGGAAACATTATTTTATTTAAGTTAATATTTAATTTCAATACCCAGATGTCAATCTGAATAAAGGGTGTCATTACTCTAGAAGTGGAAAATAGAAGGGTCCCAAGTACCATGTGAAACGTTTATAACCAGGGTTTTTTAATGTTCTACAATTAGGTCCTGGAGAAAGTTGATTGCGTTTAAGACTAATAAGTACCTCTTTTGAGACAACTTATCCCCTGGGAAACTCCAGGGATACTCAGATCTGGGTGTCAAGTGATTTATGTATTTATTTATTTTTAGAGACAGAATTTCACTCTTTCATCCAGGCTAGAGTGCAATGACATCATCATAACTCACTGCAACCTCCAAATCCTGGGCTCAAGTGATCCTCCCACCCCGGCCTCCCAGAGTGCTAGGATTACAGGTGTGAGCCAGCTCACCCTGCATAGAGATGATTATTTTTAAGAACCCACTACTACTTTCACGGGATGAATGGCCCATCATAGAGATGGGGGAAAACATGAGAAGTGGCAGATTTGGAGAAAAGAGATGAGAACAATTTTGGTCCAGTGATTGAACCAGCTATAATTTATTTAATCATGCTTTTCTCCAGAAAACTTTTCTCCATCTGATCTGAAAATTTCATAAGAGGTTTAGCCACATTCTTTGCAGGTAAACCTTATCTCTGCATTCCCTAATCTATGAGCCTCAACTGTGGAATGGTCATTCCTATCTGGAGGCTCACAACCAACCATGGATGATGGAGTTGGAATGGCACCTGGAGTCTGCAGATTGTAAGAGGTTGCTGTACATAGTATTCAGTTTCCCCAATAAATTCATTCAGTCTGACTCTTCCACACATTGGCTCTCAACAGATGCTTTCATATTCCTCCTTTTCTCTGCATAGTCCCTCGAACTTGAAATTCCCTTGCTTTTTCTTTGTGTAATTGAGTCCTGCTCATTCTTTAAGACTCAGGTTTATTTCTTGCTCCTCCGTGAAGCCTTCCCTGACTGCACCATAATTCCCCTCTCCCAGCCCACTCCCACCTGCTTCTAGTGCCCGGCCTGTTTCATTCTTAGGTTTCTGCATTGCCCTGTACTCTTCATTAGGTTTTTGGGTATTTACGAACTGGCCCCTGACGGAGAACTTGTGGAGTCGTGTTGGAATCATATTGGATGTGGAAGTGATAAATTTGGGGTGAGAGGTAACTGGACTCACATGAGAATGGACAGCTGATATACTCTTTCCTCATAGAAAGATATTTAGCTCAGAGAGAGTCCTTCTTTTCCTTCCCCCTTCTTTCTACCAGAGAAGGGGATGAGGAGACCTAGGCTTGAACCTGAGGAGACCAGACTGGTCTAGACTGGGAGGACTGGGCTAATTTGCAGCGAGCTGTTTGCAGTTTATAAACAAGTCCTGACATTCTAGTTTGGCTATTGGCAAACAATGTCTTCAGCCCAGAGAAAGTTCTCAGAGATGCACCAAGGCCTTAGGCTAAACTGCAGAGTGGGCAAAACTCTCCACCATAGCCCCTCCCCCCCTCAGTTCCCCAGCACCTGGACTCCTCCAGCCCTCACTCAGCCAACTTTGGGCCTTCCTTCCCTGGTGCCTCACTGGGCCTGGCCTTCATAATGAGCCCAGATGGTAAAGGTAGCCTTTCCTCCTTCTCACCAGTACTGATCCCTGAAAGCCAATAAGATGTGGGTAATCACTTGGCTTTATCTTTCCATCAAGTATTCTGGACTAAAAGTTCCATTAAACTTATATGATTTGATAAGGGAAATATTGAGATAAGGGCTCTGCTATCTCTGTCAGCTGCCTTCCTCTCCCCCCAAATTAGATATTGAATAAAATACGCAGATCACAGATTCTGTGACTTAGCACATGGCTCCCTTTCTCCCAGACGTCCTTTGCACCTCCCCCTTGCAGCCAGCTGAAGAGTCATCCTTGTGGGAAACACGGAGAGTTGGCACAGAGACTGTTGGAAACCCCAGGTGATCCCAGAACAGGTCATCTCCTGAAGATCTTGTTAGCGCAAGTTCCTTGGAGACTGTCTGGAACCTTCAAAAGGGACCTTTACTGTCAAATTTCATACCCAGTGAAGGATAATCTACAATGTTCTTAAAACTGGCAGCAGGCAGTCTCGAATGAAGTACTCCTCTGAGGGGAAGTGTGGTTCTATCCAAGGCAGCCTGTTCCATTGTCTGTGCCTGTTGGGGAATCTCTTTTTATATAAAACAGAAGTTCAGTTTCAGTTTTACCTTTTAAAGGATGTGGAATGCGTCTCCTCTTCCCCATGACAACTCTTCAAATCAATAAAAGGCAGTTGTGGTTCTCACTGCCCACTCACACACGCTACACTAGGTGAGACATTAACAATCCTTCAATGCTTCTCATCCAGTGCTGCCTCAAGACCTTACTACCCTTGAGTCCCCTTCTCTGGACATTTGACTTTGTTAATACCATTTTAAAAGTTTGACACTCAGAATTGTGCTAGAGTTGGGACTCTTTTCCATAAATGTGCTAGAGTTCCATTTCCATAAATGTTCCATTTCCATAAATGTGCTAGAGTTGGGACTCTTACCTCCCTTGATTTAATTTGAGTTAACAAGTACTTATTGAGTATCTATTAATAATATGCCAGGCCTACAAATTACCAGGGAATCTGTCCCCAAGGAATTCTTTTTGTCCACTGGGTAGCAGTAGCTCTACTAAGACTGTTAGCAATTAAAGACCCAGGTCTTTGCTACAAGAGCCTTCATCACATGAAGTTTCTCCACCCTGTTTTATACAAATATAACTCACATTCACCTATGGGGTTTTTCCCCTTTTGTTGTTAAACAAGTATTCTTTCTTTTTCAATGATATGCTTCTCTTGTGAGAGCTGAGGAATGATTCTACCTTTGTTCATTCACTTGATGGATATATTAGTGAGGGTAGGCTGAACTGCTGCCACAAATACACCCCAAATGTATAATGGCCCAGATACAAGAGAAATTTATTTCTCATATAATCGTTCAAGGCAGGTGCTCCTGGCAGGAGTGCAGCTCTCTTTCACAAGGTGGTTAAGGGGCCCAGGCTTCTAAGACCCTGTGGCTCTGCCAACCCTTAGGGCCACATTATCCAACCCACAGAAAGAGTATGGAAAAACACAGAAGAATTTTTATGGGCCAGACCTGTTAAGGGTGTACAGCATTTCCACTCACATCTTTGGAAAGAATTTAGTTACATGGCTCCACTTAACCACAAGGAAGACTGGGGAATGTAGTCTAGTTAGATGCCCAGGAAAAAGCGGAGGAAGGATTTTAGTAGATAACTTGACTGCCACAATGACATAATTTTATTTCTACTTTTTATCAGTATTATTCATAGCCCTAGTTTAATTTCTGTAAAATTTCTGTAATGTCTTGGCTACATTGTTGAATGACCACGGTAGTAAAGAACAGTTGAGTGTGTGGTTAGGCTCAGGCGAGGACTGAGAGGTGAGTTAGCAGCAGATCCAAGAGGCGGCACCAGGGCAGCGGGAGGATTTAGAAAACTGGTGGAAGCTGTTAGAGCAGGAGTCTGGAGGTGACTGGGAAGGTGCAGCCGGAGGCCCTGCATCAAGGTTAATCTGATGAATAGGGAAAGGGACAGACAGATGACTGAGACAGGAAGAAGCAGGAGTATTGTTCATTTGGCTTTGGGAAGAAATTTCATAACACCTGTATGGCCGCATGCCGAGGACATTATACATCTAACGCTACATTTGTTCCAGGAAGTTTCCAAATAGGATGAGAATAGGTAGCTTCCCCAGCCATGAGTTTAAATCTCATCAATCAGTGAAAAGCTACTTATACCTGGATCTATGTTTGGCACTCTGCTGAATATAAGCCCTATTCTTACAATCCAAGTAGTCAAATATGGCAAGTCCATGAAATAACCTCAGTGATGCAGGAGAAAAATGAGTGCAAAATATATGATGTCAACTCTCCAGGTTAAAGAAATTAGAAAGAAAAGTTCATTGCTGAAGGCCAAGATAGTCAAGGAAGTCTCCAGAGAAGAGGTAGGAATGAAAAAATTTAGATAGAAAGGGGGACAAAGAAAAGTGTACCAGGCCAGGTGAGAAAGGCCGGAATGAACACTGAGAGTACCAGGACACATGGAGACAAATGGGGTTGAGAGGCTATAGAGGTAGGCATCAGCCTTGACCATGAGTAATTTTGAAAACCAGGTACAGGCATTTAGACTTAGTGTGGTAAGGAGCAGAGAAGACAAAGGTCCCCTCCTTTACCTTTATAGTGATGTTTTGCAAGTTAAAAAATCTACTTGAAAATACCTAACATTTAACCTGATCTATCAGGTTAACCTGATACTTAGTTAACCTGATAGTTATCTTAGTTAACCTGATACTTAGTAACCATTTTCCCCAAAAGACAGTGATATGTTGGCAGTGGTGTGTAGAAAATTCTTCGTTCATACATTCTTCAAGCATTTCCTGTGTGTTTCCTATATGCCACATCCTGTGCTAGGCAAGAGGATGCAAAAATAACAAAGCCGTGGCATTTACTTGGGATTAGGCCATCACAGGCTGGATCTGCCCATTTGTTGGTAACCAAGAGGTACACAGTTCCATTACCTATGCTGTGTCTCCACCGTGCCCCCTGGCAGGGTAATGCTGTCTGTTCTCCCTAGATGTGACCTCAGCCGTCACCTCCTATATTTATCTAGAGACCAGGGCTTTGGTCCATTTCCTCATACTCATTAGGGCAGATTAATCTCCCAGTGCTGGCTTGCTCGTCTCCTTGGAGCACCTCCTTTTTAAAAACAAAACAAAAAATATAACATTTCACAGTCTCCTAGTGTGTCTGGGAGGAACATCTGAGATAAATCACATAAAAGTGTTTCAAAAACCGAGGAGGCCATACAAACGCTATAGATAATTACTGTGATTACCACCAGAGATAGTTGGTCCTCTGCCCTTAGCATGGCCTCTCAGGGCTGGGTTCTCGCGATGCTGTGTGTGCAGAAGACCCTGAGTTTGGATTCCTTTGCTTATTGACTGTGCACAAGAGGCCAAGTTTGGCAGTCACAAGGGGCTATTTTCAGACACATTTATCTGGGTTAGCTGTTAGCTAGTTTGTTTATAGGCAGCGTGGTTCGCACACAGGGATGGGAGTCAAGCTCTCCAAATCTAGTCCCTGCTCAGCTTCTAGCCTGCTGTGTGGCCTTGGATAGCTTGCTTAATGTTCTCTATGTCAGTTGGGCCTTAACTATCACTCAGGGTCATGCTGATTTGTCTAAGAGATGTTTGAAGAGGATGAACTGATTATTACCTCTAAGCTGATTTTAAAATACTGACATAAAGACTCCTGTTTTCCAGTCTGACAGGTAAAGAACTTAGAAGTCACTACTCCATCCTAACACAACCAAGCACAAAGAGTAGAACAGGGGTTACCAGGGCCAGGGATGAGGAGGAAATGGGGAAAAGTAGGTCAAAGTGTACAAATTTGTAGTTATGTGGGATTAATAAGTCTAGAGATCTAATGCATAGCATGAGAAGTATAGTTAATAATATTGTATTGTATACTAAAAATTTGCTGAGAGAGTAGATTTTAGGTGCTCTTACCATATACACACGCACACACACACACAAGTAAGTATGGAAAGTGATGGATGGGTTAATTTGCTTGCCTATAGCAATCATTTCACTATGTATATGTATACGAAAATATCATGAAATATATACAATGAAAAAAAGGCAAACAAACTGAAAAATCAGCACCTCTTCTTAGATCTGTCAGAGAAGCGAGTCCCAGGACCATCACTGCCTCCCAAATTGCAGAGACATGTAAGTGGACACAGAGAATTACAGCTTTCCAGAGCAGAAACCCACCTCTGTGGGGACAGTGTGGGGATAGGAAAATCTGAACTGTAACTGACGAATTGCTGGAGGCTCAGGCTGGACACGTCTGAGAGTTAAAAACTCCAGTGGGATCCTACTTACGGGTGAGGTGGCACTTATACTTTTGTCTTGTAAATTTTACCTTCAGGAGCTCTATCAGTTTCTCACAATGAAGATCAGAGAAAAATACCCTTGTGCAAGGTAGATACGTGTCATTGTTCACTTGTCCAAACCCATAAGATGTACAGCACCAAGAGTGAAACCTAATGCAAATTATGGACTTTGGATGATAGTGGAGTGTCAATGTGGGTTCATCAGTTGCAAAAACTGTACCACTCTGCTGGAGGCTGTTGATGGTGGGGAGGTTGTGCACGTATGGGGTAAGGTGTGTAAGAGAACTCTTTGTACTTTTTGCTCAATTTTGCTGTGAACCTAAAACTGCTCTAAAAATAGTTTATTTTAAAAAAATACTGACATAAGTGCTTATAGAAGATTAAGCAAACTTTTGTTTTTGCTTATTTTTTCTTTGAGTTATGTTTTATTCTTTCCAGTTGTAAAGTTTATAACCAGTGAAGTAATGTTCTTTTTTCCCCCTTTGGAAGGCATGTCTTTGGTGAGATGGGTGCTTCACGTATGTGCACAGAGGAATTCTGAGCTGCAGTTCTCTCATTGCCTTCCTTTCTTCTGACCATGGCCATTCCTGCCAGAGTTCGGGAACTATCCAAATTTCAAATACTATTTAATAAGTGTCAAACTAGATATTGACTTGATTTCTTTTTTTTTTTTTTTTTTCTTTTTGAGACAAGAGTCTCACTCTGTTGCCCTGGCTAGAATGCCGTGGCATCATCATAGCTCACAGCAACCTCCAACTCCTGGGCTCAGGCAATCCTACTGCCTCAGCCTCCCGAGTAGCTGGGACTACAGACATGCGCCACCATACTCAGCTAATTTTTCTATATATTTTTAGTTGTCCAGCTAATTTCTTCCTATTTTTAGTAGAGACGGGGTCTCGCTCTTGCTCAGGCTGGTCTTGAACTCCTGAGATCAAACAATCCACCCACCTCAGCCTCCCAGAGTGCTAGGATTACAGGTGTGAGCCATCGCGGCCGGCCTTGACCTAATTTTTTATTTGAAAGTATTAAACTGTATATCTGGTGTTCTCCATGGCAGCTGGGCTGTGGAGAGAAGAAGTGGAAGTGTGGAGGAAAGGGATGGATGCATTTGCAAGGCCATGTTAGATCACGGAGGGCAACATCCGGGCACCTCTGCAGTGCAGCACCAGGCCCTCCTCCACTCAGAGCCCCCCAAGCCTAATGCTTCTGCCCTCTAGCTCTGTTTGATGAACTGCAGGGAGTATTGGTAGACAAAGTAAAACAGAAACAAAAATCCATTGGTTGACAGTAGAGCATGGGCAGTTAAATGACAAATTGGTCCTTGAGAGGAGAATGGTGTGGATCTTGTCTTAGTTAGGGCCCTGGGGTGCCCTCATTTTCTTATTAGCTCTTCAGAGTTAGGCAAGTGAGTTACCCTTGCTGGAGTAGAAGTTGTTCCACTTTTATAAATGACCAGGCAAGTCCTAGCTAGGTATCTCTGGATCAAGTAACAGGGAGTCTAGGTTTACTTTTCTTTTGCTGAAAAATCTATTACCCATTTCAATTCTTTGATTCATGTAAGTCATGCAATCCTACAAGGAAAAGGATGTGTTCTGCTCTGCTGGCTGGCTTTTAGCTAGCTTATTTGAGATTTTCAGAGGATGTTAATGTTGGGATAGGTGTAAGCAGCTCTGTTTTTTTTTTTTTTTTCAGGGTTGTGGGGATTTAAAGCATTTTAGGGGTAACTTATGGACCCTGTTAGCACTTGCAATATCTGATACATAATTCCTCAGCAATTTGCCATGAATTTGCACCTATTAAGTCATAAGAAAGATTTAAAAAATTAATATAAAGGTCCCCCACTAATATGAAAATTAACTGAAATTTACAAAGAAGTTGTATTAGTGTGTGCTAAGGCTATCATAACAATGCATCACAAATTGAGTGGCTTGAACAGCAGAAATTTATTCTCATAGTTCTGGAGGCTAGAAGTCTCAGATCAAGGTGTCTGTTGGCAGGGCCACGTTCTCTCTGCAGGTGCTAGAATATGACTTCTAGTTTCAGATATTTCCTTGACTGGTGACGGCATAAATCCCATCTTCACGTGACATTCTGTGTGCCTATGTCTACATTTCCCCTTTTTATAAGGACATCAGTCATATTGGATTAGAGTCCCACCTTCCAGTATGACCTCATCTTAACTAATTACATTTGCAATAACCCAATATCCAAATAAGTCACATTCTGAGGTCGTGGGGATTAGGACTTCTTAGGGAATACAATTCAACAGATAACAGAAGTCAAAGATGAGAAAAAAATTTCAAATTGGATCACAAACCAAACCCAACTAGAGGCTATATAGGACACCTACCAAAAACAAAGAATTCAGAACAGCCAAGAATAAGAATACGGGCAGAGTAATACCAACAAGTACAATGAGCCACAGTCTTACTATCAAAAAATAAAAGCCTAAGGAGGTCAAAGAACCATACCTTATAATGTTTTAACAGTATAATATTTAAAAAGTTGAAGACGATCTAGCACAATCATAAAAGCAAAAACCATGGAAGATATGGTAAAAAAGAGACAGGAAGACTTTAGTAGCAGAAAATTTTAATTCAGTTCCCTCAGTCCATGACAGATTAAGTGGAAATAAACAAACAAAAAGCCTGATATGGAAAACCTAAATGACGTAATTAATGAAGTAGATGTGATTGATATGTATCATACTTTGTACTGAACACTATAACCTCTCTTCATGCCCTGTGGAGCATTCACAACAACTGGCCATGTCTTAAGCCAAAGAAAAACATCAGGAAATTTCAAAATGTAGAAATAGTGCAGAAAATATTCTCTGTTTATGATGCCATCAAGAGACTTCTTAATAATAAAACAAGATAACAAAACAAAATATTATAATACCTAATAAATAAAGAGAAAACAAATCTCTTTTTAAAGCAACTCTTGGGCCATAGACAAAATCAAAATCAAAATTACAGAATATTCAGAAAAATAAAATAAAAAATTGTAAAGGGAGAGAATAACTGCAAATACAGAAAGAATTAAGAGAAAGATAGAGATTACTTTTCTCAAAAATTTATAAATAAATTTGAAATCCTAGGAAATACATAATTTTGTTAAAATAAAATTACTTAAAATGTCTCCATACAAACAACTAATAACTATACAAATTATCATTTAAAAAAAGAAGAGTTTTTAAAGAAATAGTACCCTCCAAACAACCAAACAACAATGACAAACACCAGGACCAGCTGAATTTACAGAGAATTCTATTTCATTAAGGAACAGGTCATTTCAATGCTCTTAAAATTCTTCCAAAGAATAGAAAAAAAGAAAATCTCTAAGATAACACTGGTACCAAAACCCAAAACACACGCACGGAGAAACATACCACAGGCCAGTCTCATCTATTAATATGAATATACAAATCCAAAAGAAAATATTAGCAAACAGATTACAGCATTAAAGTAAAAGAATAATCACTATCACCAAGTGTGATATCCATTAGGAAGACATATTAATGCATGATTTAATAATAGGAATATGTTAACAATTCACTCTATCAGAAGATCTAAGGAGAAAAATCATATAACTGTTATGATAGATGCTAAAAAGCATTTTTTTTTTTTTTTTTGAGACAGAGTCTCGCTTTGTTGTCCAGGCTAGAGTGAGTGCCGTGGCGTCAGCCTAGCTCACAGCAACCTCAAACTCCTGGGCTCAAGTGATCCTTCTGCCTCAGCCTCCCAAGTAGCTGGGACTACAGGCATGTGCCACCATGCCCGGCTAAATTTTTATATATATATATCAGTTGGCCAATTGATTTCTTTCTATTTATAGTAGAGACAGGGTCTCGCTCTTGCTCAGGCTGGTTTTGAACTCCTGACCTTGAGCAATCCGCCCGCCTCGGCCTCCCAAGAGCTAGGATTACAGGCGTGAGCCACAGCGCCCGGCCTAGCATTTTTTAATTTTCAACAAATAACACAAATTTTAAAAAACTCAATGAAAATAGAAATATCTTTTCTTTCTTAAATGAATATATATTTATCCACTTAAAGCCAATGTTATGTTTAAACACTAGAAACATTCCTTTTCAATTCTGAAATAAGAGAAAGATGTCCACAGTTATCACTATTACTTTACACTGTTCTGGTTCTGGCCAGTACATTTCACAAAATAAAGAAATTAGAGGTTGTGTGAGTCTGCTTAGACTGCCATAACAAAATGCCATAGACTGGGAGGCTTACACAGTAGAAATTTATTTTCTCAAGTTCTAGAGTCCTAGATGAAGGTCTGGCAGAGTTGATTTGTGCTAAGTGCTTTCTTCCTGGCTTGCAGATGGTTGTTTTCTTACTGTATTCTCACTTGGCAAAGAGAGACAGACAGACAGACACACAGTGTGTGTGCGAGAGATAGCATTCCAGTGTCTCTTCTTATAAGGACACTAATCCTACTGGATCAGGGCCCCACCCTTTTACCCTCATTTAACTTTAATTACTTCCTTAGAGATCTCATCTCCAAATATAGCTACACTGGGGGTTAGGGCTTCAATATATAAATTTTGGGGTTCACAAACATTCAGTCTGTAACAGAAGTATACCAAATAGAAAGAAAAAGATATTGTTGAGTCATGATATGATTGTAAACCTGGAAAACATAAGTGACTCAATTACAAAGAATATGAGAATTTGGTGAGTTAGTGAGGTACAAACTGAGCACAGAAATCAACGCTTTCATACACATAACAGCAACCACTTAAAAGAGATAGCAGAAAAGATCTCATTTGCAATAGCAATAATAATAATAATAATATCAAAGGATAAACTTAAGAAGACATGTGTGAGCTGTATATGAAGAAAATATCCAGTTGCTACTGAGGATAGAAACGAACACTTTAGCATATGAAAAGCATTCATAAAGAGACTCAGCATGGAAAGATCTATTCTCCCTAAATTAATCAAGGCATTTAACGCAATTCCAATAAAAATTCCTACATGATATTTTTTGGGACTAAGGCTGATTCTAAGGTTTGTATGGGAAGGAAAGTAAGAATAGCCAGAAGAGTTCTGAAAAGTAGAGCAAGAGAGTTCAGGGAGACAGGTATTCTTTTGTATCTCTGGGGCTACAACTCCTAGGAGGACAGTTTTGCAATATTTGTTAAACTTACAATGTACATGCCCTTTGATTCAGCTATTCTACTTCTAGGAAATTATCCTTCAGATATTTGTCCATATGTGCAAAGTGACATATGAACAAGTTTATACATGGCGGAATTATTTGTAATATCCTACAATTGGGAACATCCTACTGCCTATCTGTAGTGGTCTGATGAAATAAATTATGGACTATCAATAGAATGTAGTACTTTGTGGCTATGAAAAAAGAAAGAGAAAGTTCTTCCTGGATTGATATGAAATGATTGCCAAGCCATATAACTAAATGAAAAAAGTGTTTTTGTGTAAAGTATGCTATCATTTGTCATTTGTGTAAGAAAAAAGAAAAAATATCTCTATAAATACACACTCACATACACATATATACACATACACATGAACATATATTTAACTGCTTGTGTATTCATAAAGACTATCTCTGCAAGTATTCATCAGAAACTAGAAGCATTAGTTGCCACTAGCTGGAAGAAAGGATAGGAGAGAAAATTCTTACTCTTTTGTGCCTTTTGAATTCTGAATCACATGAACGTGTGTACTTATTTAAAAATTAAGTTAAATAATTGAAAAGTAATTTATGTCTGTTTTCTAAAAATATGGAATTGAACCAGCCTTTAAATTTAAGATCATGAAATACAGCAACAAATAATTTTTATTTTTCTAAATTATGTATTTTCTAAATTATGTATTATGTATTTTATTTTTCTAAATTATGTATTATTTTCCAAATTATGTATTATAATTTTTATTTTTCTAAATCATCTCTTTAGTTATAAGAGAGAGATTGTGGGAAATGAAGAGTGATGAGCCACAGAAGACAGAAGCTGTGGGAAGTGAGACCAGGAGCTAGGAGTGCATGAACCCATGCCAAAGGAGGAAGAACCAGAGAATCAGGGAAAGCTGGTGGAACAGAAGGGAGCTCAGGCACTCTGTAAGTTCTCAGGTGAGAACAATCAGGTAAAATGTTTTTGTGACACTGATATCTACTTGGGACATGAGCTTCAGAGCAAATTATCCTGTTACTCTGGTCTTTGAAATTATTATGTGAAAATAAAAAGTTTGTTTTTTTCCATTGAAATCTAAGGAATCACACATGATTCCTTTCATGTGTGAAAGTAATCAACAAAGGTTTGGGAAAGTCACTTAGGAACTTAGCGTCCCTTTGACATTCAGAAGTGGTTGAATTGTTTCATCTTTGTTCATATGAGAGTTTGAGCTCCACTCATTACAGAATGCCAAGAGGTTATATTTAAAAACAGCATTTCTTTGCCTTTCACGAATAAATCTAATTTATGGGGCCATAAATAATTTTGTTATTGATTCCAATTTTTCAACTAAAAACATCAACTCCTAGAGGAAAATTTTTCAACTAAAAACATCAACTCCTTAGAAAACTGAGCACAATAGCAGCTCAGTAAAAAACAAAAAATAAAAAACAAAAAAACCTTGTATTTCTGGCTATAGTATTTTGGTTTGAGTAATTCTATCTTATAGAATGCTAGTGTAGGGCAGAGTGAAGTGAATCTGGGCACCCAATCAAGTTTAGAAGGTTCACATCTCTGGCTGATGCAAGTTTAATGTTTGGGGAGACACATTACCTCTATTGCCACCTGCTGGTAAACTTGAGTCTCATTTAATTCAGTTAGTGGCTCTCCCACCCCTGATTAAACAAAATTTGGAACGTGGAGATTGATTTGCAGCAAAATAACTTTTGCTGCTTTGGAAGAGGTCACTAGTTTCAGACGCAGTGGCTGACGTGACAGGATTGATCACACGGAGCCGTGTCCTGCGGCACGTAGGACAGCAAAAGACCCAGCCTGCGCTGACGTGTGCGCTTAGACAGCGCTTCCTCTGGCAGGGCCTCCTGCCTTGCAATTCTTTAAGTTTGTCTACTCTCACGTCCAACTAAATATGAGACTTTTTTTCCACCAAAGGGAAAAACCAGTTTTTAAAACCAGCTTAAAAAGACCAGTTTTAAAAACACTGAACACTATTGAGTGTTAATTTTTAAAAATTTGAGTCAAAGGCTTTCAGCCCTCCAAATGAACATAGACCACACACACACACACACACGTACACGCACACGCACACGCACACTCACACACATGCTTGCCTCACTTTGGTTCTGGGGTTGAAGTCAACAGTGAGGAACAGAGACTTTCATTTTTTCTGCATGCAGCCTTTCTCTTGCTTCTCCCACTCAGGTACTTTACTCTTCTGTTTTGATAAAATTTATACTTCATACTTGCTACTTATACAGTTAGCTGCAACACAAATACTTATACATGCACAATATGGCTAATGCAAGCATCAGATAATTATCTGGCAGCCTTTACACATTTTCTTATGTTTGTAGGAGCATACAATCCTCCCTTTATCTGGAATCTTAAGGAAGAAAAAATATGATCATTTCCTTCCTGTGGTACCACCTCATGACACTAGTCAAAATGTTCCCCAAAAGTACTGTAAGTTTCTGAAGCAGTTTCTGTTTACCCATTTACCTATCGAAGGGCATTTGGGCAGTTTCATGTTTTTGATAATTATGACTAGAGCTCTGTAAACAGGCATGTAGAGGTTTTTGTGTGAACGTAAGTTTTCATTTCTCTAGAATAAATGCCCAAGGGATGGGATTATTGGGTCACATGTTTGTGTATTTTTAAGGAACTCCCAAACCATTGTCCAGAGTAGCTTTATCATTTTGCATTCACACCTATAATGCATGAGATTTCCAGTTGCTCTGCATCCTTGTCAGCACTTGGTATTGTCAGTGTTTTTTTATTTTAGCCATTTTAGTAACTGTGTAGTGGTAACTTATCATGGTTTTGATTGTTATTTCCCTAATTACTAATGTTGCTGAACAACTTTTTATGTACTTACCATGCAGCTACCCTCTTCGGTTAAGTGCCTGTTTAATTACTTTACCTTTTCTTCTTCTTCTTCTTCTTTTTTTTTTATATTGGGTTGTTTTCTGTTGTTTTTTTAAGAGTTCTAGTATGTTCTGGTTATGTCTTTTGGTGATATAATTCTTGAATCATCAAAAAAAGTGTTAACATTTAGAGTCTTTTAGTGTAAGGCTATGTAATTCTATTCATTTCCTTGTGTTTTATATATGTAATACACAGAAGTCTATTAATTAAATTTTTGCGTTACCCAGAACTGTGGGTATTTTGAATGACTGGATGCTTTTTAAGGAGGCTCAGAGGGAAAGCTAGTGAGTAGCCTAGATCCAACTCTAGGAAGAGCCATTTGCCTTGGTAAATTCTCCAGGGTTTACTCTAAAAATTTGAAGGTTCGAAAGCATGACTTGGCCAGTGTCCCAGGAGCTGATCTCACCTGAGAACACTTATTCACACTAGCAAAGCTCTCAAGAGACCTACGTGCAAGGCCAGGTTGGTAGCTAATACACCAATGGAGCCTCTGGTGACTTCTCCCATAGACCCACAAAAAATTCATAAGGTTCCCTGGTGAGCTTCGAGTTGGAGTAGGGGAACGTAGCTATATCAATGATTATGATGAACTTTTCACTGGGCCATGGGTGAGAAAAATGAAACAGAATTTATCTTTTCCTAACATAGTCAACTTAAAGGGTTATCTCTTATTCTGAGGTTATGACGTTTCCACAACTTTGACAAATTCTAATGAATTTATTTCCTTAGCATATATTGATGGCTTGCTGGCCTGGAAGCCATTCTGAAAGTGAAGAGTCATTTTATGCTATAATTTCAGTTTTATTTCCTGTATTCCTGAGACTTTGGGAGCTACCTCTTTCCTCCCTCCCCATCTATATATGCCTAGGTCAACTGAACTCAGCATTCAAGGCCCTACACGATCAGACTCCTAGCTTCCAATTTCATTTCAATCCATGTGAATCCTCTCCAGGTAAACCAGTCTGCTTGCAACTCCCAGTGCTGCCCCTTTCCTTGCCTCTGGATGGTTGCTCTGTGATTCGTAGCACTCCTATCTTCTTTGATGTCTTCTGAGCCAGAAGTGAGCACATACTCCTCTGATGCCTATAGCACCATTCCTAAAACATTTGTCTCACAACATCTTTCACTGCAGGGGACATGTGTATGCTTTTGTGGATGATCAGATAGTACCCACCTTGGATGTTAAACTTCTGAAGGGGGAGGAACAAAGGCCCATGTTTTATAAATCTTAGCATGTCTCACAGCAAATAGCACAGTGCTTCTCAGACATAGCAGGTGCTCTACAAGCATTTGTCAAAGGAATGAATGAAGAAATAAATGTATGAGAAATGTTATATTTAAATCCTTACAACAGAATTCCTATTTCCATCCGTGGTTACCTATGTATTTTGGTACTTGAACACCCTCTTGTATATATATCCTATATAAATATTATAAATATACAGATAGAGCCCCCTACCCCCCCCCCAGCTCCTCAGATGTGCGAGTCTGTGAGCCTGGCTTACACATCAGCAAGCCCAGGCAGAAGGAAAAACAAGCAGGCACTCCCAACTGGGGAAGTCATTTGCAGCTCCTCCCATTATTACTGGCTGAATCTCCTTATTTAAAACAAACAGAGAGCTGGAAGCAGCAACTCAAGTGGCCGGCTATTAGCAAGTTCAGTTGTCAAAACACAGACCTGGTCTTTAAGCATATAAAACAGCAAACCCTAAATGTCTGCTTCTGACCTTTAGCATTTCTGTAGCTGGAGCCTCCCCTAGCTCTCCCTTTAGGACTCTTTGGGGCCATGTATTCTGCTCACATGGAGACTATTTTTAGATTTCACTAGGCTGAGAGCATTTTCATTCATCTCAAAGGGCTTTTCTCATTTTTTTTCTTTTTCTATCCCACAGGGCAAGGACTCCCCACAAAGGCAAAACAGCTACCATTGTCTGCCTAGCCTATGGCTAGTCAAAGAAGTTTCTGAAGGCTACAGAGAAGGCAGACCTGAAATCTAGATCCCAGAGACAAGAGGGCTACTGTAGAGCCAGCCAAAATGACCAAAAGAGGAAACTGGAACATGATCTAAGCCACATTAGGGAGATGTGGTTCATTTCCTGTTTCCGATGTCCACTGAATGGTCCCATAATCTGGGCTGCTCGAGTGCTGGCCTGTCCAAGCGCAAGCCAGAGGAGGGAAATGTAGTTAAACATCCTTTAATCTGTGATGCTTGTGAATCATCGCTGTGGTCATCAAAACGGACCGGGCATCAATCTTCAATGTCCTCCAGATGGAAAAGGAGTGGAAAACAGAAAGGAATTTATGGCAACCACAGGCCACAGCCTGGTACTGTTTTGTTTGGGTTTTTAAAATAAATTAGATCTATCAGCTTATTTGTTGTCTTTTACCGCTTGCTTAAAAAAGTAGAGTACATTAAAATACTGTTTGCATAAATATTCTGGCTATTTGTTTATATAGTACATGCTTTACAGGATTGAATAAAACTGCATTATAAAATTGTGTTGTCTAATCTAGACTATATAATGAAAAAAAAAGATGGAAAAAATATTTGAAGGAGCTGTATGTACTAAAATTGTCATTGGTTGACTCTGGATGGTAAAGTCATAGATAATTTTTCCTGTTTCTTTATACTTCACTTTCAAAATTTTCTATCATGAGCATTTATTACTCTGAAGATCTGGAAAAATGCTAATCAAAGAAATTTTTTAATGAGATTGTATTGTTCGGTGCAGAAAGGTTTGTTTTCAACCTAATTTATCTTTCAGAAGCTTTGCCGTTTTCTAAGGTCATTTATGCAACCTTGAGTAAATTGCTTAGCCCTTTGAATTTTAAGTTTCCTCCTCAGTAAAATGAGGATAATGAGTACTTCCCTCCCTTAAAGAGCTGTGGGAAAATTAAGTGAGGCAACATAAGCAAATCAGCTGGCCCTGAGCCTGATGGATCACAGGTACTCAGTAGCAGGTTATCACAAACTGTGAAGTAACGCCTCTCACTGCCTTCAGTGGAAGTATCTGTAGGAGCCTGTTTGTTTCCAGTCTTGCAAGTGGAGTGACTGCATTTGCTTCCTGCCACTGTCACAGTCTGCCCACTGCACAACTTCTTGCTTTTCTTCAACTATGCCTGAGAACTTCTTGACCCAAATTTCAGAAGATTAATGAAGTCTGAAGGGCAATTATATGAGTGTAAATAACAGAATATTGTGGTGAAACAGACACATGTGCTTTGGATTTGGAAAACCCAGAGTTTAAATTTTACTAATTACTAACCGTGTGATCTTGGGCAAGTGACTTAAATTTTTGGAGTCTCGATTTCCTCATGTTTGAAAATTCTAACTAACATCCACTGAGCCCTTATGACATGTCAAGCACTGGGCTAAACGTTTTATATACTTTATCTCATTTAATCAACATGGCCCTCCCCCATCACTTGTAATTATTGTACCCATTCTGAAGATGAGAAAGAGATCAACTAAGCTGCTTGACATCACACAGCTGTATGTTAGTAGAGCTTGGGTTTAAACTCAGTCTGACACCAGAGCTTATGCCCTTCACCACTCAGCCCATTAGAGGAATTTCATACCTAGTGTCCTCAAAGATCGAATGCTGGGAAATGTGTTCCAACTGTAACATACCATTGATGTCTCACGTGAACTTTACTTGGGGTCATCTCTCTCCTGAATTCCTCTTCTTAACACTTACTAGAGCACTTCAAGGAGAGGCAACACTTTTTAAAAAATCCTTTGGTTTGTTACACAATGTGTTTTAGACATTGTGCTGATATTTGCTTATTATTCCAATCCTAACACTACCAATGATTAGTTACCACTTACTGAATATTTGTCAGTTACCAGGTACTGGGCTAAAGGGTTTGCATGCTTTATCTCAGTGTATCCCAGCAATAAACTTATGAATTAAGCTTTATTAGTCTTATTTTGCAGTTGAGGAAACTGAGGTGCAGATAAGTTAAGATTTTGTAAAGTTCACATGGGCGTAAATGGTGCAACCAGAAACAAACCCAAACCTGTCTGGTTTTGAAGTCTCTGCACACTTAACCTTCTCATTACACTAGCCCCCCAGCCTCCTCCCTTCATTTTTGTGTTTAACTATGTGGCTGGAGAATGGCACGAAGGGTCACCCTGGGTTCAGATTATTCCAGAGAGTTGTCTGGTAATTGTTCTTTTCCTACTTTCCTTTGCAGCTGGGGAAGGGGATTCACTGTGGTGAGGCTGAGATCACCCAGTGGCCTAGCATCATAGGACTTAGACTGGCATCTGTCCAGTCTACTATACCCCATGACAGTGGGTGCCAGTGTTGTTTGCCAGATATTAACAGTTTGTTTTCCTCACTTCTGGGCATATGGTAGATTGAACTTCTTGGATTCCTGTTGTTGAGTAGAGTCTTGTAACTAGTTATGGCCTTTGAAGTTTGTGTGGAAGTGACATGTGACACTTGCAGGCTGGAACCTGAAGCCTAAGCCTGAGGACTTTTTAGAGCTTTCTTTTCTCTTAGGCACAATAATCAGCAGCACTCAGAATAGTGGCTGCTCCATCAGCCTGAGTCTTCTAGTGGCTGCAACAAGCAAAGAGCCCCGCTGACTCGTGATGAATGTGTGGCTTCAGTAAAAAATAAACCTTGGGTTTAAGCCACTAAGATTTTGGAGTCATTTGTTACTACAGCATAACCTAGTCTGTCCTGACAGATACAGCCAGGTAGCACATTACGATCATACAAAGCAGTGCCCAGAGGTCAATGTGCTAGTTGCCAACATACTCTGCCCAAGACCATAACCAGTGTGCAGAAGGAGAGAAAGAAAGTGGGGAAGGGAGAGGGAGAGACAGAGACAGAGACAGACTGATTTTCAGCTCTGGCAGAACCTTTAGAAGCTGTGTTTGTTACTGTGAAGAAACATCAAGGAACCATGAGGGTGGAGAATGCATCTTGCTCAGTATTTCCAGTGCTCAGTAACAGGACTAACACTTACCAAATGTTGTTGAGTTTATAATATGTCAGATTATCAGTTCATGAACAATACAATCTTTAGGGATAGATGTTCTGGGATCATTTCACTTGGTTTTGGAATTTAATTTGGGTAAAAAATCAGAACAACTTTCCTGATTAGCTTTATAAACCTCACTAGTTGAATTCCTTTGCTTTTTTTATACTGACTAGTCCAAGGTTCCTAGACCTGGGGTCCCAGGATACTGGGATACATGCATTCGTTAAAAAATTAGCACAATCCTTAAGCTTTAAAATGAAATGGTGAAGCATGTTCATATTCAAATAAGAGCTTTCACTTTTTAACTTAAAAAAATAAATAAATAAATACATTAGTCCAAATCTGAGCTTAATCTGAAGACTCATGTTCCTTTCATGGAGTGCAGAGTGCTGCTCGTGTGTGTGGGTGGGTGGAAGTGACTCACCCATAGGGCAGTGGATACAGTCCTCAGACAGGACACGCCACCAGACTCCACAGACCAGGAGGGAAGAGTAGGAGGGGAAGGAAAAGGAGGAAGAAGGGACCAGTGCTCCCAGTGTATAGAAACAGTCTTGTGCCTGCAGGAATGACTGTAAGGCTGAATGCCTCTTGAGTTAATTCCAAATGTCCCTTCTCCTTCTTGCCAGTCATTATCCCATAATTTATTCCAGGAACCACTTGCCAGCAAACCAATGTTCCCACCTTCACTAGACTGTGAGTTCCTGGAGTGCAAGCATGGTGTCTTGTTCATCTCTTGTTCATCCTACCCCATACTCTGTGCCTGGCATGGGGAAAGCTACCAGTAGACATTTGTTAAGCAAGTGATACTTTAGGAGCTGGGACCATCCTGAAAGTGGCAACTAACAAAATGACCCTGATAGGGGAGTCATTAAACTTCTGCCCCTGCCCTCCTAAGGGGATGGGCTACTAACTTTTCAGTTCACACACAAGTTCATTTACAGCTGCTTTCATCTCTTATTTGATTTCTCTGCTGTTCAAAAAGTGGTGGTTCAGGGATTCAGATAATGACCATCCCGATTGTATATGGAACGTGGGAAAAATGTTTAAAGCTGGCTTCACTGAAGGGGTGAAGGCTAATGCCTAATTCAGAGGAGGGATAATAGTTGGAAAGCACAGTTAAGTATCTATCTCTGCCACCCAGGAGCTGTGACTTTTGGAGGGCTTGCTTCTACCAACAGATCAAAGGATTAGAAGACACTGCAGGGCCTAGAGGCCACAATAAGATATATCCTAAGGCTTTGGAAATTCACTTTGCCCTCAGAGTTAAACTACTAAAATTCATATATGATTCATGTGATTAGCCATCTGTAGTAGTAATATAAAAAAATCATTCCTAAATGTGTGAGCCAAGGGCTTGAGAATACCCAGGAAATCAATCGAGATGAACTGGGAGAATTCTCAGGAACACAGGAAGGATGGGATTCAGAATCCAACCAATTGTATGCATGCTGTCTGGAGAATGCTTCTGAACAGAACTGTCTGTGGAGTGGGGTGGGTAGGAAGAAATGATCAACCGTAAGAATAAATGTTAAGGGGGCTTGCAGGGACAAACATGGGTAAACTCACCCAGGCACTGTAACAGCTCTTGACAGGTCTTCTTGGCCCTTGACTTGGTGAGATGGCTCAAAGCCTCTTACTTCTGAAGCTTAGCTTACTCCCTTCATTATAAGGGAATGTGCTGATCAGGCCAAAGTGGGTGACCTGTACTCACATCAGTGTGTGTGTGTGTGTGTGTGTGTGTGTGTGTGTGAGAGAGAGAGAGAGAGAGAGAGAGAGAGAGAGAGAGAGAGAGAGGGAGACAGGGAGAGAGAGAGGGAGAGAGATCTGGAGGCACGGAGGACAATTCTTCCCTTATCTCCCTGGGCTTGGAGTCTCTGCCAGCACCTGGGGCACTGGAGTTGCTGCTCTAATGACATCAGTTGAGTCAAGATCTGGAGTCTAAAAGGACAGTGATGAGTCTCTGAGGCCAAGGCCATCAGTGGGCCTTCTCAGGATCCTTCTGTGTCATAGGCTGGTCTGCCCATTTTTAGGTGCAATAGAAGACACCCTCAAAGACAGTGGCCATTTCTTTGCTTCTTAGCCACATTATACTTTTCTCCAATGCTCTCAAACTCTTTTGACTATGAGGAAAGTCCCATGGCTCATTTACTCAACTTCTATTATATAAAGAACACCCTGCCCCCCCTAAGAGTTGTTTCATTCCTTTCAAGGCTCATAAAGGGGACCCTGATAGCCCACTGGGAGCCTTAGACCACTCTGTGAGGATCACCATCCCAGCCACTGGCCAACTTCCACTGGAGTTTTACAGCAGGAAGGCACTGTCTTTCTTGGTGGTCTGACCAACTCTGCAGGCATGCACACTGTGCCCACTGTGTGCTGGTTGCACAAAACACCTCCAGTCCCTTCAGATGAAAGATGTCACCAAAGCAGGAAATGCCTGTAGAGATGTGGAGAGGTCAACTCTAGGGGACCGAGATCTGCAGAGGCCATGTTTTCACCAGGAAAGAGACTAGGCTGGGAAGGTGGGACCTGTGATGATGGAGGGGCCAGGAGGTTTCGGATAATTTACATTCACACCACAGAGATTGGGAGAACTGTTAGGAAGCAACAGGGCCCACCAGAAGGTCTTTCCCCACAAAAAGCTTTAAAATGGTTTTACAGCTGCAGCAACTTCCTTTCCACAGCCTAGCCAAGGACTCGGGCTCCCTCTGTGACTGTCAGGAGGAAGGGTCTGCAGGAGCCAGACTCGACTCACGGCAGACCCTCCCTGGGGAGTTTGCGAGGAGCCCTGCATGCAGGTTCTTCTGTCCCCAAAGCTCTCTGTTGTAGGAAAGATGCCTGAAGTTACCCAGCATCAGGAAGTCACACCTGGACTGGAAAGTATTGAGAAGGGAGAAGCGGGTTTTGCCCCAAATCAAGGGTGCTGCTCAGGTTCATCACCAAAGGGCAGAGGTCAGGAGCAACCAGGTGGGGGGACAAGAGCCAGCTGATTCATGGGTGAGAACAATTGCAAGGGGAGAGAGCAACATAGAAAAGAAAAATAGCTGAACTTAAGCAAAAGAAACACCTTCTCTGCGGCTTTGCCTACAATCAGTTGTGGTCACAGGTATCATATTTTAAAAGAAACTGTGTCAGTCATCTGCTGGTCATGGCAACTCAACAGGAACTTTTAAGTCTACATCTCTTGCTCATTTGGGGGAGAAATAAATGAACACAACTGTATTCTTTGTTTGCGAGACTCTTCATTTTTATACTAGACTTGTCAGCCAAAAATATTCTCCCTAAAGCTATTTAGTAAATGACTTAGTTGAAGACTTCACAAAAGAGAGCCGACAGCTCCATCTCGTTTGTTAAAACAATGCCCATCAGCTGAAATGCTACTAAGGCACACTCATGGGCGCGAACGTACTCAGACTTGCCCTCAGCAAGATGCAATTTGTGATTGTACAGGGCAGCAGAAGGTCACATGATGAAAAACATGGGAGTACAAAACAAAACAAAAACAAGTAATTATTTAATTTTGTGAGTCAGCCTAATAGTAGTATAATTTCCCAGATACTTTCAGCATGTGACAAAGACACAGAATGTGGCATTTAGATTAGCATAGAGAGGAGTTGCATCACACCCCTCTTTCCACCAAAGCTCCGGGTTGTTGTGTGGCACCCTAACTGCCCGTCCCCCTTCTAGCACTTCCCTGCAGAACAGGGATGACAGTCTGCTCATTCCCAGCACCAGTCAGGGACGATGATCCTGTCATTGATAAAATTGACCTGGGTGATTACAGGGCGTATTGTGGACATAATAAATAGCAATAAGAAGCACATTCTCAGTTTCCCCACTTCTAAAGAGGGGCTGTGTATAATCTCAACCTACTTCACTAGAAGGATGTTAGAATGTATCACATATAAAAAAATCTGTAGCTAGATATTTTGTAGAAAGGCATGTAGGGAGTATTGCAACTGTTATACTATGTTAAGAAACAAGCAACTCCAGGACCCTATAAAGTTTTATGCAGAAGCCCATGCAAGAGTTTCATTTTGAATTTCATCAATGCACTCCTTGGTTATTAAGTGTAAAAAGGGTCTTAACTGAAAAAAAAAATTAGACTACTGCATAAGCATTTCTAAAGCATGGCTTGAAAGGTCATGTTAAAATGAGGCTCTTCTTCAATTGTATCAGCTACAGTCCAATTCCTCTGGTGCTTTATCTTTGCATCTTTGTCTTCACCTTTATTTTGGGAACCCGTAACCCTCTCAGTGTGTGTGTGTGTGTGTGTGTGTGTGTGTGTACACGCGTGCCCCAGGCCCACCCGCCTCGTCTGCAGGGGACCTGGTGGGTTCAGGTCTTAGGAAGAACACAGAGGCTATGCCTGCATCGCCAAGTGAGGCTTTGATTTCCTTTGTTCCTGCTGCTGGAGCCTCCTTGGGTGATTAAGTCCGAGGCTTCTCCCAGGTTTTGTTGGCCGGTGAATGGAGCCTCTTCAGTGCTCACTGGAGTGCAGTATCATTGATACTTCCTGCTCACGCCCCTCCCGCTCCCACCCAGCTGCCTGATGGATTAATCCTGCCTCGTACTTGCAAGCCTCACAGGCAGAAACGCAAGCTAGGGTAGGAAAAGAGGGCTAGGTTTGGATGGAGACCTTCCTCCTAGTCTGTGTTCCTCGTGTTGCCTAATTGGGCTTAACTGGGGCCCAGGGCAGAGCAGTTAAGGGCCTGACCCGAGTCTCTCAGCAGGTTAGGGTGAGCCTGGACTTCCCTGGACTTTCTCTTCTGCTCTTCCCACCACAGACCCTTCTCGGAGGCTTTGGAGAGGGAGTGGAGGGGATACCTTGGCAGACAAAACAATGTCTCTGCCCTAATGAGGGTTATATTTTAGTGAGAGGAAACAGTCAAACGAATAAATATATGTGCTGTCAGGAAGTGATAAATGCTATAAAAGGTTGTGCTGCTCCTGCTACCATAGAGCAGTGACCCTGGATCTAGACACAGAACAATGGCACCGCCTCTACACATGTCTTTCACACTCTTACTGCAAAGTGAAGGGCCTAGAGACTGAGATTTCTTGGGGGAAATGAACGGGGTCTGGCGTTCTTCCTAATCAGAGTCTTGTTTGCTAATGCTGGCTTTGCCTATCATTTTTATTCATATTTTCCTGCCATATCCCCCAGTCTCACACACATGCCCCGCACACTGGAGTCTGTGGATTATTTGTCCCTGGCCCAGGAGGTGACTCTGGCTTCTGACAATTTTCCTTTTTAGACACAACACTTTATAGTGTTTATCACTTCCTGACATATATATTTATCCATTTGACTGTTCCCTCTCACTAAAATATAACCCTCATTAGGGTAGGGACATTGTTTTGTTTGTCAAGGTATCCCTCCCCAATGCCTGTAACTGGAGTCTAAGTCAAAGTAAGCACTCAAGAATACGTCGCGGCAGGCGTGGTGGCTCACGCCTGTAATCCTAGCACTCTGGGAGGCCGAATTGAGAGGATCGCTTGAGACCATGAGTTCAAGACCAGCCTGAGCAAAAGTGAGACCCTGTCTCTACAAACAAAAAAAAAACAAAAATTAAGGCCAGGTGCAGAGGCTTATGTCTGTAATCCTAACACTCTGGGAGGCTGAGGCAGGTGGATCATTTGAGCTAAGGAGTTCAAGACTAGCCTGAGCAAGAGTGAGACCCTGTCTCTACTAAAAAATAGAACAAATTAACCGGGCATGGTGGCGCATGCCTGTAGTCCCAGCTACTTGGGAGGCTGAGGCAGGAGGATTGCCTGAGCCCAGGAGTTTGAGGTTGCTGTGAGCTAGGCTGACGCCACAGCAGTCTAACCTGGGTAACAGAATGAGACTCTGTCTCAAAAAAAAAAAAAAAAAAAAAAGGAAAAATTAGCCAGGCGTGGTGGCACATGCCTATAGTCCCAGCTACTCAGGAGGTTGAGGCAGGAGGATCGCTGGAGCCCAGGAGTCTGAAGTTGCAGTGAGCTATGATGACACCATTGTACTCTAGCCTAAGTGATAGAGCGAGACTTTGTCTCAAAAAAATTGTGAAATGAATGCATGAATGAATGAAAACTACCTTCCCATGTACTGGCACTAAAGAGGAAAAATAGAGTGTAAGCTTGGCTAGAAGGGTAGGGAAAGGACATCCTCTTGGTTCTTATCTCTCCTAGGTCCCTTTCCCTTCCCCTCTCCCGCCACTAGAACTCCAATCACTGCCTTCCTTTCCCTCTCAAAACAATCTGGTCCCTCATCTTCACAAGGGACTATAAATAGCTGATAGCCATTTTAAAGTAACACCTTCCAGAGGGTATTTAAGATAAACTCTAAGCCTTAAGCCACAAGGATGAGTCCCTAATGGTAGGATTATAGGTGTTGGCCAACAGATGGGAGATGAGGGAGGAGATAAGGGACCTCTGTGGAGCCCATTATAATCGGGTGTGTCCATCGCCTTGGAAAGCTCCTGCCCGTGGAAATGGAATTCCTGAGAACCCGAGAGTGGACAAATCTCATCTGCAAATAGACAGTACTGGAAAGGATATGAGGAAAAAAAAGTCACCCTATGTTGACATTCTCGGTGTAAATTAGCAAAGCTTTTAAAATGCAATTTGGCAACACATAGAGCCGAAAAATATTTAAGCAATTTGTTCCAGACAACTTACTACTGTGAATTTATATGAAGGAAATAATCAAGAATAAGAGTAAAGCTTTTTGCACAAAAAGCATGTTGTAATGTTATTTCTAGCAGTAAAAATCTGGGAAAAAAACCAGTGATAAATAATAATGAGAAAAAAACCCACAGTGTAAATTGCACAGCAATGACAGATCTGAGTTACATTCATCTAAGCTGCTTACTAGCCATGAGAAGTTGGGTAAATTACTTAATCACTCCAAGCTTTAGTTTCCTTTTCAGTAAAATGTGGTTTTCTTTAATAATAGCACCTACTTTACGAAGCTGTGAGGATTAAATGAGATCATTGTAGATAAAGTAACTAGCACAGTGCAAGGCACACAGGTATCACTTATTATTATTTCAAAAGATGGCATTTCACCTTTGTGGAATGAATCTGTGAGCCGAAACATCCAAATCTCTCAACATTGACTATTGGGAGTGACTATTAAGTGACTATTACAGAAACTACACTGAGGCCCAAGGCTGCGTTTTTAAGTATTCACCTTCAGATCAGTATGGCTTTGGGATGTGATTCCAGACAGGCAGGACCTGCAAGTACCTTTGCCCAGGGGTTGCCTCACATTTTCACCCCTGATTAACAAAAACAAAAACAAACAAAAACAAACTTTGGCTTTGAAGAACAGGGCAGATAATCCCTTTCCTTCAACTGCTTTGCCTGGATACATCCTGTGGCAGGAGGAGAACTGTGGGCCTAATAGGAAAGGAAAGAGGCAAAGTGGTCCAATGAATGAGATGGTTCTTCTCTGGCTTTTCAGCTGTTTCTTAACTTGGTTTTAACCATAGAGTTCCTCACAAAGCTTTTACCCACCCCCTCTTCCCCTCCTCTCAACTACAATTCAATTGTCTGGGCCATAAAAGATCAAATCTGATGCTATTGCCCAGTGGTGCAGGTCCGGAACCCCTCCAAGGGCAGGGGATGCCTAACTGGGGAAGCTCTGAGAGCCATCATTAAGAGGCACTCTGGTCTTGGGCAGTGAAGAATATAATAACAAATGCATTGGCTCAATTTGCACAGCTTTATCCTTTTTCCCACTACCACCTTCTCCTTTATATATATATACTGCAGATTAGACTCCAAATCTGGGATTTTTCTCTTTTTAATTGTTCGTGGGATGGTAATTTGATTTTCCTGGCTCCTCGTCTATTTGTTTTATTGTTGAGGAAGTGTGTGTGTGTGTGTGTGTGTGTGTGTGTGTGTGTGTGTGAGTGTCTGTGTGTTTTGGTCAATATGTTTGCAGTGAAGTTCCTAGGGCAGCCCCCTGGTGTTTGTGAATTTATGCCCTTGGACAAGTAGAGGTATACAATTCTTGGGTATAGCTTGTGTGTCTTGAGCTTTAAGTATCTGCTCACATTTGTATATTTGAGTATTTGGACATATTTGTATCAACTTTTATGTCAGCCAAAAAGAACAGCCTGCCAAGAGAAGCATATGTTTCCTACTTATGGGTTTCTAGAATGATATAACTCCCCAGACGAATGAAAGAGGAGGCTATGCTATGCAAGGATTGCAGTTACACACCATACACTTTCTGGATTATTTAAGAAAACAGGCAGGGCTGCATTATGATTTTCATGGGTACTTGGCTTTCATGTGCCCGAAATCCATTGGTATACTCACATTCATTTTTTTCTTTTGATTTAATGATAAATTAAAACATGTGCGTGTGCCCTGAAGAGGACTGTGGGTTCCTGGCCCTGTGACTATCATGCCTGGTGGATGCTGGCCTGGAGCTGGGACATGGCTGGGGTGGGCGGCTGTGGTGAAGGGGGCCCAGGAGCCTTCCCACCAAAGCTACGCTGCAGTAGCCTTTCATTGCCGACATCTGAGAGATTAGAGATTTCCCATATAAAGCCTATGGCTGACGTTTCTTGTTCACCAGCAGGAAGTAAGTATATCGTGTTTAGGGGCATGGTTCTCAGACTTAGAGGTGAATTCCGGCTCTGCCACTTATTAGCTATGTGGCCTTGGGCAATCACTTAACCACACTGAGCCTCAGTTTCTTGGAGAGGCTATATTTTCATCTGTATTTTCCTGTATTTTCCCCATGCTATAGTTTCATCTGTAGCATGGGGAAAATAATATCTACTGCATAGTATTGTGAGAATTTAAGCAGGTGATGGATATAAAATGCCTTAGCCCAGTGGCTGGCACTTTGAGTAAGCATGCACTAAATAAGTTGTCATGATGTTTTTCTCACTTCTGTTTCAGGGCTTTGTTACAACATGAATTTAGTCACCTGGCTCAAAAAGTACAATTAAATCTTAGGGTAGAGGAATATCCAGGGAATAAAAATCAGATGGTCCTATCAGAAAAATTCACTTGATGGTGTGAAACATATTGACTGGTTCTTTGCAAACCCACATGCTGGTTCTCAACCTTTTATAGCCGAGCTTTCTACCCACCCATCAGCTCCAATGTGCCATGTTCTCATGATTGCACAAGACACCTAAGACAGAGGCTCCGATCTTCCCTGGAACCCACCTAGCTCACTGTCAGATTGTCATCCTTCAGACTCTTCTTTCCTCTACGCCTTTTCACTTTCACGTTAAGGTATTTCATTATAGTTCACCCCCTTCTCCAAAGCTAACTTTCTTTTCCTCTCAACATTTCATTTTTCTAATTCATCTTTGTATCTCTCCACATATCCTAAAAATAATAGATATCTTCTTTCCTCTTTGCTTACCTTATGCTAGGTGTTGCACATGCAACGTCTCATTTAATCTTCTAAGTAACACTGTAAGGTGGTTACAATAACCTTCATTTTTACAGATAAGGAAACTGAATCTCTGAGCAGTTAAGCAACCTCCCCAAAATCAGATTGAGAGGATTTGAATCTATATCTTCCTTATGCTAAAGACTTAGCATGCTCTTCTGTTAATTCGGTCCACAATCTCTTGTCTGCCATTTCCAAATCTTAAAAAGGGTTCCAAAAATCACAAAATGTTTTCCCAAAAAACTCTGTTGCTAAAAACACACACACACACAAAAACCCTGGCCTAAACAGATGTGAGGCTGGTTATAATGTTCATTTATGTCAATTAGTGTGATCAATGAGTTAGCTTCCCAGTGCACTGTCTTTTTTGCTATAACGTGCTATTAAAATTTAAAAAATAAGCATTAACGCCCCTCCCCCGCCCACTAGCTGAGCCATGCAGGGCCCCTTGTGTCCTGTGTCCGAACAGTGACCTGCAGAGTTAGTGAAAACAAGCATGTTGGAACTGTGAACCCCTAACCTGCAGCCCAGCCAAAGCGATGTTCCATATGGGCTGATACTGGATTTCCCATCCAGGCTCCAGCAGGGCTGATGCAAACTCGCTAAGGGGCTCTTCCCAATAAGCAAGTTAGGCCATGGCAGACTGAAATAAATCTCCCAACTTGGCTATTGAGGGGAGAAGATTGAATCCTGCTGCTGCCAAAGGGGCCCACTGGGACAGTTCTTGCAGAAGGCAAGAGTAAAATAGCCAGCTGAGTGTCCTCTGTTTAGGATACCAAAATGTTTGAATTACATAAGACAGCACATACATGAGCATCTAATTGTAGCCACTCATCAGTCACAATTCCTACCCCACCCTTTGAAACAGTGGGACAGACAGAGGTATAGTGGGTGTTTAGAATAGAATACTGTAGGCTCAGGAGAGAGAGACAGAGAGAGACATGAGAGAGATATGAGAGACACCATCTCTACAGACTAGCACTTAGGACCTGAGAAATCTATCCCTGGAATTTCTCTCCATGGCAAATGGTGTGCTTCATCTTTTTCTTCCTGATTAGAGAGATTTGAAACTTGGCCAAAAATACAGCCTCTCTAGGTCTCTGAGACTTCGACACCTAACAAGAAGGTGACATGGGAATGGGCTGATAGGGCTGACTGTGGAGATTTCTCATGGAAACCAACTGCCAAACTGTCATCTGTGAGGCCCCAGAATGGCTCCTCTTTCTTAGGGAACTGTCAGAAGCGAATTCCCGTGAGGCTGGTGCACAAACATGCACTAATAATGGTCCTTTCAGGCTGCTGGTTGGAAGCCAGGAGAGTCTGCAGAACCTCATCCAATGGAGAGAAAAGTGACCATGTAGCCATAAATCTCTCAAAGCAATTTCCAACTTCATATCTCAGCTCTCCATCCTGTTTCAAGAAATGACTGAGGATAGATCTTTGGCTTCTCCTTGCTTGGGTGATGTCATTTCCAATCAGGCTTTGCCTTAGTGAAACGATGTGATCCACCCCTCCCCAGAAGAGGAGAAGTAACACTTTCCAGACTGGAACAAAGCCTAACCTAGCATGCCCTTGGGCTTTGCAAAAGTACACTAAGTACTTTGTCTTTTATTTCTGGACATTGGCTCAGTTGAGGGTGGGGGAGATTGGGAGAGGAGGCGAGTATGAAAGGAGATGGCATTGAATGTGAGTGCTTGGTTATTCATTAGCTTCTCCTGTCACTTAGCTGAAAAGGTACAAAAACACCCTTCCTTTCTGACATCTTGAAGCCCACAGAGGCACTCGGATGGCACCAGAACAACTGCTATTGATGAACTAAAGAGTATCTAGAGCTGGAGAATTATAGATTTGGAAATAGCCCTGGATATCATCAAATGCTACCTGTCTAATTAAGGAATAAGAACACATGCTCAGAGAGGCCAAGGCACATTCTTAATTGACTGAAGAAATGGTGTATAGGGACAAGGGAGAATAACCATGCAAAGTAAGGAGCTTTGCATGAGCCAAAGATGAAACCACATAGTTCATTTCTATGGCCACAGAGGCATCTTGGTGTAGATCAGGCTGTGGTACCACTAGCTATATCTACTTCTTGATGAAAAGGAAAAGATGAACTCACGCAAAGTTCTCCTTCTTACATGTATAACAAGGAAGCTGGATAATGCTAAGTGTTGGCAGGGATGTGGGCGCATAGGACCCTCATGTGCTGGTGGTAGGAACATAGATGGTGTAGCCCTTCTGGAGAGCAATCTGGCTCTACTCAGTCAAATTAATATTTACAATGCTTTTGACCACCAATTTCACCCCTAGATATACTATCCCTGTGAAATGCTTACCATGTTCCGTAGGGGATAGTACAAAGATGCTTATTCCAGCACTGTTTGAGGTAGCAGGAGTTGATGCCAACCTGACAGGCTTGGGGAGTGGACAGAGTATGGTAGAGGCTCTCCCCAGAGGGCTACCTGGCAATTAGAAGCAACAGATCAGATGAATGCAGAACAGTATGCATGGCCTTAAACTGGTACTCCAAGGAGGAAAAAAGTAAGAAATAAGGATAAGATATATACCATATTTCATCAAGTCTAAATACCATCTATTGTACTAGGCACTACCATTTTATGTACCAATAAGAAAGAAAAAAACTCTTCCAATTAAACTATGACATACCATTTATTGTAAAATGAATCCCGATTTCAGAGACTAAAATGTGAAAAAATATTATTTTGGAATTTGTTTATGTAAATAAAAACACATGTGCACAGAGCAATGTATTTCACAAGAATACACATTTCAAATACGCATTAAACACATTGCCTATGTGGTGGGGTGGGCTTGAAATGGGAATGGCATGCAGCAGTCCCCAAGCTTCTTGGAACCAGGACTGGTTTCATGGAAGACAATTTTTCCACGGCTGGGGGATGGTTTCAGGATGATTCATGTGCATGGGATGATAAAGTACACGTTTATTGTGCACTTTATGTCTATTATTATTACATTGTAATATATAATGAAATAATTCTATAACTCACCATAAAGCAGAATCTAATGCTCCCACTGATCTGGCAGGAACTCAGGCGGTGATGCAAGTAATGGGGAGTGGCTGTAAATTCGTGTGCTTGCCCACAGCTCACCTCCTGCTGTGTGGCCTGGTTCCTAACAGGGCATGGACCAATACTCGTCCATGGCCTGGGTCTTGGGGACTACAGGCATATAGGGATAAGGGGGAAATAGCCACACAAGTTAAGGAGTTTTGCATGAACCAAAGATGATAAAGGGTTAACCATGAGCAACTGAGGCTCCACAGGTCTGTGCTGAGAATTAGCCAAGATAACCCAGGCACAACCCACAGCTTGAAGTACAGTTAGCAAGTTGTTTCTGTTCTTTCTTCATCTTTGTATCTGAAGATGCTGCCCAGGATGACAGTTAAGGGAAAGCCTCATTGTCCGAGCATGGTTTGCTTCCATAAAATACGAGTAAACTTGAGTTTGCTTCACATTCAGGTGCCACTACACTGTTAATAAATGGGGAGAACTGTAAGTAGTCTTCTGGTTTTCTGATGCCAGAAATCTATTTGATTATTTGTTTACAGAAAGCTTTAAAAGCACAATGAGAGAGGCGATGATGGCAATGATAATGATGAATAAAAACCAGTGTTTGGGGAATGCTAAATTTCTAGAAGTTCTTTGGATAGTTTTACAATTTCTCTGGAGGAGCAATAAAAAATCAACCCAATAAGCAAATAGTATACAAGCAAAGACTCTGCTGGGGGCCACCAGGAATAGCTTAACCTCCTGGGAAGAGGCTCACACATCTCTGAATGAATAACGGGTTCAACCTGAAAACAGGAAGCATTTTCTCAAAGCATCAAAGAAAGAGAGCTATCTTACCTACAGTGCCCTAGGAAGGAAGCATGAGGATGAATGGGGTGCAATGAAAAGCATTCAAATTATGGCTCTCACAAATGTCTTCCCTTGAAATTCTGAGAAGTGTAAAATTCTCCCAGGGAATCAATAGACCATTAATGAATATGCTGAAGAACTCTCCCCTCTCAAATGAATAAAGGCTCATAGGCTTGAGGGAAAACATTGATCTTTGTTTTTTAAAAGTCATACAACAGCAAAGTAAACATTTTAATAAAAGTGGATGAGGTGAGCCACACTGCAAGCTGTGTGCCCTCAGAGACAGCTCTGTGACAATGCTGGACACTGTGAGCAGGGCTGCTGACCTTGGTGTCATTTCTTCCTAGCAAAGAGACTCTTCTGATTTTCTGCACTAATAGAGGTTTAATAACAATGGGCTGCCACTCACAGTGTCTAGAAAACCAGTGTGTACCATTAAGAGGTAAAAGTTAGAGGGGACGTGCGTTGGGTGTAGCCTCTGCCCATTTACAAGGTGACAGGCAGGGATTGGGGAAAGAAACTCCAATTTTTGGGTGTCTTGTTTCTTTTCCTTCCTTTGCCTTTCCCTTGCATTTCAGCTGAATGGCTGTTTCCCACTGTATAAAGACTGCCTAGGTTCTCTCTGTGCTCACAACTCTTATAATTTAATATTTGGGACACAGTGGAAACAATCTTTCTGTCCATCTTCTAGCTTTACAAAATGTCATTGGAAATGACCAAAGAAAAGCTATTTTTTTAAAAAAATTTCCAGACCAAAGGCATTTGGGGAAAATTAAACAACTAGGATTTAAATTCAAATAATGACTATGTTTTTCGTTCTGAAGGTTTTGTATTGTTTTCACCTAACTATGAGGGCAGTAATAGCTGGTCCTGAGTGGGCAGTCCAGCCAGTGGGCAACTCTGTTTCTCAGGGAGAATTGTCAGGGTCTGCCGACAGGAGGGACGCAGCTGAGTAACTTAGGACTTACCCATTTGCCCTCAGTTTTCCAGACTCAGAGAATCTTAAAGCTGAGAAGGGCCTCACAGGTTAAGTGGTCAGTGATTCCCAACCTGGGGTCCCTGAACAGACGTAGGGCATTTTCTCCAACAGCTTTAAAAGCCTAAAAGGAATCATATATTTAACTTTTAACACCCCCCCCCCCCAACTGATGATGCTGCCAAGTGGTTCAACTGATGGCACTGCTAGCTCATGGGAATTTGAGGCCCTGGTTGGCTGATGATGACATCTTTGCAAAAATATAGGAATGGAGGGCCTGAGTGGTGACAAAGCTGGGAACCTAAGATCTTGATTAAACCTGACTTTGTAGGTTTGGTAACCAAGATTCTCAGTGGGTTGTGACAAGTTATGTAGAATGTTGGGCTGGGCTTCTCAGAAGCTCCTAGAGCAATAAACCAACTTTCTGCCTTTCAGTTCTGATAAGTCCCTGAATTAATGAAGATTTAAAAATTTTTTTTATGTTCAAGGTTAAGTTTGAATGAGTAGCATTTCACTTTTTCACAGTTTTATGTTGCTCAGAATAGGATGCTGGAGAAGGCATACGAAACATAAGATAGCCTGCTTTTCCCAGTTGTTCTTGGAACCTCAGTGTTTGGCCCAAACCTCAGACTGGGATGCAGACATGTATCCTCTTTATTTTATAGGAATAGAGCAGACACCTCTCAAACCTAAGATCCTGTTTGTCTAAACAGTCTCTTACTGACATATTAAATGGGCTAGAGATTCAGGAGTTTCCGCTGGCAGTGTTAAACAAGCAACTGAAATAAGCTCCATACAAAATCGTTTGGGAATCATGCCGTGATAACCACGCAATCTCACAAATCTGAAGTGTCCATAGTAAACAATAATTTTCAATATTAGGACGTTGTCCATGTGTTTATAGGTATGCACGGGAAGCAGGTTCTGACTGAACAGGGAAGTTAAAAGAACAAGAGAACTTACTGTTAGATTTTGTTTTTCCTCTTCATCCCATCTGGAAGGCCATTTCTGTTCATTTACATGCCCTTGACTGCCAGGAAAGAGAATGCGTTCCATAAAGGCATCGCAAGGTTAACAGATACTACAATCAGGTAATAGATTTCCTAGGATTCCTCAGGTGGCTGGGGCCATGTGTGCGAAAGATGTTCACTATGAAGCTTGGCAGGTTTACGCAGCTCCTGGAGAACTGAGCCTCTCTTAGTTAGCCACCTCATTTCTATGGCCTCACTAAGATTTGCAGAACACTTGAACACTTTTCTTGAACACCCAAGAAAAGCTTGAGAAAACTTTTAAAGGTGATTACTCTGCTCTGAGAAGGAGCAAAGGGATGAGAGGGGACCCAGTGTAGAGAGCACATTTGGAAGAGAGATGCTAGTCATGACTGTTAGCTTCTTCACAGCTGTAGCTTGCGCTTTTTGATTTATTTTATTGAGATGTAATTCACATAGCACCAAATTCACCATTTTAAAGGGTGCAATTCAGTGGGTTTTAATACATTCACAACGTTGTGCAACCATCACCACTAATTCCAGAACATTTCATCCCCCCAGAAAGAAACCACTAGCAGCTTCGTTGGCTCGTATGTAGGCCTCCCTCAAGTACACCACATTATCCAGCCATTTGTTCATTCAACAAACATTTACTGTGCACTTATCAAGCTCCAGGCAGGGGACAATTTACCCCCACCCTTTGCAGCGGAGGCACGAACAGCACAGAGGATCGAGGATTACTTTAAGTCTTTTTTAGGGTTACAGTAAAGCCTGCAGGTGTGAGTTGTGGGAGGTGGAGGTGGGTCATTTATCAGTGGCTCAGTGAGTGTTGGGAGGGAGGAAGTGAGATTGACAGGATGTATAGAGTGAGGTTATATGTTTGTTCTTCACGAAGGTTTGCTCTGCTGCTTAGATTCCTTTTAAAAAGTTCCTGGCTTTGCAGGAGTTGTTACCTCCCCAGAGGAGGTGTTTGCCAGCAAAGCAAGCCCTGTTCATTTTTAGACTCCTACGTCTCTCCTCCACACTTCCTGCCCAGTCCCCGTCCAGCTGCAGGACGTCTTTTCGTCTTTGACAGTCTCCATATTCATTTCTTTCACTTAGTTTTCCTTTGTATATCTTTTCCCATCATTTCTCCCTGTGAATCTCTTTTGCTTTTATCACCTCTTCTTTCTTCTTTCATTTTTCTTCCTTTTTACCATTCTTACCCCTCACCTTAAGATACCTAGCAGGCTGGGGGGGAGAGAGTTGCCATGGAAGGGATTGGTTGGAGGTGAGAAAGAAAGTTTGTCTCCTCTCCAAATGCACTCACATTTAGGGAAAGTGGACTCTGCTTAGCAGCCTCTCCTCTGCTGCATGTCGTTATTTATAATTACATTAAAATAAAATAATATCTTTTAAACTTCTACCATGAACCAGACACAGCACTAAACTCTTTTCAGGCTTTATCTCATTGTATCCTCACAACAATCCAATAAGGCAGGTGCTATAATGGTGTCTAGTTTACAGATGGAAAAGTTGAGCCTTGGGGTGATTAAATCAGTTGTTCAATATGCTAGGGAATGGTGGAAAGTCAGCCAAAGCCATCTCTGTTTGACTGCAGAGCTTAAGTAGTGACTTTATAATGCTTTACTTACTTTCTGGGCTTCTATCCTTCCTCCAGCCCACCTCCCACTGAAGCTAGCTCCCTGCTCTTCCTGACATGAACTCCGCAGTGGAGCTGGCTTCTTTCCAGCTTTAGCGGCCCGGGAATCTCTGGCAGGGGCTCAGCTCTGAGTTCTACGGAGCATTGTAACTGCTGGTGCTAGGGCAATAAAATCTTAACGGTCTCCAGAAAAGGCAGCTGTAAATTCTTCTGAAGTTCCACTTTGGGTGTAAGGGTTCACGCCTCTCTTCCCCCCTCCCCCCCTCTCTTCCCCCTTCTCCCCCTCCCTTTCCCCTTCCCCCTCCCTCCTCCTCCTCCTCCCCCACCTCCACTACCGCCCTGATTTCACGAAAGGGGCCCGGCCTTACAACAAGGGGCAGAAATCCCAGCAGCCTCCAGCTGCAGCCAGGGTTGTGTTTTGTCTAAGAAATGTTCTTTAAAAAAACAAAAAACAAAAATTTTGGAATGAACTTTGTTCAGGATCATGGACACAAAGCTTATGCTTGGGGGGGGGGCAGATGAAAAGGCAGAGGAAAATGGCCAAGGAGGACAACAGAAGAGAACCAAAAAATAACCTTGAACACATAAGGATGTACAGAAGCAAACTGGGAAAACAACACCCAAAGGTTCTGGGATTTCTGCCTCTCTCAATTATTTTCATATCGGTACCTGGGTCCTCATGAGCCAGCTGTGGTCACTCTGAAAGAGTCATTTGGCTGTCTGGAACTGAGCTAGGAAACATATATCGGCAGAGGTCTGAGAGGGAATGAAAGCTCATTTCTTCCTTCAGGGAGCAGGAGAACAGGTCTCAGGACACCCAGGATAGGGGCGGGGGTGGGGGATGCCTGCACAGTAACAGAGGGGCCCCTTTTAGAGTCTCCTTTTGGCCCCTTGACTCACTCACATTGTGACAAAGTGTGAAAGTGGAGCAGGAACTTGAGAAAGTGACCACTGGGACAGACATGGAAGGAGCCATGTGACCGAAGTCCTGCCATCATGGTGTTGCTTTGGTTTCTTGCCCCAAGGACAATCCAAAAGCCTGAGCCTGAGAAGCCGAGGCTCAGATAGAGAATGTAGGTGTGTGTCAAGCACTGAGGAGACCCAGTGGGCCTGGAGCTTTGATAAACACAGCAGAAAGGTTTCATGTGTCCGGTGTGGTAAAACCCAAGATGTGTGTGTCTAAATCATGCTGCTCTCTTAGTTTCTAAACCCCTGTGCATTTCACAGGAAATTAAATGTGTTTGTCAGATTCCTTTACCCTTACCTCACTGAAAGGTTAGGTTCGAGTTGGCTTATGTACCAGAAACTGCTAGGATTTGTTTCTTTAATTAACTTCTAACGTCTGTCTGATCAAAACTGAAGTACCGGCAGGGCCAGCAGGAACTAGGCCTATCCTTTCCCAGCCAGCTGCACAAAGACATGCTTGCTGCAGAAGTGTGTGTGTGTGTGTGTGTGTGTGTGCACGTGCGTGCAAAGGAGAGAGAGTGGACTCCAACTATTTGCTGAATCCCAAATCTCAAATTTGAGTCAAATGTTTAAACACACGGTGGGAAGTTACCTTATTCTCTTTCTTACTTCAGCTGTCATTTTGGAGTGGGGATAGTGTGTGAATTTTTAAATTTTCTTCTGTCTTTTGAAAAGGCCTCCTTGAGGGCAGGACTTGTGTCTTATGCATTTCTGTCCTCTCAGAGCCAAGCAGAGTGCCTGGCACCCAGTAGGTTCTCAGTAATTATTTGTTAAAGGTGACAGGTACAGGACATTAGTATGTCCAAACATGTCCCAAAACATGGACCCTTGGAAATTGACAAAACCACAGAAGCAAGAAGGCCATTCTCTGACCCTTCTGCATGAGACCTAGCCATAAAAGAATTCTCTGACCCATCTTTCCTGAAAGTTGGTCAGAAGACCCTCATGTGACAGATGTCCTGGCCTATCCCTGACAGAAAGGAATAAAGACACAAAGATAACGCCAAGAAGAATCAGGACTAATAGGCCTTGATAAGTTCCTCCAGTTTGTTACTACTAGATTATAACCCTTTTCATCCAATCATACTTCTGCAGGACTGTCTACTCTTCATCAAACCTAAGCATAAAAATACAGTTTTCTCTGATTCTTTGGGTCTTTGTGGAAAATTTTAGTTAAATAAATTCATTAGGCTTTTCTCTTGTTACTCTGTCTTTTGCTATAGAGCTGTCAGCCGCGAACCTTGCAATGGGTGAGGAAAAGATATTACTTCTTCTCCCCTGCAAAGGGAAGTAGAACCTTTAACCTAGCACTTTAGCCACCCGCTTTGGCTCCTACCTGTGCTTCTTTTAGTTCCTAGTAGATATGAAGATACCATTTCTCTTGAAACCTCAAACTTCTCTTTCTTTCCTTTTTTTTTTTATTGATAATTATCTTTTTACAGATGACTTCCAAATTCTTTTGTACCCACCCCTGTAGAGTGCCTGCCTCCGAATCTCCACCTTCTGGCACTGCAGGAATCCTTATTGTGTGAGAAGGGAAGGAAGAAGGGAAGGGCTAACCAGATACCCTGTTGGCATCTCATAGCAATACAGCTGAGATGGCTCTTGTACGACCTTTCCCTGACAGGGCTTCCCCCTTTGGGAAAAGTCTAGGGAAGGAGGCTTAGACTTTTCCGCTCTCATCTGGTGACACAGTTGGCAGTGCAGACTACTGACGTCCTAGGACAAAACAGGGTTGGAGGTACCCTGGGGCCTTGGAATCTTGGGCGGGGCTAGAGGTATGGGGGAGAGAAGGTTTCCTGAGGTCTAGAGGTTTTCAAGATGCTGTCTGTGGCAGGACTTTGCAAACAGTGCTCTTGTACATGGCGTTACCGTTACTGGTGAGATTTCCATCCTTTGGTTGGACACTCCAGGTTGCAGTCCCTCCAACTTTCCCTCCCCCTAATCCCAAACTCACAGTAGTGTGAGTCATCTTTGTCTTAGTTTCCTATATTGAGAGCTAAGTCTGACCTCTTTCTTTACCACCAACTGCTTGACTCTGAGAGTCATATTGCTTTCCAAAGCTCCAGCCTCCAACTCTCACCCAGAGTCGCCTGGAGGGCTTGTAAAAACCCAGGGTGCTGGGTCCCACCTCCAAAGTTTTTGTTCAGCAAGTCTGAGTCGGGGGCCCAGGGTCTTGCATTTCTACCCAGTTCCCAGGTAATGCTGGTGCTACTGGGGACCAAATCAGACCCAGAGGCCCATGAGCACCACTCACCCATGGTCTCCATCAATCAGAGGAAGAGCCACCCTTTATTTGGCTTGCCTCCTGCCTAGCTTTTTAGATGCGTTGTCTCATTTAATCCTTACAACAACCCTATGAGGAATCTACTGCCGTTAGTATTACCATTTTAAAGAGGAGGAAACTGAAGCAGAGAGAGACTATATATCCTGTCCAATGTATGCAATGAAGCCAGGCAGTATGGACTCTGAAGCTTGTGTATTTAATCACCCTGACATACTGGCTTAATGGTCTAGTCTAAGAATATTTCTCTTTTTTTTCCTATGGACTTCTCAGATTATCTACCTTAGAAACTCTGGGCTTTGTGAACAAGATGCCCTTTCATTCTGGACTGCCCCCCCTGTCCAAATTTCTCTTTGCTGCTGGCTAAGTACAGCAAGAGAAAACACACATTTAATCTCCATTAAGACCTTCAGACTTTCTTGGAGAGGAAGTCTAGTCTGACTTGGGAAACAAGCCTGAAGTACTGAACATTTTAAAGAAAAGCAGTTTTATTGCCTTCAGTTACGTATGGTAGTCCAAATGGATGACTAATGGAGCATTTCCAGGAATTCCTCTTAGCCTTTTAAAATAAATAAATATGGCTCATTTGCATACAAGCAACTGTATTAAAAATCAGGGGCTGATTATTTAAGTGCTGGTTAAATTAAAAACGCAGAAGAACTTTACAGCTGACTTTTTAGAGGCTCAGTATGGCTTGAGAACCCATGTTTTGGAACATGCAGCCTTTGGGATCATCCCGTCAGAATAGATGCCTTTCATTTTGCTTCCAGATTCAGGTTTTGGTCTCTCAGGAGAGCTCTCTGCAGAAACCACAAACATGCAACTGCTATGTCAAGGCAAAATGTGATGCATACCAGGCAGGCTAGGATTTGATTTTCAGTAAAGACAGTACAGACATCTTGGTGCTTTGCCTCAGCAGGGGTTCCCACACTTACTGGGAGTTTGTGTAAATTATAGATTTTTCCAGAGATTTTACTCCAGTGTGTCTGGAGGGGGCCAGGGAATCTGCAACATATACTGTCTCAAGTTTTATTTTATTCTTTTTTTTTTTTTCCTTACCAATGTGTTTTGTTTTGCTTTGTTTTTCTAATGTAATTCTAAGGTGGGACGCTTTGAGAAACACTGCCAGGTTGTGGGGAAGGAATGGGGACAGGGAAGGTGAGGATAGGTTTTTAGAGTTGCCCACTGTGGTCCTCAGACACTTCAGGGGTTCCAGCCCTTGCTGGGCATTGGACTCATTTGTAGTTCTATTAAAAAGCACCAATTCCCCAGGCTCTACTCAATACCAATTAAGGCAGAATTTTAGGAGTGGACCTGAACATCAGCATTAAAAAACAAACAGAAAAACAAAACAAGCAAACTCCCCAGGCAATTCCCATGTGTTAAAAACTAGTTAAGACAGTCTGATTTGGAGCAACACAGTCAAGAGTGTATTTAGCTGAGGAGAAAAAGCAGAAAAGCAGAGGTTGGGACATGTTGAACCCATGGCTGGGTGGGTATGTCTTTCCCAAATTAGAATGAACAGTGGATGGAAGACCCTAACTTAGGAAACAGGTGCTTCCCAGCTAGGACAGCCTCAGGCAGCCCTTTTTACGCCTTGATTCGTTCTCTCAGTATCAGGGCCACAGCCCACGGCCCGCTCTTTGGCCATTGGCCTAAGGTAGCTTGGGCAGGCGCCTTGAACTCACTTTCGCTGGGCGGTTTGCCCTCTGTCCTGGGCTGCTCTCTGGCTGCTAAAATCTGGCAGCGGCACAAACCCCTGCATCCCAGCGGTTTCTGAATGATATCCCTTCAGCTTTAGCCCAGGGGCTCTGGCTTTTCTGTTTGTTTTCTTTTTTCTTTCTTATTTAAGAAGCTCAAGAGAACTTAAAAGCAGACCCTTGAAAGTTAAGCATTTCTAATCACATAAAGGTGTCTCTGCAGGGCCTGGGCTGAAGTGGGTTTGTTTGGGGACTTTCATCTTTTGGTGTTTCCCCTGCCTCCTTCAAACAGTCTTTCTGGGCTCTTACCCACCCAGCTTCTCCTTGGACGCCCACCCCCAGCAACTCCAAATTGGGGCCCAGAGGGTAAAGGAGAAGAGGGGGCCGAGGGGGAAGGGAGGAAGCAGTCGGGCCCCATGCTGGGCCCAGGGACACTTTGTGAGAAAGCCCCTCTCCATCTGCAGCCCAGCCCGGTGGGAGTCAATTAATTCTGAATAACCTAAACCGACAGAGGTATTTGCATTCACAACCTGACTGATGACCGTATAAAATTGATTTATGAATTAAAGTGCTTCCCCTCCCTTTATCCCGATTCAGTCTGTAATTGATTATACGTGCTGCAGCGAAATTAAATAAAAGAAAATTAAAAAGAAAAGAAAAAGGAAAGTGGAAAAAAAAGGAGAGGCCCTTGCTCTGCGGTCCGGCATTCTCATGGCTTCCCCGGGATTAGCCATTCTATTCATCACTTATCATTTTTTATTTAAAAAGTTACTTCCCCCTTTGTCTCCACCCCCACCCCCATCTCCGCCATTGCCTGCCTTCTCCTCTCGGGCTTCCTCCCACTGGCTGAAGCTTTGAGGTGTCATCACTTCCCCATAGAGTGAGAAGTGGGGACAGGCAGGGCATCTTCCAGGCAGCACTGTGCCCACAAAAATTCGAGGAGTAAGTGAAGGCATCTTCTGTCTCTGCCTCTTGTGTGTTGGTCTTTCCTTTTGTCTCTTTTCTCAACTGCTCCCCACTCTACATGCACACAATCAAAATTTCCTTGCAGGAAATTCTCTCAAAATACGCTCTCAGCAAGGAATACATTAACTGTTTAATGGCACATTCCTCTTAGCAGAAATTTACCAATGAATACGGTGTTTAGATAAAGGAATAAATCACTAATTGTAAAATCTCAAGTACCTTCTCCCTAAGGCCAGGAAATCTTTCTTAGAAGGAGGAGGGTCTTAAGTAGGGGAGAAGGGGAGCTGAATTCAAACCACCTGGAGAGCATGAGATGAGGCTTTAGAACCAGTCGGGCCAATGTTCTAAAAATTACTGGCTGTGTTTCCTTGTGCAAGTCACTTCACCTCCCTTGCTTTTCACTGACTATTTAAGGTAGACCTAACTGACTAATCCGAGTCAATGTACATAAATCCCTTTCAAGTGTGGCTCAGCAAACATAGCAGGCGCTTTGCAAACATTAGAAATTAGAGCCTTCTTCCTTGCTTATTCTGGCTATGAGACATGGCTGTGCTGACTCAAGAGTTTTCTGGTCACAGGGTGACCAATGGCTTTCTCCCAACTCAAGCCCAGTGCTGCTATTGGAGTAACAAATGGAAAACTGTTCTTCATTGCCAAAGTGGGCTTCTTTACCTTTGTATCCTCAGAGAGCCTGGTACACAAAATACATCATCATTACAATAATCTCACTCAATTCGTCCTCACTGCTTCTTCATCTTTTCTCTTTTCCCTTTTACCTCAGGACTGCCAAGATTTTGTTCCTAGTTCCTGTTACTTCTTTTCCTGCCTCACTTACTGTTTTGAAAAGCTAGATTCCTTCTCTACCCCTTTTACTACTGTCTTTGACAGGTACGGGGTTGACTCCTTTCCTCTAAAGTCCTAGTGTGTAGTTTTGTGGGTAATCCTGTATTAAGTGCTGTTGGCCACATTTCACAGAAAGTTCAACAAAGTAGGCCCTGGCTGGAAGAAGTCCACCGAGTTGACTTGTGGCACGATGCTCCCAGGGTCCATGAGGAGTTCTAACGAGGACAGATCCCAGATCAAGTGAGTGAAGGGTGAACTCCCAAAGAATTGCCACAAGAACACTGAAAATTGAACCCTCTTCAGGGAACGTTCAAGAGATGAGTTATGTAAAGAGAAATTTTTCAGTAGGTGTTGAGGTAGCTCTAAGTGACGGGCTAACCAGCAGAGGAGGCTTTTAAGTGGTTTGGAACCTCCCTTTTCACCATGTCAGGACAGCCAAACGGCCACCTCCTTGAGGTGGGACCAGCCATCTTGAAGCCTCACAAATCTTAGCCTAATCTTGACTGATCCTTACAATTCTTTATTGAAATGCAATAAGGCGAGAAAAATGCATAACCTTTTCCCCGGTACTTTTTTTTTTTTTTTGAAACAGAGTCTCGCTTTGTTGCCCAGGCTAGAGTGAGTGCCCTGGCGTCAGCCTAGCTCACAGCAACCTCAATCTCCTGGGCTCAAGCAATCCTTCTGCCTCAGCCTCCCAAGTAGCTGGGACTATAGGCATGCGCCACCATGCTCGGCTAATTTTTTCTATATATATTACTTGGCCAATTAATTTCTTTCAATTTATAGTAGAGATGGGATCTCACTCTCGCTCAGGCTGGTTTTGAACTCCTGACCTCGAGCAATCCGCCCGCCTCAGCCTCCCAGAGTGCTAGGATTACAGGCGTGAGCCACTGCGCCCGGCCTTTTCCCGGTTCTTTACTGTGTGGGATCATTGGGGTGACTGGAAAGCCCAAGAACAGGTTGTGAGAGGGTCCAGGTTCTGAGATGCTGGGGTACTGAGTACCGGGGCACTGAATACTGGGTACAGAAGCACCATAGAGTATGTAGGAAGGAAGTTCCCGAGAGTGAAGCCTGAGGAAACAGACCACTTCTGTAGTTTTTCTAGGGGAAGGCCTCACATTTATAAGGAAAAAAAATACATTTTAAGTGTATGTAGAGGTCAAGGGGACAGCAAATTAACATGGAGAAGGAACCAGTAGAAGAATGATTAAGTGAATAGTTCTTACAACCTCTCTTTTTAAATGGAACAAAGAACTTATTGAATGTTTCCCTGAGGCTGAGCAGGGTTTAAAAACACACAGGTGGAAATGTATTAAGGGTGGGGTGTTAAGTATAGTATCTAGCTAGTTGGGTGTTATGAACTGAATGTTTGCTTGTGTTCCCCCCAAATCCATATGTTGAAATCCTAACTCCTAATGTGGAGGTGGGTTCTTTGGAAGGTGATTAGGTCATGAGGATAGAGCCCTCATGATGGGATTAGTACTTTATTTATTTATTTATTTATTTTTTGGAGTCTCACTCTTGTTGCCCCGGCTAGAGTGCCGTGGCATCAGCCTAGCTCACAGCAACCTCAAACTCCTAGGCTCAAGCGATCCTCCTGCTTCAGCCTCCCGAGTAGCTGGGACTACAGGCATGAGCCACCATGCCCGGCTAATTTTTTCTATATATTTTTAGTTGGCCAATTAATTTCTTTGTATTTCTAGTAGAGACGGGGTCTCACTCTTGCTCAGACTGGTTTCCAACTCCTGACCTCAAGCAATCTGCCTGCCTCAGCCTCCCAGAGTGCTAGGATTACAGGAGTGAGCCACCACGCCCTGCCAGGATTAGTACTTTATAAGAAGAAAGACAAGAGAGAAATTCTCTCTCTTGGCTTTGTGAGGATACAACCAGAAGATGGCCATCTGCAAACCAGGAAGGAAGCCTTCGCCGGACACCAAATCTGCTGGCACCTTGACCTTGGACTTTCCAGACTCCAGAACTGTGAAGAATAAAGGTTTGTTGCTTAAGCCACCCAGTCCATGGTGTTCTGTTAGAGCAGCTCAAACTGACCAAGACACCGGGGATTGGCTTCAGAAGACAAAAGCTATCTATAGCTTGTGGCTGGAAATGGCAGTTCCAAATGGCTTCTAGGGTAGAAGTCCAAGTTCCATGGGCCAGAGGTCCTAGTGGGACTGGCCCCTCTGGGCAAGCTGAGACTATCTCTCCACAATGGTGGTGTCTTAGAGTTCCTCACCTTGCCCTGGTCTGGGATTGGCCATTAGGCAATTTGAAAATAACTATGACCTTAACCTCTGCCATGTTAAGCTTATAGGAGTATCAAGAGCAGTTGTAAGGAAACAGTTACCAGAGCCTTGGAGCTAGCCAGTCAATAAGCCAGTGTCGGGGCAAGTGTGGGGGCATAGATTCTGAGAAGCTTTATCTGTTGCTTAACTTCAAAATGAGAAAGCCCTGCAGCACAAATGCTAGAACTTGGCCCTCAATAGGTCAATGGATAAACAAACTGTGGTTCATCCATACAACAGAATATGATATAGTGATAAAAGGTAATTAGCTAGCAAGCCAGGAAAAGACATGGAGGAAGCTTAAACTCATACTGCTAAGTGAAAGAAGCCAATCTGAAGATGCTACATACTATACAACTGTGCGACATTCCAACTATATGACATTGTGGAAAAGGCAAAATTATGAAGACAGTAAAAAGATCAGTGACTGCCCGAGATTCAAGGAGAAGGACAAATGAATCAGTGGATCTTAGGCAATATTTGAAGTAGTGAAGGTATTGTTTAATACTGTAATGGTAGATGCATTTTATTATACATTTGTCAAAATCCACAGAATGTATAATACAAAGAGTAAACCCTAATGCTAACTACAGACTTTAGTTAATAATAATGTAACAATATTGGCTTATCCATTATAACACATATATCACACTAATACAAGATGTTAAAATTAATAATAGGAGAAACTGTGGGGAGAAGGAGGTGAGCAAATGGGGAAAAAGAGAGGGTATATGAGAACTCTGTACTTTTTGTTCAATTTTTCTGTAAACCTAAAACTACTCTAAAAATAAAGTCTATTCATTTAAGAAAAGAGAAAAAGATCCTTATGCCTCAACCTTCCGAGTAGCTGGGACTATAGGTATGTGCCACCAAATCTGTCTAATTTTTTTTGTTTTAGAGATGGAATCTAGATATGTTACCCTGGCTGGTCTTAAACTCCTGGGCTCAGGCAATCCTCCCACCTCAGCCTTCCATAGTGGTGGGTTTACAAGCATAAATCACCATACCCAGCCTCAGAAAAAAATTTTCTTTCATCATTGTTAACTGTTTGTTGGAAAGATCCTACGTAAGTGCCAATTTATTTTATCATTCTTCGTAAGAGGGCAGAAATGATTTCTGAATGTGTGAAAGCAGCTTGCTAATACGAGTATACCTCATTTTATTGTGTTTCACTTTATTACACTTCACAGATATTTTTTTTTACAAACTGAAGGTTTGTGGCAACCCTACACTGAGCAAATCTATTGGTGACATTTTTTTAATGTCGCAGGCTCACATTGTGTCTCTGTGTCACATTTTGGTAATTCTCACAATATTTCAAACTTTTTCATGATTATTATACCTGTTATGGTGATCTGTGATCAGTGATCTTTCATGCTACTATTGTAGTTGTTCTGAGATGCTACAAACTGTGCCCATATAAGACGGCCAACTTCATTGATAAGTGTGTATTCTAACTGCTCAACTGAAGGCCATCTCCCCATCTCTTTCCCTCTCCTCAGGCTTCCCTGAGACACAACAATATTGAAATTAGACCAGTTAATAATGCCACAATGGCCTTTAAGTGTTCAAGTGAAAGGAAGAGTCACACATCTCTCACTTTAAATCAAAAGCTAGAAATAATTAAGCTTCGTGAGGAACACGTGCCAAAAGCCAAGATAGGTTGAAACCTAGGCCTCTCGTGTCAAACAGTTTGCCAAGTTGTAAATGCAAAGGAAAAATTCTGGAAGGAAATTAAAAGTGCTGCTCCAGTGAGCACACAAATGATAAGAAAGCAAAACAACTTTATTGCTGAAGTGGAGAAGGTTTTAGTCTGGTTAGAAGATCAAACGAGCCACAACATCCCCTTAAAGCCAAAATCTAGGCCCTAACTCTTTTCAATTATGTGAAGGCTAAGAGAGGTGAGGAAGCTGCAGGAGAAAAATTGGCAGCTAGCAGAGAGATTGGCACGTGAGGCTTAAGGGAAGAAGCTGTCTCCATAACATAAAAGTACAAGGCGAAACAGCAAGTGCTGATGTAGAAGCTGCAGCATGTTACCCAGAAGATCTAGCTAAGATAACTGATGAAGGTGGCTACACTAAACAACAGATTTTCAGTGGATATGACACAGTCTTCTATTGAAAGAAGGTGCCATCTAGGACTTTCATAGCTAGAGAGGAGAAGTCAATGCCCGGCTTCAAAGCTTCAAAAGACAAGCTGGCTCTCTTGTTAGAGGCTAAAGAACCTGGTGACTTTAAGTGGAAGCCAATGCTTGTTTACCACTCTGAAAAATCCTAGGACCCTTAAAAATTATGTTAAATCTACCCTGCCTGTGCTCTATTAATGGAACAACAAAGCTTGGACAGTAGCACATCTGTTCACAGCTTGGTTTACTGATTATTTGAAGCTCACTATTGAGAACTACTACTCAGAAAGAAAAGATTTCTTTCAAAATATTGCTGCTCACTCACAATTCACCTGGTCATCCAAGAGCTCTGCTGGATATGTACAAGGTGATTAATGTTTTCATGTCTGCTAACACGACTTCCATTCTGAAGCCCATGGATCAATGAGTCATTTGGACTTTCAAGTCTTATTATTTAAGAAATACATTCTGCAGGCTGGGCGTGGTGGCTTATGCCTATAATACCAGCACTTTGGGAGGCCAACGGAGATTGCTTGAGCCCAGGAGTTTGAGACCAGCCTGAGCAATATATCTAGACCTCACCTCTTAAAAAAAAAATTTAGACAGCTATGGTCACAGATACCTATAGCCCCAGGTACTTGGGAGGCTGAGGCAGAAGGATTGCTTGAACCCAGGAGTTTGAGGCTGCAGTGAGCAATGAGCAATGCCATTGCATTCTAGCCCAGGCAACAAAGAAAGACCTTGTCAAAACAAAACAAAACAAAACACAAAAAAAAAGAAATATATTTCATAAAGCTATATCTGCCACAGATAGTGATTCCTCCAATGGATCTTGGCAAAGTAAATTAAAAATCTGGAAAGGATTCACCATTCTATATGCCATTAAGAATCTTTGTGATTCATGACAAGAGGTCAAAATATAAACATTAATAGGAGTTTAGAAGAAGTTGATCTCAACTTTCATGAAAGACTTTGAAGGACTTAAGACTTCAGTAGAGGAAGTAACTGCAGCTAAGGTGGAAATAGCAAGAGAGCTAGAATTAGAAATGGAGCCTGAAGATGTGATTAAGCTGCTGCAATCTTATGATAAAACTTGAATGAATAAGGAGTTGCTGCTTATGGATGAACAAAGAAAATGGTTTTTTTGAGAACGAATCTACTCCTGATGAAGATGCTGTAAACACTGTTGAAATGACAGCAAAGGATCTAGAACATTGCATAAACTTAGTTCATAAAGCAGCAGCAGGGTTTGAGAGGATTGACTCCGATTTTGAAAGAAGTTCTACTGTGAGTAAAATGCCATCCAATAGCACCTACATGCTACATGAAATCTTTTCCACATGCTACAGGGAAATCTTTTGTGAAAAAATGAGTCAATCAATGTGGCCAACTTCATTGTTATTTTAAGAAATTGCCACAGCCACTTGGACCTTCAGCAACCACTGCTCTGATCAATATCAGCTGTCAACATCTAATTAAGATCCTCCACCAGCAAAATACTATGACTTCCTGAAGGCTCAGATGATCGCTAGCATTTTTTTTTAGCAATAAAGTATTTTTAAATTAAGGTATGTACATTGTCTTTTTAGACATAATGCTATTGTACACAATAGACTATAGTATAGTATAAACATAACTTTTATATGCAGTGGGAAACCAAAAAATTCATGTGACTTGCTTTATTGTGATATTCACTTTGCTGCAGTGGTCTGGAACTGGACCTGCAATATTTCTGAGGTATGTGTGTATATAGAAAAATATAGAGAGTGAAATGGTAACACTGTTGGGCCCCAACCCAAGCTCAGGACAGCTCTATGGACTGCTCCTACAAGCAGAAATTCATCCTCTTTAAACAATGACTCCTTCAGAGCCTTCAGGGACAAAGAGGATGAAAGGCCAAAGCTCATACCTATGGTATGAGGGGCAGTCTGCAGAGAATAGATGAAGAGTTGTAGAGACCATAAAAATGAGGTCCTGGAATCAGTTTTGTCATAGTAGTCCAATCAAACATTCCTGGGAAGTCACCCAGCCGCAGTTGATTCCTTTCTTTTAGCATGTTCACCTCTGGTGTCCCAGAAGTGTACTTTCCATTCTCAGTACAGACGTTTTTCCTGGACTCTTCTCTACAAATGCTGCAGAGAATGGGTCTTCTTTGGTTTACAGGAAACTCAGTCTTACTTCTGGGATGTATGTAACCTTAGCCTCTTCCAAAATTCTAGATGGTTTTCTTCATATGGTCTCACTGCCATAGAGGGGCCTAAACCTGATTCCGCCTCTTCTCTGCTGCTGCCTGAGCTTCTGACCTAAGATTATCTTTCTACATGTCAGCATCTGGCCCAGTCCAGACCAACTTTTCTATTACTGCTGTAATATTATATTTTGTTTACTTGGCCCAGTTTCCCAATCAATTCAGTGCTCTTGTACTTAGCAATCACACTGAAGGGAAATATGGCATTTATATATAGTGCTCTCCCTAATTCAGCTCAACAAATTTGTCTAACTTACAAAACCAGGCTCTGCAGAATCTGTAAAGAAAAACAATAACCCTTTTCTTTGGAACTTGGTTCTGAAGCTAAGATATGCATAAGGCAAATGAATAGAGAACAATTCCAAGCCAAGATAACAAACAAGGGCTTGGCAGTGAGAAAGGAATAGATACCTGTGGGAAAGACTAATGGTGAAGACTTTTGGGAAAAACTCATGGGGAAAACAGATTCCTGTTTGAGTCTCAGGGAGAAAACATGGTAAAATAATAGAACAAACCCAGGAAAAAAGCAACAACATAAGTAAAAAGTAAACCGATAGCAAAAAATTTCAACCAACTCCATTTTTTTTCAGTTCAGTTATTCAATATACTTTTCCCACTTTATTCAATCATGCACGTTTGGGGGCGATTTTAGAATACCTCCTATATTATCCTCTCCTTCTTTTATTTTGCTTTAACTTCTGGTGGTGTTGGAACATGAAATTAACAGAATAAAAACAAAAAACAGGAAGTCTGAGAGTAAAGTTGCCAAATATAACTAATGAAGCCTCAAATGAGAAGTCATAGTGTTCAGGGTTCAGGACAGACTGGAAAGAGAGGTTCAGGGGAGGAAAAGGAAGAAGAAAACCCACGCTGAGTATACTTTGAAAGATAAGTCTCTTTCAATTCTGTGAATGAGCAGCCATCAGAAAACTTGATGCCTGGCTATAACCTGTTACGGTTAGGAAACAAACATGTACTCAGAACACTGTTTATGTCATTAATAGTCTCTTTTTGGATAAGGGAGATAATAATACCTCAAAGAGTATTGTGATAGTTAGATAATTAATACATATAAAGCATTTAGAACAGTGCTTGGCACATAGTAAGTACTACAGAAGATGGACTTTTATGATTCATATATAATAAACACACACAAAAGGTTAAGAAAGCAAACAGAAACCCAGTCACTCTTAACATTTGGTTGGTATATTATTTTTAAGTAACCACATATTTTCTCTTTCCAAAATAAATGATATCTAGGATGGGAATGAGACAGGTTAAATGAATGTTAGTCTGGGTTTAATAACGAATCTATGTTTTTGTTCAAATGAAGAAATAAACCTTAATAATTACATCAAAATGACCTTTGATTGCCTGATATTAAGATGTTCAAAACGGCAAATGTTCAGTCTATTTAAAATTACTGCCTTTTTTTTCTGATTGAAGGATGGCTTAAGGGGATAAACCAATCTCATTAGAAATAAGAGGGACTTGACCCATTAGACGAACCCTCTTCCAACCATAAGTCAACGTTCCAAACCTGCCTGAAGAGCAAATTGACCAGTTCCTTGAATTTCCCTGGAAATGTGGCTCCCAGTCCCTGCGCCACACCAAGGCTTCCTTCTTGGTCTGGTGGGGGATGCCCTTGCCATGGACTGACCCCTGCCAGTCTAACCACACAATGGCAGATGCAGGGAGAGAGAAGGCGTCCCTCCTGCTGCTCCTCCAAGGCTGTGCATTCGGTGGAGGAAAAGAAGAGCTGGCTGGAGAGGAACATCCCAGCAACTGCCTTATTTGCTTCCATGAAACTGCAAAGTAGACACAAACAATATCTCAGCTGCCTGAATAATGGCTCTTCTCACTCCTTCCAGCTTTCAGCATCCATGAGTCCAACAGATTGTGTTTCTGAGGACAGCCCTGTGGACTTCAGTTCCTCATGGTTACCTTGGAACGAGGGGGAGCCTTCACATCACATTTCAATCCCCACTCTTCTTTTAAAAGGACACATTTTGGGTCTCCAAAATTATTTTTCTCAAAGTCCAGGAAGTTTGTTTATCTGATTTCCTAGACATATTTCCCATGGATTCAGAGGCAAATCTTTCATAAAACAATGCTGGATAACACAGCAGCAACTTGGAGAGCAAAGAATCCTAAAGAGTCCATACCACTGCATGGGAGAAATTCATCTCTGCAAAAGGTGATGAAAGATTTGAGTTGAAGAGCAATTTTAGGGAAAAGTAGGCTTCTAAGAAAAATGAGCAAAAAATGTATCCTTAATATTAAAAAGCCAAAATTAATTTGGAAAGTTTTTGTGGGCATGAGAAGTTGAATATTTATGCAAATATTATTTTTGAAATGAAGAATAAATGTAGAAAGGCAGGGCCAATGATGAAAGAAATGAAAATCAGGGCCCTAAGTTTATAGGTACCTTTTAAACAAGTCTGATTTTGAAAAACAAGTTGGAATTCTTAAAAATTATTGCAAAATTTACAACTTCATGTGATAAGCATAGCAGAGGTAACTTGTGTTTATTCTGAGTATCTTTACTATTTAAAGACTACATTCTCTATAGGTATGAATTTTTAAAATGTAAAAATTCTTTGGAAGATAATTGACTATGAGTGTGTGGTGAGTCATTCTTCAAGGTGTGATAACAGCATATCTTTTTCCAATTTTGTTTTTTCACATAAACAGTTTTAGTGTGTAAATATCATCATTAATAGAAGGAAAAACACGTCCCCTTTTATAAAAAAAACATGAGATTGCTCAATACATAAAATCCGCTATAACATTAAAATTGGATTTCAACTCTGAGGATGAAGTTGTAAGAAGTTGGCCACTTTGATTCTGAAGGGGGCTTTTGTAGTAGTTTTCTGAACCCCTGGAATAAAGAAGGTTGATTTGCGATGGAATCTCCAGAGCCTGCAGTCATATATTACAATATGTTGTAAATCCAGAGGGTACAATATAGATTTCACAGGGGGCCCTGGGGTTAATTGAAATTCCATCTGTTTCTTCTGTGTGGCAGACATAGTATCCTGGGATATTAGCTCAGGATAAGATATAAGATTTATAATTTTTTCCTTTCAGGCTAGAGTAGTAGTTTGCCTAAATCTGCTCCTCCCTACTTCTACCTCCTACCTTCAATTAAAGAAAAAGAAAGTTTAAAAGACAGCCTTTATTTTCTCCACAGCTGCCCCCAGGCAGCCCCCCCCTTCCTTCCAGTGCATGCCGGGTAATGCTGTGTATTCTTAGACTCCCAATGGCTCCCATTACTGTCAATTAGTTACGGAATGCTACAGGGATTCATGCCTGACAGCTCGGGCAAAGGCAGGAGAAATGGGCTCAGTAGGGAGCGAGGGGCCTGATTCTTTTTTGTCCACAAGAAATACCTTTCTCAGCAAGGCTTTTAATGGCCTTCCCTTCTTTCTTTCCCTCTGCCCAGCCGCCCCCCACGATCCCAACCCACACTATATATGCACACACTCATATATTCATACACTGACGTGTTTGTGTGAATAACACACAGGACTGTGAGAACTCCCTGAGCAGGGAGCTCTGAAATGTCCTTATAACCTCTGAACATAACAGAGCTTTAAAATTCCAACTCTATCTTTGCTAGAATCTGATTCCTAACTCCCTCTCTTCAGGAGGTTTCTTGTTACTAAGTGCCTCCTTTGCCTCTGGCTTATTGGTATATTTTCCTTCTGCTGCTCTCCTCCCTCCAAAGAAGAAACACCCTCCCTTTGATCACAGACCCTGGGTGGGGAGCTCACTGCACTGGTGCTGGCCAGGGCCTTGGGCAGTGAATTGTGGTTGGCCATCCCCTACCATTCCCATGTCTTTCTGACGTCTTTCTCTGCCTCCTGCTTTTTCTCTTCTCTACTTTCCAACATTCCCCCCTTCCTCCCCCTATTCATGCCTAGATCATTCTATTTACTCCAGAGACTTGAGGCCAAGGGTTTTGTTTTATTCATCTTTTTTCTATCTCTCTCCCCTTCCTTATCCACCCCAAATATTTATCATAACAGGACCTGCCTCTTGACCTTCACACTTGCTGTCCCTGTTGCCTGGAGCACTTGTCCTAGATATTTGAATAGCTGCCTCCTTGTCATCATCTATACCTGAGCTCAAGGGCCCCAAGAGTTCTTCCCTCACTTCTCAAGTGAAAGGGGTCACAACTCATACCCAGTTGTTCTTTCCTGATAATCTATTTTATTCTCTTTAGAGCCCAACTCATTATCAGAAATAGAATTATTTATCTCTATGTCTACATGCTTTTTGACTATTTCTCCCATTAGAATGAGTCTTGATTTGAGTCTTGAAGACTTTGTTTTGTTCACCGAAGTATCTGTACTCCATAGAATAGCACCTGGCATGAGAAGGAGCTCAATAATATTTGTTGAAAATAAATAAAAATATTAATGCCATTGGTTGTTCTCAGGGTTACAAGGAACCTAGTATCACACCAAAATGGTTTGCCTGTTTCTGGTCTGCTGTCTTTGCTCTTTTATATGATTGCTAGGCTTTTCTTACAATCCCAAACAAAGATATAGTTAGAAAAAGCCTGATAGGAAAATAACAGATTCTAATAGAAAATAAAAACTGCAATGCTTAAAGTAATTATAATTCTCCAGTTTAGGTTTGAGAAAGATGACAGAGTAAAGACAATAGAAAATGACATAGTAGGAAAAAAAAACAACCAAAATACCATCTGGGGCAATTCATGCCTGTGTTATACATAGTTACAGTTTCTTCCTTCCCTGGAGCCTGGCCTAGTGCAGGATGTGGAAAGGAGTCACCCCAGGACAGTAGCAGAGGGACACTCCCAACCTGTCTCATCCAGGTACTTGTAGGTAGGCAAGGGAGAGGTCTAGGAAGAGGGCAACGTTCTGAAAACACTGAGGGCTAGAGGGTGGAATATGAATCTTGGAGGAATATCCTGCGCACAAAGGTAAATCTGCAGGCATATATTTCAGGGCCCTTGCTGTCTGGGGCATTATTGGGAGAACACTGCCTGCAAACTGCAGCTACTTCATATTGTCAATCCACAGCAGCCACCAGCTTTAAGATTCCTACAGAATCATCAGGCTTCATATTAATGCCATCTGGGATGAATTTCCAATGCTGCCTTGTTACCAAATCTGCCTTACTTCAGTGCTTTTCAAACTTTAATGAGCATGTGAATTACCTGGCAAAATTGTTAAAATGCTGACTCTGAGGAGGGTCCTGATGCTGCATTTCTAACAAGCTCCCAGGTGATGCTGTTGTTGCTGATCTACCTGCACAGAGTAGCAAGACATCACTTCACTATCTTGGCCAGAAATGCACAGAACTTTGTAAAGATGGATTGACTCTAACCTGAATTAAAGAAGCACAAATTCCATTAATAAATATTTTGGTTCCACATATAAGGAAAAAAGATGTATTTATATCTATCTTGAATCTTTCCTTTTTGGCAAATGAGTGTAGGAGGTGCTTGAAATATAAATTAATTCATGACCTAGATACACTAAAGCTGTTAATCTAGTGTAAATTTCTATTTTTTCCCATTCCACGTACTTCTTAAATCAGATCTTATCATAAAGTTCCTCTCTTTCTTTCTTTCTTCCTTTCTTTTTCTTTCCTCTTCCTCCTCCTTCTTCTTCCTCCTTCTCTTCCTCCCCCTCTCCCTCCCCTTCCCCTTCCCCTTCCCCTTCCCCTTCCCCTTCCCCTTCTCCTTCTCCTTCTCCTTCTCCTTCTCCTTCTCCTTCTCCTTCTCCTTCTCCTTCTCCTTCTCCTTCTCCTTCTCCTTCTCCTTCTCCTTCTCCTTCTTCTTCTGGAGTCACTTCAGCATGAAGAAAGAAACTAGCCATTGTGCGATATATGAGGTTTGGAAGAGAATACAACTTCTTGTCTACCTTGCTTTCCCTTTTCTGATTTGCCAAAGAAAAGGCAAAATGTAATGAGGTGAGGTACACACAATTTCATAGAGCTACGGTTTGAATGTTTATTCTTTCCAAAACTCAGGTTAAAATTAAATTGCCATTGTAACAATATTAAGAGGCGGGATCTTTAAGAGGTGATTAGGCCACAAGAGCTCTGCCCTCATGGGTGGGATTAATGCTGTTATAAGGGGTTAGTTGGTCCTCTTCTCTTTTTGCCTTCTACCATGTGATATCTTCTGCTATGTTATGATGCAACAGGAAGGCCTTCTCAAAATGCCCACACCTTGATATTTCCCACCCTGCAGAACTGTGAGCCAAATAAATATATGTTCAGTACAAATTACCCATTCCGTGGTATTCTGTTACAGCAGCACAAATGGACTAAAACATATAGGTTGCCAATAAACAAGATTTTGTTTGGAAAAAAGAACAACAAAATATCCATACCTGCATGTAGTTAATCCTGCCCAAGGTGTTTACTCTCAGAAACACATGGGCTTGGGAAGCAATTTACAGAGGCAACTTGTATTTATAAATTTATAGAAACTCAGAAGAGAAGAGAGAACATATACTAAGTCTGAGCTAGATGCCAGTGGTGGTCCAGATCCGAAAGGAGCAAACATCTAGTTAGAAAGATAACAGAAGAAAAATTAAGCAATAATTTAACAAACAAAATGTAATTTACATAATTTCATAAACTCCAGGGAGTTTTTGGGAAGACAAGATTAACTTAGATTGAGATGGTGAAGGAGTTTTTCTGAAAGGTAGGGTTTGAGCTGGATTTGAAGGAAGGTTAGCCCAAAAGATAAGGGAATATGAGGGGAAAATGTACCAGGTGGGTAGAAGGACGAGAACATAAAGTGTTTGGGAACTTAAGGCAAATAAATAGAGGAAGAAACGGTGGGAACAACAAAGTTTGGATTAGATTAAGGAAGGTCTTGAATATTCGGCTAAGAAGTTTGAAGTTGATTCTGTAAATAATGGAGAACTACTGGATGTTTTGAGTCGGAGAGTACATTTTAACAAAAGTATTTTAACAGATTAATTTAAATAGTCCATGTGTGGGAGATAAAGGCCAGAATTAGGGTAGTGGCAGTGGGAAATGAATAGATGGGATAGAGAGCAGCTATAAAGGAATCAGATTTTCTTGACTGGAGGAATGTTGTAATTAATGGTTGGGTAGAGACCTTGAGCGTTGAAGCTAGTGGAAGAAAATGAGAAGTTTTTTGGAGCAAATAAATTCAATTTGAGATATATGAAGTTTTAAAGAATAGTAGGTCAGACAAGCAGAAAAATCCTATAGATAACTGGAAGCTTACAGGTGGTCATACCTGAAGCTATGGGAGGAGTGAAAGTTGTCTGTAAGGATGCATATCCAGAGACTGAATTTTGGGAAGTCCTGGAGGGAGAAATAGTAGCACCAGAAGAAACAGAGGCACACAGAGTATTAAAGAGCTAAAGCAAGAGGGGTGACAGGACCAGGCAATGGCGCACAGTAGCAAAGGCTGCAGAGAAATCACTGCCTCTCAAAGGATATGGGAGCCTTTTCCAGTGTGGACAACACAAAGTAGAGGGTGGAAACCAGATGACAAATGTTTAAGGAGCAAGCAAGTCATAACAAAGTTAGAACTTATGGATTTCTCTTTAGGAAAGAGATAAAATAGGATGAAAACTGGAGGTAAAGCGGAAGCATGGAAACTGTTCAGACCAACCATAGTGTTAGGAAATTGGCAAAAGGTGAATAAAAAGCATGGCTAAACAGCAGTTGAGATGAGCATGAATTTGTCAAGCCAGCACAAACACAGACCCAAAGACAGCAGACAGTGGGCATGACTAAGGGGTGTGGAACCAACACAACAGAGTGGGGAAAACAAAGTGGGCATGTTGATGAAGGCAGAGCTGAAGTGGCTGTTTAGTGAGTCCACATGAGGTTAACACGTGTCAACTAGAGAATCCAGACACTAACAAACAGAGGATGATTAAGAATGGTGACCAAGAACAGCTGAGAGACTATTTCCAACCCTGAGCATTCCAATTTAAAAGGCGCTTACTGTTAATCAACCAAAGGATGATAACTTACAGAGCATCCTGTCAGCACTGGGTGTGAGCAAGTCACAATAAAGAAGTACAAAGCAGGGTTCCTGCCCTTTGGGGAGCGTTAGTGTAGTCAAGGAGGGGAGATAAGCCCATCTGAACCATGTGAGAGCACCTACTTCATGCATTAGAAATACCACTTTAACACTGGCAAGAGCTAGTTGGAGCAAAGCTGGTTAAGAGCTGCCAGGGTGACAGAACAGGAGTTGTCCCTTCTCCTGCCTTCTTTATATCCTCCCCAATCCTCACAGCCAAACCACTCAGCTGCATCTTCAAGAGACTGGAAATGGAGCCAAGGAAACACTAACTGTGATTTCTTTGTTATATGAGGGAGACCTGAAATTTACACCCATCTCCCTGCTCAGAAAAATATGAAAGCAATACTCATCTTCCTTCTGTGCCTGGTGTGGGGTGCTTCGCTCAGCACAGCAGACTGCATGAGGAGAAAGCGACAAGATTTGTGAGAGGTGAAAAGAAGTTTGGAGTCCTTGATGCAGTGGCAATAAGCCATGAGCCACCCCATAGCTCATTGATATTGGGTACATAACCAACCCTCAGGAGCCTTCCTATGGCTATGGGGCAGTCTGCTTCTAGATTCCCCCTCACTCCTATCCCCATTCCTGGGGGCTCCCCCAGGTCAGCACATGCTGTTCAGATCATTCAGGCTGGGGAGGAATTCTGGCTCTTCCCCTTACCAGGTGTGTGACCTTGAGCAAGTTGCTTGAGATAACTGAGTCTCATTTCCCCCTACAGTGCAGTAATAATCCTTGCAGGAAAAGTGCCTGGCACTAAGCCACTGCTTGGTGTTATTATCATTTTCAGTTACTCTTACCTTCCCCTTATCTTTACTTCTTGGTAATGAAAATGATTATTTCTTCTTTTCCTTTTTTTCCATCCAGTCACAATGTTTGGTAGCACAGATAAATTTGGCTCAAGTAATCAACCATTTATTTGCTCAGCATAGCACAAGTGACTGTTTATTTGATTAATTTCCCTCTGATCCAACTAAAGGAAAACACTTTCCTTAGTCTTGAGACTTTCAAATGGAGGTGTACATCAAGATCAATCTCTCTTCTCTCTCTCTCTCTCTCTCTCTCTCTCTCTCTCTCTCTCTCTCTCTCTCTCTCTCACTCACACACACACACACACACACACACACACACACACACACACACTCTGAGCCTCATTCACAGCTACTGAATCAGAATCTTGGGGTGGTGAGGCCTGGAATCTGTCTTTAAAAGCTTCCAACCCTGGTTAAGAATGCTGCACCTATTCAAACTACAGGCACCCTATGAGAATACATAACAATATTGTTTGAAAAACAGACTAATTATTTTCTATCAAGCTGAGTAAGTTCAGAGCCTCTGGCTGCTTCAATCACAGACTTAGGAGCAAATTGAAAAGGATTTGTCCAATTGTGGACTTACCATTTCAGAGAAGTCCACCACCCCCCAAAATTTTTGTTTGTACTTTTTAATACACTTAAACAGTCTGAAGTTCAAACTCGGGCTTATTCTAATCTTTTATTTTTGCTTTTTATTGAGGGGGGAGGGAGGGTTGCAAATCGCCATCACTCCATCATGGGTCTCCGCTTTACCTGTCATCATATGACTCATGTCTTCCTAAAAAGAGTCAAGAATCTCCTCCCCCTTCTACCTCCCTGAGTTTCCGAGGCATCCGCGAAGGAGGGAGGAGGGGTGCACACCGGAGGAGAAGGGATGAGGGCCGCGTGTGCGGACGGGGGAGAGAGGCAGAGGGTGGTGGCTGGTGGCGGGAGCGAATGTCCCACGAGTACCGGGCTGGCGTGCCGGCGGAAAATCCAGCAAACGTGCGCCGAGGAAGTAACTTCTCAGACGTTTCGTACGTCTGGCTCTCTGTCCCGCACTTGTAGGGTGTATGTGTGTGTGTGTCGGGGGTGGGGTGGCTGTATACTTAGAGTTGAAAATAAAAAAGCTCCCTCTATTGACTGCTGAAAGGCTGAGATAAAGAGAACCACATGGGACTCATTGTGAGCAAGGAGAGCGCAGGAGCCCGCCCCGCTTTCCCATTGTCCCGCTATTCTCCTCCGCGCCCTGCCCCTCCCACCTCAAATGTCCCCAGCCCCCACCCACAACCCAAAGACCCTCTTTTCAAGCTCTCGCTACCGAGGCCCCCTCAACGGAGCTCAAGACCTCCATTCAGAGTCACTGGTTTGGCTAAAATCCCTTATTCACCCCCACCCACCCCCCGTCCCCATCAGCTGAGCCTCGGTTCAGACCTCACAAAACCAAACCAAACCGGCCGGTATAATTGATGGTGACTGCGGAGGACGTCCCCCGCCCCCCGGGGCTCCTGTCCCCCCCCCCCCCCCACCACCGGGACGGCGCGGTTGGCCGGCGCGCGCCCTTATGACTGCGCCCCTGTCACATTTGTCCCCTTTCATGGCCGAGCTGCACTGGTGTCGGAGGCAACCCACGCATCTTTGGACGTCTTGGCCTTCCTGTCTGCTGGGGGCCGATGACGGTGGTGGCAGCAGCAGTGGTGGCTCCTGCATCCCAGATGGAGCCCCCAGCGCAGGAACGAGGGGGAAGAAGAGAACAAAACCCCGAACAAGAGGACTAGAGAGGAAAGAGAACAACATTGTAACTTGTTTGTGACCCAATGGGAAGGCGGCAAGGGGAGGAGGGTGCTAATGAGTTTGATGACAGTTGTGTTTAAGAGAATTTTATTTCCCAGTGAGGGTGCAAGGAGAGTAGCTTTGTTATGACACCTTGGCTAAACTTCATTTTCAAATGTTCGCAAAATCTTAGGAAAATGAGAGAGGGGGAGAGTGAGAAAGAGTAAACCCAGAGAGATTCAGAGAGAAATAGCAACAAAGAGAGAAAAGGGGGGAAAAAACCCACCTTACTTTTTGGTGTTCTTAACGAAACAAATAATTGAAACGAGCCAATAGATTTGGCAAAGGTCTCTTGTGCCTTTTTTAAATATAAAGCTTAAGAAATGTCACCAGAAACCCCAGACTTTAATGATTAGTAAATTTCTCAGCTCCTTTCATATTCATTTCCATTAAGAATCTTGTGGTCATGGGATAGAAGTAGCGTCTAAAAGTGTCGGTCCAACTAATGACTGCAGAGAGTGCTGAAATATCAATGGAGATGAACTTAAAGAAAACACAGGTAATTAATTTTTCCTTTACCTCCCAGAGAGTGACATTTTTATCACAATTGTACAGATGAGGAAAGGAAGTTGAACAGCACTGTGATTTGCACAAGGCCAAGGTAGAGCAAAGGATCAAGAACATCTGCCGGCTGGGCCCAGAGCCAGCCCCTAGAGAAACCACAGCCTTCATCTTTCACTATTATATTTCTAGGAAAGAATGTATTTACACTGATGAGAAAATCTGAAAGATAAAATTCCAACATACTCCTTTAGGAGACAAGCGTGTGTCCCGAGAACATTAAGGGGAGAGATTAGTCTGTAGGATTAGTCATCTCCTTACTTGGTTTTCTTCCCTTATAAGACAAAAAGAGGAATCTCGTTAAAAGGCTATGTAGAGGGAGACGATCCAAGTCTTCTCTGATCATGTTCTTTGACTTTTCTAAATAATATGTTGTATTCATAAAAACCTTGTCCTTCCAAATTGCTCAAAGCATGTACAAACATTAATTAAGCTACAGGAGGGCAGTAGGTGGCATTTATTATTATCCTCATCTTTCAGATGGAGAAGCAGGTTTAGAGAAATTAAATCTGCAAGGTTACTCAGCACGATAGAATCCATTATTCCTAAGCTGAAATCCACCAGTCTTTCAATGTCATCCAACATGTCCTTCAAAAAATTTCCAACAACTTGTTTATACCCTTATGCCCAACCTTTCCCCTTGTCTCCTTCTTGTGCACACTTAAAAAGGTATATATTAAACCTTTTATAATTTGTTCTGCAATATGAAATCTAAGATTCCCACAGGTTTTACTTTGGAATAAGCCCTCTGACCTTTACTTCCTTCTCCCATCATACAATTTCTATTCATACTAGGCCTGATTCATTTATATTCAGGGGCAGAAGCAAGATTCTTGCCCCAATTTCCGTTTCTTAGGATTACAGGTAACCCAACTGGTATTAGCAAAAAAAAAAAAAAATATATATATATATATATATATATGTGTGTGTGTGTGTGTGTGTATAGTCCCATGGTATTTGTATAGCACTTTATAATTTATAAAAAGGGTTCACATAGCCTTTCAGTTGAACTTCACTACAGATCTAAGAGGTAAACACAAGGAAACCAAGTCAGGCTTAAAGAGGTTATATGGGGTTGGGGAAGGGAGACCCATGTCTTCTAGGCCTTAAGTACAGAATGTGTTGTGCTAGTGCTGGAGAGAATTGCTAGAGATTGAATTTTCTCTGTTTATGCCATTGAAGTTAATACTGGCAATATGGTGCCTGAAAATAATCTGCCTCAAAGAAAATCTGTTGGTTTGACAGAGTAGAATATTTCTCAAGCCTTGCTAAGAAATCTAGAATCACTACTCAAAATACAGAAAGATTGCAGTAAATAAATGTAAGGTGAACCGTAATGTAATTTTGATGCAGGGACCTGAGATTTGGGTGACATTGAAATGCTCTGCTACTATGTGGGCACAAATTATTTAGGTAAGCTATACATGTTTTGAAACCAGAAGTATCACCCATATTAAGAAAAGCATGTGTATTCTGTACATATTAGGTGAAGTGTTCTGACATATTAATTAGGCCTAGGTGGTTAATAGTGCTGTTCAAATCATCTATACCTTTTATTAATTTTTTTGTCTAGTTCTAGCAAATGCTGAGAAAAAGTGTTAAAATCTCCAACTGTGACCATGCACTTACCTATCTCTCCCTTTAATTCTTTCCATTTTTGCTTTGTGCGCTTTGAAACTCTGTTCTTAGATGCATACTCACTTATTATTTATATCTTGATTATGATAAATTGACTCTTTTATTGTTATGAAATGTTCCACTTTATCTCTGGAAATACTCTTTGTCTCGAAGTACACTTTATCTGATATTAATATAGCCTGTCTTGAGTATATTTTATTTGATATTAATATAGCCAGTCTGCCTCTCTTATGCTTACTACTTGCATGGTTTATCATTTTTACCAACTTACTTTTAACCTTTGTCATTTACTGTGAATCAGTACATCTAAATTCCTGTTTATATAACAGCTTTTTGTGAGCTTTTATTAGTTTGAGTAAGATTCTAAGAGTATGGCCATCTCTGGATGAATCAATAAGAGGAAATCTCTGAGCCTAAAAAGTCAAAATCAGGTGAAGATGGCTCAGATGACAAAAGTGGCTGGCTCTTTTGGCCCATGTTAAAACCTCATCATCTGACTCTCCATTTTTCTCCTCTCTTCTTTAGACTTTCTGCAAGTCTTCTCGCACTTCCAGTTGTCATCTTTTTCTCTTCTCCAGAAACTAAACACTGGTTCATGATCTTATTACCTTTGTCCATGATCATTAAGGTTTTCTTCACTCGGACATCCCTGCCTCTCACATTTCCAACCAAAAGGCCCAAGCAGAAAATCTCACTGGGTTTTTTTTTTCTTTTCCTGGGACTTTCTCCTCAATGCTCCTTTTGTTTCCTTTTTAACCCCTGGTTTGGTAACCTTTCTGGTATGCCTCTTAAAATGGCTCAGATTTTTCATATTCCTTTCTTCTCCTTTAAATCCCTCCATAAAACTTACTTCTTTCTCTCCGTCTCCCAGTTTTTTCCTCCTTTCCAGCACATCAGCTCAACTAGATGTCTCACTGTTTATTCAGTACTTTGTTTATGTCTAAATCAGACAGTCAACGCCTTGAGCCTGGGGTTTCGTTTCCAGAGTTCCATGCTTTGCAAAATGCCATCTGCACTTACCACACTTCATAAATAATAAATAATCCGACCAGGGAATCAGTAAACTGATGCCAGATCACTGATTAGCATGAGTACCCAACACTTCGAAAGAGTTGCTGCTGCTGCTGCTGCTGACACAAAACCTTTTTCTCCAAGAAAAACAGAGCAATGAAAAAGAACCTTGGAAAAGATACTTGGTCACGATTCAATTTGGATAAGGTAGAGGACAAACTGACTGTAGAGAGGAAGGCTCCCAGGACTCCTTTCCATCCTCTGTCTCTTAAAAGAGCTTCCCCGAAGACTGGGAACTGTCTCTAGATCTTATTGTTTCTCTGTACTCAGCCCCTGACACAGAGCCTGACAGGAAGTAGGCGTATCATGGATGTATTTCTTAAATTGTTCCTCTGAACACAAAGGATTAGGGGAACATTTAGCTCATCCCAGCACCTAGCTTTGGAACTATTCTTTGAGATATAGCCTCATTCTTAACTAATTTGTAGACATATCAAATTGCCACAGTGTCTGGCTTAGTATATCAAACCACATTTGATATTCATAATTTGATGTTCAAAACAGTGAATTATGTAGGCTTTGGTTAAGAAGACAGATGGATATATATATTGCATATGCATTTTAATTATATATCAGAATTTTCATTTGCTATTAATATAGCAAGTGAAAAAATATGAAATATATATGAGAATGAAAAAATATATATAACTTTGAAAAGCTCAAATGAAAGCGTTTGATCATGAAAGAGATATGTCCTCAGCTACATAGACTACTCACTTTATAGAAGTCTTTTATTGAGAGTCCCAGTGAATGGGCCTGAAACACCACATTACTGTCATTATATATCCTAGCTGTGTACCTAGGCATATATACCTTTCTGGCTTGTTCTAGAAACACATAGACTATATCTCTTTGTATGAGGTATGGAGTTGGGGTTCTCCAGCTACTAAGACATAGTGTTCAAGTGCTCAGGGCACTGATCTCAACAGTCACATCCAACAAGGTTGAGAATGAATATTCATCCATTCATTCAGCACGTATTTCCTGAGCTCTTTCTATGAACCAGCTCCCTCATCAGTAAGATGTTGGTGCCAGCCCTTTAAGAAGAGGGCCCTCACATCCTGCATAACTTGGAAGATTCTTATGAGGTAGGTTTACTTTGAGATGGGGGGTAAATTTGTGGATAATAAAAACAGGACACTGATAGTCTAGTATCTATGTCTGTATCTTCTCCATTCCAAATGTAGAAGACTCTCCTCTCGTCCAGGACAACCACTAGCTGGATTTACAGACAAAAACCTTGAGGGCAGAAACAGGGTAGAAGAAGGAAGACTGATACAGTAGGGAGACATGGGAGAGAGGAGGCAGAGACAAAGTGGGATACACACATGGGGCAGGGTCAGTCTAGTAGGAATCTTGTTGATGCCAGGTCCATGCCATGGGTCCAGTTTCACTGAGGATTTCACTGCTCACCTTCTTGGCCTGGGTAGAGTCTTGCTGCAGCAGGCAATGATTAAATAGACAGGTAAGATTTAGATGGAAAAACAATGGTCAATTAGGGCAGTTTCAAGCCCCTGGAGAGCTGGGTTGTAAGCCTCCTGTTAGAAGGAATGGCTAGGAAGATGTTTTACAGTACAGTCAACCCTCTATGTCCATGGGTCCTGCATCCATGGATTCAACCAACCATGAGTTAAAAATATTTTTAAAAATAAAACATTATAAAAGGTAACAATACAACAATAAAAATACAAATAAAAAATATAGAATAACAACAATGTACATAGCATTTACATTGTATTAAGTATTATAAATAATCTAGAGATGATTTAAAGTATATGAAAGGATATGCATAGGATATATGAAAATATTATACCATTTTATATAGGAGATGTGAACATCTGTAGATTTTGGCATCTGTAGGGCTCCAGGAACCAATCCCCTGGAGATACCTAGGGACGACTGTATACATTTTAGGCTGCCTAAAGAGGACTTTCTCAAGAGGACTCAGCTATCTCATCACTTAGGATCTGTGAACTGGCTCAAGTCTAGGAACTGGTTGAGGGGCCAAAAGCCTCTATTTTAGTGATTCAAGTCAGACTTCTGTTGAGCAAATCTAGAGCTTTTCTGCTTTTACAAATCAAGTAAAACGTTAGTGGGCTGTCCATCTCTTCAGTGCCAGGGACACCAAGATTCATTACTCAACACCAGTGACTCTGAGGTTCAAACCATTTTGTTTATTGGTTTGGCTATGTTGCCTGTTACAGTCACCACAACCACCTTGATTTTGGTGATTAAACCTTCTGCCTGGTTGGTCCTTGCCACCCCTGGATCCAATCATTACCATTGAATTCAAGGGGACCAGTTAGATAGCAACACAGAAAAAATCAGTGAATCTGGAACTTCTGTCATGAAACTATTTCTCACAGACGTGGTAAAAGGAGTGTCCTCTGGACTCTCTTGGGGGACACAGACCAAGACCCATCATACTTCATTCTATAGCAGAAGTGCTTTGTATCTACTTTCCATTTCACATCACAGAATATTAAAAAGATATATGTACCTTCAAGCATTGAAATTTAATGCAATTAATATTTTTACTGCTTCATCAAGGCTATTCTTAAGTGAAACTTGCAATTTTTAGGATTATTATTGAAATAGTTTCCACCTGATGGACCCTGTGAAAGGGTGTTGGGACCCTAGGGCTCAGTGGACTACACTTTGAGAACTGCTGCTCTATGGTATATCAAGGAAGTGCTGGCATTTTATTTAAAGTAGGCCCCCTTTGCATCCAGGTTTCAATGAACCAGTCACTGTTAGAACCATTCCCAGCCACTCTCAGAGGCTTGAGCTGGTACTCTTACTCCAGAATCGCTGGCTAGTGCCCTCACGCCAAGGCATTAGGCCATGTCCAATATTATATTTCTTCCGTCCTGACTCATTGCCCTTCAGGACATATTTCCATACCTTCCTCCAGGTTTCTGTCAATAAAAATGGGCAAAACTATGCAACTCTTACTGCACATATTGCACCTTTTTATGGGTCTTCAACCCTCTGGGCCTGCTGGGACTTGAATCTGATCGTAGGTCTAGAAAAGAAGCAAAGAGAATGTGTAAGTGTAGGTCTTGAAAAAGATCTACGAGTTGCCCTGAGAAGCAGCTACCTCAGAGCTGGCCATTATAGACTCTTCAGGTGAAAGGAGACCCATCTCCCCAGAGAGCAGAGGAATGGATTCCCCTTCAGCAGCATTCAAGTGTTGAAGGTCCTCAACTTTGTTAGGATCTGTCCATAGGTCCCCACTAAAATGTGAGCTGTAAATTTAAAGACCTGGACTCACCATTTTCTTTCTCTCAAGTTCTCCAGCCTACTAAGAAGCAATCAACTAACTCCATTTTATGGAGACAGCTTCTGTGTCAAGAGGAAGCCTTGGCTCCTCCTGGAAATTGATTACATGGGTTTGTAGAAAGTAAACGATAACATAAGTAAGTTTTGCCTCATCATTCCATGGGCTACCAGTATCCCCTTTATCACCAGAAATGGGGTAATTAATGCCTTTAAATCTAATAAGATCAGAGTAACAATTCCAGAAACCCAAAAGTAATTCAGAGAACCCATCCTTAAGGCTCTGCTTCCTTGAAACCACTTATAATACCAATTTCTGTATTAGTTAGGGTGTGGTCAGAGAAGCAAAGTGATGAATGGTACAGAGTTAAGGATTTTTAATAGGAATTAGACCTTGAATAGTCATGGAAGCTGATTAGGCAGTCTATTTAAGGCTATTTCTTCCATGTATGATGTTGGGCCCAAAGTCACCAGGGCCAATAGTCAGGAAAAAAGGATAGACATAAGCTGGGTGAGAGCAAACATTTATTACTTGCTCACTATTAATGTTCTTCTGGACCCGACAGTGATGTTCTTTGTCCGTCTGGTCACCACTGGCCTTGCTGGGGCTCATGGCTAAAGTCAGCGGCTGGCATAATGCTTACTTAGGCTCCACTGGGGACAGTAACCATCCTGGCACTCTTGCCTTAACCGTGGACCCCTCTGGAATTAAGCTAAGACCTTATCATATATTTGGCCTTGATCCAGGTGGTCCCCTCTGCTGAGTGTCACCTAAGCCTGGCAGGCATTTTTTGGCAAGTCTCCAGATAGATTTGCAGCTAAATTTGAGTTCTATATGCCATGGGCAACTGAAAGTGGCTTAGGAAAGCTAAATTAATGTACCTTTCTATGCTTAACTACACTGTACCACTAGGTTTGCATTAAAGTAACACACCCCATGTTGATGTAAGAGCAGCCTAGAAGGGTGTATCCTTCCAGAGCCTCAAATGAGAAACCAGAATAGAGATTCCTGTCCTCAGAATTCATCTGTGTGGTTTGGGTACTTCTAAAGCACTCCTGTCATTTTAGCTCATGGTCTGTGTATGTATGTGCATGATAGCGAGAGTGAGAGGCAGACAGACAGGGGGATGGGAGAATGAGTGCTCTGGAGACAGTATAGTAATACACTGGTCACTTGCATCTGTGAGTAAAAAAAAAAGGCCCTGGTTGTAGCATTTACTGATTTCTGCGGTGTAAATATTTCCACCATAGCTTATTTAAAGCCACTAATGATTAAAAACTTGCTCAGAAAATTTCTGAATATTTTAAAAGAAACCTTGCTAACCAGTATAAGCTGACTCCAGCATTCCACTGCCTGGATCCTTTCTTTATCTACTTTTGTTTTCCCCTCATTTATTCATTTGTCTGTTCTCATAACTCCTTACCCAGAAAGAGTGGACTTCCTTTTCTAGCCAATATACCACATCCTTCTATTACGGAGCGGGAAGCCTCTTGGCTTGGGGGACCATATAATTTATCATCCAACTCAAGACTTGCTTAAGAGTGGAAGGGAATGCTCTCAATTAGTCATCAGGACAGCAGGAGTAAACCAGGACTGGAAAACTGGAATGCATGCTTTTCCTACTCAGGATCTGGTCTTCACAGTCAGAAATTGTATCTTCTTTAAAATAGCAAAAATGCTCTATGATCTGAGTTCTCCATGCTTACTTCCCAAAGAAATTTAAGAAATCTTCCTCATCCAAAGCCTGGTTTTCTCAGCCTGTTTTCTTGTTAAATTGGCCTCCAATGTGGAGGGCTACAAGGAAACATCCACCTGTTTAATATGCTCACACCTTTCTCTGTCAATGATTAGAAATTTCCTTACAGGGCATTGAAAGGCAAATTATGCTCTGGGAAACAGACTGGGAAACAAATTCAGGTCTGCTATCAAAAAGTATGTGTTCTTGAGCAAGTTTCTTAATTTCTTGGAGTCTTAATTTCCTAGTCAGTGATTAGAGAGACAGGGGAACCTGAATTTTAATGGTGTTACAAACTCTTCCCGGGTCACCCAGGACTATCCTGCTTTTAAAACTAAAATTCTACATCCTAGGAACCCTCTGAGTCTTGGGCAAACTGGAACGATTGGTCACCCTCCAACCCAGCAGAGCTGTCAGGAAGCTCACATACCATGTACTAGTCCACTGCATCTAGATGGAGCCGCTGCCCTCAGGGTAGGGTCAGTGAGTGGTCTGAGCTTAACTTTGTCGTGTTTTCAGTGTTGCTTTGCTCTGGGTCTCTACAGTTCTACTTTATTCCCAACTATGTCACCATTTTCTTGGTGGACATACTTAGGGATGATGAACTAGTCATTTAAGTCTTCTCGGTAATACAATTAATTATTAGGCACAAAGTAAGTATTTTGAAAAAATTTTTTAATTTCAATAGATTTAGGGAGTACAAGTGTTTTTTTGTTCCATGGATGAATTGTATAATGCTGAAGTCAGAGCTTTTAGTGTACTCACCACCAGAATAGTGTACATTGTACCTGATAGGTAGATTTTTATCCTTCCCCCCTTTTTAGTTTGCAATGTCCATTATACCAATTTATGACCATATGTATATATCCCTTCTTTAGTTCCCACTTATAAATGAAAATGTGTGGTATTTATTTTTCCATTCTTGAGATACTTTACTTAGGATACTGGTCTCCAGTTCCATCCAAGTTGCTGCAAATGACATTATTTCATTCCTTTTTATGGCTGAGTAGTAATTCATGGTATATGTATACACCACGTTTTCTTTATCATAAGTTCATGAGCATGTGTGCTGCTTCCATGCCTTTGCAATTGTGAATTATGCTGCGATAAACATTCGGGTGCAGGTGTCTTTTGTATAAAATCATTTCTTTTCCTTTGGGTAGATACGCAGTAGTGAGTGGGGTTGCCGGATTGAATGGTGGTCCATTTACTTTTAGTTCTGTGAGTAATCTCCATGCTGTTTTCTATAGAGGTTGATACCTTACCCCTGTCAGAATGGCCATTATTAAAAAGCCAAAAAACAATATATGTTGGCACAGATGCAGTGAAAATGGAACGTTTATACACTGTTAGTGGGAATGTAAACTGGTATTAACCTCTATGGAAAACAGAATTTTGAAAATTGATCTGAGATCATTCTTTTCCCCCAAGGTGAGTCCCCCAAATGACTCTTTAAAGGAAACCTCTGTATTCCTAAAGTCCATGTTGCCAAAGGTGAACTTGATTCTCCTCTGTTGCTGCTGTTGGAATGATCACTGCAATCAGAGAGGCAGAGAAGAGCCAAGTTATACATTCCATCCAGCTCTCTGGGGACCAGCATGGAGCTGTTCTCTCACAAACGCTTTATTTAGTCTGCCTTAAAAAGAACCGCTCCTCTGAAACTATATTGTGAGTTTAATGCTGATAACAGGGGGTGGAGTGCAAGTGCAGAACTAACTCGTCTATCCCTTGAGGAGGTGCAGCTGGTACAGCCACAGCACAAGTTTCTCTTCCCAATTTGAGAGGTGCAGCCCTGACAGGTAGGTAGGAAGTAGCTCCAGAGGGGCCAGGGTAGGCTCAGGGGCTCATTCCAACTCGAACATCTCTGCCTCAGTGGCCCCATTATGCCAGGCAAAGAATTGACTTACACAGAGGCCAGGCTTGGGATGAGATCAACATTTTTCCATCTGGAAGGAATTGGAATCACCAGCTTATATTTGGTAGTCCCCTTGGGAATAAAGGTTATGATTTAAGAAATTATGACTTGGAATTCAAATTAGTATAAATGACACTGCTTTGTAATTATGTTGGATAATACACACACAGCGTCTTCATTATAAGCTCTTCACAACACATTCCTTTTCTAAGTGGGCAGGCCCTTTGTAGTTAGAATTAGAGAATACGATTCTTTTTGAAACAATACATATTTAATGTGCTGGCTGGGAGGGGGGATTTATCAGTTTCAATTCTTTCTTTAATTCTTCTTGTAAATCATAATGGGGGTAAGAGTAGCAAGAGCCAGGATTAGGAACCAACACAGTACCTTGAACCCCACAGGGAAAACAGGTGAGGCCAGGTTTCTGGCCCTGGCTGTGCCACTTAACTAGCTATAGAACTTTAGTGTCATTTTACCTCTTTGCCTCTATTCCACAACTATAAGTAAGGGACTTGGGTGGCGCAATGTTCAAGGCCCTTCCACCTCTAAGAGCCAATGAATTCTATGCTTCAGCATCATTTCTACTTTCCCCTTCTATCCTGTCTGTGCTCCTCTCTGCCTCACCTTAAAAACTGAATAGGCTGACAGGATGGTAGCCTGGGGATGAGGTGGGGTTGGTGATTAACGTGGGGGGGGGACACAGGTGTTTCTTTCCTCCCCTTTCCTCAAGTCCTGCTTTCAACAGAGGCATCCCCATGACACCACGTGGCTTTGCCCTCTCCTGGGGACTGGCTTAAAAACAGTGACTTTGTCCTTCCTTGTGTCATTCCTCATGGTCCTTCTTCCTCTAAGTCTATCATCTCCAGTTTTGTGGGAGTGTCTTTGTGTGCTTATGGCAGTGGCGTGCTGGTAAGCTGGCTCTCTGAAAACAAAGTCCCGATGGGTAGCATTTGTGCATTTTCATGGTTTAAATAGGCCTTTTGTGGCCAATTTCAAGCTAACAATGGTTTAATAACCTGCTTAAGAATTTCCTGAATATTTAGCAATATGTTCTGATGAGCCAGTCTGAGCCAATTCCAGCACAGGACAGGCACAGATTGTAAGAACCAGACCTTTTCCTTCTTTTGTCAGTCCATGGTGTCAACACAATGCAGTGCACACAGTAGGAATACAGGTGAAGCCCTTGATTGACTGAGCTTTTTCATGCCTTGATTAGTATAACCTCCCTGACCTTCATAATCTTTATTATGGAAAGTAATTGTAATAATTTTCCTTTTTTTTTTCTGCATAGAGTCTTGTTCTGTCACCTGGGCTAGAGTACTATAGCGTCATCACAGCTCACAAGAACCTTAGACTCCTGAGCTCAAGTGATCCACCTGCCTCAGCCTCCCAAGTCACTGGGACTACAGGTGTATGCCACTACGCCCAGATAATTTTTCTATTTTTAGTAGAGATAGGGTCTTTCTCTTCCTCAGGCTGGTCTCGAACTCCTGACCTCAAGCGATCCTCTCGCCTCAGCCTCCCAGAGTGCTAAGATTACAGGCATGAGCCACCCCGCCCAGCCAAGTAATTGTAATAATTTTCCAGCCTGGTCTTGGTCCCAAGACCTAATTTGTTCTATTTATTGTGATATTATTTTCAGGTTACAAATTAGTCTGGTTTGTTTTCATTTCTGTTCCTTTTTTCTCCTGATACTTTGATTTTTAATGCACAGACACACACCCATGAAAACAAAGTAACCTCTATGCTTCCCTGTTCTAACTTAGAAAAGACAAGGTGCTCTCAGAGATAAATTTCAAGCAGTGCAAACTCCACCTCGCACTGGAGTTTTTTTGTGGTGTCAGCCTGTGATTTACTCAAGGACTCCTTCTCGAAAGTCCATACATGGTGATCTCTAGGAACTGACAATCAGGTCGGGGGAAGATTTTAGAGACCAACCTGCTGTTAGTAGCAAATCAGAGATTTACTATATGTCTTGTGGACCTTTTCAAAGCTTTCTTAAATTAAACAGCCTCCATCTGTTGGGCTCTTTCTCCTTTTAGTTCTCCTGTTTAACTTTTGCCCTGACTGTGTTGTGTAAGTTTGCTTTGCAGGCCTGTGCCAGTTGTGGCTCTGGGACAGAGTGTTCCCTTTCCAGGCAGAGATGTTTCATCTGGAGCCAGCCTTGACTTTTCTCTCTGCTATAATGTAAGCATGAAAATATGAAAATGAACAGCACTATTTGTTTTTATGGCTTTCTCCAGCAACATAGGGAGCCAGGAAAGGCAATAACAATTCGATCATTTACCCTCCTTTCCTATTAACTTGATTTTAATTTCTCTTCCAGAATAAATACTTCACAAATTTCTTCATTAGCGTGGAGCTGGAGGAAATGCAATAACTTTGGCTCAGGTGGGTTAATGCGGCTCCGCTTTGGCAGTTCTGGCTCGTGGAGTGTAGTGTTGGGTTTATGATTCCTACCAGGCCATATGGCAAAGACTAAACAAAGAAGGCAATGAGGTTGCTGAGTGGGGGTCTGAGGTTGGGACAGCCAAAAGCAGACACCACAGGTCAGGGCTGAGGCACTCACAGAGATTAGCTTAAGACAAAACTGAGAATCCACCAGTGATACTCATTCCCAGGAGCTTATTCCATTCTCCAAAGCGGAAAAATAGAAATAGATACGGAGTGAAGTCTTCAAAAAATAAAGCAGTCCTTTCTTCATAGACTTCAGGAGTCCAAAGAGATTGACTGCAAGTTAGATTGGGGAGCAGTGATTCCTATGCATATTCCAAAGGGGGCACGTGAGATCATTCTGAGTGGGCACAGTTGGGGCCAGTTTGAAGCAAAATTATGTATTAATAATTTATCTTGGCTTCCTCTACTTCTGCTCTTCTACCATCTGTTATAGACTGAATGTCTGTGTTCTTCCTTACATTTCATGTTAAAATGCTAACCCCCAGTGTGATGGCATTAGGAAGTGGGGCCTTTAGGAGGTAACTAGGTCATGAGAATAGAGCCCTTATAAGTAAGCTTAGTGCCCTGATAAGAAGAAACCTGAGAGCTTGCTCCTTCTCTCTGCTCTTCATTATGTGAGGATGCAACACAGAAGATGCCCAACTGTAAACCAGGAAGTAGGCCCTCACTGGACACCAGACCTCCTGGCACCTTGATCTTGGACTTCTGAGCCTGCAGAACTGTGAGAAACAAATGTGTGTTGCTTGAAGTCACCCAGTCAATGGTAATTTGTTATAGCAGCCTGAACTAAGACACCATCTCACCTTGTTTCTGAAGTCTTAATGACTCCCCATGCTTTTCAGGGGCCTACCAACTCTACCTTTAGTTGTGAGACATGGAATCCTTGCTGAAGAAGGGATTCTTGCAGGTGAATGTCATTGTCATAAGATGTATTTGATAATGTGGGACTCAGGTTAGACGTAAATATTGTCTTCCCATTGCTCCTCTAGTCTAGTGATGTTCAAACCTGCCTGCATACTTAGAATTACTTGGGAAGCCCTTAAAAAACACTAATCTCTTCCCTTTCCTTCTCAGCTTAATCCAAAGAATCCCGACAGTGAGGAAGGGGATGCTGTGATGATGACATGGTGGGAGGGAGCCTGACATGGAGGAAGAAAGGGGGTAAAATGCAAAGGTGGCAGCTGGGAGACTGGGGATTGGTCACACTCAGCAAGTGAGTTAGTCCATTGAGGAAACAGGTAAGTATATTGAGGATGGTACGATCCACGTTTCTCATCATCTGAGACAAGTTACAAACATGGAAATAGGAAAAACTGGAATGATCCAGAGGTGTTGGATTGAAATTGAAAGTACTGGTATGAATGCATGAAATTTTAAGTACTTATACATAGATGCAAAAATAATTATAGATACACAGAGCATATACACACACCAAGTCTACTCCCCAGATTTTGGCTTTTAAATATTTCCTCCACTGAAAGGAGCCAGGCTCCTTGGAAGAGCAGCTGATGGTAGGTCTCGGGCAAGGAAAGGACAAGATGAGCTGAAATTACCCTGTGATGGAAAATACAGAAGTGCTCAGAGAATGACAAGGGCATGTCAAAAGGAGAGAAGATCAGCCTGAAGGAGCTCCCAATGGCCAAATCTAGGACAACCAAAGAATCAAAATAAATAATGAAAATACGGGATTGAAATTCAATGAATAAAATAAGAATCCATGGGTCCACACTGCTATAAATAAATGAATGTATAAATAAACAAATGAGGGAGGAGAAAAGTTCTTTCTTACAATAGAATACCACCTGTTAAATGATGGCAACAGACAATCTCCATTTGGAAGTTACTGTAGTTGTGAATGATAAAGGCAGGAGTCATTAAGGGATACTAAGCTACTGGGTGGAGGTTTGATGAGGAATAGTATATTGGTGTAATACTGGACCACCTCTCCACAAAATACTAATCAAATACAAAGGAAAAATTGTGACTTCACAGCGGAGAACTTGGCAGACACAAATCTAGCTGGGTGATCAAGGTCAACATGACCAACAGTGGGGCATATTGATAGAGTATAGCTCCCAGATGTGACTCTCTGAGAAGAGCATAGCATCGTTTCTTCAGTTTTTCTGCCAAAAAGGCAAGGCTTGAGTCTGAGCAAACATCCGACTTATCCAAGTTGAGGGTCATCCTTGTGAATGAAAGGTCTGCACTCTTTGAGATTGTCAAGGACACAAAGCAAGAGCCAGAGAAAGAAGGAGGAACTGTTCCACTGTTCCGGACTGAAGAACAATCAGCCAGTGGATGATTGCAGAGAGGAACAAGGAAAAAGAGATGGTGTTGGGATGGTTGGAAAAACTTGAATGGGGTGAGTGGATTGGAAGACAGTGTTGTGGTGATGTTGCTTTTCAGATTGGGAAGGTGGTATATGGCACCACAGAAGAGCATTTCTGTTGGGGGAAAACATATACTGGAATCTTTAGTAGTGATACGTCATGATGCCAGGAAAAAGACTAGATATATAAATTTGATTCATTTCTTTCTTGCTTTGTCTATATAAATACACACACAGATAAGAACAAATAAAAAGTGCATATATCTACTTCTTTATAAATATACTTTATAAGTATACATATATACATACGTGTGTACATATACACCCATCTCTTTCTCCTTAAAAGGTTAATAATTGACAATTGGGAATCTGGATAAAGGGAATGCTTTCCTTATAATTTTTCTGTTGGTTTAAAATGATTTCAAAAACTAAAATTAGAACAATTTCTGAGTCCAGAACAACTGAAATGAAAGTTTGGTCTGGGTATCTGTATTTCTAAAAGCTTCAAGGTGGTTCAAAGGTATGGCCAGGGTTGAGAGCCACAGCTCCAAACCATCTGTGTACTTCTCAACCAGAACCCTAACTGCCGACTGAGGGCCAAGCACAAGGGAGGAAGATTTCTGAGACATGATCAGTGCCTTCAAGGCCCAGACCTGGAGCAGAGCCCACAGGTCTTGCAGACCTCGGACTGTTCTGATCATGGCAATTCCTCTGGAGTGGGAGGTGAGATTAAGGCAGATAGAAGCTTGGGGCACTGATGGCCTCAACTGGTTTGCCTGTGTTCTCCTAATAGCAAACATGTATGGCATTGGGCTCACCTGGAGTAGAATCAGGGGTGGAGTGGGCAGAGATCCTGGGCACTCCACTGTATTCCTCACTAGGATGCCAACTAGTGGTCAGTAACTGAATCGGATGAATCAGGTAGGGTTCTATTGCTCCAAGCAGTGGAAGCCAACCCTGGCTAACTTAAATAATGAAGGAATGTATTGGCACCAGGTACTAGGGAGCTCATAGAAAGGACTAATAGCTGCAGAAATCAGCTCCGAGGCAGGGCAGGGAAGCTCAGGACATCCAGGCAGCAAAAGCTGCCCTGTCTGGTGGTCACTGGAAGAATGAACACACTCCACTAATTTTGCCTTTGCATCCTTGCTTTGGTCTATTTAAGACCAAAAGATCTGAGAAAGGGGTATAATTGGCTGCACTTAAATCATAGGCCCACCTCTTGGCTTCTGGACTTAGCATCTTGATTTACAGTTCCATGAAGACTACAGAATAGGGAAAGAGAGTATCCATTCCTGAAGGAAAAGGAAGGGAGGTGAAGGCTGGGCACCCCCTGCCCCATCCTCTGATAGATTTACTAGAATTAGCTTAAATCCACAGAGCCATAGGGGAATAGTCCAAGAAATGAAATGGTAACTTCTAATATTTTCCCCACCTTTGCTTGTCGTCATTGGTTTCAAACACACGCAAGACATCATGGACCCATTCCACCTCCTTGGAGCCCCTGAAATACCCCTCTTTGGTTATAATGTTAGAATGAGAAATCTATAACCCTAGAGTTTTCATTCATTTATTCTGATCCCTTAAGGATCCTTCAAAGTCACAAGTAGCTTTCATTCACACAGCATGTATTAATATTTACTGAGTACCTGCTATGTGCTATGTCCTGTTCAGCTACTTGAACATATCAGTGAATAAAAGAGGTAAAATTCCTTGCCTTTGTGGTTCTCCTACGTTAGCTGGTAACTACATGTGTCTGTCCCAGCTTGCTAAAATGGAAACAGTTCATACTGTTCCTACATGCAAAACCTTCCCACAAACCTAGAGAAGCTCTTTTAAACCATAACCGAACAAAAAAGGAAAAAAATATTTAAAATTTTACAAAAAAAAAGAAAGAATAAAAGAATTCTTCAGATGCATGCTGAAAAAATATAAGCAAACAAAAAATGAAAAAAAAATATTTAAAATTTTACAAAAAGAAAGAAAGAAAGAAAGAAAGAAAGAAAAAAGAAAGAAAGAAAGAGAGAGAGAGAGAGAGAGAGAAAGAAAGAAAGAAAAAGAAAGAAAGAAAGAAAGAAAGAAAGAAAGAAAGAAAGAAAGAAAGAAAGAAAGAAAGAAAGAAAGAAAGAAAGAACCATAGCCAAATTTCCTTGGTAATCTGAATGTGCCATACCCCTCTCCTTTGGGCTGTGGTGAACACATGTGGTTTCAAAACAATCAAACACGTCCCGGCCTGGCTCTCCACCGAGCACAGCCACCTACTCAGGTGTGTCTGAGGCTGGAAATCTCTGTTTTCTGGGATGGAAATCAGAGCAGTACGTCCTCATTATTGTAACTTCCAAACATGTGGGTGTGGAAGAGTGAGCACAAACTCTTACAAATGCTTGGTTACCTGTCTTAACAACCTGAGAGTGGCTCTAAGAGGCCCTCCTGAAGGTGTTTAATGTGGGATTAATTTAGTAGATGTGGGTTATCTATGCCTTGCGCCCAATGCTCCCTCCATCTCGGTCAGCTGTGCCTGGCTTTGGCCTTGAGGCTGACCTTGTCCTGGCTGACCTGGCAATGACCACCCCCGACCCCGGCTGAGCTGGCCTCCCCCAGCATAAGACATGCGAGTTGGGGAGGTTTGGGCAGGAGAGAGAGGTGTTTGGTGAGACACTCAGCTAAAGGGCTCTTTTACCACAGAGTAGACATTGTGGTTTTGCCGGAATCACATTCAGGTTTATGTGCATTTGGTTTTATGAAAAATTCAGGGCCATTTGCCCAGGAGTGAAATGAGTTGACCCAGCAGAGCCACAAACAATATTTTGGCTAGAGATAAGTTCTTGCAGCGATGGGAAAAAACTCCCTTCTCTAACCGTAAAGGCTCTGGAGAGGGCAGGGTGGGAAGGGAGGGGGCACCCTGGGGCCCTGGGCTCTATTACTGCTCTGACAGTAATGAGCTATCCGACCAAAGGTGGCCACTTCCCCTCTCTGTGCCTCAGTTTCCGCATCTCCAAGATGGGTGGGGGTGGAACGGATGACCTCTCAAAGCCTTTCCAGCTCCGATGTTCCTTGATTCCATGCAGGGCAGTCTGCAGACTTTGTGGGGCACAGTGCACAATGGAAATACGGGACCCTTGTTAAAAAATTATTAGAAATTTCCAGACAGCAATGGCAGAACACGAAACCAAGCAGCAGGCCCTTTTAAACGTGGGGCCCTGTACACCTTCATCAAGGCCCATAGCGATGGCCTCGATTCAGTGCATCCCTGTTACTGCTCCTTGCGAGTGTGCTTGGGGCAGCATCTGCACGGCAGAGTGGAAGGCTGCGGGCTGTGCAGTTGGAAATACTTGTCCCCGTGTACCAGTGTGTAATCTTGGGTTACTCATTTATTTGCTTCTTGCCTCAGTTTCCCCATGTGTAAAACAGGTATAACCACACCCACCTGGCAGGGAGGTTGTGAGAAATAAAGATACAGACACAGAACACATAGTAGGGGGTCAGTAAACAGCATCACCATCGTTGCAAGGTAGCGCATATTCACATGAAACTGAATTCCATCTGCAACCGGATTTCATGGAGACATGGCTTTTTAAGACAAGGTTATGCTAGAGAGATAGCCAGATTCAAAACAGACTTTTCTTTTTTCCAAAAAAAGTCACAAGGGGCTTTTTACAGTAACTCCATCTGTGGCTCTCTGCTGTCTGGACCACACACCCTACGATTTACGAAGTCATTCCATTCCCAACTGAAAATCATCTCTTGGGCCTGGTACTTCTTCCCCATCCTCCCACTCTTTTCTCCTGCTATTCATGACTGCTGAGGGGTTCTGAGAAGACCGTTTGGCATTTCACATTCATTTCATGGCCAGTGTTCTCATTTACTTTTCTCTCACATGTACTCACATGTGCAGTTTTTCTTTGATCTTGTGTGGCCACAGTAGAGGACCAGCCTCTCCTTGGGACTCTCTCTGCTCTAGCTAATGACACTATAAGCAGAAGTCAGCTTCCTACAGTGGGAGAGATATTATTATTTATTCATATGTTCATTCCTTCACTCACTCATTACTGTTTAAGCACTTAATATGTGCTATGGTATTGCCAGAATTCATTCAATCGGAGATGAATTATGACCTTTGAGAAGCTCAAGAACTAGTGGGAGAGATAAATGAGTGAACAGAAAATGTCAAATATAACAAGGTAAATATTTTTATAAAGATTGTGGAGATGGAGGAGAGAGAATGATTCCCACAAGTTCAGCTTTCACTTGGGCGAGTCAGAGAAGGGAATATTTGAGCTGGGTGTTAAAGGGTGTGTAGGAGTTTTCCAGAAAAAGGTATGTCCATCTGAAAGGAATCCTGGGACTGCTCTGCTGCTTTGCTATCTTTTAAATCTTCTCTTGTCAATTCCCTGAAACATTGATCTCAGGATGATTTGCATGGAATTCTAGCTTCACAAACCCTGTATGCCTTGGCATGCAATCTATCCTCTTGCTCAAGCAGAGTGAGATTGTCTAGAGCTGAGGTCTCTTCACTCTCCTCTTTACCTCAGTTAAGTGATTCTTCACTCCTAACCCTTTCTTTCCTTCTCATTCAGAGGAAGAAGGCTTTACTCCTTCCAAAGGCAGCCCTTCCTCAGGAAGCCCAATCCTATTCCAGTCTCAGCAAGACTTCACTTATTAAGTTTTCTCTCTCTTAGCTTCAAAATCTTCTACTTTCCAGTTTCTTTCTCTTCATCAACAAACAATTCCAGTCTGCCCAACCTCAAAACAAACAAAACCTTTTAATGCCCTGCTATCCCCTCCAGCTATTGTGTTACCAGATCTTGCCTTCCTTTTACTAACACACTTGTTGAGGTCTCTTCCCTCTCTCTCTGTGGTTGCATTCTCACCACTCCTTCCCTCCTCACCTTCAAACACTTTGGCTTCCAGCCCCTCCTCCTCACTGAGCCTCATCTCCCAAAAGTCAGCAGACCTGCAGATCAACCAACCAGCTGGCCCATCTCCAGTCCTCCTTCTCACCAACGTCTGCGTCACTTAAATCCTCAAAATGTTTATATTCCTGAAATGTTGCTCCCTTCTGGCTCCCACAGCCTGTGCTCCCAGCTCCCCCTTCCTCCCGCCTGCTCCCTCTCAGCCGCTCTTTTCTCTCATCACTGACCCACCCCTCAGTCATCCCGTTTTGTCCCTTGGCCTCAGCTATGTGACTGACCCCCAAACCCTGTCTCCAGGTCGCCCAGCTTCTCTGAGCCTTACTCTCACCTTTCCAGTGGTTTCTCTGACATTTTTATTGAGGTAGCTCACTGGCATCTCAAATGTCAAACTTATTTTCTTCTCCCCCAAGCTTTTATGTTTTGGTGAGTGATATTGTCATCATCTCAGCACCCAGACTCGGGATCTAAATGATATTATTTATTCATTAAATAAAACATTTTAGGAATATTAATATTCATCCTCCCTCTCCCTTGCTGCATTTCATGTTAAGTATCAAATCCTGTATTGTGTCACTCTGAAACAGTTCCTGTCATCTTTGTTGTTATAAAGCAGTGGTTTCGCCTCACCCCTGGACAACTGTGGGTGCTGATGGTGCATCTTCATTCTTTTCCTACTCAGATGAATTCATCTTCCTAAAGCTTCACTCTGATTGTGTCAAAACCCCTTTCTTTTCTGTATTTACCCACCTTTGTCTCTGGATATTCACTGAGTGTTTTGAACACAATCTCTGATTTTTCTATTCAATCCAACAAATTCTTACTCAGTACCTAGTATGTGCAAGTCACACTATGAGGAGCTCCAGAAGTAAAAAGAGAAGATGGTCTTTGCCTTCAAGGAATAGAATCCAACATTAAGAGAAGACTGCTGGAGACAGGACTGAGAATATGGAGAGTTGGAAAAGGAGAGATAAAAGCCAGGATGCTTTCAGAAGGACGAGATCACAGCACGTGTGTAGTGTATGTGTAGTGTGTGTTCTCTCTGTGTGTGTGTGTGTGTGTGTGTGTGTATGTAGGTTGTGAAAGGTAGAGGTGGTGTTAGAGGAGGATTTTGTATAGGGAGAAATATGAGTAGAACTTTCCAGGTGAAGAAAACAATTTCTACAATGGTGTAGAGATGGAAAAATACCCTGTATGTTTGAAAAAATATTGAATAATCCAGATTTGCCAGAGCATAGAGGTCTAGTAATATCTAGTCTAACAATCTATGTGATGAGTACTAAAATTCATGTATTCCTTTAGGAAATATAATAAATGATAGAGCTTAGGACTTTGGCTTATGTGCCAATAAAAACATTTACTTGAGAGCTGTATATATTTGTCAGTTCTTGCTCTTTCACACACACACACACACACACACACGTGCATGCAGAAGACTGTGCTAGGTAGTGTAATTACAAAGATCTTGCTCTTGAGAAACAGCCTCTTGGGAGAAAGAGGGAAGGGTGAATAAATAATTGCAATTTCATCTGGTCAACATTATTAAACTAAGTAAAGCTCTGTGCAGTGTCTATGGCAGTCAGAGGAGGGAAAAGAAATTAAGTTGGCGTGGATTATAAGGAAACCTATATAGACTAGCATTTGATTTAGGCCTTAAAGTGTAAGTACAACTTTGTCAGTGAAAAGGGGAAAAGAAGGGTGTTTCAGGTGAAGGGAACAGGAAGGTGTGTGTGTTTGGGTGGGGGACGGGGTGGTTAGGGGTTGGGGAAACGTGTTCATAGAAGGAGAAGTTGTCGCATGGGCCAGAGCAGTGGATCCCAATAGGGATGATTTCGCTCCCTGTGGTTCTTGATGGGGGCGATTTTGTCTTCCAGTGGACATTTGACAATGTCATTTTTTTATTGTCATGCCCTTAGAGGGGCCAGGGGTAAAGGACAGAGATGCTGCTAAACATTTCGCAGTGCACAAGACAACTCCCTACAACAAAGATTTACCCCATTCAAAATTTCAGTAGTGCCAAGGTTCAGAAACCACGAGGCTAGAGTACGGTAGTCCTAGAAAGAAGGGGCAGGAGATGAGGTTGGGAAGATAGATTGGTGTTAATTTGTAAAAGTCCTTTAATGCCATATAATATAATGAAAGTTTCTAGAAAGCTAAAAATGTTGTTTTCATTAATTTAATTGGTCTCATTTGATTCAACAGTACTCTTTTATGGCATAATTCAATAAAAGTGATCATGTTCACAAGTGACAAAAGAACGTTTTCTTTACAAAATTCTATAATTTAAGCTTTGAGGTCATTTGAATAGAGATTTTCTGATGGAAAAATGTCTGCTCATATCCCCACACTGGTTACTAGCAAGATTCCTCTGGGCCCGGCCACTCCTCCCGCCCCACCCCTTCCCCGCCCAAGGCACCAGGGTTCTTCCCTGAGCTTTCTGGCTAAGCTGATCCATAGAGCACAGGCTGAGCTGGGGTGAAGGTGGACCTTGTCTCTTTGAGACTGTGACCAGGAACCGATCACTTGTTCAGAGTCACAACTAGGTATGGGTTCTCAGGAAAGACTGGCTATGGTTGAGGACTAATACTGGATGTTCACAAACAGAAGTCTGGTGATCACTTTTTTAAGCCATGTTTGTGTTGGAAAAGCTGAGTTCATATCATCATCACTTAATTTGGTCCTTTTTTTTCCCACACTCTTCTATTACGAACCCCTGCCCCACCCCCAGAATTGGGTGTTAGATCTACTCTGTGATTAAGAGGTTGATAATTGGCCAGAAGTTGCTTAGGAAACACAGCTCTAAGCCTATTTTCAACCTTCTAAGCAAAGGTGTCTGCCCAGAAATTATTTCTCCATGTACACGGGAGGCAGAAGGTTACAGGGCACACCCTTCATCCAGATCAAAGAAGACTGATTACTAAAGGCTGTATACTAGTGGTTCTCAAAACTTTGAGCCCAGGGAACATTTTCAAATACTGGAATTTTTATGGCACACTTAAAGGGATTAGATGGGATTCACTGTTATCATTATACTACACTGGCATTCATTCATTAAAGTAAAAAGGATACAACCTGTGTGCCCAGAGAGAGAGACTACAATTTAAAAAGTCAGACAGTCCTCCCACCCTTCGACTGAGAAAGTGCATGCCCTGTAGTAGCGTTGCCAGATAAAATACAGGATGTCCAGTTCATTTTGAGTTTCACATACATAATGAATATTTTTATTATAAATTTATCCCATGCTAAATTAATTTATCTGAAATTCAAATTTAACTGAATGCCCTGTATTTTTATTTGCTAAATGCAGCAACCCTATTTCAGAGAGAGTATGAGATTGGACTTTTCCATCTGTTCAGTCAGTATTTGTGCCCACGTGCTTTTTGGGGTGAGTGTCTTGTCCCCTAGATGCGGTTGCGGTTAAAGATGCATACAACAGTGGCCCTGACCAAGCCCACTGCTTCAGCTAATGTTGGGATGAAGAAATTATAATCTGTTTTAATGCTGGAGGGAGAAAAAGATTGTCTAAAATGGACTTACTCGGAAATAGTATGCCGGTCTCTGATGTGGTACATTTCTTAAGTATTTTCTTCATTTGACAAACATTAATTGAGCATCTTAAATGTTAGCCTCGTAGGCTAGAACAAGAAACTAAACATTCTTGTTCTCATGGGGCTCGTGGGAAGGGGGCTCAATGCTAATTTTAATAGCCTTAATTTTTATCCCAAAGTTGACCCGAGTTTGATGTGACTCCATGTATTGGCTTTATCACACGTTAGTACCTCGTCACTATTTGAATACGTCTTCCTTCTGCCTTGATCGCTTTTTCTGATATACTCCTGAGGCGAAATTCTTGCAAGGCCAGCATCGCCCGCAGCGGGTTTTATGAGGACAGAGGGTAATAAACACTGGTGCAGCGGAGAAAGCGTTCAGGCTCCCGACTCTCCTGCCTGGGAACGGTTTGTTTCCTGGCGCGCGTCTGCGGAACCCAGACAATGCGCAGACAGACGATGGGTCTCCTGGCAATGTCGGCTGTACAGCCCATTTTTCTTGACCCTTTTCGTCCTTGAAGCAAGCACTTGAAAGAACTTCTTGGGCAGAAAGGCCGGCCCTGCGCGCAGCGTGGTTGGGCAGCGGGCGGCGCGGCCTGGCGGGTCCCGGGCCAGGTCTGGGCTGTGGCGCGCTCGGCGGGCCGCCCCGGGGAGGCCGCGCCTGGTCGGAAACGCGCCCACCGGCACGGACTCGCCGGCGGCCGCAGCGGAGGTCTTACTGATCCCTGCCCAGCTCTCTGGAGGTATCTGGCAAGAGAGAAGAAAGCAAAACAAGCAACCAAATCCCCATACACCTTCTACATTTTACTTGGAAATTTTGCCTCAAGGCTGTCAAAGAGTGGAAATAATGATTTCATTTTCCCCAAGTCCAATTCTTGCGTACTTAGTCTTTAATGGAAAGAAAATACATCCAATTACCTGATTATTAACTCCTTTTTTTTTTTTTTTGAAGTCTAGCTAATCCCAGGGTCAGATGACTTATGTTTCTTGAAATTATACTGAGGTTTTGCCACTCCTGTGCAAACCAGGCCTTCAGGGGCGCAGCCCTGAAATCACGTGCATCTACTTTGCCTGTGTGCTTTGGTTGTCTGAAAATCCTCTGTCGGGGATAAGGCGATTTGCCTCTCTTGTGTCTGAGGCTGTGGAGCTGGGCTTCCGGCCGAGGGCTGGACGGTGGACAGGCTCCTCTGCGTGGCTTCCAAGGGAAGCCGGCGCGACCGATTTGGAGAGGCCTCTTGCTGCCCTCTGGAGGAAAGGACGGGTATCGCACAAGCTGTAACAGGAGTTTCATTTCCTAAGCAAATGCTGTGAAGGTGTCCGCAGAGACATCCACGGGAAATAATTACACTTAAAGCTATTGTTACACTAAAATGTGAGCCTGAATGAATGGAGTTTGAATGGCTGCTCTATGCGATTCTGATTTCTCAGCAACAGGAGCTTTAATTCCACCTCCTTTTTATCTGTCTGCTGGTAACTCGTTTCTCATTTCTCCCAAACTCTTCCTTTTCTTCAATAATTATTTAATATATCTTGAGGTAATGACAAGATTCTTGGAAAGCTATCTATAAACATCTCTGAAAATTGAAAATCAGCATTTGACTGGGAAAACTGTAATTCTTAATACACTCCAGATCTTAAACTAGGATATATACCTATATTCAAATCAAATTCCAAATCAAAATTCACTTCAACAATTTGAATGAAACATGTTAGTCTTATATATTTTGAGAGTCCGTCAATGAAAATGTGAGGCTGACTTCTTAAGACTTTTGCATGCAAATTACATTTCAAAAGAGAATATGCTTATTTTTTTAAAAAAGACCTAAATATGAAAATTCTCAAAAAGTACATCCAGGTAGGAGCATGTATTTTTAGTGAAAATTTACTATGGAATACTTTGTAGAATCAAGGAAAATTTGGGGAGACTAGTGTATGGGATACTAACACATGTATCAGTGTATGACTGACATTTCAAATATGTTCCAGTGACTACTATAGCTATCATGCTTTTGGAATTAAGAAATCCTTAATGCTAGGCTAGGATTGGTTCATATTGGAAGGCTTTTTTATTTATGAGTTAATTCATTCATTCAATATTTATTCAGCAGCAATATTTACACCAGCATTACAGAAAATATTCATCATCTGCATGGAGGTGCTTACAGAGCTGAGCATAAATGTCTCAAGAATGAGGCAGACCACATGAGAGTCTCATGAGAGAGGCAGAGGCAAAGATGGGAGTTTGGTCGTGACAGACATTAGTTCCAGCTTTGGATGTAGGTGAAACAAGGGGCATCTGAACTGGGAATTAAAGGATGATTAGAATTTGAACATAAAACTATTCTACATGGCAGAAATTTGAAAATTTCTTCCTAAGGAATAATTTTTTTCAGGAAAATAAATTAAAGATAGCTATTAAGTGCCAGTAAATGTCCTTCTCTTATTCATTCCAAGATCATAGTGCCAGCAGATTCAGTGTCTGGGGAGGGCTCATTTCCTGGTTTATAGATGGCACCTTGTCCCTGTGGCTTCTCAAGGTCGAAGGAGCATAGGTGCTCCCTTGGGTCTATTTTATAACAGCACTAACCCCATTCAGGAGAGCTCCTGCCCTCACGATCTAATCATTACCCCAAATACCCCACCTCCTAATATCGCCTTGGCGGCTAGAATTTCAACATATGAATTTTGGGGAGCATAACATTCAGACCATAGCATTTGATAAATATTTATTGTACACCTATTTTATATATGCTAGATACTCTGCTAAGTACTGGAAGGTGACAATTAGTAAGCACACATGGTCATTTTTCTTAAAAAGCTATAGACAGAAAATTAAACAATAGAATAATTAAAATAATTAAAATAAAACAATAGAAATATTAATGTATAATAAGAAAAGCAGTTTCCCACAAAGGTCAATAACCTGGCCTCTGGTGTAAGGCAGTCTGGGTTTCAAATCTGGGTTCCATTGACTACTTGCCACGTGACTTTGGGCTAGTTAGTTAACCTCTTTGCATTTAGTTTTTGATAGACATATGTTCCTAGCTCACCTGCTGATCCAAGCAGGTATTCTGTGATCCAAAACCCAAAAGAAGTGGTAGTCAGTTGGTGCAAGGTCTGGTGAATGCAGTGAATGACACAGAGTTTCCAAGTCCAGCTGCTATAATTTGAGCAGTGTGGTTTTTTGCGGCATGTGGTGGAGCGTTGTCTTGTGTCTTGCGAGAAGATTGGCCTGTCACTATTGACTAATTTCAGCTGCTTAATTGAATCATCCTTATCATTTCATCCAACTGGTTACAGTAGACATCTGCTGTAATCGACTGACGAGGTTTCATGAAGCTGTACTGTTTAGCACCAGTGCTGGACCACCAAACAGACACCATTAGCTTATTTTGATGAATATTCAGTTTTGGACTGTGTTTCGGCACTTCATCTTTATCCAACCATTGTGCTGAATGCTTGTAATTGTCAAAAAGAATCCATTTTTCATCACACATAACAATATGGTATAGAATGGTTTACTTTTACATCGTGACAGCAAAGAAAGGCAAGCTCGAGATGATTTCTCCTCTGACGCTTGTTCATGCGGTATCCACTCATGTGGTACCCATCTACCCAGCTTCTTTGCCTTGCCAATTTGTTTCAAATGGTCTAATATTGGAATAGTAATGTTAAACCTTGCTGCTAATTCACGCGGAGGTTGAGATGGATTCACTTCTACTTCAGCTTTCAGCTCATCATCATCCACCTTGGTCTTAGGTCACCATGTGGCTCATTTTCAAGATTAAAATCACCAGAACAGAACTTCTCAAATCATCCACATACTGTGCGTTCATTAGCTACATCCTTCCCAAAAACTTAGTTGATATTTTGAGCTGTCTGCACAGCATTGGTTCCATGACAGAACTCATATTTGAAAATCACATATATATATATTTTTTACCTATCCATGGTTTCACAAAAATTGCTCTAAAATTTTTTTGAAAGATAATCACAAGCCAAACCTTGTGTTTTAGGGAATGAGGAAGTACCTTCTCAATAAAAATAAAACAAGAAGTGTCAAAGTGAAATGTCAGAGATATTAACTGTAAAACTTAGTCCTTAAGGAAAGCAGACATTCCATACTTAATAACCTAAATATCTTATTCTCATCCATTGCAAGGTTCATGGCTGATACCCCTTGAACAAAAGACAGATTAACAAGAGAAAAGCATAACAAATCTACTTGACCAAAGTTTTATGTGACATAGCAAGCTTGAGAAAGAAAGCCCCAAAAGACCCAGGGAAAACTGTATTTTCATGCTAATTTTGATGAAAGAAGTAGAAAGCTGTGAAGAAACATGATTGGACAAAAGGAGGTATGAACTAATGGTAATGGACTGGTGGTGATGGGGGACTTAGCAAGGCCTGTTTGTCCAGATTCTTCTTGGCATCTCTGTGTCTTCATTCCCTTCTTCTGGGTATAGGGCAGGACACTTGCCACATATGGGTCTTATGACCTACTTTCAAGGGACATGGATCAGAAAATTCTTTTATGGCTAGTTCTCACATAGAAAGGTGGCAGAAAGTCAGAGAATGACATTCTTGCTTCTGTGGTTTTCTAGATTCCCAAAGTGCCATATTTGGAGGTAGCATGCTCTGAACCCCAACAATGTTTATTGTATGTTTCCAAAGTTTTCATTACTGTAAATGACACTGATGAGCATCCTCGTCCTGGATTTCCCATCTATCAAGGAACTCTACGTTGTTAACTTGTTTAAGTCTGGAAATTGAGTAAATCATATCTCTTCATTTTGGTGCCAAATCAGGTTTTGGGTCCCTGTTATGTACAGATGAAGAAACATTTTATTAAGCTGTGATCTATTTAATTTTTACAGACATTGTGATCAATTAGCCACACTGAAGATACTTGCTAGTCAGAACAACTTGGTTTTACTCTTTTGTTCCTATTGTCCATTAGAGTAAATGCACCAACCTTGTCTCTTATAGTTAATCATTGCCAAATGGCCTATGTCATTCTGGGATCCCATTATTCCCACTGAAAGCATGGAGTCCATTTCAATGGTGGTATTTTCTTCCATCACTCTAAGCTATAAAAACCATCCATCACAGAACTTTGTGAAGATACTGGTAGCTCCTCAATTAATGTATTTCTCAGTGCCTTAGTAGAGGGAGTGACCTCTGAGCTCTCTCAGAGGACACAGTTGGAGTAGAGTGGGTGTGTAGACCACAGATTATATATCCACTTTAACACTCCAATTTCCCTAAGACTTTGGATTTCTCCTTTTAAATTAATCTAGACAAATTCTGTCATCTTTTAACCTCATTGGATGTAGGCTACAACTGGGTTCAAGCTTCAATCATCAAAGAAAACTTTTAGACACACTTCTGGCTGCAAGACTCTCTAGTAACTGATAGGATGACCCATATAAAAACATTCAGTTTAGTTCAGTGTTTTGTATTTCATCCTTTGTGGCCTAATAATCTTAGAATCCAATATTTCTTGAATTCGTGTCACTAAAAATTAGCAACATTTTGTGATTATTTTGGAGCATAAATTATTTCCTTCTTTCTATTCTGACTTTGTACTTGTCCCCCTGTAGCAAACCAAGATCAGCTCTAGAGGTGCTCAGAATTGGTGCTCAGAAGGGGAAACTTCCCCTTCACCCTGGAAATTTTTCAGAAAGATCAATTTACAATAAGACAGATTAATAAGACAAAGAAATCACAAATTTATTTATGGTGCATGTGGGGAGAATCATAAAGTGTTTACCCAATACCCCAGCGGGGTCCAGAAATTTATATACCCTCATTTTAGAGAGGAGGGGAAGATGAGGCATATCAGTAATTCTGTTGGGGGGCAATAAATGATTAATGGGGAGGATGAATAGATACTTAGGATAATGAATGGATGAGGGTAGCAGATTGACTTGCAAATGATTCTCTTTGGAAATTAACCTGAGAGACAGGTATTATTTTAAAAATGAGTTGGGCCGGGTCTGGTTGCATTCTTGATTTTCTTTCCTGCAATAGGTATTGAGATAACAGGGAGGGGACAGAAAGACAATTGTTATTCTTGATGGGTCTGTCTGGTCTTTATGTAGATAGAGGGAAAGCCCCTTCCAATGCCTATATTGATCTCTAGAGCTTTTAATTCAAAATACTGTTTATACCAAGAAGTCATATTTTGGGTTAAAATTCCATGATCTCCTTCAATATTATTATAAGGTCTTCACTCAAGTCTCCTTGGACACAGGAAGGCAAGCTGCTCCAAGGTTTGCAGCTTTTCCTGAGTCCAACTAGATGGTCCCTATTCTAAAGCTCCGAGTACTTCTTCTTACCAGTCAGTGCTCTAACTTTTACATGAGACCTGTGAGTCTATGAATTTAATTTAGTTTGTCCTTCTGCAACCCACAGAATTGAATTTTGGGTCAAGGTCAGCCCAGAAACTATAAGAAATAAGTGATCCTTCTAGAGCCACCATAGATACTCTCTGACTCTCTGTGACTTGAGCTGAGAGTTAAATACCTGAGCTTGTCATTTTCTGTAGACTCTTCAGTGCACACAGAAGCACCATTGCTACTGTCACAGTTGTGTTGTCTCCAATGGGCTTCAGAAGGTGCTTCCTCACAGTCAGCCTCAGGTGACTAAGCATGGTGCCCAGCCTACCATTTCCCCTTTGATAAACAGATCAGATCACTGCTGTGCTCAAAGCCAATGGCATGGCCAAACCAACTACAGAATCCCATTTTGAGGGGATGTTTCCTGGGACCACTTCTAATTCCAAATAGCATATCAGTCAGAGTCTATTAGTAAAACAGAACAATATAGTCCTACCTATTTCACCAGAGAGAATTTAAGGAACATAAGCAGCTGGGTAAATAGATGTTTAAGAACTGGAATGCAAAAATACAGCACTGAAGTAGCACATGTAATTGCTGAAAGCAGTTATAACCCTTGGAGCTGAGAAAACAAGGCTAAGAATTTGGGGTTATCAGAATTTAGACTTTCAGAGGAAGGGATCTGCAGAATTGGGACCCAGATCCCTCAGTAGAGAACACCAGCCAGGTGCCGCTGGTACCTCTGAGGGTAGTTCTGGGAGTGTGTCAGAAAGAGTCAGGAACTAGAACCAACAGCCATTACTTGGGATGAAAAGCTGACACTCACCAACTGTCAGGGGTAAGCCGGCTGAGAGCACCTTCTTTCCTCCTCCGGCCCTCAACCTCCCTCTAGCGGCCCTTATTAGTATAACTACCAGTTGGCAACGATGTAGTTGGCAGAGTCCCAGTTCCTGAGCAAAGGTAGAAGCTTGGAATTGGGGCTGAAAGGCCATAGGTGAATGGGCCAAAAGGTATACGTCTCTAAATATGTTGCACACGTACATGCATTTACACACACACGTCAAGACTTCTGCACACATTTGGCATTAAAAGTAAATTTTTTTCATCACAATAGCAACACTTCTTTTTTTTTTTCTTAAACAGAAAAAACAATTAAACTCATAGAAGAAAAATAATCCATACTACCAGTGGAAAAATGACCACTGTTAAAAGCTTCATTTAGATCCTTTCAGACTGTCTCCCCAATGAGTGGATGTGTATTTTTTTTCAGGGAATCACATTGTACTTGCAGTTTTCTAACTGCTTTAAGAAATTACCTTAATGTGTCATCAAAAATTGCTCACACCAATACATATTTATTTACAGCAGTGGGTTTCAAACTGTTTCTAGGAAATTTCTTGGGCAGGAGGCCTTAATGGGAGAGCCCTGAATTCCACCATGCACCTTTAACCACTGCAATACCACTTTAATATATTTGTTTAACATATTTGGTTTCTGGGTAAGATTTTATGTGGGAAAAAGAATTCCACTGCCAAAATATTGGAAAACAATGGATTCCTTGTGAAGATACAATATGATTTTCCATTTTCATGATTACAACAACAAAGGATAACTTTATATCTAAATTCTTGTGCAAAGCCTTAGTAACACCAGACATCATGATTTTTTACTCCTTGTCTATTTAATAGCACCTAAAAATTATTTTAATTTGTATTTCTTGGATTACTAATGATGTGGACAAAGTTTTATATATTTAATGGTCATTCGTGTCTTTGACAGTCTAGAAATTTCTTTGCAGTCTAGAAATTTTTACAGCATGGCCCTAAAACTTTACTTCGTAAGTACATAGTCTGTACTTTTTCCATATCCTTCAATTCAAGGAAGCTCTGATTTCAGTAATCTCTGCTTATCCAGAGCACCATCTCCTTCCTCTCCGCTTTTAGTAATGATCTCGAATCCTCCTCCACTGAAAACACAGAAGCTCTCTTTCTTAGGCTCCCTCATCTTTTCATCACTCCATCCAAACATATCTGATTCTATAACTATCTTTATTTTTCTTCCTGGCTTATAGAAGAAAGGCTTTTTGGTCTTTAATTGAATCCCTTTGCTTAAGTACCTGGTTCCATCCCTCCTTGTCTCCTCTGGTACCTGGTTTGGTGCCTGGCAAGCAGCTGATGCTCAGAAACTTTGTTGAATGAGTAATGGGTCTTGCTCCATCCATGCTCTCCCTTTTACCTTTTTAGAGCTTCTCTCACTCTTTTGGCTCTGTCAACAAAAAAAATCATAAAATCCATAAGTTCAGAGATGAGAACTTTATTTCTTATAAAGGGTAGCAGCCTGGCAGCCGGCTGCCATCCTGACAGACTGGGAAGGATAGCCTCTGGCAGAGACCTAAAGCTAGCCACTTGGAAGGAAAAGGGATGAGAGAAATTTATGCTGAATCGGTTGGCCAAGTATATATATTCAACAGGTTATAGGAGGATCTATGAATATTCACAAAGGGAGGATATGTGCATGCACAGTAAGCAAAGACATGCATATTGCATGTGTCCCATGTTCACTCTGAGGTGGAGACTTAACATTTAGACATACTACAATTAGGCCCTATACATTAGAAGGTGAAGCAGGAACACAAAGGCATTTAGTGCACAGCCTCTGTAAACTGGCCAGAACCAGTCCATAGTTGGTGATCTCTTAACAGGAGAGTTACTGAAATCAGTCTCTAGTCCAATCAAAGCTGTAGTTATGGCTGTGGAATAGGGGTAGAGTTAGCATTTAGCAGTGGGTGAACTGCATTTGTTTTAATATTGCTTATCTTGAGGCTGGTGCTTATTTAGCAGCTAGAAAAAAAGAAAAAACTTTGTAGCAGTTAGGAAATAGTTTATTCTTTAAGTATAGGGGGTGCATGACTTGCCTGGGATAGCCTTAAATCTTGTTTATTTTTGGTTTCTTATTGGCACAAAGAGTCTGTTCGGTTCCATCAGGCTTATGATCTTTATTTCAACAGCTCCTTCCCCTTAGCCTATATGTGATCAAGTCATTTCCCATCTGTGAAGGTTGGTTTTTGTGTCAAGTTGGTTTGGCTATAGTGTCCAGTTATTCAACCAAACATTAACTTAGGTGTTGCTGTGAAGGTATTCTGTAGAAGTGATTAACATCCACAATCAGTTGACATTATGTAAAGGTAATGCGGATTGCCTTTGATTCAGTTAGCCGAAAGGCCTTAAGAAAAGAACTTAGGTTTCCCTGAAGACATAAAGGAAAAAGAAGAAACTCTACCTGTGGATTGTGGCTTCAGCTCCTTCCTGAGAGTTTCCAGGCTGCCTTATGGATTTTGAACGTTTTTATCCAGCTCCCAAAATTGTATAAACTAATGTCAATAATTCCCTTTATATATCCTACTGGTTCTGTTTAACTGGTGGAATCCTTACTGGTACATTATCTTTAAAATCAGCACAAAACGACACTCTTCTTGATCCTGCTTCTCTCTGTCACCATATAAACTATTTTCCCTTCTCACCTAAGCTTATAAAAGCATTATCCTACATTCACTGTTATTACTTCATCACTTTGCAATCACCTTTGAGCTACAGTATCATTTATTCAACTGGTGAATTGGACATTTTCTTGCAGACAGCCCATGGGCAATCTCAAACTCAGTATATCAAAGCTGTCTCATTATCCCTGCTGCCTGTTTATATCAGTTCTTCTGAATGCCATATTTCAAATTAAGAGTGAAAATCTGGAAGTCATTCTAGACATATAGATATCTAAATACAAGTTGAGCATCCCTAATCTGAAAATCTAGAATATGAAATGCTCCAAATCTGAAACTCGAGTTCCTATCCTCCATGATGCCACAAGTTACCCTGAACACATTATTTTTCACTGTATTAATGGCATATCATAGTTTTTACTGTTAAGTACTTATGTGTGAATAAATAAAAGAAAATTATTTCTTATCAGTAGCATAATTTTAGAGTCAGGAATAATGATGATGCCAAACAACCACAGACTATCCACACAGATGGCTGAGATAATGACACCTTTGATTTCTGATGGTTCAATGTACACAAACTTTGTTTCATGCACAAAATTATGAAAAATATTATGTAGAATTACCTTCAGGCTATGTGCTTAAGATATATATGAAATATAAATGAATTTTGTATTTAGACTTGGGTACTGTTCCCAAGATATCTTAAGTATATACGCAAATATCCCAGAGTCAAAAAATCAGAAATGCAAAACACTTCTGTTCTCAAGTATTTTGGATAAGGGGTACTCAATCAGTACTAGACATCAGATAAGTCATACTCTTTATCTCTAGTGCTTGAAGGTTTAGGCTTTCATCATTTCTGGCCTCAGCTTTTGTAATAGACTCCTATCTTGTCTCCTTGCGTCCAACCTCTTCCCACCAAAATCTATTCTCCAGAGTGCTGTTCCTTTGATGCAAGGTGACCAAAATTGCCCCACCTAAGGCTCAATGAGTGGCTCCTTTATCAACTATAGTAAGGGCACCTCAAGTCAGACTAGCATCATAAGGACCTTTTAAAAACCACAGATTACAGCCCTACTCAGAACTAATGAATAAGAATTTCGAAAGTGGGAACTGAAAATCTCTACTTTTAAAAGCTATCCAAGTAACTCTGATAATCAACCAGGTGTGGGAACCACCAGTCTTCAGGTAAAAAAATCCAAATTCTTCCCATGATTTGACACCAGTATTCACAGCTTCACCTCTCAGCACACATTACTGACCTAGGGCTGGTGATTTCTTCAAATTCATGCTGTTTAACACTTCTGTCAGGAATATCCTTCTTCTCTTAACTGCCTGGGAAGTTCCTATTCACCTTTTGAAAATTTTGTTAAAGCATCATCCAACCTCTTATTCAGCCAGTAAATATCTATTGAGGTCCTACTAGATGCCAGGCTCTGAACTAAGCATTGAGATAGAAACACAAGTCAGCTGTATCAGTAGTACTGCTTCTAGTAGGTTCACATACCATCAGAGGAAGAGACATAGAAATACACAAATAAATATAATACAGTGAGATAAATTCTATGAGAGAGGCTGTGGTAGGTTGAATAATGCCCCCCAAAGATGTTCACATCCTAATTTCCAGAATCTGTGAATATTTTACCTTACATTGTGAGGGATTTTGTAGATATGATTAAGTTAGCCATTCTGAGATGGAGCAATTATCCTGATTACCTTCATGGGCACAATGTAATCACAAGGGTGTTTTGAAGAGGGAGGGAGGCAGGAGGGTGAGAGAGAAAGGTGTGGGGAGATCGAAATGTGCTATGCTACTGAAGGAAAGGAAATGAATTATTCCCCTAGAGCCTCCAGAAGAAACCAGACTGCCAACTTTAGTCCAATGAGATTGATTTTGGACTTCTGACCTCCAGAAATGTAAGATAACTTTACCTGGTTTCATTCATGCTATCAAGTTTGCTGTAATTCATTGCAGCAGCAGTAGGAAACTAACACATAGACCAACATGGAGCATGGGCAATACATTAAAGGGGTCTCTACAACAAGTTATGGAGTGAGGATGGGGTGTTTAAGAAGAATTACCAAATTTGATGACCCCAGAGCTGAAGAATGGAGATTGTGTTTCAGAGGATGATCCAGATAGAGGAAGCAGTATGTACAAAGGCACACAAAAAAGAGCATGGAAAGTATTTCAAGAAGGCAAGACTGCTTGCATTTAATAGTAGTAATAATATCAACAATAATAATTATAGTAAATTTTTATTGTTCTTATGACATTATTCTTACCTCGTGAGGTAGATACTATTATTGTCATCTTCATTTTACATATAGCAATACTAAGGTCTGGAGGAGGCAAGTAGCTTTCCTGAGATCATTGAGCTAACATTAATAATCGTAAACGGGTAGAGTTAGAATCAGAACCTTGGCAGTCTGTTTCCAAAACCCACTAACTGCTTCTCTAAGCCATTATGGTGGTGGCCTTTAAGTAACGGGGCATCATTGTGGCTGACGATAAATGAACTGTTAGATATTAATGAAATAAGGATCAACAGAACTTGGAATATCATCTTGGGTACTGACGGAGGATGGGAGTGATGGACAGTCAGAGGATTTCCATGTTTCTTTGACATGATCTTGGTTTTGCTGTTGTTCAAGATATGAAGAAGCCTTCTTCGACTACTCAAAGTAAATCACATTTTCTTCGTTACAAATTCCACACCTTGTATAAGCCTCTTTATTTCATTTCTTCCGTTTCCTCTTTGTCTGACGTGGAGTTAGGGATGTAGGCACCAACTCAACTCTGGGCCTCAAGTTTCCTTATCTGTAAAATGCCCCGAGGTAGTTCCAAATTTGGTTGTTCCTCTGCATCCCCTATGGGGAAGCTTAACCAACATGCAGATCCTCATCCCATTCCCAGAGATTCCGACTAATACCGGGATTGGGTTTTCCCCCAGCACTCTCCCGGCTGATTCTGATACGTCGTCTATAAGTTTTGATAACCAGGGGACGGACGATTATCCGGGTCCCTCCCAGGCCACTGCACTGTATTTGGTCGCAGGACTCCGCGCTCTCCTATGGCCCCGCCCTGCCCCGCCCCTCCGAGATGCTCTCCTCCCGCCCGGCTGCCGGCCCCGCCCCGGTCCCGCCCCGTGCCCTTCCTCGCGCATCTCATCGCCCCGCCTTCGGCCGCTAGATTCTCGCCCAGCTCCGCCTTTCCTAGGCCCTCCTCCGCTTCGCAAGATGGCGGAGGTGCCGCCGGGCCTGGAGCCGTGGAACCGCGTGAGGATCCCTAAGGCCGGGAGCCGCAGCGCAGTGACAGTGAAGAACGGCGGAGCGGCCCTGGGTGAGTGAGGCGCCAGGCCAGTGGGGCAGACGTTTCCGGAGGAGGCCCGCAGCTGGGCCGGCGCACGTGGGGAGAGGGCGGGACTTCCTGAGCCCGGGGGATGCTGGGAAGGGGCGCGATGGGGCCGAGAGGGGCCCGGGGCTGGCTAGTTTGCCGGAGAACCTGGTAGCGCTACTTGCCTCTCAGTCCTTCACTGCACTCGCTGTGCCAACGCAGGGCTTGGCTTGAGCAATGAAAGACCGAGGCTGAGCCCCGCGCCAAAGGGGCGGAGAGAGGCAGATGCGACTAGCGCCGGGGAAAACTGCTGCCTGGAAACCCTGTGCTTCCTCGGGCCACAGTGATTCTTGTTAACTTTACGTGTTTTCCGACTCCTGCACCTTAGGCGCTGGGGGCGTCACCTAAGCACTCTGAAGTTAAATTGCAATCGTTCTGGACGTCCAGCTCCTTATGTGTAAAATGGGGCTAATCCTCCCTATCGGGCATAACTGTGGTGTGGGGAGGATCTAACGATGTAATTTAGGAGAAAGTGCTCTGTAGATTAAACTGTTTATCCACATACAGTGGATGATATTGCTACTATTAGGCAGCAGGGTGTACGTAGTAGGTGGGAGCTTGGCTCAGGAGCCAGGTTATCTGGGTTTTAATCCTAGTTTTTCCCTTTGCTAGATCTCCGGGGAGTTATTGAACATTTCTGTGCTTCAGTGATCTCACTTTCAAATAGGGATTAAAAATAATACCTGATAAAATTGTTTTGGGAGAATAAAAGAGTTGGAATTATAGAGAAGGCATCTGGAATACTTTCTGGTGTGGTAAATAAACATTCAACGATAGCTGTTAATATTAAATACTTAGATCATCTCATCTCCTTCCCCATCTACCCATCCTATGCAATTTACAGTTTAGCCCTTACCCCTTCCTCTATTCATAAGTTAACAATTCCTTTTAGGCAAGGGAAATTCACCCACTCACTCCCCATCCCCAAGGCAGTCCATTTATGTCTTAAGATAGTTGGGACAGTAAGAACATTCTCCATGTTATGTAGAAACCTGCCTTTGTGTTGCTTAGACCTAGAGTACCAGTGCTACCCTTAGAGCCATAGATAACACATTAGCTACATCTAAGCAGCTTTTAATATGTGGAAACATCTGCTGAGCACCCAGTGTTCAGTCAGGCATTCATCAAATAATATAATTTCCAGTTGCCATAGTGGTTTCTCTTTTCTGCATATGTTCTTATCTACCTTAAAGTGGTATCCAAATGCAGAACCTTTGACTTTGAAGACTGCATTTTTCCATTCTGTCTTGCTTATGTACATACCAAAATGCATCGTGCATATCAAAATGGGGGATTTGGAGAAGTAGATAACATGTACCCCACCTTCAAGGTTGTTAAAGTCTGCAGTGTACACCAAATGACTGATTGCAAAGCATTCATATGAAGATTTGTTAAACTATAATAAAATGCAACATGAAGTTGTACATTCTTATTTAACAGATGTTCTTTTAATGATTTCCTGGAGTGTATATCACCTATTACCATCTTCCAACTTCTCATGTACTTAGAATTCTTAATTATGTACTTATAGTTGAAGCTAATTACATTATTTATTTATTTTTTTTGAGGCAGTCTCACTCTGTTGCCCAGGCTAGAGTGCCGTGGTGTCAGCCTAGCTCACAGCAACCTCAAACTCCTGGGTTCAAGCAATCCTTCTGCCTCAGCCTCCGAGTAGCTGGGACTACAGGAATGTGCCACCATGCCTGGCTAATTTTTTTTTTAATGTATTTTTAGTTGACCAATTCATTTCTTTCTATTTTTAGTAGAGATGGGGTCTCACTCTTGCTCAGGCTGATTTTGAACTCCTGACCTCGAGCGATCCTCCTGCCTCGGCCTCCCAGAGTGCTAGGATTACAGGTGTGAGCCACCCTGCTCGGCCATTAATTTGTTTTTGATTCCTTTAAAACAAGGAAAGTTGCTTCTTGAGGTGTGTTTTGTCTATCATATACTTAATGTAGAAATACATACTAAGTCTTATTAAATGTCTGTACTCTAGACCTTTGCATTGCAGCTGTAATTAAAGAATGCCACCTGCTCACACTGTTGCTGAAGAGCCAAACCTTAGATGCAGAAGCAGATGTGTTATGTGCAGTCCTCTACAGCAATCACAACAGAATGGGCCACCACAAACCCCATTTGGCCCTCAAACAGGTGAGGAGGAATCCCTGTGTTTAAGACCCAGCAGTTTACTTGAAGATGTAGATCACACTGCCACTTAGTGTTTTGTTATTTATGGAAATCTCAGTAAGTTACTTATGATTTATAGGTCTGTACCCCACAGTTACATGTGGGCTTTTTTTTTTTATTTCCTGAAAGCATTTCAAAAAAGTAGTTTTTGTTAGAAAAGAAGTATGTTTAGATTGATTTTTTTGTCTCCCAGTCTTCTTGTGGATAAATAAAAGTTTCTTTTCATTATATGCAATCAATAATGACAGTGCCTTTGTCCAGTTCAAAGATAGAGTGATTTGATCAAGGCAGAGTGTTGTACATTAATAATCAGCTTCCTAAGCATGATAATAATGCTAAAATTATAAAAAGAACAAAAGTTGTGGCTTATTTATTGTGGGGTACATAATCTATTCAGTAGTATTTTGGAGTAAATAAGTATATATTAATAACAAGTTGTGGTATAAAGTGGTTTTATATGAATTTTAGAACTTTAAGTCAAAATTGGGCACTCCAGCTCAGAGACTAGGGTAAAGCCTCTTAAGCTGGCTTCTTTGTATGCTCATTCATTCATCCACTTTATTAATTCCTCAAAAAAATTTTTTGTTTTTTGAGACAGGGTCTTCCTCTGTCATTCCAGCTAGAGTACAGTGATGTCATCATAGCTCACTGCAACCTCAAACTCCTGGTGTTTGAGGACTCCAGCTGTCCTTCAGCCTCCCAAGTAGCTGGGACTACAGGCGTGTGCCACCATGTCTTGCTAATTTGTCTAATTTTGTAGAGGTGGACATCTTGCTCTTGCCCCTGCCTCAGCCTCCCACAGTGCTGGGATTACAGGTGTGAGCCACTTTGCCTGGCATCTGCAAGTATTTTTTAGAATTCTGGTGGGCTATCCATTGTGTAACAGAGCCAGCTTGCAGTATTTTTTAACTTTCTCTGTGCTAGCCTGTGTGCTTAGTTCTGCCAGGGGTGAAAAAAAGTCTCTAATCTTATGGACAGGTACTTTCTAGTTAATTTCTACCCCTGTTACTTAAGGCAAAAAGGATGAAGATTTCTTAATCAAAGAAAGATCTGGGATTATGGTCTTGTCTCCTAGCTTTTATCTCCTTCTTAGTCTTTTAATCCAAAAGCGAATTTGATAACTCTGAGACTAAATATATTTCTCCTCCTGCTTGCAGGTTGTGAATAATCACCAGTCAAAAAAATATGGTATTCTCTTGTCTCTGTTTCTTCCTTTTATGTAGCTCTTCCGTCTAGTCAATCTATAAGTTAGAACTTCCTCTGCATCTGGTCTCTTCAGTTGTGGGTGTCATTTTCTTTTTTTAGACCTTGTCAACTTTTAGTTGTCTTACTGTCCTAACTTATGTTTCCTCCTCCAGTCCCTACACTCTGGCATAGTATATATACCAAAAGCAAGTTAATCATCCTAAAACACAATTTTGATTTTTAGTGGTTCTCCATTGTGTTCTGAATAAAGACTAAACTCCTTAGTTTAACTTACAAGGTCAACTATGATCTGGCTTCTTCATTTTTGTTAGCTCTGGCTTTTCTCTTGCCTTCAGATATCTTATATTCCAGTCAACCTGAACTCTTAACGAATTTACATACTGTGTTTGTTCCTTCTTTTGAGTCTTTGCTCATCCGGTCCTGTATGTGTAGAATACCCAGCCTTTTCATGTCTGCCTGTTAAAGGCCTTCTCCATACTCTAAGTATCATTTGAAGCCTTCCCAGCAGTGATAATCTTTTTCTTTCCAAAGTATAACATGAGTGTATGTTATGGTAATCTCATTTTAAGTTGCATTTTTCTGATTATTAGTGAAGTTGAATTGCTTTTTTTAATTTTTGGGCTACTTGGGCCCGTCTTGTACTTCTTATAGCATTGAATATGTCAGTTGTGGTACAGTTATTTGTTGTGGATGTGTTTTATGTTCCCTGTGACCAGTTAGGTAGGGAACATGTCTCATGCTGCTCTAGCTGCTGCAGCTGCTATTACCTTTACTACTACTGTCTTATATCTGCTTAACATTTCACAGTTTACAGAGAACTTTCATGTACTTCAAGATTTATTTTTTCTGCATTCCAAAGCCAGTTACTAGAATTAGCCTGTCTCTAATTTTTTCTAAACTGAAGCTCAGAAAATCATCTTGATTCTTCTTGTGTGTGACGATTCTCTGAGTATATGAAAACTGTTCTTATGTTTCTTCATGTCTTCTCTCTTTGCTAATGTTCTCAAGGTTTTTCTCCTCTTTTGTGAACTATGTTTTCCTAATGTTTTACCATCTTGGTTTGTTAATACCTCTCTGAAAGGATGGTTTCTGGACTTAAAAATTGAAAAAGATAGGAGCTGACCCCAGAGAATTTAAGGATTGTTCTGAGAACTATTAATGTAGAATCTATAACCTTGATTCAATTTTAGTAGTATATATGTAGCTCTGGCAAGATAACCTTGTTGCCAGTATCAGTGACCATCCAGATCTTTATATCCTTCAAAATCTGGGTGCAGTCCCATACACGCCCTTTGTCTGGTATTTTTCAAGAATGGTAGAATTCATACAGCATTTTGTACGATGCATGGCTCTTACTTTTTTTGAAAAAAATTAAATAACACTATTGAGTGCCTACTCAGCACTGTTATAAGAACTGGGTTACAGTGGTAAACAAAATGGATAAAATATTACATATTGTCCTTGTGGAACTTACATTATAGTTAGCAGAGCAAGACAAGCAGTCAGTCAGTGGCAGGTCAGGTAGTGGTAAGTGCTGTGAAGAAAAATAAGGCAGAGAAGGGGGGAGTGCTGAGGGGATTGAAATTTAAATAGAGTCTATCTATTTTTATTTTAGTGTTTAATATTTTGTATAACTTCTTATTTTTATTACTAGATTTTTAGTAATCAGAGATTGGACAGTATCTTATCTATCATTTTATGTTACCTCCCAGCATGCCTTTTATGTAGTAGGTATTCAGTACATATTTGTTCAATGACTTAGGTCATTCACTTTCCTCATCTCTGTGGTACTTACAAACTGTTGAAATTTGGTAGTTAAAAATGTACTGTCTTATTGGTTTCACTATTATATCACCTCACATTGTAGCATATAGTGATTTCTCAGTCGTTACCTGATTTGAGAAGTTTAGTTGGATAAATTCCACATTTGTAACCAGAAAGAATTGCATGGGCTTCAGATTTCCTTACCCTTAAAAAGATAAGTAATTATTCTCTGGTATTTGGCATATTTGCATACTTTAAAAATTTGGATCTCTGCTTTCCTGGTCATAATCGGTGACCTTGTCTGCATTGTACAGATGAGTTTGAACCGCTCTTTCTCCTTCAGGTTGAACAATGTTTAAAACGCTTGAAAAACATGAATTTGGAGGATTCAATTCAAGACCTGTCTGAGTTATTTTCTTCTAAGTAAGTGGGCCAGTGGCTTTGTGATGTGCTGGGTTGGGAACTTAATGTCTTCTTGTGATCTCCCTTTGGACTTTCCTGTGCTTGGCATTGGAATATGACCAATTACACTTCAGCTGTACAAATTTTGTTGTAATAAGGGGTACCTGATATTTGTGGTAATAATTCTCTCTCCGTTGGTCTATGGGAGGGACTGATGTGACACTGAAATCTGGGTCATGGTAGGTTATATTGAAACGTCAGTAGGTTGTTATTAAACATAACCACTTCAGATTGAGCTTAAAGCAAACCTTTACTTGAAAACTGCTATAGATAAGCTTTGTATTTAAAAATGAAAGTAATCTACTTTTTTTATGTTTTGTCAAGTGAAAATCAGCCTGTAACTACCAAAGCATGTGTCATCCCCAGCCAGCCAGTGGTGGAGTTTGTATTGATGAAGGTTTTGGGAGCCTGCAAGTTGTTACTCCGCTTGTTGGACTGCTGCTGCAAGGCTTTTCTGTATCCTTAAGTCTACCGAAATACCTTCTTTTCAGTTGGAATCGTTTGGCTATATTTAAAAGTATTTTTGTTTGAAATCTAGGGCTCTATAGCTGTTATGACCTGTGGGAATTCTTAAAATTTTGCTCTGTGGACTCCTTTTGTCAGGAATTGCCTGGTGGAGCCATTATGCCAGAGATTTCCTTTCTCTATCTAGCATGTATCAATATTACCCTAAGAGCACTGACAGCTAGAAATTCTTAATCTTAGAAACTGAATTTAGCTGGGCGTCGTGGCTCACACTTGTAATTCTAGCACTCTGGGAGGCCGAGGCGGGTGGAACGATTGAGGTCAGGAGTTCAAAACCAGCCTGAGCAAGAGGGAGACCCCGTCTGTACTAAAAATAGAAAGAAATTAATTGGCCAACTAAAAATATATAGAAAAAATTAGCCAGGCATGGTGGCACATGCCTTTAGTCTCAGCTACTTGGGAGGCTGAGGTAGAGGATTGCTTGAGCCCAGGAGTTTGAAGTTGCTAGGTTGAGCTAGGCTGATGCCACGGCACTCTGGCCCAGGCAACAGAGTGAGACTGCCTCAAATAAATAAATAAATAAATAAATAAATAAACAAACAAACAAACAAACTAAATTTAGTAACGGGAGCTCTAGCAGAGTGCATATTAGTGTATTTGTAAGTTTCTATTTCTTAAATAGAATATATTTTAAGGCTTTAACACCTTCAAGAGATTCACTTTACTTCCAATTTATTTATTCTTTTGTAATTTTAACTTCCAAAACACATGCTACTATGGTTTTGTTTTCCCACCTTAAATTGATTCTCCAGCTTGACTGTGAAACATCTAGGTTTGCAGGAGTTCATTATTTTGAACCTTGTGATGATTGGGCTGGTGAGCAGGTTATGGTATGTATATACCTTTAAAATTCTTCATTTCTTTTTCAATTGTCTACCTCAGCCTAGGTTTCTTATGAGTAGTTTTCATATTTGTTTTCTCATGGGTTGCTGAAGGTGTAGGAGTTCCTTTCTTTATTTGATCAGAGTTTATTTGCAGTAGATTTGGAAGCTAAAATGTTAATGGCTATGTCAAAGGATTAGGCTTCATATCTGAATCCATGAGATCAACCCAACATTGAACAACTAAACAAATTAATTCCTAGGATAAGGAATGGATAATAAAAAATTGGTGGCAGTGATCATATTGCAATGGGCTATTTAAAATAATAGCATTCCTGAGCCAGCTATAGCACTTGATTCTTTTTGCCACTTGGTTTCCAATTTTTAGTGGCAATGAGAAATATAATTTTTGACTTTGTTTATGTGCTTTTGACTCTTTTCTTCCACCTGAAATACCACTGCTTTTGGGGGCATATTTACTTGATATAAAGAACACTGGTAATGCTTACAAACTAAACATATTTTTTTGCATGTCTCAGTATATATTGTGAAATTGGTATGATGGATGATTAGATTCAGAGTCTGTATTTGTAAGAAGATCTGTTTTGGGCCATTTCAGACAATTAGGGTCATTAGTTCTAATTTGAATGTAAGGAAACATAAAACAAAAAAGAGCAAAAATGTAGAAAAATTTTTCTGCCTTTGGAGATTAGAAACCTTGATGTCTTAACCTGGATATTTTGAGTACTATTTCTGATCATCTAGCTTTTTATTCTGCCTATTCTTAATCAGAGGTAACAATTTTGAATTACTAATCATATTACTTTAAAATGTTAAATGTTATTTTCTGTAATGAAAATAGCTTTAAATTTTGCTGATGACAAAAATAACATGCTTATTTTAAGAAATTTAAAAAAATATATAGAAAAATGTGAAAGAACCTGAAATTTGCCTAAAATCTCACCATCTAGATAAAAACCACACTTAAGATTTTGATGTGCATACTTTGACACATCTCTCCATGTACTACTTTGTTTTTGAGTAAATTTTGTGTTTGTATTTTTCTGTTTGGGCTGGACTATTCTGACTGTTTACAAGTATGTGCTATAGTGTTTATCTGTAGTGGCAAAGGTTGATAGCCATTTATTTTTGAATCTTGTGGTTTATTATTTAATCTGTAAATTGTAATTACTGGATAATTCATGAGCTCTTGTTTCTTTCTCTAGGGTTCTCTATAAAGCTGTTTTAAAAAGGTTGATTTCTTTATATGAGCCATTGTTTGGATTGCTTCAAGAGGTCTCTAGGATTCAACCAATGCCATACTTCAAAGATTTTACCTTCCCTTCTGATATTGCTGAATTTCTAGGACAGCCCTATTTTGAACTCTTTAAGGAAAAAATACCTACAGCTTTTGCAGCTAAAGGAGTGACTAAATTGTTAAATAAATTATTTTTAACAAATGAGCAATCACCAAGGTTCAGTGAAGAAACCTTACTTGGAATTTCCAAAAAAGCTAAACAAATGAAGATCAATGTACAGAATAATACAGATCTTGGACAGCCCATAAAGCGTAAGAAAGTCTTCAAAGGTAGTTTGCTTTGATACTCTAATTTAAAAAAAGAACATAAACTGTTGAAAGTATAATATAATCATGTGCCATGTAGAAAGATATTCAACATCTCCCTTAATTTTAACCCATGTTGATTATTTTTGGAGAGGTGTAGTAATACCTCTGTTTTCTAAGCTTGGGCATTTAAAGTTGTTTGTTTCTGTAGTTGTTTCATTAGTCTTTGCTTGCTTATTCCCATTATTTCTTTTGTAGTAAATTAGCAAGAAATGTCACATACTTAAGAATTTGTTGTAGATTTGAAAATAGTAGGCCTACATTTTTTATCTGTGAATTTTCTACTTCTACAGAGAGATCATCAGAATTTGATGTGAAGACCTTCTGCAAACAGCTGAAACACAAAGTTACTCAGGTTCGTTTTGATGTATTTAATATAGCTTATGATTTCTGCTCATTTGTGGAGGATGCTACTTACCAAGGGCAGGGTCTGAATTTTAGTTCTCTTTTTATCCCTAATTCTAAGCTTAGTGTCTTCTTAGTTCTCAGTCTGTGCTTCTGAATGAAGAGGCAGGGGAATTTTTAATATATTCACTTAATTCAGTTAATAGAATGCCTTCATTCTTTTTTTTTCTTTTTGTGTATCTGCCACTTCTCACCACTTCCCAGAAATGTTTTAGTAGGAATTTCTCTAGAATCTTACAGTGACTGCAAGGTTCATCTTGTAGGTCTGGATTGTACCGAAACTTAATTAAGAGGGTGGGCTTTGCTGTCAGATGATTTGAATCCCGACTTTGGTTTGTACTAGCTGTGTGACCTTCTGTGAGTTTCCTGACCTCTCTATATCTCTATTTTGTAATAATAGTATGTACCTCATAGGATTGTGCTGGTTTTAATGCATGTAAAGTGTTCAGCAGAGTTTGGAATACAGTAAGCATTTGTTGTTAATTGTTACTAGTTACTGTCATCATTTTTGTATCATCTCGACATTTGTCATGAGTATGTTCTGTTCCTTTATTCTTGTTGAGGTTCAAGCTTTGACATGATTTAAAGCTTTGTAAATTCTGTTTGTTCTGGACCTAACACGAGGTAAGAATGCCAGTGTCACCTGTTTTACTCAATAACTTCTTGACTTTTATTATCCTATGTCTTTACAAAATACCTTTCTTCTGGATTCCCTCATGGATTATTTCTTCCCTTCTATTTAAAAATTCTTAAATCATTTCTGTGTGAAGTAACTCATGTAATTCTCACGAAAGCTCTGTGAGAGCCAGGTATGATGGCTCATGCTTGTAATCCTAGCACTTAAGGAGGCTGAGGCGGGAAGATCACTTGAGCTCAGGAGTTCCAGCCGAGCCTGAGCAAGAGAGAGACCACATCTCTACTAAAAATAGAAAAAATTAGCTGGGTATGGTGGTGCATGCCTGTAGTCCCAGCTACTTGGGAGGCTGAGGCAGGAGGATCACTTGAGCCCAGGACTTTGAGGTTGCTGTGAGCTAGGCTGAGTGACACTCTAGCCTGGGTGACAAAGTGAGACTCTGTCCCCTTCCCCCACCCAAAAAAGAAAAAAGCTCTACGAGGAAGGTGCTCTTATTACTGTTTTCATATTTCACATGAGGAAATTGAGGCATAGAAAAGCCAAGAAACTTGCCCAAGACACACAGTGAGTAAGCGGCAGAGCTGGGATTTGAATGCAGGCAGTTTGGTTTTTGACTAATCCCTGAGATAGTTTTTTCAGGGAGAACTGTGGCGCTTTGTGAACCTTGACACTTCTGTAGCCTTTCCACCTGTTCGCAGGTGAGCTGGTTTTGAAGTTGATTGGTCAGCATCTTTCTTATTCAAGGTTAATCACTACCATGTTTTTAGCAATTAGTACTAATACGCTCAGCTTGCTTTTAGGGCAGCTAACTTTAGCAATCACCAGACTATTGATGGGCCTCTACTATTATGTTTTCTACTTCTTTTTAAAGTTCCTTTTGAATGTGAGAAATTTGGGAAAAGGTAAGCTTTGAAGGAGGATAGAAGCAGACCTTGTAGATAGCATATTTTCATAAAGAAATAGTAAAAGCTAGTAAAATCCAAACTTGTTATAGAAAGAAGGCCTTGAAGAAATAAAGGTGCCTTGTCAGAAGATAGTTATAGAATTGGAAATGTTGCTCAGGTAAGCATTTTTAACATGTGTTCAGCAATCATTAACTGATTAATGGGTCTACTGCTGGGTGCTTTACAAGGCCCTATATCCTTCCTGTGATATTTATGACTCATTTTTGATGAGGTTTGCTCAGGGTATAGAAATAAATGAAAAACAAGTTGTGGTGGTCTAGTGGTGTAGAGGAGAAAGATCTGTCAGTGATTCCCTCCCCCCTCATTAGGCTTTGACTAATATTTAATCAGGTGGAGTTTTATTCTTGTTAGATATGTCTGTTAGAATATTTATGTTGTTTCCTGTGTCAGTCTAATTCAACTGCAGATGGGACCTGACTTAGTACAGAGGGGGGAAACCAACTTTTGTTAGGAACAGTGGATTAAAAATTATTTATTAAGACAAAAGCAAAGCTCTGAGCAAAAAACTTTTCCTTCTTTTAAAAAGACTAATAATTTTAAAATTTTGATTGTGAGCCGGTTTTCTCTGTTGTCATACATTTAGAAGTCAGTGACATATTCAATATTTTTTCTCACTTTTTCACATTTCAGGAGACCAGTTTTGAGTTTAAATGTTCTCAGTCCAAACTAAAGACAACCAGACATTCTTCTCAGAAAGTGGTAGGAACTCCTCGTGTCAAAAGTTTTGTGCAAAGATTCCGAGAGGCTGAGTCTTTCTTACAACTTTCTGAAGAAATCCAAATGGCAGTTGTTTGGTGCAAGAGCAAAAAACTGAAGGCTCAGGCCACCTTTCTTGGGAACAAACTTCTTAAAAGTAACCGGCTTAAATATGTGGAAGCTCAAGGTAATAGGTAGGTGTATCACAAAAATTATATTCCTTTACTTTTTCTGTTGTCATTTAGGGCAAAAGTATATATATTCAGGTCACCTTTCTTTAAAACGGGATATCCAGCAGCCCTAGGGGGGCTAAAATTGAGATTTACTCAAGCTGTAATTTTATTTGCTGCTTTTATTATAAGGGCAAAGCTCTATCATTGGGAGGAAGAAAATAAACGGAGGTGAATTGGACTCATTCATATATATATACCCTTCACCGTTCTGTTCATCAGCTGTCCATTCAGAAAGCATTAAGAATGTCTGTGGTGCCAGGTGTGGTGGTGCAGGCCTGTAGTCCCAGCCTACCTTGCTACTAAGAAGGCTGAGGCAGGAGGAACTGGAGCCTAGGAGTTCAAATCCGGCCTGGGCAAGGTAGTGAGGCCCCATCCCTTTAAAAAAAAAAAAATATGTCTGTGGTGTGCTGAGCCTAGGATGCAACTGCGAAAGACTGACTTAGTCATCAGAGAGCCCATGCACCAGTGAGAGAGGCCTCAGTACAGCAGGATGAGGGTGTGAGAATAGGAGGAGAAGGTGCCTTCCTCCTGCAAGGCCCACAGCAGACTGCCAGGGTCAAGGGTCAGGTTTACTGTTCGTAGGAACTGGACTCCCCTTGTTTTGAGCTTGTATTCATTTGATTCTTACACTCATAGAACTGTTTAAGGATGGTTATTTTTGCTTGTAAGTCTGTATTGCATGAAGCATTACATGAAATTAGACATTAGACACTTCAGGGCTTTATATTTTTATTGAAAAAAATAACAGATGCTGATGACATAAACGGTTCCTTATTTTCTACCTTCATAGAGGCAGTTACTCTAACTTGTTTTTTATGTATCCTTGTGCATGCACCATAATTTCTTATCTATAGTTATAGATCTGTTCAGGGCTTCATAATGGTTACTGTGGATGAACCATTTTAACTGTCAACAATTTGTTAAACATTCTTTTAAAATTTATGGAAAAAATATTCCCGTTTTAGAAAAAATTTGATGTACAGTGAGGGTTTTGTAACAAGTTTTAATTGATGAAAAGCCAAAGGGAAAGTTGTTGAATATTTCTAAGGGATGACTTGCTTGAGGGCTTTTTACACTGGGGTCCCCTAAAGGCCTGTAGCCAGGTAAAAGCACCCTATTCTGGGGCTGGGAACTTAGCCTGAGATGGAGAGAGGTGTTCTGTTTAAAAATGGGTTTAAAGTCAGGAGTAGATGAGGCAGAGATGATAATGATAGGTTGATTAAAGGGTAACAAACCGGTGTTTATTGGTTAAGCCATTATTCTGTACATTCCAAAATACAGTGTTCTTTCATAGTGCCCTGTTTTGCTGTTTCATTAATACATTGTATTTGTAGTACACTTTACAACTTAATGTTCCCAAAAACTCTGAGGTAGGCAGTATTATTCCCATTTTATAGATAAGGAAATGCAGGATTTTGCTCAAGATGTTAGAACTGGAGATCTACAACTCAATTCAGGTCTTCTGAGTCCTGTTTTTATTCATTCTGTTTCCATTTCAACTCAGAGGCATACCCACCTTCTCCCCACTTACAAGCTGCTGCATAGTAAGACAAGAAAATGGCTTGGAAACAGATCATGAATTACTTCATTATGATGATCTTCCTCCTCAGGGTTCTTTTATTTATTTAAAAAGGAAGAGGAGGGGGTGGGTGGGGTAAGGAGTACAGAGCTGTGCCAGTCTTTTAAAATCTCATTACCAAAAATTAGTGAGGCAATTCAGCAAGGCACTGATGAACCTGTGGCAAGTGTACCCTAATCAGAAGCAAAATACCTAAAACAATCAATTGTTTGAATTTTGGATTTCCAGACTTGATGCCATGATAGGAATCATAATTAGGATAGCTAGCTTAAGGCTGTCAGTTGTCAGTGTATCCATGCCAGAAGCCCTGTCTTCTCATTCTTTTATAAACCCTCTTCCCTTTTCTTTGTTCATTTCCTGTGAACTTAATCAACATTAAGTTGATTGTCCAGTTATGGATTAATACATTCTGGCAGATATTTCCATTCCTGCTATATTATGAACATAGCACGTATGAGGGAAAAGCTCTGGTACTAAAGTATGGAGGTATCGCACCATTCAGCTAGCTAGGCAGTTGTAGGAATTACTTCACTTTGAGAGGAAAAGGGGACACATTTGCCTACAAACTTAATCAGAGAGAAGTGCTCTGAAAATACAGATTTGGGTTGAAACTCCTATTTATTTTTCAATGATTGTGCAATTGTACACAGGTGTAGCACTTGTAAATTGTGTACTTTTCTATTAGAAGTTGGCAAAAATGCTTGAGAATGTTTTTCTGCATCTTAATGAGCTCAGATTTTTCCTTTCTCTGTCCTTTAAAGTTTGCCAAAGAAACTAGAGTGTATAAAGACATCTATTTGCAACTGCCTTCTTCGTGGCTCAGCTATCAAAACTTCAAAGCATCATCTGAGACAAAGAAGATCACAGAATAAATTTTTACTGAGACAGAGGAAACCACAGAGAAGGTTGCAGTCGACTCTTTTAAAGGAAATTCAGCAGTTCCCTCAAGGGACTCAGAAGAGTGCTACAGATACCAGTGCTAAGTGGACGCTCTCACACAGTACAGTTCATAGAACTGATCTCTACCCTAATAGTAAGCAACTCTTGAGTAGCAGAATTTCAGGATCTATCACAGAAACTAAGGAGAAACAGATTCATGAAAATCTTACAGGACGCAATAAAGATGAAGCTGATTCATGGACGCTGATGCAAGTGAACAAACACAACAACACATCAGGAACCATTAAGGAGACAGATGACATTGATGATATTTTTGCTTTAGTGGGAGTTTAGATGTTCATATGTGAGACTTAGGTGATTAATCTAGTTCAGTGTTCTGCTGTTTTAAGTGGAACCGTTGAGATTTAGTGCCCATTGCACAGAAGTTCATTCCAGTTCAGTAAATATTTATATTAGCTTTGTGTCATTTAATCAAGTATTTTTGGACTTCAACTAATGCCTGACATTAAGATGGCAAATCTGCCACAACCTGCCCTTAAGAAGCAGATGTAATTCCTTGACTGATGTTAGACAGTACTGAAAAATTGAATACTTTTGTGATTTACCAGGGAATTAAGACCTGAATAATTAAGTTTATAAAAACCGCTGTGCTTTATAAGATAAATGGCTGGTAGTGGGGAATAGCAAGAAAACACCTGAAAGGGCACTTTGGCCTCATTGGCTCCACTGTAGATGTCCACCTCTGAATACCATTGTTTGTAGCTTCTGATGGTGGTGCTGTCTTACGTATTAGAACTGATCATCAAAGGGACTCAAAAGTTTTGCCACTAATTGTATTACCAAGGACTGGTCATGGCCATTGTTTCTCTTCATTTGTTCACCTTATCTCATAGGAGGACATATTAAAATGCTTTTGGAGTTTTTTTATTAAAATGCTTTTGGAGGTTTTTATTTAGTTTGTTGGGGTGCCAGTGATTGATTCCAAATAAACCTTTTTCCAAAAAGGATATAAGGTGATCTATGGTTACATATGAAATACAATAGGATAACACAGGTAGGTGAGAAAGTAAAATGAAAAAAATAAGGTTAGGAGACACAAAATAGACCCAGGAATAGGGCAAATACATAGATTTATAATTTGGTGCTGATGGCACAGTCTAATAATTGGACGTTGCTCATGATTACTCTGAGGGGGTAAATCTTATGTATTTTCAAGTAATGATGTAAAGTTTGAGGTCTCAAATTTCAGATGTTCAAACTTTACTAGAATTAAGTCAATACGCTTCTGTCAAAGCCTTAAGTTTTATGTTGTTACGTACAGATTGACAGAAAAAGAAAACAGTACTCTACTACATATTGCATCCTTCTTTTCCTTGGTCATCCTGTTGTTTTCTTTTCTGTATTTCCTCTCCATTCTTTATCTGGCTTTATCCTTTCTCTGTCTGCTTTCTGTATTTTCCCAGTTATCTATACCAGTGGTTCTCAAACTTTAGACTTTTTGAGAATCATTTGGTGGGTTGTTTAAAAATACAGATTCCCAGTCCCTTACCAGGGACTGATAAACACAGGCCAGAAGTCTGCATTTTTAACAAGGAGCCCGGTGATTTTGATGCCAGTGGCCCAAAATCCAGTTAGTTATATAAACAAGCACTGGTTTAGCTCCTCTCCTGAAACTTTATTAAACATCCTGGTTTAATTCAAAGTTCTTAATCTCTAGTCACTTTTCATATTCCTTCTGCTTTCCCACCAAGTGGGAGGAGCCACTTAGTGCCTTAAAACATGCATAATACCAAGGAGATTTCAGTCTTAACAAGTCTAGAAATAGCCATCAACTTCTAAGTGGCCTTTTGTTCAATGTATTCCCTTTACATACTGGGACATGGAGGTAAATTAATAAGAGAACTGGTGTGGTATATTTTTGACTATAAGGCTTGGTTTATTTCCTGGGAGTTGTCCATTTTCATGGACCCACTCCCAAGTAGCCTCTATCCTGTAAGACTTCATGTCCCAGTTTCTGATTCAGGAAAAAAAAAGAAAGGTCTCTGGGAGTTAGGATATTTAAGGTCCAGTCTCAGTCTTGCTTCTGCTTCTATTTGCACGACTTCACTGAGCTAGTCAGTTTCCCTGGACTTAGGTTTCTGCATCTGAAGAGGCATTGTCATTCATTAATCATAAATTTTTATAGTTGAAAGAAGCTTTGGAGAGTATACCTCATTGGAAGTGAGTTAAGTAGGTAGAACTATAAAGCCTGTATTAAACTATCAACCTTGCATTTTTTTCTACTTTATCAATGCTCCTTTGGTAAGTATATTCATCTCCTTTTCCTGTCTCCTGCTCCTCACAATTCTGGGAAAACAGTAAAAAGTTTCACATGTCCACTAAATGATATTTAAATATTAATAAGGAATGTAATATCAGTTACTTTTTCAAATAACTTCGATTCAGATGTTTTAAATTTTAAAAAATAAAATCTAAAATATACCAAACCATAACAGTAAATGGAATTAGAAACTTATTGTCAGGGCCATCATAGTGAATACCAATTTTATCACTTCTGGTGGCATCAGGGTACTCAGGTCATTTATAAGAGCAGTGTCTCAGATCTCCTGTGTGTCACTTCAAATCCTCTTGCTCTTGTTAGTCACTGCTGTGGTAACCAGTTTTGAGCAGGGCTGGGCCTCGCCTCCTGCTCTGCTTCTAGGCTTCTACCCAGCAGCAGGAACTGCTTGGCACTGGGTGTGTGCACCTCTTCCAGGTGTGGAGCTGCCCCCTCCCCTCCTCAAAGAAATTTAAAGGCAGATTCCATAAGGTTTCTCAGAAGTTCCCTCAAGACCAAGCCCTAGTGCCTATGTTTTGTTCAATGAATACATCGTTCATAGATAGCCTTTCCTCCCTTCTCTTTCACTTCACCACTCCTATTCCTTGGGATCACTGCCCAAACAAACTAACATATGTAAACGCTTTTGTCTCAGGCTCTGCTTTTAGGAGAATCAAGGCTAAGACAAGGCAGGCATGGTGGCTCATGCCTGTAATCCTAGCACTTTGTGAGGCTGAGGTGGGAGGAATGCTCAAGGTCAGAAGTTTGAGATCAGCCTGAGCAAGAGTAAGACCCTGTCTCTACTAAAAATAGAAAAATATTAGCTGGGTGTTGTGGTGTGCGCCTGTAGTCCCAGCTACTTGGGAGGCTCAGGCAAGTTTGAGGTTGCTACGAACGGCCTAGGGAGATGTCACAGCACTCTAGTCCAGGTGACAGAGTGAGAGACTAAAAAAAAGCCACAAAGGTGGCTTATAATTTTAATTAATTTTATATCTGGCACTATAGCTATAACCTTTTAATATTCAGCCTCATTCAGTGGCATCTTCATGAAAATCTTTTCTATTAACTTTAGTTCAAAGGACTTATTTTTCCATTCTGAATCTTAAATGTATGAAGTCTAAAGTGTCCCACCAACTTTTTTCTCTTGCTCTTTGCAAATCAGTTTTCTCACTTAAAGCTAGTTTTTGTTTTTTACTTTTCACTGGAGAAAATGTTATTTCCCCCATGACAGGATGTTTCCTTTGATAGGTCTACCCGTGAATCTTGCTGTATTCTTTGGTTGGTTTGGCTTTACAACTATGCAGCTGTCCTTCTCACATAGATTACCGCATGTAATACCACTTTAAATAAGTTTAGAGAATTCAAGTATGTGTCCAACGTTCAGTACATAATAAATATCAGAACTGGAACCCGAATCTGGTCTTTTGGGTGTTTCCAACGTGGACTGACAAATTTTATCAAGAAGATAATCCAATAAGGTCTCAAGAAAAAAAGATTAATTATAGGAATACATAGGAGCATTTATCCTTTACCTTATCAATGCTTAACAGAGAAGCAGCCCTCTTCACTTAGTCCATTTTCATATGTTAAAAAAATTCAGAATAGATAAATTTTCTTTAAAAGACAAAAGCCCAATAATTAACACAACAAACCTTCTCTACATAGTAGTAACAGGTTTTCATTTTATGGACTTCTATATGCTCTTGCTTGTCAATTTGTTAAAACAGGAAAATCAACTAGTGTCTGTCCCAATGAACAGCTAAGTCAATTATTTATAAACTTTCTTGTCCCCAGGCACAAATTTCATTCTTGCTTTGGGAAGGTGCAAATTTTAAATCTGAAGTGAGCATCCTGGAAGTTACAGATATATAACATTTAAAACAATGTTGAAATTCTTCTAGGTATTTAACTCCAGTTGGCATAAATAATTTTTCTGTGTCTTTGGCTAAACTGGGAGCCCCATTAGTCAAGATTTCCTGTTATATTTGCTATAAAGCATCTCAATAGATGGATTCCAGAATAGGTCACAGCACTGTGAAAAGGAAAGAAAAATAAATTTCTTAAATTATTTACAAATTCTTATGCTTCCATGTATGAAGTAGAATGTCTTTTAACCTGTTCTACCTTTCCTATCTTCCTCTAGCCTTTTCTTGCAGGATTCTAAAATCTGATGGTTTATATTACCTGATCTATTTCCTTCATGATTCTATAAATACAAATTTTATCTTTTATTTTGCTTTGTTTTCCGTAAGTCTTGATCTATTTAGTTTGTTCTTTTTATGACAAAAATTTAATTACCTTGATAATTTAGACCTTTTTTCAGGTTTTTAAAAAACCTATCACCATTATTGTATTTACTATTTATCTATCTTTCTTCCAATATGCAACCATCCATCCAACCAACCATCCATCTGTCCGTAAGGAGACGGCCACTGGTTTTTCAGGCATGGATATACTACAGATTTATTTATAGGTAAAATACTATTTGCTATATTGCTAATTATCTTCTTGATGAAGTATATAGCATTTTTGACTTTGATCAAGCTGCCTGCCTGAGAATTGTACATCATGATTCTTGGGTTATAACTGAAGTTAAACACATATAATTTAAAGATACAAGTTGGACAGTTCACACACTACATATAGCATCTTGAACTCATTTGCAACATTTTTGTCAACTTTTATAATTTTCTCTGTCCTAAGAGTGAGTTCTTAACTGCTTGGAATTTCCCTACGTAGAACACCACAGAACCAATTATATTGTGCCTACTCATATATTTCTTCCATACTATTTATAAAAATAGACTGATCCTAGCACAATTTATACTTCTCTGCTCTTCTGGGGCAGAGTTCAGACATGAAAATTAGCACTCAACTTTGGCCCATAGGCTTACAGGCCAAACCTCACACGACTACAGGTCTACTCTACACTTCACCTTTCTCCTACCAAGAGCATAAGATAAGAGAAGGAGATAAAGCCTGACTTATTTTATAATAACCATTTTGTGAATAGGCCAAATTCCCTTCTGGAGGGATGGCCTGGGGCTTGGTTATACAGCAAGAAGTATATATGACTGTGCTTGCTGCATTGGGTTTTGAGAGCTGAGAGTACAGCCTGCCAACTTCCTATATATAGTCACTGGTATAGTGAATGTTGAAGGTCTTGCGGGCCAGTTTGCTCCCATTGTCTCAATTCTTAGAATTTGAGTGCTATGTAGCCTTCTGCAGTGCCTTGGTCACTGCCAGCAGTGATTCCAGGGTCGTGTAACAGGGAGGGCTGGCATATCTAAGAAAGGAAATGCCTCTAAAAATTACCAGGAATCTGATAAACTGGGTCATGGGCCTGACTCTACCATTTACTGAGTCTCTGACCTTTGGCAAGTAAAGAAACTAACATTATTATGGGTCTAATGGGTATACCAGTCACAATACATTTTATTTAATCCTTTTAATGACCACATTTTTACCAGTGAGGAAACAGGCTCAAAGAAAATGAAATAAATTGTTTTAAATTCAGTAGCCAGGAAGTAGAAGAACCATGTAAAACCAAAACCTCTCTGCAACTCACTTAACTTCTCTGACTTGTAACCTTATCTGAGAAATAGGAACGTTACTGTGAAGATTACTGTGTTTCCCTGAAAATAAGACCTACCCATCAAATAAGCCCTAGCAGGATTTCTAAACATTTGCGCAATATAAGCTGTACCCAGAAAATAAGACCTAGTGATGGGCGTGGCTACGCAGCGTATCTGCACAACCCATGTGTTTCCTCGCAGAGCGGTAAAGAATACAGCAGCCCTTCTCATCTGCCCCATCGTGACAGCTACTATCCCAGAGGTGACAGGAAAGATGCAGGCAGCCCCACCAAGGTTGGCTCCCCGTCAGGTCCCGGCCATCCTGTGCGTGCTGCAAGCTGAGGCTTTGAGGGGAAAATAACACATCCCCTGAAAATAAGCCCTAGAGTGTCTTCTTGAGGAAAAATAAATATACGACCCTGTCTTATTTTCAGGGAAACACGGTAATTGTTTTGAATGATCTAGTGACAGAACCTCTCCCAAATCCATCAAATAGCTCTAGTTGTTCTTACTGTCAAACCACAATCCGATTGGAATGATCATTCCCTTGTTTGAACACCATAATTCCATGAACGTAGCCCAAGAAAACACTGTCAGTTTTTCCCCAGCCACATTATACTGTTAATTCAAACTTAGCTTATAGCCAATTAAAGCTTAAATTTTTTTTCAACAAATGCTGCTGTTAAGCCATGACTTGCCCATCTATGTTTCTGTTGTTGAAGTCTCACTTCCTTCTTATTAAACAGTTAAAAGAAATAGCTATTTTTATATGACAATGCTCAGGACTCAAAGAATTAGGATTTCACTCCCATCCCTAGGAGTTCTCATTGCATATATGAGACAAAGACAAATGAACAGGATAAATACTTGAATGTAAATCAAGGGAGAAGAGCATTTTGTAGGAATGAAGGAGGGATTCTGACAGGCATGTTCATAATTACAATTTAAATCTGATCGAGATTGGTAGGACTTAAAATGACAGCTTAGGGAACAGTTTCATAATTAACAAAGTGTCACTTGGTTTCATTATTTTCTCATAGCAACTAGCATAGTACCTTCCACAATGAAGTCAGAGTAAGAAATTCAGAGAGTGGCACTGTATCTCTGCCATAGTACACATTACTCACTTACCCAAGATATACAATGAAATTACAAACCCATGCTTTGTCACTAAACCACATCATAATGTCTCAAAAAATCACCAGCTCAGAAAATAATCATTCTGTCTGCCAGCAATATTTAATCCAACTTATGTGAAACGTGGTTTTTTCCTCTATGGCCCTTTTAAAGGAAAATTATGGTCCTTTTAAAAGAAAATTCTTATCCCTCAAAGCCTGAATGAGCTTTCTACTATAAAGATAAGTTATTTTTCTTTGAACTTAAGAAAGGATGGTAGCATTTTTACTGTGGCTGTTTAGCTGATTTTAAAAAATACCAAGTTTTCACTTCTGCTGTGGTCTAGGGTTGAGCTAGGATGAAGCAGACAGAAAATGAAGTGCCTTCAAGAAACAGTAGAAGGAAGAAAGAATAAAGGGGAAAAAATAAAAGTGCTAACAGGTTATACCAACAATTCATGGCTAAATGTAGTCTTCCAAGAAGCCTCTAATTTTAAGTGACACTTCAATTTAAGAAACACTGATTTAATTACGTAGTTTTTAGTACTTAAATTACAAGTACATTAATACTTATAATACATTATATTAGTACACTAGTATATTAATTACAAGTTTTTAGTACATAAAATTATAAAAATTCAACTCTTACCTTACAGGAAACAATTGAGGAAAACATCCTTGTGTTTGTGTGTTAACAAATTTCTGTATCTGAAGCACTTGTTTTAAAAGTTGTCCCTTGGAAGATTTGTCAATTTTTGTTAATACCATCTATAAGAAAACAAATTTTTAACTATGGGAAATAAAGTAGTTCTTAATACACAGTTTTACATATTTTAGCTACAATTTTTAAAAATTATTTTTATTTTTTATTTTAGCATATTATGGAGTACAAATGTTTAGGTTACTTATATAGCTTTTGCCCCATCTGAGTCAGAGCTTCAAGAGTGTCCATCCCCCAGACGGTGTGCACCGCACCCATTAGGTGTGAATATACCCATCCCCTCCCTCCGCTTAACCTGCCCAACGTCTGATGAATGTTACTACTAAATGGGCACATAAGTGTTGATCAGTTAATACCAATTTGATGGTGAGTACATGTGGTGCTTGTTTTTCCATTTTTGTGATATTTCATTAAGTAGAATGGGCTTCAGCCCTATGGCTACGATTTTTCATTAAAACTAGGTGACCTGTACAAATTTCTTAATCTCTCTGTTCCTATTTTCTCAGCTATAAAATAAAAACAATACCCCATATAGGAGTGGCTGTGAAGACTAAATGAATTAATATGTGCAACATACAAAGTATACACTATATGTTTGCTATTTAATAGTGCTTTAACTACATAGAGCCACAATATATTGATTTAAGATCAATAAGAAGGACCGTGTAGTCATATTTGCAATTGTGGTAAGCTAAATGTTTCATATGATCATAATATACCCGGTGTTTTAAGACAGGAGTCTCCAGCCTATGGTGAGTAGTATAATTATTTCATTATATATTACAATGTCATAATAATAGAAATAAAGTACAATAAATGTAATGTGCTTGAATCATCCCAAAACCATTCCACCATCCTTCCTGTCCCCCATACATGGAAAAATTGTCTTCTATGAAAATGGTCCCTGGTGCCAAAAAAGGTTGGTGACCACTGGTTTAAGATATATAAATGAGTATGATTATTAGGTTGATCTATATAAAATTGACAATTTATAATCATTTTTTGACCTACAAAATAGTTCAGCTTTATATGTAATACTCTAAAGGAAAAATTAGAAATCGGGCTATTTGTAGGTTGTATCTATTATAGTTGTATTCCAAGTAAGTCTACAATTTTACTTGTCCAAAGACAACTACATAGTAGAGGAAGGTCAAGGCATGGATGATTACAAATCGATTAAAATAATACCTTAATCCATCAGGTTTTCTGGGGGAATTTCTGTAAAATTAAACTTCCTGACAAATCATTTCTGCTTTTTAGTCATAAAAGATGCTAATCGCGGAAAGAGTAAGAAGCAGAGAATATGTGGTTGCTAATGGCCAATGTTTTCTCATAAAGGCAAACGTGCTGATATTTAAAAGGAAATACAGAAATAATTCATCTATTCCAATTCCTTTTCCTTTTATTTATTTATTTTTAAAAATTTATGCACTTAATTTTAATTTAATTTCTTTTATTATTTTTTGAGCAATATTGAATCCTATCCAATTCCTTTTCCAAAGAAGAAAGTAATATTTCCTTTCAGTTAAAACTGAGGAAAATATATGATTTTAGAAACCAGAATCTGTGATACCAAATCAGGAATAGTATCATTTAGTTTGGCAACATTTAGGCATTTTTACTATGTATACTAGCAATGCTCTTGACTTCTCATAACTGTAAGTTATCTCTAATGCTTCACAGGCCTTGTAAACCCCCAAAATTCTGTAAGCCTGATAAAATAAAAGTGGCTGACTAATAACATGGCTTGATTTGCATTAAATTCCACTGTTATATATTAGTAGTTTTCTGACATTTTTTTGAAACCAAATTATAGTCATTGGATTCTTCACTTTTCTTTGGAAAGGAACATTACAAGTGCTATTTTATCTGCTAGTATCACAATGCAAAATTAATGTGGATACCAACCTACCAATCTGTATTCTATTCTAGGTCAAAAGATGGAAAGAATACTGGTAAGATATTTCTAAAAGAAATTTTGTTTTCTTTAAGAATATAAAAATCCTACTTGAGTGTATTAGAGGCTGCTACATTCTCTAGAATGATTTTTAAATTCCAAATTAGTTAAGCAAATTTTTTAGTTGCAGTTTTATTCACATTCTGATAAGTGGTATCTGCCAACCTGCTATTAAAGTGCTACTAACTTGTTTTGGACAAATGTTTATATGCCATAAAAAGAAAAAAAATATGAAAAAGAAAATCATATAGGAACATTAAATAAACAACTTCAAAAAACTTTGACTATAATTTTAAAACCTTAAAGCTAAGAGAAGGAAAAGAGAATAAAACTGCCAGAGAACTTATTTTAATATTAATGGCTGACTAGCCAATTGAAAAGATTATTCAAAAGCACTCTCCTCTATCTTTTGAGGAGACAAGACAAGCTCAATCATTAGACAAAAGGAGTGTGGACATGAGATTCACACAGAACTGGTATTTCTAATTGCAACCATGATTCAAAGCAAACACTTACCACATAAGGTAATGCAAATTCTTCACACATTTCTATGGCAATATTGTCTGTGTTTTGAATTCCAACAACACTGTCCACTAATAAAAATGTTCTCTTCAAACTATAAGGTAGAAATGAAGATTAATGGCAATATAAGATATACTCATTCATTATCTCTCTCCCCCCACTATACTAAGAAATTTTCCTTTGAATGTTTCTCAATCTAAGATTTACACACATTTCTTTAGACAAAAGGAATTTTCAATTCATCAGGAAGTTCACTCTACAGTCTAATAGGTCTCAATGCTGTTTACTTTCAATAATGAAATTCACAAAATATTAATTTATTTTAATAAGCATGTATTGAATATAAGACACTTTGCCTGGGACTTGATACAAAATGAGTGAACCCCTTCCTCTAAAAGCTTAAAATCTGGTGGGAGAGATACAAATCCAATTACCTACAAGTTATCACAGAAATGTTTAATGTTTTAATATTACTTTAAGACTAACAGATAATGGAAACCAGACACATTATATTTTCCATTTTCTTATGTAAAGATTTCATTTTAGTTTCTAGGTTAAGCTACAGCAAACAACCTTTTTCCTATACTTCAAAAGATTTACATTATTTTTCTATATATTGTGCAATTCTTGAAACATAGAACTGTCACTTGACCACATATGGGGACAAAACAAAAACTAACATTTTCAGAGGATGTGATATCTGAGGTATTTTAAGAATGATAAGAATTTACTTTATTTAAATCTAGTAAATACCACATTAACCAACAATTTTCATTTTCAAAATTAGCCAGTTAAGAGTTTGGTTTTTAAAAAATTAATGAACTAACTCTTAAGTACTCTTTCAATTCAATTTCAATTTAGGAAAACACTTGAATTTAAGATTGAGCTAACGTACAGGCAGAAAACAAATGAGCAATACATACCTTGGTTCTAAATATTGTATTGTAGAATATTATGAGAATAAAATGGGCCTTTTAAAGTAAGTCATTTGATAAAACCAAAGTGTTTATCATGTGTAGAATATTCTACTGATGAAAACATGCTTTAAGGTTAAATGTATAATTATTACAAGAAAATTTTTTCCTTACTTTGTTCGTTCTTTCAGATAGACCTCTACCATGTCAACAAAATCTTTAGGCGATCTATAGCCATAACCTGGCATGTCCACCAATGTAAAATGTTTTCCAACTCTGAAAAAATTCATTTTCTTTGTGTGTCCCTGATAAAGTAAATTGAAAAATAAAAGCTATCTTAAAATATATCTTTCATATATTTAATGATTCAAATGTTTCCTATTTAATCAATAAATATTTATTAAAAGCCTAAGTATTATATATAATCTTAACTATGCTGATGATGACACAGGAAAAGAAGACAGAAGTGAGGTAGCTAGAGATAAGCTTAGATCATAGTACTTCCCCCCCCCCCAATTCGTTTAATTATACTTCTAATCAATGAAACAATTCTTTTTTTAAAACAGAATTTGTATGACTTAAGAAGAACTTTAGATCCCGTATTAGAAATAGGTAGGAAAAATATTTTGGAGCCTTTCCTATTTCATTAACTCTTGGTGAAAAATACCCTGTTCTAAATTGTTTGACTACCTTAGTCAATATTTTCTGATGAATAATATATTTCCACTTTAAAGAGAAATGACTTACAGTGCTGATAGGTTAAAATGCTTACAATCAGTCATATAGGTTTTCATAAAACCTAGATTCAAAGCCTGATAATTTCTTATGCCTAGACTACTGCCTCCCTAAAATCTAGATGTTTTACATGTTTTATTAGGTGGGTTATAGTGCTTTCACTAAACAATTTTTAAAGCATGTACAACACTATAATTATAAAATATTTGTGCAACTAAAATTGAGATAAAGATGACAAAAAGTGGTTTATTCATAGTATTGTGTCCACAAGACATTTAATAATCAGAAAAGGAAAAATTAAGATAGGCAATTTAAGAAGTTAGACAATTGTTTGGATCTTGGAACAAATATTATCAGAGAGAAGATTTTTATAAATGGTGATTAAGTTTCCAGTCAGCTTATTTGTCTATCTATAGGAAAATGATTTTAGAATTACAGATTGGGAATGTCAAGAATACATTTTTTTCATTGCCTTTTTAAAACAGGAAGGGATGCCTCTACCTAGAAGTGTTTATTTGCTGAGGCAGGGCAAGGAGTAAGGATGAGAGAGTTAAGAGATGGAAAGAGTCATTAGTGATGGAGCCTGAGAATCAACTATATGAAGAAGTGGGGAACCAAGAAAAGACTAGTGAAGTCTCACAGAAGGGTTCCAAGTCCACGAAAGACACAGGTGGGGTGGTGTGGGTAGTGGGCATTAGGGTTGGTGGAAAGGTTTTACCATGAAGAGATAAGGTGAAGGGAAGTGAGGGTGAGTTTTGAGGAAATGCTATCTTACATACTGGTACAGTATGCATTATTGTGAAGGAAGGAGAGGGAATTAGAAAATGACAGAAAGCAATTATAGCAGACTAGCTGGGATAACACATAATTTGGCCTTAAGTAAACATAATAGGCCTGACTGGTATACGTGTTTGTGTGTATATGTATACGTGTGTGTATATATATATATAAACTAACTTATATACATGTGTATCTTATAAGATAATAAAAGATTATAGGAAGAAAAAAAACCAAAACACTTAAAAGTTGTTTCTCCTAAAGTCAATGTAGAACTAGATGATCACTCTTATAGAAGGAAATATAGAATGACAATAAAACACTTTATTTAGCAACTCTTTGGAACATTTGGACACAGGAAGATTTCCTCAAGATATTGGCAAGGCTACTAAAATCCAGCCACAGTTCCTTTTCTTCAGAGAAACACACAGGCATTAATGAAATGTTGTACATTATTACTTGTTTGAATGAAATCATTTCTCTAGGAACTTTGCAATTATGATTTCTTGTACCTTCCAACATTCACTATTCACTAAGATGAACAGTCCAGACATATTTAAAAATTTCAACATACCGGTTTTTTGGAGACTCTGACTTCAACCTCAGGGGCCAGTGAAAACAAAGCCTTTATTAGGGAGGATTTTCCAACATTGCTTCTGCCTATAAAACATACCTTATACAAGAAAAAAGATAATTAAGTCCTACTTGAGATATATGTATATGTATATATATATTAAAGGCTGTATTAGCTGAAAAACTCTCAAACTATTCAGTCTTGCCAAGCCATGTAAAAAGTGGCTTAAGTTTAGTGAAACCTCAAATTCTAACATACAGCTAATTTCAACGTGCCATGTACTGTTTTAGGCATTCAGCATATATTTTCTTATTTATTTTATAACATCCCTATGAAGTAGGTGATAGTATCCCCATTTTACAGATACAAAAACACATAACTGAACCAAAATTATATAGGTAGAAAGTAAAGGAGTTGGGATTTGAATTCAGGACATTTATATCTATTTAATAGAATCTGTGCTTTTAGTTATATTATGGTACTCAAGAATATCTGCAATCTTATTAAGTATTCCACATTCACAAAACTTTTTAAAGTAAAAACTATGTATTTCAACAAAATTTGCTCAGAAGTACAACTACATGGTTGAAAGCACATTTTCTCAAGAACTCCCACACTTTACTATAACACCATTGCAATTTAAGAGCTTATTTTTTTCTTGACTTCTCTTGTTCGAATTAGGAACATGGAGACTTTTCTCCTCTGTAGTGTAGAAAGCAAGAAAATATTCTTTTTTGTTTTTAAGAAAGCATGCTTACATTTGCTTTTTAAAAATTTATTTGTATAAATTTAAGGGGTATAAGTACAATTTTGTTACAGACATATACTGCATTGTGGTGAAGTCTGGCCTTGTAGTATATCCACCACCCAAACAATGTATTAGACATGGTAGCAATTAAGTAATTTCTCATCATCCCCACTCCCACCAAAATATTCCTGATAATAATCATTAATATACATGGCTCTGCTTTTGAACATGGTATTGAAGGGGGGACAATACCAACCAGCTGTTCTAAAATGAGGGCAGTACTGTCCTTTGGAGGATGTTTTGGAAATCTGTAAGGACATTTTTGGTTATCAACACAATTGGGGGTCATTTCGTGGGCATGGGCCAGGGATGTCAAATATTCTGCAAAAACCTGAGTCAGTCCTTTCAAAATGAATTGATCTGAGTGCTGCAAAAATTTTAGATGCTCTTCCAGATGAAATCCAATGCTAATATGTAGGTAAAACTGAATTTTAACAAATGAATTACAAAAAGTCCAGTGATTTAGAAGCTTAAATTGAAAAGCAATGCAGTCTCAAAATTATTTACTTTATGTACTTCCTAAGTCCTGAGGACAGTTCTACGCATATTTAGATGAAAAGTTTTAGGGCAATGGTACAGTTACTGTAAATATATATGGGAATTTTAGCTGCCTTTTAAAAGACTTAGAATAAATATTATTAAACTATAGGACATTCAGGCCAGGCGTGGTGACTCACGCCTGTAATCCTGTGTGTATGTATGTCCTAGGAGGCCCAGGTGGGAGGATCGCTCAAGGTCAGGAGTTTGAAACCAGCCTAAGCAAGACTGAGACCCGTGTCTAGTCTATACTAAAAATAGAAAGAAATTGATTGGCTAACTAAAAATATATAGAAACAATTAGCCTGGCATGGTGGCACATGCCTGTAGTCCCAGCTACTCGGAGGCTGAGGCAGAAGGATTGCTTGAGCCCAGGAGTTTGAGGTTGCTGTAAGCTAGGCTGACGGCACTCAAGCCTGGGTAACAGAGTGAGACTCTGTCTCAAAAAACAAACAACCTCCCCCCCAAAAAACCCCTGTAGGATATTCATAAAATGCTCATTCATGGAATTTCACTATTAATAATAAAAGTTGTTTTAAAAAAATCTTCCATATTGCCTTCTATAGATAATTACTATTTTGCACATGATACGAAATTGAGATTGCAGAGATCACATATTGATAAGGATCATCTCATTTGTGAACTATTATACGTTTCTTATTCACTGTCTAATGTGTAAATTTGTCTCAGCATGTTTTCCCTCTTCAATTAAATAGGAAAAAAATTATAAAAGGGCAGAGTTATTTAATAATTTTCAGAACGTTTAGTTTGGCTCTTAAAACTTTTAAAGGCCGGGTGTGGTGGCTCACGCCTGTTATCCTAGCACTCTGGGAGGCTGAGGGGGGAGGATCACTCGAGCTCAGGAGTTTGAGGTTATTGTGAGCAAGACTGACGCTACGGCACTCTCGCCCAGGCAAGAGAGTGAGACTCTGCCTCAAAAAATAAATAAATCGCTGAAAAGAAAAAAAAAAATCTTTTAAAGTCTTCTCTATTAATCACCCAAATAATTTAAGCTATATAAGGCTCCGCCTTACGAAGGGCAGATCTAATGTTACCCCACCTTACGACGGGCCCACGGGCGGGGCGTGTGCATGCAGACTGAATTTTTGACTTAACTATATTCTCAGTTTGCTGCGCTCGGTTAGGCGACCCCATGGTAAGTCGAGGAGCATCTGCATATGGTTATTTCGTCAAAATAACATATGCATGCACACACAGCTAGACAATATCTCTCGCTGGGTGATAGGAAATGAGTGGCAGCAAACCCTCGCGCGAGCCTTCGCGACGGAGCGGGGCCGACCGGGCTGCGGCTAGCGCTCCCACACTCGCCACGCGCGGGAGAGCGTGAACAGCCGCAGCTCTCACCTCAGGCCAGGGAAGGTCCGGGGCGTGGTCGAGCCGGACTGCGGAGCTGACGTAATCGATGCGGTTCCGGGCGGTGGCGGTAAAGATGGTGTCCGCCCTCGCGATATTCTCCAGGCTCGGGTCGTAGATCCTCAGGTGAAGGTCGGGCCTCGTGTCCGGGACCAGGTACTGCTCGAGGTCCTGCAGCGGATACACCAGCTTCGTCATCTGCTTCTTCGGCAGCTGTAGCACCTCAGCAAAAGCGTGAGACGTGCTATAAACTCGGCTCAGGCGCCCCCGCACCGCCGACACTTCTAAGAGCCTTCGTGTCGCACGCCCCACCCAGGGCGCAGCCATTCTCCTGTCCTGGAAGCCCGCCACGGGCCCTGGTTCCCAGGATCCGGCTGCGCGTGCGTGAGCCCCGCTGCCGCGACGCCTCCTGGGAGTTGTAGTCTCCGCTGTCGCCGCTCTGTCCTGTGTGGGTGCTGGAGTCCCGTGCGCTGAAGGCTGGCGGAGGCGGGTGTTTTGTTTTTTTTTTTAAACACCCTGTGCTTAACACCTGTGCCTTTGACTAGTACATCGCTGTGGGAGGATGTTAAACGGTTTCCACAGGTGACAGTCCCACCTGGTTATGTGGCCTTGAGTCTCAAGTGAATGCGAAAAAGTGTGAAGCTCTGGTGAATTCCCGGCCCGTTTTATCTTCACAATTTCTGCTTGTCTTATAGCTCGTTGACGTTTGTCATACGTCCACGTCACTAGGAAAAGCACCTTCGCAAAAAAGATAAGGGCCGGTGAGAAAAGTGGTTGGCATAGCACCTCGTTTTCAGGGGAGGAACTGTTAGTATTTCAGCCTTCTCTGTCACTGCGGGAAATGTACTTAAACTTTAGCAACTTCTTACAAAAACGGTGTTGCACACGGCTTACAGAATTGTTACACGGAAGTTCTATAACGACATCTTATTTCAGGTTTCTTCTCAATGCCATTTAAGCTAATCGGTGCTGGAATGGGAGATACAGGTATTATATGATGAAGTAAATGACTGAAAAATATTCTTATATAAAAAATGGTAGGTCTTTTCAAACAGCAGCAGCAATCAACAGAGCAATGGTAACTCATGGCCTCTTGATCTATTCCCCAGGTTGTTCAGTAATTAAACAGGGCAATTCTTAAATAAATATGATTCAAAACTATAACGAGCAGAACCTGCAACTTTGAGGGTAGCCAGTACAGCAGCCTGACCTACTTCTGGCAGGCTAATTTGTGATTAATCTTTGCATGAGGCTTTAAGGCTCCCTCCAATCCCTAATTTCACTTCCCTGTAATAAAACACTTTACCGTATACAGCAGAAATCTGGGATGCATATATTACTGTGTATATGATATGCTTTGAAAGTGCTTTCATGTGTGCCATTTCGTTTCCAAACATTGGGGCCCCAGGTTTGGAGATAAACCAGCGCATAAAGGACTTTTTGCAATTCTTAGACAGGTTTTGGAGGTGTTCAGGGATTAGTAGACTCATAGTACTCATTTTGTAATCCTTAGTGGCTCTGAATTCTACATCATTTTGGATTTCATTTGACAGGACAAATCATTTTAGAATTACTGGACAGTAAAGTTTTTGCAACATAAGTTGTCATGTAAAGGTGGGGTGGGAGTCAGACAAATGATCTAAAGGAAATAAATATGACTAGGAAAACCACTTGACTGTTTAATCTTTAGTTTTTCTCTTTCATTCCATTTTTTTAAAGCATTGATATAAAAAAGTCATATAAAACTTCAGAGAGATGGTTTGGAGTCAATAATATACTGTTTTTCTTGGACACATGTGATCAAACTCTTCCCTAATTTCCAATGCAGACAGAAGGTCAAAGATGAGACATGCATAGCAGTGAGACCCACTAGTGAGAGCAGGAGAGAGCTAGAATTGTGAGGAATTAGCTTATGACAACTAACCCCATTGTAGAGCTGCAATGAAAATCATAGGGTCTACAGAGAATTCTCAAAGTTCAAGAAAATTAGGCCAACTCAATGTTAAAAAGAATCAAGCCCAGTGGATGAGATGTTGCAATAGAACTTTCTGGGTTCTGGCAATAGCATACTAAATCTGGTGTTGGCTGCATCTTGGTTCCAGGTGGTCTGTCTGTATGAAGTAGGACTCTAGCCAGTAGCTGTAGACTGGGAGTCAGGACCTAGTCTCCTAGATCAGGACTAAGTCAAGGCTGAGATTCAGATAGGGTTTTAGTCCTAGTGGGTGTGAAAAAAAGAGGAGTATAGATTAGAAAACCATGCTTTCTAATATGCATCTCTTACTGTGTCCAAAACATAATTTACATTCTCTCCTAATATGTTTTTTTTTTTTGCATTCATTACTATCTCAGTAAATGGCAACTCTATTCTTCTTGTTGATCCAGCTGAAACTTTTGGGGACAATTCTTGACTCTTTCTCTTATACTGAACATTCATTCTAATAGCAGTCCTCTTGGCTTTACCATCAAAACATATCCTGAATTTGACACTTTTTAGCACATCTGCTGCTACCACCCTGATCTAAGCCCCATTATCTCCTACCTAGATTATTGCAATAACTTCCAAACTGGTCACCCAACTTTAACCCTTTACCCTCTTCAGTTCATTCTCAAAACAGCCGCAACCATCATCCTGTTAAAATATAAGCTAAAAGCTCCAACAGCTTCCTGTCTCACTCAAAGAAAAGTTGAAGCTCTTGCACTAACTTAAAAGGACCTACCTGATTTTCCTTTTACTTCCCCTACTCTTACTTGCCTGACTTCATCTACTACCATTCTCCTCCTCATTGACTCCATTCCAACCACACTGGTATCTTTGCTGTTTTTCAAATGAGCCATACACGCACTTGTGTCTGAGTCTTTGCACTTCTGCCTGGAATGCTCACCTCAGATAATCACATGGCCTGTTGCCAATACCATTTACGATGTGTTTATGACCATCCTTCTGAGAAAAAATGCCTTTTATTTTGATAGTTGAGGAGGTAGCACAGGTCTTACACCACAAAGTTAGCAAGATTTTTGGGTGTCACATACTTTACACATGGTCCTTAGAATCAGCTTTTATTGCTAAAATTCCTCTGACCTAACTGCCATGGTTATACTCTGTCATGTTTAGCTAAGGAGAAAAGAAAGAAGATAGGTAGGAGTGGGATCTTACTATTAGGACTGGATCACCTCATTTGTTCTATCTGTGATGTCTGCTTCTATAATGAATGGCCACTGGGTCCAGAGTGATGCCAATGTATGTCCAAATGTTATAGATATCAGGTTGAGGGAGGGAATGCATCTAAGACACGAAGAAGGCAAGTTTTGCAGGCCTGGATAGGAAGGCAGCATCCAGGACATCAGAGAGTCAGCAACCACAGTACACACCTAGATTAGCTCCTATCCTTCAGCAGACATGGTTTGAATGCCCTGACAGAAGCCAGGGACACGAGGAAAATTTACTTCTATGTGTACAGAGAGGTAATGGTTTAGGTCTCAGTGTCCAGTTTATATAAGACCTTTTCCTACGGTCACTTTCTCCATGTTTTAACAATAGTAATGAACATTAATTGAGTGCTTGGTATGCCAGAAATTGATCTGAATAGCAGGGATTAACTATGAAAAAGATCTGGTCACATTGAAATTTAGACCTCAAACTTTGTGTTAGGAAGAAAATACTGGGGGAAAGGAAGATGCATTGTATGAAGGAGAGTGAAACCAGAGAAACTTCCACATGTAACTTAAATTGCTTAAATTGTAAAACTACTGTCCAAATGAATGATTTAAATTTAAAACATATTTACTTATATTTCTCTCAAATTTTTTGTGCAACATTTCCTTTTAAAAATTTGCATTAAATATCACTTAACACAGTACCACAAATTTGTGGAACAGGCAACATGATGCATGACTTCTTCATCTAATTTCTTAATTAAGGTATAGGTTATTATTCTTGAGATTTGTTATTTTGCTATCATTCAAGAACTAACAGAGACATATTTTCCATGATCATCTTCTTTGGAAGACCATCAAACCATTGAGTTTAATTTATATTTCATTAATGTACCTTTAGAGAATATCGGTAACTTCAGGGAGGTTGTTTTTTTTTTTTTCCCAGATAAGTTTTTTGAACTTTCTTTTAAAGTTGTGTCTGTAATACTGACAGATTCTTTAAAGAGCTAGAATTGTGAGGAATTAGCTTATGACAACTAACCCCATTGTAGAGCTGCAATGAAAATCATAGGGTCTACAGAGAATTATCAAAGTTCAAGAAAATTAGGCCAACTCAATGTTAAAAAGAATCAAGCCCAGTGGATGAGATGTTGCAATAGAACTTTCTGGGTTCTGGCAATAGCATACTAAATCTGGTGTTGGCTGCATCTTGGTTCCAGGTGGTCTGTCTGTATGAAGTAGGACTCTAGCCAGTAGCTGTAGACTGGGAGTCAGGACCTAGTCTCCTAGATCAGGACTAAGTCAAGGCTGAGATTCAGATAGGGTTTTAGTCCTAGTGGGTGTGAAAAAAAGAGGAGTATAGATTAGAAAACCATGCTTTCTAATATGCATCTCTTACTGTGTCCAAAACATAATTTACATTCTCTCCTAATATGTTTTTTTTTTTTGCATTCATTACTATCTCAGTAAATGGCAACTCTATTCTTCTTGTTGATCCAGCTGAAACTTTTGGGGACAATTCTTGACTCTTTCTCTTATACTGAACATTCATTCTAATAGCAGTCCTCTTGGCTTTACCATCAAAACATATCCTGAATTTGACACTTTTTAGCACATCTGCTGCTACCACCCTGATCTAAGCCCCATTATCTCCTACCTAGATTATTGCAATAACTTCCAAACTGGTCACCCAACTTTAACCCTTTACCCTCTTCAGTTCATTCTCAAAACAGCCGCAACCATCATCCTGTTAAAATATAAGCTAAAAGCTCCAACAGCTTCCTGTCTCACTCAAAGAAAAGTTGAAGCTCTTGCACTAACTTAAAAGGACCTACCTGATTTTCCTTTTACTTCCCCTACTCTTACTTGCCTGACTTCATCTACTACCATTCTCCTCCTCATTGACTCCATTCCAACCACACTGGTATCTTTGCTGTTTTTCAAATGAGCCATACACGCACTTGTGTCTGAGTCTTTGCACTTCTGCCTGGAATGCTCACCTCAGATAATCACATGGCCTGTTGCCAATACCATTTACGATGTGTTTATGACCATCCTTCTGAGAAAAAATGCCTTTTATTTTGATAGTTGAGGAGGTAGCACAGGTCTTACACCACAAAGTTAGCAAGATTTTTGGGTGTCACATACTTTACACATGGTCCTTAGAATCAGCTTTTATTGCTAAAATTCCTCTGACCTAACTGCCATGGTTATACTCTGTCATGTTTAGCTAAGGAGAAAAGAAAGAAGATAGGTAGGAGTGGGATCTTACTATTAGGACTGGATCACCTCATTTGTTCTATCTGTGATGTCTGCTTCTATAATGAATGGCCACTGGGTCCAGAGTGATGCCAATGTATGTCCAAATGTTATAGATATCAGGTTGAGGGAGGGAATGCATCTAAGACACGAAGAAGGCAAGTTTTGCAGGCCTGGATAGGAAGGCAGCATCCAGGACATCAGAGAGTCAGCAACCACAGTACACACCTAGATTAGCTCCTATCCTTCAGCAGACATGGTTTGAATGCCCTGACAGAAGCCAGGGACACGAGGAAAATTTACTTCTATGTGTACAGAGAGGTAATGGTTTAGGTCTCAGTGTCCAGTTTATATAAGACCTTTTCCTACGGTCACTTTCTCCATGTTTTAACAATAGTAATGAACATTAATTGAGTGCTTGGTATGCCAGAAATTGATCTGAATAGCAGGGATTAACTATGAAAAAGATCTGGTCACATTGAAATTTAGACCTCAAACTTTGTGTTAGGAAGAAAATACTGGGGGAAAGGAAGATGCATTGTATGAAGGAGAGTGAAACCAGAGAAACTTCCACATGTAACTTAAATTGCTTAAATTGTAAAACTACTGTCCAAATGAATGATTTAAATTTAAAACATATTTACTTATATTTCTCTCAAATTTTTTGTGCAACATTTCCTTTTAAAAATTTGCATTAAATATCACTTAACACAGTACCACAAATTTGTGGAACAGGCAACATGATGCATGACTTCTTCATCTAATTTCTTAATTAAGGTATAGGTTATTATTCTTGAGATTTGTTATTTTGCTATCATTCAAGAACTAACAGAGACATATTTTCCATGATCATCTTCTTTGGAAGACCATCAAACCATTGAGTTTAATTTATATTTCATTAATGTACCTTTAGAGAATATCGGTAACTTCAGGGAGGTTGTTTTTTTTTTTTTCCCAGATAAGTTTTTTGAACTTTCTTTTAAAGTTGTGTCTGTAATACTGACAGATTTCTTTAAAGAGATTAAATATCAGACAATACTCATGTGTAGGAGGTGAGTTCTTAGAATGATTTGGGTTCTGGAGGAGGAGTAAAGATTCACTTCCCTCAGGGTAGATTTTATTAATAGAGTGGAAAACAATTGCTCTAAGTAGTCTTTTTTCACTTTATTTTAAGCAGTAGTTTTTTTTCACTTGTAGTTGTGCATTTGACTGTCTGCCATACTATTGCTATTGAAATATTTTAGAATACTCTTTACCATATTCAACTTGTGTTTTTATATTAGTAACAAGCTCAGAGTTTTCTTGTTTGGGGGGAAAAAAGCATGGATTTTGCTGTGCTGACTGATTAATTCATTAACATTTTAATTCTTATTGCCTATTAGGCAAGGTTATTTTGGTGGGCACATTTACTTTGTGTTATACCTCTAATTTATGTCTCATTGCCTTATTGAAAGTGAGTGGTATGTTCTCTGGCGCCCTGAAGAGCTGAGGCAACATCCCACAGGCAGATATGCCGGTATATTCAAATGTTTAACTTATTGGTAGAGTGTGTTAGGTGTCCCTAAGACTAACTTTCAAACTTGGTGATCTAGTAGGAAGATTCACAGGACTCAGCATATAATTGTATTCATGGCTATAGAAAAAGGATACGAGGCAAAATTGGCAAAGGGAAAAGGCACTCAAGGTGAAGTCTGGAGGAAACCAGGCATAGCATCTGCGTCCTATTCCAGAGGGGTTGCACAGGATGCCCTTAATTCTGGCAGCAATGAGTTCTAACAACACACGTGAAATGTTGTGTACCAGGAAATCTCATCTGAGCCTACAAGTCCAGGGTTTTTATCTAGGGCTGATCATATAGATGCCTAGTGCCTTCGTGACTGACTACAGTCACTGAAATTCTAGATTATCAGCAGGAAAGCAGGTGTTCAGTATAAACCACATTGTTTGTACAAACAGTTTAGATACAGTGAGCCAATCATCATTTAGCGAAAGTTTTCTGTCACTGTGGGGAACTGTTTATCAGTCAAGTTCTCAGATGCTGGCCCAGGGCCAAACTTGTAAACAAGCCTTTCTAAGGATAGTAGTCACAGGCCTGCTATGATCACTTTTCTGTACATAGACTAAAAGGTAAAAATATATATATATTTAAAAATGAGAATTTTCTCATCTGCGTTTGTGAGATTGTATACTTGTATGCTCTAAACATCAATGACTTCTCTGGACATTTTTAGGAAAAGTGAGACAGACCTGCTCTAGTCATTTTGGTAGAACATGGCAAAACTAGAATTCTTTATGTTGAAGAAGGTTTTAGTTACAGCTTCTGCCTCAACTGCCTGCAATGAAACGTGGGGCCTCTAGAGAGCAGTGCAATGAACATTAGTGATGGAACTGGCATAAACTATAGATCTTAGGGTGACTAGATGAGCCCTTGGGGTATTTAGCTGGAGCTAAGTGCAGCAAGGTCCTTGAACATTCTCTCCAACCTCCTTACCCATCCTTCTCAATGGGCTGGACAATCTGTTATAAAAGATGTTTTGTGGTTGCTTTCTAGAAAGGAATAATGATGGGTATAGAGGTATTGCATGGTTACCTGATAGGATCTCCTAGGTGGCGGGCACATGAGTGGTTGAGCCCAGAATGCAATGCTAGATGGTCTTCATGCTGCGATGTACCCCTTTCCTGCCTAAACTAATATAAGAAACAGCCTAGACTTTCACTCTCCTCTCCAGGTATCTGTTATTTGCCAAGATGGCTGATTTTACCATGATAGCATGATCTCACAAACTCACATTATGAACCCACAAGCACTATAAGGAAAATAAAAAGAAAATAATTCTAGAAGTAATCGGAGTGAATGGACCTGGTGGACAAAGAGTTTAAAATAAAAATAGTAAATATCCTCAGAGAGATAAGGGACTATATAGCAAATGTGAAATAGGAAGCTTATAAGAAGTACAAATGGAACATATTGGATATGAAATATATTATTGTTCAAGTAAAGATCTCAATGGATGGGTCTAATAGTTGGATAGTAGAATGAATTCAGCCAAAGAACAAAACAGTGAGCTGGATGATTAGGTTGGAGAATATTCCAAGAAAAAATTAGGCAGTGATAAAAAAGTTAAGAGCTGTGGGAGTGAAAAGAAAGAAATTTTAATATCAGTGTTATAGGAAGGAATCACTTGAAATGGAAGGAGGGAAATATTTGAAAAAATAATTACTGAGAAATTTCCAGAATTGAAGAAACTTTGGTTTGGAAAGGCTCATACAACAGACTAGATAATAAAAACCCACCACCTAAACATAGTACACTAACATTTAGGAGGACCAAAGTCAAAAAAACATACTAAAATTTTCCAGAGGACAAAGGCAGATCACCTACAAAGCATCAAGAGTCAAATTTTCTGAATAGTAGCACTGGATGCAAGAAAATAATAAAGTAGGATTATTAAAATATTGAAGAAAATGCCAACTTAGAATTTTAGATATTAATTAAAGGAATATATTAATAAAACAAAGAGTCACAAGCATATAAGACTGTACTAAATTTGACACATAAAGATCCTTTTTTAAGTGCATTTGTGGAGGAAGTACTCCAGTAATAGGAGAGATAAATCCAGAAATAAACAATGAGATATGAGAAGTGGGGTAAATAAAAAATTTGGTAAAGTTCACTGTTGACTTAAATAGGCAATGACACAAAAAAAGCACATTCCTATTCTTACAATCCAGATCTAAAACTTCAGTTTACTCTAGACCAATGCTACTCCAAGTGCCAGTCCATGAATAGTTGCCCATTTGGATATGCTAAGGAGCTTGTGTGGAAATGTAAACCAACATGTGCGTCTTTTGCTGAGAAAGTCTTGCCACAAAAAAAGTCAGCTGGATTAAACTGTTAAACTGTATGCATTGTGACACATTTTACTTACACTGTGGCACAAAACTCTTTCTTTCTTTTTTTTTTTTTTTAATTTTTTTTTTAAGACTAGTCAAGTGCAGTAGTGAGGAGGGGGTCAAAACTCTTTCTTTTTGTTCACAAACTATACCAGTTTGTGGACCAGTGCCAGTTCAGGGACCACATTTTGAGTAGCACTGCTGTAGATGCTATCTTGGGTGGATGTAGGGTGGAGAAGCATAAGGCCATAGGGGCATAAGCATGTGATAAGGCATATGTCTTAGTTTTATGATGGAGAGAAGATTTAGATATTGATAAACTTTAAAGCTTTATAAGAAAAAGTAAGTAGAGAGATGAATCTTATTAAGTTCAGCTATCCACTATAAGGATAAAGATAAGATGTAGATCTTTTAAAATAGAATAAGAAAATTGAATTCATCTAATGAGAGTAATAGAAAAGGATAAGTGAATAAATAAAAAGTATGGCAAATTGGACAACTGGAAATGAGATGGCTGAAATAACACCTACTATAACAGCAACATAGCAAGTGTAAAGAGTTTAATCAATAAAATAACATCTCTCATAACAGTAAAAAAACAAAACAAAAACAAGACAATAAAAATCCAAGATTCAAATCTATTAGATAATTTTATATGCTGTGTTTTATTTAAAATAAAAATATGTAGTCTTTTAACTTCCTCTTCTAAAATTTTATTGGAAGCAGAAAAATGGGGTGAGTCCTGGCCAGGAGGCAGCTGAGGGAATTAATATTGAGGGTTATGTTTGAGACATGAGAACCCCAGGAGTGGGACAGGACTTTGCCAAAGAGCAACATGTAGACATGTCAGTTCACTGAGCAAAAGCTGCTAAACCTTTAGGGGGACATTACCAATCAGGGATGTCTGCAAACAGATCCCCGCTTTAAAGCCTGAGGCTACAGCCTGGATGTCTGCAAACTGACTGGGCTTGTAATCTGAAGGCAGAGAGAATGATCAAAGGATGTCAGCCCAGCAGATAAGAGCAGATTTCTATTCTAAGCCTGAGGCAATGTTACTATCTCTCTCCTGAGTTCATGTCTCAGTAAATGAGGAACTAGATAAAATAGAAAGAAGTACATGGTCTCTTTGTTCCCATTTAGATTATATGTTTTACTGATGACTCATGATTTTATCTTTAACTTGTGTATACTTTGCTAGTTTATTGTTACTTTGGGAGATCTTGAAACTTAAACTCACGATATGTACATGTAAATCAGTGACTGATAACAATTGCTTGCTGAAAGAGTAAATGCGGGACTCTACTTGTGGCCTCCTGGCTCATGGGAATGCTGGAGGACCCCTGATTTCCCCATAACTTTAATCTATATGTTGTCTCTGTCTCTTTTATTTCCAGTCTCTTGTGACGTTCTTGTCTGGGACTGAATTTGTTGGGGGAGTTGTGAGCTCCTGGCAGATTAATCTTTAGAATATAAAGAACTTTAGTATGTCACAAAAAAGTATAGTTAGCCTGTATTATTGGGGTTCTTCAGAGAAACAGAAGCGATGGATTTATATAGATATATAGAAAGATTTATTATGAGGGATTGGCTCATGTGATTATGGAGGCTGTGAAGTTCCATTACCTGCCACTGGTAACCTGGTGCTGTGGAGAGTTGGTGTAGTTCTGGTCCAAATTCAAAGGGCTGAGAACCAGGAATACTGATGTCCAAAAGCAGGAGAAGATGGATGTCTCAGCTCAAGCAGAGAGAAGAATTCTCCTCAGCCTTTTTGTTCTATGTGGGCCTTCAGTGGATTGGATGATGTCTACCCATGTTGGTGAGGGTGATATTTTCTACTTAGTCTATCAATTAAATGCTAACCTCTTCCAGAAACATGCTCATAGACACACCCAGAAATAATGTTTTCCCAGCTATCTAGTCAATCCTTAGCCCAGTAAGGTTCACACATAAAATTAACCATCACCTAACTTGAAAGAGAAAAGTTTAGGCAAAATGTATGAATAATCAATTCACTGAGGGGAAAATTCAATTATGTAGAACCAAAAGGATTTATGGCATAATTATATAATGGCTTATGAATTATGTATGTTTTATGACTCTTCCAACATAGATGACCCATCAAGAGGATATCCAGACATATGCAGTAATAACCAAATTTGGTCATCTTTGATATCTAGACTTGTGATATGTGAGCCTCCATCTACACTCTTACCTGGGCTCCACAAATATTAGGGGTGAGATGATAAACAAGGAAGAATAATAAAATAAAATCACAGCAGTCTTTCTACATATCATGGAAGGCTAGACAAATGCAGGAGTTGCTAAGTGGTGTATTTATTTTCTATTGTGGCTGTGCCACAGACTTAGAGGGTTATAACTGCACAGGTTTATTGTCTTAGAGTTCTGGAGGTCAGAAGTCCAAAATGGCTTTTACTAGGCTAAACACAAGGTGTCAACAGTCCCTGTTCCTTCTGAAAGACCCAGGGGATAATCTGCTTCACCTTTTTGAGCTTTTAGAGGTTGCCTGCATTCCTTGGTCCATGGTGCCTTCCTTACTCAATTTTCAAAGCCACCTGTGTAGCATCTCCCATATCTCCTTGCCTCCCCTCTGGCTGCCCACTTTCTCTAATAAGGACCCTTGTGACTATATTGGATCCATCTGGATAATCCAGGATAATCTGCCCATTTTAAGCTCCTTAATTTAATCACACCTGCAAAATCCTTTTTGTCAGTAAGGCAACAGTAAGGCAACATATTCACAGGTCCTAGGGATTAGGATGTGGACATCTTTGGGGGGCACGTTATTCTGTCTACCACATGTGGGGAGCGGAGTAGGAATGGGAAGGCAGGCAGAGATTGCAGTCCTTGAAGGAATGTTCTCACTTTTAGCTTTATATCATTTTGCACTGTTTACGTTGTTTTTGTCAAGCAGATATATTGAGTTATTTAATATTTGTACTTGAATAGTGGGAATTCCTTTTGGAAGAAGAATAACAGTGAAATAAAATTCTATAAATGTTTTTCTTGCTGATTTTACTGAGTTCTATATAGACTCTAGTAATCAGCCCCTTATCAGAGGTATATGCAAATATTTTCTCTGATTCTGTAGGTTGCCTATTTGTTCTAGTGATAATTTCTTTGGTTGTGCAGAAGCTTTTTAATTTGCTCATTTATTTACTTTTGTGGATGCTGTGATTGCTTTGGGGTCTTCTTCATAAATTATTTGCCTGGGCTGATGTCTATAAGAGTTTTCCAATGTTTTCTTCTAGTATTCTTATGGTTTCATGCCTTAGGTTTAAGTCTATTATCCATCGTGAATTGATTTTTGTGAGAGGAGCTGTTTCAGTCTTCTACATGCAGTTATCCAATTTTGCCAGCACCATTTATTGAATAAGGATTCTTTTCCCCAACAATGTTGATTCTGCTGCTCCATGAGCATGGTATGGTTTTTCATCTGTTTATGTCCATTGAAAAGTGGGAAAAGGACATGAACAGAAACTTTTCAAAAGAAGATAAATGGCCAAAAAATTATGAAAAAATGCTCAACATCTCTAATCTTCAGAGAAATGCAAATCAAAACCACAGTGAAATATCACTTAATTCCAGTGAGAATGGCTTTTATCAAAAAGTCCCAAAACACCAAATGTTGGTGTGGATGTGGAGAGATAGGAACACTCACATATTGCTAGTGGGACTGTAAACTAGTAAACCTCTATGGAAAGTAATATGGAGATACCTTAAAGAACTAAAAGTAGAGCTACCATTTGATCCAGTAATCCCATTACTGAGCATCTACCCTAAGGAAAAAAAGACATGCTATAAAAAAGACATCTGCACTCAGATGTTTGTAGCAGCACAATTCACAATTGCAAAGATGTGGAAACAACCCAAGTGCCCATCAATACATGAGCAGATTAATAAAATGTGGTATACATTTATCATGGAGTACTACTCAGCCACAGAATACAATGGTGAACTAATACCTCTTGTATTATCCTGGGTGGAGCTGGAGCCTATTCTCCTAAGTGAAGTGTCACAAGAATGGAAAAACAAGCACCACATATACGTACCATCAAATTGGTACTAACTGATCAACACGTATGTACACATATGGAAGTAACATTCATAGAGTGTCAGGCAGGTGGGGGTGGGTGGGTGTATTCACACTTAATGGGTGAGGTGCACACTGTCTGGGGGATGGGCACGTGTAGCTTTGACTCAGGCAGTGCAAAGGCAATATATGTAACCTAAACATTCGTACCCCCGTAATATTATGAAATAAAAAAAGAAAGCCTATAAATAAGGCAAAAAATGCTCAGGAAGTTATTTCAGCATGTCACTTCCCCAAAACTAGTTCTAATCTGTGTATTCAGTATTATTCATTAAGACTATCAACCTGGTGTCAAGGATTCAAGTTGTTACTGGCTTTCAAATGGGCCCAAGATAAGTATTAAGTTAAATACCTGGTGGTATATTCCTAGGAAAGCTTAACTTTTATAGTAGTCCTACTAGTTTATGTCCCTCTTTTCCTGACCTTCTCACATGGACAAACCACATTTAAGCAGTCATAAGGCACTAATGACTGCTTAAATATCTTAATATATTAAATATCTTATTAAATATTAAATATCTTAAATATCTTATTTATTGAATACATGTACAATGGACAAAGACAAAAGTAGCTTACCCTTCACATTGCTGCCTGCATCCTTCTCCCAAAAGTACCTTCCAAGACATTCTCATGGTCAGAGTGCCTTTGCTTTGGATGGATGTGCCTGGTGATAGATATTATGATAGTGATTTGCTTTTGAAGACTGAGGCATGGCTGCTTGTAGTCCCTCTGCCATTAGTTCTGGGGTTCTCATTTTGAAGAATTGGGGTTTGTAGATCAACTTGTGGTGTTAGCTATCCCTGATTCATTTTCCCCAAGATTGCTACCTCTACAGCAGGAGCTCAGACATAATTGGTTTATTTACTCTTGGGACAAATTTGTTAGAAGCGGACTACCACTTCTTATAAGTTTAATTGTTTTATCGTGTTTAGCTAAGTAAAATATAGAAACACTAAATCAAAAAAAAGATCTTATCTGCTTCTTTTTCTTGATACAAAACATTCAACATCTAAACATTTTCAGTCTCATAACTCTCACTTCTCCTTTTCCCTAGGTGAGATAATCATAACAGCATTCTTCAGAAAATTCCCCTAGACACATTTTGAAATCATATTAAACTTCTCCACAATTATTGGTAGTATATTAAATAAGTTAAAAAAAATTAAAACATACAAGAAAGAAAGATTACTAGAAGGAAAATAGTCACAAAAATGTAACTTATATGTTATTGCAGCATAAATTGTTTTAAGAAAAAATATCTTAATTTAGGACTTTAAGACTTTTAAAATTATTAAATTTCATGTATGGAATATCTGAGGCTATATGTGTTTCAGTAACAATAAATGCTACAAGTGACCAAAATAAACAAAGATTTTCTTAAAACAGATTGAAGAAAGTTGTGATAAAATGGAGCAGCCTCCATACACAAGGGTTCTTCAGCTTCTGGTATCTGTCCCACAAGTTACATGACACAGTGATTTATTTTTAAAAACTATGGTTTTGAATTTGTAAATTTATCCTTTTTTTAAAAAATTCTAATCAAGTACAGTGGAGACTATATGAAATGATCAAGTTCAGGAAACATTTTAAGATAGAAACTAAAAAGATTTGCTGATGGGCAATTCATGAGTGGATTAACAAAATGTGGTATATATATACCATGGAATACTACTCAGCTTTAAGAAACAATGGTGATATAGCACCTCATATATTCCTGGATAGAGCTGGAACCCATTCTACTAAGTGAAGTCAAGAATGGAAAAACAAGCACCACATGTACTCACCAGCAAATTGGTATTAACAGATCAACCACTAAGTGGACATATAGGAGTAACATTTATCAGGTGTCGGGAGGGTAGGAGGGGGGAGAAGGGGATGGGTATATACAACCACAATGAGTAAGATGTGCAACGTTTGGGGGATGGACACGCTTGAAACTCTTACTTGAGGGGGAGGGAGGCATGGGGAATATATGTAACCTTAACACTTGTACCCCTATAATACACTAAAATAAAAAAAAAAAGATTTGCTGATGGGTAGTGAGAGATGAAGAAAAGTAAAGAATGAAGGGATGGGACTTCTATATTAGGTGATGGCAGACTAAGAAATTTTGACCAGCCCTCCCACTGAAGACAAGTAGAAAATATAGACATAATAATAATCTACTGGAGGGCAACAGAGACCTGACAAGGTAATGAAGAATTACCTGGCCAACATTCAGAAAAAGAAAGAAATACAGATCGATGAACCTGGCACTTGGAACTATTAATACTTTTCTGCTGGGGATGTTTGCTGATTTTTCTAGAAGAGGTGGTTGAAGGGTGAGCAATGCTTTTGATAGCCTCTTAGGATGGGGAAGAGTGGGTGGGGTGGGTTGGAGTGGACAATAAAATCACTCTTCACATAGCGTCTTATCTGTTTGTGTTGCTATAACAGAATTCCACAGACTGGGCAATTTATAAAGAAGAAAAATTTATTTCTTATAGTTCCAGAAGCTAGGAAGTCCAAGATCAAGGGACTAGCATCTGATGAGGGCTTTCTTGCTGTGTCATAGCATGGTGGAAGTCATCACTCATAGCCAGTGAGTAAGAGTGTGCAGGTCAGCTCAGGTCTCTCTTCCTCTTCTTATAAAGTCACCAGTCCCATCGTGGGGGGCCCACCCTGATGACCTTATCTAATGTCAATTACCTCCCAAATGCCCCACTTCCAATCAAAGTATGAATTTTGGGGTTAAGTTTCCAACATATGAAATATGGGAGACATATTCAAACCATAGCACATAGACTGCAACCTACCTTTGGGTCCCCTGATTGCACAGAAAATCATAGTCCTTAATTGGATTAAGGTGGTGGTGGTGGGGTTGCTGTGGCTCACGCCTGTAATCCTAGCACTTTGGGAAGCTGAGGCGGAAGATCCCTCAAAGTCAGGAGTTCGAGACCAGCCTGAGCAAAAGCGAGACTCCATTTCTACTAAAAATAGAAATAAGTTAGCTGGACAACTAAAAACCTATATATAGAAAAAATTAGCTGAGCATGGTGGCACATGTCTGTAGTCCCAGCTACTCAGGAGGCTGAAGCAGAAGGATTGCTTGAGCCCAGGAGTTTAAGGTTGCTGTGAGCTAGGCTGACTCCACGGCATTCTAGCCAGGGCAACAGAGCAAGACTCTGTATCAAAACAAAAAAAACTGGATTAAGGTGATGCCAGATTGGCAATGTTCACAAACTCTTGCAGAAGTAAATGAAAATACTCTCTGAAGAAAGACAAATCATTCAGGGCCCCAAATTATTTCTAAATTTTCTACAATTTGAAAAACAAAACATAATATCTGGCACGCGAGAGACCAAACTTGACAGAAAGAACCAATAGAGATCTACCCACAGCTATGCCAAATATTAGAATCCTCAGACAGCAACTTTAACATGTTCTTTTTGTGTTCCAGGAGACAAAAGACAAAAAGTTTTGGTGGAGAACTGGAAATTATAAAAATGCCAGAAGATTTGAGAAAAGAATCAAATAGACATTCTAGAACAGAAAAAAATACAGTAACCAAAAATTAAGAGGGAGAACTGAAATTTGATCCTAGGAAGTTCAACTTTAGGAGCCATATAACATACTTTCAAAACTAGAAAAAAAAATTGCGACATTCTTAACCTCCAAATTTAACTAATTAGAGTAGTCAACTTAGACTGTTTTTCAGTTATTCACTGAAAGCATTACATCATATTATAAAAGAAAGATAGCATGGTCAAATATGTAATTTGGGGACAAAATTTTTAAGCCACAGATATAATAAACCCATAGTGATTCAAAAGAACATTTGTCATTCCCCTGAGAAAGGCCCAGTTACATTTAAGTGAAATTGAAGGCAAATTTCAGCTTCTATGATTGACGTGATTTTTATGTTTCATAATACTAGAAAGTTATAAAGAACTTTGTAATTTATTTATTTATTTATTTATTTTTTTTTTTGGGACAGAGTCTCACTTTGTTGTCCAGGCTAGAGTGAGTGCCGTGGCGTCAGCCTAGCTCACAGCAACCTCAAACTCCTGGGCTCAAGCGATCCTCCTGCCTCAGCCTCCCGAGTAGCTGGGACTACAGGCATGTGCCACCATGCCCGGCTAATTTTTTATATATATATCAGTTGGCCAATTAATTTCTTTCTATTTATAGTAGAGACGGGGTCTCGCTCTTGCTCAGGCTGGTTTTGAACTCCTGACCTTGAGCAATCCGCCCGCCTCGGCCTCCCAAGAGCTAGGATTACAGGCGTGAGCCACAGCGCCTGGCCTATAATTTATTAATGCAACAAATTAATGTTTGAAACATTTAAGGTAATTCCATTTGGCTCAGTCTGGAATATTTATTTTTAAAATTTTCTGTCCTTCTTGACTTCAGTAATTAGGATATTTTAGAGATCAGATGTTACTTGTCTCTCTTGAGAATGATTTGTCTTGATGTTTGTTTTTAGCTAAGATAGGTGACTGGGCTTTTCAATTTTTTCAATTTATTTCTCTATTTTTCTGGACTTCAAAGTTGCCACTCTTAGGTGAAAATAGCATAACTTCCTCAAGTGGCAAACTTCTTAATGCAGAGCTCCTTCAAAGTTATATTTTTGACAAAACTTCCCATTAATTTGGGTTCTTAGGAATAAAAGACAATTGGCTGAGTGGAATATCACTGCATTTAAGATCAGAATTAAAGTGGATTATTTCCCAACATGTATCTGCATGGCAGACACTGTGAGGCACCATTGAATCCCCTTTAATGAATGACTTTGTTGTTCCAGTGTGGACAGTGTCAGAGGTCAGCCCCTTCATGGATCCCCTCACCCAAGGTCCCTGTCATATCTGTGGCTATATCCAATGACTGACAGATGCAGAAGTATAAAGACCTGGCCATTTCAGGCCAACAGAGGACAAATCTATAGGACACATTAAGCTCCAGAGCTCCCCATTGGGGTTAGCTGAGTCTGGTGTGGGCCAACCTCACGTTTGACTTCTCTCCCTACCCATGCCAGTTTTTGTCTCTTCATTTCCCCCAAGTGATGATCTGAGGTTGCTCCTTAACAATCATACTTCACATTAACTCCATCCTCGAGTTTGCTTCACAGGATACCCAATCTTTTTCAAATTTTCCTGGAATGAATCAGAGACTCTATCTTCCTTTCATCTACCCATCTATCCATCCATCTATCCATTTCTTTATAGTACTGCTCTTATTAAACCATCCTGGCAACTTAAAAGCTTCATTACTATTTTCTTCAATAACATTTCTTCAGGTTATAACATCTATACTATCCATCACGAAGTCATTTGTTATGTTTGATTACTTTCCAAAAGATGTAAACTAAATGTGAATGTTTAGGCATGTTAGCATACTTTATGATTAAAATCTTGAAGTGCAGCTGTTATTGAATTTGCTAAGTCATTTTCTGAAAACATTAGCATTGGTTTCACCAAATGATCTCCAGGGGGCAGCAGAGAGTAATCTTAATGCAAATAGATGATCTGAGACAAAGCACAGGGTTTGTTTATTTAAACAAAAATAGACTGACTATGAAGTTGTAAGAATAGCCAACTGGAAGAAAGAGTGGATGAACAGGTTGAATAGATTCAGGAATTACTGATCAATACATTTAATGATTGTGCATGGAGGAAGATAGAGGATATCAGGTGAGTCTTGAGAACTTGGGTCAATGAAGATCACGGAGAGGTGAACTGGAAAATAGAAAATGGGATATGGCCAGGAGAGCATTGGTTTTATACAATCGTACATTGAATTATAGTGCCTTTGTGGTAATTCACTGGATTCAAATCTCTAATCATTGTGCCATGGGCACAGGCAGGATGTAAAATAGAGTGGAATATTGAGGAATTTGAGTTTCTTAAAATTCTTCACACAAGTAGGCATTGTTTCGCCTCTGTGAAATTGGTACACTGGGTACACTTGGGTAGCAGTAGGACAGAGTAGATTGAGGCAGTTGGGACTAAGTGTTTAGCTAGTATATTTGTGTGAGTGAGTGAGAATGTGTGTGTGCATGCATGTGTATGGAAGGGTAAGTCAGGCCAGATGTCTAAGCCAGAGAGCTCACCAAAAATAAAAATGACAAGGCAAGTAGATATTGGCTCATTTTTGCAAGAATACACATCCAGAAAATTCAGGTGTGATAGGAGGGGCAGGCAGGTCCTGGAGTTCTAGGGAGTCAAGACTCAAATCTAGAAGGCAAATGAGCAGCCAATGGTATGGGGGAACCAGGGGTCCAGGGGACAAGGGGTAGGAATAAAAGACCATGGAGTCTGTGCAGTAAGTATTCAAGAGCCATGCAAAGCTTCTACGTGTTGGGGAGGAATCCCCAGGGCAAGACTGCAACACCTCCATCTTAAATGGTTTCAGATGTGGCTAAGTCTGAATCTGACTTTGGAGACAAATAAATATACCTGATTGAAAGACGTTTACTCCAATAGCATATATAGGCAGATGAATAAAGTTTTGATTTATCAAAATCAGTAAATCAAGTAAACGAACCATGCAAGTGTGGGGGCATTATGGCTTCAAGTTGCTCTAACTTACTAAAGCTTAGACATCTTTTTGTTTTGGATACCACAACATTAGTCATCATGACATCGTTCTGTTTGTTTCTTGTATGCCCTGATTCTTAACTGGTATTGTTGGAGGAGAATTGAAAGACTGGTGGAGTAAAAGGTTTGAGTTTCTACTTTGAGTGACACCTTTCCTGCTCTTTGCCTTCCGAGTCGCTGTGCCCAAGAATACACAGTCACGGAGAATCTGGGGCCTTTAGTTTCTTTAGAGAGGGGCATTTACAAGACATGGATACCTTTATCTTATGTTACTGACTTTCCTGGGATTGCTTTGGTGGATGATTATACCAACAAACTCTTGGTCCTTTTATTGTTTTAAATACTCCTCTCCCTAAGAAGTAAAGAAGGGTGGGAGTTGAGAGGTTGGAGGAGGGCAATTTGGTGGTGGAGGGGAAAAGGGAGTGGGGAGAGAAACTCTCATCCTGCCAAATCTATTTTGTGAATTCTATGGGTTTTGATACCACTCACTTGGCCCTTAAAACTGCTGATTGCAGATTGTGGTCTGACCTCAGGTGAGCTATTGGGAGTATGTATATGAAAAGTTGTTGCCTGAAATTTCAAACCGGAGAAGTTGAGTGGAATGAACACAGGGCTAGCAGACATGAAATGTTTTGCCCAGCTGTGCCACCACAGTCACCTTGAAAACGTAAGCAGGCCAGTTAGCCCTTGTGTGCTTTAGTTTGGGTGTGACACTGAGCAGGTATTAAAATAAATGATCACTAAGAATTTTTGATGACATGAGAAAAAGCTCATGCCAGTATAATATTAAGCAGAATAACAGGCTATAGACTTCATTAAGAAACTTGCCCAGAATCATTGGACTAGGAATTGCACAGCAGAGACTTAACCCTATGTCTATCTGTTACTAAAACTGACCACTATGTACTTGAACCTCTATGTGATAGCAAACCAGAATGTCATATTGTATTTTAAGTGACATTTCCTCACTGATTTTTCTGACAGCTTATTAAATATTAGATAGAAGAGATGTTTTTGCTACAGTTCACCCATTATCTTGCTCATACCCCCAAGTATCCCATGCTTTCCAAGACCTGATTACACTGTCTTAAGTGTAATGGAGTCACTGGAAGGAAAGCTTGAGAAGGGGAAGGGAGAAATATGCTTAATATTGGCAAAAGGGAAGATGGAACTGCTAACTTAGAAAAAAAATGTGTGTTGTTTAATCTTTTTCCTGTTCAGAATGTTTTCTTCCCTTTCTTGGAGAGTTTTGCCTTGAGGTAGAAAATTCTTAGCACATGGAGCAATTTCCACCCCCTTCAAACATAATCTAAATGTGTATTAAGTAGCAAACTTAAGGCAGAGTTTTTTGAGAAAGTCTAAATTCCTGATTTGTGGCATTTTAAAGATGGGTGTTTATTTGTTTTTTGGTTAAAATGATCTCCTTAATTCTTCCAAGGTGCAAGTGAATGGCAATTGTGATGAAGATAATTAAGCCCCCACCCTTTCCAAGGTAGATGTCCATGTTCTAATTCCTGGAACCTATGAATGTATGACCTCATCTGGCAAAAGGGACTTTGAAGATGTGATTAAGGATCTTGAGATGGGGAGATTATCCTGGATTATTTGGGTGGACCCAATATAATCACAAGGGTCTTTATAAAAGGGGGGTAGGGTCACAATAAGAGAAGGAGATGTGCCAATGGAGCAGACGTCAGAATAACAGAATAATGGGGCCACAAGCCAAGAAATGCAGGCTTCCTCTAGCAGCTGGAAGGAGCAAGGAGCAAATTCTCCCCAGGAATCTCCAGAAGGAATGCAGACTGGCCAAGACCTTGATTTTAGCCCCGTAAGATCCATTTTAGACTTCTGATTTCCAGAACTGTAAGATACTAAATTTATGTTGTTTTAATCCACTAAGTTTGTGGTAATTTGTTGCAGTAGCAATGGGAAATGAATGCACTTACAACAAACACTTACAGAGTTTATGTTGACTCCCATTATAGACAGTGATTTCACACAAGAATTTTCAATGGAAAATATTTTCTTCCAGACTTGAACACTAAAGCTACATACCTCTTCAACCGGGCAAAAGCTACTAAAAGTTATAGTGATTAGGAAATTTATGGGAATGGGCCAAACCCAGGTAAATACTCTGTTTTCCTTTTTAATATAAGTTTAGACCAATTCGTTTATCTTGGACACATTCGATGCCTTACTGTAAAGTTTATCTGTGCACAGCAGAAGTGAGAAGAGGACCAATGAGCTGAGAGATAACCCGATCAATCTGCTTCCTCCGTCTTTGCTTCAGTGCTTTGTACAGGAAATCCATTGCTGTGTCAAGTTCCAGAGAAGAGTTTCTTCTCTTCCAACTTACTAATCAGGCTAAACCACATAGAGTTGAAGGAAGGGGGTAGGAGGAAGGGAGTGCCCCACTGCTGATGGCCTGAAAGGATCCCGGACAGAGAAGTTGACCAGAGAGGGTCTCACCATGCTCGTGGTACCTTCAGTGTCTGTGTGGAGCATAAGTACCAAGTGAAAGGCAGAAAAAAGAAAACAGAAATGCTCTGCCCTTGGAGAACTGCTGACTTAGGACTACTACTGATTTTGACCATCTTCTTAGTGGCTGGTAAGTTTGAATTCTCTTTGAGAGAACAGCGAGAAACCTGGTCTCAGCTCTTCCTGAGCTTTCTTTGCCTCTTTGCTGGGACCTTGCAAGTCAATTGCAATCATAGATTTAGTCCCAGATTTATTTTACTTTATCGTGCTTGTTTTCCTCTTAGTCTCGTTTATTTTACTTTGTATCCTACTGTAACATATGCATTTCTATAAGTTGCCTCACTGCCCACTTCCTTAATGTCCCCCCCCCTTTTCTGAACAAGGCAGGATAAAGTAAATACATACTAGTAGTGATCAAAACTGCCTGGGTTCTCTTTGTCTTTGTCTCCCTTAAAAAATTTAAATAATAATCCTAAATCATTTACGTCCACATTGCTAATGGTATAAATTAGGAAAGTTTCTTTCTTTCTATCACTTTCTATGACTGGGTGCTTTTGAAATATAATAGGCTTAGAGTTAATAGTGGTGCCTCTGTGATGTATGTCTGTATTTATCTTTAAGATGTGTGGGCTGTAAGAGACATTATGGTTTAGAGAACACACTCCTCAATGACTAGGTTCCTGCAGAAGTTATAGAGAACTTGGTCTGCCGTGGGGGTGTCCTGGTTTCACCAGAGAGGGTTGGCAGGAGTTGATGTGGGAGGGAGTTTTCAGGTTTCATTTTTAGTAGATGGAGCAGTTGCAAAGGAGCAGTGTAGCTGCTTTTACATTTTATAATTGAAAGAGGAAAAAGCATTTTTTCCTCATTTCTGAATGATTTAAAAATGTTACTTTTCTTCCAGGAAAAATTTTGTTTTCCATATGTTAATCTTACTCGTGAGCACATGCAAAATAACTGTGATCTGTTACTGTACCTTGCTATTGAAAATTTGCACGTATTATTTTCCCTTTGATCTGTACAATAACCCAGTGAGGTACACACGGAAGACACTTCTCCATTTTATAAAGGTAGAAACTGAGGTTTAGAGAGTTGAAATGATTTGTTCAAGGTTAGATACTGGCAGAATCAAACTCACTAACAATGTATGTCAATAAGTGTCACTAAACATTTAAGTTAGCAGTTTTCCTCAATAATTAATCATTATGAATTTCACTAAAGAGAATCACTATTTATAACACCACTGGAAAAAAATTAAGCCAATACTTAGTTATAAACTTAATAGACTATTACTTAAAAAAATCAAGTGATCTGAGTCTTTCAGTAGTTGAGATCTTGCAGATAGGAAAAGAACTACTTATGTCAAATTGAACTATTACTTTTGGGAAAAGGAAAAAAAAGATTAACACATAATTAGTAACTTTGAATTTTTCAGGTTGAAAGGTTAAAATTTTAAAACTATTTGTGAACACAACTAGGAGTTACTACATATATCAAATCTCTGAAGTCTAGGCTTGTATCATTATCAAGTTATCAAAATGTTTAGGAACAAGTGATAAAAAAGCAAATTACTTTGTGTGTAGTGATATGGCATCACAACTTGATCATGAAACGGTTTAGAATAATGAGAAGCATACCACTTGGGGCAATGGCCTTCTGTCTTTATTACTAATACTGCTTTGTTAAATATTGCCAAACAGAAATAACTAATTTGTACAAGATAAATTCACAAAGGATCATGAGAGCTAATGATTTCAATGTAAAACATAGCATTAATTTGGTTTTCCTATTTACTTTTTTGTTTATTTATTTGTTTATAATTTCAAATGATGTGGTAGTTAGTAGTCAAAATTTATTAAGAAAATACCGGGGAAGAAAAATAAAAACAACCGAAATCGTCCACCTCAGAGCAAAGTTCCTAACCTTGTACCTGGTCCCCTTCCCTGGCACTCTCTGTACCCCATGCCTCTTCTTCCTCCTTTTAGCCCTATTGTCTTCTAGATTTTTTTCCTTCTGCACAGATTATATTTTTCTGTTCCAATTAAAATTATTCCACCTTTTACAAAAGTTACTGATTTTGCAATTACGAGTTACTAAAAAGAAACTTTTTTCCTTTGGGTTGATTTTATTTATTTATCATTATCTTCCACTAGAGGGCAGGCAGTAACAAGAAGAGAAGATAAAAATCAAGACAGGGCTACTTGGTAGCTTCAGCAGATTTGCAAAAGATAGAAAAAGAGATAAAAAGCAATTATAAAAGAGAAGGGATTTGTTCTCATTAATTTTAATGCTATTTTCCTTTTACAGTTTGTGATAGCTGCAAAATTACATATTATAATAATTTAGAGATGAGTTTTTCTCTAAACATTCATACTTAAGCAATTAATAAATTAGTCAAAAGTCCTCATTAAGACCACTGAGTGTGGGTGTAGGGTGTGCGTGTATGCGTGTGTAGGATAGTGCCTAGAAGTTTTTAGATATCTAAGTTAGGAAGACAAAGCTAAGATAAAACAATTGTTGAACATTAAAATCAGTAAATCTTGAAATTGTCCATGAACCTAGTAAAAATATAAAGGGAGAAATTATGAGGGGTTGGAGTTGTTGAACGCTTTCTGGGTTTTGAGCTGGGCCTCAAATGACAGGTTTGGATAGACGGGGAAACGCAGAGGAAGGAATTGGAAGGAAGGGATGTGTAGCATGAGCAAACACAAGGTGGATTCAGGGAGAGAAAGAGCTCTAGCTTGAAGGAACACACATTGTATGTTATATGATAGTAGGAAATAAGCCTGTATTTCAGGGATCCTTCATAGCTAACTAGAGAAACCTGGGTGTCGGGCAGTAGACAGTGAGGAGCCATCTGTTCTTTTGTGAACAGGAAAATAATATAACAAGGCAGTATTTTTGGAGAATAATGTGGTAGTGTTGTACCATTGGGTGGTAGTATCAATAAGGAACAGATGTGTTTTGGAACAGGAGCTTCTGTCCTGGATTCCCTTTTGAGAAAGTTCCATGGTGCCACTGAGAGATATTGGTGGCCGAGAAAGGAGTTTCTTTGGAAGAATGTTAAATTCAGTATAGGAAGGGAGGACACCTAGGGGGGAAATTCCTATAGATACTTGAAAACATCGCCCTCCGTATTGCATCTCCAGATTCAACCAACTGGAAAATACTCAGGAATAAAAATGGATGAGTATGTCTGTACTGAAGGTGTACAGACTTTCTTCTTGTTATTGTTTCCTAAGCAGTACAGTATAAAAACTACTTACATAGCATTTACATTGTATTAATATCAGGTATTGTAAGTAATCTGGGGATGATTTAAAGTAAACAAGAGAATGGGCATAGGTTATTTTATAGTCCATTTTATAAAGGGACTTGAGCAGCCTTGAACCTAGTGGCAGTCCCTGGCAGTCCTAGAGCCAGTCCTTCAAGGATACTGAGGAATGGATGTATAGCAAAATCTACAATTGGTGAGTCATCCGTGGAGTGGACAATCCCACAAAGAAAATAAACATATAAATAAAACTGATAAAATAAACACTAGAGATTTCGGATTTGAGACATAGTAGCTACAATTATTTCTTTCCTCTCTATCATAGACAGCAAGATCTGAGAAGAGATGGGAACGGAGACAATATAGGGTACAAATTGAGTGCTTTAAATAGGAGGAGAATATGCTTCTGAAATTGAAGAGTAAAATGAGAAGTTAAATATGGGGATACTAGTGGCTTGAGGATGGCAATAAGGTGATGGAACAAATGAGAGTGCTCACAGTAGATAAATTGCCTCCCAATAAGGTCATGAGTATTTCAGTTAATGGTGTTAGTTAATAAAATAACTCACTCATCATTTGGTATTATGTTATATCTGAAAAATTAATCTGTACATTGATTAAAACATAGTAACCATCAATATATTTTTGCCTCTTCTCCTTGGTTGTCACTGACACTCATTTGATAACTCCTGACCAGGATAAGGAAGCAGATCTGTGGTCATGAAATATTTTTTGGACTGTGTGATGCTAATAGCCCCTAAGCATCAAATCAATGACCATTACTTTTAAAATAATAATAACAATAATAATATCACAAATTCATATAATAGTCACAGCCACAATCAGGTCATATTTTTTTCCTGGAAGAAATGACATTGTCCATGCATTAACATTAAACAAACAATTTCAAAGTTTTCCTAGCTAGAATTTATATACCTTCTATGTCTGAAAATCTAGACCCCATTCTAAGAATAAAATCCTATTTGTGTTTGAGGAAAGCAGTATAGAAAAGTTCCAAGATTGAAGCAGGACTGGAAGTTTTTCCATTTCTAAAGAAATGATTTTCTTTAACAATCTCTGCTACTTTGAGTTATTTCTAATGTTTCAGTTTCTTTTAGGATCAGACTCTGAGATAGAGTTTTGTGTACAGAATTTTTGTGAGCAGAGGGAGAAGTCTACCTGCAACTTCAGCTAGCTGACATTCTCTTCTGATCCCACAGGGAGCTCTGGAGTTAGAATGGCCTTAGAGAGGCCCTGCATTGAATAAAATTGGCTGGCCCTTTATACTTCCATCTCAATCAGTCATTGGATGTGGGCTGCCCTGGAAGGGTCTGATTTTGGGCAAAGTAAGTGAAGTGATCCTGGGAGATGCGGAAAACTGAAAGCTGTCTGCCAACAGTGTTCCCAGTAGCAGGGACAAAGAGTCATTTCTTGCAGGCAATTCTGGGGAGCACGTGTTCATTTCAGTTACCATTTCCAATGCTCTTCATTCCTTCTTGAATTTCTGAATTTCTATCTGGTATTATTTCCTTTCAGCCTGAATAATTTCTTTTATCACTTCTAGTAGTATAGACTTCTGGTGAGAAATTCTCTTAGTTCTTAGTTCTAAAATTTTTGCCCAATTTGTTTTGTCTCTCTGTTCTTTAGACTGAATAATTTCTATTTGTATATATTGAAGGTCACTGACAATTTCCTCTTTTTTCTCCATTCTTTTGTTAAGCCCATCCTAATGAACATATTATTTCAGATACTGTAGTTTTCAATTTTAGGATTTCCATTTCTTTTACAGATAATTTTTCCCAAACCTATAAAGAACACATATTCCCTACTTTTTAGTTGTTTTTAATTTATTTATTTATGTATTTACTTTTTTGTAGAGATGGAGCCTCACTGTATTGCTCAGACTGATCTCAAACTCCTGCCTGGCTCAAGTGATCCTTCCACCTTGGCCTCCCAAAGTGGTAGGATTACAGGTAAGAGCCACCACACCCAGCCTCCATTTATTTTTTTAAAAGTTTCTTTTTCCCTGCTTGATTTTTCTGTGCTTTCATTCATTCATTGTGAGTACATATATTTGTTATATCACTAAGCATAGTTTAATATCTGCTTTAAAATTGATAATTCCAATATCTGGGCCAACTTATGTTTGGGCTCCCTTAATGTCTCCTTTTATGTTTTTCTCCTAAGAATGGGCCACATTACCTTTGTTCTTTGTAGGTTGAGTAATTTTATCTGGATTTTGAATGTTGCATGGATTCTGTTATACTGCTGTATTGATATATATGGAGGTATATACATATGTATAATATATATGTAGTATTTAACTTGGTTGAACTCAAACTGCAAACTCTGTCTCCTGGACAGCATCTTAAATCTAAGTTCTTTTATCTTTAGCTAGTCTGCTCTGAGTGTGACCTGCCATATGTGGTTTAGGGTCAACAGCCATATATAGGTAGAGTTTATATGCAGAATTTGGAACTTTTTTTCTCTGTCTTTATCACTTTTCAGAGACTAAGGTTGCCCTCAAATCTGTCCTCAGGGGATATTTTCTGTTCTTCAGAAAACTGTGGGTTTTTGATCAGAGTTTTAACTGCCTAATATGCCAACTACAGCCCTCCCTGAGATTAATATCAGTAAAAATGGGGACAAATGGAATCCTCCACCCCTCAACCCTGAGCTTTTCCTTCTTCTGAGGGTTGACACACTTCAGGAATCTTTCTGGTTCTTCACTCCCCAGTGGCCTCATGCAGTTGCTTTTAAATTTTGTCTACAATTTATATTTCTTATCTGTGGAAATTTATGGGGCTATAAAGAAGTGGAACTTTCTTTAAATCCATGTATTTTTAATATCATTGTGTTTTTACCAACTAATATTGACTTGGTGGTTATATTGTCTTGGATGCTGAGATTGAATGTATTATATTATTAAATGCCTTTTTGCTTTCTAAATTTCAGCCAACCATTAATTTTAGCATTTTTCTCAATAAAATCTCATTCTCCTTTCCCCTCAACTTCTAGATTCTAATACATCTCTGTGTTGGATCTAAAGATCTTTCATAAAATCCTAACCACCAGCTATGCCATCTTTAAGAAATTGCTTAACCTCATTTGACAATAATTTCCTCATTTGTGAAAGGAAGATGTATAGAGCTTTCAGAGACGAAGGAAACATTTATTTGGAAACTTTCAAACAAATACTTTAATTTTATACATGAGTTCATAAAGCCCAGATATGTTCAAGGAATTTCTAATAATATCACACAGCTCAGCTGAGCTGAGTTTGGGGCATCTCCCCAGTACCAAAAATAGAGGGGAAAGAGCTGTGGCAAGTGTGTGTGGGGAAATCTATGACTTTTAGATGTGATGCACTTGAAATGACAGCAGGCATTGAAGTGGAAAAACAACACAACTAAAGCTTTGAGGTTCTTGTTTAGGAAAACTAAGTCAAAGCTAAAATGAGGTTTGGTTATTTTGTCAGCCAATGTATAAGGGAGTGTTTGTCACGTGTCAGTCACTGTGCTTTCCCCTGTGGCTACTTGATCAAGACAGACATAGCTCCTACTCTCATGGGGCTTGGAACCTGGAAGATAGATATTAAATAGATTACTGCAAGTAACTAAAACATATAAAGTGTGTAAGGAGAAATATAGGGTGATGCAGAGATGTGTAGTTTGTAAATTTAATGTGTTTTAAGGGTCAAGTAAGGCTTCCCCAGGGGAGTGGTGTGCAAGATGGAGATGAACAGAAAGAGCTGGTTAAGAAGAGTTGAGAGAGGAATATTCCAGTTGGGTCACACAGGCTGAAACGAGGGACAAAGGGAGCTAAACTATGACTGGAGTGGTGAAAACAAGGATAAATCACCTGTGTAGGGGTCTAGTTGAAGTTCTGGGAGTGGGAGAGAAAGATGAGAGAAGGTGTAAAGAGAAAGAAGAGAAGATGGAACTTTGGGGGATACTGACTTTAAGGGGCCTGAGGAGGAAGGTAGCTTGCAGAGAAGATGGGGAGGAGGCAGCGAAGACAGAGAAGGAGACAGAGAGGGAAATGCATAGGTTTTGTGGGTAGGCAGGCTAAGGAGGCGGTTTTAGAAGGAGAGGGAAAATGGTTAATTTATCACAATCTGCCAGGGAACCCAGTAGTGCCAGCACCGAAGAGGAGCTAAAAGACTGACTATAAAAGAATTGATGACCTTCAAAATCGCAGTTTGAGTAGAAAAGCGTGGGAGCAGCAAGACTGCTAGTATTGAGGAGGGAGTGGGTGGGAAGGAAATTGAAGCTGTGGGCACAGGCCACTCATTGTAGAAGTTAGGCAGCAAAGACGGCAGTAGGGATCTTAGCTAGAAGGGGAAACTGCATCTAATAATTTCTTTTTTCTACCAGCATAGGGGAAACCTGGGTATGTTTGAAGGGTATTATCTGAGAAAATTCAGTGATTCGGTGTAAGTGGTTTTCCAATCTGTGTGTGTGTGTATGTAGTTTTAAGGTGTTTAGTAATTTCTTTTCTTTCTCCCTGCCATTTTGTTGCTTTACTGTGAAATGCTGCCTTTTCCCAAAGGTTTGTCCATTATATAATATGAGAATATCCTACGTAATCCATTTTGTGGTATTGATAATTTTTCAAAAAAGTCCAAATGGTAAGTATTGGTAGATTTTGAATAATGAAATCTAGTTATTTTTATTTTCCTCTCCAAAATCATTCTGTCTATCCTTAATTGCCTTTTTCCTAGATATTCCCCAGGGATTGTCCTAACCCAGTAAATTTAGGATATTTGCTAGATATAATCATCTCTAGAGCCTAAAATATTAAAGACATTATGGTGCCAGTTCAAGTCTACTTAATCAGAATTTTCCAGATGATAGGCCTCTGGACTTCCACAAATCTTTGCAGGGGATTTTGGTGAGAGCCAGGGTTCAGAGCCCTGTCATAGATCTTTCTTAGTTTCTTCATCACCCAAACTATCTCTGTTGTCCTTCACACTCAGCAGACGCTGCTCACATCCTGATTTACCCATCGTCCAATGTGGACGTCTTTAACATCCCCGGATGGGAAGGCTTCTGAGAGCAGGAACTTTGCCTCATTCCTGCCAACATTCCCAGAGCTCTGCACAGTTACTTGACACTGTGTAGGTACTAACAAGTGTTTGTTAGCCTGAACTTCTTCAAAATGTCTCTTGTGTCTGTGACCATTCTTATTTCCCTTTTTGTTCCTCTCTGAGAGAAGAAAGATCAACCTTTTGAAAAGCTAGCCTCCTCTTTGCTGTTTGTCTCATTCCTTCCATTACCTCTAGGATCCTGCTTTACCAGTTAGCCTCCTAGGATCCTGCTTTACCAGTTAGCCTCCTTCATTTTTTTTTTTTTTTTTTGAGACAGTCTCACTCTGTTGCCCAGGCTAGAGTGCCGGGGCATCAGCCTAGCTCACAGCAACCTCAAACTCCTGGGCTCAAGCAATCCTCCTGCCTCAGCCTCCGGAGTAGCTGGGACTATAGACATGTGTCACCATGCCCAGATAATTTTTTTTCTATTTATTTTTAGTTGTCCAGGTAATTTCTTTCTGTTTTTAGTAGAGACGGGGATCTTACTCTTGCTCATGCTGGTCTCGAACTCCTGAGCTCAAACGATCCTCCTGCCTCGGCCTCCCAGAGTGCTAGGATTACAGGTGTGAGCCACTGCGCCTGGCCTAACCTCCTTCATTCTTGTAACTTCTAGCTGTCTTTCCTTCTATCCACAAACATACTGTGTGCTCCCCTATTCCTAAACACCCTCTCAGTCCTCATAGTTCTAGATATTGCTCCGTCTCTCTCTTTCAAGTTTGACATGAAAGGATAAAGCCACTGTCACACTTCTTCCATTCTTTCAGGGTCAGAATTCTTGAAAGTCCAAGTCTACATTTGTTGATCCAGCTGTCTCTGTTCAGCCCCTTTCAGTCTGGTTTCTGCTTATACCTCTTTGCTAAAGCTACTCTCTTATAGATCTTAAAGTTAACCATTGATTTTGTTACCAAATCACAAAGCTTATTAATTACTTACTTTAAAACTTTTCTGCACATGCTTTGGTTTTAATTCTTCCTGCCTTGAAATTTCTTTCCCTGGTTTGATGGCACTGCATTTACTTTCTATTTTTCTTCATCATTTTTTGCTAACTGCACTGCCCTCAATAGATCCCTAATTATACATGTTTGCTAATGTCCACAACAGGAACTGCAATTTTGCAGCCCAAGGGCTAGATCTGGCTTGCAGACATTTTCAGTTGGCTCTTGTAATAATAAAAAAAAAATTGAATTAGCTGTCAATGAATAATACAATTGGGAGATTTTACTTAAAATCTCTGAACTAGTGTCTGGTGTTGCTGTGAGGATTAAATCAAGTGGTGCATATAAAGTATTTGGCACTTGCTACCAAAGCTAGTTATAAAAAAAATAAAAAGAAAAAAGTACTTAGCACTCTGTTTGCATTTATAAACATTCATAAAATGGCAATTTTAATATCCTTTTGCAGTTCTCAAAATTCTTTCATATATATTATTTTATAACATTTAATTAGCTCCCTGTTTGTTTGTTTTGGGTTTTTGGAATGATAATCCCCAAACTATTTTCAGTTTTTTTTTAAAACAATGCTGGAACTTAGTATCTTAGTACACATATTTTTGCTTATGTGAATATATATATTCAATATCTATTTTATATATCCAGTTGACATGTTGTCCCTTGGGATCACTGATACACATTTGCACAATATCTGCTTTAGGTCAGGAAACAAACTTGTCTTCATTAACTAGTTTTAGACTATGTGATGGTAGTGCCTCAAATAAAAAAAATAGACCAACAAGATGGCTTTTACTACCACTGTGCCCTGACCAACTGAGCCAGACTTTATGATTCTATTGCCTTAAAAAGTAGGATCAAATTTATTATTTATCATGATTATTTTTTGCTTTCTAAACTTTATCCATCCATTGAATTCATTAGTGAATTCTCGTGTTTTTTTAACTTGATACTTTTCTTAAACACTTGTCACATGTTCTTTTTCTAAACTCACTGGGTGTTTTATTTTTATCTCTAAGTTGTACCTGAAGTGCAGAATTACAGTTACTAGCTACATCACCTCCAACATATTACTTAATCTTTTGTCAGCCTGTTGGTATATTTTGCCCATTTTTTCTTTTCTTTTTTTTTTTTCATTTTAGAATTCACCTTTTGTTTCAGGAACAGACTACTATAGTTTCTGATTTCCATCTAGGCAAAAATGTTTCTTGGAAGGGAGGAAGTGAAAGTAAAGTGTCAGGCAAATGGGAGTGAGGAGGAGGGGATGGGTATATACACACCTAACAGGTGTGGTGCGCACTGTCTGGGGGATGGACACGCTCGAAGCTCCGACTCAGGTGGTGCAAAAGCAATATATGTAATCTAAACATTTTGCCCAATTTTTCAATTGGAGTTGTCTGTCTCTTTTTTTATTGGTTTTTATGCTTGGGTATATTTTTTGCAGTAAATTAGCCTTTGTTTATTATAAATGTTGCAAACATTCTACAGGTTTTTGCTTGTCAACATTATGAATTTTATTTTGTTTGGTTTGGTTTGGTCATACAGAAGTTTTAAATTCTTTCTAGTCAAATGCTTCAATATTTTTCTTTGTGGTTTCCATGTTTTGTATGAGGGTTAGAAAAGTTTCTTCATTTAAGGTGAGCACTGTCCCAGTTTGTCTGGAACTTTTGTCCTGGTTTTAGCATTGAATGTCCTGCATCGCAGGAAATGCTCAGTCCTGGCAAACCAAGATGTTGGTCAGCCTATTTCTTTTAAGATTAAAAAAGTTACATATGGTTTCTCCTAGTATTTTTATTTTTGTTTCTTATATATAAATCTTTAATTCATCTCATTTTATTTTGGTATGAGAAGTGAGATAGGAATCTGATTTTATTTTATTTTCCCACATGGCTAGCTAGTTCTCAAAAGACTATTGTGTCAACAATAAAAATAATCATCCTTCCCTTTAGAAATTTGAGTGACTACTGGTATCAGATACTAAATTCTCATATGTATAGATGAAGCCACTGAGGTTCAGAGAGTAACCCATGCAAGGTGAAGGGGTAATAAATGGAACAGTTTTATTGTTTTCTATATTTGCCTCTGCTAGAACTTTTGAGTTTTCAACCAAAATTTTGTTTGCTGAACATCATGAGGTGTTGTCTTCTACTAAATTGATGTTTTTAAAAATGAAAATCAGTTTCATAAAATGTAAGAACATGAAACATATTCTATGTTCAATTGTTCAAATTATGGTTAAAACTGTTAAAAATAAAAAAGAAAGTACTAAATTGTACTTCTTATATTTCTTTGTTCATATTTAAATTATATATATTAACGTATGTAATGCATATTGCAGAATGTAGGAAATATGTAAATTTTAAAGAACAATTATATAGTGGATACCTATGTAAGTTAAGAACATTCTATTATTAGTTCTTTCCCAGTTATATCCCCAACCTCTGCTCTAAATGTAACCATTATCTTTTGGGATAAGTATTTCCTTTGAGATATAGTCATTCCCTGCTTTTCTTCACATTTTATGATGTATATATGCAGCCCTGAACAATAAAATTTATTTTGCCTTTTTTGGTATTGTGCATAAGTGGAACCATACTGTGTATATTCTTTTATAACTTCTTTCATTTACTCAATATTATGTTTGAAATTTAGCCATGTTTAAGATTGTAGTTGTAGTTCACTAATATAAGTAATTTTTATCCTAAAATTTAGAATGTTTGCAAAATAGTTTTTTCCTGGAAAAAATTCTAGTTCATAAAAAACAAACATGATTTTAAAAAATAATTCTCATATTTAGTATTTCAATTTCATTCCTTTTTAGAAGCAAAGACAATTGTAATATTAAGCTATAAGACATGTGAAGGAGAAAATTTTAGTTTGAAAGCCATGTTGCATTTCAGATTAAAAATGGCAAATATTTATTTTTCCTTTCTGTTCTCTTTCCATAGGAAATATATTTGTCTCAGGGAAAAAAAAAGTCCTGAAATCATTATGTGAGACTAGTATAATCATGAAAGCTGAGACTTTTATTGTGGCACTTGTACTTCTTCAGATACTAATATTTCCTACAGTCCCTTTAGCCCCGTGTCCTTTGCACATAATGTTACTTTTCTTTGGAATGCTTTTCTCCTTGTTTGCATGTTATCTGTTTCTCATTCATTGGATCTTGTATTAGTTACCTGTTACTACATAACAAGTTTCCTTCAAACAAATATTTATTATCTTGCAGTGAATGAAGATGCATGTGTGAGAGAGTGCACATGAGGACAGGAACCTTACTCTTTATAACCTGATCTCAGCAGGGACATCCCATCACTTCTGCTGTATTCTGTTTGTTAGAGATTCCTTAGTAGGTTTAGCCCACACTTAAGAGTAGTGGATTTTGGCCGGGCGCGGTGGCTCACGCCTGTAATCCTAGCACTCTGGGAGGCTGAGGTGGGCGGATTGCTCAAGGTCAGGAGTTCGAAACCAACCTGAGCAAGAGGGAGACCCCCTCTCTACTATAAATAGAAAGAAATTAATTGGCCAACTAATATATATAGAACAAATTAGCCGGGAATGGTGGCACATGCCTGTAGTCCCAGCTACTCGGGAGGCTGAGGCAGCAGGATTGCTTGAGCCTAGGAGATTGAGGTTGCTGTGAGCTAGGCTGACGCCACGGCACTCACTCTAGCCTGGGGAACAAAGTGAGACTCTGTCTCAAAAAAAGAGAGGAGTGGGTTTTACAAAGGCATGAACATTGGGAGCCATCTGAGAGGCTGCCTACAACAGATCTCAATACTGAGATAAGTAGCTCAGGATACACTTTCCATATTTTTCCTTTATTGCTATTGCAATGTCACATGCTTGTCTAATCATTTGATTAGTTGTCTATTGGCCCCATTAGATTGAAAGCTCCTTAATGAATAAACATTTATTGTCTACCTATTGTAATTGAGTAAATGAATATTAATACAGCTTCCAGCCTCCCTCCATCTGTCCAAAAGCTTTAGTATACCTGATAGGTGATCACTCAGGTGCCATTTGAATGATAATTATCAGTAACTGATAATTATCTTAGAATGCAAAACATTTCTCAGAAAAGAAAGAATTTCCTTTACTTGTAAAATTTATCTTAAAATTAATGCATTAGTCTTGAGCCTCTGATTCATGTTTGCCATTTAGAAATAACAGCATTTGGGGAAAAATTGGTGATGCTTTTCATTATACCTGAAGGATGATACTACTTTTTAATTATATATCAGAAATAAAATTGTAACTTAGGCTCTGTCCTCCAAAAGTTATAAAGTTCATGAACTTTCTGCCAGGCTATTATGGATTTCCCCTAGTCCCCAGATGATACTGTGAAAACCGCTGTGTTGGTGGTAGAAATATAATTAAACCATTTAGATGACAATTCATTACATTTTCAGAACTTCTGAAAAAAGAGGCGATTTAATTCCGCAGCTTGTTACTTGGGTCCATTCATAACTCTAAAATCTATTGGGAAATAATACTTTTCTGTCGAACCTACATCTACAATATGAAGTTTATAAAACATAGTACAAACATTCACTAACTAAAATGTTAAGGTTAATATTTTAAGCTTTCTTGAGCCAGAGATTCATAGTAAAAGTTTCCATACTGTACTGACTTTACCAGACCACCGATCAGAAAAAAGTCACGCGCTTAGTGTAGCTAAATAAAGGTTACTCTGACAATGTATTATAATTTGAATTTCTAGATCTTTGCATGATTAAGATCTCAGTCACAATGTTGCATTCATTTTAAGTGAAACCTTGAATCTTTAGGAGAAATGTATTGCTTAATTATAACAGTTAGTACTGCTTAATACTCCAGTTTGTAATGCGCTTTGTATACCTTTCATGAGTTTTTCCTTATTTGTTGAGTAAGTAAGAACTATAGTCCGTGTTTTGCAGAGGGGAAAATGAGAGCATATAAATTCATTGTCTAAAACGATTCAGGAAAGAAAAAACAAGGGAAGAAGTAAAACTCATATCCCTCATATTTTCTAGTTGTTAGAAATGGCTTAATGCTTACTCCATGCATAATCCATAATGGTTCAGCTCTATATTTGTTGTAATAACTTTGGAGAGTTATTAAAATCTGGAAGAAAACGGAATTTTGAAGTTTGAAAGCTTGAAACACCAAATGAAGAATGAAATAGTTTTATTTGGTTTTCCTCATGTAAAATGTCAGTATATTTTCATAGATTTCAATGTATACTTATTGTGTGTTCTATTTTTTAGAAGTACTATAGTAAATTCATTCAATTTTAAATAACAGTAAAGATATTAAGTTGTAAAGATCATAATAAGCAATAAAGATAAAATCTAGTTAATTCAGCACTGGTGTAGGTGCCCCAAGTCCTGTAAAGAAATTTCAATAGAAATGTCAAAATAAAACTATTGTACACAATTCTTTTTTGTAGCTATATACTTATTAAATCATAGCCACACTTTTTCAGTGTACAGTTTTGCCCCAAGTTAAGGGTTTTAGTTTGAAGTTCGTTTATCAGATTCCTCACTGCTTTGTTTATATTCCTCCAAAAGATCTGCAAATGTATAAAAGGGTAGAAAATCTTAACTTTTTTGTTTTTCATCTCTATACATTATAAATGATAAACGAATATACAGAACAATGTTAAATATTTAAGTATGGCATAATCCGTGCTTTCTTTTGGTTAAGAAAAGTTACTGAATTAGTTTTTATTGGGGGGGATAAAATTTCAGAAATGTCTATCTCTACATTTTTTTTAGAAAGTAGAGCACTCAAAGCATAGCATTTTACAATAGACAAAAATTGGTTATCATCACAAGAAAATCATATGTTGTTTCTGAGAATCTTTTCTGTCCTGTCTGGAGGAAGCCTCTATGGAGCATGGGTTGCACAGTCATGCCTCTGCAATGTCTGCTGCGTGGGTGGATAGATGCTTGCTCAGGCGTGTGACTATTATGATTTGGGAAAGGAAACTTCTGGTGCTTGAAGTGAGTAAGAAGTTTCGCTAGTAGTAAAATCACAAAACATTCTTCTACTTATGATTTTGACTTAGATGGAAATGTTTTTTTTTTTTAAACATATTTTCAATGTCAAGAGTTTTTGTTTGTATTTTGTTTTGTATTTATTTGCATGGATGCATGTTCTAATGTTATGTGTATTAAAACTTAACATTTCTTCTATAATTTTAATTACTCCCTTTCAACTTTATTGAGGGATAATTTATGTACAATGAACTGTATCCATTTAAAATATGCAATTTGATGAGTTTTGACAGTTGTATACACCTGTGAATCATTATGATAAATGAGATACAAAATATTGTCACCATTTCCAAAATATTCTTCATGTATCTTTGTAGTCCATCCCTGCCTTCACCCCCACCTGCAGGCAACCACTGATCTGCTTTTTGTCATCAGAGATTACTTAGTGTTTAGAGATTACTTAGTGTTTTATATTAGTAGCAGTATTTTGCGTAGTATTTAGTATGCATTCTTTTGTGCTTGTCTTGTTTCTCTTAATGGAATGATTCTGAGATTCATCAATATTGTGTTTTTCTTTTTGTCTTTGAGTAGTATTCCATTGTATGGATAGTTTATTCACTTAATGGTTGGTTGACATTGGGGTCATTTCCTGTTTTTGGCAATTGTGTATAAATATTTGCAAATAAGGCCAGTATGAACATTCAGTCATGCACAAGTATTGTGTGGACATATGTTTTCCTTTCTCTTACACAAATACCATTGGAATGACCAGGTTATAAGGTGGGCACATATTTGAATTTTAGAAAAACTGCAAGCAATTTTCCAGTGTTGTTATAGTATTTTATATTCCCCCTAGTAATGTATGAGAATTCTTATTGTCCACATTCTTACCAGTACTTATTATCAGTCTTTTTAATTTTAGTCATACTTATAGTTGTATAATCATTAGCTCACTGTGTTTTAAATCTGCATTTAATTTATGGTTACTAATATGGAACATCTTTCCATGTATCTATTGGCCATTAGAATATCTTTTTTTTTTTTTCCTTAGTGAGGTTACCCTCTTACCCAAGCACTTCTCCAGGGGCCTGAATACCACCCCCACCACCCAGTCACAGCGACTGCATACACTTACCATTGGGGTGCTGTCATTGGTAGAGACTGTGGTAAAGTTGTTCTGAGGGCTGGAATGCCTGATGGGTCCTTCTTCGGGTTACAGTGGCAGCAGTGGTGGACTAAGCATGTCTATCCTTGTGTCCTGAGACAGTGTACACTGGCACCTGTATTGGTGGTCCTAGGTGGATCGATTCTTGGGTCCCTATATGGCTTTTTCAGATGCTGGTTATAGTATTGGTGTACTGGATGGGATGGATGAGTGAGTTCTTAACCTCCTGGGCAAATCTTAGCTTTTATTTGTCATCTTGGCCCATTCTTGGGGAGGGGGATGATGAGCGCCAGGCACCTATAGTAAGCTATGTTTCTGACAATGCCTTCAACTTTATATTTCCCTTTTTACTCTTAAAGGCAGGAAAAATGAGAAAGGAAGAGGGATGGATGAACTCTTCTCTGTTCTGCTTCTAAGATTCTTTAGAAAGGGCTCTGCTTTGTCTATCTGGGTGAGGTGCCCACCATTGGACCAAGCAATGTTAATTAGTGGGTGGCATCTGTAGAAAGGAGCATAACTGGACCAACTCATGTGAGATGCCCACACTGGACCACTCCCCTGGTTGGGGAAGGAGGAAGAGTTGGAGACAGGATTGCCTTGTAAAAAAAATAGTTGACAGATTGAGGTGTCTCATCAATGGGAAGTCATCAATTGATAACTTATAAATGCAATTTTCAAAATGTTAACATGATTTTTTCCTCTAATGATGGTATCACCTGGAACTTTTATTTTCCATGAGTTTTGCCTAATTTTTTAACTGATTGTATATTCTATTGACTAAGACTATGTATAGAGATAGTGGCTTCCATTCTGAGTACATAATATTGGTTTAATTTATCTTTCTCTATATATTTTCTAGCTTCAAGTAGTTCAAATGGGGATGGAAAGCAGATAGAACAGAACTCTTCAATGCCTCTCTCAGAAGGTAAAATACTTCCTAATATAGTGGCTGGCACTGAGGTGATAAACAGTTGAACTTTGTTAGAAACATTAGCTGATGTCCTGGCTGGGGGCCTGCCTTGTGACTACCTGAAGAATATGGTGATCTGAGTGCTGTGGGATAAACAACTCTCTAATTGTTTGCAAACAAGTCATGCTCTCACTTGTCTCTGAACCTTTGCCAAATTGGAGTGGTGGAAAGAGCATGGATTTAACTGCCTCTCAGATCTGTGTCTAAGTCCTACCTCTTTCTTCCTTTATTAGATTGTTGCAAAAGTAATTGCAGTTTTTGATTGTTGAAATTTGCATTTTACTATTGGAATACATTCTTAAATAAATGTTATGTTATACATCATTTTAATGTGCATTTCTTGTTTTATGTTTTTTTTTTTGCTAATGACGTATTATTTGCTTTTTATTTTATATGTATTTTAGACTATGGAAATGATGTTAGACAAAAAGCAAATTCAAATGATATTCTTATTTGAGTTTAAAATGGTGACATGAGGTCAGGCTTGTAAAACAGCGGAGACAACTCACATCATCAACAATGCATTTGGCCCAGGAACTGCTAAGGAATGTACAGTGCAGTGGTGGTTCAAGAAGTTTTGCAAAGCAGAGGAGAGCCTTGAAGATGAGGAGTGCAGTGGCCGGCCATTGGAAGCTGACAACGGCCAATTAAGAGCAATCATCAAAGCTGATCCTCTTACAACACCATGAGAAGTTGCCAAAGGACTCAAGGTCCACCATTCTATGGTCGTTTGGCATTTGGAGCAAATTGGAAAGGTAAAAAAGCAGCTCAATAAGTAGGTGCCTCATGAGCTGACTGCAAATAAAAAAAATCGTCATTTTAAAGTGTCATCTCTTCTTGTACACAGCAACGAACCATTTCTCAATGGAATTGTGACGTGCGACAAAAAGTGGATTTTATACGACAACCAGGTACAGCCAGCTCAGTGGTTGGATGGAGAAGAGGCTCCAAAGTGTTTCCCAAAGCCAAACTTGCACCAAAAAAAGTTCCTGGTCACTGTTTGGTGGTCTGCTGTTGGTCTGATCCACTATGCTTTCTGAATCCGGGTGAAACCATGACATCTGACAAGTATGCTCGGCAACATAGATGAGAAGCACCGAAAACCGCAATGCCTGCAGCTGGCATTGGTCAACAGAAAGGGCCCAATTCTTCTCCACAACAGTGTCCGACTGCATGTTACACAACCAACACTTCAAAAGTTGAACAAGTTGGGATGCGAAGTTTTGCCTCATCTGCCACACTCACCTGACCTCTTGCCAACTGACTACCACTTGTTCAAGCATTTTGACAACTTTTTCCAGGGAAAACGCTTCCGCAACCAGCAGGATGCAGAAAATGCTTTCCAAGAGTTTGACAAATCCTGAACCAGGGATTTTTATGCTACAGGAATAAACAAATTTATTTCTCGTTGGCAAAAACGTATTGTTGTGATGGTTACTATTTTGATTAATAAGATGTGTTTGAGCCCAGTTATAATGATTTAAAATTCATGGTATGAAACTGCAATTACTTTTGCACCAACCTAAATAGATATGTGATCATTATTTGACTATGAAATGCAGGGCTTGAGTATCACGGGAGTCAGGTGACAGAAAAACAGGAGAGAAGAGATACAAACTGAAGAGTTTAGCAAAAACATGCTTCATTCATGTAAAGTTTTTCCCGCCATAGCTGGTCTGCTCATGTCATAGGAATGCCTTCGCTGACACTCACCTCTGCTGCAGATGAGTTGCGATAGATACTTTGGTCTGCTAATCCCCTCTCAGTAGACCCCTATCAGTCATGGACACATTGTGTAGGCTTATGGGAAATGTGAGGTTCTATGTTAGAACATGCTTGTAGGATGCAGGGCTTAATTTTTACCTTGAAAGATGCCCAAAGAGGTCAGCTTCTATATTTACTTCTGATAATTGAACATACAAATGCAAATTCTGCAACCAAAGTTCCCAGCTAAACTATCTGAGATCTATGTGTGACTAAAGAAGAAGGAAGGGAAACTCATCCAAAGGCTATGTTTGATAATGTCATGAATTGGTAACAGAATCTTTTTATGGGAAATGTCCAAAGGAAAACAAGTCTTGTTTTGTTTTTCAATTATGTACTAAATTACTTTTTCACTAGAAATATATATTTCTAAGCATCGCATCATTGAACATCATCATTTTTCATTTTTGTGTGATGGCTTACCTGGTAAAATTATAGATTTTTTAAAGATCTGTGGAGATCACTGACTATGTGATTTTTTAAATAAAAAACAAACTCTAAAATGTCCAGGGAGCTCCACCTGAATGCCGTATTATTTACTTTTCATAAAAGAACCATATACTTTCCACATTTATGTTTGTCTGAAAAAGTAGCCATAAAGACATTTAGTTTTGATGTTACTGATATTTTTGTGCTTTTCACATTTAGAAGGAGACAACCACATCACTATTATTCCATGTTCTTTCCTGAAGTGCATGAATTGTATGATAAATATAATAGTCTCTTCCACCAAAAGATTACATTTAGAACATTGTCTTTGTTCTTTAAAAGTCTTTTCTTATTTTGTTGTTTCTAGATATTAAAACTTCTAAATTAATTTCAAAATACTTTATGATATATATTGTTTTGCTAATAATGCATGATACAGGAGAAAATTTGTTAATCTCTGAATTGGGTATAATATACTATTTATATTTTGTGAATGTTAATTTGTTATGTAAGTGTAAAATTTGTGGAATGTGATCACCAGCCAAGTTAGTATCTAGTACAACTTCATGTAATATGCTGTGGACAAACTTAACACATGGAGTTCTTTACCAAGGTTTTCTTTTATCGTTCTCCTTTTGTGTGTGTGTGTGTCCAGTTAACACTTCACTGTCTGCAGTGATAGACACCAGCGCTGTGCTCCACTGCCCTCGTACATTGACAGAAGTGGTGCTAGCAAGATGGGAAATAATCCTCAGGGACAAGCCTTTGTGCACAAAAGCCTACAGGAGCGACACAAATGAGACCAAGGATACCAACTGTACTGATGACAGAATAACCTGGGCCTCCAGCCCCAGTCAGAATCCTGACCTTCACATTGCTCCAGTGGCCATCACTCATGATGGGAATTACAGGTGTATGACGGTGTCACCTGATGGGAATTTCAATCATGAGTATCACCTCCAAGTGTTAGGTAAGGAACGTCATATCTTATGGTATTTCATGCCACCAGGTTTGTGACTGAAACGAATGTCTCTGTAAATTCCATATCCCTTATGTGAAGACTGAAGCATGTTTCCCTTGCATCTCTGCAGTTGCCCCGGAAGCGAGCCTGTTTCTCAGCAGGAATAGAGCTGCGGTGTGCAGGGCAGTAGCGGGGAAGCCAGCTGCACACATCTCCTGGACCCCAGAGGGGGGTGCTTGTGTCACGGAGCAAGAACGCTGGGGCAATGGCACGGTGACTGTCCAGAGTACATGCCACTGGGAGGGCCCCGATGTGACTACTGTGACCTGCTCTGTCTCCCATCTGACTGGCAACAGGAGTCTGTTCATAGAGCTGCTTCCTGGTTAGTAAATCTCCTAGTTTTTTCTTTGAGTTTTTTCATTCTTTCTTAGCAGTTAGAAGGAAAACAGAATGTGCAGAGAAATTTTGTTCAAGGATGCTTTCTCTAGCCTCCACTTTATCTGTCTTTTGCACAAATACAAAGATATGTTTAAAAGGAAAATACAGCAATTTGTTGTAAAAAGCCTTATTTTAGAATGTGGTTTATTTTTCCTTTTAATATTCACCTTTATACTGGCAGTTAATTGGCATGAAAACATACTTTTAAAAGAATACTTAGGGTTAATTGAAAGATAAAGTGTAATTTGAAACAAATACTTCAGGTTTTATCAGAAGGATAAAGTCACTCATACATTGCCTTCATGAATTTTTAGTCTGGTAGATTTTTCTCCTCCAGGCTCCTTCTTGTGGAATTTCTTAACTTATAATAACATCTATGATTCAGTTGATCACTTTTTGCATTCTTCATTCTCTACCCTTATCCTACTTTCATTTTATTGATATCTTTAAAAAAATTAAATACTAATTTATTTAACATATATGTAGTTTAAAGTCAAATTGTTTTATTGGGCTCAATGAAAATCATCAGCTCTCCCCTGCCTTTTCCACCCTACTACTCTCTATTCATTCTACTCCCTAGAGGCAGCTACTGTGCAACTTAATCAGCATTTTGTCTAGTAATTAATTCTTTTTTAAAACAACATGGTCATGTTAGTATTTCTTACTGTGTCATATTTAGACATTATGTACCCACTTCTTCTTATGGTAGATGTGGATTTACAAATGCCATGTTCCTTAAACTCATTGTTTTATATACAGTGACATAGCAATTATTTATTAAATTAAATAGCCAATGTTCACATTAATTTGAATATGTAAATATTATTGTTTCCTTAAAAATGTATGTGCCTTTTGTGAATTGTCACCAAGCTTACTCAGAAAGCTGGTGAAGCCCTTACTAATATTTTCCACATGGTCAGGTTTATTGTGTAATGAGTCACTTCCATTTTTTTCCTGAAGTCATCCCTTTTAGAGTTTTTGGTTGCTCTGGGTCTACTCTGTCCTGGTTGGTCTCTAGACATGCTGAGCAGCGATTGTCCTGGACGTTCTTTGTGCCTCGATCCTCTGCATGGTTCTGTGCCTGTTTAATCTGAGTTTCTTCTGCCTTCTGGACATTTGTGTGTACAACCTCTTTCTTTCATAAAAGAGACTGTTCTTAAGTCTCTGTTAATCCTTGGCTAATGGATTCTTGTCAAAGTGAGCACTGAGGAGCTGATTGGAAGCTTTACTGGCTAATGTCGTGGCTTGTGAACTAGTTAGCTTCAGTACAGTGAAAAACAGGTACATGATTGTTTTATTTAAATTGGGGATTTGTTATGTATCTGAAGGCCTTTTCTCTAGGGCTGTTCAGGGTCTGCAGAAAATAACTCACCAGTCCCTTGCCTTGGAGAGATAAGCCTGACTATCAATGTGCTGGGAGAGGGGAGTATGTGTGCATGTGAGCATCCCACTGTTGAGAACTCAGATTTTCCTTTAATACCTCTCTTCAGTCTGGCACTTCACCCGCACCAGCCGTGATGTCTGGGTGCTTGGCTCTGGAGTCTCTCCAGTTCATCTTCTCTAGGTCAAGCTCCCTTTCTTCTGCCAGTTGGGAAGAGTGTGCTGCACAGAGTGGGGCAGGCACTTGGCAACCTGCCTGTTCTCAAGACAGACTTTCTAAGAAGCTCCTGACCTTTAGCCCCTCACTTGCTCCCTACCTTACACACCCCTTTGTCTATATTTGATTCTTCCTACTCTAGAGTCTTCTGGAGTTTTCTTGCACTGAAACTTTGACTTATTTATTCCACCTTGTAAATCATTTGCCATTTTCATTCATTTTTCAGTTCAGAACAGGTTGAAATCCTTGATCTTTTCTTATCTTCATCCCTGTTATCTTTGTCTTTGCAGGTCTACCCTTAAGAAACTTCTTTACTAACACTTTAGTAAGTTCCAAGAAGGGAGAACAGGAAACCCATGTATTGAAACAACCATTTTCCAATATCCATTTTTTTTTTTTTTTTTTTTTAGACAGAGTCTCACTCTCTTGCCTGGGCCAGAGTGCCGTGGCGTCAGTCTGGCTCACAGCAACTTCAAACTCCTGGGCTCAAGCGAGTCTCTTACCTCAGCCTCCCGGGTAGCTGGAACTACAGGCACGCACCACCATGCCTGGCTAATTTTTCTGTTTTTAGTTGTTTGGCTAATTTCTTTCTATTATGGTAGAGACAGGGTCTGGCTCTTGCTTAGGCTGGTCTGGAACTTCTGACCTCTAGCAATCCCCCCAGAGTGCTAGGATTACAGGTGTGAGCCACTATACTCGGCCCAATATCCATTTTTAAAGTGATATTTATTTCTTTAAAAAGTTTAGCTATATTTACTGATAGTTACTAATAATTGTTCCTTCGTTATGTATGAAATCCCACCATCCAGTGTTACGATATGGTGTCATATTTAGAATCTATTACTTGAGGCGGTTTTCTTGTCCCAACTTCAATGTAGGGCAGGATCTGTCTTACTTGAATGATGGATCTACATACTCCGGTAGTACCCCTCCAGGAAGAGAGTGCATTAGTTTGAGTTTCCAAAAGTGTTGCTGTTTTTAACAGTAAAGCCAAACTTTATTTTTCCAATAAAATACTGAGCAAGCCAATATTTAAAAACATTCACCATGCATGGAAGATGGAAAGACCAGGTGCCAGCTTGCTCAGCCTGTACCTCACCTCCTTCTCCTGCCCTTGAGCCACATGCACAGAACACCAGGCGCAAGTTTTAAAGCCCTGCTCTCAGAGCTGGCAATGCCTTTGTTGACTCGTGTGTTTGTCAAATAGGGATTTATACTGCTGCCAGCAGCTAATAAACAAAGTTTCTGCCATCGATTCATTTTCTTTTCAATGCCCTGGCAGAAAGCTGACTTCAGGATTAGGGGTATTTTTCCAACTACCTTCCTTAAATTACACATTTATTTCTGAATGTTGGAGGTGAGACACACTCTGTTCTTGCTGTAACAAGGAGATCTAAATTTCACATCTCTCCCACAGGAATTCACCATTCCTGAATCCTTGAAACAACAAAATCCTGACATAAGGAGTGTTCCTATCTCTCTGCATCCACACCAACATTTATTTTCGGGGGACTTTTTTATAAAGACCATTCTCACTGGGGTTAAGTGATATCTCATTGTAGTTTCGCTTTGCATTTCCCTGATGATTAGAGATGTTGAGTATTTTTTCATATTTTTGTTGGCCATTATTCTGTCTTCTTTTGAGAAGTTTTGTTCATGTCCTTTGCCCATTTTTGATAGGGTTGTTTGATTTCTTCTCGCTGATTTTCCTGAGTTCTAAATAGATTCTAGTTATCAGCCCTTTATCAGATGTGTAGCTCGGGAAAATTTTTTCCTATTCTGTGGGTTGTCTGTTTGCTCTCTTGACAGTTTCTTTGGCTGTGCAGAAGCTTTATAATTTGATCGGGTTCCACTTATTTCTTTTTGTTGCTGCTGTGATTGCCTTTGGGGTCTTCATAAATTCTTTGCCTAGACCAATGTCTAGAAGAGTATTTCCAACATTTTCCTTTAGAATTCTAATAGTTTCACACCTAAGGTTCAAGTCAGTTACCCAGCGTGAGTTGATTTTTGTGAGAGGTGAAAGGTATGGGTCCTGTTTCAGTCTTCCACATGTGGCTCTCCAGTTTTCCCTGCACCATTTATTGAATAAGGATGCTTTTCCCCAGTGTATGTTTTTGTCTGCTTTGTCAAAGATTAGGATGGTTTTATATCTGGGTTCTCTGTTCTGTTCCACTGGTCAGTGTCCCTGTTCTTGTGCTAGTCCCAAGCTGTTTTAATTACTATAGCCTTGTAGTACAGTTTGAAATTTGGTAGATTGATACCTCGTATTTTGTTTTTATTGCCTAGGATTGATTTTGCTATACGGGGTCTTCTCTGGTTCCACACGAAGCATAAAGCTATTTTTTCTATATCTGTGAAAAATGAGGATGGTATTTTAATAGGGATTGCATTGACTCCGTAGGTCACTTTGGGTAGTATAGACATTTTAACAATGTTGATTCTACCGACCCATGAGCATGGTATATTCTTCCACCTGTTTACATCCTCTGCTAATCCCTTCTTTAGTGTTTCATAATTCTCCCTGTAGAGGTCTTTTAACTCTTTAGTTCAATATATTCCTAGGTGCTTTATTTTCTTTGTTGCTATTTTGAAGGGCATTGAGTCTTTGATTTGGTTCTCACTTGTACTGTTGTTGGCATATATGAATGCCTCTGATTTCTGTATATTGATTTTGTATTCTGAGACTTTACCAAATTCATTTATCAGTTCAAGGAGTCTCTTAGTTGAATCCTTGGGGTTTTCTAGGTATAATATCATGTCATCAGCAAAGAGTGAGAGTTTGATCTCTTCTGCTTCCATTTGGATGCCCTTAATTCCACTTTCTTGTCTGATTGCTGTAAGGAGGACTTCCAGCACTATGTTGAATAGAAGTGGAGATAGTGGGCATCCTTGTCTTGTTCCAGTTCTAAGTGGGAATGCTTTCAATTTTTACCCATTCAGTGTGTTATTGGCTGTGAGTTTTTCATATATGGCTTGTATCATTTTTAGGTAAGCCCCGTCTATGCCTATTTTGTTGAGCATTCTCATCATAAAAGGGTGTTGAATTTTGTGAAATGCTTTTTCCGCTTCTATTGAGAGGATCATACGGTCTTTGTTTTTGCTTCTGTTTATACGGTGAATTATGTTTATAGATTTGTGTATGTTGAACCATTCCTGCATTCCTGGGATGAAGCCCACTTGGTTGTGATGAATTATTTTCTTGACAAGCACCTGGATTCGATTGGCTAGGATTTTGTTGAGAATTTTTACATCTATATTCATAAGGGATATTGGTCTGTAGTTTTCTTTTTTTGTTACATCCTTTCCTGGTTTGGTATCAGGCTTATGTTCGCTTCATAAAATGTATTGGAAAAGATTCCATTCTTCTTGATGTTGTGGAATAATTTTTGCAGGATAGGCACCAGTTCTTCTTTGTAGGTGTGGTAAGATTCGAGTGTGAAACCATCTGGTCCAGGACTTTTCTTTTTAGGAAGGTTTTCTATTGCTGTTTCAATTTCAGTACTTGATATTGGTCTGTTCAGGAATTCTATTTCTTCCTGGTTGAGCCTAGGGAGGCTGTGTGTTTCTAAGAAATTGTCCATTTCCTCCACATTTTCCAGTTTGTGTGCATAGAGGTTTGTGTAGTATTCATGAATTATACCTTGTATCTCTGTGGCATCTGTTGTAATTTCTCCTTTATTGTTCCTGATGGAGCTTATTAGAGATTTTTTCTTTTCTGCTTTTTGTTAGTCTAGCCAATGGTGTGTCAATTTTGTTTATTTTTTCCAAGAACCAACTTTTTGTTTTATTTATATTCTGTATAGTTTCCCTGTTGCCAATTTCATTTAGTTCTGATTTGATCTTAATGATTTTACTTCTTCTGCTGGGTTTGGGGTCGGTCTGTTCTTCTTATTTCCAGCTCTTTGAGATGATTCATTAGGTTGTCTATTTGTGATCTTTTCGACTTTTGGATATAGCCATTTGTGGAAATAAACTTTCCTCTCAGGGCTCCTTTAGCTGTGTCCCACAGGTTTTGGTAACTTGTCTCTCCTTTGTCATGTAGTTAAAAGAATCTTTTGATTTCCATCTTGATTTCCTCATTTATGAAGTGATCATTCAGCAGAAGGTCATTTAGTTTCCATGACTTAGTGTAGAAATGAGAACTTGTGTTAGGATTGATTTCTACATTTATTCCATCTTGGTCTGAAAAGATACATGATATGATTTCTATTTTTTTTAAATTGTTTGAGACATGCTTTGTGTTCTAGGATATGGTCAATTTTAGAGAATGACCCATGAGCTGATGAAAAGAATGTATATTCAGTGGTTTTGGGGTAGAATGTCCTGTAAATGCCAGTCAGGCCCATTTGTTCTAGAGTTCTGTTTAAGTCCATTATTTCTTTATTGATTTTCTGTTTGGAGGCTCTGTCCCGTGCTGTCTGTGGGGTGTTAAAATCTCCGACTATGGTGTTGTTTATCTATTTGTTTAGATCAAGTAGAGTTTGCTTTATGAATCTGGGTGCAACTAGGTTGGGTACATATTTATTTAGAACTGTTATGTCTTCTTATTGAACTCTGCCCTTCACCATTATATAGTGATCTTATTTGTCTTTTATTACTTTTGTTGATTTAAAAACTAAGTTATCTGTAATCAGCACCACCACGCCAGCTTTCTTTTGGCTTCCATGTGCTTGAAATATTGCTCTCCACCCCTTTACCTTTAGTCTAACTGCATCCTTGCAGGTTAGATGTGTTTCCTGAAGGCAGCAGGTATTTGGCTTGCATTTTTTTATCCATTCTGCCAGCCTATGTCTCTTGAGTGGGGAGTTCAAGCCATTCACATTTATTGAGATAACTGATAGGTGGGGCAGATTTTTGTTCATTATGTTGGGTTGAACTTAGTTGCTTTGTTTTCTCTCTTGAGCCATTGTGGTGTCTGGGCTTTGATCTTTAGCTTTTGAGTAGATTCGTGAGTGTTTATTCGTGAGTGTTTATTGTGCTGATCCGTGGGTAACACTGTTTTAAGTACTTCTTGAAAGGTTGTCCTTGTCTTGGTGAATTCCTTCAGTCTTTGCTTATGTGAGAATGTCTTGATTTCTCCTTCATATACAAAACTTAGTTTTGCAGGGAATAAGATTCTAGGCTGGGTATTATTCTGTTTCAGAAGAGTTAGAATGGGGTCCCAGTCTCTCCTTGCTTGTAGAGTTTCAGTACAGAAGTCTGGCGTTATTTGGATTGGCTTTCCTTTGTATGTTACTTGCTTCTTTAGCCTTACAGCTCTTAGAAGGGCCTCTTTAGTTGATATTTTGGTCAGTCTGATCTGCATATTGTGATGTCTTCCTGTTTGCATTGAATATCCCAGGGGTCTTTTGAGCTTCTTGAACTTGTATCTGGAGATTTTTAGCACGGCTTGGGAAATTTTCCTCTATTATATCTTCAAATAGCGTGTCCAACCCTTGAGTGTTTTCTTCTTTCCCTTCTGGTAACCCTATGACCCTCACATTAGGTTTCTTTACATAATCCCACATCTCTTGTATTCTTTGCTCATTTTTTTTTGTTTCTATGGTCTATCTCTGTGACTGATTTATTTAATTGGAAGGTGTTATCTTCAATCTCTGAGATTCTTTCTTCTGTTTGATCTACCCTGTTCTTGAGGCTTTCTGTGGTGTTTTGTACTTCCCTGAATCGATTCTTCATTTCTAGGAGTTCAGTTAGATTTTTCTTCATTGTTTCAATATCTTTAGTGAAGTTTTGTTCCAGGTCCTGGAGTCTTTTTGCATTTTCTTTGTATTGGTTATCCAGTTGTTCTTGCAAGTCAGTGAATTTTTTTATGATCCACATTTGAAATTCTTCTGTCATTTTAGTGGTCTGATTTTGATTGGTGCCTATTTCTAAGGGGCTGGTGATCCTATTTGGGGATGTGCTTTCTGTTTGGTTCTTCATATTTCCAGAGTTCCTTCGCTGATTTCTTCCCATCTGGATCAGTTGTTGCTTCTTGCCTTTAGGTTTTCTTTTGGATACTGACATGCCCTGTTTAGTCTCTAAGCCAGTAGGTGGTGTTTGTGGCTGAGATTCGACCACACCCTGTATGATGAGTCAGTAGGTGCTGTGAAAAAGGTGTGCAGAATGTCCTCCCTGTCAGTAGGTGGTGCTTGCTTGGAGGAGCAGTCTACACTGTTGTTTTGGGGTCCTGTAACCAGCTCTTGTTCCTCTAGAGAGGCACACTAATTCCTTAGGTGGTTTGTGGGGCCCTGGGACTTCCAGGTATGTCCTTGTTCTCCACCTCAGTGAGGGGTGGTCTGGTAGTGAGTCTGGGTGGAGCTGGGTTGGGTAAGCCTGCCCTCAGGCACCACAAATGCTGTTAGCAGGGGTCAAAGTTCTGTTCTCTGCTTCTCAGAAAAGCTGGCAGGGAAGGGCTGGAATGGCCCCACCCAGTCAGAAAGTCTGCGTGTGGTGGTGGGGCCGTCTGAGACCCACAGTCTGGAACAGTCCTCACTCCTTTCCACCCTCCCCAACTCCTGGCTTCTCCTAGGCCTCTGCCAGCAGGCCAGACCTCACGCTACCAGGTCTCCCCTAGGTATGATGCAGGCCAGGTAGTTCCCTGTGCAGGATCGCCGCCTGGGCTGGGCACATGGCCCCCCCTTTGGGAGGAGGTTTGCTCTCATGGATGCTGATCTGCCTCTGAAGGCACACACACCTCAGTAGGCTGTTCACAGATATCCCTTCTGTGCCCCAGGCAATGGGAGACCTGAGTGTATGGGATCTGGTCTGCAGATCTGACCTCGGAGCCCCAGAGTTCAATCCCTGACCCCACCAGGGAGGGAAATGCCAGTCCTAATTCACCCACGGGGTGTCCAAGCTGGGTTGATGTCTCTCAACCTCAGGGTCTGCCCTATTCTCCTGGGATCACCAGGCCAGCAGCTCCTGGGAGGGCTGGTGCATAGGGAGCTCCTCATCTGAGTTCCCCTCAGTCAGCTGTAGGGCCCCAAAAGGGAAGGTTCCTTTCCCTGGAGATGCCTCTGGCTGGTGGCTATATTGTCTCTCTTGGCAGCCGAGGCTAGGGAAGGGGGAGGGGAGAATGGAGCAATGTGGCACCTGCTGCACGGCTCGTGTCTTTGCACACGGAGATGCCCCGAGGTAGTTGGGAACCTGGTGCCTCATCCGCTACAGGCTTACTGCTCGCTGGTGGTGGCTGTCTCTGGGCTGGTGTCCACAGGTCTCCCCTACCACTGGGGAGCCCACCAACAGTCCGAGATGCAAGGGAGAGGAAAGTTAACCGCACCACATACCCTTGCTGCTGGTCTCCAGGCTACTTGGGAGGTCTCTGCTCAGGAATATCTTATAGCTGGCATCATACAGTATGTTGCCTTTTCATGTTGGCATGTTTCAGTTCATAATATACATTTGAGATTTTCCATGTCTTTTCATGACTTCATAGTTCATTTCTTTTTTAGCACTGAATAATAGTACATTGTCTGAATGCACCACATTTGAACTGTATACTTTTGTGTCTATAGGTGCCATAACTTCAGAAAAATCATATATTCCATATATCATCTTTCCTATTATTTTGATCATCGTGGGATCCATTTGGTTTTTGAAATTTGGTGGCTGCAGGTATAGACTGATGACTATTTTTTCTTCTTCAGTTTTCTTGGGCTAGAAAAGAGTCAGAAATAAGGAACTGACTGGGCAATTAGGATGTTAACATCAAATCTCCCATAATCCAAATAAGTATCCTGAAGGTGCAAGACTTGAACTACTTTGTGTGATGAGACGGATTTGGCTGGACTGCTCAGGCATGCAAGTGTGGTGAATTAGGCCATTTAGGGCAGGATCTTAGGAGATACATTATTTTATTTGGGAAAATAATATTCCCTTCATGTGCCAAAGAGGAGGTGTCACATATTACATCAAGCTTGTATTAGATAAATTTACTTCCTTTCCCCAAATCCAGACTCTTCTTATTTAGGCATATTAACCACGAGCAGTATTCTTCCCTCATTTTTGATAGTCCCTTTCTGATTTATTTTCGCTTCTATGAAAATGAGCCACAATTATCAATAGTACAATTTTTTTTTCTATTTTCAGTCTCAACAATGATACTTTCTCCATTCACTCCAACTTATTTTATTTTTCTAGAAAATGTAAAGTGAATAAAACAGAAGCTACTCCAGTTGTTGAGGAGGTAAGACAAGATAAAAAGGAATATTTACAAACTTTTAAGCCACATACCTTCAAAATCTAGTGACACAATTTGTAATTTGTATCAATATTAATGTTTTGGTTGAAAAACTACAACAAGTCTGATTATACCATGCTAGTAGGTATAACTATTTTGTTTATTATCTACCAAGTACTGTTTATATATCACCCTGAGACTGTAATTTTGGGAAAAACTGAATTGGTGTTTCCTCCCACATGAAAGCATCTCTAATTCCTGACTTCTCCTTTTCAATACCATCATGATTTCCATGTTAACCAAGCCTAAAACATATCCTGCTCCTTAATCTCTTATCACCAGCAGCTTACTAAATCTTCAACTCTTTCATTTGAAATTCTTTCCATATCACTACATTCATCTCCGTTTCTACTTTTACCCAACCATCATATTACTCAGACTTAAGTAATCAACAAATAGTTTTTTGATAAAATATTAGAATAAAGCCTTGCTCTTGGGTTCGTATAAGCTGAGGGACACAAATATAAGCACTCTTGGGCACCTGTTAGAAAAATGAAAGTAGTTTCTTAAATAATTTTTTGAATTGAATTTGAGTTTGAGTTCTTTCTTAGGATGAAATGCAGCCCTATGCTAGCTACACGGAGAAGAATAATCCACTCTATGATACTACAAACAAGGTGAAGACATCTCAGGAATTACAAAATGAAGTTGATTGCACAGGCCTGCTTACTTTATAAGTGACTGGAAACCAGCACGAAGAAAAATGAGTCAAGATACATTATAATTAATGTTTTGATTGTCTTACAGTTCTAGAAACGAAGACTTATTTTGAATTTAGTTTTTGCAAAGGCTCTTAGAAGGCAAAGACATTTCAATGGATTTACATTCATATCCTTGAATAATTGGAATTTTAGGTTCTTAGCTGCTACCAGCAGTTCTCTGAAGAACTGATGTTATCGTGACAAAGAAAACACATGCTTGTGATAAAATATTCATGTTGTACAGTATAGTAAATAACGAAAACTGACTTTCCTGAAGAAATAACTGCAGAAAAAACAATCATCAACAATTTGTTATATATTCTTCAGAAAATTTTTATGTACATATGACTTGTCTGTATGCCTATGGTATATATGTACTTTTATATATCTATTTACATATACACACACATATCTTTGTCAAGAAACCAATGGGAGCATACTGTAACACTGTTGTATACTTATAAATACCTAATTATATCAGTCTTGGAGAGCTCTTTATATCAATACAAACAGAACTACCTCATTCTTTTTAATGGCTACATAAAATTCCATTGTATGGTTACATCGTAATTTAATTAACCAACACCCTAGTGATGGATATTTAGATTGTTTTAAGTTTTGTTTGTTTGAAATTTTGTTTATGGTATAAACAATACCACATAGAATATTTCTTTTGGCTTTATCTGTTTGTATTTTTAAAGTATATTTGTAAGATAACTGTTTTGAGTGAAATTGTCAGGTCAAAGGGTTTGTGCATTTTTAATATTCATAGATATGTCCAATTGTACCAATTTACATAGACTCCAACAGTGTTTGAATGTGTTTTTCCTTAATTCCCTATTTTAATATCTGCAAGATTCCTACTTCCCAGTTCCCACTTTCTCTTTTTAGTCAAACAGTTAGCTAATATGATATGATTATAAGAATGGTATTCTTTAATAAAAATGGAATTCTATTCTTTGTTATATTTGTAAGAGAGAGAATGATGTGTTAGGACATTGGTTTCTTCTGAACCCATGATGTTTCTATAGAGGTGTTGATATTTAATGCCTCACAATTTTGCAGATGTGATAAATTGGCACTGTGTATTTTTATGGCATACATTCTGTTGTGGTATATTTATCAAATAATCAATGTCTATAGACCATATAAGTAGCAAAATATGCACTGGGGAGGACTTGGAGGATGTGTAAAATATGATCTGTGTGCTAAGAGAATGGTATGGGATGACATGATTCTATTCTCCATTTCTTGTGGACTAAATATTGAGAATGTATATATTAATTATTTTTTAATATTATACAAATATTTTTAATTATGGCAAATTATGAAAAAATAAGTCTGTTTGTTTCATAGCAGGAACAAACATTAAAAGTTTTTCATCATGAGAAAAATTAAAACAAAATGCATTCATTCTTCAGTCACGCCATCTGAGATATTTAAGACAGCTAATTTGTCTTATTAATGTATTTTCCTCCCTCCATACATTTAAGTTACTCTAGGGTTTATCTTTATTGTCTTTCTTTCTTTTTTTTTTTTGTTTTTGAGACAAAATCTCACTCTGTTGCCCAGGCTAGAGTGCTATGGCATCAGCCTAACTCACAGCAACCTCAAATTCCTGGACTCAAGCGATCCTCCTGCCTTAGCCTCCTGAGTAGTTGGGACTACAGGGATGCGACACCATACCCAGCTAGTTTTTCTGTATATTTTTAGTTGGCTAATTAATTTCTTACTATTTTTAGTAGAGACGGGATCTCCCTCTTGCTCAGGCTAGTTTTGAACTCCTGACCTTGAGTGATCCACCTGCCTTGGCCTCCCAGAGTGCTAGGATTACAGGTGTGAGTCACTGTGCCTGGCTTAGGGTTTATCCTTAAAGGAATTTTTAGACTATTTTAGATGTAAAACTAATCTAAGACACTTAGCACATAATAACTTTGATAAACCAGTTTGACTTGGCCCAGGATCTCAATCCATTAAATTTCTTCATATAAATATTACCAGTATACACAATAGACATCATAACTTTGTCATTGAACTTTAGTAATTCTTTATTTATCTCTGGTGGGGTGTGGCTTATAGTTAGGTCCAAAAGTATCTGTCTAAATATCATTGAAAAGCAAAATAAGACAAAACTGTGCTTACATCTGAATTTGGTAATGTCAAAACAGGCCTGTCAAATAACACCATAGTAAAGATTTCAAGATAGTTTATAAAGGTTAAATTATATTGTGCAGAAAATAATTGTATTAAAATTTCAACTATGGGGGTGAAACATGGTTGAATACTGGAGTCATGTGGGAAAAAATTATACATATTCTTCAAATCCACTCTAGACCTGCCTAATCAGAAAATCTAGAGATTGGAGGCTAGGCGCGGTGGCTCATGCCTGTAATCCTAGCACTCCGAGAGGCCGAGGCAGGAGGATTGCTCGAGGTCAGGAATTCAAAATCACCCTGAACAAGAGTGAGACCCTGTCTCTACTATAAATAGAAAGAAATTAATTGGCCAACTAATATATATGTATAGAAAAAAATTAGCCGGGCATGGTGGTACATGCCTGTAGTCCCAGCTACTCGGGAAGCTGAGGCAGAAGGATTGCCTGACTTCAGGGGTCTAGGTTGTTGTGAGCTAGGCTGACGCCATGGCACTCACTCTAGCCTGGGCAACAAAGCGAGACTTTGTCTCAAAAAAAAAAAAAATAGAGAGATTGGACCAGGTATGTCAGTTACATCATCCAGGGGGTAGAACTAAGATGAAGTTAGGACTGATGGCTTGTATATTAGGCTATATTTTACAGTCTCATTTTATGTGTCTCATTCATTATGTTTTCTCTCTGCCCTCCCTTTTAATTTTTTCCTTTGCTTTGCTTTGTTAGATTAGTGTTCTCTCTCTCTCTTTCAACATCTCTAGTAATTTGAAAATTATGCATCATAACATACATCTATTAGCGGTTATGCTCTATTTATGAACATCTAAAAACAGCTTTCCTGAGATATAAGTGATATATTTAAAGTGTACAATTTGTTGAATTTTGCACATATTTAAAATGTACATTTGGTAAGTTTTGACATAGTTTTACACCTATGACATCGTCAGCATAATCAAGATAATAAACTTGTCCATCACCCCCAAAAGCTTTCTTATGCTTCTTTGTAACCCTGTCTCCGAACTCTTCTTCTCCCATACCCTCCTCTGTAGGCAATCGCTGATCTGTTTTCTGTACCTATATACTAGTTTGCATTTTCTAGATTTTCCATAAACAGGATAATACAATGTGGACTCTTTTTTTTTGGTCTGTCTTTTTTCACTCATTATAATTATTTTGAGAGACATCTGCACATCAACACTTCATTTCTTTTATTGCAAATAGTATTTAATTATATACACAAACCAGTTTGTCCATTCATTCATTTGATGATGGGCATTTGGGTTGTTTCCAGTTTTGGACTATTAGAAATAAAATTGCTATAAACATTCTTATGCAAGTTTTTTTTTTTGACATATGCTTTTATTTTTCCTTGGTAAATACTGATGAGTGAATTGGCTGGATCATATGGTGAGTGGACATTTAGTTCTTAAAGACATTGGGAAACTGCTTTTCTAAAGGGTTATACATTTTACATTCTCTCACCAGTGTGTAAGACTTCTAGTCCTTCCCTATTCTTGCTAACAAGACTTGTCAGTCTTTTTAATTTTAGACATTCTAATAGATGAATATTGCTATCTTATTTTGGCTTTAATGTATATTTCCGTAAACACTAATGATGTTGACCATATTGTTATATATTTACTTACTACCCATATATTTTCTTTGGTAAATGTCCAAATATTTTTAAATTAAAACTTTGGGTAGCTTTTTCTTAATTGACTTGAGAATTCCTTATGTTAATGTATTTCTTTTCAATTCTTTGGTTGGTTCAATTCCCTTAGAGACAACTAATATTTGTTTATCTATGTCTAACCTACTTTTAGATCTTTTCATTGACTTTTAACTTTAAGTAAATATTAAATTTGTTTCTATAAGTTTATTTAGTTTCTTTAAAATCTTTTATGTTTGAATATCACTTTGAACTTCTGTAAATAAGTTAAAAATAATTATTCTGTAAGCATGTTAAACATATATTCTACAAATTGATAATACACAAATTTGTAAGTTTATGAAAACTATAATACATAAATATTTTGATAGATTTGTTTCTTTTGATTTTCATGTCATCTCTCATTATGGATATTTGTCTTTTTTTAAAATTTTGGAGTGATAGCTTATATTTGATTATTTATATCTGTGAGAATCATGCGGAATCTGGGAAGAAGGAAGGTTCCTTTTTTTGTACTTCCCTGGGAGTGCTCCCAAACTGGGAAAACTAACTGAGTTTCTCATCTTAGAATTTCTTAGATATTATAGGTAATATAGACTCAACACTCAAACCTATATAAAGGCAGCGCTGTGGCAACAAATTTATAGTAGAGACCTGTTCTAGTGCTCTTTTTTCCTTTTTTCACCTAGATCTTAGGATATGAGAAATAACTTTATCTCTTTCTATTTGAATACTCAGATTTATTTAAAGTTTACCCTGATTTTATTGAGGGTGGTGGTATACGTGTCTCAGTTTCAAATCCCTACCTTATATGGACTCAAAGCTCTTTTCCTCTCCTCTAGAAGGCTATTAAAATTTAAGTCTCTGGATTCCTAATAACCTACTTGGGTAGTCCTGGGTTACCTCCATTTTTGTAGTTCACATTTTTGCTTCCTTTCAATTTGGGTTCAAGAAATTCTTCTTAATTTCTTATGAGGCTAGTTAAGCTTTAAACAAAAATTTTTAAAAATTTCATCCCACATTTTTGGTGTTTTTAGCTGAATATTTTGTTCACAGTGTCTAATTGGCAATATTTCCAGAAATAGAAGTCCTAAATATAATTAAATTTCTTTGTCTATATGAGTTCTATTTCCTCAGGGATCAGTCGCTCTACTTCTTATTGTAAGTGTTTTTATTTCATGGTGTGGGTTTTCTTTAAGCATCTGGTAAGAGGGAGGAGAGTGTGGTAGTTAAGGGTGCAGACGCTGGAGCCAGACTGTTTGGATTTGATTCTTGTCTCTGTCATTTACTAGCTGTTTGACATGGAAAAGATAAGAATGATATTCAACAGTAGTCACATGAAACATTTGAGCATTAGATGAGTTAAAATGTAAAATAGTAGTGCTTAGTCCATTTTGACAGTGTTCTCATGCTCAGGTGTCTATTTACTTTAAAGATGGAAGACTAATTAATTAGTATTGGTAAATGATGTGGGCTTTACTAGCATGACTATTACTTGAATGCTACACTGACCACAGGCTGTTCGGCATGTGTGGGTGAAGGCAGGCCAACAGTCAGTCTTCCCCAAAGGGGGGAAGGTAGGAACTCTGGATGAATTCCCATCATGGTGCTGTGGTTACGCTGATGCAGAGCAGTTTAGTGGATTTCTTATGTGATGTAGTGTATTAGTTGGTTTGGGCTGACCTAGTAAAAGTAATACAAACTGGATGTATTAAATAATAGACATGCACTATCTCAGATTTCTAGAAGTTAGAAGTTCAAAATCAAGGTGTTGACAAAATTGGTTTCTTCTCAGGGTTGGGAGGGAAGCATCTGTTCCATGCTTCTCTCTTTGGCTTGTGGATGGCCATCCTCATGTTCACATGGCATTGTCCTTGTGTGCATGTCTGTCTCCAAATTTCCCCTTTTTATAAAGATTTCAGTAATATTGCAGTAAAGCCTATCCTAATTATGTCATTTTAACTTGATCACCTCTATAATAGCCTTATATGAGATACTGGGGGTTGGGACTTCAACAGGTGAATTTGAGAAGGACACAATTCAATCCATAACAGATGGTATTGCCTTTTCATCTCTTCTCATCTATTGTAGCACTGGAGACTTTTATCCCAGCTACAAATGTACCGCCACATATCCCTTGTTTTATTTGAAGAGGTGATCTCTATGAATATTGGTTGGAAGCAAATATGGCTAAGAGTCACAACCCATGCATTAGAAAGTGGAGGAGGTAAGTTGATTTTATATGCTGAAACTTTCCTGAATTCATTTATTAGTTAAAACAATGTGTGTGTGTGTGTGTGTGATCTCTAGGGTTTTCTATATATACAAACACATGATCTGCAAACAAGAACAATTTTACTTCTTCCTTTCTGATTTGGATTTCTTTTATTTCTTTTTCCTGTCTAATTACTTGGGTTAAAACTTTCAGTACTAAGCAAACAAAAAAGGAAAAAAAAAAACCAAAAAACTTTTTATCGGGTGGTGGGCAGGCGGGAGGCGGGAGGAGGAAAGGGGTGTATGCTTACATGGCGTGTGTGGTGCACACCACCCGGGGATTGGACACATAGGGGGAGGGAGGGGGGCAGGGGCAATGTTTGTAACCCTAGCAATATTTGTACCTCCATAATATGATGAAATAAAAGGGAAAAAAAAAAACAAACGAAAAACTTCCAGTACTATGTTGAATAGAAGTGGTGAGAGTGGGCATTCTCATCTTGTCCTTGATCTTAGTAAAGAAGCTTTCAGTTAATCACTGTTAAGTATGAGGTTAGCTCTGGACTTTTCATATATGATCTCTATTATATTGAGGTAAATTCCTTCTATAACTAATTTATTGAGGGTTTTTTTCATGAAAGGGTGTAGAATTTTATCAAGTGATTTTTTTCAGCCTGTATTGAGATTACTATGTGATTTTTATCCTCCATACTGTCAATTGGGTATATTAAATTAATTTATTTTTTCATGTTGAATGATTGTTACATCCCAGGGATGAAGCACAAATAGCATGGTGTATGGTTCTTTTAATGTGTGGTTGAATTCAGTTTGCTAGAATTTTGTTGAGGATTTTTGCATCTGTCTTGATCAGGGATATTATCTGGTAGTTTTCATGTAATGGCTTTGTCTGGCTTTGATATTGGGGTAATGCTGGCTGTGTACAATGAATTTGGAAATATTTCTCCCTATTCAATATTTTGGAAATGTTTGAGAAGGACTGACATTAATTATTTTTTAAATGTTAGGTAGAATTTGCCAGTGAAGACATCAGGTCCTGGGCTTTTGTTTGTTGGGAGTTTATTGACTACTGATTCAATCTTATTATTAGTTATATCTCAGACTTTCTATATAAACAAATCTATATAAACAAATTTCTATATAAACAAATACCTTTATGTAACTATAACTGTTCAGACTTCATATTTCTTCCTGATTTAGTCTTGGTAGGTGGTATGTTTCTGGGAATTTATCCATTTCTTCTGGGTTATCCAGTTTATTGGCATAGAACTCTTTATTCCTATGATTTTCTTTTGCATAGGTTGTAATGTTTCCTCTTTCATTTATGATTTTATTTATTTGAGTTTTAACGTTTTTTCCTAGTTTAGTTAAAGGTCTGTCAATTTGTTTATCTTTAAAAAAATAAATCTTAGTTTAATTTTTTTCTGTTATTTTTCTACTCTCTATTTTGTTTATTTCTACTCTGTTGTTTATTATTTCCTTCCTTTGCTAACTTTGGACTTAATTTGTTATTATTTTTGTATTTCTTTGAAGTGTGTGTAGGGTTATGTTTTTTATTTGGATTTTTCTTCTTTTTTCATGTCAGTGTTTAATGTTATAAACTCCTTTATAGCATTGGTTTTTCTGCATCTCATGAATTTTGGTATGGTAAGTTTTTATTTTTGTTTGGGTCAAGATGTTTTTTGTTTATCTTTTTGATTCATCCTTCAACCTCCTACTTGTTAAAAAATGTATCATTTAATTTCCCCATGTTTGTGAGTTCTCACCAACATGCAAAAATCAGTTACATTTCTATACATTAATAACAAACCATCTGAAAAGGAAATTAGAAAAACAATCCAATTTATATAGCATCAAAAAGATTAAAATACTTATGAGTAAGCTTAACTAAGGAGGTGAAAGACTTGTTTACTGAAAAATAAAAAAAATATATTGGATGAAAGAAATTAATGTGAAGACACAAACAAATGGAAAGATGTCCTGTGCTTATGGATTGGGAGATGTAATATTATTACAGGTCTATATTACTTGCTATGGTTTGCATGTTTATATCCCCTTCAAAATTCATGTCAAAATTTAATCCCCAATGCAAAAGTTTTAAGAAGAGGGGGCCTATAGGAGGTGATTAGGCCATGAAAGCTTCTCCCTTGTGAATGAATTAGTATCTTATAAAAGGGTTTGAGGGGGCAAGTTCATCCATTTTGGCCTGTCTGGGCAATGTCCCTCCCCTCCAGAAGATGCAGCAATAAGGTGCCATCTTGGAAGCAGAGAGCAGCCCTCACCAGACACTGCATTTGCTGGTGCCTTGATCTTGGACTTCCTAGTCTTCAGAACTATGAGAAATTTCTATGGTTTATAAATTACACAGTCTGTGGTACTGTGCTATAGCAGCAAAACCAGACTAAGACACTGCCAAAAGAGACCTATAGGTTCAATGTAATCACTATCAAAATACCAGTGACATTTTCTACACAAATAGAAGAATATTCTAAAAGTCATATGAAAACACAAAAATCCTTGAACAGCCAGAACAATCTTGAAAAGAAGAATAAACTTAGAGACATCAAACTTCCTTATATAAAAATACATTGTAGGAGATCCCGGGGGTGGACTAAGATGGCAGACGAATAACACTGCCAGACAGAGTGTCTCTGCAGAAAAGACAGATTCTAACAGAAATTAGAGGAAAGAAGCAAGAAGACAAGCATACAGCGGACAAGGGCCGGAAGGAGGGGTACCTGATACCCCTGATACCGGGAGGAGGCTGCGGAGGAGAACTGGAGGCTGAGACCACCGGAGAAGCCCAGAGACCAGCGGCAAGGGTAGGGGGATTTGCTGTTTCCCCTCCCCTGCATTTGGGACTGCTGGTGGGCTCCCCAGCGGGTGGAGAGACCTGCGGACATCAGCCCAGAGACCGCTGCCGCCAGCCAGCGGTGAGCCTGTAGCAGACGTGGCACCAGGTTCCCAACTTCCTCCGGGCACCTCCATATGCACAGACCCGAGTCGCAAGGCAGGCGCCATATTGCCTCCTCCTCCCTTCTGCCTACCCTACCTGCGGCTGCACAGAGAGACAATACTGCCACCAGCCAGAGGCACCTCCAGGGAACGGGACCTTCCCTTTTGGGACCCTACAGCTGACTCAGGGGAACTCAGACTGTGAGCTCCTTACCCACCCGCCCTCCCAGGTGCTGCTGGCACGGTGTTCCCAGGAGAACGGTGCCAACTCAGAGGCTGAGAGACATAGACCCAGCTTGGGCTCCCTGTGGGTGAATTGGGACCAGAAATCCTCTCCCTGGTGGGGATACAGTTTGAACTCTGGGACCCAGAGGTCTGACCTGCAGACCAGATCCCCTGCACTGAGGGCTAGCATTGCCCGGGGCACAGAAGGGTTATACGTGAACAGCCTACTGAGGTGTGTATGCCTCCAGGGGCGGATTGGCGTCCTAGAAGGTAACCCTCCTCCCAGGAGGAGGCCGTGTGCCCAACCCAGGTGGCGTTCCTGTGCAGGGAACCTCCCCGCCAGCATCACAGTCCCACAGTCCGGGGAGGCCTGGTGGCTTGTGGTCTGGCCTGCTGGCAGAGGCCCAGGAGTAGCTGTGGAGTTGGGGAGGGTGGAAAGAAGTGAGGCCCGCTTCAGACTGCGGGTCTCAGACAGCCCCACCCACACACCCAGACTTTCTGGCTGAGCGGGACCATTCCAGCCCCACCCTGACAGCTTTCCCTGGAAGCAGAGAATGGAACTTTGACCCCTGCTAACTGCCTGAGGGCAGGCCTACCCAACCCAGCTCCGCCCAGAACAAGAGCTGATAACAGGACACAATATCAACTGCATAGCCTGTTACTCCAAGCAAACGCGCCCTACTGACAGGGACAGCATCTTGCACAGCCTTTCCATGGCACCCACTGACTCAATATACAGGGAGTGGTCCAATTTCACCCACAGACACCACCTAATGCCTCAGAAACTAAACAAGGTGTGTGAATACTCAAACAATAACTTAAGGAAAGAAACAACAACTGATCGACATGGGAAGAAATCAGTGAAAGAACTCAGGAAATATGAAGAACCAAACGGAAAACACACCCTCAAAGAGGAGCACCAGCCCCTTAGAAACGGACACCAGCCAAAATCAGGCAACCAATATGACAGAAGAGGAATTTCGTATGTGGATCATAAGAACACTCACCGAGCTGCAACAACAACTCAATAACCAACAGAAAGAAACCACAAAAAGCCTCCCGGAAATGGGAAAAGAAATAGACACAATGAAGAAAAGTGTAACCGAACTCCTGGAAATGAAGAATCAATTCAAGGAACTACAAAATACAGTGGAAAGTCTCAAGAACAGGGTAGATCAAACAGAAGAAAGAATCTCAGAGCTTGAAGATAACACCCTGCAATTAAATAAATCAGTCACAGAAATAGAGCAGAGAAGCAAGAGAAAACAGCAAAGCCTACAAGAGCTGTAGGATTATGTGAAGAAACCTAATGTGAGGGTCATAGGGTTACAAGAAGGGGAAGAAGACAACTCTCAAGGGTTGGACAAGCTGTTTGAAGATATAATAGAGGAAAATTTCCCAGGCCTTGCTCAAAATCTTGATATACAAGTTCAAGAAGCTCAGAGGACCCCTGGGAGATTCAATGCAAACAGGAAGACGTCACGACATGCAGTCATCAGACTGACCAAAGTATCAACTAAAGAGGCCCTTCTAAAAGCTGTAAGACAAAAAAAGCAAATAACATACAAGGGAAAGCCAATTCGAATAACATCAGACTTCTCTAATGAGTCTTTACAAGCAAGGAGACACTAGGGCCCCATTCTCACTCTTTTGAAACAAAACAATGCCCAGCCTAGAATATTATTCCCTGCAAAACTAAGCTTCGTATATGAAGGGGAAATAAAAACATTCTCAGACAAGGAAAGGCTCAGAGAATTTACCAAGACAAGACCAGCCCTACAAGAAGTACTTAAAACAGCGTTATGTACAGAACATCATAATAATAACCCACGAATATAAAAACAACCAAAACCCAAAGATATTAAAGGCCAGATATTACAATGGCTCAAGACAGAAATCATAGCAACAACATCCAACCAAACAGAATGAACAGTAATCTACCTTACCAATCAGTTCTCTCAATAAATGTGAATGGCTTAAACTCTCCACTCAAGAGACATAGGCTGGCTGAATGGATAAGAAAATACAGGCCAAATATATGCTGTCTTCAGGAAACACATCTAACCTGGAAGGATGCATATAGACTAAAAATAAAAGGGTGGAGATCAATATTCCAAGAAAATAGAAGCCAAAAGAAGGCTGGTGTGGCAGTTCTAATTTCAGACGATTTAGTTTTTAAACCAACAAATGTAGTGAAAGACAAAGAGGGTCATTATATAATGGTGAAGGGCACAGTTCAACAAGAAGAGATAACAATTTTAAATATATATGCACCCAACTTAGGTGTACCCAGATTCATAAAGCAAACCTTACTGGAGCTAAGCAAATGGATTAATAGCAACTCCATAATCGCCGGAGATTTCAACACCCCACTGAAGGCACGAGACAGATCCTCCAAACAGAAAGCTAATAAAGAAATAATGGACTTAAACAAAACTCTAGAACAATTGGGTCTGACTGACATTTACAGAACATTCTACCCAAAATCCACTGAATATACGTTCTTCTCATCAGCTCACGGGACATTCTCTAAGATTGACCATATCCTAGGACACAAAGTAAATCTCAAGAAATTTAAAAAAATAGAAATCATACCATGTACCTTCTCAGATCACAGAGGAATAAAAGTAGAAATCAACCCTAACAGAAACTCACATTTCTACACAAAACGTGGAAATTAAACAACCTCCTACTAAATGATTTCTTCATAAATGAAGAAATCAAGACGGAAATAAAAAAATTCTATGAAGAAAACGACAATGGAGAGACAAGTTATCAACTCCTCTGGGACACAGCTAAAGCAGTTCTGAGAGGAAAGTTTATCTCCATAAATGCCTATAACCAAAAGTCAAGAAGATCACAAATAAACAATCTAATGAAACGACTCAAAGAGCTGGAAAAAGAAGAGCAGACCAACCCCAAACCCAGCAGAAGAAGTGAAATCAACAAGATCAAATCAGAACTAAACAAAATTGAAAACAGGGAAGCTATTCAGGAGATTAATAAAACAAAAAGTCGGTTCTTTGAAAAAATAAACAAAATAGACACACCATTGGCTAAGCTAACGAAAAGCAGAAAAGAGAAATCTCTAATAAGTTTCATCAGGAACAAAAAAGGAGATATCACAACTAATCCCAAAGAGATACAAGACACAATTTATGAATACTCCAAAAATCTTTATGCACACAAACTGGAAAATGTGGAGGAAATGGACAAATTTCTAGAAACACACAGCCTCCCTAGGCTCAACCAGGAAGAAATAGATTCCTTGAACAGACCAATCTCAAGAGGTGAAATAGAAACAGCAATTAAAAATCTCCCTAAAAAGAAAAGTCCCAGTCCAGATGGTTTCACACCTGAATTTTACCACTTACAAAGAAGAACTAGTACCTATCTTGCAGAAACTATTCCACAACATGGAGAAGAACAGAAACCTCCCCGACACCTTTTATGAAGCGAATATTACTCTGATACCAAAACCAGGAAAGGCTGCAACAAAAAAAGAAAACTACAGACCAATATCCCTAATGAATATAGATGCAAAAATTTTCAACAAAATCTTAGCTAACCGAATCCAGACACTTACCAAAAAAATAATCCACCACGACCAAGTGGGCTTCATCCCAAGGATGCAGGGATGGTTCAAATACGTAAATCTATAAATGCAATTCACCACATAAACAGAAGCAAAAACAGAGACCACATGATTCTTTCAATAGATGCAGAAAAAGCTTTTGACAAAATTCAACACCCTTTCATGATACGAACACTTAAGAAAATAGGCATAGAAGGGACATACCTAAAAATGATACAAGCCATATATGACAGACCCATAGCCAACATCATACTGATTGGGGAAAAATTGAAATCATTCCCACTTAGAACTGGAACCAGACAAGGCTGCCCACTATCTCCACTTCTGTTCAACATAGTGCTGGAAGTCTTGGCTACAGCAATCAGACAGGAAAAAGGAATCAAAGGTATCCAAATAGGGGCAGAAGAGTTCAAACTTTCACTGTTTGCTGATGATATGATATTGTATCTAGAAAACCCCAAAGATTCAACCAAGAAGCTCCTGGAACTGATCAATGAATTTAGTAAAGTCTCAGGATACAAAATCAATACACAGAAATCAGAGGCATTCATATACGCCAACAACAATCTAATTGAGAACCAAATCAAAGACTCAATTCCCTTCACAATAGCAACAAAGAAATTAAAGTACCTAGGAATATACTTAACCAAGGACGTAAAAGACCTCTACAGGGAGAACTATGAAACACTGAGGAAGGAAATAGCAGAGGATGTAAACAGATGGAAATCCATACCATGCTCGTGGATCGGCAGACTCAATATCATCAAAATGTCTATACTACCCAAACTGATCTACAGATTCAATGCAATACCTGTTAAAATCCCATCAGCATTCTTCACAGATATAGAAAAAATAATTTTACGCTTCGTATGGAACCAAAGAAGACCCCGAATATCAAGAGCAATTCTAGGCAACAAAAACAAAATGGGAGGCATTAATATGCCAGATATCAAACTATACTACAAAGCTGTAGTAATTAAATCCATATGGTATTGGCACAAATATAGGAATATTGACCAGTGGAACAGATGTGAGAATCCTGATATAAAACCATCCTCATATAGCCATCTAATCTTTGACAAAGCAGACAAAAACATACGCTGGGGAAAAGAATCCCTTTTCAATAAATGGTGCTGGGAAAACTGGATAGCCACCTGTAGAAGGCTAAAACTGGACCCACACCTTTCACCTCTCACAAAAACCAACTCATGCTGGATAACAGACTTAAACCTAAGGTATGAAACTATTAGAACTCTAGAGAAAAAAGTTGGAAACACTCTCCTAGACATCGGCCTAGGCAAAGAGTTTATGAAGAAGTCCCCAAAGGCAATCACAACAGTAACAAAAATAAATAAATGGGACATGATCAAACTACAAAGCTTCTGCACAGCCAAAGAAATAGTCATGAAAGTAAACAGACAACCTACAGAATGAGTGAAAATTTTTGCATCCTATGCATCCGATAAGGGACTGATAACTAGAATATACTTAGAACTCACGAAAATCAGGAAGAAAAAAATCAAATAACCCCATTAAAAAGTGGGCAAAGGACTTGAACAGAAACTTTTCCAAAGAAGACAGAAGAATGGCCAACAAACATATGAAAAAATGCTCAACATCTCTAATCATCAGGGAAATGCAAATCAAAACCACAATGAGATATCACTTAACCCCAGTGAGAATGGCCTTTATCAAAAAATCTCCAAACAATAAATGCTGGCGTGGTTGCGGAGAGAGAGGAACACTCCTACACTGCTGGTGGGACTGCAAACTAGTTCAACCTCTGTGGAAAGCAATATGGAGATACCTTAAAGCGATACAAGTGAATCTACCATTTGATCCAGCAATCCCATTGCTGGGCATCTACCCAAATGATCCAATGACACTCTACAAAAAAGACACCTGCACTCGAATGTTTATAGCAACAAAATTCATTATTGCAAGGCTGTGGAAACAGCCCAAGTGCCCATCAATCCAAGAATGGATTAATAAAATGTGGTATATGTATACCATGGAGTACTATTCAGCTCTAAGAAACAATGGTGATATAGCACATCTTATATTTTCCTGGTTAGAGCTGGAACCCATACTACTAAGTGAAGTATCCCAAGAATGGAAAAACAAGCATCAGATATATTCTCCAGCAAACTGGTATTAACTCAGTAGCACCTAAGTGGATACATAGGTACTACAGTAATAGGGTATTGGGCAGGTGGGAGGGGAGAGGGTGGCGGGTATATACATACATAATGAGTGAGATGTGCACCATCTGGGGGATGGTCATGATGGAGACTCAGACTTTTGGGGGGAGAGGGGGAAATGGGCACTTATTGAAACCTTAAAATCTGTACCCCCATAATATGCCGAAATAAAAAAAAATACATTGTAAAACTACAATATTTAAAACAGTGTGGTACTGACATAAAGACAGAAACAGAGACCAATGTGACACACTGGAGATACCTGAAACAAATCCATGCATATGGTTAGCTAATCAACGGTGTTCCAAGAACCCATAGTGGAGAAAGAATAGTCTCTTCTATAAGTGTTGCTGGGGAAATTGCATATCCTTATGCAAAAGAATGAAATTGGACCCTTCTAGCATACACAAAATCAACTCAAAATAGAAGGTGGAGAAAAAATAGAGGATACAGCTCTTCTGTTATTCCATTAAAAATATCAACTTTATATTTCAAATATTCAAATATCAACTTTATATTTCAAATATTCAAATGCGTTGAGGAATTGTCTATTTGGTGACAAGAATCTGATCCTGGTGAGATATATATATATATATATATATATATATATATATATATATAGTTTAGAAAGTTAGCAAAGTATACACAATCATATACACCTTTTTCATAAGAAGTTTTTAACCATTCCTTTTGGCTAACCAAACTGAAACCAATGTGAACTATTGGGGTGTGGGGCATAGGACAAATCCAAAGGGCAAGATTATTGTCTGTGCAGGAATCTGCAAGGAGAATTTATGGGCAAAAACTTCAGCCTACTGGTCAGCACCCTCATTCTTCTCCTTAGCACCCCACACAGCAACCCTGAGTTTGTGCAGGAGACAGCATGTCTTAAATTGCTTTAACCAGAAACAGACTGAACAAAGACAGGAAATAGAAAAATAAAGTAAATATTAAGAAGGAGAAGAAGCTAACACTGTTATTTTGGTGGGGAATTATTTGTATTGTGATTTTTTTTGAGTATTTTACTTTTAGATATTTTCTGCCTCAGTGTTTTTGTATCAAGTGCATACCCGTAGAAGGAGAGATCATGTTTAGCTTCTTTCAAAAACCACACAACAAATTACCAAACAAACATACATAGGCACGCACACACAAAACACAATACAAGGTAAGAAAAACTATCCACAGAAGATTTTGGTTTCTATGCTGGTTCTACTACCCTATGATTAACTGACTGAGGATGAGTTACTATGACTCTGTACCTCCTTATGTGTGAAAATGAGTATAATGATACTTACCTCATGAGAATCATTTTGACTGTATCTGGGACATAGCTCAGTCAATTACAATTGGATTTGAATCATGGGTCACACATACATGCGTATCTTGAGATAAACAAATGTGTAAAAGCCCAAACCAGGGAATTCTGTCATTATCACCTCAACTATCCAAACAGGAAATGCTTCTTTTTGAATTGCTCATGAGCCAGAAAGACAACAGTCTAAGTGAGTGCGGGATTTCTCCTCAGTACTAATGGGGCAGGGTAAGACAAGTAAAAGACCACAGCTGGGCCTGTAGGACGAGGTGGGAAAAACAGAGGTAAGGATAGAAACAAAAAAAGAAGAAACTCTGTTTGGAAGATGGCTTCAGCTTTTGGCATCCTATTCACAATTTTTCTTTTTTTCATAGCTGGTAAGTCTATTGGGCAAGTTGGGGGGAAAGGCGAGAAGTGTTGGGTAGAGTGGACAGAAAACCATGATGAGAAAGAGACATTAGAATATTTTCCACTAGAGTCTTTCATGTCCATTAAAATGCTCAATTTTATTCTCTTTCTCTTTTCCTTGCCTAAGAATTTTAGATCAATCCATTGGGTGATGGCCAATGTTCTGCATTTGTTCTGCATTTCTAACAAGCTTCCAGGAGATGCTGGTGCTTCTGATCTGCTGATCATATGTGGAAGAGCAAGGCTTTAAGGAAGTCTTGTTATTTGAAAAGAGAGACTTGTGGTCCTGTGATAATCCTCAGAGCACATCCTTGCATTATTTGATTAAAAAAAACTCTGACTTGTGTGTGGCAAAGGCAATATACATAACCTAAATATCTGTACCCCTGTTATATGCTGAAATAAAGAAAAATTAAAAAAAAAAAGAAAGAAAGGAAAAAAGAAATAAGAGTCTAAGAACAAATTCCCACATAAATGTAAATCTTATTAGTGGGTTTGTGCTATTTAATCCACTTTAGGGAAGACTTTTTTTAAAAAACAAAAGTGCTCTGGAAGAAGAATAATGTAGAAAAGACATGGACATTCCCTGTGCTCCCTCTTACTGACTGTAGGATCTTTGGGTTCCCATCTCTGCCTTGTCTCTGTGGAGGGAGATTCCTCCTCTGTAAAATGGGGATAGCTATTTCGCCCTTACAGAGAGTTTTAGTACTGAATCTAGAAGTGCGTCTCAAGTAGTAGATGACCAATAAATATTAGTTTTCTTATCTCTTTCTACTCTATCTTTTGAAGAATCTATTTATATATTTATAAATTACTATCAGTTTTACATTTAAAACTGATGTAAAGATTAAATTTAAGGCTAAATTTAATCTTTTTATCCATTTATCATTTCCTCATGTATTTTGGCAATGCATTTTAATAATTATGTTGTGTTACTGTACATGATCAAAGCAAACCTTCATTTATTTCAAAAAAGTATTTTATAATTGCTTTTATGCTAAGTTGAAATGATCTTCTTTTCACTTACTCTGAATTATCAAGGAAGTTTTGACAGGGAGAATAATGCTGGTCTTAAAGTAAAAATTTCTGGCTTTGAGACTTAGAGCTGTCACTAATGATATCGGACAAATTATTTCATATCAGTTTCCTCACAGTACAATGAAGATGATGTTCTCTATCTTACTGGGTTGGTGTTAAAGTGAGTTAATAAATGTAAAACTACTAAATGTTAGAGAATAATGAATTACCACTATTGCTTACTGAGGATCCTTTGATAACATGCTAAAAGCATGGTATTCATGCTAAGGCATTCTAAGGCATCTTTATTCATTCTTGGTTGTCCTCATCTGTCATAAATTAACCGGACCAGTTTGTTGTGAGTTTATATAAATTCATTTTCTTTACAAGAGGACATATTTATATTTACCCCTATTTAATAGAAAGCCAATCAATCCATTCATTGTAAGCAATGAAGAAACTGAACTATAGTGAGATTATTGAACATTTGTCAAGATTATATAGTGATTACATAGTACTTTAATATAAAAGTTTTTGAATACTAGCTTAGTGTTCTATGATACATGGGGAAATGAGTCTATGAAAAAAATGAGAAAAATAAAAATAATATAGTGAAAGTTTTACAGAAATCTAAACTGAGTTAATTTAAACAACTCACCTTTATTTTAAAATTATCAAGTTCTACATGAAGTGTAGAATTATTTTTTCTAGATCTGTGCAAAACGATGTTCTTAAATTTCTAATTTTTGATGTTAAAACTTTTTTTAAATGATTTGCTGATGCTTATCATTTTTAAATGTCCTTACTAAAAATCTTTCCATTTAAAAAATTTTTGTTAAACTGTAACATCCCAACATCTAAGAAGCGTTAATCCTAGAAGAATACCACATCAAACAAATATCTTTGCCAATTGAGTTTTGTTGGAGAATTGCATAGCTTGGAAAGTTTATATTTAGAGATTTCATTGCCCATCTTTGTTTCAGGGTTTTTTTTTTTTTTTCTTTTGCTGCTAGTTTAGAGTTTTTCAGGTATTGAATGAGATAAATGTACATTGCAAAGATTTTGAGCTGGCAACTATGAGTCCTAGTTTGCAATTGTCCTGATTGAAGAACAAAGAGAATTCTAAAACTAAGGGGAAAAAAAGCAAAGGGTATGCATACACTCAGGAGGGAAACCAACCTTTGCCAGCTACCACCCTTAATTCATTTTAACTACTTCTCTTTTATTTTTCATCTCTTTGGTTCTTATCCTTCTGGTTTGCCTTCACTTCTGTTACACAGAGAGCATGATCTTCTACATGAGAGATTTCCCTAAGGAAAACTGAATTGTTCTTTTCAATTATCTGGAGTATAAAATTCTTCTTTAACTCTTTGCTTCCAGGAAGCCTTTCTGTATTTGCCCCTCACGAGCACAATGATTCATCCCTGTCCAAAACTCCTGGAGTCTGGTATCCTGTTGTCCCTACTTTCCCTGCACTTGGTAATGTACCTTCAGGTAAAGCCTTTAGCACTGGCAGCAGCTGGCAGTGCAGGATGGGAATGTTGGCCTTTCTATCTGAAGGTGCTCACGTCTTTCATCTCTTTTCTATGCCCTGTCCTAGCTTATTATCCTTCCCCTGCAGAGTAGCAATAATCTCCCTATGCCTAGTCTAGATGACTTTTTCATGGTCATCTTTCATGACACAATCAATTCTCTTTGTAAAATATCCCTCTGTTAAAACCATCCTTTTCTCCAAACTCTTCAATAGCTCCCTATTTATTCTGCCTACTGGATAAAGTGCTTGCTCCTTGGCATTGTATTCCTGGCCTCCGTCACCCAACCTGTCTTTTTATGCTCTCCTCCTACTGTGTTCTTCTCATCCAGCCCCACTGCCTGCTTTCCTGGACTCAGCTCAGGCCTTTATCTCTCTGTAAGCTTGTGCAAAAGAACTCTTCTTTCAATCTCCATGTCAAGGATTCAGCTGAAAAGTTATGTCAGCTTAACTTCAGATAACAAAACTGGGTCATGTATGTCCCACCTATGTGTGATGACACTGTTGCTTCTTTAGACAGGGGGATATTCAAGGTAAGACATAGGCTCACTAAGTTTTAGGCTGCTAGTTGTTGAATAAAGACATGTTGGACTCAGTTGAATGTTGTATTTACATGTATATTTACAAGTAAGAAATGGAAACTTTTATTTATATCGGGTGGAGCTGTATAGCATATTATTTAATATTTATATTTATGAAGTAAGAATGTTTTAAGTCAAACGGCATTGCCAGCAGGCAGCTTAAATGATGCCCTCTTAAACGACTGCTCCATTGAGACCTTTATCAGTACTGTCTTCCTGTGTCGAGTTAACACATCATTGTGTGTAGAAGTGTCTGCAAAGGCTGTGCTTTGTTGCCCTCTTATTTCATTAACAACTGTGATCCTAACCATATGGACAATAGTCTTCAGTGACAAACCTTCCTGCATCAAAGCCTACAAGAAGGATACAAATGAGACAATGCAAATAAACTGCATTGAGAAAAGAATAAACCAGGTCTCCAGACCCGACCAAAATCGCGACCTTTAGATCGAGCCAGTGATCATCACTCATGATGGGTATCACAGATGTATAATGGTGACATCTGATGGGAATTATCATCATGAATGTCACCTCCAAGTGTTAGGTATGGAAGATCATATATTGTGGTATTTCAGGTCATCAGATTTGGACTGAAACAAATGTTTCTCTAAATTCCATATCCCTTATGTGAGTACTGAAGGATTTTTCTCTTATATCTCTGCAGCTCACCTGAACCAACCCTGTTTCTCAGCAGGAATAGAACTGCAGTGTGCAGGGCAGTAGCAGGGAAGCCAGCTGCACACATCTCCTGGACCCCAGAAGGGCATGATCTTGTCACTGAGCAAGAACACTGGGGCAATGGCACGGTGACTGTCAGGAGTACATGCCACTGGGAGGGCCCCGATGTGCCTACTGTGACCTGCTCTGTCTCCCATTTGATTGGCAGCAAGAGTCTGTGCATAGCGCTGCTTCTTGATTAATAAATCTCCCAGTTTTGTTTGAGTTTTCATTCTTTCAGAGGGGTTAGGTTAAGAAGGAAAGAAGTGTGCAGAGACATTTCATTTATTGATGCTCTCTCCAGCATCTGGAGAAAGGATTATAATCGAATCAGCTCATGTGAAAAGCTCACATTGGACTAATCTCCCTGGCTGAGGGAGGGGGAGGGGTGCAGGCAGGATCACCTTGTACAAAATAGTTGACAAAATAAGGTGACTCATGAATGAAAAATCATTGATTAACAACTTGTAAGTGTAATTTTCAAGATGTTAACATGTTTTTCCCCTAATGTTGGTATAACTTATAATTTTGGTTTTACAATGATTTTGGTATAATTTTAGTCATGGTTAATTGAGTGCCTATCTTGTTGAATAAGACGTTGTGGAGAAACAGTGGCTCCCATTCTGTTTGAGTACATAACATTGGTTTCATTTTACTCTTCTCAATATATTTTCTAGCTTCAAGTAGTTCATGTATGGATGGAAAGCAGATGATCCAGAAATCTTCAGCACTGCTCTGAGAAGGTAACATGCTTCCTAATGTAGTGGTTGGCACCGCTAGGATGGAGAGTTGAACTTTATGACAAACATTAGCTGGCGTCCTGGCTGGGGGCCAGGTGATCTGAATGTGGTAATCTGAGTGCTGTGGGAGGCGGGACCTCAATGGCCCAACCTCTAGTTGTTCTCCAAATAAGCCATGTTCTTGCTTGTCTCTGAGCCTTTGTCAGGCTGGAGTGGCAGGAAGAGCATGGATTTAACTGCCTTTCAGGTCTGCATTAAAGTCCTACCTCATTCTTCCTCTAGCTATGTGATTGCAACTTGAACAGGAAATGCAAGGGCTTGAGGACCACAGCAGAGACAGCGAAACCAAAACAGAAGAGACCAGATAAAAAAATGCAGAGTTTAACAAAAACATGCTTCATCCATATAAAAGTTTGTCCCGCCCATGGCTGGTCTCCTCATGTTATAGTAATGCCGTCGCTGACACTCAGCTGTGCTGCAGACTCGAGTTGTGACAGATTCTTTGATCTACTAATCAGCTCTCGCTAGGCCCCTATCAGTCATGGGCACAGTGTGTCAGTTTAAGGGAAGGATGAGGTTCTATGTTGGAAGATGCTTGTAGGATGGAGGGCTTAATTATTACTTTAAAAGATGGACAAAAGAGATCAACTTCTATATTTAATCCTAGTAATTAGATTGAATATACGGAAATAAAATCCATGAGCATAGTTCACAGCTAAACTATATTGAAGTGCTGCGTGTAACTTAATAGGAAGGAAAGGAACCTCATCTAAAGGCTACATTTGCTAATATCACACATTTGCAATAAAATTATTTTTATGGAAAAGTTCTTAAGGAAGGTTGTCCTTTTTTTGTTCATTTTTTGTTTTTGTTTTCTTTGTCTTTTTAAATTTATGTACCACATTACTTCCTCTCTAGAAATACATATTTCTAAGCAGCTCTTATTACTGGGATCATCATTTTTCATTTTGTGTGATGGCTTACCTGGTGAAATTATAGATCTTTTAAAGATCTATGGGTGTCACTGACTTTGTGATTTTTCAAATAAAAAATAAACTCTAAAATGTCCTGGGAGCTCCAGCTGAATGCCATATTATTTACTTTTGATGAAAGAACCATGTCCTTTCCACATTTATTGTTTGAAATAATAGCCACAGAGAAAGACATTTAGTTTTGATGTTACTGATATTTTTGTGCTTTACACAACTTAGGAGGAGACACCCATATCACTATTATTCCTTTTACTTCCCTGAAGTGCATGCAATATGATAAATATAATAGTCTCTTCCACCAAAAAGTTAGATTTAGGACATTGTCTTTGTTGTTTAATTTAAAAGTCTTTTCTTGTTTTGTTGTTTCTAGATATTAAAAATCCTAAATTAATTTCAAAATGCTTTATGATACATATTATTTTCCTAATAATGCATAATGCAAGAGAAAATTTGTCAATCTCTGAATTAGGTTTAATATACTATTTATATTTTGTGAATGTTAATTTGTCATGTAAGTGTAAGATTTGTGGAATGTGATCACCAGCCAAGTTAGTATCTAGTACAACTTCATGTAATATGCTGTGGATAAACTTAACACATGGAGTTCTTTGCCAAGATTTTCTTTTATCGTTCTCCTTTTGTGTGTGTGTGTGTGTGTCCAGTTAACACTTCACTGTCTGCAGTGATAGACACCAGCGCTGTGCTCCACTGCCCTCATACATTGACAAGAGCCGTGCTAACAAGATGGGAAATAATCCTCAGGGATAAGCCTTTGTGCACAAAAGCCTACAGGAGCGACACAAATGAGACCCAGGATACCAACTGTACTGATGACAGAATAACCTGGGCCTCCAGCCCCAGTCAGAATCCTGACCTTCACATTGCTCCAGTGGCCATCACTCATGATGGGAATTACAGGTGTGCGATGGCGACACCTGATGGGAATTTCAATCATGAGTATCACCTGCAAGTGTTAGGTAAGGAACGTCATATCTTATGGTATTTCATGCCACCAGGTTTGTGACTGAAACGAATGTCTCTGTAAATTCCATATCCCTTATGTGAAGACTGAAGCATGTTTCCCTTGCATCTCTGCAGTTGCCCCGGAAGCGAGCCTGTTTCTCAGCAGGAATAGAGCTGCGATGTGCAGGGCAGTAGCGGGGAAGCCAGCTGCACACATCTCCTGGACCCCAGAGGGGGGTGCTTGTGTCACGGAGCAAGAACGCTGGGGCAATGGCACGGTGACTGTCAGGAGTACATGCCACTGGGAGGGCCCCGATGTGACTACTGTGACCTGCTCTGTCTCCCATCTGACTGGCAACAGGAGTCTGTTCATAGAGCTGCTTCCTGGTTAGTAAATCTCCTAGTTTTTTCTTTGAGTTTTTTCATTCTTTCTTAGGAGTTAGAAGGAAAACAGAATGTGCAGAGAAATTTTGTTCAAGGATGCTTTCTCTAGCCTCCACTTTATCTCCCTTTACCCCACAATAAAGAGATATGTTTAAAAGAAAAATATAGGCCGGGCGCTGTGGCTCACACCTGTAATCCTAGCTCTTGGGAGGCCGAGGCGGGCGGATTGCTCGAGGTCAGGAGTTCAAAACCAGCCTGAGCAAGAGCAAGACCCCGTCTCTACTATAAATAGAAAGAAATTAATTGGCCAACTTATATATATATAAAAAATTAGCCGGGCATGGTGGCTCATGCCTGTAGTCCCAGCTACCCGGGAGGCTGAGGCAGAAGGATCACTCGAGCCCAGGAGTTTGAGGTTGCTGTGAGCTAGGCTGACGCCACGGCACTCACTCTAGCCTGGGCAACAAAGCGAGACTCTGTCTCAAAAAAAAAAAAAAAAAAAAGAAAAATATAGCAATTTGTTGTAAAAAGCCTTATTTTAAAATGTGATTTATTCTTAGTTCACTTCTACACGGGCAGTTAATTGGCATGAATAGGATACTTTTAAAAGAATACTTAGGGTTAATTGAAAGATAAAGTGTAATTTGAAACAAATACTTCAGGTTTTATTGGAAGGATAAAGTCGCTCATACATTGCCTTCATGAATTTTTAGTCTGGTAGACTTTTCCCCTCCAGGCTTTTTCTGGTGGAATTTCTTAACTGTCTTACAATAACATCTATGATTCAGGTAATCACTGTCTTGATTATTCATTCTCTATGCTGATCCTGTATTTATTTTTTGATTAAAAAAAATTAAATATTAATTTAATCAATATATCTGTAAAGTGAAATTGTTTTATCAGGTTCTATGAGAATCATCAGTTCTCTCCTGCCTTTTCTATCCCACTACCCCCTATTCATTCTACTCCTAAGAGGCAGGTACTGTCCAATTTACAAGAGTTTTATCTAGTAATTAACTCTATTTTTAAAACAATATGCTCATGTTGTTATTTCTTACTGTATCACACTTTAGACATTATGTACGCACTTCTTATGGTAGATGTGGATTTAAAATTACCATCTTCTTTAACCTCATTGTTTATATACAGTGACATAGAATTTTTTATTAAATTAAATGGCCAGTGTTCACATTACTCTGAATATATAAGTATTATTAAGTGCCAAATCAAGAAATAAACCCATGCTTTCTCTTTTGAATAACTTTTTGTTTTTCTTGGACTTCATAACTCTTGTACTTTTTTTGTTTCCTTAAAAATGTATGTACCTTTTGTGAATTGTCACCTAGCTCACTCACAGAGCTGGTGAAGCCCTTACTAATATTTTCCTCATGGTCAGGTTTATTGTGCAATAAGTCACTTCCGCTTTTTCTTGAATTAATCCCTTTTAAAGTTTTTGGATGCTCTGGGTCTACTCTGTCCTGGTTGGTCTTAGACATGCTGAGCAGTGATTGTCCTGGACGTTCTTTGTGCCTTGATCCTCTGCATGGTTCTGTGCCTGTTTAATCTGAGTTTCTTCTGCCTTCTAGACATTTGTGTGTACAACCTGTTTCCTTCATAAATGAGACTTTTCTTAAGTCTCTGTTAATCCTTGGCTAATGGATTCTTGTCAAAGTGAGTGCGAAAGAGCTGATTGGAAGCTCTACTGTCTGATGTTGGGGCTTGTGAACTAGTTAGCTTCAGTACAGTGAAAAACAGGTACATGATTTTTTAAAATTTAAATTGGGGATTTGTTATGTATCTGAAGGTCTTTTTTCTAGGGCTGTTCAGGGTCTGCAGAAAATAACTCACCAGTCCCTTGCCTTGGAGAGATAAGCCTGACTATCAGTGTGCCTGGAGAGAGGAATGTGTGTGTGTGTGTGTGTGTGTGTGTGTGTGTGTGTGCGCACACGTGTGAGTGTGCATGTGAGCATCTCACTGCTGAGAACTCAGATTTTCCTTTAATACCTCTCTTCAGTCTGGCACTTCACCCGCACCAGCCGTGATGTCTGGGTGCTTGGCTTTGGAGTCTCTCCAGTTCATCTTCTCTAGGTCAAGCTCCCTTTCTTCTGCCAGTTGGGAAAAGTGTGCTGCACAGAGTGGGGCAGGCACTTGGCAACCTGCCTGTTCTCAATACAGACTTTCTAAGAAGCTCCTGACCTTTAGCCCCTCACTTCCTCCCTACCTTACACACACTTTATCTATATTTGATGCTTCCTGCTCTAGAGTCTTTCTGGAATTTTTGAGCACTAAAACTTTGACTTATTCCACTTTTTAAATCATTTGCCATTCTTTCATTCATTTTTCGGTTAAGAACAGGTTGAAATCTTTGATCTGCTCTTGTCTTCATCCCTGTTATCTTTGTCTTTGCACGTCTACCCTTTAAAAAATTTCTTTACTAACACTTTAGTAAGTTACAAGAAGGGAAAAATGAAAACCCATATGTTGAAACAACCATTTTCCAATATCCATTTGTTTCTTTAAAAATGAGTTTACCGCCTGTAATCCTAGCTCTCTGGGAGGCCGAGGCGGGCGGATTGCTCAAGGTCAGGAGTTCAAAACCAGCCTGAGCAAGAGCGAGACCCCGTCTCTACTATAAATAGAAAGAAATTAATTGGCCAACTGATATATATATAAAAAATTAGCCGGGCATGGTGGCACATGCCTGTAGTCCCAGCTATTCGGGAGGCTGAGACAGAAGGATCGCTCGAGCCCAGGAGTTTGAGGTTGCTGTGAGCTAGGCTGACGCCATGGCACTCACTCTAGCCTGGGCAACAAAGCGAGACTCTGTCTCAAAAAAAAAAAAAAAAAAAATGAGTTTAGCAATATTTACTGACAAGAGTAATTGTGCCTTTATGTATGAAATCCCACCATCCAATATTACATTATGGTATCATATCTAGAATCTCTTTCTTGAAAGGATTTTCTCATCCAAACTCCCATGTAGAGCAGATCTCTCTACGTTTTCCTTTCACAGTGGATGTCTATGTTCTGCTCATGCACCTCTAATGAGAGAGTTCATTAGTTTGAATTTCCAAAAGTGTTGCTGTTTTTAACAGTAAAGACAAACTTTATTTTTCCAATAAAATACTGAGAAAGCCAATATTTTAAAACATCTACTGTGCATGGAAGATGGAAAGACCAGGTGCCAGATTGCTCAGTCTGTACCTCACCTCTTTCTCCTGCCCTTGAGCCACATGCACAGAACACCAGGAGCAAGTTTTAAAGCCCTGCCTCCCAGAGGTGGGAATGTCTTTGTTGACTTGTGTGTTTGTCAGCTAGAGCTTTATACTGCTGCCAGCAGCTAATAAACAAAGTTTCTGCCATCGATTCATTTTCCTTTCAATGCCCTGGCAGAAAGGTGACTTCAAGATTTGGGTTATTTTTCCAACTATCTTCTTTACAATTACTCATTTACTATTTCCGAATGTTGGAGTGAGACATACTCTGCTCTGTGGTAACACAGAGATCTAAATTTCACATCTCTTCTATAGGGATTCACTATTCATGAATCCTTAAAGCAACAAAATCCAAGCATAGGGTGATGTCTTGCTGGGAGCTCTAAAGTCTGAATTGAGAAGGCAATTTAATTATAGCAATTCTTAGAATTATTGATAATTAATTAATGATTATTAATTATAATGTTAGTAAACAAATGTTTTAAATAAAATTACAGAAAGGAATTTCTTGTACTGTAAGACATCATTGAACTGTATATATATATATATATGTACAGTTTTTTTATTTTTATATAATTTATTTTTATTTTTAAAGCAGTTTTAACTTCCTTGCAAAATTGAGTGGAAAATATAGAAAGTTCCCATATAACCCGTTCCTCCACCCAAGCATAATCTCTCTAACTGAGTAAGGACATCCTGCAACACAGTGTTACATTGGTTACAGTTGGTGAACCTACACATCATTAGCACCCAAAACCGTAGTTTATGTTAGGCTTCACTCTTGCTGTTTTATTGATATATTCTATGGTTTTGCACAGGTGTAATGACACGTATCCACCCTTATGCTATCACAGAATAGTATCACTGCACTAAAAATCCTCTGTCTTCTTTCTATTCATCCTTTCCTCCCACTCAATTCCTGGCAGCCAGTGATCTGTTTCCCTAGTTTTGCCCTTTCCAGAATGTTATAGGGTTGGAATCATACAGTACTTAGCTTTTTCAGATTGGCTTCTTTCCCTTAGTAAAATGCGTTTATGGTTTCCTCATGTTTTTTCATGGCTTGATAGTTCTTTTGTTTTTAGCATCGAGTAATACTTCATTGTTTGTATGCACCACATTTAAACCCTATGTTTTTGTGTTTAAAGGTACCAAAACATCAGCAAAATTAAATATTCTCTGTATTGTTTTTATCCTCATTATTTTAATTTTGATCATCATGGGACCCTTTTGGTTTTTTTGAAAATCAGTGGCTGCCGGTATTAACCGATGAATGTCTTTTCTTCTTCAGCTTTCTTGGGCTAGAGAGGAGTAAGAAATATGAAATTGACTGATTGGGTAAATTAGGTTGCTAACATCAAATCTCCCATAGTCAAAAAAGCACCCTGAAGGTGTGAGACTTGGACTACTTTGCATGGTGAGAGGGATTTGGCTGGGCTGCTCAGGTGTGCAAGCATGATGAATTATGCCAGTTAGGGCAGGATCTTGGGAGGGATAGTGCACGCTAATTTTTTTTTTTTTTTTGGGAAAATAATTGTACTTCCTTTCATGTACCAAAGAGGAGATGTTACATATATTCTATTGCATGAAGCTCCTATCACATAATTTTACTTTCTTTTCCCAAATCCAGAATTTTCTTATTTAGGTGTATTAACCACAAGCAGTATTATTCCCTCATTTCTGGTAGTTCCTTTCTGATTTATTACAGCTTCTATGACAATTAACCACAGTTGTCAATAGTGTACTGGGTTTTTTGTTTTATTTTTAGTCTAAACAATCATGCTTTCTCCACTCACTCCAACTTATTTTATTTTTCTAGAAAATGTAAATTGAATAAAACAGAAGCTACTCCAGTTGTTGAGGAAGTAAGGTAAGATAAAAAAGAAGATTTGCAAACTTTTAAGCCACATAATCTGAAACCTAGTAACATAATTTGTAATTTGTGTCAATATTAGTGTTTCAGTTGAAAAATTAAAACAATTCTGATTTTATAATGCTAGTATGTGTATTTTATTATCTAACAAGTAGTATTTATTTATCACCCTAGATCCACATTTTCATTTCATGAACTGCATCTTAATGGACATGATGTTGGCCTTCTTTGGACTGTAATGTTGGGAGAAGCTGAATGCATGAAAGCACCTCTAATTCCTGACTTTCCTTTTTCAATACCATCATCATTTCACTCTTCCCCATTTTAAAACATATCCTTCTCCTTAATTTCTTATAAATCTTCAACTCTCTCATTTAAAATTATTTTCATATCACTACATTTATTTCCATTTCTACTTTCACACAGTCATCATCTCACACAGAGACTTAAGTAATCAATAATTTTTTTACATAAAATATTAGAATGAAGCCTTGCTCTTATGTTGATGCAAGTCCAGAGACACAAATATAAGCAATCTTAGTAGATACCAAAGCTATAGGCACCTGTTAGCAACACGTGAGTAGTTTCTATAATGATTTCTGGCCTTTTTGAACTGATTTGATTTCAAATTCTTTCTTAAGATATAATGAAGTCCTATGTCAGCTACTCAGAGAAGAGCAATCCACTCTGTGATACTACAAACAAGGTGAAGATGTCTCAGGCATTACAAAGTTGATGATATGGGCCTTCTTTATACTTTATGAGTTATTGGAATCTAACACCATGAAAAAGGAACCAAGATACATTACAATTACCCTTTTGATTTTCTTACAGTTACAGACTGGAAGATTTGTTTTGGATTTGTTTGTTAAAACCTCTTAGAAGACAAAGACATTCTAATGGATTTGCATGCATATCCTTGTATAATTGGAATTTAAAGTTCCCTGAAGAATTGATGTTATCATTACAAAGAAAACACATGCTCATGACAAAATATTCAAATTGTACAGTACAGTAAATAATGAAAATTGAGTTTCCTAAAGAAATAACAATAAAGAAGGAGCAATCATCAATAGTCTCTTCTGTTTCCTTTTAGAAAATTTTTATGTACATATGATATGTCTATATGACTGTAGTATATGTGTGCACTCATATATATATTTATTTATATATATATATATATATACACACACACACATATACTTTTTAAGAAACCAATGGGAGCATATGGTAATGCTGTTGTATCCTTATAAAAAGCTAATAATATAAGTCTTGGAGATATTCTCATATCAACACAAGCAGTGCTATGCCATTCTTTTTAATGGTTACATAAAATTCCATTGTATGGTTATATTATAATTTAATTAACCACAACCTTAGTAATGGACATTTAGATTGTTTTAAGTTTTGTTTGCAGTATAAACAATACCACATAGAATGTTTGCTGTGGATATATCTCTTTGTATTTGTTTAAGTATATCTGTAAGATTATTTTGAGTGAAATTTCCAGGCAAAGGGTTTGTGCATTTTTATTATTCATAGATATGTCCTATTGTGTCAATTATATTCCCTCCAATATTGTTTGAATGTGCCTTTCCCTATTCTGTTATTTTAATATGTGCAAGATTTCCACTTTCCCAGTTCCTAGTTTTCATTTTTTAATCAACTAGTTAGCTAATGTGATATGATTATAAGAATCATATTATTTAATAAAAATGAATTCATATTTGTAATGCTTGCAAGAGAGTGAATGCATGTGTGAGGATGATTGCTTCTTCTGAAATCATTATATCCCTATAGATGTGTTGGTACTTAATGCCTAACATTTCTGAAGATGTGATAAATTGCAGTTGTGTATTTTTGTAACTTATATTCTGTTGTGATGTACTTACCAAATAATAAATGTCTATGGACTATATAAGTAGCAAAATATTCACTGTGGACAACTTGGGATAGCTGTAAAATATGACCTACATGCTAAGAGAATGGCTATGGGATGACATGACCCTCTCCTCCATTTTTCTATGGAGTAAAATATTGGGAATGCATATATTAATCATTTTTTAATATTAAAAATATTTTTAATTATGAAAAATTATGGAAAAAATAAGTCTTTTAATTCCATAGCAGGAAAGACATTAAAAGTTTTTTCATCATGATAGAAATTTAAACCAAATTCATTCATTCTTTAGTCAGGCTATCTGAGATATTTGAGACAGCTATTTTGTCTTACTAATATATTTTTCTCCCTTCAGACATTTTAGGTACCCTAGATTTTATCCTTAAAAGGACATTGAATGTAAAACTATTTGAATGTAAAACTAATATAATGGCACTTGGCACATGCCATTTTGATCAAACCTTTTTTTACGGGGCCAAAAAACCTAATCTATTAAGTTTCTGCATAGAAATATTATCAAATAGTGTCTACAATAGACATTGTGACCCTGTACTTGAACTTTTATTAATTCTTTATCCATCCGTGGTTGGGATAAGGCTCATAGTTAGTTAGGTCCAAGACTACACTATCTGTGTAAATATTACTGAAAGTCAAAATAAAGCAAAACTATCCTTACATCTTAATTTGATAATGTCAAAACAGGAAACTTGATAGTGTCAAATGACACTATAGTAAATAAAGAATTCAAGACAGCTAATGAATGTTAGATATTATGGTACTGGAAATAATTATATGAAACTGTCCAATTATGGGAATACAACATGGTTGAACATTGCAATTATGTGGGGATTTTTAAAAAATCATACAGATTTCCCAAATCCACTCTGGACCTGCCGAATCAGAAAATGTGGAGTTTGGACCAGATGTGTCAGTTTGGTTGTCCAGGGTGCAGAGGCTGAGATGGAGTGAGGAGTGATAAAGGTTAATGGAGGGAGGGAAGCAACATCTGTGAAAGACCAAAGGGGGAGCCAGCAGGATAGAAGAGGGAAAAACCCTTAGGTCAGGGTGCTGATCTGAACAAAACCTGTAAAAGGAAAGAGGGAAGAACCTCAGATCATCATATTATTACAGAACTTTGCAAGTCTTGGCCAAATCAATGGAGGAGCCCTGGAGCAAAGACTGCTTCTAAGTAGAGTCTTTCATGTGAAGAAATGATCAAACTCTGATACCCCTTCTTGATTAGTCATTGGTGGGGGACTGCCTGCGAAGAGCGCTGCCTCAGCTCAAAAGCTGAAATGGATCCTGAAGGTGTTGACCACTGAGATCATTGGCTAACTACACTCCTTGCAGCTGAGTGGTGAGTTTTTGTTTTATGGGAAACATGACCAGCACACCTACATGGTTGTGGTATGTTATCATCTGTCTCTTTATTTTTGACTTTTCTGTGACATTTTCTTTGAGGCATACCTTTAAAAAGAAACTATAGGTTTTTAGTTAAAAAAAAAAAAACTGTAGCTTTTTTATAAAGAAGATATACCTGGTTCTATTAACTCATTTGAGAATTTTATCTTTGTTAAAAGAGTTTAAACCACATACATTTCTTATATCATGCATATATTTGATCATAGTTTTACAGTCTTATACGCCTCATTTACTATGCTTTCTCCCACTTCTTTTTATTTTTTCATTTACTTAGCTTTGCTAGTTTGGTTAATTCTCTCTTGCTCTCTTTCTCAACACTTCTAGTAATTTGAAAGTTACCCATTGTAATATATATCTATCAATATTAGTGGTTATGCTTCATTTATTTACATCTAAAAACAGCTTTGTTGAGGTATAATTGGTACATTTAAAGTATATTAAATTGTGTGCATATTTACAATGTACACCTTGGTAAGTTTTAACATAGTTTTATACCAGTGAAACTATCAGCATAATCAAGATAATGAACTTGTCCATCACCCCAAAAAAGTTTGCTTATGCTTCTTTGTAGCCCTATGCCCAAACTTGTCTTGTTCCCCCATCCCCTACTTCCTAGGCAACCACTGATCTGCTTTCTGTACCTATGTATTGGTTTGCATTTTCTAGAATTTTTGTATCAATGAATCATGCAATATGTACTCTTTTTTTCGGTCTGGCTTTTTTCACTCATTATAGTTATTTTATTTTATTTTTGAGACAGAGTCTCACTTTGTTGCTCATGCTGGAGTGAGTGTCATGGCATCAACCTAGCTCACAGCAACCTCAAACTCCCGGGCTCAAGTGATCCTCCTGTCTCATCCTCCCAAATAGCTGAGACTACAGGCACGAGCCACCATGCTTGGCTAATTTTTTGTTTCTATTGTTAGTGGACTGGCTAACTTTTTATTTTTAGTAGAGACAGGGTCTTACTCTTGCTGGTCTGGAACTCCTGAGCTTAAGCAATTCTCCTGCCTCAGCCTCCCAGAGTGCTAGGATTACAGGCGTGAGCCATCATGCCCGGCTGTCAATTTTTTTAATGGACTGTGCTTTGGTATTGCATCTGAGAAATTTTTCCCTAAGCCAAGCTCACAAAACTTTTATCTCATTTTTTATTCTAGAAGTTTTATAGTTTTAGAGTATACACTTTGGTCTATGATCCATTTGGAAGTAATTTTTGTATATAATGTGAGATATGTATTGGAGTATTTTTCTGCATGTGAGTATCTATATGTATACTCCAGCACTACTATATTGCCTTTTAATCTTTGCTGAAAATCATTTGTGCCTATATTTATGGGTCTATTTATGGACTCTATGCTTTGTTTTATTAAACTGTCTATTTTTGTGACAATATCGCACTGTCTTGTAGCTTTATACATCTTGAAATCAGGTAGTGCTATCCCTCCAACTTTATGTTTCTTCAAAATAGTTTTGGCTATACTAGGTACTCTGCATTTCCACATGGATTTTAGAATCAGTTTGTCAGTTTCTACAAAAATGTCTGATTGGATTGTCTTGAAGCATATATTAATTTGAGGAGACTTGATATCTTAGCAATATTGAATCTTCCAATCCATGAGCATAATAGATCTCTCATGTATTTAGGCCTTTAATTTCTCTCTGTAATGTTTTATACTTTTCTGCATATAGCTCTTGTACATCTTTTGTGAGATTTATCCCGAAATACTGTATTTCATGCTCTTTGATGCTATTGCAAATGCTATTTTTTTTTAAATTTCAATTTCTAGTTTTTCCTTTACAGTATATAACAATACAGTTGAGTTTTGTATATTGACCTTATATCCTATAACTTTGCTAAATGTACTTATTGGCTCTACTATTAATAGTTTGTGGGTTTTTTTTTTAAGACTTTCAGATTTTCTACATAGATGATCATGATTCTATGAATGAAGACAGTTTCAATTTTTCCTTTACAAGTTGGATGACTTTTCTTTGTTTTACTTACCTATTGCACTGGCTAAAATCTCTAGTAGAAGGTTGACCAGAAATAATGAAAGTGGATATATGATATTGGTTGTTTTCTGTTTGTTTTTTTGTAGATGTTCTTTATTGGGTTGATGAGGTTTATTCTTATTTGTAGGTTTTTTTTTGACAACTTTTAACAAGAATGGATGCTAGATTTTTGTCAAAGCTTTTCTTGTATCCATTAAGATAATCATTTTTTCTCTGTTAGTTTCTTAATATGGTGATTTTTTTTTTTTTTTTTTGAGACAGAGTCTCACTTTGTTGCCCAGGCTAGAGTGAGTGCTGTGGCGTCAGCCTGGCTCACAGTAACCTCAATCTCCAGGGCTCATCGATCCTACTGCCTCAGCCTCCCGAGTAGCTGGGACTACAGGCATGCGCCACCATGCCCGGCTAATTTTTTGTATATATATATTTTTAGTTGGTCAATTAATTTATTTCTATTTTTGGTAGAGACGGGGTCTCGCTCAGGCTGGTTTCGAACTCCTGACCTTGAGCAATCTGCCCGCCTCAGCCTCCCAAAGTGCTAGGATTACAGGCGTGAGCCACCACGCCCGGCCTATATGGTGATTTTTTAATGTTCTTTTTTCTCTATGTTTCATTTTGGATAGCTTCTATTGTTATCAAGTTCAATACTTTTTTTCTTCTGCAATGTATAATCTGCTGTTAATTTCATTTAGTGCAGTTTCCACCTTATATACTGTAGTTTTTCTCCTCATTACAGATTATATTTTCTGGTTTCTCTGGTGGCTAAATTTTTTATTACATAAATATATGTACATAAATTGATCATTTTAACCATATTAGGTGTACTAAGTTTAGTGGCATTATGTAAATTCTCATTATTGTATAACCATCACTACCATCCATCTCAAGAATGTTTTCATCTTTTTAAATTGAAACTCTCTCTGTTAAACAATAACATCTCTGATAAAACAGAGAAATCTTTGTAGCATGATGACTCAGGGTCAGCCCAAATTGCCACAAAGTAGGTGTCTTCTTTTAGGAGTTTTATGTTTTGCTTATAGACTATTTTGAATAGCAGTTCCATTTAGGGCAGATCAGTGGAGGTCAAATGAAATTGACAGTTAATGAACATTGAGTCACAGAATTTTAGAGTGAGAATGGGCTTCACAGGACATCTGATCTAGCCTTGTATATAACTGTCTCCATCTAAATTCCCCTTAACATCATCCCTGGGAGATTATTTGCCAGCCTTAGTTTGTACACAATAGTATAATAAAAGGAGGCCACTATTTTAATTATTGAAGTAACATGTGCTTAAAACAAAATATTCAGAAATATAAGAATAAAAAATGCCAATCCCAATTATTGCACTGCATCCCAATTATAGCAAGGTACTATAATTTTGCCATATGCTTTCCCATTTTTCCAAGTATGTTTTTATTTATTTTTGATCACTTAATGTATAACATTTTGCATCTGCTATCTTTTCCTTATTAATGTATTAGCATGTCTCCATGTTTTTATCAGATCTTCATAGATAGTAATTTAATTTTTGCATATGATGACATCGTGAAGAAATAATCTATACTACTCCTTCCTTACTTTGATACTACTTCATTCTTTCTTAAATGTGCTTAAGTCAGACTTTTGCCCTCACCATTCTGCTAAAATTGCTCTTATTAAGGCCACCAATTGTGACCATTACAATGCTAAATCCAATGGTCACATGGCTCCTGGAATGGCACAGTACTTCTATTTCCATGTTTTGTGTTTTGCATTGAATTCTCTGTGTATGTAGTGCAGACAGATAATGGATTTTTCTTTTCCATGTGTGTAGCTTTGTTATGTTATCTTTTATCTTCTCAGAAGTCTCTATATTTGGATCACAAGTATATGGTGTATAATCTCTTAAACTTTTTGTGAAAACTCATTAAAGCTCCCAAGTTTTGGTTGTTTCTTCCAGGTGGGGCTAAGCTTGCTTGAGCTGCCAGTTTTCCCTAAAAACTTAAGTAAATCGATTTTATGAGCAACCCCTGTCTTGTGTGTGAATGTAAACATACAATCACATAGAGAGGAATGGAAATGGGTGATGAGCAGCCTAATTCCTATTATGATATTTTCAACCTTATTATCATGGTTCTGTGTTAGGAGCATTTTTCTTTAGCTTACTTTATTATAAGAATACAGTATATAATTAACACATATAACATGCAAAATATGTGTTAATCAACTGTTTATGTTATCAGTAAGGCCTCTGGTCAACATTAGGCTATTAGTAGTTAAGTTTTGGGGGCTCAAAAGTTACATACAGATTTTGGACCACTACATTGTTCAAGGGTCACTATGTAAAAAAAGAAGTGAGGGGAAGGGGCAAGATGGCTGATTAGAGACATCGGTCCCTAGATTGTCCTAAACAGAAGAGTAAATTTCAGGTGAAAAAGCATAGCCTGTTAGAGACTAAGACCCTCCACATTCTAACGACTTGTCCTACCCACGGGCCTCGCCCTGGAAAATAGCCCTCCAGCTATAGTTCCGAGAAGAATGCATTCCATGACATGCTTGCTCCAGAGCATGCTACCTGCAATTGTTCCCGACCCCCTGCCAGGTTGGGGTTGAGTGATCAATCACAAACAGCTCCCGGTGCCATTGGGATGCTGATTGGGGCTGATTGGCCCACACCCAAGCCTCATCATCCCCCTACTCTATTGTTCTGTTTCTACTTCCTTGTTTCTGTATATAAAACCCACTAAAAATCCAAGTAAAGTAGACCTTGACAACCATTTTCTTGGTCTAGTTCCTTTCTCTCGCCCATCTCTTTCAGGCACGGTCCCCCTCGCCCCCCCCCCCCCCCCCAGTAACAGAAGGTCCCTCGGGCCGGGACAAGAGCCTAGGTGAAAAACTGAGGGAAATGTGCCAGAACCTACCCATACTGGAGATCCCCTGGGAAGCAATTGTGGGGCAGAATAAGAAAGAGCAAGATTTTGGCAGAGACCCACCCCCGAGGGAATTAGAGCCCAGCCGAAAGGGTACGTGGGAATGTTTACTTTTCCTCCCCTCATACCTGTGACAATCTGCCAGCTTTCAATCTGTTGGATTGAAAAGCAAATATTAAAAAGCAAATATTAAAAAAAATATTTAAAAAACAAAAATAAAAGGGACTTAATTAAGCCAAAAATTTCTGCACAGCAAAAGAAATAATCAACAGATTAAATAGACAATCTATAGAATGGGAGAAAAGATTCACAAACTATACATCTGAGAAAAGACTAATATCCACTATCCGCAAAGATCTCAAACAAACCATCAAGAAAAAAAAGAACCCTAAAAGCAAATCACACTACTAAAAAGCAGACAAAAGATATGAACAGATATTGTTTCAAAAGAAGATATACAAATGGCCATCAAACATATGAAGAAATGCTCAATGTCACTAATCATCAGGGAAATGCAAATTTTCTACAAATTAAAAAAGACCACAATGAGATACCACACTATCAGGGTCAGAATGGACATTATTAAAAAGTCTAAAACAATAGCTGTTGGCACGGATGCGGTAAGAAGCGGTTGCTTTTATACTGCTGGTGGGAAGGTAAATTAGCACAACCTCTATGGAAAAAAGTATGGAGATTCCTCAAAGAACTCAAAGAAGCCATGTCGTTTTACTTTTAGAAACATACAAGTGAGTCCAATATGGGAATTTTCATAATAGTTCATACATATCTCAGCCAACATTAAAAGCTAACCAACTCCTCAGCTATTTGTAGTTTACCCCAATGCTTCTTGAAAAGACAGTAGGTAAAAAAGAAAAGGATAGATAATCTTTCTTATGCAAACTTTTTTCTTATATTTTTGTCTTTCTTTCCTTTTTGACTTTAGTAGCATCCTCCACACATTTGTGTGCCTGATTGGAAAGAAAGCTGGAGCACCCAGAGAGTTTAGCCTTTCAATTTCTGTGTATTGATTTGCAGATTATGTAATGCTGGGAGAATAGAGAAGGGACAGACCATGCAACCTAAAGCATTGAAAATTCCAGTGGCTGGGCTTCTGCTTCAGAGGAATATCAGTGGCTTAGGGTTAAACGGCTATTTTATTTAAATACTTGCTATACACTCTGAAAACACACTGGCAGGTGCTCCTCTCCTTGGCAATTCATTGATTATCCACAGTTCTATAATGTTTAACTGAAGAATTGGCTAATGTTTTGATCCTCCAGTGCAAATGTTCTTTTTGCTTGGGGGTGGGTTTGGGGTTTTTGTTTTGTTTCGTTTTGTTTGTTTTTTATTCCTGAAGCTTACTAGATATGAATGGCTAATATCCTATTGATCTGCTTATGGTAATGGTGAATGCTTTAAGAAAAAAAAGTATAATTTGCTAAGAGTAATTCATGATCTGTTTATGTGATAACTCCTGTTTGTTACAATTTTTTAAAAGCTATTTTTGTTAATGTAAATATTTCAGAGCAAATTTTTAAAAATTTATTGCAATAAATACAGACGTTATACCAAAAAAAAGCCTCAATATTTTATCATTCCATGGAAGGAGAATTTTTGAAAGAAAGCATTGCCTCCTACCAGATTTAGACAGTGAATTAGACCAGTATTGTGAAAATGCATACAATTAATGTCACCAGGACTTAATAAGCAGCTGTTTGCTAATGTGCTTCCTTTCAGAGGGTTGGACCTTTAAATTCCTGCAAAAGGTAAATTGCATTAAAAAAAAAATTAGTGTTCTTTTGCTAGGCTGAAATTTGCTAAATGCCTTAATTTCTTTTCAAAGTGATATTTCTTTGTGTGATATTTCTGATTTTTCAGAATATTTGCAATAAGAGTCTAGATGTAAAAAAAACCAAACTACAATTAAGAGCTCTTGTCTTAGCAAGATCTGGGAAACCAACATGATGAAAGTACCTATTTTTAAGCAATAATTCTCCAGAAGTTAATATCTAACATCTAGTGTTGCCAAACAGTATCCCTGTGCTCTTTTATATCATTCAAAATGGAATACATATAATTATGTAACTACCAATTGTTCAAATACATGAGAGAGCAAATCATGTAAGAAAATTCAGAATATCTGTCTGTTTCATAGCCATACAGATACTGGACATTCAGAAACATTGGGAACTAAATTTAGAATTGGCAAAAGTGTAGAAGACAGGTAACAAAACAGACGACATTCCAGGAGCTAGCTATTTGAGATGTTCCTCCAAAGTACCTGATGGTGATAAGGAAAACCCCCATCTATTACCTGGTGCATCAGCCACCTGAGACCCCCACTCCTTGGAAGACCCTCATCAACATAATACCAACCTATTACCTGGCACATCAACTAACCTATTGCCTGGCACATTAGCCACCTGAGACCCCACCCCTTGGACCACCCCAACCTAATAAAAGTGGGAAAAATCAGGTAGACAGGGCTCAGAATTTGGTGGTGAGACCCCTCTGAGGCTCCCGGTGAATAAGCCTTGATTTTCCTATTCTCCGTGTGCTGCTGGGTTTGTCCTCGGAACCACCGCTGTAACATTTGCTGTAACAGTGGAAGTCTTGAACTTGGAAATTAGGTTCTACTCCTTGGACATCCCTGGATCATAGGCTCTTGCTGCTCCCTGTTCCATATGCTCGCAGTCTCAGCTATTTGGAAGCCACCAGGAATGCTTTCTAATTATCATTTGCAACTAGAACTGTAATCAGAAAGAAATTCTGTATGTTTACATAAATTGATTCTGTGCCATTTTATATAACAGGTCCTATTTTACAAATAAATTTTGTTTTACTAAAAAATAAAAAATAAAAAAAAGTAGAACTACCATTTGATGCAGCAATCCTACTCCTGGATATCTGTCTAAAGGAAATCAAGTTATTAAAAAGACACACGCATTCATATGTTTATCACAGCACAGTTCACAATTACAAAGATATAGAGTCAGCCTAAGTGCCCATCAACTGATGAGTGGGTAGAGAAAATGTGGTATATATATCTCATAGAGTACTACTCAGCCACAAAAAGGAATGAAATAATGTCTTTCACAGCAACTTGGTGGAAGTGGAAGCCATTATCCTAAGTGAAGTATCTCAGGAATGGAAAAACAAATTCCATTTGTACTGACTTATAAGTAGGAAACTAAATAATATGGGTATATATGGTCATACAGAGTGGTATAGTGGACTTGGAAGACTTAGAAGGGGGGAGGTGGCAGGGGAATGAAGGATCAAAAACTACCTGTTGGGAACAATGTACACTATTCAGGTGAAGGGTACACTGAAAGCCCTGGCCTCACCACTATATAATTCATCCATGTTGCACAAACCCACTTACATGCCCTAAATCTATTGAAATTTAAAAAGAAATTATGAATAGTTCAGATTCCTGGGCTATATTTAATTTCAATTAGCTACAGATGTTTTGAACTAAAAGTGACATTAACATATTAGCTAAAGTTAAGCAACTGAGTTTAGGAGAACCAATTAATTAAATGGAAATAAATCCCTGTAAAATCAACATGTGTACAAAAACTACAAATGTTTGCTGCTTTGTAAATTAATCATGTTCATTTATACTCTAAATTAATTGTAGCTATAAATGAGATATTTGGCTTCAATTTCTTTTGCTATTATCTAATTTTTTAATGTTAAAAATTGATTTCCTTTTTTTTTTCAATTTCCTGATATCTTAGGGTTGAAACTATCTTACATGTGCATTTTACTATAGAATATTGCTTTACCAAGTTCAATTTGATGGTCAGGAATAGATCAATCAATGATTCACTTCTATCTCTTTAAAAAATAATCTCTTTTAATACTAGGCCAGTGGTTATGATACTACAAATTAAATATGTTATAATTGTGTCTCAAGTTACAACATAGTAGTGACTAATAGAACACTTGAGGGATTTAGTAATTTCTTTCTCAAATATATTGTTGCAATTTCTAATCTTTATATTGTTGTCTGAAAATGAGAACTTTATAATTCATTTCTAAAAGTTACTAAAGATATTAACACTAAAAAAAAAAGTGAGCTCCTGTTGAGCGGTATTTTCTGGTTTACCATAACAATGTGTAAGGCATTTAGCAAACTTAGAAAAATAAAGCATGCCAAGTAGAGAAAGCAAATCTGCAGAAATGACTATTCCCATGCGTTTGGACTATTGCCTTATACATATTGAGGAAAAAAGAGATGTCTTTATAAGATTAAACACTAATCTCTAAAGGAGTTCTCTAAGTAAAAATAAAGAAAAAAAAAGATTATGCACAATGTTAAGAGTTTGATGTAACCGTAGATTTTAAATACTGTATTTTCAGTGTGGTACAGTGTGTCCTTTGACTCTATGCCATGAAAGATAAGAAATTTTAACAACTCTACACTTCTTCAAACTGCTTTTTTTCCTACTTCATGATTTTTTAGTTATATATCATTTTTACATTGTAAGTGTTTAAAGCATTTGCATTCTGTTTTTTAGTTGTAACTCTTTCAAGTGTTAGGTCTTAACTACTTATATAAATGTCCAAACATAGTTTCTTATCTTGATTTATTTCTTGCTTGATAGAACATCACCATCTAGTACCTCTATGTTTCACAATAGAAGAAGTGTTAAAAGAATGAGAGTTTGTATCTGTTTTTTAATTCTTCTGTCCTTTTTTGGTACAGATCTACAGGCAAGATGAAATAAAACCCATCATAGCTCTCTCTAGCCCAGAAAGTCTATTTCTCTTTGTGATCCTATTCATTGAATGTGTGGTGGGGTCTGTTATTCGACAATATAATCATGGAGTAATTAGCCCACCTCAGACATAAAGCAAAACAACTGTGACTTATTATCAAAACTATTTGTGTTACAGAAAGCTCAGCCGCTTGTCCATGAGGCAGAATCAGAAGAATGAGGACAAGAGGTTTGAGGAGGAAGGAAAGAGAAGTTTATTTTGTCGACAAAGGAGGAAACATGGCATATCAAAATCCCAAATTTCTTAAACTTAGGCAGAAATGCAGAGCTTTCAAAGGGAGCATTCTCAGCTTCAGGCAATTACTGTGGTTAACTATTGTAATTCTCCTGGTCTCTGCCAAAGACAAAGCCTGTGAACTCTGCCAGCTGCCCACCTGGGGTGCAGGCACCACCTGGGAGTTTTAACAAGAAGCTTAAGCCCCCTCAGGGATGCAGGCCAGAAAGCTGTTCCCAAAAAGAGTGGGGGAAGTTTTAAGGAGACAATCTCTTTGCCATTTTTTTTTCAGGCCATTCTCTCTGTTGTATATTCCCCACTCTCAATAGTTCCTTCCATATCTGTGGGAGGAGGGGAGACTACTCTGTCACATTTGCAGACTACTGATTAAACAATATATTCTAAAATGTTACCGCAGATATAGAAGCTGTAGCATTCAAACCACCTTCCTTGTGGTTCAGATGAGAAATAAATAAACATCAGAGTATTCTAAGCTATCATGCTTAAGACAACCACAGCTGACCACACTGTGAGAACCTAGTATCTAGTTCGTGTGTATAGGTTATGTTTCTATTTGTGCAATTAATGCTATTAGATGAAATGTTTGTATTGTGGTGGAAATGTCTATGATAACATCAGCCTGAATAGGAAATTCATGTGGGTGACTAGTTCAGTGTTAAATATGCACTTTAGAGAGACAGGTGGAGGAGAAGCGGGGAGATGCACTGCCCTGAGCAGTGGGGGTGGCGAGCGAGCTGGCTGCACGGGGATGGAGTGCTCGGACGCCCTGGCATGTTCGAGCAGAAGCCTGTGAAACTATATTTGGTGAAAGGCTGTAAAATCTCGAAAAGTGGTTTTGTAAGTAAACAGATTTTGCCATATAGGAACTAGGTTATCTGTAATGCAAATAAAAGAGTCTAACTTTTGAGAAGAACAAATGCAAAAAAATGATTGGGGCTTTGGCATAGAAATTCTCAACAACCATTTAAAAGCAAATATAGTCAGTGGCACCAATGAAAATGGTGGAGTAGGGAACTCCAAAACCCTTTTATTCCGCTGAAACTATGATTAAACTTGCAAAAATTATCAGAATGAACTTTTTTTGAACTCTGAAATCTAATATGAAGAAAAACCATACTACCCCAAGGGAATACTCAATGAAGAGAGAAACTGCTGCTAAACTTCAGCAAGAGAGTGATACAGTGTTTTGACACTCCCCAGCGGGACAGTGGCTATGGGGGACAGTCTCCCACACCCCTACTGTGGTTTGCTGATGCCAGAGGGGGCCATGCAGATATAGTTCTCAAAGAATTGTGGTTGTGTGTTTTGACTTGTCTAGTGACTCTCTGAGGGATTGGCTCAGGAGCTGGCCTTTGTTTCTTCCATTTTGGAACTTCTCAAGGCAGGTGGCAATTCTCAAACACCATAAGACAAATGCACTGGTGGCAGCTGCCCTGGGTGATAGAAAAAAGATGGGGCAAGCAGCAGACAGACCAAAATGTCTGGGAAGGAAGAGGCTGAGCAAAGAGATACAAGCGGTATTAAGGACTTTGAAAAACTCCTTATATATGTATATGAGTAAATTTAAAAGGCCATCCACATCACATGCCCAGAGAAAAGATCTGAGAAGACCCTAGGCTCTCCACCTGTAGCTGACATTTAGGCTCTGTGCAAATAAAAAGTGAAGGCTAAGGCAGAGCTGTAAACTACCTGAGCATTGAAAGTATGTCCTAACACACACACTGAGCCCATCTGCAAAGACTAGGAGACGTTTTCTTTTGGATACAGGTATTTAAAGACATAACTGTCAAATCAACAGCTGATCAATAGGCTAATGTAACAGAGACTTTAGTGGCGACACATGACAAAGAACACACTTTACAAATTAGTTTGGTAGTCCCTAGAAAAACAAAATGAATCATAACAAGTAGCAACAAAAAACCCTGGGGAGAGGGGAGAATCTAATTTCTAGAGTTGATGCATATAATATTCAAAATGTTCAGTTTTCAATAATTAAAAGAATTATGAGGCATGCAAAGAAATGAGAAAGTATGGCCCATGCACAGGACAAAAAAAGAAAATAGAAACTGTCTCTAAGAAAATATAGACATTTTCCTATTAGTCAAAGGCTTTAAATCAAGTATTATTTTAAATATGCTCAATTTTTTTGTGTGTGCAAAAAATATTTGGCCTTCATGGCTTCTGGTGAGTAATTGGCTGTTAATCTTATACACAATGAATCATTCTTGTTGTTCTTAAGATTCTGTTTTTGGCTTTTAACAGTTTGATTATAATGTATGTGTGGATCTCTATAAGTTTATCCTACTTAGGGTTCATTGAGCTACTTGGATGTATAGATTAATGACTTTTATTAAATTTGGGAAGTTTTCAACTATTATTTCATTAATTTTTTGCTGCTTCTTTCTCTCCTCTCCGTCTTTGACCTTTTGCACATGTAGCCATATACAAAGTACTAAAGAAAACCAGAAAAACACAACCTTACAAAATAGAGAATATCCACAAAGAGATAAAAAAGTAAAAAAATGAGCCAGTTAGAAATTCTTGAGCTGTGAAATACAATAATTGAAATAGCAAATTTACTAGAGGGGTCCAATAACAAATTTGAATGGTCAGGAGGAAGAAATAGGGAACTTGAAGATAGGTCAATTGAGATTATCCAAGTCTGAGAACCAAAAAGAAAAAAGATGAAGTAGAATGAATAGAACCTAAGAGGCTTCTGCAACACCATCAGGTACACAGTTATGCATAGTGGGAGTCCTAGAAACTCAATGAACCCCAAGTAGGATCAACTCAGAGACCCACACTGAGATATATTATAATTAAAATATCAAAGCCAAAGAAAGAGAGAAGCTTGAGAGGAGCAATAAGAAGTGATTTATCATGTGTACAAGGGACCCTAAATAAGATTGCCAGCTAATTAATTACTCATCAGAAGCCATGGAGGCCAGAAGGCAGTGGGATGACATATTTAGAATGCTAAAAGAAAAAAAAATGGTAAGACAATAATTCCATGTCTGGCAAAACTATCCTTCAAAAAAGGAGACATCAAGGCATTCCCAGATAAACAAAAGCTGAGGGAGTTTATTCCCATAGAGCTTCTCTATAAGAAATGTTGAAGGAAATCCTTTAGATTAAAATAAAAGGACACTAGACAGTAACTCACAGCAATATAAAGAAATAACAAACAACAGTAAAGATCGATATGTAAGTAAATATGAAAGCCAATGTTATTTTATTTTTGGTTTGTAATTTTTCCTATATGATTTAAAAGACAAATGCATAAGACAAAACTATAAGTCTGTGTTAAATAGCAACATTATTCACAATAGCCAAAGTGGGAAACAACCCCCAAATCCATCAGCTGATAAATGTATAAGTAAAATGTGGCATATCCATAGAGTTAAGTATTATTCATAAAAAGGCATGAAATACTGATACATGATGCAATATGACTGAATCTTTTAAAAATTATGTTACATGAAAGAAGCCAGATACTAACAGCCACTTATTCTATGATTCCATCTATGTGAAATACCCAGAATAGGCAAATCCATAGAGATAGAAAGAAAATTTGTGTTTGCCAGAGATTGAGGTGGCAGAAAGTGGGGGCGGGGGGCGGGGGGTGACTGTTTAATAGGCACAGGATTTCTTTTCAGTGTGATGAAAATTTTCTAGAATTTTATAATGTTGATGGTTGCACAACATTGTGAATGTACTAAATGTCGATCAATTGCACACCTTAAAATGGTTAAAATGGTAAAGTTTATGTTATGTGTATGTGTATTTATTGCAGCAAAAAATATACCTTAGTTACTTGTCACTTCTAGGGGGGGAACTCTTTAGAACACTTAAAAATTATGTGGAATGGAATTTTAAAAAAATTTTCAAAATAAACTTTTGATTTTGGAATGGTTGTAGAGACATAGGTAGTTGTAACAACATAGAGAGATCCTGTGTGCCCTCTACTCAGTTTCCTTCAGTGCTAACATCTTTCAAAACTATAGTACAAACACAACCAAGATACTGACATTGGTACAGTTAATATGCCAAACATTTCCATCATGTCATCTGCAAATAGGGACAATTTTATTTTTTTATTCCCACTGGTATGTCTTTATTTCTCTTTCTTGCCTTATTGCACCAGCTACGACTTTCAACACTATGTTGAATAAGAGTTGTGAGAGCTGACATCCTTGCTTTGTTCACTACCTTAGGGGAAAATATTCAGTTTTTCACCATTAAATACAATGTTAGCTACAGTTTTTTACAGATTCTCTTTATCAGTTTGGGGAAGTTCCCTCTTTATTCCTACTTCCGAGAGTTTTCATCATGAATTGGTATTATGGACAGATTTGTGTCCCTTCAAAATTCATATGTTGTAGGTCTAATTCTCAGCCTGACCATTTTGGAAGATAGAGCTTTTAAGGAGATAATTAAGGTTAATTGAGGTCAGAAGGGTGAGGTTCTAATCCCACAGGACTGGCGTCCTTATAGGAAAAGGAAGAGGCATTTGAGATCCTCCTCTCTGCACACTCTCCATACAGAGGAAGGTCCATCCGCAAGCCAGGAAGGGAAGCTTCACCAGGAACCAATCCTGCTGGCACCTTGGTCTCAGACTTCTAGCTTCTAGAACAGTGAGAAATAAATTTCTGTTGTTTAAGCCACCGGGTCTGTGGTATTTTATGGCAGCTTGAGCAGAATAAGACAATCGATGTTGAATTTTGTCAAATGCTTTTTCTGTGATTGATACATGCACTTTAGTTACTTGTTATGTTTGAGAGAGAAAAGAAACTAACAAATGACAGAGAATAAAATTGTCATCTTTTTTCTATGTTGTTACCAAAATTATGTAGCAGCTCATTTAAGTTCTATTGTAAAATCTGGGTGAATAATTCAGCAGAATTAAAAATTTATGTTTATTTTGATGGCTGCATTGTATCTCTATCATTTAGAATTATATGATGAAAAAATAGTTCAGAATAATTTTTGACAACATTCTCAAGGGCTGAGAAAGAATTAAACAATTTTTGATTTGAAAAAATATATTATTGAAAACTTTTCGAGCATCGTGATGACCATATGATAAAACTATGCTCTAGAATGGTGATGACCAATGTGTTAGCCACTAGCCACAAGGGCTGTTGACCCCTTAAATAGGCTAATCTGAACCGAGATGTGACATGTGGAGAATTGAAATGGGAAATGTGGTGAGGATGTGGTGCAACCTGCCTTTTGCAACTGATGAGAATGACAAATAGTACTCCTAGTTTGGAAGTATATTAGTTTGCTAGGGCTGCCTTAATGCAGTAACACCAAACTAAATGGCTTAAACAATGGATATTTATTTTTTTCCTGTTCTGGAGGCTAGAAGTCCAAGATCAAGGTGTTAGCCGAGTTGGTTCATTCTGAGGACTGTGTAATATGGTGGTGGTTGTTGTTTTATTGATTAAATATAATTTCTAACAATGTAACTGTTGAACCTGCCACTTTGAACCCTGGAATGCACCAAGATATTATTGTCATACACACAAAAAAATATAACTAATGCTTTGAACATACTTTAACTCAATGAATATATTGTTAGAGATCCTGGAAATTGCAGATCTGTTTTCTTGACTAATTCATGCAATAGGGAACTTGGCTATTGTTGGGTTGGCCTACAAGGACTTCTTGTATTCCTACTTGTATTTCTCCTTTTTACTCTTATAATAAAATGTTTTCTACATTTTTCAGGGCAATGTATGCACAACTTGCTAAAAGTCTCCTCTACGATTTGGACCACCCAAATAATCCAAATAATCAAGCTTAACACTGATGTGAGGATCAATACATCTATTTTAATATAGTTTTCAATTTTAAAAAATGCTTTTTAGAGTCAGTTTTGAGGCCCTGACTAGAGGCTAGCTCGTTCCTTCTTTTGAGCACCTGATTTAAGTCCACACCCCAACCACTTCCCTTATCTGGACTTTCACACTCTAGGTTATTATAAACCTGCCCCAATTGCTCCATGGCCAAGTAACCAGATAGCTACAAACAGTCTCATGGAATGTGAAACATTCTGTCCCCCAAAGCTTGTGAAGTTATTCAAAGTAGCCAATGCCCAGGGAGTCTGGGAAACTGAACTCTGCCCTGCTTGCCATACATAAGCTGCTCCCTACGGCTCCAGTTCGCTGTTGCTCTGTCCCCATGTGCAGCCACTGTGTGGCCTGCGTGATGGTCTTCTATTGTTTGGAGCTGTAAATAACAAAGAATGCTGCCTTTCACGTATATGAGTGTGTCTGCATTGTGTCCTGCCATCAAAAGGATATTTAAATGTCATATAACAAGAGAGAAGAATCTGTTCTTTGCCGCTGTCCTAGCTTCCAGTGGTTTCCTGGCTATCTTTGGCATTCCTTGGCTTATAGAAGCAGCATTACCCTGATCTCTGCCTTTATCTCCACATGGTGTTCTTCATGTGTGTGTGTTTGTGTCTAATTTTCCTCTTTTTATGAGAACATTGGCCATATTGGATTAGGGCCCAACCTACTTCAGTAGGGCCTCATCTTAACTAACTACATCTATAATGGTCTTAATTCCAAATAAGAGCACATTCTGAGGCACTGTGGATTAGAATTTCAACATGTGAATTTCAGGAGAAAAGACACAATTGACCCCATGACAGGAAGTATTTGTTAAATCTACACATATGCCTATCCCATGACCAGTCAATTTCATTCCTAGGCATATATCCAAGAAAATGGATGCATATGTAGAATAAAAGTTATGTGGAAAACAAAACTATTCATAGAAGTGTTTTTATGTTATCCCCAAACTGGAACAATCCAAACCCACAGGAAAATACATGAATACATTATAGTATATTCATTAAAAAATCACTCTGCAGCATTAAAAATGAACTATGCAGGCTGGACGCAGTGGCTCACACCTGTAATCTTAGCACTCTGAGAGGCTAAGGCAGGTGGATCGCTCAAGGTCAGAAGTTTGAGACCAGCCTGAGCAAGAGTGAGACCCTGTCTTTACTAAAAATAGAAATAAATTAATTGGCCAACTAAAAATATATAGAAAAAATTAGCTGGCCATGGTGGTGCATGCCTGTAGTCCCAGCTACTTGGGAGGCTGAGGCAGAAGGCTTGCTTGAGCCAAGGAGTTTGAGGTTGCTGTGAGTTAGGTTGATACCACGGCACTCTAGCTCGGGCAACACAGTGAGACTCTGTCTCAAAAAAAAAAAAAAAAAAAAAAAGAACTATGCAAAGAATTTCATTTATATGAAGTTCAAAACTGGCAAAATGAGCCAATAATGTTAGAAGTCTGAGTAGTGTTTATCTCTGAGGGAGAGGATATTGATAGAGAAGAAATATGAAGGACACTTTGAATAATAAAAATGATCAATACTTTGGCCAGGTACGGTAGCTGTAATCCTAGCACATTAGAACGCTAAGGCAGGAGGATAGCTTGACCTCAGTAGTTCAAGACCAGCCTGAGCAACATAGCAAGACCCTGCTTCTACAAAAACGTAGAAAAAAATTAGCTGGGTGTGATGATGTGCACCTGTAGTCCCAGCTACTCAGGAGGCTGAAGTAGAAGGATCACTTGAGTCCAGGAGTTTGAGGTTTCAGCGAGCTGTGATGATACCACTATACTTTACCCAGGCAATAGACTGAGACCCTGTCTCAAAAAAAAAAAAATCAGTACCTTGGTTTTGGAAATGATTAGATGTGTGCATATATATGTAAAAATTAATTAAGCTGTACACTATAGTTTAGTGCATTTTCCCATATGCAACTTATACTTTGAAAGTACTGTGTTTCAAATGAATTGCTATACGATTTATTTTTTTATTTCAGTGCTGTGGGAAAACCAATAAATAGTAAGAAGTGGCCCTTTTGCTTTACAACTCATCAAAACTCACTGACATTTCCTGTCAGTGGCTAATCAGCTAAAAGCATATATGGCAATGATGAAGATAAAGACAAATAAAATGATGAAGGAAAATTACATTCAATCCTGTTGAACCAAGGGTAAATAAAGCTGACCAAGAGAGACAGATTCAGAGTTCGTTAATTGAGTTACAGGGAATTTTTGTTTAAGTAGCAAACGACTCCAAATGCATACTTTGGGGAAGATTTCAGCTTTGAGGTTAATGATCTCTGTCATTGTCATGGCACCTGGTAAGTTGGATACTATGATATTTTCAGCTGACAAACAAGGATCTCAATTTGATGAAGATATTCTTGATCCACTCATAAGATATTTTGTTGTTGTTATTTGTCCTAGCAGCAGTGATAAATGTATACATTATTCAGCAAAACTCCTTCAGATTATTTCAGTGGTATACTGACTTGCTGACTAGCTGAGTCCGGGAAAATATTGGGGGTTGGGATTGGAGTGAAACTAAATTTCTGTGTCTGGACAAAATGTAGTGTTTTCCTCCAGTTTTTTGGCTTGTATTTTCATTGTCTCATTTGATGTCTTATTTTTTGGATCTTAATGTTTATTGATGTGTAATTATTTTCTTTATCCTGTGAAATTTCTCTACTGCTGATATTTTTAACACTGAGGATAAGAAGGAAACTCTACATTTCTATTTGGGCATTTTAAATTTAAAATAGAGGCAAGAAATTTGTGGTAGAATCTGCTTAAAATATGAGTATCAGGAAATGTAAGACTATCTAGATGATAAATAATTACTCTAAGTCATTGCTTTGCATAGATATTGTTTTCCCCAGTGTATGTTTTTATGTGCTTTGTCAAATATCAGATTGTTTTTATTTCTGGGTTTTCAGTCCTGTTCTATTGGTCTACATCTCTGTTCTTGTGAATTACCATGCTGTTTTGGTTGTTATAGCCTTGTACTATAGCTTGAAGTCTGTTAAATTGATGCCTCCCAATTTTTTCTTTTTTGCTTAAAGTTGCTTTAGCTATACAGTGTTTTCTCTGATTCCATATGAAACATAGAATTATTTTTATAGATCTGCAAAAAATGATGTTGGTATTTTAATAGGGCTTGCATTGAATCTGTAGAAATCACTCTGGCTAGTATAGACATTTTAACAATGTTGATTTGGCTGATCCCTGAGCATGGTATGGTTTTCCATCTGTTTATATCCTTTGCTATTTCCTTCCTCACTGTTTCATGGTTCTCCCTGTAGAGGTCTTTTACCTCTTTATGAAGTAAAAACAAAGACTATATGATCCTCTCAATAGATGCATAAGAAGCATTCAACAAAATTCAGCACCCTTTTATGATAAGAACGTTAAACAAAATAGACATATATGGGACTTACCTCAAAGATAAAAGCCATATAGGGCACACCCACAACCAACATGATACTGAAGGGGGAAAAATTGAAAGCATTCCTGCTTAGAATTGGAACCAGACAAGGTTGCCCTCCACCACTTCTATTCAGCATAGTGATGTAAGTCCTAGCCAGAGCAAGGACAAGAGAAGGAAATGCAAGGTATCCAAATGGGGCAGAAGAGGTCAAACTATCACTCTTTGCTGATGAAATGATCTTATATCTAGAAAGCCCCAAAGATTCCAACAAGAGACTACTGGAATTGATAAATAAATTCAGCAAATTCTCAGGTTACAAAATCAATGAGCTTCTACTCCTTGTCTCTCAGATCCAAGAAATTCTACTGAGAATGCAGCACCATCCTCAGAGGATATAATAGGATACCATTTCCAAATCTCAATTGTGCCTTCGAGAGGCCATTCAAATGCTCTATCAAGCTAGCACCCACATGCCTCTGCCCCATACCTTCTTGTCCTTTACCTTCTAATCTTGATTCTTCCAAGTCTTCTGACCAAATATTTCAAGCATTTGCCACTGCTCATGAGTTTATCTATTTTATTACTTGATCACTTTTTTCCCCCCACACAAAAGTAGAGTTACCAGATGTATTCAAAACTGTGCCTACTGGCAGTATTTTTCCAGATAAGATAGCTTATCTGGCAAAACAGCTGAAGTTGGGGATAATACTTGAGTAATTTACCTTAGTCCATTGTAGTTCACCATCCAGTGTTTGGGAGTGGTCAAACTAGTAAATAAAGTGGGGATATGATGGGGACAATATTTTAATAGCCTTTAAGTCTCTGAGTGGAGACCAATCCTTAGGTCTGCAATGTTAGCATTTATTCACATCTCAGCCAAAGTGGGAGGTTTCCCTTGGTCTTTCCTATTATAATAGCTCTTACCTTACAGATCAGGGAACCAACAAGAAGGTCTGCCAGTTGCTAAGTATGTCCATTCCAATTAAACATTTAGCAACTGAGAAAATCACCAATGGATTGATCTATGGACTTGGAAATTCCACTGTGACATGAACCAGACCCAGGATTTCTTTTATCACCTGCCTCTGATATGCTGCCACTCTGACAAGGGGCCCATGATGTGCTTCATGTCCTTGGGTATCAGGATCAATTCATATCAGTATTCAAACAGCTCTCAGAAGATCTTGGGTATTTCTTTGTCCCCATCACTCTCTCAGACACATACACAGACACTCATACACACACTCCTGGTTTCACTGAAGAATGTCCTTGATAAGTCAATAAAAAATATCAATTTTATTAAATCTCAACCCTTAAATTCACCATCTTTTTAATATTCTATATGATAAACTTAGAAATACACAGAATATAATTTTGTTGCATAGTAAAGCATGATTGTTATCTTGCAGAAAAGTATTTGTATCAGTTGTGCTAATTGCAAGCTGAAGTATCTTCAACTATGTTTTTACATCCAGTGTGGGTAAAATGTTCACTAAAAGAAAGAACGGTTTTATGTGGCTTTAAACAAGATCCACTGGTAGGATTGACGTGTAGAAATTTTTATCATTTTCCTTTTGCATGTGTGTGTCCAGTTAACACTTCATCTGTAGTGATGGATACCAAAGTTGTGCTCTGCTGCCCTCCTATTCCATTGACAAGTGTGGGGGTAACAACATGGGAAATAATACTCAAAGACAAGCCTTAGCAAAAAAAGCCTGCAGGAGTAATACAAACCAAACCAGGAAAATAAATTGCACTAATAAGGGAATAACCTGGCCCTCCGGGCCTGACCAGAATCTTCACCTTCAAATTGATCCAGTGGCCATCACTCATGATGGGCATTACAGGGTATAATGGTGACACCTGATAGGAATTACCATCACAGGTATCACCTCCAAGTGTTAGGTAAGCAACGTTATATGCTGTGATATTTCACACCACTAGATTTGTGACTGAAATATCTCTTCAAATTCCATATTCCTTATATTAAGACTGAAGCACTTTTACCCCTATATCACTGTAGTTCCCCTGAAGCGACCTTGATTCTAAGCAGGAATAGAACTGTAGTATGCAAGACAGTAGCAGGGAAGCCAGCTGCACAGATCTCCTGGACCCCAGAAGGCGATGATCTTGTCACTGAGCAAGAACATGGCACAGTGACTGTCCAGAGTACATACCTCTGGGAGGGCCCTGATGTAGCTTCTGTGACCTGCTCCGTCTCCCATTTGACTGGCAACTTGTGTCTGTGCATAGAGCTGCTTCTTGATTAGTAATTCTTCTAGTTTTGTGTTTGATTCTTCCCTTGTTTCAGAGGAGTTAGCTTAAGAAGGAAAGAAGTGTGCAGAGATATTTCATTTATGCTCTCTCCAGCATCTGGAGAAAGAAGTATAATCAAATCAGCTCATATGAAATGTTCACATTGGACCAAGCTTCCTGGCTGGGGAAGAGGGAGGAGTGGTGGCATGATCACCTTGTACAAAATAGTTGACAAAATAAGGTGTCTAATGAACGAAAAAATCACTGATTAACAACTTGCAAGCATAATTTTCAAGATGTTAACATGTTTTTCTCCTAACGATGGTATAAGCTGTCATTTCTGTTTTATAATAATTTTTATATAATTTTAGTATGGTTAACTATGTTGTTGAATAAGACTTTGTGGAGATACAATGGCTCCCATTCTATTTGAGTACATACAATTGGTTCCATTACTCTTCTCAATATATTTTCTAGCTTCAAGTAGTTTATGTATGGATGGAAAGCAGATGACACAGACCTATTCAATGCCTCTCCCAGAAGGTAACATGCTTCCTAATGTAGTGGCTGGCACTGAGGGGATGGAGAATTGACTCTTGTTAGAAACATTAGCTGATGTCCTTGCTGGGGGCCAGGTGATCTGAATGTGGTGATCCGAGTGCTTTGGGATGCGGGACCTGAATGACCCAACCTCTAGTTGTTCTTTAAATAAACCATGTTCTTGCTTGTCCCTGAGCCTTTGCAAACTGGAGTGGTAAGAAGAGCATGGATTTAACTGCCTCTTAGATCTACATTAAGGTCCCACCTCATTCTTCGTCTATTTATGTGATCATTATTTGACCATGAAATGCAAGGGCTTGAGTACTACAGCAGAGACAGGTGAAACCAACACAGAAGAGGTGAGATACAAAATACATAGTTCAGCAAAAATATGTTTCATCCACATAAAAGTTTGTCCCCCCATAGCTGGTTCTGCACATGTAATGCCATCACTGACACTCACCTCTGTTGCAGACTCGAGTTGTGACAGATTCCTTGGTCCGTATACTAATCACCTCTCAGTAGATGCCTGCTAGCCAGTCAGGGACACATTGTGTCAGTTATGGAAATGGTGAGGTTTTTGTGTCAGAAGATGCTTATAGGATACAGGGTTAATTTTTACTTTAACAGATGGACAAAAGAGGTCACCTTCTATATTTAATCCTGATAATTAGATTGGATATACAGAAATAAAATCCATGAGCAAAGTTCACCACTAAACTATCTGGGGATGCTGTGTGTGACTTAATAGGAAGGAAAGGAAACTCACCCAAAGACTACATTTGATAATATCACATATTTGCAATAAAATCCTTTTTATGGAAAAGTTCTAAAGGGAATTTTTCTTTTCTTCTTTTTTGCTTCTGTTTTCTTTGTTTTTTAAAGTTTATGTACCACACTACTTTTTATATTTTACCAGAAATAAATATTTCTAAGCATCTCTTATCACTGGACATCATCGATTTTCATTTTTGTGTGATGGCTTACGGGGTGAAATTATAGAGTATTTCAAGATTTGTTGATCCCACAGACTTTGTTTTTCTCTAAATAAAAAATAAACTTAAAATGTTCGGCTAACTCAACCTGAATGCCATATTGTTTACTTTTAATGAAAAAAACCATGTACTTTCCACATTTACGTTTGTCTGAAATGACACTGTTTAGTGATAGAGAGGCATTTAGTTTCAATATTACTGATTTTTTTCTCATCGAAACTCTTGGAAAAAGACAACTACATTGCTAATCATATCATTTTCTTTTCTGAGGTATATGAATTATATGAAAAATCTAATAATCTCTACCACCAAAAGATTAGATTTAGAACATTGCTTTTGTTATTTAATTTAGAGTTCTGTTTTCTTGTCTGTTTCTAGACATTAAGACTCCTGAAATAATTTCAAAAAACCTTATAACACATTTTATTTTCTTAATAATGCAGAAATGCAGGAGAATCCATTAAACCATTAATCTTTGGACTGGGTTCAGTACATTAAATTTTGTAAATGTTAATTTCTTATGTAAGTGTTGTATCCTGGGATATGGTCACCAGCAAAGTTAGTATCTAGTACAACTTCATGTAATATGCTGGGAATAAATTTAACACATGGAGTTCTTTATCAAGGTTTTCTTTTATCGTTCTCCTTTTGTGTGTGTGTGTGTGTGTCCAGTTAACACTTCACTGTCTGCAGTGATAGACACCAGCGCTGTGCTCCACTGCCCTCGTACATTGACAAGAGCCGTGCTAACAAGATGGGAAATAATCCTCAGGGACAAGCCTTCCTGCACAAAAGCCTACAGGAGCGACACAAATGAGATCCAGGATACCAACTGTACTGATGACAGAATAACCTGGGCCTCCATCCCCAGTCAGAATCCTGACCTTCACATTGCTCCAGTGGCCATCACTCATGATGGGAATTACAGGTGTGTGACGGTGACAGCTGATGGGAATTTCAATCACGAGTATCACCTCCAAGTGTTGGGTAAGGAACGTCATATGCTGTGTTATTTCACGTTACCAGATTTGTGACTGAAAATAATGTCTCCATAAATTCCATATCCCTTATGTGAAGACTGAAGCATGTTTCCCTTGCATCTCTGCAGTTCCCCCGGAAGCGAGCCTGTTTCTCAGCAGGAATAGAGCTGCGGTGTGCAGGGCAGTAGCGGGGAAGCCAGCTGCACACATCTCCTGGACCCCAGAGGGGGGTGCTTGTGTCACGGAGCAAGAACGCTGGGGCAATGGCACGGTGACTGTCAGGAGTACATGCCACTGGGAGGGCCCCGATGTGACTACTGTGACCTGCTCTGTCTCCCATCTGACTGGCAACAGGAGTCTGTTCATAGAGCTGCTTCCTGGTTAGTAAATCTCCTAGTTTTTTCTTTGAGTTTTTTCATTCTTTCTTAGGAGTTAGAAGGAAAACAGAATGTGCAGAGAAATTTTGTTCAAGGATGCTTTCTCTAGCCTCCACTTTATCTCCCTTTACCCCACAATAAAGAGATATGTTTAAAAGAAAAATACAGCAATTTGTTGTAAAAAGGGCCCCGGTGTGACCACTGTGACCTGCTCTGTCTCCCATCTGACTGGCAACAGGAGTCTGTTCATAGAGCTGAATCCAGGTTAGTGCTTGTTTCTTTTAGAAGAGCAAACTTGATGTTCAAATTTTCTTTCGTAGAAGATTATGAATAACCAAACACAGGGTAAGACAATTTCAGCTTCTAATTTGAAAATATTATCTAAAACTGAGAAATGCATTGGTATGCTAGAGAAATAATTTTTACTCCTTTACCAAATAGGAGAAATTTATTTAATAATTGCTTACTGATACTTCTCTACCTTTTAATGAGGCAGCCATAAAAATCTGTTTTGCTAACTTAGTGATCTGTAGGCTCTTACTTTGACATTATTATCTTTATAAAATATCAATACTTTTGTATAGTTTTAACAGTACTCATTCACTAGATAGCCAAAATTGACATTTATTCCCTTCCTGATTTTCTATTTCTTATCGTAGCCATCACATGTTGTAGCACGTGTCAATACTTTCACATGTATTCTTTGTTTTTCCTGACTAACCTACCATCAAGTCTAAATTCTTACTTTCTACTTCTTATCTCTAGACCTATGGAATTATTGCCAGTATTACCTGACTCTTCCTTCTATAGAATATTCAACCTATACTCTAAGTCTTTTTTCTCTTCTGTATCCTTAAAATCTTTACTTCATTAATTGTCCTCCCTCCTTTGTTTAGTATTTTCTGTTCCTTAAATGATTTCCCTAAAGCTACTAGTATAAACATGACTATTTTTCACCCATGTTTAAAAACTAGATGTTATAACTTCCTCAAACTCTTAGCTCTTGCCTTCTACTCATATCCAAGATGTTTTCTAAAGAGGAATCTATACTTACTATTTCTTCTTGTCACCTGACATTTATTCTTTAACCCATTTGCATATCCCTGCACAGAAAATGCTGACAAAAGGCCTAGAGAGCTCCCAGATTTATATGTCAAATAAAATTTTTTATTCTTTGTTAGCTTTATTAGATTATGTGTAATATTTTTATAATTATTATTTTAAAATATGCAATATTTAATAATACTTAATAGTGGATACTTTAAAATAATATTTAATCCTTTTTAATATTTAATAAATTAGCTTGTTTATAACATTTGATATGGTTTCTCTCGCTTGCCTTGTGTTTTCCTCTTATTTTCACTTGGTTCTCTTCTTGACTTTCAGTCAACTTTTTAGTTTTCTTAAATAGATTCCTTTTATTTTGTCATACCACAAATGAAGGCATTTCTTTGGGTTTTGTCTTTGTTCTTTTTCCTTTACCTCTCTTCCTCGAGTAATTTCATGTATACCTACAGCTTAAACCACTGCCTAAGTCTTTACTGTCAAATCTGTATTTTTGCCCAGATTTTTTTTCTTTGGCTACATAATGATCAAAACCAACTTTCAACTTGACAGCTTCACCTACATGCACCAAGGGCAACTGAACTTACATATATCTGTAACGGAGTTCTCCTTCTTTACCCATTCATGAGTTCTACAGTTATATTTTATATCTTGATAAATGACTCAAGCCAGACAGAAACTTAGAAATATCCTACGACATTTCTCTTTCTTATTCCTCATATTCAAAACCAGTCACTATGTTTTGTCGAATTGGCCTTAAAAGCCTTTCTTTAATCTGGGTCTTTCTTTTTCCTCCCACTACCTTAGTTGATCACATAATATTTATCACTAGGACTTGTGTCTCACTGTTTTCCAGCCTGCACCCCATGCATGTGGGCCTCTTTGGGTTCTTCAAATGTTTTTACATGTGATTTCTACCTCCCCACAATACATTTCTTTCATTGTACTTTCTTTTGCTGTATTTGATCAATTCTTATTGACTATTTAAAAGATATTTATTGATTTATTTATAGAGATGGTGTTCTTGCTATGTTGCTCAGGCTAGACTCAAACTCCTGGGCTCAAAGGATCCTCCTGTCTCAGCCTCTTGAGTAGCTGGGACTACAGGTGTGCACCATTGTGCCCAGCTGAAGTTTTAAAACTTAGTGTGCTTGTGGAGGGAGGGGAGCAAGGGCATTATATGCAACCTTAAAATTTGTACCCTCATAATATGCCGAAATTAAAAAAAATCTTAGGTGGGAAAAAAGCAGGGCACAAAAGTTATATGTATATCAGAATTATGACTATCAATAAATCAAGAAGTGATATCTAAAAAAAACACAAAACACACAAACAAACAAAAAAACTTAGTGTGACATTGGTCCTCTGGGATGATTTTCCCTTGCCCTGAAGTTTGGTTAGCTGTTCTGCCTGTGTGCTCACAAAATGCTTCATGCAGGCCTCTGTCAGAGTACTTCCACAGCGTGTAATTGAATGCTCTCCATTGTTTTCTCTCATGACACTGCTGACACCAAATATGTGTGGGGTTATTTTCCCCACACCAACCCATTCTCCAACTCTCCAGACACCAACTGGGTGTCCTACAATTCAATTTAATTCTGACATTAACTACCTGGGGTTAGCACAGGCTCTGTCCCACAAGACCTCCCCCATTTCAGACACCAGTCACAAATCCCAGGTCACCACGTATACTTCTAACCAACTGGCTGTAAATTCACACAGTCCCCTTGTCATGTTCAAAAATTTCCTAGAATGGTTCACAGAACTCAGGAAGGCACTTTAGTACTACTGGTTTGTTACAAAGGATAGAACTCAGGAACAGCCAAGTCGAAGAGATGCATAAGGTATGGAGGAAGGAGCTTCCATGCTATCTCCAGGAGTGCCACCCTCCTAGCTCCTTGATGTGTTCACCAGCTCAGAAGGTCTCCCAACCCCATAACTCACCCAACTCTGTCATTTAGGGTTTTTATGGAGGCTCCATTGCATAGGCACGATTGATTAAGTCACTGGATCTTGGTGATTAGCTCAATCTCCAGCCCCCTTCCCTCCCAAGAGGTTCATAGAGAAGGTGGGTAATGTGTAGGCTGAAAGTCCCAACTCTCTAATCACACCTTGGTCTTCCTGGTGATCAGCCCCATTCTGAATCTCTCTAGGGGCTCTCAGCTCCTATGCTCCAAATATGACTTAGGTTAACCCATCTTCAAATCTTTTCTCAAGTTGTTCCTTTACTTTGAAAAGCCCTTCCTTTTTCTTTTAATCTATTTAATCTTACAGACCAGCAAGGCTCAGTTCAAATCCCACATCTCCCTGATCTCACAGTTGGAGTTGATTAACCTTTCTTATTCCTTAAGATGATTTATAACCTGTAATGTTTACTTAGAACTGTTTGCTCTCTTGTAAGTTATCTTTTCATTTGTGTGGGTCTGACTTCTCCAGTTGGATTGTGAGCTTTTCGAGGACTCTAATCATGTTATCTTCTTATTCCCTCACAGTGCCCAGGAGATTGTCTGACATTCTTCTAGTTTAGTCTTTGACTTGGTTATTTAATGGGTTGAAATGACCTCTTGGAGCCAAGAGTTAGACTTGTATTTAGAGTTCACGTGCTCTTTAGGCTGCTGTTTTCATAGGAGAAAAGACTTCAGAATGATGCACCTAATTAATTTAATTTATCTTTTCAACAATTCTCAGGGCTATTTCACAGATAAACAGAATGAAAATAGGAAGACACATAAAACACTTTGCTAAGGGGTTACATCGGCTCAGTGACAAAATCACTTCACTGTGCAGAAAGTGTTATCAGATCATGCCCAAAATATTAAAAAAATAATGTCCTTCAAAAAAACTAATATTTTCATGGAAGTCAAAAAATCAATTTTTCTTATAAAATTGGGAAGTATTAGCAATGCTTGCTGTGCATTTATTCGTTCAGAAAATATTTCTTGAAAACCTACCATGTACAAAACACAGAAGTGGTTTCTAAACTCTGTTATGAAAGAACGATACATTACTAACCTTCAAATTATAATTTAGAAGGTTTTATGATTATGACAGTCTGTGAACTTTCAGGAATAGTTAAAAATGTGCTTTTAAACTATTGACTCTAATTTGTTAATTACAAGAATCTCTAAAATGATTTTTGTTATTTCTGCTTTTATTTAAAGGTCTCACAACCTCCAGATCTCCAGCATTGTCCTTACTAATTATTCTCTATGCGAAACTCTCTCTTTTTGTGGTAATTCTGGTCGTCGTGGGATTTGTTTTCTTCTGGGAGATAAATGATTGCAGGTAGGAACTAGAGACCGGAAAGTATAAGACTCATTTGAAAGAAAACATTATTGTTAAGACTTTGAGTTTATAATGTACGGAGAGAAGCTTTACACCTATTTTGGTATGTTGTGATTTTCCCTCAGCCCCTTCTATAACAAAGGCTTTGTCAGCAACGGAGAGCCCAGGCAGAGGGCCCCATAGCACTGCGGCAAGAACTTCTGCTCCATTGCAGTTTTGATCGAGGAGACACCTGGCCTAACTCACACCTTGATAATTCAGTGGGGAAAAGGAAGCTGCTGGGACTTCTCAAGTGTTTACTTCCAAATTTCTTTGCTGAGGGCTTATGTTCACCCCTGCTTAATTACATATTTTATATTTTATTCCTAGGGAATGAAAATCTAAAGAGTTGGAAGTCAATTTGGACTTGAGGAGACATCACATTTGCAGTCAGACTTCAAGTTCAAGGTCTAGCGTCACTGCTCCTGTGACTCTTTGATGCCTTCAAGTTCAGGAGAATCATGTGATAGTTTGCAAGGCCTGTTTCAAACTCTTAGCACACAATTTAATACCATTGCAAAACTTAGCATCTGGCATCATGAATGGCTAGGGTGATTTATCCACTTTCCCCTTTACCTTAGTTCTTATTTGCAGAGTGAAACAACGCTACTTCTCCAACTAAAGAGGAAGATAGCTCAACAAAAGGCAAATACTGCTGGGCAGTTTTTCTACTCACCTTGGGTTCTTTGGTTCCTCTGCTCACTTGAGATAGTAATCAAGTTGCAATGGCAGGAACCACACAAACACCATCTTCAAGTTGGTCAGTGGTTGACCTTTCATCTCTTTCTTGCTTGCTAGAGATTAGTGGGGCAGTTGAATGGCATGTTTGGACTGATCGTTGAGCACATGGCTAGGAGTCATTTTTAGTAGTACTTGCATTTTAGCAGAAATTATAAGTTGATCCTAACTAAGGAACTGTCAGGTTCATTGGAGACAACACTAAAGTTCCCCTTACCTTCGAGCTCCAATGCCTTGACTCTCTTGTCTACATTCTAGGATGCAGAGGTTGAGATGGATTAATGATGGTAAGAGTAAAATATTGGTAAAAGCCTAGTATTGTCTATGGCCACTGTGAACAGAGACCCTGTCTATACTTGATACAGATGGTAATGCTATAGTTAAAAACAGCCCTTTTATTTAAAAGAAGACATTTCTTATGTTAAGTAGCACGTGATTTGGGCTGTTACTTACTTTTATTTTTAACAAAAATCTAAGGAAGAAAATGAATGCATAATATTGGAGGATATTATATACACATGTTAGTTTAATTGTTGGTACAAACAGGCCCCAAATTTTAGTGTATTTACACCACTACGACTTAATTCTTATATCACACTCCAGTGCAGTTGGTGAGGCAGGAGCAGAGGGCTAGAGGGGTGTTGATCTCCAGTTCAGATGATAAGTAGGAAACAAGAGAGAAAATGGAGGATTTTATGTGGGAGGTTTTTATGGGCTAGGCCTGGAGTAGCATTCACTTCTGCTCACATTCCACTTGGTAGTACTCAGTTACATGGCTATCCTAACTTCTACAAAGACTGGAAATTGTAGTCTAACTGCCTTGGAAGAAAAGGAATCAGGTTTGGTGCACATCTACCCAGTCTCTGCTCATAGTAAAGAATATGACAAATACTAAGATTAATACTTACTCTTTCAGTAATTGAACATGAGTCAAGATATAATTAAATTAGTAAATAATGCCATATTTATAAAAGATATAAGCTCTTTTGTCTCTTTCTATTTTGTTATAATTCTTTCATGTTTAAGAAAGGACATAGAATGGGAAGTTCAGTAATACACAGACTAAAAAATACTGTGTCAGAAATTACTAATTGCCTGGCCCACTGCTCATCCTTCCCTTTCTTCTTCTTCTTCTTTTTTTTTTTTTTTTTGAGACAGAGTCTCGCTTTGTTGCCCAGGCTAGAGTGAGTGCCATGGCGTCAGCCTAGCTCACAGCAACCTCAAACTCCTGGGCTCAAGCAATCCTCCTGCCTCAGCCTCCCAGGTAGCTGGGACTACAGGCATACGCCACCATGCCTGGCTAATTTTTTCTATATATATATTAGTTGGCCAATTAATTTCTTTCTATTTATAGTAGAGACGGGGTCTTGCTCTTGCTTAGGCTGGTTTTGAACTCCTGACCTTGAGCAATCCGCCCGCCTCGGCCTCCCAGAGTGCTAGGATTATAGGCGTGAGCCACCGCGCCCGGCCCTTCCCTTTCTTCTTATAGCAGATGATTATATTCATAACTCTGAATATTTCCCAACCATGTAATTTTTCAGTTGGCTTCAGAGTTCTTTTCATACAGTGGGTACATATGTATCCACCCCACATAATTTGCTTTGGTCAATAAAATGAGGCAGAAGTGATAGTGGGCCAGCTGTGAGCACAGGCCCCAGAGATCCTGCATATTTCTGCTTGTTACTCCACGAGGACAAGCCTGGCCCAGCCAGGTGGAGGATGAGAACCACACAGAGCAGAGCTGAGTGACCTCAGTCCGACCCCGCCTCCCCATTGAGCCCAGCCTGGATGATCCAATAGTCAGCCACCCCCTGAACACATGAGGACGCGCAGTCAAGATCAGCAGACCTGACCCCTGGTTGATCCCAGACATATGAACAACTGTTGCCACAGAGGTTTTGACACAGGAAAGTGACTCCTGATGCTGGGAGCCACTTGAAGTCAAAGTGGGTCCTTGGCTTCAGGCAAGAAAACATTCAGGAGCCAGCCAGCAGTATAAAGCTAAAGCAGGATTTATTCAGAAACTACAGAAAGTCTACTCCACAGACAGAGCAGAGGCTAGTTGTCCCTGCAGAAGAGGACTGGCCCTCTGGCTCCCATTGCCTAAGAAAAGGCTTAATTATAGCTAAATAAGAGGAGAAATGTTCATGGAGGGGTGGTGTTTCCTGGGATCGGGATGACACCCTCTTGTCCTCCATTATCTTGGTTCCAACGGGTTGAAACTTGCCCTGCTTCCATCCTGTTTTATTCAGGGTAGTTTGAAACTTTGTTTTGAGACTTGCTGACCCAGGCAATGCTGCAGCAAAGCCCAAAGCAATGGCCAAGGCAATGCCTAAAGCAGTACCTGCCAGTTCCCTGTCTCAATTTTGTGGTTGTTTATTACACAACAATATTGTAGCCTTAGGTAATTAATTCCCTGTCTCAGTTTTGTGGTTGTTTGTTGCACAACGTTATTGAAGTCTTAGGTAACTGATACATTGCTTAATAACATGACTCCAATTTTATTTATTTGGGGAATATTCTCAGCTCAAAGGTATTTCTCACTTTGCCTTACAGTTGTGTATGACCACCTACTTAAGTTTTGGCAAATGAGATACAAGCATAAACCTTATTGATATTTTCAGGGAAACTCTTTAAAGAGAAAGAAAGGATACTCTTTTGAGTTTCTTTCTTATCTCATGGACTGCAACAGTGAGGTGACTGGAGGGCCAGTAGCCGGCTTGAACATTGAGGATGGAAGCCACTCACTAAGATGAAAGAAAACATGGATGGAAGGACCCTGGGCCTGATGACCTTGGAGTTGCCCTCCAAGCTCTTGACCACCTACTTACCCATTGACTTCTTTTGTGTGAGACAGAATAAACTATTTTATCCATGCCACCATTAGTTTGAGGATTTTATTGTACATACAGCTGAACTCAATCCTAATTGATACGAATACCTAGTTTGTTAATTTGAAGGTTTGCCGCCAATCTTGCAACAGCAAGTTATGTTCTACTTGCGCATTTTCATGGCCTATTTTTGTTCTTTCCTTAGAGACAATAAAACAGTTGTCCTAGTCACGTCTTGTTATGGTATATTTTCATTCCTCCTGTAGAAGTAATGAAATGGACATAATTTCAGAAGATAGGAACCCCAGGTATGAGATCCATCTCTGAAAATGCCAGGAGAATTGTTGGTTATATAAACACAAGGGATACTGTAGGCTTGAGGTGGGAAAGGGCTTTGGAATCTGGAGGTGCTCAAAAATTATCCAACAGTGTGTTGGTCCCTAGAAACGTGAGCACACGTCTGCATTACAGGATTGGGAAGATAAACATACTGTTGTGGACTCTTAGAGAGGATATGAGCAGGAGAAACAGAGGAACTGAAATCTATGGGACTTTACTGCATTAATTTTTTCCCCCACTGAATGGACTCTATTATTTCTAGAAGAGATTTATGTGAATTCATGCTACTTCTCTATCCCATTCTTATTGCCATAATTTTTTGGGTGATGTTAGATTAAAGAGTAAAAAGGTACAGCTACCTCCTACCCCTATGCAAAGATGGAAAAAAAACACCCCCCATTTTTTTTCTGTATACACATATGTGTACATATACAGTTGATCCTTGAACAATGTAGGAGTTAGAAGCACTGACCTCACCACACGCAGTCAGAAATCTGCACATAACTTTTGACTTCCCCAAAACTTAAATACTAATAGCCTACTGTTGACTAAAATCCTTACTTATGACATAGGCATTCAATTAACACATATTTTGTGTGTTATGTGTAACGTAGTGTATTCTTTCAATAAATTAAGCTAGAGTAAAGAAAATGGTAAGAAAATCATAGGGAGGAGAAGATATGTTTACTGTTCATTAAGTGGAAGTGAATCATCATAAAGGTCTTCATACTTATCTTCGTGTTGAGTAGGCTGAGGAAGAGTAGGAAGAGGAGGGGTTGGCCTTGCTGTCTCAGGGGTGGCAGAGACAGAAGAAAATCTGTGTAGAGGTGGGTCTGTGCATTCAAACCCATGCTGTTCCAGGGTCAGCTGTATACATGCGCAACAACTTAATTGTGGTTCTAAATTGAGGGAAATTGGGAGCAACTTTTAGCAAAACACAATTGAAAGCCACTAGATGGTGCTTCAACTTAACTCTTAACATTTTGAAGCAAACTAAGATCTGCTAAGATCTACTAATCTAAGCCAAAGTAATCCTGCATTTCTTTTTCTTTAATTTTTCATACAACTGCCTGTCCATTTACTAATTTTTTAGGTCTTCTTAGATGGTGGTTTTGCAACAATTACAGAAGAAGGAGAAAATGGTTTAACTCAAAATTAAGGAGAAAAAACTCTTTTCAGTCCTCAAACTTGAAGTGTACTGTAGTTTCACTTAATTTTAATAAAAACACTTTGTTTACTAAATAAGATAGAGTGGATATTAATAGTATCATTTCAGAGAAAGGGGAAATGTGAGGCTATCTTAGTTGAACCAAGATTAATACTCACTTCTTAAACCAGAGAATTTGAGATTATCCAATTTCTAAAAACAAATAGCCATTTGTTTGTGTTCATGCTAGCAGATGGTTATAGCTACCACTAAAAGTAGCTGGCCTTCTCCTCCTCCTAGATCTTCTGCCATATCTCCTCCACTATCATCACTTGGAGGCATGCATGATATTCTAACTCTGGAAGGAAGCTACAGATAAATTAGGTTAGCTTCCTCATTTTACAAAAGAGGAAATTGCGATTCTCAGAGTTGAGTGGCCATCCGTTTTACTTAGAAGCGAGTTGGCTTACTTTGCTTGAGCCTGAGAGGAAGTCTGGCCCCGTAAGGCCACAGGTGGACATGGCACATCCAGAGGAAGAGAGCTGACCCTCTCTTCCTTGGACTTCCTCAGAGCCCCTCTCATGCTTCTGCTCTTGCCTGACTGGCCAAGGTCACATGCCAGTGCTCTATCCAATTTCTGGCAAAGGGACTGAGAGTAGGTTTATGTTGATTAGGCCTTTCGGGGAGGCAGAGTAGGTGCTAAGGTCAATACTTTTCATCAGACATGTGTCCTTGTGGGAGAGGAGTGAGTGGGAACCTGAAGAAAAATGGGGCTTTGTTAAGAAGGAGAACTGAAGAATGCACGTGAGGCCCTTATGAAGGAGACGATAATAGCAGAATTGAGTTTTATCAGAGGGATGAGAACACTGCAGGTGGACAAGGGCAGGGAAGAAAGGCATGCCACGAAGAGAGGACAGTACGGGAAAAGGCAGAGAGGTGTGACAGGGTGTGTCTCTTTCAAGGCAATGAAGAAACTGTCCATATCATCTCCTCCCACACATTTCACATTTCATGAAGTCATCTGAGGACAGGAGACAGCTATTCTCTTAAGAACGCCAGGAGAGTTTTGCAGAACCAGCATATCTTGATCAAGTTATAATGTTTTCTGAACAGAATGTCCAAGTCTTCACACTGATTCACCCAACACCGATTTTAAGGTCAAATAAGGAGCCAAGAACATTGGTTTACACAGAGTGGAGAACCAAATCTAGGCTAGGGAGCGGTGGTGCATCTGACGGACATATCCTTGCTCTCAGAAGGGCGGAGCTCAGTTTCTGAGCCTGGTAAAGCCAGCAGAGTCAACATACTTCCCCTTATTCTGGTTTCGCCTCATGTAATATGAAAATAATTCTTGCTCTTACCCCAGCAGAAGAGAGGGTTTTGAGGGTAATTTTTATATGTTTATAAGGGTCCTTGTGAAAGTACTATAGAAACACCAAGTCTTGTTATCTGTCCCACCTGCTTCCAAATGTCCCTCATGCACACATTGGTATATAGAACAAATCTGAGTGTATTTTTCACAAAAGCTTCTCTCCTACCTAAGCCACAGAGAGCCCATACAAGGAGACCGCAGACGCAGTTTCCCATTTCTAGCTGTGTCTTCCCCAGTCTAAAGCTCCCACACACCAAGGAGAGGGCTCTTTAGAGTATGGTAGTCACCAGGGAGGACAGGAGGGAGCATCTCTGCACATGTAGAGGGAGGCCATGGGGCTAATCAAGAGAATTTGAAAATTTATTATGAAGGAGAGAAAAAAAAATTCACATGCTCACATTCAGAAAAAGTAAATTTAACAAGATACACTAAAACAAAAGGAATCATGCAGTTCAACCAAATGTTATGACTTTTAGGGAAAGAGAAAGCAAATCACTTTCCAAATTGCTGTTATGATTCTCCTGTTGGTGAGCATGCCATCCTCCTGGGAAAATAAGGTTGTATGTGATTACGAGACCAATTGTTTACTCTTGCTCCCTGAGTAAATGAAAATGCTTGAGTACATCACAACTTTTCAGTTTCTCTTTTATGTTATCTTTCTGAAAGCATAGCAAGACACTTACTGAGGAGGATGGTCTGTGGCTAAGATGATAGATAGTTCACTACACGTCTGAAGGGCATGCTATCTACTGTGCAGCTTCCTGGGGTTCTGTGGGGGCCACGGAGCATGGAGAGGAAGTGAGTTTCCTCCGTCGTGGGTGCTGTTGGGAAGACTAACCTGAGCTGTTACTGCCGAGCCTTGGAAGGGACATAAATACCCTTCTGTGGACCTCACTGAGGCTGTGTGGGAGGCAGGAGCCAGACCAGGTTATGTATTTTGTGTCTCACTACAGAGCTGACAGTTTATTCACAATTCCTGCACTCCCAATTTTAAGGCTTTTCACCCGAGGCTGCCATCTGCAACATAACACCTTCACAAAAACTCTCCCACAAACTTTTCCATAGTCCATGTGATGGAAAGTTGCAACACCATTTACAAGACGTTGAAAGCCAAGGAGTGGCCCAAGATGTCAGCTCCAAGAAGCTACAGTAAATGTCTTGGGACTAGAAAGAATGATTAAACACATAGCATTCCAGCAAGAAGCATCTGTCTTTTGTCATTCTCCCCAAAGAAACATAAAATGTGCAGAGGAAGGCTGCCATTTCGGCAGGGGCGAAGGAGGTCGGCTGTTGGTAACATTTTCCACCATTCTCTCACAACTGAAACCCAAATCCCATTACGTTCCAGCTGCCTATCAGGGGAGGGTGTTTGCTGATGTAGGCCGAGGAGGCCTAATCACCATCCGTGGTAACCCATAGCAGCTCTTGCATCCTGGAGGATGATTAAATGGCAGAATCGAGGGGAAGATCTGGATGTGAAACCTCATCTCTATGCCAAACTGGGCTTGGGTTTAAAAAAAATTTTTTTTTTTTTTTTTGCTTTTTGCTTTTTTTCAGATTTCTATCCAAAACATGCTTTCCTTGGCAGCCTCCCCAGAGGACTGTGAAGTCATAGCCCATAAATTATCCAACTCTTACCTCTCTGCAGGATGGTAAAACAGACTTAAGACTTGCAAATTGCAGCTGTTCTCGGGCAAGGGCTCTGGCCGGGCGGAAACCGGCAGATCCGCTGGCAAGGCACACGCGTCCGCTGGACGGGCAGCGTGACGATCCGTCTTCAGCTGCCACCCGGGGCTCTGGGGAGGCTAACCGTGCTCATCCAATAGCTCCAGATTTTTACCTAACTTCACATAGTCAAGTATTCTTCTTTTCCTTAGTGACCACTTTTCAAGGAGACTAGGAAGTATGGAATTCATCACTGTATTTCTTATTTATGGGTAAAAGGTTAGATAGGTGCTCCCTACCTTTTCAATCTGATCTCCCCCATTTTCCTCTTATCCCTAATCCCTACCCACACACCTGCTGTCCAGCTTTCCCAGAAATTTCTCTCTAGACCTTTCTTGCTGCATTTTTCTGCCTTGGCTTAGGCTGCTCCTCCTGAGATGAAGGCTTCACTCCCACCCTGCCTTTCTAAAGGCTGCCCTTGCTCCAATGCTGCTGTGTCTGTGAAACTTTTCTAGATGCCTTGTGCTGAGCTAGGCATTGCCCCGCTACAGTACTTCTTTTTATAGTATTTTGTGGCATATTAAGGCCCGGGGCTTTATAGATATTTGTGTTCATGTATCCTCAACACTAAATTGTGAGATTCATGCGGGCAGATGTCACAGCTCATTTGTTTCTATGTCTTCCAAATTGTCTAGCACAATGTCTTATATATAGTGACTACTCAATAAATGTCCACTGGATTTGAATTTAGAAACTCACAATATAAAGACTGAGAAACAGATGATCATTAAAGGGATACATGGGTTCGTTTGACTACATAAATAAATGAAGTTCTATACGATAAAGACAAATAATGGCAGCAAATATTTTCCACGTATGTAAGAAAAACTATTGTTACCTTGAATACATTAATGCCAACAAATCAAAATAAAAAGACAAAAAAATCCCATAAAAACATGGGTAAAAGATGTGAATAGCTATTTTGTGAGATAGGAAATATAAATGTCTAATAAGCACATGAAATGATAGTTAACCTAAGAAATAATCAGGGACATGCTAACTGAAAAAACAAATAAAAAAGAAAGAAAAACCCCAAAGATACCATTTTTTTCACACACCAGATTGGGAAAATTAATAATTTTGATAGTATCAACTGTTAAGAGAGGTAACAAGCAGTTTCTGATGGGAGTGTAAGTTAATATTAATGCAGCCATTTCAGAGAGCAGTTTGCAAGTATGACCTAGCAATTCCATTTTTCAGTATCCGTTCAAAATACTACTGTTCATGTGCACAAGGAGGTGATAGGACAATGTGATTTGGAATAGCAAAAAATGGGAAATGAACCCTACTATCCTTTCTTAGGGAAACGTGATACTAGACAGCAGCTAAGAGGAGTGAGGTTGCCACAGCAGAAAGGCCCTCTCTGTCTTAGGTACCACTCCTGCCTGTATCCCTTTATCCAACTTTCCTTTTCTTCGTAGCACCTTCATCTTATTATATTAGCTATTACTATTGTCTTCCTCTCTACAATGTAAGACCGATGAGAATAGTTAGTCTGTTTTTCAAGTGCCATATATGCAGCCCCCAGCACATATTGCTTGACACACCATAGGGACTCAATAAATTGCTATTGAATAGATAATATGAAGCTAAATGTAACAACATGGAAAGATCTCCAAGGCATATTAATAGGGAGAAAAAGCAAGTTACATAGTAATATATATAAGATGATATAATTTATGTAAAATAAGTATAAAATGAAAAATTTTTTGCATTATCATTCTAATAATTCCATTGCCTCCTCCTTCCCCCTGTCTCTTACATGGCCATCCTGGGCTCATTACCGTAGCAGAAAGATATAACTGGACAGAGAAGGTGGAAATGTCACCTACATGTCTCTTCCCAACTCTGGTTCTTAAAAGCATGAAAGCTCTTAGGGGAACAGGGAAATTCTGAGTCTTCTCTCCCATTTCCCCTACCCCCCCCAAAAACCCCCAAACAAATAAACAAGAATGCCTTGAACTGAGAGGATTAGGGCACTGGAGTGAGTGATGGGAGTTTAGATTCCTTTGAGAGGAGGGAGGACTCTCTCTCCCAGGCATAGACCAAAAAGAAAAAGGTCCTAGAGGGAGTTTTGGCTGAAAAGAACTTGTATGGCATTGCAGCAATTGTCTTTCTTTAACAAACATTACAGGTGGAAGACTGATTCTTACTTTTCCAATTTTGATATGGCAAAGGCAGTCTCCAGTTTTAAAGAGCTGGGCACATGGCAACAGGGTTTTCTCCCTAAAGTCCTGTGGCTCAGATGACTTGGAGGACCAGATACATTTCTATCCACCACCAAATTTAGATGCAACCATGGTAGAAGGGAGGAGGGAAGGGAATGATGAACTGGGAGTAATTTTTTCATGCTGCTAGAATAAGTACTCTAACTATGAGTAATTTTTCTTACAAACCAGAGTGAAGGCTGGGATTCACACCTGTACCTATATAATTCAATATGAACATGGAAAAACAACTGGAAGGTTACAAGCATGGAGAGTCAGTGGTGGTGAACAGGGATTTTATTTGTAATGTTTGAATTTTGTACCAAGAAGTTATCCATGTTATTAAAAATAAGTATTTCCCAAAAATGAAGAGTAAAAGAATCCAATACACTCTCTTGCCAAAAGGTAGGGCAAAAGGTACAGGATTTGCTAAGGTCATGCAGAAAGACTGAGGTTAGAGCTGACAGACTACTAAGGGCAGATCCAAATAAAGCTGGCATGTGGAGGCCAAAGATGACCCGCAGAAGCTGTGATTCTGCACATTTGTTTCTTCTTTGTGTAGACTTTCTCTGGCCTGCCTACAGATCTGTTTAGCAGCCAAAAATACCAAAATTTATAAGAATTTGTAACTCAAGAATTAATCAAAGGCATATGAGGAGAAAGATGAAACATTAAATCCAAGTTCTGTCATGGATATGCCTTCTTAATTATTTGGGAAAACAGTATAAAAATCTAATATTTATGACTGTCTCATGCTTTTATAGCTGGTTTCAATTCCAAGCATGGTAAATTGTGTGCAAATTAAATTTCATTTCCTAAGTGTCCCTGTTTAACTAGGATGGTTTTAAAATTAATTTTGTTTTTCATTCCTTGGTGCCTTCTGTTTTGTGAAGTTCATGAAAGGTTTGAAATTATTTTTAGTAAGGTAATACATATTTAAATATAAAGCTACTGGAGGAAAAGAACTTAGATTTTGAAAAACTTTTCATTTATAAGTTGCCAGTGTTTGAGGATCCCAAACTCTTGGTATATGGATGAATACTTAACAATGGTTTATCTTAGAGACAGTACCCTTTAACCTTTATCTTTATGTATCATAACTGAGCTTCTCCCTATCAATGAAGCTGTGCTTGTGAAGACAGATTCAGTCATGAGGCAATCCTTTCTCATAGGCAGTTCCTGCTGACAGCATCCTTTCGATGTGTCTGACTCTTCCCTTGCAACTTCCATTGCACCTACAATGATGCAGTAGGCACACAATAGATGCTGATTTAAGGACAAAAGATATTTATTGAGAAATGTTAGGTAGCTTATGGAATCTCTGTGACTGAAAAACCAGTATTGAGAAATGAGAAGAACAAACCCATCTACGGCACCCCTGGCATATCTGTTAGACAACAGGTGCAAATACTTATAATACTGCCATTACTGCCACTGGGCACTGGTCACTCCTCCACTTCTCATTGTTCTCCCATTTGCATTAGATGGGCAAGCACACCTGGTGAGTTATGCCTGGAGCACTTCTCCCAAACCCAGCTATTGGTGGAACTGGCAATGTAAGTATCTTGCCTTTTCTGGGCCGAGAGTGGAAGAAATGCTCAGCCTGTCACCAGGACCCAGCAGATGGAGAATTCACAAACAGAAGAGTGGAAGGCCAGGGGTTCTCAAAAACCTAGTATTGTCTAACACAGGGATTAAAGGGTAGTCTCTTTTCACTTACTGACCCTGAGAGATTTATAAACACTGGCTCTCTGAATATTGGGTTTTAAATTCCTACCTGAGTGCATTGGTTTTCTACTGCTACATAACACATTACCTGTAAACTTAGTAATTTAAAATAAAAATAAACATAATCTCACATGGTTTCTATAGATCAGAAATTCAGTGACAACTTAGCTGGATGGTTCTGGTTTGAGATCTCTCGTGAGGATGCAGTCAAGATGTCAGCTGTGGCTGCAGTCGTCTCTTGATTTGGCCTTGAGGATTCACTTCAAAGACAGATTACTCACATGTTGACAGTTGATGCCTAAGTGTTGGCAGGAAGCTTCTGTTCCTCGCCACGTAGGCCTCTCTGTAGGGCTGTTTGAGTATTCTCATGATGTGGAAGCTGTTAGTGATCCAAGAAAGAGCAAAGCAGAAGCTGCAATGTTTTTTAAATGACATTTCTGCACAATATTCTATTGGTTACACAAGCCATTCCTATTCAAGTATAGGAAAGGACTACAGTGGGGCATGAATACCAGGAAGAGAGGATCACTGGAAGGTGGACATCACACTAAGCAAAGTAGAAATTTGTAAATTATTTAGTTAATTTCACAATACAAGTGGGAAGTCAAACAAATCACTATCCATATGACTCTGGAATGTGTAGACACAAATTTGCAATGAGGTTATCATACTTACTTGAGTTGAAGGCCAAAAGCTTTGCCCAACCCATAAAGTTGTAATGATTAAACAAAACACAGAAATTCAAATGTATCACAAAATAGATTCAAGAATTTTTTCAACTAAAGTCAATTTGAAATTTCTTCAGCAAAAGATACTTCCTGTTACTCTCCAAAGTTGTTAGAATAAAATGAGAAACTAGAAAATTAAGGAAATGTGCTCTTCTCAGAGCATTATTTGGCTGACTGGAAAGTTTTTGAACTATTTTTAAAGATTTTTTTCCTTCTAGAATTATGAGCAATCATACAGTTCTGGACCCAGAACTGGGTCCATGCTTTGGGACGTGTCTTAGCCTTTTTCTTGTTTAACTCTCATGAGTTTGACTCAGTCTCTTCTCATTCTACATCTCTCATAAGATCAGTTGAGCAATGGGGAGAATTTTGACAAGTTTCTCCTTTTTGGGACCTAAGTGAAATTATTTATAAATATGTCTATTTTAGTCCCTTTTGGCTGCTATGTCAGAATACCATAAAATGTGTAGCTTATAAACAACAGAAATTTATTTCTGGAGGCTGGAAAGTCCAAGATCAAGACTTGGTGTCTGGTGAAGACCTGCTTCCTGGTTCATAGATGGCCATCGTCTCCCTGTGTCCTCTCTGGCAGGAGGCACAAGGGAGCTCTACAGAGTTTCTATGAGGCCCTGCCCTCAAGACATAATTACCTACCAAAGGCCCTACCTTCTTAAACCAGAGCATGGGGTTAGGATTTCAACATATGAATTTTGGAGGAACACAAACACTCCATAGCATTTGTCTCTTTGGGTTAAAGTAGCATCATATTTAAGATGGAAAGAAAGAAGAAAAGAAAGAAAATACTTTACAATAATCAACTTCTTTAGCAGGGGGGGGATGGGTTACTACCTGAAGAAGTGAGTAGATTTGTAATCTAATCCCAGGAAGGGCTGGGGAATTTTCTGAGCTCAATAGTATATCGATCATCTCAGCAAATTGGCTGCAAACTATATGTGTCCTTAATGGAAGCAGGACATAGTAGAAGGTCCTATGGAATTTGATGGTTATGAAGTATAAGGAAACTACCTTGAACAAAAAGGAGCATTTTGATGGAACCTGTATTAGCCATGTACTGGAGCCAGCACTTGCTAGCTTGTGAGATTTATTATTAAATATTCAGGAAACTCACCAGTTAATTGTTAAACCATTGTTAGCTTGAAGTAGGCCATGATGGGAATACTTACATTACATTGCAAATCAGAACTCCCTTCTCACCCACCCCAATAAAGAGGCAGCTGATCAACATATCCCCGAACCTGTAGGGGGTTCACAATGGGGATGCTTTAGAATAAGGTACTATGGTTTAGGGTTTACAACAACCTGGTGTTGGTGATAGTGGTGGGAAAAGCTGAGCTTCACTCAGAGATACAGCTGATTGTGCCAGCTAAAGGCAATGCTCACAGGACAGAGAGAACTTGTCTAGGGAAAAATTCAGGGATTAGAGCCAAGGTTACTTTTTTTAAAATGTAAGAAAGGTGACCACAGATCAGAATAGGATGGACTACAGTGTAAAGGAGGAATTTAGGGTTTAATTAGGAAAAGGAGATGAGGGCACATACTTATAGAGACACCTGCTTCACATACCTTAATCATTTCATCAACCTGCTGAGAAAGGTAGGTATCAATATTTTAATCTATTTTATGATCAAGAACATTGAAGCTCCAATTATTAAGTGGTGGAGTCATGATCCTAACTCAGGGTTTCTCCACAATACTGTTACTTCTTAGACCTTCTTTCTCTAGACCAGAAATCTCCAGGAGGAGCAGGAAAGTGTCTGCAAAGTTAGTGAAGAAAGACGTAAATTTCAAGGGAGGAATATCTGAGCAGAAGGAAACATCGCCACTATGATAGGAGGGTAGCCTGACCCAAGAAACAGGTTTTGTTTCTAAATTTCTGCTACAGAGTAGAGAAACTACATACATGGACAAGAGAACCGTGGTCTCAGAGGGAACACAGTAGCATTTTTATAAATTAGACCAGGACCACCACAAACAGTTGACAGATCCATACAGCTGTTCTACAGTCCTATTGAACTCCCCCCCCCCCCAAATCAGTGGGGAGTCCTTATTGGCTTAAGACTGACCGAGGGAAAAGTGTGCTCCCCTTCCACTTGACTCTATGCTCATTAATTTTTTTGAAGCTCCAGTTCTTGAAACTGGTGCTCTGTGCATGAAGAAGGGGCATTGAGGAATGAGATTATATGTTTTTGGAGGGCAGGAACTTGGCCTTCTTCTTTGGTATGTTTCTTAACAGCATGACATATTGGATGAACAAAAATTGCTGCACAAATAAATATGTTAAACAGACATCTAAAGTATCTGCTAAAAATAAAATTGGCTGCAGGTTCTGTAGTTCTACCTCTGTGGTCTCATTGCAGAAACATATGTTTTAGATCTTAGGCTATTCAAGACATGTGTTTTGACCTATTATTTACAACAAATTGAAATGAAAAATGCAACCAAAAAGCTTAAAGCATTTGTCTGAGGACTATAAATGGAACATTTTCAGACTTCAATATGGCCAACTTGGGAACCCAGAAAAATCACAAATTATTCAGTCTATGTGGCTAATGACCTTGTAGCGGACTCTCTCCTTTCTGCTACGTAACTCAGAGAATCTGAGAACAGGGGCTCAAACTTTGTTAGAACTTCAAGCACTGGGGTTTCATTTATCCTGGATCAAAATCCAGATGTTCAAGCAATGGCAGCCTCCTATTTTTGTCTTTCCAGGAGTAGTTACAACTCTTCTGAAGTTTGTGACGCAGGTTAAACCACTCTTGTCTTTTGCCCAGGCAAAGTAAAGTACTGTCAGGTGAAACAAGATGACTGTTGAAATCCAGTATTCACATATTTTCTAGTGCAGACTCCTGAAAACTAAGGTATGAACGGTCCCAGTCAAAAGGGAGAGCTTGAATTACCTTCTGTTCCAGAGGCCTCTCAATAGTTACCACTGCTTGTTCCAAACATGTTTGCCCATCCTTGATTATGGATGTGACACCATCCATGAAATACTTGAGATATGCAGTAGGTGGACAGTAGATAGACAAAATATATTTTTGTAACCCAGGTATTTTTATTCCTTTTGTCTTTCCCACAAAGTCAGTATAAACACATAAAAGTCTCTTGAGTTTGATCTTTCATATGTCCAGTCTCAACTGTAACAATTTATTTCCTTTATTTCATGCATTAAGAGAATAAAAAAAAACTGTAGGTCTGACAATGGTTCTAAATTCTTTTCCTCTTACAGGAGATTGATAGGGAAAAAAACAACACTAAAATTTGTTTGTGAAATACTGCTATTATAGTAGCCTACATAGTTTAGTGGAAACAATGCCAACTGAAAACCTAAAGACTGGCATTCTAGTACTAAGACCGAGTAGCATCTGGATATAATTGGATATAATTATACATAAAAACTTTAATCTAGAAGAAAACTCTGGACCTAAAGACATAGGTTTTAGATTTGACTTTGTATATTTTGTGGTTTATTTCCTCATATCTAAAAAATAGAGAGTAATATCTGTTATTTGGTTACAAGTGTAACATGAGATTAGACTATTTTCTTGTGTAAGTAATTTACAAGTCAAAAGGTCTACACAAATAGAAGAAAAGCTCCCTCCTAGAATAGTAAAACATATTTTAAAACTAGATTAAGGCCAGACGCAGTGGCTCACGCCTGTAATCCTAGCACTCTGGGAGGCCGAGGTGGGCGGATTGCTCAAGGTAAGGAGTTCAAAACCAGCCTGAGCGAGACCCTGTCTCTACCAAAAATAGAAATTAATTGACCAACTAAAAAATATATATACAAAAAATTAGCCGGGCATGGTGGCACATGCCTGTAGTCCCAGCTACTCGGGAGGCTGAGGCAGTAGGATTGCCTGAGCCCAGGAGTTTGAGGTTGCTGTGAGCCAGGCTGACACCACGGCACTCACTCTAGCCTGGGCAAGAAAGTGAGACTCTGTCTCAAAAAAAAAACAAACAAAAAAACCCCTAGATTAATTAAGAAAATGTGACATTTATGTAGGAAAATGTATTCATAAATAGATTAAAAGAATAGAATAAACTCCAGAAAGGATTTATATATGTATTAACAAATAGTTCATTGGAAAAATTACAAATATTCAGTACACTCATGAAAAAGTGGTAAATATTACTACTAATCAAAGAAATACAAATCTCATTACTGGGCATCTACCCAAAGGAAAAAAGACATTCTATAAAAAAGACATCTGCACTAGAATGTTTATAGCAGCACAATTCACAATTGCAAAGATGTGGAAACAGCCCACGTGCCCATCAATACATGAGTGGATTGTAAAATGTGGTGTATGTATATCACGGAGTTCTATTCAGCCACAAAAAACAATCTAGCACCTCTTGTATTATCCTGGATAGAGCTGGAGCCCATTCTACTAAGTGAAGTATCACAAGAATGGAAAAACAAGCACCACATGTACTCACTATCAAATTGGTATTAACTGATCAACACTTAAGTTCACATATAGTAGTAACATTCATTGGGTGTCAGGCAGGTGGGGGGGAAGTGGGGATGGGTACATTCATACAAAATGGGTGTAGTCTGTACCATTTGGGGGATGGATACACTTGAAGCTCTGATTTGGGTGGGGCAAAGGCAATATATGTAACCTAAACATTTGTACCCCCAAAGATGCTGAAATAAAAATAAACAAAGAAATACAAATACAAGTAGTAATAAGATACTACTTTCTTCTCACTAAGCAAAAAAATTGAAATATTTGATATCAAGTATTGGTGAAAGTACAGGGAACTGGGTACCACACTATACTACGGATGAGAGTATAAACTGGTACAGGCATGTTGAAAAGTAATTTGGCAGTATTATAGCTTTAAATCTGTACATCCTATAATCTATAATTACTTTTCTTATATCTTCACATGTGCTAAGAAGGCATGGACAGTATCCATTGATAATTGCTGCAATATTTATAAGAGCAAACTATTTGAAATGACTCACTCAATAGAAACCACTCAATAGAAAAGTGGTTAAACAAATATAGCACATTCATACTGCAAAGTACTATGCAACAATTAAAAAGAATGATGTGAGGCCGGGCGCTGTGGCTCACGCCTGTAATCCTAGCTCTTGGGAGGCTGAGGCGGGCGGATTGCTCAAGGTCAGGAGTTCAAAACCAGCCTGAGCAAGAGCGAGACCCCGTCTCTACTATAAATAGAAAGAAATTAATTGGCCAACTGATATATATATATATAAAATTAGCCGGGCATAGTGGCGCATGCCTGTAGTCCCAGCTACTTGGGAGGCTGAGGCAGCAGGATTGCTTGAGCCCAGGAGTTTGAGGTTGCTGTGAGCTAGGCTGACGCCACGGCACTCACTCTAGCCTGGACAAAAAAGCGAGACTCTGTCTCAAAAAAAAAAAAAAAAAAAAAAAAAAAAAGAATGATGTGGATATCTACAAACAGACATGGAACTATGTCTAATAGACATAGTAGAGTAAAAAGCTAGTTATACAAAATTTGTGTTATTCATGTGGAAACATACACTAATGAAGCTATATATTTCCATAGCATATATATGTATTAAAGAAAATGCAGAGAAAAGGGTTCTGGGAGCACACAATGAACTGGTAATAGCAGTTACCATTAAGGGGACTTAAACTTTATCTGTAGGGTTTAGATTCTTTTCTGAATAAGAATGTATTCATGTATAATTTGAACCTTAAAGAGGAGGTTTTTTTTCCTAATGGAGGAAAATAAATTGACTTGAACATTTTTTATTCAGTTAAACGAAAACCTAACTAGAATTATTTTTCTCTAGGCAATATTATATAAACTTCCACACATACTCCATGTGCTAGAATACCACCCAACTTACTGGGTCAAGTCCTTTACAGAACTCAGGCTTTTGTGAGTCTTATCCTTTGATTTATCCAACAATGCAGCCAATTGGCTATAAAATTTGATTTCTGGAGTATTCAGAAACTATTACTCAGACTCTGAGTAAAGGTAGTTCTGGGATTTAAACTAGTATGGAATTATTCCATCTTATTGAACTTGAAAGCATAAGGTCATGGAAGGTGGTGGTGTTTCTCCAGAGACAAATAATTATCTTAATCATTACTGTTACTAGTGTTCCATTCCAAAGTTGCTGTTTGCTTTTGCACGTAAGTTGCTCCCTGAGAGAAAACTGTAAAATTCCAGGACCTAGCTATAATTCTTCTACCAGATTTTTAAAAAACTAGCCATTCCATCAGAAGTTAGTAATTTGGGAAAACCCAAATACATGGTTAACAGTGGTTGTTACTTTTAGAAACAGAAGGAATGCAGAATGTGAAGGTTGGGGGCACACAGAGACAAATTTTGTTCCCTTCAACAATCCTAGAGTAGAGAGAGAGGAAAATATTATGCCCCATTTTGCACATTAAGAAATAAGCCTCAGAAAAGTTGAGAAATTTGTGCAAAGCCACCCAGTAGCAAGTACAATTTAGTTTTTTTCCCTTGGCTGCAAGTCCAATCCTTACTCTACTCCCTCATGATTCCCTACCATCTTGAAACTTGGACCTGAAATTTGAAGGCACGTGTCCAAGTGCTAACATTTGTTGAATGCTTACAAGGCATTTGGCTCCGTTCCAGTTACTTTCATAACATTCACTTAAATCTTATCACAACTCCGTGAGTTACAATATTGTAGTCCCTGCTCCACAAGTGAAGACATGGAGCACTGAAAATTAAACAGTTTTCTCATGCACCAGGAAGTGGCGGAGTAAATTTTCAAACCTACAACTTCTGGCTCAACCAAGTGCTTTTCCTTCTAGTGTTGGGATGTTAGTTTTCCCAAGGAAGAGCTCTCATCAGCAGACAACACGATCCTTGAGCAAGATTTACCGCCATTGAGACACATGCCCTTCAGTCTAGGCGAACTGCCTTTTGTAGGACACTTGTCAAGCAAATCAGTGTGGTTTGGAGTGTTTTTTTATATGGCTAGGAGCCATCTGGTCATATTAACAAAACAAACCGTTTCTAAATAATGTCATGTGTGAGCCAACAAGCGACCCATTCTTTCACTCCTTCTCAGGGGGCCTCCCGCCTCCTCTGCTGGAAGGAGTGTTAGGGCTCCCCTTATACTGACCCAGAGTCATTTGTTTTAGTAATGTCTGAGCACTCTGAGGTAATGGTCTCATGACCTCAATGAGTGCTTTTAAATAAGAAAGAAACACAAATAAGTAGAACATTTTTTATTTCTTTTCCTTTTTGCTAAGTTTAGAAATAACTAGAAAATTGACTATCTAAACAGTGAATTAGGATGCGTGTTACCATAGGCTTCAGGAAAGCTATTCTAATGAAAATATCTGGTTACAGGGCAAATTTGACAATGGTAGACATCTGGGAGGAAGAGAGAGCAAGAAAGAGACCCAGAATAGACTTTCCAATACTGGCAATTTGTAAAAATCATGGCAACATTATTTATAAGTGTTTATGGTATGCCAGGCATTTTACATGAAGTAACTATTTACATTCTTATAAAAATCCAGTGAGATAGGTGTGCCTTATTATTAGCAGTTCCATTTTATAGATGAAGAAACTGAGGATGGAAAGTGGTGAGACTAGAATTCAAGCCCAAATCGATCTCTGTCTTTAAAAGTTAGTACTGCTGTTTACACTGTGTCTACACAGTGTCTACACTGGCAGAGGGCAGAGCATGGAATCCACACTGATGGATTCCTGAGTATTGCTGAAGAGGAGCCCAGGCTGAAAATGTGGGAGAGTTGCTTATTCTTCCAAAATGGGCTTCTGCATTGTCTTCACGGCTTCGTCTGAGATGCAGGTTCTCAGGAGCCCAGTCACAGCCATGGTCAAAAGGAAGCAATGCATTCCAAAGGTGAGAAGCAGGCCTTTGCTTTGCCCGTTTGGAGGGAGAGTATTGTTCTCCGAGGGTACGTTTTAAAAGTTATAAAATGTTTGCCAAGAACCAGAAGATGTAAACAGTAAAAGAGAAGTACCTCACACACTCCTCAGCTTTAAGAAACAAAACTTGACAAACCCAGTTAAAGCCCTCTGTGTTCCCCAACCTGATTTCATGTCCTCTCTCCCTTCTAGAGATGACCACTGTCTTGAATTTAAGGCATATCATTGTTTTGAAATTCTCTATAGCTGTAATATATGTTTGTATCCTTATAAAATATCTATGTCAATCTTGTGTATTTTAAATTTTATATACAGGGACTCATGCTTATCTATTCTGAAATTGATGGTTTTTGCTGCTCATTATGTCTGCATTATTCATCCATGTTACTGTGTGCAGCTGTAGTTCTTTTATTTTCACTGCTAAATAGTATTCCATTGTTCAGATATATCAAAATTTGTTTAGAATTCTACAAAAAATGGATATTTCCCATATTTTTACTATGACATATAATGTTGCTAATCTTACATGTGTCTTATGTATGTATCAAGAGTTTTTCTAGGGGCTAATCCTTGAAATGAAATTGTTAGGAAAGAAAATTCAATTTTTGTAAATGTAACCATATTCTCCTAACTCTTAGTTTTCCTAATAGTCTGTGTCAATTTATAATCCAAGTTTTATTTTTTCATATCCTCTTAAACACTTGGTATTGTTAGACTTTTTTAGCTTTTGCTAATCTGAAGGATTGAAATAACATCTTATAATTTAAAAATGAATATCTTTGATTATTAGTGAGGTTGAGTGGCTTTTCATGCATTCATAAGCCAATTGTTTTTTCTTGTTGTTCTGTCATTTGCCTGTTCATATTTATGTCTATATTTCTATTGAACTACTCTTTCCTATTGATTTATGTGTGTTCTTTATATATCCTGGCTATAAATTTTTTTATTTGTTCGTGCATCACAAGTAACTTTTTCTAAATGCAGTTTATCTTTTTGCATCTTGACCTTAACATTGATAATGACAAGTAGACAAAACTAATCATAATTTCACAATTTTTGGTGCTACTATTTTTACTTTTCAGAAACACTGACATGGGCTTTGCATGAAGACTATTGTGATTTAAAACCATCAATGTCACTGGCACCTGTAGTGAAGTTTCCACAGAGATCTTCATTTTAGAAACAATTGAACTTCCACAAAATTTTCCTTTAGGACAAAATAATCTTCATGTAATTAGTGGAGGAGAGGTATTTGCATGTGAATAATTTGTATATAATTTTATGTGACTGCTTTTTTTCTTGCCCCGGTAAATGAAAGAAGTAGTGTTTTCTGCGAGGCAATTAAATTTTAATATCTTTTATTTTAAAAATGTACCCAGCTGAAAACTGGAAAAGTACAAACTGTCCTTATGAGATAGAGTTCCCTTCAAAGTGAAGATCAAGATTAAAGTTGTATCGTAATTCACAAAGACAGCTCCTCACCGCTTAGTTCCTGGTCATGTAGTGTCGACTACCATCTATCCTGTGTGAATAATTTATTATTTCCCTAATGTCAAATTGGGAGGCAATATAGCATAGAAAGATCCATCACTTTGCACAGGGGCTTTTAAAACAGATTATTTAAAATATCTGAACCTCAGTTTCTGCGTCTGAAAATGTGACCAATGCTGCCTTTGTCACGAACCTTCCCTGGAGGCTAAAGGAGATCACATCTGCACGGAGTCTGTGCATTTGATGAATGGTAGTTACTGTTACGCAGTCCTAATGAAGCCCTCATCCAGTTGAAAAAGTGCTTTGAAAATGCTACAGCTTCTCAAAGGAAATATACCTCTTTTTCTTCTTTTTAGAGTCGCTTGTTGAGGACTAAGGATTTTTCTGGAAAAGGTACAGTTCTGTGAAAAAAACACTAAAAATTGCCTTTTCTTTCTCATTCCTGAAATGGAACTGTTGGTTTTGTTGGGCAACCCAGCTGCATAAGAACATAGTGTATTAGGCTGGGCCTTGAAGGCCAATAGAACCTGAAAATATGACTTGTTCATATTGAGATGATAGAGAGCTAGCCCATGTTGCCCCTGGCAGAACATTTTGTTTGGCCACAATGTTTTTCAAAGCTACAGAACACTCTAGTTGTTCTGTTGTATACAATGCACTTATTCTTTGGTGTTACCCTGCTCTAAATTAAAGCTTATTTGTCTATTCCACGGACACCTCTAATATACACACACACACATAACCACCACACACACTAATTGCTTAAATTGAGCTAACAGCCTATAAACAGAAAGCAACTCTTGGTAAAATAATTAAGAGAGACTGTTTTAGACTTCCCCTGCCAACTGTGATCTACTGGTGTCTCCTAGAGACACATAATTTGCTTAGAATAAATGAATGTCTGGTTTTCGTAACAGGGATTCAGTCTCTTCTAATGTTAGAAAGTTTCAGTCTTCAAGCATCTATCTTAAACTAACAAATAAACCTAAAAATGTTTTGGTGAATTATACATCTGAAAAGGCTACAGTGGGTAAAGAGAACCAGAAATCTTAGTTGGAATCCTTGGAATTCTATACAATTTATTAGCTATGAGACCTGAAATGAATCACTTTATCCCTCCGAGCCTCAGTTTATCTCATCTGTAAAATGTGGCTGCTAAAAAGAATACAAAACCAGAGAGTAAGGACTTGGGCTGCTGGTTGCTTGATCAAAATGAAAATTTTTAAAAAATGCCCTGTGAAAAAAATATAGCTTGTGCTTTTCTAGAGAATCTCTCTCTCTTAATTTGAATTTGAAAATCTATTATTAATATATCTTTTTAGCCCTCTACATTTACCATTCTCATAGGGCGTAGTAACAAGGGCTTTTGGCAGAACCCCTCTGATATCACAGGTTAGAATCTAAGTCTCAGAAGCACCGAGGCAGTAGATAAAGGTACGTGGTTCTGAAGGTCATCTCACAGGTCACTTGGGCCCAGTAAGGGGGAAATGGGAGAAGCTCCTTGACCTCAATTTCCCTACGCTGAGCCGTCTGTAAACAAGTGGCTTGAGGAAAGGGTAAGGTCTTCTCCATGCCAGAGGTTCTGTTGTTTCTTCCTACCAGAGAGAGCTATTTTTGCTGTTTGCAAAGGCAGCTGCTTCTGGCAGGAGGCAGGTAGGTCGGGGCCTGCCTTTGGCTGAGTAAGGCCTAAGTATTGCTGACATTCTCCCGGAGGGTAGCGTCTGGGGCAGAAACATGTCTGGGAGTGTTTACTTCTCAGAGGTAATTCAAGACCATGTCCTGGCAGGCAGACCTCGTCTCTCATGGGGTGGGGGCTGCAGTGGGCTGGGAAACTGAACTCGGTGGGGAGGGTGGGCTAATCCAGCCTTAGAAAGAAGCAAGGACGCCATGGGGAAGATTCTGAGGTTGTGGGTGATGTTTTTGTCAAGGTAACAACCTCAGTTCTGAGTTTTCCGCTGAGAGGAAATGAAAGCTTCACAAGCATTGCTATCTGATGAGAAATGTGTCTCCAAGAATAACATGCCCAAACTCACAATTTTCTGGAGTGCGTTGTGTTTGAACCTTGGGTGTAGTCTTTCTGTGGAGGGGCCTGTGTAAGACCTGAAGGGGCTAGAGGACCCATTTTGAAAGGCCCGTTCCTTTCAGTTTAAGTGCTGCTACCTTTAGCAGACATTGCTGCTTCTGGAATATCTTGTTAAATATGTGTTTGTTTTGCGGAGACATCAGTGTTTTCTTTTTGCAGGAAGGTAGCTTTGCCCTCTGAGCCCTCCCTTCCTTCAAGGGAGGTTTGTATTGTGGGCACAGGAAGCAAAAAATACTATAGACAGTGGCTCTTTCTGGTTTTTATGTCCCCAAGGGCTGAGCTCCTTGAGAGGATTATACTAGGGAGATGGGGAGAAGTGGGTGTCTTCTGAGAAGGGTGACTCCCCCAAACTAGAACGAATGAAAATCTGCTTAGAGAAGGGCAGGATGTGTTCCCTGCTATTGAAGAGACTTGGGAAGGAGACAAAACTTAAGAAAGCTGTGCCTAAGGTGATCGGAATCTGGCAGGGGGCTCCTGCCCTAGCTAAGATTTCTCTACCCATGCATAGCAGAGGAAATGATGGAGACACCAAATTCAGAGAGCAATGCAACATGGACAATGAGTGTATCTTAGCATCAGGATGGACTGAAGGCCAGTGACTTTTCCCTCTATTTCCAGGAACCACATCAGGTCCCTAGATCATAGTTGGAGCCTGAGGAGAAAACTCCTCCCCAGTAATTGCTGTAATGACTGAGGTTGAGTTTTTCTATAATCTCAAAAGGGAAGAAGCTTGTGGAGCAGGAAAAAGTTTTCCTCTACCCTCTTAGGTTTAGTGCTTGGGGGCCTCCAAATTAAATTGAGAAAAGACAGATCTGCAAGAGACAAGACAGATTTTTATGCATGAAATATACGAAGAAGTTTGTAGAAAAATGTCACTTAAAGAGATGGTTAGAATTGAGGGCTTACGTGCCATCTTAATGGGGGAAAAGGAGGGGGGGAAGGGCATTTTTGGGAAAACAAATGACTTTTAGGAAAGGTAAACCAGCCCTTAGGAGAATAGATGGGAGAGAGACAGTTTCGTGGCAATGTCTGTTTAAAGAATTTCTTATCTTGGTACCAACTTCTCCTCCCTGGCAAAAGGAGTCAATCTTTCCTGGTTATGAAACTCTGAGGGAGGGGATTTATGATAGTTGGATTCTTTGGGGAGGATCAGCTTTTAGGCAGATAAGGAGAGCTCAGGAAAAGACCTCTTCACAATGGTATGTGCTGTAGCCCTTCAGGCTCCAATTTGGATTTGATTTGAAGTAAGTAAAAAATGGGATACTTCTTCACATCCAAGTTTATGGAGTAAGAGGCTCATATAGGCCACAAATGCAAATGACCCTGGGAGCTAAAATACATAAAACATATTTACTTATTACCAACTATTAACTATTAAGTACAGATTTCTTCATCAGAACGGAATCACATTAGAAAGTGTTCCCTAAAAATGGGACAGATGAGAGAAAAATTTTGAAAGGGTTGAAAGAGAGAGCAATAGACAAAGGCTCACCAGTTGCAGTTGTTAAAAGCCCTGGGCTATTTTTATGAGACTCTGGCATATGAGCCTTTCTGTCTACCCACAGCCCAACTTTCTCCACAAGTTCCTTTCTCCTTCAAAACTAAACAACCATTAGCATCAGGAGAAAAAAACATACTGATCAGTGCTTAGAAATTCCCATGTGTATACTTGTCCTCTCTCTCAATCTTCAGAGGACAGTTTGCATAAAACTATTCTTTTAAAATAGGTCTTCCATAACTGGGTGATACCTTAACGTAAATTGTTATTATTATTATTGCAGTTTTACTTTCTCTTTTTAAAAGAATGTTTTGTCTCTGGTATGCCTTTACCAGAATGTGGGTATCCTAGATATTTCATGGTCCTTAAATGTAGTCTCTTTTCATCACCTTGCTAACCTCAGCACCTCTGCATCTCTCTCAACCACTAGAATATTACTGAGAATATTGCTGAGCAATATATTATTTACTGAAACTCTGGCAAGGATGACAGAGGATAAAGTTTTCCTTATACACTCCACAGCAAACTCTTTAAAAACATTGTCAAATATCTCTGTTCCCCAAAGTTCTCATCTTGACTACTCAGCAAACGGGATGTTCTCCTTTTTGCTTTTTCCAAGCACGGTCCTGTTTCCTCTATTTTGCTGAGCAATTTGATTCTTCTCCTAAACTTGCAATTCCTACTCAGCTAGGTGCTCAACAAAGCAAAAAAGCCTACAGTATATAGGACTCCCTCTCCCCTAGAAGGAAGTTTAGTAACTATTTATTACTACTTGAAAATGGACTTGAATATCTTACTCTGCCCTATTTTCCTCTCATTCCCACTATGTTTCCATCAAAGTGTATTTAGAAATATATACAACAGTCTCTCTTAGAAGAGTGCTGGTGGATATGATTTTCACTGTCTGATTCCATGACAATGTGGCTTATCAGGGCCATTAGCTGTTAGGGGATTTCAGGACCACCACAATGTTGGAAAGTTCAGCACTCAAGCGTCTCAGGAAAGATGCTCCTTCCCTGAGGGTTATCAGAAACTTCGGATTTTCTCGGACTCTCGAGCATCCTGAATAATAAATAGGAAGTAAAGGTGAATCTGGAATAATTCTGTTTTGGCTACCATTGCAACATAACCAATTACCCTAAAACTTAGTGGTTTAAAAGGGCCATTCCATTTTGTTCATGATTTTTGGGGGACAGGGATTTGGGAGGAGCTCAGCTGGGTGTTTCCGGCTTAGGTTCTCTCAAGAAGTTGGAGTCAGATGTCAGCAGGGCTGCTGCCCTCTGAAGACCAGACTGGGTTAGCCATTCAAGGTGACTCACTGGCAGGGCTGGCAGTTGGTATTGACTATTTGCTGGGAGTGACACCGGGGCTGTCGAATGCAGTACCTGCGTAGGGCCCTTCTGTGGGGTTTGGCTTCCTGACAGCATGGTGACCTCAGGGTGGTTGGACTTCTTACATGGCAGCTCTGGACTCCAGGCATAAACTTTCTGGTGAGCAAGGCAAAGCTACATGGCCTTTTTTTTTTTTTTTTTTTTTTTTGAGACAGAGTCTCACTCTGTTGCGCGGGCTAGAGTGCTGTGGCATCAGCCTAGCTCATAGCAACCTCAAACTCCTGGGCTCAGGCAATCCTACTGCCTCAGCCTCCAGAGTAGCTGGGACTACAGGCATGCATCACCATGCCCGGCTAATTTTTTCTATATATTTTAGTTGGCCAATTAATTGTTTTTTCTTTCTATTTTTTAGTAGAGACAGGGTCTCACTTTTGCTCAGGGTGGTTTCGAACTCCTGACCTTGAGCGATCCTTCCACCTCGGCCTTCCAGAGTGCTAGGATTCCAGGCGTGAGCCACTGCGCCTGGCGTACATGGCCTTTTATGACCCAGTCTCGGAAGTCACATAGTATCACTTCTGCCATGCTCTACTAGCAGAGGCAGGCACACGCCTTGCCCAGGTACAAAGCAAGGGGAATTAGACTTCCTTCTTGATAGTGGAGTGGCAAGGTCACATAGTAAGAGCAGGAAAGATGGGTGATGTTATTGCAGTCATTGTGGAAAAAGCAGTCTCTCCCATTATGTGGAGGTAACAGCCAGAGAGAGGCTCAACCATGCTCCTTGTATGGCTACCATGTGAATGAACAAAACTGCACTGTGGAATGGGGTTATCCAAGTCCTTTCAAAAAAATCAATTCCACAACTCTCTTCCAACGTCTCTACCAAAACACTCATTATTGCATCATAGGAAATGCACCCAAGGAGATGCAGCTGGAATTCCTATGGCTGCCAGTAGAAAGATGGTATGTAGAGGCCTGAAGGTATACAATAGGTTTCCTCCTTGGGATTTACATTCACAATTTTACACATAAATAGAATAATTTTGTTTTTGTTAAAGTGGCTGATTGGATCTATTTGTATAAGGGCATCTAGTCCACTAGTTTGGCCTACTGAGAACTAAGGCAGTATTAGATCTTTGGTCTATGATACTTACATAATAGAGATGTGCTACTCTATCTGTAACATCTTTCTCCAGTCACTCTGTTACTAATCCCACAAAATATCATATGCTTAGATGAGGCTAAGAACTAACTATCAGGAGAATGGTTTAGACTTGATTCAATAAAGCTTTCTGATGGGTTTGTTTCAAACTACAAAGGGGTATAGAGCATTTTCACTAGTTTATCTACTGAAAAAACTCTTTAGGCATCATTGATTATCAAGTAGGTTCCGTGGCTAGGGTACATTAAATAGTAAAATTTTTATGTGTATGTGTTTTGAATATATGGTGCCTTTTCCTCTGGGAAAATTTTAGAATTTCCTCTTTTATTATATTCATATTTCTGAGTTACACGGGTCACCACTGTTTAGTATTAGAACATATTTTTTCCTAAATGAAAATATAATTTCAAACCACAGTGAGCAGACTGTTTATATTTCTGCATAACTGAAGAGTTCAACTTTATTTAATGGAATCTTTGGGCTCAGCATAGTGGGAAAAACAGGATACCGTATCTGGCAGAGCTATGTGGCAGTCTTGCAAAATAAACTCCCGATAAAGCTGTAATCCCTTTGTTGGCTTAACTGTGATTAGATTTGAGACTCTGGAAAAGTCCACAAAGGCCTTTCATGTAACATGGGTGATAAATTTATTATACACAGTCACAAGAGTACCAGGAGAGAGATGTTAGGCCCTTTGCTAAATGCATCACTTCAACAATCCTTTAAATTTGAGTTGGATGAACCTTGAATTCTCAGAGATTTAAAATCCTTGTCCTACTCCCACTTCTCTGAGTGTCAGATGGCAATAGGGAGGAGGTGATTTATTTTCCAGATCTATATGAATTATGAGACAGAAGATGGACTCTCACGATTTGGTTATGGGTTTAAATTCAGCTTGACTCAACGTCATGTCCAAGAAGCAAACAGCAGACCAAGAGTGAGTCATTGTTGGCCTATTGCTTCTGGCTCTTGGTAGGAGGATGGACAGACTTTAGTTAGTCCTTGTAGTTTTCACTCAAATCTATGAGATCTTCTATTGCTAAAAAGTGTGGTGTTGTGAGAATGCTAGGCAGACTTCTGTCCTCAAGCCCCAGTCTTCATTTAAAGCAGAGATCTGTAGAGCCACAGCAGGCCCCACATGGTCAAGACCATATTAACTGACATCATGTCTAATCCTGCCCTCAAGGATTCCTGTGACCTTCAGGAGGAGGGTCTGGGCCTCAGATGTGCAGTTTGAAAGCAGTGGGGCTCAGTCTTGTCTACAACTAGAAAAACTTGGGGAGAGTTTTAAAATCCTGATGCCTAGGTTCCTAATTAAATCAGAAATGCTGGAGGATGAGGTCCAGTCATCACTTGTTTTTAAAGCTTTTGAGGGATTCCAATATATAACTTAGCTTGAGAACCACTGTTCCCAATTTCTACACTTAATGATGGTTCCAACAGGGTACATCTCCTAACCTGTGGGTTGTGACACTTTGCTGGAGGAGTTTGGGAACTTAGGGAAGGATTGATATTCTTCGTTGTAGATTCAGCACAGCTGGAACCAGCTGAACTCATAAGCTCTACCAATAGCTGTCAGGTCAAAGGCATTAATAAATACTTTTTGTGAGAGACAGCTCCCTATAGCTGAGTTTTGCTATTTTCTCACTCTCCCCTTTCCTTTGTGGTATCCTACATCTGTTCATTCACCACCCCAAGCCCAGACTGCTGACGATGCTCCTATTCTTCACTAAGAAAAATAAACTCTGGGGCTATGCTGTCAATTGCCTGCCCCTCTCCTCCATAAGGCAGTCAGCAGCTGTGTTCACAAATATCTGGAAAATAGATGTGCTCCAATAATATGGAAAATTACACCATGGACCATGAAGCTTAATGGTAGTAGGGCCATTGAGGGAGAGGGATAAAGTCTGCTGTATCTCCATTTTGAAACTTGGTGAAGGGAAATGGGAAGGGGAGCAAGGCTTCTGTAGGAAGTGATATACATAGTTTTGCTGCTACTTATCTACTAACTCAAAGATAAGGAAGTTGGAAAACAAGAGTCTTTAGAATTGAAAGCTCTTCAGTGTCCTTTCAGCCTAATTCCTTGAGGCACTTAATAAGCTCATTACTGGGTAGAACATCTGTGGGGTGTGATCTTACTTGCCTTTTCATTAGGTCCTGGAGCACTTGGAACTTCCTTCATCCATTATTTTTACATCCATTTCACTGAGAAAACATCTTTCGCACTTACAGAGGGAGAATAATAAACAGTCCAACATTCAAAATGTTTATTTACCATGCAGACTGAGAATCCTATGGTAAGTAGGCTAGGCATAAGTTACAAGTGGAAATCATTGCTAAAACTCTTGCCTCTTTTCTGAAACCTGGAGAGGGTATTCTACTTTGCTTTTAACCTCCCCCAATGATGATGATAAAACCATGAAAACTGTGATCCTGTTCTTGGAAAACACACAGACAGCTGTTTTTGTATATGGTTGGGAGGTGCGTTGCTCTCATTGAATACAAAGTGGTATGTCTGTCACAGTCTGTCATGGCCCAATTATAGAATGGGGGATGACATACACAAAACATATACATAAGACGCAGACAGACAGAACTGGCTGCAGTCTCAGAAGAAAAAAGGACACAGAGACAAAAGACAGTTTCAGACTGCAGCACTGGAAAAGTGCTCATCAGTTTATTATATACAGTTTAATGGGGCAAGCATCCCACAGCTATTTTTTCATGCCAGCTACTTTCCCAGCTAACTTTTGGTACGTGACATCCCACGGCCAACAACGCCTGCTTTTCCAGTCAAAGCAAAAAGCATGGCCTTCTACAAGAGAACTCTTTGATGTTTTGCACCACTTTCGGATAACAAACAATCTCGGCTCGAGCGCGAGACCTTGAATCCTAGACCATCTTGCAAGTGCCTAGCACTGCGTGCTGGTTACCAGGCAACTTGGGCTTGCATGCAAGGCCATAGGTTCTTGGCTGTTTGCCTGGAGAAACAGTTTCTCAGCCAGTCAACAAGCCACCACGTCCTGCTAATTGTGGGAATAAGCAATGGGCTCCGTTCTGCTGACTTGGGGTCTCAGCCAATCTGCTCCTGGGATGGCTCGCTTCAGCTTCCTTCAACAGTCTGTTTTGTGCTGCTATAATCGAACACCTGAGACTGCGTAATTTGTAAAGGACAAAGATTTATTTATTTCGGTTGTAGAGGCTGGGGCCCACATCTGGAAAGGGCCTTCTTGCTGTGCCATCCCATTGGGGAAGGCAGAAGGGCAAGAGAGCATGAGGGAGAGAGAGAGAGAGAGAGAGAGAGAGAGAGAGAGAGAGAGAGAGAGAGAGAGAGAGAGAGAGAGAGAGAGAGGTGCTGAACTCATCCTTTTATTAGGAATTCATTCCCTCAATAATCACATTAATCTATTCACAAGGGCAGAACCCTTATGACTTAATCATCTCTTAAAGGTCCCACCTCTCAACACTGTTGCATTGGGGATTAAGTTTCCAACACATGAATTTGAGGGACACATTCAAACCATAGCAGTCTATTTCAGGAAACAATTTTTTGAGTTATTCTTAGCTTAACAATTGTTTACTCAAATTAATTTTTTATTGTTTAGGAAAACAGTTTTTTGTTCTGAACAATTCCAATTGATTGATGAAAATGATTTGGTTTATATATCACAAATATGAATTTTATAAAAGGAAGCAATATATGTTCATTAAAGAAAAAAGACACAAAGCATTTTTGTTTTAAATTTATTAAGGAAGATTGTTCAAGCAAGTATAGTTCAAGACTTCTCTTATTGTCTTTTGCCACTTTAACACCTTCTAGTCTATCTGATGCAATATAATAAGCATGTAAAATAAATAGCCAGTTATCAACAATTCAGATCCCAGCTCTCTGTCACTACTGGCCAGGTGACTTTGAGCAGGTTACTCAGCTTTTTGAAGGCTCAATCTCCACACCTATAAATAGGATTTAAAATAGTATCTACCTCATAGGGTTGGATGTGACAATTAAGCCAGATCATTAAAATTAGTATTGTTAGAATATTTCAAAGATCACTTCAGTTTAATATAGAAATTATATTTACATCTAGAATAAACTTTTATCTTGATTATAGAAAAAAGTTCTTAATAGTGTTTACTGAATTTGACTCTCCCTTGAGGAGCATAAGACATTAAAATTCACAACTCCTTTTGAAAATTAGAATGCATTTTTTGTTTCTTTATGAGCACTAATAAAAATACAGGCTGTAGTCCCAACTATTCAGGAGGCTGAGGCAGAAGGATCTCTTGAGCCCAGAAGTTTGAGAAGGGAGAGTGGCCTTTTTAGGTTTTATTGCTTGTTTTTGGGCAAGTGGAATTTTAGTTTTTATGACCTGCTTTGGGGAAGAGGAATTCTGGTTTCTATGACTCCCTTTGGGAGAAGAAAGAAGGGTGGAAGACAGGAGGGCTGAAGAAAGTCAGAGAAATCTTGGTTCTGAGGCCTTCCAATCTCCTTCAGGTGGAAGTACTTACCTTGGCATACTTTGGAATATCATGTTCTGAGCCCCCAAACTGCTGCCTATAGATAGTCAATGAAAGAAAGCAAAAGTGGTGACACCACTTTATTTTGGTCTCCTTATCACCTGGAGTTCTGGTTTATTGTCTTGCTAATTTGCCCAGGAATCAAGCACACCTTGCTAGGATTCATTTTTTTGGGGGACACCACCATCTAATCTTAAAGGAAGAAAGGATATTCCTTTTGAAATGAAAACTTTGACCCTACCTCTTGTAAAAACATGACCTTAATAACCTTAATAACATGACCTGCTGGTTGTAAACAGCTCTCTTTGCCATTCTGGAGAGTCAGAGCCAGCTCTAGGAGCACAGAGACTGCCTTATCCCTTGCAGATAGAACAGGAGTGAGCACGAAGTGCAGCTCAAAGATATTGATTGAAATAATGAATTTGTTTATCTTTCAAAGTTTTCCTCCTGCCCTCTATCCATTAGAAGAAGGAACTTTTTCATTCATCCTGTGATACATATGTACACACGTACATACTGTTTGGATCTTTCTTTGCATGGGTAGAAAGTCAGAGGTTTTTAGGCCCAGACTGTTTTTGGTTCTAGGAGATCACTGGTGAGCTGCAGAACACTATGTCATTTGCTTTATGGCTGAAGGTGAGTATGCTCAAAGGAGCAATTGGGGAGAGGAAATCTTGGGGTGAGATAGACAATCTAAATATGTTATCCATTTTAAGGGGCTTAGCAGAGAGGCTGAGTCAGGGTATAGAACCATTGGGGTGCACCGAGTTGGAGATGAAATAAGAAAGAATGTTCCAAGTATAATGTGGAAGAGTCAGATGTGGAAGAGTGGAAGAGTTTGGAGTGATTCTCAGATCCCAGGCAGGGGCAGCCATGACTTTTATAGGATACTTGGGGCCTCAGTGTGGATTAGGAGAGAGTATAAGATAGCAACCTGGTCTGGTGTGAGATATCACATATATATATATATATATATATATATGTATATATATGTATATTGCATATATGTATATTATACACACACACATATATATGATATACATGTAAAAGGAGAGTGGACTTCATCAAAATCTTACCAGTCCACAAGATAAAGAAGCTTTAATTATTTCTTAAGGTTTGAATCAATTTGGAAAGTGAGTTGTGCCAATTAACAAAAAAGCCAAATACAATGCAATATAGGTCAGGATCCAGTGGAGAAAAGCCTAGTCCTTGCTAGGTATTCCAATAGCAATAATTTAATATAGGGCACTAGTTACAAAGGGACTGGAAAAGCTGAGAAGTCAAATAGGGCTTCTTAAAGATTAGCAGTTTAAAGATTAGTAGCAGCAGGAAGCCACTGCCACCCACAGGACTGAAGGGACAAAGTAAGGAGAGATGGGATTTAGCAGAGTTGGGGAGTCAGAACCACTTGGTGCTGGATCTGTCAGATGGCAGCTTGGTGGGAGCTGGGACCAAGGGAGAGGGCCGTTGGCAGTAGCTGGGATCATGCAGGACATCAAGCCCATACTGGAGATACTGCAGTAGTAGGGAAAGAGTAGGGAAGTAGTAGGGAAAGAGAATTCCCTGCCTCCTCCTTTCCTCTCATTCTCCACTTTCCTGCTAGTACTGTCAATGACTATACCTAGCTGGAAGGCAATTGACAAGGGAATTTGGAAATATCATTTACAGGTAAGGGTGCAAAATAAATCTGCGGACAAACAGATAATTGACTTGTACAATGGATTAAATAAAAATAATTAATAACAGATGCTAAGGTAGACATTAGTTGGTGTTGGGTTTAATGTGTATGGAGTAAAGGTATGAACTTCAAATTCCCTTGGCCTTTCCCTTGGGCACCTGACATGGCAGGTGCAGCCCCTGCCCTTATGTCTGTGTCCAACACAGGAAGAAGAAGGAAGGGCTGTGCCACTGATTTATGTCTCCATTACCAGAAAAACTAATTTTTATTTTCCAGAACATGCCCATTTCACTGCCATTTATCTCAGGGGCCTGGATGTCAGGGTGGAGAAATTGGGAAAAGAATGGTCATAATTGGCTTAGCTCAGTTATGGTTCCTCCTCTGAAGTTCGCACAATGTCGTCATAAACCCAACAGAGTTTTTACTTGGTGGCAAGTGAAAGTGGAGAGTGGAAAGTGAGTAGACAGCTAAACTGTCTGCCAAAGAATTAACCCTTTGCACTCGGATGTCGAGTGTGACTTGACATGGTTAGCAAAAATTAGAGAGATTAAAATTACTCTTTGAATGTATCAATAATTTGAAATATAAAAAAATTCCAAATAAATAAGTTTGTATGAAAAGAAACTCCAGTTTTTTATTCTACTGCCGCACTTTGTAAAATCTGCGGTATTTAAAAAATTAAATCCCAAGTAGAATAAAGGAATTGAGAAAAAAGCAAGCGAGTGCAAAGAATTAAATGTCTTCTGGACTCCCACTCATTGCTGACTTGCTTTTGACTTTTGGGTTTCACAGCAGCTTGTAATCCTGGGGCTCACTGAATTTCAACTGTCTGCCCCTCTCTGTTAGATATTTCAGATTTGGCTCATAACTTAGTTCGAATCACTAGCACTCACCCTTAACATTCTAACCTTCCCTCCTTGGTCTGCCATCTCCTAGCTCTGAGTATGTTAGGACAGACAGACAACACATATTTATTCCGTATCTACTGTGTACCAGGCATTGTTCTAGGAAGATGAGATACATCAGTGAACACAACTGCCAAAGATCCTTCACCCTTGTAGAGCTTACATTCTGGAGAGGGGAGACACACAATAAAAAGTAAACATAGCCTGTTAGAAGAAGGCTAAGTATTATGAAAAAAGCAAACAGACCAAAGTGAAGGGGATTGGAGGTTTTAGGGAGAGGCTGTTTGCAATTTTAAATAGGATGTTCAGGGTAGGGCTTCATCTGAGTACTACCTGCATGGTTCTATTTCTTCTAGAAAAAGTCGGGCTGGCTTTTATCATAGTTAGGAAGCCTCACACTTCCCCTAGATCTAGGTAAAAGCCATGAGAGTCTTTTTTGATTCAAAGTTTCTCTATCTTTCAAAGAGTAATCATTCTTTAGTTTTTGAAGTCAGAATTTGTGTACTTATTTTGTTTCAGATTGCTGAAGAGAGCATATTAAGAGTAAAATCCTTTAGGATTTTAAAAAATAAATCTGATTACACCAGCAACTTTAGAGCTTGATTAATTTCCATCAACATATCCCTTATCTAGACATATCTGAATTAGTTTTTAAAATAGATATGCTAGTGTGAAATAGAAATATACCTGAAGAATTTCCAGTCACTGACTTCACACTAATCTTATGCTTCACCATGTAATTCTTCTGATTTAAAATTTTAATATTTTGAGTATGGTTTTTTCTTTTTTTTCCCCAGGAAGGTGGTAGTATATAAAGACAACTGCTCGGTGACAAAGACTAAGTGTTGCTGACCTTTTACCTGGATATTCATCCCTTGCCTCCTATATTCTACCAGCTTTCATCAACTCCAGGTGGACCAGCCCTCACCTTATATCCTATTCTTATCCTGACCAGTTGCCACAGTGAGTCCAGAGCTAGGTTCCTCTACCTGCTCTGTCCTGAATGAGTAACCAGCTAAACCTGCTAAATTTTAAGCAGAATATCCAGGAGTTGGGGATAATCATACTTCTCTGAGAAGATCAGGGGCAATTCTCACTTAAATCCAAAGCCATAGTGTCACCCCAATTCACTTTGTCCTCTATTTACAGAATGCCTCCTCATTACTAAAAATACTGTCTCTCTTTCCTAGGACTTCTTACTAGAAACAGTCTTCCTTCTATGACTCTAGTAGTAATTTAGGGATGCTTGTATGTTTTGACATAATCTGAAATTTGTGTTTTAGAGATAAAAATGAAGGTAATTCAGTTATGCTCTATTATTCTGGTGCTCAATAATTTTTAAAAATTGGACTGCTCTTCAAGTCTTCAATCATCTCTACACTGATGATAAAAAAAGGCATTGCTATGTCCATAGGTCATAGAGAAAACAGCTGAGGAATTCACCAGCAAGCTTGTGGGTGTTGCTTTTTACAGTATTTAATTGTGAAATATGGTGAGTCATTGCCAGATTATTGCTAAAAGACTGCAATACTCTCAAGAATTTTTATGTAACATTTCAAATGGGGTAGGAAAAAAAGACTTCTGAAGGGAGAGAAAGACATGTAAATCAAGAGTATCCACATGTGGTAGTATGTAGGGGAATTCTGGTATATCTTTAATCCCTCTTGGAATGTATTGAATTTACAGAATGTGGAACATTTTTTGTTGGAGCCTGTGTATTCTTAACATACCACCACCACCTAGCAGAGACCAGAGTTTGTTCCAGTATTTACTATGGGGCCATAACACTATCATTGTGATGATCCATCATATGGAATTATAGGCAGAGAAGAGCTATTAGCCAGCCATGGCAAAGGTTCGACACTTGAACAAAGATTTATTGACAGATTACTACCTGTCAAATACTTTGCAAGGTGCTGGGGATGGAGAGATGAATAAGCACAGTTTGTTCTTTCGAGAAATTTACAGTCCATTCCAGGGCAAGCATGACTCTTTCTTCTCTCCAAGCCTAGATGCTCAGTGAAAATGCTTTTCCACACTGCCCTCTAGGAAGCCATCACCAGGAGTGGGACAATGCTAATACTAATGTTGGCGTGCGATAATGCTAATACTATGTTACTACTGACAGGTGCTAACAGTGATCCGGGCTGACTCCATAGTCAGGGTGCAATGCCCTTTCCATGTATTACCTGATGTCATTCCCACAGCAGTTCCAGTGGGCAGGCACTGTTATTATTCACATTTTACAAACAACATTACTGAACTTACAGAGGATGCCTAACAAGCCCACACTGAGAAACCTAGTAAGCATCAAAGCTGGGGTTTGAACCCAGGCAGTGTCAAATCCTATGCTTGTAATACAATCAAATACTACCTCCTATATTCCATCTCTAATTAAGTCCTTCAGCTCTTTAAATTAAAGCTTTACTTTCTATTTTTTAAACTTATAATTCTCATCGATAATATTCTTAATCATGCACTTGAGCATTACTGAATAAATATTAAGTTCCAAGCCCTGGGCTAGACATAGGGAAACAGCCGTGAATAAAACAAAGAAGTTTCCCACCTCATGGACCTGACATTCTGAATCCAGTGTTCTGGTATTTTCCTCTAGAACCCTGTCCTGGAGAATTTATTTTGTGAATTTTACAAGAAGGTCTGGCACAGGGGACGCCGTCGTCAGAGACTAGTGCGCAAGTGGGACCATTGCCACTGCTACTACATCATTGTGTTGGGGGCCACGTGCCACAACCTAAAAGAGAAGCTGGCTTAGTTATCATGAATGTGGCTTCAAGCCAGTGGGATCAGGGAAGAATGGTGGATCAGGTTGTAGAAAATGCTGCATGTTAGAACTTCAAACTAAGGCCAAGAGGGAGTCATTAGAAGGACACACCTACCAGTTCTCGAGTCTGAAGGTAGGGGAATTAGTTGTCATAGGGGAATTGTTGTCATAGACTCAAACTGATTCTAAGATCTGTGGAGTTACTGTCACTGTGTGAGTCACCGTCAGCCTCAGTGAGACAGGAAGGAAGTTTCCTGGGCATGCAGGGGCACATAGAGAGAAGGCCATCAGATAAAATGGATTCAACCATGTGACAAAGGTTCTTAGGTAGGCAACCCAGGCTTATCAGGGAAGTCGTAATGCACTGTATTTCTGGAGCATGAGGTAAAAAATCCAGTTGATTTTTGTGTTTCAGGGGCCTGGGGGTAAGTGTATTTATAAACTTGCAAAAAATTAATCAAAAACGTTCTGTGCAATGACTATGCGCGTAAGTTCATTTGTTTCTGGATTCATATGTGCAAAAATATGAGGTATGAAATACGGCTATTTCAGATGACCAAAAATGAGCAGTGGGGCCTGAGAACCAGAAAAAGCAGCCTCTGCTGAGATGTGCTGACCAGATTCCTGACAATCTAACGGCGAATGGCAAAGCAGTGAATACAGCACACATCTGGCCCTGAGAGATGAGACTAGCGTCAGATTAGAGGTCGCATGCAAGTGAAAGGCCTGCCAATATTCTGTGCAGACAGAGGCCAAGGCCAGGCCATGTAAAGGATAGTGAAGGCGCCTTGTGAGGAAGGAGTCGAGAGGGGGCTGCTGCTTCCTGGACGGGCAGGCAAGGGACAGAACACTGGAAGGTGTATCATTCAAATCTAGGCCTGTTTATCAGTTCAGTTCCCTTCTATTAACTCTCCTTCAGAATCATTCCTTCTAATTTAGTCCTGGGAATGCCAAGGTAAGAACAGGATGAATGACTGATCAGATATTTAGTTAGGATTTCTTCGAAATCATACTCCTCCCCACCACCCTGCTATCCAAAGCGTGGACAAATGCCTTGCAGACTCAGATGCAAAGGCTATGAGGGTCCAGGAGAGAGGCAGCAAGGTCATTGTAACCTGGATTGTGTTCTAGTGTGGGGCGTATTAGATAGGCTGAGGTTGTGCAGAAATGAATGTCCTCTTAGGCAGACAGAGCATTTCCAAATAAATAATGAAGGCAGTGACAATTAGCTGCAGTGTGTAGTGCGATGGCAAAGATAATCTGAAGCAAAGAGACAGGTGATAATCCTGGACTCTGCACCTAGGGGGGCTGGACTGCCAAGAGGACATGCAGTGCCCAGTGGCTCAGGGCAACCAGGCATGGGGCAGGGTTATAGGGTGGTCAGAGAAAGAACTAAAGGTATCTGTGACAATGCAATAAAATATCAGCCAATAGGTGTTGGAGGGATCGAGCTACTAGCAATACGCTCTTCACCTCCATGTGCCTGTGCTATGTACCACGTACAGGGAGCCAGCGTTCTGGGGCTTTGAGTGTGAATCCTGCCAAGCCTATTCATCATCTATTCATCAAGTAGAACAGATGATCTCTGCTGCGGAGCAGCCTTGCCTAATGGAAACATCTGCAGCTGGTTACACACAAAAAATGCAAAGTGAGGTTTCCACCTTCAACTGTGGGGAACAGGGTAAGCATGGTTGAATCTGAAGAATGCAAATAATTGCTATTGTACCTATGAATCTAAAAATGCAGTTAATATTTTAGGGCTGTTCCCTTCCGTAGTACATGTTCATTGCTGCTGCTAAGTTCTGGTTAGTTCAAAAAATAAAGTAGAGCTGTACTGAGCCTCTACCATAAGCCAGACACCGTACTAGATTCCATCACCTATGTTCTCTCTCTTACTTCTCACAACTCTGTGAAGTAGGGGCAGTTTTCTTTATTTTGCAAATAGGAGACTGTGTCGCACAGAAGTGAAGTAGCTTGTTCAAGTTCACAAAGCGAGTAAGTGGGGCAGCCTTACTGCCCTGGGGCAGCCTGGATGTAAACTCCAGACTTCTGATGCCAAATCAGTGTATATTTAGGTATTGATGAATAAACATATTTAGGTGTTGGTAAAAAATTAAACAATCCTTGTGTGAAAAATAGATTTGTTAGGGGATATATGACTCAGATAAGGGACTGTTTGCAAATTCTACATATCAATTCTGGAACCACCTAGTTAATAGCTGTGGGCCAAGACTGCCTGGAAAACCAGAATGAGGAATGATTTCCATATATGTATGGGACAGATATGAGAAACCAATCCTGGCCTCTGGGAAGGAGGCCGTTGGCCTGGCAGAAAGAGGATTAAGAGGCTGGCTAAGAACTGGGCATGTTTGTGACTTATCCAGAGGAGAGGAAGACATGAAGATTCATATACACAGAGAGGCAGGTCTTGGGAGAAGTTCAGCAAGACCAAGTCAGGGCTACCGTGTGGAGGAACTTAACTTTCAGGCAGGCCACTGGGGTAAAAGACGGAGACCCAGGCAGAGCCAAAGCCCTTGGCTTGACTTATAAATGAAGTGACAATCTGGATTGGTTTGCCAGAACAGTCCCACTTTACAACTCTTAAGTGCCCAATTTAGACAATAAATATGGTGACCCTACTGGTAATGCCAGTCACCCTGTCTCCTACTTTCTGCTTGTCACATCTCCTGTCCCTCCCCCATGGCCCTCTGGGCTCAGCCATATTATGTTCAGATTCTTGGACCTGTCCTGCTCTGTAACCGTTGGGCTGTTGAACCCGCTGTCACTTCCTCCAGCGTCACTGCCCCACCCACACTCACAGACCTCTTCTTTGCTTGGTTCGCTTTTACTTATCCTTGGCATCTGGGTTTAGCTCTCACTTCCTCTAAGATGTCTTTCCTGTCCCTCCCTCCCTCTTGCTGCCCTCCTACATGCTTCCATTTTCCCACCCAGTATCTGTCACATTTCCCCAAAACTCCCTATTTATGGAATCCTGTCTCTTACCAGGCCACAGTCTCCATGAGGAATCAGGCCAGTGTTGTATTCACAGCTGTATCTCCAGTAAGGATCGGAGTGCTTGGTTCATAGTAGGGGTCTCATAAATGTTTTTGAATTAAGACTGAGGCCCAGTTTTTAGAATTGGGGGTCAAAGTCAAGGAAAGATTAGAGGCCACAGTGACTGGGGTCAGGACCCAGATGGTTGGGCAAGACTGGCTAAAATCTCTCCCCATGGGCCTGTTTCTTCTAGAGCAGGACAAGCCCTTTGCGTAGGGATAAGGGTGGGTCTCACTTGGAAGGCCACAGAGACTTGGATCTAGCAGGGCCTGGTTCCAGAAGGTAGAGACAGGGACACTCATCGATACCAGTTTGGCACCAAACTGGGGAGAGAAAACCTTAGAAGATGCTCTCCCCTGCATGCCATGGGGTCCAGCTTTACCCTGCTCTCCATATGCGGGGGGTGGTGGTGGTGTGAGATGGGGATGAAATATACTGCAAAGGAAGAAGACATGGGTACGGGAAAACTGGAACAGAAATTCCCTTTCTGGCCTCTAGATCCAGGTCTCAGTCTCAATCTCTTTCATTCCTTGCAATTTTTCTCATCCCAATCTCTGTCACACTTGCCTACCTAATTTATGCCTCCAAACCCTACCCCTAGTGTCAGCTTTCATCCTGGCTTTCCCTTTAGATGCTCCTGTTTAATTCATCCTGCTTTGCCTCCTCTAAGGGTTCACTCACAGGGCCTTGGCCTGTCTTCCTCTAGAGCTGGCTGTCAGATTCCCATCCTGCCACACCTTCGACTAGCTCTTCAGCAGAGACTTTACCAGCTTCCACCTGAGATTTTTATATCAGATTTCAACACGTTTCTTATTTCAACCAATATGCACCTTATAGTATCAATGACCATGTGGGAAGGTGAGGGTGGTCTCAACCTTGGTGAGATCTGGACCAGAGTGAGGAGCCCTGTTCTTCACTCACTACTCACTCATCAATAAATATTTATTGAGAACCTACTAGATGGCAACTTATTGCTCCACAGAGAAAATTACCTAGAATAAAAAGTAATGAGAAAGAAATCATATTTAAAAATTAGTGATCCATCACTATGTCAATTTAAATATGTTTTCTGCTATCTTCTCTAGCATCCAAAACGTTGAATACCTGCAAAGATGTCTCAGACTAGAGTGTAAAAACCTCAAGCTACATTGCATCATATGATTATTATTTCACTGAGCAGGAAGCTATTTGCTTATCATCTGATTCAGAGCTTCTTTCTCAGCTTCTCTCAACCCTGAGGGCTACAAACCTTCACTTTCTAACAACTTCAGCACAATTGGTACCCAGAGGTTTCTTTTTAGAAGCAGAAACCAACCATGAGTAAGAAACAGCTCACCAGTGGTGAGGCAATGGATGAATTACCTGGCTTTTGCTTTTGAAGTTTAATGAACTCTTATGAGGGAGACATAGAGGACACCAAATATTCATGACTCATCTCTCATAAAAAGGAGTATTTTGGAGGTTATTGAATTCCAGACCTAGATCTGGGATTACTGGAAGCTATTAAATGTGGCATTTTTATGTTGGTGTGGATGCAGGCTGGATTTAAATTACACCCTTCAGTGGGCTTCCGAAGCTGCCCTAGAGCTGGACTCACTACCCCTGAGAACATGAGATGCACATCTCCCAACCTCCTTAAGCGTGCATCAAAAGTCCATGTTCTTCAGCGACTACTGCTTAGTTATATATATGTTCTGGTACTCGCACGTGTTGAGCTGAGAGCCCTCCAGGTGACATGTTGATAGTGCATGGCCTTCCAGAGAAAATTTGGGCCTCATTCAAAAGACGAAGTGGCATTTCTGGTATTCTCTAGGCCATGGAGAGATCGTTAACAACAGGAGAATTTTCTGGATGAGCGGATGTTCAGAGCCCCAACCCCATCAAATCGCATCAGCAGCCTCCTGCTTCTCTGGGGCCTTGAGCTCCTGCAGGCCTGCCCTTGCTTGGGTGGCTCTCTGCCTTTTGTCCTGGGCTGACAGCATCAGTCAGTGACAGTGGTTCCCAAAGGCAGGGGTTTTATCTGATGGTTGGGAGCTAGAGGTCTGTGCCCTGCCCCCCCCCCCCCCGCCCATCCCCAAGGTGGTTCTGATTGCCTCCTAGTTTATAATTTCTACAGGGCTCTAGAGCGCAGAATTGCTCAGACTCCTGCAACGGACATGTGTCTTAGAGCTGTTTCTCCTTTCAACTTGGACAGAAGTCTCTCAGACAGATGATGTCAGTGCAATTGGAGAGGAGACTCGTTAAAAATCTATGTTCTCACTGGCTGAGAAAATTTTTCCCAGACACTCAGGAACCGATGGTGGGATTGTAGACCAGGGCAGTCATTCTGGAGAGCAATTTGGCAGTACACGGTGAAATGAAGTGTGCTCACGCCCTGTGACCCAGCCACTCCTCTCTAGAGCCTACACCCCGGAGAAACCCAGGCACAGGCCCATGAGGGGACGTGTGCAAGGATGTTCACTGCAGCACTGGGTGTGGGAATGATAATGATGGTGATGCTGATACTGAAGGCTGACACTTGCTGGATGCTTCTGTGCGCTAGTACTTCGCGTTTTCTCAGTGCTCCACAAAGTAGATGCTCTCACTGTCTCCATTTTAGAAATGAGAAAACTGACGTATGGGGAGGCTGAGTAAGTGGGCTCAGTTCACACAGCTGGTCAATAGGTTATGATGCCAGGCGATCTGGCCCCTGGCACTCCTGACCCTTACGCTTGGTGCTCACCTCTGTGTCTGTCCCTGCGGAATGAATGGGTGCATATGGAATAGCGTGCATCAAACACAGGGGCAGCTCCTAAAAGCACAGTATGGAGTGAAAAAAGGAGTAAGAAAAAGAATGGGTTCTTTAGTAGTTTTTACTACTATTTATACACACACACACACACACACACATTCTCTATGTATACATTCTCTCTCTCTCTATATATATATATATAGAGAGAGAGAGAGAGAGAGAGAAAGAGAGAGAGAGAATGTATATAGAAACAAGGCGACATCATAAAGTTTCAAGTGTATTAGGACACACACATCCAAGGACATATTAGTAAGTGCCCATTGGGGGTGAGGTGAGGGCAGGTAGGAGCCAGGGGTGAAGAGGACATATATAAAACAAAATAAAACAAACAAAATAATAAAGCCCCTTGCTCCATCCATGACGTTTGAGTGCCATGAATTGAGGATATACTTAATTCTACTTTCCTCTGCTGAGGTTCGTATTTTCCCCGCCCCCAGTAATTCCTTTCATGAAGCTAGATTCAAAGCACCATCCCACCTTTAGGGAGAATCAGAGGATAGCACGTTTGTTCTCCTTCTCCTCTTCAGTGCTTCAGTTGGTGAGCAGCAGCAATATGTGTGCATTCTACCTGGTGTTTTCCTCTACCTTATAAGTTCATTTCCTTCCATTTCACAGATGAGAAGCAGTTCACAGAGGAAGCAACCCTGCACATTATCAGCAGATCTTGCACTTGACCCAGGTCCCAGCACGGAGCTTTAGCCCTGTGGTTTACAGCACACGACGGTAGTCCTGGCAGCCACTAGTGGTCCTGGCAGCCACTGGTTTCATCTGCAGATATAGACACTTGTTTCCCAGAAACGGAGGCATTTCACTGCTACCATCTGATGAAGAACTCAAAACAAGGACTAGATAGAGTTGATAATAAAATTATTTCAATTAAATTTTTCCTAGGGTTACATAGGAATAGGGCATTATTGCAGACTTTTGAGAATATTGCTTATTTACACATTTCATGTATCTCTGGTGGCAGCTGGCCTTGACACCCGGCATTGTTCACGAGACACCCACACTTGCATGGCATGCTGGTCTGTAAAATGAGTATCTCTCAGTCCCTTCTTGTCTGAGTATCTAGAAATGTGAATGCCAGCATCTCTAAATGAGTTATATATGGCCTATGGCCACAGTTCACATTACTGTATATCATGGTTTCCTGTACAGATGGAGAACTAATTCATAGTTAATGTTGTAATCAGAGAGACTTCAAGGAATTATTTAGCAGGACATTATTTGGCAAATGCATAATGACTATAAAATGTCATCTTTTAAGAGCACTGTTGGCAGGAGAACTCTGTTTCTTTCAACCCTTGGAGGTTTTCTTCTCACAAAATGTATTTATAGTTGCCTGCTGTCTCTCTGACACTGTGCTGGTAGTACACACAGCTCTGGTTGGGGGACAAGTTGGCTGTGAAACTGAGCAGACTAATGTGTGGGACAACAGGCCAGTGCTGGATGGTGCAGCCCAGACTGTCATTGCAGGTGAGGGCTGGCCTCCTCGTGGATCATGTGAAGAGTATTAGGGTCCTAAGGAACCAGTGGGGGAAGTTTGGAGAGGCAGAGAGGAAGAGAAAAGCAGAGTAGCAGCCCCCAAGATGTGAAGTCAGGAATGAGTAGGAGGGTGGAGGAAGATGGGAGAGGGGAGGATGGTGATGAATGAGCCTGGGAAGGGACTGCCTGACAGGGAGAGGCGGGACATCCCTAGGGAGGCGAGGGTGTCAGGTGGAGACAGACGGTCTTAGTGTCACAGGCTTAGCCTTGGACCTTGAGACTTACAGGAATGTGGCTGAGAGTGGGTTCTTCTTCCTACTGACTTGTGGGTCGGAAAGCCTGTGTGTTCATAGGATTCTGCAAACTTCCCTGGATGCAGCTGTCAGGATGCTCAGATTCAGGCAGATCATGCATGATGCCCCCAATGCTCACAGCACTTCTATCCTGAGCTTTTCCACAGGCCATTCCTCTCACCTGGGTAGGCTTCGTCTTTCCCCATCCAGCTCTGTAGACCTCTGCTGTCCAGTATGGTGGCCACTGGCCACATGTGTGCTGGAAATGTGGCCGGTCCAAACAGAGACATGCTTTAAGTAGAAAATATCCACAGGATTTCAAAGACTAAGTATTTAAAATATAGTGAAATATTTCACCAACTATGCATTTTTATATTTATGATGTGTGGAAATAATATTTTGGATATATCAGATTAAATAAAATATAATATTAAACTTAATTTCCTGTTGGTCTTCTTACTCTTTCATATGTGGCTACTAGGAAATTCAAAAACATGTATGTGGCTCACAGCTCATGTCTACTGGATAGAACTGCCCTCGGTTTCATCCACCTTCATGAGGTTGCCCGGCACAGTGGTCACGTTCCCAAGCTCTGAAGACAGGCTGCAGAGAGTTCAAATCCTGGATTTAGATCTTGCCTCTTCTCTCCATGTGGACCTGGAGCTGGGTACCCAATCAATTCATGCCTCAGTCTCCTTCTCTCTAATAACTGCCCCTGCCTTGTGGCACAGAGTATGGCCCAGATGCATTCTCTGCTACCTCTCTGAGGCCCCCGGACCTGACCCAATTGTGTAAGCTTTCCTTTGGCCCTGGGTGATATGGGCTCGTGGTGTGGAAGTTGTTTCTCATGGAGTTGTGCTTGAATAACATTTCATGGTCCCTCTGATCTTTCTGTCCATGCTCAGGCATCCTGGAGGGGTTGAGGCATCTCCTCCTAGGAAGGCTACAGAGTTCCAAGTCACCTGGCAAAGTCAGACTCACCTGGGTACCACATTCCACAAGTCACAGCTATGCAGTTCTCTTTGCATGGATGGGTGTAGGGGGGGTAGGTTTCTGCTTGGTTTATAAGTAAACTTAGCTTTTATTGAGATGTAACCCATTCAGAAAAATGCAAAATTCATAAATGGATCTGAATTTTAAAAAGTGAAAATTGTATAACTTCATGAAATCAAGAAATAGAACATAAAAATTTATTCCATAAAAATTATACCACTGTGTCCCTCTCAATCCCATCTCCCTCCACTAAAAGTAACCATTATCTCCAGTGATCACCATAGGTGTTTTTCACCATTTTAACTTTATGTAAATGAAATCTTTGTCCTTCATTCACTGTCAGTCTCATCCATATTTCTATGTTAGTAGCAGTTGGCTCATTTTCACTGCTGAATAATATTCTGTTTTTATAAATGTATTGCAACATCCTTGTTTATCATGTTGTTAACAAATATTTGGTCTGTTTTCAGTTGGGGCTGATGTGAACAACGCTGCTATGACTATTCTTGTGCACCAGGGAGAGGAATTTTGGATTTACTGGGTATGAATATGAGCAGCTATTAGTAAATACTCCTAAACCTACTTCCAAAGTGTTTGTACCAATTTCCATTCCCAACAATAACGTGTGAGAGTTCCAGATGTTTCATATTTTTGCCCACTTTTTTTTTTCCATTCTGAAGGCAATGTAAGGTTTTAATTTGCATTTCCCTGATGAAGAGGCACCTTTTCATATACTGGTTGGTCATTTGAATATCTTCTTTTGTGAAATTCAAGTCTTTTGCCACTTGCCCCTCTCCCCTTAAAATAGTATTTGCAGTTGAGCCTTGAACAACACGTATTTGAACTGTAAGGGTTCACTTACACACAGATTTTCTTCTGCCTCTGCCACCCCTGAAACAGCAAGAGCAACCCCTCCACTTCCTCCTCAGCTTATTCAGCGTGAAGACAATGAGGGTGAAGACCTTTATGATGATCCACTTCCACTTAATGCATAGTGAATATGGTTTCTCTTTCTTATGATTTTCTTAATGACATTTTCTTTTCTCCAGCTTATTTTATTATAAGAATATAATATGTAATACATATAACATACAAGTATGTGTTAATTGACTGTTTATGTTAATGGTAAGGCTTCCAACCGATAGAAAGCTATTAGTTAAGTTTTTAGGGAGTTGAAAGTTATACTCAGATTTTTGACTATGAGAATGGGGGGGGGGGGTCAGTGCTCCTAACCCTTGTATTGTTCAAGAGTCAACTACATTTGAGTTGACTTTTTCTTATTGACATGTATGATTTCTGTAAGCACTTTTGATCAGGATCCTTTGTTAGGTACACAGGTTGCAAATATTTTTCCCAGTCCGTAGTTTGCCTTTTCGCTCTCTTAATGGTGTCTTTTTACAGGCAGTTCTTGAATTTAATGGAGTCTAATTTATCAATCTTTTTCTCTATGAGTGATTTATTTTTGTAATCTGTTTAAGAAATATTTGCCTACATAATATAGCTAATTTAATTTTAGTAAATTTTACCAACTGTACCACAGTGTTGGATACTAAAAGCTAACTAGAACTTGTCATGTTAATAATTATGATAACCATTTAAAACAGCAAATGTTCATGCTATCCTAAATGACATAAATTCCGTCCCTTGAGTCACAGTCCTTCCCTGCCCACTTCCCCAAACATCACATCCAGATTGAAATATTTGCTCTGTGGTCGTACCCTGTTTGTCCTTCTATCCTCTTGCCATCCACTCACCCCACTCCTGGGCTACTTTTGTATTCAATGTCAAATATTCCTGAGGCTTTCCTTCATACTTATATTGTCAAGAAAAAATTTCAACAAATTTAGTTTAATGATCTCACTGGCTTTTATTAGCAATTCATGAATCAGGCAGCAACCTATCTATGAAATACGAAGACACTCTGCCAAGCTGGCAGAATAGTTGGTTGTTGTAAGGTAACTCAAGTGAGAACAAGGAAGTAGCATAGTACAAAAAAAACAAAAGATCGGTTACTGCCAGGTTACTTCACATTACTTTCCTTGTAAGGATTAAAGCAGAAAGGAGTTCCTTACCAAGTCGGTTAAAACTGACCTGTTTGGGGATTTGGCTATTATCTCTTTCCTGATTTCTTAGATGGTCAGTAAACAGGTTAGGTGTGTGGAACCTGAGTGACTTCATTTTAGGTTAGCCTGTTGTTGCCTAGTCCAGGAGTTTAGTCCAAATCAGTGGCCTCCCATAAAGTTTATTTAACAATATTAATAAGGATTACTATACGCCAGGCACAGTGCTAAGTGCTTTCCATGCATTCTCTCATTTAATCTCATGAAAAACTCATGAGAGACCTGCTAGCACATTTTCAGAGGAAAAAAACCCTGAAGTTTAGAGAGGTCAAGGTCAGACATCTAGAAAGCTACAGAGCCAAGATTCAAACTGAGGTCTACCTGACCCAAAGTTGGCACTCTGAATTTTTATATCATACTACCCCTCCCAGTACTTAGATTAGCTTTTTAGCCCTGGTGGGAGCCCCATATCTTCCATCTAGAACAAGAAGGTCATTTAGCATTGGTTTTTTATTGACCAGTCAAATTCTGAGCAAGAAATTCAGTAGTATGTGGTCCAAAGGGGGCTCCTCCTTTATGTGTCAGCCCATGGCCAGGGTGATCAGGCCCTTTCCTTTGCGTGATCCTTGTGCTTCGACACACATTCCATTTGCCTCTTTTCCCTCACTACCTTTCTACCAGGTCAGCAGCAACTTCCTCCTGCCAGTGACAGCTCTGCCCACCTCAGGGTGGGCAGGGAGTGAGTCCAGTGTGTGGCCCCTGGGAGAAGCACAGAAGGGGACCTCATGAGTCAAACCACATGGGAGGCTGCAAACAGGATCTTGGAGAAAGCATGAGGCAGGCTCTCTAAAGTGACTTAGGTAGCCAGGCTGGAGGAGGAGGGGAAATTCTTTTAAAATACTTCTTCATAATGTAAAAGCATTTCTATTCCTACTGCTAAAGACAGACCTAAAGGTCCCAGCTCGAATTCCTGCAACCCAACCTAGACCAAGCCACAGGAATATAAGCAGAAGGCTCCTGATTAAAAACTACCTCATGTCTGCCCTGCATGTCACACTTTACATATGCTCTCATGTAGAAAACCTCATCTGATTCCTAGAAGAATCCTTGTAAGGTCAAGAAGAAAAAATACTGAGGAGTCCATTTGGTAGTTACTCAAGCTGACTCTAGACAGGCCAAATAACTTGCCCAAGTTAGTTCAGGTAAATGCTGACAAGCCCAAAGCCACAATTCAAGTTTTTATATTTCCAGCTCAGTGTCTTCTTCTTGGAGACTTTGCTACCTCTGTAAAAAGGTTCACTAATACTTAAATTAATGCCTCCTGATAACTCTTTAAGTGCCAGACATTTTGCTATAAGTACTGGGGCACACAGAGACTATAGACTCAGGGAATAAACAAGTGGCGAAGGTACAAATATTTAGCATTTTTGTCTTGAAATATAACATATGAAGAGAAAAGTGCACCAATCGTAAGTATTCAGCTCAATGGACTCTCACAAAGTGAACTCACCTGTGAAATCACCACCTAGATCAAGAAATAGAACAATATTGGATCCCTGGAAGCCCTCTTCATGCCTCTAAGATGGAGATGCTAATGATTAAATATGCTACAAAATTAAGCCAAAGAGTGTGAGAAGTAAATTTTCAGAGGGTAGGGGAAGAAACAAAGTTCTTTGAGAAATGCTACCCAGGTGGGGTGATCTGAACATCTGCCTAGTGCAGGTAAATGTTATAGGAAAGTGTCAGGGGCTGGGAGGAGGGGAGGAATGACAGCGAAAAAGCTCAGAGAACAGAGTTGAGGCTGCCTTTTATCCCCATGGGAGTCAGGGAGGGAGGCTGGGCATCCCGCATCCTACTGAGGGGCTGGGCAGACCTAGGTGCTGCTGCAACCTTCCAGCCCTCAGTAAACCTGCTTCTGGGCGTGGGTATAGTGTTTTGCCGATGAGATCTTTTCAGTTCCCTTTCCCATGGGCTTTCCACGGTGGCCAGATATGAGAACATGCCAAATGTACCTAAGTGAGACTTAGACGAGGTCTTTGTGGCTTTAGCTTGGCTGTCCAACTGCAGCCTTCCTTGGGTGCTGCCTGTGATCAAGACACCGTGTTAAGGAACTACACACACACTCCCTGCTCCATTTAGAGGGAACTGAGAGGTAGATGTGGTAGATGTGGTTTAACTGGACCTTTCTTAGGGAGAGACTGTTGCAATGTTTGTAGAATACATGATGCAGGTGGCTCAGAACATAAAACTTCAAGTTTTCTCATGTTTGAATTACAACTGCTTATCATGTAATCTAAAACTGGAGGCTCTTGTCTATGACATTCCTATTAATCTGAATATTCCAAAGCAGAACTCTGAAATAGGAAGCTTTGTAAACAACAGGGGAATTGATCACCCTTTCATTAACTGTTTATTCCTAGTCCAAGAAACAGAGGTCTCTGGTTGTTCTTCTTGTGGACATCCACCTGAACTGATAGTTTCCAAGTAGATCCCCTCAGATCAAGGGTAGAGTCTATGGCATTTATGCCTGAGGCAGCAACTAGAGAATTTAGGGGGATCTAGAAGAGCGGTGCTAGGGATAGGCAGATGTATACATAGCGTTTGGTATGGTGTGGTGTGTGTGCATAGGTGTGGGAGTTGGGCAGAAGGGCGAGGAGAAGTAGCCTATATTTGGTACCCACCCACGTACCCTCAGTTCCCCATCACTGCCCTGTTCCTTCCTCCAAGCCTCTTTCAAATCTCTAGTGTCACCCCACTCTCACTGTAGGCCCCAGTTCATATCACAAAGGTTGTCTTAGTCCGTTCAGGCTGCCGTAGCAAAATGCTTTAGACTGGGTAATTTATAAACCACAGAAATGTGCTGCTCACAGTTCTGGATACTGGAAAGTCCAAAATTAAGGCCCAGCATATTCATAGATGGCACCTTCTATATGTCCTGTTCCTCATAGATGGCACCTTCTATATGTCCTCACATGGCAGAAGGGACTCACAAGCTCCCTTGGACAGCTTTTACAAGGACACAACTTCCATTCATGAAGGCTCTGCCCTCATGACCTAATCACCTGCCAAAGGCCCCACCTCTTAATACATACCACCACACTGGGGATTAGGTTTCTATGCATGAGTTGGGGCGGGGGGAAGGGTGAGACAAACATTCAGACCATGGCCAAAATTTTAAAACTTTTCTAACTGTGACCATGGAAAGAAATATTTTGCTTTGCTTTACAAAGGCGCGCGCGCGCGCGCACACACACACACACACACACACACACACACACACACACACACACACACACACTGTTCTTAAACAAGTTTGTGAAACAATACCTATCTGTATCATCTATATTCTACTTTAATACTTTCTATTTTATTCTATTCTTTTAATCAAAAAATGCTGAACTGTGCCTGTCAAACTAATTTTACAGCCCATGGCTTTTCGTAAAGCACTATTTCATCTTATCCCAGGGAAGGTGTCGATAAACAAAGCAGACTTTTGTTTTGCTTTGCTTTGGTTTTTAGTAAGAATCATGTTTTCACAACTTCGTGAGCTTTCTGAATTTTATCGATGAGCTCCAGCAGGCTCTCTCGGCAGCCTGAGTGATGGAGAGTTTCTACGCAGACCTTCAGGTTCCTCGCAGCTGGGAGGGCAGCCCCCAGGACCCTCGGGTGCTGCCCTGCAAGCTGTGTGAGAAAGACTTGCCCAGCAGGGGCTGCTCCTCTAATGCAGACTACAAAGTGCCGTGGGCAAGAGGTGCAGTAGTTTTTCCAACATCCAGATTCTGAATTAATTTCTCATGTTGACACTATACTGTAGGAAGTTCTTTGAAGCACGGTAGTATGATTCATCCCAGCCATTTTTGTTTCAACTAGTGTTTACTTCGGGAACTGAGAAGGAAGCTTGAAACTCCAGGTTCATAGATGGGGAGTGAGGCATTAACTGGCATGGCTGAGGCTGGTAGGTAGGGACTGAAGGTGTCCTTGGAAAGGGCTGGAGGAGGGCTCCTGGCAGGAGAAAGGCAAGAGCTACAGTGAGAGAATCTTAGCTACAGTGAGGCTGCCATGGAGTGCAAAGGTGTGGAGTTCAGCCCACAGCAAAGAAAAATAAACCCGCCAAAACAAGAACATTGGAGGCAGTTAAACATTGATCTTAAAACCAGCGAGTTATATGAAAAGGAAAGATGAGTGTTCCTTTCCAGTGACTCTGATATATAAAAATGATCAGATTTGTCGTTCAGCATCCTTTGTTAGGCGTCTGCTCAAATGGAAAGGATTTGACGAAGGTCACACAACTTGGACCTGGACTTAGACTCAGATATCTGATTCCAAAGGTTATGTTTTTTTCATAAAATTCCACTGACTTCCAACATTGCTTCTCATCTAGTGAGATTATAGGTGGGTGGCTTTTGTGGGTTTTTTCCCCCCTCCCTCCTTTTCTATATTTTTTGATTTTTTTTCTAATGACCTTTGTATTGCTTTTATAATGAAAGGCAAACTCAATACACTCTATCTTTTTTTTTTTAAGAAAAAAACATTACCCACCAAAGAATTATTGCCAGTCCAGAAAAGAAACAGCATTTCAACTGTCTCAAACTATTTTGCCAGTGCTAGTTTATTTTACCCCTAAAAACATTTTAGGCTGAAATACATTTATTTGAGAAGTTCCTTACTTGAATAATCACCTTCATTTGGCCATATTGGAGCCATATTTTTAAGCTCATTCCATTTTTAAAAAATCTCCCCATTAGGCAAAACACAGTTGAATTTTCTAGCTCATTTTTTTTTTGTTATCGATACAAATTCCCCAGTGGACAGAAGTGACTGGAGAGAAAGGCTCTGTCACTGAGGTTAAAAAATGGTCAATATAGCAGTGACTAAAGGGCACTGGAGCCTGTGTCTATAGGGCAGCTTTCTTTTCATAATAAAAGCACATGATAATGAAGTAGATTCAGGTATGTTCAGGAAGGGGCTGCAACAGCTTACCTTTTTCATGATTAAAAAAATTTTTTTTTATTTTACTGGCCTCAATTCTGGGCCATTCTTTTCATTGCTGTAATCCTCACATGTGAATTGAGCAATCATGACTTCATATGATTTGGATCCAAAGGTGATCCAAGGAAATATTTGTCTGGATTCTCTAAAATTTGCACTCTGAGAAAAACCTCACTAATGTCAACACACAAAGGAAAGAGAAAGCAAATGTGGATTAACCAAACTGATAATTATGAGCCTGACAATTTTGTCAAACGCAACTACCTTCTTTTACTCCTTTCTCTCCCTCCTCCAAAGCTGCACTTTATACTTTGCTATTTTTTATAAGTTTTATTCTGCATGTGAGTGTTTTGTCCTCAAGGTAAAATAGTGAGAGTAAGTATTGATGGTTTTATTCCAGTCTTTTGCTGGATGATTCTTGGTGTCATGAAGGGACAGGCAAAGTAGAGTACTTCTTGTGGCCTTAGGCTCACTGGTTTCCCCACAGGCAAAAGAGACTGCTTGCAAATGTTCCACACAGGTCTAAGGAACAGATCTTTTTCAGACTGAATAATCAGATCTGAGGACACAAATCATCTAGAAATTGTTCTGAGAAAACTAAGCATTTGGGACTATGTGTTGCCAAATTTTATTAAGCAAATATCAAAGTTGCAGTGTCACATGCATAAAAACTACTGCCGTAGCTGCAGGTATAATCGGAATGTCTGCAGTGCACCCCAGAAGGGGAAAGTGGTCAGGGTCTGGATAAGTCCTTCATGTTTTCGTGACCTTGGGGATAAACAATCCTAAGTAATGAAATCTACAGGTGACAACCTGGAAGTTCTTTGCAATATATGAGAAGGCCAAAGAAGAATTTATAAGAGATACTGGGAAGGGCTTAAGAGATTTGTTTTTGGGGAAAAATGCATTGCTGTAGAAGAAGTTAAAAAAAAGGCAACCTCCCAGCCAGTGTAACTCCAGACTGGAGTTCCCCTAGAGAACCATTCTGAGGGGTTGGATCAGCTAGTCGGTTTCATGGCCTTGGGACCAAATGTAACCAACCAATTAAGCATGGACGTGGGCCAGAGAATTCTGGTTGTGACATTGGCAGGGAGAATCAACCGGGAGCACATCCTTCTCCTGTGTGTGGAAATGCAATTTTAAGTTAGAATCTGAATCAGAGCTTTCTTATGAGTACCTCCATCTATTCTGATTCCTTTTTCTGAAACACCTGGTCCTGGCTGCTTTAGTAAAATGGGCTTTGAATCAGGCCAGATATTTACTTGTCAAAAGATGATCTCTCTCTCTCTGTCTCTCTCTCTTTCCACCCCGACCCTTCTCTCTGTTTGGGCATCTGTTGAGAAGCCAAAAACAAGAAGTCCTGGGCCCTTATCTTATCTGTGGCCGGAGCCAGCAGCACAATGCCAGAATGCACTGCTTTGCTCGAACCTTGCTTTTAAGCTTTACTCTCCTAGAATTAGAGGGGATTAAACTTTTTCTAATGTTTCTTGCAAAATTGAGGAATATGCATCCTTAAAGGTATAAACTGTTCTTTCTCCTTTTCTGTTCACATACTGTCTTTCAGAGGTTGTTACATTAAGAGAGCAAGGAGCAGCAGCTGCTTACAAAATAAGCTGAGGACTCAGAATTACAGGAGGCAAAATATACTAAATGCCATACCAGGGATGATGGAATGGATTATGAAGTGGAATTAAAAGCATCCAGCACTCTCTTAATTTTGGACACAATTCATTCAGTGAATGAATGATCTTGATTCTTATGAATTCTGGTGGTTTAGGGGTCTTGTCTTAGGGAATTAGTTATGAAATCTATATTGACAGAAAAGGTTAGTAAGGTGGGCCAGTCTCTTTGCCAGGAGAGAATGAGGAGCTCTATGGGAACTTGTCCTTCTTTCTAGGGTCTCCTGAGTTAGGAAAAAAGACTTGAAGCAGTGACTTTTTGCTACAGGGAAATACATTCCTCATTTATTGAGTCCCATCTTTTGATTTTTCACTGCCTTGTGGGAATGATTGAGCATGTTGATTAGTTGATACAGTGAAAAGTTTTTTGAGTTCCACATTCACTTTGAGTGTCTGGCCACAGGAACCAAAGAGATATGAAACCAGCCAAAGCTCTGCTACAAACCATATGAGATCCTTTCAAAGGGTCAGGTTTGGCACGTCTTAACTCTGTCAACTTCCTGTACTAACATCTCCCGTATGGTGGATTCACACCAAAAGCAAAGGATATGATAGCATTTCCTTTAACTACGACTGGGATTTTAGGAGAGCCTGTCGTTGTTATTGTTAAAACAACTCATATATGTGAAGTATGTCTCCACCAGGATGATGGCATAATGCCTGCTAGTGTGTTCGTACTTCACCATTGTTGGTCTCAGTTGCTTATGTGTGGGGCGCGGTGTCAACGCCATTACAAGTTGGCGCCTGTTTCCGGCTTTGCCTAGAGCAGCAAACAAGTTCAGCGCATGCGCAATTGTCGGTTGCCCTGTGGCGCGAAAATCCAAACAAAGGGTCCTGCTATGGACTAATGCTTTGGTGGCTCGACAGCTGAACGGCCTATCACAGCTTAGGGGTTGTACTTCTGGGATATATAGTGGCCTGCGCGCTGCCGGGCTGGGTCTTCCGCATCATGTAAGTTTAAAGGGAACCCCATTAAAGCACGGTCAGAAGAACTCCTGTTGCCGCGTCTTCCTTGCTGGCGAGGCGGGCGCGACACTTATGAGCCTGTTACTATTTAATACATTATAGTTTTGCGGGTCATGGTAAATCTCATATGTTTCTTTATCACCATCTCCTAGCTGAATCCCCATAGTGAAAACTCAGTAAACATTTTCTTACTTAAATTAATGAGGGACTCTAGTATTCTCCTTAGCTGTAGCATATAGCAGGTCCAAGATAACTCAAATAAACTCCAAGGAATAGGACATAAGGAATCTCTAGTGGGATGAGTTATCCCTGATCCCCAAGATATTTCCATATCATAATCCCTGAAACCTGTGAATTTGACCTTATTTAGAAAAAAAGGTCTTTGCAGATGTGATTAAGTGAACGATTTTAAGATGACATCATCCTGGATTGTCCAGGTGGGGCCCAAATCTGTAACAAATGTCCCTAAAAGAGACACAAAGAGGAGAAAAGAAGGTGATGGGAAGCCAGAGGCAGAGGTTGGGGTCATACGTCTACAAGTCAAGGGACACCAATAATTGCTGGCAGCCACCAGAAGCTGGAAGAGAAATGAGACACTGATTCTCCCTCAGGGCCTCCAGAAGAAACCAACACTGCTAACAGTTTAATTGCAGACTTCTTGCCTTCAGAACAGCAAGAGAGTGGATTGCTATTGCTTTAAGCCACCAAGTTTGTGGCGATTCATTATGGTGGCCACAGGAAAAATAAAGGATCTGTAGGAAATCCAGAGAAAGCGGAGTATATTTTGAATAACCCTGTGGAGCTGACAGTTCTGGTTTCATAGTGTGCATGGTAGACAGGGTGTCTAGCCCAGGGTGCTGCACTCTACTGCAGAGTCCACTGAACAAAGACTTCCTGCTTCACCTTTAGTAAGTTACTCTTTCTCCCTGGGGTTCAGTTTCCTTGTTACAAAGAGGAGGTGCTCTCAGGCTGCATCCCACACATCTCACAGAAATGTCTGGAGCAGGGTGGAGGGGAGTGAGTTTGTAGAAGGGGTGGATGTGAGAGAGAATAAGATGAGTGTGGCACAATTTGAAGCCTGGCTAGTCCAGGATTAAATCGTACATGATGTTTAGATTTAGTAGTAGCCCCCTACCACTGAGTTGATGTCTCCTGTGTAATTTTGGAGAGGGGGCACTCGCTCACTTATTTTCCAGACAGACCTGGCCCTAAGCGAATTCATGTGTATCGTTACATTTATGTGAGGAATTAACGATCTTCAGATGACAACACAGCTGTGTCAGCTGAGTGCCTGCAGCTGAGTCAATATAAATTGCAACCAAGAACATTGCAAACCGGAGAAACGGTCTATAATGAAAGAACAGCAGTGCCAAGAGAGGCCACCTGGAGCCTTGAGCTGTCACATGGAAGGGTAAACCTTCCTCCTTGGCCCCGTGCACTGAGCCATCCTTGCTGTTGGGCAGCTAGCTTGGGCTCGCACAGCTGCTGCATGAAATGACCAGGATGCTGCAGACCCGCCCTTTACCTCACCCTAACAGCTCCTGTCAGGGACCCCCGTCTGCTCAGTGCTGTGGATCAGCTGAGGGTGGGGCCCAGAAGCCCACCCCCTGGGCCGCAGTAGAAGCTGATTCCTAGTCCTCAGGAGCGCCCTGTGCCTGCCCTTGGCTGGGAACCCCCGGTGGTGAAGGCAGACTGAGCAACGCTTTGTTAGTCACCCAGCTTACGAAGCATCTGTTTGCAGAGTTTAATTTTCTGAAGGATACACACCACAGGGCACATGTGGCAAATACATCAAGGCCTGAGGAGCAGGCACAGCTTATCTCACACAGCCCTTTCTAGCGCCAGATCTAGAGTATGATGAGCTGGTTTGGAATCCTGGCTCTGTCCTGTCTAGCTGTGGAACTTTGCTTCCCTAAGTGTCTGCGGGGAGTGGGCTCTGTGGCTAGTGAGTGCACTGCGGAAGAAGAGGCGAGTGGCAGCGGGCAGGTGAGACACACTCTCTTGTCCGGGGGATGCAGCGGCGCCAGAGAACACGGCGAGCGCTTATACGCGGCTCAGAACAATAGTGGCGACATGCGTGGGAAAGCGTGATCACAGGGGTTCACATAGGAGATAACACCTTGGTTACCTAAGTGTGCTGACTCGTGCCTCCCCAGAAGGCCGCGGAAGACACACTGGCAATCATTTTAGACACACTGGCCTAAGAAACCTATTGCCTATACAGAAGGAATTTCCCTTATAGTCTCATTTTCCTCATTTGTAAAATAATACTATCTAACACATGGTATTGTTATAAATTTAAAATCAAATAACATAGATGAGCAGCTAGGCACTGGAAGTAAAGATACAGTAAATACTCAAAAAACATTAGTTTTTTATTTTTTAAAAAAGCCTGATTTCTGTGTTCTTTTTCCCCCCTCCTCTTTTTGGTGTATTCCTACTTAGGGCTCATTGTCCTCAACCTTTCAGCACACATCTATCTGATGTCCCCAGACTTATTTCCCCTAACTAACATCAAAGAAATAAAACACCCTTCTCTGTTTTTTTCTTTACTTCCTCTTAAGGAGACATTGTCAATGTCCTCTCGTCCTCTCTACGTCTCTTTAGCACTCATTCTTCCTCTCCATGCTGACATCTTATTGTGAGACCATGCTCAGCCTGACAGGAAGGAGAGATCAAAAAATTTCAGGGAGTTAATGACCCTGGGAACATCCTTAGACCACTAATGGGAGATAGTGGATAACGTTAATGGTTCAAATGTAGAGATTGATGGAATAAATTTAAAAAGCAAGACCATATTACATGTTTCCTACAAAAGCTGCATTTAGAGTATAAAGACATATTAGACTGAAAGTAAATAGTTGGAAAAAGATAAATCATGAAAACAATAAACATAAGAATGCTGGAATGGCTATATTAGCATCAGATAAAAGGTTTCAAAGAGTATTACCAGTAATAAAAAAGGACATTTTATAATAATAAAAAGGATAATTCATCAGGATGATATGACTATTATCAATGTGCAGGCATCTAATAACTGAGACTTAAAGTCTATGAAGCAAATATTGAGAGAATAAAAGGAAGAAATGGACAATTTTACACAAAATAGAAAATTTAAGTTCCCTACATCAGCAGTTACTAGGACTCCAGCCAAAAAAAAAAAAAAGGATCAATAAAGACATAAAAGATCAGAACAACACTAAAAATCAACTTCTAAGTGACATTTATAAAGCACTATGTACAATAACGGCAATATACACATAATTTTCAAGTATACACACTGCATCACCAAGATATACAATATGCTGGCTCATAAGATAATTTTCAATATAAGTAATAAAATTTAAAAGATCAAAATGGTACATAATTACAAGATAATGCATTCTTTGACCATAGCACACTTCTATTTATGGGTCAAAGATTAAAGGACAAAGGAAATTAGAAAATACATTGATATGAATGAAAACAAGAATATAAAACTAATACAAATGCTTGTATTAGAAAATATGCAAGGTATAAAAACAATGACATAAATTTCCACCTGCAGAATCTGGAAAAGCAAAAGCAAACACAAAGTAAGTAGAAGAAAGAAAATAATAAAGATAAGAAACCTTAAGAAAATAGAAAATATTAGTAATTAGAATCCACTAATATATAAAAAAGATAATAGAGCATGAAGAAATAGGTTTTATCCCAGGAATGCAAGTTGGGTTTGATGTTCAAAAGTCAATTAGTATCATTCACCATGTTAACAGAATAAAGGACAAGAATAATATTGTGTCAGTATGTGCAGATACAGCATTAGAAAAATTAAACACCCTGCCATGATAAAAACTACCAGTAAGCTAAGAGGACTAGGAAACTTCCTCAGATTGGTAAAGAGCATCTTTCAAAAAAAATCTACAATGAATATCACTTTTAGATGTGAAAGACTGAATTGTTACAACCTAAGTCAGGAAAGCGGTCCCTGCTTATTCTTACCACTTCTAATTCAAAAACATTGTTTTATAGGGTTTAGCTAATATGATAAGAAAAGAAAAGGAAGTAAAAAGGCACAAAAATTGGAAAGGAAGAGGTGTTTATAGATGATAAGGTTGCTTTTGTAGAAAATACAAAGGACTCTACAAAACAACTATTAGAATTAATGAATGAGTTTAGCAATGTCACAGGATGCTAGGTTAATAAACAATAATCAATTATATTCCTATGCATTACTAGTAAGCAACATGAACATTAAATTACAAAATACAATCTCATTTACAGTAGCAATTGAATGATATAAAACATGTCTATGTCTGGCCTTAAAAGGGGATTTACATACCTCTGGAGCCAAGTATGGTGGTGGCTACAGTGTCTGACTTCATAGAATCCTATGCAGAAGGCTGAGGTTTTTGAGTATAGAATTGGGGCTAATTAGCTTCCTCCTTCTCCTACATTAAATGGTTTTCTTTCTGGCTGATCATTGAAAGTTCTTAGTTTTATATTAACAGAGAAGCAGGTTTCCTTGCCAGCTTCCTGGGTACCTCTAATGAGGATTTTAAGCAGTTTTCAGATGCATGTAGTAGACAACTCCAAGTAAATTGATTTAAACAATAAGGAAATGAGTAGATCCATAGGTAGGATGAGCTTCAAAGATGATGATCCATGGTCCAACAATGTCTTCAAACACAAAGATACTTTCCATCTCTTTCTGTGTCACAGCTTTTGAATAAAGTTAAGATTGGTTCCACTGGGGGTTATAAGATAGCTGCCATTAGGAATCAAGGGATATGCTTCTTTATTTATATTCAGCGGGAGAGAGGAAGAGCATCTATTCCAACCTTAAAATAAAATCCTTTCCTTCTGTCTAACTGGGCCAATGCCCTAGTTGGTCACACGCCCTAGCCTTGGACCAGTAGCTGTAACAGGGGAATGCCATGGGCTAATTGGCTTATGCCTGCATGCTGGACCAATCACTGACAATGAGTATGGGATCAGGGTCTTGGAAATAGGGAATGGGGTAAGCTATAAGTAATATGAACTGCAAAGAACAGGGATGGTGAATATCTAAAAAACATTTGGGATCTGTTTAGAGAACATGGAAATGGGAATGGATATTGGAGAGGTGATCAGTGGCTGACTGTACTTATGCTACAGAGCTTTCCACTTAAAGGTCATTGTTCCAGCTTGAATGCAAGCTCCTTCTACTCAGTCTTCCCAAGTGCAGCTGGAGAGATTCCTCCCCACAACCCACCAAAGAGTCTACGTGGCCCCTTGGGCTTAAGTTGTCCTAGGATAAAGGGGCAAGATGGCCTGTAGAGTCCCATGGCAAACAGTACGCCATGGTTCTGTGGCAAGAATGATTGTTGTGTCCACTGGGCATCAATTTAGTGAGGTCATGATACAGATGGAGAAATCTTCCCCTTGAGGTCTCAGGCACAGATTTTGGGATGATTCTCACTTGTGCAAACACTGAGTGGTAAGTCAAAAGGACCATGCGTTTCCTCTTATTCAAGACTCCAATTACTCATCCAGTATCTCCTGTTCACTGTCCCCTCTACCCACCTCCTCCACCCATCCCCCTTTCCCAGACAATTCTCCCCATCTGATAATTCTCCTTTTCTCTTGCTCATAATCTCCAATGTTTTGCATTTTCCAGAGAGCCAACACTAGACCCTCTATATTTCCTTTTCTTTCCTGCAATAATCTTCAATAGTTATGAAATTCAGGGCTCAAATCACCAGCAACTGAGCACTAGCTTCTCTTTCCAGGATCTGGAGGCTTAGTCATCATACACTTCCTGGGGTCGGGGGAAAGGAGAAATGTTTGCTTTCCCTCCTGGGGGTGGGGAGCAATGGGAATGAGGGAGGGCAGAGGAAGTTCCCTCCCTCCTAGAATGGGTTTAATCACTCCTTCCATTGCAGAGAAGCAAAGAAAAACAGAAAACACGTAGTGACGTTACCATATTAGAACGGGCTAAATACTCATATCCTGTTACCTTTATATTACTATGTATTGTGTCTTGTATGTCTGGAATAACTCCTTATAATTAAGCGGAAAAAATTATGATGGCTAGAGAGCTCTGTGAGTCTTGGCTTCCATCTGCCCTCTGCTTAATGGTGTGTGAGTGGGCAGGTGCGATGGAGCTGGCGACACTGGTTCCATCATAAACTTCTCTTTTCTGTTAAGTCATCTGGACCCTGGTCACCAAATCTCCCCAGAATCTTTGGCTTTGCAGCAGAGCCAATTGTGCAATGTTGTCACACTGAGCAGCTTGGATATCTTTACAGTGTGGAAATACAAAATGAACAAGAAAAATCAAGTGTGCTTCTATTACAAAAATCCTCAGATACTACAATGAGCAAGTCAGAGGATTATGGGAATTAGTGACAGAGAAAGAGCATTTTGCCATATGTTGAAGCAACTCTTGGATCTTTAAGGACTGAAATCTCATTTTGGTGTGCACAGACAAAGACTTAAGGTTTCAGGTTTGTTTGTCTCTTAGCAAGAGGAAAGAATAATATTTCTCTCCCTCCCACATTCAACCGGTTCGTTTCAGCCGCTTGAGCTTATTAATATTCAGTAATAAGTCTAGGCTTGTGTGAATAAAAATAGCTAAGCCATTTCATTTAGAAACAGACTTCTATAACCACAAGCTTATTTTCTCCACCGCCGCAAGTGTAACTGCTTTTCAAGTGTGACTGGTGATGGACAGATGATCCATTTCCTACCAGTGAGCAGTGTGCAGAATGGCGGTCACTGCCACTTAGTTGTTTTGTGAAAGGCTGCGTGCTTTTGGACTCTGCCTATCAGCACCTTTGTCTGCCTGTTTCTCTTCCTACTGTGCTTTTGCCTGTACCTCCACAAAAATATTAAAACAGGTTAAATATCTGTTAAATATTCCTTCTATCTGTCAAAGGAAAGATTCACCCCCAGTAAAATGTTACCCGTGGTTGTGTCCCCAATGTTGTCATGATCTGCACACTCTAGAGCACTCTGTGCAATATGGCAGCTGCTAGACATGTTTAAATTTAAATTCATTAAAATAAAATAAAATAAAATAAATCATTTTCTCACCAGCTACATTGCATGGGCTCCATAGTTGCATGTGGCTAGTGACTACTGTATTGAACAGCACAGAACACTTCCATTTTCGCAGAAAGTTCTATTTGACAGCACTGCTGCAGAGGCTCATTGATGCCTACAGAGGCTCAATGATGTCTGTTGATTAAAGAAAAAGGAATCAAGCTTTTAAAGAATTAAAGGTTTTAAAGGAATCAAGCTTTTAAAGAATTAAAGGTAGTTTTACTCAGAAGTCTTACTGACAACTATAGACTGATGCCTGGGGCCCGGGAGCCGTTCTTTCAGACAGCTCCAGCACTATATTTCAGCCCACTGCTTATATGCAGGTGGTGGGGGTTCAGTATGTGCAAAATCACATCAAATTTGCTCAGAAGTTATGTTAAGCAGAATCACATCAAGGTTTGGGTGTAAGAGTACATCTGCTCATAGATTACAGAAACATAATCACTAACCCTGTCAGACACTATCTTATGTGCAGGAAAAGGTGAGGGCAGGGGTCATTTATTTCTTAAGGAATAAAGTGACTTAAGCAAGAAGTGTAGGGGGTGTGGCAGGTGCTCTGTTTTGTTTCCAAAGCATCCTTCCTCACAGAGTCAGGGACTTTGTGAAACTGGCAAACAGAAATGAGCAAACATGGTTGCTTACCTTTGCTACTTTGTCTCACATGTCATACAGAAACCTATTTCAAATTCCATTTGGCTATGACTAATATTTTTATATCAATTCAGGAATTCTAATCAAGTTTGGTTTGTGTTTGTTTTTTTTCTTTGGCAAATAGTTCACATTTTTTAATCTGTGAAAAACAAACCCTTAGATGTACTACTAGAGAGTAATGATCCAAAAATTAGATGGTCCTGGGTCTAGTTCAGATTTCACTACTGCTACCATAGTCTCCCTTAATCTCAGAATGTAGATTCTTTCCTGAAAAGTGGAGACAATGTTGCCTGCCCTGTTTTTTCATCAATAGGCAGGGATTGTGTCTTATGTCTTATTTATTTTTGTGCTCATGAAGCTTAAAACCATGAGTGGTACACAGCTGGTGCTCAATAAATGTTATTTGAGCTAAACAAGGAAATAATGTATATAGCTCCCCTTTTGTACTTCAACCTGTTCTTCAATGTACATGTGCATAACTAGATGGAGGACCTATTATTCACCAAAATTGGAGAGAAGGTGCCACTGACAATGTAAAAGCTGGGGAGAAGAAAAGATGTCTAAAGAGGATTTTTAGAAAGTTTTAAGGCAATAACAACAAAGATCTAGTAAATTCGTGAAAGCTTTCTGAGTCAGAGTGATGCTGTTTAATTATTACACTCGCCTACACCTGGCTTCAAGGCAAGAATAACCGGGCCTTATTTTACATGGGTTTCAATCATATGAGAGATTAAAAATAGATCATGTAAATTAGTTTCTTAGGACACTTTAAATGACAAAAAATCTTCTTTTTTATGTTTTGTTCCCCACAAGCCTCACTACCTCCAAGTCGGTATTACAGCCATAGTTTTGGGACAGTTTGGAGAGGGCACAATGACTCCCTGTCCTGTGGATACCAACTTCCCTCACAGAGACTGGATATGAAGGCACATCCTTTTAGGAACGCTCACAGGGCAGAGCACTGCAGAACACTGACCACTATACATATCAAAAGTCAGGTTTTTCTCAAGCAGCTTTTAGATTACTAGGGAAACAAGCCAGCCAGCCAGATGTGTGTGCAGGAGAATTCCAGCTGAGGGGAGCACAGAAGTCAGGCTGTGCTGGCAGTCTGCAGGAAGGGTTGGGTTACTCTGGGAAGACTTTCTGGAAAGAAGGACCAAATGTTCAAAACAGATTAACACCCTGACAGATTGGGAATTGGTTTGAGAATCTCTGGGGCCAAGAGACTGTGAGGAATACATTGTTCCTTGCTTTTCTTTGTAAAGCCAGAGACCAGATGTGCTGAGCTCCAGGGGTGAGCTGGCCAGGCACATGGCCCAGTCTCAAGTCTCTTTACTTCACAGGGGGATGAAAGTCAGCTTTCCGCAGTCTGTTAGCACAGAAGAGTCTAGTTCGGTGCTTTGCCATTCATTATATGTTACTTACTTAGGTGATTTAATGTGTGGTCAGCTCCATTAGGTCATGTTTGGTGGGCCTACACTCATTTGCATGTTTTATAAGAGTTCCATCACGTCATCGAAGTGGTAAGATGGCCCTGGCTGTCTCTTTTCCAACTCTGGCTTCTATGTTTCATCATCTTTTTTTAATTTAATGGTGTACAGGTAAGGAGGTCTGGGGAGGTCTCAGACTGCTTTTTTGTCTGATATTACTTTTATTTGTCACTGCTGATATTCTCAAAATGCACCCTAAAGACCGTGGAAAATATACCCTCCAAATGGTGATTTGATGTAGAACTAATTCTGTTGTAAATTCAATAAATAATGAATTAATATCCCAAATCACTTTCCTGCCACTTTTTAACAAATTATTTTAATTTTCTTATTTTTTCAAATAGTGATTCCAGATCTGAGTTCCTTCAAGATGTCAGAAGCTCCTTTGCAGATAGCTGGAAGCATTTTAAGCTTTCTCATTTCTGTGCTAAAACATTATATGTCCTTTGGCTCTTTATAGTGGGTGGAAGTCTGGGTCCTTTTGGCTTAAAGGAGGCCATAATCACATAAGTAATTGGTCAGTCCCAAATCCTGGGCATTGCTTCGCTCTCCTTTCCCAAAACACATACAAACTCAGTTCATCTTGGGAGACTGTGTAGTCCAGGGAAAGGATACCAGAGAGACAGGAAGTCAGTCCAGAGCCCTGGGTTCTAGTTGCCACCAACTAGCACAAGCAATTCTCTCTATCCCTCTATCTTCCTCACCTGCAAGGTGATAAAGCTGGAATAGGTAATTGCTAAGGCTCTGCCAGCTCTGATGTGGCTTAAATCCATGAAGCCTGGAGAATACTAGGACAAATAATGGTAGGGAGGGCAGAGCTCATAAATAAACTGCATCTTCACATTGCAAATATAAGAAAATTCTAAGCAACAGATTTCAGACTTCTCAATTGGTACTTTTCATCTGGTTTGGAAAGAAACCAGAAAGTAAAAGATATCACAAGAAAATACTTGCTCAAAACTGCTTTTTAATGAATTTATTTTTTTTTAAAAAAAGCCCTAAGTGTTTCTCCAGAAATAAGAAATTTCTTCTTTTCCACATCTTCCGATTCCAGGAAGTTTCTAAGTTTTCTATGTTGCTGAACATTTGGTAAAGTATTCGACTTATTGTAAGAGATTATGACTGTGATGTAGTTATTTTTGAATATTCTTATTTGAAAATCTTTATACATTCTTAAATATAATTTTTAAATGTGAATTTTAGGGCATTTTTTTTGGTATGCATTCACATCTTGGAATTTATAGTGTATATCACTAGGAAAATGGATCAATTTCCAAGAAAAGTGAAATTTCAGAAATTTATCTGTTGTGTAAATTAGATCACCAGCATATTCGTTAGCCTCTTCCCCAAGGTTCCACATTGAGTTTCATACCACATGGCTCCTCATCCTGCATGCTCTTCTCTCACCCCTTTGCCCCACCGATACATGCACCAGGGTTTAGAACAGCAGCTCCCAGCCCACCTTCCTGGCCTCTGTTCTTGGCAGAATTCCTATAGAACCTTTGGTCTTTATACCACAACCTTCCATTCATTCAGCTAACCCAAGAAATATTTGATATACCTGACACTTTACTAGGTAGTGGAGATGTAACATAAATAAGGTAGAAGGGCCCTACTCAAGCCCTCACTCACTATTGTGGGAGAAATGGATATTAAATGAATGACAGCTGATTATTTTGTTACAATTATAATAGCCCTATAGAAGAGAAGTCACAGCGCCTCAGGAGTGTAGAATGGGGAAACTAATTTGGCAGTGAATTTATGGGAAGAAAGTTAGGGAAGACCCCACAGGGGAAATGATATTTTCTTAGGCTTTACGGAAGGTTGAGAAGTTGTCCAGTTGAAGATGAAGTGGGATGATGCTTAGCATATTCCTCAATAAATATTTGTGGAATGAATCTATAAGCAAATCTTTTAGTTAGAATTGTAGGTATTGATCATAATATCATAGTAGTTAGCATGTGTAAGAAGGAGGCAAAAGCTACACAGAGGGACAGGCAGCTCTCATTTATCCTGGCAGTGACCGCGAAGTGAGAAAGGCCAGCTGATCTTCTGAGATCAAGCTTTTGACCTTGCCCTACTTAATTCAGGGCCCTAAACCACTGAGGTAACGTGACACAGGCAATGGTTATACCTGAATACTTTCATTTTTATTTATTTATTATATTTTTTTTATTTCAGCATATTATGGGGGTATAAATTTTAAGGTTTCAAATAATGCCCTTGCCCCCCCTCCCCCAACAAGTCTGAGTTTCAAGCGTGACCAACCCCCAGACGGTGCACATCTCATTCATTATGTATGTATATACCTGCCCCCTCCCCCCTCCCACACGCCCAATACCCAATTAATATAGTTCCTATGTGTCCACTTAGGTGCTGCTCAGTTAATACCAGTTTGCTGGTGAGTATATGTGGTGCTTGTTTTTCTATTCTTGGGATACTTCACTTAGTAGTATGGGTTCCAGCTCTATCCAGGAAAATACAAGATATGCTATATCACTGTTGTTTCTTAGAGCTGAATAGTACTCCATGGTGTGTATATATATATATATATATATATATATATATATATATATATATGCCACATTTTACTAATCCACTCATGAATTGATGGGCACTTGGGTTGTTTCCACAGCTTTGCAATTATGAATTGTGCTGCTATAAACATTCGAGTGCAGGTGACTCTTTTGTAGAGTGTCATTTGATCTTTTGGGTAGATGCCCAGTAATGGGATTGCTGGATCAAATGGTAGATCCACTTGTATCGCTTTAAGGTATCTCCATATTGCTTTCCAAAGAGGTTGAACTAGTTTGCAGTCCCACCAGCAGTGTAGGAGTGTTCCTCTCTCTCCACATCCATGCCAACATTGATTGTTTAGGGACTTTGATAAAGGCCATTCTCACTGGAGTTAAGTGATATCTCATTGTAGTTTTGATTTGCATTTCCTTGATGATTAGAGATGTTGAGCATTTTTTCATATGTTTGTTGGCCATTATTCTGTCTTTAGAAAAGTTTCTGTTCAGGTCCTTTGCCCACTTTTTGATAGGGTTGTTTGATTTTTTTTGCGAGTTCTAAGTAGATTCTAGTTATCAGCTCCTTATCAGATATGTAGGATGCGAAAATTTTCTCCCATTCTGTAGGTTGTCTGTTTACTTTCATGACTATTTCTTTGGCTGTGCAGAAGTTTTAAGTTTGATCATGTCTCATTTATTTATTTTTGTTGCTATTGTGATTGCCTTTAGTGTCTTCTTCATAAATTCTTTGCCTGGTCTGATGTCTAGGAGAGTGTTTCCAACATTTTCCTCTAGTATTCTAATAGTTTCATACCTTAGGTTTAAGTCTGTTATCCAGAGTGAGTTGATTTTTGTGAGAGGTGAAAGGTGTGGATCCTGCTTCAGCCTTCTACAAGTGGCTAAATATTTTTAAAACCTTCAGTAGAAAGAATATTGAGTCTCTTATATAAAGACTGCTGATCACAATGTTTTAATTATAAGCTGAAATCTGACAGAGTAAACCCTAATTGGCCTATATGGTAAGATGATCATTTTTTTCATAATGACCATGTAAAGTTATCATGAAGTCATAATTTTGGGGTTTCATACCCATAATAGTTCATGATGAGTTCGTTTTGACAAAACGCACCTACTTGGCTTTAGAGGCTGTGTTCCATTTTTGTAGTATCAAAGGTGAGGAGCACAAGAGTTGACTGGAATCCCAAAGTTGTCACCTCCCTTTGATTCCAGACAATCCTAGGCTTTCATCAAAAGTACATAAATTCTTTTATATGATGGTAATCAAGAGTTTGCAGTACAATTTGCAACATAGGTTATTTCATTCTCCTGGAGGAAATTTCAATTTGCTGCTTCTCTTCCTGGATTCTTTCCCCTGAACTGAGAAAATGAAAATAAATCTCACAACATCTCCACCAATTTCCTCTTTGCTCCACCAGAGTGTGCTTCCTCTTAGGTTACCAACTGCCCAACAGACACTTTGTTTGCATGCAAGGTGTTTTACCATGCATTTCAACACTTCCTCCTAGTTCCAATAAAATAATTTTAAGACTAGCACTCCCAACTCTAGGATTAGTAGCATCTGGAGTCTTTAGTAAGTCCCTCTTCAGTTTTTAGCTCTTCTAATTGAAAAAAGAATAATACAAAAGGAGAGCTAATATTTAAAAAGTTCTTTCCCTTAAAACTTAATATTGTGAGTGGCAGAAAATTTGTGAACAATACAGACTTGGTTTAGAAATCCCCAAATACTGAAAAGTGACTTAATTTTCCTAATGCTAGACTATGTCAAGTTTTTACCTGTTTTTTGATTCTCTCCATTGGCATAGAAAATTTAGTGCTATGAAAATTGTGAAAGATCTTACCTTTACAAAGAATTCCATTGGAATTAATTTAATGGTTAATTCAAGGGTCAGTAACCTGGAAAACTAGAGTGTAGTCATGGAATTTCCAAAACCCTATAATTTTCTGCACTTAAATTTCACCCGTATGTAAAATGGAAAAAAGGAATAGTCCCTAGTCACTCCCAGAAGATGATATTTCACTATCATTAGAATGAGATGTCCTATGGCTTCAAATTAAGGACACATTTGCTAGGTTCCTAGCAAATATAGGAGTTGATATTCAAACATAGTCTTTCAAAGTTGTTTTGTGAAATATTGAAGTTATTTGATCTGTTTCTAAACTGCTATTGCAAAAGCATATTGTTTAATATGGAACCCATGGCTAAAAGGTGATATAGATCTTGCAAATTGCACTGAGATCATTCTAGATGAAAATGATGTGGCAATCATGAACTCTTATATTACCTGTCACTATCTCATAAACCCTTTTGTACAGCTTTGCTCTAAAATGTACAACTTTACATGATTTGAAGAGAGAAGATCATTTGGAGCAGTGGAAAAGTGAAATCAAACATGATACCTACCTCAGATGGAAGAGATGTCCTTTCAGATTGTTTAAAGTATTTCGTGTCCTCCTACCCACCTCCTCCATTGTCTCCAGGACTCAAAAATATGTGTTTACAGTGAGATAAAAATTCTTCAACTTATACATTAGAGCTTTTGAAAGTGATGAGAGAGGGAGAGAGAGAGAGAGAGAGAGAGAGAGAGAGAGAGAGAGAGAGAGAGAGAGAGAGAAATCCATGGGGGAGGACAAACGGAATTACAATTTCTTCGAGTAGCATTTGCTAATTCAAACCATACTAAAGTTGTCAGCACAGGGCGAGTCCATCTGCCACATGCATGAGGGAACAGTACCAGGATGGTCAGGATAAAAGGCCATGATTCTTTCAATCATTTGACACTTTCATAAATGAATTGCATGTCCCACCTTCTCCACAAATTCAGCAAAGTTAAACTAAGCTCCCTGTCTTCACAGTTCACCCAAGAGGTGTGTGTGCCCATTTAGAATTGTGGATGAGCCTTTAGGGTCTTTGCTTTTTCAGGGCCCCAAGCTTCCCACGCAGTACCAACTATTGTACCCAGGCAGATTCTCTGGGGGCTCCAAGGTCTGGCCCAGCACTTGACCTGAGGCCATAGCATGTTCTTTCAAATACTTTTGCTAAAGAGGTCCCATTCTACTTCCTCTGGCTGATTAGAGCAGTGTTTTCAGCTACTGAGTCTTCTAAGTCAGGGTCCATAGATTATTGGGAGGTTTGTAACTTCTTTGGTGTCTTGTGTTTTCCTATCTTTGAACTTGGGGAAAGCTGGCCCTGGATGACCACAACATCAACCAAACAACTAAAATCACATTACCCTGCAGGAAATTCTGCATTTCTCTGAAACAAGTAAAAAGCATAATTGGGTGGAACCACAGAAGTCTATGGATAAATCACTACAGGTTGGATTTTTTAAAGATAAATATAATAATTTATTCCTGACCATCTCTTCTGGGAGATTTTCAGGAGAAGTAGCTATACTCCTAAAAGTCTGTATGCTGGCCTTTATTCTTTCTAACTTACTAAATTCTTGTCAGTTCTGGTCACTTTGGGTAGATCTGTTTCTACTGTCAATTGTTCATACTGTCCTTAGTAGAAAAAGACAGTGGTTTTCAGACTGTGCTCCATGAAGCCTTAGGGGTCTGAGGAAGTGTTTCAGGGGCTATTGTGGGACCCAGGGGAGGCTGACTGAGTCAGGAACCAGATCACATTGTTTCTATCATCCAGATGTATATCTATAGATATACCAAATATGCATATTTTCTTTGTTTTAAACAAGGAAGTTCTGTATAAAACTTTGCTTGAGAAAAGAGTTCTTTAACTAAGATGAGTGTAAAAAATCTCTGAGTTGAGTATTCAAAATTCTATATATACTTGGACACAGCCCATGAAATCCTAAGTAATATAATAATAGAGAATAGAATTGGCAAGACTACATCCTTCTTGGTTAAGCTCTGTGTGTATTAGAAAGAAACTCAGTACAGAGAGAAAGACCTGTGGTAATTTACTTACTTATTCATTCCACTAGTACTTATTAACAATTTTGTGTGTGTGTATGTCAGACCCCAGGAAAACTATCCTACTTTTTTGTGAGATACCATTGTTTTAAGTGTAGTGCTAGTGAACAGATCTTAACAAGGACAAATAACATTTAATTTTTTGAGTGCTTAACATATTTTCTCATTTATTCCTTTCATCAAACCTTTAACCTGCAAAGTAAGTATTATTATCTGCTTGCTTCAGATAAGGAAAATAAACCTCAGAAAGATTAAGCAATTTCTTCATGGTCACTCACCCAGTAAATTGTCTTTCAACTCTCTCCCAGTCCTCGCCAGCTTGTTAGCTCAGCTGTGGGAACTCAGGCAGAGGACACTATTTCTGAGCTCTGCTGAACCACGTATAAAATGTAGATAATATCTTTCCTATCTCATGTGGGTGCAAAAAATTAAAATGAGCTAATATGAGAGTGCGTTTCAAGATAAAAAGCAAACAACATTATACTGGTGATAGGTGAGGGATTATTTTTATTAGATCTTGTGCCTGATTTTGCACTCTGGGCACCACTAATCAAAAGGTCAGACTCAATCTTCACATAACTATAGATCAAGAGCAAGGCACTGGCAATTAGAAAGACCACAAGTCAGGACAGTGCTTCTGAAGCTATGTGGGGTAAAAAAATAACCAGCTACTTCTTTTAAATTCCCAGTTCCTCATGGATGAATACACAACATATAAGCCTCTGTTTTTCATGATTATCTTCAAGGAATTCAAAAGTAGTATGACAAACTGCTGAAAAAAAATCCAAATGCAATTCTAAATTTCTAAATGAGTCTCATTATGGACTGAAAAAAAAAACAGTTGGCAGTGGTCTACGAACACACTTTCAATAGTGCTGAGTTAGGCAATCTGCAAATTGGTTGGAATTTTCAAACTTCTGTACAGAGCTGTCCTTGAATATACAGTTAGGAGCTAATAATGAGTGCTTGAAGGAAAGAGAATGGGAGAGGAGGAAAGGTTCTTTTATATCAGGTTCTTTAGAAAAATATAGAAGGGAAATTTTGTCCAGTAGCTGTCATTCCATAACATATACAACAGAAATGCTCCAACCAAGGAGGTCATAAAACCAATTTATCTAAAGTTGATAAATTGATTTATCATTGATAAATTTATCAATTTATCTATGCTTTATGTATATCCATCAGAAAACTTCTCTGCATGTTTTAACTAATACTGCCATGAAGTTGAAAGATTTTGGTTTCTCCTCTATAGAGAGGTTATATCAATGTCCCCTTTAATGTTAATATTTTGTGCCTTTGAATTGGAAGCTCACTCAGTGCCTGAGTATTATAATGAGCCAGCAGAATTTCTCTGTTGGCAGCTTTTGGCCACACCTTTCTGGCCAGAGGCCTCTCTTCTAATGCTTTTTCCTTGCTATTACTCACAAATCTTTGTTAACAACTCCCATATCTTAGTTCTCTTCTTTTTTAGGGGGGTAGTTAGAATGTCTAACAGAGCTGCAAGTGGAGTGTCATGTTTTGTCAGGAGGTGGCATTGACTAATGTGTGCAGAAAATACCCCTGAGTTAGACACTCTGGGTCATGTACAATGAGCAGTTCAGTAGTTAACGCTTCAGAAAACTCAAAGCTGTTTAAATGAAACGTATATTTTTGGCTCCTGGTAGTCTATGTTGCTATAGCGGAAGGTTATAGTCAGCAGGTTTAGGAAATATATTTTTGGTGCTTTCTAGAGTGAACAATTTGAATGGTGTCAGCAGCAATCCTTTGAGAGCTGAAGGCTTTATACAGTCTCTCAGGACCTGTCCTTTCAGAAGTGAGAGCAGGTTCTTAGAGGCCACATCCTGTCCTTTAGTTACAGATATCAGCTTCTACCAGAGAAGAGTTCCTTTCATGCGGCACAAAAGTAGGTAATGAGAATAATTAGCACTGGCAATGGCTTTTTCCTCTGTTTCTTCCCAGGGCAGCATGAATTATGGTGTTTTTAATGCAATAGAAATTTTCTCTGATTGCCCTTTCTCCATGTTACATGAAGACACATTTCACATGTGGGCCAAGTACGGAGTAGGAATAGAAGCAAGAACAGAATCATAGACTAGATTTTTACACAGATACAACCAGCCAGGCTGAGGTTCCACCAGTAGGCACCAGCACAGCCTGATTGGTTTGTAGCTGGCACCTGTTCTGATTGGTTGGTGCCTGTGCCATTTCAGTTGTTCAGTTTTGAATACCAGCCCTGAGTGCACAGTTATCCTCTGAAAGCTAAATTGGTAAAATACAACACGTAAATAGATACAACAAGCTATCTTCAGAAACAACCAAAGGAATTCCCATAAATATGAGCCTGAGAAAGTATAAAAGCACCTAAATTCAAAGTGTAAATGGAAAGAAGCAGGTCTGAAATGTGACCGAAACTAAGAAAGGCCACACCTAAACAATTACACTTATAAATTGTTTTTAAAAGGGAGTGGAACAGTGTTTGTCCAGGGACCTAGGAAACAGTCTTGCTACAGCTACCTCTCTCTCACACATGGAGTAAGAGGCATGGAGGACAAGACCAGAAAATGCACACTCAGTTCTGTGAACTTTTACCCCAAGTTCCAAGGGGGCACACTGTGCGCCAGGCTGAGGGAGGTCGCAGGGGGCTTTCGCTGCTACCTTTAAGGAAGGCCTTTTTTAAAACCATTTTCCCCTTGGACTCAAACCAAGGCTTCTGACTTGATTGCATCCACGCCAATGGCAAGGAAGGGAGGTACAAAAACCTGCCAAGGAAAATGGAGCGCTGGCCTGCCCACCCCAGCTCCTCTCTCGGAGCGGGATGAGCCACAGCCCAGAGCAACTCCTGGTCACCTATTCTACCACATGTAGGGGGAAGAAAGACTGCTACGGAAGAAAATGCTGGGAAAAGAGACCACAGCCTTTGTAGGGTGGCTCGTTAAAAGTCCTTTTTGATTAGGCCAGACGTACAATTCCTCTTTGGGATTGGACCCTTGGTTTGGGGGGTGTGGATTGGGGTGGGGGGATGGGGAGTGGAGAGAAAGGGAGCGAAACCAGAGGCCTGGAGCTCCCCCTAGAGGCCAAATGTATTTTACCCTGATTGAAGAAAGAACCCGGAGTGAAAGGGCTGGTGGCTCATGAAACCTACAATTATAGAGTAAGGATCAGCAGCATTTTGTCAGCACTATCCGGGAAAGAGAGAAATACTAGATTTAGTGACCAGAGCTGGGCACTTGAAAGGAACTGCACGTCCAGAATCCTTTATGAGCAGTTCCAAAACCTGAAATATTCTGAAAATGGAAGCTCTTGGAGACTCGTCTGGCAACAGACCTTCACCTAAATTGACATGAGGTGATTTATAGCCTTCATTTATATATTGTGTGAATATTTTTATCTTTTGTGACAGATATATCGATGTGTTTGAACAAGAGATGCTGCCCCAATTCCCACTAGGGGTGTTTTAATATATATTATATGAACTTTTTACATTTCCAAAATCTTAAAAATTCTGAAATCTGAACTGCCTCTGGCCCAGTCAGCTTTGGGATTGCGGGCCTGCCTATTGTAATGTGTGATACTGTGTGGGCCTCAATCACAGCTGGGCCTGTGCCATGTGACTTCAAACAGGTGACTTCCTGGCTCCAAGATTTTGTTTCTTCTTTAGTAAGATGGGGATATTGCTAGTTTAGATATTAAATGAGATTATTCACAGTGTTCAGCCCAGGGCCTGGCAAATAGTAAACATCTAATACTGTCAGTGATTATTATCATATTCTGTTATTACCTGATCTGAAAGAGTATGTGCCTCACTTTGCTTCACAGTCACCAAGGAGTCACCTGACTATCAGCTAGCAGGCCTTTTGTTACCAGGAAGGTGGAACTTGAATAACAAATAAGAGCTTTTGGGTCACTGATGATCCATTATAAATCAATAACTTGGCATTCTAAAGAATGTCTCATCTCTTGACTATCTAAAAAAAGTCAAATCAAGCAAAAATCAGAGATAACCTCAGTCCAAGATACACCTGCACTCCCTCAACCCTACTGCTTGCCAGCAGATTTTAGTTAAAGACAGCCAGACAGTCAAGAGCATTTGAAGTTAAATAAATTGAAGCAAAGGAAATGAGAGAATGAATTTTCTTTTTGACACAAGCACTATAATTTTATGGGGGTCTTGGCTACTGGTTTGTTATTAGTTTACAATAATGATCCAAGAATCTAGAATAAAATTCTCTAAAATATTTGACATGAAATACTAGTGCCGTAAGGGGTTCTATAAATAAAAAAATATTCCCCCCTAATTATTTAAAAATGAAACCCTTCTTTCGGGGAACACTTATTAACACCCACAGAATTAGTGTTAAATGGAGTGTGCTTTGGAAAATACTATTTTAGGGAGTATCAGGTTCTGATATACTTTCTAAGTAGATAGTTCTTGGATATTAAGTGATTTCAAGGGTGTTAAAATTTAACTTTTAAAAGATAAAGTCACCATTCTTATACAAATATAAAATGAACACATGCCAAAAGTTGTATTTAAAATATTAATTAATGAAAGAATCAGTAGGGTGTTAAAACGGATTCAAAAAGAATCTGAAGAATAGGCACATGTATAAGCCATTAGCAATGTGGAAATGAATTTGCTAATTGATGCAGAACAATTTGATATCTATAGGACAATAAAAAGTAATGTTTGGAATCATCTTTTCTACAGAGCAGAAATAAATTATATATCTATTAGACAAAATGCATTTGTATTTCTATAGAAGAGAAATATTTGCATTCCTCTCAGTTTCTATAGCTAACACAGTTATAAAACAGTGATGGAATTCAAGACACACTACCTCCAAATATGACACCTTGTCATATGGAATATATAAATAACTTTGTTTGTTTTTCTCTTATTAACCTGTCTTTTGATACAAGGGCCCTGGAAAACAAGCCTGAAATTGGTACAAGGAAAAGTGTCCTTCTTTCTACAATAGCCTTCTCAAAGGAAGGAGAATATCTCTATAGAATCAGATAACCCCCGAGTGTCCACTAGGTAGCAGTGAGCATTCCAGTGAAAGGACACTGTGGTAAGCAAAATAATGTCCCCCAACACCCACAACCCCAAAATGTCCATGTTCCAATTCTAAAAACCTGTGAATATGTTATGTATGTTAATAGAAAAACAACAACAACAACAACAACTCTGTAAAGTAATTGAAAGAGGTTTCTCCTGAGCCAAATATGATGAGTGACTGCAGGCTGGGGAAACACAGTCTCAGGAGTCCTGAGAAAGTGCCCAGGGATGTCAGGTTACAGTTTGGCTTTATACATTTTAGGGAGACAGGAATTGCTGGCAAATCATAAATCAATACATGGAAGGTATATAGTGGTTCTGCCTGAAAAGGCAGGACATCTCAAAGTAGGGGGCTTACACATCATAGGTGGGTTTTGGGATTCTTTAGTTGGCAACTGGCTTATAGTATTAAACTTTGTAAAAATTTTGGAGTCAGTAGGAAGGAATGCTTCAGTTAGGATAAGGGTGTCTGCTATCTGTCATGTGACACCAAGCCAGCATAGAAATGAGCAATTAACTAGATTTTATGGATTGTAAGGTGTGACTTAACCCTTGCCTTGGTTGCCCTTAGGTCTTGCTTATAATTTGGTATCTTATTTCCACAAAGAGTCTGTTTTGTCAGTCTTATGATCCCTATTTTAACATTAATGCCGGTTGATTATTGTATCTAAACTCTAAAAGGGAGGGAGGATAATGAGGTGTGTCCAACCTCCCTTCCTGCTGTGGCCAAGAACTCAGTTTTAAGGTTTTTCTTGGCCAAGAGAGGGTCAGTTCATATAGTCAATGGGGAACTTAGGATTTTATTTTTAGTTTACACATGGAGAAGGGGAATTAAGGTTGCAGGTGGAATTAAGTTTGCTAATCAGCCGACTTTAAGATAAGGAAATTTTCCTGGATTATCGAGGTGGACTCAGTGTAACCACAAAGGTCCTTTAAAGTTGAAAAAGACGGCAGAAGGGAAGGTCACAGTAAGAGAGAGATTTGAAGATACCACACTGCCAGCTTTGATGATGGAGAAAGAGGCCACAAGCCAAGGAATGCAAGGAAGTAGCTTCTAGAAGATGGAAAAGGCAGAAAAATGGATTCTCCACTACAGACTCCAGAAGAAATGCAGCTCTACTAACACCTTCATTTTAGCTTAGTGAGCCCCTTTTCAGACTTCTGACCTCCAGAAGTGTAAGACAATACATTCGTATTGTTTCAGTCTGCTAGGTTTGTGCTACCAAGGCTCAGAAAACAGTACCCCAAAGTACTTTGAGCTGGATGGGCCTCAGAAGCAAGAAGGTCACTTGGACCTTCCCCTCTTTCCTGTGTGAGAGCTGATCATAAAGATATTCTCTGCCATACCTTGCCTGAAAGCGTTTCATAAAATCCTCACTCCAGAGAGGTCCTGCCCCATAACTAGGCGGAAGGAATGCTACACAGAGAGGCCAAGAAGAATCTGAATAGACAGGCCTTGCTGGGTTTGCCCCTCAGTTTATTAGCATTAGGTCATACCCTTTGTCCAGTAACATTTCCATAAGGCTGTCCATTCTTTATCAAACTTAAGCAAGAAAATAGACAGTTTCCCTGGGGTCTTTGGGTCTTCATTTCTGAAGGCTCCCAAGTTACATAAAACTTTGATTAAATGCTATGCTTTTCTTGTTAACCTGTCTTTTGTTACAGGAATGTCAGCTGTGACCCTTATGATGGGTGAGGAAAGGCATCACACCTTTCCACCCCTATAGCAGTAATTCACTGTGGCAGTAAGAGAAAACCAATAGAGACACCAAGAAATCTCTTTGCCCATTTCAAAGCCTTTTTAAAGTTTTCGAATAAGGGCAAGAACAAAACTTTGTAAAAAGTGAATTAAAAAGCCCTGTGAATGTTTCTTTCAATGCTTACAATTTGTTTTGCATAATTGTGCATGGTAATATAAACAAAAGTACTTGAAATATTTATCAAATAGAAAATGACAAGCACAGTAAAAAGAAGTAATGAAAAGTATTTGGGTAAGATTATGAAAAAATCTAAAAGTATCTTCATACTTTTAACAGAGGTGAAGTTTTACTGCTTCCTTATAGTATAGTAAACACTATGATCATATTACAGAAGTCTGCTAACCAGCATTCCCTAGGGATCTGACCCAGATCCTGTCTTTGAAGCTTTTTGTCGCCTAGACCAGCTATCCATGTAGGTCCTGTTCTGGGTTCAATATCCTCTGCCTACAGCTAGATAAGGCTTTTGTTGTCATGCAAATAACCATATTTCAGAAACATGATTTTTTTTTTACCAAAGGGGATTTAACTAGATGTGTACTCTTTAAGGCCTCACCTTGCAAATGGGTGAAAAGTTGTCCCATCCATTACTTGAGAAAAGTCTTTCTACCAGGTGGCATCATAGAAAAGAAGGCTTCTATACATGAGTGTGCAGCAGGGTGGTGTGTAAAGTACAGCTGACCTTCGAACAACACAGGTTTGAACTGCACAGGTTTACTTATATGCAGATTTTTTTTTCCAATAAATGTATTGAAAATTTTTTGAAGATTTGCAACAATTTGAAAAAACTCATAGATGAACTGTGTAGCCTAGAATTTTTAAGAAAAATTTAGGTATGTTATGAATGCATAAAGTATATGTAGATACTAGTCTATTTTATCATTTACTACCATAAAATATATACAAATTTGTTACACAAATTAAAAATTTATGGAAACTTCAGCACACACTTACAGACCACACAAGGCACCATTTCTCAGTCCAGAGAAATGTAAACAAATGTAAAGATACAGCATTAAAATGTAACTGCAAAAAATTAACTGTAGTACACACTATACTACTCTAATAATTTTGTAGCCATCTCCTGTTGCTATTGCAGTGAGCTCAAATGTTGCAAGTGTTAACTGAAATGAGTGACTAAACAGGAGTCTCAATCAATCCAAGTTTGTTGAGCCAGAGCTTGAGGGCAGCCCAGGAGAAACACAAGTCACAGATGCCCTGTGGCCTGTGTTCTCTGAAGAGATTTTCAAGAGGTTTCATATTTATGCATTTCCTTAAAGAGGGAAAGGCATGTAGGAAGGGGACAGGGGTAGGGAGTAGGTGGAAGAATGATTGATTTCATCCTCATTTTCATGGGAAGGTATATATCTTGAGAGGTTTCCAGGCCAGCAAAGAACAATTTGTGAGAGCAATCTTCTGGAAATGCCTGAGCCCTTTTGCCTTTCTGTGGGGGTCTGCCTAATGTACAACGCTTTGACACAAGGTTGTGAAATAATAACTATTTGGGAAAAAGATGGCAGTATGTCTGTGACTGAGTCTCCAGGCTTAACCTTCTCTTTGGCATAACAAGTTTGGGGGGCCTGAGATTTTTTATTTTCATTTATGTGAGTATCTGCTTAAAATGCCGTGTGACATTAATCATCTCTGAGTGAGCAGTTCATCTTTCCAGCAAATTGTGTATCTCAGTAAAAAGTGATCTCTCTTGGTTCTCACACATTTTTCAACATGCTCAGGACAATACTGTAAACCTTGAATAACACCGTGGGACCCATATGAAGCACCACTAGTGATGCTGGAAGTGCTTCTAAGAGGCAGAGAAGTCATCACATTATAAGAAAAAGTCGAATTGCTTGATATGTACCATAGATTGAAGTCTGCTGTGGTTGCCCACCGTTTCAGACCAATGATTCATCTTGTAAACAGACAAGATAAACTTATGGTATCAATAAATACAGTTGACGGAGCTCAGGAAATGTCACCCCAGGATATGACTCCTTGGTATTTTGAATTAAGGCCCTTAGATAATAACAGGCTCTTGGGAAAGAACAATTGACTTCGTTTCTCCTCCCTGCTATCTCACTATATTGCAGGAAAGAAAATCAAGAATGCAACTAGACCTGGACCAAATAATTTGAAACACAATACCTGTCTCTCAGTTGGCTGGGCCTCAGTATAGATTTGTCTGCCAAAACCATTTTGGGCTCTGTGCTGATGAAACAAATCATCTTAAAATAATGGTGGAAAGTGCTACAGTCCTTTAAAAAATGGTGAAATAATTCTTGAAATAATGGTTATTTCAAAAGTTCTGCTACCTACTTCTTGGAAATATACAGTTAGCTGGGCCTAAACATAGATTTGTTTGCCAAAATCATTTTCAATTCCGAGCTGATGAATCAAATGACTCTTAAAATAATGGTGAAAAGTGCAGATCTAGTCTGAAAAAGACTGAAACAGGATCGGCACTTTTCACCTTTCCCAAAAATGAGAGGTGACTAAAAAAGTTAATTTGTTTCCCCATTCATGCATTCTCTCAAGTATCTCTTCATCTTCCCTAGCAACTATTTATTGCCTCTTAACAGAATTACGTATATTCCTCATCTCCCTTCTTCTCCTCTAAAAGGCATGTATAAACATATCTGGATCCCATTGGGGTGCTGAGTAATCATTCTGTGATTCTCCCCATGTACATGGTAAGTAAACCTTTCTCGTATTAATCTGCCTTAATTGTGAGTTTATCTTTCAGCAAACTTTTGGGGAAAAGGGCATTTCCCCTCACCCCCACACAGTAAATACAATATAGTCTTGTAAATGTATTTTCTCTCCCTTATGATTTTGTTAATAACATTTTCTTTTCTACAGCTTCCTTTATTATAAGAATACAGTATATAACACATATGAGATACAAAATATGTGTTGATCCATTGTTTATGTTATCAGTAAGACTTCTGGTCAATAGTAAGGAGTCAAAAGTTATTCAGACTTTCAACTATGTTGGGGGTCAGACCCCCAACCCCCCAGTTGTTTCAGGGTCCACAGCAGTAATGGAATATGGTCCTACCTATTCTCTTTCCCACTGGGAGGTTTAATTGGAAATGGTTGTTGTAGGTACAAACCACCTTGAATTTAAATTACTAAATTCAAAGGATGTCCTTGAAGGAGTTTGTACCACCTCCATCCCTTGCCTTAGGAGAGGTTACAACGACAAGCTTCAGAAGAAGGCTGAGGAAAGAATGCTTGAAAATGGAAAACAGAGAGGGCATTTGTTGTTGCTGGTGGGGTGCATATGTGTGTTTGAGGGGAGGGGCTTACTGGCAAGGTCTCCCTGCAAAGTTTGTATAGTCAAAGACCAGGGGATAAAGTAATGCCTCACCCTGGATACATCTTGTAGAGTATTAGCCCTAGAATTGCAGCCAGCACATAGGGCTATGTGGAAATAGGCCATCAGGGCTCAAAGGCAATAAAGATTGCCCTACTTGCTACCCACAATTTCCCTTCACAGTTGGCAATTCGTGGGATTTTATAATTTGCTTGTGGTTCTGGAGAGCTTTTGATGTTAGTTGGTAGTTTATGTTTATTCACCAATTGTAAGAGGCCACCTGGCCAGTTGAGGGGACAGAGAGACACCAAAGGATGCTCATAGACTTCTGCATGTGGGAAGAGATAGAAGTGGCTACAGTCTCCTGGAATCAAGTGAAACCATGAATCGTCCTGGGGAGAAGATGGCTGTCACATTCCAGCCAGTTTTCACCTGCTAGCCAATGTCAGGTGCTGAGCCTAGGACCAGACTGAGTGAGCTCTTGAGCAACAGAGAAAGAGAGGGCACAGGACAGATATTAGAAAGTGGAGCATTCCCCAGTGTTCTCTCCAGGGCTGTTGATCCCACATTGGCTTGGAGAAGAAAACAAAGAAACATTTGTGTCGACTGTATTGGTGTGATAATTTTGAATTTGACTAGATGAGATTATCTGAAAGTGACTGGATTAATTTTTTTGCCAACATCACAAATAAGAAATTGGATGATGGCAGAAAAATTGGCACAAGATTGATGTGAAATGATAGAACAAGCTATTTTTGTACTCCTGAGTTAAGTGGACAGTTGTAATGGAGAGATATCATACCAGTTTTAATAGGCTGGAGAAAATAATCCAGGAGAGAATTCAGGAGGAAAGCTATCCCAAGAGACTGTGTGGAATTGAAGCCAATGCCAAGAAGTTACCATGTAGGGAAAGTGACTCAGAGGAAGGGGTGATTGAATCTTTTGAAAAAGTAGCAGCAATTGACTCTCTCCTCAAACCCACTAACTACTGGCTGTTTTGCTGATCTCTTTGGGAATTAATAACACAGCAGCCAAAGAAATCTGGAATGTATTGCTGGTGACTTTGAAGTCCAGACTACAAATCGAAGCATTTAGAGCATTTGGAAGAGGAAAAGGCATTGGGGAAGTGAACCATTGGCCACAGAAATGGTCTAAAGTGTTTTAGGCTATGATTTTTCATGCGAGAACATCTGAGCTTTGGCAAGGGATGAAGTACAGCCCATGAGAAGAGGAAAACTGTGTTTGACAGGAGAATTTCTAACCTGCTCAAAAAGGATTTAACCTGAAATATAGAAAATAGATAAATCTCTAAAATAAGTTGGATAATTAACTGATACAACATTGGAAGAATCAGCACAAAAAAAGTGCTCAGTTATCCTAACAATACAATATTAGGGAAGAGAATCAACGAGTAAATTTACAGCCATATCTTATCATATATCCCAGTGCATGGGAAATGGTGACAAACCAATAGATCTTTACATTTAACACAGATGGTCAATGTCATGATGTCATGAACATCCTTGTGAAGAGAAAGAGGGATGGGGCTCATGGTTGTGATGTGTGGTATGAAGGGTGGTAATTAAGACCACTCCAACTGGGGCAGCCATGCCAGAGAACAAAGTGGTAGCTCTTGGTCCAATTTACTATATGGATGTCAGCAATCCAGCAATTTGTCATCTGGATATATATCTCAGAAAGAATCTTACGCAAGTCCATAATGTATTACAGCCATTTTGGTGGTGATATTACAGCCATTTTGGTGGTGATATTACAGCCATTTTGGTGGTGATAAGGAATTGGAGGCAATTGGGGTATCCATCAGGGGAAAAGTAGATAATCAAATGTGGTAGATGAATACCATGGAGCAGCATGCAGCAGTTGGAACCAGCAGATCAGATGTAGACAAGGCCTCATGTAAAAAGTTGGCACTAAGTGAAAAAAAAAGAAATAAGATTATATATGCCTAATATAATATCAATTATATATTCTAAAATACATTCACATGAAAGAATCATACATTTTGAAAGTATATTTATAAACATACACACAAATTCATTAGACATGTGAAAGTGATCTGGGATGTTGGGGTATGGTGATAAAAAGGAACCAATATGATAATATATCATGAACCAAGGAATATGAAAAACTCAAGTCCAAATTATAGTGGTGGGGGGTGGGAAGGAGAAAGTGAGAGAATGCTTTAATAGAAGGAGGGCAGTAACATCTCTGTAGAACAAAAAAGAATGAATGCTTCTTGTAGAGAAACCTATGTATATATTTTCCATGATGAAATCCTGTATGTGTCATCGATAACCTGAATAAAGATGGAAAGGTAATAATACTTACGAACTTTTGATATGGCACAAATCTGGAATAAGTTGTTATGTTGGATAATGGAAATCAAGGGTAACACCTCAGAAGTAGCCAGACAAATAGTGGCTCCCAAGCACACTCTCTGTCCCCAAGTGGCCCCACTGTCTTTCTCTGACGATTATGTATAAGATACTTGTGTTGGTGAAGAGGAATCTGGTGACAGGAAGCCAGGCTTCTAGAGAAAACAGAGCATCATCTCTGGGTCTTTGGGCCATGACTGACTCAATGTTCTTCTACTGTAAAGGGGGACACTCAGTAAGGCCCCCTCCAACCCCCATGGAACCCGAAATGTTTCCTTCTTGTGGGGAAAAAACATAAGGAGTTAACATTATATCATTATTGCCTAATTTTCTAAAGTGATGTTATTAAAAACCAACATTTACTAAACTCGTATTATGGGCCTAAGACTATTATAAGTTCTTTGCATATATTACTGCTTTTAATCCTCACACTTACCCTGCGAAGTGGCACTGCCATCATCCCACATTTATAGATGAGGAAACTGAAGGAAAGTTACGAGACGTGTCCAGGGTCACACAGCAACAGGCAGTAGAACTAAAATCCATACCAAACTATCTGACTCCAGAATCTGTTCTCTCAACCATCACACTGCAGGCCATCTCCAAGGGTTGGGCTGCATGTTGCACCAAGGAAGGAGGACATTTAATGTTGGTAAATCCCCTATTAAAGGCCCTGTTGGCTTGGAAACTCTGTTTACTTGCTTTTTGTGTTTTGTATCATTTTTCAGTGAGTCAGTGGTGTCTTTATATTCTCTGTTAAGCACCAGGGTTGCAGTTAGCCTTATTCTCGGTTCTCTCAGGCCAAACCTGTGTAATTTAAGAACAGTGAAACATCGTGCTTTCATAAGAAACATTTGTACACCCGAGGACAGGGACATGACTGAAACAATCCATTTCTCCAATTCCTTTTGCTTTCCTCAGTGCTTTCTTGATCTTTTGAGAGAAGAAAGAGAAACCTGCTCACAGTATTCCAAATTCGACAGGAGAGCAGGGACTGGACGGCACCGTGCTACACAGGGCACACCCGCCTGCCGGCAGCCTCCGGGCACCGAGGAAGCCACGCCGGGCCTGGGGCCCAGAACCTTTGGAGAAATGAAGAGAGAAACCCCCTTTCAGGCAGAGGGCAGACAGCCATGCGAGCAAGTGCTGGGATGTCTTGGCACTACCTTTGCTGGATGATATGGGGCATGTAAAACCTTATGGCTTCTCCCTCTTAGTGCCCTGGAATTTCAGTTTCATCGTGATCCTAAGAACCAACTATGACCTTGGCCAGAAAGGGGAGACTTTCTTAATTTTAGCAGCCTTACCACACTTCTTCTTCCAATCTCTTATTTTTAAAAGCTATACCATATTTCCTCACCCAGTTATAAAATTTCAACCCTTCAGTCTCTTTCTGTCCACCCATTTTCTCCTCCCTCCTCCTCTGTTCTCCTCTCCTCCCTTATCTGTTCTGCTCTACTTTTTGTATTTTGTTTAGTTGTATACTTTCTGACATCTCTACTACATTTCAAGTTTGTGGAGGAAGGGTATTACATTTTCTTACCCTTTTCATCACTCACCTGCCAATCTAGCAGAGTATTTTGCATATAGCTGTTCTCAGTAAATATTTGGTGAGTTGATACATGCATGCATCTATTAGTTGTGGTTATTAATTTATTTCTTACTGGAAACACCTAGGGAAACTGCCTCTAGTCATCAGCTGATGTTATTTTAAGACTCTGGAAAAATGTAACTGAGGAGGTCTATAGAGGCTCCTCAATTTATGATGGAGTTACGTCCTGATAAACCCATTGTAAATTGAAAATGTCAAAACTTGAAATGCATCTGATTATGTCCTGATAAACCCATCCTAAAGCTGAAAAATCCTAAGTTGAACCATTTCAAGTTGGGGGACCATTTGTATTGTGTAAGGCTGGAAATAAATTCTCCTTTCACTTAAACTTACGTACAGATCAGAGTATCTTACTCTCCCCTTTCCTTCTTTTTCCACATCCCTTTCTTTTCTTAATTCATATAAGCTTTAATAGTATTTTTTAAAGAAACAAAATCATTAATTTTAGTAAGATGTGGGTTATCAATAGTTTTAATATGTTGTAGGGCTTTTATATGTATTTATTGGGTAGACTATTTTTCTTCAACCCAATGACCTGTGCTGGATTTGATTGATTTTTATTGGCATGAAGATGTAGTGTTGTCTTCTACTTAGGGCAGGGCTTGGGTCGGGTGGAGCTAAATGTAGTTGGAGGAGGCAGCCTTGGCTTCTGGAGTTTGATTTTGTGCCAGTTGGTGGAAACCTGAGAGTTTCTAGTTCTTTTCAGTATGATTACATAGTAAAGAGAAAAATGTCCAAAGTAGGCAGCTGAGAAATAATTTCCCTCAAACCATATAATAAAAAAACCTCAAGAAACATTTTTACTTTATTTGGCTGTCATAAAGCAGGAAAAATTAAGAGATATTTAAAGGTTTTTAATGCACCAACAAGAGCCAACAGCAACTTAGATGATCCTTACAAAAGGTATGCATTTTTTTCTATACAGAAAAAATGACCTAACCTGTTTTGAAATACAAAAATGCTAGCACTTCAAGTGGGATTCTCAAAAAATGTCATTTATTAATCAATGTTACAATGGAACTTCACACTAAGCCAAGATATTTCTTTGAAACTATTAGTAGTAAATGAATGGCAATTTTGTCTTCCCCCCACCTCTCCCTGTTTCTGACCATCCGTTATTTGTGCCATGTATGCAAAGATTCTCCACTTCTGCCTCTTCCAAAAATGCATTCCTATGGTAGAAAGTCATCTTTCTGGAATGTGACTGGGGCTAGACAGCCTCATGGAAACATTCCCATCATCCTATATTTATTACCACCTTGTATGTGCTCAACTTTCCTGTGGTCATTGGAAAACATTGATTGCTTTTTGGTGTTATCTGACAAATATATCCACCTAGAAAACATGGCACCTAGTGCTTTATTGCATTAATTTTTTATTCTGGGAGACCTATATAGGGTGACAAGATCAGCCATTAAAAGAACTGTGATAATGATGTGTTTTGTCTCTAATACTGTCTAGAATGCCCTGCATCTCTCTGCAAGTTTCTCTGAAACTTTTAGTACGTTTTTGGGGTCTATGCTGCTCTGGTGAATTTCATATTGCTCATCTAATCTTCTCAGACCTCCTCTTTTCCCTAGGCACATGGCTAGGTTACATTTTTCAGCCCTCATGCAGTTACATGTTGCCATTTGACTGAGTTCTGGCCAACAAAATTTTGGTGAAAGGAATATGATCACTTCCAAGCCTAGCCTCCAAAATCTCTGGATCTATCCTTTAAGTCTGCGGTCCCCAAACCCCAGGCTATGACCTGTTAGGGACTGAGCCACAGAGCTCTGCCTCCTTCCCCACATCCCACACCCATCCATGAAAAAATTGTCTCCCGTGAAACTCAGGAAGGGGGGCGTGCACAGCAGGAGGCAAATGGTGGGTGAGGTAAGTTTCATCTGCATTTATAGGCGCTCCCTGTTGCTTGCATCACTGCCTGAGTTCCACCTCCCCCTGACTCCCTTCCACCCCTGTCTGTGGAAAAATTATCTTCCATGAAACAAGTCCCTGGTGCCAGAAAGTTTGGGGACTGGTGCTTTAAGCTATTGTTCTCAACTGGGGCAATATAGCACATGCATGAATGTGGGCACACACATGCATACATACACACACACACACACACACACACACACACACCACCCTAGGAAATTTTGATTGTCACAACTGGGAAGTAGTTATGGGCATCTAGGGGGTGGAGGCCAGGGATACTGCTAAACATCCTACAATGCAGAAGACAGCAAATAAAGAATGATCCAGCCCAAAATATCAATAATACTATATTAGAGTTCTCCAAATAAACAGAACCAATAGGGTACATATGGATATACATATAAGAAGAGTTCTATTTATTATGGGAATTGGCTCACACAATTATGGAGACTGAGAAGTCCCTTATATACCAGCTGGGGACACAGAAAAGACAGTAATGTGATTCAGTCTGGGTCTGAAGGCCTGAGAACTGAGAGGGCTGCTGGGGTAAGTCCCAGAGTTGGAAGGTCCAAGAACCAGGAGCTCTGATATCCAAGGACAGAGAAGATGGATGTCCCAGCTCAAGAAGAGAGAGAGAGTTCACCCTTCCTGTACCTTGTTGTACTATTTATCATCCGGGTAGTATCATCCAATCCCACTCAGGGGATTGGATGATACTACCCGCATTGCCGAGGGCAAATCTTCTTTACTCAGCCCACTGATTCTAATGCCAATATCTTCCAGAAATATTCTCACAGATGCCCTCCAAAATAATGTTTTATCAGCCATTTGGGGATCATTTGACCCAGGCAAGTTGACACATAAAATTAACCATCACACACACTGAGGTTGGGAAACCCTGCTTTAAGCTCTTTCTTACACTGTCCTTTGCTTTGGTGTGGAAGATGCACAGGAGGATACTGAGAACCTAGAGGCTGGCCAAGCTACTTTTGGTTCTTCAGAATGGGGCTCTGAAGCCCTGCACAGCGGCCTTCACTGAATATCTGATTCGCCTGTGACTTGAGCAAGAAATAACCTTTTACTGTATTAAGCCACTGAGATTTCAGGCTGTTTACAAAGCTATGAGGAAAAATAAAATAAAATAAAATAATCTTAGACTAATACGAACTCAAATATTGGGCAAATTACTTAATCTCTCCTTATCTTAATTTCCCCATCTATTAAATAGAAATAGTAATAGCGGCTACCTCATAGGATTTTGTAAGCATTTAAGGAGTTTGCATTTGTTCAGAACTTATTTGTCCTGTGACTCATATCCACACAGACTGCTCCATGCCAGACACTTAGTGAGCACCTCTATGTGTCCAGGCACTGGAATTAGCTACCTTTTATAAATCATCTCAATTAATCCCTGCGAAGTATTATTGTCTTTATTTAAAAAAAATTGATTCTTGACTGAATTTTCACAGTTGGTTCAGTGTAAGACAGAGATTGGAATTCATCTCTGACTCCAGCAGCAATGCTTTTTCTAGAAGGATTGATAATGGCTTGTAGTGCTGTCCTTCCCAAAGAACATTTACATAATAGGCCCACTCAGAACTTTTAACCTCAGCAGGAGACTAAAGGTGGATTCGTCTCTAGCTTATAAGCCACCTCTCAACAGTGCTGTCCTACAGCACCTTCTGCCATGATGGAAATGGTTATGTCTGCGCTGGCCAGGCCAGTAGCCAGTAGCCACATGTAGCTATTGAGGTCTTAAAATATGACTAGTGCAACTGAGGAACTGAAGTTTAAATTTGATTTGATTTTAATTAATTTAAACTTAAATAGCTACACGTAGCTAGGTGCTACTATATTGGACAGTGCGGTTCTAGGGTACAAGTTCCATGAGATCAGGGAATTGTTCAGATTTGTTCATTGTTGTATGTTCAGTGCTCAGAACTGCTCCTGGCACATTGTAGCTGCTCAATTAACATATGGTGAATGAATTTTGGCTCATGGGGAAGACTGCTTTTAGGGGAGCCATGTACCCATTTAATATAATAAAAGCAAAATTAGTATGTGTGTTCTGATTTAAACTGTAATTGTTTACCCCTTATCCTCACTGATGAGCTCCTTGTCTCAGATGTGTGCTACTACATTGCTAGTCTGTAATCCCTGAATCTTGTAGCTAAATAAGACTTACTCTCCTTGACTTTATTGCTGCCTCATGTGCAAGCCCTTTCTTCCCATTCACCAGCCCAAGGCAGGAACCACTGACTGATTTCTTTGCGATGCTGCACCTTGACACCACTGAGAGGATGGAGGAGGCCTCTCTTAATATTAATGCAAAAGAGACACTGAAAGCATCATGGTCACTTCCCAGCCAAAGCCTTTCTGATCCAGCCTGAGCAGGGTCTCTGAAGTTAGCTGGCTTCACCCAACACCAGTAGAAATGGGACTGCGGTTACTTGTCGACACTTGCCTGTAGGGGGACAGGGCTCAAGCAGAGCAGGGAAGAGCTTTGCAACCTAGAGGCACAGTGCGATCATGTAGAAACATCAGAGACTTGGGTTAATTAATGGAGGCCTTGAGAGGACCTTGATGTGGCCAGTTCACATGTAGGCTGCCTTGCCAGTTCTGTAGGATAGGACACCTACATTTTCCTTCTCATGCTTGTGACTTTGCCGACTTTCCAGCTTGCATCTAGTATGCTGTGGAAGACTGTGGCTGTGTGCCTCAAAGATGATGAGTGGTGTACGCTGAATCGCAAATATAGACCTAGCCTGTAAATGGACTTCAGGGAGAAGCCCAACACCTCCTATCTAACCAAGGAAAACCTGACCTAAGTCAGCAAGACTCAGAAACTTGGTTCTACAGAAAGCAGGTGTGGAAGGCAGTGGCCTTTGAGAGGAGAAGGTGAACTGATAAAGCTGGATCTGCTCTATATCAGGCTCTTGGCTCAATATTATTATTCTTGTGCTTCTCCCTACCATCCTGGGCCTCAGTACCCATCCCATGAGCCCATGTGGGACTTTCTACTGCACCCGTCCAGGGCACCAATAGTTCCTTTCATCCTTGAAGACCAAGTTCTCCATGGAACCAGCGTTTCCCCCAATCCCATCCTTTTCTCCCTTGGCAACTCTCCTTAAGGATTCTGAAATCAACATCTGTGTTCACCTAAGAGAGTATGGTGGGGAAGAGAGCTTAATTTGTACCAAGGAAAACCATTTTAGCTCCTCATATTGGTTCATATAGACCCTCACTGTGTCTCCAAGTCACCTAGGAACTTTAGAAAGCTACAGATGCCCAGACTCTACCTCCAGAGCTTAGGATCCACAGGTCTGGTCTAATGTGCAGGCAGGGTTGAGACTGCTGATGTGGACCCTCATTTATAAATATAAACAGACAAGTGAGAATCACCCAGCATTTAAAAACATCAACAGCATGGAGGGCATCAAAAGCAGAAGAACCAAACTCTGAGGAATGAAATAACTTTAGGAACAGACAAGATCTTCAAGCATATAGATTGATAGATAGATTAGATAGTATCATTTGAAGATTTTGAGAGTCCATCACATCTGTGAAATAAAAGCACAATAAAGAAGAGAAAAAAAATTGCATATAGCACTTAGGACCCTTTTAAACTTTGTCTTTCTCTGCTTTAACACCTCCCATTTCTTCCACCCCAGCGTTTTACAGTCTTAGCAATGATATTTTAGGTAAGATAATTCTATGCATTGTAGGATGTTTAGAAGTGTCCCTGGTTTCTATCCACTAGATGTACAGTCCCCTCCCAGTTGTGACAACTAAAAGTATCTTTAAACATTGCTGAATATCCCCTATGGGGGAAAATTGCCCCTGTTTGAGAACCACTGCTCTACTCTAAGAGAAGAGCAATGGCATTTAAGAGAAAGAATCCCAAAGAAAAGGGCCAGTATAACTGGTCAGCTCCCTAGGAAATCCTACTGTGGTGATCTTGCCAACCCAAACCTTGGAGAGGCTGGTTTTGCTTTAAGTTATACTCCTAGGTTATATGTTTCTTAAAAGTAGACATAAAGACTTTTTCTAATAGTGATAAAAACAATGAACATATAGTAGTACTTAGCATATATCAAGAAGTGAACTTGTGTTTTGCCTAAATTATCTCCCTCAATAGTTAAAGCAGCAACCAGAAACTGAGGCACAGAGCTGTGAAGAAATTTGTCCAAGGTCAGGCAACTCATAACAGAGCTCCACTGAAAGACCCGGTAGTCTGACTCCAGAGTTGATGCACAGTTTACTACACTCCTTTCCTAAAAATGTGATGCTAATTGAAAGGCTATGTGGCCCTGGAACAGGATGGAAAGAGTGAAACGGAGGTAGCTGGTACTCTCTGTACCCTTCCAACTACATCAGCACAGCACTGTCTGCCTTACTCATGCCAGGGACAGCCCTTTACATGACTTGAGGAGAGCTCACCTGGAGACATGTGGAGGGAAGGCTGGAGCACAGCCCGTCCGCACACCACCACTAGGCCAGTTTCCCTGTAAGCAGAGGCAGCCAGACCCAGAACTTCTAAAGCCTGCCCCATAGCAGTGAGACCCATGGGAAGAGGATGGCTTATAGTCAGTCACACAGAAATGGGTCCAGAGTGTGGTGGGGCCAAGGAACTTCCAGTTCTGAGCCTCAGTTTCTTCATCTATACATTAGGGATCTGAACCCTGCAGAGTTATGATGGATGGGAAGCATCAAGCAAGGTGTCTGGTACATGGTAGGTATTCAATTAGTGGTAGTTATTCTAGTGGCTGAAAGGCCCTTTCTTGTTAATTTACCTCTGAAATTGGACCCATGAATCTCTGTGCTCCTGCTTTGAACCTTGGCCTCAGTTTTGACTTCATTTTGCTGTTTGCTCCTGGCCTCAGTATCTGGTCTATATTTTGTGTCTTAGGCACTTGCCTCTCCATCTCAACCTACATTTGTGGCCTTTGTGTTCTGTTGTCTTCCTGTGCCTACGTGACCTCTAGATCCAGATTGCCCTACATTCCTAGTTTTGATGCCTGGCTCCCTGGACCTGTGTCCAGCAAGGCTGCTGCTGAGCTGGAACAACTAGGATGCAAAGAAGTAGGAGAGGGAAAGTTTAATTAATGCTTATTAAAAGAGCTGAAGAAAGAATAGCTGCAGAATTAGAAAGCCACAAAATGGAAGCAGAAAAACCACTGATGCAGCAACAACAAAGGTTAACAATGGAGTGTAAAAAGGAGCCAAGGGTCACTTTCCTCCTACACCTATGTTGTTGTCTTCTCTCAACACTACAGTTTCACTGTAGTAGTGAACTGCCATAGGTCAGAGAGCTTGAACTGAATAAGGAATAGACACTGAAGGAATACTTTGAAGCATGGGTAGCTGTTGAGGTCAAAGAGTAAACTGCTTGCCTACTGTGGGCAGGACCCCACAAAGCTTCAGAGACATGTGTTTGCAAAGCAAATACTGGCTTTTTGAGGGTTTGAAAGCTGCCAGGGACAAGTTCTTCCCTCCTTTTGTACTAGGCCTGCTGCCAATACCAACAAGCAATTTTAACTTTTTAAAAAAAAATACACCTATCTCAGGTTGACCTTGCAATCTTCAACCACCATCTGCAGGACTGAAAACATTCTTGCATATGATACTTCCTCCTCCTCCATATGGTGGTGAGCTGCTGAGTTGAGGGCTTTGAAACCAAAGGCTAGGAATGTTCCCTTTGAGGGAACATCCCTGCTAAGAAGAGGTTAAGACACAGTACATCAAAAAGATTTACGAGAGTGAGGGAAACATTAAATCCCAGACTAACAGCTGATAAATTAGTGATTGACAGTCTTCCTGCACTCAACCTTCTGAATGCAGACCATTTATTTTATTTAATTGAAACACAAGCCTAATCTGTTTAATTTGTGATAAATGTTCACAGACATGAGGGAACAACACTTTGGGTTTATTGATGCTTATAAAGCAGATTGCTGCCTTAAGTTGAAAAGTGTAAAAAAAACAGCTCCCCAGCCTTCTCTGTTCCCATCTAGCCCATGAGTGGAAGGAAATCCTCGAGGTAGAGGGAGAAGGGGATGGGGGAGAAGGAGGTGGATTACAATAAATACTGAAGTGTCTGGTTATTGAGCATGATCTTTTACATCCTACCTGGAATGAGTCACAAGACAGTTCTTGGAAAAACTTGAAAGAAGCTTTTATGTTTCAACTTTGTTGGGCTCAGCTTGCTGGAGTTCCCAGCACAGCCAGCCCTTGGAGAAAGAAGCATCCAGAATTTGCATGCCCTGGACTTGCCCCTAGCTCAGTCTCTCTCCCATTCTGGCTCCTAGTGTGACCTTCCCAGACTTTGAGCTACTCTTGGCTACTGTTTTCCCACTGATCTGTTGCTTTCAGCATTAGTTCTGTTATCGTATCCAACATTACCCGCTCATCATACTCTTTCCTCTGCTCTAGCAAGTTCTCTTGTGATGGAAGAAGCAAGACCCAAGGATTAGGGGCTGGTAGGCTGATGAAGCAGGGAAAACTCTTAACTTTATTCGCTCAACAAATATTTATTGGGTAGTCACCCTGTGCCAGGTGCTAGGACTTCAGTGGTCAGTGAAGTAGTCACCAGCTGAGTTTTAAGAAACCTTCTCTTATATGTGCTTGGGTTCCACTGAATATCACATACAAGTAACATCTGTTGAGCCCTTACTGTATGTGCAAAGACCTTCATCTTACCGAATCCCTACAGCAGCCTTATCAGGAGATAAATTTATCAGTTCTATTTTGTAGACTGAAACTCAAGAGGTTGAGTCCCTTGCCAGGGCTCACAGAGGCTGTAAAAGGTGATGCTAGTGTTTTCCCCAAAGGCTAACTGCTGCCCCAGGACCCTTCTGTGCTGCATTCTACTGGCTTAGAATCAATGATCCTTGCACATTGTGACCCTTAAATGTTTATAGAATTGAACTGTTTGTGCAGGAAAGTGCTGCGGGATTAGCCTTGTGAGTGAGAGGAGGTGGTGACATAAGTGATGATAATATGATGGATTGCATACGTTTTAGAATTCTACCTTTGGGATTTACTCTAGCAGGTGACTAATTACTTTATTTTTCAGTTCTCTTTCAAAGAGTGAATAACTCTGGAGTCTGGATGGAGGTTCACATTCAGGCCTGAACAGATTAACGAGGATTGGTTTTATTAGTCTTTTTTTCACCTCTGGACATAATGAGCATCCTAGGAGAAGGCGATTTTGAAGACTGTTTAGAATGCTTGGAGGGCCAATGAATCTCCTATTGTCATTTGGAGCCTAGGACTGGTCTTGGGGTTGTTAGACCTATGTTTTACATGAAACCAACTAGCCTCTTGTGGGCCCTTACCTTTGGCAAAGCATCTATCTCAGACTATAGCTCATCCTGTGGTCATCACTCAGCATTTCTCCACCCATCTGAGTTTGCAATAATCTTGTTTGGCTGAACTGCCAATCAAAATAACATCATCCTCTCTGGGTCGACGTGTTTTTTCCAATATGATGAAGTCAGTCACTCCCAGTGTCATGCAAGAGATTTGGAAGACTGCAAATTATAGTCAACCAAGCTATCCTAGAGACTATGACAGGGAACATTTTTCCTCCCCGTGTTGGGAATTCTCTACTGTTAAGGGACAGGCGCACCCTAGTAAAGCAAAGACCTGGGCAATTATTTCCAAAGACACAGCCATTTTATTGTCCAGGTCTGCAAAAATAAGCATGGCCCCTTCTGGGACAGTACCCTCGTAATTCAGCTATTGTCTAAGCTCCAAAACCCGAAAGTTTTGTTTGGTTTATGGCTCAGCAGTGACATAGTTGCTGTCAATCCCTAGGCAGACACAGCTCTGTCTGGTTGGCAGGACAAAGCTCATCTTCACTGGGAAACATGAGATAATTTTAACATTGTTTAAGCCAGTGAAGCTCTGTAAGAGAAAAAAAAAAGTTAATTTCAGACTTATAAATTGCTTTCTTTCCTAAGCAGACCCAAAGGTGGAAAATGAGTGACATCTTAGTAACAGCAACCATTTGTTTTAAGTCTGAGAACTCCCTGCTTTTTTCACCTATAAAGAAGCAGGTGGCAGAGAGAATCAGATGAAGTCCAGGTGGTAAAAGGATTAAGAATTCTCCAAGGAAATAAATTCTAAATCTGACAATCTTTCAAACAGCCTATCCAAGAAACTTTTAATCATGCCAATCTTCCTTTTGAAGGTTAGCATAATAATAACTAATTCTTACATAGTGCTTACTCTGAGCCAGGCACTAGTCTTTTTATTTTTTTAAATATATATTAAGTCCTTAAATTCTCACAGCAACTCTTTGAGGTATGCCACATTTTTATTATTCCCATTCTACAAAAGAGGCAATCAAAACACAGAATCAGCAATTCTCCCAAATTTCCTTCCATAGTTAGGAAGTGGTAGAGTCAGGAGTTGAATATGCAGACTAGCTCCAGAGGCTTAAGATACTCCAAACACTTTCCCTATAGTAAAAGGGAGAATTTAAAGACAGATAAAGCGGTTTTAGTCATTTCTTTCCTTTGATGCAATTGAACATGCTTCTTGCTTGAGTAACAAGAACTAATCCACAGTCCTCCAGCCAGCACCAAGGCACCATGGCTCTGGAATCCAGTGTTCTGCCCTTTGTTCTTACCACTCCCTCCATGGCCTGGTAAGCCACTCTATGCAAAGCTGGTGTCCATGTGCTGATTATGTCAGGCATGGTGCTGGGGAATGTGGCATACGTCCACTGATAAGCTCAGTCAGCATTTCTTGGTGGAGTGGAACAAGTCACTTTCTTTTCAGATCTATTACAGTAGCCCACACATGAATTCTGGTTAGACAGTATGTCATTTTCCAGAACTCAGAACATGATTGCCAAATTTCTATTTAGAGGTGGCATTTTATGAAATACTAGATGTTCTTTGACATTTGACTAAAATATAAAAACAGCCATTAATCTATAGAAATAGAACTATAATCTCCCCAGGAAAGTTTTCTATCTCTCAGATCATTGACTAATAACTGAGTTGACCAATTCAATTAAGTGAGAATGTTGCAAAGTAAAGATAATTGGCTATAATGGAAAGAGATGCTAGCTAGCTGAGTTTATCCAGGTAATAAAATAAATCAATAAATCTTTGTTATTAATTTGTTTAATTTTGTGTTTCTAAAATCCATTTTAAATGACCAGTTTTTCACTTTATGACTCTGTTTTCCCTACTGTTTTAGTAGCCTCTATTTTATATCCATTACTTAGCATTTCACATCATAGATTCATGGCAATTGCTTCCAATGCTGACATCTCCAGCTTTAAGATCTTGGAAAAAACATTAGGACCACCTGGGCCAATTGTCTTGTTTTGTGTGTAAAGAGGCTGAGACCAGTCAGGTTAAGGGACTTCTCCAGGTCATCAGAAGGGTAGCAAGAGATGACACTTTATGACTCCCTTGGTGGCTAGAGCTCAGCTGCCACCAACCAACACTGGTGGTGGGGCGGAGACACAGGAGGGCAGGAACTGTCCAACACTGGCTGTAACCACCCTCCAATCCCTGTGCTAGGTTGCCCTGTTATGAACACCAGGTGCCATACTGGTGACTCTGGAAGCAGAAGGGCCAGATGGAGGAAGGCTGCGATAAAGTCTGTTCATTGGAGAGTGGCTGCGTCTAGCTGCTGCCTGCCTCCTCCTGGTTTTCCGTCCTTAACTTCAGGTCATTTAGCCATTGGGATACCTGCATAGGTCCTCCTTTAAGGACAGGAGATGGTTTTGAGGCTTGCAATTATAAGATATTCACAGACTTGGTCACAGGCAAAATAGATTTTGTTCTTTATTTCTTCATCATTTTTGTTAATAGCTTATTTTTACTCAAAAGCAGTTTAGAAATCTAAATGGCATTTCTAATGGCTTTTATTCTATTATCTCATGCTATGTAGAATACAGCTAGAATGTATATATGTGTGTATGTGTGTATATATATTTGTATTTATGTGTATGTTTCAAAATCTACTCATTCTGGAAGCCTGTGTAGGAAGCTGTGGGTTCTAAGGTTATGCATATTTAATCTAAAGTTAAGAGTATCTTTTGACTCTTCTCTACAACCTTCAGCCATGGTTTTCCAAGTGAAAATGTCTTTTTTTTTTTTTAATCTCTGGCAAAATAATCACACCATGCTTAGTGGGAATTTCATAAAACTTTGGAAAATACCCATATCACACTCCAGGTGGGAATCCACAGAGAATTCTACAGAATGGGTGATGGATTGAAGGACTCCTGACTCTTATTTGATCCAGATGCCTCTGTTACTCTGCTAGCATCACATGATATGACTGAGCATGTTGAATTGTTTGGGGGAACAAGTGGCCTTGTCTGACAAAATGATCCTCCTATTGATGAGGGGGATTATGAAATAGGCATTCCCCAGGCTCTGGCTCTGCCCATCATTGTGAAATAGGCAATCTTTGCCTTTGGTTCCTGACTCCAGCTCTGTGCTTCTTATGCAGTTTGCCTCCCTCTCCTATGGGGGGTCTAGGTTACCCCCCAACTGCTCCTATCTAGAGCCACCAATCTGACCTCCCTCCCAAAACTTTTGTTCTGGATCATTGTTCTCTAATTCTGTCCTTGTATCCTGAATTATCATATAAGAAATAAAAAAAACTCCTTCCAATATACTATTGTTTAATGGGTTGCCCTTCCCAGGAACGCTTGTGTTTAGAGGAGAATGCCAGGAGGTAAACAGCCTTAATCCTTTGGATGGAATTTTTAATGGTGGAACTTTAAGCTTTGAGACAGAGGATAAAAATTAGGGAGAGTGTAAGGTAGCGGGTACCTTTCCAAATTCTTCCATACACTCAAAGTGGTAGAACACATATAGTAAACAGGGTGGTACAGTGTTTCTGCCAGAAGGAAAAAGGTGCATAGAGGACCATGTGAAAGTTGTAGCTCTTCTCTCCTGATGACAAATGGATTGGAAATTAGGACTGATTTCAGGCAAGGCTCAAAATCAGATGTAAATCCATGGGACTGTAGAGGCTTGCCCTTATAATAGTATTTGAGAGATATTTATGGAGAACAGAATAAGAACTATATCCACTACTGGTATAAAAGAAAAAGAGGAGGGTGGATGTTTTACTAATAAGGTTAAAATTTTCTCATTTATAACAGTCGATAGACTTATTGGAACATTGATAAGAATGTATCCCAAAGAGTTAATAAATGACTTAAATTGTATTATTATTTCGAAGGTATCACATTTTCTTTAGCAATGTGTTTATCTTCCTCATGATGTTAAGGTGGGCTATGAAGAACTGGGAGGGAGACTCTAACCTGGTAATAAACACTTGTTTTAATAAGCCACAAAGCGGACAACCCATAAATGTATATGTGAGCAAATTACTGTACCACTTTTACTTAACACTGTTCTATTGAGTTCAAATATGCTTTTAAATAATTTCAAAGGAAAAAGGCCTGGCCCAGGCAGAAACAGAGTATTAAGGCAACTTTAATAAAAAATAGCCAGGGCCCAAATATCATATCAGTAGAGAAAGGATAACATGGAGAAGTGTTTTCATAACCATAAATATAATTTGAGTCCACATCATTTTTGTCTTCTCAGCCAATCATGGAAGAAATCTGTCATTTGAAATTATTCTATAGAGTTTAATTAGAGTCGTCAAGGAATCAAGCTCAGGCAGAGAAAAAATGATTGAATCTAGGAAAGAAGACAGAGTGATTTTTATTCTTATGTCTTAGAGTTTGAACTAAAGTTATTATAGATTGAATTATATGAAGATTGCAGCAGTTGAATTTAGTGGTAAACAGCAGTCCATAGGTAGGTGTAGAGATTTATATTTTTAAAAATACTGTTCCAGTTTATACAATTCTTTCTTGCACATATCTTGTAACTAGATGTTATTTTCCTTAATTTGATATGTAATATAAAGTTAAACTTTTAAAAGAAAACATTTAATTTATGTTTCTGGTTCATTGAGTCAGGGAGATACTATGGGTCAAACCCAACAATAACTAAGGCATCCCCCTTTGCTGCCACAGGAAAGCAATGAAAGGAAAATGGGATCTTTTTATTTGTGGCAAACATCACAGGATATGTAAAAGCTGGATTTAATTTTCCTATTTCCAAGTGGTGAAAAAAAGAGCCTCTAAGAGTTTCTTTGAGCTGACCGTGATCATGTAGCTTGCCAAAGGAGGAATCTGAAGACTGTTCTATGTACCGATGTGTTCAATTTACCTATTCTGCTTCCCTCCTCTTTGCAGAATTTAAACTTAGGTCTCAACTTCATTGGCTTAGATATTTCCTCAGATAAACAACTCCAAAGTGGACTGTGAATCATAGTTGCCTAAGAATATTTGAATGGACTAGTTTATAAATCCCTGTAGCTAAGGTCTTCAGAGAGTAAGGAAGAAACATCCTAAGGAGTTGGCAGAGGCCAGGAAATATGAGCCTATTATGAGAGGGAATTTCACTGAGACTTCCGAGGGAAGGGAATGCTTTATTGTACTGATCTCAACAGTCAATGAAAGGGATGTTAGCTGGACGCCAGATAGGGAATTTAAACCTGTAATGAAAAACCCAACCATCAGAAATCCAGCCACATCTTCCTAGCACTCATTGGAATTTTATAAAACAGTTTTTACAAAGTAACCTAAGAAGTATAAACATTACCTTCACATCAGCCTACTGCACTAATCTGCCTAGGATTAGGATGCACCTCAGCTCCACCAACCAGAGAAATAAGGACATTCCCCAGATTATGCCAGAGAGATGATTTGTTGTTTTAGGAAGACACCCAGAGAGGAAGGCTGAGCCCAGCCCTCGCTGGCTACATGCAGCCTGCACAAGCCTTCAAAAGAAACTCCAACTCACCAGGAGCAAAACTTCACAAAGGCCAGAGGCAACCTTAATATAGGTCTGGCACAGAGAGTATACCTAGATTAATAAAATTTTAAATTATTGAAATCATATGAAATATTTTCTATGCCTGCAATATGATAAAATTAGAAATCAATGACAGAAAAAATAGAAAATTCATAAATAGGTAGAAATGAAAAACACTCCTGCATAACCACTGGATTGAAAATTACCAAAATGGACTCAAGAAGAAATAGGAAATCTGAGCAGATCTATAACAACTGAAGAGATTGAATCAGTAATTACAAAGTTCTCAACAAAGAGAAAGAAGCCCAAGACTATACAAATCCACTGGTAAATTATACCAACTATTTAAGGAAGAACTAATCCTAGTCCTAAAACTCCCCCAAAAATTAGAAGAGGAGGGAATACTTTCCAACTTATTCTATGAGGCCAGCATTATCCTGATGCCTAAAGCAGACAAAAACATTATTTTAGAAAAGCTATAGAATAATATCCCTCATGAATACAGATACAAGAGTTCTAAACAAAAATTTAACAATATGAATCCAACAATAAGAAGGATAATATATCATGACCAAATTCTGTTTATACCAGGAGTGTAAGTGTGGCTTAGTATTAAAAAAAATCAATCAACATAATTAACCATATTAACAAACTAAAAAAGAAAAACAAGCTGTACTAAAATAAGTGGAAATATTTAGGTAAAACAAAAATAAACAAAAAGAACTTTGATACATGTCTCACACCATATAAAAAAATAACTCAGGTTACATTATAGACCAAAATGTGAAACCAAAACTATAAAACTTGTAGACAAAACATATGACAAAATCTTTTGTACTTTGGGCTAGGCAAAAATTTCTTATATCCAATACCAAAAGCACTATTCATAAAAGAAAAAAAAGAAATTGGACTTCATAAAAATTATAATTTCCTGCTAAACAAAAACACTGTTAAGAGAATAAAGGAAAAACTATAGACTGGGATGAAATATTTGCAAAGCTTATATTTGAAAAAAGACTTGTATGCAGAATATATAAAGAATTCACAAATGTCAAAATTATGAAAACTACCTACTTTTTAAAACTGGGCAAAATATTTGAATAGATATATCATGGAAGAAGATATTAAGATGACAAGGAAGCAAATGACAAGATGCTCAAAATATTTATTAGGGAAGTGAAAATTAAAGCGATAATGCTATCCTGCTATCAGAATAGCTAAAATTAAAAAGATCAACCATAGCCGGGCGTGGTGGCTCACACCTGTAATCCTAGCACTCTGGGAGGCCGAGGCGGGCGGATTGCTCAAGGTCAGGAGCTCAAAACCAGCCTGAGCGAGACCCCGTCTCTACCATAAAAATAGAAAGAAATTAATTGGCCAACTAATATATATAATATAAAAATCAGCCGGGCATGGTGGCTCGTGCCTGTAGTCCCAGCTACTTGGGAGGCTGGGGCAGGAGGATCGCTTGAGCCCAGGAGTTTGAGGTTGCTGTGAGCTAGGCTGACACCATGGCACTCACTCTAGCCTAGGCAAGAAAGCGAGACTCTGTCTCAAAAAAAAAAAAGATCAACCATAGATAAAATCAAAAAGACCGATCTGTCGATGAGGATATGGAAAACTGCTGGTGGGGCTGGTGAGTACATAAAAATGACACAACTACTTTGGAAAACAGTTTTGCAGTTTCTTTAAAAATTAAAAATATTTCTACTCTATGATCTAGCCATTTATCTTAGGTATTTACATAAGATAAAAATCTATGTCCACATGAAGACTTATACACAAATATTCACAGCAGCTTTATTTGTAGTAGCCTAAGTCTGAAAACAAATCAAATATCTATCAACAGGTGAATAGATAAACTATGGTATATCTATACAAAGGAATATTACTTACTCATCAAGAAAAAGAAGTGATAGATTGATACATGCAGCAATATGGAAAGATGTTAAAATAAGTATCCTAAGTGAAAGAAGACAGCCCAAAACAGTATATACTATATTATTCTACTTATACAAAATTCTAGAAAATGCAAACCCATTGCATTGATAGAAGGCAAAGCAGTAGTTTGCTGGGACTGGAGAGTATAGGGAAGATGGAGGGAGGATTAGTACAGCACCTGTAATGGCTTGAATGTCTGTGTCCCCCTCAAATTTATGTGTTGAAATCCTGACTGCAAAGTGATGGTATCAGGAGGTGGAACCTTATAGGTAGTGATTAGATCATGATGAAGAAGCCTTCATAAATAGCATTAGTCCCCTTATAAAATAGGGCCAAGAGAGCTCATTTGCCCCTTTCATCTTGTGAGGACAGAGAGAAGGTGCCGTTTTTGAGGCAAGAGCAAGCCAGTGCCTTGATCTTGTACTTCCCAGTCTCTAGAACTGTGAGAAATAAATTTCTGTTGTTTATAACCTACCTAGTTTGTGGTATTTTGTTATAGTGATCCAAAAAGATTAAGAAAAGAGCCCAAGGAAACTTTTTGGGGTGATGTATACACTCACTCTCTTGATTGTGGTGATGGTTCCATGGATACATATAGATACAGATAGAGCCTCAAAATTCATCAAATTGTATACTTGAGGTATACAAAGGAAATAACGTACAAAGGAAAACCCATCAAGCTATCTGCAGTCTTCTCAGTGGAGACCTTACAAGCCAGAAGAGATTAGAGCCCCAACTTTAGTCTTCTTAAACAGATCAATATGTCCCAATATAATTCAATAGTTTAATCTCCAAGATGGTAGATGGTGCTTGTGAGTAAGAATCAGCCATGCCCTTTATAATTGAGTCAGTAAAACCTGTAATGGGCTGTACAAGTTATCCTCCCTGTTAGTAGGTGTATGCTTGCAGGAAAGAACTAGTTGTAGTATTGTTTTCTGGGACCTTTGACCAGCTCTAGCCCCTTAGGAGAAGCACCCAAATGCCCCAGGTGGTGGGCAGGGGCCCTGGAGCTCCCAAGTGAGTCCTTATTCTCCACCACACCAGAGGTGGGTGGAAGTACAGGCTGGGTGGTGCTGTGTCAGGCAAGCCTGCCTTCAGACTCCACAAAGGTAGGCACAAGAGCTGTCTTATCAGGGGTCAAGGGTCACCTCCCAGGCCACTTAGAGTGTTCACTCTTGACAACTACACTACACTACACTACCTCTCTGCACTGTCTGCATCAAGTAGGTCAGTCTAGACCTTGACTCTTTCTCTCTTTTGTGCAGATTGACTCTGTTTCTGCCCCAGGCTAGCCCTGATGCTCAAGGCCCTTCACTGGTTTCCATAAGCAATTCAATCACACTAAGCATCTCCAGAGTTTTGTTTATAGTTTTAGGAGAGATCTGGGGATTCATGGGAAAGGGCCACATCTCTCAATGCACAGTAGTTCTCAATCCCTCCACCCTGTGAAGCTATCTGCTTCACTGAGCCCTTCTTCCCTTCCACAGCAATATTCCCATCACTCCTCACATTTCCCCTGAAGTGCTTGGTGCCAGTCTTCCTTCTACTTTCCTTCTTGACCTAGGCTATGTTGTCTATCTTGCTCATGGCTATCAAAGCCATTTCTCCCTTAGGAAATTCTCATGCCAGCTGCTAAGAAGACACATGTGCCTTCCTATCCTATAGGTACTCTTGCTGTCTTCCCAAGGCTGACTTGACAGGTGTGTTGCTGTTGTGACCACATCTAAAAAAATGTATGGAGATTGAGAGTGGACCTACTTTCCAAGGAGAAACTTCAGCCCTTGGATATAAAAACAGAGGCCAAAGCTCAAGTACCCCTCAGGAATTGGGCCTAGGTTTTTCAGACTGATATCAGACATCCACTGGTCATCTCACCTGTATCAATTTGTATGATTCTGTTAGAGATGGGATGAAAAAGGTTTGCTTGCTTCTCTCCTTCCCACAGTCTTTGCATAGCTGTCTTACTTGGGCTTGCAAAACAGTTTCAACCATGAAGATGGCATTGACACAGGGGGCATTTATAACTCAGGGTCTCAGATCTGCAGGGGCAGGAAAAACAGAACTGGGATAATGTCTGCCGCCAATCTGGATTGCCCCTGCCACCTCATCTCTGTGATAGCATTAAGGAGAGTAAGGGGTGGAAAGGGAGAGGGAGAGAGTGGCTGGGACTTCTCCAAAAGTTTGTGCAGTGTGAGGTGGTGAGCAGGATAAACACTGTGAAGGAAGTGAAATCCCCTATGGGACTTGTGATGCCTCTTCTTTGCCATGTCTCTAGCTCCCACACTCCAGAGATGACTAAGCAGCTGAATCATTGGTGCCACACCCAGAGGAAGAGCTCAGGCTTGACAGAGGAGGGGGAAGTACGGCCACACTCCCCCATCCTACAAGATCATAGGGTATGTGTATGTGTGTGGGGGCAGGAGGAAGTGTCTTTAAACATGTCTTTTGATTAGTAATCACAATGGTTTACAAAGGCCTGAATTAGTTGCCAACATGTTTTTAAAAATGGGATTTTTTTACATGAAAAATCAGGATTTATAAATTACTATCAGCTGATCTGATGCTCTCACCTCTATTACTTTAATAGCTTTCTAGCTGGTCTCCCTGCTTCCTTCATTGCCCCCCTTACAGTCTATTTTCAACCCAGAAGGCAGAGGGATCATTTTCCAATGCAAATCAAATAATGTCACTCCACTGACTAAGATCTCCCCACGCTGTCCCATCTCATTCAGAGTGAAAGTCAGATCCCAGATAAGGCTCTGCAAGATTCTACGTGGTGGGGCACCCTGTACATTTCCTCTCTCCTCTCCTCCCCCTCTTCTTTTATCTCCTCCAACTACTACTACTAGCATAGAGGCTGGAGCCAGATTATTCTCTGGCTCTATTTTCTATGTGTCTTTGGGTAGATTACTTAACTGATCTGTGCCTCACTTCATCATCTGGAAAACGAGGCTAATAATCACATCTTGCTCATAGGGTTGTTAAATGAGGACTAAATGAGATCATGTTTTTAAAATTCCTTAAAACAGTACCTGACACAAAGTAAGAACAATCATGGTGCTCCCCTAATCCAGCCATGCTCGCTTCCTTAATTCTTCTCAAATAAAACAGGTTTGCTCCTACCTCCACACCTTTGCAAATGCTTTCTCTGCCTGGCCCTGGCTTCCACAGATGCACACAAGATTTCAAGCCTTTCTTATCAGTATTTGGAATGAATCAAAAATTCAAAAATAAAAGAAGAAGTGAATAAAAAAAATCCAGCCAGGAAGAAATGAAGAGTATTGATTGAACTCAGAAAAAAAAAATGGAATAAAAAGACAAAATCATCTCAAAATAAAGACTCAATTACAAAGCGGCTTAAGGAAAAGAGATTGAAATAAAACTTTAACAAGAAGCATTGAAGAAAAACTGGAAAATAACTGAAAGAATTAAAATGCATGATACTTTTTTTTCCAGAAAGTCATGAGGACACCTTGAGTATAAACTAGATATCTATTGGCACTGTCTAGTTTACAATTTACCTTAAGCTCTAGGTAAAGGTAATACCTAGAGTATTATCTCACTGCTCTAGGTATTTCCTTCTGAGTATCCAAAACCAGCTTGTCACCATCCCTAACAATCAGAAAACGTTTCTGCCATTTGTTTCCATTCTGCTTCCTTCCCTAGTCCTGCCTGAACTGTCTTGCCTGGCCCCATGGCCACCCAGGAAGCAGTGGATCCTGATTCCTTGTATTGTTTGTAGGCCAGGCTGAGACATGTCCATCACTAGGCACCTGTGACTGTCTGAGCAGCAAATCTTGCCACATGCCTGGCTGCCCAGCAAGTCCATACTCTCTCCATCCTTCCCTCCCTCTGCCACCTCCAGGTCCCCCTCTGACCTTGTGCCTCTCCTGAGAATCACACTTCTGTTTCTACTTGGCATACCAGAAGTTAAGGCTTCCATTCACTCATCAGTAAAGATTTATTTTAAGCAATTAAGTACCTGGTATCTTTTTCTCTCCAAGGAAATTTGAACCATTTTATGTTTTTAAAAATTATTTCCAGTGAGCTCTGAACAATTATACGTGGAGACTTATAAATCGCCCAGAGAGGATGGGAGAGGGGCACTGCTGACATTCCCTCTGTGGTCCCGGAGAGGTGAGGCCACATAGAGGGATCTCATCCATGCAGTCTGGAAAATTTTTTATAGCTCCTGATCCACCCTGCCTCTGACCATGCCTGTTCTGGGCTCCATGGCACTATGGGGCTATGTAGGGAGGCCCTGTTCAAACATTAAGAAAAAAAGACGTTTTATTTCACTCCTGGCAAGAATCTGCCTCCCTACTTTATCCTGAAGAAGTGAGGCTTAAATCTGGGAGACTTGATATCACAAAATGGACTCAGAAATACATTAGCTGTCAAAGGAGTGAAAATGAATATTATATGATTGAAAACTTTTCAAAATATTTATAACCTCAGGGTGGGAAAGAGGAACAAAAATATAGGGGAAAAATCTCAAAACATGTGTGGATTTTGTCTGACATCATTTGAATTAGAGCTGGAGGAAGAATGGAGACAATAGTGCTATTGGCTTTTCCCATGGAATTATGTTTTTAAGGGATTTATGCAACTCAGACGTTGATTTTTTCTATTCAGGAAGTTTGGCAGATAGAGTCCTTATCTAACTACTCCCCACCCCTTTGAGTAAGATCACTGTATTCCTAACATGTTTTGGGGTGGAAAAGAGTTCTATGAATTTGTTCCAGAATAGACAGTATCAATTTAAGTGAGGTTCATTCTATGATTACAAAAGATTTCCTTTCCTGAGATGCCAACAGATTCACCATTCTTCCACATCACTCTCTTCTTCTCCCCTCTCCTGAAACTAGAAGAAACGTGCTGTGCCCTGAGTGGGGAAGAAGTGATCTGGCTCCATCTTCCCACCCAAATGGGACCCTAATGAGCATTTGCATGACCCTGTTCAGGATGTCACTGCTGTCTCTGGCTTTGGGCAAAAAGAGGAAGGAGCAAGAAACAGTGCCAGGGAGAGAGATAAGTTAAGAGGCCAAACATAACATTCATGAATATTTTCTAATTAAAACTGATGTTTACACAAATGTCAGTTCTGGAAATAACAAATTCTAGAGAAATTCTAATTTTTACATGTTTACAATTGAAGACCACATTAGTGTTCATTTTGTAGTTACACAATTTACTACTCTCCTCAGTTTCCCATTCAACCCTACGACCACTGCAGCCTGCAATTGTGTAAGATTGCACTGCTTGAGTTTTGGCTTTTGAAATTACGTGTGTTTATAAATATATAATAAGCTGCCTTTTAAAAAACTCATAAGGGAGTGGCTTTCAGGCTGTCTCACACGTTGAGAATATCCGGGTTTGGGGGGCAGTTCTGCTCATATCCCCATGTCCGTCAGATCGTGCCATCTGCCCGATGCACATCCTTGCCCACCTCTGCTCTCTCCCGCTGTCCCGAGGAAGCCCAGCTGCTGTTTCTCTTCTATGGTGGATAGTACAGGATTGTGGTTAACACCAAACTGGTGGCAAACTGCCTGACACCACAGTCTGGTGGCTCTCTTGCTTCTTAGCTGTGCAGCCCTGGGCAAGTCACTAAATCTCTCTGTGCTGTATTTGCCTCATTTATAATATAGGGGATCATTTAGAACTCATAAAGATAATATAAGAAATAAAATAAGATGTATAAGGTGCCAAGAACAGTGCCTAGCAATGTTGTATGAATGTAAAATGTTGTTATTTTTCAATCCTAGTGTTTACATCATTCCTCTGTGAACCCCTCCAGGATTGCTCTTCTCCCTGATAATTTAATCTGTCCCTGTCCTTTCAGCAGATAAATCTCCTCCTTCCTGTGAAATCATTGCTTGCAACATGTACTTCATACATAGCATATTCTATCTTACTGCATTATTTTTTTTCTTATGAACTTTTTATCTGCCTCAAATAGACTTACATCCTCAAGGATAGTAATACTCTTCACACATTTTTTTATCTTCTGTACCTTGCATAGTGCTTTGCACACAGTAGATCCTCAAGTAAATTTTTGTTATTGGGACTAGTGAAGACACCAATAATGTAGATTTTGGAAAGAAGAGCATGGCTAAAATAATAATAATAATAATAATGAAACTCTATTTTGGGTATGTTGGCTCCTATTCTATCATGGAAGAATTCAGATGATCTATGCAAGCAAGAAGGCAAAATTTTCATCTTTTCTGTATTGATGAGCCTGGAATGAACATAGTTTCCTTTGTTGATAGAATATGGGTTTTATTTAAAATGTTCTCTCCACAAGCCACACAGGGATTTTCATTTATCCTCAAATCGGTCTGATAAGGAAAAGATACTGACATCCTTCAATCATTGCAGTTCTGATTCTAATTCAGTACTTCTGCAATAGTCTGCAGTCCTTCTGCAGAAATCTCTGCAGGACTTAGTGGAAGGGTTGCTCAGCCCTTGGTTGCCACACGTGATTATCTAGAAGGCAGGGACGCTCAATAGAGCAGTGTGACTTGTGTTCCTGGTGGGATTCTGGTAGTGCGATGTGTGCACAAAGGTAAGTGGAGGCAGAGAGAGACATGCATAAAGGTGGCCTCTTGCACAATACCGCTCAGGGGGAAAGGACTGTCTCAATAGGTTTGGTTTAGAGGATATGGATTTATACTGGGAAGAATCCAAATGGGAAAAATTTGCTCTAGGTCTGAACTCAGTGCTGGGAAAACTGATGCCAAATTGATGTCTGTTAAATGAATAAATGAATAAATGGCTTTAAGAGATCCAGGTTTGGTTCTACACCCTCAATCCTGAAAGATGTGAAAAAGACTAGGCTGTTTTTTGTGTCTGTCCCAGTGGCTTAAGCCACACCTGGGATTTCTCCTGAGTTTCAGAATAAAACGATGTCATGAACTTAAATTAAAATAAATAATTTAAAATCTTAAAATAAAAAACATATATATTTTTAACCCAAGACTCTAAATCTTATACAATCCTTTAAGCCATTCTTATAGTTATTTAAGACACAAATGTGATCTTGTTTACAGGCACTCCTTCAGTGGCTTTTTGCTGCACTCAGAAAAAGCCCAAAGCCCTTAGCATTGCATACAAAGTCCTCATCGTTCTTCCCTCTGCCTTTTACTCTCATCTTGTCTCTTATCTCTCCTCTATTCAACATTCAAAATTCAATTTCTTGTACTCTATGGAAAGAATTTTTTGTTCTGTAAAGTGCCAGACTCTCTCAAACCATCTTGCCTTTGCATAAATGGTTCCTCTAGCAGGAATGCCTACCAGGCTCCCTGGCTAATGTCTACTACTTCCTTAAAGATTAACTCAAGAGTTTCCTCCCATTTGAAGCTTTCTCTGATTTCCTCCTAGGCAGGGTTATGTGCTCTCTTTTCTGTGTCCTCCCAGCAACCTTTGCCAACCTCTTTTGTTTCACTCTTGTCTGTCTCTTAAAACTGTGACCTAATTGAGGACCAATATTCCATCATATCATGGAGCATAATTCTGATAGTTATTATTTTCCATAAATATAATTAATGAATTGTAATATAGTATAATGGTTATATCATGCATGTTGAAGTTCTTTGAACCTTTGTTTGCATCACAGAATATCCATTTTCAGAACTTTGTCCGTTTTTTGACCTCTCTAAGCCTCAATTTCTTCATCTGTAAAATGGAAATAATGCTCATATCTACTTCATAGCCTTGTATAAGTATTAAATGAAACAAACAATGCCTGTAGATGTTTAGCAGTGCCCCGAACACAGTGTATATTCAATAGTGTAGCAGCAGGACCAGCTGGAAATAAAATTAGGTCTTATTTTCTCTACTTCAACAAGAAAGGAGCTAGAAAACTATTTTGAACTCATTGAGGCCAATGGCCTTTAGGTCCCCAAGGTTGAGATTAGGGACATTCTTTGGAATCACTACAGGTGTCTACCTTTAGAAGGTGAATGCCTCATTGGGAAAAAAATGTATGGAATAAGAAGCTATGCTTCGAAGCCTAAACTCTGGGCTGGAGAGGAGGATGGGATCTGGGTCTCTGCACTGGCCAACTACTGAGCCAAACCCTACTCTGTACTCCAGGCCCGACTTGTAGCTAAAGTGGGGCCTGCAGAAGGGAGAAACAGTGATGCTAAAAGGCTTGAATGGAGATCTGGGCCTGCAACTGAGTGCAAAGCCCAGGTCTCCTGGCTAACTTCCTCTTACCTCTCAGTGCCTTACTGCCCATAGTTAGTGCAGCAACATGGGATGGTGCTAGACTGGAAATTTTTCAGCCCAAAATACACTTGCATTAGAACACACTAAAAAGTCCAGGGTCTTTGTTCTCACTACTGGCAGGTGTAAGGATGGGCTAGTTCATCAATTCTCTGTGTTGAACTGGGTCATGTTAGTTACACAAGACAATTTTGGAAGGGGTTAGGGGATACCCACATGATATTGTAATTGTTAAATGAATGGGTGCTGTAAGGTGGGGTTTGAGTACCCTAGCAATTTCTAAATGGTATGACTGTACCACAGAGGTGCACAAGGTAGTCCACTGTCTTTTCATGAGAAGACACCTTTCAACAGGGCAAAGAGTCTGTCAGCTGGATGATAATTTTGCCTCTACATCTAATAATTTTTTCTTCTCTTTTCTTGAAACTATGTATTTTTTACTATTCTCTGGCATGAGATCAATATAAACCACATAGAAAGTATAACCATAACTGGTGCTAATGTTTGTTTTCATACAGGAAGTTTTGGCCACAACTGTGTGAACACTTTTCTTTCTGGGACTTTAAGTTGCTGGGAAATTTGCATTCGGAAATAAAAAACTGACTAACATTCTGTTAAAATCAAACATAGACTCAGTGACTCAGATTTTAGGATTTCCTATAGGCTAATCATGTCAACTAAAAATACTAAGACTGAAACTTCATTTAATCTTAATAAGAAAATCAGAACTGTAATATACTCAAAATTACATACATGTACTATCTCTTTAAATTAAGAAAGGAAAAATTACATTTGTATATTTTATTATCTCTTTTATTTAATAGAGTAACAGGGATTACCCATATGGTAATCCAGAAACTGCTACCATTTCTAGATAAAAAATGCTCCTTTTCTACCTTTTCTCTAAAGAATCATGCCTACATTTTGCAGATGTAATGAATATCAAACCTTCCAGCGTATTGTTATGGGATGTCCGGAGTACTGCTCCACTTACCTCCAACTTTCCTTCAAGCCTAACATCAAATCTAAGCAGGGTACTGGGGAGGGAGAATTAAAACATATCAGGATTAGGTTCATCTGAGAATAACACGGACCACTCTTTCTTTCCCCTGCCCCTTTCCACACACATGTACAAAGTACCTTAAAAAAGATAGATGTGTCATTCTCTCCCATGTAAAATAATTTCAGAGATGTTAAGTCCGGGAATGGTAGCAACCCCATCAGGAAAATGGGCTTTCTCCAAGGTTCGGAATCAACATGCTTAAGGTGCTCCTTGTTTAAAATGGTTGCTGGAACTCCAGCCATCACATCAGCTGGATGGAGAAAAGGCAACAAAGGCTTTATCAGTTTGTAAAGATAACTCTTGAAATGTCACAATTTGTGATCAGAGTATCCAGTTGGGTCAGAGTACCCAGTCCACTACCTCTTTTTTCTTTTTTTCTGAAGCTTATACTAGGGGACAATTTTAGTACTCAGAAATATCTCTACCAGTGGGGGATTCAATGCATCTTGGTAAGAGGACAGAGAAAGGTCCACACTGTGGACACCTTGGTCTCTTTGCTCTTCTCTTCTGCCAAGTAAGGTGGGGAGGCATCAGACATTGTGTATTTATACATGGTGTGGGCGAGTCCTGATTTCAGGAGCCCTGCCTCTCTACAAATATATGTCCCATTATTCTTTGGCCAGGAATCTTAAATTTCTATTACAAGAGCATTGGAAAACACATCTTCACCCTTCACTGATAATGTGAAATACAATTTGGTACATTTGTCTCTTTCCTTAGAAATTTGCAGTCTTCTTTCTTTACCTGAAGATGGCTCATTATTTACTGATTGCCCATTTCCCATCTGGAAAAGCAAACAAAACTCCTATTCCTTAAAAGGAGGTAGAGATGGAAAAAGAGAAGCATGGTCAATGGTGAACTGGAAAGGGGTTTAGGAACATTAGTCCCCAGAGATAGTTACGTGGGGAAAGCCAAGAGGCCAGACTCCCATAACAATGAGACAATCCAGCCCAAACCATTTGCATCCAGATCTGAGTCTCCCTGCAAGAGGGCATGTTTTCTTTTTAGCCTGCCTCCTCCCCTTAGCATTCATTTTCCCAGTTTCCTCTAAGAACTCCTTTTGGAAAAGTCCAACTTCTCTCAACTGATCAAAAGGAGAGATCAAAACTGATTGAAAGAAAAGATACCCAGCAGGATCCGAATATACAGGGGCCTAGGGATGGTGGTTGCATGCATTTGGGGAGATAGGAGAGAAGGGGAAAGAACTCCGGGGAGCATCGTGATTATAGATCCTTTTCTGTTTGGCACTTTTTCACACAAGATCTTTCCTTGTCCCATAGTTCCTCCTGTGCATTATACAGCTAGAGGCAGAGGTACTCTTGCCAGAAGTCCTCAACACCTAGGGGCTGGAAAAGAAGGCCCTTGAAGATGATAGGCTTCATGAGCACCATCATAAAGGTGGAGGAATCCTATTGGCTAACTGTCCCCTGTGCACAAAGGGTACAGGAATGGAGATTTTGAAGGCAGGGCTAGGAATGCTTAAGAAAAGGGCAGCATTGGGCCAGGAAACTAGGGATAAAGAGCTAGTAGCACTGAGGGACAGACCCTGAGAAGGGAATTAAATGCAGAAGTTAACATCTTCATGACTTCCCCAGGACTGGGTCTATGATGAAGTGATAATGTGATGTCACCCTTTGCTTGGACTCCCATATATACACCCTCTCCAGGTCTCTTGAATCTGAATCAGTTTTGTACAGTATTTAGGAACTATTTAAAATTATTAAAATTTTATTTTTAATAAAAGGGTGCTAGGTGGAAAACAATGTAAATTATCATTTTTTAAAAAAAGGAATGAAATTATAGGACCTACATCTGTAGACCCCAACCCCTGGGCCACAGACCAGTACCATTCAGTGGCCTATTAGGAACTGGGCCACACAGCAGGAAGTGAGTGGTGGATGAGCCAGTGAAGCTTCCTCTCTATTTACAGCCATTCTCCATTGCTCACCATGCTCCCCCTTCCCCAGTCTGTGGAAAAATTGTCTTCCATGAAACCAATCCCTGGTGCCAAAAATGTTGGGGACCACTGGTCTACATGACCAAATATCTCAACGTTTCTAAATTTCCAGATATTAAGGCATTGTGAGATCCCAACTACTTGATAATTGGCCACTTACCTATTTATAGGAATGCTTTGGCCTTATTTTTTAAATGATTTCTTCTGATCAACTCCTAAATTTCAGAAAAAAATCACCTTCTTGGTATTTTAGTTTCTTTTGTAAGGACTTTGTGAGCTATTTATAATGTCTTTCATCTCTCTTCCAATACTTATTGAACCCACTTCTTTATTGTCGCTAACTTCCTAATTTGTCTTCTCTAGTACTTTTAGGATTGTCTTAAAATCATGGGCTTCCTTCTCAACAATTATCAAAATTTCTAGAAGGATGCCTGATAATAGAGGCTATCTCTAAGTGAAATGTGTATATATGTGTAAATGTGTACCTTCTGCTTCACTTCCTGCAAAAGCATTTTTATGCCAGGAAGAGGTGGAGAGATCAGAAATTTCTAAGTAAGCTTAGCCTGTACTCATGTGGTTCCTTCATTAGTAGTTTGCATGCAACACTTTTGATGTGGCTAATTGATCAAAAAAAACATACAATGCTTTGTACGTGGTTGGTACAAGATGCTTTGTTAAAATTCACTTTTAGTTATTAAAATAGAGCAGTTAAAATTAATTTACATGTTTATATAAAATTTGTTTATACCTTTCAACTGGCCTTCATTGTTTTTCTGATCTATTCTTCATCAATTGAAGGTTTCAAGCAGTATTGTGCACTTGGTGCTGTCCTTGTGGTTTTATCTATTCACCTTCACTCATTCTGATTCATATGCTTCCTGTCAAAATAAGAAGGGGAGAACAAAGAAGAGCTGGAGGCACATAGAGAAGGAGAGACAATGACAGCAGTCATGGTCACGTAGGATGTCATGACATTAGCCAGGTAACTATCTCCTTCAAAATTATCTCCATTTATTTATTTATTTATTTATTTATTTATTTATTTATTTATTTATTTATTTTTTGAGACAGAGTCTTGCTTTCTTGCCTAGGCTAGAGTGAGTGCCATGGCGTCAACCTAGCTCACAGCAACCTCAAACTCCTGGGCTCAAGCGATCCTCCTGCCTCAGCCTCCCGAGTAGCTGGGACTACAGGCACGCGCCACCATGCCCGGCTAATTTTTATATATATATATATATATATATATATATATATATATTAGTTGGCCAATTAATTTCTTCCTATTTTTATAGTAGAGACGGGGTCTTGCTCAGGCTGGTTTTGAACTCCTGACCTTGAGCAATCCGCCCGCCTCGGCCTCCCAGAGTGCTAGGATTACAAGCGTGAGCCACCGCGCCATTTATTATATTACATTCTTGGGGTATATCCTGTCAAAAGAGTGAAGTTCCCCTGGGCCAACCAGCTGGAGTTATAGCTTCTTAGATCAAGAAGAGGCAGTAAAAAGCTATTATGGTGGGAAATCCGAGTAGCAGAAGGAGGCTGGAGAAGTTTATAGGCAGGCAGTAAGGCTGGAGGTAGGCCAGAGTTCTTCTAAGACCAGAACAAGACAACTGAAGGGAAAACTTGATGAAATGACAGTTAACACCAAGGCGCATGACAGTTGTAAATCTTGAGGGGTCAGGACTAAGGACTATGATAAAGAAAGGAAATTGTTCTTATCACACGTAGGTGGAGGTGACAGGGAAGATGGACACAACTAAAGAGGTGTTTGCAAGGACCTCTTCTCTTGCTTTGTGGATCTCTCTAGACCTGGGAACTCCACACTGACCTAAAATCAGGAAATATGTGTATGGATATAATGGCCCATCAAAGAAAAGACTACTTTTCTATCTTCAGAGGGGGAACTTTTATTTCTATTTAAATTGATGTGATTATTTAGAAAATTCTGTATAAACAGGTACATCACAAATATTTTTGGAGTTGGCATTTCAATGTCCTAAATTTGCTTTACATATGTGTCTTTCAAGAGGGTTATCACAGTGAAAGTGCCTGGCAACAAATCTAAAGTAAGACCATTAAGACAGTAAAAAGGAAACACGAGATAATATTATTTACAGCCCTGGTTTTGAAAAACTTTTGTTCGTATAAATATTTTGCACTGCAAGGGAAGCCACAGGATCTGAAATTTCCACAAAAGATTCTGTGTGGTATTAGTCTTGGATCACATTTTGAGGGTAATGATTCCATTTGAGGATGATTAGATGTTGCCGAGTTTCCAAGTTTTTAAAACCTTTCTTTAAATCCATATCACAATGACAGGAACTGTTGTAGATACCAACCAGGGCTCATGGGAATGTTACTAGAGCACAAAGATTTGGCCTTAAGGTCTTCTGTTTTGATCCAATATACTTTGTGAATGACTAATATCTGCTGCTGCTTACCAGTAGTTTAGTAATTGAGGTCTGCACAAAAACAAAGAAAAATCCATTGTGAATACAGCCACAGTAAATATCAAAGATGCACATTAGATGAGGGTGGTAAAGGTAGATTAAAATAAATTTGTAAATATGAATAAACTGAACTCCCATTTAGAAATCATGTTGAAACATGCTGTCTTTCAAAGGAAGTAGTTTTGGACTTAGCTCCACAAATGAAAGTTGAAATGGAGAAGTCAAAGAAATATATTTCTAGCATAACAAAAAGAAAGAAAATATATTTAATAAATAATAATAGACACTAAATATTAAACTGTCACTTAAAAAAAATTTTTTTTTCAGAGACAGGGTCTTGCTCTGTCACCCAGGCCGAAGGACACTGGCATGATCATAGCTCACAGTAACCTTGAATCCCTGGGCTCAAGAGATCCTGTCTCAGCCTCCCTGGCTCAACCACAACTGGCTAATTTTTTTTTTTTCTATTTTGTAGAGACAGGGTCTCACTATGTTGCCCAGGCTGGTCTTGAACTCCTGGACTCAAGCCTCCCACCTCGACCTCCTAAAGCATTGGTGATTACGGGTCTGAGCCACCACACCCGGCCCTAAACTCTCACTTTTGCATACATATATAAACAAAACACAAATTTTCCCACACAATGATTTGACCACCAACCACAGTGTGAAAACACTGTGAAAGAAGACTCAGAAAAAGACAAAATAAAGTTTCCCCTTTTGACTTTAGGTACAAAGAATGTTGTTAAATCAGAAGAAAAAAAAATCTTTCCCTAAATTTCATATAAAGAGAAAGCAGAAGATTTGGACATTAAAAAAATTAAATTAAAAAAATTAAATTTTTCATTTGAATTTTAATAGATTTTAAAATAAAGCATGCTTAGAAATAACAGCAGGGATGTCTTCATTTTAAAAATAGAGGTGATAATACCCACTTCCTCAGGTTATTCACCTAAATAAAGTCCTGATCTGATGAGGTTGCTCAGCACGTTTGTTTCCTTTCATCTAAGAGAATCATCAGGCCCGGCATGGTGGCTCACGCCTGTAATCCTAGCACTCTGGGAGGCCCAGGTGGGCAGATTGCTTGAGGTCAGGAGTTCGAAATCAGCCTGAGCAAGACAGACCCTGTCTCTACTATAAATAGAAACAAATTAATTGGCCAAATAATATATATAGAAAAAATTAGCTGGGCATGGTGGCACATGCCTGTAGTCCCAGCTACTTGGGAGGCTGAGGCAGGAGGATCACTTGAGCCCAGGAGTTTGAGGTTGCTGTGAGCTAGGCTGACGCCACGGCACTCACTCTAGCAAAGTGAGACTCTGTCTCAAAAAAAAAAAAAAAAAAAGAATCATCAAAATGTGACTATGAATATTCCTCTGGATCACTTAGCACAAAACAAATTGAGATGGGAATTTAGTTATTATTTACTCTTAGATCAAAACAGTTCTTTTAGAGGAAAGCAGTGAATTACAGTAGAGGTAGAGAAATCTTTAGAAAATTGCCCTCTCCCTGCACCCCAGCTATCCTCACAAAATGATACTATTGAACCTGGCAATAGTGACTAACACCCTATTCACTATTTTATAACTCTGGCATCTGTAATTAATAGAGACAAATGTTTAAATTCAGTTAAGGAAATTCTGAAAAATTATTTTTTTAAAAAATAGAAATATAACACAATTGGAGTAAAAAACAACATCAACAACAACAACAGAAAGACAACTTAAGGCCCCTCATGGGAGGCTGATGGTGTGATGAAAAAACACGTGGTGTCTATAATCATATAATCTGGATTGAATTCCAACTACACACATAAACACTGTGTTCCTTGAAGACTACATTTCCTTGACTGTGAAATGAAGATGATACCTTCTGTGAGATTAAAAATAGCGAGTATAGATAGCAGGGTGGCGCAGCGGAAGTGGGCTGGGCCCATAAAAATGGTGAGTATAGTAGACTCAGGCCACTACTTGGCTCAGAGTACTCATTCATTCATTCAACAAATGTTTAATGAGTTTTTACACTGTGTCTGGAAATGTGATGGACACCAGAAATATAACAGTGAAAAAACAGACATGATTTCTGCTTTCATGGAATTTAACAATATGGCAGATTAATGATGCAAATAATAGTTTAATAAATAAGTGAAAAAGTTAATTCTGACTAAAAGTTCCTTTTCCCTTCTCATTTGTAATAGAAAGAACACCTGTTTTTTCTACTTCCACTTACGAAAATTAAGTGAAATAATGGATGTGAGTCTACTTTGTAAAGTCTAAAGCTCTCTAAAAATATTTATTGCTATATTTGTAACAAAAATCTGTCAAGCAACATGTTCTTTGTAAGGCCCTAGTGAAAGTAGAAAGCTTAAATAGAAGCAGTTTCTGTCTGCCCTCATTGGAGGAAGGTAGGACAACTGGGCACTGTGAGCTATAATTCCAGGCAGATAGAACTAATAGGTGTTTTGAGACAGGGATAGGAAAAGGGATTGAATATTTGGAGGAGACAGAAATTGACTCAGTTGGAAGGGCTCAGCAAAGATTTTATGGAGCAGATACATTTAAACTGGGTCTAAATGATTAGGGGTCATTTGGACTTGAGGAGATCAGGAAACAGAATAAAGAAAATCACAGAAGTGAGTGAACAAGGGACAACAAAAATCCCCAGTATGTAGGGCATTTGGTTAGTTTGAAAGAGGCATTAATGGCAGCAGTCAGCAACAAGGGTTTGCACAAGACACTTGAGATCAAGACATACAGGGCCATTGCACTAAAGAATATGACCTACATTTTCAACAGCTGCAAGCCATTGGAGGAAATTGGGCAAGATAAAAACACAACTGAAGCTGTGAGTCAGGAAGAGTAATCTACAACTGCATGTAGGATGGATTGTTATGACTATTGATATAACTTTGAAGAGTTTGGAGAGAAAGCCTTTAACTCTGTATTTTGGCCCTCTTGAAATCCAGGATCCAGAAGCTCTCGTAAATGTTTGTATTTGGTGATACTGAGACATGAAGCAAATAAACTTTGTTCTTTGGATAATATGGAACTCATAAAATGGGGCTGAAGAGCATATTTCTTTGGAGAAAATAAATCACTGTCTGTCACTACATATGCCTTAGCACAGGTCACATTTTCTGTAATCTCATATCACAGAACTAGGGAAGAAAGACACCAGGAGATACAAACAGTTGCTCTAGAAACTAGGCTGCTATGACTCAACATCCCCAAAGGTACATACCAGACCCTCTGCCTCCTTCACACCCACTCAGGACTGTGACTTTAGCATTCAGTAACAGCTGACCAGAGCATCTTTGTGCAACATCCCTCCCTGCTCCTGGAGCTCCCACGGGCTGCGTGAACCGAACAAGCTGACCCTGACCTTCTCCCCTCCCATGAGCCCTCAGAGCCAAAACAGCTGTGGGAGACGAGTGGCAGCTGATCAGCCAATCAACAAGCAGCTGGCAAATGACAGGCTCCATTTGTGACTTTACAGAGATGGCGGAGGAAGCCAAGTTACCCTGCCCAGCTGTGACCAGAGCCTTTCCACTGAAAGAGAATAACAGATGTTCATTTAACAAACAAACTCCAAACCCAAAACATAATTTTACTATAAAAATACATGCCAGTGAATATTTGGAGGATAAGAACAGTTTTTGCCAGCCCTCGCAGGGCGTCTGGATGACAAACACAGAGAGAAGGGTCTACATATTTCTAACATCCATCATATTTCTATGATGAACTCCAGAAAGCATGAGACTCTGTCTTGGTATTTCCCACAGAGCAGCTCTCAGAGCTTGTGCTCAGTTAGTTTAGAGCCAGGGGCAAACAGGAGAATGGGCTACCTATTCCCAAGGCAAGGAGAGCTAATTAAGTAGGAGCAAGATGGGTAGCTGAAGACTTTGTCCTATGACCTCATGTAAAAGTCATTGCATTAAATAAACACATCTGGCATGAATTTATCAACATAGAGGAAAATGACACTAAGCCAACCAGATAAGCTTTTAAATAATTCAAAATCCAGGATTTAAAATTCTCTTCATCCAAATAAGCAACCAGCTCCTTGGGTTGGGCCCTCAGGGATGAACGGATTATGTAATAAAGAAAGGCAGCCAGAGGTTAAGCCCTTTCTCCCAATGATGACAAGTAAGTGAAGAACTCCCATGAAGGAGAATGGTAACTCAGGGCCTTTTCTTCAAAATCTTCACCTTCCTACCTTATCCTAAAAATCAGTATATTTATTTCCAAGATCTGAGATCACAAATTCTATAAAGGGTAAGGAAGGTGCCAGAAAGGTCTTAAAAAGCTGTCTGGCATCTTGGGCTGGTCTTTGGGTTCTGGTCTACATTTGTAGCTCTTTCTTACTTGAAACTGCCTCCAAAATCCTCCTAGCTCAAATATGAGAAGACCTAAAGCTTCACCTCAGTACCAGAATTTTCTAACCACCCAGCTGTCTCTTGGGGCATTACTCTTTGCATAGGGAAGGACCAAAGTTGGCTTCCAGTAAACTGGAGGTTGAGAGTGTCCAGGAAACATTTTTGGTAATTTATGGTTAAGTATAATGGGGTAGGGTGAGATTTACTTTAAGAGTCACAAATCATGCTTCTGAGGATTGTGGGAGTAGAATTTGACTCAAATAGACCCTAAGACTGATGTGTTGGCCCACAAAATGCTGAAGTTGGTCAAGAGGCCGGGGCAGAGCTCATGGAGCAGAGCTCACAGGCAGAGCTGGGACAAACCTCATTCAGGAGAAACTACCTCCATCTAGATACATTGAATTTCCTAAAAATATGACCCATAGTCACCCATAATTGCATTCAATGATCAACATCCCAGGGGATGCTTCCTAACTTGCATAAACTGCTTCTGGTTTATCTTAGATTTCTAAAAAATCTTTCGATGAAAGAGGCATATACTTTTCTCTTTTGATTGACACATACCTGCTTTTTCTGCTGTGAGTTTGTGTGTAGGGTGAAAAAGTTAATTTCTTAAAAATCATTAATATGCATCTCATTTTACATATTTGTTTTCAGATTATTTTAAAGAGCTCCCTTTGAAAGTACAAAAGATTTTTGTTATTCAATAAACATTTAGTCCTGAAAGAAGGCCACTAAAATGAACACATCTCAACAGGTATTAAATGTCACAGAAAATAAAGTTTGTTTGAAACCTTATCTTGAAATCTAAGTGGAAAACATGAAAATATTTTTTTCTTTTATATTTGACAAATTGAGTTGTAATTGCAGATGTGCACTAAACTCTTAGGGTAATGAAAGAGCCAGTTGGCAGTTGATTTGGGGGAGAGCAAAATTTTCCCAGCAAAAATGCGTAACATGACCTAGGACACACTGCTTCGCAGTTGGAGTGTTATAGCACAATCTCACTGAGGATCACAATTTTAGGCCTATTTAATGGCTTTATCAATTTTGGGGAAGGTTCTGTTGATATCCAAATAATTGTCTCTTGAAGAACCAATCATTTTTTCATTCCTATTGATTTTCTCTTCTACTAGATCCATTTGTCAATGCCTCTGCATGTGATTTTAGCAATTCTTGACCATTTCTTGTTTGATAAAGCAGCTGATTGATGGGCAAAAGTTACATGGAGAATGACAACTAATTTTGTAAGTAGATGGTTCATTAGTAAATATTTTCATGTTATGATGACACTTGCTTCCCCTATCTTGTGCCTTTAGATGACGATTCTGATAAGGGATATTTCCTGCAATCGTTTTTTTTCCTCAAAAGGAAGTCAGGGGAATTTTTGCATCAATTCATATATAGTAAGTAGGGTAATCATGGACTCCTAGACTCTGCAAGGTTAAACATGCACCTAGGTTAGCCACTCACCAAATGCTTAAGTACTCTGCTAAGGATTTCCTCTTTTAAAACCTTCTCCAAGAGAGAGGTTACTCATTCCCCAGGCATCTCTCACTCCATCTTTGAACAGTTCTGATATTGATAGCATTTCTCTTACAGTAAGCTGAAATTTCTCTAGTATTTGGACATGTGAAAGAATAGCTGAAAGGATGCTATGTGAAGGAAAAGGAGGAAAAGAAAATCAATTGGGTTATTTTTTTTTTCATTGAAGTAAGTTGAATTTGAATAGTTGGGTGAACACTTAACTGGCCCTATTGCAATTGAAAACACAGGAGAGAAATTGGTTCTTTAAGCCATTGGATTGTCAAGCTCTGAATATTTACAGAAGACATAGTTTCAAATATCTCCCCAAGTACTTGTGTCATGTCAATAAACTGGGTGGATATTATTCACTTGCACATAATAAAATATTTGTTTTCAAGAAAAACTCTTAAAAATAACTTCTGGATTTAAGATATTGTTTTATGCTATATTTATATCTATAATCACTCACTCATACAGAAATCCATCTTGCTAATTCAGACATACTGCCTCTCCATGAATAGGTATACATTCTATTTTGAGATGCCATTAAATTAAAAATAAAATTAAAGCCACAACTTTTTAAACATAAAATGAGTCATTTTGTTCTTAAAAATATAATTAAAAACACAATCTTCATTCTGCCTTTTTTAAAAAAAAGCTTTACGTATAGCCAGGTTAATTTAGGTCTGACGTGGTAAAAACAAATTCTTTCCATCTTATTTCAAGTTTGGACTAAAGCAAATTTTTTATAACTAAGTTGTTAAAACTCTTAATTAATGGAATCACTGCTCGTCAATTTCCAAATCACACTATCGAGCTGCTGTTTAATTGGAAGCAGAGGCTCTGTGACTCTGCTTTCCCCTCATGCATGGGAATGTTCCCTATTCAGTGTGCCCTGTGAGGTGTGTCTAGCATGTGTCATAATTCCAGAAAATTTTGTAAAACCCACACTCAAACCAGCAAGTGTTTAGCCCTGTGACCATACATTCCTCTTGGATTCCTCCAGGGCATCTTCTACCCATCACACTCGTCACAATTGGTTAGAGTTCAAAAATTTTTTGTAGGAGAAAATCTCAGGGTACTAGGCTCCACTCAGATTACAGTGCAGGCATTTTGTTACTCCTTTCAGCTGGATCTATCTTCAGGTTTCTGTTGTTACTGCCAGGATCACTGCCTATTTCTCAGCTCACTTTTAGGTCAAGAGAGCCTTGAGTTCTCTCTGAAGTTATCTGCTCACTTGAGGAAGCAAAGTTTCTAACCTGATTCTCTAGATTTTATTCCTGAATTCAAGCTGCATTTTAGTACAGAAAGTCCCCAGGCATCTTCTCTAGCATCATGAGCTGCTTCTGAAAGCCTGAGCAAACTCTTCACTGGTTACAGCCTCAGTTCTTTCTGGTTGACCTCTTTTTTAGGTCAGATGACATGTAGGGTGATTATATGCCCTGGTTTTCCTGGAACCACCTCAGTTTATACCTGGTATTTCCTTGAAATTATTAAAAGTGTTTGGCCCTTTTGTTATGACAGAGGAGTCCGTTCAACATTGTGTGGTGAACGTAACTTGCTCCTACTCTGTAAACCTATATCTTGCTCTGTAAACCTGTCTTGTCCTTCCTCTATAAACTTCATTTCAGGTTTATAGGAAAAAAAAGTGTTCCCTTTGCACTCTCAAAAGCATCCTAATTTTGATAATAATGTAAAGGCCACCCTAGTTGATGTCTTCCTTCCAACCCAGTAATGGAGCCAGTGCTATTAAATTTTTTGATTGCTTGTAATTGCTTTCTTTAATTCTTCCTTTATGTTTTTTGAAAACCCATGGGCCTTCCCAATATATATGTCAAGGACTCTATATTAGTTATCTAACACTACATAAAAATTACCCCAAAACTTTAAACGATAGACATATATTGTCTCACACAGTTTCTGTAGGCCAGTAATTTGGGAACAGCACACCTATGGGCTTCAGGCTTGGGCACTTTCATCAGGTTGCAGTCAAAATATTGACCAAGGCTCTAGTCACCTGACAGCTGGACTGGAGCTGGAGAATGTGCTTTTCAGGTGGCCCATTCACAAGGAAGACAAGTCAATGTTGGCCGTTGACAGGAAGCTTCATTCCCTCAGCATGTGGAGGGCTCAACAGGGCTGCTGCAGTGTTGTCACAAGATGGCAGCTGGCGTCTCTCAGAGCAAGTTATCCAAGAAAAGAAAAGGCAGAAGTGGGCCGGGCGCTGTGGCTCACGCCTGTAATCCTAGCTCTTGGGAGGCCGAGGCGGGCGGATTGCTCAAGGTCAGGAGTTCAAAACCAGCCTGAGCAAGAGCGAGACCCCGTCTCTACTATAAATAGAAAGAAATTAATTGGCCAACTAATATATATAGAAAAAATTAGCCGGGCATGGTGGCGCATGCCTGTAGTCCCAGCTACCTGGGAGGCTGAGGCAGAAGGATCACTCCAGCCCAGGAGTTTGAGGTTGCTGTGAGCTAGGCTGATGCCACGGCACTCACTCTAGCCTGGGCAACAAAGTGAGACTCTGTCGCAAAAAAAAAAAAAAAAAAAAAAAGAAAAGGCAGAAGTGGTAATGTCTTCTATGACTACACTTGAAAATCACACGTGTCATTTCACAATATCTAATTGAATACATGGCATATGTTTGAAAGGTGTTAATGGAAAAAAACAAACTGTAAAATAATTTAAAAAAGTTTATTCTGAGCCAAATATGAGTGACTACCAGCCTGAGGAACATATCTCAAGAGGTCCTGAGAAAATGCACCTGGCAAGGCCAGGTTACAGTTTGGTTTTACACGTTAAAATATTTTAAAGAAGTACATTTTGGGGTAAAATATTGTGATTTCTTTTAGCCAGCTGATATCTCTAGAGGTCCAACTTGACTTTCTGCCACTATGGGGAGTTTCTTTTTTTCATTTTAGCGTATTATGGAGGTACAAGTATTAAGGTTACATATATTGCCCATGCCCCCCTCCCCCCTCAAGTAAGAGCTTCAAGTGTGTCCATCCCCCAAACATTGCACATCTTGCTTGTTGTGGTTATATATATCCATCCCTTCCTCCCCCCTCCCACCGTCCTGACACCTGATAAATGTTACTCCTACATGTCCACTTAGGTGTTGACCCGTTAATACTAATTTGCTGGTGAGCACATGTGGTGCTTGTTTTTCCATTTTTGAGGTACTTCACTAAGTAGAAAGGGTTCCAGCTGTATCCAGGAATATACAAGAGGTGCTATATCACCATTGTTTCTTAAAGCTGAGTAGTATTTCATGGTATACATATACTACATTTTATTAATCCACTCATGAATTGATGGGCACTTGGGTTGTTTCCATAGCTTTGAAATTGTGAATTGTGCTGCTATAAACATTCGAGTGCAGGTGTCTTTTTCCTAAAGTGACTTTTGATCTTTTGGGTAGATGCCCAGTAGTGGAATTGCTGGATCAAATGTATTGTATTGGATCAATGTATTGATCACTTGTATCGCTTTAAGGTTATCTCCATATTACTTTCCACAGAGGTTGAACTAGTTTGCAGTCCCACTAGCAGTGTAGGAGTGTTCCTCTCTCTCTGCATCCATGCCAGCATTTGTTGTTTGGGGACTTTTTGATAAAGATGGAGCCCAAGGTGAAGACTGCTCTCTGTTGTCACAGAAGCAGGAAACTCATTCTCCTTATCAGAAGCAAGGAAAATTCCTTAAAGGAGTTTCCTGGAAAAATCAACTTTGAATCTCAGACCAAAAATGTTGGGAAATCGAGGAACCTTGGAAGACAGCCACTGTTTCCCCTTGATGAGCCTTGTGATTGGTTAGAGTACAACTTTAGCTGATATGGATAGGAGAATCGCTTCTAGTCAAAAGGGCCTCTACTTCTAGGTATCTGTTTATGTGGTTGCCATTTGGACAATCCAAAATAAGTGACTGAGGCAAAGATCTCAAGCAATGAAGGTTTATTAAGCCCAAGTTTGAGGATGTGCCCAGGAAAAACACGCACTACAGACAGATCTGTGACTATTTTTCCGCTGGTGAATTTGGGAACTTCAGGACTTAAAGGGGACAGGGTGCACAGAGAGAAAAAGGAGGAGGAGGATGGGCAGTGAGGCAAATGGTTACATTCTTGTGAGGCCCAGGAAATCTATATTTTACATAAGATAAGGTGGGTGTTTGAAGAGAAAAAGGAAGTGGGAAAGAATTATCTAGGTAGGTGTCCCTGGGTTATGTGAAAGAATGATCTTGTCTTATCTCTGTTCTGTACTTGGGAAGATAAATTTATAATCAACATTATTAGTGTGGAATCAAATGGACTTAAGTTTTAGGAGCTAGAGTTAGCCTACAGACCCAAAGTTATAATTTGCATGTCATTGCTTATGGGAGGCCAGCAAGAAATTTATAAATGATTTGTAGGAGCAGTCATTCTTGCTGGCCGAGGCATTTCACCTTCCCTTGGAGATGTGGCTGATGCATAATTTTGGCAACAGCTATTCATTTGGAAATTTGGAAGGGGGTGTTGCATGACTCAGCCTCTGGGATTGGCCTTCCCTTTTGCATAAGGAGGGGTGGTCCTGAGAATTTTATTTTCCTTTACATAGGGAGATAGGAATTGCAGGTAAAATCATAAATGAATATATAGAAGATGTACATTGGTTTGGCCTGAAAAGGCAGGACATCTTGAATCAGAGGCTTACAGGCTATATATGGCTTTAGAGATTCTTTTATTTGTAACTGGTTAAAGAAATAAAGCTTTATCTAAAGGCTTAGAATCAGTAGAAAGGAATGTTTTAAGATAAGACACTCTGTTAGTCATAGAGCAAGCCACAATATACTGACTCAAAGTGTTCTGTTAAACAAATTGATGGCCTACAGCTGTGGTCCGCAATCCCTGGGTCACAGACCAATTCCAGTCCATGGCTTGTTAGGAAACAGGTTGTGCATCACCACTGCCTGAGCTCCATAGCAGCTCCCCCAACCCACGAAGTCTCCCCAGCCTGCCTTGGTCCATGGAAAAATTGTCTTCCATGAAACCGGTCCCTGGTGCCAAAAAGATTGGGGATAGCTGGCCTATAGGCATGGCTTAACCTTTGCCTTGCGAGGCCATAAGTCCTATTTGCAATAGTCTCAAGTCCAAAAGGGAGGGGGTATATACCAAGGTGCATCTGACCTCCCTTCCCTTCATTTCTGAGATCTCAGTTTTAAGGTTTTTCTTGGGTCTCCTTGGCCAAGAGGGGACTCCATTCAGTCAGCAGGGGGCTTAGGATTTTTAGTTTTAGTTTATAAAGGACTGTGTAAGAAGCCATAGAGTAAAAAAATCTCATTGTATCCACTGAGAAAAAAAAAAAACCTGTTCCTTGCAAGTCTGATATAATATCAACACTAAGTATGAACCTTATAAGTATAATAATTCATATATATATACACATATTTGTATGTATGTGTATATATATACTCACTTGTATAGATAGATATAAATATATTTAAATAATGCTAAACTTTAGGTGAATTTAAAGAAATATAAGTAGTACCTAGGCATAATCAGAAATTCTCATATTTATATTTAACAGTTATTGCTTAATCACTGATTTTCCTTTTCTGGCTAAAGTAGAAAACAATTCTTTCTTCATTTTGAAATACCTCTTTGAGTAAAAAGCCTATGGGTTTCCATGTGTTTGTTATGTCATTCATTGACTCATCCAACAAATTATGATTGAGAGTTTACTATCTGCTTATTAAACTGTGCTGGATAGAGCCTAAGGATGCAGTCTTTACCTTCATATTGTTTAGCGTTTAGGTTAGGGAAACAGACTGGAAGTGGTGTTAGGCTTGCTCAGGGTGGGAACCCAGAAAGTATGTATAGGATGGAAGGCGGTTAATAGAAAACTTAGACAGTGATCATAAGGCCTGTGAAACAAAAGCCATAGGAGTCTGGAGAGTCCAGAGGTTGTAAATCTAACTCTGACCCCAGATGGTTGCAGCGATGCTAGCAATTGGTTATTGTTCAGAAAAAATTCACCCTCCCCAAACTTCCATCTAAACCTCCTATAAACCCACCCCTCTCCCCTTCCTATGGGTGTACTAGGCACATACCCTTTGCCAGACCCTGAGAGAGATAAAGGAATTGAATGCAAGAGGGGAACTTGCATTCCTTATCTCTCCTGATAAGGACAAAGCTATCCCTCCCTATCTCTGCTGGATGTGACCAATGCAGGGGGCCCAGAAACTGGTTGTTTAAAAAGAATTTATTACAAGCAGCTGTTCTGGCCCAGTTGCTCACTTCTCCTGGAAAAACCCTCTATAAAATCCAAGGCCCTCCCCTTCCTGGTGTGGACACTTTTTTTGGCCTCTACTCATCTTCACCCAGATGCTCAAATAAACAGCATCTTGCTACACCTGAGCCTTCGTGTGTCTCCCTCTTGGCTCTGGACCTAACAAATAGTACTCATTAAAAAGTGGGATCCATAGCTTTTTATAGAAGTGTAGAAAGGCACCAACTTCAGTCTGGTTGGGGAGCCGTCAGAAAATTCTTTTAAGTGTTATGGTATGACATTTAAGTAAAGCCTTGAAGGATGAAGAAAAATTAGGTAGGCAGATGCAGGGTGAAAGGAGAAGGGCTTTCCAGATGGAGAGAATATCATAACCAGGGATGCCAAGGCATGAGAGAGGAAACAGTGCCCTAGGAATGGTGAGAGAGCTAGTTTGCAGTGTAGGCACACAAGGGAGTAGGGAAGCCAACATGATACCTGTGGAATAGACCTTCAGAGGCCTGGTGAGCCTCATTAAGATGCTGAAATGTAGCTTGAAGGTAATGAGGAAAATGTTGAGGAATTTGCAACAAGAATAGAATATTGATGTTTTAGGAAAATTATAGTGATGGCCATTTGGAGGATGGATTGTACAGGATGAGTCTGGTGCCCAGAAGACCAACTGGAAGACTACTGCAGCCATAGAAGGAAGACCCAACAGGACACACAAAGTATATATGTCAACTCAGCAGTCTGAAAAGTCAGTTCTTGGTGTGCTCTTGCCCAAAGAATGACCAGACACACAAAAAGCACGGTAAACATGAAATGAGGTTTATTAAGGAGAGAAAGATAGGATTACAGAGCAAAAGTAAGATATATAGGTTTACAGAGTAAGAGCAACATATGTTCACCACACAATGGTGAACAGGCCTCTTTTTATAATAAAAAGGCCTTGGTTATGATCTGGGTCTTGTTTTACAGTATCTGGACTAGGCCCTCCCTGTGGCTCAGATGTCACCATGAACCACTTCGAACGACAGTTGGGAGTTATATGAGCTGAGTCTTACTGTACTTACGGATCTCTCATGAGCTTCTCTGAAAGCCTAGTTAAGGGGGTGAACCGCAATGTAGATGTAATCTAATGACATGATCATTAGCCTTAGGTTGTCCTAGGCTGCCTTCCAGACCCCATTGTACCTGTGCTTGGCCCATAGGCTAGAGAATCCTCTGCATTATTTTGCAGTTAGGCACTAAGTTCTGACTGGCAGATTCGTAGGACAGTCCCTTCTCCTCCAGATGTAGCAATTGCTCAGGGTGCCCGCCTTTGTCCCCAGGAGGGCCAGAGTCCCTCACTAGCTACCTAACACATACACTGCTCTGGCTTCTGATTTCATGACAAATTGGCATGGCTATACCTAATAGATGAATCTCCTTCTATTTTTTAATCATTTGCCCTTGTGTTGGGTGTTTGGCACCTCTGTCTGACCCCTGAGTTCCTTCATATGTTGTTTTGGTAGCCTTTAGCTTTAGGCTGGAAGTTTGAATTTAGGATTTATCTTCACAAGTTTCATTTCTCCCACTATTACCTGAGTATAGCACTGTGGTAGGCACACTTCATACATTAAAAATAACTATTCACAGTCAACGCCAAAGAGACAGAAAGTAGAATAGTGGTCACCAGGGCCTAAGGAAAGTGGGGAGCAGGGAGTTATTGTTTAATGTGTACTGAGTTTCAGTTTGGAATGATGAAAAACTTCTTCAGATGGACAGTGATGATGGTTGCATAACAATGCTACTTAACAATACACTTTAAAATGGTAAATTTTATGTTTCTGGAGCAAATCAAACCAGAAGTTTGCCCTACTTCAGAACATTTTAGTTGTGTGAGCCAACAAATTCCCTGCCAAGAAGATGTGGATTTTTCTGTTATTTGGATTGGAAAGCACCCTAATAAATCATCCTAAAGAAATTTAACCCTATTGTTAATATAAAAAATAACCATTCATATTTTTATTGATAAAGAAACAGGTTCAGAGAGGTTGACAACTTGCCCCAATCACACAACTAGTGAGCCACAAACCTGGGATTCTAATCTAAGGTCTGTTTGGCTCAAAACTTTGTTCTGCCTTCTCAAAAACAAAACACATCTTATCCAATAAATGGAATATTCAAATATGGGAACTGTAATCCAATCAGGCCTTGTTTGTTTCAATCTAAGCTATTTCTCTTGTCTTTGATGCAATTACTTACTAACATTTATTTGTATTGACTCTGAGTTTTCCCGATAGTTAATAAGGTTTTTGCTCAAATTCACCAATACAAATTATCTATAAAGGAACCACATACTTTTATTTTCTATATTTAACTTTTAAATAAAAATAACATTTACGATTTTGGACTGTTACCTGTTATAGTCAGAACAAATTCTGCTTTAAACTTTTTAACTCATTTTGAAGACCATGTATTGTATTTGATCTTTATTCTGGAATTTTTGCAACAGACTTTGGCTAAAAGTATCTAAGTTATAACTTAATATAGTTTTTAAGTAGAGCTGTATGAGATATTATTACAAAGTAATGGGACTATTTTTAAAAAGCAGCAGAGTTCAAATTATTATCACTGACTTCAAAGCAGTTATCTTGGGAAACTGTAGATAGTGATGTCCAGATTATTCATTTATTGAAACACATAGAAGTTATTCTATACCAAACATTCAAAGCATTTTTGAAATTCCTTTTACATATTTTCTCCAAATCCAGTTAATGAGCTATGAAGGAAACTTATTACTTTATAGTCATCTGTTAATATTATTTTGATCCCAGCCAAAATTCAACAATTTGATCATCTACCTCATTCAATAGAGTTGGCTTATGGAGATTTTTCAGATGAAGGAGCTCAGGAAATTTCACCCCAAAATATGACTCCTTGGTATAAAGAGTATTTTTAAATAAAGGTTGTTGAGATCTACAGGCATTGAAAGGGGCTTTCCCTCTATCTGCATAAACCAGACTGACCCATCAAAAAGAACAATTGATTTCCTTTCCCCTCCATGTTATCTCAATATATTTCAGGAAAGATGATCAAGAATGCAACCAGATCCGGCCCAAATCATTTTAAATATAACACCTGTCTCTCAGGTTAATTTAATTTATAAAGAGAATCCTTTACAAATCAATCTGTTTCCCACATCCATTCATCCTCCCTAGCAACCATTTATTGCCCCTAAACAGAATTACCTATATTCTTCATATCCCTCTTCCTGCTAAAAGAAGGGCTTAAAAGTATCTGGATCCCATTGGGACATCGGGTAATCACTCTGTGATTCTTCCTCTGCACATGGTATTATCAGGGAAAAGGGGAAGTTTCTCCCTGACACCCACACAGACAATGACTGAATCTCAACACCAACTCAAAACGTTGAAAAATTGAAAAAATTGAAGATATGCCAGATTCCTTCACATGTAGGATATTAACGACTTTGACGAGGCTAGCCTTTGATAATTTCTGGTCATCCCATCTTAAATACCATCTTTCTTCCCTTACTTGCTATTACCCTTCCCTGCATTGTTTTTCTTCCAGGTGCTTATCATAGCTCGGCATCTATTTGTCTGTCTTACTAATAGAATGTGAGTTCCACTGGAACAGAGAGTGGATCCATTTTGTCTGTTGCTGTATTCCCAACACTGGAATATTGTCCAACATATAGGAGGTGCTCCATAGATGATTTTTGAATGAATGAGAAAAATGAAGATTTATATTATTTACATAAAATGTTTTGCCTCAATTTCACAATTCTATAATTTAATGCAAGTAAGAGGTTTAATTTTGATGATTTACAGTGATATGTCTTCTGTTTCTACTATTAATATTTAATACATAGAACTAAATAGGCCCTGTAATTCAATAGCAGTGTAGATTTTTTGTCTTCTGTTCTTTTCTTCTTTAAAGTGATAATTCATAGTTTGGTTGCCTTCTGGGGTTTTGCCATATCTGTTTTTAACTTTATTTGATTGCTATAGACTTATAATTTTGTGCATTAACCAAATACCAGGGTGATAAGAAGAATGCAGAGTAGTGTAAGGCTACTCCTTGTTCCCAGAAGCTAAAGATCTGCATAGAAGAACAGGAACCCATATGTGAAGTACACAAAGATTGGATGCTCCACAGAATCCTTTCTCAGAGAAGGGAGAGCAGTCCGGGTTAGAGCTTCTGGGAAGACCCTGTGGAAGGAATGATCCAGGGCCTGCCTGAACACTAAAGAATGAGCTGAATGTGGACATGGGGGTAGGAAGGACCTGCAGAGAAAGGGCCAACAAGCTGGTCCCAGCTGAAAAACAACCACACTCCTAACTTTTCCCTCCCACATTGTATCATATATTCCTCTTCTTCTCATCTTCTTTTCATCTCCACCTCTACTCACTCCCTAAGTGATTTCTCCTAGCCTTAGGCTTTAAATAGCCTCCCAAATTCATAACTCCAGGCCCAGTCCTTGAAGTCCAGACTCATGTATCTAACTGCCTGCTTGACAGTAATACCAGAGTGTCTAACAGAAATTTTAATCAAAACACTTGATTCTCTCTGCCCCCAACTGCTCCTGTCAGCTCTATCTTTAAAATATATACTGACTAGGATGATTCTTCTGCACTACTCTGCCACCAGCACCCTAGTTCAAACTGCCACACCTTTTGCATGTACCTGTCTAGTATCTTCCTCACTGGTCCCCCTGCTGCCATTCTTGCCCCCACATTTTATTCTCCATGTAGCATTCACAGCAATCCTTTTAAGTCATATATCAGGTTTTGTCACATCCTTGCTTAAAATCCATCAACATAGCTCTTTTGGGACACACTTGGCAAAACAGCCCCCACCTCAGTGCTTGTGTTGTATTCACTCTTCCCTCTACTTTGAATGTTCTTCCTGCCCCCGATACTTGAGTGACTTGCTCCCTAACTTTGTTTAGGACCATCCTTGCCCCCCTCTAAAATGGTCTGCTTCTCTTCATCACCTTTTGCTTCCTTCCCTTTTAAAAAATCTCTTTCAAGAAAATATCTAGGTAAATATATATATTTGTTTTTATTCTTATTGTTTGTTTCCTACCACTGTGAGTTTTCTGAGGTCAGAAAATGTTCATTGCTTATGTAGTTATTATTGTAATAAGAAGAACAAAAAAAATACAGAGAAGAAAATGTTCATTGCTATATCCTTAGTAACCAGAACAGTGCCTGACATTGAGTAAATATTTGTTGGATGAATGAATTGCCATTATTTTGGTTCACTCTTTCTGATGTAAGGTGATGTTCTGAATGACACGATCAAAATCTGGTTTGCAGGATCAGTATGTTAAGACAGCACAATCCTTGCAGCACAGGTGCAGGAGACAGAGCCAAGATTGGGACTGGAAGAATGAGCATGAAAGGACAATCAGGAGATCCAACACATCCTGTCAGATGGAATACCTGGGGCTTGTGGACTCTAGAGCTAATGGAACATACCAAGCAAGATCTTCCAGGAGACATGCAGTTGCTGCCACAGGGAGCCTCTTTCTGTGTCAAGCTTGCTCCGGGAATAAAAAAAGCAAAGTCTCCAACAGGAATGGATTCTGTGCATATTGGCTGCAGCCATAGTCTGCATTGAATCTTGACATGCAGAGAAAGTTGGCAGTACTGCTGCAGAGAGTATAATATTTGTTTATCTTCTCCAATGGGGTGTGAGCTTCTAGCTGGGAGAGGCTGCCTGGTTCTCTGTCATTCCTGGTGTGAAGTCTGCACTTTTGGCAAACATTTGAGAGAAAGCTTGAAAAAAAGGAAAAAGAATTGGATCATCTCCATCTTCTTGGTTATACCTAAGGGCCTGGAGGAAGGCACAATCAGAATGTTCCCTTCCAACTTAATTGAGATAAATCTTTTGTCTGTATTACATGGCCAGTGATTAAGACTGAATTCACCCCTTCCAAACCCCAGCACTAATCCCCCAACTAGCAAATTCATATACCCACAAGTTCACACTTTTCACACAGAATAGCAACCAATTAAGATCTGAACTTTAAATCACTGAACTTTAGAGTTTTAAAATGAGTCATTGGGTCATTCACATCACTCAATTTCTAATAGGGCAAGATCTTTCAATGCACATTTTTTTTCATATTTTATTTTTTAATTTAGCCTCCCAATTTGTCAGAAGAGCAAGACATTTTCTTAAATAAAAACCTTCTGTCTAGGAAAAAAGTACCTTCAAGATGCCCCTAACAAACTTTAATTATAAATAAATGAATATAAAAACAACATTAAAAACTGTTCTTCCCAAGAGTTTTGGCCTTTATCCCACACAGTAGATTTTATTTTTTTTCAAGTATGCATTTACTTCAACTTTGGATTAAACATGTGATTTTGTTAACATTTCAGGGACTATATCAATATTGAGTGCTTCTTTTTAGGTATTACCCTTTCTCAGAACTCAGAATGCAGTAGCATCCTGAGTTAATAATCATCCTGGCCTCCCATCCAAGTAAAATCAGAGGCATTCATATATTCCAATAACCATCAAGCTGAAATTCAAATAAAAAATGCAATACCTTTTACTATAGCCCCAAAGAAAATTAGATATCTAGGAATATATTTAACGAAAGATATGAAAGACTTATACAAGGAGAATTACGAAATGCTACAAAAAGAAATTGTAGAAGATGTAAACAGATGGAAAAATCTACCTTGTTCATGGATTGGTAGAATCAATATCGTTAAAATGTCAGTGTTACCTAAAGTGATCTACAGAATAAATGCAATCCCCATCAAAGTACCACCATCATTCTTTACAGATCTAGAAAAAATAATTTTTCACTTTGTATGGAACCAGAAAAAAACCTCATATAGTCAAAGCAATCTTAAGTAAAAAGAACAAACTGGGAGGCATCAGTCTTCCTGACTTCAAGCTGTACTATAAAGCAATAATAATTAAATCAGCCTGATACTGGCATAAGAACAGAGGCATCGATCTTTGGAATAGGACTGAGATTCCAGAGATGAAACCATCAACATACAGTAACCTAATCTTTGATAAAGCAGACAAAAATATACAATGGGGAAAAGAATCTGTCTTCAATAAATGGTGCTGGGAAAACTGGATAGCTACGTGCAGAAGATGGAATCTGGATCCCTATCTCTCACCTCTCATAAAAATCCACTCAACATGGATAACAGATTTAAACCTAAGGCATGAAACTTTAAGAATCCTAGAAGAAGATGTTGGGAAAACCCTATCAGACATAGGCCTAGGCAAAGAATTCTTGAAGTAGACTCCCAAAGCAATTAACACAGCTACAAAAATAAACAAATGGGATCTGATTAAATTAAAAGGCTTCTGCACAGCCAAGGAAACTATCATTAGAGCAAATAGACAACCAACAGAATGGGAGAAAATATTCGCTCTCCACAGTTCCAATAAAGGTCTGATAACAAGAATCTATCTAGAACTCAAAAGAATTAACAAGAAAAAATCAAACAACCCCATCAAGAAATGGCAATGGAAATGAGCAGAAACTTCTCTAAAGAAGACAGAATAATGGCCAGCAAACACATAAAAAAATACTCAACATCTCTAATCATTAGAGAAATGCAAATCAAAACCACAATAACATATCACCTAATCCCAGGGAAATTGGCCTGTATCAAAAAATCCCAAAACAACAAATGCTGGCAAGGATGTGGAGAGACAGGAACACTCTTACACTGCTGGTGGGACTGCAAATTAGTGCAACCTTTGTGGAAAAGAATTTGGAGATACCTCAAAGAGCTAAAAATAGAAATACCATTTGACCAAGCAATAGCATTATTAGGCATCTCCCCAAAAGATCATAAGACATTCTATTATAAAGACATCTGCACCCGGATGTTTATGACAGCACAATTCACTATTGCAAGGACGTGGAAACAACCCGAGTGCCCATCAATTCATGAGTAGATTATTAAAATTTGATATATGTTTACAATGGAATATTACTCAATTTTAAGAAATGACAGTGAACTAGCCCCACTTATATTATTCTGAATTAAACTTAAGCCCATTATCCAAAGTGATATGACACAAGATCAGAAAAATGGGCTTCACATGTACTCGCAATCAAATTGGTACTGACTAATTAACACTATGGTGTTCAAATGGTGGTGGTGTTCACCAGGGATTCGGGGGTTTGGGGGTAGACCCACATCTGAGAGATGTGGTGAGTTCTGTGGAGGGAAAGGGCAAACCTCCAACCCTTGCTAGGGAGAGGCAAAGATATAAAATGCAACCAAAATGTTTGTACTCTCATATTTTCTTGAAATAAAAAAAAAAATAATCATCCTGGGTTTCTCCCTCAACTTTGAAGTTTATTTCTTTAGTTTGTCCTACACTGTGAATACTTTTTTTATTCTAAAGGGCACATATGGGGCTTAAGAGTAAACATTTATTTGGTTAAGGTCTTCAAATGGAAAGGAAAAGCATGTAGCAATATCCTTACTGTGAATATTGTTTGTGTCTGCCATAAAGGTGTGTGATAAAAGGTCATTAAACATGAAATGTCCAATTTTGAATCAAAAGCTTAGTTTATTATATATCAAACAAGAAGCAGTACTATTAATCAAAGTGTGCATCTAAACTATTAATACAGTTTTGCCATCTTAACGGTAGCTTGTTTATGCCAGCACTGAAGAAGCCTGGAGAACAAGTGGTCATGAAATTGTGAAAGATGTTTTCCACAGGTTGTTGAGAATTGAATATTTTTCCTTGTAAGAAGTAGTCCAAAGCCTGGAAGAAGTGGTAGTCAGTTGGTGCAAGATGTGGTGAATACAGTGGGTGACAGAGAGTTTTCAAGTCCAGACTGTAGTTTGAGCAGTGTTGTTTGTGCAACATGTGGTCAAGCGTTGTCTTGCAAGAGGATTGGCCTGTCTCTGGTGACCATTCGCAGCTGCTTAATCTCAAATATCCTCATAATTTTATCCAATTGGTTGCACTAGATATCCGCTGTAATCTACTGATTAGGTTTCATGAAGCTGTAGTGGTCAATACCAGTGCTAGACCACCAAACAGACACCATTAGCTTTTTTGGATGAATATTTAGTTTTGGACTGTGTTTTGGCACTTCATCTTTACCCAACCATTGTGCCGAATGCTTGTGATTGTCAAAAAGAATCCATTTTTCATCACACGTAACAATACGGTGTAGAAATGGTTGGCCTTTATGTTGTAATAGCAAAGAAAGGCAAGCTTCGAGACCATTTCTCTTCTGATGCTCATTTAATTCATGTGGTACCCATCTATTGAGTTTCTTTACCTTGCTGACTTATTTCAAATGGTCTAATATTATTGGAATAGTAACTTCAAACCTTGCTGCTAATTCACAGGTAGGTTGAGATGGATTCTCTCCCACTATAGCTTTTAGCTCATCTTTAGCCATCTTGGCCTCAGGTCGCCCACTTGGCCCATTTTTAAGATTAAAATCACCAGAATGGTATTTCTCAAACCATCAATGTACTGTGCGTTCACTAGCCACATCCTTCCCAAACACTTTGTTGATATTTCAAGCTGTCTGCTCTGCATTGGTTCCATGATGGAATTCATATTTGACAATAACACGAATATTTTACTTATCCATGATTTCACAGAAATTGCTCTAAAACAAACTTTTTTTTTTTATTTCGGCATATTGTGGGGGTACAGATTTTAAGGTTTCAATAAATGCCCATTTCCCCCCTCCCCCCACAAGTCTGAGTCTCCATCATGACCATCCCCCAGATGGTGCACATCTCACTCATTATGTATGTATATACCCGCCCCCCTCCCCCCTCCCACCTGCCCAATACCCTATTACTGTAGTACCTATGTGTCCACTTAGGTGCTGTTCAGTTAATACCAATTTGCTGGTGAGTATATGTGGTGCTTGTTTTTCCATTCTTGGGAAACTTCACTTAATAGTATGGGTTCCAGCTCTAACTAGGAAAATATAAGATGTGCTATGTCACCATTGTTTCTTAGAGCTGAATAGTACTCCATGGTATACATATACCACATTTTATTAATCCATTCTTGGATTGATGGGCATTTGGGCTGTTTCCACAGCCTTGCAATTATGAATTGTGCTGCTATAAACATTCGAGTGCAGGTGTCTTTTTTGTAGTGTCATTGGATCTTTTGGGTAGATGCCCAGCAATGGGATTGCTGGATCAAATGGTAGATTCACTTGTATAGCTTTAAGGTATCTCCATATTGCTTTCCACAGAGGTTGAACTAGTTTGCAGTCCCACCAGCAGTGTAGGAGTGTTCCTCTCTCTCCGCAACCACGCCAGCATTTACTGTTTGAAGACTTTTTGATAAAGGCCATTCTCACTGGAGTTAAGTGATATCTCATTGTGGTTTTGATTTGCATTTCCCTGATGATTAGAGATGTTGAGCATTTTTTCATATGTTTGTTGGCCATTCTTCTGTCTTCTTTAGAAAAGTTTATGTTCAAGTCCTTTGCCCACTTTTTAATGGGGTTATTTGATTTTTTCTTCCTGATTTTCATGACTTCTAACTAGATTCTAGTTATCAGTCCCTTATCGGATACGTAGGATGCAAAAATTTTCTCCCATTCTGTAGGTTGTCTGTTTACTTTCATGACTATTTCTTTGGCTGTGCAGAAGCTTTGTAGTTTGATCATGTCCCATTTATTTATTTTTGTTGCTGCTGTGATTGCCTTTGGGGACTTCTTCATAAACTCTTTGCCTAGGCCGATGTCTAGGAGAGTGTTTCCAACTTTTTCCTCTAGAATTCTAATAGTTTCATACCTAAGGTTTAAGTCTGTTATCCAGCGTGAGTTGATTTTTGTGAGAGGTGAAAGGTGTGGGTCCTGTTTTAGCCTTCTACAGGTGGCTATCCAGTTTTCCCAACACCATTTATTGAAAAGGGATTCTTTTCCCCAGCGTATGTTTTTGTCTGCTTTGTCAAAGATTAGATGGCTATATGAGGATGGTTTTATATCAGGATTCTCACATCTGTTCCACTGGTCAATATTCCTATTTTTGTGCCAATACCATATTGATTTAATTACTACAGCTTTGTAGTATAGTTTGATATCTGGCATATTAATGCCTCCCATTTTGTTTTTGTTGCCTAGAATTGCTTTTGATATTTGGGGTCTTCTTTGGTTCCATACGAAGCGTAAAATTATTTTTTCTATATCTGTGAAGAATGCGGATGGGATTTTAATAGCTATTGCATTGAATCTGTAGATCAGTTTGGGTAGTATAGACATTTTGATGATGTTGAGTCTGTCGATCCACGAGCATGGTATGGATTTCCATCTGTTTACATCCTCTGCTATTTCCTTCCTCAGTGTTTCATAGTTCTCCCTGTAGAGGTCTTTTACCTCCTTGGTTAGGTATATTCAAACTTTTAAAGATAATCATAAGCCAAACTGTGCATTTGAAAGAATGAAGATGTACCTTCACAATAAAGATAACGCAAAATAAGAAATGTCAAAGTGAAATGTCAGCGATGTCAACTGTCAAACTTAGTACTTAAGGAAATTGGACATCCATGCTTAATAACCTAATAAGATGGCTCTGCTAATTTTCCTGCTGGGGATACCAGTGATCACAGAGCAGGAGACGTGCTTTCCCTCCAAGACTACACTGAAGAGCCTGTTATTTTTTTCCTTCTTTTCTTGTTTTGTTGTTTGTTTGTTTCCTCCCTCATAAGCATATGATTTTTTCAAGCAATAGAACAATGTTTTCAATTCGATTCACTAACCTCCACTGAGTATCAATTTGTGCAAAAGAATCAACTTCATGTGACAGAAACACTGGTTTCTCTCGTGTGCCAGAGACAGTGTGTTCCTCTGAGCCTTGATCCCAGGTTGCTGGACCCTTAACTCGGTGTGGGTGAGTGCGTCTCTTTCTGGATGCCTCCTTACATTCACTCCAGCTTTCATCAAATAGCTGACCCCCGCCCTAGTTTCTTTAAAGCAAGTCTGGTTTATACATACTTTCCTTTCTTCCCCCCAAATTACTATGCAACCAATATCAGATAGTCTCCCATCAGTGAATTCCTAAATTAGCATTTCTAAAATCTACTTTCAAATTTTATTCCTTTAAACTTTCTCTGACTTGACATCAATCTTTTCCTCTCAGTTATCTCCACTCCCGTTACACTAATTAGTTTGGTTGTTCCTCTCTTAGATTGCAGAAAAATGGAAAGATCTAAATGGGGAACATTTTAATACAGAGCTCTTAAGTAATGGACTAGGAATTGAGAATCATTACAAGCCATAAGTCATTACGGCTTCTCCAGAAATGGATGGATGTGAAGTTTGAATTGCTCTTATTAAGCATGTGTTTCCCAGACTTCCCCGAGGGCTTTTCTGAGGTCACAGGTAAGCACTGAGATGGAAAAATCCTGAATAAGCATGAGAACTCACTTTGCCTGGGTGTGTGTACATTTGCAAGGAGGAATAGGAGAGGCTTTGGTGGAGGGTAACAGAGGTGGCAGAGTATTGGGTCCTCTTCCAAGTATGTGTTTAGCTCGCCATCTAGTGACTGAAGTTCACACAGGGATGGAAGACAGGTCCCAGGTAAAGAGATACAGCCCAGCATTGGAATAGCTTCTCTTCTGGATCAACTCCACGTCACTAACGTGGCTGTTTTTCAGCTTTACCAGTGCACAAGTGATGAACGTGGTGCACATCATGGAGAGGTTGGTAGAATCCATGATATATTCAAGAAAAAGAATAAAAGGCTTTAGGGACCTATTGCAAAGGCAAAAAGCATAGCTACACAATTATTCCAAAAAGTAGGACTCTGAACAAGTGAATGAGACTCCACTATGGATGTGGGAAACACAAAAATGAATTGTAAGAAGAGAAAAAAATAAGGTATGGGTAGAAAATGAAAGAGGGAGGCAGGGTAATATCATGCTTTGGAGGCAGTTTTAAACCTGGGTTCAAATTTCAGAGCTATTGCTTACCATTTGCGGTCCAATAGGCAATTTATTTAAACTCACCAAGCCTCAGTTTGCTCATCTACAAAATGGGGATCATTCTACCTACCTCACAGGGATGCTGTAAGGGTTAAATAAAAGAATATATGGAAGTGCCACGCCTAAAGCTTCACATGACAATGCTCAATAATAAATAGTAATTGTTATTAAGTAGGGAGAAGAGAAAATATGTGAGGAAGCCCAGTAAGGATAGTAAGGAACACATTAGGAAATCATGAGAAAGGAAATAACATCTAGCACCCTCCAACCTAGCACAAGGCATTTGATCAACTTAACAGGTGAATCCCATGGAAGCTGAAATCTTCTCTGACTCCAGTGGACAGAGATCTCTGTTGGAAGCCCACCCTTGCTGCTGTACTCACAAGTGTCTGAGAGGGTGCCATAGCAGGGTCTTCCTTCTTGGCACTCCTTGGACTTCAAGTTGCTAGCTGAGAACTCTACACTTCACCACCACTACAGGATTTCCTCAATTCCATGCTCTTAGCTTATGGGAAGGAAAGACACTTGTGACCAGGGTGAGATGAAGCTGATCAACGAGTAGGAGCTTAGAGGTGAGGTTCAGTCCAGTGAGAGAAGCCATTATCATGGCCTATCTTGCAAAGGAGCTTCTGGGAACTCTGCCTCACCACTGTTGGTGGCAGTTAATACCAACTTGGAGAGTCAGTATGCCCTTGGAGAGCCTGGAAGAAACATTTTATAACCTTCCCTCTCCACTAAAAGCTAAATCTTCACGGGAGACGTAGGAGGTAAAAGCCCAAATCTTCCTCAATTTCTCCTGTGGAACCTAATAAGGCTACTTCTGAAGATTGCCTAAAGCTCTCCAGACACCTAGAGCCTCTGGAGAGCAAAATATGGTGCTACATGCTACACACACACACACACACACACACACACACACACACACACACTCATGACCTCCAAGGAAGCCCTTAGTCTACCATCTGTAGCCAGAGTCCTGAAGCTGGAGATCATAATGCTCATTCCCTGCCGTAATAGGCAACTGCAATCTCAGGGGAAGAGCAGCCACTGCCTGCATTTCTAACCTTTTACCAGCTCCCTTCCATGCCAATGGGAAACTAGGACCAAGAACACAGTAATATGATCCCCAATTAGCATAAAATAAAAACAACCCAGTCATGTTTTCCATGGGCTTTTCCAACCTCAAACTAAAGCATGAAGCAGGGAGAAAGAGATAAAAATATACTCATGGGAATATGTGTGTGTGTGTGTGTGTGTGTGTGTGTACACTGTCTGTGTCTGTACAGCCAAGCACCCTGACCCAAATGAATATCTGTCTCTAGGAAAACGAAGCAGCCAAAATACAGAAATCTGAGAATTTTCTTCTTCCAAAGGTCTGTGTGAGAACAGACAGGAAGGGAAAAGTACCCTGAATGCTTGGTATGGAAGGGGTTAAGTCCTCAGTCATCCTATTCTAAAGTAATTTATGATGATGTGTAGCGTTTCAAAACTTTCCCCCACTCCAAAGAGCAGCCCTCACCCTGCTCACTGAGTCCACTCTCAACGTGCTGAAATGGGAAGGAGGCGGTGTTTTGCTGATCTGTTAAATTCTTAGTGAAATTTCCTTGATTTCCAGTGGCTGCTGTTGTTTGAGTTTGGTTTGGAGCAAAACTGAGGTAGTCCTGACATTTCTGGGACTGAATCCAGGCAAGAGGAAGAAGAAAAAGAAGAAGGAAAAGAGAAGAAAAAAGGTGGGGAGAAATAAAGGGAGGGGAGAAGCGTAGGAAAAGAAAAAAAAAGTCCTTTTTCAACATCACATTCCTGTGTTTTCCCTCAGCCTGGAAAACATATTAATCCTAGTGCTTTTACGCCCGGAAACAAAGGGACTAAGCCAGACTGTGGGGGAAAGGGAGATAAGAAGGATCCTGGAACTCTAAAGAGGGAAAGAGCGAGATTTAGAAATCGCCAGGACTCAACTTTAAGGGACGTCTCGTGTCAGCACAAGAGACTGGCTCACACAGACACACAAGACCAAGGAGAAACTACAGACAAATGGAGATACAAAGACTTAGAAGGACAGCTCCTTTCACCTCATCCTACTTGTCCAGAAGGTAAAAAGACACAGCCAGAAAGAAAAGGAATCAGCTCAGCTCTCAAGACGCTGGTGCTGTGGATCCGTGGTGCTGCTTTGAAAGCTGGAGCCGCAGCACACCCCTTTTGTACCGCTCACCCTCGGCAAGGAGAGAGAGGGTTGGGAGAAAAAGTATTTCATCTAGGAAACTGTCCTGGGGACCAAACTTCAGATTTCTTTTGAAACCCTCTGCATTCCAGCTCTATGAGCCACGATGTAAGTGTGTAATCCTTTCTGTCTTTGCTGTGTTTGTTTGTTTCTTTGTTGCTTATTTGGAGACATGAAATGTGAGTGTTGTCATAATTAATATGCTCAGTTTGCATTGTGTCTGGAGCATCCAGAGTGTTAGTTGAAACAGTGCAAGCACGCCCCGACTGGGGAGCTGAGTTGGATTTCCTGCCTAATGTAACTGTCTCTGCTAAATACTGACGAATTACAGAGGCTTAAAAGCAACAAGATCTCATCCTATTTTCCATTCCCTGACCTCCCTCTTTCTTCTCCAATCACTCCCTCACCCTCCCCTTGGCCAAGATAGAGAAAGAGAAAATGACCAGCTCTGTTTTCAATTAAATAATTTTCTTTCTCCCCCACCCCCCACCCCTTTTTGTTTTATGACCCTGCTGCACCCCAAAGTGGATTACACAATGACGTGGAGAATGGGTCCTCGTTTCATCATGCTGCTGGCAATGTGGCTGGTGTGTGGGTCAGAACCCCACCCCCATGCCACGAATAGAAGGAGCCCTGGAGGGCAGAAAGTGCCTTTGGTTTCCCCAGGGGGCAGCAGGCCAGCGCGGCTCCTGAGGCACACGGGGAGGTCTCGTGGAATCGAGAGATCCACTGTGGAAGACCCAAGCCTTCAGCCTCTCCAGAGAAGGAGGAGTGTGCCAGTGTTGAGACTAGCTCGCCCCACCGAGCTGCCAGCTACCTCGGGCATCCGTGGAGCCCCTGTGAGACCTGAGCAGAGACCAGCAGCCCGGCGCTCTCCCCGAGAGATGGTCCGAGATGAGGGGTCCTCGGCTCGGTCAAGAATGTTGCGTTTCCCCTCTGGGTCCAGCTCCCCCAACATTCTTGCCAGTTTTGCAGGGAAGAACAGGGTGTGGGTGATCTCAGCCCCTCACGCCTCGGAAGGCTACTACCGCCTCATGATGAGCCTCCTGAAGGACGACGTGTACTGCGAGCTGGCGGAGAGGCACATCCAGCAGATCGTGCTGTTCCACCAGGCCGGCGAGGAAGGCGGCAAGGTGAGGAGGATCACCAGCGAGGGCCAGATCCTGGAGCAGCCCCTGGACCCCGGCCTCATTCCGAAGCTGATGAGCTTCCTGAAGCTGGAGAAGGGCAAGTTCGGCATGGTGCTGCTGAAGAAGACGCTGCAGGTGGAGGAGCGCTACCCGTACCCCGTCAGGCTGGAGGCCATGTACGAGGTCATCGACCAGGGCCCCATCCGCAGGATAGAGAAGATCAGGCAGAAGGGTTTTGTCCAGAAGTGCAAGGCCTCTGGCGTAGAGGGCCAGGTGGTGGAGGAGGGGAACGGTGGCGGGGGAGGAGCAGGAAGGCCGAGCCCGGGCAGTGAGAAGAGGAAAGAGGACCCAAGGAGACCACCAGTCCCACCGACCAGAGAGAGCCGGGTGAAGGTGCTGAGAAAACCAGCCACCACGACAGCAGCCTTCCCCCCACCACCCCCAACCCCGAGGGCCACAACCCTTCCTCCTCTTCTACCCACAATGGCGACTCGGGCCACCACCAGGGTGGTGACAATAGCCACAAGACCTACCACCACCACTGCCTTTCCAACCACCCAGAGGCCCTGGACCCCCTCAGCGCCCCACAAGCCCCCGGCAACAACTGAGGTGACCATTGCAAGGGGGCCCTCATTCTCAGAGAATCTTTATCCTCCAGCCCGGAAGGAGCCACACAGGGAGAGGCCACAGACCACCAGGAAGCCCAGCAAGGCCACCAGCTTTGAGAGCTTCACGGCCGCCCCTCCCACCACCATCTCGGAGCCCAGCACAAGGGCTGCTGGCCCAGGCCGTTTCCGGGACAACCGCACGGACAGGCGGGAACACGGCCACCGGGACCCAAATGTGGTGCCAGGTTCTCACAAGCCAGCCAAGGAGAAACCTCCCAAAAAGAAGGCCCAGGACAAAATTCTTAGCAACGAGTATGAGGATAAGTATGACCTCAGCCGGCCTACTGCCTCCCAGCTGGAGGAGGAGCTGCAGGTGGGGAATAATTCCCCCCCGAAAACCAAGGAGTCTAAAAAGCATGAAAAGCTTGAGAAACCAGAGAAGGAGAAGAAAAAAAAGGTGAAGAATGAGAAACCAGATAAGTCACTCAAGAGTGAAAAGCAAATGAAGAAGGCTGAGAAAAAGAGCAAGCAGGAGAAAGAGAAGAGCAAGAAGAAGAAAGCAGGTAAAACAGAGCAGGACGGCTATCAGAAAGCCACCACCAAGCATTTCACTGAGAGTCCCAAGAAGTCAGTGGCCCACCTGCTGGGGTCCTTTGAAGGCAAGCGGAGGCTCCTTGTAAGTAAACTCCTCCTTGGCGTTGTCGTGTGGGCTGAGGCAGGGTGTGTTAATGTCTGTCTTGTTGTTTGTGTAAAACCACGCTGCTAGATGCCAGACTGTGGCTGAACCTGCACCAGGTCATGAAGATCAGGAAGGCTGGCGAGAAAGGGCAGTGGGCCAGTAGCTCCTTTTGGTTTAGATGCTCTGTGAAGTGCTTTGCGCCCCACTCATGGTCCTGCCAGGACAGGGACCGAGTTGATGGCTGGGGGCCCTAGGTTTAGCCCAGCCCTGTGGTCAGCTTCTTCCAGGACTGTCAGGATCCCTCCCCCATCTCTCCTGCTCTCTTCCAAGGGATATTTCTGGGCACAGCTCTGTTTTACCAAGTCCAAAGGGTAAAAAAAAAGAATGGAAGACTTCCTAAAACGGAATGCATGGACTGTAGTTACAACTTAGGGAATGGGTTTTTCTCTGTGTGAACTTAGGAAGTAGAAACATGTGTCTGGGACCATGGCATAGCTTCCCTCTCTCTAATTAGGTCTGTATCAACATTGGAGGCCTCGAAGGGGAAAGTAAGACAGCCTGGGAGGGGGAGGGGGCATGACTGGGAGCAGGGAAAGGTCTCATTGGTGTTACCCTCAAGAATCCTTTTAAAACTCCTTTGACAGAAATCTTCTCCCCTTAAACTTTGCCTCTTCCATCACTGCCCAAGCACCAGTAAGAGCCAAAGGGATGGAGCATGGCAGACTGAGATAATTGTTTTGATTTCCAACACCCTAGCCATACAACTGAATTTGGAGTCCAAACGTCAGTTTCTCCTGCAGCTCTGCAAAATGAGTGTGTGCATGTGCATGCACATCTGTGTGTGAAAAAGGAGACAAGCAGCCCCTACTTCCCCTTTGCTTGTGGTTCTGAGTGCAGCTAGTGTTCAACAAGTGACAGATTCATCTTGGTAACCCTCTCTTTTGGCCATTTTTTTGCATCATCTAAAGAGTGATAATAGATTCTAGGTCAACTGAATGAGGGCTTTGGGCAGGAATAAGCTCACCCTAAGTGTAAGGGCAGTTTTATCAGTGACATGGGAATGGCTCCTTCTCCTTGTCATGTCTCCTATCCCTCTCTTTAATAGTACCCCTCCAAGATTTCTACCCCTGGCTTCCTTAAGCTATCATTCTACTCCAGGCTGTCAGGGAAGTAAAGAGTGTGTTACAATTAAAGTAAAAGAGCAGTAAATTAATGTTGGGTTATGAGAATCAGGGATGTTTTTCCCAGTTACTTGGCTAAGCAAGCCAACTCATGCCATTGAGGCTAGCCCCTATCCTACTGAAGGCGCAAGGTGACTCCATGCCCTGAAGTCTCCCACCAAAAGAAATAGGCACTCTTCTCTCAAGGCATTGCTCAGAGGATCTTTTGGTTTTTCTAATCTGGTCTAAATTTGAATTGATGATCTGTGCAGAGAGACGCTGGTGCCCATTTATCTTTAGTGGTTTCAAAAAGTTTAAATGTGCATTTGAAATATTACTCAGAGCAAAGTTTTTTGTGATACTTAACCATGGGTGAAGCATGTCTCAAATTCTTTTAGCTGTTCAGATCCATCAATAGTGGATCCATGTATTAGAATAAAACCTAGCTCTAGTTAATTCTGAGAGAGAGAGAGAGAGAGAGAGAGAGAGAGAGAGAGAGTGTTATTATGTATTTTTTGTATGTCGCTGCAATTTCTAATCAGAAGGTTAAAGTGACTATGTAAACGTAGGTTATCAGATGATAGGCTATCTGTTAAAGTAGTTTAACAGCTGCTTGGATATTCCCGGAGTGCATAAACTTAAATGGGAATGTTCTAGTTAGAACCAAAAATATCACTGATTTCAGAGTAGAACTCTACCTGGTACTTGAAAGTCTGTTAGAGGGCCGTTGGGGCAAACTGCTCCTTTAGGGCAGGGAAAAGCATTAGTGGTTTGCCTCATTGCTCTCCTCCTGAGTATCTGGGACTTTGTCCGGCCCACTAAAGCACGTCGCCCAACTCTGTCCATTTAGCTGACAGGGCAGGCAAAGTGTTCCTCAGGTCAGGTTTTAACCAAAGAAAAAATAATCACAGGTAAAATGTTAGGATTGTAATTGTGCACGCATCTGGCAAATACTTGCATTGCTCCTAGTTTTTGAGTCAAAAGAAAGGAGTTTTCATACTGTACCACTGCTATTAGTCATGCTTTTCATTTCTCCCTCCTTCACTCCCTTAGTCAGGGATCTGAAAGTCCAGCTGGGTCTTTTCAGCTTTTAACAGTATCCCTGGTCATAAATTTCTAGCAAATGAAACTCAAAGGACAGCTTCTGCTGATGTCATGTGAGGCAAAACAGAATCCAGCTGGAATTGCTCTTGGCGGCATTGCTCTTGGGCTAGTGAGAGAACCAGGTTTGTTATTAGAAAGAAAATACCAACAGGAAGCATTTCAGTTTTTCCATCCTACATGTGCCCAGTGGATGAGCATATCAGAAATGTGTTTTCTGAAGAGCTAATGATGTGTAATGTAAGAATGGATTAGGGAAGATCTGATGAAATGAATGCGATACAAAAGCAGAAGATAAAGAGAAAAGGGTTTTTCATCAAACAGAGAGGAGACCAGTGAGTGAAAAACATTGTTGGTACCATTTATCCTTTTTCCACTCACTTTTTCCGATCAAACTCAGCTGATGTTTTTCAGGAAGCTCGGTGATTCAATTAATATTCATTAGGGCTTAGCACTCTCAAGCTGTTCAAGTATGGCTGAGAACATTTAACTACAACTGCCCTCAACTTAACCCAGGATGCTCAAACTGAAGCAGGTTTGCATTCCAAGAAATTATGCAAGCCTTTCAGCTCATCTTTCCAGCTTTTCAGTAACTTGGTACCTAACTACAATTTATTGTAAACCACTAGTGCTTTACATTTATTTATACCATTCTTTAGAAATGAACACATCACATAGCTGCTAGTTAACCAATTACTTAGAGAAACGCTGGCAACAATGGTATGGGTTGCGGTTGAGTATATGGCATCCCAGAGGCCCTCACAGGAGCTGCAGGTGGAGCCAGGTGTCCTATTCTTGGGCCAGAGTTCAATCCTTCAAGTTCACCCCCTTCAGCCTGTCAACAGAGAAAGGCACCTCTTGCAAAGTTCCTTGCTGGGACTCTGTAGTTTGATTCTTGCAACAACCCTTTGAGGAATGATTAACCCCACTTTACAGATGAGAAAACAGAAGCTTAGAGAGGTGGAGAAGTTACCCAAGATGTATAGCTAATATGTGGTGAAGTCAGAATTAGAACTCAGGTCTGTTTTACCTGAAAGCTGGAGTAAGGGCCACTCCCCCATTCTGTCTTCCTGTGAGTATGAGCTTCCCATGAGATATGCCGTGAAATCAAGGGGAAACTGAGGAAGTATATTGTTAGTTAATAAATATGAAAAGTTTAAAATCATGTTCAACCTTGAGTTATCCGAATAAATATTAAGGGTTAGCAACTGTCAACATTTTGTGCTAAGCGCAAATGTGAAATTTTTGCCTTCAACACCCAGCTAGTTCTCTGTACCTCAGTTCTCTGGCTTTCCAGGCAGTCAGTCAAGAACAATATATTGAATCCCAGTTAACCTAATCCTTCAGACTGCTTGGTGTCAGTTTGGGGCTGACTATAGTGAGTATAGGTAAGCTGTTTACTATTGAAACATTCAACTATGGGGAATATAGCCAACAGCCATCATTTTGTGTTCTGAGATCTACTCACTTGTCAGTTAAGAAGGGGACTCAAGTGCTGAATTGCATAAATTCAAGTGGCAAGTTTAAGCATTCTTTGGCAACTGAATCTCCTATAATTCAAGTGGGTTAATATTTTCAACCTTATTTTAGAAATCTGGATATTGGGACAAAAATCTACTTATTTGGTTTAATTTTAGAAAAGAATTTAAAGCTCTGCTTTACTAAAGCAGACTACTAACTTGGAAGTTATTTTTTAGAATCCTGTAAAAATCTAATCTCTTGAGCCTAACACAGTATTTAGAATAATCTGAGACTTAAAGTATCTCCCCTGCCTCTTCCCATTCTTCTGTGCTCCCTTTCCTTGTAAAACAGGCTTCCTTATCCTCTGAGGCTCATTGAGCCAACACACCAGTTGGAACAGAAACATGAAAAAGAACCACAACATGATTTCAAATTCACAAAACATGCTCTGATTTATTGCCACCAAACTGGAAAGAGGCCAAGTGACAGACAATAATGTTTACTGAGGAGTTCTAGAATGCTGTTTTTATGAAGAGGGGTCTGGAAGTGGTTTCCATTTTGAGCACTGTTTGAAATATTGCCAAACTAGAAAGTGAATGGGATGGAGATGTCAAAACATAGGGAAAGAGTCCCTGAAATGTGTTCAGATGGTCAACCACCTCTATTTCTCTTCTGCCATCTCGAGGAGCAGATGAACTGTACCAGAGAGTGTCTTGACCCACTGATTTGTGTGCTGCATCTAGACATTCACTACCAGGAGGCCCCCTTTGTTGCTGAGTCCGTCCCCTGCCTCTGGCTGGAGCCATCTGTGTAACTCCAGGAACCTGGGGCCAGCATTTGTGCTCCTGCCATCTGCAGGACAGTAATAGAGGCTGGGGCTTCAGTGCCTTGAGGCACTTACACTCTGCTTGGGGGTATGTGGCATTTATAATAGTAAATAAAGAAAAAACTTGAATTCAAAGTGAGCAGTACAGATAATAAGAACAGTAATTCAAAAGAGAAGGTGATCACTGCCAGCTAGAAAGGACTTTAAGGAGGATGATTCATTGTAAGAAAGACGCATATTCAGAGAGAGGGGGGTACCCCAGGTGGGAGGAGTGACATGGGCAAAGAGAGAGGAAGGAATGTGGGTGAACTGTTCAAGGTATCAAACCTGTATGTGCTTGGGGGACACAGCCTGGACAGATATATTGCTTTTTTCTTAGTTCTCACAACTTTATGAGATTGGCATGGTTGTTCCATTGTAATGATGACAAAGCTGAGGTTCATAAGATTAAATGGCCTTGTTAAAACCACAACTAGCCTGGGGTTGAACTAGGACTACAATGCCAGCTCCCAACTTTGACTCTGATTACCCCATCTCTGAGCCACTCATCTGATTCCTTTCCTTTCCTAATTTAGATGGGTCTGGCTATGGGGGGTGTCGAGGAGGGAATAGGAGGACCTTTGCAAGAGAGTGTCTGGGGCCAAAGCAAGGAGGCCAGAAGCTAGGAAATGAGCCATGTAAAATGAATATCACCTTACTGGTGGGTAAAATCATCCCTGGGCAAAGGCCCTCAGGTGAAAATAAATGTCAGAGGTTTATATTTATGTGAGATTCACACTGGCCATCCATGGCCTCATGTTACCATATGTAGAGTTATGGGAGAACCTACCACTCAGAGAGGATAAGGTTCTGTATGATTATATATTATCTAAAATTCTTAATTATAAGCAAGAGGGAAAAGAAGACTAGAGAGGGTTTTGAGAACTATTAAAATCCTATCATATTATGGTCTGTCCATGGATTGTAAAGGTCCATGGCAAAGTATGAGGTGAATAAAATGGAGTCTGTATATGAATTTAATAGCTGTTTGTAGAATATATGTAGAATATATCCTCTAAATATATTCTAAATATGGGCTTATCCTTAATTTAGAAAGGGAGTCCAAAATCATTAACAGTAAATCTCTCTTACCTTTGTTTATTACTGTTTTGTGTATTCACTTAAACATTCATTTTATTTCAAAATAGTGTGTTATGAGCAAAGAATAGTCAGAAAGACAGACCTAAAATATACCAACTTAAAATAAAACTCTGAGGTCTCAGCAACCATCAAAACCTGAAGAAATGTTTTCAGATGCTATAAAGCTAATTAAGAATAAATAAATAAACCAGAAATATCATCACCATAGCTTTTTATAGTCACCTTACATCTTTTTTTAAGGCTAAGTGAATCAATGAATAAATTTGGGGAAATTTTATTATTTTTCCTGTTAAATTATATTTCTAAAACAAACATATCCTACCCACTGTGTCCATTTGGCACATAAACACGAAATCAAAAATAAACTAGAGCACATCTATTTAAAATAAATAATAATCTGAAAAAATAAAAACAAAAACTTTATCCCAGAAAATCTTTGTTAATGTTTTGCTCAAATCCTATTGAACACATTTAATATCATCGAGGGAGAGTATTTTGTCATGCATAGAGAATTCATAGAAGAGAAAGCCCGCAGGCAGCAATAAACACATCTATGATAGAGAAAAATAAGTAGCTGATACCACATTTATTAACCATTTTTCATAAAATAGTTGGAAGAGGCTAACAACATGGTGACTTCTCTGAAAAATGCCAAGCTAATAGCCACAAACTTCGGAAATAGTTTATACATTTAGGTGGATAAATAGAAAAGTGACTGATCAATTTTAATGTGGTCATATGCAAGATATTGTTTATAGAAAAATAGCTTATAGAGGCTTGCCTCTGAGCCTAATGATGAGTCAACAAAGGGCAAACAGGCAGTGTTCACTGTAGACATTAGCCTGGTGAGCTATTTAGGATTAAAGATGTCAACAGAGACCTAGTCATCATCAGAATAAAATTTCACATTCTCCCACCTCCAGGGTGAGCAGGACTACACCCACCCACTCATGAAATATGGTACACAGCTCTGCGTCAGCTCAGGAAAACCTCTGGTGCAATTGCAGAACTCTCAGAAAAGGGCAAATAAAACAATAGAAACAGTAGAGATTACATTAAGTAAAGGAGGTTAGATTAAAAACATTGAGACATTCTTAGAGGGAGGGTTCAAGAGGACCTCTAAACAATAGGGATATTCTCATTTTACCCAAAATATGTTATCTCAGATGGTTGGTGAGTAAAATATTTCTTTCGATTGCTCTGTCTTTCCCCAGAAGAGGTCAGGGGTCACAATGTGAGGATGAAAGTCAGGGAGCTAGGTGAAAAATACCAGGTCTGAACTGGAGGAAGGCTAAACTGAAAGTAAAAACCATCATGTTGGAGGATGCAATATCAACAGACATCCACCACTGGCTCTGTGCGGGCCTAATATGACGGTGAATATTTTCTACGTGACAAAACATAGGCTGGAAAGCTATCATAAAAAAACTCTGTACAAGGTTGCCTAATAAAAATTCTAAATCATAGAATGTTTCATAGCACCCAGGGCCTGGCTGTGAAACTCTCATCCCTGTGGAATGTGAATAATAGTAGTAACCACTGAATTAACCAGTGTCTGATCAGTCAATTGGGATAATGAAGATCAAAATTAGGGAAGAGAGATAATGTTTATTGAACAATTATTGCATACCAAGTATTCACATACTGTTCACAGCAGCCTGGCAAAATAAGTATTCCTGTGCAGAGCTCATAAATGAGAAAAACAGAGACACAGGGAGACTAGTCATGAAGGTAAACAATGAAAGTGAGTAGAAAACTCTAAGCTTCCTGGAGCCATTAAAAGAAAAAAAAAAGGCCTTTCCAAATAGCCCTTTTTGGTGCTAATTATGCTCACTGTTCAACAGAATATAGTGTGTAGTTTAGGTGTTAGTCACTACCAGTCCATTATTCCAAATCATCTCTTTGGTTTTTGCCTCCATCTGAGACTATAACTGTAAATTAATATTTGCCTTTACCCACTTCCAGCTGATCACGGCTCCCAAGGCTGAGAACAACATGTACGTGCAACAACGTGATGAATATCTGGAAAGTTTCTGCAAGATGGCCACCAGGAAAATATCTGTGATCACTATCTTCGGCCCTGTCAACAACAGCACCATGAAAATTGACCATTTTCAGCTAGGTGCTCTTAAATATTTTAATTATATCATTGTTTTATTTTTCATATTTAAGGTGGGACGATTTTATGGGAGTGGTGGGGCGGGGGAATGCCAAGGAAAATGCAAATGTCCGGAGGGTTCTGCGTGGTGGTGACACAGGTCAGTCTGCCTACGTATTTATGTAGGTAGCCATTCCAAGATGGCTCTGGTTTATTTTCTGCACTTTAAAATGAAAAAATACACAAGCACTCTATTGCCTGAAAGTCAGTAAGTTGGAGGAAAATGAGAAAAGTAATACAGGGTAGGGGAGAGAGGGAGAGGTATTCAGACACTTTCTCTTGGAGCTGGAGTCCAGGAGAAAGTCCCTGCCTGTGAGCAATACCATCTGATCTTCCTGCAGACTCCATGCTGCAGGTGACTCATCACAGAGAGGCCTGCCAGGCTCCTGGAAGTGCTTGACTCTGGCAAGCCCGAGGAGGGAATCAACCAGAGCTGAGAGAAGCTGTTACACTAAAGTCACTGAAAATATGGACTGAACTGCACCCAAGTCCTTTTGGAGAGCAGAAGAATTTGGCTGAAGTTAGAGTTTTCACAATTTTACATATTAATGATGTATGTGAGACTCAGGAGGCGTACAGCTGAGGGCTGGGCAGCTGAGCTCTAACTCATTGCAGTTCTCCTGGGAACGTGGCAAGACTCACTGTAATTAGTTAAGCCTCATAGTCAGAAGCCCCAAATCTGACCCACCCGTTTCTTTTATAATTATTACATCTCTTGGGCTTTATTTTATTTTTTAAAAAAACAACACTTTTTTCCTATATGCATTTTCTACTGTTTTACTGTTGTTCTTGTTTTAATGATAATGAAAATCCTTTAGAGCAATCCTTCTATTCCACATTATTTGCATATGATGCAGAGTTTTCTTCATAAAATATATTTAATCTGAAAGTATCTGAAAGAATATAAAATGTATTTTCCTTATTAGTTAACATTTGACTTCAATATGTACAACACATAATCTCACAGATTTTTCTGGCATGTGATGTTCATGTAATTGAACACATACCAGTCATAATTATGTCATGTTAATGTCAACTTGATCTGAATGTGGTCTAGATTTCTAAATCGTATTTTTTCCCTTGGTATAAACACATTTGACATGAAGTCCTCCCTCTTAATAAATTAGGTGCACAATATAGTATTGTTAACTGTACATGCTAACAATGTTGTACAGCGGATCCCTAGAATATATTTGGGGTAAAATTTCAGTTATGCATTCTCTACTTTAATTAGCTCACCTTCCCCTATGAAGGCTACAAAGGAAAAATAAATAGCAACTTTTCCAGTGTCCCATGATAAATTATTGTGCATCAGCGATTGGTTCATGTACATTTTTCCTGTCTGGGTGGAGACCAACAGCAATGAAAAAGAAATGTCCTTTTCTAAAACTACAAAATCAATAATAATCACATAAACAAAAGACAAAACAGGAAATTCTGAAGGCAAACAGATTTAACTCCAGAGTCAAAATTTATTATGTGAGCTTAGGCAAGTTATCCCCTAAGTCTTAGCTTAGAAGATAATTATAGCTATTTCACAGGCTAGGGTGAGGTATACAAATGTATATGTATAATTGAGTAATACATTTGACACCAGGAACACCTGGCTGAGAAGGTCTTTCATCACCAGCCAGCTGTACTCGATTGAATACCTACTTCCTCTCTAGACATCTGGAGTATAATTAAGCTCTCTGGCCTCATGTTCCTATTTGAAAATCCAAATAGGTAATGTATACAAATAAGGTAATGTATATAAATACCTGTTGGGTAATAGGCACCATAATTGTGGTCACTTTCATCACCACTAGGGGATCTGGCAGTCATCTGGAGATCAATGAGCTGTCATAGTTGTTACTAGGGAACCTATAACTGCAAAATACTTAATATTGCTTTCAGCTAATTATGAAATGTTGACATGGAAACTTTCACAACTGCTCTTCCCAGTCAGGCTGCATCCCTACTCCTGGTGATAAAACCGAAGCCCAAGAGACTACTACTACAATGCCACATATTTATTGGCTAACTGGGATTCAGCCATTTCTTTCCTGGATTTTCAAATAGGAACATGAGGCCAGAGAGCTTAATTATACTCCAGATGTCTACAGAGGAAGTAGGTATTCAATCCAGTATAGAGACTGGTGCTGGCTGGTGATGAAAGACCTTCTCAGCCAGGTGTTCCTGGTGTCAAATGTGTTACCCACCAACTCTTCCACAAAGTATTCTCATTCCTTTTTTCAGAGTTTGGAAAAATAATTATATCTCCCACCTCAACCTGTATATGCTCTTATTATGACCATCTGGTACCGCAGTGGCAAATTTTTAGCAGTCCTGCTGTTTTCTAGACATCTGGATTGAATATGAACTGTAGAGGGGCTGAGGTTTTCTTTTCTGCCTCATTGGAAATCAGGTATTATGACTTGAGTATTTGCCTCACTGAACATAGCCTGGACTTAAAGGGGGGAGGGGGCTTTTATTTTGTTTTTCATCTAATTCCTGGAAGGCCTTTTCCTCCTTGTGTCTTGTCCCAGGTTACCCTTATGGGAAAGGCTGTAGCACTTTCAGCCAAGACTGAGAGTCAGCCATGGGAAAATAAGAATTGGCATGAGCCATGGTCTCAGTGAACCAAACCCCAGCCTTGACCGATTTTCAGCTGGAAATCTATCAGAATGGCCTTACTTTTCCTTAAAAATAAATCAAGCACTCCTTACTATTCCAGACTTTTACTGGGCCTTGAAAATAGAGGCCCACATCCAACTACATTGTGGGCTGTACTCACCAGCTGGTCCATCTTGCTGAATGTATTTGGACATCAATGATGGACCTACAAACACCAAGAAACTTACCTTAAAATTTCAGGCTTTTGTCTGAAGAATGTTATTTATGCTTGAGCAAATTCCAATGTCCTTCTGGTTTTGCCAGCACAGAGTATATTATACATGAGGTTTAAAATAGAGAACATGTAAAGGCATTCCTCATTGTTAATGGTATTTAAAATGTCAATCGAGGATAGAAATATTGGGGGGGGGTGTTAAGTGGATGAATTATAGATAAAGTTGCTGACTAATGGCACTTTATTGCAGAATGAACAGAGGGGGGAAACATGCAGCAAACATGTTTCTTAGGAGAATATAGATGTGAAAAATATTTTGACACTAGTATTTTATCACCAAGCTTTAAGGGCCAGAACATGCAGGACATTTTTTGGGGCAAAGGAAGTTCTTTGATAACTTCTTTTGAAGGAAGGAGAGTTTGAGAGCAGTAAATAAAAGGAGAGGTGAAAAAGTTGACGGAGGTGGACTATAGCAATAAGGAGAAAGTTTCAATCCCCTTAGCTGAGTAAGGATTTCATAGGTGAATTTTAAAAATAACATCTATAAATGGGAATAGTACAATACATAGCAGCCTAAAATACTCTGTCTTTGATCCTATTGAAGAGAATCATTCTTTATGGAGAAACCTCACAATTATCAGGATCCATAAAAATCCCCAAATGCTGCTTTTCCTCAGGGGCAGTTCTGGAAAATCGACCCTTTGCCCCCAACTCCTTTTTTCATCAGTGGTGACAGTGCCTGGCAGCTGTCTTCCCTAGACCCTGTCACCCTGACCTGGGAGGAGAGGCTAAATGAGTGCTCCGATTTCCATACTCTGGCCAGGTGTCCCCTTCCGCTTATTCAGGCTTTACTTATCAATCACGTGTGCCTTAAGGGTTAGGGGGGTTAGGGAGCCCGTCTCCTAGCTTGCTCAGTCCTCCTAGTCCACTGCCCATGCCGCCTCCAACATCAAGCGTATCAGTGTCAAGATCAGTCTCTGATGATCCGAAGGTGAAAAATGCCTACCACGTCAAATGTACAAAACAAGTGTTTGAAGAATATTGTGGAAGGATTAGCTCTTCCAAATTGTAGTCATCAGAGAAAGTATTGTAAATATCAGAGAATTTTGAAAAGTGGGCTTATTTAATGGAAGGGGGGGGGCCTTGAAAAATGAGTACCTTTTTTGATAGGTTCTTTTCTATCAAGGTTTTTTTGTTTTTTAGTTAATTTTTCAAAAAAATGATAAAGTCAAGGCTATACATAAAAGTACACACGGAGAAGTCTTGGACTCCTCCTGACCCCTTCACCCTGATACTCCTTGCTCCCATGGGTAATCGTTTTTATAATTCCTTATTTATACATTAGGTACTTCTTTATGCAAATACAAATAAATGTAAGTACCTATTTTCCTCTGTTTTTATACAAAATGTAACATATTACATATATATAACTATATATATATATATATATATACACACACACACACTGTTCCATATGTAGTTTGGTGCCTGATTTTAGATTTCAAATACTAGGACAAAAAATTCAAACTTTATTTGGTAAACCATGTAAAGACACTAAAGATTTCTGAATATATTTTTCAAATAAATTTTAAATAGCTTTTAAGGTCTGGTGGAGTTAGTCTGTAGGGCAGAATATCATCTGGGCAGGACACATTCTTCACTAATGGGACCAGGTGCTTTTTCTAGAGAGCAAGAGAGAGTAGCAGCTTTGTGATCAGAAATGACCAGGTTAGTCCCACCTATTAATTCAATCTAGTTGCTCATCCCACAGTGGGTTGGTAAGTGGGAAAATGACTTACTCATAGAGTAAAAGAGGAATAAGCAGATCAACTGCAACATCCTTTAAGTTTGTCTATTTCTAATTAAAAGGAATTAAGTACTGAGCTGGAGGCCACAGTTATCCTAACTGAAATAATCTACCATAGACTGCTCAGCAGTCCTGAGAATATTCTTGAAATAAAAGCAATTCAGCTTTTGCTAGAGTCTGCCTCCAAATTTATTTAAAGCCCAGCTAAGAGACTTTTGGCTTGTACTGACTTCTTAAAAAGAATAGTTATATTTTAAATACCTTACAAATATGTTTCATGCAAACCCAAATTTAGAAAATATATATGAATGTGTTTTTCCAAATTACATTAGACTGGCTGTTTGTGGCTCACAAGCTCCAAGGAAAGTGGGAAGATTTGATAGTAGGTTTTCTACACAGTTCCAGAATCACTCACCTTATTTACTCTGTCCCTCACTACCCTCCTTTTTCATATGATATCCTTCCTAGGGGAGAGTTTTGATGATTATGGATTATGAAATCTTTACTGAGTGCCTGTTGTGTGCCAGGAACTGTACCAGACTTCGAAGGATATAAAAGATGACCAAGACTCAGTCCCTGTTGTTGAGTTGTTCATAGTCAGGGGGAAGATGGACATGTAATTGGTTGCAATGCAAGATGATAAGTGTTATTTCAAAAGAATGCAAAGAATGTTATCAGTGCACAAGAGAGGCAAAGACAGGTTGCACAGGTAATTAAGAGTACCCTTGTGGACAACGGCCTGGGTAGCATTCCAGGAAGAGAGGGCATGTTTCTAGAAACTAAAAGAAAGGACTGGAGCATAACGTACGGAAGAAGAGTTAATAGATAAGTGAATTAAGATAGGCTAAGTCCATGTCATAAATGGCCTTTTATGCTATGATAAAGATGTGGATTTTATATTGTGGGACCGTATCTCTCTGTCTTTAGAGTGCATAGCAATCATCCAGAAAACTTGTTAAAATGCAGATCTTTGGGCTTCACTACCTGTGATTCTGATTCAAGTGGTCTGGATTCAAGGAGTATAATTTTAACAAGTGATTCAGGTAGACAGTGGGTCATACTTTGAAAAACTCCTAGAGGAAAGTGGGAACTCCTGACGCAATGAGAGAGGCTAAAGTAGTCCAGACATTGGTGGAATGGCCTCAACTTAGGGAAGAAGGGGTTGGAGGAAGAGAATCTATGGATGTCACAGAGAAGAAGCAGTTACAGATGGAAGCTTTAAACATAATTCCTGGCACACAGTTGGTGTTTAGCATGTAATCATTGAAGCTGAGTTTTCTGGAGTGCCATTGCTGTCTATAGTCAGTCACAGATGGGCAAATACATGAAGAGATTTACCACCATCTGAACTGACCACTGATATTTGGGGTTGGGGTCTTTTAATGATGAGGACTTGGGCAAATGTCCTACTTCTAGGGCCAGTTCTTACCAGCAAGCAACAGAGTTGGCCCTCCCTGGTTATCCTTCTCCTCAGTAATTTAAAGTCCAAATCTCACCAACTGGGCTTGGATCTGTGAAGCACTTTAGTTGGATGAGTACCATGTGGACAGTTTAGAGAGTGTTTCCTAAAGAATTTTTGCCTCTAAGCCTTGCAACCCTTGACAAGCACTCAAGAGCTTAGACAGCACTTGGATATATTTAACAAAAAACTGCCAACTCTGTTGCTTTTCCAGACTGAAGAGAACTTCTTGTTCACTTAGCCCTGCTTTAGGCAAAATGCAGAATGCAACAGAGATCTGTGGCAGGAGCAGGAGACAAGAGCTGGCCTGACAGGTACCTTCCTTGGAATTTGGCCTGGAGTGGAGTCTGTCCCGCTGCAGAGTTGCCCCTCCCCCCAGTTGGATCCAGTGTCAATTAGGGAACGTCATTTTTTTTTTTTTTTTGGCAGATTCTCCTACTTAGCACAAACATGAAGATATTCTCATAGTTTGGGAGTGCAAAATGTTTCATTTCTAATGTTTTGTTGAAATATTTTAGAAAACGTTTTAACTGAAAGGAGAACCTAGACTATGAAATTGGTTTCTTGCCATATACTAGTAGAACAAAGTTTTCCTTAAATCTTGGTCCTGGGTTCTCTCTACCCTTGAGGGGCAGGCATTTCAGTATAGTAGAGAGAGTACTGGGTGGGAGTTACCTGATTCCTAACCCTCTACCACTCCATTATTAACTGGCAATGTGAACTTGCACAAGGCATTCCTCTTCTCAGGGTCCATGGCAGACTGGGTTCTCTGAGAAATAGACTCTAAAACTCTGAGTTTTGCATGCAGGAAGTTAATGGGGTGTATGCTCAGAAACAATACAGATGAGGGGTGAGGGATGCAAGATTGGATGAAGGAAGAATTTGAGCTGCAATGCAGTTAGTCCCTTATGGTTGTCCACTTTGAGACAAAGGGGACAGCTTTTATATCTATCTCCTTCCTCACTGCATCAACCATTAAATGTGAGCTGTCCCCTGGTAGAGGTGTGACTTGGGGAAAGGCAGCTCTCCTCTAAGGAAAGCAGTTCTCAGACAGAGATCCAGTTGTTAATATTCACAGAAACTTTAGTTCTAAAGCTAGGATTGGGACAGCACACCACAGCATCCACTACAGTTCCTTAGTTTCATCCTCAATAATTGGTTGGGTTGGGCCAGATAATATCTGTATCAGTTATCTATTGGCACAATAAGGCTATGTAGCAAAAATCCACAAATTTCTGTGGCATGTAACAATAAACATTCATTTAGTGACAAGTCTGCAGGGTTCAGCTGATCTGGGCTGGGCCTGGTTAGATTTGCTTATGCATCTGTAGTGAGCTGCAGGTTGGGTAGGAGGCTCTGCTGATCTTGGCTGGGCTTACACTCATGTTGGGGGTCAACAGGTTGTCAGCTGATCTGGGATAGCCTTGCCTTGGATGCTAACAGGGTAACTTGGTTTGACTGAAGCTCCAGCAGGTTAGTGTGACCTGTTTGGGAGGGAAGAAGTAAATAAAGCTGTCTTGTCCTTGGAAACAAAATGCTTTTTAGGCTTATGAGTTGCCATATAAAGCCATAGTTATCCTGATTTTCATGCTTCCCATTAACTCAGTGATACCTTCGGGAATCATTCTGAATGATAAGGATTTATTTTGAGGGTTCGATGATTTAAAAAATACATAATGATTAAAAATTTTCATAAATTGTCACATTTGCTTGAAATTACATTCACTTATGAAATTTGTATTATGAATAGTTGGACTTCTTTTAGACCTCAAATGAGCCTGTGACTAGTCTTGAACATAGACTTTCTATTTTTCTCTATAGATATGACATGTTTACTGAGTTCCAAAGTTAATTCTATACTAAAAGGAAGAACAGACACAGAGCTCAGACCCAAAATTATGTTTAATGGAAATAAAACAACAAAAGTGTCTGGGCCTGGTTCCCTGGTGAGTTAGGGTGGAGACTCATTCTCTGGGTGAGTTGGCAGTCAGTCTTCTTCCAGGGATGACATAGCAGCTTCCAATCTCACTTTGCTCCTTCTGATTTACCATGGACAGTGTGAGCAGAGGCAAGGTCTTGCTCAGAAAATTGGCTTTCAAAACTCATTTATTCATTGGTTTGTTTCTATATTTATTAATTTACTCTGAACTTTTGTTCAAATCTGACGTGAGTCGAACATACCAAACTAATGAAGGCTGGTGTGATTAGATGAAGATGGAGGCCCAGAGCTTCCACTTATTTACTTCCCAATGATAGCTGTCTTGCCACACCCATATTTATTCACATTTTCTTTGTCTCAAGATAACGAGAAACCCATGCGAGTGGTGGATGATGAAGACTTGGTAGACCAGCATCTCATCAGTGAGCTGAGGAAAGAGTATGGAATGACCTACAATGACTTCTTCATGGTGCTGACAGATGTGGATCTGAGAGTCAAGGTACAAGTTCTTGTTTGGGATGATGTAATGTCACTCCTTTGAATAGCAAATCAGATTTTTTTTTTGGCCAATGAGTCCATTAGAAGTATGAGTAAGCATAAGTTATTTAATAAATGGGAAGGTTTTGAAATGGCCCGAATATTCCATGTTGTCCTATGAATTTGCACCCAGAAATGTGGTCTCTGGAAAATACTGCATTGGAGCACCCTCCCATGGAATAGCTACTTGACTTTGACTAAATTTTTGTCTAACATCAATGTTGTGCATTCATAAGACACACGTTAAATAGCTATGATGTGCCAGTTCCTAAGGATAAAAGGTAAAGAGCAGTCTCTGCCTTCAGAAAAAACCCCACACTTAACATAGGCCTATTTTGGAAGGGTCAGGAAGTTTACCTCCTGATCAAATATGGGAGAGACTGTAGGGTTTTATACCTACTTTCTTCCTGTACTTAGGCACAAAGTTCTGAACCATGAAAAACTGTGCCATGTAGTCATATATTAATAATAACACAATTAGTGACTTTATTAAGTGCCTTCCTTATGTCAGGCACTCTGCTCAACCCTTTGCAATCCTTATCTCAAACTCCTAAGATAAATCCTAGTATTATTTTTGTTTCACAGAGGAAAAAATAGAGGCCCAGAATGGTTAAGTAAGTAGCCCAAGTTCACCCATGAAGTGTTGGACTTCCTTCCCACACAGGATGGATCTGGACAGAGATTGCTTCGTTAAGTCAGCCCATCTTTAACAGGAGAGGTGGTGCTAGGTAATGTCCAAGCTCCTTGTCAGCTCCCTGAATTCCCATTGTGGGCAGAGCTCCAGGCTACTCTTTAGGTTAGGGTGGTTATGCTCAGCCAGCAACCACATCCATCTCAGGCTGCTTTCTTAAGTCCAGATAGCTATGATTCAGGAGTTTCATTTGTCTTTAAGTTGGATCCCAACTTGTTTCTGAGAATACATAAGCAAATGTGAGTTAATTTTAAAGGATGCTTACTTGTCAAAACAATCCCTGGGACCACAGAATAGGCCTTGGTGGAACAGGCCTTATTGCTGAGGTCACATACTGTAACATGTCATTCCATTTGTTTCCTGTGTTAGGTACAGTGTTTCTTACTTCTTCTCCAGGTGTGTAGTGAACAAGAAACAGCTCAGTCCCAAGGGTAGGGAAATGAACCTATGGCTTGAATGGTGAGGAAGGCATGGACCATTTCCAATAAAAGGAGTGCAATTAAGAAGAATTGCTTGTAAAAATGGCAATTGTTTTATGGATTCTGAACCTTAAAATATCTGCAGAGGGTAATATTGCCAGAGAGCATTTATAAATCAATGAGCACCCCCCCACCCCCCGCCCCGGCTCTGACTTCAAAGATTTCTCCAGAGATCCCCTGGATTTTCTCAGATTCTCAATCTTCTGAAGAGAGGGAGGAAATACAGTTATACATTATGCACATTCTCTTCTTTCTTAAACAGCAATACTATGAAGTGCCTATAGCAATGAAGTCTGTGTTCGATCTGATCGATACTTTCCAGTCCCGAATCAAAGACATGGAAAAGCAGAAGAAGGAGGGCATTGTTTGCAAGGAGGACAAGAAGCAGTCCCTGGAGAACTTCCTATCCAGGTACATTACCTTTGGAGTTCCTAAAGAGGCAGGCACGAATTTGTTCTGAGTGAGCTAAGGAAAATGCCAAAGAAGCACAGAGACATGTATGTGTTTACAAAGAGTAACCCTCCCTGGAGAGAGGTCTTGCCCATCTCACAGCACTCTGGCCACTGGGTGAACCTTGTCCTGTGGAACTGGCTCTGGTTGCAAGGCTTGCTGGGTTCAGCTCCAAGTCTGAATGTTGATTTGGTTTCTTTGGATAAGTCTTTTCTCTCTTTTCTGCTCCTTTTTTGATATAGGAAATAAACTTCTGACCTTCCAAGGTTAATTTGTTTAGTCAGTGAATTTGGAGAGCTCCGTATGTAGCATTTTGATTTTACATATTTATTTATTAGGCCCCTTCTGCTTCCAAACAGGATTTGGCACACTGTTCTGGATTTTCTGCTTCTTTTCACCTCTGCAGAAAACAACAAAAGCCCCACTAAGAATTAAAAAACGAGGAAGCCTCTTGATCCAGCTTCCCAGTTCTCTGGGGAATGTCGTTTATTGCAAGCCACCCTACAGCAACCCCAGTGCTGGGGCATGGGGGCAGGGAGAAGCATACCCAGAGAAGAGTGTAACAAAATGAATCAATTTACATTCCTGCCTTCTCCATCCCTCCACCAATGTTGTAAGAAAATTCTACAGGGACTTTGGGGCCCTAGGAGGTGCAAACCTACAGAAATCCATACACAACAAATTCCCAGAGGCCTCAGTATAAATACCACCCCAACTGTACTGTGTGGCAGAGGGCTGTAGAATTGGAGGATTAGCCTTAAATGTGTATCACTTAGGCAAAATCTTTACTCATGTCTCTAAAAGCATGTTCTCCATATGTCTGTCAGAACATCAAGAATTAAATTAATATGATTAGTAAGTGGATAATCTGAATTCCTATAGATTCAGGAAGCTTGAGTCTTCTAGGATATAACATCGTGATATATAAAGAACATAGGACTTATTCATGCCATTTTGGGATCTGCAGCTTACTAGCTATGTTGATTCTATGCTTCTCAATTAACCTGCTTTATAAATCTCTCACCCATAAAATGAAAATAATGATAGCAAGTAACCCTAACTTTCATCCTAGAGTTGCTGTGATCACTTTTTATGTGCTCATCTCTATACCAAGCACGTCACTGTCATTCCCTAATTTAATCCTTACAACAATCCTATAATCTAAAAACTGTGACTATTGTCGTACTGCAGGAGAGACAACTGAGGCAAGTGAAGGTTAAGTAACTTTCTCTCATCACTGAGCTAATGTCAGTTCCGGGAGTCAGTGCCCAGGACAATCTGACTCCCAAAGTCTACCTCCTTGTTTTATGTTCCTTTTGAAAATATAATATAAATTATTTTTAGTTCTGGACCTAGAGACGGAGAGTTTGAAGCAAAGGAAGATACTCCTAAAACCACAGGATTGCAGAGCTGAAAGGAACCCAAGACTCTCCTTTTATTCAAATTCTCAGTGCAGTGCAAGTATCCAAAATGGAAATGGAAGGTCCACGCCATTGTAAGGACTTAAAACTCAACTCAGCCCTCCTCTGGGAAAGGGCTCTGAGCTTCACTGAGCAGATGGCTCTTTGTCTTCAAGCAGCATATTTTGCTGCTCTGGAGGTGTTTTTCTATTTTCTTTTTAAGGTGGAAAAGATTCTTTAGAAGTTTACTTTTGATTTTAATAATTAGTGTTAAATATATTCAAATTACAAATTCAAATCCTCAGTTCTCCCTTAAACTTTAAATTTAGGCTTATCACTTTTATTTTTCTATTTATAACCTAGCAAATTTTGGCCATCACTTTTAAGAGGGCTTTGAATAATGTTAGATCTTGCTTACAAACCCAGTAATTAAACAACTTCATCATTTCACATAGCCATTATACATTTAATATGTTTCTTTCAATTATTTGACATAAAACCTTTATAAGTACTTAAATGATCTGTAAGTTTAATAAGTCAATTTTACAAATACAGTGAATCTAATGTTCTCTTTGATGTTCTGAAAGCTGCATACACTTAGATTCTAACTTAAACCACATGTCTAAACCAATTACTCAATTTCACATTCTAATTTGGAGTTTCCAAGTTGTCATTTTATTAGGCCAAATTATCTTAAGTTTCACAATAACATAAATTATGAATATAAAAACCAGAATGCTTATTATATATTATTATTATTATTTTAATTCTTTGGAAACTTTTTCTTCTTAATTCTAAATCTTCAAGGACTAAAAGATGCATACCTACTGATCCATCTCAGCAAACTCAGATAGCCCATCCTATCAAGTAGATAGTTATCATCTAGTTCATTGATGTTACTTAAAACCAGAGATTTGGGCCAGTTGTGAGACCTGCAGTTATAGACATCTGAATTCTTCTATCACCAGGCAGAATGCTTTTTATAATCACCATGTCATGGGTTTCAAAATTGAAAAGGGAAAGCTGATATTTTCTCAATGTTGTTCACTCATGAAGGCTTGTGATACTTATACAGGTGATCAGTGGTTTAAACTTGTCATTTCTTTGATGCTTAAGAAATGTACAAGTGTTTTTGCATCTAAAGTCTTTTGAACTAGATAGAATCCTAAGGTAGATAACGGATTTTGCATCTAATATAAGAGTTTTAAGGGCTCTTATATTCATTACTATTTCAAGAGCATTCGAAGTGTTATATGATTACAATTTGCATGTCCCATTGCTGTGCCTGACTTTTGGTCACAACTCATGAAATCATTCTGCTGATAATTATTGATCTTAAGAAGTAAAGTGGAACAGTATATTAATTACTTAAAGACATGAGCAAGACAGCCCTGAGTTTGATTCCAGATTTCTCCACTTACTGTGTAATTTTGGGCTAATACTTAACCACTTTGAGCTTAAGTTTTCTCATTTGCAAAATGGGACTAAGAAGCGTATCTATTTTTAAGGTTGCTGTGAAGGGTAAATTCAACACTAAATGTGATGATGGCCCGGACTTAGAAGAAAGCAAGTAATCAACAAACGCTAGCTGTTAATACTATTAGCATCGGTTATTCAGGTCCTATTACAGAACTTTGACATCAAGGGAGAGAGGAGAGAAAAAGTTTTAGTAAACACTCCAGAACTGAAACCCAAGCAAATAAAAATGGAAAAAAAACCCCTAAAAACCAAAAAAGTTCTATGAATAAACCAGTATTCAATTGGGAATTTTCCTTCAAATTTTTTGAGTTGTTGGTGGGTCTTTACAGCCTGGTTTTATCTGACCAGACCCTGAAGCCAGTCTGGTCTTCAGCAACACTCATTTGGTTCAGGGTATAATTACCTTTCCCTGAGAGAAGCCCCGAAGAGTGGGAAAATGCCTACTAATTTGGGAATGCCAGTTAAGAGAAGCAAACACACGTATAGCTTGTAGGGTTTTTATTTACTAAAAAGCTAAAATGACAGAAAAGCAATTTGTCCAAAATAAAGATATGGGTTGGGTTCACAACTCTTGTTACATCCTTTGGAAATTATTTTCCTCCAGTGTGGTGAGCCGAGGCCTTGTCTCTTAATGTGAAGGTCCGTGGGAAGATGAATCATTACTTAGGGGAAATGACCTTCTCTCAGTTGTGTCTGGGACAGGGAGTCTCAGATCCCATCCTTCTCCAATCACGACTGCATTCAGTGGTACACACAGGTAAACAAGCAAAAATACACCTCACCCAAAATAACTCCCTCCAAGACACCCTACAGCTCCACATGAGGCCAGGAGGGCTGGCCTGTTTTGGATCTGGGCTGGGGAGGGGGGCAGTGCTGGTCTGGCATGTCTCCTAAGGAAGCAGGGGAAGTACAGGAGACCGTGTTTGTGGCCCAACAGCAGTCACCGTTCCCTTTCCCAAGACACCTCAGACAGTCTCAGACACTCCTCTCTCCCCTGCGCCAAACACATTCATCCTTCTGTCCTCAGTGGAGATTTTAGTTTTTCTTTCCCTTTAAAGAAAAACAAGCAGAGGAAGCGAATGTAATGTCACAGCAAGCAATTCTTGGCGAGCTCTGCGACAGGCATCCATTCAGAGGTTGTATTTCATCAGACTATCATTTTCTCTCATTCACCCAAACCACTATTCCCCCAAGAGGCCATTTTCTTGAAGGTTGAAAACTCTCATGTTCACTCTTGAGTCTGGAAGGGGCACAGGGAGAGAAGCTATGAATAAAATCAACTGGCTGCCAACTCAGTGAGTGTGCTCACACCCTGCGGTTGCCTGCTCCGAAGGCAGAAATCAAAACTCCAGTGAAGATGGAACTTGAGACAACTCCAGACAGTTGCTGTCTGGATGCATACCCTTTCTCATTCATACCCTCTTCAGGATAGTGACAGCACTGTCCAAGTATCAGCATTTCTGAAGGTCATAGCTTAGGGAAACCACTAGATTAGGAGTCAGAGAAGTCTGTATTTTGGTACCACCTATTAGATTTACTAGTTGAGGAAGTTATTCACTTCTCTAAACCTCATTTTGTTATCTGTAAAATGGGGAAATAAACTGTGCATTCACTTAGCTCTAATGAGGAATAGTATTGTGCAGGTGAAAGCGAGCCATAAAGTGATACACACATATAAGGATAAATAGGTTATCATGTGGCACTGTGACAGATACAGTCCCCAAGGTCTATTAATGGACAAAGTCCTATGTCTAGGAGCCTGCAGATGAAGACACAATTTTCTATATCCATGTCGTCAGATGGATAACTCACATCAATAGGTTTTAAGGTTTAATTCTTGTAACACCCCTCTGAAGAACATACTGCTATTTCTGGTTCTAGAAATAAAGAAAAACTATGACTTTGGTTAATTGAGTTACATGCTCAAAGACACCTAAAAAGTAGTGGTGATGAAACTTGAGCTCAAATTGCCCAGCTACAAGACAAAAACTTTTTCTACTACCCTACTGCATTGGAACTGTAAGAGCAGAAACCAAGTTTACTATATATTGTGAAGTACTATGGTTCTAGGTTTAGCACCATTCCACTTATTGTTGGTTCTTACTAATAGGGTAAATTTTAGAACTTGCATTTGCCTCTAGAAGAACCACTGGCTACTGAGGAAGGACATAGAGTTTTGTTTTTCTAGGAACATTTTGTTATTCCTTGACCCTTTGAGCTATTCTCCTACATTTTCTTCTTGTCGCTGTTACCTACTTAAAATTCAGTCCTCTTTTTCTACTCATTTCCTGTGCATATATCCATTTCTTAACCCCCTCCAAACCATAGCAAGAACTTTACTAGGCCCAGTTTTCTTCAGTTCTCGTCTGAGTTCCCTATTTCGGTTGCCACAGTTTAACGTACAATTTTGGCCAGCCTTCGTTATATCTGAGAGCTTTGCCTCAAGTGACCTCATCAGGCCTGGTGACCACAGACACATGCCTGACACACTATGCAAATGCCTAAGTAGAAAGATGGTGAAGACACAACAGAAATGGTGCAAGAATGTGGTAATGTAGTTTAATGGCTTTGAGGAGCTATAGGACAATAAGGGTTAGTGTTTTTTATTCTGGGCACAGAAAAACTGACAGCCAAAGTTACTCTGCCTTCTTACACTGGCCCCTATTGTTTGAAGCAGTAATGGCGGCCTTCTGCTTCTTTTCCAGGTTCCGGTGGAGGAGGCGGTTGCTGGTGATCTCTGCTCCTAACGACGAAGACTGGGCCTATTCACAGCAGCTCTCTGCCCTCAGTGGTCAGGCATGCAATTTTGGTGAGTGGGAAGCCATCTCATTACTGCTTTCCCATACCACTCTCCTCCTGGTCAATTCTAAAATAGAACATAGAAGCTTAGATCATCCAAATACTCCCCATAGGTTCCCAGACACATACTCTATTATACTGAATATAAAGTTGCTTTCATACTGGAGCTTTAGGCAACTGTGGAACTTTTTTTCTCCCCAATATTCTTCCTTCTCTGGTTCTTCATTCAAGTGTTTGATAATATCTGCTGCTTTACTTTTAATGATCTTTATTATTTTTCCAGTTCATTTTTTAAAATTTTGTCTCAAGATCATCACTTACTTGATTGGGTACTTCTCTGTAGATTAAATACCTTTTGTAAAATAGGAATGGCTTTGGGAATTAATGTATTAATTGAAGCAAACTATACCATATTGCCTTTCCCTTAAAAAGGATTTTGATCTGTAACTGAACACTAGGAAGATAGCAAGATGTGTTAAGTAGGACCTTATTTTTAAGACAAGCATGTCAAGGAGAAACAGGGTTTACTTTCTATTTTTTGTAGTGAATTTCGCAGTATTTTGAAAACTAACATGCTTTATTTACCAAATATTATTATTTTAGTGGCCTGAAAGAGCTAATATTTTGAATATGGATAGACAATAAATTAAATAGTACATAGAATTTATTATAAGCACAATGGAGATGATGACAATTGTAGAATTTATTACTAAGCACGATGGAGATGATGACAATTTCATATTTCAAAAGTAGAAGTCACAACTGAAATCTCATATGAGATATGCCTCTACAGAGGGAGAATTTTGAGAGATTCATTGGGTTGGGATGGGGAGAAGTCGTTAAGGGCTACAGATAAAAGATTTATAATTAGAACATATATGAATCAGCATTATTTTGATACTTCTGTTAGGAAGAAGAATAATCTATTAGTTATGAAACTGTATTTAATTTTTAAAAAGGAGGGCATGTAAGTCTTATAAAGCACTAATAGAGCCTGGGTCCTTGTTATGATCCAGTACATGTAAATTTTAAGTATATTTCAATTTTAAGAAATAAAATAACTAAAAAGAAGGCAGAAAACAAGCTCATAATAGCCAGAATAATGGAAAATTCATGAATTTTTATTTATACCCCTATTATCAAGGTTAATAATTTAAGACTTTATATCAACATAATAGATTTGATTGTGCCAACATCAAATTAAGCCTAGTTTAAATTATCTTAAATTATATATAGCCACCAATGGTGCTAGTTAGGACAGAAGTTCCTAGAGATGTTAAGGATCCTTCACAATAAGAATATACATAAGATCCTGGTTTGTTAATTTTCTAAAGATGCCTTTGCTGCAGATATTAGGTGTTGCTTGATGTTTAATCTCTACACAGAGAGCCTGTGTCCCATCAGTGAAAGCAAGGCCTTTTGTAATATACAAAAAAATGTGAACAAGTCATGTTTTCCAGGAATAAATTCATGATCCTCCCTTTTGAAAACATGACTCACCAATATTTAGAACAGAGTGCTTCACTTCTCTGGGAAAAGAGTAAAGGTGACAAAAATTTGGGGGGGATAGCATTTTGCCTTGATTTTAGTTTCTCCTTAAAAGAACCCTCCCATGGCAGTATTCAGTTTTCTCCCCTAAATAATCAACAGCATCAATAATTTTATTATGTGTTTCAAGATATTACAATGACTAGGCTGGGATTTTATCTAAAACCATGAAATCTTGACATGATGACTTGACAGGCCCTTTGGCCTCCTTTTCCTTCTCCTGAATCCCTTCATGTGTTCTTCATCTTCAAAAGCATTCCAACAAGCTACCAAGGCGTGACCTTCCCTCCTCTCCTGAAACTTTAGCCGAGGATATGAAGGCAAAGTGTAGTGTTTCCCCTCTGAATCCTCTAAAAAGTGATAAGAACCTGCCCTTCAAGTCGACAAACTTTCGTGTGAGGAAGCAAAACTATTCCTTTAACCATCACAGTGGATGGGGTCTGCAGTATTTTCTGTGAAAGACAAGTTATCCATAACAGCTGTTATTAATTCAGGCTTGACTTTTTTCAGAGCACGAATCAGCTTAGATTATCTCAGATATTGTAAGGTTCTAAGGGCTTTTTTGTTGCTGCTTTTTGTTATTTAGTAGAGTGAGAATCACAGTGTAAGAGCAAAATGATTCTATTTCCATTTATTAAAAAATTGTTATTACTAAAATCTACAATCTGTCTTTTTCAAGGTTTTAAAAGTATTTACTTTCTTATGGAAAATTTTAAAAATAGATTATTCTACTTAATCAAGTTATGTTCTATATTCTTTTTAAATGTAAAAGATTTTTAACTGTCAGATATTAGGCCTTTGAAGTAAAAGGTGACCTAAAATCTTTTCCTCTAATTCTATATTTTTTTGGTTTTTTTCCTCTCAGGTCTGCGCCATATAACCATTCTGAAGCTTTTAGGCCTTGGAGATGAAGTCGGGGGAGTGTTAGAACTGTTTCCTATTAATGGTAATGTGTTGTTATCTTCAAACAGTATAAGCTAGTGTGTAGTTCAGTTAAATTATGTTAAGCTATATGCAAGCAGTGGGTGTACCTTTAAGATGAATATAGTTAATTGAATCCTCCTCCCACCGTGTGTGTGTGTGTGTGTGTGTGTGTGTGTGTGTGTGTGTGTGTGTGTGTGTGTGTAGGTGTAGGAAGGGGGGTGCAGTGCAAGGACTAATTGTTTTTTATATAAAATCATTCAAAGTAACAGTAAAAGGCTCAAAGAAACTAAAAGTAAATGACTATTGACTGAGGGTTTCAGAGAGCAAACCCAGTCCTTCCTTCCAAGATCAGTCTCTTAAAATGAGATAATGTGTGTGAAGTATCTGGCACTGTGCTTATAGAGCAGGTCCCCAGAAAGTATCAGCTCCCTTTCTCCTTCCCCTTTCTTCTTTTCACTAATCATAATAATTCAAATATATTTATCCAGATTTTAACATAATTGGTATTTTTCACTTTTGACAAATAAGCTTTTTGTTATAAAGATAAGTGTCAAAAGGAAAACTATAATTACAAAGATGTAACTGAGCTAATTGGAAATAAACTTTAAAATATTAACAAAAATATAATCTTTGTTAATGACAACTTTTAAAGAAGTTGGTCTTGCCAGAATTAAATTAAGGGACTGGCTTTATATTTTATAATATTCCTACAAAAGACATATCATGTGCCCCAAAGGTGGATATGAATAATGTTGTAGAACAGCAGGGACACTTAGTTTCTAGTAGGAAAAAAACACCAGCAAACTTCTTTAATGGGATTTTGAGCTAAAGAAAACAGTATCATGGGTCTTCTCTATTCTCACAGTGGTTTCCTCTGACTTTGATCAGTTTTCATGAACTCTTGACACTTTAATCCCCTAACAACAACTATTCTAATGTTATTCTAGGGAGCTCTGTTGTTGAGCGAGAAGACATACCAGCCCATTTGGTGAAAGACATACGTAATTATTTTCAAGTGAGCCCGGAGTACTTCTCCATGCTTCTAGTTGGAAAAGACGGAAATGTCAAGTCCTGGTATCCTTCCCCAATGTGGTCCATGGTGATCGTGTATGATTTAATTGATTCAATGCAACTTCGGAGACAGGAAATGGCCATTCAGCAGTCACTGGGGATGCGCTGCCCAGAAGATGAGTATGCAGGCTACGGTTACCATAGTTACCACCAAGGATACCAGGATGGTTACCAGGATGATTACCGTCATCATGAGAGTTATCACCATGGATACCCTTACTGAACAGAAATATGTAACCTTAGCCTCAGCCAGTTTTCCCTGCAGCTGCTAAAGCCACATGTGGCCAGCTCTGTTCTTCTACACTGCCTACATCCCCTGCCTTTTTCTTCCAGTGTTCTTCCAAGAGTAAATAAATAGCAAACTTTCACCTGTTCATGAGTTGTTATTGAAGCCTTAAGTTATAAAAACAGTGCAAACATTTTCGGGAAACATCTGAACAGATAGAACATAGAACAGATAGCTTCTTAACACTTTTTGAAATGTCAGCCTGACAATAATTAAAACAGCTCTGCTTTGTATGAGTTTCTTTTATGAAGCTGGATAACACAGGAGACCAGCAATATTGGTCACAAAGGCCAGGGAAAGTACCACGCCCAGCTTTGTTATCATACCTACTTCTGGCCCTGTTTCTGTTATCTTTAGTATCTGTTCAGGGGGTCAGGAAATCCTTACCAGAATCTGGCACTGCAGCCAGTGGTGATTATTCCAGAGTTCTAGCAGGTTGCCATGGAAGTCTGACACAAAAAATGTAGACTCATCATTTTTGAGCCCCTGAATATTACAGGCATACCTTGGAGATATTCCAAGTTCAGTTCCAGACCACCACAATAAAGTAAATATTGCAACAAAGTGAGTCACACAAATTTTTTGATTTCCTAGTGCATATAAAAGTTACTTCTACACTATATTAAGTGTACATTAGCATTATGTCTAAAATATGCATATATCTTAATAAAAAATACTTTATTAGGCCAGGCATGGTGGCTCATGCCTATAGTCCCAGAACTTTGGGAGGCTGAGGCAGAAAAATCACCAGAGCTCAGGAGTTCAAGACCAGCCTGGGCAATATAATAAGAGCCCACCTCTACAAAAACCCCACAAACTTATTGCTAAAAAATGCTAACATTCATCTGAGTCTGAGCTTTCAGCAAGTCATAATTTTCTTGTTGGTGGAGGGTCTTGCCTTGATGTTGATGGCTACTGACTGATCAGTGTGGTCATTGCAGGAGGTTGGGGTGGCTGGGGCAATTTCTTACAATAAAACAACAATGAAGTTTGCTGCTTCAATTGACTCTTCCTTTCACAAAAGATTTCTCTGTAGCATGCAATGCTGTTTGATAGCATTTTACTCACAGTAGAACTTCTTTCAAATTTGGAGCCAATCCTCTCACACTCAGCTGCTGCTTTATCAACTAAGTTTATGTAATATTCTAAATCCTCTATTGTCATTTCAACAATGTTCACAGTAGCTTCACCAGGACATTTCATCTCAAGAAATCATTTTCTTTTCTCAACTTTGCAAGTCTTCATCTATTAAAGTTTTATCATGAGATTGCAGCAATTCAGTTATATCTTCAGGCTCCACTTCTAATTCTGGTTCTCTTACTATTTCTACCACAACTGCAGTTACTTCCTCCACTGAGGTCTTGAACCCCTTAAAGTTATCCAATGAGGGTTGGAATTACCTTCTTCCAAACTCCTGTTAATGTAGATATTTTAACCTTTTCCCATGAATCACAAATGTTCTTAATGGTATCTTGGATGGGGAATCCTTTCCAGAAAGTTTTTAATTTACTTTGCCCAGATCCATCAGAGGAATCACTATGCATGGCAGCTATAACATTACTAAATGTATTTCTTAAATAGTAGGACTTGAAAGTCAAAATTACTCATTGATTTACAGGTTTCAGAATGGATGTTGTATTAGCAGATATGAAAACAACATTAATGCCCTTGTACATCTCTATCACAGCTCTTGAGTGAATAGGTGCATTGTCAATGAATAGTAATATTTTCAAATGAATCTTTCCTTCTGGGAAGTAAGTCTCAACAGTGGGCTTAAAATATACTGTAAACAGATGTGCTGACACATAGGTTTTGTTGTTTTATTTACAGAGCACAGGTGGAGTAGATTTAGCATAATTCTTAAGGGACCTAGGATTTTCAGAATGATAAATGAGAATTGACTTCAACCTAAACTCACCAATTGTATTAACCCCTGACAAGAGAGTTAGCCTGTCCTCTGAAGCTTTGAAGCCAGGCATTGACTTCTCCTCTCTAGCTATAGAAGTCCAAGATAGCATTTTCTTCTAATAGAAAGGTGTTTCTTCTGCATTGAACATCTGTTGTTTAGTGTTGCCACATTCATCAATTATCTTAGCTAGATCTTGGTGGTAACTTGCTGCAGCTTCTACATCAACATTTGATGCTTCACCTTGTACTTTTATGGTATGGAGATGGCTTCTTTCCTTAAATCTCATTAAACCAATCTCTGCTACCGTCAAACTGTTCTTCTGCAGCTTCCTCACCTCTCTCAGCCTTCATAGAATTGAAGGGGCCCAGATAGTCTCAATTTCAGGAAGTATAGTGAGGGAGTTTTATCTCCCAAGGAAATGAATTAGGAATAATAAAAAATTTATTTATAGAATAATATTAGTGAGGTGAGCTCCTGCAACCAAAGAAAGATAAGACTTTTTTTCATAACCTTAGATTACTTTTTAAAGCTGTCCTCTGATTTCTCTGGTACTGGGATAATAATTAACAATGCATCCGAACTTTCCTTCTTCTAATGATTGGGCTGAGAAGTCATGGATCATCATTTGGAGGGCTGTAAAACAAGCCATGGCTTAGCAAAGGAACTGGAACACATTCAGAGAAAGATGCTATTGGTAAATGTACTCAAATCCTATAATCTGGAAAAATTACAAACAATATTTCAGAAAATGGGAGGATAAGAGAACTGGATAAAATGAATCTCTGTTTTCTGGTGGTAGTTTGAATCTGGGTATTGCTTTTCTATAATATAAAAAGCATTTGTTTCCAAATGTTCCCTAACAGATAATAATAAAAATAAAGTAAGTACAAAAGCAAATATAGTGATATGGTTGGATGTTTGGCCCCTCCAAATCTCATGTTAAAATTTGATCTCCAGTGTTGAATGTGGAGCCTGGTGGGAGGTGTTGGGGTCATGATGGCTGATCTCTCATGAATGGCTTGGTGCCCTCCCTGAGATAATGGGTGAGTTTATTAGTTCACATGAGAGCTGGTTGTTTTGAAAAGAGTCTAGCACCTCCTCCTCCCTCTCTTGCTCCTTCTCACACCATGTGACACACCTGCTCCCCTTTGGCCTTTTGCTTTCACTGGAAGCTTGCTGAAGGCCTCACCAAACCCAGATGCTGGCACGATGCTTCTTGCATGGCCTGCAGAACGTGAGCCAAATAAAACTTCTTTTCTTTATAAAATACCCAGCTCAGGCATTCCGTTACAGCAGTGCAAAACAGACTTAACACGTATAGTTTTACAATTTTTGAGAAAGATTATGGAATTATAGTATTTGGAAAGACAAGCAGTTAGTAAGATTGGGGAAATCTGGAATATTCTGAGGACATAGCCTTGTAAAAGTTGCTGGTTATTATCGGGGTTCATGACACCCTGGATATAACCAGGTCTCTGGGCAGCATGCACTGTGAGAGATTGGAAAGACAAAGACATGGACACAAAAAGCAAGGTAAGGGGTGTGGGGAAGTCAGGAGATCACCAGAATTCCTGTGAGCCAGGTGGTAGTGACTGAAATCTAGCACCCAGTTTTTATTCTCTTTTTCATGCTACAGATTATAATGATTTTACGTGAAAAGCTCGTGGGTTACAATGTGTAGAAGCTTCAAGTCTCCCCTAAAAGTCACAAGATGCCTTAGCTAATTAATCTTTTCGCTATAGAAGCAGGAACACATAGCTTGTTACTAAGCACAGCCATGCCTTAAGGTATGTCTAGATAGTATCTCTGAACTCAGCGGCTGTGTCTTATTTGATTGAGGAACAAAGCTCCCCATTAACTGAGGCATTCTGAGAAAGGGCATGGAAGGAGCTCAACCTGGTGTTTTTAAGAATTGGAGCCTGGTGTCCCTTCTCCTGGCTGACATTTTGCAATCTTCCTCTACATCCATGGGTGGCTTTCATGTCAAGCCGCTCCATGGCTTTTTAGGCATGAAACACCTCAGGCTTTAAGGTGGGATCTGCTTTGCTGTATTCCTAGGTCCCTGGAATGTCCCCTAACTAGGCAGTTAACTTCTGCCCTTATCTCCGGCTCCTGCTCAGGCAGCATTCCTTCACCGTCTCCTCTCATGGCCTAAGAAATGGGGTCCCCTAAGCCCTGATGGTCTTATCCCCATCAGGTTATCACAATTCCCTTCCATGAATCTTTAAGAGTTTTTTTTTTTTTTTTTTTACCAGAGATCTCCCAGGGCTCTGGGGAGAATATTAATTCAGCATAGAGATCCTTCCCTTGCTACAGCACCCCTCATCCTCTCCTTATGGCCAGACTGGAGCTTCCAAGGACATTCAGGTCGACAAGGACTGTGAGCATCATGAGCATTTAAAGAATCCCTCTAATAAGGTCTTACATTTGCTCTTCCACACAACTTCCTAATTTGGTGACTACATGTGCATCACCTCTCTGATATCCTGAAGTTTAGACAAACTGGACAGCCCCTGGGCAGATTGCAGAGACCTGAAATATCAGTACTTTCCTTCTAGAAAGCAAAAGAATGGTTCTACTTTCCCCAATCCATGGGTTGATACATGTGCCAAAGAAGCCAGGTGAAGAAGTGGTGTGATTTTAAATAGCTAAGATTGACCCTGGGCAAAATGTTCTTTGGCTTTTTCCCTCCCCCATAAGCATCCTTTTACTCCCCTGGTGCTTTTCTCCTTTCCCAGGCCCCTCTACCAATGATCCATTCTGGCTCTCAGATGGCTACAACTGATTAGGTGTAACTGATAGACTAAAGGTGCCACCCTTTCCAAGGTTATCTATAATGCAAAAGGAGATCCTTAAAGGAGGGAGGTAGGGAATACCTCAGCAAACCATTTCTGGAAGATTGCCAGTCCTGGTTGTAAGCAAGCCTCACTTTCCTTCCTGAAAATGTTACAGAAAGAATAAAGTCTTCCTCTAGTCTTCACCATCATTCACATTGTCTCCTTTAGCCCTTTTTTCTATCTTGGTCTTGCTTCTTGTCATGAACCGTCTTTAGAGAGCCAAATTAGAACAGGGCAGGCAGAGGCAGGAATATGCCCAAATTTGGCAGGACTTGGTCAGGAATAGTTGAAAGCCTTGATGTGTGCAAAGACCATTGGGTCAATCTAGATCTTAACCCAAGATACTCACTGTAGTTTAGACTCATTATATGATGATTCAAACATTTATTATATTTATATTATTTTCTATGTACTCTGCTAGAAACTAGAAATACAGAACAGACAAAAAGACATTTCCCTGTATAGAGGCTCAGGTTAGTAGAGAACAGTCATGTACGCAGTTAACTGTTAATATAAGATAGTATGTATCATCAATGATGAGTGAGAAGGGTGAGAGGAAGCACCAAGGAGAGATGATGAGTGATGACAACTCTGCAGTCTTTTGGAGGCTACAATTATCACATTACTTCTCCCTTCAGGCTCCAGTGATTTCAGTAAATACCCCATATTGTCGCCACAATCACCATGATCAACAGCTTTTGGATACTCACAGTTTGGGCACAGCTTCTCCTGGAAATTTCTTACTTCTACTACCTTTAAGAAGTTGTCTAGATGTCCACGAAAGATGGTGGCACTAGTATTAATTCATTCATAAACACTACCCTCTCCCCGAAATAAACAAAAATGAACAAAAAATAGTGAATTCATAGAAGGAAATTTCATCAAGATTGAAACCAGAGAGTAGCCTTAGGCTTATAGCTTGAACTTTGAGAAATATGTGCCTATTCACCATCCTCAACATGGGGAAACCTTGCAGTAGGAAAAATAATTAACACATCTATAGTACTGCCCATGCAAGGATCAGCTGTGGCTGACAGGCCAAAGACAGGCAACATGGCTTTTCCTGCCTTTATTTTTTTCCTTCCAACCTGCCTAGCTTCCTAATTGGAGGAAGGATGTATGGCAAAGGTATATGGAGAATGTGGTTTAGCTAGACTGGAAAAGTGCTATCTTTATCTCAGGGATAGAGGGATGTCTGGTTTTGACTCCTGGCCAAAACCAGGAGTGAGATTTAGGATGTGTTGTCTAAAATCTGAATCTACTCTATGGATCAACAGGGTGAGCTTCTTTAATGATGGTTTTCTACTGGCCTAACATATTAAGTAAGCCTCGCTGATTACATGGCCAGAGAGGCATAAAAACTCTGCTGGGAAATTTTACTTTGAGCTTTCCCAAACTCAAGATTCCTTATAAGATCTTGGTGTAAACTGGTGACAATGAAGACAGTGCGGTCTGTGTGTATGCAAATAAGGACACTGGGGAGCTCCTGTATGAAATGTCTGTTGAATCCCCAATGTCTGCACTCTCTTTTTCTTGTCTGCACTTTCTTTTTTTTGTTTTCTTTGTCTTTAAATAAAAGTCTAATGTGAGAATGCTCTGTGGAGTCTGGTGAGTCCTTTCCAGTATACAAACTTGTGAAATCTTGTCAGGGTAGAATATTTACATAAATCCCCCCCCTCTATATATACACACATATATTAATATATATAATTATATATATAAATGTATAAAATATTAAATCTAAAATATTTTATATAGTATATTAAATAATAAATATAAACACATAAAATATTATGTCATATTTATAAGTATATAAAAAATTCTAATAGCCAATCTCACAGCTTTAGAGAAAACCGATGTGCTGTTTTTAAGGCACTTTACTTAACCTGACTTCTCACCAAAGCAGGGGACTTAATCTAAAACAAGGGAACAAACTAAAATGCAAATGATAACCCCCTCCTCATAAGCAGGAGATGGTTTTACCCCTATCTGTGTGGAACTGGCCTTCACAGCAGGAGTTTCAAGCAATGTAACGGAAAAACACATACCCTTATTGCAATTTTCTATGGTTCCTGCTTCTCTTCAAGAAGCTCCTTGAAGCAGCTTCTAGCCCTTTAGCATGAAGATCAAAGATGGCATTCAAACAGTGGCTAGGTTAAGAAGGATTGGTTAAGGGAGATTCTACCTATGCTGCTTTGTGGCACACATTGAGCCCAAATGGAAAGTTAAACTCTTAGGAGATATACAGATGAGTATACAGAAACTTTAAAGAAAAGATTTATACAGAAGGCATTCAAGTACTCAGGCTTACAAAATAACTTATCTACAAAGAAAAAAATACACACACATACACACTTCTAATACAGCAGGGAAACCTTTAACTTCTTGGCAACACTAAATGACACAAAAAAGATAGATTTCTGATTGGAAAAAAGTGTGACTCAAGAAATATTTTCCAGACAAGCTGTTATTTATATTAAATGGCTATAGAAAGTAATAAAAAATGCAGAACCTCTTTGAGCAGTAAAATGATTATACAAAATTTAGGATGAGTAAATATTAGATGCTAAAAATATGTAAAATATATTTAAAAAATACCAAACCTCAGGAAGTATATCGGCCAAAGCTCTTTCAAAAAGGAAAAATCTGTTTTAAGACAGCCTCTAATAGAGAGATAAATTAGCATTAAAAAGTTATAAATGAGGAACTGATGTCATGAACAAATTAATTTTAATGAGTTGTGTTAAATGAGATTACAAACTAAAAGGCAAACTATTAATAATTGAAAGAAAAAATGTACAATAAAAAATTTTTAAAAATTTCAAATTTCACCAAATCTATGACAGCATCAATTCTAAGAGACATCACTATTTTATATCTCACTAAGAAAGTACACCGTCAATTAAATACAATACCTTTTTATCTCTTAGAATTTTTATTTTATATTTGCTTGAAGAGCTTTTAAAGACTCATTTATTCCTTATTAAAAAGGGAAACAATGAGCAAAATAAATTATTTAAGCAATCCCTAAACAACTTCCCATTTTGAGCCAGAATCTTTTGAATCACTTTCGATGCAAAGCTGGAGCTGTTTGAGGATTTCCACACAGAACAGTTCTCTGCACCACTGAGAGAAATGATGATGATACATAATTTCTTAAGGGAGTATCTCTGCTGTCTACAGGATTTTCTTCTGAGCTATTAATAATACCTATTCTGTAAAATTTGAGACTGACATGTTCTTGATCTTACCAGGAGGTATCAGTGGAAGATTTTCAGACAACATGCAGGACTCATATTCTTTCCTCAAACGATCCTTAAGTGCTTTGTTCACTAAAATGTCAAGAAATTGTATTTATCCAATCATGCCAAATACCTGGTCACATAGGCAAGACAACTTCATCACTACTACCATGAGGCTGCAGCTATTTTAATATGCCATTGTTTAAAACATCCCAATTTCAGAGGTGGTAACACACAAAAAATATGAGTCTTCAGGTAGATGCAATACAGTTTTTATTAGACCTGGATAAGATTCCCAGAGCTTATTAAGAAAAACTAGGAGTTGGGAGGAAATATATCCTAAGCTCCTCATCTTTTAGTAAAAGGAGTCAATTACTACTTTTTAATTTTTGAAGTTGGTAAAATTATAAATAAAGTTCTAAGTTTGCTTTTAAATGTAAAGGTAATCAATGGTAATAAAACAGACTAGAAGTATAAGTAGAATACATTTCAAATTCTATAAAAAGTTTTTAGACTGGTTCAAAATATCAAACCCAGACTTTCTCAAAAAACTTTCTCAAAAAACTTACTAGATACTAAAGAACAGGCCGAACTACACCTAATAATTTAATTAAATATGAAAATAACAATACTTAATATAACATTAATATTGATGGCATCAATATCATCAACATTAACATATTAACATTAATAATATTATTGTCACATATTTGTATCAAATATTGTAAAATATACAAACATTATTCATAACAATATTAGACAAGTAAAATTTAATATTAAACAACATTAAATAAGAAAAAGTAGTAACTCTTTAATGATTAAGGGCACATATAAATCAGTTAAAATAAAACTGGCATAAGGCTTTCTGTACCATGAAACACAAGAATGAATAATACAAAATATTATCAGAAGTGAAATATAAGGAGAGGGTGACAAAAACCCTGTAATAAATTTTGTGCTAAGAAAATAGAGAACATACCTTCTGTTTAAATGCTCACGAAACATGCATAAAAATTGTCATATAGGAAATATCCATAAATTTCAAAAAACAGAAAGAGTACAGATTCCATTTTCTAACCAAATGTATGAAAACTAGGAATTAACAAAAGTATGAAAACCTCAATCATACTACCCTTGACTCAAAATAGGTTAGAAAATGATAATACTATATTTCAAAGTCTTTTATAACTATTATGTACCCATAATAATAAAAAATAAAAAAATTAAAATATATATTAAAAAAAACAAAGTCTTTGGGATTGGCCTAAGGTACACATATGTCAAAAAAATGTTCCTACTAGCTATAAACATATTCATTAATAAACTAGAAAGAAAATAAGTGTATTTTGACTAGATATGACAAAAAAGAACATAAACCCTACCAAAACAGAATGTAAAATAAACTTTATTAAAGTAAAAATTAATTAAATGAGAAGATTCTGGGAAGATGACAGAGTAGGAAGCTCCAGAAATCTGACTCCCCTCCTAGACAACAATACTATACTGGCAGAATCTGTCTGATATAAGTATTTTGGAACTCTGGAGATTATTGACAGTATTGTAGGAAATTAGGGGGAAAAAGCTTTGAGACATATAGAAAAAGATAGTAAAATCACAAAAGTCTGTCCTTACCAGTAATTACTTTAAATGTTAGTGGATTAAACTCTCTGATCAACCAACATAGGCAGAATATATTTTAAAAAACCATGGTCAAAGTATATGCATTCTTGTGTGAGACTCACTTTAGTTCCAAAGACATAAATAGGCTGAAAGAATGGAAAGGATATTCCATACAAATAATAATCAAAAGAGAGCAGGGATGGCTATACTATACTAATATCAGGAAATATAGACTTTAAATCAAAAAAGTTAGGAGAGGCAAAGAAGGACATTATATATAAATATTAACAAATTGTTCAGTATGGCAAGAAGATATTATAATTATAAACATTTATGTACCTAGTAACTGACCATCAAAATATATCAAGCAAAAATGGACAGAATCAAAGGGAGAAATAGAAAGATCTACAATAACAGAGACTTAACACCCCATACTCAAAAATGTATAGAACAACTAGACAGAAGATAAGTAAAGAAATAGAGGGCTTGAACAGTAGAATAAATTAACTAGATTTAACAGATATATATATAGAACACTCTACATAACAACAACAGAATACACATTCCTCTGAAATGCACATAGGATATTTTCCAGAATAAACCATATGTAGACCACAATTTACTTCTCAAAGATTAAAAAAAAAAACAAAACAAAAAAACCAGATATCATACGAAGTATCTTCTCTGCCATAATAGGATGAAGTTGGAAATAAGAATAAAAGGAAAACTGGATAATTCACAAATTTGTGGAAATTAAACAATATACTCTTAAACAACTAATGGATCAAAGAAGAAATAACAAGGGAAATTAGAAAATATTTAGAAACAAATGAAAATGAAAATATATACCAAACTTATGGGATACAGTGAAAGCAGTGATAAGGAGAAATTTTATATCTATAGACATATTCAAAAACAAGAGAGATTTGAAATCAACAACCTAACTTTACAACTTAAGGAATTAGAAAAAGAAGAACAAAATAAACCAATACTGGCAGAAAGAAGGAAATAGTAAAGAGTTGAACAGAGATAAATGAAATAGATAATAGACAAATATAGAAAAACAACAAAATCAAAAGTTGATTCTTTGAAAGATCAACAAAATTGACAAACTTTTAAGTAGATGGACTAAGAAAAAAAAGAGAGAAGCCTCAAATTACTAAAATCACAAATGAAAGTGAGGCCATTATTACTGATTCTACAGAATTTAAAATTATAAGAGAGTACTATGAGTAATTGTACACCAACAAATTGGATAACCTAGATGAAATGGACAAATACCTAGAAACACAAAACCTACCAAAACTAAGTCACAAATAAATAGAAAATCTGAGTAGAATTAAAACTAGTAAGGAGATTGAATCAGTAATCAAAAACCTCCCAACAAAGAAAAGCCCTGGACTGGCATGTCTTCACTGGTAAGTTCTACAAACATTTGAAGAACGAATACCAATTCTTCTCAAACTTTTCCAAAAATTGAAGGGGGGTGGGTACACTCTGTAACTAATTCTATGAGGCCAGCATGACCCTGATATCAAAGTCAGACAAAGACACCATAAGAAAAGAAAACAACAGATCACTATATTATATGAACATTGACATAAAAATCCTCAACATCTACTGAAAGAGAGTGTAGATAAACTCAGAACATGCTTGAGACCTGGTTGATCAGAGCACTGGCTTCATGGGCATTGAAAGGAAGGGGCTTCATGGTACAGAGGATCAAAGGTGCCAACCTGGGAAGGTAGAATTGCTGGGTAGAAGAATGAGATCTGGACAAAGATAGCATCCTCTGGAGACTTGTGATGAAAGAAAGAATGAAGTAACTGGTATAAATTAGAGATCCTGCTAGAACAAAATAGAATCTTAGAAGACATACCATGCCTATGCCCCCAAACATTTACTTCTATTAGAGTAATTGCAAACACACACACAAAGTCGTTAACAAAATACTAGCAAACTGAGTTCAGTAGCATATTAAAAGATTATACTCTTTGTCCAAGTGGGATGTGTTACTGGAATACAAGGGATCATTCACTATACAAAAATTGATCAATCAATGCAATATGTCACATTTATAGAATCACATGATCATCTCAATTCATACAGAAAAAGCATTTACCACCCTTTCATGATAAAAACACTCAAAAAGGTAGACAAAAACTACCTCAATATGATAAAATCCATATATGAAAAACCCACAGAAAAACTTCATATTCAATGGTGAAAGACTGAAAGCTTTTTCTCTGAGATCAAGAAGAAGGCAAGGATGCCCACTTTCGCCATTTCAATTCAAAACAGTAATGGAAGTCCTAGCTAGAGCAATCAGTCAAGAAAAAGAAAAAAAAAGCATCCAAATTGAAAAGAAAGAAGTAAAATTACCTCTGTTTGCAGATGATATGATCTTATATTTAGAAAACACTAAAGATTACACAAAACCCATTAGAACTAATAAATTACTTCAGCAAAGTAGTAGGATACAAAGTCAACACACAAAATTCAGTTGCATTTCAATACATTCTATTAACAATGAACAATCCAAAAAACAAAGAAAACAATTTTTAATTTACAAAACAGCAAAAAGAATAAAATACTTAAGAATTAACTGAGGTAAAACTCTTTCATTCTTGTACAATGAAAACTATAAAACATTTCTGAAAGAAATTAAAGATATAAATAAATGGAAAGATATCCCATGTACATGAATTAGAATACTTAACCTTATTAAGAGGTCAATGCTACCCAAATGATCTACAGATTTCATGTAATCCCTATCAAAGTCTCAACGATGTTTTTTACAAAATTAGAAAAATCCATCCTAACATTCACATGGAATCTCAAGGGACTCTGAATAGCCAAAACAATTCTGACAAAGAACAAAGCTGAGGACTTAATACTTCTAGATTTCAAAGTTTACTACAAAGTGACCATAATCAAAATAGTGCAGTACTTACATAAAGATAGACATTTAGACTAAGGGAATAGAATCAAAAGTCTAGAAATAAACCCTGACTTACATAGTCAAATGATTTTTGACAAGGGTGTCAAGACCATTCAATGGGTTACTAACAGTCTTTTCAACAAATGGTGCTGAGAAAACTGGACATCCACATGGAAAAGAATGAAGTTGGACCCTTACCTAACACCATGCACAAAAATTCATTTGAAAATACATCCAAGACCTAAAGGTAAGATCTAAAACTATAAAACTCAAAAGAAAATATAAGGCAAAATTTTAATGACATTAGATTTGGCAATGATTTCTTGGATATGACACCAAGGCACAGGAAACAAAAGAAAAAAATAGTTTGGAATTAGTGAAAATTAAAAAAATTTCTACATTACAACACAGATGAACCTTGAAGACAGTGAAATAAGCCAATCACAAAAAGACAAATACTGTATGATTCCATTTATATCAGGTACTTAGAATAGTAAAAATCATAGAGACAGGAAGTAAAATGGTGGTTGCCACAGGCGGGGGAGAGGGAGGATTGGGGAGTTACTGTTTAATGGGTACAGAGTTTGTTTTGTAAGATGAAGAGTTCTGGAGATGGATGGTGGTGATAGTTGCACAACAATGCTAATGTGCTTAATAACCACTGAATTGTACCACTTACAAATGGTTAAGATAGGAAATTTTATCCTATATGCATTTTACCATAAAAAATGGGGAATAAAAATACAGAAAAACAGTAGTGGGTCATGGTGGCTCACACCTGTAATCCTAGCACTCTGGGAGGCCGAGGTGGGAAGATCACTTGAGCTCAGGAGTTCGAAAGTAGCTTGAGCAAAAGCAAGACCCTATCTCTACAAAAAAATAGAAAAATTAGTGGGACATAGTGGCGCATGCTTGTAGTCCTAGCTACTCAGGAGGCTGGGGCAGAAGCATCATTCGAGCCCAGGAGTTTCAGGTTGCAGTGAGATGATGATGCCACTGCACTCTAGCTGGGGCAACAAGAGTGAGACAGTCTCAAAAACAAAAAAAACAAAAAAAAAAAAAAAAAAGGAAAAACCATTCAGATATAAAATTAACGGGAAAGAAAATAGAACTACAGAACGACAGCAACAGAAGAAATTCAAATTATCAGAATGATTCATAAATTCCTATGCAAATAATTTGAAAATCTGGAGGCATGGCTGATTTTTAAGCAAAATATAAATGATCAAGAATGAACCAAGAAAACAAAGACAGAAAATGTTGTGAGGGGACGACTAAAAGGCACCCTAAACATGCCAAGCGTAGGTAGTTTTACTGTTATTTCAAAACTTTAGGGAACACATAAAGCTGGTATTTTAAAAATCTTTCCAATGCTAATGGAAATTAATGCTAATGGAAATTAGCAGTTTGATCCATGCCACATCCATATGGGATTATAGGAACATGGGTTGATAAATCCCCAGCAGGATTAAATGCATTACTAGCATATCAGCAAGTTTTAGCTATCTTGGCAGGCATATGGTGGTACTTGAACTAAAACAGCACATGAGGGCAGAAGTGCTGCAGGGCTACTGAGGTCTCTTGTGATTCTATCTGAGCAAAACATCAATTTCCCATTAAATTCGTGTTTGAATTTAAAATTTAGTTTTTACAGCTTTGTATTTTAATTTATAAATTTATTTTGTTTTTTGTATAAAAGGTGTAATCAAAGAAGTCTATACTTCATATTATATTTGTATATATTTACATAACAGTAAAGTAGGGAAAAGGTCCATGCTGAGATTTGTGAAAATTTTTTTCCTTTAAAGAGAAATTTCAGAAATTCTGCTCTAGGTTTTAGGGAGAGAAAATCACTCTCTTTCTGTTGAGTTAGACTTTCTCTACCTCTTCTGCCCACTGGAATGGTAGAAGTTGATGGGGAAAATGAGGGCACGGGTAAAGAAGGAATCAAGGGTACAGACTGCATTTCATCAAGCCTGTTGGGCTAATACAGAAGAGCAAAAGGATTCCCTGCAACTTCACAAATTTCAGTCCAGCTCACAAGCAACAGGACTTTCACGTGGGGATTCAGAGGCAAAAAAAGACTTAGAGTTATAAATACAGTAATTCTTCCCTGAGTGTCACTTCTGCAGGTGGTTTTTGAAAACCTATGGAAGCAGAATGCAGTTGGCCAAGGATCTGGGATCCTGGGTTTAAGCCACCTTTCCCTCTATAATAAACAGCCATGTTTCTGCTTTCCTTCAGGATTAGGTGCATTCCTGAACTAGAAAAATGACATAGCTATACCAGATCATTCACTGCAGGACACACTTGTGGTCCAAGCAAAGTCTATTTAGAAACTATGCAGAAATAGTGAATAGAGTCAGTGCATGAGCTGTAGATCAGAACTGCCTAGAAGAGAATCTAAATATAGGAACGTAGAAATCACTTAGTCCAACTTCTATACCAATGAAGAAATCTCTTCTAAAACATCCTGATGATACAATCTCTCCCTAAAAACAGTGATAGAGAATGTGCTACTATTCTCCACTATCCTTCATGAAGGCCTTTTCTACTGTTGAAAAGCATCATTCACTGGGAGCCTTCTTTATGACGAAAGAATAACCATCATCCTATCACTCTGATTGTAACTGGTTCTCCAGAGTAGGAAAAGCATCTTATTTTTCCACATGACAATTATTCTTTTCACTAGGTTATATAATTCCTTAATTGCAAGAGCACCTAAGGTAAGGTTTCTATACCTATCTACTTCAGATTATCCTCTTTCTTAAAACTCTGGTGCCCAGGAAGTACTCCAATGCAACTACATTAGAATTTCACATTTTAAGTCCAGCTCTCTCTCTCTCCCATTAGGTGGTAATTTAACACAAGTAAAATTTACTTTGGGCAAAAAAAGCTTTCTGAAGAAGACAGTAAAGTCATTAAAAATAAGAAAATCAATCTTTGTTCACTACAGAAATCTATTATTTAATATATTCTGTAGGTGATACCTTTGTAAGAATATTTTTGTAGTTTTTAACTGTTTTGTAAAGATAAAAATGTTCTGTATGCTATATTTCCTAAGAGTGAGGTCCTCCTATACCTTATTTTCCTTTCCTTTAAAATGAATTGCCATAATAGATGTAATCTTCCTGTTTCACATAACTGATGGGAATGCCTGTGATAAGGTGAACAGTTCTGCTATTCTTAGAAGTCAAGATCTACTCAAAAAGAAAGTTTTAAAAGTTATTTGGGTTTTTGCTTCACTCTATTTTTAAACATTAAAAGTATTCTACATCCCATCTCATATGACAGAGTGGCAACACGAAATGTAATTTTAATAATTGTTTTAATTACAAATTTCCACCAACTCTCGCCAATCATTTTTCTGTATTTCACAAATGTATTATGTTAACAGCATTATCTTATATTCATCTGCATGAAAATTAGGAGAAAGAAGAGAAGAAATGTATAAACTATGTGAGAACAATAACTTAAAGCTCACATTTACAGTATGGTAGTCTATAAACATACAGGCCTATCAGCTAAAGCCTACTTTTCTATCACTATCCAGCTACATGACCTTGGGCAAGTCACTTCTGTTTTCTCGTGTTTTAATTATCTATTGCCTGACTTCCATACCTAAGAGTCAATCAGTTTCATGCAAAAATACCTTGAAAAATACTATATACTTATAAGTGTGAAACAGTACTACTGTAAAGTGCTTTATTTATTACTAATCTTCCTACTTTTAGAGTAATACCATTCATATTTCAGTAAAAGTCAACATTTGTTTGCAAAGTGATCCTTTTAAAATCTCTTAGGAATTAGCCTATGGACAATCTGGTATGATTCTGAAGCTAGTGTCTCAACTTTTAGGAACAAGATGTGATATAGACACATAAAGACACATAATAGGCACGGGCTTTAATTAATACTAAAATAAAATGCCTTCTTATTAATTCTCCATAATGTAGTCATTCAAGAGTAATGTCAAGATTTTGTGATATGCAAACTGAGAAGGAAAAAAAACCCCACCATGGATTATTTAAGTGATTTAAAATATAATTGGTAGCTGTGGTGACTGGTAACCAACTTTCACCTAACTTGAAGCTTATTAGTACAAGATAATTACAAAAGATAATTACTAAAAATCAAATTTCCCATGAATTCCTAAAAATTAAAATTCTAAAAATTGCTTCTTTGGCAAAACATTTAGCATAGATTATGTTATCCTAAATCTATGCTACAGCCAGATATTTAGGCCCTTAAACAAAAATTTTTATAAAGAATCCCACTGCTTTTAATTTGCAAAATGACTATTTCTACAGCCTCAAAGTTCAAGGGACAATTCTAGATATTTATAATAAAAAAAAAAAAAAAGGGAAGACTTTGGCATGCAGACTATAATTACATAATTACAAATATCTGGTAAACTCTATTTGTATATTTATAAGGTGTAGCTAATATGATTATTACAAGTTTTTGGAAAATCTGGAGGGCAAAGAAAATAATCTACAAATTTATCTTGTTGATTTATCAAGTCCTGAGCCATTAATGTAGTCTTTATACTAATCTTCCTGTATCAGTTCTTAGAATTGTTTAGTTCTTTGGGTATACCCTAAGCCTTGGATGGAGTTGTTTAGGGAATGATTAGATACATGCAGAGTATTATGTTTTAGAAACATTCCTGACTTATCAAAGTGAAAAGATAAATATTACAAATGCTGAAAATGTGAAAATGAGGTTTGTGAGAGCTGCCAACTATGTGGGTACCAACTAGAAAGTATCTTCATCTGACTCGTCACTCTTGGGTTTGGTAAGTCTTTCCAGTTCTTCTCCATCCTAAAAGGAAACACATGAAATCAGTAATTAAAACATAACTAAAAATGTAGCATTTTTAATGATTATAAGGGGAAACCTTACTAACAAATCATAGGTCTTCTTTCATTACACTGTCGATATAATCTGGTCAAATTAAATTAAATAAATACTTAAGTCCTTGTAAGTTAATTTTAGAAGTATATTGAGATGAAAAAGTGAAATGCACTTAATACTTGAACTTTAAAGTTAGTAACATGAGCATAGTAAGGAGCACCATCTGCTGGTCTTGAGGGGAATCAATTAAAGGTTGGAGAAACAGTTACAATCTAGGCCTTGTTACCTAAATTGATTTTCATTTACTTAAAAATTAGGACAAACAGCATTATCAGCCCACTGGAAAAAAATACAGACTTTCTGAATGTATATGCTTGTGGAGATCAGGGCATTTGGGACTCAAGTTTCTAATTTTTTTATGTTAAGTACTGTTGTATCACTGCTCCAGAAGTATTACACCTAGGGAAGCTCTGCCATGAACTCTTAATAAACAATAGATTAACTTTCCCAAACAGTGAAATGTCCATTGTGAAATAGTGAAATACTTCACATTTTGTGTGTTCATGAAAAAATTGTAAATCTAAAGTTAGATGTCTATTTCATTTATTTAAACATATATTTAACTCCTTAATTTAATTTCTAAAAGATCATTAATTAATTAATTTGTTAATAACATGACTGATAGACTCTTCCAAAACAACTATAAGCAACTGGAAGATATTCAGAATAACTGCATAAGCACTCTTCTAGAAAATATTTTACTCCTACTTACAGAGATCCTTTTGAAAACTATCTTTTTAGTGAAATAAACCCTGCACTTCTGGCACACTGTGGTTTAAGAATAACTACAGGTAAGACTGAGGAGATAGGCTTTCTATTTAACAAGACTTACTAATGTAAAAGATCTTCTTTCATGAATGAGCTTATTTTCCCAACTATGGTAGAGCAGAAAGAGCAAGGGGCTAGGAGTCAGACCTCATGGGTTTGTACTTATTACCTACAAACCATTTAGTCTGTTTCTTTGCTTGTAAAACTAGGGAGACTGGACAAGATAACCTATGAGGCATCTTTTAGGTAATTCTGTAATATTCTATGACACAATTAAGGCATAAGGTTCTTGATGCTGGGATTTATGCTTTTTCTCTATCCCTGACAGCATTTACCAGGAGCCCTTGCAAACATTAGGAGTCTGATGAATATTTGTTGATTGGTTTTTAAAAGTCACAGAAATCCAATATATTATTTGATAAATCAGTACTGATATTTTTTTCCTTTAATAACTATGCTTTGAATTTGGGAGGAACAAGTAAAAAACAGTATCCTCACAAACTTACCCCACTGGAACGCTCCCAAAGAATGCCACTTAGATCTCTCATCCTTTCTTGCCTAGGTGCATATTCCAGACGTTGAGGCTTGCTGGCATTATAAATAAATATAGAGAGGAGGACTGATGGAGCTTCCAAGAAAAATTCCAGGGAGGGCCTGAAGTCAAAGACCAGGACAGACACTGTTGTGATGATAACAGTGGTGATCTGGGCCATCAAGACATGGAACATGTTATCCAGGAACTTCAGAATGAAAGCTACTGAAAGGCCCTGGAATGCAGTTATAAAAATAAGGGCTACTGAAAATGCATTGTGGCCATAAAAAAATCCACAGTTCTTAATCTGATCACGGTTACTCCTCTGAAGGCCCAGGGTCAGCCCATTAAAAAGAATGCCAAAGAAATAGAGTTTGCTGTTCTGTATGAAGATGCTTTCAGTGAGCTGGTTCCCTTCTTTCAATATCTTTTCATTATAGATATTGGCCATTGAAGAAATAAAACACTGGACTATAATAAGAACATGGCCCAAGCCAAGGCGAATATGACTGAAAACCCTGGCTGTGGTGTTCCACTTAGCTTCAGGAAAAGTCCACTCCTTTGCCGTACAATTGTCTTTTCTGGGACACTCATTTCTGAAAAGAAGGCAGGAATTGGATGGGCTGAAGAAGGCATCATGATGAAATCCATGTCCTACCAGGTTATGTTGTGAAGTTTTAGTCCCAGCAGTCAAGGACACAATAGACAAAAATAGAATCAGGAGGCTAGCCCATTGTATCCAGTTTAGATGCCGCCTGTTCAAAGATGAAAAACAAGATTTTACTACTGTTCCCCCCACCCCCATATCAAGCATTTCTACAGAAAATTCTAGACAGACACTTGAGTACTTAGTTGGATAAATGTACCCAGTTTTTGCTAGTATTTCCTACAATTCATGTTCAAAGGAAACCTGTTGGTGCCTCTGCTTCTCAAACTTAATGTTTTTTATACACTTTTTAATTCCTGTCCCTTAAGGCCATTCAGTCATTTCTCCTCTTTGTAGGTTTCTTTTCAACCTATAGGTTTAATTAAACCTCCTTTCTACCTCTAGAGCTGATCTCAGACCTTTGGCACAGTAACTTTTCTTTTACTGTAAATTATATTAAAGATTCTCAGCCTAGTTTTCCAAAACCAGAAAGTATGTAGATGAGCTTCAGAAATCTTCTATATAGGTGAATCTCACCCTATGCAAGAGATCATTCAAAGCTTTGTCAAATCTTCTAAGGTGTTCATAACCCAAAGAAGATTTAAGGAGAAGGCTAGCTCCTGGATCCATGGCCTAAAAATAAGGCTTTTTACAGCAAACTACTGGCTAATAAGGCAAGGAAAAGATGCTATTTTATGTAGTATTTCAGCTTACAAAGTTTTATTTATTTTGCTGAACAACAAACTTATGAGATATAAAAGACATGTATTATTATTATTCCATTTTGCTGATTCATTCAGTTTAACAGATATTTAGTAAGCAGCTACTATGTGCCAGGCAACCTGGGGAGAAAAAGAAGACTTGATCTCCATGCTTAAGGAATTTACACTCTAATAGTGAGACAGCTATTAAAACTAAATGATGTGAATATATTGTGTGACAAGTGACTTATGGAACAACTGGTATATACTGAGGAAGAAATACTTGGATTTGTATAATGAATGAGTTAGGTATTGCTTCAAAGAGAAAATGACATTTGCACTAACAGATAAAAAATAAATTGAAGTTTGCCACATGAAAAATTAATCAGTGACATATCCAGGCAGAGGGAAAAGTCTATGCAAAGGCCACAAGAATACCCAATGCTGACATAGAGGAATATCTGACTTAGGTTGGAGTAGTCAGTAGAGGGGACAAAATTTTGATGTTCATCATTCAGGTGAAGAAGAAGGACACCCAAGAAAAGAGAATAACATATGGAAAAGCAAAAGTATAAAGCAACAATGAGAACCAGAAGTTGTAAGACTCTTGGTAGCACTGGAGCATTTACTGAGCACCTACTGTGGGTCAGACCTTTCTATTTTAAGGGAAGAAAGAGTTCTGAAAGGCTGATTTCCCTAAGGTCATATATTTATGAAAGAGTAAGGAAGGGATCTGATACATGGTTTTGTGTGTCTTCCTTCTGGATCAACATACCTCTTAAGTGTATTCTGAGCTCCCATGATGCATATATAGAAAGATGTGTCTGATTTCACCAATGCTACTACAGAGCTTCATATTCTGAGACTGCTGGATGCAGACAACCTAGATAGCAGCATACTTGTGCACACTACCACATATTTTCTCATGTATAGCACAATTTTCAAATAACTTTCAACTAAGATCTAGAACTTAGTGATGAGGTTAGCATAGCCCTATGCCATGAGGTAAGAAACTGTGAACTAGTCACTTAAATTTTTGAAAGTGCAGCTGGTACACATTATGTAGTAGAAAGCAAATAGAACAGAAATGAAAGATAGAGATGAAAAATGGGTGTCCATTTTACTAAAATCATTATATAATCAATTATTGTAAATCACACACAAATGAAGCAATGACATGATCTACAGTTCCTTTAGAAGTTTCCAATTCTGAACAGCTATAAATTTTCCACTCACATTGAGAAAAAAGAATCAAAGAAAATAAACCTTTAAACAAGCCAAAAAGCACCTACTGCAAACAATTACTCTTTCAAGGTAACGTTCTTGGGAAGGCAAAATTTATTAAGGATTACTCTAAAAATTAAAAATGGTAGATTTTTAGCAAAGAAAATAAAGCTTAAATTACTCTGTAACATCAGCTGATGATGTGTACTTTTACAAATGATGACTGATTCTGCAAGGCAGAGTCTATTCTTCAGTTTAATTGATGCAACACAATAGAAGCTCACTTCACTGATTGCTCCACTGACCCAGTGAAACACAGTGATGGATGCTCAGAGCTGAATGCTTGTGGCTAGCAGGCCACTGCTCTTCCTGAGGGCTTCTGCTCCCAAGTGAATTGTTTGCTTACAGTCTCTGCTCCTAAGTGTATTTTTGCCAGGTGACCTCACTGTTGTCTTTGTATATATAAAACAATTACATAAATGATAAATTGTGAGTAAAAGAAAAGGATTGCTGTTTTTATGAAAACTAAGTTGAATACTGGGAAGACAGTTGAAGGCAAATCACTCAGAAGATAAAAAGCTGCCTTTAAATTACATGTAGGTGAGCTAATTGTAAAAGATTAGGAATGAATAACTGAAATCTAGAAGAGGTCTAGCCTAAAAATTTTTTCACAACTTGATGCATTTTAGGGTAAACGAAACAAGAAATCCTTTACCCTACAGTGACTGTACAGTGACTGTAGTGTCACATAGGAAAGAAGCCAAAGAACTCCAATCAGTAAGTCCCATACGTACCCAAAGTAAAGGTCTTATTTCAGCATCAAAAGAATGATGAATGTATAAAATTATATATTTTAACTTAAAGTAAACTGTTTAGATATTATATATACATATATATTATGATTTCCCACTGCAAGTTTTCCTAGTAACAATTAGGTTCAAATAGTTAGGTAAGAGCACTTCTATCATAGTTCTACCATATTTGCAGTAGTAAACCATGGCAGAACATGAAAATAATTAAGTGGAAATACATTGTTTTCTCAAGAAACTATAAAAAACACATTTCTTAGTAGCAGAGAGTGACCAGAAGCAGATTTATAATGAGAGATCATAAAGATTTATCAAGTGAATGATTGATTTTGGAGACATGCTTATATTACTGAGTGGTACTTTTCTTTATTCTTCTGCTGGTTTTGACAGTAACTAAACTTTACCATAACTTCCAGGACATCTATCATGTATGTTTCAAAATGTGTTTAATGATTTTTTTCCACAGCTTCTCTTTGAAAAGACCAGAGAAATTTATACAAATTCTTTAGGTATAAATAAGTGTTGGTCTTCGTTACCTTTTGCCCCAAAACTTCAATGTTCAGGTTAACATTATTTCCCAAAGCCCAAACAAGCAAGACTACTAAGGCTTAGGAGTAAACCAGTGAGGCAGGCTATGAGGCATAATTCCTTCCATCAGTTTCCACTCTGAACCAATGGCTAAACTTCAAACGACAAATCTATTAAATATATTGACAGAGGATTTCTTTAGAAAAGACAATAGGATATTTAGACAGTAATATTTTTCTTTTTCCCACTTTTGGATTTTTCCAAGTAATCCTTACATTAGTCACTGGACTTATTTTCCCTACTTTTGTAGCCTTGTATTCTTTACCTGTATCAGAAAGGTATTTAATGGCTCTACTAGAATCAAGTTTAAGACAACAGCTTTAATATTCTAAATGAAAAATTAGTTATTTATAACAAAGAACATAGAACTCTTATGCTGCTACTTCTAGGCCAAAATTTCATCACCAAGGGCAAAAAGATATTCAAATAGTTCACGAAGAGGAAATTAAATAGGGACAAACAAACAAACAGCATACAACACCAACAATAAAAAGACAAACTAGTACAAGATTGGTTTTAAAATGTAATAATATATATATATATATATTAATGAAATATTACTCAGCTTTAAAAAGGAAGGAAATCTTGTCACATTTTATGACACAGATTACCCTTGAGGACAATATGCTAAGTGAAATAAGCTAGTCACAAAAAGACAAATTGTATGATTCCACTCATATGAGGTATCTAAAGTAGTCAAATTCATACAAATGGAAATCATTACAGTATGATGGTTATAAGGGGTTGAGGAGAGAAGGGAAAGGAGTTATTTAATAGGCTTAGAGTTTCAAATTTACATGATGAAAAAGTTCAACAACAACATGAATATAACACTACTAAACTGTATACTTAAAAATGGTTAAGATGGTAAATGTTACATTATGTGTTTTCTACCATGATTGGAAAAAAGGAGTTAAAAATGTAATAAAATATAATACTTAAAAGGCATTCTCATAAAAGACAGCATTAGATTATTAGCACATTATTTAGAGAAGTGTCAGTGCTGATTTCTGAATCAGTTAAATTAAAACCCACTCAGGCAGCACTTGTGGAAATAATAAAAATGGAAGGGTTATGGTTTTATTGTTTTTTAAAGTAAATACTTGCAAGGATTCAAAACAGACACATGTTAATAAAGCAAATACATGTCTAAGAATCAATTTTACTGTTCTAAAAAGAGGTAAAGTATGAATAAAAATTTTCAAGCTTTAGTTCCTACCAATGTTTATTATTAAAATTAGCAAAATATAATTATAATTAGTGGTATTAAAAACAAGCATTTAAAATTTACAGTATAAATAAATTTGATTTGGTTATACTATGAATTAATACAAATGCTTAAAAATTTAGCAGAGGATATTTACTTTAGGATAAAACTAGAGCTAGTAGCCAATTTCAAGTCAGGCAATACATACTTTTTTACCTTCTCTTTGATATTAATAAATTCAGTTTTAAACTGATATAATTTTGGCATAATATTGTATACTATATAATAGGTATAATACTGTGTACTCATGTACTGTCATTTCACAGGAAAAACATTTTTTACTTTAAAAACAATATTTTTAAGACTTTAACTACCTTATTAAATAGTGAATCTTTTATTATGTGTTGGAACCAATTTCTTTTTTTCTTCATGGAAGTGCATCTCCAATTTTATCCCAGGAATCAATATAAAAATATTATTGTTTACATACATTTTCTTAAAAACCAACTTTTTAATGCTACATAGTGAGTTTCATGCTGATTCCAAAGACTTACAAATGCTTTTGGAATAGCATTCTTTAACTTGCTAGTTAAAAGAATTATTTCCACAATTCACAAATAAAATGAACATGATGCACAAAGCAAACTTCAGTGTAGTCTAACATTTAAATTGGACTAAATGTAATGTTCATTTTTTTCCATCTCTCACATTAAATAATAAATTCAATGTTTCTTTAGGGTAAAAGGAATGTTTCAGGAATTTCATATAAATAATGTATATATTAAGTAAATCATGGTTTCAACAAATTATTTAGAGTGCCTGTGTACTAGCCAGTCATCTTTTTGCCACATAAATTATTAAAGAATAGACTATCACATAGCACATTGAGAATCAAAAAATCAAAGAGAATGTAAAATTAAAAAAAAAAACAACCACAACAAATATAACAATAAATAAATTTTATTTTTTATCATCATCATTAAGTAACAAATTAAATTGGAGTTAAGTACCCAGATCCTGTATCATCCTCCTGCCTTAGGACATTCTGGTCTTTGCTTTGCAGCAGAGTCTAGTTATTTAAAAATGTTTATACTATTCAATGGTCCTCCTGGAGATAGTAAAAATTGATAGATGGCATTTTTTAAAGTTTAAAAACATATTATTCTTATTAACTGTAATTTTGACTAGATTCATCATGCAAATCCTGTCAGTTAGAGCTTAAATCATACACTCAAGTAGTTTAATAAAGACTTTGCCACTTTATCACTTTCAAACTCCAAATTACAAATGTATTAACAATCTTAGGAACCTCTTGGTTCTCTATTAGTATAGAAAGATTTTATATAAAAAACTCATGAGTCCTTTTTTGAAAATCTGGCACTAAAATTGAAAATACTAATTATAACCCAGTCAATTATCTTATTTTTGAGATGCTCAAGACATTTCATACATCTGATCACAGAGGATTTAGACAGGCTAGCACTTGAGCTGCTTTCCAGATGGGTTAAACAACATGCCCAATATACAAAGCCATTTAGGAACAATATCCTGGTTCTTGGAATTCTGAGGGGTTAGTGCTTTGGGTATATCATCTAAAACCAGGCTGTGCCATTTTAAAGTATGATATATGCTTTCACAGCAAGTTACTTACTTCAGCACTATCCTGAATAGAAGAGCTGTTGTTATAATGCTAAAATTTGAGAAGATAACAGCCATGGCCTAGAAAGAAAGAGAAGATAGAGTTACAATCAAAACAAAGTACTGACCTCAGAAATCTCCCAGCTTGAGGTTTACCTGACAAAAAAGCATTCTGGTCAAAACCCAGAGGGATTTGTAGGGCAGCTATTTCACTAGAGGATTAAATTCCATTTTTACTGCTTGTTAAATTTATGCAGATATGATCAAATTATTGTCCAGGCTTTGAAAATGTGTTTAAATTCAGCAAATGCCTATGTAAATAACCTTTACATGCAGATCTGGAACTACTTATAAATTCTAAAGGTTTAGGTCTAGAAATGATAGTTATCATGTTTGTGAAGCACATTTGTCAAAGCTCTCAAGTGCTTTATAAACTTCTAATACTGTTTTTATGGGTGCATAGAAGATAGGTACTATTAAGCCCATTTGTATGGCAAGAAAATTAATATACAGATTTTTAAGCATCTTTACTATTCTAGGAATTGTAACAATTTTCATGGTTGAACTCCAGTGAGTCAATATCAAACTCACATTTGACAATCCTTTGGATTGACTCGAGTTGTTCTAAATACTTAGAAATGCGTTAGCCAGATGCCAGATTTTATAACAGTTCATTTTTATGAATTCAGTCATATTTCATATGAGACTGTTAATCTGAACATTTTGCTCAGAAAGTATGAAATTTCATCATTATTCCTCATAATTGGATCTGACAATATTAATCATTTTTGACACAAATCTTACAATTTAGTTCACACTGCCTTCCTGGTTGTTATCACTTTAACTTGATTAAACCCCACTTGATTACAGTCACATATACCCAATAACAGCAAACATGGCTAATATACAGCTAAATTAAAAAAAAATAAGGTAAGTCCAATAAAAACTAGCAACAATTCCAAAAATATAAATTTTTTTTTTCCATTGAACTTTTATGGGAATCACTGTTTTAAAGTTTTCTCAGTATACCTGCCTATAAACAAATGCTTGTGAACCCCTAGTTAGAACAGTAAAAGATGAGGCAAGTGCCTGGTAAGAATAGGGAAGCGGTGGCCCCGATCAATCACATTAATGGCAGTGCAAAGCACCTAACCAAGCAGGCTGGTTTGATGAATTCTGAAAACTGTCTCCATGTGACAGTACAGAATAAATAAAACATCAGAGCTCTTTGCCCCAAACCTTTCACGTATCTCTATTTAATTCCCTAAAGAGACTCAGGCACAGCAATACACAGAGTATGCCATGTGATTTATTTTGAAAGATCTGAGGTTGTACACAATCAGGAAGGAAGAGTAAAGCAATAAGCTGGAAGAATAAGGAAGTTGTAATCTTGCTTTAGTACTGGAGACAAAGGAAAAGGATACATATTTAGAGCTAATCTATTGAATACAAATAAAGTACAACATATTTATTTATTGAATGTGAATAATAATGTCAGTGGGTATAGGAATTCTCAGATCTAAAAAACAAAGTGGAAATGAGAATGTAAGACAGGACACATTCTAAATGGACTAGGCACTTACTAACATCACAGATCACAGAGCTGAAAGGAACTTCAGGTGATCAACTTGCCTACATCTCTGCCTTTGGGCTGGTATCTTATTACTATCATATTTTACAGATGAGACAACGGAAACTTAGAGCAGTTGGAGCTTGCCTAGTTACATGGCATCTTAATTGTGGAAAAGAGTCAAACACCTGTTTTCTACTATAGTTCTAAATTATGTCATTCTTTTCATCCCACTCAATCTGATTTGATTGTATTTAAGAGGCTTCACATACAGGACTGGTGCTAGTAAAAATTCTATTTATAATCACATGCCTGAATTTATTTTTTAAAGAAATTTAAAACACATTTTGGCAACACAGGCAATAGAAATTTTCATTTTATAAAATATTAGGGGGAAATATACATGTGACCCAAAATGAGTAATAGGTAAAAACAGAAGACAAAACTCCAAATCTGATTACTAATGGCTTTCCAAATTGAAACAAAGGATGCTGACAGAGGTAAGAAGTAGTCCTAGGATTATCAGGTATAGATAGCATTTATAGTTGGGAGGACATAATCCCTCAAAGAATTTGTTGGTTAAATGAAGAGACTAACAACAACAAAACCCCATACAAACAGAATACATATTAAAACAGCTGTAAAACATAAAGGTGCACTGAGTGTATAATCATGGATGCCTGCTTGGAAGTTCTGAGACTGAGATTAGTATTAAAGATTGGTGGCCATACGATGGCTCAGAAAACAGGCAGACTGATTAAGGTTACACAAAGAGGGGTGGCTTCAGATTCCTTGGACCAGGAACCAATTCCTCCATAGTTGGTGCAGTTTAATACAGTAATCTTTACCAGTGAGAGAATCTGGCAACCAGATCAATAATTCAGTGTTCAGATGATTCTGGAAAAATCTCAAGAAGGCCAGTGAGGGTAATGAGAAACTAACAATGCCAAAGAAAGTGATAAAAATAAAAAAACAGATTAGTTCTGGGATTCATTTCTCTGTATTTTTTCAATGGTATTTTGTTTGTCATATATACTTACAGGCTGAAGATATGATAGGACATAGAAGACAATCAAGTTATCCAGGAAATAAAGAAAGGCAGGAATGGACCACTTCATGAAATTACAAAATTCCTCCCAGGAAGCACATTTCAAATTTCTACTTTGATCATCTTAAAAAGAAAGAAAGACAGTAGTAAATAAACGATCTTGGCAAGAATGCCCATATTTTTAGAGAAATTGCCTTATATTTGATAAGACTGATACAATTCTTTAAAAGGGGCTTTGTAAATGTGCCTCCATAAGTGATTAACCTAAAGGAATCAAAGATAATGTGGAATTTCATTAGTGTCTCTCTTTAACCCATGGCTGTATTTTATCACTGACAATCAGCAGCACCCTTAGGAATATTGAATATCCTCATTATTGTTAACTTGAGATAGAAGTATCACGTAAGGCAACTCAGGATACATATGTAGTTTCTCTTACTGCTCTAAGAGCATAATATCAACAGGGAGATCAAGAATTTAGAATATGTAGAAAAAAATATCAAGCCTTCATAGTGGGGTTTTCCTTCCCAGGGCAGATCAGGAAAGGAGATACTAAGTGGTAGTATATATATACTACCCTTCTATGCAACTAGAAAACACTAATTTTTCTTAATTCCGGTGAGAATTATTATCTCATGACCAGGTTTCCAAAAACTTAGGAAGGGACTATAGCAGAGAGAATATAAAATAAAAAGAAAACAAAGGCAGTTTTAAATTTAAGCTCTGTAAATAATGCATGAATTTTATGAGATTAAGAAATTTATTCCACTAACAAGAAAATGCACAGATTGAAATCGTTGAGTATTAAAATACATCGTGCTAGGCAAGCACTTTAATGCTCTAAATTCTATGTTTACCTCATATGAAAAGGCAGATGGAAGAGGTACAGAGAGCTAAGGCTCAATAATTGGAGAACTAAGGTAGGAGAATTAATATATATTAAGAACCTATACATTCCACGAAAGGCTAGATACTTTACAGTAGAAGAATTCATTACTATCCCTATTTGATTGTTGAGGAAACTGGAGCTCATAGAAGTTAAAATAATGTGCCCCAAAACATAGTCTTATCTCTTTGACCATGCTGCCTTCCCTGTAGGAAATGGGAACTGTTTTTGAAATATGATCTATATCAAATCAACAGCACAGTAATTTAGAAAATGCTGAATTGGAATAAAAACTAACTTGTTGCATGAAACCATCACAGGAACAAGGCATGAGGTAGAGTAATGGGTTGGACATTGGAAAACATGGGTTGGTGTCCCAGCTCTGCCCCTTCCTACCTAGCTCTGTATAACACTTTCTCTTTGAGTCTGCTTCTCAACCTATAAATCATATGCTTGTATCTTAGCTTCTCATAAATAAAATGAATGGATCAGACTAAATGATATAAAATGTTCCTTCCAGTTCTAACATTTTTTAATTCTGTGATTTTTAACAAGTATATAGTACTATTTCAAGACTCACCTTTCTTTATAACACAGAATGACACGAGCACACAGAAAACGAGCTTCACTAGTTCTGAGCACACATTCACAGTAGTTGGAAGATAATCATACTTGTTCTCTGAAATGTAACAGAAATGTTTTTTAGTTGTAAATTTTGTTCTCTATATGTTTATATACAGATAATTTATAATTATTTTTAAGCTTAACAGCCAGATTTAATACTGGTTATATTAAATTTCTTCTAGTTGGCTTTGGTCTTCTGGATTTTTTAATCAATTCACCCTAACTCTCCCTATCCCAGTCAGCTTTTGGTTACCCTTGAATTTGACAAATATGCCTGTTCTAAGTTGCTAAAATTCATAAATATGTTAAGGAGACTAGTGCCAAGGGCAAAGAAAGCTCTGGGGCATGACACTAGAGACTGCCTTATAATTGACCATTAATCAAAAGTTTGACTCATCAAATAGTTATGAATTTACCTGCTGAATTATTCCCCAGCTCATGATTCTTCTTGTGACTTGTTTGCATTGCTAAAATCAAGGTACACTCTATGATGTTCCCTTAACTCAGAGTGTTCTAATCTGTTTCATATCATGGTACACATTAATATTAACATTAATATTAATATTTGTTTGGTGCTCTGGGATAAATGGTACATTAAGGTAAAAGTAGGAAACCTCCTGAGGCAAGAAGCAACTGGCCTAGGGCTCTGCTATCTCTGAGGCTGAGAGAAAACACTCTGACACATCCAGACGCACTGATGATTTGGGAAACTACATCCTACTTACGAGTCAGTAGAATCAGAAAATGAGTTTTGGTTGGTACACCTTAGTCTTATCTGTTACTTCTGTCTTTTCTAAATGCTTACAAACAACTTGCTTTCTAATTTTGCCAAAGACAAACATAAAGTTTATTAGGTACTATTTTCAGGAATGTTATTTCCTCCCTTTTCAAAACATTTGCTTATTTCTCTTTGTCATATTAAAACCCAAACTGGCCAAGTATAGGGGAAAAAAGCCAACTCTACTTTTTATCCAGAACACCACCCTTTCTTCCGTGGTTTCTCTTGACCTTCTAAACCTAAACGGAATCAATTCTTTTTTTTTTTTTTTTTTGAGACAGGGTCTCACTCTGTTGCAGCTAGAGTGCAGTGGTGCCATCATAGCTCACTGCTGCAAACTCGAACACTACTGGACCTTGAATTCCTGGGGTCCAGCAATCCTCCTGCCTCAGCCTTGAAAGTAGCTGGGATTACAGGCATATGCTGCCCCACCTGGCTAATTTTTCTATTTTTTTATAGAGACAAGGTCTCTATAGAGACAAGGTCTCACTCTTGTTCAGGCTGGTCTTGAACTTCTAACCTCATGCAATCCTCTTGCCTCAGCCTCCCAGAGTGCTAGGATTACAGGTATGAGCCACCATGCCCGGTTAGAATCAATTCTTTATTCATCTCTGTTCCTGTAGCACTACCTTACAAACTTCTATAGCAACACTTGTCACACTGTATTATAATTATTTTTTATGGATATGTCTTATCCTTAGAATATAAGCTCCTTATAAGAAAGGAACCATGTTAGTCACCTTCATACACCTGGCACTTAGCTGGCACTCAATAAATGTTCACCTGAATTTAAATATTTGCCTATTTACTTTTCCATTATTTAAAGCCTAGTTAAAACATCTCCTCCCTTTTCTGAGCTCAAAGCTAGACTTAAATCATATTTTTATCCTCCAGTGATACTTCTCATGATCTCTATCATGATACACACCTGAGCCAACATGTGCACACAAGAACGAGGGGCTTCAGATTACAACCGTCATACTCTTGTCATTGTTCTTTAGCTTGTTCTTGTTTTTCATTGGTTCTTTCTCATATTCCTCTCATGGTGGATGCCAAACCATGTGAAAGCATGCTGTGTAACCTCCCTCCACTCCTCTCCTGCCCACACTAACATACCTTATCTACACTGCATCCATCCATCCTCACTGGTTTCCCTCCATTCCCAGAGGAAACAGCCATGGCCCTAATATTTACCCACCCTCCCCTTTAAAACCTTCCTTTCTTCCTCAGGACTCAGCTCCAATAAGTATTTCCTTTGGCTTCAGTGTATATCCTTTGTCTTCCTTTGTACTTACTGGCTTCTTGTCCCTGGCATACAAACATGCTCAAAACTCCCCCATCCAAAAAACTAAATATAATATACTACTCCCTATAGCTACCATACCTTCTCTTCCTCTCCCTAAAACAGTATCAACATTCATTGTCTCCACTTTACTCGCTTTCCATTCAGGTCTTATCCCTAAATAATCTGGTTTCTGAAACTACCTACTCTCTGAGATTACCAAACATCTTCTAATTGCCAGTTCCAAAGGGTATGTTTTAATATTTATCATGATGTTACAATTCTGTCTTCAAACTGTTTCCTTCATTTCTAGGAGTCATGTGCATTTAGTTCTCTCATCTCTCTAACGATTTCTTCTTAATGTTCTTCTGAGTGTGGGCATGCCACTTAAATGTTGGCATTCCTCAGACTTTGGCCCTGTCTCTTATTCTCTCATTATGCATAAGCCTTCTGCTTCTAAATATCAATTTAACATTAATGTCCCCAAATCTATACTCTGGAACATTTTAACTTACTGTCCATTAAACATATCCATATGATTAACCACCTCCTATTTATTCATTTAATTGTCATTTCCTTCACGTGAATGATGTGTCAGATACTGAGGAAATGGCAGTGAGGACATAGCTTCTTGCCTCATGGAAGGTACACAGCTAAAACTATTATCTTTCTGAACTCTTCCCAACCTACTCTTCTTCCTGATAGTTACCATCTCAGCTGAGAATGCCATCAATCCACTCAGCACTCAAACCAGAAACCTTTGAGTTATTCAATACATTACCTCCTTTAATCCTCACATCCTGTCTTTTCTTTCTTTTTTTTTTCTTCTGAGAGATGAGATCCTGGTCTGTTGCCCAGGCTGGAGTGCAGTGGCATGATCATAGCTCACTGTAGCCTCAAACTCTTGGTCTCAAGCGATCCTCCTGTCTCAGTCTCCTGCATGGACTACATGTGTGTGCCAGCAGGCCTGGCTAATTTTTCTCATGTTTTTTTAGAAACAGGATCTCTTGCTATGTTGCTCAGGCTGGTCAGGAACTCTTGGCCTCAAGTGATCCTCCTACCTCAGCCTCTTGAGTTGCTGGGATTACAGGCATGAGCTATGTCAACTAACTCAAATCTTGTCTTTTCTATGTTCTAAATATTTCTTGAATCTATCCTCTCTATTCCTACTTCAAAAATCCTAAGTTATTCTTCATCATCTGTGGCTTGAATTTCCAATAACCCCTTAACTGGCTATCTTGCTTCCCATTGTTTGCTCTACTATCCAGCTACCGTAATAATCTCTCATTTCACCCTCCTGTTCATAATCCTTCAAGTATTCCTTATTCCCTAGACCAGGGGTCCTCAAACCTTTTAAACAGGGGCCAGTTCACTGTCCCTCAGACTGTCGGAGGGCCAGACTATAGTTTAAAAAAAACTATGAACAAATTCCTATCCACACTGCACATATCTTATTTTGAAGTAAAAAAACAAATGGGCAAAAACACGTGCATGTAGCCTGCGGGCCATAGTTTGAGGACACCTGCCCTAGACTCTAAGGCCTACAGAATAAGATCCTAGCTCCTTAACATGGCATATTAAGTCCTTAATAACCTGACTCTAACTGCCCTCTTCAGCCAAGCAATCCTCCCTCCTCCAAATTCTTAAACTTTTTGCTCAGAAATTCTGAATTACATGTCTTGTATTCCTTTTTTTGTGCCTCTGTTTGTTTTGAATACCCTTGCCTACCTTCCCTTCTTGTAGATCAACTGTCACATAATCAGGTAACAGTTCCCTGATCTATTTGAGTTTTACATCATTCTTTCCCAGACAGAACATATCATTTTCTCCTCTAGACTATCTCTGCACCTTTGGCATATTTCTATTACTGTATTTATTATAATGTATTTTCATGATGTGTTTACATGTGTATCTCTCTTTATTAAACTGCGAGTTCTTGAGGGCAAGGTCTGTCTCATGTACTTTGAGCCATGCTTCTAATACTTAGCCCAGTACCTGGAAGATAAATGTTAACAGAAGCAGAGATTGACATACACATCTGACTGCCCAAGGAGACCAATAAAAGTCATGATTTTATGTCCTCAATAACTAGTAAGAAATACTCAGTAAAATTTTGTGGAATTAGTGTTTGCTCAAATCCTTACATTAAGAAAATAGATTTCTTGAATACATACTTATCAAAGCTTACAATCTATACTGTTGATAAATACCATTGAATACAATAATGTTGACAGTGTACCAGTGATACAATAATTATAATAGTACCTCACAAATGCCAAGCAACCAAACAAACACATCCTCCTATTTCAAAATAAACTGCAATTATACATTTTGCTATAGGCTGAGAAACACCTGCTGATTGAAGCACTAGTTAGATGTTATCATATGTTGTTCTGCCCATAGGGTTTTGATTCAGTACTTGACTGACCCAAATTTCAACCAGCATAAAAAATTTTCTTGTTGAGAAATGAAATGTTAAAGAATCAAATTTAAACATGCCTTATCACTCACATGAAGCAAAGTACTTGATGAAGTATTATTACCCCCTTTTATATACCAAGAAACCAAAGATGAGAGAGGTAATGTGCGATTAGATGGAAGTACTCCATACCCAATCCAAGACTTGACTTACCTTCATTGGCAGAGTATTTTACCAGTAAGATGCGACTCGAGCTTAAAGCAATGAATATGGCACCTAGCAGGAATGTGTACATTGTTGACAAGGAGCATAACATAGAAAGACTACAACACTTTCTTTCCATTCCACTGCTTTTTAATTGCCTTAAAGAGAAGAACACTTCATGAGTAACCCTGTTGTCAGACCTGAAGATTAAACATAATGCCAATACCATTGATAATAACGAGCAGAAAACAACTGTTAGATGCTTGGGTATGACTGTACCAGGACCAAGAAAGCTGAGGGAGTACAGGCGAAAACTATGGGGAAAAGAAATGAAAAACTCAAAATCAGATAGAAGGGCATACTCTACAGACAGAAAAGGCCAGGGCCAGATTAGAAATGCTAATCAAAAGTAGCAAGTAGACAACTGACTCTTTGAGACTGCAGAAAATAAATCTGCAGAAAAGTAATTCTTTAATTTTTATTCTTCTTATTAGCAATTTCACTGTAGAAGAGAATTTCGGAAATACATTTTTCTCCTCAGTACCATCTCTTACCTCTGAGGAGGAAAAACAGCTTGCTGGGAAAGATTTCATTATATAATAATAATGACCTTTGACGCCATGGCACTCTCTCTAGCCTGGGCAACCAAGCGAGACTCTGTCTCAAAAAAAAAAAAAATGACCAAAATGGAAATATCTGGAACACTGCTGTTAAGTTTTACTGACCTAGTGTTAGAAACAGAAGAGATCTCAGAAATCGACAAGCCTCTTCTCATACTGCAAGTAATGGGGAGGCAGGGGAAGAAATAGATGAGTCTAAGGACCTCAACCCAGGCTGGGGAAGTAACTTGCCCGAAGCCTCCCCGTGTCTCAGTAGGGATGGCACAGAGTTTCTGGGGGAACTCGTGAGAAATGCCAATACTGACAGCCCATTGGGCGCAAACGTACAGGAGACCAATGAGACATCTTCCCGACAGGAGGCCAGGTCTCCCTTCACCGCCAGGGAAACCCTTCTCGTCACACATGCGCAGGAGCGATCTCTTCTGGCGCTCCCTCCCCTCGTACGCACGCGCAATTCCCTGCCCGCGGGGCGCGGTTACCTCGGTCCCTCAGAAGAGCTTCTAGTGACGGAACGTACATCCTAGAGCTGAGACAAGGACTGTATAGTTCCGTAGTAGCAGCAGTATCTTTTAGGGTCCATAAGCAGAGAAGCTAGGGTGGGAAACAAAGGCGAAAAACCCCCTAGCCCCAAGCCTCCTTTTGCAGAACAAAAAGCACGATAACGTCCTGACAGGGAAAGAGCGGACCCGGCCCCCATTGCGCAGGCGTGTTGTGTTACGCTTCCGGAGGGAGGGGAGAAGCAGCCTGATCCCGCCCCGGCGCGGCCTTTCTCGCATCACGTGCCAGGAGAGTCCTGTGTCACGTGAGGCCCAGGTGGCGGCGGAGCTACGGCAAGAGAGCGAGAGAAGGAAGGGGAAGTCGGAAGGGGCTCGAGTGAAGCAGAGGCAGGAAAGACAGCGCCCGAGAGGGCAAGGGGTGCGCGTGCGCCCGCTTTTTCCCCCAGCTCTCCCCTCGGCCCCGCTGCCCTCCCTCGCGGCCAGGTGACAGCTGGGCCCGGCCCGCGCGCGCTGCCTGGGGCGGGAGGAGCACGCCCTGCTCTCGCGCGCGGTGCCCGCTGCCCCTCCCCCTCGTCCCGTCCGTCCCGTCGCGTCCAGTCCTGTCCCCTCGGGTGCCGCTGGCAGGGTGCTGATGCGAGTCGGCGGCAGCGGGGACATTTTCTGACTTCCCAGCCCCTGTCCCGGCTGCCCATCCCACCCCGTGGCGGGGCCGGTCGCTACTCCGGCCCCAGGATGCAGAATGTGATTAACACGGTGAAGGGAAAGGCACTGGAAGTGGCTGAGTACCTGACCCCGGTCCTCAAGGTAAGCCAGGCCGGGCTTGCCAGGGGCTGTCAGACACATGCTCAACTCTGCAAGGACCAGGCGCCTGAGGAGTCTGTCTTTTCTGGCGGGGAAAGGTGTAGGAAGGTGGTAAGGGTGGGGCACAGGTGCTGCCCCCGCCCGTGGTCTTACCCTGCTGTTCTGTATGGCTTACTGGCTTTTCAGGGGTATTCTTGGGGCGACGCGCTGTGCGTGTTCTTCTCTTCACCCGTCATAACTCTGCGCTTCTTGGTACGTCGGGTTGGAAGGTGGTCGGCAGCCAAGTAGATTTAAGAACATTAAATCCTAACATCTAAAGTCTTTTAAGTTTTTAAACAAGGATTTTGCTTATTTTAAAAAATGAATTCAATATTTGGTACTAAAGTGATGTCACTTTTCTTTCAAGTTTCATAGAAATTCTCTTAGAAGTATGAAATAGGTCTCAGGTCCCAGCTCGTTTAGATTTCAGAGGAAATAGGTGAAATTTGTAACATTATCTCATTCAGTAAACTTGAACTCAGCTAACAAGCAAAACTTCTTTTCCAAGCTTTTAAAATAGCTGCAGCTGGTGGTTAATCTTAGCACAGTGATAATAAGGAGCAGTTTGACCATCCTGGATATTAATTTTTTATATATTGGCAGCAATACAGCATTTTTAAAGTAAAAATTATGACACATAGTTATTAAGCAGTGACTGTTTTCTTATTTTCAAAGGTAATTTTCTAAAACTGTCACTTTTTAATAACTCTTGTAGTAAGTTTTATGTTATAACTTTATTTTTGCTTTCTGAAAAGTGAATAATGGTAGTAAATGAATGGCAAGCTCTTGCTTAGTGTTTTTTTTTTTAAGCTTTCGATTAGAATTTTACCAGTCTCAGTGTGGGGATGAAATACTCTGATATGTTAAGAAAAATAGTGGACAGTTTTACTTTGCTCCCTTTCCATGACAAAGGGAAATGTTTAAGTTTGCACCTTTTATTCTGATTTCTAAGACTCCTTTTAAAATGATACCTTGTTGGGCCAAGTAAGAAAAAAGTCAGGAACTATTGTAAATGAGAACTCCAGCTCTCGTTTTACTTATATTTGTTTCCTATGAAAGTTATCTTAATTAAGATTATTTATTTAGTCAACCAATTAAAATTTGAAAATAATTTTGACCTTTGAACCAAATGCTTTTTTTGCATATTATGTTACCTTTTCAGAATGGCATATTTCCCTAGGTATACAGCATTTTAATTAAAATTGTCACAACTTTTTAGTTTCAGTGAGAGGAGCTAGGGACCCCCCAAATTAAATATAAAATGGCTATTTTATAGGCCAATTGTATTTTATTGAACTTAGGACATAGAATTATGTTTTGAGGAGTCATTTTACTTCTTCATCAAACTGAAAAAGAAGTGTTGGCATCTCAGTGTAAGGTGTATATTTTTAGTAAAAAGGAAAGCAGACAGAATTAATGACCCTTTCCTTGTCATTCCTGTGCAAACTGTTGTTTTACAGAGAAAATCCTTATAGTTTTCTACTAGATTAGGGAAGTGAAGTAGAGAAAACAAAATCCCAGGAAAGGAATAGTGGCCTTCTCTTAGCAAGTAAAAATTAATAAAAAATCATTTTTTGTTTGGAGGACATACATGCAGTAAAAGCCAAAGTCATACAATCATCTTTAAGGCTCCAGTTAATCGGTAGAGTCCCTAGTCTCATCCCTTCCTTTTATACCATGATCCCTCTTGCTTTAGCTAACTTGACCTCCTTCCAGGATTTTGCATGTATTTTTCCCTCAGCTTGAAATGCTCCTCCGTCCTACAGCCTTATAGCTTGTTCCTTTCCTTGTTTTTCAAGTCCATGATGTGTTTATTCTCATACCATTCTATTTTAAATCACCATTTCTCCCCTACTACCTACCCCACAGTTTACTCTCTGCTTCGTTTTTTATTGTAGTATAGTGTTCATTACCATTGGCTTTTGTTTTGTTTTGCTTTGTTTTTCTCTCAACTAAAGTTGAAACTCCTTATGAGGGCAAGAATAAATTTGGTCTATTTTACTCACACATGTATCCCCATTGCCTGAAATTGTGCCTGGCACATGTAGTTAGTAAATATGTGTTGAATGAAAAGTGTTCATGAATGAATTATTTTTTTAGACCCTACCATGAAATCTTACATGTAACTTAACATTTAGAAAAATTTAGTCAATAACATCCTTGCTTTAGAGGAGAGAATATTGTATCAGTGTCTTAATGGAGATGAAAACAATGGGAAAATGTTAAGTAATTTCTAGATTTGGTTTATATATATATATATATATATAAATAAATAAATATACATATATATTTTGTATGTGCTCCATAGCTTAGAAGGGTACTAGGCAAGTAATTGGCCCTAAAACATGTTTAAATTGAAAGTGAAAGGCAGTATAATACTATTACTCTTTTTGCTTTCCTTAGGAATCTAAGTTTAAGGAAACAGGTGTAATCACCCCAGAAGAGGTGAGTGTTGAAGATATTTTGAAGGCTTTGTGTTTTACAATTATGTTAAACTAGTTGGTTCTTCTGCTTTTTAAGAAAATATCTTGTACTTTGATTTTAATAAAATTAGATTTTGTTGACTGTATTAGTGATTTATGGGAATTTCTACTTCCCATAGAGGAAAAGATGTAGCTTCTGTCTCAATTTGCCACTTCTCATATTTCTCTTTAGTTCCTCATTATTTAGAAATGGGGGTGGAAGAAGGAATGGAAAAGAGTTCTATGGTTACTTATTCTTCACTCATATTTGTGTTATACTGAGCTGTGCAGTGAACTTTTTATTGCTGTGTTGGCTTTGCCTTTACCAGATGTGAATTTTCATGGCTTTCCATTGGGATACTTTGCTCACTAGAATATTATTTTCTCTTAATATTCAGCTTAAATATTTTATTGCTGTATACTTATTTTTATTTTTTCATCCTTATTTCACTTTTTCTGCTACCCAAGTAATGTTGAAAGTGCTTAATGCCAGAAATAATAGCTAAATAGGCCAATTGTAATTTATTGAACTTATAAAATAGAATTATATTTTGAGCAATCATTTTATTCATCAAATTTGTATAATAAGACTTTTCTTTTGCTTAGGTAGTTAATTTTGTTGTCCCTAGAGAAATAAATACTGAGCTAAAAACGTTTTTAGACTCAAGTTTTGTGAATAGTTATGACTTTATCATTCTTATTTTGTTCTTAGTAAAAGACAAAGAATTCATTTAAGCTTAATCTTTAACTCTCACTGAAAACACCACTCATTGGCAATGGAACTTTATTCATTGCTTTGAAAGAAACATTTTTAAATAAGCCATGTTGTGTGATGAGGCTACTTCTGTAAATTCCCAGGTCTCAAGCCAGAGAATTAACTGATCTTTTAATTTTTAACTTTGATCTCTCTAGTCCAAAATCCTGGTGAGTTCTCAGAATAGTTTGCTGGACTAATCATTTATCTAAAACTGTCTTTATTTTTAGTGAAGATACATGGTGGTATTGAAATAAACTAGGAGACCTGCTTTCTAGACCCATTTGTCTAATTTCTCTTAACTTGAGCAAATCAGTTAAGCTATCCAGGCCAGGCCTCATGTTTCCTCATCTGTAAAATGAAGTGTTGGGGTTAGACATTTTCTGAAGGTTCTATTCTACATTAAGTTTCATTAATTTAACTTCAAATGCCAAATTAAACCGAGTTTGGAGTTAGAGATTCAAGTCTGTGGTCATTGTATAGAATTAAACTGTTTAAAACAGGAATTCATCCTAGAATGAATACCTGTTACACATAATTACATTATGAAACAATTTATCAATTTCCCCCTTTTTAAAAAAAATCCAAGGCAAAACTAATCCAGCTGGGTACGAAAGCACATAATGTTGGCTTGGGATAGAGCACAATGATAGGTTTGAGTTAAGATTAGAATGGACCTGGAGAAGGAAAATGGGAAGGCTTCATTTGCTTTAGGTAAATACTGTATACTGAGTTGATTTGTTCATTTGTTTCCTCTTACTATTTCTGGGTTTCTGCCTCTCAGACTCCAGCTATCTTTCTGTTTTCATTAAGAGGTGTGGTAATATTGTATTTAAAAAGAGGGGCAGCCAGTATCTAATAGCGTGTTATCTGAAAAAATACTTTAATTTAGATGTGTATATGATTTGATTAAGTAGAATACTATTAATAGAGGGTAGCTTGAGGAATAGAGTTGCTCACCAGTATATAAATATTGATTCTGCCTTGTTGGAGTGAGTCAGAATATATGTTGATAATCTCACAGAGCATTTAATGATGACGAGAAAGCTGCTGCAGGTAATATTGATCAATTAGAAATTTGTGTATAGCTTACATTTTATTTCACTTGAATATATGAAGCAGGTAGTGACAACCATTGCTAATGAGGGCAAATGTACACATGTACTAATTATTGGTGCAATTCTATGTTTTTTATAATTTACCTTACTATCTAGTGTTTGTGATATTTTTTTAAATAGATGCTGCTAGAGGGATAAAATATTAGAGTCTTGTTACCTCGAGGCAATATAGTTAAAGAATTTTTTTATTTTTAATTCTTTGTTTTGCTTGCATTTTGTTTAAACGATTACTCTTGGTGGTAGTAAGTTAGTTCCTGATAACTACAGAACTAAATACTACATTTGGTTGCAGTGACCCCCAAATGTTTAAAACTGGAGGAGGAAACTATTGTTTTCATTTTGGTTTTTGTCTTTACAACAAGTTTAATACAAAGATTATTTGAAATGAAAGAACAGAAACATTTATAAATAGAAATAGAACAGAAACATTTATAAAGTTTCTTTTGGGGATATAGTTGCTATATCTTGCTAATGATTCATCTTAAAAGAGGTTATTCTCAAAATTCTTATTTGATAGAATTTTACTCTCAAGATGCAGTATTTTATATAGGCTTGCTTTCTCAGAAAAGCATTAGAAAATTAAATATATTGTGATTTTTTGCTGCGTAATAAACCCATGAACAATACAACTTTTAAGTTAGAGCTATTGTGAAATAGAAGTAATTGGGAAAGTATGTGTGCATATTGTTGAATTGAGACACTGCAGTTATGCTGAACAGACTTTCATTTTCTGCTCTCAGAAATAAGCAGGATTTCTGTCCTTCGTTTCATGTTCACGTAAACTAAACTGTTACTCCCTGAGTCCAGTTTTTATTTCTGAAGAAAAACAAGCACAGTTCAGCTTACCCAGAAAGTCCAAAGTTTTGTTAGAGGATTCAATTTCTTAATTTTGTAGGTGTTTAAAGAGGCAATCCAAACGCTTCTAACTTTTTTCTCATTGTTTGGCACTGCAATTCTCTCTTATTAATGATTTCTTTAAGAGTATGAAAACTTTTCAAAATTAGCCATTGCTTAAATTTTTAAAAATAATAAAAGAGAAAGAAGAAAAACTGTGCACTGTGATCTAATAAAGTAGGTTCTCATTATAGACCTGTATCTATTTAGTATTTTTTTCAGATTTTTATTGAATGTCAATCATTGGCAAGAATCTCACATTTTATTTATTCTTAAAGTGGATTTTGACATTTTAAATCTTGTAGCCTTACTTTTATTAGTTTCATGATATCATGCTTTTTGCATTTTTAAATCCAGTGATAAAAATTAAATTTTTTAAAAATAGTACTCAGTGTGTTTTTTTCTTCCAAAATGAATTTAAATTTCATAGGTGTTAAAAATTTTTGCAGATTAATAATAATAGAAATAAGTCTCAAGGTTGCAAAGCAGGTTTGGTGCTGTTTGCATTTTAATTGATTATTAGGTATCAGAGTTACCCAGGATAATCATTTTGGTATTTGACTACCGTATATTCAGTGATGTTCAATTTCCCCCCCTTTTTTTCATATTCCTTCTAAATCCTGAATAGTTTGTGGCAGCTGGAGATCACTTAGTCCACCACTGTCCCACATGGCAATGGTAAGTAATATTGAGCAAAGAATAGAAAATTAGTAAAAGGTATGGCTTCAGAATTATGGCAAAATAAGTTAATGCATGAAAATTAGAATGACCTATTTAACTTTCTTCCAGTAGATTTTTCTGTTAAAACAGTACCCCAGTGATACTCAAAATAAAGGAAGAACAAGTGGGTGTTATACCTATTTTATTTTCTTGTATTAGCCCAAAAGATGGACATATTTGAGATAAATGTATTTACTTCCTTTACTATTATATTTTAAAGTATCCCAAATAATAAACAATTCTTTAAAATAAATGTAGTTTCATTACTTTCAAGTAATTGTGGTAAAAACTCCCTGACAGTAGCTGAAAAAGTGATCCCAATACTGGCAGAACTATTTTATTTAACTTAGAATTAACCACGTTGTTTGGATGTAGGTGCTTCAACTTGTTACTTTTTTTTTTTTTCCTTAATGACATTTTTTTCAATCATAGTGGAAAGATACAGTTTTGATTGTGGGTAAGGGTTCTATAATCAACAAGGGTCTCATTGTGATAATGTTTTCCTAGTATCTAAAGAGCTTAAATAAATAAGCTCTTTTAAACCAGAGTTGGAACTCTCTTTCATCTGTGGCCTATTTTATTCCCCTTCATTTTTATATTTAACTTGTACCTGAAACAGTTGTCACTGCTTTTTATCAGTTGCTTTTTAATCATCTAGGGCAGCAGTCCCCAATCTTTTTGGCACCAGGGACTGGTTTCATGGAAGATAATATTTCCACGGACCTAGGGGTGAGGTGTCATGGGGGCGGGGGGTGGGGGATGTTCCAGAGCTCAGGTGGTCATACATGGCCATTTCCTAACAGGCTGTGGACCTATACCAGGTCACAGCCCAGGCGTTGGGGACTGAGGATCTAGAGCATTATTTCTTAGATACTAAAAAAGACCAAAATATCAGAATCATTATTTTTATGTCTTTTTCCTTCCTGCATGTATTTTTGTTCCATATTTAATATTGAGCTCATATCATAGAAGCTCTCTGATTTAGTAAGGGTGTTTTTTTTTTCTTTCTCTATCCTAAATTTTCTCTTTAAACTATATTTGGCTAAGGTCTGATCTATGAATTATATATTTAGGTTTTAAGTATGAAATGTCTGATTTCCTTAAGTTCTAAGTTTGCCACTTAATATCTCTTGACATTTCACTTCGACACTTCTTATTTTATTTTTATAGTGAAGGTTCACCCTCAGTCTTTCAAATGCACATTTAAGGTTGTGATTATCTTTCAAAAGTTTTTTAGAGCAATTTTTGTGAAACCATGAATAAGTCAAAAATTTGTGTTATTTTTGAATATGAGTTCCATTGTGGAACCAGTGCAGTGCAGACAGCTTGAAATATCAACAAAGTGCCTGGGAAGTATGTGGTTAAGGAACATGCAGTGCATTGATGGTTTGTGAAGTTTTGTTCTGGTGATTTTAATCTTGAAGATGAGCCTTGTGGGCAACCTGAGACCAAGGTGGTTAATGATGAACTGAAAGCTGTAGTGAAAGTGAATCCATCTCAACCTCCACATGAATTAGCAGCAAGGTTTGAGGTTACTATTCCAGCAATATCGGAGCATTTGAAATCAGCAAGGTTAAGAAGCTAGATAGATGGGTTCCACATGAATTAAATGAACATCACATCAGAAGAGAAATCATCTCAAAGCTTGCCTTTCTTTGCTGTCATGACATAAAGCCCAACCATTTCTACACCGTATTGTTATACGTGATGAAAAATGGATTCTTTTTGACAATCGCAAGCATTCGGCACAATGGTTGGGTCAAGATGAAGTGCCAAAACACAGTCTAAAATCGAATATTCATCCAAAAAAGCTAATGGAAGACAATATTTCCACGGACTGAGGGGTGGGGTGTCATGGGGGGGGAATGTTGCAGAGCTCAGGTGGTCATACATGGCCATTTCCTAACAGGCCATGGACCTGTATCAGGTTGGTTGGTCCAGTGCTGGTATTATCCATTACAGCTTCATGAAACCTGGTCAATCAATTAGAGCAAATGTCTACCGCAACCAATTCGGTGAAATGATGAGGATGCTTGTGAGCATCTGAGATTGGTCAATAGAGACAGGCCAGTATTCTTGCAAGACAATGCTCAGTCACATGTCTCACGAACAGTACTGCTCAAACTATAGCACCTGGTCTTGGGAACTCTCTGTCATCCACCGTATTCACCAGACCTTGCACTAACTGGTTACCACTTTTTCTAGGCTTTGGACTGCTGCTTGCAAGAAAAAATATTCAATTCTCAACAAGCTGTGGAAATGCCTTTTGTGATTTCATTGCCACTTGCTCTCTGGGCTTCTTTGCTGTTGGCATAAATAGGCTACTGTTAAGATGGCAAAACTGTGTTGATAGGTGCATACTTTGATTAATTGTCCTGCTTGTTTAAGATATAATAAACTACACTTGTGTTTCAAAATTGGACATTTCATATTTAATGACCTAAATATAGTTCAAGTCAAATAGGTATATAAAATTTAACATGATATTCATTTTGTGAAAAGAACTGATTTAGCATTTTTTCAATATGATAGATATGCATTGTCTTTATTGAGATATCTTTGTCATAGCCATTAATTATCTAAATAGTTTAAGTGTTTGATTTATAGGATTGTTATAGAGTGTTGTATATATGGACAGGATCTTTTAGCAGGTACTGTTGGTTTACATTTCTGTTTTATTGCAACTATCACAATAGTTGCAATAATTTTATTCTAATTTAGAACTCAATTATCCTCCACTTCAGTGTCCATACTTCTGGCTGAATTGCTGAGCCAAAGGGACAATTCATTTTAAATCAGTGCTTGAAACAGATTATTTTCATGCTTAATGTCCACAAGTGCTATCATGATCTTATTTTAACAACTTCTTTTAGATCTCCAGACATTGCCATGACATCATTGAATTTGACGCATGGGACTAGTCAAAAAAACCTAGAAGGCTGTCAAATGATATTTATGCGTTTCCTCGCTTTATATTGTACTCAAATCTGTGGTTTGAACTTCATACTGAAGCTTAGAAAAGCAGCAGAACTTCAAATTTATGCTCACCCCAGCTCTGACCAATTCCAATAGATGACCAGCAGAAGAATCTTTGAACAGTTCTTAATGACAGATGCCAGAGTAGCTCAGTAATGTTACAGTTGGCTCTGACCCACAGAGGAAGGAGTATTCAAGAGTAGGAGCCCTGGGGTTGCTTGGCTTGATCCTGGCTCTTCCACCTTCTGATTTTGTGACTGTGGGCAACTTGATCTCTTCAAGCTTTAGTTTACTTGCCTCTAAAACAGGAATATTAATATTACCTACCTTTTAGAGTTAATGAGGATTAATTGAAAATAATGCAGGTTGTAGTTCTAAGTCCTATATATATAACAAGCACTCAGTAAAAGGGTTTTCTTATTTATTTTCAAGCATTATTATTCTCAATATTACTCGGAGCATCTTTTGTCTCTTAGTTCCAATTTTAACACAGTGGCAGGAACAGATTTTGCCAAACACCTACATTGTTATGTAATATCATGCAGCCTTTTTTTTTTTTTTTGCTTTGTTCTCAAGATGAACAGTACTTTAGAAGTAAAAATATGAGAGATTATACAGAAGACTATAGCTTCTTAGAGCAGCATTTTCTTTTTGTTTAGAGGCAAACATAATAGCTGCTTAATAAATTCTCTATTATTCTACCTTTTTGGTCTAATATTCAATCCTAATTCTGTTAGCTCTGTATCAGTATGTTGCACTTATATTATTGTTGTGCTTTCCATGCCCTGACATGTGGTGTCCTTCCCATATCAGTGCTAAAAAAAGTTTTCTCAGGAGTGTAGGTTCTTTAGTTTTGAAATTTATATGTAATATCTTCTGTTCTGTATTTGCCTTTTAAAATATATTTTGTATTTTGGTGCTTTTCACTGTTTTTAAAGGGCTACGGGGGAGGAGGTGAAAGTGAAGGCATACCTACCAACAGGCAAACAATTTTTGGTTACCAAAAATGGTAAGAATTATGTTGTATACCTTAGTAAATTTTGCACAGAGTTATATTAAATCAACAAAAAGAAAAACTCTTAGCACATATCCTAATTTTGACTTAAAGCTGTGCTTATAGCTTCTCCCAGACAGAAATTTGGAAATGAATGAAGCTTCAGGCTTTCTATTGCTGGGATATTTTTTTCCTTTGTTGATTTTTATCTGTTCCTTTTTGTTATTTGTTTTTGCCAAAAGATCGAGTTATAAAGCTACTAAGGAGGAGATCCCTAAGAAAAGTTGGAGTTACTCTAATTGGATTTTTTAAAGTTGATTTTATGATCATAATCTGTTTAGATATTTGATTTTAATAAATTTCTTTAGACTTAAATTTTTCATGGAAAATGAAATTGTTTCTATCTTTGACATTTAAAAGCTCAAAGGTAAAGTTTCGTTATCCATTGTGCCATTCATTGAAGGATTGCCTATAGGCCCAAAAAATGTTTTGAAACAGGTAGTGTTGTATGAAGTTAATTTAAAAACAACATCCAAAAGGTGTTAAAGTCCCTAATTAATCAAACAGTACATTGATTTTTATTCTAATTAACTTAAGGAAAGGAGAAAATAATATATACAAAACAGCAGTTTTTTTCTTTCCTGGATCATAGTTTTTATTAGGAATAATAATTTATATCCTACTTAAAAAAAATCAGGAGATTAATTATAATTTGACCTACATCATAATGTTTTTACCTTATAATTGTTCAATTTTAGGCTTATGAATAATAATACCTGTTAATTGACAAATTTGCTGTGTGGAGTACTTTGTACCAATGTTGTATAAGGAAGTAAAATTTAGCAATTTGGTCAATTTTAACCTGTTTATTGTGAATAACTGATACTTAAATATGAATCATGAAATTCATATTCAATATTATCTTAGCATTGAAAACCAGAGGTCACCTCTGCCACCTCGGAGTATGACAGGTGGTACCACATTATGAGAGTAAAGCCACTAAAATAAGGTATTATTCTTTAGCCCGAAATTGAACAATGACATCTGACATCTCTGGCTTTGGCCTGCTGTTCTTCACAGACCATCATGGTAAAAAATTGCATAGATAACTCCCAACAGAGCCTTTCTACTTGTCTTCTGACAATGGAATTTAGGGAAAGATGAATGTAGTCAAATAATTATGTGTCTGTGGCCTGAATATAACTTTTAATCACTTTCATTAAAAGTAAAATATATTCACTTAATATTTTGTTGGCGTAAATATTATATTTTAGGGACTAAACTATCTTTCTAATGGATTTATGATTAGCAGATTATGTGCTAGGAACTGTATTTGCTGTGCTGTCATCTTTTTTTTTTTTTTTTTTTAATAGTGCCATGCTATAAGCGGTGCAAACAGATGGAATATTCAGATGAATTGGAAGCTATTATTGAAGAAGATGATGGTGATGGGGGCTGGGTAGACACATACCACAACACAGGTAAGAGGAAAATAGAATGGCATATACTTAGTTTAAATTGTGTTAAACTCTTTTACAACCTTTTATAACAGCTCTGATTAAAAAAAAGAGGATATATAAAAGCACAATTTTGTCCCAGTAGGCTTTTACATGAAAAAAGCAAAGGGACAAATTAGAAAAAAAAGAGGAAAAAAGTGCCCTTGGAGTATGCTAAATTTCTATAGTACCTACTACTTCAGTTGCAATTTGGAAAATCCATATTTTTTTATTTCTAAATAAAGAGAGGAAAAAATAAAGGCAATCAGAAATACTGAATATGCATACTACTTTGCTTTAGAATCTCTTACATGTTATTTCATTGCTGGATATGATCCCTTAGATGACAGAAACTGTGCTCATATTTATTTTAACTAGAGAACTGGCATCTAAAAGTATTTAATAATTATTTTTTGAATGACTACTGAAAAAATTTTCAGTACTATAAGCTCTGTGAAGGTAGAGATTCATTGTTGAATTCTCAATTATCTATCACAGTGTATGATATAGAAGTTCAATAAATATTTGTTAAATTGAATTCAAGGCTTTCACAAGTGTATGTTTGAAACTCTAAATAAGCTTTTTTATTCCAAGTCCTAAAATCCTATTTTACCATTATATTTATGTAACTATTACTGTGTGCTGCTGTAGTAGCTAACTACTGTTTATGACTTAGTTTTGATGAAGAAAATGTGTTCTAAATTTAAATCCATGGTACTAAAACCAAGTTTTCTTCTTCTAAGTCCCAAAGACTAGGAGATATATATCCTCAGCAGTAGTAATAAAGCAGAGTTTTCTCAACCTTGGTGCTATTGACATTTTGGACCAGATAATTCTTTATTTCCTGTACATTGTATAATGTTTAGCAGTATCTCTGGCCTCTAGAGATGCCAGCAGCATTCCCTAGTTATGACCACCAAGGATGCCTCCAGACATTATTAAATATTCCATGAGGGGAAAAATTGCTGCCCCCCATTGAGACTCAATTGCAGTAGACAGAGGGCTAAGTAATCTGCACAAGTAAAAGTACCTCCTTCATTCAGTTTCTCTTATATCTGTATAAGAAATCCTCCCATTTGTTTCTTTATGGATATTATAGGCACAGATTGAGGACTTGAGCTCCTTAATCTGAAACTTAACTTGCTTATTAATGAGTTATATATTGTTATATCAAGGCCTAGAGGAAATAACAGATTGAACAGCTTTTTAAAATAATTTCAAAAATGATCCTTTTTTTCTCCCACGGAGTAGTTGCTGGTAGACTTTTTTTTTTCTTTCTTTTTCTTTTTTAGATCTTTCTAAAGTCTGTGAACTATATTCTGCTTTAGTTTTCCTGTGGCTGAAAGATGTTGGCAGCACATCAGTAGTATAGTACATTCTCTGCTGACTGGCTAGAACCATTGTTCTAGCACTGTTTCTGATGTCAAGTTAATGAGTTCTTCTGTTGTCTAGTTGTAATATATTTCTTAATCACTGTCCCAAAACCCAGGTGTGTATTTCAAAGTTATTTATCACAGAGATAAGTAGGTGTCAATATGATTAGATTGACAAAAATCTACAGAAATTCAACTGACAACTAAAAAAGTTTTCCCTAGTAATAAGGAACAAATAACATCATTTTCATATATGGAAAATATAATAACATAGTATTATACTACAGTTCATTTAGTGTAATAAATTCTAGCTAATGTTTATGACAGATACTCATCGAATTTTAGCTTTAAACTATGTCTTAATTTATTTTCTGCTGCCATAACAGAATGCCCGGCTGAGTAATGAATAAAGAAAAGAGATTTATTTGGCTAACGGTTCTGGAGGCTGAGAAGTCCAAGATCCAAGGGCCATATCTGGTGAGGGCCTTCTTGCTGCATCATAACATGGCAGAAGGCATCACTTAGTAAAGAAGGATGTGTGAGAGAGAGGATGGGGGCTGAACTTCATCTGTTTATCAGGAATCCAGTCCCAAGATAACTATCCTACTTCCATAATAATGATCCCAATCCATTCAAGAGGGCAGACCCCTCATGATCTAATCACCTCTTAAAGGTCCTACCTTTTAATACCATTACAATGGTGGTTAACCACTTCAGTACAAGCTAGTCGACAGCCACAGATGAATGCCCATAGTCAAGCCTCAACTTTAGCTGACAGCTGTGTTATGAGTTTTCTAATTTTTCATTTATCAAAATAAAATTGTGAACATTTAAAAATAACATAATGAAAACATATATGTATATGTTACCTATTCTGATTTACATTACAAGTAAAGCTGCCTATAAAGTAAAACAAGCTTTCAGTGCTTTAAAGCTTTTCTCACCACACAAGAGCAAAACAGATTCATCGTCAATGCACAGCACAAACTATTGTGCAGACTATGAGTGCCTGCTGTGAGCAAAGTTTCGCGGCCAGTGAGCACGGTACCAAAGTGATTAAATTTCAACATGAATTTTGGAGGGGACGTTCAAACCACTGCAAATTATATCTTAATTTGGTTAAAGCAATGCTTCCAACTGATGTATAAGGCCAGGTGCTGGTTCCTTAGTCAACTTAGTTCCCTTTGTTTCATCCCTTTTTTTCCTATTTATTTATTTTTTTCTATTAGCCCTTGTATTAGTTACGGTTCTCCAGAGAAACAGAGTCCCCATCTTATCCATGCTTTTGCTTTTTGTAATTTGAGTTAAACATGAACAACCACCATCCAAAAATATTACATGGAAAATTTTAGAAATTATTCATCAGTTTTAAAGTGCATATTGTTTTGAGTAGTGAGATGAAATCTCCTGCCGTCCCACCCGATCCTGCCCAAGATGTGAATCATCCCTCCGTCCAGCATATCTGTGCTGTGCATTACTTACCCATTAGTCACTTAGTAGCTGTATTGGCTATCAGATCAATTGCATGTATACTGTACATAGGGTTTAGTACTATCTGTGGTTTCAGGCATCTACTGGGTATCATGGAATGGATTCCCCACAGATAAGTGGGGATAACTGCATAGGTATAGGTATAGATATAGGTAGATAGATTTATTTAAGGAATTGGCTCACATGATTACAGGGGCTGGCAAGTCTGAATTCTGCAGGGCACGACAGACATTGGAAATTCAGGGAAGTATTGATGTTGCAGCTTGAATCCTAAGGCAATTTGGAGGCTGAATTTCCTCCTTCTGGAGGTCCTGGGTCTTCTGAGGCCTTAAACTGATTGGATGAGCTTCCCCTCCATTGTGGAGGATAATCTGCTTTACCTAGTCTACTTATTTAATTGTTTGTCACATCTAAAATATACTTTTATAGCAACATTTATTTTATTTTATTTTATTTATTTTATTTTATTATTTTATTTTATTTATTTTTGAGACAGAGTCTCACTTTGTTGCCCAGGCTAGAGTGAGTGCCATGGCGTCAGCCTAGGTCACAGCAACCTCAATCTCCTGGGCTCAAGTGATCCTTCTGCCTCAGCCTCCCAAGTAGCTGGGACTACAGGCATGAGCCACCATGTCTGGCTAATTTTTTTGTTGTTGTTTTTGTATATATTTTTAGTTGGTCAGTTAATTTCTTTCTATTTTTTTTGGTAGAGACAGGGTCTTGCTCAGGCTGGTTTTGAACTCCTGACCTTGAGCGATCCGCCCACCTCGGCCTTCCAGAGTGCTAGGATTACAGGCATGAGCCACCATGCCCAGCCTATAGCAACATTTAGACTGGTGTTTGACCAAACATCTAGCCACCACAACCTAGCCAAGTTGACATAAAATTAACCATCACAACCCTTAAGAATATTACCCTCATTAGAATAATTTGAGCTTTCATTTTCCTTTACCAATTATGTCTTTGTTTTAGAAAAGTCTGATTTATTGGGATACTACTACATATAATTATTTTGACAAATTGAAGAGATATATTTTCTTTGTTTTTATATGTAGGATTCAGTGAATCATTTGTACTATCAATTCATTACAATTTGGATTTAATGTTATGAAATAATCATATCTATTATATAGTAATTTCTAGAAAAACTATGAAGTAAAAGGTTTACACTAGTGTAGCTTTACACTACATCTTCCATTTATGAAATTCTTTGATTTAGGCATGTTAAATATACCAAAATTTTAAAAGATTAACAAAGGAGCTAAGCATATTTTGTATTTGGGTTTTATTGTGTAGTAACTTTAGCTACTTTTGTCTTACTGTATTTCCCATTCTTGTTAAACTATTTGAGAACACTGACAGGTATTTTGAGTTAGAAATGTTATGTAGCTGACTGGTGGTACTAACCTGCTTAATACTTTCATTGAGACAAGTAGGTTCTGAGGTATTTGCTTAGTGAGGTATGCCAGAGAGAGAATTGAACAAAAAGTCAACATGTATGGATTTTTACCACAGTTTCTTCATTTAACTGGGTGTGAGACACAAGCAGATTATTTTACCTCTCTGGGGACTTCATTTGGCACACAGGCACTCTAACTGCCTCACACAGTATAATGTTTGTAAGGATTAAATAAAATGTGGAAACACTTAGTAGAAAGCCCCATGTAAGTATGATATGATACTATCTTTGAATGTCCTAGATTTCTAAAGCAAATAGTTTACAGGTTGAGTATCCGTAATCCAAAAATCCAAAATTTGAAATGCTCCAAATTCCAAAACTTTTTGAGTGCTGATTATGATGCTCAAAGAAAATGCTCATTGGAGCATTTTGGGTTTTCAGATTAGGGATGCTTGACTGGTAAATATTTATGCAAATATTCCAAGATCCAAAAAATCTGAATTCTGAAACACTTCTGGTCCCAAGCATTTCAGGTAAGGGACACTCAACCGGTATCAAGATAAACAATATCTTTTTGAGAAAATTCTGATGCAGATTTCATTAAAATATAAATCGTATAGTCTCTTAATCTGTTCATTTAGAAAATATTGTGATAGAGACTCAAACAAGGAAGAATGATAGAATAGGATAATTCATGGTAAAACAATCAATTAGTATATGCTTTTTAATTTGAAAGAGGTGCCTTCGAGATTATTTATTCCTACTGGAGTTCATTTATAAAGATGCTACTAATATTTGCCTTAGTATTTCAGAGGAGTTATGAGAATTTAGATAACTTTAAGTGTTTGGTTTTTTTTTTGAGACAGAGTCTCGCTTTCTTGCCTAGGCTAGAGTGAGTGCCGTGGCGTCAGCCTAGCTCATAGCAACCTCAAACTCCTGGGCTCAAGTGATCCTCCTGCCTCAGCCTCCCAAGTAGCTGGGACTACAGGCATGAGCCACCATGCCCAGCTAATTTATATATATATATATTAGTTGGCCAATTAATTTCTTTCTATTTTTATAGTAGAGACGAGGTCTCACTCAGGCTGGTTTTGAACTCCTGACCTTGAGCAATCCGCCTGCCTTGGCCTCCCAGAGTGCTAGGATTACAAGCGTGAGCCACCGCGCCCGGCCTTAAGTGTTTTTTATATTGCTTTAATCAAGTAAATAGGATGTTTACAATTTAATTTTAATTATTTTCTGTTGAATCTTAAACAGGTATTGCAGGAATAACTGAAGCAGTTAAGGAGATTACACTGGAAAGCAAGGTATTGGTTAATTAGTTATATTTCTAAATGTAATGCTTATGCTTATGTGTATATATATTTTAAGATCACTCATCTCTTTCTTATACAAACTCTTAAATTCCAGCTATTTTTCCTCCTCTCATTTTTCTATATCAGCATACCAAAACACTATTGCTTTCTAATGCTTCTCTTATTTTCTTAATAGTATTGTTAAGAAAAACATTTTTGAGATTGTAACCTATACAAACTACTAATTTTCAGTAATTAGAAAGACTTCTAGGCAAGTTTAAAAGAGATGGCTTTTTCTTTTTAAGTATATTTGGTACCAAATATGTAAATAGATTATTTGTGTGTGGGGGGTATCTACTTGCTAATCAGTAGATGCTAATGACATTAATGTTTAAATATTGTAAGCAATTCTTATGTATGTATTTTCTTAAATTAATCGTAATTTGGAGGTTTTTGTTTTTGAAAATTTAGATACAAACTTTAGCTTATTCAAACTCATCACATTTTGGATGAATGAAAGCTAAATCAGTTAAGTTTCATTGTCTGATTTTTTGGGGGGAAGGACAAAATACATGATTGGGTGGAATTTTTCAGCTTGCAAGTTTTCAGTTATTTTAGGCTGTATGTATTACTTTTCATTTCTCAGATAGATTGATTATAGTTGTCTTCATGTTCTTATATACCTATAGTTGTTTAAAAGTATATGAAAAAAGTAATACAATATGCCTTCACCCTTAATTATTTTTTTAAAAAGTTAAGTCACTTAGCGTAGTGGTCCCCAACCTTTTTGGCACCAGGAACCAGTTTCATGGAAGACAATTTTTCCATGGATAGGGCAGGGGAGGGAACTCTGTGGCCACTGGGGTTGGGGAACCACAGACTTAGAGGATAGGCTGTTTGGATGGAATAATTGTGTTCCTGTTGTTCTTATGGAAACATTGGCTACAGCAAGTTACTAATGCAAGATATTCTTTGTGTGTTTTTATCGTTTGAATCTTTTGCAGTTTGTAACTGGGGTTTAACAGAAAGTGTTAGATATTAAAACAAGTTTTACTTTTTTCAATACATAATTTTATGCTTGCTAGGGATTAAGATTATGTTCATTGGCCTGAGAATTCATACTTTTGAAATTCGACTGTTTGGAGAGTTTGAATGACTAAGGAGAAATCACATAGTGGCTTTGCTGTTTCAAACGATCTTATTTATTTACTGTGGCCATTATGTATATTCTTCAGAATTTGGGAATGATAAACAGTAGAGTAATGTGGATAGCATTGTTTGGGATGAGTTTATGGTAATTCTTCCAAGAATTTTTAATAAATACAATAATGGTTATTGTATTTGTTATCCACTTAACATCCTTATGTCCTGGTAATGTCTGAATATTTAGAATAACTTACAGATGGAATATATCTTCTTGTCATTTCCTATTTAATATAGAATTTGTATTATTTTTTATAACCTAGTACTTAGAATACTTGCCATTCAGATGCAAGTGTTAATAATCTTGGTTGTTAATTTCTGTTGTAGTCTATGTCATATATGAATGTCAGCAGCATGGTTAAACTTTAATAATAAGTTTATTAGATACTAGTTCACCTAATAATTGTCGAGACACTGGTAGTATCTCTTATGTGGTTTCACGTTTTGAGTGGTACATATGATTTAAGCTTCTAGTGGTAAATAAAACCACCCCTAAGTAAAACATAACTTAGGTGAAACTCGATGTCCAATTTATTCACTTAATATATTAATTTCAGATTTTCAGAGTATTTTGTGAAAATGATAACTACATATTAGGCATGTCATTGGTTAGCATTCTTTCATTGTAGTGTTAATATATTAATAGTTAAGAAATTGAACTGAAATCTAATGTGTTGTAATAACTATAAAGTCCAATAACTGATAACTTGCTTAATTGGGCTAGGATATTAACAAATTAAAAACATAGTGAGTGACTTATAATTTGTTTTAACTTATAAATTTATTGTGATTTATAAATATATACACTTTTACTCCTTTAAATTATATGTGTATAGGTTAACATAACTTTGAGCTGATTTTCTAATACTAATGATTTGGCTAACTAAAAATTTTGTTTTATTCAGAGTGCAACTGGCAATTATATTTAAATAGCTTAGATGACTCTTAGTGCTTTCATAATACCTTTGATATTTTCAGTCATATCACTTAACACATTACTTTTAATAGTTGATATGTGGGTTTGTCATCCCCTCTGGAATTTGAGTTTCTTGAGGATAAGAGCCACCTTATCACTCTTATTTTCACAGTAGTTCTCACTGTGCTAGCTCATGGGTGTTCCATGTTTGAACTAATGAACATATTTAAGTGATTTCAAATATAATTTCAAAGGACAGTATAAAACTCCAAGATTGTTCAGCACTAAGTGAAGAGGAAGAAGAAGAAGATGAAGGAGAAGCTGCAGATATGGAAGGTATTTGTGTTCTAGATTTGCTTGAATTCTATTAGAATATTAATTGTGGAATATTTGTGATTCTTGTGGGTTATAAATTCTCTACTGAGTTTTAAATTTTAACATTTAGCAGCGTAGGGAGGATTTTGTTTAGTTTAAAACTTATCTTGATCTTAGACTCTTCTATTTTATCTAGAACATAGTCTTAGATAGCATTATTTCTGCTAGGATAAATATTAGTCATAAATCTTTAATGCAGTTTAAAGGTGTAAGATATTCATTCTTAACCTAATTATTTCAGAGCAGAACAAAGGTTGCTTGTGCATTTTGTATTTCCTTTCTCCTTTTTGATAATATCTTTATATTAAAACCTAAAGATAGCGATTCTTAGTGGGGCCTTTTCAACTACATATAATCCCCTCACAGTTCTGTAAGATTTTGAACTTTCCTAGAGTTGCCAGTTGAGAATTGCTGTATTAGGGAATTATTATTACAAGAGATAGAAACCCACTATTCTAACAGAACCAAGTAATAAAGGTCTGTGATACATGACTATTCAAAGCTTCATATTTTGTTATCATGATAATCTTTAATACACGTGAAACCTTACATATATAAAAATAGATTAGGAAATAGCTATCACCAGGGTGACCCCCTTCTTTAATCTATTATATAATACTACCTTTTCTGCATTATTTGATTCTGTTAACCACATCCTTCTTTTTTTTTCCTTCTTTGATTTCTATGACACTAACTTTTCTTCTTTTATTGACTCTTCTAACCCTTCTTTTGGGGTTCATTTGTTAAATGTTACTATTTCATGGTAATCCATTTTTTTTTCTTGCTCACTCTCTACATTCCCAGATTTTATTCTTATGGTTTCTGTAAGGGCATACTGTGGTCTGGCATAAAAGTTTGTGCAGTATGAAAGATGGTATGTAAGTTATATTGTGTTCTCTATGGGATTTTAAATATGAATATGAAAAAATACATATATGAATATATAGAGAGAGAGTGTGTATGAGTGAGTGTGTGAGAGAGAGAGAGTTGAAAAAAGGAAAAGAATATTGGGAAAAATAAAACAGAGGGCAGGCATTAGAGACTGTAAGGTAGTTGAATCCCAAAACTACATAGAAGTTAGGGTGAGCTAGATATGTTTTGTAGCTTACAGAAGTAGAAGATCATGCTGGGTAGAGTTGAAGCACCATAATGGCAAGTGGTGTTTCATGGATTAAAAGTACCTTTCACTTTGGTTTCCTAAATTACTTTCAAGTCCTCACGAAACTAGCTATACATCTCTTCCTAAATTTTAGTGAGATTGTTATCCTTATTTTTATGATGAACTCCTATTCCTTGAGGAAATCTGAGAGTTACTTGTAACACAAATTACTCACAGCACCCTCACATACCATCTCCATGCTCAAGACTTCCATATCTAAACTTCCAACCCAGATTTCCTTAACTTCAGATTTATTTGTTCAGCTTCATTTCCACCTGGATGTCTCACAGTTGTCAGAAACTAAATTTATCACCTTTTGGCACAAGTATTGTTTCTAGATTCCATCTGTCTTTGAATGGCATACAGTTGGCCAAGCTGGGAATTGGGGGGATGGTCTAGAACCCTATGAGTAAAGCACTGTTTTTAGAATACAAACTATAGGCCTGTCTTACATATATGACAGGCTTTTCATATGTTCCTTACATTTTCCTTGGATAGAGTTTAAGAAAAAATTGTTACGTATGGAATTTTGCTCAAAAAACAATGCTGATGGTATCTAATATAAAAGGTAATCTTCATTTATTCAGTAAATATTGAGCAATACAGTATATATCAGGTACTGTTCTTGGTGGTAGAAATGGTCTTTTGAAATTTATATTCTAATTAGGGAAGACATATATAAGCAAAATACATACAGTATTAGATGGTTATAAGTGTTAGGAAGAAAAATAGAGGAGGGAAGGGGATAGGAAACCTTGGGGTGAGAATGAGTATTGCAGTTTTTAAGTCAAGAAAAATTTAATTGAGAGTATACCATTTGAATAAAGCATGGAAGGAAGTGAGTGAGAGCTATTTAGAAATCTGGGAGAAGAATGCAAATGCCCTGAGGTGGGGGTCATGTGTGGCATATATAAAATACAGTGAAGAGGAGCCTATGTCTAGAGAGGAGTGAGGGGAGAGTAGTAAATTAGCTTTGGAGAGGGAGTCAGGAACTCAATTTTAGACATATGATATTTGCAGTGCCCATTCGTCATCCAGTAAACAATTAAGATATCCAAGTTTGCAGTTAGGGAATAAATTTGGATGTCATCAACATTTAAAGCCGTTGAGACTATGTGGCATCATTATAGGAGTAAGTGTGGATAGAGAAGAGACAAGGTCCAAGAATTGAACTCTTGGTTACTATGGTGTTTAAGTAAAAGCGATGAAGAGAAACCAGCATAAGAGATACTGAAGGAGCAGCTAGTGAGGTGGGAGGAAGGCCAGGAAAATAAAATATGTTAAAAGTCAAGAAAACAGTGTTCAGAGGAGCAGGGAATAAGTCATGCCAGATGTACCTGAGAGGGTCAATTAAGATGAAAATTGGGAATTTGCCACTGGATGCAGCAAAGTAGAAGTCACTGAAGACTTTAATGAGCATACTTAAGCGGTTAGATAAATAGCCTTGTGGAGTCACTGAAGACTTTACAGTATTATTATGTCAATTTATATTATTAATAGACTAACACAGACCAAGCCTTGTCAATCTGACTTTCTCTGGGCTTTTGTCTTGTGAAATATTTGCTGCTTTTGAAATATAGAATTAGCTCACTTATTCAGTATCTTCAGTTAAAAGCAAAACCCTAGTTTTTGAATGATAATCTGAAGTAACATATAATTTGGGTTAGGGAATTTTCTAGAACTTGATTGATCTTTTTTTGCTTTTTATAACAGAATATGAAGAGAGTGGATTGTTGGAAACAGATGAGGTTTGTAAATTGAGTTTTCTTTAGTTAATTTTTAATGAATTAACTTGGGGATTAATATTAATAGTGTTCTTAATAATATATTGATCATTCATAGAAATTTTTATTTATTTACATTGGTTATAGCAAATAAAATTTTAGCTTTGAGTTTAAAGTTCATTTACTTTTGAGAAAAAAACACAACATAGGATGGGAAAAATAGATTTTGTAGAGTGTCACATTCATACTGATTTAATGGTTGTAAATATTTCTCCATTATTTTCCAGGCTACTCTAGACACAAGAAAAATAGTAGAAGCTTGTAAAGTTAAAACTGATGCTGGAGGTGAAGATGCCATTTTGCAAACCAGAACTTACGACCTTTATATCACTTATGATAAATATTACCAGACACCGCGACTATGGTTGTTTGGCTATGATGAGGTAAAAATAAAGAGAAATATATTTTAATGTAAATGTTTTAAATTGTTAGGTTTAATTCCTTCTTCTTTAGGTCCATGGGCATAAATTATGGTTTTTTTTTTAAATTTTAGAAATCATTTATTTTATAATTTTATGATTAATATTATACTTGATTCTTTCTTATTTTGAATAAACTATGAATTATTTAATGTGATAGCAATAATGCTAATTATTAAACAGAAATAATGTTACAATTTATTCCTTGGCCTCTAAGCTTATCCCTTTAAAATGTGAGGGAAATTGAACTTGGTATTTGTGATTACATCTGTTAGATATATAATCATTTACAAAATGATCATGTCACATCTATTTTTTCCCCTTAAGACATAAAACCTTTTTAATTCATCAACTTAATTGAATTAAAAAATAATTGAAATCAGATCAACATGTTTAACCTGTCATTCTTACAACTATAAATGGGAAGCAAGAAAATAAAATACTCTTAAAAGATGAGTTATAAAGTGAAGAAAATATTTTGACAGCCATGAACCTTCCTTTTTGTGGTATCTCTTCTGCAAAACGTGGTGGCCTATGACACATTGCCTGGATGTGCTGACTATGTGACTTTTCTCCTCTCTCTCTTAATATAAATAAATTATAAATTTTCCCCCAAACAATTCTACATAGTCTAAAATTCTAAATTGTAAGTGAATAAGATGGGGGAATAATTATAAACTGAGGTTGAGGCTAAATTTTTAAATAGTAATTTCAAATATTTTTTATGCTTTCAGCAACGGCAGCCTTTAACAGTTGAGCACATGTATGAAGACATCAGTCAAGATCATGTGAAGAAAACAGTGACCATTGAAAATCACCCTCATCTCCCACCACCTCCTATGTGTTCAGTTCACCCGTGCAGGTCTGTATATGTAGAGATATATGTATTTTTGTGTGTGTGTGTGTATATACTTCTTGGGTGTATTGCTTGGATATCTATAAACATAGTACCCTAACAGAAAAAATTTACTTACTAAGCAAATAACATTCTCTTTCATTTTCCTTAAAAGTGTTCTTGTGCTTAGTTAAATATATAAGAAAAAGGAAAAACCCTCACCAATCTAATATATTAAGAATATTTTCTTATTCTCTGTTTTCAGTTATAAAATAGATCTTCATGATTTTGCTCCTCTCTTAGCTCCCAGAATGGTTAGGAAGATACTGTTTTGGACTTAAAAATACTCGTTATGTAGAAATGGTTTGTTCTATTATTGATGTGTCTTTCTCTGAATGTAGAGGATAATGTTAATCTTGCGCTTATTCTTGGTAGCCTAGTTATCTCCTCTTAATGGCTAGTGAAAGGAGATGTATGAGGATTTTCTGTATACCTTTATTCTTCAGTTGAGAGGTCTTCAGCCTTACCAAGTCAAATACATTTTATAGTTTGTGATTTTCTTTGTATCAATGTGTTTTTTACAGGGACAAATAAATGTACATGATTTGTTCAGAATTTTTCTTAAAAAAAGGAAAAAGATATGCTAATTTCTTTGGGTTAGTTATTTCTCCTAGATAACTTTCACAGTTCATTAGAAAATACTGGTAACATACTAGTAACAATATTTTTGATGAAAACTTTGATATTCCTTTGACCAATTTGATAAAACATTGAGTTTTCTCCTTCCTCTAGTTAAAAAAACCCAAAAAGAAGATAAAGCTTTAATATTCTTTTTCTCATTTTCTGCAGCCTCTTTACTCCTAAACTTTATCCCATGGAAAGCCTTGATTATTTCTTCAGTTTATTTATTTTAAGAACTTTAATATTGCTAACCATGAAAGGTGATTCAGGAGTCATTAGTTTTAGTTTTGAAATACCTAGTCTAAAAGGTTTTCATTTTTGAGAGTTATTCTGTTTTTTTCTGTTTGGGTTTGAGGTTTTAGGACAGTGCTTATCTAACTGAAACATGTTTTTTCTGAGGTGTAAATTTTATTCAGTTGGAGGAAAAGAGATAAACAATTTAACTGGTGATTATAGTAAGCATTTTTAATAAAATATGTTACAGAATAGGATATAAATGTGGCAAAAACTGGGGGCCTATGAAATGAAATTTCAAGGATATTTTAGGCCTTTCTATGGGCTGGCTTGGATTGTGCCTTCAGATCTCTGTCTGGGCTAATACATTTACTCTCATATTCTAAGTTGACTGCTTCTGTCATGAAGGATATAGTCACAAAAACTGAAGTGGCATTATTTAAGGCAAGGTATGTGTGAAAGACTATTTCTTTTGTACATTTTCTTTTTTTTAGATTATATGCCCAGATAGTTAACTTTGATAACACTCTTTTCTGTAGTGTGGGAGAGGTACCAGTTGGCCATGAAAAGATGTGTGGATAGGATAAAAACCTTCAGATAAATACCTTTCTTCATATAAAGCCAAAAAATATTTTAAATAGAATCAGATACATTTTAGAATAGCTGTTTGGTCGGAGTTAAGTCTGTATTTTTTCTTTGTCCTATTAGCTTTTCTTGAACCCTCTTCAGTTTAGGCTTATTCTCAGGTAATTATTTAAACAGTCATAATCACAAGATTATGGATATCTTTGGTTTTTTGACCGTTTGATTTTTTGATTTTGCCCAGTTTGATCCTTTTTTGTTTCTCAGAGCAGATAGCCATTGCTCCACATTTATCCCTTGGCATAGTTTCCCCTTCTCAGGTTTTCTGTATCTCCTGTCTGCCCCCATTATCAGAAAGCTAACTAATGCCATTGTGCTTGTTGTGAGACTACCATAGCTTTTTAAAAATTACCCCCTCCCCCTATAAAACTGTCTGCATGGCTCAACAATCCTTCCTGTTAGGGAGTGGAGGGTAAAATATTTTATTATATGTTAAAGATTAATTTACCAGCAGTAATAAGGTAGATGTCTTCACAAACACAAATACATGTTTTTCCTATTTTGTTCTAATTGGGCTACACTAATAAGATTTGTTCTTTGCTTTTAGGCATGCTGAGGTGATGAAGAAAATCATTGAGACTGTTGCAGAAGGAGGGGGAGAACTTGGAGTTCACATGTATCCTTACCTGTGTGTGTGATTGGTGACAAAATTGCTCTTAGGATTTATTTTTTCTTTTTGAGAAATTTAGTGTAACCTCAATGACATAGTACCTATAACTTCTTTTAGTCCTTCCAATCTGGAAGTCCTACTGGAAATCTTAAATTTATTTAGAAAATGTTGTATTGTGATAGTTATACCTTGTTTGGTATACCTTGATTAGAACAAAGTCCCTGTGTATACCAGTTAGCTCTACCTTGTTACAAAGGTAACCTAATTTAGAATAACATGAGTATTTGCTTCTTAAGTACATTTCCAATTTAACATGTTACAAAAAAAAAATTTGCTTTCTCATCAGATAAAAGTTAGATTGTGTCAATCTGAGGTCTCCGTAAAGCAAAGAATTCAGCTTAAACAAAGATTAATGAAAAAGTAGTGTACTGTATGAAGTGCTTTAGAGATTGTTAAAATATGGTATATTCATTTTTCTCCAGAGAAGAGAATACCTTTCTTATATCTTACTGTGCTTCTCCTGTACAATTCTCTTGAGTTGACAAGAGGAATAAATTAAAGTTAATGCCCAAGCAAGCTATTGGATTCTACAGTACGTGCCCTCATAAGAAGCAAAGTGAATGATTTAGATGCTAGATATCTTGAATTATTAATAGTTTGTTGCTAGATTGATATTAGACTTAGTGGTATATGCTACTCAGTGTTTAAATGTAGACCAAGGGATCACCACTGTCTTAAAGCTATGGATAACCTTCGCATCATTAAAAAAGTGTGTCCTTCAGAGGAACTTTTCACTGATTTGATACTGAAACAAATCAAGAACTTTCAGTCTGAGCCACATTTACTCCTAAAATCATACTGTTATGCATAATTGGCACATTCATCTGTTAAAGGCTAAGCAGCAACTTAACTTGGAAGACTCTATATTATTCATAATAGAGTATGAGTTACCCCCCAATAAAAATTAAGTAAGCTCTTAATGTTTCAAAGTACAGTGGAACATAGAAAAAATTTCAGGATTTTATTAAAAACAGTCTAATATAGCAGATTCTATGGCAAGTACAACTACTAACCTAGAATCAGTCCATTATGAAGAGTTTCCATTTAATTTTTTTCTTTTTTGCTGCAGTGCTTTGTACTCTAAGCTGCCTCATTTTCTAGCATACTCTAGCAAACTTGTAAACAGTCAAAGGGTCAAGTGAATGGTGGGTAAATATTATCCTCATTTACGTGAATAGCCTTGTCCTTATTCTATATCAAAGTAATTGTGCCTATATGAACTCATGAAGAAGTTTCAAATTGAAATATTGGAATGGGTGGTCAGACAATCTTAAAGTTATAGAGAACCTCATGTTAAATAGACATAGATTTGCATGATTGAATTTCTTTAATAAGACTTAATGTAAGATTTTATCATATATTTTTTCTGAGCAATGAATTGCTTAATAAAATGGATAATTACTATGTGGGCTTAAAACAGAACTTTTTACAAATGTTATTTTCCTTACCTAAAGACCTTTAGGTATCTTCTAATTTTCTTGAAATTTGTACAAGCTGTCATTCCAACAATAGAATATGACTACACAAGGCACTTCACAATGTAATGAAGAGAGCGTAGAATCTATCCTAATTATTGGCTCTGATTTTTAAAGAATTAACTCATAGATGTGACCATTGACCATATTCACCAATATATACAGTTTCTCTAATAAAGGGACTTATATGTTTATGCATTCAATAAAAAATGTTCCACTACCAGCCTTACTTGTTTAATAAAAATGAGTGTAAAGAAATAGTTTTTCTCACTTCTTATCAAAAGGTTATTATAGGATTTTCTGTAAATAACTGTTCTTTAAGTGAAGATACGTCTCAAAGAGAATGATGACAGAGTATTTTTGGTTTACATTTATGAAGAAGGTATTAAATGTGTAATATTATCAAAACTAGGACTGGAAAATACCATATGCTAGACTATTTTCTTTCTCTTGTTTCCTCTTTCTTCCCTTCTCTCTAGGTATCCTATCTGCTAATAGTGCTTAGGAAGTACTTACTGTGTACCAAGAAATATGCTAAACACTATTACTTATCTTATTTCCTGATTGTTTTATTAAGTTGATACCACAAAAATTATTTTTTATTAAGGATTCAGGCATTTTTCTCCTACTGTGATTATATGGTAGGATACTAGAATTTAAAGGGATCTCCTTGTTGTGTCACATGTTGTAGCACATCAGTTTATAGATCTGAGTGTAGGAGTTTAGAAAGGCAAGTGTTCTACTCTGGGACACTCACTGCAAGGCAAGGGGGCACTTTGAGTCCTCTTCCTTTTCCTTTCTTTACCCCCCTACATGCCTTTCATCCTTGTTCTTTCAGTAGTCTGCACACAGTAGAGTGGCCTATCTTTCCTCTGAGGAACCTTAGTTTAGTTTAGTTTAGTTTTTTTTTTTTTCCCTCATCTATTCAAGAATTTTCTCCTTACCTTGAGTGCCTCTTTATTTTCCTCCTTTTTCCTATTGTGGTACAGTTCTTGTATTGCAGGGAAATCTCCATAATGCAGATAATGACTTGATGAAGGTAATGTGATGCTTGATATGGTATAATATGATATAAACATGGGTGTCATCCTCCAATATACTTCAGATACCTGCTTGCTCATGAGCAAGCAAGTTACTCTCATTTATTAATTTAAATTCATCTTCCAAACTGATTTTACTGGAATATCTTATTTCTGAATACCTTTTATCTAGTTGATTTCCAATATTAGATGTTATCACATTGTCATCTTTTTTTCCCAGTTTTACTCATCAAAATTACTGACACACTCAATTCTTTTTTTTTTTTTTTAATTTTTGGGGTTAAGTAAGCAGTTCTATTTATCTCAGTCACCACTAGGTGGCATAAGTAATCTTTTTGGCTAAACCTTTTTAGTTTTCGATCTTTTTTACAGTTGAGATATTTGTGTGGATACCCAATGTATAAAGTGGGTATATTAATGGTATAAATGTGTTTTTATGAATTCATAAATTTTATAGCACTCATTGAGAATAATGAGTGTTGAACAGTGAATTTGTGTTGATGAGTTTAACATTAAAATGCAGATTATGGATAATCTTGTAAGCCTTCATATCCAGTTTAATTTTAGTTTCATAGTATTTTAAAACATTTGATTTACATTAGTAATTGTAAAAAGTAATTTTTTAACTTTAATTTACAGAACAGTTTTGAAGATAGCACAAAGTCTTATATACCCTTTACCCAGCTGCTTCTAATGTTAATATCTTATATAAATGTGATACCTGTTAAAGCTAAGAAATTAACATTGATATAATACTGTTAACTACAGATGTTATTCACCAGTTTTTCCACTAATGTCTTTTCTGTTACAAAATCCGAACTGGCATACTATATTGCATTAAGTTGTCATGTCTATTAGTCTCTTCCAATCTGTGACAGTTTCTCTAGCTGAAATCTTTCATGACTTGATACTTTTGAAGAGTAAAGGTCAGAAATTTTGTACAATATTCCTCAATTTGGGTTTCTTTATCTGATGTTTTCTCATGGTCAGCTGGAGATTATGAATTTTAAGAATACCACAGAAGAGATGTGCCCCTCTCTTTGCACTATGTCAGGAAGTAATTAAGGTGATATCTGCTAGGTTTCTCTACTATAGATTCATTATTGATACTTTTTTCTTTCCATTGTGAGAAGGGAGGCACTAAGTAGATAGAAATTTATAGCTTCAAGGGGAGAGGAAATAATCTTTGCTTCCCAGAGAAAGGACTATGAAAGACTATGTGATCCTGTATTAAATCACCAGAGTAGTAATTAGTAAATTTTGAGAGAGATAGTTTGAGGTATGTGAATGTCCAGTTTCTCATTAAAGCTTCATCCAGTAATTTTAGCATTTGTCAGTGGATTTTGTCTGAAACAATTATTACTGTAGTGTTCTAATTTTGTGACAATTCTTTTGCCTATATCTGACTCCCTTGATTACTGTAGTAAACCTTTAAATTGGGTCTGAGTTCTCCAACTTTGTTCTTTTAAATAATTGTTTTGGCTATTCTTGTTTCTTTGCCTTTACATTTAAATTTTAGCATCAGCTTGTCTATATAAAAAAGCTTGCTGGGATTCTGATTGGAAGTGCCTTGAGTCTATAGATCAACTAAGGAAGAATTCACATTTTAACAATATTGAGTCTTCAAATTTATAATTATATCTCTTACTTAAATTTTTATTAATTTCTTTCATCCTGTTCATATTAATATTTTATTAGATTTATACCTAAATACTTTGGGGTTTGGGGTTAATACTATGGTTTTTTATTTTAATTCCAAATTCTAATTGCTTTTTCCTTGTATATAGGAACACAGTTGACTTTCATATGCTGACTGATCGTGTATCCTTCAACCTTGCTAAAGTTATTTTTAATTCTAGTAGTGTATTGTAAATCCTTTTAGATTTTTTACATAGACAATTATATAACCTAAAAATATAGACAGTTTTACTTCTTTCTTTCCAGTCTATTTGTTTTTCTTACCTCATTGAACTGTCTAAGAATTCCAGTGTAGTGTTGAGCATGAGAGATAACGGAGGACATCTTTGCCTTGCTTTTGATCTTTGAAAAACTCAATTTTCTCTTCATTTAATAGGATGTTAGCTGTAGATTTTCATAGATACCCTCTGTTAGATTATGGAAGCTCTCTTCCAGCTCTAAATTGCTGAGAATTTATATCATGATTTTTTCAAATTCTTTTTCTACATCTATTGGAATGATCATATAATTTTTAAGATTTAATCTGTTAATTTGGTGAATTGCATTGATTATTAAGACAGCCTTGCAGTTCTTTGACAAGCCTCACATTATCGTTTTTATGTATTGCTGGATTCAGGTTTTTAAATTTTTATTGATGATTTTTGCATTGATGCTTATGAGAAATATTGTCCTGTTGTTTTCTTCTATTGTCCTTGTCTGATTTTGGTTTTGGGGTAATGCTAGCTTCATAATACAAGCTGGGGAGTATTTATTTCTCTTTGATTTTCTCAAAGAGGTTGTATAGAATTAGAATTTGCTAGTGAAATTATCGGGACCTGGATGATTTTTCAAAAGTTTTAAAATACAATTGATTATATATAGGACAATTTCTTGGGTGAGTTTGGTACAATATTTGGTTTTTTAATGAATTTTGTTCTAAGGTTTAGATAGAAGGGAAAGATTCTGGTGGAGTTTCTGTCCTTCATGCATAACTACTGTTCCCCCATCAGGTCTGCATCCCAGTAGACACTTCTTAAGGCTCTATTTTATCTTTTCTGTGAGTACCAGATGGAGTTCATGGAAGACAACCCTGTAAGAGGATGTGGACTCTCCCACAATATCTTCAGCCCCAAGGATTTCACACTGTTTTGCTATTTTGTACTCTGTTTTCACCAGATTGTCAGCTGTTCTAGCTGAATTACCCCAAGCAGGCTTGTGTCAGCTCTCCTCCTGTGGAGGAGTTTTGGGGCCAGTTATTTTCTCTGCAACCTCATGTCTCCTATGGGTTTGCACGCAGTCTTAAATTTGGAGTTAGTCCTGCTCTTTTTTGCTGCAAGGGTGAAATCAGTACTTTTTCCACCTTTCCATATCCTGAAGCAAAGTCTCTGTTTTTTAAAATACCAGTTCAGTTCCAAAATATGCTCCTCAGTTAGGCTAAATGGTAGAAGAATGTTTATTCTGCTGACTTATGCACATAAATGATCTAACCTGGAAGTATAAGATAATGTGATGGTTTACAATATACTAAGCATTTGCTATATAACATGTTGATGTTTATGTTTTTTAGCTATTTGAAAAATAGTATATTTTAAAAATGTAATGCAAATAAATCAGTGATTTGAGAACTTCCAAAGCACTCTGCAAAACTCACTTGTCTAAAAAATGTGTAGTTCATTTTGTAGAATTTGGGCTTCTATTTCAAAAAAGGGAAGACAACTAGGCAAATTAAGCCTAAAGTATCCTAAAAAATATTAAAAATAGCAGGCCTATAGAAGGAATTCTGTTACAAGTACACGATCTCTAGTATGTTGATTCATATGTAAAACTTATTATTGATATTTGTTAAGCTTCCAAATGGAAGATGCTTTCTGTTTATAATGTATATTCTTCCTATTTCCAAACAAAGATTTTAGGAGAGCAGTTCACTGGCAAGTTGGTTCTGGCTGTTGGCTGTTTCCTACCTTGTGGACTTCTCCGAAAGACCGCTTAGTGTCCTTAGGATGTGACAGTGGGCTTCTCCCAGAGCAAGTCATTTAAAACAGTAAGGCAGAAGCCACAATATTTCTTATTACCTAGTCTTAGAATTCACATGCTGTGATTTCTTCAGTATCGGTTACATAGGTCAGCCTATTCAGTGTAGGAGGGAACTGCACAAGTGTGTGAATGCCATGAGACGGTGATCATTGTGAGCCATCTTGGAGGCTTGCTGCCACAGCCAGGAATCCCAATGAAAAAACAATAAGATGTAGACATAATCAACATTGCTGGCTAAAGGCACCTGGCACTCAACTCTTCCACCAAGGAAAACCAAAACAAATAACCACATGTCAAATAGAGTGTTTAAAGGAGAACGCTGGAATTTAGGGAAGTGACAGAGACCCCCTGAGGCGCAGGAACAAGATGCAGCACAGAGAGAAAAGCAAAGCACCCTGCTGGGATTGGCTTGTAGTTAGGAGGGACTCACCGTTGTGGGGAAAAGGTAAGCAGGAAATCCCTAGCAGTCCAAGTTCCCATAAAAGATACCTACAGTTGTAACTAGGGAAGAGCCCCTTAGTCCTCACAGACGCTAGAATAGTGAGCTGCTCTGCAACAGCACTGTTCCAGAGAGGGAATTCATGCCTTGTCCCACCTACCCTTGGGACCAAAGGTAGCTGCTATTTTGAGAGTGGAACTACCACCAAATCATATCCTATCCTGGGACACAATAACTCCTGCATCTGCACATCTCTGATGCCCTGCTGACATCCACCCAGAGGGCTGGAGCATCACAACACCAGCTAGTCCCAGCAATGTGGCCATGTCCCTGGCACCTGAACCCAATCAGCACCCTACACCCTGTGGAAAAGGTGGCCAAAGACATCAGGGAGGCTACTCCTAGGACATAGGGAGCTGAAGCATACATTTCCCAGGGCATGACAGCTACCTGCCTAGGTGTGCTGACTGCAGCCTGAGGACCAGCCTGCCTGGAACCTGCTGCTGCTGGGGCCCACACTGCTCAGGGACCAGGGGCCAGTCTCCCTGGTGGCTCACCACCAGTGACCCTTCTCTCTCCAGCAATAAGGTTACTGCATGCCTGCACTCATTGCCCAGAAGCCCAAAGACTGGTCTGACCAGGGCCCATGCATGCCCTCCAGGGGCCCAAGGACCAGCATGCCCAGCATTTCTCCCTAGCAAAGATTTGCCACACCTTCCACAAACAACTGCAGCCAAAGCCACTATGCAAATCACAGACACCACTACTGTTACAGCTAAAATCATATGGAGACTACACTATTGCACCTACTGAACTGACACTATAGATAAATCCATAGGAAAAAGTCCTTTCCTATGGAAGCTACTCAATAAAATTGGGGAAAATGACTTACACCACATGTGCAGAAATCAATGTAGGGGCATAAGAAACATGGAAAAGCAAAGGAACACCTCCAAAGGAGTACAGTAATTCTCCAGTAACAGAACCCAAAGGAAACAAAAACTATGAAATGCTGGAAAAGAAATTCAAAATAATAATTCTAAGGAAACTCAGTGATATACAAGAGAAAACAATACAAAGGAATCAGGAAAACCATTCATGATGTGAATGAGAAATTTGTTTAACAAAGATATATATATTTAAAAGAACCAAACAAATCCTGGAATTGAATAATTCAGTGACTCTTACTACTATAATTAAGAGCTTCAATTCAGGACTTGAAGACAGATGTTTAGAAATAAACCAGTTAACATCAGCAACAACAAAGAAAAAGGAATGAAGAAATCCCATGTGACATATGGGGCACCATCAAGGGAACAAAGATTTGCATTTTTGGGGTTTCAGACAGAAAATAGATGGGAAAAGGCATAGAAAACCTATATAACAATAGCTGGAAATTTCCCAGTTTTCAACAATTAGGTATAGATGAAGCATACATCAACACAATGAAAGTCATATATAACAAACCCACAGCTAATATTATACTGCCTGGGGAAAAGCTGAAAGCCTTTCTTCTGAGAACTATAATAAGAGAACGATGCCCACTTTCACCACTCTTAATATATAATACTGGAAAGTCTTAGAGCAGTTAATTAAGAAAAGGCATCCAGATTGGAAAAGAATAAGTCAAATTGTTCCTCTTTGCAGATAACATGAAAAAAAAATATGTATGCATGAATTTAACCAAGGAGGTGAAATATCTCTACAATGAAAAGTGTAAAACACTGAAGAAAGGAATTGAAGTACACACACACACACAAATGGAAAAACATTCCATGCTCATGAATTGGAAGAATTAATATTGTTAAAATGACCATATTACTCTAAGCAATCTACAGATTCAAGACAATCCCTATCAAAATCCTATCACACTACCTGGTTTCAAAGTATACTACAAAGCTATAGTAACCAAAGTAGCATGAAACTGGCATAAAAACAGACACACAGACCAGTGGAATAAAATAGAAAACTCAGAAGTAAATCCAATGTTCCCAATCAGCTGATTTTCAAAAAAAAAAAACACCACCAAGAACATTGGGGAAAGAGTATCTTCTTCAATAAATGGAGCTGAGGAACTGGATATCCATATGCAGAAGAATGAAACTATACCCTCTATTTCTCACCATCTACAAAACCCACTCAAAATGGATTAAAGATTTAAACAGAAGACCTGAAACTATATAAGAAGAAAACATGGGGGAAAAACTTCAAGACATTGTTTTAGGCAATGATTTCATTGGTAAGACTTCAAAAGCACAGGCAACAAATATAAAAATAGACAAATGAGATTGTATCAAACTAAAAAGCTTTTTGCACAGCAAAAGAACAATCAACAGAATAGAATGGGAGAAATTATTTGCAAACTATTCATTTGACCAGGGACACATATTCCCAAGGAACTCAATTCAGCAGCAAAAATAATCTGATTAAAAATGGGCAAATGATCTGAATAGATGTTTATTAAAAGAAGACATACAAATGGCTAACAAGTATATGAAAAAAATTCTCAATATCACTCATCATTAGGGAAATGCAAATCAAAACCACAATGTAATATCTCACCTCAGAATGGCTATTATCAAAAGGACAAAAAATAACAAATGCTGTTGAAGGTGTGGAGATGCACTGTTGGTGAGAATGTGAATTAGTGCAGTCTTTATGGAAATTTATGGAGATTTATTTTAAAAATTAAAAATAGTACTACCATAACGTCTATCAATTCCACTACTGGGTATTTATTCAAAGGGAAGGAAATTGGCATATAGAAGAGATAATCTGCACTCATGTTTATTGCACCACTATTCGCAATAGCCAAATGTATGGAATCAACCTAAACGTCCATCAACAGATGAATGGATAAAGAAAACATGGTATATATACACAATGAAATACTACTCAATTCTAAAAAAAAAAAATAAAATAAATGAAATCCTGTCATTCATGGCAACATGTTTGAATATGGAGGATATAGTTGAATAATATAGGCACAGAAAGATAAATACTGCATGTTCAAACTCATAGAAAGCTAAAAAAAAAATTGAACTCAGAAGTAGAGAGTATAATTGTGGTTATTAGAGGCTGGGAGGATTTGGAGCATGGAAGGATAGGGAGAGATTGGTTAATGGATACAACATTATACCTAAATAGAAGGAATAAGTTCTAATGTTCTCTAGCACTATAGGGTAAATATGGTTAACAATTTATTGTATATTTTTCAAAAGCTAGAAGAGGATTTCAAATGTTCACAACACAAATGATACATGTTTGAGGTGATAGATATACTAATTACCTTGATTGCATCAGTACTCATTGTATACATGTATTGAAATATCACTTTCCTCCCATAAACATGTACAATTGTTATGTGTCAACTAAAAAGGAAATAAAAATTAAATATGAATAGAAAATTTAGTGAAGAAGAAACCCAAAAAGGCAACAAGTGTGTACAGATACTCAAAGTTATCAGTACATGAATTAAAACAAGATACTACTTTATTTATTTGGCAAAAATTAGGTTAGAAAAAAAATTAGGTTAGAGAGTGGTTAGCATTCAAAGAGATGTGATGATAGGGAAACCTTTGTGCACTGCTGATTAAATGTGTAGACTGGCCCAACCGTTTTGGAGAGGAATCTAGCAGTATCTAGTCAAATTGAGTATATCGTCTTGAGTATATACTGCAAAGCAATGGATGCAAAGGACCTTAAGAGTGTGTATAGGAAGATGCTCATTGCTGTGTTGTTTGTGGTGGCATGAGTTGGAAGCAATCTGGTCATTTATTTCTAGTGGAGTTACAAGGTACTGTGCAGCAATTAGCAACAGAGATACTGAAAATAAAAACTCATGCTCCTCTACCAAAACTTCCCATCTCAGTGAAGTGAATGTTACTACTATCCACCAAGTTGCTGAGCCAAAAAATTCTAGAAGTCAGCTTTGATTTCTCTTTCTCTCTCTCTCTACCTCACCCAGTAACATGTGTCTCATTTCTCAGCAACAAGTCCTGGCCTCTCCATCTCCAGAATACATCCTGGTGCCTGGGATTCTATGTATTGAACCAGCACCTCACATGATTCTAATGCATGAGATTCCTGAGTCACACTTTGAAAAACCTTGAGAAACACTTTCTCCTGCTCTCAGTTGAGGAGTAAACTTTTCCTGTTTGATAAATTTTGGGGCTTCTTCAAAGGAAAAATTTACAGGAAGATATTTATTTTTGGCTTTTTAAAATAAAGGTCATTTTTGTGATTCTATTGTTAATCAGTGAATCAACAGATCCTGAATGATGATGCCATTCCGATTTTATCACCAGTACAGCTGACAGATTGAAAGTTTATATAACAGCTGAGCTCTAGAACCAATACTTAATTCCCAGGTCCCTTACTGTAGTTGTGTGATTTTGGTTAGTTTACCTACTTCTGAGTCTCCAGGTTCTTCGCCTACAAAGTGAGGATAGCATTTTTTAGCCGTAGAGTTGTTAGGAGGATTAAACGAGCTAAGGCATCTAGAGCACATGGCACAGTGCTTGACCTTGACAGTGCTGCTGCTAGTATGATGATGATGACAATGATTACTATTGCTATGACTACAACCACCACTAGGACTTCTAGTTTTGCCATCACAAACACTACCTGCAGCCAGCAGAGGGCAATGGAACAGCACACGATTTAAGTAGTATTAACACATAAGCCTATTGTAGACATGTCCGATTCGCTGAACATTACTTCTTTCACCTTCTGATATTTTTTATTTTTGTGGGCGGAGGACACAGATACCGGTGAAGCTCCTTCATGTTAGAGATTCTCCTCCACTTATTGAAGAACGATGGTGAATAGATCTACACAGTTTCCTTATAATTATTTACAATCTCAACTTCTGTCTTTATTGTCCTTCCCATCTAGTACACTTCACCTTGGGGTCATTTTCTGAAATGAGAGGAGTGCACTAAATATTTTTGGTATTAAGTCCTGTTCCCAAGAGCCCTTGGTGCTGCTGAGCTGCATCAGGGCTGTCAGGGATGGAGTGGGAGGGCTCCAGTTCTCTACCCTCCACTGGCTACCAAAGCCACTCATCATTTATCTGTTTCATACATTAATGTTTCTCATGAGATTTTATTTTGGTAAAACAAAGTTATACTTTAGAAAATGGGCACTCACAAATGCCCCTTCCATCTCTAGCCTATGTTTCTAAGTTTGTTGGGGACTTTGTTGTTGTTTTAACAAATAATAGCATTTCTTATCTAGCATTTTTCAATAAAGGTCAATTCATCAGTTGCAAAATCAGTTGTCAGTAAATTTTTTATGTGAAATGATGGAATATAGTAAAACAAGTAAAAATATCAAAAGAAATTGTCCATGGTAAGAAAAATTTTTGTTTTAAAACCTTTGTTTCAGGTATGTCTGATATATTTTAACTTCAGAGAGGTTAAATAAATTTTATATTGTGTGTTGTGATCAAAAGTTTGAAAACCACTGCTACATATACATTGATCTCCTTGTTTTTATCGCTATTAATCTACTAGGACTGTCATAACAAAGGACCATGCACTGGATGACTCAACAGAAATTCATTTTCTCACAGTTCTAGAAGCTTTAAGTCCAGAATCAAGATGCTAGCAGGGTTGGTTTGTTCTCTCTCCTTGGCTTGTAGATGGTCCTCTTCATGGTCACATGGTGTTCTCCCTCTATGCATATTGTAAAAGAAAAAAATTATTCAATGATACTTCTTGTTAAAGTATGGTAAAGAAGATTTTATTTAAGATCATTGCAATAGGTATAGGGACATTGAAATGGGATTTTGCAATGGGGGAGAGAGATTGAGCTTAATTCCAAACACAGCATGGGCAAGTGGGAATTTATGTCCAAGGAACAGGATCAATGGGTGGAAAATTACTAAGACGAAGCAGCAGGGTTAAGGAAGGTTCTGGCTAAATCAACTTTATAGGATTCTTGCTGAAGATAGGCCAAGGTGATCAGACTTTACCTGGGAGATAGTGAAGGATGAACCTGTTCAGATACCAAGGGTAATAAACTATTGGGGGAGGGAGGTTCTTGCTAAATTGAATTGGTGGGGTTTTGGCTAAAGCTGGGTTTTACAAGGAAGTGCCCACATGGGCGTAGGAGAAGGTTTGGGAACCTGACTAAAGTTTGGTCAAGTGAGAATCTTTGTAAATATCTGTGTCCAAATTACCTCTCCTAACAAGGACATAAGTCATAGTGGATTGGGGCCTGCCCTAAAGACTTCATTCTAACATAATTACCTCTTTAAAGACTCTGTCTCTAAATGCAGTCACATTCTTAGGTACTGGGTATTAGGACTTCAACATGTAAACTTTGGGGTGACACAATTCAGCCCATAACAATCACATAAAATATCTTGGAGATTAACCGATATGAATATGTAAAGCAGCCTCATTTTATTATTGGTCTATATCTCCTACCCCACTTTCCCCACACCCAATCTTGGATAATAACTAATTCTCTTTGTAAAGGATCATGTGTTCATTATAAAAATTGCAAACATGTACAAAGAAAGTAAAATCCAGGTTCATTCCCATCTCCTCGAGTTAACACTTGACATTTTAATGAATATTCTTTTAATGATCCCTCTATGTCTAAATACATATGTAGGCTTATCTGTTTGTTTATGGATATATGTAAATGAGTATATTGATGTGTCTATACATTTACAAAAATGAGATTGTACCATTTATGTTCTGTAACCTTTGTTCACTAAACAATATGTTGGGACCATCATTCTTCATTAAGATATGTAGTTACATATCCTGATTAACAATGTTGCTTAGTATTCAGTTGTATAGGTGTTCCATTAATTAACTAGTCATTTGATTTACTTATTTTTTATTATAATCACGACTTCTATAAATATGTATGTTTATAGTATACATCTTTACACACTGATAATTCCCATGCAATAAATGCTTGGAAGTAAGAATACAAAGTCGAGCACCCACTTTGCATTTTAATATATACAATAATTCTTTGCTATCTTTCAAATAGGTTGCACTAGTTTATACACCCACCACAAAAGTAAATAAAAAGAAAACATGAGTGCTTATTTTTCTTCACTGTCACCAATACTAGACTTTAATATTGACATTCTTTTAAGCAAAAGGAAAAATTTTTTTCTTTTTATTTCATCATTTTATGGGGGTACACATATTGTTAAGGTTACATATATTGCCCTTGCCACCCTCCCCCCTCCCACTGTGTCGGAGCTTCAAGTGTGTCCATCCCCCAGGTGGTGTGCATCACACTCATTATGTAAGTATACACCCAGCCCCCCCACCCCCTCCCACCTGCCCGACACCCGAAAAAGTTTGTTTTTGTTTTTGATTTTTTTGACATTTTGGTTACATTTTATATCTTTGCCTCTCCCTACAAAGGGTTAGAGGTATGCCCTTCCCCTCCACAATGCTCGCCACATCCCTAAGATGTAGGTCTAGCACCCTCCCCTGCACCCCCCCACCAATCCCTGGTGAACAACACCATCACCATTTGATCACCATAGTTTTAATTAGTACCAATTTGATGGTGAGTACATGTGGAGCCCATTTTCCTGATCTTGTGTCACCTCACTTTGGATAATGGGCTTAAGCTTAATCCAGGATAGTATAAATGGTGCTAGCTCACTGTTGTTTCTTAGAATTGAGTAATATTCCATAGTGAGCATATACCAAATTTTGATTATCCACTCATGAATTGATGGGCACTTGCGTTGTTTCTACGTCTTTGCAATAGTGAATTGTGCTGCCATAAACATTCGGGTGCAGATGTCTTTATAATAGAATGTCTCATGCTCTTTTGGGTAGATGTCTAACAATGCTATTGCTGGGTCAAATGGTATTTCTATTTTTAGCTCTTTGAGGTACCTCCGAATTCTTTTCCACAAAGGTTGCACTAATTTGCAGTCCCACCAGCAGTGTAAGAGTGTTCCTGTCTCTCCACATCCTTGCCAGCATTTGTTGTTTTGGGATTTCTTGATACAGGCCATTCTCACTGAGGTTAGGTGGTATCTCATTGTGGTTTTGATTTATGTTTCTCTGATGATTAGAGATGTTGAGCATTTTTTTATGTTTGTAGGCCATTATTCTGTCTTCTTTGGGCAAAAGGAAAATCTTACTTTAGTTTTTATTTGTGCATAATTACAAGTGAAAGTGTCTTGTCTCTCGACATTTTATGTACAACATACAAAAAATTTGAAATGAACTAATTTTACAGTGAATGAACTAATCCCTGTCATGACGAGTCCGCCCTCATGACCTAAATTACCTCCCAAAGTTCTAACCTCCTGATACCATCACACATTGTGGTTAGGATCTCAACATATGAATTTGGGGGTACACAAATATTTAGTGCACAACAACCATCATATTACATAATCTTGCTAACTTCATTTATTTCTAGTAATTTTGTAGGATCATTAGGATTCTCCATGCAAACAATTATATCATCTGCATATAGAGATAGTTTTGCTTTTTCTTTTTAAATATTATGCTCTTATTTCTCTTTGTTTTCTTATTACAATGACAAGGATCTCCAGAACAATTTTAAATTGAAATGCTATAACTATACATCCTTTCCTTCTTATTTTGTGCCAAAAGTACTTAATATTTCATCAATTATGTTAACTAGATGATATATGTAGATTCCTGTTGGGAGACAATTCTCTATGGGCCCTCATGCTGCTACACATCTTATGAGCAGACGCACTAACCACACCTTTGTTCTGGATTGTCTTTTTAAGGATATTTGTATAGTGAAGAGCCTTGGAAGATATATATAAGAGATAGTGTATAACTCTAGATCAAAGGACAGATTTGTTTACTGTCCAGCATAATAATGTCTCCCTCTGGGACAAAGGTTGGGCTTGTTTGTTTGTTGCCCATTATAGAGAGATTTGGGTTCCCTAAGCTCAGAGTTCGTCTTCTGTAATGCAAGCCACTGTGTATGCCCTTGTGTTGCAGAACTGGGGCTTGGGAAACTGATATAAAATATGTTAATATCCTGACTACTGCTATTTCTGTGAGGAATAAACTATCCTTTCCAGCTGATCCAGTAGTCCTATGTCTTCTGCCAGCATCTTTGAAACTATAATAGGATAATTTGTTAACTTCTAAGTAGAATAAAATGTCAGACCCTTTATGGTTCTTGACAACAATCTTGATTAGATTGAGAAAGGTCCATTCTATTTATAATTGAATGAGAGTTTTTATTATGAATGAATATTGAATTTTGTCCAATGTTTTTTAGCACTATTGAAATTATCATATATTAATACTTTTCTACTTCATTTTGTTAATATTTTATAAATTACATTGATTTTTCAAATGTCAAGCCAATGTTGCATTTCTGGTGTATACCTGATTTATTTATTATGCATTATACATTTTGTTATTACTGCATTTGATTTTCTAATATTTTGTTAAAGGATCTTTTGCATCTATATTCATGAGGTAGATTGGTCTATAATTTTCCTTTCTTCCTTCCCTTCTTCTCTTTCTTTTTCTCTCTCTCTTTTGCAATACTTTTGTTATGTTTCGATATTATGGTTGTGCTGACTTCATAAAACAAGTTGGAAAATGTTCTTTTCCCTGCTATGTTCTGATAGGATTTGTGTAAAATTGGTCTTATTTATTCCTTAAATTTATGATAAAATCCACTACTGCAACTATCTGGGCCTGGAGTCTTCTTTCTGGGAAGGTTTTGATAACAGATTTAATCTCTTTAATACATTATACATAGAGGCTCATCCAAATTTTCTGTTTCATATTTGGGTTTGTGTTGGTTAGTTGTATTTTTCAAAGAATTTGCTTATTCATTTAAGATGTCAAATTTGTATAATATTATTTATTATATTTTATTATTATCCTTTTAATACATGTAGGATCTATGGGGACACATTTATTTTCTTTTCTTATATTGGTTATTTATGTTCTTTATAGCAACAGTATTATCCATTTTGATAGTCTTTTCAAAGAATGAATTTTTGGCCTTGATAATTTTCTATGTTGTTTGCTTGTTTTGTTTCGTCTATGTCTGCTCTTACTTTTATTATTTCTTCCTTCTACTACTTTGGGTTTACATTATTCTTCTTTTGCTAGTTTTTTGAGCTTTAAACTTAGCTCATTAATTTTGATCTTTCTTCTTTTATAAAATAGTCATTTAAAGCTATAAATTTCCCCTCTAAGCCCTTGATTTAGCTACATCCACAAATTTGAGTATGTTGTATTTTATTATCATTCTATTCAAAATATAGTTTCTTCCTCCCTGTCAGTTTTATTAAGGTATAATTGATAAATAGAAAGTGTATATATTTATAGTGTACAACATGATGTTTTAATATATACATTTTATAATGTATATATGCATTTAAGCATTTTATAATGATTAAATCAAGCTAATTAATATATCCATCACCTCACATATAATTTTTTGTTGGGAGAATATTTAAGATATACTCTCTCAGAAATTTTCAAGTATATAATACATTTTTATTAACTATAGTCACCATGTTGTACAATAGATCTCCAGAACTATTAATCCTGTGTATCTAAAATTTTCAAAATAATTCTAATTTCTCTTATGATTTTTTTCTTTGACTCATAGACTATTAAGAAGTCTATTGTTTCATTTTCAAATTTTAATATTTCTCTAGATCTTTAAAATATTGATTTATAATTCAATTTAATTGTGGTCAAAGTACATACTTTGTATGATTTCAATAATTTAAAATTGATTAGAGACTTGATATAGCTCAGCATTTGTTCTATCTTGGTAAACATACTATGTGCCCCTGAGAAGAATATATCTTCTGCAGTTGTCAGGTGTATAGTTCTACTTAAATCAAATAGGTCAAAGTTGTTGATAGTGATATTCAGATTTGTCTTTAACAAGTGCAACATAGCATGTCATTCACCCCAGACTATGTAGTATGTATGAAAATTGGGGAAAGGAGTAGAAAAAGCACCTTTTATATATTGGCTTGATCTTTAGAACTCTGACTGTTATAATTTACATCAAAGATTTCTGTACATGTTTACTAATTATTAGAGTTAATGGTTGGGATAATTATGGTTAATTACACGACTATTAATAGAAACATCAAAAGGTCCATCTTAAAAATTACATAAAGTTATAGGTTTTTTGCAACTCTGTGGGAGGAAAAATAGTTAAAAGCATGAGGAATTAGATCAGATTTATCATAGTGTGGGACATGGGAATACCTGCTGTTGTGTTACCTCTATTGTGTTATGGCAGGTTTCCTGGTCAGTCTCACCTGGAGAAGAAAGAGTCTTAACATCACTGAGCCACAACCATGTGAAAGCATTGTGCAATTGCCATGTTTCCCCAAAAATAAGATGGTCTTATGTTTATTTTTCCTCAAGAAAACACCCTAGGGCTTATTTTCAGGGAGTGTGTTATTTTTTTTTAACTATGGTACAACAATCTACATTTATTCAAATATAGTTAAGTCGTCTTCTTCTGGAACATCGTCATAACTCTCCAAACCCCAAATTTCATCCTGAATTTCTTGCGACTCTATTTCCTTTAGAACTATTGGCCCCAATCTCTCATGTCAAGCAATAGAGCTCTCATGGGGCAGATGAGAAGGGCTGCTCCTCTTCTTTACCAGTCCGCCTCGAAATGCATGGGTTGTGCAGATATGCCGCGTAGCCATGCCCATTACTAGGTCTTATTTTGGGAATAGGGCTTATGTTGTGCAAATGCTTAGAAATCCTGCTAGGGCTTATTTTATGGGTAGGTCTTATTTTCGGGGAAACACAATAACTTTAGGTTCATTTTCATTCTTTAAGAAACCCTATTAGGTATTGTTGCCTTGATTTCTCAAATGAGAAAATGCAATAGGATAAGTAAACAGTCAGGTTCATGAAGTTATAGGGTGTGGCAGAGATGATGCTTTGTGTTCAATGTTCCATTTGTGTTGTTTTTTTTTTTGCAATTAAGTGGGGCCATGTAATAGTTCTTATCAATGAGATATCAGATGAAGCAGTAAAAAGACCCTGCACAAGTCTTTGGTCTCTTTCTTCCCCTAATGCTGAGATAATGGAATGACAAATAGAAAAAACCTGAATTGTTGAGCTGGAGAACTATTGTCCTACAGTTGCCTGGACTTCAAGCAGACACCTGAAAAGTGAGAAATAAACATGTGTTAAGCCACTGAGATTTGAGGATTGTTGTTGCATCAAAACTTAATAGTCTGATTAAAACAGAAAGGGAGCTGGAATTTGAACCCAGATCTGTTAAACTCTGAAAACCATGGTTTTTGTACTACCTCTTCTCTTTCCCCAAAGGCACAGAATCAGTGTGTGTGTGTGTGTGTGGGGGGGTATACATACATATATATATATGTGTGTGTGTGTGTATATATATATGTATGTATATACACACACATCAGGAGCACATAGATATCTTTCATTAGCAAGGGTGGTTCAGCTGGACATAGATACTAAGAAACTAGTTAGTATCAGTTGCCTATTTTTAAGGCTACACAAAATTAGGCTCTTCGTTTGCTTTGCATGCTTGTAATTGGCAACTATATATATCAACTTTATACTAAAAACAATTCTTTCTGGTACAATAGGTGACAGGGCGGCAGCATTTCTGGCATTGAGTATGGAATGTCCTCAGAGCAAGGACTTCCAGCCTTTCCCAAGTGATGTCCCGTTCCTGTCTCTTCCTCTTAGCTATGCCGCGGGGCTATGTAGAGTGAGAAGTGATTGTTTAAATGAACTGAAATCAAACAAATGAAAAATTGAATTCCTTAGCCACAATAGCCCACTTTGAGGGTTTTATAGCCCACTTCTGGCTAGCTATTGGAACATACAGGTCAGGGGTCATTTTTATCATCTCTGAAAGTACAGTTAGTGCTGCATTGGAGCTTTCATCAGTTTTTTAAAATATATATTTATTTTATTACTCAGTTAAACATTGCAGGCCCATCAACAGAAACTTAGATAGGCATAATAATAATTAAATTTGGTCATCTTTGATAGTTTGCTGGTTAGTCATTCATATAAAGCCATATATAACTTTTCCTATTTTTTAAAAAAATTTCTTGCTATGATAGTATACTTGTCAAAGTAGCAGGATGGGACATACCAATTGAACTAACAAATTGTTAGGTAAATAACTTTTAAATACTTAACACATGTCTCTGGCCCTCCATCTGGCCTTTGTACAGGGACTTACAAAAAGGTGTGCAGGCCTGTTTCCCCTACTCTGACCTGGAGCCTCACTGGGCTATAGTGGAGGGATCAACCTAAATCTAGTTCACTCAGTGGTCAACTTCTTTGCCTCATGATTAGTTTGCTTGAACTATAATCCCCCTTTGAGTGTTTGTACTTCTGTTTTATTTACTGCTATTTTTTTAGTTGGCAAAACAAAATAATAATTAGGCAGTTTCAAAATGAAAGATAAAATTCACCTCTGGGTATTTCACACGATATTTAACGCTGTGTGAGTGTGCATATGTGCATGCATTAGTTTTCTAGGGCTGCCATAACAAAGTACTGCAAACTGGGTGGCTTAGAACAACAGAAACACATTCTCTCACAGTTCTGGAAGCTAAAAGTCCAATATCAAGGTGTCAGCAGGACCATGCTCTCTCTAGAAGCTCTCGGGAAGAGTCTTTCGTTTCCTCATCAACTTCTGGTGGTTGCTGGCAATCTTTGGCGGTTCTTGGCTTGTGGATGCATGACCTCACTCCCTGCTGGTCTTCATGTGACCTTCATCCTGTGTCTCTCATCAGTTTTCAAAGTGGTCTGTGACCACAAAAATGTTAAAAACCATTGAATTCTTTCATCAGTTTTCAAAGTGGTAAGTGACCACAAAAACATTAAAAAAAAAATCCATTGAATTAATAGGAGGTGGTTTTCTCACAGTGTATAAAAATACTTTTGTCACTGAAAGGTGGCCTGTACCTGTGTTGATGACTATCATCGGCCTGGGGTATGAAATATAAAGACCTAAGGCAGAATCTGCAGATCTCCAGTTTGTGGTAAAAGGGAAGCTGAAGGCTTTGTACTTGGGGGATCCCCAGGCCCTGCCTCTAGGTAAACAGTCAGTAGGCCATGGCTGTTCTGCTCTTTCTTACATAATAGATCATTTTTGGATCTATTTTTGTAAACATTAGGATGTTTACATCCTAATGAACTTTAGGATCATTTTTGTAAACACAGTCATAATTCAATAATCACTATGCTCAATCCAGTGTAGAATACAAAACCCTAAACTATAGTTTGACATTGTCTTCTCTCTTGGCCCTGCAAGGATGGGCACCATGCTTTTCAGTCCCTGTTCACTCTCCCCACATTTGATGGGTTTTAATAAATTACAATTTTTATCCATTTAGAGGCTCCGTTCTGTCTTTGGCCAACGGGAGCCTTTTCAAGTTGGTTCTGAATCCTTTTGACATAAACCTAGTAGTACTCTTTCACAGCTTCCCTGGTTTACATATGACGAGATGTTCCAGGTTTATTTTGTACCTTTTTTGCCCCAGAACCTGAATCACCCACTTCTCCAAGAGGCCCTGGTTTTTGTTGTTGTTTTAGCTTTTATTTGTTTGTTTGTTTTGAAGTAGGAAATGGTATATCAAGACCACAATCTGAGTGCTGGAGATGTTAATTGCTGTTGGGTTAGTCATTATTTCTAGGCCTCTTCAGAATGGTCTCCCTCCCTCCCTCTCTCCCTTTCTTCTTCCCTCCTTTCCCCCTTTCCTTCCTCCCTCCTTCTCTACTTCCTTTTCTTCTTTTCTTCCTTTTTTCTATGTATTTCCTGGCTCTGCGTGTGTGTGTGTGTGTGTGTGTGTGTGTGTGTGTATTTCTCTATAAAATGCTTAATACTTCCTATTTAAATTTATAAATTCTACATTGTCTTTGACCTAACTCCTATATTACATCTATATCCTCTTTCTTTCACATGGAGAATCATGGCTCTCAAACACATAGGGATTGGTGAAATTAGATTATTCCACAATTATTTTATTCTACATTATACACATAATAGTCTTATATTAACATTATTTTTATTTCAGGAATTTTTTTTTAATTCTATTTTTTAGTGTTTGTTCTCCTGCTTTGGTTTTCTTCATCAGGAATTTCTGTTAACTATATACTGGATCTTCCTTGCCTACTGTCAATATTTGTTACTTTTTCTCAAATCCTTTTTGTCTATTGATTTCTTTTGAATTAAAAAAATTGTCTCATTTTTACCTTCTATTCTTTTTTATTAAGGCATTATCTGCTGTATCAGTTCACACTTGTGCTCCTTCTTGTTTAGTTTTTGTTTCTGAACTGAGTTTATTTCTAATTATTTTCTGAATTATTGCCTCACTGAGTTTTTCTGATTTGAAATTATGTTTTCTCTCATGTCTTGTGTCATTTAATGTCTTAAGCTTTTTAAAGAATCTGTTTTGTAGACAGCACTTTCTGGCACCCTTTCATGTTTATAGGGAAATGATTCTGTTCTTTACTCTCTTTTCTTATAATAACTTTGTATGGGATTTGACCTCAATAATTTCCTGTTTCTTAGTTTTCCCAAACTTTTATAAGGACTCAGGGTAGCTTTTCTAACTCCAGAGAGCTCTGTTTTCTGTTTTTTTTTTGGGGGGGGGGGAGTTGTTTGTTTGTTTTATCTTTATAGTGCTAAAAAATATGGTGGTTTGCTTTTTGAACTATTTTTCTCTCTACATTTTTTATAAGCCTTTTCTTCTTTGTCATTCCTGTCCTATTCTACTTTGATGCCACTCGTAGCAATTTCTACCCAGCATAGGGTCCTGGCCTGGGAGGGAGCCATGGTGGCTCAGTTTTGAAGATTCATAAGGCCTTGTCTTGTCCAGTCCCTCTGGTTCTTATAGCAGGCTCCTGTGACTATTTGCTAATAGAGTGGGCACACCCTTCCCTTGTCCAGCTGCTGTTGCCGTCTGGCCCAGGGTGTTCTCTAGTAAGTTCCTCTTAGCTATTTTGGGAGGTCTTTTGTTTTCAGGTCTTTTAAATGCCCCATTGCATCCCTCTACTTCCTTTTACACAGAGGGTGATACATGCAGGTTTATGTCTGTTGTTCATTTCCTCACCTGCATGTATTTTGTGCTCTGTGAGACACTATTGCTTGTTTTTGTGTGTGTGTGTGTGTGTGTTATTTATGAGTTTTTTATTTTGCCACATAGATGACCTGTTTATTTGGATGTGGGGATTTGGAAAGACTGAAAAACCATGCTGCTGCCACCACTGTCTTCCCCAAATGAACAAGGAACTCTTGAATCATAAGAACATAAAGTTTTCTATGATATATTCTGTTTCTTTCAATAAATCTCTTTCAAATGGAGAATGTTTCTTTGATTCTTCAGAGTTGTATTTCTCTTTTTTATAGAGTTCAAAAATATAGTAGCCACTCTTCCACATTTATATAAACATTCTCTCATATATAAATATTATCTTTGCATAGGTCCTGTGATTTTTATTCTCTCTCCCTCCCTCCCTTCCTCTCTTAAAACAAAACAAAAGGTTAAAAAAGGGTTGTCTGTGTCTTTTGCAGCAGGTGGTGTCTGATGCTCACCTATATCCCTCACCCTCACCACTTTGCTATACATCTCCCAATTTCCAATTGCTGGCACCACATTGCTTTGCCTATGAGCTTTCCCTGGCTACCAGAGCCTGTTTGGCTTACCTAAGTAGCAGGCTGAAGTGCTAATGTTCCCCTTGGAATCAGTCTGCAACTAGTAACTGATGAGAGTGCATGTATGCAGTAGACAGAATAATGGCCTTCCCAAAGATGTCCACAACCTAATCCCCAAAATCTAAATAAGTTGCCTTACATGGCAAAAGATACTTTGCAGTTGTGATTAAGTGATGATCTTGAGACGGAAAACTGCTCTGCATTATTCAGATGGGCTCAATCTTACGCCCTGGGACCTTATAAGTGGAAGAAGGAAATCACAGTCAGAGAGAAATTTGAAGATGCTTTGCTGCTGGCTTTGAAGAAATAGTAAGGAGACAGCAGCAAAGGAATGCAGATGACCTCTAGAAACTGAAAAGGAAAGGAAACGGACTTTCTCATACAGCCTCCAGGTGCAGCTCTGCTGTCACCTTGATTTTAGCCCAGTGTGACCCATTTTGGACTTCTGACCTCCAGAACTGTAGGATTATAAATTTGTCCTATTTTAAACCACCATATTTGTGGTAGTTTGTTACAGGAGCACCAGGAAACTAATAAAATGTATAAATGTTCCACCTTCCTCAGCTCTTGAGTGGGATAGATGAAGCATGTGCTCAGTATTGGCTCTTAGTCTTGGAGATGGGGATTAAGTGCCTTATCCATGAGTGATAATCCACAACTAGAAAACGAACCAATCGGTAGCTTCCTCTCTTTCCTAACTTTTCCACACATCTACTGTGTCAGAGTACCTCCAAATAAACCACTTCCACTCAGGTCCTTGAAATGGGGTTTGCTTCTGGGAGAACACAATCTGAAATAGAACTTGAGATAGGTTTGGGGAGAGATTGATGTAGGAATTGGCTCGATCTCTTCAAGTTTGAATTTAAGGAGAAAGGAATGTTATATTTATCATAAATCTTTATCAGTTTCAAGATGCAGTGACACAACTGACAGGTAGGAAGTGGGTGGAAGCCTGAAACTCACATGGTCATAAGACATAGTCTCTTTGTTGCAAAGCTTTTGTTTTTGTTTTGTGTGTGTGCTTCTTTAGTACTTAAAGTAAGACTCAATAGAGTCCAGAGGTCTGCTTCATGAGTCTCCGGAAATGAATTATAGGGCCCCCACTTCCACCAGGGACTGTCAACCTGAGGAGGGAGTTTAAGGTAAAAACAGTAGATTGGTCCCTGATACACCAGAATTTCTCAACCTTGCACGATGACATTTTGATCTGGATAATTCTTTGGTTTGAGGTCTCCCTGTGCATGGTGGGATATTGAATAGCATTCCTGGCCTCTACCTACTATTAATAGATACTGTTATTACCCCTATCCCTGTCCCAGTCGTGATAAGCAAAAATGTCTCTAGACATTGCCAAATGTCCCTGAGGGTCAAAATCACTGCTATTTGAGAGCCACTCCTCTGTATAACTCCAACTCCTTTTTATCCTTAAATCTCCTGCACCTCTGGAGGTAGGCAAGTTAAAGACAACGTTCCCCAGACTCCCTTACAATTAGGATATTGCATGTGACAGCTTCCAAAGACAAACCTGGGTGAGATTTAGAACATGGAAGTGAACATCATGAGGCACGTGACTTTTCTGACAGCAATGTCATGGAGGTATTTTTTTTTTTCTTAGAGTAATAGTGGTGAAGATTTGATCTCTGACTTTACACATATTGAGCACAGTGGCAGCAGTGTGATTTTTGCTAATGCAACCTGTTGGACATTTCTCTTCACTGTATTACTTCTGATGTATTATCTAAGCTTATTTTCTGGCACTTCAAGAAATGTGAAAAGAATCCTTTCTGATTAAACTAGCTAGAGATGATTCTGGTATCTGAAATACAGTCATTTTTACAAAGACATTAACATCACAATATAAATTGTGGCTTTGTTTTCATGAAGAAAGTAGGGAGAAAGATACTAACGAGTTCAGATTTTTCAGACTGGGAAGCTGGCGAACCTATTGAATAGTTATATGATGTTTAACAATTCTTATGTGGCAGAATTCATGCTGACTAAGCCGGTGACATTAGCCAAAATGTTAGGAAAGATTCAGCATGGTAGTGTGTACAGACTGATTCCTGCTGCTTTCGATACAGATCAATTAAAACTGGTGGTAGAAGGAATAGCACTTGGCTAAGAGAGGCTATGGATCTGTGGCCTGCAATCTAAGTAGACTGAGCCTTCAGTAATTTGAAATCTTGCAGAGTCAAAAAATAAATAAATAAATAAATAAACTGTGGTATTTACCCAAATGAATTGAAAACTTATGTCTCCCCCAAACCTGCACACAAATATTTATGGAATTGTATACATAATTGCCAAAATCTGGAAGCAAGCAAGATTTCCTTTACTAGGTGAATTGATAAACTATGGTACTGCCAGACAGCAGAATATTTTTCAGCGCTAAAAAGAAATGAGCTCTCAAGCCATGAAAAGACATGAAGGAAATTTAAATGCATAATACTAAGGGAAAGAGGCCAATTTGAAAAGGCCTCATATGATTTCAACTATATGACATTCTGCGAAAAGCAAAGCTGTGGAGACAATACCAATGAACAATATCCAAGTACCTGCGGTTACTAGGGATTAGGATAGAAATGAATAGGCAGAATATAGGGAATTTTTAGGTCAGTGAAACTATTTTTTATGACACTATAATAGGGGATAAATGTCATTATACATTTGTCAAAACCCATAGAATGTACAACACCAAAAGAGTACCCTAATGTAAAATATGGACTTTGGATGATGATGATATGTCAATATAGATTCATCAGTTGTAATAAAGGTACCACTCTGGTGCCAATGTTGATGGTGGAAGAGGTGGTACATGTGAGGAGAAGGACTATATGGGAACTATCTGTACTTTCCACTCGATTTTGCTGTGAACCCTAAAACTGCTCTAAAAATAAAGTTTGTTTTTTAAAAAAATCAACTGCTGCTTAACCTCAGCTATAATACTGTAGCCTTTGAAGGAGACAAGTTTCTGACCCCAAGTTTGAACCCCAAGTTCAAAGAAGCCTTATGAGAGTTATTTGCCTGACAATGAGAGCTAGCTCTCTGATAAAGATCAGATTAAGAGTTACCTTCCCACCTAATCCTATTTCAAATGGACTCAAGGTAGCTGTCATTAAGATGAGAATTTGAGGATGGGCAGAGCATAGTGCCTCGTAAATAAGTCGATTTTGGCTAAAAAAATCCATGACTGTATAACCTCTTTAACTGTAGTTGTCTGTGCATGAAACATAATAAAAGATAAAAGAAATCCTACCAGATTTTTTGGAGAACGTTAAGACTAGCATATAATAGCTTGTGACTGTTAAACACCCAAACTCTACTTGGACCTCAGCTTGCAAAAACAGGAAGTAGAATGATAAAGCTGTGGCTCCCCCAAAGCTGTCTTCTCTAATGCCTACCTCAGCTGTGATCATAAAGGAGAGAGGACGAGTGTGGTGGAGGCTACAGTGCACCATCCAGACCCTCTTCAGGACTGAATAATTTATTTCCCCAAGTGCTGGGAATGTTCCTGCCTGAGAGCCCTCAGCTGTCAGTCACGTCTGGGAATTTCCCACTGCTGAAGAGAGCTACCTTGCCCAACTACACACCCCCTCTCCTGGACACATCCTATAACCAATGAATGACTGGTCAATGCAGGTACATAAAGATCAGATTAAGGTCTCGACCTCTTTGGCCAAACTCAAAACTACTCTACAGGGTCAAGCCAGCTGCAAGAACTTATGCTTTGCTGAGGCCTCTGCTGAGACTGCATCACATCTGATTTCTCCCTTTGGCCTTTATTCAAGCCTGCTCTCTGCCTCCATACACAGTGGTCCTCAGTACACTCCTTAATAAACTTCCTGCATGCTAATCTCTGTCTCAGAGTCTGCTTCCCAGTGAACTTTATTTTCAAAAACTGGAAAGATCTTCCAGAGGGCAGAGGCTAGGGCTGTTATACGGGCTGATTAAGAAACTTCAGCCACTGCTGCAGCAGGGCACCTTGACTATTGACCAGTGGCTACCTATGTTTCCCTTATTCCCTTTTCTAAACAGAAGTGTGTATGTGTGTGTGTATGCATCTTTTCAAAAAAAAAAAATCAACCCTGAAAATAAGTCATATTGATACTTTTTCCCCTTGGCTTAAAGTAGCTTTCTAAGTAATATGAAGCATTGAGAAAAGCTATGCAGAAACTTATGTTACTGTGTTCATCCAATTGTGCTGCTATAACAATATACTTTAAACTGGGTATCTTATAAAAAACATATATTTCTTTCTTACAGTTCTATAGGCTTGGAAGTCCAAGATCAGGGTACCAGTAGATCGAGTGTGTGGGGAGGGCTCTGCTCCCAAGATGGTGCCTTTTTGCTGCCTCACATGGCAGAGGGGGACAAAAAAGGATGAACACTGTGTCCTCACATGGCAAAAGAGATGGAAGGGCCAGGCAGCTCTCTGAACCCTCTTTTATAAGGGTATTAATCTCTTTAATGAGAATAGAGCCTTCATGACCTAATCATGTTCCAAAAACACCCACTTTTTAATACCATCACCTTAGGGGTTAAATTCCAACATATGAATTTTGGGAGGACACCAACATTCAAACCATAGCAGTTATTTTTATTGAAATAGACCAAACATTATACAGTTAGAATTGATTACTGCCATATAAGAATTTGAAATATGGATACTATATTCTTTTTTTATTTTTGGAGACCAGTTGTTCTAAAAGTAAGATTCTTTTATATTATGCTTTATTATTGCAAAGGACACTTCACTCAACAATCAGCAATTGCCTATGAAATTTTTTAGAACACTTCTATGGGAAAGTTGGGAGCATATATCTTGATTTTTAGGTCATAGGTCATGGAACCATGAGAAGCTATATACAAACCTGAGGCCTCTCTGCAAGGCTGATCCATCCTTGTATAGGTTTTCATAATTCAGATCATCTTTAATTTGTCCCATTCCTCTGCTAATCAAAGCTTTATTATGATATTTACTTCAAAGTCTCAATCTCTACGCAACAATGAATCTATTAGCAAGTAGATCTTTTCAACTTGTTCCACCATCATTACTTTATGGCTTATTAATACAGGACATTTTGATATTCGTCTTCTTCAAATAAAAGCCCATCATTAGTTTGAAAATAATTACAGATGCAATTTACTGATCACCTTGCATATACATCTCAGTTAATCAACATAACAGATAGGGATTACTGTCTGTGTTTTACATAACAGGAAACTGAGATATGTAGCAAGTTTTGTTCTCTGGAAGCAGACACTGAGATAGATTAGGAATCAATGCCTGTAAAAGGAAGGGAGCAGAAGAAGAAAGTAAACTGTGACACAGGCCTGATATACCTGTGGTCAACTGAAGTGAGAGCTCTGGATCAAGTATTGCCCATCAGCATCCCATTTCAGGACAAAATGGCCAGCACTTTATGTAACTTTCCTTGCTCTATCATTGGATGCAGGCCATCATGGGAGAGCATGACCTTGGTCAAAGTGGGTTCTCAGCTGACCTGACCTTGAAGGAGTTGACTCCTGGAGGCAGTCTGCCTACTGTGTTCCCCACAGCTAACAGCAAATACACCACTGAAGGGAGAGCTGAGAGGTGCATCTCTATGTCTTCTACAGACTCTAAGAATTTAGGAAATCTGTTAAAGGTTTTGTAGCTATTCAGTGACAAAGATTTGATACCGTGTCTTTTGTGACTCAAAAGTTCATATGCCCTGCTGGCTCACAATTGTTTTCCAAATATTCATTCAAACAACTCTATCAAAGTCATCTTTGGAGCTGAAAAATAGCGATACTGGCATCAAACCTGAGAGATTCTGATTCAATGGGAATAGGATCCAGAAATTTCATCCATTTTATAAAAAGTACTCAGGCTGATTCTAAAGTAGTCATGTATAGAAACCATTACTAACAATAACATTGGTGAGAGGATATAAGTAGAAGAATGTCAAAGATTTTAATGCTATACTACATTTTTGGTAGAAACTACGGAATGTTTTTTTGGAGGCATATCAGAACCAAGCTTCATCTCTCTGGGGTTGATGTTGTGTAACATCAGTGGTAAGACCTTCAGGGACCTCTACCTTGATTGATGGTTCTCTAATCACATGGCAGAAAATATTGCAGAAACTGTAGCTGCTTCACAATCTGTGAAAGCAGCTGAGTGTGTAATTGAACTGAGAAATTTGTCCTCCAAGTAGCACCTGAGATGTTTGCAAAGAGAATTTGAAGGTACCAAATTTCATGTTGCTTTTTGTCTTTTAACATAAAATTAGCAATAGATTCACATTTTTAAAATTGGTTCTGGTATACATTGCAATCACTTTTAAGAATGTAGTAAGTATGTAGTAAACTCTTTATATTTGAACATTTTAATGAAGATTATAATTTTCTGATCAAATAGTACATGACTCTGATGGGATGGGGTCAAGGTAGAAGCTTCATTACTGAATGAGGTATAAACTTAGAGCAAGATTGACTTGTTACTGAGCTAGCAACCTTCTGAATCTGGCTTCTTTCAGTTCCTCTTTACTACACTAAAGACAGGAGTCAGATTCTGAGGCAAGGTTTTGTCTGCAGTAAAGGTCTCAGGACTCCAGCTGTGGAGGGCTAAAGAGCCAGGCACACTGATAAAAGTAACAAAATATGTAGCTTTGAAAAAAATGCATTAGATGCTACATAAGACTTTTCCAAATTTTATCTAGTTAGCATGGACTTTTTAAAATAAGAAAATAATACTTAAAATAATGAATCATAAAGGTTTTAAGCTGAGATGAACAAAGTCAATATGATTACTTTCTGTTTGGGAATGATATCCTGAGCTCCATGGCTTATGGTTTATGGCTTTTGCCCAATAGGGTCATTTGAAAGGGACAACAAGACTTGCTTCAGCTGCCATAGAAGATTTGTACTCCACCTTGAACACAGGAAAAGAAGGAGTTGTGTAAATGCTATTTCCCCGGGGTGTTTACTTGATCAGCAATGGAAGTTCTAAGAGGCTATGTATAGTTGCTCTATATTATACTATGTGTGGTTGAAAAGATGAATATTTAAATGCCAACACTAAAGGCTGATGTGAGGAAGTTACAAATCTGATTGACTGAGTTCTTTAAAATCAGCACCAGTTACTTATTCATCTTTTATCTCCAACCACAGCACATTATCTATTTGAATCAATGAATACATAACTGTGTTTTTTAAACTTTATTATTTAAAACCATTGACCTTGTAAGAAAATCATCAACCTCTAAGAGAAAGACTTACAAAATCAACTTCCAATAATGACCACAAATATCACAAATCTAGATTTCTCATTTGAAATCTTAAAAGGTGGGTGAATTTGATTCACTGTTGTGAATATTGTTTCTATTGTACAATATCCAGACAACAACTGCATGAACAATGTCTTAAATGGAAGTTTCCTTTAATTAATATTCAAGTTGTCCTTTAGCTCAGAACTTTATTATTTACAGAGAACATGTAGCCAATATCAGTGACGATCTGTTCCATTGATATGTACCTACAGACTTAAAAGTGCTGTTCTTCCCTCTTCTGTTAAGGAAGTGCTTCCTGTCACTCATTTTCTCCATAACCTCAGATAAGTTTTCACTTGGTTTAATGACAATAAGCCTTCTCATCTTACTGAGACATGATGTTCAGGGAAAAAAATTCTAAAAAGCTTTTACATAAAAGAAGTTTCATAATCACAAGCTATAAAAAAGGGGAAAATATATACTTACCGTAGGTACTTTTATGATGAATTTCCTGACCTCAATTTGATTAAAATCTCAACCTAAAGATTGCAACAATATAGATTTCTTTAAAGTTTAATTGTTCATTTCGCTGAACGTTGAATGGAAACAAAACCTCAAGGTGGGGCAGGCAAAAGGGTGGTAGAACGGAAGGAGAAGTTAAGGACGGAGCTGCTTTGCAGATCACAGTATTTGAAAGTGAGCAGATGATTTGACAAGAAGCAAAAACCACACAACAAAATACCTCATAGTCTTTCTGCTCACTTTGTTTCACAAAATCGCTCAGGCTCTTTCTATTGTCCTCTTCCACCTCCTCTGTCTTCTCTTTTTATTATTTCACAAATGCCACTGGGGTAGGTAACATGATCCAACGCTGAAGAAGTCAGAGAAGGAAAGAAAACCTACTTGAGCAATTTTTCCATCCCTGATATGCATAGGCAATGAAGACACTGCCAGACATGCTTGGAATTGGAAAATTGTTTTGGGTCCTCTTCCTAAGACCACGCCCCGACATTTGGAGCATCCATGGTAAGGCACCTACTTACTTTATTTATGGTTTTATTTCTCAGAGAGTCTTGGAGGCAACGTGTTGTCCCCTTGCTGAACTTAGTAGGATGTGATTTATGCTAAGTGGGTAATGGTAGACGAAACCAAGCAGTTAGATTTCTTCACTGAAGACATTTATAGGACATGAAGCATATTAGAATGTGGTATTCACATGTCTAAATAGTAGGCGTTGGATCCATAGCCTGGCCAACTTCTTAAAAACACATACTGAAGGTAAGGAAAGAGAACTAAGTAGATGTTATAAATAAATACAAAGTTATTACTACTACCAGAAAAAATGCTCTGGCTGATGGTGAATAGATAGCTTGTTCTTTCCATACTGAGTCTAGCAGAATGTTGTAGTGTTCAGTTGTGTAGGAAAAGTATTGGATAACTGGGGTTATACCTGTCTCCATGATTACTCTTGAACAATGTTTTCTTTAAATGAAATCTCTATACTTGCTTCAGTAGGGTATGTGCCTTGAGAATACTGAATGAGAAAGTACTGAGAAATATAAGAGCTAAGCATTCTGTCATTGCATCTATTTTCTACTTGACTACCAATTGAACATCAAAAACAAGTTGAGTTCTACATAGATTACATTTGTCCTCTTCTGCAAAGACTTCATGCAGGCAAAAGAAGACAATTCCTTCTTTATTGTGAAGTCACTTGCTCCCTTATGTTTACACAGGGACCCATATATTATAAAGGGGAAAGGCTTATGAATGGCTAGTAGAAAATTCTGATTTCTCAGTTAGTCTAGCTTCAAATATTCTGTTTTATTATCCCTCATAAGCGCACATTTATCAGTTTGTGTGCTGCGGTTTTATATTAGAAAATATGATCACTGAGGTCTTATGGGAAGCCCATCTTCAATTCTAGAACTGTGTGGTTTAGAAATTGTCTCTATGGTGGCAGGATGCCACAAAACCAGGCATGGAGTAAAAATATGCTCAGTCAACCAAACATTTTTATGTTTGTAAGTATTTGGTATTAAGTCGACTAGGTGCTTAGATGGTTGAGTGACTTTCGCCTTCCATGAGAAGCCTATAGTTATGCAACTACAACTAGAGTCAAATATTATTGAACAGAATTCATCCCAATTTGAAGAGTATATAAACTACTCTCTGTGAAATGGAGACAAAACATTTTCAGTGTTATGCCACATTGCAGCGGGTGTGTGACTTCTATTCCTCCTCCCAATGTGCTCTGACATAGAGTTTACAAAAAAATGGACTGGAGTGTTAGAATTGGGTTCATTGACTGGCTCTGCCACTTACTGTGTGACCTTGATTATGTTTTTTTTATCCTCTCTTCTCTTTAGTTTCCTCATTTAGAAAATAGAGATAACAATTGTACCTAAATTATGGGGCTATTGTGAAGACTATAAGTGCAATGATATGGGTAAAGTGGTTAATATACTAAGCATACATAACAAAAGCTCAATAAATGTTAATGGTATTTTTGATAATATTATTTTCATTAAGCCAACCCCCACAAAATTCAATTAAATGAGAAGTAAGTTTTAACATTATTATTTAAGATAGTTAAGTTTTTAAAGTTAAATGAAATAAATGAATGAATATATTATGCAATATATTTAGCCCAAAATATAATGAATCAAATTATTTGGAAAATGAAATGGGAAGACTTGTACAAAGTACTGGCCAGATATCTTATATAGCAGTTGATGTAATGGATTGTAGCATTAATTGCATTAAAGTAAGGATATGAGTTGAGCTAAGGAACATTTGGTATAATTTGTTCTCCCAGACAGAGCTGACAGATTCATTTCTTAAAACCACATTCATTATATCCTTTATATTTGGGGATTTCCTGTGATTTACTAAATTGCTGAATTCTTTACAGTAGCTTATTTTCAAAGTGTTTAAAGATAATTTTTGAAGATTTTCCCCCTACTTCAAAGCAATGTGAGATCTGCGTGCTTCTTCATAGGAGTAAGGCTGCATCTATAATAAGGTTGGAAAAAAATATCATGTTCTCTGCAAACTTCCTGTTTAAGGTCCTTCTTTATAACAAAAATATGCTTGCTTGCTTTTTGTGTTTCTCAAAAAAAAAAAAAATAGAGGGAAATCTGCCTCTCAGTGTCTGGCATATGATTTCTGTCCTGATGAACATAATAAAAGTGTCAATACCTTCTCTTCATGCTGCAGGGGCAAGTGTCTCTATCAGTTGTCTGTCCTATTGCCCTGGACCATTTGTCTGAGGCCTAGAAACACTTGTTCAGGTGAGGATCAACTGAGAATTTCACCTTCAGACAGGCAGGAGGGCTGTAGTTAATGTCCAGATGTCGCTTAGCATTATGTGTGATCCAGAATAAAAGTAGTAGGAAATCTGTGATTGATACTGGTTATTGTAATAAAAAAAATTCCAATCTGATCCAGTAAGGAGAGGACATCTATAGTTTGGCTCTTTTGAGAACATGGTGAGGGCCATGTCTCCATTTGGGTCTTGCCTGTGTCCTCTTTCTGCTTTATTGTGGTCGTTCAATATGGTCGATGGATCAGCTTTTAAACACTATACTCCACATCATACACAAATTGAGTTGCTCCATCACAAACTGGCCACATCTTTGGGTTGAAGCAGATGCACAAGGACAGAAGGTGCTCTGCTTCTGTCTGTCATTTCCTAAAGTTCAGGTTTCATGGCATAGTGTTTCCATCTGGCTCCAGCTCCAGCTCTTCGTTTCTATGGAAATGTGCACAGGGAAGAACACCAGAGATAAAGCTCTGTCTGCTACCAAATGCCCGTGTATTGTTAAAACAAAAATGCCCACCACATATTACATAAAGGTTTAGAAACGCATTCTGCAGCTACAGGATTTCTTGAATTAAGGCATGAAAAGATTAACCCCGGTGTTGATTACGGCCTTGAATAGACTTCCGTGTCACTGAGAAGCTCTTTAATTTAGTGCCTCTGTCCCACTATCAAAATATGCTCAATTGTAATGTTGAAGTCAAAAGCTGTTTATCTTGCCTCTCTAAGACTTTCCTACTTAATTTCCATTATTTGTTAAGTTTCACTTTTCTTTAGAGTTTCTAATTGTTGAAAAAAAATGTTCACAGGCTTTTGTAATCAGCTCGAAAAACTGAAATCAACCTTTTGCTGTGTTCCTGAAAAAGTAACATGGTTTCATGGTTCAGATCAGGGATTCTAGAGCCAGACTGCCTGAATTAGCACTCCAGGCCTGTCATTTAATGGTTCTGTGACAAAGTCTCTTATTCTCAGTTTCCTCATCTAAGAAATGGGAAAATAATACCAACCTTATAAATTAGATGTGAGTATTAAATGAATTAATTCTTCAAAGCACTTTGAACAGTGCCTGGTATGCCATAAGTGCTGTGTAAGTTTAGCTAATAATGTCTTTTTTGCTTTTAGTCCAAAATTTAATTAGCTTAAGAGACCTCTTAAAGTAGCATCAGGAGACAATCTTTCATTTGGGATTGGCAAAAGTCACCCATAAATAACTTTTGATATTATTATTTACTATTATCCCCAGTCACCAAGAAATGATAACATTGTTTGAGAGCTATGCAACTTGAGTTACATTGCGTCAGTGAATTGTATCCTATGCAATTTGCTTCACTTTTTAAATATTCTCAATTCCATTACCTCAAAATAAGCTCAATATTAGGCATCTCTCCGGTATACTCTCACGGTTATGGTCCTTGATTTACATGTTTACCTCTGTGGAAGAAGGAGCTGATATGCATGTGTCTGTGTGCTAGTCTGTGTTAGTGTGCTCGGAATCTAAGCATATACCATTTGGCATTCACCTTGAACAGAGTCCAGCATAGGGTGAGAAGACCATCTAGGCTAGTCACAGGAAACCATTAGGTTTAGCTGACAGAACTCTTTAACTCCTCTTTTCCTTCTTTCTGATAACTATGTTCGCCTTTGAACACTACCCGGAATTCACACATCACAAACAACCCATCGTCCAAAAGCTGGCTGCAAGGGAGGCAGGGTGTTTAGATTTTAGTTGGGGCAGGGGGTTTGACCCCATTTTATTTTCCTCTGTCGTATTATAAAAGGACAATAAATATTGGGGGACAATCAGCAGTTTATGTCCACACGAGTGTTGCTGAGTATTTTCAAGGGCTTTGAAAATGCCAATGAATCTCAGTGTAATCTCTGTAATAGAATATATTAGAGATGTGGGGAAATATCTGGGAAGAAAGTTGAGGTGGACTTTCCCTTTCCAGCCATAACACATAACCCACACTTACTCTGAGCATCACAGATAACCACCCTTCTACTCAAGGCAATATTTAGAAATACTCATGTTGGTTTCTGATAAATGCCAAAGGCTCTCACTGAAACCACTGTCAATAGCTTCTACAGTATGCAGTGTGCTTTCGCTGCCCTGCTTTTCTTCCTGAAGGCCCTGTGAGCAAAGTGGAGATCGTAGCCTCTCTGAAAGACAGGGCCCACCCATACCAGACAATCAAAGTCTCCCCTGACCAGGGCTAGTCTCCAGATTGTCCACAGGAATTATTGTTCTTTAGGACTCATTAAGTTGAGTGAAAACTTTTGCTACTCAAGAGGTATAATTACACATTGACCAACTAACCCTCCACCAGTAGAATGCATGTGAATCCTCTGGCCTGTAGAGGCAAAGTCAGTGACCAATAGGGTAGAACCACAGGGGACATCTGTTACTGGGTAGAGTTGTAGAGAAAAAGTCCCTAGTGCAAGCTTGGAAAATTTTCCAAAGACAAAATTGTTTTACTGTCTAGTTTTGACCAGACCAGCCTTACTGGTTAGTATAATTCTGAACTGCCTCTTCTCTCATATGAAAAGAGAACATCTTTATGTGGAATGTACTGCCTTTTCTATTCCTGTTATATTTGTTTGCCTGATGTAAATACCAGTCGTTGGCATCACTGCTGATTCCTATGACTGCAGTTGGGAGTAATTTTTCAGAGCACAGCCCCTTGGGGAAGACCTTCAGGGTTTCCATCTTGGCTCTACCATTCATAGGCTTTAGGGTTTTGGGCAATGACTCAACTTCTGTGCCACTTTCCTAAATCCATTCTATCAGAAATTATAATAATATCTGTCATTTATTGTTGTTGTTATGAGCCAAGCATAGTGCTGAGAACTTTTCCTGTATGTTCTCATTTATTAATACTTTCATAACAATCCTGCTGCATAAGGGTTTGTGCTTTGGAATTAACCAGGCCTGGATTAAAGTCCTGCTCCTGATTCTGCTTCACACCACCTGCTAACCTCAGGCACGTGGCTTGTCTTTAATACCTAGTTTCCTCAACTTAAAAATGAAGACAATAATAGTAACTACCTTGTAAAATCATTGTGAGGGTTGAAGGAAACAATACATGTATGGTACCTAAAAGTGCCTAGCATATATTGGGCACTCAAAAAATATTAGTTGGATTCCTGTTTTTCTCCTGTTAGGAGGGATCTAGGATGGGTCTACAGCACATTGATAATGTGAGGTATGGTATGCTTGTGGGCAAGTGGCAATGAATGTGTAGTAGTGGTGCTGGAGGTAACCTCCCGAATGTAACTTAAACCAGTGGTCCCCAACCTTTTTGGCAGCAGAGACCATTTTCATGGAAGAACATTTTTCCATGGACTGAGGATGGGGGAATGGTTTGGGGATGATTCAAACGCATTACATTTATTGTGAACTTTATTTCTATTATCATTACATTGTAATATATAATGAAATAATTATACAACTCACCATAGGTTGGGGACCCCTGACTTAAACTATTTAACTACTTAAGTCCCCATGGGTCCTGATAGCTCTGAAGATATCTGCTTGGTTCTATTCTTAAATATATCAAGGAGAGGAAATGTCACAGACACTTTGTAAACCTTGGTAAATGTTAGAAAAAGTGATGGCAAGTACTGGAATGACTCATTTTAGATAAAACATGTAATAATTATCCTAAACTAGATAAAAATAAAAGAATATGTGGCTTGACATGTTAAATTGCTTAATACAACTAGAATGAAGAGATAAATCTTCAAATTTTATTCCAAAATGGTCATATTATGCTAACTATGAGAAATTCTAACTCTAGAAGAATTTGCTTCAAAGTATGCTAAGTAAATACCATATGGAAGCAAACATGGAAAAACAGTTTCACACATAAATAGAAGAAGATATAGTTTTTTAAGATGGGGAGTTTTAAGAAGAAATAGTAATAAAAGATGATTGTGAAAATTCTCTCAATTTCTTGTTTCGCGGTCTTGATTTTTCAAATAATGGGAATAAATATAGATTTATAAGGTGTGTCTTCTTGACATGAAGTTAATTCTTTCCAGTTCCATTTTTGCTAAGGGAACTTTGTGTATATGTGTGTGTGTGTCTGTGTTTAGATAAGGAGGAAGTGCTCTGCTTGTTGAAAGATCAGTATTAGACAATGTCCACACAGAAGAAGAACTTAAAACTACTATTACATACTATGTCTTTTTCTGTGATCTGTGTTACATTAAGTGTTATTTGCTAGGTTGATGTATATGAATATATTTTCATTTCACAGTAGAAACTGAAGCTCAGTTGTTTTCACTGTACAAGAACAAGTCACACTGTTTTCCTTAAGCTATTAATAACAATGGTTGCCTTTTATGATAGAAGCTCCGATTTTAACGTGTTTGCACACACATTGTTCTTATTTAAATTTCCCTAGGTATTCCTAGTACTTCTGGGATTATCTGACTAATGGAATGGGTTTGTTTACCACAGAGTCACAGCAATAAGTTTAAGAGACACTGTGCAATACAACATCAAATTAGTGGTTTCTGTATGAGGTGGAACTCCCCACCCTAATCTCATGTATCACATTTGTGATTTTGCGAGTATGTATCAGCTAGTTTATGATGGGAAGCATGCCATTGGGCTTTCTGCTGCTGTGTGTGTGATTTCCCAAGGTGTACAGGTTGACGTCTTTTGATGTAGCTGCTATTGCTATGTGTGGATTTGCCTTGACTGTGCTCAAGCCACTGCCTCATGGGATCCTAAACTCTGATTTGTAAGGGGGGATTTGCAAGACAAATTATTTCCCTTTCCTCGTAACCATGAGCTCTCCCTTCCTCTCCACTATTCCAATCCTCTAAAGTAAGGCAGAACATACCATTAGTCTCCTCTAGAAGCCTTTTTTCCTCCTGAGTGCAAAGACTTCTTTCCTTCTGCAGCTTCCCAGCATGTGTCTGAAATTTTTATTTGTTGTTTGTCTATCATATAGTATCTTCTGATAGAAGCTAAAATCCTGGTTGATGTTACAGAAAGTTATTGGCATGTTATACCTCTAGCAATCATTTTAGTTTCTCAAAAAAACATTTGTTTGATTTCTGTGTTCCACTGTAAAGCTGTCTTAGGTCAAATGAAGGCAATTTATATTCATCACAGTCATTCATTTCTTTCAATGAATGTAACCATTTTTAACTTTCCACAAATTTGTAAGAGTTTTTCAATGGAGAAATAGTGAAACTCAGTTGAGATTTTCCTCACAATAATAGTTATAATCTAGGCATGTGGTCTTTAAAAATAAGAAATAATATTTTACAAAAGTTTCAAAATCACAACCTTTCCTTTTTAAAAAATAGCTAATAGATTTCACAAATTACCTACCCTCTTCAGCTCCTAATGGTATTTATACAGCAACTACATTTGTTCAGCTGGAAGATACTAGAATGTGCAGTTGTTTGTGACTGGTATTCCTTTCTGATTGGCTGGTCTGGGTAGCTGGATGACCACAAAACATCACTTGTTAAATATTTCTAAAATCACCCCTGAATGGACATATTAATAAATCATGCCTTCCCACACTGAATACTTATGAGGTCTAGTTTTTCTTTAGTGGTTACAACTTAACCACTGCAGGGTATGTTGGTCGGCATAAGTTCTCACTTCAATGCCTTTTAGTTCACAGCCCTAAGGGCTTAGCTATTTCTGTTTTGCAGTCCATACTGCACAGAGACAATTAGTCATAAGGATTCTTCACTTCATGAACCTCTTTCCATTTGGTTTCAGGCCACATGCCATCTCACCTTCATACTTTCCTAAGGCCATCTCCTCCTACAGAGACAGGTACCATGCCATCAAGAAGGTGGAAGACCAGATAGAAGACAGATACATAACACAAATGTAGTTATAATAGAATGATGCATGTCACACAAAATAGCATGGGACATTTGCTAGGGAGTGGAGATGGTGGAATGTCAAGTGGTCTTGGGTTGCTGGAGTGTGTGGGTGGGGTGAGCTTACATAAGGAAGCGGGGGATAAATGCCATTTCATGAAGTCTGGACATATTCCTGCAGTCATTCAGGGTTTTAGATTTCAAAGTCTTGCAATTAGATTTTCATTTTATGAATGCAAACTGCGACAGTTATGTAGAGAATGGATTGAGGTCAAGAGAGTGAAGCAAAGCCAAGTCTGGAATGAATGTAGGAGAACAGTTGGTAGGCTGTGACAATAATCCACATGGAATAGAATGAGAACAAAATTAAGACAGTGTCATGGAAACAAATTTGAAAGGTATTTTGGATGCCAAATCAAGTTAACTTGAATGGGGTGCTGAACAGGAAGGAGACCAAAATGGCCTCCAGCTTCTGGCCAGAGTGACTGGGCAGATGATGGTATTATACTGTGATAATGGGAAGAGGACCATGTTTGTCTGAAGATGAGGTTGGACGTAAGAAGAGATTCCTTCTCCATGAAACCTTTCCTGATTGACCTAGCCAGAAAGACTCTTTTCCTGTTGGGAATTTGAAAGCCCTGAGAAGTTATATCATGTGTAAGATAATCAAATAAAAATATAATGGCAAAATTGAAGAGTGATGTAAGCATCTTTTTGCCTCTTCTTTGCACTAGAAACTATCATGTTATTAATTTGTCATAGACAGTGGGATGTTTGCACCCTCTAGATGTGGACCATAAGGGGCTACATTGTCTGTACTTAATTTAAAAACAACTATAAGTTGGTCTACTTTTAATTATCACTATGTACTAGCAACTCTGAACAATGTCAGTGGTAAAATATTCTCCCCCTAAAAATATTATTGGCCTAAGTTCTAAATAATTACTATGATTACTGGTGAGTTTTAATAATATGTATGTATGTTTCAAATTAGCATGTTTGTAGTACTTATCCTTTGACATAACTTACATTCTATATGCAAGTTAACTCAGAAACTTCCTGGTTATAGAGTTGGTCCTGGCTACTTGTGTTCATTTTCAGAGTAAATTCATAATGTTCAGAATCACTTGAGTTTGCTGCAAGTACATTATGCCCAGTCTCTATGGCACTACATATTCCTGCCTTTCAACAGCCAATTTTTAAATAAACAATAACACTACAAAGTTTGTAGAGACAAAGAAGCAGAACAAGAACTGTTTCATTTCTGTCATTCTATACAACCATTTTTAATTTTTATTTGTGTTTAAAATTTAGGACAATGAAACAGAGTATAAACTATAAGGTGTAATGTTTTTGTTTGGTAACTTAATTTCATACATGACATGTTTTATTGATTCATATCTTTCTCATTGAAATGTATTCTCTTTAAAGTGTTTTAAAACTAAAGAATGAATCAAGAAAATAAAACTTTACATAAGTGTTACAATTTAGTAGTTGCCTAAATTGTATATTTGCAGCATTTCAGTTTTAATACAAGTCACTTATTAGCACTAGACAATTATTTACATAAACTATCGGACTGTAACTAAATGTTCAAAGTTTATATTGTTTAGGGAGATATAAAAATTATTAATACATACCTGTGCATTTTTCCATTTTTGTATTATATTATTTTTCAAATATTTGTTTAATGTTGTATTCTTACATTATTTTTCAAATATTTGTTTAACTTGCATGGTTTTATATATGAAGTACATTACAAGAAAATATTCACTGTCTATATTTCTTTTCTGGCCATTTTATTGGTTGTTTCAGTTCTTGATTATTTCTGAAAATATTAAATATTTTTCCACATAGAGCAATGGGTTTTTAAAGATGATGTACTCTGGACATAAAATATACTAGGTACCACCTGGTCACAGAATGTACATACCATAATAACTCACAAGTGGTTTTCATAAGAATTTTGAAATTGAGAGGCTTTCTAAATCTAGAGTGACTTAAAAAGGAATATATCATTATATAAGAACCTGAGGGTGGTAGAGGTTTTCAGGCTTTTACTGCATATACTTATTGAAATTATTTTTAACTTTAAAAATCCCCTGCCATCAGATATGAATGTTTGAGAAAAACAGCAGGAACAAAAATAATTGATAGTTGGCTGATAAGTCACACCCCAAAACAGCTATGATTGTCATTCCTCTTTAGAAAATACTTGTTTGATAAGACAAACCCCTTGGGGACAGCTTTTTTTGTGTGTCTCCTGAGTGCCAAAAGATGGATATGTGTAATTCAGGACAGGCAGAAAAGAAGTGTTAACATGCTTGTCAGATGGAAAATGAGAATTGTGCCATTTGGCTCAGTGGGTCATTCTTACACTACAAGTGTCACTTTTAGTCTCTAAGAGATAGGAATGATAATACCTGGTTTGCTCACAGAAGGAGTACTCTTGATGATTTTCAATGTCAGCCTGCAAACCTACATTCGCCAGCTATTCATTCCTCCATTCAAGAGGCAGCCAATGTGATCATGAATGAAAGAATTTTCTGGAACCATATGATGAGAGAATATTCAGGAACCATAATGATGTTTCTGTAATCCTACTGCAAGTCGGTGATGTGGCCAGGACAAATAGCTAGGTCTTTTCTCTACCCCTAACCCTCTTTATGCACTTTGCCCAAGCATATAGTCACAGAATGCTGGAACTTGAAGGGATATTTAATGTGGTACTAGCATGACATGACAGCCCTATGGCTAACTGGAAAGTTAACATATTGTATTAATAATAGAAATAGATTTCAGGCTATAAGTGGTTTCACAGTTTCAGTGATACATTGAGGGAGGTGAAGTTGTGTGTGTTTGTGTGATGGGGGATGTTGAGTAAAGACTTTCCTATTTTTATAGTTTAATCCTTTTATCTTATTTGGAAGAAGTTGAAGGCTGGCAAGACTGGGTGTTTATCTCAAGTTCATACAGTGTGTTAGGATTTGAAACAACCATGTTCAAATGAATTTTATCACTTTTATTTCCAAGCCCTTTATAAATATCTCCCCAAAATTAGGCACTATATTTTATCATGGTGGAAAGCAAAGTTTCAATTTATCCCATCTAATGTTTATTCCATTTATTCTGAAACAACCAGTGGTCTCCATATCACTATTTCAGAAAACCATGATCCAGCTGTTTATCAATTCCCTAAATCTGCCATGAGATTCCTGGAGTCTAAGCCTTTGCCCATGCATTTCCTCAGTTTTAAAACACCCTCATACTCCATCATTTGCTCTGATTGTCAAAGGGGTACTCCTTCACTGAGATTCAGCTCAAATATAACCTTTTCATTAAGCTTTGCCCCAGTATCCCCAGCTGAAGTTAATCCTTTGCATATCCAGGCAGAGTGGTTTGCACTTCTTTACAGTGTTATTCCATTCTCCCATTTGTCATGCATCTTTATTTCCCATTAGAAAACAAGCTCCACAAAGGCAGGCATTCTGTCTTATTTATTCCTATGCCCTCTAACAACCAGCTTACAAAGACCCCTGAGTTTGCTCAGGTAAACTTAAAGAAAAAGAGTGGTAGATAGTAAATTTAGTCTAGAAAAGTGCCCTAATGGTTAGTTACTCTTGGCTTACCAATTAAATGGTAAGCCCCTTGTGGGCAAAAGATCTTGGTCTATAACCGTCTTATAGTTTTTCACAATTCTAGCACAGACTTATAGGCTCCATAAACTATTATTGACTTATCCAAGAAAATGAAAAGGGAAGTTAAGAGGCTGAGTTTATTAACTTCACGGAGAGGAATGGACTTCTGGAAACAAGGGTTTCACTTGTACTTTCTGCCTCTGGCGTTGTATTTTTGTCATAAGTCTAATCACATTCAGGTGTTGTATTGTTAGGTACTTCCTTTTCGTAAATTATCTTACCCTTTCTCTTCAATTTTTTGAAAACCTCATCCTCATAACTTACCTTTCAGTTTGCTTTCATTTTGGTTCTGAATTTTTGGAAGAAACTGAATTAGGAAGTCTTAAAGTGAACTTGTTTGAGGTCTCAAAGCAGTTGTAAATAAGTAAATATTCAGAGGTTCTAAAAGTTCTCTGCAGGTCCTTTTTCTCAATCTGATTCCTGGAAAAACCAATCAGGTTTCAATTATTTTGAGTACAGGTTGATGAGATGTGAGAAGAAATTATAGTGAAAGGTTTATTGGGTGTTAGGAAATACCTTAAAATGAGAATATTCATGCTGGCAGGAGTGTAGACATAAACAATGTCCTAGGTAGACAGATATGTGAAACTCAAGGCCCAAAGTTGCCCACTAGTTCAACATCTGATTAGCTATATGATCATAGGCAAGGCTTTTAGCTGTCTCTGTCTATAAAAGAGAGTTTTGGCTATAATCTCAGGCATGCTTATGTCATTATGACCTATGAAAACTGTGACTTTATTCAGAAGAATGCTTGAAGGTGAATGAAAGAACTAATGAAATAGATAGATTAGATATATTGCTGAGAGAAATAGTAGTTGAAAACATAGAAAGGCTAAGAAAGAACTAAAGGATGAAGAAAAAAGAACTTAAAGAGAAATTATTCTTAAGACAATGTGTTTAGCTTTAACTTTACTAGAAAAATAAAAAAACACAAATCACCACAAAGTGTCTAACTAAAGGTAATCTTTGTCTATTTTGTTTCACCAGCTCTTAAGGAGTCAAATCTATAGTAGAATATTCTGCAACTTATATATATATATCTTCTATACATCAATCATATGATGTAACTGATGCAAAAAGGCTTTTAAGTGGTTGTTGTAAATACATGCCATTTTTCATGCTCTTTTTATGCATGAGTCTCAAAAGGGAAAATATTAGTCCAGGAATTATCAGAGAATAAATAGTTCCATATAAATGTGCATTCTAAGTAATTAAAGTTTGGCTCTTTCAAGACCAAAACATTTTTTGAAGTAACCATTCTGGTGAAATTCTTTGTAAAACAGACTGCACAATTCTTTGTTTTGAAAAAATGGATGAAATTAAACATAATTAAAAGTTTTATTGTTAATCTTATTGTTACTGAAACTTGGCACTTGTCCATGAGGCTGAATCAGAAGAATGAGGACAAGTGTCTTTGGGGAGAAGGAAAGAGATTTATTATCTTTGCCAGCAATGGCAGGAAAAAGCAGACGATCATCCCCAAACCCAAATTTTTCCTGAACATAGGCAGAAATACAGAGTTTTTAAAAGGAGTGTTCTCAGCTTGAAGCAATGACTATGTTAACTATTCTAATCATCCCATCTTCGCTAAAGAGAAAGCCTGTGAACTCTGCCGGCCACCTAAGTGGGCAGTTGGTGCCACCTGGGATAAGAATAAAAGGCCTTTTTTTTCCATTCTTGTGATACTCCACATATGCTCACCATCAAATTGGTATTAACTGATCAACACTTATGTGCACATATAGTAGTAACATTCATCGAGTGTTGGGCAGATTGGAGAGGGTAGGGGATGCTGGGTATATTCACACCTAATGGGTGTGCACACCATCTGGGGCAACGACATGCTTGAAGATCTGACTCAGGTGGGGCAAACACAATATATGTAACCTAAACATTTATACCCCTGTAATATGCTGAAATAAAAAATAAACAAAACAAAACAAACAAACAAATAAGAATAAAAGGCCTTTTCCCTGCTCCTCCCTACCACTTTGGCCTGAGGCAGGATGAGGTTTCAGTTCTCCAAAAAGAGAAAATATTTTTTTTTCTCAGCCCATTCCTCTGTTACATATTCCCCACTCTCAATTTTACACTTTTATATCTATGGGAGGAGGGGCAACTACTGTTACATTATTGTGAACATCATAATTAGTCTGTGTTACATAATACAATTATGCCCTCTGGAATAATTAGGAATTGATAATGAAATTTTAATAATTGTGTATAAAATGAGATAAATTTTCAATCTTGCAATATCTATTTCATCTGCCTATAGAAGATTTCTATCTCATGTATCTTTGTTCTCAGTTATAGTTCCGATGCTGAGATTACAAGGTAAATAATGATCAGTTAACAATAACTGATTCAATGACATAGGAAATTTTTTAAAAGTCTTCTGTGCTACAGATTTTATACACATTTGACAATTGCTAACTGGAGTTTCAAAGAAAATAATAGAAAGACCTATTTCCAAGAAAACCTCTTTTCCCCCAAAACAAAGGGAGGCAAATTTCTAGCATGTTGGCCCAGTAGACAGAACTTCCAAAAGAAGCAGATCACTGTTCCTCCTTTCACTTAGAGAAACAAAGGGTTCAGTTTATCTCAGAAAAAATGTCTTTCATGAAACTTGGGCAGGAGTTGGGAGAGTGGGGGAGTGCTCATAGCAGGTGAACAGTGAGCAAGTGAAGCCTCATCTGTATTTACAGCCACTCCCCATTGCTTGCATCACTGCTTGAGTTCTGCACCCCCGCCTCCCCCACTGTCTGTAGAAATATTGTCTTCCATGAAATGGGTCCTTGGTGCAAAAAAGGTTGGGAACTGCTGCCCTAAAGCATTTTAAATATCTCTGAGATTGCCCCTCCCATCACAAGCTCAGAGCTCTAGGACAGCAGGCTGGTTTGAGGGGAAACCGCAGTGCCCTACATAGGCTCACAGCCCAAAGCTATGTTCATGCTCCCTACATTCTGTCACAGTGCTCCTTGGCCATCCTAGCCACAGCTCTAGCAAGCCCAGGTGCAGCTTGACCCACTGATCCAAAAGGCACAGTTTGAAAGCCTTGGCAGCACCCACTTGTTAACTCTGCAGGCTTGCAGAATGCAAGAGCTGTGGGGACATAGCTACCTCCACCTAGATTTCAAAGGATGTTGCTAACAGCCTGAGGACCTAGGAAGAAACTTGTTGCAGGGGCAAAGCCACCACAAAGAGCTCCTGGTAAAGCAATGCTGAGCAAAAATGTGATGTCAGAGCTACCACAGAGAGTCCCTACTGGGGCTATGCCTAGTGGAGCCATGGGAATAAGACTGCCACCAAGTTCCCAGAACTATACAGCTACCAGCCTGCAGCATTATTAGCTTGGAAGAGCTGCAGCTATGAGTCTTTAATTTATGAAAGCCGAAGCCTGGACTGAGACCAGCAAAGCTTTAAGTGCTGGGCTGCCTGAGGCCTTGGGGGGCAACCCCTACCGCAGTGTGCCCAGGATGTGGAAAATGGAGTCCAAGTAGAGTGTTCTCCAGCTTTAAGACTTAATGTTGTTTTCTCTGTTGGGTTTTGGACTTACTTGGGGACTGTTACTCCTCTCTTTTTGCCTGTTTCTCCCTTTGGGAATCGGAATGTCTATCTTATGTCTGTCCCACCATTGCATTGTAGAAACTTTATTTTGCTTTCACAGGCTCACGGTTAGGGGCAATTTGCCTCTGGATAACTCATGCCCAGAGTCTCACCCATATCTGATTTAGATGAGCTGCTGGACTTTGCACTTTTGAGTTGATGCTGGAATGAGTTAAGACTTTTGGGGCTATTGGGAGGGAATGAATGTATTTTGTATGTGAAAAGGACATGAGTTTGTTGGGGTGGGGGGCAGCAGCAGAATGCTATGTTTGAATGTCCCCTCCAAAGCTCATGTTGAAATTTAATTGCCATTGTGATTGTATTAAGTGGTGGGACCTTTAGAGGTGATTAGGTCATGAATACTTATTAATGCCCTTATTGTGAGAGTGGGTTAGCTATCGCAAAAGTGGGCTACTGATAAAAGAATAAAGTTTGGTCCCCATCTTTCTCTTTGACTCATGTTCTCTCTTCCACCTTCTGCTTTCCACCATGGGATAATGCAGCACAAAAGCCTTTGCCAAATACAAGCACCGGGTTCTTATACCAGAACAACAAGCCAAATAAAGTTCTATCATTTACAAATTACCCAATCTCAGGTATTCTGAGAAAATGAACTAAGACAGAGGATTAAATGTTTTATTTTATTTTTTAAACAAATATTTATTATGTACCAGAAACTCTGCTAGTGAGGATTAATTGCTAGAAATGGTTATCTAGGAAAATTATAGAATAATGCTTGAGAAATAGTTGGCAGAAACTGTTGAAGCCACATATATATGGTCATTCCAGAAGAACATCTTTGATTTTAGTTTTGTTTCCATCTTTTAGGGGAAGAATCATGTGATGTACAACTTTACATTAAGAGACAGTCCATACACTCTGTCTCAGCGGGAGATCCCTTTGAACTGCAATGCCCTGTGAAATACTGTGAGGAGAGGCCTAATGTGACTTGGTGCAAGATCAAAGGATCAGCCTGTTTAGATCTTGGAGATAGATTTCAACCACACACAAGTTGGAAGGAAGACAAGAATATTTCAGTTTTTATTCTACATTTCGAACCAGTGTCTCCTAGTGACAATGGGTCATACCGCTGTTCTGCGAATCTTTCGTCTAAACTCATTACAAGCCACTCAACAACCATTTATGTGACAGGTGAGTTCTCAACACCTAGACTGTGTAATGTGTTTCTCATCATGCTTCCAGGAAGAAGGTGATCCACTCTCAAGTGAGGGTGCTAGAGGCTGAACTCCTATGGCACACTAGAAGTCTGCCGTACTTCACCGATTATTATGTTCATGTGTGTACACATGTGTGTGCATGTGTGTGTGTTTTAGGGGTTAAGTGAGGCAGAGAAGAATAGAGAAAAATATAATAAAATTTATTGATCTTGCCTTTAGGGGTTATAAAATTTATTTGATAAGTCTAAAAGTAGATCGCTATATATTGAAAAAACTATAACAAAGTGAATACCTCTAGTTGTAAATAGTTCTGTGTTTTTTATCCTGTTTTTCTTTTATTTTTTCTTTTACATATTTGTCCTTGACTTTTGTTACATATAATTCCTTGAGGTTATGTTTATGGTGCTTGGACAATTATACACTTGTTAATAGATTATAATTTTCTTAGAGGACAAACAGCACACAAAGAACCTCACACCCTAATGAGTTTCTAGGAACATTCATAGCTTCAGCTGTCTCCCCCTCCTGCCCAGAGAGGCCTTTAATAGGATCTAACATCTGAAGAAAGACAGGTAGAGGTTAAGCTAGGAGAAACCAAGTTGAATAAAACATGAAAAAATACAAAGAGAGAGAGAGGAAGAGGGAAGAGTAAAAATATTTGATTTATGAAAATTCCACAGCCAATATCATCTTCAACAGTGAGAGACTGAAAGCTTTCCCATGTGAACAGGAAGAAAAAAAAAGATGCCTACTTTTGATACTTCCATTTGCAATAAAACTGGAAGTTCTAGCCAGAGCAATTAGGCAAGAACAAGAAATAAAAGGCATCAAAATTGAAAAGGAAGAAGTAAAACTATCTTCATTCACAGATGGCATGACCTTATATGTTGAAAAATTCTTAAAAATTCATTAAAAAATACTAGATCCTCTCTAACCCTTGCTAGGGAGAGGCAAAGATATAAAATGCAACCAAAATATTCGTACTTTCATACTATCTTGAAATAAAATAAAAATGTAAAAACTAAACTGCTAGAGCAGATATTTGAATTCAGTAAAGTTGCAGGCTGCAGGATCACCATACAAAAATCAGTGACATTTCTGTGCACTAGCAATGAACAACCACCCCCGTGCAAAATTAAGAAAAACAATTCCATTTATAATAGCATTAAAAAGAATAAAATATTTAGAAGTAAATTTAACCATGAAGATGAAAGAAAGTATGGCTGAAAGAAATTCAAGAAGATGTAAATAAATGTAAAGACATATCATGTTCATGGATTGGAAGATGTAATATTGTAAAGATGGCAATATTCTCCAAAGTGATCTACAGGTTCAATGTAATTTCCTTTAAAATCCAAACAGCTTTTTGTTGTTGTTGTTGCAGAAATGGAAAAGTTGATCCTCAAATTCACATGGAATTGCAATAAACTCAGAATTGGCAAAACAGTCTTGAAAAAGAAGATCAAATTTGAAGGACTAACACTTCCCTATTTCAAAACTAACTAAAAAATGGCAGTGATCAAAACAGAATGGTACTAGCATATGGACAGATATAGAGATCAATGCAATAGAATTGAGAGCCCAGAATAAACCCATACATCCATAGGCAATTGATTTTTGACAAGGATGTGAAGACCATTCAATGGGAAAAAAATAGTTTCTTTAACAAATAGTGCTGGGACAATTGGATATCTACATGCAAAAGAATGAATTTGAGCACCTCCCTCACATCATATTAGAAAAAAGTCAAAGTGGATCAGAGATTTAAATATAAGAGCTAAAACTATAAAAACTACATTTATATAAAACTATGTTTTCTTAGAAGAAAACATAGAGGTAAATCTTTCTGATCTTGGATTTGGCAATGGTTTCTTTGATGTGATTACAAAGCATAAGCAAAAACACCAAAAATAGATAATTAGACTTCATAAAAATTAAACACTTTTGTGCATCAACAGGCACTATCAAGAGAGTGAAAAGACAAGTCACAGAATGTGATAAAATATTTATAAATCATGTATCTTATAAAGGATTATTACCTAGAATATTAGAGAACAACTACAGTTCAATGACAAATAGACTGGTAACCTAATTTAAAAATGAGCAAAAAAAACCTTGAATAAACATTTCATCAAAGAAGATATACAAATGGCCAATAAGCACACAAAAATGCTCAATGCTATAAGTTATTACAGAAATGCAAATGAAAACTACAATAAGATTCCATTTCACATCCACTAGGATAACTAGAATTAAAAAAACAAAAGCAAAACCCAGAAAATAACAAATGTTAGAAATGATGTGGAGAAAATTGACACTCTACATTGCTGGTGAGAATGTAAAGTAGTGTAGCTGCTTTGGAAAACAGCCTGGCAGTTCCTCAAAAGGTTAAACCTAGTTGTCACAGAACCCAACAATTCCATTCCTAAGTAAATACTGAAGTGAAATTTAAAACTTGCACATGAATGCTTATACCAGCATTATGCACAGCAGCCAAAAGGTGGAAACAACCTAAATGTTCATCAACTGATGACTGAATAAAGGAAATGTAGCGTATTCATACAATGGAAAATTATGCTGTAATAAAAAGAAATGAAGTACTAATGTATGTTACAACGTGCATGAACCTCAAAAACATTATGCTAAGTAAAAGAAGCAAGACACAGAGGTCATGTATTGTATGATTCCATGCATATAAAATATTAAGAAAAGCCAAATCCATAGAGACAGAAAGTAGACTGGAGGTTGCCAGGGCCTAGGGAAATAAGGAATGTAGAGGGTCTACTTAATGGATACAGAGTTCGCTTTTGGGGTTATGAAAATGTTTTGAATCTAGATGGTGGTGATGTTTGTACAACATTGCAACTGTCTTAAATGCCATTGTATTGCATAATGGTAATTTTCATATTACATGCATTTTGCCACAATAAAAAGTATATTTTGATCAAAGAAGAGCACCCTTTAATTATAAAAAATAGGATGAAGTTCCTTTTGTTGCCCATAAACCTGAAGCTTATTGTGAAGGAGAAATTTCAAAGAGGTTTGGTGTAGTAGTAGCATGACTAAACTCTAGATGCAGCCACATAAGGTTACTTATTTTATAGATACGATTCACTTGAATGCATACATTTTGTGTCTGTTCTTTTAAAAATTAATTTATTACCTTATATGCTTACTTTGGAGTCAGTGTTTAAACTTCCTTAAAGTACTCCAGTGAAGGAATCCATTGAAATTCCTTTAAAATGCTTTGAATCCCTTACAGCACCCCAACGAAAGAATGCATGGCACTTTAATGCTAGCTACAACCCTCAACTATGAAGCATAGAGGTGTGGAAGAAATTTACAGCAGAGTTAGAGACTCTGCCTGGGCAATTTGGGGTCAAGCTCAGTGCTAATTGCAGGTGACTATTTCTGCACTGACTTATATACCTCTTCAGTATGGAGGCTGTGTCTTAAACATGTTTGCTTCTCTACAATAGATGGTAGGGGGATCAATAAATATTTCTTTGTAAATGAATTAAAGAATATAATCTATGCAAAGTACAAAAATTGCCTTTACCAACCTGGAGAAACCTATATTGAGGATGTATGGAATGAATGCTTTCTGGAAAGAATTGCAAATTAATTCACATTAATGATATAAAAATATTAAATTTCTAAAAAGTGTTACTTTTTAAACTGGAAAAATAAGGAAAATTTATAAAACGTTAGTTCTGGAATGATGTTAATTATACTATTGAACAAATAAGTGCTAAATGAAAAATTTATATAATAAATATAATAAAATAACATTTCAAGGGATTGAGTCCATCTTCCTCAGAAGAGAAGCCCTCTTGTGTAATTCAGTCTTTCTTTGTGGGCACTGGTCTACTTCCATGCAAGAGGGAGGAATTAGGCAGGGTCAGAGGCAAGCTAATAATTACTTGTAACAGAAATTTCTATTACACAGAAGCAATATTATGGATTGTCCTCTTTCCCATATTTGGATCATTCCACAACCACTGAAGATGGCTTATAGTTTTTAAAGTGCATAAAGGTGCTTGCTCTAGGGACCAAGTGAGGGCTGAGATTAAGATCCACAATCAATCTATTTTGTGGAGGAGGAAGCCCTACTTTAGGACAGGGGAAACAGCATTCCCTCTTAAACCCTTTTAAATGCCCTGAGGGGTTTTTATTAGTGTCCAATTGGGACAAAGAGTATGAAGGATGAAGTGGTGAAAGAGAAAAGTCTAAGAGCCAAATAGGAGACATGAAGATCTTGTGTCCTTTTGAAGATTTCTGTGCTCCCAGTTTCCTGCTCACCTACCACTCTTATCATTCCCTTTCTTATCACTTTGTTAATTAATGCCCTTGATCCACATTGAAAAATCCTAGAACCTTTGCTTTGGCTTTTTACTCTTGTTTGTCAACAACCTTCTACTTTATATGCGTTCCCTTCAATAGCTTCTATGAACATCTCAGACCTTCATTATCTTCCTTCTAAATGATTCTAATTAATTAATTCTATGATTGAATTCTGTCTTTAGTGCTTTCTCATTTTGGTCCTTTTCAGCCAAATACCTTACTAATGTTCTTAATCTGCATAATACACTTCTTTCATAAGGCCACTTGCCTGCAAAGCATCCCTGGTGCTCACAATGCCAGGCTCATGTTTGTTAACCAGCATTCAAGATCTTCCACAGTTTCCTCACACCTACCTTTCTGGATTCTATACAGAGCCTCTCAACTCCAGCCTAACATCCCTACTTGCTATTGCCATGTCTTCACCATGGCCCTTCTATGCCATTCTTGCCACTTGTAGGGAATCCCTTCATTTGTCTCCACTTATCAACACTCTAACCCTCCTTTCAACCCCAGCTCATTTCCCAAGTTCTCCAGGAAGCCTTCCAGGATCACCTTAGGGGTAGTGATTTCTCTTTTCTGTCAATTTTTATGGCATTTGAGGTCTGTATCTCTCATTTATCACACATGTCGTTTCACTGTAGTAATGTATGGTAATGTCTTTTAAGTCCCATGAAAGATTATAATGCCCTGGGAGGCACAAATTGTGTCATATTTCTTTGCATTATTTCTACTTCCTTCCCAAAAGTCAAATAAATTATTTAGGAATTAGCTTTAATTTAAACTGGATGTGTATTTTCCTTTAGTGAAATGGTAAAAACAAAAATAACAGGGAAAGGGTCAAAGAAAAATTCCTTTTTCTTCTGAACCTGAAAGGGCTCAGTGAACTAAGCATAAGAAGTGCTCAGTAAACTAAATATGAACTAAGTATGAGGAAAATATCCTCAGAATTATGTTTAAGGACCATGTTTTTAATATAAATTTTGGAAGGTATGATAAAAAATATTATATTTTCTTCCCTTGAAATATTCTTCCAAAGGGATATTGGGAATTTTCTCATTTTTTGTATCTGACTCTTCTTTGCTGTTTATGTTCAAGTTAAGAATTGGTTCTTGAAATACCAGGTCTGTGACAGAGTGGGGGCTTGCATGCTCTTGAGAAAGCAATATTTTCCCAGAATGAAGAAAAGCACTTTGCAAAATAAAGCAAATCCCCAGGGGAAAAGTTGACAGAGCTGGGAAAAGTCACTAGAAGACACATTGGCCTGAAACTCCATCCTTCCCAACCTTCCCTTGGTATGATCAGGAGCTTCACAAAAGTGGGATGGTCATTATCTGTGCAGGAAAACATGTGTAGAGTGGGAGGGCAGGAAGTGAGAGGTATAATCTTTGTTTCAGAATGAGCATCCAGAACATCATCAAAAGCATCCCTTCCTGGAGCACCTGCTGAATGTGCATCTTGTTATTCCAGGTGCCAGAGGTGTCACTCAGGCTGTATTGTGGCCTTATATTTAAGGAATGGGGAAGAGGAGATCAAAGAGAACAGATGAAGGTTATGTGATATTTACAAAGTCTTTCTGTGATCTTCAGAATAAACCCAGGAATTTACTTTGTGTTCATGACCTTAAGGTGATGATCCACAAACTATGCAAACTGACCTTGAGCTAGACTATCAGATTCTCTGTTAGTGTGCAAATGCTGGAGTTCTTTCCAAGACTAGCTCTGATTTGGGACATACCCAAGTGTATGCTTTTATTGTTTTCTCAACCAATTTCAATTCTTTATCCCATTTCTCTATTTCAGAACAAATTCAAAATAATTCAGAACTCCCTCTAATAAGTAAGTATCAAATAAAATTAAGAAAACTAGTTTGTTTTGTGCTTAGAAAAATAATAGAAATTGGATCTTCTTAATCAAGCAGATTTGTTTATATTAGGTTATCTGTTGTGGGAACCTTGGTCCTCATTACTATCTAACACCCTCCCCCAGACAGCTGTGCCTGTCACTCTTGGCAATGATCTAGCTGAGGGCCCAGCCTAAACAGCAGCTGCAGCATGAACAATAAAATCTTTGTTACCGCTCTCAATTACCAAACTGCTTTATGCCCTGCTTCCATTGCCATTGATCATTTTGACTCCAAAACCAAGTCTCTAGGGAAACAAATCAAACACATTATAATAGAATGTCTTACTTCAGTATTTTTCATACTATGTTAATAGCAACCCAGAATAAAAAAATAGATCTTATATAATAACCCATAATACACACATATCTGAAAAGAAGTTTCCCAAAGCCATGCTTAACTTAAAGACAGGATTCCTCCATTGACATTTTGGGGTGGACACTTCTTGGCTTCACTGAGAGGGGTGGTATCCTGCATAATGTAGGATGTTTAGCAGAATTTCTGGCCTCTATTCACTAGATGCTATCTTCCCTCCTCTCAACCAAAACTGTCTTCAGACATTGCCACATGTTCCTTGGAGGATAAAACTGTCATGGTTGAGAACCACTGCACTAATGTGTGTGATGCATTCTGATATTTTCTATTCTGTTCTATTTCATTTTTTAAAAATGGTATTTGTGGTCTACTAAATTGTTTTACAATATAACTAATAAATTGCTACCAACTGTGGACAAACAGGGCCTTAATGCACATTAATATGAATCAATTATAATGAGCATTTGCTGTATGCTAGGAAGAACATATTTGGGGATACTGAAAGTATTTGGTATTTGGAAATATCAATGAGTTATGATACAAGGAAAGATCATTGTGTTGAAGAAACTTGAATTTAGTGTCAGAAACATGTTGAATTGAGTTCCAACTGCTACTCATTAGCTGTCTGAATTTGGGCAAAATTATTGGAACAATAACACTATTCTCAAGTCATGAGACTGGACAAAGGCAATGACTTCCCTGTAAGTGACTAACAAGAGAGTTAAAATAGATACTGCAAATGGAAGGGCTTGGTGAAGTGCTTTCTGAGAACTGTTATGGAGATTGTTCTATGGAAGAATAACCCTAGCAAAATAAAGGATTTTTCCAAAAGATAAATTATTACAGAGCCACATGTCTTCAGCAATAAAGCAAAAGGTGGCAGAGGGAACTGAGGCCTCGGATTCCTGAGGAATGCCTCTGAAGGGGGAATGGAGGCATTCAAGTTCTGATGATGTGAAAAGTTCTTGCTGATCCTAATGTGCCTCAGATTTCCTAATTGTATTTAGCATTGACTAACATTCCAGATTCAACCAGTGCCTCAGGAAGACCCTTCAAGGAAGAGGTGGCAAACACACCATGGCTTCTTTATAGTTTGCCTCCTTTGGGGGGATTGCTTCTACTCATTTCCTGTTTCTGCCTGTTCTACTGCCTGAGAAGGCAACAAGGTGGGTTCCATTTTCCCTCCGTCCTTCTGTACCACACATCTGGGTTCTTATTCCTGGGGCTAATCAATTTTTGGTTTATTCCTGTTGTTTTCTTTCCCAATCCTGTGGTAAACCATGGATAATGATTTCCTGGGGGACAACTCATACTTCCACTAAAAAGCCAAATGGGTTGATCTGGGCTCCCCCCAGTCACAAGGAGGCATGCTCACCAGGACACCGTGCTCCAGCCCAGGGCTGTGGCTAGGTGGGCACATTGCTGGGACCTTCTCATTCTATTTGCATTGGTCTTAGGTTTGTATGAGAAGGGTTCTTCTAAACCTTAACAGGATTGAAAGGGAGATGAAAATAGTCTCTTGGATTGGATGGATATGTCTGATTTGAGTTATTTTGTCTTATCCTCTTTTCCCAGCCACGCCACATCATGCCAAGCACACACATACCCTTATCTAAATGAAGATCCAATGTCCCTAGAGGGAATTCACTATGTCCCTACTTTCTATTGCCATTACAAAAACATGCTTGAACACAATCCTCACCCAACAATAATGCATTTGAAATACATGGCTTTGGCTAGGACAGGAAAGGTGTGATATTCTGAAAACAATTCCTTTCTACTCTTGTTAAGAATTCCCTCAATGCCATGGCCAAACATGTTTAAGTAAGAGAAAGATGCATAGATAATTCCGATTTAGCTCTGATCTGAACCACTTCGGTTTTCTTTTCCTTTCCTCCTTCCCTTTCATCCCTTTTCCCACAACATCAACCACAGTGTAGCTGTAGAAACTGAGCTAGACAGAACAACCCTTATTTTGTCTACACAAGAGAAAGCTTTGTCTAGGCAAAAGTGCTTCCGGTATTTTGGAGTGAACCCAGAATCTTCTCAGAATTCTGAAGAATTTCCTATAACCCAAACTCTGTGTCTGCAGCCGCACAGCTCTTTCTGTGGTTCCTTTGTAGATTTCCTCATCTTTCTCGAGGCTGCTAGAAGAACTTCTCTCAGAACCTCAGAAAAAGAGTCAGGGGTACATTTTTTTGATTAACACATCCAAAGTGCACTAGGCAGTAGGAGATCCTGGCAAGGTAGGTGACAGGGCAGCAGCATTTCTGGCATTGAGTATGGAATGTCCTCAGAGCAAGGACTTCCAGCCTTTCCCAAGTGATGTCCTGGGCCCTGTCTCTTCCTCTTAGCTATGCGGTGGGGCTATGTAGAGTGAGAAGTGATGAGTGAGGGAAATGGGCAGCATGAATGCTCACTAACAGGTGTGTGTGGCATGGTAGCCAAAGGAAACGACTAGGCCAAAACTAATAACATGATCACTGGTGTACAACAGGGTGGACATAGGTGGGAAGGTCGTTTACCTTTGTTTACTTTCTTTACTCCTTTGATTACTATTGTTCTTTTGGTCTTCTAGGGGAACAAAAGAAGCTCTCTGATACAGCGAAAAGGGACATTAACATGGTATGTTTGATGTATTTGTTGAAACAAATGGAATTTGTGTTATACCGTGTGTATTTATTTATCCATTTAATAAATTAATTAAATCAATGAATTTATATAGCACTTACCATATGCCAGGTACTATTCTAAATACTACATATACAGACTCATTTTTTAAAATGTCTTTATTTTATATTCACCCCTCTCTGCATCAAAGATTCTTCAGCATTAACAGGTCTCATAATAAATGGGTTTTTGGAAGGGCACAGGAAGCAGTCTAGACCTGAAGCAGAAAAGTCAGAGACTGAACCATATAATGTCAGCTCTGCTCTTGTCTGTTATGTGGCTTCAGCTTATGCATTTATTATCACAGACACAACACCTTAAAGTAATTCTGGAAGAGAGTAGGGAGTTAATGAAAGAATAAACCCATAAACAGCCTCATATAATGAAAAGACAATTTCATAAATCACACCAAAAGATAAAGAAGCAGGATCTCAGGCTTAGTTACTACACGAAAATTCCTGGTAATATGTGTGGGCTCATTAAGAAGGGACCATCAGGCCAGGCGCGGTGGCTCACGCCTGTAATCCTAGCACTCTGGGAGGCCGAGGTGGGCGGATTGCTCGAGGTCAGGAGTTCAAAACCAGCCTGAGCAAGAGCAAGCCAACTAATATATATAGAAAAAATAAGCCAGGCATGGTGGCACATGCCTGTAGTCCCAGCTACTTGGGAGGCTGAGGCAGGAGGATTGCCTGAGCCCAGGAGTTTGAGGTTGCTGTGAACTAGGCTGATGCCACGGCACTCACTCTAGCCTGGGCAACAAAGTGAGACTCTGTCTCAAAAAAAAAAAAAAAAAAAAAAAAAAAGGGACCATCAGATGAAGGAAAGGGGAATTTTGGAGGCAATTTTTCCTCCAAGGTTTGGGATATAAAGTTAGGCCTTCCTTTTCCTTCTCAATCCAATGTTGTGTAAATATTGGAAATAAATAAAAATGGGGCTATATACAATTTGCAAAAACAATATCTGAAGCTCTTTAATTAAAAATAAATTGTTATAAATGAGGTTCTGCAAAAGAACTTGTGTATGTGTGTGTGTTTATATTTCAATAAGAAAGAGAAATGATAAAGAGGTGGTAACCCTCTCTTAAACATTCCAGAAATGCCAGAGGTAGATATAGCCAATAATTCTGCATATATTAAATGGCATTCAGTATTCCCCACCTGGCTCCCTAATTTTAAACCAAACCAAATAAATTCAACTTGATAAATTTCTGTTAAGTTTTTAGTGAGCATCAGTAGGCACTGTGTTAAGTGCTAAGGCTCTGTTTCCTCAAATAGGGAAATTTTCTTGAATATTACTTCCTTTCTGCCTATAGTGAATAACAACAAAACTATATTCAGTTATAATCAGTCCTGAGAGCTATAAAACTATTTAAAACAAAAATCTAAATAACTGGCTGTGTAAGTAAAGTCCGGGTTGATTAAACTGTGGTCATTTTTCTTTCTATATAAACTAGATAGATTGTGATTTCAAATTGACTTCGAAAGGGGTTTTTCTGTGTGTGCAATTATCTGGGAAGTTTGTTTTAAGGTGTTCTTGTTATTCACAGGAATTTGAAGTTTTTGCCCCATCTGAGTTGTCTAGCATTTCATAAAATAATCAAAGAGATGCCATATTAGGTCCCTGGGGCCCAGTATTATTTCTTTCTTTTCTTTTCTCATACATTCATTCATTCATTCTTGTTTTTTTTTTTTTTAATCTTTCAAGCTTTTTTAAATTCAATAATCCAGGATGGACTTTAGATCTTGTCGAAAGCAGCCACATCCATGGACTGCACGGAGCCCTCAAAAGCAGTGATCTGCAACGCCAGCAGATCTGTCCCAATTGTATCATTTTCAACTACGCACTGTGTTTGAGGTGTTTTTAATGCCTCATCCCACTTTAACTGTTTTTTAGAGGAGTTCCAGACAAAGCTGTCTGCTCGAATGCTTCTGGTGCACTCCTCTAATGTTGCCAGATCTGTCTTACCATCTCAAGGTTTCACGGCTAGTAAGATGGAAGACATGGCAACAAGGGAGGGGTTTTGGCTTCCTTTGATTCATACTGTGCAAGGTGCTCTTCCCTTATCCTCTTCGATTCTTTGCTCTCCTCCTCCTCATCAGATCCAAAGAGATCAATGCCATCGTCATCTCTACTATCTGTAGCTCCACTTCCTGTAGTGTCTTCCATATTAGCAGAGCCAGCCTTGCTCAAAGTCACCTTCACTTCTGGAAGGCTGACCTTTTCCTTTTCATAAGACTTGATGTGATTATTCCAACTCAGGGCATGAAATAACGTCTGCAGGCAGTGGGCAGGAGACTGCTTCAGAGTGATGAGGTATGTTTATGATGGCCCAGAGCCCTTGATGTAGCTCTTGTCCTCCAGGTAATCCATGAACACCTGGAGGCTAGTGGGGCTTTTCAAGTCTTGGTAACCCATGGCATCAGCTGGATGGGAGAGCTGAGCAACAGTAGAAGGAAACAGGTCTGGACTAAGATTCCAGCCTAAGAAAAGAAAAAGGACCCTGGGGCTAAAAATTTCTTAAATAGAAACTTGTATGGGAGCCAGTGGGAAAAACCAAAGTAGGGAAAGGAATTGGCAAAAACATGGCAGGTACATGTAAAAGCCAAAATTCTGATCTTAATCCAAAATGGTCCTTTGAGAGGATAAAAGTTCTTGTATGCTAAAAACCACTGAATGGTACACAAGGGTGAATTCTAAAGTATATGAATTCTCTCTCTCTCTCTCTCTCTCTCTCTCTCTCTCTCTCTATATATATATATATATATATATATATATATATATATGACTTTATAATGTGTCATAGGAGTATAATGTGGGATTGCTGCTTCTGTCTTTATCCTCACTACCCACCACATGCTGGCGCACCAGCCTTGTGGCATCCAGTTGCTTTGATGGGGTGCCGTTGGAGAGGTTCACCTGTAGAGCACCATGTGTTCTTGTACCTCATTCATCCTAACAAATTTGGAAATGAGCCATCTTTTGGGAAGTCAACCAGGTAACTGAACTGACAGACTTGAAAAGTATGACAGGGACCTTGTTGACAGATTGAGACTTGTGGCTATTTTCCAGGTCACCTGACTTTCACCAGGCTCCTTTAACAGAGGTGGGGGGCACTTTTCATCTTAGCCAAGAAATTCCTGCCTCTTTCAATCATCTAGCCTTTGTGTTATTTCTGGGCAGCCACCTCAGGAGAGGGAGCCAATGTACCAGCAGTTATTACATAGTTTCTCAGGACAAAGCCAGATATGCTTGCATAGTAGAAGTCTGCCAAGGGGATGATGTAGACATCCTACTGCACACGTCACATTGAGGATGACAAAGGACCTAATACTGTATGTAAACTACCAAATACTATGTACCTGATGCCTTAAAGGAGTTAGGCCAAACTTCAAGAACATAAATTGGCAACATTAGGATTTAAAAAATTGAAATAATCCCTAGAATTAACACAATATCTTCATTCTTACCAAGTGGATCCTTGTGTAGCTAGGAATGGCTAACAAATAACTGTTAAGAGTGAGAAAACATCAGGACTCACTTTATTTTTAGTATCCATGAATTTACCTCTTTCTCAGAAGATCTAAGATATTTGGCACTATTTGAAAGTGTAAAAAAATTTTTTGTGATAAAAATAACAACTGGATATCAATTGTCCAATTCCGGGTCCTCTATTACAATAAGATATCTTGGATAACTCACAGTACATATTCTTTCTGAGCCCTTAGTGGTTATCTGTTCTGCTTTATCTTTAGTCTTTTATTCTAAACTGCATTAATTCTGTCCACTGTGTTTTCATGGGATATTTTGTGTGTTTTCCGTAATCTGAGTTGTGCTTTTCATCTTGAATGGGGATTGAAAAGTGTTCCGTGACCTCAAAAATGACCAACAATAAAGCACAAAATAACTATGTGGGGGGAACATAGTGGTTCTCATGCCTTTCAGCCTTTAATAATTGAGTGTGTTAAAAATGTAGTTGTCACCAGCATATGTGAGGAGCAGAAGATTGTTTCTCCGAAGGTACATGAGTCCATTTAGCTTTTCACTCGTAGTTTACTAATCCACATGCACTGTCATGCCTTAAGTGGCACTTAAAATCACCTTTCTCTTATAGGTTGATGTTCCCCAGCCCTTTAAGAGTGAGCAAACGGAAGAGGGCACTGGACAAAATTCCCAAACACTGCCATCAGAAACTGGAATTTATGATAATGACCCTGAAATTTGGTCCAGGATGCAGGAAGGATCTGAAGTTTATTCTCAACCACACCTGGAGGAAAACAAACACGACATTGTTTATGCGTCCCTGAACCATTCCATCATTGGAATAAACCCGAGACAGGCAAGAAATGTGCAAGAAACACCGACAGAATATGCATCCATATGTGTGAGGAATTAAATCTGGTCCTGACTCCAACCAGTGATCATTCCATGATCAGTGTGTCAACACCATTGTCTGAGCCCAAAAGGATGTCAAATAATATTTGTTGACCTGACAATTTTCACTTTAAAAAGGTTCATGTTAGTGCTTGGGCCTTATGAGTCCACAGTACAAATGATTAAAATTTCCTCTGGAAACTCCTGTGGGAGACTTTTATATTATAATCTTTAACAACAAAGATTTATCTGCAAAATTGATTGATATCATGAGTAGCAGAATAATACATATTTAAACATAGCTGCATTTTATTCAATATATAAACTCAATCTTTCTTTTGGAGCAATCAGAAAGACTTGCAGGAAAGAGAGATTTGTGTTATCTGGATCAGTTCAATACAGAAAGAAAAAAAGTCCTAATTTGACTAACCATAAATACAGAAATGATTGTACATTTCCAGTCAATCTTCCACAATAAGAAATTTTCCCATGTCAAGCTAAGACTGGTGTTTCTTAAAGGTAAAGGAGAAATCATTTTAGACTTGATGTAGAAAAGAATAGAAAGGATAAATGGCACAATAAAGATATAGGATATATCATTCAGATATGGATTGGATGTTTCCTATACCTGGCAAACAAATGCTTATATCTACCCTGTTAGATTGCTAAGCAAATACAGATATTAATGGAGCATTTTTGAGCAAAGTGGTGATTCAGTATTTGGGTTTTATAGACAAATGCATATGAATGTGACATAATGCTGCTGGATTAATATAATTGTGGATATCTAAATAAACAAATTAGTAAAAATATGAATTATTAGGCAAATGAAGATTAATGGCTTCAATTACTTCATGCTTGACTTGATAGCAAATTAAAAGCATAATTAATGGAATAAAGAAAAGGCCAGAATATTTAGTAGGTTGGGGTCAACATACTTTCATCCACCACATCTGTATTGCTTTTCTTCTTACTAAGGAATAGAGGCAAATCATATGTAGTGATGTATTATAGTTTGATAATCATTTGTTTTAAAAAACTGAGGTTGCAGCCACTTAAGAGTATAGCAAGAGGGGGCCAGGCATGTGGCCCAGATCTTAGGAGGCTGAGGCAGGAGGATCACTTGAGCCGAGGAATTGAAGTTTGCAGTGAGCTATGAGGCCACCACTACACTCTAGCCCAGGTGACAGAGCAAGATTCTATTTCAAAAAAAAGAAAAAAAAAGAGTATAGCAAGAGATGGTTTCAGATTTTTCTAAATATCCAGAGTACTTGAGGTTAATTATTTCCAAAATAGTTTACAATTCTATTTAACAGTTTGAGGCTATTAGAATTCCCAGGTGCTGCTACTAAATAATGCAATAATCCTCATACAAAGTGAATAGCAAAGGTAGGATCCATTTTGAACAAATATATGAGCTGCTGCACAAGTGAGTGTGATCTCTATGTTTGCGTGTGTGTGTTAGTGTATAGACGGTATGGGTGACTTAAAGAAATGGTACAAAAGGAATGGATTAAATTGCATTCTGTTTTCTATTTGTTTATGGAGCACAAAATACCAGAGTAAATGGCTCATTAAAGAAAATAATGTATAAAATTATGGGGATGGAAGTATGAGTGTAGTGCACACACACAAAGATAAAATTGAGGTTTTATAGTGGCGCTTTTCTTATGTAATACTGACGTTAAGTTTTAGCTCCTTAGATTTGGAGCTGCAGATATTGTTTTGAGTCACATATTGTTTTGATAGCTAATTTATTTATTTTTTGATATCCATCTATCAATATAACATTATTACAGCTAGAATTTTAAGCAACAAATTCTAAATAGGCTCTTTCAGCCAAACTGCATTTGTGGATGACTTATGTAAAATACATATTAGAATGGGTGCTTGTGGTAATCTTAAAAATAGAAACAGGAAGGAAAGGGAGGATACATTTATCAGATGAACGCACAAAGCTGAACGAACAGTTCCTTCATTATTCTCTCCAATTCAAAAACAGAATATTTTGTCTATTGTCATTTTAGGGTCTTCTTAGTATAACCTATAGTAAAGATAATGTTATAGTGATTTCACTTCTGTAAGTGATTTTTTTTGTTGTATGTGTATCACCCTTGCTAAAATCACAAATCATTTATGTTTTTATTCCTTCTTAATAAAAGGTGTCAAAGATATATATGTATTTCCCCAAATAAGTCTATTTCAGTATTATTTACATGGCTTATTTTATTAATTTATAGGTGGTTTGAGAAAAATTATATGTGGATAATTTAATGATTTTGCATGTACTTTAATTTTGTTGAGTGTTATAAATAAGAAGATAAATTTATTAAACTTATTTAAAATCCATTTGGCATTTGCCTTTGTACCAAAAAAATGTATGAGCATGAATAGAAGAGTGATTCTTAAACCCCATGGTACATAAAAACAACCTGAATTAACTTGCTGAACTGCAGATTATCAACTCCCAGCATTAAGAAATTCTGATCCAGTAGGTATGGCTCTTTAGTCTTCATCTTTAAAAGACATCCCAGATGATTTTGATGTAAGTGCCCCAGTGATCACAATTTGAGAAATGCTGAAGTAGAAGGTAGGTTTGCTACATGTGGTTTATTTGATCAGTTTTGTGTACCAATCAAGACTACCTCTTGCTTGATCATATTTATTTTTTTATACATAGAGACTTTTTTTCAGAGCAATTTCAGATTCAGCAAAGCTAAGTGGACACATATCCGCCATTAGAGTGACTTACAGAATAGTTTCACTGCCCTAAAATCTGTGCTGCTCCTATTCATCCCTACTTCCCTCCCAACACCTGGAAATTACTTATTGTCTCCATAGTTTTGCCTTTTCCAGAATGTCATATAGTTGGAATCATATCCCATGTAGCCTTTTCCAATTGGCTTTTTCACTTAGTAATATGCATTTAAGTTTCTCCTGTGTCTTTTAATGGCTTATAGCTCATTTCTTTTTAGTGGTGAATGATATTTCATTGTCTGAATGTACCACAATTTATTTATCCATTCATCTACTAAAGGACATCTTGCTTGCTTGCAAGTTTGAACAATTATGAATAAAGCTGCTGTAAACATTTATATGCGGGGGTTTTTTGTGGACATAAGTTTTCAACTCATTTGGGCAAATACCAAGGAGGATGATTGCTGGATCACATAACAGTATGTTTAGTTTTGTCTGAAACTGCCAAACTTTCTTCCAAGGTGACTACCATTCTGCATTCTCACCAGCAATAAATGAGAGTTCCTGTTACTTCACATTTTAGCCAGCATTTGGTGATGTCTGTGTTTTGGAATTTTGCTGTTCTGATAGGTACATAGTGGTATCTCATTGTTGTTTTAATTTGCAATTCTCAAATGATGTATAGTGTTGATATTCTTTTCATACACCTATTTGCATTATTTGCATCTGTGTATCTTCTTTAGTAAGGTGTATGTTCAGGTCTTTTGCTCATTTTTCAATTGTGTTGTTCATTGTCCTGTTGAATTTTAAGGGTTTTTTGTATAGTTTGGATAACAATCCTTTATCAAATGTGCCTTTTGCAAATAATTTCAGTCTATGGCTTGTCTTCTCATTCTCTTTGTGATCATAGCACTTACTTGTTATTATGTTTGCTGCTACATTAGACTGTGGGCTTCTTATAGGCAAGGATTATGTCACAGTACTCTTTAGTTTCTTAGCCTAGGGTTTTGCACATATTAGAATTAAATAATGTTTACCTAATGAATGGATCGTGTTTGTGAAGTGGTCATCTACTCCCCTGCTACTCAAAGAATGGCCCTCATTCTTTGTGTAGCCATTTGTGAATACTTTATCCACTTAGCCTTTGTGTGTGGTGAGGAGCCAAGTCACATTTATAAGACAAACTAATTTATTTATTTATTTATTTTCTTCTTTTCTTTTTTATTTCAGCATATTATGGGGGCACAAATGTTTAGGTTATATATATTGCCCTTGACCCCCCAAGTCTGAGCTTCAAACATGTCCATCCCCCAGATGGTGGGCATTGCACCCATTATGTGTGTATACATCCATCCCCTCCTACCCCCCTCCCATATGCCTGACACCTGATGAATGTTATTGCTATATGTAAACTTAAGTGTTGATCAGTTAAAACCAATTTGATGGTGAGTACATGTGGTGCTTATTTTTTCATTCATGGGATACTTCACTTAGTAGAATAGGTTCCAGCTCTATCCGGGATAATACAAGAGGTGCTATATCACCATTGTTTTTTGTAGCTGAATAGAACTCCATGGTATACATAAACCACATTTTCTTAATCCACTCATATATTGATGGGCACTTGGGTTGTTTTCACATCTTTGCAATTGTGAATTGTGGTGCTATAAACATTTGAATGCAGATATCGTTATTATAGAATGTCTTTTGTTCTTTTGGGTAGATGCCCAATAATGGGATTGCTAGATCAAATGGTAGATCTACTTGTATCTCTTTGAGGTATCTCCACATTGCTTTCCACAGAGGTTGTACTAGTTTGCAGTCCCACCAGAAATGTATGAGTGTTCCTATCTCTCTGCATCCATGCTCACATTTTTGTTTTGGGATTTTTTTTTTTTTTTTTTTTTTTCCGAGACAGAGTCTTACTCTGTTGCCTGGGCTAGAGTGCTGTGGCATCAGCCTATCACACAGCAACTTCAAACTCCTGGGCTGAAGTGATCCTCCTGCTTCAGCCTCTCGAGTAGCTGGGACTACAGGCATGTGCCACCATGCCCAGCTAATTTTTTTTTTCTATATATTTTTAGTTTTCCAGATAATTTCTTTCTGGTTTTTAGTAGAGATGGGGTCTTGCTCTTGCTCAGGCTGGTCTCTAATTCCTGAGCTCAAATGATCCACCCGCCTCGGCCTCCCAGAGTGCTAGGATTATAGGCATGAGCCACCAGGCCCAGCCTGTTTTGGGACTTTTTGATAAAGGCCATTCTCACTGGATTTAAGTGATATCTCATTATGGTTTTGATTTGCATTTCCCAAGACAGACTAATTTAGAAAGTTCTATTTTAGGGTTTTGGCACCCAACCCAGAAAGTAAAAATGTTAAGTGAGGAAAAAAATTACTATTTTATCTAACAGAGGTTTGTGCTAAATTTGAAAACATGGGAACTGAAAGTCCTGTGCTAAAAATCAATTTACAGGTTCAAAAGCAAGTACTGAGGGTTAATCTTTAAAATCAGACCCTATGCATGAGTTAGTGTAAACATTCCATTGCAATTGCTTTATCTGTGAACAGTTCCTCACTGAGAGTTAAATTTGTGAGCACTCAGCAATAACAGGCAGTGGTTCACCAAAATACCAGGGTCTGAAAAGCCAATCTGCCTACGTCTCAATTACAGTACATTTCTCCTTTCACCCTCTCTCATTCTACCCTTAGTAAGAAGTGGGAAGAGGCCTTGCCCTGTTATTTTGGTTAGCTCTCTGTGGGCTGTTTCCTTTTCTTATTCTGGTCAGCCCATTTCCTGGAGCTGGTCTCTGTTCCTAGTTGTTTTGGGAAATTTTTTTTCAGTCTCTAATTTGGATATGTAAAGCCACAGCCCCATTCTTTTTGTCCAGACAGGGCATTGCTTGGGTAAATATATCTTCCAGGTCTGGGTGATATTTGTTTCATATCGGTTTGGGTTTGATTGCAGATTCTCAGTACCTTTGCTAAGGTACTGAGAATGTTTTCATGTCTGCTAATACAGCATCCATTCTGTAGTCCATGGATCAAGGATTAATTTTGACTTTCAAGTATTATTATTTAAGAAGCACATTTTGTAAGGCTATAGCTTCCATAGATAGTGACTCCTCTGATGGATCTTGGCAAAGTAAATTGTAACCCTTTTGGAAAGGACTCAGCACTAGATGGGGTTAAGAACATTTGTGATTCATGGGACAAGGTCAAAACATCAACATTATCAAGTGTTTAGAAGAAGTTGATTCCGACCTTCATGAGTGACTTTGAGAGGTTGAAGACTTCCATGGAGAAAATAACTGCAGATGTAGTAGAAGTAACAAAACTACTAGAATTAGAAGGTGAGCCTGAACATGTGACTGAATTGATGTAATTTTATGATAACACATGCATAGTTGCTTCTTATGGATGAGCAAAGAAAGTGGTTTCTTGATATGGAATCTACTCCTGGTGAAGATGCTGTGAGCATTGTTGAAATAACAAAGGACTTAGAATATTACATAACTTAGTTGATAAAACAGCAGCAGGGTTCGAGAGGATTGAGTCCAATTTTGAAAAAAGTTCTACTGTGAATAAAATGCTATCAAACAGCACTGCATACTACAGAGAAATCTTTCATGAAAGGAAGAGTCAACCAATGCGGCAAACTTCATTGTTGTCTGTTTTAAGAAATTACCACTCCAACCTCCAGCAACCACCATCCTGACCAGTCAGCAACCATCAACATTGAGGTAAGACCCTTCACTGTCAAAAAGATTGTTACCATTGAAGGCTCCAATGATCACCAGCATTTTGAGCAACAAAATATTTTTTTAATTAAGGAATGTGCATTTTTTAAACACAATGCTATTTCATACTTAATCAGCTACAGTATAGTGTAAATATAACTTTTATATGCACTGGGAAGCCAAACCGTTCATGTGGCTTGCTTTATGGTGGTGGTCTGGAACTGAACCCACAATATATCCAAGGCATGCTTGTTTTGATGATTTAAATATAATTCTTATGAATATATTTCCTTTTCATTAGGTCATCTAAAATTAGTATAAATATTATATTTTTATTGAATTAATTGATCTACTTTCACTTAAATCATAATTGAAGTTTCACATGGCCAGGTGGAAGTTTGTGATAGAACAGTTTTAGGTTCACAGAAAAATTGAGCAGAAGGTGTAGAGATTTCCCATATACCCACTCACTACCTACTCCCAGATAGCCCCCTTCATTACAAACATCCTCCACCAGAGTGACTAGAGAGGTGCCTTGGTGGTTATCACCTTAAACTGAGTGTATAATTGGTATACAATTATATATAAATGAGGTGTGGCGCTCTCACCCTTTGCCTAGTTTTAGTTGGCTATGCTGCATAAAAACCTTTGACATTATTTTAGCCCTCCTAGTAAACATTAAGCAATGTGGAATTCCGAGAAGGCATTAACATGTAACTACTTTGATAGAGAAAATAATGGACGAGGGAATTTTTGGTTCTTAATAGCTCACTTGACAATCCTGTCTGGCTCCAGTTCACAGGGCAGATAGTTCCTGGAGGTTAACAGTAGACTACAGAGGATTAAAACACTGGTTCTAAAAACATAGTCAAGGAGGGAGGCAAGATGGTTGACTAGAGACATTGGTCACCAGATTGTCTCAGTAAAAAAGGAGAAGTTTTCAATGAAAAATAAATATAACTCGGGCATAATTCTGAGGGAAAAGTGCCAGAACCTACCAAAGATTCCACAGGAAAAAGTTGTACAGCAGAACAAGAAGGAGCAAGATTTCAGCTGAGGTCAACCCCTGCGAGTCTTGGAGTCCTGTGGAAAGGGTAGGCGGGAGTGTTTGTTTTTCCTCCCCGCATACCTCTGGTAGTCAGCAGGCTCCTGTGCTGCTGGAAAGCTTCTCTGCCCTCATGAGCCCCAAAGCTGCTGCAGCCAGTGAATTGGGAGCTTCTTCAAAACAAAGCACTGCGCGCCAGCCGCCTTGGGGTTGCTCACCTTCACCACAGACCCAAGATGAGCTGTCAGGCAACATACTGCTTCTCCACCCATTGTGCAATGTCCTCTCCAGGGAGCATCAGCCCTTCAGTTTCCATGTCACTGGTTGCCACTGCCACGCCTGCACCAGCTCTCCCTGTTTCTCAGATATTATCAAAAGCTAATGAGATGAGATTAGACTTGATAACCATTAAGGACAAAGTAGTGCACTGTACTCCTGCCTCCTTATAGCAACAGTCCTCAACCTTTCGGCACCAGGGGCCAGTTTCATGGAAGACAATTTTTCCACAGACTGGGAGGTGAGAATGTTTTCAGGATGATTCAATTTCATTACATTTATTGTGCAGTCAAATCTCTCTGCTATTTGCAGAGATCTGTATTTGCAGCCACTCCCTAGCGCTGGCATCACTGCCTAAGCTCCACCTCAGATCATCAGGCATTAGATTCTCATAAGGAGTGTGCAACCTAGATCCTTCACATGTGTAGTTTACAGTAGTGTTTGTGCTCCTATCAGAATCTAATGCCGCTGCTGATCTGATAGGAGGCGGAGCTCAGGTGGTGATGCGAGCAATGGGGAGTAGCTGTAAGTACAGGTGAGGCTTCACTCACTGGCCTGCTGCTCACCTCCTGCTGTGTGGCCTGCTTCCTAACAAGCCATGGACCAGTACCAGCCTGCGACCGGGGGGTTGGGGACAGCAGCCTTAGAGGATGCCACGGGGGCCCTAAGAGCAATGATCACCTTCATGATAAGTAGATGGTAGCTGATAACTGCAGCTACAAGCAACACTTCTCAAACTTTGAGATATAAATTATCTCCCAGAGGCCTTGCCAATAATCAAGAATCTCAACAGCAAGCAGGATTGGCTACTTAATTTTGGCAAAGATCATATTTCTCATCTTTACATTTTGTTGAACCTGGCTCACAAATCATGAGAAATAAATTTGAATTATAATGGATCTTTGAGCATAAACAAATGTTTAAAAACTTTAAAAAGGCAGTGATATGGGTAGTCTCAGTTGTTATGAACCAACTCCTCAGATAATATTAAAAATATCTACAGTTACAATATATATAGTAGATTGGAGCTTTTGGAAGAAATCAAATACATTACCCGATGATACTTCTCCAGTTTGGGACTAAAAAGCTTCCCATTTATGAAACAATGGATAGATAGATTATCACTTAGCCTTGATTAAAACTAGCCTTACCTTTAAAATCCATCAAGTAATTTGAAGCTCGTAATATCAATTGTGTCTTGGGTGATGCCAGAGAGACAGTTGAATAGGGAAGGAGGAAGAAGCCCAGCAGATTCACTCATAAAGCAAGAGCAGTATACCCAAGAGCACAGTCCAGGGGAAAGTCCAGAGGGCTGTCTATCCCACACAGGAGCAGGTTGCTTTATTGCCTATAGGGATAAAGTTATAGGCCTCTGAGGGCCTCCCTGACCCCATCACTGTCTGAACCTTATACTTTTTCTCCCAGCTGAGGCAAGACCTTGTTCAGTTGTTCACTGATCAGAGTTCCTGGATCGAGGACCACATTGCTGTGCAGAAATGTGCAGCACATTGAAGAGGGGAAGCCTTAAGGAAAGAAGTCAACACAAATCTGTGTAATGGGCACAGCTAAGGGTTGTCTAATATAGGAAGTGGAGTAAGACTCTTATCCTCAGGCAGTTGTTTGGATACTTATAAATGTTAGGCTATAGCTAGTAGCCTTGCTATATGGCTAGACAAATGAGATGAATGGACTTAAAAACTATCCTTTTATGAAGCACTCAATTTCATAATGTCCTCCAGAAATTTAGAGAAAAAATTCAAGTAGATCATGTAGATACCATGAAAAACTGCAGTTGCAAGCTCTGAAGGAGTATGGAAGACTAAGGCAGTTGCCTTAACTCATATCTCTAGCTAGCAGCTACTGGTTTCCTAAAATGAATAGGCATAAATGAACTCACCCCATGCATTGATGGATTCAGACATGACATATTCCCCTTGTACATGATGACTAATGTGATAAGAAACTGCACCTTTCTCTACAGAAAAGAAATTTCTTAAAATGGCTTTGGTAGGATTGCTTGTAGGCAAGGGCTGGTGCATAGCTGACAGGTGGATCGCATTCTACCTGTAGTCCCAGGGGACCAAAAATTGGATTTAACTGAAATTGACACAATACTACAGTGGGTTTTGCTTATCATCTAAGAGCAGCAACCTTAGTGAATGAAAGGTCTTGAAGAGCAAACTGTCCATCAATTTGGCCCACTTGGTTATATGTCTTTTGATTATGGTATGTTTTCTACCAATGTATAGAAATGAACAAACAATAATATAACAAGTTGTACCACATTCCTTTTAATTCTCAGAGCAGTGGTTTCATTGAAAAACTGTAATGGGATTTAAAAACTTTTTTTCCTCATCAGGTGTTGAGAAAAAAAGATTTTTAAGGGTTCAATTATTTATTCAAATGATTGAATATGAGGGAAAGTAACGTGATAATGTCACTGGAACTATGTTTAAGATCTGGAAATGAGAACGAAGGGTAGGAAAGAATACAATCATACAACTTTATACATTTATCGCTTTGCAAAGTTTTTCCATTTTATCTGATCTAGTGATATCAGGGCTGCGTTAAAATTTACATGTGTCCAAGAAAGGTGCTATTAATGAACAAGGCAAAATATTAAATTTGACAGTGTGTATTCCTGAAGGTACTTTTGGGTGAGTCATAACTTTATCCCATGTAGCGTAAATGTGGAGTAACCGCAAATGCGATTTCATTTCCAAGAGGCAGGGATAATCCTGTTTGTTTACCTTTCAAATACTATGAAGTTTTCCTGAAAGTGAGCCAAACCTTGGCAGAGCTGCTGTTACTAGCAGCTTTGTGGGTAAATGGTTACATCTGCTGAGCCAAAAAAATTAACTGTGGGGTAAGTGTGTGTGTTAAAAAGGTAATAATTGAGGTTGAGTGTCATGGCTCACACCTATAATTCCAGGGCTTTGGGAAGCTGAGGCTGGAGGATTGCCTGTGCTCAAGAATTTGAAACCAGTCTGGGCAACACAGCGATACCCCTTCCCTCATTTCTACAAAAAATAAAAAATAGCCAGGTGCAGTAGCATGTGCCTGAATAGTCCCAGCTACTCAGGAGGCTGAGGCAGGGGGATTGATTAAGCCCAGGAATTCAAGGTTACAGTGATCTATGACCGCACCAATGCACTCTAGCCTGGGGGACAGAGAGAGACCCTGTCCCCAGACAAAAAAAAAAAAAAAGATAATTATTGGAAACAGTGAGAGATTGTAGCAGAAGGAAAGAGCTCTTGCAAATGAGTCACAATCCCTACCTGAGGGGGAAGTGCCATCATGCTATTTCCATAAGAGCATTTCAGAGCCAGAGAATAATACACTGCCTAGTGTTGGGGGAGTTTAATGCACAAATCGGTTTTTTTAAAAAGTAAAAGTTTCTTGGAAGCCACCCAACAGAATTCCTTATTAGCTCATGGCCCAAAATTAGCACCATGGCCATTACTCGGTACAAGGGAGTTGAGGGAACACAACTACATTCTTTAGTTGGGAGTGTTAAAGAAAAAGGAAGTTGAAAATAGCTGTAGTTTTAAGCCATCAGCAGCATCTTCCACCAAGGGTGGGAAAGAGTGGTATCGAGATTTATAGTTTTGAAAGATCATTTATCCGTATAGTAGAAGATGGACAGTGAAAAGGCAGAAGTGGAGCTAGGGAAAGCAGTTAACAGACCTGTGAGAGGAGAGGGAGGCATTGTTAGATATCCAAAGGAGGTAATACCATGTTTCCCCGAAAATAAGACAGGGTCTTATATTTATTTTTCCTCAAGAAGACACCCCAGGGCTTATTTTCAGGGCATATGTTATTTTTCTCTCAAAGCCTCAGCTTGCAGCACTCACAGGAAGGCCGGGACCTGACAGGGGGAGCCGACCTTGTTGGTGGGGCTGCCGCATCTTTCCAGTCACCTCTGGGACAGTAGCTGTCATGATGGGACAGATGAGAAGGGCTGCTTGTCCTCTTTACCTCTCCATGACAAAATGCGAAATGTGAAATGCGTGGGTTGTGCAGATATGCTGCGTACCCACGCCCATCACTAGGTCTTATTTTCAGGGTAGGGCTTATATTGAGCAAATGCTTAGAAATCCTGCTAGGGGTTATTTTATGGGTAGGTCTTATTTTCGGGAAAACACAGTATATCAAGGAGTGTACTTGTCAAAACTTGGTCACTAGATATGTGGGATTAGAAAGAGGGAGAAATGGAGAGTGACGTCCAAGGTTCTGACCAAGGTAAGTGTTGATGCTAATGGAAGAGGAGAATGTTGAGGATAGGGATGATTCTTGTGGTTATTTATGCCTATCTGATTCCACTAATTTTTTATTCTCAGCTTTTTAATGTCTCTGTTTATTTATCATATTGTCATGACATAAAGTAAAATGGGTTGAGATGTTGTGACAAATGAAACATGTCTTTTAATCCAAAATCCTATAACAGCAGGGCCATGGGAATCACTATGTAGATTTCAGAATTTCAAGGTTCACAGTTAATTGCAAAATTCCTGTTTTGAGCTCCCCAACTTGGTACATCGCGCAAGGACCCTTTGAGGGCCACATGAGATAATATTGAGAAAACTCTTTACAAACCGTAAAATGCTGTGCACATATACACGATTATAAGAAAGAATTTTGTACAGATAGATATCTATGGGAAAAGCACTTAATCTCTGATCTTACGCTTCTGAAAATGGAAATGAATTTTTACTCCCTTCCATTCAACAGCAAATACTATGTGAGAAAGATTCTAATTCTCCACCCCTTCCTCACAAAAGGGGAAGAGAAGTGGTAACACTGCCTGGCAAATTTGTGAAACAGAACTGATCTTCTGGGTTTGCTCTCACTTTTTGTCTCACTCTCACTTCTAGGTTGGCTCTCACTGGATTTGCCTGGCTGCAGACAGGCTTGCTCGGGTCTGTTCTCCTGGTGGTGGTGGAACAGGACTGGCGTGTGTGTGTGTGTGTGTGTGTGTGAGAGAGAGAGAGAGAGAGAGAGAGAGAGAGAGAGAGAGAGAGAGAGAGAGAGAGAGAGAGAGAGAGAGGGAGAGGGGGAGAGAAAGAGAGAAAGAGAGAAAGAGGATGGTCTCAGTTTAATTCTATAGTAAAGTAAAAGGGAACTTAAAAAGGGAAATTCCAAAGGGAAAAGAAAAGGGCAACCTCAGATCCCAACACTATCCATTAAAAACATCTACATGGAAATTCTAAAAACCTCAGCCAAAAATTTGCTTCAAGTACAATCTATTTTTGCCTTTAGAGATTAGCCTATTCTGGACATTTCATATAAATGGAATCATGTAATATGTGGCCTTTTACGTCTGGCTTCTTTCATTAAGCATAATGCTTTCAAGATTTATTTACATTGTATCATGTACCAATATTCATTCCTTTTTATGTATGAATAATATTTCATAGTATGGGTATATCATATTTTGTTTATCCATTCATTAATAGATGAACAATGGAGTTGTTTTAGGCTATAATAATAATGCTTTTATTGACATATATTGCAATTAATTTTGCACTATACTTGCATTATCATATAACTATCCATCCAATATTTGTAGATATCAATTTATCCATCAAAAATATTCTTTCATCTCTCACAAAAATCAACTCACACTGGATAACAGACTTAAACCTAAGGTATGAAACTATTAGAATTCTAGAGGAAAATGTTGGAAACACTCTCCTAGACATCGGCCTAGGCAAAGAGTTTATGAAGAAGTCCCCAAAGGCAATCACAGCAGCAACAAAAATAAATAAATGGGACATGATCAAACTAAAAAGCTTCTGTACAGCCAAAGAAACAGTCATGAAAGTAAACAACCTACAGAATGGGAGAAAATTTTTGCATCCTACACATAGATAAGGGGCTGATAACTACAATCTCGTTAGAACTCATGAAATTCAGCAAGAAAAAGTCAAATAACCCTATTAAAAAGTAGACAAAGGACTTGAACAGAAACTTTTCTAAAGAAGACAGAAGAATGGCCAACAAACATATGAAAAAATGCTCAACATCTCTAATCATCAGGGAAATGCAAATCAAAACCACAATGAGATATCACTTAACTCCAGTGAGAATGGCCTTTATCAAAAAGTCTCCAAACAATAAATGCTAGTGTGGATGCGGAGAGAGAGGAACACTCCTACACTGCTGGTGGGACTGCAAACTAGTTCAACCTCTGTGGAAAGCAATATGGAGATATCTTAAAGCGATACAAGTGAATCTACCATTTGATCCAGCAATCCCATTACTGGGCATCTACTCAAAAGATCCAATGACACTCTACAAAAAAGACACCTGCACTCGAATGTTTATAGCAGCACAATTCATAATTGCAAGGCTGTGGAAACAGCCCAAGTGCCCATCAATCCAAGAATGGATTAATAAAATGTGGTATATGTATACCATGGAGTACTATTCAGCTCTAAGAAACAACGGTGACATAGCACATCTTATATTTTCCTGGTTAGAGCTGGAACTCATACTACTAAGTGAAGTTTCCCAAGAATGGAAAAACAAGCACCACATAAACTCACCAGCAAACTTGTATTAACTGAGCAGCACCTAAGTGGACACATAGGTACTATAGTAATAGGGTATTAGGCAGGGGGGAGAGGGGCGGGTATATACATACATAATGAGTGAGATGTGCATCATCTGGGGGATGGTCATGCTGGAAACTCAGACTTGCGGGGGGAGGGGGGCAAAGGGCATTTATTGAAACCTTAAAATCTGTACCCCCATAATATGCCGAAAAAATATTCTTCTAGTTAAATACTTTAATTTGTATATCATTAACTTGATTTCAATATTTGTCTAGAGCTTTTGCTTTTTATGTAAGATTTGCATGCAATAAAATGTACATTTGGTGAGTTGAAAAATGCATATACCTGTGTAACCCAATCTTCTATGGAAGTGTGGATCATTACTATCATCCTGGAAAGTTCCCTATGTCCTCTCCCAGCCAATATTCTACACCCCCAGAAAAACTTATTGTTTTGATTTTTTCTACCAGAGATGTTAACTAGTACATATCTACGTTTTGAAAAAATAAGTTTCTATCTTAATAAAGTTATTTAACTCATTCACTTTTGATGCATTTATTTCATGAAAATTATTCTTTACCTCATATTTCATATTGGGCATGCTTTGTTGTTTCCATTTTCTGCTTTTTTTCTTTTCCTTTCAACTTATGTAAATGTTTTATATTCTCATTATATTCCATAAAGGTTAATTTTTTGTCCTATACAATTAAATATTTTTTCTAACAATGTCTAAGTTTAATTACTAGCTATTTAATATATCCTCCAATTAGACAAGGAAGTTGATGCATTTAAAAAATCTCTCTGCTCTTTCCCTTTAAGCCTCTCTATGTATCCTTTAATATTATCATATGAAAGTTTCAATCTAGTTAATGAATACATTTGCAGATTTCACAGTAAGTTTCAGTAATTTCTTTGGTTATCATTTTCTTTGCTTCTAAAATCCCACATCTTCTTCTAGAAATTTTTCTTTCTGCTATAAATCTTCAGGAAATTCCATATATATATATATATATATATGGATTTTTATTTATTTATTTATTTATTTTATCATATTATGGGGGTACAAATATTGTTAGGGTTACATATATTGCCCCTGCCATTCCTCCCTCCGGCCCCTACCTTACCAAAATATCAAGCGTGTCCCAACCCCAGGTGGTGTGCACTGCATCTATTTTGTAAGTATATATCCTTCTCCTTCTCTCCCCTCCCATCTGCCCACCACCCAATAAAAGTTTTGTTTTGTTTTGTTTTTTACCTTTGGGTTACATTGTATATTTTTGCCTTTCCCTACAAAGGGTTAGAGGTATTCCCTCCCCCCCCCACAATGCTCGCCACAACCCTAAGATGTGTATCTCCCCCTCCCCCAAACCCTGGTGAGCACTATCACCATTTGAGCACCCTAGTTTTAATCGGTCAATACCAATTTGATGGTGAGTACATGTGGAGCCCACTTTCCTGATCTTGTGTCGCCTCACTTTGGAGAGCAGGCTTAAGCTTAATCCAGGATAGCATAAACGGTACTAGCTCACTGTCATTTCTTAGAATTGAGTAGTATTCCATTGTGAGCATATACCAAATTTTAATTATCCACTCATGAATTGATGGACACTTGGGTTGTTTCCATGATCTTGCAATAGTGAATTGTGCTGCCATAAACATTCGGGTGCAGATGTCTTTATAGTAGAATGACTTATGCTCTTTGGGGTAGATGCCCAACAATGCTATTGCTGGGTCAAATGGTATTTCTATATCTAGCTGTTTGAGCTATCTCCAAATTGTTACAGAAGGGTTTAGATGATAAATATTCTGAGTCCTTGCACATATAAAATATTTTTATTTCAACTCATAATTTGGCTATTATTGGAATTCTAGGGTCAAAATAACTTTATCTTGAAACTTTGAAGATATTTTTTCATTATCTTATTGCCTCCAGAGTAGCCTCCGGAAGATAGTAGTCTTCTAATAAGATTCTTATTCAATTGTAAGGTAATTTTTTGTTCTATATAAGCTCTTAAAATTTTCTCCCATAATTTTGTATGTTCTAAAATAATACTAAGATAGTGTGTTTAATTTTTTTTTTCTTGTTTAGCTTTTAGTAGGACCTTTTAATCTCAGAATTTATGTCTTTCTCTATTTAGGGTAATTCTCTTCTATCATTTCTTTAAATATAATCTCTTCTCCATTTATTCTATTCTTACTTCTGGGAACTCTTCTGAAATAGCCATTGAAATTCTGGATCTATTCTGCAAAGTCTTTTAAGCTTTCTTTCATACATTTCCCTTCTTTATTTTTTTGTATGAGTTCTGGGCGATTCTTTGTCTCACTCTTCTAGCTTCCTACATCAATCTTCAGCTGTGTGTGCTCCATTTTTCAGACCATCTCTTAAGTTTTTCATTTCAACAACCAAATTTTTAATTTTCATGATCTACAATTTGTTAATTTTTTAACTTCTGAGGGTACTAATTATCTTTTTCATATTTTTAGTTTTATTTATTTCAGCATATTACAGGGGTACAAATGTTTAACTTATGTATATTGCCTTTGCCCCACCCAAGTCAGAGCTTCAAGTGTGTCTATCCCCTAGATGGTGCACACTGTACCCATTAGATGTGAACATACCCATCCTCTCCTGCCCCCTCCCACTTGCCTGACACACATTGAATGTTACTTCCATATGTGCACATAAGTGTTGATCAGCTAATACCAATTTGATGGTGAGTACATGTGGTGCTTGTTTTTCCATTCTTGTGATACTTCACTCAATAGAATGGGACCCAGCTCTATCAAGGATAATGCAAGAGGTGCTAGATCACCATTCTTTTTGTGGCTGAGTAGAACTCCATGGTATACATATATCACATTTTATTAATCCACTCATGCATTAATGGACACTTGGGTTGTTTCCACATCTTTGCAATTGTGAATCATGCTGCTATAAAGATTCGAGTACAGATGTCTTTTTTATAGAATGTAGTTTTTTTTTTCCTTTGGGTAGATGCCCAGTAATGGGATTGCTGGATCAAATGGTAGTTCTACTTATATCTCTTTGGGGTATCTCCATAGTACCTTCTACAGAGGTTGTACTAGTTTGCAGTCCCACCAGCAGTTGTATGAGTTTTCCTATCTCTCCACATGTATGACATTTATTGGTTAGGGACTTTTTGATAAAGGCCTTTCTCACTGAATTTAAGTAATATCTCATTGTGGATTTTATTTGTATTTCTCTGATGATTAAAGATGTTGAGCATTGTCTCATATGATTGTTGGCCATTAGTCTACCTTCTTTTGAAAACCTTCCATTCATGTCCTTTGCCCACTTTTTGATAGGGTTGTTTGATTTTTTTTCTTGTTGATTTTCCTGAGTTATATATAAATTTTAGTCATCAGCCCTTTATTGGATGTATAGCGTGCAGATATTTTCTCTCATTCTGTAGGTTGTCTGTTTTCTCCTGCGATAGTTTCCTTGGCTATGTAGAGGCTTTTAAATTTGATCAGATCCCATTTATTTATTTTTGTTGTTGCTGTGATTGCCTTTGAAGTCTTCTTCATAAATTCTTTGCCTAGGTCAATGTCTATAAGAGATTTTCCAACATTTTCTTCTAGAATTCTTATAGTTTCATGCCTTAGGTTTAAGTCTGTTATCCACTGTGAGTTGATTTTTGTGAGAGGTCAGAGGTGTGGATCCTGTTTCAGTCTTCTACATGAGGCTAATTTCCCCAGCACCATTTATTGAATAAGGATTCCTTTCCCCAGTGTATGTTTTTGTCTGCTTTACCAAAGATTAGATTGCTATATGAAGATGGTTTTATATTGGGTTCTCAGTTCTGTTCCATTGGTGTATGTCTCTGTTCTTGTGCCAATACCTTGCTATTTTGGTTACTATAGCCTTGGAGTATAACTTGAAGCCTCCCAATTTATTCATTTAGCTTAAGAATGCTTTTGCTATATGAGGTCTTCTCTGGTTCCATATGAAGCATTGAATTATTTTTTCTAGATCTGCAAAAAAATGATGTTGGTATTTTAATAGGATTGCATTGAATCTGTAGATCACTTTGGGTAGTATAGACATTTTAACAATGTTCATTCTGCCAACCCATGAGCATGGTATGGTTTTCCATCTGTTTACATTCTCTGTTGTTTCCTTTCTCAGTGTTTTGTAGTTCTCCCTGTAGAGGTCTTTTATTTACTTAGTTAAATATATTCCTATGTATTTTATTTTCCTTGTTGCTATTGTGAAGGGTATTGAGTCTTTGATTTGGTTCTCAGTTTGACTGTTGTTGGAGTATAGTAATGCTACTGATTTTTGTACATTGATTTTGTAATCTGAGACTTTGCTGAATTTGTTTATCAATTCCAGTAGTCTCATGGCAGAATCTTTGGGGTTTTCTAGATAGAAGATCATATGGCCAGCAAGAGCAATAGTTTGACCTCTTGTGCCCCCATTTGGATGCCCTTCATTTCCTTCTCTTGTGTGATTGCTGTCCCGGACCAGATGGCTTCACACCTGAATTTTACCAGAGCTATAAAGAAGAATTGGTGCCTATATTGCAGAAATTATTCCACAACACCGAGAATGAAGGAATCATCCTCAACACGTATTATGAAGCCAACATCACCCTGATACCAAAGCCAGGAAAGGATGCAACAACAACAACAAAAAACAAACTGCAGACCAAGATCCCTTATTAATATAGATCCAAAAATTCTCACCAAAATTCTAGTAAGCCAAATTCAGATGCTTATCAAAAAAAATAATCCATCATGACCAAGTGGGCTTCATCCTAGAGATGCAGGGATGGTTCAACACATGCAAATCTTTAAATGTAATTCACCTCATAAATAGAAGCAAAAACAAAGACTGTATGATCCTCTCAATAGATGCAGAAAAAGCATTCAACAAAATTCATCACCCTTATATTATAAGAACCTTAACAAAATAGGTATAGATCAGACTTACCTAAATATGATAAAAGCAATATATGACAAACCCACAGTCAATATCATACTGAATGGGGAAAAATTGAAAGCATTCCTGCTTAGAGCTGGAACCAGAAAAGGTTGCCCTCTATCACTGCTTCTATTCAACTTAGTAATTATGCTTTTAAAAGGAAAAAAAGTCTCTGGGTTGCTCTATTAACTCTATTTCTCCCATTGTAGGTTCTTGGATTCACTGCACTATTCTTTATGTGTTGGCTTCCATGTAACATCTCATTATTCCTGACTGTCCTTTTTTTATTTTTATTTTTTTGTATTGGAGAAATTATTTTTGATTGTCTGCCTTACGTATGCAGCCTGCCAGGGTATTATTTCACTGAAAGCGTAGGGGAAGCATAACTTGCTGAGAGGATAGCACCTCAGTATATATTCTTTCTGAGTGTGGATGCTCCTCATTTTTCTTTACCATCACAGTCACAGGCACATTATTCATTCTTCATTCTCTCTGATCTGCTCTCTCTTACTCACTCCTTATTGTAAGCAACCCTTGCCATTATGTGACTAGTCAATAGGGCAGGGATTGATCAGCTCAGCTGATCCTACTAATCACATGGTTATTGCCTCCTTTGCCCATCATTCTCCAGGTATAGAGTTTCTTTGTACCATATCACATACTTTTAGTGGTTTAATCATACACAGATTTTGGATTGTAGCTTTTTTTTTTTTACCATTCAATCCCCATGACTTTTGTCTTTTAAGGATTTTTCCTGGTTCTGGTCAAGTGGGGAGAGAAAGAACATGTTTCAATGTAAGTATAGTTTTACATACTTGGTGATATACATATGGTTCCTGCTTTGGGGAAGGAACCACAACACTTTTATCTCAGCATTTTTAGTTCCTTCCATAGTAGATCCTCAAAAGGTGGTTGTAGATTTATAATTAAAGGTAATAAAGTGGGCCAGTCATTTTTTATTATAAGAAATCAGGCAATTGCAAGATAAATGTGTTAGTGGTAGCTTCCAAGTTGAATCCCAGTAATTTACTCTTTACTGTTCTTATGCTTATCATTTGTCTTCCCAACACAAGAACCATATTGATAATATATGGAAACAAATATAACCATACATAATAGTTGTATTTTGATACACACATATTCTCATTTTGTCCTTATAACAACAATGAAAAGCAAGAATCCTGGGCCACATCTTGCAGTTGAGTCAACTGAGGCTTAGAGGGGACTGATATAAGCATATTTTGGAAAGCAACAGATGGACACAGATCTTTGGTGACAAGTGTACCACCTTCTCCAAAAGGGTAAATATATGCTTTCTTAGTCCTTAAAACACTGGTCTATGGCAGATAGCAATAAGTCTATTAAAAATTGAGCCAAATTTTATGAATTTTAGAATAAGAGTCAGAGAAAAGAGAAAGAATTCAGAGAATGTAAATGGATAAAATCAAGTATGATACATGGAGGCAATTTTAGATTTTTTTGCTGGTGTTTTTTATATACATATCCACTTGTATGTACTTCATGGTCAAATCTCTACAAAATTTTTTGTTATTGTTACTTAATGGAATTTTTTTAATTTTAAATTTCCTGTGGAAAATGCTTTGATTTTATTGGTGTTTTAACCCAATTATATATTTGACTACCAGTCTCTCATGTCAAGGGAAAATATTACGGGAGGGAATAAAAATTCTTCTCAGTTCAATTGAATTTCCATAACCCTCCTACTTACATTACTCAGTATTTTTCCTCTTTTGGAAATGGTATACATAGTATATTGGAGCCATTCTTAATCATAACTCTTGATCAGAAGTTAAGGAACTCAAATAATTTGAACCAGACATCAGAATAATTCCTCTCACATATGATTAAAAATAAAAATTTGTGTGTAATCACCCTATGCTGAAGTCCACTTTAATTACACTAGTTTAGCTCAGTTGAATTGCTCACTTTCTTGCCATGAATTACTAAATTACAAATAATTTTTGCAAAGTCTACCCATCTTATATTTGTTTAGTCTGTATTTTTATTAATTATTTTAGCAAAAATTGAGTAGTATGTAAAGATACTGGGCTTGCATTGGGAAAACAGAAATAACAAGATAGAGGACCTTCCTTAAGGATTTTGTGTTTGTGGCAAGAGAATAGGGCTTTCAGATTTAACAAATAAAAATCAGCATGCCCAGTTAAATTTAAATTTATGATATCATCAGGGAAATTCAAATTAAAACCACAATGAGATATCAGTTATCTCCAGTGAGAATGGCCTTTATTAAAAAGTCCCCAAAACAATAAATGTTGGCATGGATGCAGTGAGATAGGAACTCTCATACACTGCTGGTGGGACTGCAAACTAGTACACCTAGTACACTAGTACTAGTACAAGTACAAACTAGTACACTAGTAAACCTCTGTGGAAAGCAATGTAGAGATACCTCAAAGGGATACAAGTAGATCTACCATTTGATCCAGCAATCCCATTACTGGGCATCTACCCAAAAGAACAAAACACATTCTATAAAAAAGCCATCAGCACTCAAATGTTTATAGCAGCATAATTCACAATTGCAAAGATTTGGAAACAGCCCAAGTGCCCATCAATACATGAGTGGATTAATAAAATGTGGTATATGTATACCATGGAGTACTATTCAGCTATAAGAAACAATGGTGATATAGCACCTCTTATATTTTCCTGGATAGAGCTGGAACCCATTCTACTAAGTGAAGTATTTCAAGAATGGAAAAATAAGCACCACATGTACTCATCAGCAAATTGGTTTCACCGATCAACACTTAAGTACACATATAGCAATAACATTTATTGGGCGTTGGGCACATGAGAGGGGGGAAGAGGGGAGGGGTATATACATAAATAATGAGTGTGATGTGCACCATCTGGGGGATGGACACGCTTGAAGCTCTGACCGGGGGGGGGTGGGCAAGGGCAACATACATAACCTAAACATTTGTACCCCCATAATATGCAGAAATAATTTAAAGAATAAAAAGATATGATAAATAAATAAATTTTTAGTATAAGGATGTCCATGTAGTATTTGGAACAAATTAATTTTTTTTCTGTTCTTCATCCAAAATTTGAGTTGAACTCAGAGTTCTTTATTTTATCTGGCAACCCTAGAAGAGAGACAAGGAAAAAGGTAGTTATCATACACAACAGTTGGTGCTCCAACATGACTAATTCCAGAGAATGGTAGCAATATGTAGCTCCCTGATAATTAGGGGGTTTCTTTTTAGTTTTCATATATGCTAGGAGAGAACATGACTCTTTTCTGCAATTTGACAAGGCCAGTGATCTGTAAAATATCCCGGCAGGAGAACAGCTTCTTAAATTAAAATGATGCACTTACAATATAAATATGTGGGGAAATTCTTCAACCATACTGAAATTGACTGTTTTGCATGAATATTCAATCCAGTCCACAACCACATGGAAAGTCATTTTTGAGGATGAATACTGTTAAAAATGTCCCTTTAATGTGTTTCTACATGGCAACTATGGAGAAAAAACACATCTTACTATTCTAAGAATATAGGAAAAGATAAATGTTTTCCAGAGGGTGAAAATTGCTGTGACAGAAGACCTGGGCTTTGAACTTTTAGACATCATGTCCAGAGAAGGAATGTTGAAACTGGAGCACTAACTTGGCTCATCTAGTCCGTGCCTCTCATGATGCATACAGGACAGTTAAAGCCAGCTAAGGTTAAGACACACAGTGACCACTGCAGAAGCAGGTTATTCTATACCACATTTTATGTCACCTTCCCCCTCATCCCCCCGGCAGACAATTCATAAATGTGGGGGAGAATCATGAAGAGACTATGAAAGGCTTTTGCACAGTTGAAGAAAGAGTGGACTAGACACTAGAAAAACAGATCCATTTTGTTTCCAAATTAATGAAGCTTAAATAGAGAAAAATTGTGTAATAACTTCTCCTACCCATATCTCTTGTCTCTGTTTTTAGACACTTAAAATTATAACAGTTTGTTGAAAAGGTAACTATTTTAGTCTACTTGTTTTGCTATAACAGAAAACCACAGACTGGGTAATTTATAATGAACAGAACTTTATTTTTCATAGTTCTGGAATCTGGGAAATCCAAGATCAAGGGGCTGGCTTCTCATGGGGGACATCTTGTTGTGCCATCCCATGACAGTAGGTGGAAGGGCAAAAAGAACAAATGAGAGAGAGTGGAAAGGGGGCTGAATTCATTCTTTTATTGAGAACTTACCTCCACAATAACCAACCCACTCTTGAGATAACAGCATTAATACATCTAAAGGTCCCATCTCTCAACACTGTTGCATTGGGAATTAAGTTTCCAACACATGAACTTCAGGGGACACATTCAAATCAGCATTCTGCCACGATCCCCCAAGATTTGTGTCCTTCTCATATGCAAAATATATTCACTCCAACCCAATTGATGCAAAGTCTTGGCTTACTCAAGTACCAACTCAAAAGTCTAAAGTCCAGAGTCTCATCTGAACCAGATGTAGGTAAGACTCAAGGCACAATTCAAACTGAGGAAAATTCCTCTCCATCTGTGAGCCAGTGAAATCAAAACAAGGTACATGCTTCCAAGATACAATGGTGGGACAGGCACAGGATAGATATTTCTATTCCAAAAGGTAGAAATAGGCAAGAAGAAAAGAGTAATAGTTCCCAAACAAGTCCAAAACCCACCAGGGCAGATATTAAATCTTAAGACTCCAGGACACAGTAGGGTGGATGTTGGGCCCCCAAAGCCTCAGAAAGCCTAGCCCCCATGGCTTTGTTCTGGAGTCTGGGCTCAGCCCATGTAGCAGCTCTCATGGGTTGGAGTCTCATATCTGCAGCTCTACCAGGCTGGAATTGCACACTGGTAGATCTACAGTTCTAGGGGCTTGGTAATGGTCCCCCACCCATGGCTCCGCTAGACATTACACTAGTGTGGGGTTTTGGTCGTATTAATAGCTTTGCCCCTATGGCAAGTTTCTGCCTGGGTTTACAGCTTGTCCACAATATTCTTTGAAATCTAGGTGGAGAAAACTATGGCCCTGCAGCTCATGCACTCTGCAAGCTTGCAGAATTAGCACTACATGGATGCTGCCAAGGCCCACAGCTTGCATCATCCAGAGTGACAAGGTTAAGCTTCCCTTGAGCCCACTTGAGCCACAGCTACGGAGACTGAGGAGTGTTGTGCTGGAATGTGGGGAGAAAAATTATGAAGTGGCTCTGGGTGGTGAATACTGAGCTCCTATTGGTGCCTCTCTGGAAACTTTGCCTTCCAGATCCTAGCTTGCCTAGATCTCTGAAATGCCTTTTAGGTTACTCTCCTATTGCCTTGGTGAATAGAATCTGGCTTCCTTCTATCCATTTTAGTCTCTCTAGCTAATGGCTACTTGGCCACACTCTTAGGATTCTTTCTTTTTTATTCTTTACATGGCCATGCTGAGAGTTTTCCAAATCTTTTTATTTTGCTTCTCTTTTAATTAAAAATTATGTCTTTAAATTATTGCTTGCTTCTTTCATTTTACTGTAAGCAGTCAAAAGAAGTCATATGGCATTTTGAATGCTTTGCTGCTTAGATACTCCTTCTGTCAGATATCCTAGTTCATTGCTCTTAAATTCTACCTTACACAAAGTGCTAACACAAACACAATTCTGCCAAGTTCTTTTTGCAACTGTATAATAAGGGTTGTCTTTACTTTCTAATACTTTGTTCTTCATTTTCATCTGAGACCTTATAAGAATGAGCTTTATTTTCCATATTTCTACCAACATTCTGATTATGATCACTTAAGTAATCCCTAAGAAGATTTAGAGTCTCCCTACTATGCTTGTCTTCTGTATTCTCACCAGTTGTCCTTATCACTACATTCACAGCAATCTAAACTGTTTCTAGCCTATTTCTCCAAATTCTTTCAGCCTCTGAACACTACCAAGTTCCAAAGCTACTTCTACATTTTCAGATATTTGTTGTAGCAATAGCCCCACTTCTCAGTCTGTTTTGTGCTGCTGTATCAGGATACCCAAGACTGAGTGGTTTATAATAAGCATAAATGTATTTCTCACGGTCTACAGGCTGGAAAGTCCAAAACTGAGGGGCTGAAATCTGGTGAGGCCCTTCTTGCTGCATCATTTCATGGCAAAAGGTGAAAGAACAAGAGAGTGTTCAAGAAAGAGTGGAAGAGGGGCAGAACTCATCCTTTTATCAGGAACCCACTCGCATGATAACTAACCAATTCCCACAATAGCAGCAATGGCATTAATCTGTCACCTGTAAAAGGTCCCACCTATCAACACTGTTGTATTAGGGATTAAGTTTTCAACACCTGAACTTTGAGGGACACATTCAAACCATAGGAGTAGCCTTAACTCTTCTTCTAAGCTAGACATTCTGTCAGGGAATATAAGGTACCAACTTGGAATCACTGAAAATGTTTTTTAAAGAATTTAAAATAAACATATTATCTGTATTTTGAGTTAAGATAAATAAATTTAGGAATTGCTGTCATTGACTCCACAGAAATCTTCTAAGACTTATTTCTGTAGTTAATCAGTTAGCTTTTTTCTTGTTTTCCTCACCTGTAATTTTCTGAACTTCATGTCTACTCTGACTTTGAAGTGTTTCAAGAATACTGAGAATCTACAAGAAATTTAATGCCTTCTGATTCTTGATCATTGCTAGATAATCTGGTTTTATTTTCTTTTCTCCTCCTCTTTTTCTCTTTTTTCATGTTCTTTGCACTTCATATAATGGCTGTCTCTAAGTATACTTTTAAAGAAGCTATCCCAGACATGAAATATCATGAAATATCATAAAGGTTCAAAGATCAGATTAAAATGCTTCTTGAAAACACACAGCAAGAAGCAATGAGAAAGAGTTAAGGTAAGTTAACATACTCAAGGTAGAAAAGTCCAAAAGAGAAATTGCAAATAGAATAAGTGGGTTATTGTCAGACTATTTAATGTAACAGAAAATAACCCTAGGTACCATAAAAGAGCACTAAGACAACACTGGATTTTGATTTAAGCAATTACTAATATTCATATTAATGACCATAAATTGAAAGGAAAATGTATGATTGTGTTCTTCAGGTTGAAAAGAAGGCAAAAGAAGTCTGTGATTTATTTTAGAGAGATTTTCATTCAAAATGTGTTGGTTTATTTTTAGTGTAGATGACAAAATTTTCATTTTTCATTAAAGTACGGACTAGGATTTGTTTTCCAGCTCTGCTATTCACTGTGTAACCTTACATAATTTAAATCATATTTTTGAGCTCTCATTTCTTCAACTATCAAATGGCAAGGGTAATTAGTTATCATGACAATTCAATGAAATGTTCATGTATGATGCTTTGGACAATATTAGTTGCCATTATTAATATTAAAAGAGTTTTTCTTGAGTTTTTATAAATTCTTTGTGTAATTTAATACACATTTTTAATAACACATTTTTAATACACTTTTTACATTTAATATACTTTTTACACATTTTTAATAATTACACATTTTTAATATACATTTTTATTACAATACACATTTTTAATAATTACAAAATATTTTGTCATATGTTTAAACTATTATATCAATCTCAGTAAGGCAATGGCAGGGGTTTTTGTCTGTTTTTATTTTTTCAGTAATTGACAAGCTGAATCTAAAATTTATATGGAAATGCGAAGGTTTAGGAATGGCAAAGGCAATTCTGAGGAAGAAGAAGAAAAAAGCTAGGGGACTTATAGTACCACATATCAAGATCTGTTAAAAACTATAATTAATTATATTCTTATATAATGTATTATGTAGTTAAGACAGTGTGGTCTTGGCTCAAACGTAGATAAAATGACCACTGGTGCAGATTAGAGTGCCCAGAAACAGACTCACCCGATTTATGAAAAATGTGACATTTTAGTACAGTGAGGAATGGGTCCATTGGATATTCAACTCAAAAAAGTGTGTATCAACACTCTCCTCCCAAAAGTAAATTTCAGAACTGTGAAATATAAAGGATAGGGATAAACCAATAAAGCTTTTAGAGGCAATTATAAGAAAACATCTCTATGACTTTGGAATAAACAAAACTTTCTAAATAAAGACACACAAAGTGCTAGCCATAAAGGAGGCATTGATATATCTGGCTAGATTAAGATGAAAATTTATTTAAAAAGTAAAAAAGCAAGATGAAAACTTACAAATTAATAATAATTCAATCTACTTTTTTTTATTTCAGCATATCATGGAGGTACAAATGTTTACATTATGTTTATTGCCCTTGCCCTACCCCAGTTAGAGCTTCAAGCATGTTCATCCCCCAGACAGTGCACACCACACCCAATACATGTATATATACCCATCTCCACCTCCCCCTCCCATCTTTCTAACACCCGATGAATGTTATTACTATATGTGCTTTTAAATGTTGATCACTTAATACCAATTTGATGGCAAGTACCTGTGGTGCTTATTTATCCATTCTTGGGATACTTCACTTAGTAGAATGGGTTCCAGTTCTATGCAGGATAATATAAGAGGTGCAATATCACCACTGTTTTTGTGGCTGAGTAGAACTCCAAGTATGTGTGTATGTGTGTGTGTGTGTGTATATATATATGTGTATATATATATATATATACCACATTTTATTACCCACACTTGCATTGGTGGGCACTTGTGTTGTTTCCACATCTTTGCAATTGTGAATTATGCTGCTATAAAAAGACATCAGGTTCAGATTACTTTTTTATAGAATGTCTTTTGTTCTTTTGGGTAGATGCCCACTAATGGAATTGCTGGATCAAATGGTGGTTCTACTTGTATCTCTTTGAGGCATCTCCATATTACCTTCTACAAAGATTGTACTAATTTGCAGTCCCACCAGCAGTGTATGAGTGTTCGTATCTCTCTGCAACCATGCCAAAATTTATTGTTTTGGGACTTTTTGATAAAGGACATTCTCACTCGATTTAAGTGATATCTCATTGTGGTTTTGATTTGCATTTCTCTGATGATTAGAGATGTTGAGCATTTTCTCATATGATTGTTGGCCATTAGTCTATCTTCTTTTGAAAAGTTTCTGTTCATGTCCTTTGCCCACTTTTTGATAGGGTTGTTTGATTTTTTCTTGCTGATTTTCCTGAGTTCTATATAGATTCTAGTTATCAGCCCTTTATCGGATGTGTACCAATATTTTCTCCCATTCTGTAGGTTGCCTGTTTGCTCTGATGATAGTTTCCTTGGCTATGCAGAAGCTTTTTAATTTGATCAGGTCCCATTTATTTACTTTTGCTGTTGCTGTGATTGCCTTTGGAGTCTTTTTCATAAATTCTTTGCCTAGGCTAATGTGTGTCAGGGTTTTTCCAACATTTTCTTCTAGAATTCTTATAGTTTCATGGCTTAGCTTTAAGTATGCTATCCACTGTGAGTTGATTTTTGTGAGAGGTGAGAGGTGTGGATCCTGTTTCAGTCTTCTACGTGTGGCTATCCTGTTTTCCCAGCACCATTTATTTTATAGGGATTCTTTCCTCCAGTATATGTTTTTGTCTGCTTTGACAAAGATTAAACGGCTATATGAGGATGGTTTTACATCTGCATTCTCAGTCCTGTTCCATTGGTGTATGTCTCTGTTCCTGTGCCAATACCATGATGTTTAGTTACTATAGGCTTGCAATATAGCTTGAAGTCTGGTAAATTGATGCTTCCCAATTTTTTTTTATCTTTACTCAAGATGGCTTTTGCTATATGGGGTCTTCTCTGATTCCATATGAATTATAGAATTATTTTTTCTAGATCTGCAAAAATGATGTTGGTATTTTAATAGGGATTGCATTGAATCTATAGATCACTTTGGGTAGTATAGGCATTTTAACAATGTTGATTTTTTTCGGACTTCGAGCCCCGACAACCAGGGTTGGAGACAGGGCATCGCGGAGGAATAAAGGAATACAGACAGTAATTAAAAGAGTGAGGTCAGGGAACTCAAGTCTTCTCCAGACTATGACCCCCGAGTTGAGTTCCTCACTTGTATTTATTTCTTTTAACAAAACAATCTCATCAATCAAGTTAACATTTAACGTTAGGACATTTTTCTTATACAAAAGCTGGTGGTGTAAATTTTCATTCTAATAGCAATCAAAAGCAAGAAATCATTAAACCATAAAGAAGAATACATGTCAGGCATGTGCTCTTAAGAGAATACAATACAGATTTATATTTTACAGTTACACATTCTTCTTAACAAAGCTATTGATCTAGGCTAAGCTATTTCTAGTCTTCTATTAAACAAACTCATTAACTGTGAGCCACAAGCCAAACTTACTTTTCATTCAACTGGACATTTCATTAAGCAGTCCTAGGACAGCTTTTTGCCCTAGGGTAAGCTGTTGCCTTCAATATCTCCTGCCTCATGATATATCCTGACCTTTAGAAAGGCAGCTGATCTTATGCTCAAGTTCTTATCTATGCTTTCTTGAGCTAGCTATATTCATTGGTAGTCTCAGCCACCACAACAGATTCTGCTGACCCATGAGCATGGTATGATTTTCCACCTGTTTACTTCCTCTGCTATTTCCTTCCTCAGTGTTTCATAGTTCTTTCTGTAGAGGTCTTTTACCTCCTTAGTTAAATATATTCCTAGGTACTTTATTTTCTTTGTTGCTATTGAGAAGGGTATTGAGACTTTGATTTGATTCTCAAATTGACTGTTGGCATATAGAAAAGCTACTGATTTCTGTACCTTGATTTTGTAATCTGAGACTTTGCTGAATTTGTTTATCAATTCCAGTAGTCTCATGGCAGAATCTTTGGAGTTTTCTAGATATAAGATCATATCATCAGCAAAGAGCAATAGTTTGACTTCTTCTTCCCTCATTTGGATGCCCTTGGTTTGCTTCTCTTGTCTGATTGCTCTGGCTAGGACTTCTAGCACTATGATGAATAGAAGCGGCAATAGACTTTAACCTTGTCTGGTTCCAGTTGTAAGTGGGAATGTTTTCCATTTTTTCCCATTCAGTACGATATTGGGTTTGTCATATATGGCTTATATCAATTTTAGGTAGGTCTCATTTATGCCTATTTTGTTAAGTTTCTGCATCTGTTGAGAATATCCTTATGGTTTTCATTTTTGCTTCTATTTATATGGTCAATTACATTTATAAATTTGCATATGGTGAACCATCCCTGCATCTCTGGGATGAAGTTCACCTTGTCTTGATGGATTATTTTTTTGATAAGCACTTGAATACAGTTTGCTAGAATTTTGTTGGGAATTTTTGCATCTATATTCATAAGGAATATTGGTCAAGTTTTCTTTTTTTGTTTTGTTCTTTCCTGGTTTAGGTATCAGGGTGATGTTGGCTTCAAAAAAATGTGTTGGGGAGGATTCTTCCCTTCTCAATATTGTGGAATAATTTCTACAGAATAGGTACTAGTTCTTCTTTGTAGGTCTGGTAAAATTTGGGTGTGAAAACATCTGGTCTGGCACTTTTCCTTTTAGGAAGGTTTTTTCTTGCTGTTTCAATTTTAATACTTGATATTGGTCTGTTCAAGAATTCCATTTCTTCCTGATTGAGTCGAGGAAGGTTGTGTGTTTCTAAGAATTTGTCCATTTCCGCCGCATTTTTCCAGTTTATGTGCATAGAGGTTTTTAGAGTATTCATAGGTGATATTTTGTATTTCCATGGAATCAGTTGTAATTTCTGCTTTTTCATTCCTGGGAGAGCTTATTAGAGTTCTTTCTATCCTGCTTCTTGTTGATCTAGCAAGAGGCATGTCAATTTTATTTATTTTTCCAATGAACTAACTTTTTTTTTTTTTTTTTTGGCATATTATGGGGGTACAGATTTTAAGGTTTCAATAAATGCCCATTTCCCCCCCTCCCCCCAAAAGTCTGAGTCTCCATCATGACCATCCCCAATCAGCAAGAAAAAATCAAATGAACTAACTTTTTATTTTATTTCTCTCATATAGCTTTTTTGTTATCAATTTCATTTACTTCTGCTGTAATCTTTGTTATTTCATTTCTTCTTCTGGGCTTGGGGTTGGTTTCCAGTTCTTTGAGAGGATTCATTAGATTGTTTATTTGTGATCTTTCTCTCTTTTGGATGTAGCCATTTATGGATATAAATTTTCCTCTCAGGACAGCTTTAGCTGTGTTCCCTGGATTTTTTGTTTTCGGCATATTATAGGCATACAGATTTTAAGGTTTCAATAAATGCCCATTTCCTCCCCTCCCCCCACAAGTCTGAGTCTCCATCATGACCATCCCCCAGATGGTGCACATCTCACTCATTATATATGTATAACCCACCCCCCTCCACCCTCCCACCTGCCCACTACCCTATTACTGTAGTACCTATGTGACCACTTAGGTGCTGTTCAGTTAATACCAATTTGCTGGTGAGTATATGTGGTGCTTGTTTTTCCATTCTTGGGAAACTTCACTTAATAGTATGGGTTCCAGCTCTAACCAGGAAAATATAAGATGTGCTATGTCACCATTGTTTCTTAGAGCTGAATAGTACTCCATGGTATACATATACCACATTTTATTAATCCATTCTTGGATTGATGGGCACTTGGGCTGTTTCCACAGCCTTGCAATTATGAATTGTGCTGCTATAAACATTCGAGTGCAGGTGTCTTTTTTGTAGAGTGTCATTGGATCTTTTGGGTAGATGCCCAGTAATGGGATTGCTGGATCAAATGGTAGATTTACTTGTATAGCTTTAAGGTATCTCCATATTGCTTTCCACAGAGGTTGAACTAGTTTGCAGTCCCACCAGCAGTGTAGGAGTGTTCCTCTCTCGCCGCAACCATGCCAGCATTTATTGTTTGGAGACTTTTTGATAAAGGCCATTCTCACTGGAGTTAAGTGATATCTCATTGTGGTTTTGATTTGAATTTCCCTGATGATTAGAGATGTTGAGCATTTTTTCATATGTTTGTTGGCCATTCTTCTGTCTTCTTTAGAAAAGTTTCTGTTCAAGTCCTTTGCCCACTTTTTAATAGGGTTATTTGATTTTTTCTTGCTGATTTTCATGAGTTCTAACTAGATTGTAGTTATCAGCCCCTTATCTGATGTGTAGGCTGCAAAAATTTTCTCCCATTCTGTAGGTTGTTTACTTTCATGACTGTTTCTTTGGCTGTGCAGAAGCTTTTTAGTTTGATCATGTCCCATTTATTTATTTTTGTTGCTGCTGTGATTGCCTTTGGGGACTTCTTCATAAACTCTTTGCCTAGGCCAATGTCTAGAAGAGTGTTTCCAACTTTTTCCTCTAGAATTCTAATAGTTTCATACCTTAGGTTTAAGTCTGTTATCCAGCATGAATTGATTTTTGTGAGAGGTGAAAGGTGTGGGTCCTGTTTTAGCCTTCTACAGGTGGCTATCCAGTTTTCCCAGCACCATTTATTGAAGAGGGATTCTTTTCCTCAGCGTATGTTTTTGTCTGCTTTGTCAAAGATTAGATGGCTATATGAGGATGGTTTTATATCAGGATTCTCACATCTGTTCCACTGGTCAATATTCCTATTTTTGTGCCAATACCATATTGATTTAATTACTATAGCTTTGTAGTATAGTTTAATATCTGGCATATTAATGCCTCCCATTTTGTTTTTGTTGCCTAGAATTGCTCTTGATATTTGGGGTCTTCTTTGGTTCCATACAAACCATAAAATTATTTTTTCTATATCTGTGAAGAATGCTGATGGGATTTTAATAGGTATTGCATTGAATCTGTAGATCAGTTTGGGTAGTATAGACATTTTGAAGATGTTGAGTCTGCCGATCCACGAGCATGGTATGGATTTCCATCTGTTTACATCCTCTGCTATTTCCTTCCTCAGTGTTTCATAGTTCTCCCTGTAGAGGTCTTTTACCTCTTTGGTTAAGTATATTCCTAGGTACTTTAATTTCCTTGTTGCTATTGTGAAAGGAATTGAGTCTTTGATTTGGTTCTCAATTAGATTGTTGTTGGCGTATATGAATGCCTCTGATTTCTGTGTATTGATTTTGTATCCTGAGACCTTACTAAATTCATTGATCAGTTCCAGGAGTTTCTTGGTTGAATCTTTGGGGTTTTCTAGATATAATATCATATCATCAGCAAACAGTGAAAGTTTGATCTCTTCTGCCCCTATTTGGATAACTTTAATTCCATTTTCCTGTCTGATTGCTGTAGCCAAGACTTCCAGCACTATGTTGAATAGAAGTGGAGATAGTGGGCAGCCTTGTCTGGTTCCAGTTCTAAGTGGGAATGATTTCAATCTTTCCCCATTCAGTATGATGTTGGCTATGGGTCTGTCATATATGGCTTGTATCATTTTTAGGTATGTCCCTTCTATGCCTATTTTCTTAAGTGTTCGTATCATGAAAGGGTGTTGAATTTTGTCAAAAACTTTTTCTGCATCTATTGAGAGAATCATGTGGTCTTTGTTTTTGCTTCTGTTTATGTGGTGAATTGCATTTACAGATTTACGTATGCTGAACCATCCCTGCATCCCTGGGATGAAGCCCACTTGGTCGAGATGGATTATTTTTTTCATAAGCGTCTGGATTCGGTTAGCTAAGATTTTGTTGAAAATTTTTGCATCTATATTCATTAGGGATATTGGTTTGTAGTTTTCTTTTTTTGTTGCATCCTTTCCTGGTTTTGGTATCAGAGTAATATTCGCTTCATAAAAGGTGTCGGGGAGGTTTCCGTTCTTTTCGATGTTGTGGAATAGTTTCTGCAAGATAGGTATTAGTTCTTCTTTGTAAGTGTGGTAAAATTCGGGTGTGAAGCCATCTGGACCAGGACTTTTCTTTTTAGTGAGATTTTTAATTGCTGTTTCTATTTCAGCTGTTGAGATTGGTCTGTTCAGGGAATCTATTTCTTCCTGGTTGAGCCTAGGGAGGCTGTGTGTTTCTAGAAATTTGTCCATTTCCTCCACATTTTCCAGTTTGTGTGCATAAAGATTTTTGTAGTATTCATAAATTATATCTTGTATCTCTTTGGAATCAGTTGTGATATCTCCTTTTTTATTCCTGATGGAGCTTGTTAGAGATTTCTCTTTTCTGCTTTTCGTTAGCTTAGCCAATGGCGTGTCAATTTTGTTTATTTTTTCAAAGAACCAACTTTTTGTTTTATTAATCTCCTGAATAGCTTCCCTGTTTTCAATTTCGTTTAGTTCTGATTTGATCTTGTTGATTTCACTTCTTCTGCTGGGTTTAGGGTTGGTCTGTTCTTCTTTTTCCAGCTCTTTGAGTCCTTTCATTAGAATGTCTATTTGTGATCTTTTTGTCTTTTGGTTATAGGCATTTATGGAGATAAACTTTCTTCTCAGAACTGCTTTAGCTGTGTCCCAGAGGAGTTGATAACTTGTCTCTCCATTGTCGTTTTCTTCATAGAATTTTTTTATTTCCGTCTTGATTTCTTCATTTACGAAGTAATCATTTAGTAGGAGGTTGTTTAATTTCCACGTTTTTGTGTAGAAATGTGAGTTTCTGTTAGGGTTGATTTCTACTTTTATTCCACTGTGATCTGAGAAGGTACATGGTATGATTTCTATTTTTTTAAATTTCTTGAGATTTACTTTGTGTCCTAGGATATGGTCATTCTTAGAGAATGTCCCATGAGCTGATGAGAAGAACCTATATTCAGTGGATTTTGGGTAGAATGTCCTATAGATGTCAGTCAGACCCAATTGTTCCAGGGTTTTGTTTAAATTCATTGTTTCTTTATTAATTTTCTGTTTGGAGGATCTGTCTTGTGCCGTCAGTGGGGTGTTGAAATCTCCGGTGATTATGGAGTTGCTATTAATCCATTTGGTTAGCTCCAGTAAGGTTTGCTTTATGAAACTGGGTGCACCTAAGTTGGGTGCATATATATTTAAAATTGTTATCTCTTCTTGTTGAAGTGTGCCCTTCACCATTATATAATGACCCTCTTTGTCTTTCACTACTTTTGTTGGTTTAAAAACTAAATCGTCTGAAATTAGAACTGCCATGCCAGCCTTCTTTTGGCTTCCACTTGCCTGGAATACTGATCTCCACCCTTTTACTTTTAGTCTATATGCATCCTTGCAGGTTAGATGAGTTTCCTGAAGACAGCATATACTTGGTCTGTATTTTCTTATCCATTCAGCCAGCGTATGTCTCTTGAGTGGAGAGTTTAAGCCATTCACATTTATTGAGAGAACTGATAGGTAAGGTAGATTACTGTTCATTCTGTTGGGTTGGATGTTGTTGCTTTGATTTCTCTCTTGAGCCATTGTATTATCTGGCCTTTAATCTTTGGGTTTTGGTTGTTTTTATATTCGTGGGTTTTTATTATGGTGCTCCGTGCATAACACTGTTTTGAGTACTTCTTGTAGGACTGGTCTTGTCTTGGTGAATCCTCTGAGACTTTGCTTGTCTGAGAATGTCTTTATTTCTCCTTCATATATGACGCTTAGTTTTGCAGGGAATAAGATTCTAGGTTGGGCATTGTTTTGTTTCAGAAGAAGGGCCCCAGTCTCTCCTTGCTTGTAAAGTCTCATTAGAGAAGTCTGGTATCATTCGTATTGGCTTTCCCTTGTAGGTTATTTGCTTCTTTCTTCTTACAGCTCTTAGAAGGGCCTCTTTAGTTGATGTTTTGGTCAGTCTGATGACTGCATGATGTGATGTCTTCCTATTTGCATTAATCTCCCAGGAGTCCTCTGGGCTTCTTGAACTTGTATATCGAGATTTTGAGCAAGGCCTGGGTAATTTTCCTCTATTATATCTTCAAATAGCTTGTCCAGCCCTTGAATGTTGTCTTCTTCCTCTTCTGCTAACCCTATGACCCTCACGTTAGGTTTTTTCACATAATCCCACAGCTCTTGTAGGCTTTGCTCTTTTTTCTTGTTTCTCTGCTCTATCTCTGTGACTGATTTGTTTAATTGGAAGGTGTTATCTTCAATCTCTGAGATTCTTTCTTCTGTTTGATCTACTCTGTTCTTGAGACTTTCCACAGTATTTTGTAATTCCCTGAGTTGATTCTTCATCTCCAGGACTTCGGTTAAAGTTTTCTTCACTGTGTCGATCTCTTTAGTGAACCTTTGTTCCATATCCTGGAGGCTTTTTTGTGGTTTCTTTGTGTTGATTATTGAGTTGTTGTTGCAGGTCGGTGAGTGTTCTTATGATCCACATACGAAATTCCTCTTCTGTCATTTTGGTTGCCTGATTTGGGTTGGTGTCCGTTTCTAGGGGGCTGGTACTCCTCTTTGGGGGTGTGTTTTCCGTTTGGTTCTTCATATTTCCTGAGTTCTTTCACTGATTTCTTCCCATGTCAATCCATTGTTGTTTCTTTCCTTTAGGTTTTTGTTTGGGTATTCACATACCTTGTTTGGTTTCTGAGCCGTTAGGTGGTGTCTGTGGGTGAGATTTGTCCACTCCCTGTATATTGAGTCAGTGGGTGTGGTGAAAAGGCTGTGCAGGATGCTGTCCCTGTCAGTACGTGGCGCTTGCTTGGAGGAACAGGCTATGCTGTTGATTTTGTGTCCTGTTATCAGCTCTTGTTCTGGTCAGAGCTGGGTTGGGTAAGCCTGCCCTCAGGCCGTTAGCAGGGGTCAAAGTTCTGTTCTCTGCTTCCAGGAAAAGCTGTCAGGGCGGGGCTGGAATGGTCCCACTCAGCCAGAAAGTCTGCTTGTGGGGGTGGGGCTGTCTGAGACCTGCAGTCTATAGCGGGCCTGGCTTCTTTTCACCCTCCCCAACTCCACAGCTACTCCTGGGTCTCTGCCAGCAGGCCAGACCACACGCCACCAGGCCTTCCCAGACTGTGATGCTGGCGGGGAGGTTCTCTGCGCAGGAACGCCACCTGGGCTGGGCGTATGGCCTCCTCCTGGGAGGAGGGTTGCCCTCTAGGACACTGATCTGCCCCTGAAGGCACACACACCTCAATAGGCTGTTCATGTATAACCCTTCTGTGCTCTGGGCAATGCTAGACCTCGGTGCATGGGATCTGGTCTGCAGGTCCGACCTCTGGATCCCAGAGTTCAAACTGTGCCCCCACCAGGGAGAGGAGTTCTGGTCCCAATTCACCCACAGGGAGCCCAAGCTGAGTCTATGTCTCTCAGCCTCTGAGTCTGCACCATTCTCCTGGGAACACCGTGCCAGCAGCACCTGGGAGGGCTGGCGGGTAGGGAGCTCACAGTCTGAGTTCCCCTGAGTCAGCTGTAGGGTCCCAAAAGGGAAGGTCCTGTTTCCTGGAGGTGCCTCCAGCTGGTGGCTGTATTGTCTCTCTGGGTAGCCATGGGTAGGGTCCGTAGAGGGGAGGAGGAGGCAATATGGCACCTGCCGCTCGGCTCGGGTCTGTGCACACGGAGGTGCTAGGAGGGAGTTGGGAACCTGGTGCCACGTTCACTACAGGCTCACTGCTGGCTGGTGGCAGCCGTCTCTGGGCTAGTGTCCGCAGGTCTCTCCACCCACTGGGGAGCCCACCAGCAGTTCCAAATACAGGGGAGCGGAAATAGCAAATCCACCTACCCTTGCCGCTGGTCTCCAGGCTGCTCCGGTGGTCCCAGCCTCCAGTTCTCCTCTGCAGCCTCCTCCCGTGGAGTCTCCCGGGGTCTCAGGTACCCCTCCTTCTGGCCCTCGTCTGCTGTATGCTCGTCTTCTTGCTTCTTTTTTCTAATTTCTGCTAGAATCTGCCTTTTCTGCAGAGACATTCTGTCTGGCGGTGTTTCTCGTCTGCCATCTTGATCCTCCTCCATGTTCCCTGGGTTTTGATAATTTGTTTCTCTTTTGTCATTTAAAGAATCTTTTGATTTCTATCTTTATTTCCTCCTTAATGAAATAATTGTTCAGCAGAAGGTTGTTTAGTCTCCATGACTTTGTGTAGAGATAAGAGTTTCTGTTGGAGTTGATTTCTAATTTTATTCCACTGTGCTCTGAGAAGAAGCATGGTATAATTTCTATATTTTCAATTTTTTTCAGACATGCTTTGTGGCCTAGGATATGGTCAATCTTAGAGAATGTCCCATGAACTGATGAGAAAGACATATTTGGGCGTTTTTGAGTAGAATATTGTGTAACTATCAGTCAGGCCCATTTCTAGAGTTCTGTTTAAGTCCATTGTTTCTTTGTTAATATTTTGTTTGGAGGCTCTGTCCTGTGCTGTCAGAATGGTGTTCAATTCTCTGGCTATTATAGTGTTGCTATTTATCATTTTGTTTAGACCAAGTAGGGTTTGCTTTATGAATCTCAGTTCACCTGAGTTAGGTGCATAAATATTTAGAATTGTTATGTCTTCTTGTTGAACTGTACCCTTCACCATTATATAGTGACCATCTTTGTCTTTCATTTTGTTGATTTAAAGACTACATTATCTGAAATCAAAACAACCATGCTAGCTTTCTTTGGCTTCCATTTGCTTGAAATGTTGTTTTCCGTTCCTTCACCTTGAGTCTGAATGCATCCTTGTGAGTTAGATGTGTTTCCTTAAGACAGCAGATACCTGGCTTTTGTATATTTATCATTTCGGCCAGCCTATGTCTCTTTAGTGGACAGTTCAAGCCATTCACATTTAGAAGTCCAGTGTGCAATCCATTGTGCGACAGAGTCACCTAAGCCATTCATATTTATTGAGAGAATTGATAAGTGGGGCAGATTTCTGTTTATCCTGTTGAGTTGAACTTTGTTTTCTCTCTTGAGTTATCGTGATATCTGGCCTTTGACCTATACCTTTTGGGTGATGTTACATTTATGAATGTTTATTGTGCTAGAATAACCTCCCTCTCCGTAGGTGGTGCTTTCTGGGAGGAGCAGGCTGCAGTGTTGTTTTTGAATCCTGTAACCAGTGCTTGTTCTTCTGGAGAGGCACTTTAGTGCCTCAAGTGGTTTGTAGGACTGTGGGAGTGTGTCAGGGAGTGAGTCTGGGGGGAGCTGGGTTGTGTGAGCCTGCCTTCAATCTCCACAAGTGCTGTTAGCAGGTATCAAAGGTCTTTATGCTGCTTCTTGGCAAAGCTGCCAGAGAGGGTATGAAATGGCCCCACTCAGCCAAAAAGTCTGCTTATGGGGCTGGGGCTGTCTGAGACTTGCAGTCTGGAGAAGCCCTCACTACTTTCCACCCTCCTCTAGTCCACAGTTTCTCCCCGGCCTCTGCCAGCAGGCAGGACGTCAAGCCAGTGGATCTCCCCTGCCTGTGATGTCAGCCGGGAGGTTCTCTACCCAGGATCACATCCTGGGCTGGGTGCACGGCCTTCCTGTGGGAGGATGGTTGCCCCTGAAGTTTGCTGATCTGCCCCTGAAAGCACACACACCTCAGTAGGCTCATTCACAAATATCCCCTCTGTGCTCCAGGGCAACTTGATCAAGACCTGGGTTATGGGATCTGGTCTGCATGTTTGTCCCCTGGTTCCTGGAGATGAATCCCTGACCCTGTCAGGGAAAGGAGTGCTGGTCTCAAGTCACCCATGGGGTGCCCAAGCTGGATCAATGTCTCCCTACCTCTGGACTTGTCCTGCTCTCCCAGAGTCCAGGCAAGTGGCATCTGGGAGGGCTGGCAGGTAGGGAGCTCACAGTCTGAGTACCCCTTAGTTCACTGTAGGGCTCCAAAAGGAAAGGTCCCATTCCCTGCAGATGCCTCTAGGTTGTGGCTAAATTGTTTCTCTCAGCAGCTGCAGGCAGGAAAGGAGGAGGAGAGAATGAAGCCGTATGGCACCTACTAATTGGCTTGGTGGACCGGGAAGTGCCTCCACGGAGCTGGAAGCCTGGTCCCCTGTTCACAAGAGGCTTACTGCTCACTGGTGGTGGCTGTCTCTGGGCTGATGTTGGCAGGTCTCTCCAACCACTCAGGAGTCCACCAGCAGTCTGTGATGCAAAGGAGGGAAATTTTAATCATTCCACCTACCCTTGTCACTGGTTTCCAAACCTCTTGGGGGCCTTTCTCCTTCCAGTTCTCCTCCACAACCTCTTCCCATGAGTCTCTTGTAGTTTCAGGCACCCTTCCTTCTGACCCTCATTGGATACATGTTTGTTGGCCTGTTTATTTTTATTTTTTTCACTTTCTTCTAAAATCTTTCTCTTTTGCAGAGACACTCTGGTTGGCAATTTTTCTCATCCATCGTCTTCCAGTCCCTCTCACCATCTTTTGTTCTTTGCGTTACAGAAGATAGCTCAGCTGAACTGTGGCTCTATCCCAGGCTTGGCACTCAGCCAGGTAGAGGTCTGGGTGGGCCTCCATGGTGGGCAGAGGTCACAAGCTTTGTCTTTGGCAGAGATGGGATTATTAAAATTGTTTAATGACAATAGCCTAGAACTGAAGACTCTCCCTTTAAAAGCTCCGTATTTCTGCGTATGTACAGGAATTTGAATTTTGAGAAGATAGTCTGCTATTTTCTTCTTTTGACAGCAAAGTAATAAAATTGTCTTTCCTTCTCCTCAACCACTTGTCCTTGTTCTTCTGATGTGACCTCGTGAACAAGTGCTGAGCTTTTGGTAACAATGGTATTTCCTCTGCCAGGTAAGTATTCTTTTGTCTACCTTTTAAATCACCTAAATAGTACTTTGTATGCAGCAGGTATTTTCCTGATTAGTACATACTCATGTATTATTCAATATTGTTGCAAGTCTCAACTAGATTTTTAGGGGGATTTAAGTCTTATAATGGTGTGAAAACTGTAAAACAATATTACTTTATTGTAACATAATATCAACAATTTATTATATTCTCCTGTTTGTAAACTTTATGGATACCCTATATTTAATATTTTGATGTATCTGTCTCTCTCAAATGTTCCAAAAGCTGATTTAAATACTAAAGAAATAACTGATATAAGTATGCTTTATCTCAGTGTCTAAACACTACTCATTCTTTCCAAGAATTATTTCTAAAATTAATTTTCGGTCTTCTATCTGCTCATGCTCATTAATTTACATTTGAAAACAGCTGGACAGTGTTGCATCAATGTTGGAAAGTATATTTAAGATGGCAAATTGATTAATCAATAAGTGTATTTATGAAATCACATAATTGAAAAGTCTAGAATATCTAGTTTCTGCAGCAGCTTGATGAGAAGCTTGTATACTTCTATTATTGGGATCTAGATTATTTTTGTCTTTCTTCTACTTCTCAACTCTACTTTGGATCCATTTTCAGTCATACTCTGTCCTTGCAGTTGCAAGATGACTGTAGCAACTCCAGACCATATATCTTTAAAATTTCACATACAAGAGAAAAAAGAAAGTCCTTGTCTCCTAAAGTGCAAAGAGAAGTCTTAAAATGCAAACCCACAGTTCTTGATTTCACAGACTTAAATCCTGTGTCCATTCTTGAATGAATTTGTAGCCAGACAAAATTATGATGCATGAAATATATTGTTTGAATGAATTAGGATTTGGCCACAAATACACCCCCAGAGTCAGATGTAAAATCAAGTTCACTGTATATATACAGACAGAAGGGTGGGGGAATAGTGATTCCCCCAAACAAAATTAGGGTCCTGTCACCACTAGGTAGGGTCTTGATTCCAGGTGGCAAAACCAACAAATGTCCATTATATATGTCCTAATATACATTATAATCTCTGAAGTATATATGAAAGTCACTTTGGAAAATTCACAGAAAGAGGCAGTCATACTCAGGAAACATTAAACTGATGTTTGGAAGCATATCCATAGACTGATTATCAGGGAGGATCATTCATATTAAGAGGCCATTAATAGATAAAGAAAGCACTGGCTTTCCATATGAGCCCAAAATAAAGATAATAAAAGCAGATGCCTCAACTGTCAAGCATTTATTTGTCACTGAGCTGCCTCTTAAGAGTGCTATCTACCGGCTATGAGCAACAGGACTTATTTATTTAATTTGATAACTGTTACTATGGTTAATAATACTGTATTATATACTTGAAATTTATAAAAAGAATACATCTTAAATATTTTTATCACACAAAAAGATAACTATCTCAGTTGAGGGATGTGTTAATAGTGCTATTTGGGTAATGATTTCATGATGTATATGTATATCAAAGCATTAGATTGTATGCCTTAAATACACACAATTTTGTCTATTATAACTCAATAAAGCTGGAAGAAGTATTACTTTAAAAAAACCTGTATTCTGAAAACCTGCAAACCTTCTATGTTCTACCTCCTTCTGTCAGGTGCTAGGATAGAAGTAAGACATGTTCTGTAAGGAGAACTCTGGGAGCTAAGCATAGAACAATACTAATGCCTAAAGAAACCAGCTCCATCAGAAGCAAAGCTTAGAAGATACTCTTGACATAAAACGATTGGCATCCTTTGAGTTGAAATGAGTCTTTTCTAGGCAGCATATAGTTGGATTTTGATTTTTAAAAATTTATTCAGCCACTCTATGTCTTGGGAATTTAATTCATTTACATTCAAAGTAATTAATGGTATGTTAGGACTTACTACTACCATTTTGTTAATTCTTTTTTGTTTGATCCTTTGCTACTTTCTTCCTCCCTTGCTGTATTTCTTTGTGATTAGCTGATTTTCTCTAGTATTTTGTTTTTACTTCTTACTTTTTATCTTTTGTGTATTTACAATAGGGTTGTGCTTTATGGTTACTATGAGGCTTACATAAAACATTTTATGGCTACAATAGTGTATTTGAAGCTAATAATTACTTCACTTTGAGCATATTTTTCCAAAAAAACTACACTTTTACTCCATTTCCCCTCACAGATTTAAATTTTTGATGATACAATTTGCATTTTTTTTTAATTATTTTTTTTTATTTTGGCATATTATGGGGGTACAGATTTTAAGGTTTCAATAAATGCCCATTTCCCCCCCTCCCCCCAAAAGTCTGAGTCTCCATCATGACCATCCCCCAGATGGTGCACATCTCACTCACTATGTATGTATATACCCGCCCCCCTCCTCCCTCCCACCTGCCCAATACCCTATTACTGTAGCACCTATGTGTCCACTTAGGTGCTACTCAGTTAATACCAGTTTGCTGGAGAATATATCTGGTGCTTGTTTTTCCATTCTTGGGATACTTCACTTAGTAGTATGGGTTCCAGCTCTAACCAGGAAAATATAAGGTGTGCTATATCACCATTGTTTCTTAGAGCTGAATAGTACTTTATGGTGTACATATACCACATTTTATTAATCCATTCTTTGATTGATGGGCACTTGGGCTGTTTCCACAGCCTTGCAATTATGAATTGTGCTGCTATAAACATTCGAGTGCAGGTGTCTTTTTTGTAGAGTGTCACTGGATCATTTGGGTAGATGCCCAGCAATGGGATTGCTGGATCAAATGGTAGATTCACTTGTATCGCTTTAAGGTATCTCCATATTGCTTTCCACAGAGGTTGAACTAGTTTGCAGTCCCACCAGCAGTGTAGGAGTGTTCCTCTCTCTCCGCAACCACGCCAGCATTTATTGTTTGGAGATTTTTTGATAAAGGCCATTCTCACTGGGGTTAAGTGATATCTCATTGTGGTTTTGATTTGCATTTCCCTGATGATTAGAGATGTTGAGCATTTCTTCATATGTTTGTTGGCCATTCTTCTGTCTTCTTTAGAAAAATTTCTGTTCAAGTCCTTTGCCCACTTTTTAATGGGGTTATTTGATTTTTTCTTCCTAATTTTCGTGAGTTCTAAGTATATTCTAGTTATCAGTCCCTTATCGGATGCATAGGATGCAAAAATTTTCTCCCATTCTGTAGGTTGTCTGTTTACTTTCATGACTATTTCTTTGGCTGTGCAGAAGCTTTGTAGTTTGATCATGTCCCATTTATTTATTTTTGTTGCTGCTGTGATTGCCTTTGGGGACTTCTTCATAAACTCTTTGCCCAGGCCGATGTCTAGGAGAGTGTTTCCAACTTTTTCCTCTAGAGTTCTAATAGTTTCATATCTTAGGTTTAAGTCTGTTATCCAGCGTGAGTTGGTTTTTGTGAGAGGTGAAAGGTGTGGGTCCTGTTTTAGCCTTCTACAGGTGGCTATCCAGTTTTCCCAGCACCATTTATTGAAGAGGGATTCTTTTCCCCAGCGTATGTTTTTGTCTGCTTTGTCAAAGATGAGACGGCTATATGAGGATGGTTTTATATCAGGATTCTCACATCTGTTCCACTGGTCAATATTCCTGTTTTTGTGCCAATACCATATTGTTTTAATTACTACAGCTTTGTAGTATAGTTTAATATCTGGCATATTAATGCCTCCCATTTTGTTTTTGTTGCCTAGAATTGCTCTTGATATTCGGGGTCTTCTTTGGTTCCATACGAAGCGTAAAATTATTTTTTCTATATCTGTGAAGAATGCTGATGGGATATTAATAGGTATTGCATTGAATCTGTAGATCAGTTTGGGTAGTATAGACATTTTGACGATATTGAGTCTGCCGATCCACGAGCATGGTATGGATTTCCATCTGTTTACATCCTCTGCTATTTCCTTCCTCAGTGTTTCATAGTTCTCCCTGTAGAGGTCTTTTACCTCTTTGGTTAAATATATTCCTAGGTACTTTAATTTCTTTGTTGCTATTGTGAAGGGAATTGAGTCTTTGATTTGGTTCTCAATTAGATTGTTGTTGGCGTATATGAATGCCTCTGATTTCTGTGTATTAATTTTGTATCCTGAGACTTTACTAAATTCATTGATCAGTTCCAGGAGTTTCTTGGTTGAATCCTTGGGGTTTTCTAGATACAATATCATATCATCAGCAAACAGTGAAAGTTTGATCTCTTCTGCCCCTATTTGGATACCTTTGATTCCATTTTCCTGTCTGATTGCTGTAGCCAAGACTTCCAGCACTATGTTGAATAGAAGTGGAGATAGTGGGCAGCCTTGTCTGGTTCCAGTTCTAAGTGGGAATGATTTCAGTCTTTCCCCATTCAGTATGATGTTGGCTACGGGTCTGTCATATATGGCTTGTATCATTTTTAGGTATGTCCCTTCTATGCCTATTTTCTTAAGTGTTCGTATCATGAAAGGGTGTTGAATTTTGTCAAAAGCTTTTTCTGCATCTATTGAAAGAATCATGTGGTCTTTGTTTTTGCTTCTGTTGATGTGGTGAATTGCATTTATAGATTTACGTATGTTGAACCATCCCTGCATCCCTGGGATGAAGCCCACTTGGTCGTGGTGAATTATTTTTTTGATAAGTGTCTGGATTCGGTTAGCTAAGATTTTGTTGAAAATTTTTGCATCTATATTCATTAGGGATATTGGTCTGTAGTTTTCTTTTTTTGTTGCATCCTTTCCTGGTTTTGGTATCAGAGTAATATTCGCTTCATAAAAGGTGTCGGGGAGGTTTCCGTTCTTCTCGATGTTGTGGAATAGTTTCTGCAAGATAGGTACTAGTTCTTCTTTGTAAGTATGGTAAAATTCAGGTGTGAAGCCATCTGGACCGGGACTTTTCTTTTTAGGGAGATTTTTAATTGCTGTTTCTATTTCAGCTGTTGAGATTGGTCTGTTCAGGGAATCTATTTCTTCCTGGTTGAGCCTAGGGAGGCTGTGTGTTTCTAGAAATTTGTCCATTTCCTCCACATTTTCCAGTTTGTGTGCATAAAGATTTTTGTAGTATTCATAAATTGTATCTTGTATCTCTTTGGGATCAGTTGTGATATCTCCTTTTTCATTCCTGATGGAGCTTATTAGAGATTTCTCTTTTCTGCTTTTCGTTAGCTTAGCCAATGGCGTGTCAATTTTGTTTATTTTTTCAAAGAACCAACTTTTTGTTTTATTAATCTCCTGAATAGCTTTCCTGTTTTCAATTTCGTTTAGTTCTGATTTGATCTTGTTGATTTCACTTCTTCTGCTGGGTTTGGGGTTGGTCTGTTCTTCTTTTTCCAGCTCTTTGAGTCGTTTCATTAGATTGTCTATTTGTGATCTTCTTGCCTTTTGGTTATAGGCATTTATGGAGATAAACTTTCCTCTCAGAACTGCTTTAGCTGTGTCCCAGAGGAGTTGATAACTTGTCTCTCCATTGTCGTTTTCTTCATAGAAGTTTTTTATTTCCGTCTTGATTTCTTCATTTACGAAGTAATCATTTAGTAGGAGGTTGTTTAATTTCCACGTTTTTGTGTAGAAATGTGAGTTTCTGTTAGAGTTGATTTCTAGTTTTATTCCACTGTGATCTGAGAAAGTACATGGTATGATTTCTATTTTTTTAAATTTCTTGAGATTTTCTTTGTGTCCTAGGATATGATCAATCTTAGAGAATGTCCCGTGAGCTGATGAGAAGAACGTATATTCAGTGGATTTTGGGTAGAATGTTCTGTAGATGTCTGTCAGACCCAATTGTTCTAGAGTTTTGTTTAAGTCCATTATTTCTTTATTAATTTTCTGTTTGGAGGATCTGTCTCGTGCCGTCAGTGGGGTGTTGAAATCTCCGGCGATTATGGAGTTGCTATTAATCCATTTGCTTAGCTCCAGTAAGGTTTGCTTTATGAATCTGGGTGCACCTAAGTTGGGTGCATATATATTTAAAATTGTTATCTCCTCTTGTTGGACTGTGCCCTTCACCATTATATAATGACCCTCTTTGTCTTTTACTACTTTTGTTGGTTTAAAAACTAAATCGTCTGAAATTAGAACTGCCACACCAGCCTTCTTTTGGTTTCTATTTGCTTGGAATATTGATCTCCACCCTTTTATTTTTAGTCTATGTGCATCCTTGCAGGTTAAATGTGTTTCCTGAAGACAGCATATACTTGGCCTGTATTTTCTTATCCATTCAGCCAGCCTATGTCTCTTGAGTGGAGAGTTTAAGCCATTCACATTTATTGAGAGAACTGATAGGTAAGGTAGATTACTGATCATTCTGTTGGGTTGGATGTTGTTGCTATGATTTCTGTCTTGAGTCATTGTAATATCTGGCCTTTAATATCTTTGGGTTTTGGTTGTTTTTATATTCGTGGGTTATTATTATGATGTTCCGTGCGTAACGCTGTTTTAAGTACTTCTTGTAGGGCTGGTCTTGTCTTGGTGAATTCTCTGAGCCTTTGCTTGTCTGAGAATGTTTTTATTTCTCCTTCATATATGAAGCTTAGTTTTGCAGGGAATAATATTCTAGGCTGGGCATTGTTTTGTTTCAAAAGAGTGAGAATGGGGCCCCAGTCTCTCCTTGCTTGTAAAGTCTCATTAGAGAAGTCTGATGTTATTCGAATTGGCTTTCCCTTGTATGTCACTTGCTTCTTTTGTCTTACAGCTCTTAGAAGGGCCTCTTTAGTTGATACTTTGGTCAGTCTGATGACTGCATGACGTGACGTCTTCCTGTTTGCATTGAATCTCCCAGGAGTCCTCTGGGCTTCTTGAACTTGTATATCGAGATTTTGAGCAAGGCCTGGGAAATTTTCCTCTATTATATCTTCAAAAAGCTTGTCCAGCCCTTGAGTGTTGTCTTCCTCCCCTTCGGCTAAACCTATGACCCTCACGTTAGGTTTTTTCACATAATCCCACAGCTCTTGTAGGCTTTGGTCTTTTCTCTTGTTTCTCTGCTGTATTTCTGTGACTGATTTATTTAATTGGAAGGTGTTATCTTCAAGCTCTGAGATTCTTTCTTCTGCTTGATCTACCCTGTTCTTGAGACTTTCCACAGTATTTTGTAGTTCTCTGAGTTGATTCTTCATCTCCAGGACTTCGGTTAAAGTTTTCTTCACTGTGTCAATCTCTTTGTTGAACCTTTGTTCCATTTCTTGGAGGTTTTTTGTGTTTTCTTGGTGTTGGTTATTGAGTTGTTGTTGCAGCTGGGTGAGTGTTCTTATGATCCACATACGAAATTCCTTTTCTGTCATATTGGTTGCCTGATTTTGGTCGGTGTCCGTTTCTAGGGGGCTGGTGCTCCTCCTTGGGGGTGTGTTTTCCGTTTGGTTCTTCATATTTCCTGAGTTCTTTCGCTGACTTCTTCCCATGTCGATCAGTTGTTGTTTCTTTCCTTAGGTTATTGTTTGGGTATTCACACACCTTGTTTAGTTTCTGAGGCGTTAGGTGGTGCCTGTGGGTGAAATTGGACCACTCCCTGTATATTGAGTCAGTGGATGCCGTGGAAGGGCTGTGCAAGATGCCGCCCCTGTCAGTAGGTGGCGTTTGCTTGGAGGAACAGGCTATGGTGTTGATTTTGAGTCCTGTTATCAGCTCTCGTTCTGGGCGGAGCTGGGTTGGGTAAGCCTGCCCTCAGGCCGTTAGCAGGGGTCAAAGTTCTGTTCTCAGCTTACAGGGAAAGCTGTCAGGGCAGGGCTGGAATGGTCCCGCTCAGCCAGAAAGTCTGGAGGTGGGGGTGGGGCTGTCTGAGACCCGCAGTCTGCAGCAGGCCTCGCTTCTTTCCACCCTCCCCAACTCTGCAGCTACTCCTGGGCCTCTGCCAGCAGGCCAGACCACAAGCCACCAGGCCTCCCCGGACTGTGGTGCCGGCGGGGAGGTTCCCTGCACAGGAACGCCACCTGGGTTGGGCGCACGGCCTCCTCCTGGGAGGAGGGTTGCCCTCTAGGACTCCGATCCGCCCCTGGAGGCACACAGCCCTCAGTAGGCTGTTCGCGTATAATCCTTCTGTGCCCGGGGCAATGCTAGCCCTCGGTGCAGGGGATCTGGTCTGCAGGTCCGACCTCTGGGTCCCAGAGTTCAAACTGTATTCCCACCAGGGAGAGGATTTCCGGTCCTAATTCACCCACAGGGAGCCCAAGCTGGATCTATGTCTCTCAGCCTCTGAGTCGGCACCGTTTTCCTGGGAACACGGTGCCAGCAGCACCTGGGAGGGCGGGCGGGGTCCCAAACGGGAAGGTCCAGTTCCCTGGAGGTGCCTCTGGCTGGTGGCTGTATTGTCTCTCTGGGCAGCCGCGGGTAGGGTGGCGGAGGGGAGGAGGAGGCAATATGGCGCCTGCCGCGCGGCTCGGGTCCGTGCACACGGAGGTGCCCGGAGGAAGTTGGGAACCTGGTGCCACGTCTGCTACAGGCTCACCGTTGGCAAGCGGCGGCAGTCTCTGGGCTGATGTCCGCAGGTCTCTCCACCCACTGGGGAGCCCGCCAGCAGTCCTGAATGCAGGGGAGGGGAAACAGCAATTCCACCTACCCTTGCCGCTGGTCTCCGGGCTGCTCCGGTGGTCTCAGCCTCCAGTTCTCCTCCGCAGCCTCCTCCCGTGGAGTCTCCCGGGGTCTCAGGTACCCCTCCTTCCGGCCCTTGTCCGCTGTATGCTCGTCTTCTTGCTTCTTTCCTCTAGTTTCTGCTAGAATTGGTCTTTTCTGTAGAGACCCTCTGTCTGGCGGTGTTATTCGTCCGCCATCTTGCTCCGCCCCTGCATTTTTTATATTGTGTATTCCTTGACAAATTATTTTAGATATTATTTAAAAAATATTTTTCCTTTTAACATTCATACTAAAGATATAAGTGATTTACTATTGTAGTATTACAGTATTCTGAATTTGACTAGAATTCCCAGTGAATTTTATACTTTCTTATATTTTAGTATTACTAATTTGTGCCATTTATTTCAATTTAAAGAACTCCCTCTAGCATTTCTTAGAAGACATGTCTAATGGGAATGAGCTCACTCAGCTTTCATTAGTCTCAAAGTCTTTGTCTCTGTTTCATTTGTTTTGAATATTCTTGTTTGATAGGACAAAATAGTCTTGTTTGATAGTTTTTTTTCTTCTTCAGTACTTAAATATATTACCCCTTTCTATTCTGGCCTATAAGGTTTCTGCTAAAAAACATGTTTCTAGCTTTATTGGAACTCTCTTATGTGTGATAAGCTTCATTTCTCTTTCAGGACCCTCTTTTTGTTTTTGATTTTTGACAATTTGATTAAAATATATATTGGTGTGGTCTTGTTTGAAATTATGTGAGTAAAGGGAAACTTCCGCTTTGCCCCAGAAGGTTCTCTGAAATATCAATTCACAATAAGGAAGATTATTAATAAAAAGAGGAAAAGATTTATTTACCATGCACACAGGGAGAATCACAGTGATTACCCAACATCCCAATAGGGTACAGAAATGTATATGCCCTCTTTTTAGAGAGGCAGGGAAGATGAGAAATATAGGTAATTTTGTTTAGGGTCAATAAATGGTTACTAGGGAAGATGAATAGATGAATAGAGAGGATGAATACTTGGGAGAATGAATGGATGGGTGGAAACAGATTGACTTGTAAATGATTCTCTTTGCAAATTAAATTAACCTGAGAGACAGGTATTATATTTAAAATAATTTGGGCCAGGCCTGGTTGCTATCTTGATTTTCTTTCCTGTAACATATTGAGATAACAGGAAGGGGAAGGGAAGCTGATTGTTCTTCAGATGGGTCCATCTGATTTTATGCAGATAGAGGGAAAGCCCCTTCCAATGCCTATTGATCTTTAAGAGCCTTCAATTCAAAATACTCTTATATCAAGGAGTCATATTTTGTGGTGAAATTTCCTGAGCTCTTTCAGAATAAATTTGATTAGAGACTTTTGACCTTCATGTATCTGGCTATTTTTTTCTTCTCCCTGAATTGGAAAGTTTTTAGCTATTATTTAATATTTCTTTAAATAAGCTGTTTGTTTATCCAGTTCCTTTTTGAACTCCTGCAAGTCAAGAATTTTCTCTCTTTCTGCTGCCCCACAAATCCCATAAGCTTTTATTTCTTTTCATTCTTATTTCTTTTTTCTTCTCTGATTGTGTATTTTCAAATAACCTGTCTTTGAGTTCACTGATTCTTTCTTCTGCTTGATCAAGTCTTCCATTAATGCTTTCTATTGCTTTTTTATTTTATTCATTGTATCTCTTAGCTCCAGAATTTACTTTTTTTAAAAAGTGATGTTTAGTTTCTATTGAATTCTTTGTTTTGTTCATTTATTCTTTTCCTGAATTTATTAAATTATTTCTTTGTATTTACTTGAAATTCACTGAGCTTCCTTAAAACAATTACTTTGAATTCTTTGTCAGCCAGTTTGTATATCTCTATTTCTTTGGCATCAGCTACTGGGAAACTATTGTGTTGTTTTGGTCATGATATGTTTCCTTGGTTTTCTTTTTTTTTCTCTCCTGCATTTTAAAGAATAATTTTATTTGGAAACAATGCTTCTCCACTCTCAGGGTTTATTAAAGTTCATCCAAACCCTTCACTTGCATTTCTGCCTCCCATTGTCATTGTCATTGTCATGTGTCATCCTTGGCGCCTCCTTTGAGTTCCTTAACACAGTTTTCTCCAACACATTGTCTTCACTTTTGCTTGGAAATACAGCACTTTTTGAACTCATGAATGATGCTGTCACTGAAAACATTATTCCAAGTCATAAGAGTGATCAGGATGGTTGTTTTTCATGTAAATAGTAGGTGAATATTTGTGATCTCCTTAGGGCAACTCCAGAATTATTTAAAATATCAATCACCTATCCCTTCCTCATTCCCTTTTCCTGCTCAATTCTTCTCCATAGCACTTCTTACCATGAGATATACTTGTTAAATCTGTTTATTGTCTCTCTTTCCTCACTAGAATGTGAGCTCCATGAGGTCAGGGAATTTCATCCGTCTTATGTCTATCACCTGGAAACATGCCTAGAACATAGTAGATGCTCAACAAATATTTGTGGAATGACTGTCAAGCTCCTAGAAATGTTTGATAGTCCAGTGGCAGCCAGGTCATGCATGAGGAATGGTATTTGAGTTGGGTAGCTCTGCAGAAGCCAATATATATTGATGTCTCCACATTTGGTGAAATATAGTCACCTCTTCCAGATTTTATGGGTTACTTTTGATGTGGAGGACCTTCCCCTGCTAGATGGTACAAATGAGTTTTTTGTGTGGTGTACTACAGTTCTGGCAGTGGTGAGGGTGCCAACTGTATAGCCCTTGTGTAGCTCTGTCAGCTGAAGTCAGTTTGACAAAGATTGAAGAGATCCTTAGCTGCCAACACATTCAAACATGTAGGGTCTTTGGTAGCAATGGCTGCTAAGGTCCTCCAATATTTTTTTTTCCCACTGGCGAAGTTGTGGCTTAGGAGGTCCCTCTTGTCACTGGGTCCACTTTGCAGGCTCACTCTTGGTGGTTGAGGTACCAATGTCTGATGAGTGATGCCTGTGAAATGGGCACAGAGCTGAGGCCTGAAGCAATGCATGCATGCAGGGACTACAGCTCTGGGGCCCAGGGCAGTAATGGCTCTGGTGCCTGAGTATAGCCCCATTGCCATACCAATAACAGTATGTGATATATGGGTGCTGGTGAAGCTGCTGGGGTCTTGAGAATAGAAGCATAGTTGTGTGAAGACTTACAGTGGCTCCAGGGGCAGTGGGGGCCTAACTCTCTATAGTGGCTGAACTGGTACCTAGACCTTGAGTAGGCTAATAGAGACCTTGATTTTTCAAACTGGCTCACTATTGTATGGTACTGGTATCTGAGATATGAGAAGGTGCAGTGCAGCCACAGAGTCCAGGTCTGGAGTCTGGGTACTCATGAGGCAACCACAGTTCAGGGGTTGGGGCATTGTGTTGATGTAAATTCTTTAATAGATCTTGAGCTCTCTTAGGGCTATTTTGGCTTGTGGATAGTGTTAGGTTTGTTCCAGGTGGGAATTCAAAAAGTATGTATTTGACAGAATGCAGTTAATGGAAAACCGAGGTTTGTGAATCAATGGCCACAGGGGTCTGGAGAGCCCCCAAAGGTTGTAAACCTAACAGACAGCTGCAGGCAGCATTACTATCACCCCCCAATAAGGATGAAACTACCCTCTTCCCTTATCTCTCCACAATGTGATTGACTCAGGTCCCAGAAATTCGTTGTTTTATTGGAGTTGCTGTTCTGGCCTAGGTACTCAACCCCCCCCCCCAATAACCCTCTATAAAACCCAAGGCTTTCCCCTCCCTCAGTGTGGATGCTCTTTGGCCTCCACCCATTTGCACACAGATGCCCAAAATAAACAGAATGGGGTTTCATTCCTCTCTCTCTCACTCTCTGTCAGCTCCAGACCTAACAGATTGCTGTCTATATTTGTTTTTTGTAGAGGATAAAGGCTGGAATGTCTTACTCTGCTATCTTGGTGATATTATTCTAATAATTACTAAGTAATGTAAACTATTTGTCAATTTCACTACTTCATTATACTCAATTTTATATTGTTTTTGAAACACTTCTCAATGTAAAGAGACCATGATTAAGAATAGTTAGTTGTTTAGCCTTAGTGTTCACTTACCCAGAGTCTCAGGTAATAGCAATAGACTGAAGGAAGAGAAAAGATAGGGAATTTTGCTGATTGTTTAATAATCTGTTATGGAAGCTATGCCTATTACAGGGTGATGAGTCATATCCACGTGGGAATTTATATATCTGTGATTTCCTGAAGTGGATTAATTTGGATTTCTCTATTATGCAACACATCATAAAAATAAGATTGACTAATCAGAATATGTCATATCAACAGCCTCACATTATAACCTAAATACACAGGAAGAGTAAGAGAATGATCCAAGGGCCCACCTAGGGAACATTATAGACATTTGCATTTGACCTGGAGTCAGTAATATTGAAATGGTTAAGCTTTGACTGAAGATTAAGGAAAACATGAGAGTCTTTCCCAGAAGTACACAAAACATACATTACTCAAAGTGTGACCTATGAATCAGCAGGGTTGGCATCATTTAAGAGTTATTAGCAATGCTCTCAGGCTTCAAAGAAGGTTCAAATTAATCCTGGTATATAAGGCCTGTATTTTAATAAGTTATCCAGCTGATTCATATGCACATTTGAGTTTGAGAAGCACTGCACTACTCATGAAAAGTGTTCTGTAGACTGGGTGTGGTGGCTCACACCTGTAATCCTAGCACTCTGGGAGGCTGAGGCAACAGAGTGAGACTCTGTCTCAAAAAAAACCCCAAAAAACACAAAACAAAAAAACCAAGAAAAGTGTTCTGTAAGAAGTAGATCATTCCTTTTCTGTCTTTGTTTTTGGTATACAGTAGAAATGCCTTTATGAGTTCCATTATTAATAACATTTGATTATACAAGGAAACTAAGTTAAGTAAACTTTGTTCTCTGATTTCCTCAGCCATAAAGCATTCCATTTCTAAATGAATAGAAAATTTTTCAATCTGGTTTCAACTGTCACCAAAGTTGGGTAATTTTTTGTCGCTACTATCCAGGCAGATAAAAGAAGTAAGGCCATGTCTTTGTGACACATGATTCTCTTTTCTTTCATTACTCTATCGCAGCCTCCCATCACCACTGCATAGTTCATACATTTATTCAACTGACAAACATTTATTAATCACTTACTGTGTGTCAGTCTCTGTGCTAAGTGTTGGAGATTCCATGCACGAAGAACAGTCTATGTCCATATTTGAGGGCATAATTCCCAACATGTAAAAACTATATACGGATGAGATACCTGACATGTTCCCAGTTACTTGTTTCAAGTAAATTTGACACCAGTTTAGGACATTAAATAGATGAAGTGACAGATCTGTGGTTTAACACTTTTTATAAAGTAATTTCTTTCATGCTCTTACTGTTGTAATAGTTCCTCTCCTTTTCTTAATCTTTGGAATAGATGATGGATAAATGAGCAAGGATAAAGCAATGGAAGGAGTCCTAGAATGAAGAATTTCTCTGTTTGATCCCGAGGATCAGCCTGTTTGCCTCAGATTAAAGTCACAGTCTTTCCCGTCAATTCAACCAAAAATTCAAGATGTTTCACACATAATACAGTGAAAGAAAATGTAAATTAAATTTTCTCATGCATCTGATACTCTTTCCATCAGTCCAATACTCTGAAGGTCACTCTACTGGATGGTGGAAGAATGGGATTGGAGTCCTGGCCTTGCCATTAACTAGCCAAGAGCCTTGGGCCAGTCCAGTCACATCTCTGAACCTCAGTTTTCTAATATGTAAGATGAGAATAAGTGTAATAAAATTCAGAGTTAATAAATAGGAAAAGGCACAAATAAGATGAAATATTCTACCTTCTTATTTCACAGTTTTTGTTTGGTTGGTTTTATCCTTGCTTGTGTCCTCTTAATCTTATGACAAAATTTAATATTAATAGATTGGCCTCTCAGGAAATTAAGCCTCCAGTCTTTTCCCTATCTTATTTTTTTCCATCATAAAAATATCATACATGACACAGCAGTTTCTGTCTCCTTGTCCCTCTCTCTGTGTAGGGGACAGTCAGAACTTCTCAGCTATTGCTTCTCAGTTATGCCTCAGAAGGCTACCTTCTCCACTTTTTCAGTATTCTTGTGGCCCGGTTCCTTGAGATTTTAGTACCCCAGCATTTTTAGTGACTGATATAATGTAAATTCTGACTAGGCCCTTATTCATGTGTGTGTGATAACTGATTACTTCCCGTTTGATACCCCTTTTTTTTCACAGAATCATTAACTGCTGGTGTATTTTTTTTTCTTTTTTTGGCAAGCAGTAGGAGCAACTACAGGGTCACAAGAAAATTTTATGTGTTTGATTTGCAGAAGGAATGAATGCCTTTGAGGAATTAGCTGCTGACACTCAGAAGTCTGGTTGCTCAAGATGTTATCTGAGACTGCAGAATCCCCGACTTCACTCTGTCCCCTGGGACCTTCTCCTTTACCCACCACATAAATCCTCCCCACCTCACCTTTTTGAGAAGACAGATCTAAGAGATTTTGTCTCTTGTCTTCTCACTTTGGCCAAATCCAAATAAACCTTTCTCTATTTCCAAGCCCTGGTGTCACAGTGATTGGCTTGAGCTGCACATTGGGTACATGAACCTGAATTTGGGCTTCTACAATGTTCCCTTTCTCTAAGGAAACTCATTTTAATCTCATTTATTCTTTCAAGAGTAAAAAACTCAACACAAGTATAATGATATGTAACAATAACAGATATTTTCTAATTAACAAACTGGAAATATATTTGTGTATATATTGTGCAAACAGGTACAAATAAGTGAGTATATATATATATATATATATATATATATATATATATATACATAACATTGCAAAAAGCTGATCTATATTAATATTTGTTATATATAAACACTAACAAATTTGATGAAATATATATGGGGCCATTTACTGACTATGGTGTGACACACCTTTTTATAATTGGGACTTTCAAAGCTGGCCTGCACCCAACCAATCAGAGCTCATCCGTCTTGGCCAATCAGGGCTCAGCTGTGTCCACCAATCAGAACTCATGTGCATGGACCAAGCAGAACTAAGCAAGTTTTAATAATTCAATTACATAAAGGAATCTCACTGGTGAACCTGAATGGGAACTTTTTTTTTTAATTTCAGCATATTATGGGGGTACAAATGTTTAGGTACATATATTGCCTATGCCCCACCCAAGTCAGAGCTTCAAGCGTGTCCATCCCCCAGATGGTGTGCACTCCACCCCTGAATAGGAACTTTTGCTATGAAACCTGAGCCTTTCCTTTGTTCTCTGGAAGGCACCTTCATTTTACACTGAGGGCTGCATTTCCCCAGTTTGCAAATTGTTCACTGGAACAAAATCTCTTTCCTCCAGATTTCTTTGTAAGAGAATTTCTGTTCCAACCACCAATATCCCAACGTTTTTACACATATTTATCACATTCATGGAAGTGAGACTCCAGACACCTCACTTTGAGGCTGAAATATGCCAAAACTATCTCTACAACTCATTATTCTGGATAAAGCTTTATGGTTTGCACTGAGAGCCATTTTCAAAGAAATTCTTCCCTGGCTAATGGTGCCCATACTGCTATACAATGACCCTGGCCATGTACAGGATATACTTTGGATTACTCCTGGGAATCCTTTACACAGAGCCTCTCCTATTGGGCTGCTGCCTGCAAGCACTTTTGTCTTGTACATTTCCAACTTCAATCCTGGTGCAAAGACCTTGAGGGAGAAGCGGGGAGCCTCAGCTTCTGCCCTCACAGAGCCAGAAAGGTATTTTCATTGTTTATTGTCAACCTGATTGTTCTATAGTGATTTCTCAACAGATACAGAAAGAAAGCAAAAGAAATAGCTCACCCTACCCTGGGAAAGTGAATAATTTTGCATGGCAAAATAGGCCTGGGCTCCAAGGAACTTGTCTCCTTTTACACAAGCATGTGAACTAAAAGCATCCTGTCTTCCCAGGCATCCTCCCATTACATTGTGTTTAAAATATTTTAATACATATTTTTATTTGTTAGAGAAATACGTCATTGCTTGTCTCTCACCTTACTATACCACTGATGGAAGCTTAACTATTTATACCATAGACATGTAAACAAGACAGCATAGCCATAAACATGCATAAAGAAGACAACTCATTAACTTGATAATAAACTCTTCAAATTGTAGGCCCTGAGTACAGGAGGTAAATTTTTGTAAGTGTTGGCTCAGGAAAAAAACAAATCCATAAAATCATAGTGACAGCCACAAACACATAATTTTCCCACAGTGCTTTGCATCCTCCTTCGTAGTAACAACTGCGTGCTATCATGTCAATCTTGTGTCACATGAATCTTCTTTACCCTAGGTTTTATGAGACTATAAATGATACATAATTACAGGAGCACAAGTTGAATAAAGAGTCCAGCATTGTCTGTATCGAAGAAACATTCGCTCTCTACCTGGCTCCATGTCACTATCTTTTGTTTGGATTTAACTGAGGTAAATTTCCTTTCACAGGTTTTAATGAGCTTGGGAGACTGAGAAGATATGTTAAGAAGTAAAAGGTAGGAAGAAAAAGAAAACTAATGTTATGCTCTGCTCTGCTTTCTCATTTGATATTGAAAATAATGCAAATAATTATTCACAGATGAGGACCCCTGAGTATGAAAAGTGCTAATCCATGATTACATAGTTCATTGCAGATTCTGGATTGAAGCTGAGGCCTAACTGACTCAAAAGTCCATCAATACTCTACTTACTTCTATCCTGCGGAATATCTCTTTTAATACCCAGACATTTTTGGATTCTGAATTCGGTTTTTGACTTGTATCATTTAAATCACAAACACTTAATATAAACACTGTAAGTGTGAAAGTATGAAAAACTCATAATACAACCTCAAATTAATGAATGAGGTACCTTAGTTATTTGAAAATTCTTTTACGTATGTTACTTCTTGTATTTCTCTTAACAACAGTATAAGATGAATATTTTTGTATCATCTTTGTTTTAAAAGCTAGGAAGCCAAGGTTTAGGGAGATAAGTATGTGTAGGAAATGGCATAGTGATGGTGAAACCAGAGTGTGAACCTGGGTCTTCTGGCCCCAAGTCCAGAATAGCTGCATTACTCTACTACATTCAGGGTGTTTTGTTGAGGAAACATCTGTAGCCCAGGGTACAGCCTGAAAGGAAGGACAACAGAGTACACATGCCTTCTCTGTGATATTTAACAGTGGTTTCCTCCACTAACGACTTCAAGAGTTCTGTCTTCCTCATTTCAATCCTATACTCCAGCTGGGGTCTAGAAGTCATTTATAGTCACTGTGGCAGGCCTTTGAGCTTCCTTGTCCTAGAGATATACTGCTGCTCTTCCCTCACTTTCTTATGCCCTCATTCAACAAGAAGTTCAAACACAATCAAGCCGTTTGCAGTGTGAGTACAGGAACCTTACTGCTACCTGGATTGCTGCCGAGACTAACTGTTGCAAAAACCAGTTCTGTTGGGCTGCCATCATTGTCAGAAGGCTCACTGTCAGCTCAGACATGCATAGAGGAGCTCTTGCTCTGCTTGGTAACCTTTGCTTTCAATTTCCTTAGTTTTCTTGCAACATTGCTCATGTCTAAATTTCCTTCCTTATTAGCAAGTGGGCACCTTATTAGCAAAGTGAACTTTGCTCTTGGTTGGGGTTTTGAAAGCTGGCACTAAGTATGATAGTGACATGGAGCTTCACAAAAGGATGTATTGTAGGACAAAGTGGAGACTGAAGACAGAATCTTGGAGAAAAGTAGATCTGAGAGTCAAGGAGTCCAAATAAAGAATCCCTTCCTAGATCGGGAGGTGGGGTGGGGAATCGGGAGAAAACCAGCTCCAAGGACCAAGGTGAGGAGAAGGATAAAGGCTAACCCAGCAGTGCCTAAAAATACAAAGCATAAGCAGTTTTTCTGAAGCACCCTAACTAGAGACAAGGCCCCTTTTTAAAAGTCTAGGGCCACAGCTTTGTTCTAATTCCTTTTGTATTCACTTGAGAATCTCAATTTCGAGTGAGTTGGAGGGGATGGAGGCCTTAACAACTTCAAGCTAGACTAGATACTCCATTGAGAAACTCAGGGAAAATCACCCTGGACTCATTCAAAACACATTTTAGGACTTCTGAGTAGTACCGCCAAGACTTATATTTGATTTTCGTTAGCCACAAATATCCCAGGGCTCTAGGAGTAGTTCCCTACTTCCTAGCCAATCTATTTCCTGCTACCTAGTGCTTGAGTTTAAGTTTAACATAGATCCTATAACTCTTATTCTTGTTAAACTATTTATTTTAAATAAATATTTTACCTCTCCTGCCCCATATAGGTATTTGAAATTGCAGCTCCCACTATAGAGGCATAAACAGTCTTTGTTCTTACTCCTTTCTTTTTACTTAGGAATCTCAATTCCGGTGGCCCAAAACTTAAACATTTATTCCAAAAAATTTTGCTCTTTCTTCCAAGACTCCTACTTGGACTTGGTTCTTGGAACCCTTACCATGTTTCTAAATCAGTGGACTAATAAATAACTCTACAGGCATTAAATATTTAATAACATTCTATAAATCATCTTGAGGCAGTACATAATTAATTTCTAAATATACACCAAAAACTATAAGTTAGGAAACTGAAGTTAGAAATGATTAATTATTTCTGAAAAGGAAAAATATACAGAGCTTTTTTCTTTTCATTTTTTAATGTTGATAAATCTAAAATCACATTGTTTAGGGGCATGTAAGTCTATTAGTAATATTTGGCTTGCTTATTTAAACAATTTGGTTTGTTATATTTAGGATATAATATATATTCATCTTATCTAAAAAATATGGAGGAAAGGAATCCTCCCACCCCTTATTTTTCGTTTGAAGAAGTTAGCAAACAGTAGGAACCAAAGGCCTAGAGAAATTAATCTGAATATTTCTTCTTCTTTTTTTTTTAACCAGGTCTTTTTATCTCTAGTGACTGGTCAAGGAAAACATAGGGACTGTTTCTGGGGGAATTTTCTAGGGGAGATGGTTTTGACACATGGGATAGAAGTGGAGGGAGAGTTTATCCTTGTCAGAAAAGTGTGCATGTGAGCATAAACAGAGCAAGGCCACAAGTTATAACAGAAAGGCAAACTTTCAGTGATAAGGATCTTATTTTCCCTTTAAAAGCACTCCAATCTAGCTGAAAAATAAATGTGGTATTTTTTCTTTCGATAAATTCTACTTAAAATTAAAATGTATTTATCAATTTGCTCAACAAATATTTATAGAGTGCCTTCCTTCATGTAACAGATATGCAATGTATGTTCTTAACAAGCATAAGCACAAAGAAGCCATTTACACATTACTGTGATTAACATATTTCATGAATCAAAAATTAAAACAAAAATTTGAAAACAGAACTGCTCTTATAAATCCAGGGCAGACCGTTACTCTAAGTATGTTTCTGGCAAAAATAGGAAGGATCTATTTATATTAGAGAGGAAACAGAGGTGCACCAGCTTTCCCAGAAGTGAAATTTAAAAAAGCCCTGAGAGTGGCACTATTGTGCAATGAATAAAGCTATAGAAATCATCTCACTTCAAATTAAGAACATGATGATAGAGTCTAAGTAAAACACAAGCATATAATAGAAGTTCCATAAATGCTTACTGAATGTATGGTTGGGTGAATAAATGTAGCAAAGTCATTACAACACATATTAAAAGTGTACTAGTTTGGAAGTAAATGTAATGTTTGATGGCACAATAAACAAGTTTCTGTTTCCCACATGGACTTTTATTGTTCCCAGAAGTTTCAATAAAAAACAAAACTCTAACAATTTAGACAAAGAAATAAATATTAAGAGTGCTTTACTAAGAGTTTAAACAATGTTCATAGGTGTTAGTGGTCTATTTCTTAAACTCTGTGGGAGTATAATGTTTATTATATTACTCTTTATTTATTTTAAAATCTTTCTTACATAAATTGGTTCCAAATACATTTTATTAATTGGAAAAATTTCCAAAACTCATTAATGACTTTGGACTTTGAACAATCAATCTCAATTTTACTGATGATGCAATCCATTATGTTCTTGAATAGTATTAATTTATGCTTGTCTTTTCAACTCAATTAAAAATAATTAAATTTATTTATTTTTCCAAACTTCCTCTCCTCTAGTGTTCTGCCTTTTGGTCATTGCCTCTTCAACATGGTTTCCCTCTAAAATAAGATGAAAATCAAACAAATCTTCAGGACACTAAAATATTTGAAATGTCTAAAGAAAAGGGCAGAAACTACAAAATCTCTTCTTTAGTAGTGGTTATTCTGATTTACAAAGTATCTCTGGTTCTATAAAGAAAGGCAAATAATCTAGAACATTTTAGGCCATTGGTGCTTCTGGTTTTTGTTTTGTTTTTTGGCAAAGGCACGTGTTAACAATAGGAATTATGATAGTATCCCTTGTCAATATCTAGAGTTAGAGGAGGAATTCATGATGAAGCAGAAGTGGAGCTAGCAGAAAAACTTCTGGAAACCCTCCTAAGTGCAGGGTCTATGGATATTATGGAGTCCATTCTGGTAGCTTGTGAGGGGGCTTTGCTAACTAACCCATTTCTCCATTTTTCTATCCATAATGAAGTTTTATAAAAAGTTTAAACATATAATAAAATACCATTTTTAAAATGCCTACTAGACTCAAGACACTAATATGACTCTATGGAAAAATGTTATGGAGCTAATTTAAACTGCTAATATTTGTCCTTGATTTCAATACTGGAAAGCACAGGATTTATGCTAAAGAAGTGATAAGTGATTCTTTCTTAACATTTAAACCAGCTATTACTGAACTGGGTCTGAATTCCATGGCAAATTGTCCTATAGTTCAATCAGAATTTGGACAGTGAGTCAGCTACAGTCCACTAACTTGTTGACTCCTTCTCTAGGATGAACTCCTAGGAAACTGAGTATTGTCTGCCAAGGAGCTAAAAACTACTTCAGATCTAAAATTTTCTAATCAATGACTAATTTATAAGAATTTAGTGATGTAGGAGTGGACTTCATTCCAAGTTTACCCAGAACTCACCCTGAAAGAAAAATGTAGTGCCTTAACTACCCTTACTTAGTTAAAATTATGCATGTAAACATACTTGATGATGTTATTATCTAGGTAAATTTACAAAAGCTTAAAATGCTTTAAAGCTTCTACCTCATAAGATAACAATGAGATACCACTACACACCTATTACAATTGTCAGAATTCAAAACACTGACATCATCAAATATTGGTGAAGATGTGAAGCAACAGGAACTCTTCTTCATTGTCGGTAGGAATACAAAATGGACTGCCACTTTGGAAGACAGTTTGGTAGTTTCTTACAAAACTTAACATACCTTTACATATAATTTAGAAATTATACTCCTTGGTATTTACTCAAATGAATTGAAAACTTATGTCCATACAAAAACCTGCATGTGGATGTTTATAGCAGATTTATCAATGATTGTCAAAACTTGGAGGCAACCAAGATGTTCCTCAATTGATGAATGGCTAAATTGTGGTACATCCATACAATGAAATATTCACCATTAAAAAAATGAGCTATCATGCTATGTAAAGACATGGATGAAGCTTAAATGCATATAACTATGTGAAGCAAGCCAATTTGAAAAGGCTACATACTGTATGATTCCATATATATATCACATTCTGGAAAAGGCAAAACTGAAGACAGTAAAAAGATCAGTGGTTGTCAGGGGTTAAGGAGGAAGAAGAAACAAATAAGTAGAGTAAGCAGAGCACAGAGGATTTTTAGGGCAGTGAAACTGTTCTGCACAATGCCTCATGGACATATGGATACATGTCATTATACATTGGTCAAAACCCATAGAACATACAACACCAACAATGAACTCTAATGTACAGTATAAACTTTGGGTGATAATGGTACATTGATGTAGTTTGATTATAACAAATGTACCACTCTTGTGCGACTTGTTAGTGGGGAAAGCTATGTGTATGTGGGGGTAGGGCATATATAGAAAATCTCTGTACCTTCTGCTCGATTTTTCTATAAACCTAAAACTAAAAATTAAAATCCATAAAAAATAGAATTAAACATTTGCAAAACCTGATGTACCTCTAACTTTACAGTTGCTTAAAAACACAGTTTGGAACCCACCAAGTGAGACTGTCTTTCATTTCATAGCTAACAATAGCACCATTGAAAACCACAATACAGTTAAATTGAGCACACCCCCTCTTGAGGAACTTTACTAAATCTTTGCAAACATTATCTTCTTTGTTCCTCATTGCAACCTTTTGAGCCAAATATAATCTTTAACTCATTTTATGTATAAGGAGGCTTTTAAATTCATTTTACATGTAAAGAAACAGATGTATACAGAAGATCAGTGGAATGCTAGAGGTCACAGAGCTAGTATGAGAAGAGACAGTGGCAATTCAAGGCTCTGTCATAACTACCTGGCTCCTTTATTTTGTGGGTTTGGGCAGGGCTTGTGAAAAAAAGAGGACTGAGTAAAAAGAGTACATCTGTGCCTTTGGAAGACTTTGCATTCTGAGCTTCCCAGAAGGCTTCCAGTTCCCCTCTGGGTGGAAGGCAGACGCCCTTTCAATCTGGGGCTGTCCAGAAAGGTCCTCTCTGCCTCATGGGTGACCGAAGGCTGAAGAGGCCATTGAAAGAGCATTCTCAAACTTCTGTTCCCCATTCATGAGTGCACAGGTGTTCGTGGAGTGGCTATTATGTGAAGATACTATTTGGGGTACATAGGCACAGGCGTCAACAAGACAGGGAAAGTTCATATTCGAGGCAGCAGGAACAGCAAATGTGAACGCGCTGAGTTGGAAACAAACCAACGCCTGTGCTCAGGCGGGAGGAGGAGTGGCTGGAATCCCTGTGGCAGGGCAGAGGTGTGTCTGGTTTGTATTTGATTCCATCCAAACATGTTCTTTCCTGCGGTGCTTTTGGTTTTTTCCCATTCGCACTCTTGTGTTGACCTCGACTCAGATGGAGACCCTGAGGCTGGGAGGAAGAGGAGAGGAAGAGCAGAGGAAGCCTGATGTGATACCACTGCCTGTCAGGAAATGAGCATATTATGTTAAAAAGAGAGGGAATAGGCGAGAGAAACAATCGAGCTCTGTCTCCTGAGCCACAGAGCTAGCACCAGGCTCTGCTGAAGAAAATACAAACAAAAGCCTTATTTGTTTCCCAAGAGGCACTGCCCACCAAGGCCTCTCCACAGAAAAGAGGTCTGGAAGAAACCAATTCGGTTCATTTTTAGCATACTGAGAATGTATGTGTGTCAGCAAATAATCCAAGTGGGAGGCCTTGGGGGAATATTTTTAGCTGTGTCTTACATAGTTTTCAAATTACAGGGCTTCTGCATCTACCTCCTTTAGAATCCTTGTTTCACCCTTCATGCCCTGAGACTGAAGTTCTGAAGGTTCCCTACATGCTATCATTCCTCTTGGCTACTAGGGCTCTCCCTGTTCTGGCTTTTTCTTTCAGATTCTTTGTTTTTGTCCTCAATGTCACTTTCATCAGACAGATTTTTTTAGATCTGTCCCAGGGTGACATCAGTTGGGCTTGTTTTAAACTTTCATGGAGGTTTCTGTGGACAGAAAACAATACATACAGTAGCCTGTGTTATCACTGACATTCAGTCTACTATAGCTATAAATGGAAAACCTTGCTTTTCTTAAGATTTCAAACATACTTTTGAAAAATCTAGTATTAATTTATAAATACAAGAATTTTTCAGTTAAAATTAAGCACAGTTTGTACTTGGTTATTGTTTGATTAGCTTACACATTTCACAGGCAAAATATGCATAAATCTTTAGATATAAACCAATTGTTTCATATTTTAAAAGTATGTAATTCAACAAATGGATGTTTAAATTTGATAATTTGATTGTCCTTAAATATTTAAACATATTTTATACACCTGGGTGATTACATTCCTGTAAATATTTCCAGCGACAGTCACAATTTCATGTAACAAATTTTCTCAAGAACCTCAAACACCTAACATACAAATACCATAAATAAAACCTTCTTAAATATGTAAGCAATTATAATAAAACTAATACTAAAACTTACACATTTTCATATGATTCTTTTAAGCATTGCAACCTCTTAAAACCTAAACTCATACATTTAGCAAATCGGATAATCTTAAGTATTTAAAATTGATTGCAAACATAAATGGGTAAAATCCCCAAGTGTTTCAGTTAAAATCATTTGTCCATAATGTCAGTTGTTTTTAAACATCTTTAAAATATACAAAGCATATACAAAGCATAAAAATGCTTTTTAAACTTGTTGTATTTGCATAAAAACAATTTATGCAAAGCAGCAATATCACATTCATTATGTTCATCACCTAAATGTTAGGACACCTCTTTATGGAGGACACAATTCAATCTATAACACCATGGTACATTCAATGATGCTATTAAGCAGAGTTTCTCAATCTCGGCACTATTGACAAACTAGATTGGATGATTCTTTGCTGTGGAAGGCTGTCCTGTTCATTGGGGCATGTTTACCACTATTCTTGTCCTCTACCTGTTAGATACCAATAGCATCCTCTCAGTTGTGACAACCAAGAATGTCCCCAGACATTTCCAAATATTTCCTGTGGGAATAAGGATCAAAATTGTCCTCAGTTGAGAACCATAGGTGAAAGCTAAAGCCAGAGTTGTAGTATTTGAGGAAGTGAACAGGAAAAAGGATGTGGCCTTATGGCAATGGGAAATGTGATGATAAGGTCATAAAGGAGTAGCAGTTTCTGTAAGAACAGAGATTAGGATATGATGATGGGACCTAGGTGTGTGTGTGGGGGAAACAAAGTTAATGGGAGGAAACACCTGGGAATTGAAAGGGTCATCTGTGTACACATTGATGTAATCAATAATTATGACAGAAGTTGTTTTGGAGACTGGCAGTTAAAACTAAAATCTTCAAGGGGTGTGGGGAAGTGATTGGGGGAGGTAGATGACTATAACAAAGGGGAGTCAGTAAATTATCTCATGATTTGAGATTCAAAGAGGGGGCTTTTCATGGAGCCAGAAAGGAAAGGGGCCTAGGAGTGGAACGAGAAGCAAGAAAACATCCCCCTCCCCACTCACCGACATGCGTCAGGATCCAGTGGTACAAGGAGAGCAAAACCATTACAGGGACTGCAGGAGAAACACTGTCTTCCAAGGGGTGCCAGGTTCAGTTAATGCAAGAAGAGAAGGAAGGGAACCTTTAAAAAAAGGATTGAGGACACAGGGGAATTTGCTGATTATTGGCCATGAGTTTTAGGGAACAAAGTTGTAGGATTTTAGGAGTTGGTGGTTTGTTAGAGGCAGGGTCAAAAAGAAGAACCTGCAGAGCCTTATTAAGATAAGTGTCTGGAAGAATGAGCAATATCCTGAGAGTCAGTCCGGGGTTTCTTGTTATAGTTGACAGAAACAGAGATAAAGACTTGCTAGACGACTATGACAAAGCTAGTGTGTTTGAGAGTTGTCAGAGGAGAATGCCAGGGAGCATGCAAAATTTGGGGATTCTCTCTTGGGTTTTGATGATGGGTTTTCAGGGCCATTTTTCACAAATCCTGAATGGCAACTCAGAGGTAAGCAATTTCTGTCAGAAAGACATAGGGGGGGGGAAAAAAGCTTGGGTTTTGGAACCTGGCATTGCTGGCTTTGTATCCCAGCTCTGCTAGTGAGGAAAAAGGGTGACTTTTGTCTCTTTTATTAATCACAGCTATCTTGTGTTTGTCCAGCCCCTTAGAAAGTGATTTTGTCTATTTAATCACCTGGCCACAGGAGGATCTTCATATAATTGTCTGAAATTTTTTTTAGGAGAAGGGATAGCTATGGTTATAATTCAATTTGGTGAGAAAATGGCATGATCATTTGAGTTTTTAACTCCAAATTACTGAAATATATACTGAAGTGTCTGCTGAGTTGTGCAGATATTAATAACTCAGTCACATTTTAATTCAATGTTTTTCACACTTTTGCATAAGAAATACCCCTTATGATGTCACCCAGAGCACATATTCATGAGTATTTTATGATCAACACTTTCCCATACTGCATGTTAAACTCTGTGATAATTTCTGTTTTTTTTCTATTATTTCAAATAGAAACAATTTAAGTTCATTTCATGATCCCAAATTTAAAGCAACTTTATTCTACAAACATTTATTGAACATCTTTTATGCCTGGTTTTGAGGGCTACTAAGAATACAAAGAAGATGCATATTCTGTCCCACAGGACACTGGGGAAAACAAATGCATAAATATTACCAAATAATGGATGCTGTGGGATCTTAGACTGGAAAATCTAAAAACGTTCTTCAAGAGGAGAGAACACTTAAGCTGTGCTTGGGTAGGACTTGGGTAGACAAAAATGCTCTATGAAGATGTGTGTTCTGTTCCAGATGGTTATTTCTTAGGCTGAGCCGCATACACATTTGTTTTATACAAAAAGTGCTTTATCACTTTTCCCTGAAATTTAATCCATCTTATCAATCCTCTTTCTTGGATTCCAGAAAAGGTATTTTGTTTCTGTAGGATTGCCCTGCTATTTGACTGCCTAACTATAGCCAAAGAAATTACAACCTAAAGAACATTCTGGAAGTAATTCCCATAGGTTATATACCAGGAGAAGAACATATTGAGCTGTGTGACCCAACCTACCTGTCAGCTGTGCTGGGGTTACAGAGAACCCTAAAACCGCCTCTATACTCAAGATGCTTGCAGTTTGCTGGGAAGAGGGATGGACAAATGAAAGTGGAAGAAAGGATGCAGTGAATGGAGCCACAAGAGGGGAGCATCGAACTCTGGGAAAAGGTGGAATTGGTTTCAGAAGAAACTTCCTGGAGGAGGTGGCACATGTAACTGAGATATGTACTAATTCCTTTAGATCAGAAGTTGCACATTCCAGCTCTATAAGAGGTCAGGCAGGTAGCCATAATGAGTGAGGCACACTGTGGATAAGACAGGATGTGGTGGGGTATGTGGCAGACCAGGAGTCATAGCCAATCCACAAGAAGCAGGTTTATGCATGAGTTATGCCTCTGGCCAAGCATGGGAATGGCTGAATTTTTTTTTTTAAATCCAAGTCAGGAAACTCATGCTTGCATAGAAAATTTCCCAATTTGGTTAAAATACTTGGTAGGCCACAAGAAGAAAATACACACACACACACACACACACACACACACACACATACCTGCTAGTAGATGAAGTTATTCCTGGCCAGTTTCTGATTCCTGCTCAGTTAATCAGCCTTTCCAGAATTCCATATTTAAAATGAAATTCTCCTGATAACTGTAACAATTTAGGGTGAATTGGTGCATTTGATTAGTTTCTCTTTAATTGGAGTAAAGCAAACTAATGCTTTCTAAGTCTCCCTTATGGGTTAGATTATCGGGAAAATAACTCTTAGCATTCTAGGAGTGAAAGTCTGTGAGGCCTTCAGATAAATATAGAAGGGAAAGTTGGAAAGGAAAGTAGCGAGAAGAGGCCCCCAGGAGACAGGCCCTCCTTCTCTTGTGTTTTGACTTCCTTTGCAGAATTAGGGAAAGGGAGATTCTTTAGTGAGGGTGGGCCCTGGCTACTATTTTGAGTTAGTAAAAAATTAGTTTTCTTCTTTTTCCCTTTGTTCTTTTAAGAACTACTATTATCTCACTAACAGAGATCATGACCATGTGTTTCTAGGATTTCTATATCTCTCTGAATCTGACCTAGCTGCTATTTGGTGGATTATAGAAGAAAGGCTGTAATAGGAAAAGGAGGTTGGGTAAAGGGATGAGGAAAGAGAGGTTGAAAAGGAAGGCAAAGTGGAGCACAGGAGCAGGCTTTCCCCATGCAGAAGCAGGTGTGTCTGCAGTGGAGACCATGGAGACCCGTGGGGTGGTGAATTAAAGCAATACCTTTCTCTCTTCCTTTTCTCCACCATACCAGCCTTTCCCCCTCCCTATCCTTGTCATGCCCCGACTGCCCACCCCCACCTTTTTCTTCAAGGAAACATATAAGTAGATGCACTGGGGTTTAGAGGATTAGAGGCAGCAAAAGGTTAGTGCCACTGTTTACCAGTCTTCCCTGGACCTCTGGCATGCCAGAAACAATGTGTACCTTCCACCAGAACCAAAGCACCTAGGAAAGAGCTGTCAAAAATTCACATGGAGCCAAAGAGGGTGCATGCCTATGTGTGCTACCTATCTATGTTGACAGACACTTTAAAAGTAGTCCACTTACAGACAGCATAAATCTTAGATCATAAGCTCTAACTTTTAGTTGTGATCATAGTCCTGAAGGGTTTTCCTGGGGGCACAATGAGTGTTCAAAAGATTAAAAAAAAAAGGAGTCGATACTGTGAATAACTTGTGAATAAATGATGTCATTTCTGGCTGGACCTGTGTTACTGAGAGAACTAGATGAGTCAATCAGAGAGGAGAGACAGTACATCTTGGTGGAGGATGAGTAGCCCCATTAGTTATGCCATGGTGATTAAGGGATTTCCTTCTCCAAAACTCCCCTGGGTTCTGCCACCTGCCAGGATCTTGCAGCCCCTGTCAGGGTGAGAGACTCCAAAGCATGGATATCAGTAATTCATTCCTAGACTGAGGCACGTAATAGTGAGAAGCAGAAAATGGAATCATCCTTAAGGGTAGGAAAGCAGTATGGAAGGGAAGAGACATTTACTTAGGGCCCATGCCAGGCACAGGATTGGGCACTAAAATGGGCTTTGTGGAGTATGTCCAGTAACTGCTTGGTCAAGTGGAAGCTCAGCTATTGTTTCAGCATCTCAACAGTCAAGCACTTTTAATCTGTTGTTTCTTTTTTCAGTCCAGTTTTATCAGAAACTTATAAGGCTTCTGCTGTAGTATTTTCCTTCCAGTGAGTTCCGTGTCCAGAACACACCCAATACTCTCTCTTAGATATGGTTTTCAAGCTGCCTTACATTTTGCTTCCTCACCTTTACATCTCTCCCTCTCTCTTCACTTAATTACAGGTAATCTGAAGGCTACTGTCTTGAGCAAGGAGGTAGCACATCCTTTATTTCCCCAAATAAGGAATTCAAGACTGAAGAAAGCCAAGAAACGTTTTCAAAGTTAACATTAGTAATTGGCAAAGTTGAGGTTCTAGTCTACATTCCTCAGACTCCAAAACTTGGTGCTCTAAAACTTTCATCAAACCAAGTAGAGAATTTTCATCATTTCTAAGACACTTTGGAAGATACTTAATGGACAAAAGCCATCTCAACAATGTTGGAGAAATCTATGATATGATGTAGAGTTTGGACATTAAAAAAAAAAGGAGAGAAGGTAAAAAAAAGTGTGCTACAGACAGGAAGAAATGAAGCAAATGCATATGTTGGGGAATAGTGGCCTTGAGCCTTAGGGCAGCCCAAGCAAAGATGCCCATTCTTGGAATATCCTGCTAAGACTGTGGTCTCTTAATTACTTCTAATTTTGCCACCACATTTTAAAATATGTTAAAGAATATCTTAGTCTGTTTTGTGTTGCTATAAAGAAATACCTGAGGCTGGATAATTTATAAAGAAAAAAAAGGTTTATTTGGCTCACAATTCTGGTGGCTGGAAAGTTCACCATTGATCATCTGCATCTGGTAAGGGCCTCAGGCTGCTTCCACTCAAGGCAAAAGGTGAACGAGAACCAGCACATGCGGAGATCACATGGCCAGAGAAGAAGAGAGGGGTGTGGGGGAGTCTAGCTCTTTTTAATAACCAGCTTTCTTGGGAACTGTTACAGTGAGAACTCACTAACCTGAAGGGAAAGCATTAATGTATTCATCAGTAATCTGCCCCTATGACCAAAAACCTTCCATTAAAGCCCCACCTTCAACATTGGGTATCAAATTTCAGTGTGAGATTTAGAGGGGACAAACAAATTATACCCAAACTATAGCAAAGAACAAACAAAAGAAAACTGAACATTCATGTAATATCAAAGTCAAACTGTAAAAGTCAAGAACTGCATTTATTTAATCCCGTTGACCTCTAGTTTCCTTACCTGTAAAATGTGAATAATGATTTAATGTTGTAGGTTTATTGCAAAGATAAAATAAAGCAATATAAGTTGAACTCATAGCACAGTATCTGGCTTATCATAGATAGTAAATACATCATCCCTTCCCCTTTCGCTCCCTCCTCCAAAAACTAGTTTTAGTTTGCAGTTATTTTCTAAAATTTGATTCTAAAATCCCTTCATGGTGATGACAATTCCAAAAAGAATTGATAGCAAATAGTTCTGCAAAGTTGCTCAAAAAAGCAACCAGAAGGAGGACAAAACATGAAGAATAGAAAGTTTTCTTTCTGTGACAAATTCCTCACTCCCAAAGCCTCAACAGAACCCTAGACATTCTTGTGCAGCCTGTTGAACCCCAGGTTACAAGTGGAGTGCTCATTTCAGACCCTGATGTCCACAAGCCCTGGGCCTTCCACCTCCAGGATGTACCTGTCTGTTGTCTGCAACACATCACCCTCGGGCAATGATTCTTAACTTTGTAGAGGATCATAAGCCCATTTGAGATTCTAATGAAAGCTATTAATTCTTATTGCAGATGAAGGCATTCAAGCATATGTTTGGCAAATATTTACTGAGCACCTAATCTGTGCAAGGTACTATGCCCAGTGCTGGACATACAATATGAAACAATAAATATACTTCTTTTTGCTGGGGGGTTATGAGAAGGGTAATCGGACATTAAATAGTAAATTATACAACTAATTATCTATTTTTGTTGAAGTACTGGTTCAAGGATAGGACATATGGGGCCATGGTAAGGAGGTGAGACTATTGAAACTAGTCTGGAGGGGGAAGTTCTAGAAGGTTTCTCTTAGGAAATTTCATTAGCTAAGAGCTGAAGAATCAGTAAAATTTAGCCAGCCAAGTAGAGTGGTGAGGCTGAGGTGGGGAAAACTCTCCAGGCAGACTGAAGAGCATGTACTAAAGTCTGGAGGTAAGAAGGAAAAAGGTATATTCAAGAAATGGAAAACAATAGATAGCAATGATAGTTGTGAGTCTTCCTTCCACCTTTTATTTTCATCCTTTACTAAGTGCCTTTGACGTTCTCCTCACTGAAAAGGTGCCATGTATTTCCCTAGTGCTTAAATCTGGGATGGACTTGTTTGCTTTGATGGATGGAATGTGGTAGAAGTGACATGTACCAGTTATAAGCCTAGGCCTTGTGTGTTTCCACTTGCTTTTTTGTACCTTCTCTAATTTCCACAGAAACATGTCCAAGATAGCCTGCTGGAGGACAAGAGACATGTGGAGGAGAATCAGTTGCCTCAGTGTTCCCAGGTAGCTGCAGGCTGGTTCTTAGGCAACTCTAGCCATGATTTGTAGAGCTGTCTACCCAACCACCATGGATGCATGAGCAATACAGGGTGGTCAGATGTCCCTCAGGTTTGGTGGTGGTCTGCAACATAATTGTGGCATTAGATAACTGACACAGTCATCACAGGTGAAGTACACAGAGTCAGGGAAAATGGTATAAGATGAAGCTGGTGTAAAAGTAGCTAGAGGTCTGTTATAGCTCTTAGATTATATTTTAAGAGCAATGAAAAGCCATTGGAGGATATGAGTCAGGGAATAACATTATCAAAATTTAGAAAGACTACTTAGGTATGTTGTAGGGAATGAATTGAAAATATTTCAGACAAATGATGATATGTCTAGAATAAAGATACTAGCAGTGGAGATGCAGAGACATAGTTAGAGGACTATGTAATAGGACTTTGATTCAAGTCCTACTTGATAAAAAGAGGGCAGACAGAGAGCATGTCTGCTGATTTCTGGCTTGTGTGTGTGGGTGAATGATGACACTATCCACTGCAATGGGGAAAACTGGAGGAGAACAAGTTTGTAGGACTGGGAAAAGCCAAGAATTCAGCTCTGGACTTGTTCAGCTTGAGTTGCCTGTAAGACAACTAGTGAAAATATTTTATAGGCAGTTGGATACACATATATGGAGCTTGGAGGAGAGATCTGAGTTAGAGGTAGTAATTTTGGAACTATGAGTGTATAGATCATAATTGAGGCTGTGGGCATGGATGAAATCACACAGGGAAAGAGTATGCAATGAGAAAATGAGAGGGCCTACATCCAAGTTTTTAAGAACTGCAAATTTTAAAGGTTAGGTCCAGAAGGATGGGCTGGAAAGATGAGAGGAAAATCAAGAGCACATACTATCATAGAGGGTAATGAGAGAGAGAGATTCAAGAGAGTCTAATTAATATGAGACACACAGAGAAGAGGTAAAAAATATTCATTGAACTCAGTGACGTGGAGGTCACTGGAGTCCTTCCAGAAAGCAACAATGTGCTTACAATTTCAAGAGGATCATGAAATTGTCCCATTAGATACCTCTGAGCCCAGGTTAAGAACTCCTACTTGTGACTTCCAAATAGTAATCAAATAAGAGAATATAATTGGATTAAAACTATTACTTTTCTACTCTAAGGCAAAGAAAATTGTTTAGCTGACTTTAAAGTCCACCAAAATTATGTGAGTTTTAGGTCCCCTTGACAGGTGAGTAGTCCAAAGAAAGAGTTAAATTAATATAAATAAGTCAGCTTCTTTATTTGCATGTAGGGAAGTCTATTCTTCTGAAAGCATAGAAAAAAATTAGATGAATCAACTGCAGGGAGATGGTGACACAGATATAAAGCTCTGCCTGGTACTTCAAATTTATTTTCCAGGCATGGTCAACAGTGACTTCTTCCTTCCATAGAAACTAATCTTCCTGTTTGGACCTTACTGTGCTATTCTTAACTCAAACATAGATTGTGAGCAACAACATAAGTAAAATCTGGAAATTCCTGAGAAGTGATTCCAGAAAACTATGGTCAGAAATACCTAAGTCTGATAAGATAAAAGCCTAAGAGTCTTAAAAGACTGCCAATTTCATTCTGTGAACTCTCCCCCTCCTGACCATTAAACCACTGAACTAAAACTCCAATTACCAAAGCCAACTATTTCATAACTCAGCCTCTCACACTCTTGCACAGCTTCAATAATTAGATAGTTCATCTTTTTACTTTTTCCCTATTGGTTCTAGTCTTGATTTCTGGATCATTGTATTAGTTTCCTATGGCTGCCATAGAAAATTATCACAAAATTGGTGGCTTTAAAATTATAGAAATTTATTCTTTCACAGTTCTTGAGGCTACAAGTCCAAAAGCAAGGTGTTGTCAGGGATATATTTTCTTCAAAGACTTGAGGGATAATCTGTTTGTTCCTTGCCTCTTCCGGCTTGTGGCGGGTACAGCTGTTCCTTGGCTTGGATGTGTGTGGTCACATCACTCCAATTTCTGCTTCTTTGGTCAAATTGCCTTCTCTTCTCCTTTGTGTGTCACTTATACAGACACGTTCCACTGGACTTAGGGCATGCCCAGATAATTCAGGATGATCCCATCTGGAGACCTTTATCTTCAATTCCATCTACACAGATCCATTTTCTAAATAAGGTCATATTCACAGGTTCTGGGAATTAGGATGTAGACCTACACTTTTGAGGACACAGTTCAACTCACTACAACCTCCAAAGAGCACATCCTTTTCCTCTTCCACAGAACTGCCTTCCCAATGTTTGAAGATAGCTATTAGATTTCCTCCTGTTCAGATTAAGATAAAATGATTGACATTACTGAAGACATTCAATGACACAGGCATGATCCAAAATAATACTATGATTTTCCATAGTTTCCAAACTATGAGTTTCCATTTTTCCTCCTTCATATTCATTACCATTTTCCTTCTGTGCATTATAGCAAGTGGTGATCTTTTTGCTCACTGCCTTAGGATGTGGCTAGGGAAAAATAACCATAAACTATTTTTATTTTATAAAATGCTAAACTCCCAAACTCTTGGAAGAAGAAGAATAGCACATGTGTAAGGAAGGAGAAGGAACAGAGCAGAGACAGGGAGGTCTGTGGATCCTAATAATGGAGGGAAGAAAACTATAAGCCAAAGGGATTAAATAAATGTAGTTCTTGGTTTTTGCAGTTTGACTTTGATATAACCCATAAGCTCAGTTGGCCAGACTTGCCTCATATTTTCCACCATATTTGTTTACTTAAGGATTAATTTTTGTTTGACACTCATTTTCCCAAGAGTGACTTGAAGAAGTTTCAAAATATGTATACTTAAAAGATAGTAAATTGGGAAAATTGAAACCAAGTAAAAGGTAAGCACACTTATCTTAACCATAAGGGCAAATACAATTCCATCAATTGAGTGCATTTGGTTCTTACAACAAATGCTAACAGTGGATTTTCTGGATGGTAAAATAATGAGTTATTTTTTTATATCTCCACTTCCCTCCTTTTTATTCTTCTGTACATCATAACTTTTCTATAATGAGCATGTATTATTTTAATAATCAAAAACAATTTCTTAACTGGACCTTGGCTTCTTAATAGTCAAGGCAAGAAGGAAAAATTAGTCATTTATACTCAGGAATCACTTAATGATGGGGATACATTCTAGAGAAATGTGTCTTTAGGTGATTTTGTCATTGTGTGAACATCATGGATTATCCTTACACAAACCTGGATGATATAGCCTACTACACACCTGGGCTATTGTATTTGTCTATCTAAACATAAAATGTATAGTAGCAATCCAGTAGAAAAGATAAAAAATGGTATGCCTGTACAGAGTACTTGCCAATGGAGTTTGCAGGACTGCAAGTTGCTCTGGGTGAAGCAGTGAATGAGTGGTGAATGAATGTGAAGGGCTAGGATATTACCATATAGTACTGTAGACTTTATAAACACTTAGACTATACTAACTCTATACATTTTTTTCTTTCTTCATGAATTCTTTGCCCAGACCAATAGCCAGAAGAGTTTTTTCTAGGTTTTCTTCAAGCATTTTTATAATTTCATTTCTTACATTTAAGTGTTTAGTCCATCTTGAGTTGATTTTGATAAGAATTGCATTGAATCCCTTAGATTGCTTGGAGCAGTATGGTCATTTTAGAGATATTAATTCTTCTGATCCATGAGCATGGAATGTTTTTCCATTAGTTTGTGCTGTGTACAATTTCTTTACCCAATGTTTTGTAGTTTTCCTCGTAGAGATTTTTTACCTCCTTAGTTAAATGTATTCTTAGGTATTTTATTTTATTTTATTTGTAGCTATTGTAAGTGGGATTGCCTTCTTGATTTGGTTCTCAGCTTAATCATTACTGGTGTATAGAAATACTACTGATTTTTATATATTGATTTTGTATCCTGAAACTTTACCAAATTTAGTAATAAATTAATGTTAGCTTATTGTAAAGTTTTACTTTATAAACTTTTTAACTTGTTTTAACTTTTTGACTCCTTTAGAATAAAAGTTAGCTTAAAAGACAAACACATTGTACAGCTGTACAAAAAAATTTTCTTTCTTTGTATCCTTATTCTAGAAGAAGTTTTCTATTTAATTTTTTAAATTCTCTTGTTTAGAACTAAGACACAAACATACATATTAGCCTAGGCCTACACAGGGTCAGGATCATTAATATCACTGCTTTCTACCCCTATATCTTGTCCCACCAGGAGGTCTTCAGTGGCAATAAGATGCATGGAGCTGTCATCTCCTATGATAATAATGACTTCTTCTGAGTTTTCTCCTGAAGGACCTGCCTGAGGCTGTTTTACAGTTAACTTTTTTTTAATCAGTGGAGTCCACCCCAAAATAATAATAAAAAGTATAGTATAGTTAATATATAAACCAATGACAGTCATTTATTATCATTATTAAGTATTGTGTACTGTACATAATCGTATATGCTATATTTTTATAAAACTGGCACAGTATAATTGTTTACATCAGGATCACCACAAACACAGGAGTATGCAATGTGCTATGTTACTAGAGCACAATACATATTCATCAGTGGTCCATAAATTTAGTGCACTACCTCATTGACTGAAATGTCAGTATGTGATGCATGACTGTATATAGTTCAAAACAGAAAGGAGGGAATGTGCCAGTCCTTTCAGGAAAATCAGTTTTTTCTAGTATTGGTTCTCACTTGGAGTACTAAGCAGTATAATGTACTGATCTCAGCATCATTTCTCAGCAAATATACTGACAGTACTTGCCAATGCTTCTTGTAACATTGTCCAAAAAGAGTGATTCTGTGATTTTGCAATGGGCTAATCATGTGGTCCAACAGTAGATGCCAATTAGATGAATTTTGTGTCCTTAGTCAATCAGCCTGAAGGATCACTGTGAGATAAGCACAGGAGTGAGCATAAAGGCATGACTCCCAGGTCTGGCTTACCAGCACTGAATTTGAAAATGTGCTTGGAGATGACCATAATAGCTTAGCATAATTTGAAGATGATAAATAAAATATGTGTTTAAAGTTTTGCAATGATATTGTGTAGACATAACTTCAGAAATGATGAGGTACCTACCCAAATGGGTGGCCTCCTGCCTGTATCCAGTTCAAGCTATGAGTAGAAACACTCTGTTCATAGAGGAAGACAGTGATACTCCCAGAGATGGGAAGTGATTATCACTCCAACTTTATCGGCTTCAAGAATGTACCCTTTGATAAAGCGTCGGTGATCAAGAAAGTCACTCCAAATGGTAAGAGAAACTATTAGAAACCTCCCTGCTATGTATCTTGACCATGTTATTTTCTTCTGAGTCCCAGAATAAATCCTGTCTTATTACCCAAACTGTGTCAATACCTGGCCTTTCTGTCAACTATTTTCTACCAGGACATTTGTCAAGAGAGTGATTGTATAATTATTTTAACACTCAGGCTTGGATGGAAGATTGAGTACATAGTGTTTGGGATTATATTTCCATTGATAAAGGCCCAGAGTATTGGCATTCAAGATTGTTGAGGAAAGATTTTATTTGGAAACCAGACGAAAATGTGGCAGAGTTTAATGTGTTGTGAAAATAGAGGAGATACTAGTGTTCTTGCGTAGCCAAGTTGGTTGGAGTCCTTTTTTAAACTTTGGATTATGACATTTTTTTAACATATGAAAAAGTAGACAGTAGAGGATAACAAGCCTCAATTTCAACAATGATCAACATTTGGCCAATTTTATTCCCTATCACCATATCCAAAACATAATAGCATTATATATGTAATTATGTAGAATCAAAGTATAAATCAAATGATAAATATATTTCTAAATGTTATTTTCTATTCATGATATTACTTCAGGAATTTTCACAAGTCATTCCTAAATGCATACAGGTATGTTTATTTTGTGTGTTATTAAGAATTAAATTTCTCCAGGACAGGGTTTTATTAGTGCCTTCCTCTCTGCAACTACCCCTCAAGATCCAAGGTGCCTGAAAGGGACCTCATAAATGATAAATGCTACCCATTGCAAGACACGCGTTGCTATTCTGATCACCATAAATATTACTGAAAGAAACACATGTGTATTATAGAAAAGAGAAATATAATGTTGCTTTTTAATGGAAGTTATTCATTAAAAATGAATAAAGTTTATGGGCCTAAAATTATTATATATTTAGTATAAAATCCAATCATCACAAACTTTGTCTCTTAACATTAGCACCTCTATTCCATCTCTTTCCCTTGCAGATAAAACCAAACATGAGCCTCAAACATATGAAGTCACTTGTTTTCTTTGTCTTCATCTTTTCACCACTGTTGAAATGTTCTTTCTGATATGTTTAGCTTTTGAAACTTGATGAGAGTGAATGGAAATTCATTCAAATCTGGCTTTAGAAATGTTAGCTTCATGAGTGGTTCTTGGGGATTTTTTTTTCATTTCTTTGTTTGTTTTTTGTTTTTAACCTTACTTTTCTGGAAACTTTCCACTCCCTAGGCATGAAAGCACTCTTGCACTCACTCATGGGCTCTCTTACTGTCTCTTAAAGATCCAAGGAAAAAAATCATGCTTGCTGAGAACAATTAAAATGATTCCAGCCAAGGAAAATCTATGTAACAGAAAAGGTATTTATTCTCCACAACTCACTGTCAGGTCAGAACTAAAAATATTATCTACCAAACCAGATGATGTACCTTTTCACTGCCAAAGAAGCTGGAGGCACATCAAAAACCAGTGATGGCAACAACATTGAACTTCACATGGGGAAGGTGTTCAGGAATGTTTTGGGTTCCAGTAAATTCTGAGGTACAGAAAATATATATAAACTTAGGAAATGGTTTTCTCAGTTGAGCCAGGGCCCCAAACCAAATTCTATTAGGCTGCTTAAGAGTTTTGTCACAACACCAGGAGTTGCTATTGTCTGGTTCTGTCATTGATCCTGGTAGAGGAGTGAGGCTTGTGTGAGCTCATTGAGTTCCTTGACTTTTGTAGACCGCAGTTAAGTCATCTCTGAGATCCTTTCTAATGTTTTCTTTCTATGATTCAACTTCAGCCTCTCCCACAGAGATTCCTTAGATGCTATTTGGTGTACATGAGAAGTTTCAGTGTACCCCGGGGCTTTTATGCCAGAGAACTTCTGAGACCCTGTTTCAAACTGTCGCTGACCTTTGTTTATACAAATGGTGACGTCTGAGGACACTTTGGTAATAAGACATGGTTAAATAAAATATAGTATCAACTTGTTAGGCCTGGAGTTCTCTCTAAGAATACGTTCTTTCTTCTAAGAGGTTTGTAAATTAAAGTTAGCTCTAACATGAAATAGAGAAGAGCATCTCCTTTCCCTGAGTGAGTCCAGCCATGTCTGGCAGTCTCAGAACTGGTGTGGCCTCTTAGAAACCCACTGGACAAGTGGGAAGGGGAAATAAGATCTAGGATATCTTTAGGCTACGCCTCACAAACACTCCTAGGCCTGTCCTACTTGCCTCTGAAGGTTCATAAGAGAATCAAGGTGTTTCCATAGACTGCTCACTGTTTTTTCAATTGGTTACTGAAATTTTAGGGCTTCCTAAGCTTTCTTGCTTCTGAGTTACCTGGCCTATTATTCAAAATATTATTTAAAGGCCGGGCGCGGTGGCTCATGCCTGTAATCCTAGCACTCTGGGAGGCCGAGGCGGGCGGATTCCTCAAGGTCAGGAGTTCGAAACCAGCCTGAGCAAGAGCAAGACCCCGTCTCTACTATAAATAGAAAGAAATTAATTGGCCAACTAATATATATAGAAAAAATTAGCCGGGCAAGGTGGCGCATGCCTGTAGTCCCAGCTACTTGGGAGGCTGAGGCAGCAGGATTGCTTGGGCCCAGGAGTTTGAGGTTGCTGTGAGCTAGGCCGATGCCACGGCACTCACTCTAGCCTGGGCAACAGAGTGAGACTCTGTCTTAAAAAATATATATATTATTTAAGACCATTCAATTGAAGCCATCACCTGACTTATTTTTAAATGAGAGATAGTTTCTCACTATCCATGGGAGACTGGTTCCAGGACTTCCCATGAATACCAGTATCCAAGGATGTTCAAGACCCTTATATTGATCACTTAATAACAATTTGATGGTGAGTACATGTGGTGCCTGTTTTTCCATTCTTGGGATACTTCACTTAGTAGAATGTAAGTGTACATATAGTAATAACATTCATCGGGTGCTGGGCAGATGGGAGGATGAGGGAGGGGATGGGTAGGTACACACCTAATTGGTGTGGCACACACCATCTGGGGGATGGACACGCTTGAAGCTCTGACTAGGGTGGGGCAAGGGCAATAGAGGTAACCTAAATATTTTTACTCCTGTAATATGCTGAAATAAAAACAAAAATTTTTTTAAGACCCTTGTATTAAATGGTGTAGTAGTTGCATATAACCTGTGCCCATCCTCCCACATACTTTAAATCATCTCTAGGTACTTACAAACCTAACATAATGTGAATGTGTTGTAAATAGTTGCTATGTACTATATCATTTTCTAATTTGCATTTTTGTCGTATTATTTTTTCTGGTGCTTTTTCCAAATATTTTTGATCCATGGTTGGTTGAATCCATGGATGTAGAACCCATGGATTCAGAGGGCCAACTGTATTTACAAGATTGTCTTTGATTTATAAGAAGAAAAACCAACATGTATATAAGTTAAGGAAATTACTAAATATAGCTAAACACCACCACCAGATCCAGAATCATGTGGTATTTGAAATGCATCCCCTGCGCAGCCAGGCTTCATTGCCTCTCTGCAAATGGACTGGAAAATGAAACCATTTCCAGAAAGCATACCTCCCTTTGTGTGAATTCCAACTTTCTGAGTTGAGCATTCCACTATGTAGACTAATATGAGTCAGATTTTTTAAAGCATACCAAATATCTCTTGAATCCCCTGGAACCTCTCAAGTTGTGGCAAAGTCTTCCTATCATGATATATTGCCAGCTCTGGTAAACCAACGTAACTCTAAGGAGAGAATTCAGGAATGTCAGCTTCAGCGTCCTCTCCACGTCTTCCAGAGGACTCTCTGCCATCTCTGAGGTCACAGCTGGTGATACTCTAGAGTAAGATGGCAAAAGTATACTCGGAAAGCCAATGCTAAATGAAAAGAACTGTAACGCCTTTGTAGTTTATTCGTTTTGTCTTTGTCCTCAGCACAAAGAAAGACCAAGTCATCCAGGATGGTGCAATTGGGTCTCTGCTTTCACTGAAGCAAAGCCCAGGGGGGTTTTCTCTCTGCTCAGTCAGTGTTCCCACTTCCTCCTCAACTACGTCTACTCTGAATAGGGGACCAGCTGACTGTGGGTGAGGAGGAACTGGAAAGGCCACTGAGGACAGAAGGCCTGTGCTGCCTCAGTGGGAGTCTTGAGATCACAGAGCAGGCAGGCCTCAGCATATAAACTGGCACATTGGACAGCACAGCCCTTCTCACTTGAGCCTCGCAGCAACTCAGGGGACAGACTTGGTGCACACCCCAATTTATTCCTGAGGAAATGTAAATCCAAAGAGATGAAGTGACTGGGCTATGATTGGACATGCTGAATGCCAAGGATGGAACATAAATCCTATTGTTTTGGCTCCAAATTCTTTATGCTTGTTCTATGCCTCACAACCACCAATTTCTAAAAGCCCATTTCCTATTGTCTAGTTGAATCACACTCTTTTATAGGGCAGGAAGGAGGCACCAATGCAAAGTTGTTTAAAGTACTCCTCCCTCCCACAATGTATTAGCAGAAAAACAATTCATTCAAGGAATACTTAACTTACCAATCAAAATCTCTGCTTTTATGATGCTTACAAAGGGGACAGATAATAAAGTACACAAGTAAAGTACATAGAATGCTAGATGGTGATGGGAGCAATGGAGAAAAATGAAGCTCGGAAGGTCGATGGGGATGTTTTTCAGGGGAAAGGGCTAAGGGTCATGCCACTATCTGCAGGAAGAACATTCTAGGCATAGAGAAGAGTAAGTGCCAAGGTACTGATGTAGAAACATGTCTAGAATATTGGTGAAGCAGCAGGGAGGCTAGTAGTGATCAGGACAGAGAGTAGTAGGAGATGATTTCAGAGAGTATCAGGGAGCCCCATTGTGTAGAGACTTCTGGCTCATGTAAAGACTTTGGCTTCAATTCTAGGGGAGATGGAAAGTACTTGGACATTTTCTACAGAAGAATGACATGATTTGACTTGATATACTTTATTTAGAACAGTTATGTTTAGAATAGACTGAAAAGCAGAGAAAGCAGAAGCAGGAAGATTAATTAGAAAGTTATGGCAATGATCTAGTAGGAAGATAATGATGGTTTGGGCCAGGTGGTAGGATTGAAGGTAGGAGCTAGATTCTGGATATTTTGATAGAGCAAACAAAATATGCTGAAAAATAGGATATGGGGTGAATCACCACATGGGTGGGGAGGAAAGAGAGTTCACTGAGCAGGAAACCTGGAATTCTGAGTTGGAGTTCCAACTCCAACACACATTTACAGTGCTACCTGAAGAAAGTTACTGGAAGCTTGAAGGCTTTCCAGGTTTTCCATTTTTCACAGCTACAAAAATGGGATTAAATACCTTTCTGACCTCACATGGTTCAAATGCTTATGATGTCTGCGAATGTTGGTTTGTTTGGATTAAATCACAACTCTATGTGAACTTGTGCAAGTGAATTAGCCTGAGAAACTGAGGGGGTGGGATTGAGATCAAATTTGGAATACTTTGAGAACAAATACAAACATAAAAACATTATAGTTGTGAGTAAATAATTCAAGGAGCTTTATTTCAATATACCTTTTCTTGATAAGCTAGGAATAACTAGATAAAAAAGGTGGTTTACAAAAACTATTTTAATCAAAGCTTATGATTCCTAGTAGTAATATGGATTTTGTATTCTTTGAACCTAGATTCGTGAATTATCTAGTTAGTGATTGATGAATATCTACCAAAAACAAAACAAAACAACAAAAAAACCCCACCTCATCTTTAGTTTCAATTTAAGTTAAACACAAAGGGCTTCTTTTGTTTTCCTGTCTCTGAACAGTTTTACCATCACCATGGAATTTTTCTAAATTTTTACTTAAAAGAAACATGGGATTGAAGTGCCTGAAAAGTTTACAACTTTCCCAATTTTGGTAAATTATGCAAATCCTAAGCTACCTTTTTTTAATTCACAAATACAAAAAAAACACCCATAACTGAAAGTTCAAGATAAGTTCATCAGCCCCTTCCAGGGTGGAGAAGGCAGAAGTCATGAGGAGAAAGCCAGGTGGTGGTGTCCCACACTGATCCTCCTTCTCAGACAGGGGACATGCTCTGGACCACACCTTCCTTCTCTTCTCTTTATTTCTCAGTAAGCCTCCCAAGTCTTCCCCATCAAACATACCTATCCTAATCCAAGCCTTTCAATGTCCTAAAACATAGCTGGCAAGCCATTTAATAAGACAATTAAATTGAATTATTAGTGATGGATGAGGATTAGTTCTCTGTACTTCAAGGAGGAGCTCCCAGAAAGATAGTGGCTTAAAGTCCTGATTATATGGTAAAATGCTGAGGTACTGTGCAGACAGCTGTTTAGTAAGGAGTTTCCTTGAGAAAGACTCATGAAATCTTCTCATAAGGTGGTCTCCTTCTTTGCCTATACTTTAAGTTGTCAGCTTTTAATATTGTCCTTGAGACCATTTCAGTGGGTCCACATTATCAAAAAAGTTATTGTCATAATAACACCCAATACATTAGTTGCTTTTTTTCACTTTCATTCTCTCACAATTGTGCTGTGGAGTTTTCTGGAAGCTATATGATACAGGATGCTGGCATCACTCTAACAGCTAATAGGTTGTATGCTTGTATATTTTTTTGTTTTTAATATTTCTAAATTTTAATTTTAAATATGGTAAATACCAACAGACATAATTCATGTTACAGAAAACCTCTTCAGTACCCTTAATAATGTTTTTAAATGGGTAAAGGGATCCTGAGACCAAGATGTTTGACCCACTGCATTAAGTTATCCTGCCTGATCAAGCACGATTCAGCTGTGGTACGAGAAATACAGAAAAATACAGGGTGCTGATTTCTACTAAATTCAAAACTGTTGTGAGCTCATCAAAGGTTGGTATCTAAAAGCAAAACCAAAAGAACACATGTAAGGAATGCTCCAAAACTAATGGGGTCATGTCAAAAGGACGAAGGCGCCAACTTGAAGGAGCTCCTGCTGGCTAGATCAGGGATTCGTGATTTTGTGATTAGCCAGAAACATCAACTGAATCTTTTAGGGGCAGGAGAGATAGAGAGGAGAGGAGGTTTCACACACAGTAGGAAAATACAAGGATTATCATTCATTTCCACCTTTCCCAAGAGAATATCATAAACCAAATATTTAGATTTGACACTTTTAATTGTTCAGTATTTTGCTACAAATATAAGAAATAATACAGAATTAAATAACACACGAAATCTTACTAAATATATAAATATCCATTTCAACAATGAAAACAACTTACATTTGAATTCCTAGGTCACTGAATAGAGACTGACGAAGCAAAAGATACTGGAGAAGCAACTAATTTGGTCTCATGGTTATTTAAGATGCAACATTGTTCCACTAGTTGGACAATATCCTTAAAACAAAGGAACTATATGCTCACGTTTACGTCCTCTGCTATTGTGAAAAGTTAGCTCATGGAAAAAGAAACCAACAGAGACAAAGCATATAAATTGGCTGACTGCTATACAGGAAATCTCCTAAATGAATGTTTTCATAATATATTTTCATTATACTAGGCTGAATTCAGAATGACCTAAAATAGGGTTGGGTCATATTATAAGACAAAGGGACAGGGAAAACATGCTTTTATTTAAAAAAAAAAAAAAAAAAAAAAAAAAAAAAAGGGCATCTATTGCCTAAGACTAACAATATTTATCCTGCTATAAAAATAGATGTTAAATGGATAAGTTAAGGTTGCCAATGTTATTTCACGATAAATTCAGTTCTATTTTTGTTGTGGTAAACCTCATAGAAGCACATAAAGAATTAGCAGTGAAACCAAGAATTCTAACAAGGCCAGCTATTAGCAAAACAGTAAGCAGATAGTGGACTGGATACCAGATGATGGGAAAACAGACTCATGGACCTAAGAACAAGGGAAGAAGAGATGTAACACTGACAGAAAGGCAAAAGGTAGTCTCTGAAAAGTTCTTTGGACCTTTCCGTAGTCTCTCTTTTTTTCACTTCTTCCCCCTTTGTTTATTCCTTTTTTTTTTTTTTCCTGGAATTGCATCAGTTTTTACAGCAGAAGGGCAAATTATCTGGTCCAACTCCTTTATACTTCAGATGAGGACGTGGAAGCTCATTGAGGTAAAGTGACTAACCCAGGGTCCCCACCAGTAGGAGCCCAAGTCAGCCTGTCAGCTTAGTGCTCCCGAATCTAAGTCCAGTGCCTTTTCAACAGCACAACACTGCATTGCTTTACAAAACCAAGTCCTACAACAGACCTGTGAGGTAAGATGACTTCCTCCTGGAGCTCAAACACAGAGTAGCTTAGATGGCAGTGGAAAGTCGTGGGATCCTTAAGCCTTTCGCTCCCACCTCTCTTGCTCTTTCAGGTCCTTTAGTGAATGGCCCTTTTTCTTCTTGTTTTCTTTTGCGTCAGATTCAAGTAGACCAGGAAATAACTTTCAGGGTTCTCTGTGACTCATCTAGGCTTTTGGATAAAAGAAAACCAAGATATTAACTTCAGATATTATAATTCCTTCCCTATATATTTCAAGAAGATAAATAACAGAAGGATTAAGAGACACAGAATTCTCCTAGCGTATATTTCATTGGCAAATATAAGGAAGTAGACATTCCTGAACTAATATATTAAGGGGACCAGGACTCTCTTCAAAAGGACATAGGTAATTCCAGGAAATGATGATTTGGAGAATCACTGGAGACTAGATGTCCAGAACTCACTGGACATCAGGTGAAAATAATCACAAAGTAGACAGAGGTTTTGCAAGGGCTGTTGGGTTTCGAGCACACAACCTGGAGGCAAGGGGACAGGCTTTTGGATAAAAGAAAGCCTATCTTTCTGGCCCTTTCTGGGCCTCTCTGCAAAGCACATAGACAGTGAAGTAAAACACCTGGAATTTTACTTTGACACCACTCTCACTCTCTGTGTAATCTTAGCTAATTCTTTACCAGAATCTGCAAAGTTCTGCACATTTTAGATGCTGCCAAAATTTCCAACACCATATATCAATGATCCATGGAAAGATCATCTTTCTCCTAATGTAGCTCAATACTTTTAAATTTAAATAATAAACACGAATTACTAGAAAAATGCAGTGAAATAATAGGCACATATAATTGTATATTTTTAAATTATTTTATTCAAAAGATATACGATTACCGGCCTATTATACACTTATTCTCAATTATATACTTAATTTACTTCAGACTAATAGGGAACAGTTCTTGGAAGGAAAAGTATCCTCAGACTATTCTTTGAGTATCACTCCTCTAAAATACTAAGACTTTTCTGCATTAGAGCTTTCATATTTTTAATCCTTTTGCTAGAAGCCACTCCTCCCTTCTCTCTTTCATGGTTGACTTATTTTCTCCTGTCAGGTCTCTGATTAAACATTACCACCTCAGTGAAACCTTCCCTAACAAATTCCAAATAAGTAGTCTCCTCTTGAACTTATTCTCTTTTATTGCATGCTGTATATTATTATTTCCTTACGGGTACATTCTCATGTCTTAATAGTATATCCTTATTTATTGATTCATTTGTTTCTCTGCCCCACTAGCCTGTAATCTCCATCAGAGTAACAAGGTCCTGTTTTGTTCACTATAATATAACCAGTGCTAATTACAATGCCAAGCATTTGAAAAATTATTAATAAATATTTATAAAAGGAATGAATGAATGAGCTTATTTCTATGACCCTTGGTTTGATCACTTGTAAGATAGAAATACTATCTTTCTCATAGATAATTGTGAGAATTAAATGTAATAACTTCTAGAAAGTCAAGTCCTTTCATCCCATGAACATCCATTTAAACATTTAAGAATGCTCTCCATGTCCTACTTTCATTCCCAATCACATTTCTACTTCCAAAGTTTTCTATTTTACAACCTAAGTTTTCTCTTTTAAAATCTAAGTATTCTTTTCCCTGAGTGGTAAGACTATTCATTTTGAATTATTAATTAGCAATAACAGAATTTATAATTTTTAAATTACCTAATTACTAACCTGAATCCAGAATAATAATCCAAAGGACAGCATAGTTTTCTTTAGAGATTGTAGAATAAGTTGTTTTTTGCTTTTTAAAAATCTCTTAAGCTGATTTTGAACGACTTATTCGGCATCTAGTCCAAAAAGGTTTTTCCTTTCTCTAAAATAAAGTTCCTGTATCAAATATATCTCTATCTTCTCCCCATCCCAAAGGCCATGCTTTACTCACATATTTGCTGAAACAGAACCTTTTGGAATTCCTCTTAACTCTAGAATGCCTAAGGACCACCTGTGTACTGGTTAATTTGCAAATACCCAGGACATACCTAGAGATTCTGATTCTTTGTCTTTTCCTATGGTCTGGAAATATTCTTTTTTGGGGGGGGGTTTCATCTATGAACCAAGGTTATGAGGGAACAAAACCTATGTGGTATATTTAAGACAAATAGAATAGAGGGTGAAGAAACTGTTTAGTGGAGAGAAGTGAGAACAGCCAAGTCATAGTAATGATGGGAGAAACCAGACGGAGCATCCATGAATCAGTGCTACTGGGCAACCCTGGGCAGCTTTGGATCTACTAACTTCATGTAGCTGCTCTTCCTGGCATCTAGCAGCTTAGTTTCCTGGAAACCCATTCAAGCACATCCTTACTGGCACTGTCCTCACTCTACCGTGACTTGCGCACTAACTTTAGTGAGTAATTGCTCCCACACTCCCACCCCAAGGAAAAAAAAAAGACTAACCAAAACAGTTTCTCTTTTGGAAATAAATAAGATTACAATATCAAGAAGTCATTTTGGCCATCACAAGTTCATTTCAATACACGTAGGCTTTTGGTACATATATTTTCTGATTCTTTGCCCACACTGAGCTTATTTTCACTCCAAACTTCTCCCAAGATTTCTACTTAAATGACTTATACAGCAGGTTTTGTTCAATGTCATTTTATTACAAGGTTGGTGAGCAAAAGAAATTGATTCCCATCCAAGGCCATTGTCTGTGTGGAGTTTGCACATTCCATGTCTATGTGGGTGAGTCTTCTCCGAGTACTCCAGTTTCCTCCCATCCCAAAGATGTGCTATGTGTTAGGTGAATCGGCATGTCTAAATTGTCCCAGTCTGAGTGAGTGTTGGTGTGTGTGTGAGTGCACCCTGCAATGGGATAGCTCCTGTCTAGGGCTGGTTCCTACCTTGTGCCTGAGCTGCCTGCCAGGATACAGGCTCCAGCCACCCAAGTCCCTGAACTGGAGTCATTGGGTAAATAATTATTTATTTATGAAATATTTAATAATAAATAATAGTATTTATTATATTTATTTAATAATAAATAATAAATAGTGTTTTATTAATCTTTCTTAAATGTATGTACAGCTCATAGTTATTTTGATGTTTAATATTACAAGTGTTTTGGTCTTTATTTAGAAGTTCGGTGATGTTTTTGTGACTAGAAATATGCATGGGAACTTAACTCTTGTTGATATCAATTAGTCTATGGTGAAATTGGTTTCCTTGTAAGTCATTTAACTTAAAATTGCAGTTTTCAAGAACCTATTGACAATGTTAAGTGAGGATTTATTCTATGTGTTCTTATCCCTTCCAAATACTCCTGCCCATGTGTCCAAACAAATTCAGATAACTTCTGAAATCTTCTTCCTCAAAACTTCCCTAACTTACACAATCCCCATGTCTGTCCCTTCATTTACCTCTTTAAACTTCCCCCTCCTTCAACATTTGTACAGTTCATAAAAATATACATTACTAGACCCCGAAAGAACCTTAGATGTGGTAAGAACAGGAATTAACATTTATTGGAAACTTATTATGTTGCATTGGTGTGCTGGAGCCTTAAAAAATGGTTAAATTGTAGATAGCTTGAAATTGAGGATGGTAAGAATATTTACATCACAGCAGTTGGCAAAAGCTACTAATAAGCACTCCACTCCCTCTCCCCCATGCCAGTTCCTAGCATATCATTGGTTTTAGGCACTTTTCTAACCACTTACATGTATTCTCTTTTAAATTTTCACAACATTCCTATGAAATAGTTACAATTATTACCCCCATCTTACCAAATGAGGAAAGCAAGGCAAAGGGAGGTTAAATGGCTTGGCCAAAGGTAATCAGCTAATTTTTAGAGGTAAAACTTGACCATAATCACTGAATAATTGCCCACAGTTGCAAATAAAAATGATTGGAAAACTACCAATCTCATATGTTGTTTACAATAATCCAAGGTTAATGGTTAAAAACTTTTAACTCTTGAAGGCAGAGATATAGAAATAAAACATCATATTCAGTTTTTCAATTATTTCATGCAACGTTGGTAAAGATTAAAGGAATTTCAGTTAGACAGGAGTAATAAATTCAAAATATCTATCACACAACTTGGTGACTATAGTTAATAACAATGTATTGTACACTTGAAATTTACTGACAGTAGATTTTAAGTGTTCTCACTACACCAAAAAAATAAGTATGGGAGAGAATGCACATGTTAATTAGCTTGATTTAGACATTCTACAATGTATACATATATCTAAACATTATGTACACCATAAAAACATACAAGTTTTGTCAATTTAGAAAAATAAATAATAAAAATAATAAACAAAAACTAACAAGTGAATTTTAAAAATATTAAAAGAAAATAGTGTATACAAGTCCCAAAGGTATTTAATAAAAAATCTTTAAAGGACTTTCAAAATATAAGGCTAACACTTTTTCTTCATTGTATAAATGTGGGAGAAGTTTGGAGACTTTATAAACCAGTGACTGCAGACTCTTAGAACTAGGAGAACTGGCCACTGATCATGAAATTCTATCTAGTTTGTCTACTGAGAAAAGCAAGAGACTCTTATGATAGTCTCCCATTCATAGATGCTTCCATAACTGTCTCTCATGAAATGTAGGATTTAACACTGAAGTTGTGATTTTTGCCAATTTTGATATGCATGTTTGTATTACAAAATCTCATTTGTTCTCTACTTACTAGAGTAGATTATGTTTTTTTTACATATGATTGTTTTAAGAGACTAAATTAATTCATGAAAATTGTACTGAACACACGGAGACTTTGATTTCTTTATTTTCTGATATTTTTAACTATTTTTCTACCTGATATATTTTTTCAAATATATATTTTTTATCTATTTAAAAAAACTGTTAGTGGATGAATCGCTCTACTGCAAATGGGCTGTTGGAATCAATTTGGGTATATAAATAAGGATTTCAATGAATTCTGAGAATGATATGGAAAATATCGGGGCTTCTAAAATCTATAATTGCCTTATAACATGATTCTGAAAGTAATAGAAAGAAATTTCCATTTTAATGAGTTTATGCCTACTATCACCATACACAGTGCTACTATAATTTTCCCACTTGGATCTTCCACAGAGAATGTAGTAAACTTGCTTATAACTAAGAGATTAAAGGAAGTCAGAATTACTTCCCTCTGTGAGGGTGTGGGAGTAGAAAGAAGCAAGAAATACATAAGAACTGAGATTCCATTTTTAAAAACCTTAGTTTTCGCAATATTACTGTTAGTGATAATTAGAAAACTAGAGAAAGCAAAAGTAATGTTTTTGCATTATAGACTTGAAAGACAACATATAACCTTGAAAAATGAAGTCTTGCCTGGTTGTACTGTGGTCAGAGGCTCTGACCAGATTCTGATATTCTATGATATAAAGTTACCACAAACAGAGCTAAGGTTATGGAATTACATATACTGAATGCTGCACTGGGAGGTTCTTAACAGTTGCATCTCTATCCAGCTCACTCCTACACTCCCTTAGCATTTGTGGTAATAAGAATAATAATGGTTCCCCAAAGGTGTCCACATCCTAATTCTAGGAACCTGTGAATATGTTATTTTACAGGGCAAAAGGGATCTTGTTGATGTGATTAAATTAAGGCTCCTGAGATGGAGCGTTTATCCTGGATTATACAGGGTGGGCCCAATGTAAACACAGCATCCTTATAAGGGAAAGGGGAGGCAAGAGTGTAAGAGTTGGAGTGATCCACTGTGAGAAAGACTCAACCCACCATGGCTGCCATTGAGGATGGAAAAAGGCAAAGAAGTAAAAAATGTGGGCAGTCCATAGAAAATGAAAACAGAAAAAAAAAAAAAAAAAAAAAAGGGATTCTCTTTTAGAGTCTCCAGAAAAGAAGTAGCCTTGCAGATACCATGATTTTAAACCCAGTGAAATCCATGTTGGACTTTTGACCTCCAGAACTGTAGGATAACAAATTTATGTTGTTTCAAGCCACTAAATTTGTGATAATTTGGTAAAGAAGCAATAGAGAATTAATACAGCATTTATGATATTTCACTCTCAGTTAAGCCATGGTGAGTACTTTCATTCAGCGATCCAATCTTTTCCAGTTTAATGACCATAAAGTTGGCTTCTCTTGGTAGTGAAGGCTAAAATCTTGCATCTGTTCAGAGCCAAGCTTAGTATGAGCATGACTATACTGCTTAAGAGCATGACAATTCCAAACAAAACAGCTGGTAATAGACACTAGGTAAAGGATATACACAAACTATAATGCAAAAGGAACAAACATGTCAGAGGATTGTTTGGCTGGAGGATTTTCTCATCCTTCTTGTTTTTCACCAGTTGGTCTAACAGATGACATGAATGCTGATAGCTAGTCTCCTTAAAACAGACCATGGCCAAAAAGCCAAGGGAATGGGTGTGCCATGTAAAGGCTGAACAAGCAGGAGGCTAAGATGTCTTGACTCCTAGAGGTGTTTGTTCCCCACTCATATACTGAAAGTCAAAATTTGGGTCACCTAAGCCCCCGGGGGTTTCTTTAGATGTTAGAGGGCGGAATAGAAAAAACAAAACAAAACAAAAAAATAGCTCCAGGCAAGAGTATCCAGGCTTTAAGTCTCTGTTAGGTAAGGACTTGGTGATAAGATTATATCCTGCCATTTTGGCATGAAGGGTGTCATTTGTACCCAGGTACAATTTATTAAATATTTACAGAAAAATAGGTTTGGAATGCAAGATCTGTCCCAGCAATGATGACCTAAGAATATCAATAAAAGTTCCCTGTTGCTTTTCTCTTATAAAGCATCACACTTCTTCCTAGAACTATGAGGATATTGGGGTGGGAATAGGTATTACCGTTCATCCAGCCTTTGTCTGGGAAGCATAAGTATAATTTTTTAGCAAAGAAAAGATTCTTATTTTGGAGGGAACAAATATTATTTGATTGTTCTTTCAATTAATGACCAATTTCACCATCACAAATTGTTTACTGAATATCTTTGTTGTTTGACATAGTACTAAGGTTAAAATAGGAGAAAGTGACATGCTCTCACCCAGGAAATATCATTTTACAAACATTGCCATTGTTACATTGCCAAGAGCCCATTCATAGGTTAGGTTATTGTGAAGTGAGGGAAATCAAGCTAAATATACACATCATGTGGGTAAAAAATACACTTCTCCATGAAATAGCTAGTACTCAAAGAAAAAGTGAAGTATGGAATATGAATTTCACACAATTGTCCAAATTTTCTATTGTTTTTCAACTCAAACTGATTCAATAAAACAAAATTAAAAAAAAAAAAAACAAAAAGAAAAAACAAAAAGGAAAACAGCCATTCTAAAGAAAGATGTCTAAAAACTAGGTGATTTTCTCTGATGATCTTCCCCCAAAGTGAAGTTATTTTTATTGCTTCTGAGAAGCATGTAATCATTGGTGAGTTGACGAATGAGAAATAAAAGATTATTCTCAACCCCAAATTTAACTGCATTGTCATATATGTAAAAGGGAGAAATTTATGACATCACTGGCTTTTAACAGAAAGAAGTATTATGAGATGTTGGAAAATTTTCCTAGGGAATTTTAATTCTTTCTCACTTTCTATTTTAGTAATGAAGCACTGGATTCATGAAAGAGAAAGAATATTCTTTGTGAGTTTATTGGTCTTCTTGTGGTAGTCTCCTGGGAAGTAACTGTGATGATCCCATCAGGAATCATGCAGAGAAATGGCCTGTGCAGCTTCACAGTTGAAAAAGACCCACATTATACTCTCTGGCATTACATGGAATCACAAGAAAAGTAAAAGGAGTCTAAAGATAACATCAGTCATTAGCGACTATCCCTCTGTGCAGAAACTATACAGTTGCTTGCACTTTTATAGGCAACGAATAATGATTAGGATCTAAAGTAAACTGTTTTTCTTTTTGGTCATTTATCCAATGAAGAGTTGACCTTACTTAACAGACTTACCATATTTTTCCTGCTGGATACCGGACAGCACTATGGAAATGATTCCTTGTTCACATTCAATAAATTCAAGAATGAATTCATCTCTCTCCTCTTCTTTACCTCTCTCTCTACAAGCTCTGAACATGCGCACGCACACACACACACACACACGCAGTTCTACCCCCTCACTTCCCCATTTCTGTTCACATCATCATTTTCAGGTCACCAGGTTCAACACCCTTGTGTCATTTTGCCTGGTCATGTTTCCCTACCCATCCAAAAGTTTTATGTTTTCGGAAGATGATGGAAAGAAAATGAGAAAAAAAAAGTAAAGGTAAGGGAAAATGGAAGGCAAATGTATAGAGCTATTCCCCTTCATCACAAATTTACCAGGAGAATGTATTACTTGTAGAAACAGAAGGTGCCACTATCATCTATAATTTTCTTTTCTTTCTGCTGACTTTTTCTATAATTTAAGGTTTGGTCTTAATGAACTAGTATTTCCTTAGCCCTGAGCATTTAAAATGCCAGTATAATTGACACTTGGTTTTACTAGCTGTAAGTATATAGAACCAAAGTATCTGAAATTAAAATTTTTGAAACCAGTCAAAAATCCAGTCATTCAAAATATGCTATTAAACATTCAGAGAGATAACTGAATTGGCCTTAGGTCATGAAGACATCATCAGTAAATGGCAATCCTAGTGCTAACAGGATTCAACACAAATTCAGGTGTTTATTTCATAATGAGGAAAAACTTGGGCACAGAGATAAGATGAATCTCTTGCTTCAAGAATCAAATGTGGTACTGTGCAACTAAATTTCCCTGGAAATACAAGACTTGCTTAATGAGCAAATGGCAAATATTTTGCAAATGTCCCTTTCTGGTGGAATTTACCTTGGGCATGAATAGATTGTATTATATAAGACTCTCGTCCAAGAGGGACTTTTTAAAATGAATTTAAATATATTTTTCTGCTTGCACTTTCCAAAAGAGTAGGGCAGTAACACTAAGCACAGATTAAAATGAGTGCAACTGATAACAATAGCTGTTTTCAAGTCTGGGCTCCAGGGCATCAATATTGATTGGAAGGACATTAGGGCAGAGATCAGGAAACCGGGGCTCTAGTTCAAGCCTGCTCTTAAGAAGCTGTGTGACCTTAAGGACAGAAGTAGACTTCCCTTTGTGGAATAGATTCAGTTTTCTATTAGTAACTGGAAAATTGAAATGTTTAGATAAAGTAGAATCAAACAGACTTCCGTCTTTGACATCCTGTCTAAGTGCTTGTAAGTTCTATGGGTTTATGTTTATGTGCAGATTGTTTATGTTAAGATTGTCTGATCTGTAATCTCCTCTCCCAGACAGAACAATTACCTTTACCTACTTTTGCAAAAAGGCCACTGACACCGAAGATTTGTTGTTTTATAAATCCACAAGAATTAATATGGTGTTTAGATGAGGCTTATGCAAAATAAAGTGGTCCAAAAACTTAAAATATGAAAGAGATAGTCTATACATAAAATGAAAGAAAAAAAGGTGGTATTTGAGTGATATTTTTAATCAAAATTCAAAATGACAATCAAAGCCAACATTTTTTCTTTCCTGGCACCTATCCTTGAGCTATCTGAGATGGAGAAAACTCCCATGTTACCCTGTACCCTAGGAAATTCCCATTATACATAAAGTAAACTGCAGCTTTGTGTTGCTTTAGCAAATTGTGCACTGTCTTCAGAAACTCAAGAAATTTAATTCTCTATGTATACCTCACTCTTATTTTATAGTCTTTATTGTTTTATTGTGCCTCACAATATCTTAGACTTGCATTTATGAGGTACTGAATTTACAATTGGAGAAAGAGAATTGAAAAAACATCACTATGAAAAATCTACTCATCCTTCCTTCATTCAATAAAATCACATTTATTGAGCACCTGGTATATAGAGATGCTGTGGGGGATAAAGAAATTCTTTAATATAATAAAGAAATTACCTTAACAATAATAAAGAAATAAAGAAATTTACAGTCTAGAAGGGTAGAATGACATGACACAGTTATTGTATGAATGGATCACCTGCATGTTGCCTAGAGTGCTTGAGACTCCCGTATAACATAAAAAAATGCTACTTAATGCATGATCATAATTGGACAATTTCACAGCCTCTTAAATGGGCAGATGGCCTTTGGAGGGGTATAAAAAGAAAAGAGATTTTCTTTTTCATTAATGGACGGAGAGGACCCTGTATGGCTGCCAGACTTCTTTCTTTGGTTCTGCCATCAAATTATTCCATTGTGATTAAACATTTTCCTCATTTCTTTTCATTAACCCTTATTCTTAACATAAAATAATTTGCTTCTAAGCCATCTTAGTAAATGGAAAAGCGATAATGTCCAATTGCAAGAAAATGACCCTGAAGCATTTTAAAACATCATCAATATTTATGTATTTTGGAAACAACAAACAAAACATACTGCTGTCATTCCCTTATTTATATCTTCAAACAACCCAAAAATTGTTATTTAAAAATTATTTAACCTTTATCAAAAAGTCCCAAAACAGTAAATGTTGTTGTGGATTTGGAGAGATAGGAACACTCATACACTGCTGGTGGGACTGCAAACTAATGCAACCTCTGTGGAAAGTAATAAGGAGATACCTCAAAGAGATATAAGTAGAACTACCATTTGATCCAGCAATCCTATTACTGGGCATGTACCCAAAAGAACAAAAGACATTCTATAAAAAAGAAATCTTCACTCAAATGTTTATAGCAGCACAATTCACAAATGCAAAGATGTGGAAACAACACAAATGCCCATCAATACATGAGTGGATTAATAAAATGTGGCATATGTATACATGGAGTTCTACTCAGCCACAAAAAGCAATAGTGATCTAGCACCTCTCGTATTATCCTGGATAGAGCTGGAACCCATTCTACTAAGAGAAGTGTCACAAGAATGGCAAAAACAAGCACCACATGTACTCACCAGCAAACTGGTATTAAGTGACCAACACTTAAGTGCACATATAGTAATAACATTCATTGGGTGTCAGGCAGATGGGAGGGGGGCGGGGGGAATGGGTATATACACACATAATGAGTGTGATGTGCACCATCTGGGGGATGGACACACTTGGAGCTCTGACTCGGGTGGGGCAGGGGCAATATACATAACCTAAACATTTGTATCCCTATAATATGCTGAAATAAAAAAAAATTTTAAATCATGAAACTTGTGTCATTCTTTGTACTCTCTGTGATAACTCACCTCGGTCCTGATTCCGGTGACGTTTCCAGTATAATAAGATTGAGATTAAGACCAGAAGAATTACCAGGGAAACAATGCTTAGCAATAGCGGAATTGAAAACCAGTAGCCTATGGGTATTGAAGAAAGAAAAAGGAAAATGAAGTCACATGAGGATGTTGTTGAGGCAAAAAGTGATAAAGCTCTATTTATGATGAGTCTTTACTAGAGTTGAGCTCTCAGTTAAAATTATCCTTAAATTCATACATAAGGAAGTCTATATTCATGACTTCACATTATTTTAATAACATTTAGATATTAGTAATATCTAGCATGCTTTATCTGGCTACTACATAATAACAGCTTCAATTGTATTATCTCATTAAATCCTTAAAACATCCCAATAGTTAGGTATTATTATTATTTAACAGATTAAAAAAAAATTGAGGCTCAGAAAAGTTAAGTAAGATCATGGGAAAGCCAAGGCTTGATCAAAAGTCTGTTTGCCTCGAAAGCACAAAATTCTTTGCCATACTGTCCATTGTTTATTGAGGAAATTATGGAAAATACAGAGAAGTATAAAGGAGAAAAACCATTAACCTCATGATCTTAACCCCAAGAAATAACTCATCTCAATGTTTTTTATTGAATTTCATCTAATCTATGCCTTTGTTATTACATCTCTTTTCAGTAGTCAATAAATGCAACTCAGCCCAAATATCAGCTCCTTGGTGTTACTTTACAATAAAAAGGCAGGGGAAGAGCACCTTGATTTGGGAGTCTCTAGCATCTACTCCATACCTCTGTAATGGTATTTGCCACATCACAATTAACCAAGCACCTTCAGACAGGGATTTGTCTAATTTCTATAATTCCAGGGCTTGACATAATGCTTTAAGCTTGGAAGATTTTTAGTACATGTTCACAGTATGAATAAACATATACAAATGGAATACAAACAATATAAGTGATATATATCAAATTTGGCATTCTTAGGAAAGAAGACATGTTCTTTTTCAGATTTTTGTTTTTCAGGGAAATTTACCTTTTGCCCTGGATGGATCTGCAGATATCTTCACAGATTTCTGAATCCAACACTGCAAGCCTTTTTGACCAAATTTACCTAAATATCCACTTTCTGATTAGTCTGGGTTTTCAGAGACCCAAAATGCCAATAGAGGCCACTGCACCAATGAGGCATATAGGAAAGCTTTTTCAGGATTTATTGTTGGAAATGCCCCCCCCTCCCCAGCCAAAAGAGCAGTAATAGTTTTTAGGAGGCTTATCATTGAGTGCTTCATTCAGAGTTAGTGTTTCAAAACTACATAGAGAAATAAAACGGGCTGTTTTCACTAAAACTTCTTGCCTCTAAAATCACTGCTTCCTCTATTCTTTCACCCATAATTCTCACCTCTTGTATCTAGGAGGCCCAAAGACAGTAGTTTAGATAGAAACATAAGAAGAAAAGGGAACTTAGATGGAAGGCAGTTTGTTTTAAAATGATTGATGGAAACACTTGAGACTGGTCCCTTCCCTACACCGTAGATAACACAAAACTTCCATCATAGATATCACTTCTTTCAGGAAATCTCCCCAATCCCCCAACCCCCAGATTGAGCCCATGCCCCTCGTCCCCACCTTCAGTCCCTCCATGGTGCGCCACCTATTTCTTATTGAAGCATTTAACACACACATAGTTTTACAATTGCCCAGCCACTTCTCTGTGTACCCTGGGAGACTAGAAGGTCTCTGAGTGCAGGGACTGAGTCTTGTTAGTTGTTGTAATTTTCATGTTCTATCCAAAGTCTGGCACATAACAGACACTCAGTAAATGTTATTAGAATGGAAGAAATACATGAATGAATGGATCTCAGCAACATTTGGTATGTGGGCAATGTACCACATTTACCAAAATAAAACTTGCTTTCTTTGCTTCCTCCACTCTTTTTCTTTCCTTGCTTACCCCCAATCTCTCCCCACCAAGCTCCTTTGTTAAGAGGCTGAGGCTTCTTCAGGACATTTTCCACCTTCCAGGTGTGTGTACACAGATGCAATCACAGCTGTCTTTGCTCGCCTTCTCTTACCTTTGCTCACACTTTGTCTGAAGTAGGTCACAGTCCCCAGGTGCAACACCTGGCAGATCACCTCCTTTCCCACCTGTTTCTTGGGGTCTTTGACCTGAAGGATGCTGGTAACAGAAGTGGTCCCATTTGGATTGGAGAGAATCTCAGTACTGTTTTCAATCCCTGATCCACGGACCTTCCAGGAGATCATGGGGGCTGGGCGGGCAGTGGCAGAGCAAGTGATATTTAGGTGGTCTTCAGAGTATTTGTAGTGAAGGAATACCGTGGGCTGCACTGGGACAAAAAAATAGATAGGATCTGTTGTCAGTTAAGCCCCTGATCTGAATCCTGCATTCTCCTCACAGAGATGAAGGAAAGATCCTTATGAAAAGCCAGTGGGGACTAGAAAAATAAGTTGGCATATCCCACCCAAACGGAGGCCTTCCCAGTTCTTCCTGTATCTAATTCTCTCACTTGCAGGATGAAGACTGGACTAGTACAAACCTGTGATGAGAAAGACCCTCTCTGTAGTTTGTCTCTAAAAAAATTAGCTGGACAGACAGAGGATACTGAGAAGTCAGATGATACTCTTCTCTCCCAAACAATGCAAAGCCTAATTATTCTGTTCTTCTCTTCCACAGGCAATGCAACATCTCTGCCTCCTTCTGAGTATTCCTCTCAAATGGCTTGACAATAACCCTCAACCAGCTCCTCTACACAGGTAGCCTATACCTATCAGAAGCACCACGGCAGCTTCAGAACTGAGAACCCATAGGGCCTGCTGTAGACAGACAGTCATTTCTTGCTTGGAGCTGGATCAGTAGATGTGATTTATAGAGAAGACTTAGAAATCCCTTTTTGGAAGAGCTACACAGAATACCAGTTAGGAATTCATAGCTAATAACCAGAAAATTTTTAAACACATGACAGTTGAAAGGGCCTTGGAGATCACCTGATGGAGTTAATAGAAAATAACTAGTTTATGAGAAACAGACATTCTTTTCAGGCCAGCTGTAGCCTGTTTCCTTTTAAAAGTCCCCTGACAAAAAAGTTCATTTTTGTTGGAACCTCAAGTTGTGGTTCAAGGTGTGGCTGGAAAGGGTGAAGTGTGGAAGAGAGCAGGATTACTTGCCTGAAGGCTCAGGGGAGTCTAGTTTTCAGGAAAAAATTATACACAAGATTATGGGAAAAGGAAGGAGAATATGAGAAAGAAAGATGAAAGAAAAAGAAGAAGAGAAAAAAGGAACAGAAATGAGAAAAATATGACATAAGAAGGGAAAAGAGAAAAATGAGATGGGAAGAAGGAAGGAAGGATGGGAGAGAGAGAGAAAGAAAGGGAAGGGAAGGTAGGGAAAGAAAGACAGGCAGACACAGAGAGAATGAAAGAATTTATGTCAAGAAAAAAACCTGACATGAGATTCTGCAAAGAGAACAAATCATCATAGACAAAATAAATGAAAGAAACTTCTTTTGGAGTTGTCACATCCCCCTTACATTTTATCTACTAAGCCTCCTCTCCCCTCATGGGCAATAACCTTTGCATGCTTACACACTCACTTTAATATTCCTAATAATGCTGTCTAAGTTTGTCTTCTCCCTCCTTAAACCAACATCAAATGTGTTATGCTCCAAAGTTATCCACTAAATCTACTTCCTAATCTTTCATTTCAGCTATGCGTTAGTTAAGAGGAAAAGAATCTCATCAAACCAAGCCTCTTGAATTTTAAAAGAATGCTTAGCATCCAATTATATTTCTAGTTGGCACCATTTAGGTATAAAAAGCCTTTGCTGCATGTGCCCTTATTAATATTCAAAGAGCAACTGATGCAAAATGAAAAGGAGCATCATACCTGGCTCCAGATTAGCCCAATCTCACTCTGTCCTCAGTTGCAAAAACTTAAAGTTGTAAGGGACCAACCCTACTTATTTCACACTTATTGTCCAGACCAAGAAACGTCAGTGCCCAGACTGGATAGAATCCTTCTAGGGTCATATTACTGCTAATGGCAAAGCCAGGTATGAATCACATTGCTGCTTATGGAGAACTTTTTGCCTTCACCATTGTCCTCAGTTTACTCTTGCTGATAGCAAGATCCCTCAGAGAAAACAAATCTCCAGCCGAAGAACTCAATGAAGCCCCATGAACTCTCAGTAACATGAAAGGTTAAGTGTCTTCTCATGAGCATTTCTGTGACTAGGACCCTGAAAAAACTAGACACTATGATAAACATTCTCAAAAATAGTATTTCCAAACAGAAACAATATATTCTGAGACTCTCACCATAGAGGGTGAGGCAGGCTGTTCCTGAGATCTTCCCAGAACCAAAGATATTGAAGAGACACATGTAACACCCTTCATCCTCCAGGGTGGTATTCCAGAAGGTGATTGTTGAGTTTTGGAGTCCCAGCTCAGTGATGTTCATCTTGTTCTTATAGGCTGGCTGGACTACAACGCCATGGAGCTCACTGAAGGTGGCCAGGTTTTCTGGGCTTGTAGCCTTCTTTTTCTGCCATGTCACAACTAAGACATCCTGGGAAGTTTGTAGAGAGCACCTTAAGGAAGCAGGTGTGTTCAGCCTCTCTCTTTGATCCTCAGTCACCACTTCCACTATAGAATCATAAAAGAATATTGATATTTAAAATTTTTAATACATACACATACATACACATTTTCCTGATTACAAATACAATGTATGTTCAAAGCCAAATATTAACAAATAGAGAAACATGCAAAGAAAAAAACTGCATTTATTTATATTTCTACATTTTGCTAGAGAAATATAGGTTCAAATGTTTGTTCAATCTTTAAAAGTATAGTGGAAGAGTAGAAAAACAGGAAAGCCAACTCTCAGTTACCAGAAATAGTGAAGAATCCCTGTAAGCTTGAAAGTAGGTAGAATGAAATTGAAGATGGAAACTGTCAGATAGGATAGCAGTATCACCAAGTATGTCCATACTTGGAGAGGTAGAAGCCCAGAAGAAGAAAGAGTCAAAGGACAACAAGCAGAGTGATCCATTTAGGTAAAGATGATGAAGCAGTCCTGTACACTCCACACACACACACATATACACACACATACTACACAGGAAGGGTCAGTACAGATGTGTCTGCCTCCAGGAAGCAGGAGTGAGTATAGGAATACAAGGGAGCGAGATATACAGGACAATACTCTGGGAGGCTGGCAGTACCAGAGAGGATCTTGAAGCTCTGACATCCAAATGACAATCCATACTTTCCCCATTTTCACTAAATGGCATCATAATAATTTCTTCCCTGCTCCAATACTAGCTACTCATACTATGATAGATGATTTAATGGGAAATCTCAATATAATAAATAAAAAATAGTCAAACATTTGAGGAAGCTAACATAATGAAAGAGGAACAATAAACTTTACAAACTGAAGAACTTATACCAAATAAATAAAGCTATCATAAATCAATGAACACTTGGACATGAATAAATATGATATACTAAGTATAATAATAGTCAGCATTGTAAATAGTAGAAATTAGAGATGAGAAATATAAAAGCTCAATATATTGACTGACTTAGAAGAATGGATACCATACTAATAAAGACTAAATTAGTAAGTAGGAAGACCAGGCCATGGGATTCTTCTAGAATGTAGCAGAAAGGGATAAGAATAGGAAAAGGATTAACGAAAAATTCAATGAGTAGATTTAAATGTTTCAACATCAATCCAATTGGACTTCTAAAAGGAGAGAAAAAAGAGAATAAAAGACAAAGCACTGTAATGGAGAAAAAGTATTTTTCAAAATGACAAAAGGAGCAATTTAAAATAATATATGTTAATCATGAACTTTCATGCACCTAACAACATATCTCTGAAATACATAAAGCAAATATCAATAGAATTCAAAAGAAAAATCTATAAACCCCAAATCATAATGGGAGTTTCTATACTTCTCTCAGAATCTTCAACTTCATCTATTTAAAATCTTGTAGCAAAAAGTCATATATAAGGATATAGAAAATTTGAACACAATATATATTTTATATATACTTTATATGTTTAATAAAAATAATTAATACATTTATATACTAATATATTTTATGTATGTGTGTATACATATGCACATTTATGAACTGATATATATATATACACACAATTTACTCAGAGAGAGAATGTATAATCTTTCAAAACACACACGTAACATTCCCCAAAACTGAACTAAAAATAGTCTGCAGAAAAATTGCTACCTTATAGATGTAAATACTGTCCACAATGCAATAAAATTAGAAGTTTACACACTTTTTTTTTAACTCCTGGGTACACCAGCAATTGCAGTATAAATCATAAATTATTATAACTGAAATACACCGACAGCATAAAATGTTAAAAATCTGTGGAAATGGGTAAGGTAGTCCTCAAAGGGACATATTTAATTTTAAATACATTTAGTAGGAAACAAGAGACATTGAAAAACGAATCCATACTTACTTCCATACCTTCTACTTCCCTTTCCCAAAAATAGGAGTCAATTAATAAAGACAAAAGACCAATTAATAAAATGGTACACAAAATGTAGACTTGATTAGAAACAATAAAATTTATTTTTAAGACAAATAATATAGATAAATATTGGCAAATATAAATATAAAAAACAAAAGACTACACACACAGCAGCTCCCAACAGTATCAGAGATGAAGAGATGGGCATAACAAATACCAACTGGAACACTTGATGCTTGTATAACTTGAGATTAAATTATGTGTTCTCTTGGAAGAAGTGAAAAGTTTTGGGAGGCAATACCTGTTGTCAAGGTTGAGGTTTCCTACGGTTTGTTGAGATTTTGCAGAGAAAAGATTAGAAGAAATTGTTGCTTTTAGAATGAGGAGTGGAAAAGGGATTAAGACTAGAGTTTAACTCTTGGATGACTTTTTTTTTCCCTTTTGACTTTGGAATAAATCATTTAGTGGAAAGTTTACAATTCTTTGCTGCTGATATGGAATTCCATTTAGATTCCTCCAGTCAGTTCAAGTAAACACTGTAATGGGTACTGCCGACCAGGGTGGTAGGTAGGCATGAAGCCCGCCCACCCACTCTTCAACGGCATTCAGCCTGCAAACTGAGGAGCATGGCCTCCCATGGGACAGAGGAGGAAGAACTGGGAAACACAGCAGATAAGTAGATGAGACAGCTACATTTTTTATACAACAGGTAATGTCAACCTACATAACTTCTATATTTCATTATTTTCTACATTTTCCTATAAAAAGGGGATACACCCAATTTTAAGGCTTTACTGCCCAATAACCTTCCAAAAAGATTGTAGTCAGTCATACTCCCCCAAGTATTTCCATATCCTTACAAACACAGGGAATTATTATTCTAAAAAGTCTTTCAACTTAGTACATAAAAAATGACATTTTAACTTAGAATATTTTTCATAAGCCTGATTCATCTATGGAAACAGCTGCTAAATACCAAAATGTTCTTCTACATTGAAAACAAAATTGTGCAAAGTGAAAAAAACCCACTCCACTCCTCCAGGCAAACTACATGTTTAAATAATTCATGCAGACACATGGAACCAGCACAGCACAAACAATAGTGGCCAAATGTCTCTACCCCAGAAGCTGTGTTTGCTGGACTCCGAGCAGGGGAAGTGATCGTCTTTACCTTGTGCTGCGCACAGCACCACTGCTGCCATGCCCCAAATCAGGCTGTAGGTAGACAGATGACAGAAGGGCCTCCTGAACACCTAAAGACAGAAAGCAAAGTACAGAAATGGGGGTTTGGATTTGGACAAAGCCAAGGAAGCTTCAGGGAATGTCGAGGTATGTTTCTACTCACTAAAGAACTTTGGTTTTGTGGGAGCAGAACCAGAGGCTATAAAGGGAAGAAATAACAGTGTGCTCAAGATATAGCGAGGGAAAAGCAGCAGTATGGGTTCTTTGTGGCGGCAAGCCCTAGCAATTTGGGACCTTGCTCCTAAAGCCACCATTGTCAAGAGCAAGGCCTCAAAGATATAGGATCACTAGGGAAAACCAAACTGCTTTATATAAATACAGAAAAGGCAGAGAATACAAATGTTAGACAGCATTCACTACCCACGAAATCCACATCTGTTAATATTTAAAGTGTAACTCAGGGGTAACCACTTTTTGGAAACATTATACAATTGCCTTGAATTTCAACATGGCTGATATTCTTCTTGTAAATGCTGCAAGTTTTATATAAATCATACCTTTTTTAAAACCAGTACTGGTTTTAATTTTTTTCTTTATTGCTTTATTTTCATGTATGTGGGCATAAATCCTTGGCCTGCTTACAAATCATGGTGGTATTTAAGTGAATGTTATTCTGGGCATCATTTTGCTGTAAAATGAGCAGGCAGGGTACAGACAGTTGAACTTCTCTCTGCAGTAGCACCATGTATCCATTAATTTGGTCTACATGTGTGTTCATTCTAAGGAACACAGGCTAGAAATTTAACTGTTCTCTATAGTTTCCCTAGATTCCTATATTTTTCTATAATAGAGATGCGTAAGAAATATCATCTCCGTATTTTTCTTTAAATGAAATTTATTTTTATTTCATGTTACCATTCCAACTGGACGTATAAACTTAATTTCAATCAATGTTGCAGAAGCTCCGTTAATTCAGTCTCCCACCACCCCAAGACTCCATGGTTGTTTCAATCTCTCACATTGCATCTACATTCCTGGGGGCCTTGCATAATATGCATAACATCAAGCCGTGGGATGGTGCTACTCATCATTGGCTGCAACCATCTATTCTCTTGGCATTCACTAAGACGACTGTGTTCCTCTCAAGTCATCACAGTTACCGGTTTGTGCAAGTATTGCTTACAAGGCAAGCCAGTGTTCTTTGGTGTTCTCCCAGCCTGCCCCTAGGTTCTGTCAGTACTGAGTGAAAGTCTACAGGCTCTCTGCCTAAACTCCCAGGTATCTGTCCATCTCTGTTTTATAGTTCCCTTGCCATGATGGACAGACATGCTGCTTCCCAAAGTCTTCCCCAGGGAAGTTATGCACAGGGACTTTCTTTTCTTGATTCTCAACAACAGCTTGCAGGTTCCAATTTCCACTCCCCTGAATTCCCCAGTTCAGGTAACCAGGCACAGAGCCTTCTTTTCAGGATGCATACTGGTGTCTAAGCATTGACATCAGTCTGTCCCTTTTTGCTCTCCTAGCCTAGAAAATATTTATTTCCTCTAGGGTCAGAAAACCTGGCTCCTCTATCACCTTGCTTTCTTCCAACCAGCTCTTTCTGGCATGAACATTATGTCCTTGGTCTTTCGGTATTTTGGCTTTTGAAACTCAAATGCTTAGGCCCTTGCTGTTGCAAAACTTTGGCTTCTGAAACAAAAAGGTCTTTTCTGATTTTTTGTAGTAGTATTCCTCCTCTAAAGCGGTGGGTGCTTGACTATCTGATTTGAAAGGCCAGAGGACAAAAATAAATTATTGGAATAAGAAAACCACACCAAACAATATATCAAAATAATACTCCAACTTATACTTTGCATAAGGTGACTAAACTACTGACATTTTTTGAACATTTATTATGTACCAGAAATTGTTCTTAGCACTTGACATAATTATTTCATCTAATATTTCCTATAATCCTATAAAGGATACATTATTATTATCACCATTTTCCTTTTATTAAGTATGCCATTTAAGGACTTTAATTTTATGTTATCACCATTTTCAAAATGAAGAATACGAGGCACAGAAATGTTAAGTAGCTTGCCCAAGGTCTCACAGCTATGAAGTGATAGAGACAGGATTTAAACCCAGGCAGTCTGACTCAGAGTTTATAACCACTATGCAATCTTGCCTCTCCTATGTACAAAGTATTGTTGGTTTTAAAATTTGCATACATTAGTATAAAATTATGTTGTTACTGCCTATGATCACATCACTATTGTGAGGAATTACCAAATTGCTAGGCATACAGCAGTTTCTGCTTCATTGCCCTGGAAGAATATGCTGAATTCAGTTTTGAAGCTGGTATTTGAGAAGCATTTAATGAGATTTCCACAGGGCCAAGCAATCTCTGAAAGCCACTGAGCAATTGTCTAGAAATGATACTAGTAATAAAGGATCTCCCAACCCGATGTCTTACCAGAGTTCTAGGCCCCCATTTCCCACTCTCTGCAGCTCACCACCTCCAAACACACTCTCAAATCTCACGTCACTATACTCTCCTTTTTGCACACCAAGCTCCACTTCACCATCTCCTTTCAAAATGCCTTGAAATCATCAAGCTCTTTCTTGCTTTAGTTCCTATATTTATGTTTTCCTTCTGCCTAGAAGGATCTCAGTTGAATAAATAAAATGAATGTGCGAATAAATAAATTTATGAATAACACCAAATTCATCATTGTTTTACCCCAAACAGCTTCTTTTCTGAACTTTTATCTCCCAGGCACTCAAATACTCCAGGACTTCATCTTCTCCCTTTCCCCAGACATGTTTAATTAGTCCTTATACATAATTGGGTCAGGATGGTTGTCAAATGATGGTAATATACCTGCAGGAATTTCATCAGCTCATTCTCAATGTTTGCCTTGACTAAGCCCTGTTTTGGCTATTCTTTTTAGATACAATGACTTTCTATAGTCTATATTCTTTTTAGATATAATGAACTATAGTTCATTTTCTCCAACACTCTAACCTGGATCTTTCTGTTTGCCCTTCAATTTCTCTGAGATTTCTATTGTTCTATGACAATCTTCTTCCTGTGGACATAGGAGTAGTGGATGAGGAAATAGGGTTTTTGAAGATCTAAATCTCTCCTCCTTTATTTAACACAAGGATTTCTCTTTCCTTTTCCTGTCCTGTGGGAACCACACCAATTCTAATATCCTCCCTTCTTCCTACTCTATGGATTTGTTAATTCTGGTTAATGCATGCCCTTTTCTTCACTTGAGAAATAGCCATGACCTTAACCTAATGAAGAAAATGCTAAAGAGAAGTGCCAAGCCAGTTTAAACCAAAAGATATTTCACAAACATTTATTTCATTACATCAGCTTCATTTTTCCTTTGGCAAGATAAGTCACTAACCAAGTTCCTTCACAGGTAAGGGTAGAAAATTACCTTGTAATCATTGACAGTGTTCCTACCCAGGGGTATAGCTGTAAAGAGAGGGGCCTCAATTGTCCTGGTCAGGGCCTGTGGTTTGGGATCAAGGAGGTGGTGAACATTGGAACCAGTCTTGTCTCAGCTCTCCTGGGGCCAACTTATGCCCTAGGAGTGGTTGTATATGGAGCACCAGAGCTGTCAGTCTGCGGGAAGGCCTGGCATTGAGCATCACACTAGAGACTACCTTGCTCTAAAAGCACTCTTCAGCATCCACTGTAACTGCCAGAGATGAACAGTCTCTGTCACAGTGTTCCTGGTGGATCTTTCAGCATGGATGTTCTAGAAGGCATCATGTCTCACCTCCCTGGGGCCCATTTCCAGTATTACCCCATGCCTGAGTGCCTTGTTGTCTTACACATGTATTTTATTATTTAATACCCAGACACCCCCTGAGCATTCTATATGCCTTCCTTGTGACTTCTCCCCATGTCTTCACAGGTCTAAGGCCAACAACAAAGTCACTGTCCTTCAGGAAGTCAAAGATGATTCAGCTGTCTGAACACCACACCTGTTCACCTTATCCCCTCCTCTCACCCATTCCAGGTACCACATTCACAAAGGCTTTGGTTTTGAAGTGCCTGAGGAAGAACTTGACATTTTTCTCAGTATTATTGAGATTGCCCCACCCTATCTAATTGTGTAGGAAAGCCAGAAAAAAAAATCAAGCCAAATGTTTCCTTAGGCTCTGCTGTCAGTGCCCAACACATTTTGTTTTATTTTCAATTAAGTCAAATGTGGAGACAGATATTGGCATTCTAATTCCATGTCATTTTTAAAAACCATTATGCACCTCTCTTTCTCTTTCTCTCACATGGAAGCCCAGGCCCTAGCAGAGCCTGTGATGAGGAGAGCAGAGTGGATTAGCTTTCACAGCAGAAATCTGTGTTTTTAAGAGAAAATGCAGACACATACCAAAACACAATACTGTCTGGACTGGGAGCCAGCAACATTAAACAAAAACACAGTGATTGAGACAAAGGGAATCAGAAGGAAAGCCTTGCTTGTAAGTATATAAGTATTTTTATTTTATACAGTTTTTTCCTCTAGTCCATGCAGAATAACTGAAAGTACTAGCAACCTGAAAACAACAGTATTTATATTTACAGGGAGGCAACCTGGACTAAAACGAATGCTAAAATATCTGCGCTAGAAGAAATCATTTTGCCTCTCTAAGACTCAAGAAAAATAACAGTCCCAACCACATGGTTAAAAAGACCAAATGAAATAGTGTATGTAAAGCTCCCAGAATAATGATGATACAAAATTTGCACTAAATAAATGTTGCTGCTATCTCATGGGATTATTATGAGTATCGAGCATTTAAAACACTCAGTACAGTGCCTAGGCTAGAGTCAATGCCAATATTAATGAAAAAAATTAATCAAGCCATACACGGACAGTGCAATCATGAAAACAAAGATATCCACTTATAATCCTTGCCACGCAGGCCAGGGCTGACAAACGCCCAGGTCTTATTTGATAATTGCCCACCTGGCAGCTATATTAACCCTATACATACCTCCTTCTCTGCACATTTCTAAGTCCAAATCCTGATTGCACCAATGCAGTCACATGGACTTGGAAAAATTAACCTCTCCTCCTGTTTCTTTATTTGTAAAATCGGATAATGGTTCCTCGCAGGAAGGATAGTAGTGAAGATTAAGAGCATGTAGCCCGCAGTAGACACTAGCTCGCAGGCCACCATTCTCCTTTGTTTAGGAAGATAGTGAAATCACTGGCTGTGTGGTCTTGCCAACAAACGACAATATATATGAAAAAATTATCTTGAGGCACTAATTGTATTTGGATTGTTATCTAATTATACCAATGGGGTATATGAAAGCCCTCCCCTTCATTGTTTTTTGTTTTTTGTTTTTTGTTTTGTTTTTTTTTGTCATCTGAACAGATCTCAATAAACAAAATGTCTGTCCCTCTGGATACCCTGGGTCTTCACCCTTCCAGCAAACATGATCACGGAGCATTTCGATTCTTCCTAAAGCGAAGCTGGGCTTTCCCTTCCCCTTCATGGCTTCCCAAGGCAAGGGCTAGGAGGGAGGGAGGGGCTGGGCATCAAAGAGGGGGCGAAGGAGCTCTCCAGCAGGGAGCGAGCCTGGAATCGCGCATCCCCACCCCAGCTTCTGGTACCTACACGGAGCCAGTACTGCATTTGCCATCCCCTTCTCGGGGCAGGGTAAAATGGGTTGTGCTCTCCTCCCCTTGGGAGCTGGGGCTGGTGAGCCGAGCCCGCCGCCAGCGCAGGGAAAGCGTCTCCGGGACCCAGCTAGTAGCATCCTTTTTCGGGGGAATTGGGATGTTGAACCGGGACGCCAGGAACGGCCTGTAAAGCACCCTTTGGAGGCAAAGCGCCGAGAGAGAAGCGCTGCCGTCAACACCACTGACAGCTCCGGGCTGGAGCGCGGAGAGCCGGCCGCAGAAGCCCCGCGCCCGCCGCCCGCCGCCCGCCGCCCGGCCCGGCCTCGCCCGCCCGCTCCCCGGCCCGGCCCGCTCACCAGCCTCTCCATCCTCGCTCCGGCCCGCGGTGGCTGCTGGCGGCTGGAAAGCCTGGGTGCGGCTGTCAAGGATAAGGCTCGAGAGCGGGCTAGAGGGAGACGTCACCGACACCCCCGCCGCCCCCGCCCCGCCGCGCTCGGGAGCCGGGAGCCCAATGAGCGAGCGGATTCGGTTTATACTCATTTCTGCCTGTCTTCAAATATTTTCTATCAGGGGTGGCAATTGGAGAAACTGAGACAGTGTTTGGAAAGATAATTCACTTTTTCCATTTTCCTGTTGAAAATGACTGAGAGAAAGGAAATGGGGTGAGAGGTAGGGGAGATGAATTGTTCACGAAACTGTTAGCATTTGAAGGAGTGGCCAATGTTTTCAAGTTGAATATATCCAATGGACACCTTAAAAAAAAACCCGCTCATTTATTTTTTTAATCAAGAATCAAATTATATATTCAAGCAATTCTGTAAATTTTTTTCATGATATGATCAGTTATTTTCTTTAAAAAAAATTTTTTTTATTTCGGCATATTGCAGGGGTACAAACGTTTAGGTTACTTATATTGCCTTTGCTCCATACGGCATTTCAGCTAAAGTCAGAGCTTCAAGAGGGTTCATCTCCCAGACGGAGCGCACTGCACCCATTAGGTGCGAAAATACCCATCCCCATCTCTCCCGCCACCTGCCCAACACCGGATCAATGTTATTACTATATGTGCACTTAAGTGTTGATCAGTTAATATCAATTTGCTGGCGAGTACATGTGGTGCTTGTTTTTCCATTCTTGTGATACTTCACTTAGTAGAATGGGCTCCAGCTCCATCCAGGATAATATAAGAGGTGCTTGGAGAATTTCCTTCCACTTGTGTTAATGATGAGGATTCTTTTGATTTTAACAAGTTCCAGAGTTCTTAGCTCTTTAAAAAAAAGGGGGGGGGGGAGGGACAAAGAGATCAATGTTTACTTCCTGAAGCCTGTTTTACCACCACCACCCTCTGACAAGGTGCTGGGACCCAGCTTTTACTTTAAGAATCCACAGTTCTTTCTTCGTTCTCCTTCCATCTCTACTTTATTGAGCTGTGATTGACATACAAAACACTATATGTGTTTAATGTAAAGCCATACATGGCTTAATGATATTTCTGTCAACGACAGACCATAGGACTTATGGGACCAACGGTGGTCCCATAAATTTATAATATTGGTTTTTTATTGTACCTTTTCTGTGTTTAGATACACAAGTGCTTACCATTGTAAGAAACAAAAATCGTTAATGCTTTATTTAGTATTGTTAAATATATCCATTTTTTAAAATTTCAGAATATTATGGGGGTACCAACACTTTGATTACATACCTTTATTGTATGTATAGCATGAAAATATTTTCTCCTATTCTGTATGTTGCATGCATTTTTCAATTAAAAGTTTTTCAGAGATCCTCATTCAACTGTTTGTAAAAATATCCTCATATTTATTAGTTTCATATTTTTCTATTTCATATTTAGGTCTTTAAGCCTGAATGTCAGATTGATATGCAGTGTTAATTTTTGTTGTATGATCCAGATTTTCTAGCATCAACTACTATACAATGTGCTCTTTCCTCACCAATGAGGTCTATTTTCAGCTCTATCACATGGAACTTTTGCTTCCTTGTTTAATTATTTCTTTCCTCATAATTACATAGAGTTTTTATTATTACGGTCTTTTTGTTATGTGTTAAAATGCATTGAGGAGAGATGCCTCTCTTTCATTTTTTAAATTCATATATCTATTCAGGGACACACACAAAGACTACATACCAATGTACACTACACACATGCACATGCATATCACGGAATAAGTTTATTGGATTTCTAAAAAGATATAGCTGAAATTTTAATTAGTCTTCTATTGATTTTATAGATTAATTTAATTTTTGGAACATTGATATCTTTATGGCGAATGTGCTCCACCCATAAATATGTTTTCCATTTATTCAAGTCTTTCTTGATGTCTCTTAGAAAAGTTTTTAAATTTTTTCTCTGTAGGTTTTGTGTAATTTTTGCTAAGTTAATTCTTTGATATTTTTAATTTGTTCACTATAATTAATAACATTTTATTTTTTAATGAAATTTCCTAGCTGGTTATTAGTGGTTTAGGAATGTTTCTGGACTTTGTAAATTAACCCGTATTTGGAAGCTGTGCTACACTTTTATTAATTCAAAGTGTTTTTTTGATTGTGATATTTCACTTGCCTACACATTCATTTCTGTGTCTGTGAATGCAACAGTTGTGGTTGGCATTTATCTAACTCATAGATCATTTAACTCATAAAAGTAATATGAAGATCTTGAAAAATTTACATATGCAAATAAAAGCTTCCAGAATTTTCTGTTATATTTAAGTATTATTTTAAAGCCTTTTTAGGCATTGACATACTCACCCACTCTTGCCTTGATGCCATGCTGTGCTGTGCTGCTTGGAAAGGACAAATACTATATTAATATAGTATTCCATTTATATGACAAATCTAACACAGTCAAGTGGAACAGTGGTTGCCAGGGGCTTGCCAGAGAGGGGAAAAGAGAGGTATTCATCAAAGGGTACAAAGTTTCAGTTATGCAATTTGAGTAGGTCCTAGAGCTCTACTGTAGAGCATAGTGCCTATATTTACCAACATTGTAAATATCTCTGAAATAATGTCCCAAACTCAAACTTTTAAGTGAAAAATGGATGCAGCCTACAGAATAGGAGGAAATATTTTCATGCTATATATACAATAAAGGGATGTAATCAAAGCATTGCTACCCCTATAATATTCTGAAATTTAAAAAAATGGATGTATTGAACAGTACTAAAGCATTAACATTTCTGTTTCTCAAAAGATATAATTGAGAAATTTAATAGAGTGATGCCAAATAGGAAGAAGTAATCAATATCTAGTATGTAAAGGATCAGAAATAAAAAAAAATTCTACAACTATAAACAGCCAACCAGAAATTACTTAAAGATGTAGACAAGACCTTCACAGGAAGGAAAACCTGAATGGCTAATAAATACATGAAGACATGTTCATGTTTATTAATAATCAGGAAAAAAAGCAAATCAAAGCAGTCATTCAGTTGCTCATGATGGGAGGTGTTCTGAATCAGGGGATAATTAGAAACATTCAAAGGCATTGATATAATATAATCTCATCTGAAACCATTATTTTATGAAATTAGATTATCTATTTAAACACATCTTTGTTTTTATTTATTCCTATTAATAAAATGACAATTGCTGCTAAATTATGATAAATACATGATTTAATTGGGAACGTTAAATCTTAAATTTGAAGTATAAACAATGACAGCAAAAAATCATATACTTGCCAATTACCTGCATGTGAGAAGAGAATGACTCATTTAAGTTTTCCATGGAAGGCTGTCTCAACTGGGGTGTTTGTTCACCCATATTATGTGACCTAGACATATAATGAAATTAATATATCCATAAGATGAATACAGCCCAAACACTCCCCCTCATGGCAGTACATTGTAAGAATATGCTTTGAATAAAAATTAGGAGATTTGGATTCAAATTTTCTTGAGAGATTGAACAAAATGCCTTTTCCAATGCTTGGTCCAGCATAAAAATACTTCAATTACAGAACTTGTACATTTTGCCTACTTTGAAAGAGTCATAACTTATGATTTGTCCTCTTGAAGAACAGAACCACTATACTCCCAAATTTATACCATTGGTCCTTATCTGTCAGATTCACATATAAAGATACTTAATTAACATATTCCCATAGATGTAAAATAAGAATGTTCAAAATAGAACCCTTGATTCTCCCTCCAAAATTTATTCTTCTTCTAATTTCCATATTTATAAAAGTTTTCTTCATCTAATGCCAAAAAACTTATAATCATCAGGATAATTCTTCCATTTCACTTTTCCCCAAAAAACGTTCCTTCAGCAAATCGTGTCATCCTAAACATATGCCTAATCCCTCCATCCCCACTGCTATTACTCCAGCCCAAACCACTATCAACTCTCATCTTGACTACTGCGATAGTCTCTTTAATAAAAAATCTCATTCTGATGGGTATATACAACCACAACGAGTAAGATGTGCAACATTTGGGGGATGGACACACTTAAAGCTCTTACTCGAGGGGAGAGGGGGGCATGGGTAATATATGTAACCTTAACACTTGTACCCCCATAATACACTAAAATAAAAAATAAATAAAGGGGGGAAAAAAGAAATATAACCAAAAAAAAAAAAAATCTCATTCTTTACTTCTAAGAAACCTTGTTCCTGTTCTAGCAAGAGAGATCTTTTACAAGTATAAATCAGATCTTCGTGCTCCCTTGTTTTAAACAGTTCCATGGATTGACATTGTGGATAATAAAAAACCCCAATGCTTTCCCAGGACTGTGGGTCTTACCTGTTCTGGCTCTGTCCCTCATTTCCAAAGCATTGTTTCAGCTACACTGGCCTCTTTTTTCTTGAGACACACCACACTCATTCCCATGTTAGGACCAGAGCTAACCAGCTAAACATTCCTTTTTGTCTGGAACACTCTTCACCATGAATTTTTGACTCACACCTTTTTTTCTTAGTCAGTTATCAACTGAAATGTCACCTCCTCAGAAAGACCACCCAACATAAACTAGCCCCATAGTCTCTTTCAGTCTTACCATTCTGTCTTATTTTCTACACAGTACTCATCACCACCTGGTATTTTCTTATTTCCTTTTATCTTTCAATCATCTATTTTTCTCTGGTAGAATATAAGTTCCTCAAGGCAGAGAACTCATCCATTTTATTTGTGTCTCTGTCTTCTACACTGAGAACAACGCATAGCATAGAGGCACTCAAAAAGTACTTCTTCAATAAATGAATGGATAGTTCATTACATTAGTCTTATAAAGTAAGATCACTTTCACCTCATCATGGCTTTGTCAGGTAGACTTATCTCAAGCTTTTAATCTCAGCCTTTTCACCACTCAGTGATCCCCCTCCCACCAGTTGTCTGGAGTCCATATGCTCTCTCCTGTAAAAATTTGTCCTCAATAAAGAATCTTAAATTCAATTTACCAAAAAGCATAGATTGTTACTAACTAACAGCCTACCCTTGTAACAATCCCAAGTATGGTATCATTTTAAGAAGAATATACCCTTGACTGCAGAAATTAACAAGCGATATAGAAAAGAGTTTTTCAAGGTGACTCTTTTCATAATAGATTTTGCCAGAGCTTTTGGAATTCTTTTTAATATATAATTTAAACTAGCCCTATTTCATCTACCTTCTCTATCACAAACAGGTAATAATACAACTTACTTTTTCATTCTCAGGATGATATAAAAAATGACGATGACAAATGAAATACAGAAAGAAATTATGAGTATACAAACTGGAGGTACCCAAAAAGAAGAACCACATGTACCTGAAAAACACAAAGCATAAACATGTTCTTTGTGACTATACTTACTTTATACAATGTGCTATCTTATTATCTTTAATCTGCAATGCTTTTTTGATTTGCTATTCTTTCATTGACATTAAAACTGACACTATATAATTTGTCATATTCTTCTTTATTAAAAATATACTAATGGTATTCAGAGACCTACATGTTCTTCAAAGATTAATATATATAATATTTAATATAATATTACCATTCTCAAGAATAAGAAAAAAGATATAACCATTTAAATTTTCATCACAGGAAAATTATTAAGAAAATATAATATACTTACTTGATAACTATATTATTAAAATAGAATTTCCAAAGAGTCAGTAATAATATCAGACAATAAATTTGTATCAATAATAAATATTTAAGGTTAATGTGTTAAGCAATATGATAAGCATTTTATAAGGACTGTTTACATTAACTGGGTGAGTACAGTTGTTAGGTACAGATGGGAAAATGGAGTCTCTATGATGTTAAGAAAATTACCCAAACATTCACAGTGATTAGGTGTAAAAGTGTTTGAAAATAATTTTTAGAAAATCTTCCAGATAATATGAAGAAAAGAAAAATAAATATAAATATTAAAAAGGAAGAAGAAATAAAATTCAAATCTAGATGTTTTAATGGTCACTTAATTGAGGCTTTATAAAAAGAATACAAAATGACAAAATACTCAAAGTTGAATGATTTGAGTCTCAAAATTTAATGAAATCAACAAGTGTTCATCACATTAAAGGATAAAACAAACAAAGCTAAAAATAGCACAAGAAACAAGAGATTGTCAAAGTCAATGGGAAGTACTCCAGAAGTTCTGAGGGCAGAAGGATAGTTAACCTAAAATTATGTAACTGTCAATTGGATGTAAGAGCATTACAAGACTGCAGGTAACATCCGGTGACCTGTTAGCATTATTACCAGAGTCACCAATGAAGTTGCCTATTGTTCTAATTCTACAACATTGAGTTCAGGACTCTACTTCCGCCAGGTTGTGCTAGCTTGGGGAGACTGAGAATGATGGAGCAGTAGTTTGTGCTAGCCTGAATGTGTTGTGTATTCCAGTAGTCTCATTTGGTACTAGATACCATTTTGTCCTTTATTTGGGTTATTCCAGAGATTATTTAATTCAAATACTGATGAGATATTATAAGCTGACATGAGATTGTAATAATATTTAGCTTACATCTAGACTTTGTACAAGACTTCTCGCTCCAGTACTACAGGAGCTGAACATGTGGAAAAACTGTTAGGCTTCCAAAAGATGTGATGTCTCCCGCACTCATTCAAACTTTATGATTTTACATCACTGATGGCTAGTGATGCATTTTGGTTCTTGAACTAAAGCGACTAAATTATCGAGAAATTTTATCCTTACCGTTTCCCTGAGTTTCTAAAAACCAAAAAATGTAGATTATGTAAAAGTATGTTGATAAAATAGAATAGCTCTGCTTACTAAATGCAACTTATTTAATATTCTCATCCCACCACCACAGAATTTTTATGAAAGCTATTAAAATATAAGACTGGGTATTAGATACCCTTAGGTTTACTACAAGCTGTGCCACCAAGTGAGCTCCTAAAAAGTCATTAGCTTGTACATTTACATATGTACAACATGGAAAGAAAAAGGTATACAGAAGTACTATAATCTTCTTTTAGTCTGTGATAAACTACTTGTCCTTTCAATGTATATTTTGAAAAGAAAGAAAATATTTCACTCTATCTCATTACAAAGTCTATGATTTGGAGTGTTGCTATATGAATACTAAACACAATGTGATTTGTATTAGTAGATTATCTATCTGATTTTGTTATTAAGTTGATTCACAGAAAAAGCTTATAGCTCTCTTGGGAAATGCTTTTGATCTCTTTTTTGTGTATTCTTTCTGTGAACCTCCTTATGTGTCCTTTAGATAAGTAAATCTTGTTTGATTTGCCCATGTATATCAGCCCATCAGTCCATATTTAATACTGAAATTTGTTATAGCTGTGTTTATGCAGGTTGGCATCTGAAGTGCAACAGCAATGAAGATCTTCAACTAATTGTGCCTTAATGTTTCCAGTGTAATTAGGAAAATGGAGAGGGGGATGATATTGTGTAACTCAGTTTGTCTTGGGACCACATGTGGGTTGAAAAGCCTTAACAGAAGAGGAAATATTTCAGTGGAACAGGTACATGTTTTTCTTAACTTCCTAAAGTCTGAAATGTAGCCCACTAATTTAAAAAAGCATCCAGAAATGAAGATCAACATGTAGAACATAAAATTTGTTGGGCTATAAGGCTCAAATTAAAAGTATATGGTATGTAGAAAGAGCAAAAATGAGACTGCTACAGGCTAAGTGGTTTAAAGCTGCATGACAGGCCAGAAAAATATCTTTTCCTCATACAGATGTTTGCGATACTTTCTTTGTGGCTCCTAGTAATTCATCAATATATTCAAGTGGTATAGTTCATGGCAAGATAGCCACCAAAACTCTAGGCTAGAGCATAAAGGAATTAGAACATTTGCTCTGAAATATAGATGTGTCACCAATGCCTTACCTCTATTTAAATAGGAAGAGGAGAATAGGTATTCTTTGACACTAGAGAATGGCGAAGGTTGTTTGGCTTGTCACTACATCTGCATTATTTATACTCAAGTATATGGTATGTAGAAAGAGCAAAAATGAGACTGCTACAGGCTAAGTGGTTTAAAGCTGCATGACAGGCCAGAAAAATATCTTTTCCTCATACAGATGTTTGCGATACTTTCTTTGTGGCTCCTAGTAATTCATCAATATATTCAAGTGGTATAGTTCATGGCAAGATAGCCACCAAAACTCTAGGCTAGAGCATAAAGGAATTAGAACATTTGCTCTGAAATATAGATGTGTCACCAATGCCTTACCTCTATTTAAATAGGAAGAGGAGAATAGGTATTCTTTGACACTAGAGAATGGCGAAGGTTGTTTGGCTTGTCACTACATCTGCATTATTTATACTCAAATATATATAAAGGAAAGGAAATCAATATATCAAAGAGATATCTGCACTCTGTTTATTACAGCACTAGTCACAATATCCAGGATATGGAATCAACTCAAGTGTCCATCAAAAAATGGATGGATAAAAAAAATGCGGTATATATACACCATGGAATACTATTCGGCCATAAAAAAGAATGAAATCTTGTCACTCGCAGCAACGGGGATAAACCTGGAGGACACTGTATTAAATAAAATAAGCCAAGGACAGAAAATTAAACACTGCATGTACTCACAAGCATAAGCTAAAGAAGTTGATCTCATAGAAGTAAAGAGTAGGGCAAAGATTATTAGAGGCTGGGAAGAGTAGGGAGAAGGAGTGATAGGGAAAGATTTGTTAAAGGATACAAAATTACAGCTTGATAGAAGGAATAAATTCTAGTGTTCTATTGAACCGTAGGATGACTATAGTTAACATTAATATATATTTTCAAATAGCTAGAAGAGAGAATACTGAATGTTTCCAACACAAAGAAATGATAAATATTTGAGATGATGTATATACTAATTATTCTGATCTGATCACTATACATTGTATATATCAAAATATCACTATGTACCCCATAAATATGTACAATTATGTGTCAATTAAAAATAAAAATTAAAAAAAATATGTGTCATAATCTCCAATTCAACCACTAAAAGAAGGGTAAAACAATGTATAGTTAACGAATCAATAAATGGGAAAAATGAAATAAAATAATTTAAAATAAAGAGAGAGAAAGAAACATTAAATGGGTGAGAGATAATAGAAAACAAATAATAATGTGGTAGATTAAAATATCAGTATTAAAACAAAGTATCAGTATTAAAGTAAATATATAGAGACTAATTAGTTGTAAAGGATTATTAGGTAGAATATAAAAACAATTATGTAAGTACTATTTATTGGCTTCTAGTTTTAGAATTATCCTATAGTGAAAACATACCCTGTTTAATTGTTATAAAACAGAAGATAAATACAATTGACAGAGCTTGGAAGGAAGGAGGACAAGGAGAAGTGGGCATCTAAGAGAGATATTTCATGGTGCATGAAACAAGAAATAAGCTTAGCAATGCTGTTAAAGGTTGCAAAGTTAAGCAGCAAAAAATAAAACTGTATGGGGAGGAAAGGGTGGAGGAAAAGTAGGGAGAGGTGTAAATGAGGGGCAGAAATTCCATGGAAAACATATAAAGGAGATCAATTAAAAATTTGCCATATAAGAACAATTTCCCCAGGGAGCAGGAGTACGGTGCAGACTGTCTTCATTATTTGATTATTTGAACATGCATGTGTGTTATGTTGATTTGCATTTTCGAAAATAGATTACTATGCAACCACTTCTGGTAGTGAATTTGAAAGAAAGATAAATATTTCCCCTTATTGATTTATCACTTCTACGTACATTCTTCTTTTAGTGACAGAGGAACAATCTTCTCTTCATTCCTTAGAGGATGATCCATGTACACAATCAGGTGTTGGAGCCCTAGGGACCTCACAGTCTCCAAAGAGATGGTGCATATTTTAGTGACAGTTATTGTGCCATTTGAATTCTGAGCAGAGTATTCCTCTGATGAATTAATTAAGATTTGTGAGGGGAAAAGAGATATTTGAGGAGCAGGTTTTCCCACAGCTGAATAAATAAGGCTAAGACGATCTTCAGAGTCAGGATCCAAATGGAGTTCAGTTCTTAGTTCGGATACAGCTCAGGAAAAAAAGGAGAAACAAAATTAAATATAAAAGTATGCCATATAAGATTTCTATGGTGCTAAAAACTGGACTTTTCCAAGCTTTCTTATGAAGCCAGAATATTGAAAACATATCCCTCTCAGATAGTTCTCACATTTTACAAAACCTCTCAATACCATTTTCTGTATGAGTTACAGGTTCTTTAATTTGAGAGGAACAATTGCTGTTTCAACTTTTATTCAACCTTAAAATTATATTATATAAACCCCCAACATTTTAAATTTATGGCAATATGATAAGGGGACACCATGTCACTGTCACTATCCCTGTAACCTTGTGTTCATTTGAAGACTGGGAAATCCTTATTCTCTTAGAGTCTTCAGCTTTCCTTTCTCCTTCTCTATTGTCGCTCTTTCTTTTCTTCTCTTTTTCTAACCCTCCCATGAGGAAATCCTGATGCTATTTATGAATTCTTCTCACTGGAAGAAAGCCAGTGCAAAGCAGTATGAAGTTAAAGGAGAGGGGAGTTTATCTAAATGCTATGCCCAGTCTCTGCACTGTGTGAAAATGGGCAATTCACAGAAGTGTCATTGGCTTCCAGTATTTTTTTTCTTCTGTGTAATAAAAAAACTTGGCCTGGTTGATCTCGATCAGCCTTTCGCCCTCTAATATTCTTTCTCTGGATACTAACCTTAAAAGATCAGACCCCCAAAATTTCTGTACCAGCAATTTGACCCTACAGAAAACATTTACATACTTAAAATGTTAAGGCAGATTTGTCCTCCATGGCTGCCATCTGGAAACACATTAAACAGACATCTGTAGCAGGCTTCATCTTCAAATGTCACTTCACGGATAGTTATAAATGAAGAATTAGGTTCAATGGTCTTGCAGTGCAGCCTGTCTACATACGGTGGAAGAATCTTTTCTCCATATTTACTGCTGTAAGTGCCAATATTCTGTGGCAAAGAGTTTTGGATCTTTTGCCAGGTAATTTGTACAACATTTTCTGAAGTTGTCAAATTGCAGAAAATTGTCACATTTTCTCCGAAAACAGCTGTTTCATTGTTTTTGTGCCTTATTCTATGTGAGCAATCTGCAAATAAAATCCAGCATTAATTAAGGGAAACATACTTTCATGTTAACCTGGCTCACCCGTATCATAGCCCTTATTTCTCTGTGTTATAATTGTTTTTTTATTTGTTTCCCTTGCACAATAGAATGTGAACTCTCCTATCATCTTCACCACCGAATAGTTCTAAAACTATTTCTGGCATGTACTATCTAATCAGTAAATGTTTATTGAGTGCCAACATTGAAATACCAATTAACCAACGTAAGATGAGTATTGTTAGCAAAAAAAAAAAAAAAGTATTTTTTAGCTAGTAGATCATGAGATAACAATGCTAAAAGGGAACACTATAAAGCTATAAGAATTGGAAGATAAGAAGAAAGAATTATCCTGAGATGTTCAAAAGTGCTGATTTCATCAATCTTCTGCTATAGTGTGTTAAGATTGGCAGAAGGCCATAATTTCTCTGTTGGTTGAGTAAAAATGGTAAATAATTTTAGTAGAAAAATGTGTTTGACTAGGTTATTCTCTAATAGGAAGATAAAGTGAAATTTTTAATTTTTCTCCTATGTGAAAGAAGGGCTCTGGAAAATTTGTCTATTAAGTGACCTGTGTGTGTGCTTTCAAAGTGTTACACTTTGAAAAATACAAAATAATTAAACTAAAATTAAAATTAAAAATATATCTTTAAAACTTTCATTTCTAGATCAGATATTGTAGTTTGCAGAAGGTTAACACTTCGAGAGATAGCAATTAAAGATAGTGAATCCATTATTAAAAATATTTAAAAACAAAAAAAAATCAAATCTCTTATATATTCACTGGTGAATATTTCCAAATAAATAAGGAAGAGAAAATATCAATCTTGTAAAACTCTTCAAAAGGAGAAGAAAAAATACATACCAACAATTTTATGAAGCCAGCATAGCTTGATAATTATGTCTAATAAAAATATTTTAAGAAAAGAGAATTACAAACCAGTATCTCTCCCAAACATTAATCCTAAAATAGATATTAGAAAATCAAATCAATGTATTAAAAAAGATATAGGGCCGGGCGCTGTGGCTCACGCCTGTAATCCTAGCTCTTGGGAGGCCGAGGCGGGCGGATTGCTCAAGGTCAGGAGTTCAAAGCCAGCCTGAGCAAGAGCGAGACCCCGTCTCTACTATAAATAGAAAGAAATTAATTGGCCAACTGATATATATATATATATATATAAAAAATTAGCCGGGCATGGTGGCGCATGCCTGTAGTCCCAGCTACTCGGGAGGCTGAGGCAGAAGGATCACTCGAGCCCAGGAGTTTGAGGTTGCTGTGAGCTAGGCTGATGCCACGGCACTCACTCTAGCCTGGGCAACAAAGCGAGACTCTGTCTCAAAAAAAAAAAAAAAAAAAGATATAATGATCATCACCAAGGATTCCTTCTCTCTAGTAATGTAAGGATGATTTAATATTTGTAAATCAGTTGGTTTAAAACACCATAATAACAGAAGAGAGAAAAAATCAGGTGATTAATAGAATCAGCAAAAACCTTTGACATTTTCTACACCTATTTATGAAAAAATAATGGCAAACTAGGAATATAAGACAACTTTCTTTATGTATAAAAAGGTAACTACAACAAACCTTCAGTTAACATTATACTTAATTGGTGAAAATGTGAACGCTTCCTCTTCGAGCTCAGAAATGACAAAGATTTCCACTGCTCTTACCCCTTCTATCCAGCGCTTGACTAGAGATCTAAGTTAAGATCATAAGCCATGAAATGAAAACAATGAGTAAAAATGAGAAGGAATTAAAATAAATAAATTAAATCAGAGTCTTTATTTCCAGATGACATAATTTTATACTTAAGGAATTAGAAAGATCTACAGAGAAATTATTAGAATTAACAAGATAATTCAGCAAGATCCCAAATTCAAGGTCAATATTCCAAAATAAATAAGATTTTCAGTTTCATCTTCAATATGTAAAGAACTTAGAAGTCATAACTCCCATCCTAACACAAGAAAAAAAAGCTGAACAAAGTGAAAATCAATTATTTTTATGGCACTTGTCAGAAAATTGAAGGCACAGTGCAAACTACTACCGGGAAATCTGGAGAGACAGTGACTGCAGAGAACTGCAGCTGAGATTCACCTTCCTAGAAGGGAAGCCACTGGAGTGACATATCAATGGTAATTCTGATGAATTGCTAGAGGCTGAGGGTATACTAGAATGAGAGTGGCAAACTCCTCAGAGATTCTCTTAGGAAGATACCACAATTCCATGGGTTTCACCTTCAGGATCCTCAGTAGGTTATCAGTGAAGAGTCAGGAAAAACCACCTCATATCTTTGGAAAGGGGAATGGAAAAGTAACCATTTTGAAATGAGCCCAGTGCATTTTTCATAAAAAACAAAAGCAAATCCTACTTTCCAGGGAAAAAGACATTGCTAGAGTCTTATCTCATATAGGTGGAAGGGCAATGACTCAACTTCAGTCCCCTCTAGCTTTTGTGTCTCACCTAAAGGGATGCAGGGAGAAAAAAGATGTAAGAAAATATGTGAATGTCACAGTCACAGTACACAGGCCCACTAAAAGAGTGAGAAATAATCATAAAATTTTAGAGTGCTTTTTGTCCACAACTTCTTACTATCACATCAACAGGGCTCCATTATAGTTATGGTTATATTAATAGTTAGTGGGTTATAGCTGAAAGAGCTGCAAGGATCTGGATCCTCATTAATAAGGAGTTCTTAGGGAAATTGAAAGACAACAGAGAAGAGAAAAACAAGAAAAATATACAAATTTGAAGTCCTTGACACCTACAGCTATAATAAAAAATAAACACAACCCAACTTTCAGCCAGATTAGCATAAAATCCTCACTAAAAGCTTATTTAGCTCAGTTTCTATTTTCTGACTTATCATGTTTGTCTTTGACAAAAAATTACAAGGCCTGCTAAAAGCCAAGAACAAAGACAGTCTGAGGAGATAAAGTAAGCATCCAAACTAGACTGTACAAAAACAAAAAATAGACAAATGGGACTATATTAAACTAAAGGCTAATGCACAGAAATGTAAACAACCAACAGAGTGAATAGACAACTTGTTGAATTGAAGAAAATATTTGCAAACTATTCATCCAGCAAGGGACTAACATCCAGAATATACCAAGAACTCAAACAATTTAACAGTAATCATCATCATGATCATCATCATCATCATAATCTCATTAAGTAATGGGCAAAAGACATGAACAGACATTTCTTGAAAGAAGACATACAAATTGCCAACATGTATATGAAAAAATGTTCAATACCACTAATCATCAGGAAAATACAAATGAAAATCACTTTGAGGCATCATCTTATCCCAGGTAGGATACCTATTACTAAACAGACAAAAAATAACAGATGCTATTTTTATAGTTTTTTTTTTGTAGTTCCCTTATGTTTCAAGTTCCCAGACCAGTAAGATTTTCTGACCAGAACTTTGTAACTTTCTGTTGCACTGATGCATTCCCTTCTGAGTTTCTTTCCCCAAAATGGTGGAGCTTCCTTGTACCCATGAGGTAACTACAAAGCCTTACACCACCTGATTACCCAGAGAAAACAAGATAAGTAACACCCTACCACAGATTGTGCCCAAGGACCCAATGAATAACCTACTTCCTATATCCTGCCTATGCACAAGGCTGAAAAGTGTGACCAGTGTTAACCCTCACCTCATTATACTACTAAAATCCCCACCCTGGGAGGGACATACCCACCACTTTTTTTTATCATAAGATGTGTGTACTAGCATGATTTCTCACTGCACTTGTGTGCCCTGCACTTCACCCCAAACATGTAATGATGCTCATTCCCCTCATGCATTATTCATTTCACCTCCAGAAAAATCCCTGACCCTGTGGGTAGGGAGGCAGATTTGAGGCAGTACATATCTCTGACCTCCCAGTTGATGGATATCTTGCAATGAATTCTTTCTTCTTTGACAATCCTCATTGTCTCAGTAATTGATTTTTCTGTGTGGCAAGTAACAGTGAAACATCCCTTGTAGGTTCGTTAACAATTCTTTATTTGGGAATATGACATGATAAAAAATAAGAAGTGAAAATTTGGCCTATTTTGAGATTTAATAGCTTTAGTCTATCAAAAGATGCATCTTCAGAAGTAAGACAGCAACTCACAGAGTGACAGAAGATAGTTGCTATACATATATATAACAAAGGACTTTATCCTAATGTATATATAATCCCATAAATCAATAAGGACAGAGAATTGAATAGAAAAATATTAGAAAAGGCATATCACAATGAGAATGTCTAAATGGCCAATGAACATATTTAAGGTGCTCAACTGAGTCATTAAGGAAGTGCAAAATTAAAACAAGGACTACACATGCACCAGAAAATGAAAGGCAGGCAATACCAAGTTTGGTGAGAATGTGTAGAAAACGCAACTCACATTGTTGATGGGAATGTAAATTCTGTCAATCACTTTGGGAAAGTGTTTGGCAGTATTTTAAAACTGACCCAATTGGGTCAGACCCAATTGTTCATAGTTTTATTCAACATAGTGCTGGAAGTCCTGGCTATAGCAATCAGACAGGAAAGTGGAATTAAAGGTATCCAAATAGGGGCAGAAGAGATCAAATTTTCACTGTTTGCTGATGATATGATATTATATTTAGAAAACTCCAAAGATTCAATCAAGAAACTCCTGGAACTGATAAATGAATTTAGAAAAGCCTCAGGATACAAAATCAATGCACAGAAATCAGAGGCATTCATATACGCCAACAACAATCAAATTGAGAACCAAATCAAAGACTCAATTCCCTTCACAACAGCAACAAAGAAACTAAAGTACCTAGGAATATACTTAGCCAAGATGGTAAAAGACTTCTACAGGGAGAACTATGAAACAGTGAGGAAGGAAATAGCAGAGGATGTAAACAGATGGAAATCCAGACCATGCTCGTGGATTGGCAGACTCAACATCATTAAAATGTCTATACTACCCAAACTGATCTACAGATTCAATGCAATACCTATTAAAATCCCATCAGCATTCTTCACAGATGCAGAAAAAATAATTTTATGCTTCATATGGAACCAAAGAAGACCCGGAATATCAAAAGCAATTCTAGGCAACAAAAACAAAATGGGAGGTATTAATATGCCAGATATCAAACTATACTACAAAGCTGTAGTAATTAAATCAATATGGTATTGGCACAAAAATAGGAATATTGACCAGTGGAACAGATGTGAGAATCCTGATATAAAACCATTGTCATGTAGCCATCTAATCTTTGACAAAGCAGACAAAAACATACGCTAGGGAAAAGAATCCCTTTTCAATAAATGGTGCTGGGAAAACTGGATAGCCACTTGTAGAAGGCTAAAGCAGGACCCACATCTTTCACCTCTCACAAAAATCAACTCACGCTGGATAACAGACTTAAACCTAAGGTATGAAACTATTAGAATTCTAGAGGAAAATGTTGGAAACACTCTCCTAGACATCAGCCTAGGCAAAGAGTTTATGAAGAAGTCCCCAAAGGCAATCACAGCAGCAACAGAAATAAATAAATGGGACATGATGAAACTACAAAGCTTCTGCACAGCCAAAGAAACAATCATGAAAGTAAACAGACATCCTACAGAATGGGAGAAAAATTTTGCATACTACCCATCTGATAAGGGGCTGATAACTAGAATATACTTAGAACTCATGAAAATCAGCAAGAAAAAATCAAATAACCCTATTAAAAAGTGGGCAAAGGACTTGAACAGAAACTTTTCTAAAGAAGACAGAAGAATGGCCAACAAACTTATGAAAAAATGCTCAACATCTCTAATCATCAGGGAAATGCAAATCAAAACTACAATGAGATATCACTTAACTCCAGTGAGAATGGCCTTTATCAAAAAGTCTCCAAACAATAAATGCTGGCATGGATGCGGAAAGGGAGGAACACACCTACACTGCTGGTGGGACTGCAAACTAGTTCAACCTCTGTGGAAAGCAATATGGAGATACCTTAAAGCGATACAAGTAAATCTACCATTTGATCCAGCAATCCCATTACTGGGCATCTACCCAAAAGATCCAATGACACTCTACAAAAAAGACACCTGTACTCGAATGTTTATAGCAGCACAATTCATAATTGCAAGGCTGTGGAAACAGCCCAAGTGCCCATCAATCCAAGAATGGATTAATAAAATGTGGTATATGTATATACCATGGAGTACTATTCAGCTCTAAGAAACAATGGTGACATAGCACATCTTATATTTTCCTGGTTAGAGCTGGAACCCATACTACTAAGTGAAGTATCCCAAGAATGGAAAAACAAGCACCACATATACTCACCAGCAAACTGGTATTAACAGAGCAGCACCTAAGTGGACACATAGGTACTACAGTAATAGGGTATTGGGCAGGAGGGAGGGAGGAGGGGGGCAAGTATATACATACATAATGAGTGAAATGTGCACCATCTGGGGGATGGTCATGCTGGAGAATCAGAGTTGTGGGGGGAGGGGGGAAAGGGCATTTATTGAAACCTTAAAATTTGTACCCCCATAATATACCTAAATAAATAAATAAATAAAACTAAACATAGGAGTACCCTATGACCAGAAAATCTACTCCTAAGTATATACCTAGTATTAATGCATACATATGTTCTCCAAAAATTATGAATAAATATGTTCATAAGCGCACTATTTGTAATAGTCAAAACCAAGAAATTACCCAAATATAAATCAACGGTATAACTGATAAATAATTTATGGCTTTACACATGGATTAATATACAACAATGAGATTAAATGATCTAAATGTACTCTCAACAATATGGATAAATCTCAAAAATATATTGTCGAATCCAAGAAACAAGGAACAAATAAATACATGAAAAATGATTACATTTATCTTTGAAAACAATATATAAATCAATACATAATATGTTAATAGATCTGTGGTATAAGAAATTAGGATAGTGGTCCCCTTAGGAGAGGATAGTGAAAGGAAGGAGACATGAATAAGGCTTTAGATGCTTCCAATGTTCTGTTTTTGATCTTTGTTGGATATATTGGTGTGATCACTATGAAAATTAATAGAACTGTGGATTTGTACATTTTCCTGTATATCTGTTTTACTTAAATACAAAGGTTAAAATCTTCATGCACCTTGATCTGCTTAGCTTATATTATACTCTCTGTTTTTCATTTACTTCTCTTGACTTTTATCCTCAAATTTTAAGCAATTTTTAAAAATATTTTTCAAAAATTTATTAGTCCATAACTATATACACAGCAAGATAGACTATTCAAATACATATAACAGGCTTATTGTATACATTGCACTTCATTTGTTGACAAAAGTTCTATGATGATGTTTTGCCTGGTCTGAATTCTAAGAGTGTGGTCTTATAGCAATCTTTTACTTTCTTAAGCCTCAGGTTTTTCACCTGAAAAATGGGCTTAACGATGCCTGACTCCCAGGGTATTATATAAAATGAGAACATATAGATGTACTGGCAGTTATAAATCACCATAGACATTTTATTTATCATAGATAATGGGTCTCTGTCCTGAGGGAGGACTCAATAATAGAGAAAAAAAGCCAAAATAGCAACACAAAGAAGTAATAAGTTATCCATCACTATTTCCATACCAATTTCTATAATTTTGCTTACCACAATACCTTCATCATTTTTTGTTCACATACTTGTCTGCCACATTAATTAGATTTTGAGCTACTTGATGACAGACCAAGCCTTCATCATTGTACATTTTAGATGCCAAAGTAAGTTTGGGATAAGGAACATGGACATCCTCTGCCTATCACCCTCTTTTTGTCCTCAGCATCTGTCACCAATCATTCAACTTTGTTTAAACTATCTAATTAAATTCAAATAATACTTTCCCCAGTGAAAATTCATTAGCTAGAAGTTATCATGATTATTTTTCCTCTCCTGAATTGTTATGGAACATTGGCTATTGCCTTAACAATGAACTAAACTGATTATAGTTAAATATCTTTAATCAAATCATTTTAAATGACTAGAAAATAATAGTACTTGATATTTGTTAAATCTTAATGTGTCTCAGGGATACTTCAGCTTGCAAAGATAGACAAACCCACAAAGGAAATGATTAACAGATTTAACAACATAAAAATCACAAACTTCTTAATGACAAAGAGCCATAAAACAAGTCAAATTCAAAATTAAAAGGCAAATATGCTGCAGGAATATGATCACAAGATATACTACAAAGCAAAACAAATTGAAAAAGAGTTCATTAGCTTCCATCTGGTTCTAGCTACTTGTGCATACTTTGGAAGCAGCGCTTATTACCATTCTTTCATTCTTTATTAAGTCACTGAATCAATGTTCAAATTAATCTATTTGCTATTAATAGCTCCATGATTGGAAACTACATGATTAGCATACAGACCCAAACATAATGCCTCTTCATCGAACTTTATCAAAGTAAATAGCCTACAGGTTGGTATTTATTTATCATTGATTTCTAGTCAAAGGCATTTGAGAGAAAAAGTGAAGAGTTACCTGACCTTGTACCCAAATGGGAAGCATGAGGAGCTGGAGCATGAGATGGAGTGGAAAGCTCATGGCACTTGATGGAAAAATCTTCCCTAGAACTCAGAGTATTTTATTTTCTAACTAGACTCCAGCACTAAGAGGGAGAGAGTATTTCTTGTCTGGTGCTATTTCCGCCCCCCCCCACCCCCCGCCCTGGCTTTAGGTTAAAAAATCCCGCCAAAAATTGGTTACTCATTAAATTTTATCTTATAACGTTTTCAACTGCCCCTTCACTCCTAGAAAGAGGTTTGCTGAAAAATCAATCCAATAAGGCAGATTAATAAGAGAAAGAGATTATAAATTTATTTACTGTGCCCACAAGGAGAAGCTCAGAGTGATTACCCAATATTCCAATGGAGTCCAAAAGTTTATATACTTTCATTTTGGAGGGACAATAAATGGTTACTAGGGAGCATGAATAGATACTTGGGAGAATAATAAATGAATGCAGGGGAACCAGAGTAATTTGTAAATGATTCTTCTTGGAAATTAAATTAACCAAAGAGAAAGGTATTATCTTCAAATTGGGTTTGGCCAGGTTTGGTCGAATTCTTGATCTTCTTTACTGCAATACATTGAAATAACTGGGAGGGGAAGGAAAGGCAATTGTTCTTCATGATGAGTCCATCTTGTTTTTAATGAAGACAGAAGAAAACCCCCTTCCAATGCCTATTGATATCTAAGGGCCTTTAATTCAAAATATTCTTTATACCAAGGATTCACATTTTGAGTTGAAACTCCCTGAGCTCCTTCACTTGTTGCCTAACTCTTGGTTATATTTATATACTTAAGTCTATAAAGATATTTTTCTATATGTATCTGCTTGCTGTTTTGTAGCTATCACATGATTGATACATAGGCTTTGAAATCTTATCTCCTGACTTCTAAAATTTAATTATTAACACATCTTCTTTTGAGAGTGTTAGTAAGTCTTTTCTAATCATTTATGTCATTGTCAATGGAAAAGAAGCCAACTCTATAAAATAAAGACATTTATTCTGAGCCAAATTTGAGGACCATGACCCAGAGCCACACCCAAGAGTCTTGAGCAAGTGGACTTGCTGTGGTTTGATTTTACACATTTCAAAGAGATCGAGATTACAGGTAAAGTCATAAATCATAAATACATGAAAGGTATACATTGGTTTGGCATAAAAAGGGGGGGACATCTCAAAGTGGAGGCTTACGGGTTATAGGTGGGTTTAAAGACTCTTTGACTTGTAATTGATTAAAGAAATGAAACTTTGTCTAATGGCTTGGAATGTTTTATGTTAAGAAAGTCCAGTCTGCTAATCAGAGACAAGCTACCAGATCCCATATTAATATTTGTTGTGTAAATTGAGGTCCTGCAGGTTTGTCTTGTATAGCCTTAGGCCTGCCAATGAGTTTCAAAGGATATCTACAAGAAGGGAGGAGGCCTGATTAGGCATGTCTGACCTCCTCTCATAGGGGGCAACTCAGTTTTAGGATATCCCCTTGGCCAGAAGGAGATCCATTCAGTTAGCCTATGATGGGGGTGGGAGGCAGGGGAGAGCCTTAAGATTTTATTTTAGTTCACATTGTTCAAACTACACAAACTATACTGTTTATCTACAGTGAGTGAGACCAGGTGAAATGATTGCTTTCCATGGAGCTACACCAATAAGATTTATACCTCTTGGCATCTAAATCCTTACAACTCCATCCCTCTGCCCCCAAACAACTAGAGTAAGAAAACCAAAAACTGACTTTCCTATAAGGTCACTAAATAGTTTCAAATTAAATACTATTTACATATTAAAATGAAAAAAAAAATAAAAGAAACTCCACAGATCATTGTCCTCTTTCTATAAACTCCTCTCTCTATATCCTGCATTTAAAAGGGGAGGAAATATTTCTTGTCTGGTGCTATTTATTTCTGGTTTTTCCCCCTTTAAATGACAATCCAGCCACCTGCCTGTTGGCATTCCATGCACACAAATTCACACCAGCTTCCCCAGAGTGTCTTGTTAACTTTTATAAGTGACTGAAAATGAAAGTCACACTCAGTTGAGGTTTATTAAGCCAAAGTCTGAGAACACCCCAGGTAAAAGGACAGACCACAAGAATTCTGTATTTAAGGGAAACGGTATACAGAAAAAAAAAGAGGGAGAGGAGAAGGTGAGCAGTGAGGCAAATGATTTTATTCTCATGAAGCTCTATTTAGTGCTAAGTGACTCTACATTTTATATAAAATAAGATGAACATTTAAAAAAAGGAGTAAATAGTCAATTCTGTAGCCTTCTGGGGTAGGTAGAAGAGTTATTGATCTTATCTCTTCCTTGGTCTGCATCTGTAGAGATAAGCTTACAATTGACATTCAAGATTTTATTTAAGTTACGATCTTAAAGTTATAATTGGCATGCCCTTGTTTTATACGGTGCTATATATCTTGAAAGGTTTTAGGGCTGAAGGAAATCAGAAATTATTTTACCCCAAAATATGTTCTTTGACATATTTTGAGATGGCTGTGGGTAAACAGAAATAATGTTTCAAAGCTGTCTTTGTAGGGAATAGGGGGAGAAATTTGCACCTGTTGAAAATCTCCATTAATGCAGCCAGGTCCTCCTTATTCAATCTGGGAAAGATTAACTGAGAGTCTGACACCTTTAAAGGTCAGAACAGAAACATTTACCATCTATTCTCTCTGAGGGCCACTACAGAGAGGCTTATCTGTACCATAAGACCACTTTTGCAAGCCAGGCTTCCTTTCTCCATCCCATAATCAGTCCACCAAAAACCTACTGAGTCATTATTCAACAACCCCCAACCATTTCTTTAAAAAAAACAAACTCTGTACCTCATAGAGGAGTTGAATTTGGAGAGAGGATGGCAGTGCTTTCATGACTCAGTTTCCAGGCTCAGTACTCCCTTTGGCATAATGAGTTTTGGGGGTTCTGAGATTTTTATTTTTCCTTCACAGTCGTCCTCCTAGTGGTATCTTGGTAAAGCCCCTACCTTCACTTCCAATTTTTCCGCATACTTTAACTCAAACAATCCTTTTGAAAGTGAAATTTTTTTCTTTCTGCACTTTCGTTATTGCTGTTTTAATGATTACTGTCCTCAGGACTGTATGTTCTGTCTTACAAGTTAAGGGCAGGATCTTTGTCCAGAATCTTTCAGTACTACACTTAATCAACTAAATAGACCAGTGGGATTGAAGCCAGGGATAGGACTTGAGGAAAATACTGTCCTCAGAGGAGTATAATTGGTTTTGGCATCTCTAGAATAAGATTGAAACTGTCTATATTAAAATAATCAAGAGCCATAAGGTAGAAATAGTAACCAAAGTCTGAGGTGTATAAGAGTATAGGTATAGACCAGGCGCAGTGGCTCACGCCTGTAATCCTAGCACTCTGGGAGGCCTAGGTGGGAAGATAGCTCAAGGTAGGAGTTTGAAACTAGCCTGAGCAAGAGTGAGACCCCGTCGTTACTAAAAATAGAAATAAATTAATTGGCAAACTAAAAATATATATAGAAAATAATTAGCCGGGCATGGTGGTGCATACCTGTAGTCTCAGCTACTCAGGAGGCTGAGGCAGAAGGATTGCTTGAGCCCAGGAGTTTGAGGTTGCTGTGAGTTAGGCTGACACCATGGCACTCTAACCCGGGCAACAGAGTGAGATTGTGTCTCAAAAAAAAAAAAAAAAAAAGAGTATAGGTATAGCCAGAGGTTAATCAGCTATTGTTCCCTAATTTCCTTATTGCTGTACTGCTTAATGGCTCTATCCTCCCTGATAAGTACAAGATTTGTGACTTCCCCCACTACTTCTATGGACAACAGTGCTATTGTAAAACCCAAAGACTTGTGCTTCTATAGAAAACTTTGCTTTCATAAAGCCTAAGGTTGATCTTTGAATTATTTTCCAGATTCCACATTCCAGGGATACCCACTGATGCCAACAGGACCCATGGACAAACATGGGAACAGATCCAACAGCCTTAAGACGCCCTTATCCAGGAAATACAATATAAAATACAAACTAAAAATGACAATAATAGGATAAAATTACAAATCAATAACAAAAAGAAGTTTGAAAACTTTACAATTATGTGGAAATTAAACAAAACACTCCTAAATCCATGGATCATGAAGAAATCTGAAGGTAAATTAGGAAATACATAGAGATCAACATGAACAAAACCACAACATATCAAGAGTTATGGGGTAAAGTACAATCAGTACTAATAATGTAGGGGTAAAGCAGAGAAGGAAGGTCAAGAGAGCCTGAGTGCAGCCACTCTGACTGATACCAGACCCTAACGACCCTAAACAAAGAAATCACCAGCAAATCACCAGACTGGGACCATCCAAAGATGGATGAATTACTAAGCCAGATGCCTTACAAATTGTTTGTGTTTACTTTTCTGTGACAGTAGTTTACAATTAACCTTTATGGCCTAACCTCAAGACAATGCTGGCCACTTATGATTATTTCCCAAGAGGGTTTTTAAATACATAAAAACATTACCATTGCCCCATAAGTGCTTCCCCTCCTGCTTGGGAGAGGACCCCTACTCTGTCTATATGTGGCAAGTTCTAGAAGCTTTCTTCCTTCACTGGGACATCCCCTGCATCACTGAAAGAAAATTCATAGCTGTAAGTACCTACACTAAAAAAGAATGCAGACAGTAGTATCAGTAACATGGAAGAATAGAAGGCTCCAGATCATCCCTCCTCCTACAGACATGCAGAGTAAACATCTAGACATAGATCAGTTCTTTCTAAGAGAAAGCCAACATCCAGGTAGAAGACTCCTAAAGACTGGACAACTGAGAAAATATCCACATTAAAATGGATAGGAAAAGTGAAGATACATTGATGCACTAACCCTATCCTGAGCAAAGTGCCTTAAAATCAGGAAGGAACCTCCAACTCCTAGTTTCTTTCCATGATATAGAGGGTTCATACCACATATATAGTGCCCAGCTTTTACAATCCCTGCCAGAGGGTTTGGCTCTTAAATCACCATGCTTGAGGACCTCAAAGGATTTTCCTCAAGCACAAAGAAAATAGAGGAGCTTTGAACTGTGTGAACATTCCCAGAAGTTGAATCCCAAGGATGAGCCCAGTTTTCAATTTCACCCTGGAAAATGTATGGCCCCACATTTTTCAGCAGCTCCCTACAGTTCTGACGTCTAATAAGCCAATCCCTGGAAGCCAACATGCCAAACACAGAATAAATCTCATTAAACCTAAATAGGAAGGATGGCACTCCCTGTGCCTTCTTCTCTGTCTTGCTCCTGTAAAGCTACTAGAAGAAAACATAGGAGAAAAGCTTCAGAACTTTAGTCTGAGCAATAATTTCTCAGATAAAACTCCAAAAACATATATGTTTACAATGGAATAAAAGAAAAAAAAAAGAAACAAAGAAAACTCCAAAAACACAAGTAACAAAAGCAAAAATAGATAAATGGGATTGCACCAAACTAAAATACTACTGGATAGCAAAGGAAACAATTCATAGAGTAAAGAGAACATCCATAAATTGGGAGAAAATATTATTTACATACAAGTAAACTACTTGGGGGAACAAATCACTTATTATTTACCTCTTTATCCCCCAAGGCTCCCATATATATAGAAATAATACAGATAAGATAATTTTTATTTTTTCCAGACATCCCTCCCCCATTTCTTCACCAAATTCATACATTCAACCAGTGGCTGCCTATCTTAAGGCTCAATCCTGCTTCCTCTGGAGAGCCTTCGCTGATCATCGCAGTTAAAAGTGATCATGACCTTGCTGCTTCTGACAAGTTATATGGATTGTATCACTCCTGTGGCACCAAAACAATTCTGAAGGAATATGAATTAAAGTCTTTTTTAAAAATCAATTCAATAAAAATGTGAAGTAAATATGCTTTAATATTTATTATACTTCTTAATCATAAAGAGAGGACTTCTCTTAAAAATAAAAGAAGAAATCACAAGCAAGAAGCCTCAATAGGTTTTAGTATATAAAAATTTTTAATTTAATGATGGTGAAATTTTTAAAACCGTAATCAAAAAGAAAAAACAAGTAACAGATGAGAGGATATCATTCTATCCTCTCATCCACTATTTCTACTTGTATCAGTAGATATAATAGAAACAGACCATGACTATTTATTTTCTATGTAATTGCAGCCAAATAAGTTAGAGGACAAAAGAAGAAATGTGGTTACCTGTTTCTTACAGTCATTGGGATATAATTAAGAGTGGAACTAGAACACGATGAAACACAGAGAACAAAACATAAAATAAAAATTAAAAATAATTTAAAAGGACATCTTTCTCACAGGTTTATGGATACGGTGATTGTTTCATTTGCTAATCTAATTCCAGCTCTAATATATAAGAGCAGACATATACATAACCCTTATATTTCCACCTAAATGAGTAACTTCGAAACAATCTCAATTTTTATTTCATTAAAACAATATGTGCACCTCATCATTTTTAAAACCTTTTTTTAGTTTCCTTGACTGACCATCGACCACAAAGGATTTACATTGTTAACTTAGTGAAAATAATTTCCTTCATCAATACCTATGGCTTTGTGGTCATTCTTTAAAGGCTGTGAATGCTTCTTTGTCAGCCAGGAGGATAACTAAGTAGCTGGGGTAAACATTTACTTCTGTCGCAGATGGGTTCCCCTTTCACTTCCACATTCTTTAACCTCTTAACCTCTCTTCTCTGCATATTTCTTTTCTTTTTTTTTCTTTTAGCGTATTATGGGGGTAGAAGTGTTAAGGTTACATATATTGCCCATGCCCGTCTCCCCCTCGAGTCAGAGCCTCAAGCGTGACCATCCCCCAGACATTGCACATCTCACTCACTGTGTTTGTATATACCCATCCCCTCCTCCCCCTCCCACCTGTCTGACACCTGATAAATGATATTCCTGTATGTCCACTGAGGTGTGGATCCGTTAATACCAATTTGCTGGTGAGTACATGAAGGCATCAAGATAGCTTCACAAAGGCTTTATGCGATTGAAAGTGTAAAGATTTGGTATCATACATACCAAATGGTTAATCTAGATTTCAAAGTCATTATGAAATTTCTCCCAAAATTTTTATGAGTAAGAACATAAAAATTGACTGCTTTGTAGTAATAACACTAAATAATTTCAATTAAATTAATATCCTTTAGATATTATGTTTAGAAAAAAGAAATGAGTATAGCATTATTCCTATGAAAAAAATTTCCTCACATATGACTGAGAGTGAAAGTCCACCTTGCCTGTCTTGATTTCATTCTCCTACCTGCCCAGAAAAACCATTCACTTTTTTCTTAATCCAGCCACCTGTGTTCTCCTGTATTTCGAAATCTCTACCACCCTATCTTATCCAGGAAATTCCGTCCTACTAGAATTCTGGGAAAGCAGTGTCCATCAGCTTTTGCCAGAAATTCACTGTTCCAAAGCTTTAAAGCAACATAAGCAATACAATTTCTGGAAGCTCTCCCTCCCACCCCCGTCCCCTTGCTTATTTTTTTAAATAATCAAAGACCGAAGCCTTCAAATGCCTTTGATGTAGAGGGGCAAAGATGCTGGCTTTCTTCAGCCAATGAAGTCAAGGGTTATGAGCTAGAAGCCAATGGGTGCAGACTAGGGGCGGGGCTTGGAGTTAGTAACTGTCAGTGAGGTTGCAGTTGGACTTGGCAGCTCTGGGGTGAGCGAAATAGCTGGCCTGCATTTCCCACTCATATACCACAAGATACTACCTCTGAGGCTCTGGATGGTGAGCTCTCCTCTAATTTCCCTTTTTGGAAGTTGACCTTACCCGTTACTTTCTCTTTCAGCCTCCCCTCCCAGAGGAACAAATGCTCCCACAGTATTCCAGCTACAGATTGAGCCATTCTCTCTTGGAGTTTCCACCTTTCTCAAGGCAGACAATCAAGGACTTTCCCAAAGATCAACCAGCCTCTCAGTTGGCCCCTTAGCCCCTGCCCTTCCTAACAACTCTTTAGGGCATATTCCCTAAAGAGTTGCGTTACCTTTGTGTTAATGAGACACTGAAAATCAAGTCCCCGAGAAAGCGATGCATCTATCTCCTCAGGTGTGTGCAGCTGACCCTGAGCAGGAAGAGGGGCTCAGTCCGAATGAAGAGGCATTATGAGGGCAATAAACCTCTCACCTTCAGTCATGAATAAGATGCGTACATTGGGTAGTAGGAAAGTTCACTAAGGAGACAATCCAACAGTTGTTGATATGTAACAAACCACTAAGCAGGTGAAGATTACTGGGATTCCACAGTGCCCTCTTCAGGATACTTTTGTCACCTAATTCCTGCAAAATGTAGCAAGTAAAAGGAAGAAAGCCTGTTCCATTTTCAGGGACAGGGTGAATTAGTGTGACTTCCACTCCATGAGACAAAAGAATTCTCAACACTAGGGTGTCACTCTGCCACCCAGGCTGGAATGCAGTGTGCAATCATAGCTTATTGCAGCCTGAATGCCTGTGTGTAAGCCACCCTCCTGCCTCAACTTCCCCAATGAGTAGCTGGGACTACAGGTGTATACCACCATATCCAGCTAATTTTTTAGGTGGATATGGTGGATATTTTTAGGTGGATAATTGGTTTTTAGAGATGGGGGTCTATGTTGCCCAGGATGATATTGAATTCCTGGCCTAAGTCATCCTTCTGCCTTAGCCTCCTGGGTGTTGGGGTTACAGTTGTGAGCCTCTCTGTGCCAGCCACATACCATTTTGAAAGGGCAGTCATTAATTACCTCCACACACAAAGGGAATTGAGATATTAGCTAATTTATTGATAAATTAATGCAGAGAACCTATGTAATAAACTAGAATTTTCCTTAATGAGACTTTGAGTCATAAATGCATTCAAGGCTATCAAAAGTTAATTTAAGCTATAGAAGAGTTTTAATTATATTGAAAACCTGTTTATTCTCACTGCTACTTCTTTATTTATACCTTAAAATATTAAACTGAAGTAATATTATAATTTTCAAGCTAGTTTAAGATGAAATCTATTCTCAGGTAAAGATTCATTAGGAGATTTTGGAGTAGAGGTTGGGCAAGGCAAATTGAGTATTTACCACATATTCACTACCAGAGAGATAAATTGTGTTGAACTTGATCATATTTCTGAATTTCAAGGATAGTCAGGACTTAGGGTAACTTTGTTATTTTCTGAAAGTAATTTGTTAGGATTGAATGTGTAAACACTTATTAAAGTTTTCAAATAAACAATTTTAGAAATGAGAAAAATGCTTATGGGATAATGTATCCCTATTTATAGTTTGGAAAAACAATAGACTCCTTAACTATATTAAATTCTGAAAGCATGTAGGAATGTGTAACTACAATGTGGAAAATAGTTTTCCTTATTTGGTCAAGCAAGTATTATCCAGGATGCTTAGTATTGTAGTAACAGTGTACAAGAGACAACAGTGACCATATTTTCCTGAATAGTTTGATGTTAACTAAGAGCAAATATCACCAGTCAATCAAAATGGTCTTTCCTAATAGCAGGGACCCCTTCTAGAGCAGTGTTTCTAAACCCCAGTTACTCATTAGAATCACTGGGAAGCTTTTGAAATTCCTCATACCCAGGCTGTACTCCAGATTAATTAAATTAACCTCAACGGGCAGCAACCAGGCATTAGTATTTTTTAAAACTGCCAAAGTAATTCCACGTGTAACAACGTTGAGAATCTCTGTCTTAGGAGGTATAGTTGAACTCACTCTGCTCTATCATTTGTTTTACCATCAAGATCTCCTGGTCTACCTCTAGCTCTTGATATATTAAGGTGAGCTTAAGAACTTTTGAAATCCTTTGAGGAAAAAAACCCAACAATACCCAAAAGCATCCCCTAAATCAAGACCTGGTTTGATACTCACAGCCAGGAACCAGTGTTACCACCAGCTGGCCTGATGCTAATGGCTAGAGCATGTGGGTCTCCTCATGGACATAAACAAGCCCACAGAACATCAACATCGGACAAGGTCACTCTAAGCATGACAAAGTGAGAGAAAACAAGATCACTGTGTAACCCATGGAATACCAAACATCCCCACTCTCAGCTAAAATGAGTGACCGCTGCTGCTGCACCCATTACAGCTGTAGATAAGATTTATTGAGATACACAATCACAGAATTGTCCTTGCTTCCTGACAGCTCTCAATCTAGAATGAACCCTCACTTCCTTAGACCTTCTCCAAAATTACAGGCAAAGCCCAGATGCTATAAATAGGTTCTTTCTAACACCTTTTTTACTGAGAGGAATTATATAGCTTCCTACAGTGTATAGTCTCCCTGGCTGCAACAAATAATAAACAAAACTTGTCAGCTACAGGTGCATTTCTGGTGATTTTGGCTGAAGGGTATTGAAACCCTTTCTCACAAAACCTGACCAAGGATATTGAAAAGAAGCTGCCTTTGAGACTGAAAACTGAGCAATGTTGCCTTTGAGTTGGGTGGATCACAGCAGTTGCTAGCCTTGGCTAGTAGTCTGACCACAGAGTCCACAGTTTTACCTTGGTGCTAGTGTGATGCAACTTTTGTAACTGGTGTCTATAAGTCTTTTTGATGCTGGCAGTATTACATGGAAAATAGAATACAGTATAATTATGAAAGGAAGAGCCCAACAATGTAATAAAACATATAAGAGCCATTAGATGATATGATTGTGGATGTTTTCTTTCTGCTTTTGAAATGTTTATTTCAAAAGTGTTCACAATAAGCATATATTCAACTATTTATTTTTCTCTCTCAAAATATTTTTCTTCTGATCTGAAAAGAACATGCAAGAAAACATATATACATACACACACACACACACACACACACGTATCAGAAACTGAAAAACAAATGGCCGGTTGTGATAGCAATCATAATTGCTTAGCAAGGCAGCCAGATGAAGGCAATAGCAGACACTGGAAAGTGTTAAGCTACTAGTATGAGAGATAGAAGCATAAGAATTCCCTGCAAGAGGTTAAGATCTTTGGTGTAAAACTTCCCTCTCCATGGGAAGCAGGTGCGATTACCTGACTATGGCTATTATATATTGCTTCAGAGCCTTATCAAGGCCTATGTTGTTCCTTTTCCAAGAAGTAACAATAAGACAGAATATGTAAAAATTCCCCAGTTTTAAGCAAGCCTTTTGGTTTCAATATTTTTCTTACAATCTTGGTTGCTGTGTAAATATATAAAAGTTAGAGAAAACCTGACCTGTCAGTGTCCCACATGAGATAAAAGGTGGCTGTGATTGCATGTCATCATAATCTATTAATTTCTGTCTGGATAAAGCAACAAAAGAGAGCCAAATATTCTTCCCTCATTCTACTTCCCACTTTGGAATAGCTGCCAAAACATGCTCCCAAGGGCTCAGATAAGCTGAGGACAAACTCCTCAGTTGTCTGTCCCCAGAGCTTGTGGTCCCAATGATCACATTGGTGAATGTGAATGGTTAGATGAATTCCTCCTTCAAACAGCTGGACAGATGCAGGCTGGATAATAACTGAGTAGTGCCTGGCATCATAAGTGAACACAAGGTGATACCGGCTAGTCTCTATCACTTAGAGTTCTGCGTTTTTAATCTCATTGTTGAAAGCATCATAGAAGGGAGAGGCAGTCCTAATTTTGGCAGACTGTATCACTAGAAATAATTAAAGGAGAATATGGGCTTTTTTTTCTTTTTAAGAAAATTATTAGAAGGCCACCAAGAAGGCAAATGTTATGTTCCTTTGAACCTGAGTTTTGCAGACAGACATAGAGTCGGACTCAGATATACTGTGAAAAACAACAAAATGGACATCGATACCAAGAGAAGTTCTAACCTCACTCTAACCAAACATTTTGGCTCATGGCTGGAATTTCTCTGGAGTTTCTTTTTGACTACTCCTGAGGACCTGCCTGAAATCATTCTCATATTGTCCTTGATCTGCACAATTGGAGGTAAGTGTCACTTTGTTATTTTTGTTTGTTTGTTTTTGTTTTTGAGCCAAGGGTCTCACTAAATTGCCTAGGCTGATCTTGAACTCCAGGACTCAAGTAATCCTCCCACCTCAACCTCTTGAGTAGCTGGGATTATAGGTGTGTGCCGTCATGCCTGGCTAACTCTCTCTTTATCTGAGTTTATCCTAAGTGATGCAGATAATTGAGGCAAATAAGTAGAAAATCATAGTATCCCTAGGATCCCATGGGTTTTATCCAAATTATAAGTTATACCTAGCTTTTTTAAGAAGAAAAGAACACTATGGAAATAAAAAGGAAACAGGGTTTATTTTTGCACTTTCTTTGACCTGATTAGGGGGATTACATTACAAAGAAGCAGAAAAAAATTAAATGGAAGGAAATGGTGTGATATTACTTATTGCACTTTTATAACCATGATAATAAAGTTAATGTTAACTATTTATTATGGGTTTTTTAGTGTATAATAGGTAACCAGTTTGTTTTAATGAGAAAAATACAGCTAGTTCCTCATTGCTCCTCAATCACAAAGTTACATTAAAGGTTGTTTATTAACCTTTTATTGCATAATTGCTTAAGAAATTAATCTATGATTTAGTGTGTAGAAAAACTACCCTAAATATTCCAGGAGTAACCCAAAAACATGCTTCCAGGGTTCCAATGATTGCTAGCAGTGTTTAGTAAAAATTCTAAAAAAATGGGAATGAGATATATCATAGGAGAGGCAAAACAGGAACCCAGATTAACAATTACACTGATTCTAAGTCCATGCATTTATGTGTAAGACAGGGTTTCAATTACAGGAAGACAGAAGATGATTAGTAAAGCAGTATTTTATTATCCTCAACATTAAGAAATCATATCACATTAAAGTTCTATAAATGTGATATTTCATTGCCTTTCATTAACAACATATTTTTTGCAGCATTTTGGAACCTGCACTTGAAAGACTTTCCAATTCCTCTCTCTGTGATATTATTTTTCATTGGATGCAGTTTTGAAGTACTAAGTTTTACATCTTTCCAGGTGTGTATACTAAGTGAGTATTTTGTCCTATATCTAAGAATAATATAAATGCAAAGATGGCTTTAAAAATTGCGCAAAAATACTCATCCCCTCACTGCTGTGTCAGTTGATAGATGTTTGTAATGTGCATGGCATCCATCATAACAGATGTGTAGAAAAAAGAGCCAGGCCTGAAAAAGCTGGGATCCAGCTAAACATATGCAAAACAGAGCCTAGGTCTAAAACTATGTAGGCAATTTGGAACGAGTGCACATATAGGTACTGAGAGTGTAAGTGGCCAATGAGGATTAAACAGAATTCAAAAGGTTAGACAAGAAATTGCTAATGAGATAGGAGCTCAGGGAGACTTTGTGTGACTGGTACAGGACTCCAGTAGTAAGAGAAACTAATATTGAGCCAATCAGTTGCCTCGGTTAGGAATGTTTTATAGGGCTTCCATTAGAAAGGAAACCAGTCTCCAAGTGGGCAGAGTTGGCCCAGGGACCATCCTTTACCAATGTCTGCACTAGTAAATAAGAGCATATATGAGAACTTGTCTGAAAATAATTGACTTTTCCAAACAAATTTAGCCAGTGATGTTAAAAACATTATAGAAAACATGTATTCATGTGAGAACCAGAAACAAATTACTACTTTACTTGTCATAAACAGGTTTTACGATCGCATGATTTTGACATAAATGCAATTTTAAGTGCTTCTGTAAACTTTAGTATTTGTCAGCAACTCCTTCAAAGGGAGAGACTTTATGTTAAAAAACTGTGAAAGGTCTAAGGTTTTTTACTCCACTTGCAAGCTAATAAACTAGTCTTGACAAAAGACATGGGACTCCTGGGCCAGAGACAAGAGACTTTATTATTCACAGCAATAATAGTTCCCAGAGTATGAACATATTCTTGTGCCTGTTTCCTAAGCCCCAGTCCTTGCAGGGACAAGCAAAGAAGGCTAGGTGAAATCTGCACATACAGTCAGTTGCATTACAGGAGAATAAACCTGAGCTTAGAGAACCAGCATCTTTCATATTGGGTAGTAAGCTCCTTTGCTGTCTTCCTCCAAGGGAAATATTATCTTTATTACCCTGGACAGCAAAGTAAGCCTGCCCTTTGCTCCGGAGGACACTTGCTCCGTCTTCCAAGACTGTTAGCCATACACTCATGAAAAGATAGCTGGAAGAAAAGTACTCAGTGCCTCCGAATCACACACAGAGAAATACAGACAGCCCATGGCAAATTATCTCCCAAATGCAAAAATATCACCTAATACAGTAGGTACTTAGTGTTTCCTTAATTAATGAATGTTGAATGGATGCCCATAATAGGATTTACAAATTTCAACTAAATAGCTTATGATAAACATTGTTAGTTATTACGTGAATTACATTAACTTTCCAATTTCTATCCCTTCTGTTTCTCCACACATATCTTCTGTAACAGACATGGCAAATTGTTTGTATTAATAGTTTCTAGAATTTGATTTTATTTACTCCTTTGTGGATTTTGTTCATGGTAATCAACGTACCTGCAATCTCTTTCTTCCTCCTGTGTGCATGAAAATCTGCTACATATTCTTTAGTACCCCTGTCAATGACCTTTCTATACCAGTTCTTTAAAAATAAAATAAAATGAGCATAGGGATGTGCATTAACTTTTCTCTGTAATTGGCAATCATCTGATGGAAAACTATGAAAATCCAACACTTAAGACTTCAGCACTTACTACATTGTGATGTATCATTTATTTATTTATTTATTTATTTATTTTTATTTCAGAATATTATGGGGGTACAAATGTTTAGGTTACATATATTGCCTTTGCCCTGCCTGAGTCAGAGCTATAAGCATCCCCATCCCCCAGACAGTGTGCACTGCATCCATTAGGTGTAAATATACCTCCAAATTGTCTTTCTCTGTTGCTAGAGATAGGAGTACCTGGCATATATTCTATGTTAATAAAGGGATGGATAAATGAGAAAATGACGTATTTTTATATTATTAGGTCCAAACATATGCAGATGCCATACAAGGGATGAGTCCAGAATTATTTTTTGGACTATTTACACCAGTAATTTTCTTTAATGTTGCATTTGACATGGATTTATACATACTCCAAAAGTTATTGTTGCAAGTAAGTAACATTTTAAAATAATATCATTTACTCATGAAGTGCATGCTATCTATATTCAGATTTTTAAAAATTTTGCTTCAAAATAGAAAACAAAGAAGACATCAAAAGTACAGGTTATGGGAATAATAAATTCAGCTTCATATTTTAGTGACTAAACTGAATCTTAGCAATTGTCTAGCACATTGAAGACCCCCAAAATAAATCACGGAGGCAAAAAGCAATTATGAAAATTTGACTGGCAGAACTTCATACTAGTTATGATTTTAACTGTGAAAGGTTATAAGAGAGCTATTATGAAGTATATTAGCTCCAGTAAAATGAAATTGTTGAGAAAAATCGTGTTTTAATATATCCACCTTCTAAAGCTTCCTATATCCGTATGTAAAAGAACAAAAGCAGAGAAGACAACTCACAGAGGCAGCTATAACTCTAATTCACAAACTGTAATGGCTTTTTAAAATCATCTGAGATTTGGACTATATCAGGGAATGACCTTGAGAAGAAACACTACAAATGATAAGTATGGTGTACATTTTTTTTTCAAAATAATCAAAGCAGATTTGTAAACATAAGGCCATTACTTAACCTGCATCAGAAGCAAAACTATTAGAATAGTTTATGCTTTAAACCAAATCCAGATATGTGGAGTTCAGACAAACAACAAAAAGATGAAATTGAAAAGAACAGAGATGTAAAGGTGGTTTGAGTTGCTTCAGCAGATCTCTGCCAAGCCATCTCTTGCATTGGTTCGAGTGGGCATGCCAGCTGGAGCAGGGCCAGCTAGCCCACCAACTCATGCTGGCGATTCTACATCTCCAGTCATCCTGACTATCTGCTTTTTAATATTGAATACAAAAGCAATCTGATTTTTCTTTTTCTAAAATTTCTTTGCAGATTCTTTTAATTACAGTTCCTGGCTTTTTTATTAATTATGTCTTAATTCTTTGGTATCTGGCATCTGTGAATAAATTACTTTTGAAGAACACAGCATGGTTATTATTTTCAGCTGTCCTTGCGAGTTCAGATCCCATGCTTACTGCAACTGCCATAAGAGACCTTGGTAGGTATATCAAATTTTGTAACTTAGTTTTAAGATCTTTTGTTTGTGGCAGCTTTTCACTACCTGGAGTGAGGTGTGAGGGACTGGGGACTGAGGATTGAGCAGAGATTCTGCAGGTGATGTTTAAACAGAAGCAAACACCATTGATGCACTTATCTAGTATCCGAGAAAAAGCATTATATCCAATTGTGAAATAGTGCAGGGGATTAGTTAGAACCCTTGATGCTATACCTGCTTCTTCTACCTTGGGCCAACAGAACAGTTCCAGGGCATTAGAACATTGCATGTACATGTGGCGACGTTTCTGTTGCCCAGCATTTCTTTTCCTTTGAAAAGTCATTAGGATAATGCCATTTTAAAAATAATTTCCCTTTGGAGTCATTGTCACTATTAAGCCTGAAAAGTCAAAAACAATAAAATCACCAATTATGTAGTTGTTTTCAGTGTATATGATTTTAAGAGAAGTAAATCTATATTTTAAAGTAAAATACACAGTCAATTTAACTTAGAAAAGTGAAGAAAAAATACAAAAGCCTCATACAAAGAAAAGCAACCTAATTTTTCCAACTGGTCACTCTTAGTAATGAGAACTAGAAAAATTGCTTTAAAATAGAATATTAATATGGCACATCCATGCATGCAAATAGAAGGATATTCCTAGCTTGGATTCATATCACATAATTTCCCCTACCTACTTAAACTTCAGTCATATTTCAAAACTTCCTTTAAGGAAATTTAATTGTGTATAAACTATGAATTAAATCTAGATCATCATAATTAGGTACCAAATTAATTGCGGTCCATTATGTTTATGGAAGTGAGATAGTTAACTAGACCTCTCAGTCCTTGTTTCAAAGCACAGATAAAAACATCAAAGTAAGTATTTTTAAAATTCAGCAATTTTGTCTATATAAATATGTGCATCATAAATCAGATGTATTCGAGGCAAGACAGAAAGCTATGATTGAAGGATAAAGTAAATTCATAGACCAAGGCTTTATAACATGGCATCTAAATAGAGTATTAGGCAATGTTCAGATAATCTAGCAAGAGTTAGAAATTACCTGACTGTTCCATACAATATGTTTCTTTCAATAGTTTTAGAAATCAAACTCCATGAATGGAGAGAATCCTGGTATTACCTACTTCCATCTTCATTTTTCTCTATTTAGAGGATATTCTAAGTATAGATATCTATCTGTTGTCCTTTTCCTCTGTCATTAAATGTGCCCTTAGTGGCAAAAGTATAACTTTGAGCATTTCTAAGTGATTTTCTAAAAGCCATAAGAGGGAAATATTATATAATAAATTCCTTTTTGTGAACCAACCACTGTGTAACCATGTGCACTCACACACACACACATTCATTTCTATTTTATTTTCATTTTACGGCCAGTGAAATGGGGAAAGAACTATCTGAGGCAAGTAGAAATAAAGTATGGGAGACACATGAAGTATAAATACATGAATGAAAGAAAGCCAAGCTTTCAAGACAAGGCGATTAAGAGGGTGAGGTGAGACTTTAGAAGAAGGAACTGCCAGCATCTATCACCTGGCCTGGGTTCTTGTCTTCCTCCCACACTCTCATCTCACCTTCCTCCCTCTGTGCCACACTGTCAGTGCCAACACTTTTCTCCTCACAAGACTTGAGGGACTCCTATGATAGCTGAGAGCTACTGCCACACTTCTCTTAACTTTATAATCTTGTAATCTAGTATTCCACTGTTTTTCTAGCCTGCTATTGTTGAATTTAAATAATAATAATCTATTTGGAGTGTTTTGCAAGATTGTTCTCATAAATTTTGGCACCTTATTATTACTTTTGAAATTTTGTTTTTCTTTTCACTTTGCATCTTTCACAAAAAATTTAACGTATTTTTCTCTTGGCAGCATTTTTGTTGAGTTTCCAAAAGAAGGTTTATAAAGATATATATACATAAATTTGTGTAAATGTATTTATACACACACACACACACACACGTATCCTGAAAAAACTCTGCCCATGACTATCAGTAGAATACATGAGTACATTAACATTGCTTTGAGCTTTTTATGTTCTTCTGACTTTCCTTATGCCCTGTATCTATTATTTATTTCTGAATATTCACACTTGCTAAAATGGAATAATTTTACAACAACATCGGTTAGTTTACAACTCCAAATGTAGTGGTTTAAAAGAACAATTATTTATTTTTTTCTCATGAGTCTGGCAGTTCTGATGATATGAACAGGACTCTGCTGATCTTGGCTAGGCTCACTAATGAATCTATAGTCAGCTGACAGTCATCTGGAGGCTAAGTAATCCAGGCTGACCTCAACTGGGAAGATCCACCTTTCCTTCATGTATCTTTAACACTCCTCCAGTGGGGTAGCCAGGGAATGCTGCCATGGTGGTGGCAGGAAACCAATAGAGAGGAGGCAGAGCTCTTTCTGCTCTCATCAAGTCTCATAACAGACCAGATCTTCTTGATGAGAAGTACTGCAAAGCCTTACAGAAATGGACATGCATACCAGGAGGAGGGAAGAACCGGACCGTGGAAGCAATTGAGGCACCACAGGAACAAACTGCCTTGGCATTTCTTCTCTTCTATCAGCACACTGATTATAGTTAGGCTGTGATCACAGTGGATGGTTCACAAAAAGGAATTTATTACATAATAACATTTCCCTCCTATGGCTTTTAGAAAATGACTTAGAGATGCTCAAAGTTATAATTTTGCCACTATGGGCACATTTAATGGCAGAAAAAAGGGCAATTGAGGGGCATCTAAACTTAGAATATCATCATAAATAGAGAAAAATTAATATGGAGGTAGGTAATATCAAGGTTCTCTCCATTCATGGAGTTTGTTTTCTAAAACTATTGAAAGAAACATATTGTATGGAACAGTCAGGTAATTTCTAACTCTTGCTAGATTATCTGAACATTGCCTAATACTCTATTTAGATGCCATGTTATAAAGCCTTGGTCCATGAATTTACTTTTTCCTTCTATCACAGTTTTCTGTCTTACCTCGAATACATCTGATTTATGATGCACGTATTTATATAGACAAAATCACTGAATTAAAAAGTACTTAATTTCATGTTTTTATTTGTGCTTTGAAACAAGGACTGAGAGGTCTAGTTAACTATCTCACTTCCATAAACATAATGGACCACAATTAATTTGGCACCTAATTATGATGATCTAGATTTAATTTATAGTTTATACACAATTAAATTTCCTTAAAGGAAGTTTTAAAATTGGACTAAAGTTGAAGTGGGGGAAATTATGTGATATGAATCCAAGCTAGGAATATCTTCTATTTGCTAATAAAATGTTATCCTTTAATATTTAGTATTTAATGTTTTTCTCACTTTAAAAAACATCTTCCCCCCTCTTAATATACATAGGTCTTTCTAGAAGCCTCTCCAATTTAATTATTGGAGAAAGTCTGGTGACCTCTGTTATATCATTATTGATGTTTAGTACTATCATGGATATTAACAAAAGAAGACAAAGCACGATGAAACATACCTTAGGTAAAGACCTATTTTTCTTCTTAATTTTTTAAAAATAGGAATCCTGTATTCTCTGAAAGCTGACATAAATTTGTACTATCTTACCGTAAATTATACTTGTAGGACTATTTAGCAAGTGTTGGTATAGTGACTTACCCTTTACAAAGTACTATCACATGTTCCTTATTTAATGTTAGCTATGGTTTTGTTGTGAGGCTGGGTTGAGACTCTTCATGAAAATGCTTATGGAAGAACCATTCACAGGCCTGGGCCGAGCCGGAATGCTGGACAATCAGGATTAGGCATTTCTTTTATGTGCTGAAGATAGCTTAGAAAATAAGCCAGGTAGTGCACCCACTAGTAATGAGAGGAGGCAGCCTCTCTGCCCTTTGTCCTGGGACTCTCTCTCATGTAGGCAACATAGAAAGCTGTCAACTCAGGCAGGAAGTGTGGGTTATGCTGCCATCTACAGGGCCAGAGGGCAGTGCTTGTAAGCAGAGAAATTGAAAGATGCATGTGAGCTCTTTTGTTTACCACTTTCAGATGGCCCTGAACATTACTATTTTTTTTCCTTGTGTATATGTATAAAATAAACAATATATGTACGTTACAAAAATGATTATAAAGTATACAGCTATGTAGTTATCACTCTGGCAAGAAATTTAGTGTTACCAGCACCCCCAGAAGCATCTTATGTGCTCCTCCCTGGTCAAAACCCCATATCTTGCTCCTAGAAAAGTCATTCCCTATGTGTAGTCTCTGAATTCTTTGGTAGTAGAGGAAGAGAATCCACAGGACCCTTTCAGGGTGTCCATGAAATCAAAATATTTTCATAATATTACTTATAATTTATGTGTTTATTTACTATTTTTCTTGTGGTGTATTTGCACTGGTTGGGAAAAGCAATGATTTACAGTCTTCTTGAGAAATCGATGACAAACTATTCACTCACCAGCTGTCTGTGCTCTAAGGCCTTTGGCAGCATTGTCTCAGTCCACCACCATGCCCATTCCCTTGGGAAAAGAGAGTTTAGGAGGTATCTCCAGACCATATTCTAGTCCACCATGGGGTCTGTATGATACCACATAATCCACAGTAGGATTCTTCTACTACTCATTCTCCCCAGTAATGAAGAATATCTCAAATTATCTTTAACCACTCAAGAAAAAGAGGTTTTAGCCGTACTTTTTTTTCTATGCCTGGAGAGGGCTTCATTGTTGAGCAACCAGGGACCCTGTTTACCTCTATTCTTACCTATTCCTGTTTTATCCTAAAATTCAGTACAGACTATTCCCCAACAAGCTCCATCCTGGGAACGGGCCCTGCACCCTCCTCTTTCTCAAGGAGCTCGTCCAGGTGGTGGACCATTACCCTAGTTGGGCCTAAGAAGTATTTGCGTTTAGCCTTTGAGACTTGTGAGAAACAAACTGATGGAGCTCTGTATCCAGTGTTAGTTTATCCAGGCCATGGAAGCGTGGAACATCTGTGGTGAACGTTGAACCCCACTTTAGCACAGAAAGATACATTGTCTTTAAGTATTTCAAATTTTCCATCTGTTATGTGTGAGAAAGCCAAATAACCACATATACAAACTCTACCAATATCCAGAGTACAAATGAAGGTGACCCAGTAAGGCACTCAGGGAGTTTTCACCATAAAACTTCCTGTAGACATAACCTTCCTAAAGATAACTAAGGTGAGCAAGAAAGAAATATCTGTACTCAGAAGCATCTTAAAAACTCAAGGGCCACCTTTGGGGAAATTGAACTGAAAAGCACAAAAAAAGTACAGTGCATGTCAATTGGGAAAATCCAAGTCCGATTACTAAACCTGGTCCATATTTTACCAGATTTCATTCAAGATATTATATATGATGACAGAATTTCAGGGAAACTTGTATCAGAAATGACATCTCCAGTCTAATCAAGAGAACTTTCTTGATACTCACTGTGGGGTGGGGTGGGGGAGAATGTAACAGGGGGAAAAAGATACTGATTCATTGATTCAATAATTATTTATTAATATGCACTATGTAATAGTTCCTCTTCTAGGACCTGGGTATTCAGCCACAAACACAATAGACAAAGTTCCCTTGTTTTCAAAGAGCTTGTCTTGTAATTTTGATAATAATCAATAGATAGAACTTTATGTTATTTTTTAGGTTTCACAGGGATAAAAACTGTAAGTATTCACTATTATAATAATATTAATCACTTCAATAATAAAAACTCTGCTGTAGCAGAAAGAGAGAAATGAACTTATTTTCTTAGTCATTAGGACTTTCTCTGAACTTTTAATTTTGAAAGAAAAATTTCCCTTAAGAAATAAAGGTGCTTGATAAGCTTTATTGGTATTGCATTTATATTTCATTTATATCAACTCACACAATTGTGAATCAATAATTTTCATAGTAACCATTGTTTTTATAACTTCTGTAATTATTTAAACAGTGTTACCAAGCTTTGAAGATAGCACATGTTTCATAACAGGAAAAAATTAAGAAGAGTCATTGCTCTTAGAGTTCTCACCCTTTCTCGCTTGGGTGCTAGGAATTTAAGGACTGTATAAGTAATAAGGGATTTGTTTTGAGACTTTTCCTGGCTTAACAAATCTAGTTAGCAAACTGTATTACTTATTAAGAGGTATTTTCCTTTCTTAAAGGAGAATACAGATTTCAAATTGTGGTCTTTGAACTCCAAATTCCCGTATACTTCTGAAAGCATACAGGAAGCTGGAGTTGGCCTCCATCCTACGTTGGATTCCATATGTTGGAAACAAAAAAACATGATTAAACAATGGGAAAAGGAGCTGAACAGACATTTCTGAAATGCAGACATACAGATGCCCAGTGGGTGCATGAAAAAAATGCTGAGCATAACTAATCATTTCAGAAATGCAAATTAAAAGCACAGTGAAATATCACCTCACACCTGTTTAAAATGGCTCTTATTCAGAAGATAAAAGATAACAAGTGTTAGTGAGGATGCAGAGAAGAGGGTACATTGTTGGTGGGAATGGAAATGAGTACAGCCATTATTGAAAATGGTATGAAAGTTCCTCAAAAGACTAAAAATAGGATTACCATATAATCAAGTAATCCCACTTTGGGGTATAAGGAATCAAAAACAATATGTAAAAGGGATGTCTGCACTTCCCTATTCATTGTGGCAATGAGCTAATTTTAAAGAAAATGACCAAAACCAAAGTTGATCCAGAGTGTCACTTAAAATCAAGGGCAAGTAAGTCCTACTAACTATTTCTTATTTACTCTCCTTTCTTGTAGCTTATTATGTCATCCGTGCAATTTGGTCATATTTTATAGCAAGTTTCTTCTTTGGAATTGTAAGTGCAAAACTAATCCAGTTGTGGATGTCATCTGTTTTTGATCATGATGTCAATCATATAAGTTTCATCTTTTCAATGCTGTACTTCACCTTTTATATTTGTAAGTGAAGGGCTTATTTCTAAAATTAAAGGACATAGAAAAATTCAAAATAAAATTATAGGAAAATACATACAAGGTAAAAGTTACTAAAAACATCCAACTGACCTAGAAGTAATATTTTTGTTAAAACAATCTATCAGAAGAGATAAAAAGATATGACTATCTATACAACAGAAAACAATGGTGAAAACTCTATAAAGCAAATACTATTGTCCAAAAGACCACCAGGATGGCTAACTAGTGGAAAAGAGAGCTTAATTGGTGATATTGGCTTGCAAGCCAGGAAGAGAAAGACTCCAGCATGGACTGAAGGTGCTCTTTGAGGAAGGGAAGGACAGGTTGGATTTTATGCCTTACAGGGCCAGTAGTACACATATTCAGCAGGTTTGGTGAAAAAACTATACATATTTATAAGGGTAGCAGAGCACATGGAGATTACATAAACATGTATGTAACATACATCCCGTGTTCACTTTGGGATGGCGTTTTAACATTAAAAGGAAGTGGAATTTGACTCTTCACATCAAAATGTGAACTACAGGACACAAAGACAGTTGTGTGCAACCTCTATAAGCTGGCTGAAACTGGTTTAAGATCTGCAATAGCTTATGAGAAAAGAATGTTTGAAAGGCCACTCCTCTGTTGTGGTTGTAAATCAGTCTGATGGCTCACACTGTTAGGGAGTTTAGCAAGGGTGTAGTTTTTCTTACAGTCTTAGGAATTCAGAAATTTGCTCTGGCAGCCAGGCCTCGAACCCTCAACCTGTAGGTAACTTTGTTTCCTTAATCTTAGGGTCTATCATCTTAGATGATAAAGGAGTATCTATTTTGGTGTCTCAGATCACACTATTATAAAAGAAGAATTTGAAAAAACTATAATTACAGTAATATAAATTATTGTGCCTTTCTCATAGAATTTCATGACCAATTGGATAAAAATAATTATAGCTACAAAAAGATTTATGTAACTTATACACTTGGTTTATAAGATATATAGAGTTTTGCTTCCCAAAACAAAATGCATATTCTTTATATATACTTGTAGACAATTTACAGAAATTAACTGGAACTGAAGAACATTTCAATAAAATTTCATTGTTCAACCATGATGGAATTAAATTAAATACTAACTACAAAAGGAAGGTTTAAAAAAATAATTTTAACTGCTTATAAATTAGTTATAGTTTTCTTGATAACTCTTAGACCAAAAAGGAAATCAAAAGTATCAGATCAAATAAGGCTAAATGTTAGGCAGTCTATCAATGTTATCAATCTATTTACCGCAGTTGCCTCTTCACAGAAGTATAGAAGATTTTGATACATTACTGTTTCCTGACACAGTCTCAGAATCATGTTCAACCCAGCCTTCAGACAGCCCTACACATGACTGGGTGTTGCCACGTGAGCTAATACCTAGTTATCACAACTATACTATGTCTTTTATTTTCATTAAATGAAAATTTATGACAATTTAAATCAATTATAGAATGTTTTGGTTTTAAAATATTATAAAAACTATTTTATATGCCTATTACATTTAAGAATAAGATAATGGTATATATCCTCACATCTATGATTAAAAATAGTTCTGGAAACTCTATCTAATACAATAAGAGGAAAGAAAAGAAAGAAGTTTACCCTATTTTCAAAGAAAAATGGTTACATTACTTGCAACATTTTCTATTATATAGAAAATCCAACAAAATTAATTAATGAACTGCCAGCAAGATTCTTTAATAGCTTGATATAAGATAAGTTTACCCAAAACAATTGATAGTTTTTATAAACCAGCAGTGACTATCTAGAAAATATAATAAAAAATTGATTCTCTTTCCACTGGCAAAAGTTATAAAATATCAAGGAATACACTTAATATGAAGTTTCGACCTAAACATGTAAGTTGCTATAGTTTACTGAGAAATATAAAATTTGAATAAATTGAGACAAGACAAACTTCTCTTGAGAAATGCTATAGTAACTGGATTCATTATTTTCATGTCTGAAGAGAGAAATGCAGAACATAGAATCTGGAGGCTTTCTAATTAATTTATCAGTGAATTAAAGCCAATTGGAATATATTAAGTTTACAAAATCAAGTTCATTAATTAACAGTGAGGAAATGATCAATCAGTTTAGGTAGGTTCTTCATGTACTACTAAATATGTATATACTTAAATTCCTACAAAAATATGTTCTAATAAATATAATTCCCTCAAATATCATTTAAATAAATATAACATGAAGATTAAGGGTTATGCCCAAGGAAATAATTTCAAACTTTTAGAATCAAGATGTCTCAATGGACATTTTAGGAAGAAAACTTCCAGGACAGAATTTCATGACAACAAGATACAGAGTAAATATAAATCTAATGTAAAAGGACTTTCACTCTGACCTGGCTTACTATTTATACTATTAGCATCCTCAAGATAGCCATCATAAATATTTTCCTGACTTTAATGTCACCGAACAAATTATAGTAATTAGTCCAGGAGTTCATCTTTTCAAAGCACCTGTGTCCATGGTTCCCTTTTCTCTCACAATTCAAAAATGACTAAAGTGTTTGTTCCTGCCTTTGATGCCATTTCTAGCCAGGATTAAAATAAAGAATATAAAAATCTGTAATTTTTTAATCTTTAGAAAGGAAAACTCAATATTGTGATATAATTTCAATTTCATTAAATTAAAATTTATAGCAATCCAAATCAAAGAATGATATAAATTTTTTTGGTTTTAAAATTTTTACAAAAACTATTTTAAAAGCTCATCTAGAAAAATTAATATGTGAGAATAGATAAGACAATTTTAAAAAGTAGAGTAGAGTTTTCCATACCAGGCAGGTATTAAAACATTTACTAGGCCTATAATAATTAAAATACAATTGTAACACAGGAATACAAAGCAAATCAGAGAAACAGAAGGGGCACAGAACTGATCCAAGTGTGAATGCAATTTAGCACATGATAAAAGAATATTCACAATATCCTTTAGTATTAAAAACAAATACTTTAATTTTTGTTTATTAACTAGAACAATGCCTAATGAACATTAAGTAGAAAAACAAAAGAAGCCTATTACAGACCTGTGTTACTGTATAATTCCATCTGGGTTTTTTCAATGTGTGACTTTATTTTTGTATACGTATGTTGGATTTATAAAATAAGGGTTCAGTGGGTATTCTACTCTTCTCAAAGATCTTGACCCAACCATCTTAAATTCCCAATTCTATAAAAACCCAAAGAGCTTATAGTTTCTAAAAATTTCTTGATTTTCCTTCCTCATGATCTTCTCTACCTCTTCCTGGATATACAGTAGTTTCTGGTTCTTAGTAAATTTTACTGAAGATGCGGAAAATTAGGTTATACAGTTCACAGTTCTATGAAATCTGACAGCTATCTTTATTTGTTCATGTTTCCATCTTTCCCACTTAATTTTCACCACTTGTCTCCGGTATAGAAATTCAACAAGCATCTTTTAATGCTGGAAGCTACCTCTTGGATCTCATTCCCTGATCTCAAGTAGCTTATCAAAGTATTTCTTCTAGGCTAATATAGTATTTTGTCTAATAGAAATTTCAGCCAAAATTTTCTTTAAAATTATACCTGAAGTCTTGGCAGTGGAACTATGAGTGTTCTCTTTTGCAAAAAATGTAATGTCTATATTGTACCGTGTTATTTGAACTTTACACAGGGATAATATACTACTTTCATAAGCTCAAAGGAGAAACAACATTAATAAAGCTACTTTTAAGAATATTCCACCAACGGTTGTTTATGCTTTGCAATCCCCACATTAAATGCACCAAAACAATATTATACTGGAGAAGTAGGTCCAAATGGGTTCTCTGCTGGCCCAACTCCCTTAGTCCTATCAGAAGATCAAACCATTTCTATTGCCTACTGTCTGCCAAGAAGGCATAGGAAGTGGGCTAGTCCATAAAGAACTTTTCGGCTCATTTCCATTTCATCCCTCCAGGGCCTATCTGAAACAATTAGATCCATAGAGCGTGCTCTAGCCTCACTAGGGTAAATTAAGGATCTTGGAGCTCCATATTGTTGCCAATGATCTGAAGCCAAAGCAGTACAAGGATTTCCATTATAAACTTTACTACACAGTTTGGTACGACTCAAAGGAGGAAAACGGACATTGATTGAGTGGTGGGTAATAATTTGTGATGTTTTCCAGCTGAAACCAAGTGTATAATCTCTTTATAAAGAGATTAAGTAATCTCTTTATAAAGTCTTTATAATCTCTTTATAAAGTCAGATATGAAGATATCTGATATTTTCATCCCTGGTAAAATTTATTCTACTATTGATGTTAAATTAATACTGTAAATTTATTTCCTTTTAAAAATAGGTGAGATAGCTGGAATGTCTGGGATTTTTACCCTGGCCATTGTGGGACTTATTTTAAATTCTACGAGTTTTAGACCAGGAGGTGAAGCACTTCTTCTTGAGTAAGTGACTATCATATTTTCCCTCTGTTTCATACACTGCAAGCTATAATATTGTAATAGTAACTACATCTACATGGTCAAAGCAAGATTTTCAAGTAAAAACTTGGAAACTACCCAACTAAAAATCCTTCCTAACAATTATTTTGTATGTGCTTTCAAAGCCTCCGATTTAAAGCAAAATTTGTAACCCCACCATGAGTTCATGTTGGTTCTATTTCCTGATTAATTCTTCAAGTCTCCGATCATCTATTAAGTAGTATCCAATCTAACATCCTGTATCCACTAGTAAGGGGATGCAAAAAAATGTAATAATTGAGAAATAATATTCTAATGCAATATTTTTTTATTTCAGCATATTATGGGGGTACAGATTTTAAGGTTTCAATAAATGCCGTTTCCTCCCCTCCCCCCACAAGTCTGAGTATCCAGCATGACCTAATGCAATATTTTTTAAAACATTGAACTCAATGCAAAAAAAATATCTGAAGATCAATAATTTAAGGACAATGAAGAGATTTCATGTAAAGCAAATTAAAAGATTAATCTATGACATTTGAAGAGGGTTTGCAGTGTTATAAAAGAAAGTATGGCCAAACTAAATGTAGACAAGACTGTGAGTAGAAATGTACAAATTGTGCCTTGCTCAAGGGCACCCAGCTGAGCAGCTGAGGGGTGAGTGGGATCCATGTCAGCCTAAAGGAAGGGCATTTTCTGCAGTGCTACAGTACAGAGGGTGGGAACTGGACCTAAATCACACAGTGGTGACACATGTGTAAACAGGGGCCCTGAAAGTAAATAGTGATTTATGAAGTTTGGGAGAATGTTACAGAAGATAGAATAAATTCAGAAGTCAGATGCTTAAAGGTAGAGGTAAAGGTAAAGGTATAGCTTATAGGATTCCAGAACACTAACCTAAAATTTCATGTCAGTTACAATGGAGGTCAATTGTACTTGGAGCTAGACAGAATTGAATGGGCCACAGTGTGGGAAGAATTTAAAATATTACAAAAGTATTTAACTGTATCTGTGAGAAGTGATTCTGAAGGCTCCCACCACCTTCTTGCTCTAACTGTAGGCTGGATCTCTCTCCCCTGAAGATATTACTTCTCTTCTCTTGCATTCCTTGTAAGTTGTGATATCTTTCTCACCTGCATCGCTGGCACTGTTGAGCCTACAGTTGAAGTAGGTGATCCCCTGTACCTCAAAGTCATTTCCAGATTATTCTTCTCCTTCTTCCACAGAAGAACCCAATTATGAAGTTCACGCCATTAGATTGTACCATCTTCTACCATATTGGTTGTTGTTCTCTAGAACAGAATCAGTCTCCATTTTGTGAAGATTCTGGCTTCTGTCTCACTGTGACTCTCTCCAACATTATTCTACCATCATTCTTAGTGACATCAATATCCATACAATTGACCCTCTACTCCCTCAGTTTTAAGTTTCTGGACTTTCTCTCCTCCGATGAGTATGTTCACCTTCCCACTTCCACTTCTACAGTCACACAATTAACCGCCTCTTAATCTCAACTTCAATTATCTTTTTTTCTTTTGATATAAGGTCTTGCTCTATCACTGTATGTGGGAATATAGTGGCACAATCGTAGCTCACTGCAGCCTCCAACTCCTGGGCTTAAATGATCCTCCTGTTTCAGTTTCTCAAGTAGGTAGGGCTACAGGCACATAACACCACACTCAGCTAATTTTTGAATTTATTTTGTGGAGATGGGATCTCACTATGTTAACCAGGCTGATCTCAAGCTCCTTGCCTCAAGCCATCTTCCTGCCTTGGTCTCCCAAAGTGCTGGATCATGGGCATAAGCCGCTGTGCCTAACCAATAATCTTATTATAATAGGATTATACAATAATCCTATTATAATAGGCATGTACCAACTCCTGTTTTCCAAGATAGTAGAAATCTAAGATAATAGTAATAAATCCCACTATGTCCCACAACAACCTACAGCATGTCTATTCTATTCTTTAAGAGAGAACGTGCACCATCTCCTATCTTCTCACCTTATGCACTCTAGTATTCCAATTCTAACAATTCTATATTCACAGTGAGACTAATTCATCGATTCTATGATCTTTTACTGACCCTCACCCATCTCATATTCTCAGTTCCTCTTTTGCTTAAAACCATTTAATAATGTTTCATCTTAGGCTGAGCATGGTCGCTCATGCCTGTAATCCTAGCAATTTGGGAGGCCGAGACAGGACAATTGCTTGAGCTCAGGAGTTCAGGAGACCAACCTGAGCAAGAGTGAGGCTCCATCTCTACTAAAAAATAGAAAAAATTAGCTGGGCAACTAAAAATAGAAAAAATTAGCTGGGTGTGGTGGTGCATGCCTGTAGTCCCAGCTACTCAGGAGGCAGGAGGATGGCTTAAGCCCAGGAGTTTGAGGTTGCTATGAGCAAGGCTGACGCCATGGCACTTCAGCCTAGGAAACAAAGCAAGACTCTGTCTCAAAAAACAAACAAACAAACAAACAAACAAACAAACAAAACTTTCATCTTTTTCAGCTACAAGTAAAAGTTGTTTTAATGGCAAAGTCCCATGATTTGTCTACCCTGCTACCTCTATGATTCATTTCTATAACTCTCACCTATGCCCACACTGCTCTAATGACACTGTTGACCTTGCTATTTTTAAAGTGTCAAACACGCTCCACTATTTGGGCTTATGCCCTTGTGTTTCTGCTCTTGGAATGTGTTTCCCTTACATATTGGCAGAAGGAGCTGCTTCATGTCTTTCATGCTTCTATTCATACATCACCTTATTAGAAAGAAATTCGCCCAAATAGAAATTGCCTCTTAGCCAACCTATACAACCTTTTATTCTTGGCAAATTGACATCTCCAAAATGTTCAATATATTAGGTATCAATTCCTCTAGGCTATTGGCTATGCAATATTGGGCAATTATAATAATAAAGATGCTTAGCTCTTCTAGAATCAAAATCTTTGAGAGTACAATCATAGGACTTAAACTTTTTAAAAACTCTCCCCAGATGATACTTACATACAGACAGGGTTGAGACCCATTGTTACTTCTATATTTATTAGGACAACCCATGATCATCAAATGAAGAAAAGGAACATTTAAAAAAATTCAAAAGGTTTTTTTTCCTGTGTGCTTGAATTATTGCGTGCACACACACACATCACACATCCCCCACATTCCCAGATATACACATAAGAGTACATACACACATCTGTGGGATGGGTTTGGAGCTTGGCTGTTTGACTCACAGTCTCTCTGAATTTGATAGAGACGGATTCCTTAGAGAATATAGTTTCATCCTCATCAGATTTCTCTCATTAATTTCTATCATGTATGAAAATTTCCCAACATCTCCACAATGTTAGTTGCTTAACCGATTCATTTACATTTTATGCTAATTAATAAGACTATGATTTTTGGTCTTTGGTGGAAATTTTCCACAATTTTATGAGTTTTTAAATTATGTAGTCATTAAATTAATAATAAAGCATGATTGCAGTATATATTCATCATTCACTTGACTGAATCATCCTACTCAATTAATGTTTAAAAGTGATTTTATTAATTGTATGAGTATAGGTGAGTATAATGCTCTGAAGATTTTTTTTTTTGATAGGAAGGGAGGCCTATCTACATGATGCAACAATTGGATTTGCTTTTGGTAATAAAGTTAAAAGAAGAAAAATTAATATAAAAATTATATTATCATAAAGTATATTTTACTGTGTTTTCCTCTAACTTTATGCTGGATACAATATTTAAATCCAAGAGACAACAGATAAAATATGATAATGCAGATACAAGAAAGACATGATAGTTCAGTCTAGAGTAATGAAACAAAGTTCAGTCACAGGAAAATATTTTGAATGATTTCACTCAATATTTCCTATGCTAGGATATTTTATGTTAATTGTTTCTCTAATATTGCCTAGGTATTTGTGCCTCTTAAATATAGCTCAGAAGCAGGGATTTCTTATTAATGTAACAAAAAAAAAGGTTTGCTTTGAGTACTGAATTTGTTTTTAATCAAAAGAACTATTCCTCTTCAGAACAAAAATTTTCTTTGTCAAGAACAGTTTGGCAAGGAATAGGTAAAAACAAACTATCTTTCTCTTATAATATAAATGGTATTCATGTGCCTTTTAAGTTTTGTTTCAATTTATTTGTTATAAATAGAATATGTGGACTTAAAGACATGAAATATATAGAAAAAGCATACTGTAATACTGTAATAGTGGTGTGTAAATTACTTTTATCTCTATCATGAAGGTTAATAAAAACTATTGCGAATAATAATAAGCACAATAATTTGTTAAGGCACATGCAATACAAAAATATATTAATTATGACATCAAAAATTCAAAATGTAGAAGAGAAAAGGAGTTAATTGTAGAGTTTAGGTTTTTTCAAATAAAAGTTAATTTTTGGCCGGGTGCTATGGTTCATGCCTATAATCCTAGCACTCTGGGAGGCCGAGGCGGGCAGATTGCTCAAGGTCAGGAGTTCAAAACCAGCCTGAGCAAGAGCGAGACCCCGTCTCTACTAAAAATAGAAAGAAATTAATTGGCCAACTAAAAATATATATAGAAAAAATTAGCCGGGCATGGTGGCACATGCCTGTAGTCCCAGCTACTTGGGAGGCTGAGGCAGTAGGATTGCTTGAGCCCAGGAGTTTGAGGTTGCTGTGAGCTAGGCTGACACCATGGCACTCACTCTAGCCTGGGCAACAAAGTGAGACTCTGTCTAAAAAAAAAAAAGAAAAAAGAAAAAGGAAAAAAAAAGTTAATCTGTTATCAGTTTAAAGTAACCTATTATAATTATCAGATGCTTTTGTAAGCCTCATGGTAACTACAAAGCAAAAACCTCTAATGGGCACACTAAAAATAAAAAGCAAAGAGTCAAATCATACTACTTGAGAAGATCACTTAACCACAAAAAGTAAGACAGAAAAAGAAGAAAGAAAGGATCTAAAAACAACTAGGAAATAATTAATAAAAAGACCATACTCAGTCATTACCTATCAATATCTTGAATGAAAACAGGTATTAAAATCAGTAGGTTGAAGAGATATTTTGCACTACCATGTTTATTGCAGCCCTATTCATAATAGCCAACATATGGAATCAACCTAAGTGTCCATCAACAAATGAATGGATAAAGTAAATGTGGCATATATACAATGAAATACTATTCACCCATAAAAAGAAGGAAATCCTGCCATTCATGACTACATGGATGAACCTGGAGGACATTATGTTAAGTGAAACAAGACAAGCACAGAAAGACCAATACCACATAATGTCACTCATAAGTGGAATCTAAAAAAGGTGATCTCATGGAGGTAGAGAGTAGAATGGTGATTACAAAAGGCTGAAGTGTTTGGGGGAAGGATAAGTTGTAAAGATGTTGATCAAAGAATACATAATTATAATTAGATGGAAGGATAAGTTCAATAGAACTATTTTACAGCATAGTGACTATAGTTAATGACAATATATTGTAAACACAGACAATGGATGTTTTCACCATAAAATAATAGCTATGTTAGGTCATGCATTTGTTAACTAACTAAATTAACTAAATTTAGCCATTTCATGATGTATATATACTCTAAAACATTATGTCATAAACAATAAATACATAAATTTTATCTGTCAGTTTAAAAATGAATAATATTAATAAACCAAAACAAAGAAAAGTTAAGAACCAGATGGCTTCAATGATGAATTTTACCGAACATTCAAAGAATTATACCAATTTTTCTTAAACTCTTCCAAAAAAATGGAAGAAGAGGGCACACTTCCAAATCCATTTTATGAGGACAGCATCATCCCAATACCAAAACCAGATAAAGACATCATAGAAAAGAAAACTACAGGTCAATATCCTAAATGAACATAGATGCAAAAAAATCACAAATAAAAAAGTAGCAAATTGAATTCAACAGTACACCCAAAGGATTATATATAATGACCAAATGGGTTTTATCCCAGGGATGCAAGAATGTTTCAACATACACAAATCAGTATGATATACCACATTAACAGAATGAAGTACAAAAATCACATGATCATCTCAAATGCAGAAAAAGCATTTGATAAAATTTAATATTCTTTCACAATTCAAAACTCCAAAGAATATAGATATAGAAGAAATATACCTCAACACAATAAAGATGGTATGTGACAAGCTCACAGCTAACATATTCAACAGTGTAAAGATGAAAGTGCTTTCTCTAAGATCAGGAATGGGACAAGGATAACAATTCTTGGCACTTCTATTCAACATAGTACTAGAAGTTATAAGAGCTGGAGAAACTAAACAAGAAAAATAAGTAAAAGATATCCAAATTGTAAGGGAAAAAGTAAAATTATCTGATTGCAGATGACATAATCATATATGGAGAAAACCCTTAAAATCACCAAAAAATCTCTTAGAACTAATAAATCAATTCAGAGAAGTTGCAGGATACAAAATCAACGTACAAAAATTAGTGACATTTCTATACACAAGCAAGGAATTATCCAAAAAGAAAATTAAAAATGGGGGATGGGCATGCTTGAAGCTCTAACTCAGGTGGGGCAAAGGCAATATATATAACCTAAACATTTGACCCCTGTAATATGCTGAAATTTAAAAAAAAGAAAATTAAGAAAATCCCAAAACAAAAAGAATTAAATACTTAGGAATAAATCTAACCAAGGAGATGAAATACTTGCACATTAAAAACTATAAAACAATGATGAAAGAAATTGAGGAAGACACAAATAAATGGAAAGACATTGCTTGTTTATGGATCAGAAGAATTAATATTGTTAAAATGTCCCTACTGCCCAAAATGATCTATGGATTCAATGCAATCCCTATCAAAGTCCCAATGGCATTCTTTACAGAACTAAAAAAAAATCCTAACATTCATATGGAACCACAAAAGACTGAATAGCCAAAGTATTCTTGAGAAATAAGAGCAAGGATAGAGGTATCAGACTTTCTAATATCAAAATATATTACAAAACTATAAAAATCAAAAAGGTATGGTACAGGTATAAAAACAGACATATAGACCAATGGGATAGAATCAAAGGCCCAGAAATAAACCCAAACATTTATGGTGAACTGATCTTTGACAAGAAAGCCAAGAATAGACAATGGGGAAAATATAGTCTCTTCAATAAATGGCTTTGCAAAAACTGGATATCCACATTCCTAAAAATAAAATTGGACCCTTATCTCACATAATATATACAAATTAACTCAAAATGGATTAAAGGTTTAAATGTGAGACCTAAAAGTCTAAGACTACTGGAATAAAATATAGGAAAGAAGCCTTTGGTTGGTCTAGGCAATGATCTTTTTGGATACGACCCCGAAAGCATAGGAAACAGAAGCAAAAATAGACAAATGGGATTGCATGCACTGTAAAAGAAACAACGAAATGAAAAGGCAGCCCGCAGACTGGGAGAAAATATTTGCAAAGCAAATATTTGATAAGGGTTTTTGAGACAGAGTCTCAGTCTCTTGCCCAAGCTAGATTGCCATGGCATCAGCCTAGCTCACAGCAACCTTAAACTCCTAGGCTCAAGTGATACTCCTGCCTCAGCCTCTCAGGTGGCTGGGACTACAGGCATGCGCCACCATGCCCAGCTAAGTTTTTCTATTTTTAGCAGAGACGGGGTCTGGCTCTTGCTCAGGCTGGTCTGGAACTCCTGAGCTCAAGTGATTCTCGTGCCTTGGTCTCCCAGAGTGCTAGTATTACAGGCGTGAGCCACCACGCCCGGCCTTGTTAAGGTTTTAATATTCAAAATGTGAAAGGAACTCACACAACTCAATACCAAAAAGCAATGAAACCCAAAAGCAAAAAACCAAACAAATCTCTATACTGCTATTTAAAAATGGACTAAGGACCTCAAAAGATGGCATACAAATGGCCAAGGGGTGTATGAAAAGGTGCTCAAACATCACTAGTCATTAGGGAAATGCAGATTAAAACCACAATGAGATATCACATCAGACCTTTCAGGATGACTATTATCAGAAAGACAAAAGACAGCAAGTGTTATCAAGCAAGTTGAAAAAGGGGAACCTATCTACACCATTGGTGAGAATTGGTACAGCCATTATGGAAAACACTTCTGAGTATACATCAGAATATGAAATGAAATGAATATCTCAAAAAGATATCTGACTTCCATGTTCATTGTAGCATTATTTGCAATAGCCAAGAATTGAAAACAACCTAAATGTCTATCAACAGATGAATAGTAATAAAAATGTGTGTGTGTGTGTGTGTGTGAGAGAGAGAGAGAGACAGAGAGGTGTGTATGTGTACATATATATACACACACATATATACGCACACACACATAATTGAATATACTATTCAATCTTAAAAAAAGGAAGAAAATCTTGCTATTTGCACCAACATGAATGAACCTGGAGGGCATTATGCTAAGTGAAATAAACCAGACAAAAAGACAAATACTATATGACTTCACTTATATGTGGATTTGAAATAGTTAAATTCATGGAAACACAGACTAGAATAGTGGTTACCTGGGGTGGAGGGTGGGAGAAATGGAGAACTAAGTTTCAGTTATGTAAGTTAATTAAGTTTTAGAGATCTTGTGTATAGCGACTATAGTTAATAATACTGTATTGTGTACTTGGAATTTGCTAAGAGGGTAGATATTAAGTGTTCTCACTACACACACACACACAAACACACACACACACAAGTAATTATATGAGGTGATGGATATGTTGACTTGATTGAGGTGATCATTTCATGATATATATATATATATATATATATATATATATATATATATATCAAATTGTATGCCTTAAACTTAATTTATTTGTCAATTATCCCAATAAAGCTAGGTGGAAGAAAGATTTGTTTTATTAATTACTAGGTAGATTTTTGGCAAAATTTTAATTCTTTCACTCTGTAAATCAGACTAAAATTTTAGTATTCTCTTAAAAAATTAATGATTTTATCTCTTTCTAATCAAACAATGACTTCACAATCAGTATTTTCAAGTTATATAAACCTTGATGTTTGGATGTTTAAGTTCTATCAAGTAGCATAGCTACACCCTAAATATTTCTTTCAGATATAATAGAAAATGAAAGACTAATTTACATACACTGTAAACTGGCTTACATTGCTTTAGAATTGTTTGGTTATTTGCCTTAGTGCTCCCTTCTTTCCAGTTAAATTTTAAGCCCCTTGAGTCTTGGTAAATGCCTTATTCACCTTTATTTTCTTGATAACAAATAAACAATGCTTCACATAGATAAGCCTTGCAATAAATATACTAACTTAATTAATTATAACTAATTATATTTAATTTTTTTCCTGAAAAATGCAGATTCTGGAATTGTCTGGCATTTGTTGCTTTTCTTATGGTGTTTACTTTCGTTGGACTTTTCATTCCTGCTCATACATATTTCTATGTAACATTTTCTGATATATATTATTCATTAAGTATCTACTTTACACTGATAGTTTTCAGGTAAGAATTTATCATTTAAACTTTTCTATTTATGGAAAATTGAATTTCTGAAGATCATTTTTAAATAATGAAAAATCTTCCATACCTTAGATTGAACAATTGACTCAAACTTTCCAAGCAAGCATCAGAAAATTAATATTTAGCATTTTTCAATTTTAAATTTCAAAGCAATGCAAACACTGTATAAAATTTTTGAAACTTAGAAGGAAAAAAATCTTTCATAATCTTAATATTAGGTAGCTACTATTGACATTTGCTATATTTTGTCTAGTATTTTTTTCTATGAGGTTTTATGAAGTTAAGCACTAATCAAAAATAAAAATCTTACCCTGTGTTTTTGTTAATATTACATAACAGTTTTCTACAAATTAAAAATTATAGTTGGAAATAGCTTTTTAAAAAATCATAAGAAAGCCCTCTTTGTAAATGTATTTTTTTACTCAAGTAATTTTTGTAGTTTCTCCACTATTAAGGAATCAGAAAAGCATCTGTCCATGTAGCTGAAAAGAAGATGACATGAAGTAGGAAAAACTACTGTAACTAGATCTCATAGTTCTTTAATCTCTATCACTGAAATGTCTAACATTCTACTTCCATCTAGTTGGATGGGTGACATCAAGTCAGCCCTTGCCAAGTAAATGGAAACCAGTCCCAAATTATCAGATAAAATTGGTGTAAAATAGAGAATGAATATGACTGAAAAAAGAAATAGAAAAAAAACTTGACCTATATTGGACATATTCAACAAGATTTAAATCTATGAAGAAAAAGAAAGCGAGGACATTTTCTTCTTAATTCTTATTAATTAGGATTATTTTTCTTTTTGGGATCCAGAATTTATCTACAAAACATCCCTAAACTTTTTTTTTTCACCTGAAGAAGCACTGCTCATGGGTGATGTGGAATTACCCTACTGCTCACCTAGTAGAAAGTCCCAAAGAGAATCATGCTGTTCTCCTGGCAAGTCTTTGCATGGAATACCTTCTACCTCCTTGTGATGCCACGCCCACAGTGTGTGAAGCTTCTCTCATCTGCTTGAGAGTTAACAATCCCACAGAGAATAGATGCAGATAGAGTAGAAAGAAATGGAAAGAGATTTCTGTAACTAGAATAACTTTCTACATATTGTGTTGTCTTTTAGGCTTGGGATCTTTCTGTTAATGAGCCCTGTTTTGTCTCGTATGGGCCATGAGTTCAACTGGCGCTGGGCATTCATAATGGTCTGGAGTGAAGTGAAAGGGACGCCAAACATAAATATGGCCCTTCTTCTTGCTTACTCTAACCCTGCACTTGGATCTGAGAGGGAAAAATCTCAGGTAAAGAAAGCTGTGTTTTCTTATTTTGATGTTTTACAAAACTGTTGCATTGTAGTTAAAATATGTTTTTGTAGTGAGGCGGCTCAACCCCACTTGGGCTGTAGGAGTGATGCAGCTATGCTGGCAACTTTGGGGAGGGGAGGAACAACTGACAACTTTCCTTCTCCCTGTTGCAGTTTAGATTCCTAAATTCTCTCATATTCCTAAAAATAGGTTTACTATGAAGATTAAAGGAATTAAAATTTATAAATTATTTAAAATAGTACCTAATACAAAGTATGCACTCAAGAATGTGGTATTTACTCCTAATACCCAAAAGAAGCAGAAATCTACTTGTGGTTGGCTCTATTGCCTTCTATAAATTTATGAGGCCACATGTAGTAATGCTAGGAGCCAAACATTTTAATTTTTAGGTAAAGTACTCTAAACAGTACCCCCAGATTCTGCCTAACAACGTATTGGGCCCAACTCTCCCTCTACCATGTCTCTAGGCAAGATAATAAAAAGAAGCTCTGTGAGAAATTTCCTATACAGGTATCCCAGAGAAAGCAGCAAGCATCTTTGTGTGTGTGTGTGTGTGTGTGTGTGTGTGTGTGTGTGTGTGTGTTACATAAATGCCAGTGTAAAAGGAAGAGTGGCAGGTTAATTATTATGTGTCTAATTAAATAATACGCAGTTCAAACATTAAAAACTAAATCTTCAAACTGCTTTTAAAACCAAAATTTTCTAATATTGCATGACTTTCTTCCTCTGCTTTTTAATCTATTTTCACACACAATATCATTGTCATCATCATATATCCTGATCAGTGGGATGGTTAACCTTGCACACATATCTGAGTTACTAAAATTTTTAGTTTAGCTGATTTTGCTGTGTAACCATCAGCAAGTTTTTAATTTCCACCTCACCCCAAGTATTAGTTTCCTCATTCCAAACTGACTTAAAAATAGTACCGGTGATTTACTGGTAAATGTGTAAAAAATAACTTGGGTGTTGAAGGGAGGAGAGAGTTGTAACTTGTAATTTTTGCCAATTTCTGTTGTGAAATCATTTCCATCAATGATGAGAAGAGCAATCAGCTCATGAACTTCCTAAAACTTTAATCATCAGCTCTCATGAGCTAGTAAGAGACAGCTCTAGCACACAACTTTCACAAAGGATTATTGTGAGAAATAAAAAAATGTACATAAAGTGCTTAGCACATTGTTTAGCATATAGTAAGTATATAACAAATACAAGCTTGGCTGGGCATAGTGGCTCTCATGGAGCACTTTGGGAGGCTGAGACAAGAGGGTCACTTGAGGCCAGAAGTTTGAGACCAACAACATGGTATGACTCTGTCTCCACAGAAAATAGAAAAATCAGCTGGGCATAGTGGCACATGTGTGTAGTCCCAGCTACTCAGGAGGCTGAGGCAAGAGGATCGCTTGAACCTAGCCTGGAAGTTTGAGGATATAGTGAGCTATGATGACACCACTGCACTCTAGCCCAGGAGACAGAGTTTTTTCTGTCTCAAGAAAAAAAATACAAGCTATGTTGATGATGCTGCTGATAATGACATGTTACATAATCCTGCTTTAAAAAAAAACTTAGTAAACAAGGTTACTTAGTGAAAAGTCCTTACTAGTAGTAAGGACTTAAGAAGAAAGTAGCACTCCTTTCTTAACTTAATCTGACTGAACCCTACAGCTAATTTATTAATACCCACAGAGAGGCATTATAGTGAAGGGTTAAAAATACTAACCTCAAAGATATATTGTCTTTTTAATTCTGTCTCTTACTACTCACAAATTATGTGTTATTGGGGAAACTACAGTGCCCCAATTTCCCATCTGTATAATTGGACACTATTGGTATTTACCTCACAGAATTGTAGTGATGATTAAATCAGCTTGCTGTATTGTACTCTTAATATATGACTACTACATAAGTGTTAGCTCTTACTACTTTTAAACTGTTAAACTAATTTAGTAGTCTTTAACCTACAATGCACTTCAGATTGCTTCAGGATCTTTTAGTAAAATACCAATGTCTGTGGAATTCTGGCCCCTGCCATGATAAATAATGGATGTCAGACTTACTTTCCATAGTAAACAACTACAAAAATGGTCAAAATATATGAAGCAACTGGTTTGGGGTATTGGACATTTCATGTTTAGATCCTTTAGAGAAAGGAGACACATGAAGTGAGTTCACATTCACTCTGGTCTTTCTTACAAACCATGGCACAGAGAAGTGAATGCCAAACAGAGTGCAGAAATCACACTGAGTGGAAAAAATAGAGATCAGAGTTTAAGGCTATTGAAGTAGCTAAAATTTTAGGAGGCAACGTACCACGGGGAGAAGAACCGTGTAGAAAAGGATCACCAGAAATCTACATGAGGTCCCTCTGATTCATCAGTCCAGTGCTAAGCTGCACAAGCAGAGATTTTGGAGAAGGGTCAGCAGAAAGAGCTGCTAGGGAGCTTTGAGCTGAATGCACATACTGGAGGCTGCAAAGCGCTGGCGGATACTGGAGTTCTGACTAGCCACAGTACGTGAACCCCACTGATCCACACATTGGTTAAGTTGTGATCACAGAAAGACCGTGCCTTAGGAATAAGAATTAGGCCCTGGGATGAGGTTTGCTCTAGACCCAGTCTAAGAAAGACTAAAACCATTCCTTGGTAGGATAATGTGATCTGTTAGTAAATTAACTGCCTGACATAAAACTCAAAATTCTTTACAGGAAGACAACATGATCAAGACTCTCAACAATGTAGCATCCATCATATACAGACTAAAGCCAAATATTACTATGCAGGAAAATGCTACCTATTTTTAAGAGAAAAAATTATTCAATTGAAGCAAACGCAGAGATGACGCAGATGTTAAAACTAGTATGACTGGCCAGGTGCGGTGGCTCATGCCTGTAATCTTAGCATTCTGGGAGACCGAGGCAGAAGGATCACTCAAGCTCAGGAGTTTGAAACCAGCCTGAGCAAAAGCAAGACCCTGTCTCTACTAAAAATAGAAAAAATTACCCAGGCATGGTGGCGCATGCCTGTATTCCCAGCTACTCGGGAGGCTAAGGCAGGAGGATTGCTTGAGCCCAGGAGTTTGAAGTTGCTGTGAGCTAGGCTGATGCAACAGCACTCTAGCCCAGGGAACAGAGACTCTATCTCAAAAAAAAAAAAAAACAAAAACAAACAAACAAACAAAAAACTAGCATAACTATTAAAAATATATTTAATAATTTAAAGAAAAAAGGACATAAAGGCATAAAGGTAAAGAAATGGTATATTTCAATGAATAAATTGAAACTATAAAAAACAACCAAAGAAAAATTCTAGAATTGAGAAATATAACATCTGACATGAAAAATTTTTTGAGCTTAATGAGAATAGAGAGTGCAGAAGAAAAGAAATCAATTTTAAATGAATATGTTCTAAATAAGAGTGAGAAAATATGTGAAGGAAAACTTATAAAACTAAAGGAATAAATAGAAAATTTATAATTGGAGACTTTAACACTCCTTCCTATAACTTATTTAACAAATTGTAGACCTAGACAGAAAATCAGCAAAGATATGTAAGAACTGAACAACACCATCAGCAACAGGATCTAACTGATATTTATGGTATCATCTGAATTGATACAGAAAAAGCCATTTGACAAATTTATTATTCCTATATGACAAAAACTCTCAAAACTTAGGAATAGAAGAAAATGTCCTAATGTTGATAAAGAACATCTACAAAAACTTTACAGATAACATCATATTTAATAGTGAAAGACTGCTTTCCCCTTAGATCTGGAATAATGCAAGAATGTCTAATTTCAGCACTCTCATTAGACATTGTGATGGTAAGTCTAGCCAGCTTGATAAGGCATGAAAAGGAAAAATTCAGATTGAAAAGGAAACATAATAAAACTATCCTCATTTACAAATGGCATAATTATCTACATAGAAAATCCAAAGGATCTTCAAAAAGAAAAGCAAAAACAAAAACCTCCTAAAACTATTAAGTTAGTTCAGCAAGATCTCAGGATACAAGATAAATATTTTAAAAGTAAACCATAATTTTATATACTAGCAATTAATGCATGAAAAACAAAATAAAAGGTATAATATCTTGTATAATCACTCAAGAAAATAATATACTTAGGTATAAATCTAATAAAATATGTATAAGACTTGTAGGCTTAAAACTATAAAACACTGATAAAAAACCATAAGATTACCTAAATATAGTTAATATAGAGATACATTATGTTCATAGATTGGAAGACTTAACATTCCAAAGTGATGTAAAGTTTAATGCAATTCCTATTAAATCCCAGTAAGTTTTTTTTATAAATATAGACAAGTTTATCTGAAATTTATATGAAAAGGCAAAGAAACCAAAATAGCAAAAAAGATTTTGGAAAAAAAGAATAAAGCGGAAGGAATCAATATACCAGATTTCAAGACTTATTACAGTTACAGTAGTGGAGACTGTGGTATTAGCAGAGGAAAAGACACACAGATCAATGGAACAGAACAGAGAACCTAGAAATAGATCCACAGAAATATTCCCAACTGATTTTGACAAAGATTCAAAAATAATTCGATGTATTATAAAATGGATGATCTTATCAGAAAATGGTGCTAACTGCAATGAGATATCACTTATCTCCAGTGAGAATGGCCTTTATGAGAAAGTCCCAAAACAATAAATGTTGTGGATGCGGAGAGATAGGAACACTCCTACACTGCTGGTGGGACTGCAAACTAGTTCAACCTCTGTAGAAAGCAAAATAGAGATACCTTAAAGTGATATAAGTAGATCTACCATTTGATCCAGCAATCCCACTACTGGGCATCTATCCAAAAGCACAAAAGACACTCTATAAAGATACCTGCACTTGAATGTTTATAGCAGCACAATTCACAATTGCGAAGTTGTGGAAATAAACCAAGTGCCCATCAATACATTAGTGGATTAATAAAATGTGGTAAATGTATACCATGGAGTATAAGAAACAATGGTGATATAGATCTCTTGTTTTTTCCTGGATAGAGCTGGAACCCATTCTACTAAGTGAAGTATCCCAAGAATGGAAAAACAAGCAACACATGTACTCACCAGCAAACTGGTATTAACCGATCAACACCTAAGTGTATATATAGGAATAACATTTATTGGGTGTCGGGCAGGTGGGACTGGGGAGGAGGGGATGGGTATACATACATAATGAGTGAGATGTACATTGTTTGGGGTATGGTCATGCTTGAAACTCTGACTCAAGGGGGGAGGGAGGGCAAGGGCAATATACGTAACCTTACAATTTGTACCCCCATAATATGCTGAAATAAAAAAGAAAAGAATAGAAGAAAAAAACAAGAAAATGGTGCTGAAGAATTGGATATTAATAGGCAGGAAAAAATGAACTTTGACCTAAGTATCACATCTTACACAAAAATTAATACAAATGGATCATGGAATTAAATATAAAGTGTAAAACTATAAAACACTGGTTTACTACATTATCACAATAAAGAAGAAAACCCGTATGATTAACAGATGCAGACAAAGCATTTGACAAAATTTAACATATACTCATAAAGCAAAAAAAGAAAAACTTTTTGTAAAATAAAGTTTAAAGGAAAGCAATCTGACAGAGAGCATTTATTTAAAAAGAAAAAAAAAAACAAAACCTAAAGCTTAAATGACACTTAATGATAAAATACGAATGCTTTCCCCCTAAGTCTGCGAAAAAGGCAAATATGTCTCCTCTCTCCACTTGTATGGAACATTGCACTAAATGTCCTACCGGGGCAATATGGAGGAAAAAAGGCACACAGTTATTTGATATACATCAAATAACAACTAGAACTAATAAGTGAATTTAGCAAGATCATGAGATTCATGTTCAGTATACAAAACTAAATTGTATTTCTACATACTAACAAGAAACGGGCATAAAAATTAAATTATAAATAACAATAGCATCAAAAACATGGCATTGGAATAAAAATAATGAAAAAGGTATGTATTAATTATCTATAGCTATGTAACAAATTGTCCTAAAATTTAGCTTCTTGAAATAAACATTTATTATCTCTATTTCAGTGGGTCAGGAATCTGAGTGAAGATTAGCTTGGTGCTTATGATTTAATTTGTCTTATAAACTTTAATTTAAGCATAAATTGGAGGTGCAGATATCAAAAGGCTCAACTGTGCCTGAAGAATGTGCTTCTGAACTCACTTACATGGTTGTTGACAAAATGTAGTACTTTGCAAGCATTTGAACTAAGGGTATCAGTTTCTATTGGCTTTTTCCTTGTCACTTGGATCTCTCCATAGGTCAGCTCACAGTATGGTAGCTGGCTTCTCTCAGAATGAGTAAACAAGAGAGCTGGAAGAGAACAAGCCCCCAAGACAGAGGCCACAGTCTTTTTATCACCTAATTTAAGAGATTACTTTCCATTACTTCTGCATATTCTGGTCATTAGAAGTGAGTCAATAAATCCAGTCCACACTTAAGGCAACTAAATATCAAGAGATAGGTAACTTTGGGAGCCAACTTAGAGGCTCTTTTCCAAACTGTGCAAGACTTATACATTGAAAACCACAAGACATAGTTGAGAGAAAATTTAAAAGACCTGAATAAATGGAGATACATTCCAGTCATGGATTGGCAGACTTGAGATCATTAGGATGTCATTACATTCAACACAATCCCACTCCCAACAGGTTTGTTTTAGAAATAGACAAGCCAAATATAAAGTTTATAGTTTATATAGAAATACAAAAGACCTAGAATAGCCATAATAATTTTGAAAAAAAAGAATAAAGTTGTCAGATTTATGCTCTCTGATATCAGGACTTACTTGAAAGATACAGTAATTAAGTTTGTGGCATGCTGGCATAAGGATAGAAAAATAGATCAATAGAATATAATAAAGAGTTTTAAAAAGACTCACATTTATATGGTGAATTGATTTTTGACAAAGATGCTAAAGCAGTTCAATGGAAGAAAAGGTAATTTTTTTTGACAAATGATGCTGAACAATTGGATATTCCTTTAGAGAAAAAGAAAATAAAACTTCTATTTTTACCTCACATCATGCAGAAAACTGACTTGACATGAATCATAAACTTAAAGTTTCTGGAAGAAAATATAAGAGAATACTTTTTTTGATCTGGGGATAAACAGAGGTTTCTTAGGACAAAAAATAAATAAATAATAAATAATAATAATCCCTTCATCAACATTAAAAACTTTTGCTCATCAAAAGGTAGTTTTACTGAAAGGAATAGGTAAACCACAAACTGGGTGAAAATATTCACAATACATATATCTGACAATGCACTTCTTCTTAGGATATATTTTTTAAATGTATACAATTTTATAATAAAAGTAAAACAACCCAATCTTTATAATGTACAAAAGAGTTGAACAGACACTTAAAAAAAAAGATATATACTAATAAGCATGTTAAAAAATGCTCAACTTCATTACTCTAGGGAAATGCAAATTAAAACCACAATGAGACACATGATATGCAATTTAATTTACATGGAAGTTTTAGAACTAGCAATTCTTATGTGTAGACATAGAAATTAGAATAGTAGTTGCCCCTCATGGGGTAGGGGATTGATTGGGAAGAGGCACTAGAGAAATTTTAGAGGATATGAGACTATTCTGCACCTTGATAGAGTTGAGGGTAATATGGGTATATGCACTACCAAAACTCTTCAAATAGTACCTGAGTATTTAAATGTATGTAGATTATACCTCAAATTTCCTAATTACCAATGTTTGAGCTGTACCCTTAAAGAATTAAATCATAATATTCAGTGTAGGCATACTAGGCACCAGTATGTTAAAGTTTCTCAAGTGGTTCTTTCTTTGTTTGTTTGTTTTTCCTGAGTCAGAGTCTTGCTCTATCACCCTGGCTAGAGTACAGTGGCATCATCATAGCTCACTGCAACCTCAGACACCTCAAGGGATCCTCCTGCCTCAGACTCCCAAGTAGTTGAGACTATAGGCACATGCCACCACACTGACTAATTTTTTTATTTTTAGTAGAGACGGGTCTCACTCTTGCTCAGGCTGTTCTTGAACTCCTGACCTCAAATGTTCCTCCCACCTCAGCCTCCCCAGAGTGCTAGGATTACAGGTGTGAGCTCAGCCTCAAGTGAATCTAATGTGAAACTTTGAGAGCCTCTAGTGTGGTTTCATGCTCTGTCTATAATTTCACTTGTGGCTAATTTCACAATTCCACTTGTGGCTATAGAACAGCAGACTGGCTAGGGATTTAAGAAAAGTTCTGGAAGTTAGAATTCCATTAATCACCAAAAGAGTGAAGTCTCAGATTGAGAAGTGTTAGTCTACTCATTTATGGAGATTGACTTGGGGTATATAAGTGAATGAAGAAATCAAGTAGCACCAAAGGTATTAATTGCTCCTCCCTCCTGACAATGAAAGGGTGCCAAAGAGGCAAAGTTTGAGGTGAAGAAAACATATCAAGGCCTCTAGTTGTTCTCTTTTCCCAGGTGAGGAGAATTATTTGACACAGATGTGCTGGTAACTTGAACAGAGCACTGTGTGGCTATGCATAGGCAGATGTGTATAGTAGATAAGAATTGATAAAGAAAGCATAGATGTATTCTCGGGGCCCAAGAAGAGAAACAGTGGAATTTAAGAACAAATATTATTATTTTTCAGTATCTCTATAGGCATTTGTCTATTTGTCAAACTATACATCCTGATTTTAGTTTGGTTCCAAAACATGGATGAAATACATACCGGAAGATAAGAGAATTTCTAGAATACTTTCATCATGCCTTAGATTGACATCCAAATTCTTCCCCTGCCTTGAGTGTCTATTAACATAGTACAACCTAGTTTAATTTATATTGGTGAATATACACTATATTATATGAAATTGTCATGAATACTTTGTATTTTTTGTTCAATTCTAGATATTATTTCACGGAATGACTGTATGCTTAATTTCCCTGATTGTCAATAGATTTATTTTGCCAAGGGCAGTTACTGAATTAGGTAAGCCTCACTAATTTACCCTTTTGAGTGAAAAGAAAAATATTCTAAACATGCTAAACAAGTGCTAATAATGAAAAACAGAATCCATATAAATACAATTCACTGGTGCCTAATTGAAGAGGAAATTGAATCTCTGTGTAAAGACATATTCAGGGTTTAGGCCAATAAGCTTGTTTATTTAAAAAGATTATTTATTTACATTATTCCAATATAACTAAAATAATGCTATAAGTTTATAATTATTTAGAGAATTTTTATTAGGAGCCACCTATATGCCAGGCACTATTCTAACTCACAGCAATGCATTATGAAGACAGACAAGATTTCTGAGTTGATGGATTTCACAATAGAGTGAGGAGAAGCAGATGGTAAACACATCAAATAAAATAATGTCAAAAAGTCATGTACATGTCAAAGTAAAACCACATATGGAATAAAATAGAGAATGCAACAGGTGCTAAATTCTTGAGGAAGCTGGAAACTGGGTGTATTCAAGAAAAGAAAGATGGTTTGAGGAATTAGAACTTTAGAGAATAGTGAAGATAATTCCTCATATGTGCTTAAGTGGTTTAAGCTAAGTCCCAAAATATGCAGTTCCAAGACCCGAGAACAAAAAGAGCCCATGGTGCAAGTTCCAGTCTAAGCCTGAAGTTAGAAAACCAATGTCCCATCTCAAGACCATCAGGCAGACAGAGAAAATGGTCTCTTGCTCAGCCTTTTGTTCTATTCAGGCCGCCAACAGACTAGATAAGTCTCACTTGACTTTGGGGAGGGTAATCTGCTTTTTTTAGTCTGCCAATTTAAGTGTGATTCTCATCTAGAAACACCCTGACAGACACACCCAGAATAATGTTTAACTGCTTATCTGGGCACCCTGTGGCCCAGCCAAGTTGACACGTGAAACTAGCCCTCATACCTCTGTTTCCTCCTATCTCAAACTGGGAAAAAGGACTCATCTCAAAGGGTAGCCAGTATAACCAAAAGACTTAATACATGCAAAATTCTGGGACATGTTTTCCTAGTATATAGTAAATACTCAACAAATATTGACTATTACTATTATTGTTATTCTATATCTCAGCTTTTGTGAGAAGCAGTATAAAAGTAGAAAAAATTGATATGTTATTATTATTACTAAACAATTTATAGTAAATCTTTATTTAAAGTTTTAAAAAAATACTTTGTTACAATAAGTTAAGACCAAAAGGAAATTTTATAATCCATATAAAAATGGTGGTCTTTCTACTTAAAAAATATACTCTTTGTATCAAAGGTCTTCGTGATTTCACATCAACCAAATATAAGTCAGTTTATTATACATTTCAACATTTTCAAGAACTAACCAAATCTACAGCATCTGCACTGAAATTTGATAAAGATCTTGCTAACGCTGATTGGAGCATGGTTGAGAAAGCAATTATTCTTCAAAACCCATATCCAGTAAGCAAGTAATGCCTTTTGTTTACTTCTTCAAAGTAGACATGATTGCCATTAAGTGAGTATAAGTCATGTCATAAATATTATTTCATAATTTTTAATATTTGTGATTGACAGAGTTTTACTGATAACTTTATTTGCCATAATAGTAAGGAGGAGATCTTAAGGAATTTTATGATCACTGCAGGGTAAAGTAGAAGTCACAACCCTTTGAGAATATCAAAATTATATGTTTCAAATTCAAAAGAGGGGGCAGTGTATTGGAGCCCCCTCCAATATACTGAGGTGTAAAAGAGGTCAAAAAGAAGTGAATGAACCTGAGATAATGGCCAGTTTTTGACTAGATTAGGAGTGGGCAAGTGCCTTTGTTCATTTGTTTATTCAGAATTTATTTAGATTATTATATATGCTAAGCACTTGCTAGACTCTAATTTGTGGTTAATAGTATTTTAATATAAAACAGAATTCAAAACCAGTATCATAAGGTTAACTGTGGGTGAAATGTCACCTCCTGTTCTTGAGATATGCTTTAGAATATCTGTGGTCAGACTTATTCATTTAAGAGTAGTCAGCACATGAATTAGTCATGGTTTCCATAAGGGGAAATGGGAAAAGTTGTCCTGGGATTTTCTCAAAGCTGCTGCTGTTTTTCCATGTCCTGCATCACGTTCAGTTTTCACAGCGATATTTTTCTGCATTACACCATATGAGGGGCCAACTTCTAGCAGTGCAGAGTTAAGACAATTAGTCTCTATGAAATAGCATTCTGAAAAATTCATTTCTTATCCATTAACCATCACTGGAAGCTCCAGATAAGGTCTAAGTGTCAAGCCCTGTGCCTGCAGGAATACTGCCAGGATTTCTGGATGGGACAAGTACCATGTCAAATCCAAGAATTTCTCTAGTAGCTCCCAAGGTCTGTTTGTGACCTTTTACTGACCTGTCTGCATCAGAATCAGCTGGAAAGTTTATTGAAAATATTGATTTAATTGCCAACTCCTACCTTGGAGCAGGGTCTCAGAAGTAAATATTTTAAATTCACTACCTAGCTGATTCTAAGGCAGAATCAGTGTTGGGGCCACTGCTCTGGTACTTGATTAGTTTCATAAGGCAGTTGACCAAACAACCACATTCTCCTTTTATGATGTAGACATGAGGCATATTATAGTGTAACAGGTAAAACCCTGATGCTAGACTCAGAAAATCTTGGTTTATATCCTAGCTTTGCCACTTAATAAATAGCTTTCTGATCTTGAGCGTATCCTTTATTTTCTCTAAGCTTCACTTTTTCTCATCTGTAAATTGTCCGTATTCCCATTTCCTTAAGGCATATTCACTTTCTATTCTACCTCAATTGGTTAGTTTAAAGCAGTGGTTGTCAAGCGCTAGTTGCAGCAGAATAATTGAATGGTTTTATAGGAACACAGCTGCCCATTCCTACCGATTCTAATTCAGTAGGTCTAGAGTGGGATCTGAGAATGTGCATTTCTAATAATTTCCAGTTGGTGCTGCCGCCGCTGCTGCTGGGGGACCACGCTTTGACATCTGCTGGTTTAAAGTATGATCCTAGGCCGAGGTGGGCAGACCATTTGAGCTCAGGAGTTCAAGACCAGCCTGAGCAAGAGCGAGTCCCCCGTCTCTACTAAAAAAATAGAAATAAATTAGCTGGACAACTAAAAATATATATAAAAAATTAGCTGGGCATGGTGGCGCATGCCTGTAGTCCCAGCTACTCAGGAGGCTGAGGCAGAAGGATTGCTTGAGCCCAGGAGTCTGAGGTTGCTGTGAGCTAGGCTGACGCCACGGCACTCTAGCCCGGACAACAGAGAGACACTCTGTCTCAATAAATAAATAAATAAAGTATGATCCTATATGTGGTAGTGTGTTAAAGTGCTAATAATGCCATGTAAAGTAAAGATATGATATAGCCCCTTCCCCCAAAACTGGGAATTATTTTACCTTCTACATAACTTGCCAAATGATGAGTACATTTGCCCAAATGATGAGGATCTGAACATTTCTCTGTATCTACCAGGTTTTCTATTATTTTTCAAATCAAACTGATACAATAATTGCTTGAGATTTGTGCTAAATAAGATATAAATATTGATGTATTATTTTTTGTCTTTTATTTGTGTTTTACTTAGTTGAACCCAGGAGAAACAACAGAGCATCCGAAGGTGAACTGCCCAGACTGTAACAAAGAGATAGATGAGGCCCTGAACATTGAAGCAATGGAGCTTGCCAACCGGCGTCTCTTATCAGCACAAATAGTACTGTATTATACTTTTTAAAATTATTTTCAAGCCTAAAATTATATTGAAAATCTTTCTCCCTTGCAAAAGATGTCTTGCTTATGCTAACCTGCATAACTTAATAGATTGCTTACAAAGGCAAAGGGAAGTTTGGCGTTGTCTTAGGAATCTTCTTGATTGCAAGGAAAAAAAAAAGAAAAGAAAAATGAAATCGACTCAAATTAGCTCAAGCAAAAGGTGTTTTATAGTGAAGAATTGGGAATTTCACAGGTCCCACTGTCAGGAATTACAACTGGGCTTAAACTTCAGATGTGTTAGGCAATTAGTTCTGTGACATTGCACACTTCTGGGTCCAAGTCAGGTTTTTTATGGTAGGATACTGCCAAATTCTCTAATAACTGCATGTACAGAGTATTATGCTTTCATTAAAATCTTGAGTAAAAAACAGAGAAATTCTATAGCACATCAGCATACAGTACTATATTGGAAATTACTAATAGGCTAGTTTTCATGTTCTATCCAGGTCAGGATTTTGAACTATTTGCCATAACTCATCTCAAAATGCTCACGTTGGGCCTTCCTCACTGCATATGGAGCTGTTGTTGATTTCTCAGCTATTCCAACCATACAGGATCCCAAGCATTCTACTTAGTCTAACTCAAGAAAGGCGAGATCTGGAGGGCATGATTGTTCTCTCTTCAGCAGGTGGTAGTCTGAGCAGACAAGTTGAGTCTCAAAAACAACTTATTTTAAGGACCTGAACAACTTATTTAAGCAATTAAGGCAGTGTCACGAAGGATGAAGCTTATGTTCTCATGGTGTTGTGTTCCACTAGTAGATTTTCCACTTGTCCTACCAAATGAGGTATTGCTACCTACAGAGCAAAGATTTACTCCCACAAAACTAAGTTTATACAGGAGGGGGTGGAAATATCCCAGCTAGCTCTTCCATGTCTTCTAAATCTGATGCACCAGGAGCCATGGTTCTGTGAGGTAAATGGACAAAGTCCATTTCTCTTGGGGACCGCCTATGAACAGCTTCTGAAGCAAAGACAAACGCAGGCTATCTGAATATACCAAGCCATCAGGGAGGAGAAAAGAAAAATATTAGTCAAAGGAAACTATGGAACAGGACAGTCAAACATCTAGACCAGGATTTCTAAGTAGAAGAGAATCTGGAAACAGTAGAGTAGGGCGAGTCCTGAGAAAACCATGAGTGAATCTGAACAGCCAAACGTGGCTTTTTAAAACTGCAACAGTTGCTCCGTTGGATTACAAAAGCAGAAATGGGGAGATTGCAAAATTTGTCTATAACTGTCAAAAATGTGATAGAATAACCATAAGTACATGCAATCTGCTATATAATTTAGGAAACATAAATCACATTTTCTTTTTTTTTCTGCAAAAAGTCCCCAAATCAAAAAATTTTCAATGAAATAAAAAATAAAAAAGGAGAATGTAAACACCATATGGTGGAAATATCAACCACCAGCATATTTACATACACTTTGATCTGTCTCATTGCTCACTTAACTTTTCCAAATAGTTTTGCTTCTCCATCTAAGTAATATACTCGCGAGACAATTTTTTAAGTCTTTCTAGCTGGGCTCGTAATCACTAGGATCTCCCACTGCCATCACCACACCCCTATTCCCCACCACACCCCCAAGGCCACTAATACTTGTATGTACACACACGCACTTTTCTCATCCTTAAAAAAACCCAAAGCTTTGTGTCAGTTTGCTTATTGATATCTTTTGGCACATTATTATTAAATTTTACTTTTTAACTTATATTTTATACCAATATGAAATGTGAACGTAGAGTTGAGAAGGTATTTTTGTTGTCATTGTTTTAATTGATATATAATAATTGTATATATTTGTGGGGCACAGTGTGATATTTTTATATATGTATACATGTCTAATGATCAAATTAGGATAATAAGCATATTCATCACTTCAAACTTTTATCATTTCTATGTTTTGAAAATATTAAAAATCCTCTTTCTAGCTATTTAAAAAATACAATAAATTATTGTTTACTATAGTCACCCTACAGTCACCCTGTAGTAAGACTGAATATTAGAATTTATTCCTCCTATCTACCTGTAACTTTGTAACTGTTAGCCAACCTCTGCCTGGTCTTCCTCCCCCCTACGCTTCCCAGCCTCTTCTAGTAACCACCATTCTACTCTCTACTTCTATTAAATCAACTTTTTTGGCTTCCACATAGGAATGAGAACATGCAATATTTATCTTGTTGTGTCTAATTTATTTCGCTTAACATAATGTCCTCCGGGTGCATACATGTTGCTGCAAATGACAGGATTTTCTTCTTTTATATGGCTCAATAGTATTCTGTTGTGTATATACGACACATTATCTTTATCCATTCATTCATCAATGGACATTTAGGTTGATTCCATATCTTGGCCATTGTGAATTGTGTTGTAATAAATGTGGGAGTGCAGATATCTTTTCAATTTTCTGGGTTCCTTTCTTTTAGATATATACCCAGTTGTGGGATTGCTGGAACATATGGTAGTTCTATTTGTAGCTTTTTTAGGAACCTCCATATTTTTTCCATAATAGCTGTGCATTATTATGTTACATTCCCACCAACAGTGTATAAGAGTTTCCTTTTCTTTGCATCCTTGCCAGCATTTTATATATTTTAACGTTTTGATAATAGCCATCTAGCTGAGTTGAGAGAGAATATCTCATTGTGGTTTTGATTTGTATTTACCTGATGATATGTGATGTTGAACATTTTTCCATATACTTGTTGGCCATTTGTATATCCTTTTTTGAGAAATACATCTTCAGATTCTTTGCTCATTTTTAATCCAAGTATTGCTTTTGCAGTTGAGTAGCTTGAGTTCCTTGTATATTCTGGATATTAATTCCTTATCAGATGAATAGTTTGCAAATATTTTCTCTCATTCTTAAGGCTGCCTCTTTACCGATTGCTTCCTTTACCGTGCGGAAGCATTGTCATTTGATAAAATCACATTTGCCTATTTTTGCTTTTGTTGCTTGTGCTTTGGAGATCTTACCCATGGTATCTTTTCCCAGACCAATGACATGAAGTATTTTCCCTATGTTTTCTTATAATTGTTTCATAGTTGTGGGTCTTATATTTAAATCCTGTATCCATTTTGAGTTGATTTTTATATACAAGGAGAGATAGGGGTCTAGTTTTATTCTTCTGCATATAGATATCTAGTTTCCAGTTTTCCCAGTTTCCCCAAAACCATGCTTTGAGGAGACTGTCCTTTCCCCAATGCATGTTTCTGGCAACTTTGTTGAAAATCAGTTGGCTGTAAATAGGTGGATTTATTTCTGGGCTCTCCTGAATAGTCATTTGTTTTTACAATAGTACCATGCTGTGTTGGTTATTATAGCTTTGTAGTATATTTTGAAGTCAAGTAGTATAAGAGTTCCACCTTTGTTCTTTGTGCTCAAAATTGATTTGGCTACTTGAGGTCTTTGCAGTTCCATATGAATTTTGAGATTATTTTTTCTATATCTATAAAAACTGTCATTGGTATTTTAATGGGAATTCCATTGAATTTATAGGATGCTTGGGGAGTATGGTAATTTTAATAAAATTTATTCATCTGATCCATGAACATGAGATGTCTTTCCATTTTTGTGTGTCTTTTTCTAGTCCTTCATCAGTCTTTTACAGCTTTCATTGTAGAGATAGAGAACTTTTACTTTTTTGGTTAAATTTATTCCTAGGTATTTTTTTTTGTAGTTATTGTAAATGAGATTGCTTTCTTAATTTCTTTTCAGATAGTTAGCTATTGAAATGCTACTGATTTTTGTATGTTAATATTGTATACAGGAATTTTACTGAATTTGTTTATCAGTTCTAAGAGATTTTTGGTGGAGTGTTTAGCTTTTCTATATAGAAGATTATATCATTTGCAAACAGGGACAATTTGACATCCTCTTTTCCAATTTGAATGCTTTTTGATTATTTCCCATGCCCAATTGCTCTGTTTAGGACTTCCAGTACTATGTTAAATAAGAGTGGTGAACATAGGCATCTTTGTCTTATTCCAGTTCTTAGAGAGAAAGCTTTCAACTTTTCCACATTCAGTTTAATATTGGCTGTGGGTTCTCATATACTGCCTTTAATGTGTTTAAATACATTCCTTGTACATCAACTTTGTTAAGAGTTTCTGTCAGGAGAGGATGTTGAATTTTATCAAATGCTTTTTCTGTGTCTAGTGAGATGATCATATCTTTTTTCTTTATTCTGTTTATGTGATGTATCATGTTTATTGATTTGCATATGTTGATGCACCCATGCATCTCTGGGGAAAAAAAATCCTGCTTTATCACACTGTGTAATCTTTTTGATGTGCTGTTAGATTCAGTTGTGGATTTTTGCATTTATGTTCATCAGGAATATTGGCCTGTAGTTTTCTTTGTTGCTATTGTTGTTGTTGTGTCCTTGTCTGCTTTTGGTATCAGGGTAATACTAGCCTCATAGAATAAGTTTGGAAGACTTCCTTCCCTTTCAATTTTTTGAAATAGTTTGAGAAAAATTGGTATTAGATCTTTAAAACTCTGGTAGAACTCAGCACAGTAGCCATCTAGACCTGGGCTCTTCTTTTTTAGGGAGACATTTTTATTACTGCTGCAATCTTTTAACTCATTATTGGTCTGTTCAGCTTTTCTCTTTCTTCCTGGTTTAATCATGGTAGGTTGTATATGTCCTGTAATTTATCCATTTCCTCTAGGTTTTTCAATTTGTTGCAGTATGGTTGGTCACAATAATCTCCAATGAACCTCTGTATTTCTATGGTATCCATTTTAATACCTCCTTTGCTACTGATTTTATTTATTTGAGACTTCTCTCTTTTTCTCTTAGCCAAGCTAATGGCTTATAGATTTTTTTATCTTTTAAAAAAAATCCACTTTTGTTTTGTTGATCTTTTGCATTTTTTTAGTCTCAATTTCATTTATTTCTTCTCTGATCTTTATTATTTCTTTCCATCTACCAAATTTGGATTTGGTTTATTCTTTCCATTTCCTTGAAATTCATTATTACATTGCTTATTTTAAATCTTTCTACTTTTTTGGTGTAGGTGTTTATTCCTATAAACTTCCCTTTTAGGTACTGATTTTGCTATGCCCACAGTTTTTGGTATGTTGTATTTCTATTCTTATTTGTTTCAAGAAATGTTTTAATTTCCTTCTTAATTTCTTCCTTGACCTAATAACAATTCAGTAAAATGTTTTAATTTCCATGTAATTGTACAATTTCCAAAGTTCTTCTTATTATAAATTTCTAATTTCGTTCCATTGTGGTTAGAAAAGATACTTGATATGATTTCAATTTTAAAAATTTGCTGAGGCCTAGCATATGTTCCATCCTGAAGAATGTTCCATGTGCTGATGAGAAGAATGTGTATTCTGCTGCTGTTGGATGTAAATGTCTGTTAGAGCCTTTTGATCTATAGTGCAGTTCAAATCCAATGTTTCTTTGTTAATTTTCTGTCTCCATGATCTGTCCAATGCCAAAAGTGGGGATTTTGAAGTTCCAACTATTATTATATTGAAGGTCCATCTCTCCCTTTAGATTTATTAATATTAATATTTGCTTTATATGTCAGCGTGCTTCAGTGTTGAGTGCACATATATTTATAATTGTTATACCCTCTTGCTGAATTGGTTCCTTTGCCACTACTTGCTGGCTTTCTTTGTCTTTCTGTATAATTTTTGACTTGAAGTCTATTTTATCTGTTGTAAGTATAGCTATGTAGCTACTCCTGTTCATTTTTTTTTTTTTTTTTTGAGACAGGGTCTCATTTTATCTCTCAGGCTGGAGTGCAATGGCATCAGTATAGCTCACTGCAACCTCAAATTCCTAGGGTCAAACAATCCTCCTGCCTCAGCCTCTTGAGTAGCTGGGACTAGAGGCATGTACCACCATGCCTGGCTTGTTTTTCTATTTTTGGGGTCTTGCTATGTTACTCAGGCTGGTCTTGGACTCCTTCCTTCAAGCAATTCTCCTACCCCAGCCTTCCAAAGTGCTGGAATTATAGATGTGAGCCACTGTGCCCAGCCTTCCACTTATTTCTGATTTTTGTTTGCATTGAATATCTTTTTCTAATCCCTTTACTTTCAGTCTATGTGTATTTTTACAGATTAACTGAGTTTCTTATATGCAGTATATAGGTGGATCTTTTTAAAATCCATTTAGCCAATTTATATCTTTTAAATGGAAAATTTCTTCATTTACATTCAAAGTTATTACTAATAAAGTGAATATTTACTTGTATCATTTTGTTAGTTATTTTCTGTTTGTTTTGTATGTCCTTTCTTTCTTTTTTATTGTTTATCTTTACCGTTTGGTGATTTTCTGTAGTAATATGGTTTGATTCCTTTTTTTTTTTTTTTCTCATTTGTGTATCTGCTTTAACAGTGATATTTTTAGGATGGTAGTTATAGTGCTTTTTCTTTTGCTTTTAGTTGTAGGACTCTTAAGCATTTCTTGTCAGTCCAGTCTAGTGATGGTGTATTCTCTCTAATTTTGTTTCTCAGGAGAAGATTTTATTTCTCCTTTATTTCTAAAGGATAATTTTGCCAGGTACAGTATTCTTAGCTAAAAGTTTTTTCTTTCAGTACTTTGACTGAAAGACATCCTAATGTCTCCTGTCCTGTATAGTTTCTTCGGAGGAGCCTGCTGTTAGTCTAGTGGAGATTGCCTTATATGTGACTTGATGCTTTTCTCTTTCTGCTTTTAGAATTCTATCTTTGTCTTTGTCTTCATATTTGACAGTTTGACTATATTGTACCCCAGAAAGGACAATTTCAGGTGGAAACTATTTGGGGACATTTGAGCTTCCTGGATCTGGATATCCATGTCTTCCACAAAATTTGGGAGGTTTTTATTTATTATTTTATTAAATATGTTTTCTATGCTTTTTCTCAAATCTTCTCCTTCTGAAATTCCCAAAATGACATTTGCTTGCTTAACGTTGTCCCATAAGTCCCATAGGCTTTCTTCAGTTTTTCTTTCTTTCTTTCTTTCCACCTGACAGGGTTATTTGAAAATACTTGGCTTTAAGTCCAGAGATTCTTTTGTATGTTTGATCTAGTCTGTTATGTAAGCTCTCAATTATATTTTTTATTTCATTAATTTAATTCTTCAGCTCCAGAATTTCTGTTTGGTTCATTTTTATGATATCTTTCACTTTGTTGAATTTCTCATTCAGATCATGAATTGCTTGTCTGCTTTCACTGAATTGTCTATTTTAACTTTCTTGTGTCTTGCTGAGTTTCCTTAAGATTATTATTTTGAATTCTTTTTCAGGCAATTCATAAGTTTCTATTTCTTTGGTGTCAGTTACTAGAACATTATTGTATTTCTTTGATGGTGACATGTTACCCTGTTTCTTCATCTTTCTTGTATTTCTGCATTGATAGCTGCATATCTGGTGAAAGAGTCACCTCTTCCAATTTTGTAGAATGGCTTTTATGGAGAAAGACTCATCAGTGGTTATGTTTTAGGGTATCAGTTGGATAGGATGTGTTGGTTTTGTTCTGGGTAGTATGATAGTGTAGTCTACAGCTGTAATCAACATCAGTGATGCCTGCAAGTGCCCCAGTGGCATAGGCTACAGAAATTTGTGTGGCTGGTCCATCTACTTGAACTCTACTCCCCTGAGAACAAAGGACCTGACTAGTCTTTGCTCCAGAGAAGCACAGGGCTGGTTGACCAGAAGCTTTACTGGGGTGCTGTTCTTCTGGGTAGGGGACCAGGCTGTTCTGTGCTCTGGAGGATGTGTGAGGCTGGTCAATTAGCATCTCAACTCAGGTTCTATTCCCCTGGAGGCAGGGCTGGCCCATGCTCTGAGGAAGCAAGGGGCTGATCAGCCAATGGCTCAGTTTATATGCTGCTCCCTTCTAAATTTTACTTAGAAATATAGTTAATTTTCCTCATAGGCATATATAGTAAACTTAGGTTTATTTAGGGTTAAAAGTTGTGATTTTTTTAAATCTTTACATCTTCAATGAAGAGCATTATGTGTGGTTAATGTTTGCACAATTAATTAATCTGAACCTCTTTGGACTATTTGATGTTTATTATAGGAACTAATACCTGTTTTATTTTGGCATCTCAATTCTTCTCTTCTTGACACCTGTCTTGCCATTATAATTTCCTTTCTTATTCTTTCCTTTTGTTCTTTCCTTTCTTTTCGTTTGACTGCCTGCTTTCTTTTTTCCCCTTTCCAGTCCTCTTTTTTATTGAGATACATACTATCCTTTGTTTCTTTCTGTTTGGTAAGCTAACTCTGAAAGTGTACCTAATTTTACCCTGCAAAAATACTATAAATATCAGTAATTCTATATGTATCTATAACTTTCTAATTAAAATGCTAACTATAGATTCACTTCTAGGGTAGACACATTTTTCCATTTCCCTTAATTTACTAGGCTTTGTAGCAGTGGCTGAAAATATTAATATAAAGCTGAATTTAGTTGAATGTTGTGAAACACCTAGTGCTCCTCTTCTGATTTTAACTTTTATATTTTAAGTTTTGTTTTAACAGTTATGTTTATTATTCTTATGAACAATAAGACTTTCATATATATGCTTTCTTAAGTATTTCCTTTTTTAATGTGGTATATTATTTTATAATTTTCACTGATTATTTACAATAACCTTTCTAGTTGAGAATATCTTTGAAATCTACCCTTTAATGGTTTGGCTAGAGCATCTAGCCTAATTTTGTAGAAAAAAATAATTGCTTAGTAAATGCATAAAGATGCTTCAGACCTGCCCAGGCGAGATGTCTTATGCCTGTAATCCTAGCACTCTGGGAGGCCAACGTGGGAGGATCGCTTGAGGTCAGCAGTTCAAGACCAGTCTCAGCAAGAGTGAGATCCTGTCTCTACTAAGAATAGAAATAAATTAGCCAGAAAACTAAAAATATAAAAAATCATCTGGGCATGGTGGCACAGGCCTGTAGTCCTAGCTACTTGGGAGGCTGAAACAGAAAGATCTCTTGAGCTCAGAAGTTTGAGGTTGCTGTAAGGTAGGCTGATGCCACAGTACTGTAGCCTGGGTAACACAGTGAGACTCTGTCTCAAAAAAAAAAAAAAAAAAGATGCTTCAGACCTAAACATATGAGAGTTGCATCCAATTAATGAAACATTCATATGAAGACAATGGAATGGTATTTATGAAATTAATTAATATTTATAAAATTAAATGTAGCCTCCTTTCCAGTTTGGATGCTTGTAGAATTATTTTTATTTCTTTGTAACCTGAAAATTTTGTCATATCTTGCAGCCACTTTCAAATTTTTAGTTTATTTCAGAAAAATATAGTATTCAAGGATATATAAAACAAATGCAGGAGACCCCATTTTGAGTATTACTTTCATTATTAATATGATGTGTGAATCAGGACTTACTTTTTTAAGTCTTTATTCTCTCCATCTATAAAAAAGGAAACTTATGCTGACTAAAAGACCTCTTATGTTCTTTCTGCTTATGATATTCTACATTTTCTGTAATATATACTCCATGTACCTTTTTGATTTATTGCCTTAAATGTTTTGTGTCTGCTATTATATTTTCAGTTGTTGATTTTGTGCTTTTGTTGTATGTGTTGTGCCTTAATCAGGAAATTCTCCTTTTCGAAGTAAGTTGGATCGCTCTGCTTTGTTCTTCAGATTCTCATCTCATTTTATATCTTCTCAGTTCCTTTTCATTATAAGTATATTTTCATGTTTATCTTGACTTGTTGATTGGGTTTCTGTAATCTAAATTCTAATGTTCACTACTCCTGACAGTAATATTTCAATAATTGGTCTATTACAGTTTTCAAAGCTTTGAGAGATTTTATTTAAACCTCAGCCAGTTATTGTTAACTGAGACAATATCTTCTCTACCTTGTGTATTAGAAAAGAAAGCACAGCATAGCAAGACAGTGGTACAAAAGAGGCAGCACACCATAATGGTGGAGGGGAGAGACAAGATTTAAATATTTTAATATCTGGGTATATAATGTGGTCTTGGGAAAACTTAACTCTCTAAGCCTCAGCTTTCTCATCCATGAAATATAGATTAGAATACCTTTCTTATAAAGTTGTTTCAAGAATTAAATAATTATATAAAACATATATAGTTCAGTTAATTCACTAGTATAGCAGAGAGCTCAATCAATGGAAGTTACTTGAATCAATCATTTTCCAAATTTTTCTTATATTTTGGTGGGAAAGATTATAGAAGAGTTAATATTTTTCTAGTATCTAACTGCCTTGTTGTTTGTATTGCTAAGCTTTCATGAGATCCATATTATTTTCAGCTTTTTCATTTTTTTACAAACTACTATTTTTATCTTTGAGGATACTGAAAGTATTTTAATCTTATATTGTTTTAAACATACTTAATGATGTTTAAGGAGAAAAATTCTGTTCTATTGAATTCCTGTCATTATGGAAAAATAGTTCTTTTATCCCACACCCTCAAATTTAGTTGCCATCCCTTCCTAGTATCACCCAAGAACAAGACAGTGTTTTAATATCCAAAAAAAATTGTGCAAAGAGAATGCCTGCTACAGAACTCAAAAATCTTTGGTCATATCATACATTTCAGTTAAGGAAAGTGGTCTACACAATAGTGTTCAATTAAGGTCAGAAGCAGTGTCAGATAGTGGTTTCCACATCATCAGACATAATCCCTGAAGCACAGTAGGCTCTTAATATATGTATTGAATGAAGGAGTGACTATGTTCTATAAAATAGTAGTAGTCCTTTATTATAATAATCCTTATAACGTTCCTCATAAATTATAAGTTTCCTTATAAATAATTCTTATAAACTTTATAATGGATAAGACAGCAGAGTTATGTTGTGGAAATATTTGGTAAAATGGAACTAAATAAAGATGTAAATCCAAATTTATTTAATGAAGGATTTCTCAGAACTTTTAGTATTCTAATATGTATCATAAACTTTTGAGATGAGGATAAGTCTTCAGTTTCCAGACTTAGTTTTCACTGAGTTCCATTTCTTTTTGGAAACCTAATTAATATTTAGCAGGGACCCAGTTCTCTTTGGAACCGGCTTGGCTCTATCCAAAGCCCAGACCTACCTTCTGCACTAATTTCATAGGCTGGACTCCATGTAATGATTCTTTTTATAAAGATGCTAGATTATTTGAGTAATTTGACTTCTTTCTCACATATTATTTTTCTATAAAGGTGGTAATAAATTGTAATAAATTATAATAAATATGTCATTGTTATTCATGCTATATAATGACTTGAATCAACATTTCTTTTAGGCGAGCTACCAGAGACAATACAGGAATGAGATTCTGTCCCAGAGTGCAGTCCAGATGTTGGTAGGTGCAGCAGGAAGCTATGGTGAGAAGGGAGAGTAAGTATATTGTCAAGAGAGGGATTCTATCCTAAGCCACTGCATTTAGGAAATTACACAAGTGAGTTTTCTTGCTATTGTCTGGTAACTTGAGTGCATCCGGTATTATGTGTGTAAGCTGCCGCCTGCTCTGTACCCCACACTAGGCCAGATCATCTATTTTCAGTTTCCTAAACTTTCTTTATTCATTCACTTTGTGCATTTGGACAAGCTGCTCCTTCTGATTGGAACACTCTTCTCTTTCTTTTGTTGCCCACCCCTCCTGCCCCATCCAAAGCTAAGCTGTGGTAAACAACTCTTCCTTTTAGACGATTTGAATGCCTAAATAAGGGCAAATCTTTCCTTAATCCCTCCAGGGACATCTCCCTAAAGCACAGGTAATACTTCATGCATCTTCTCTTATTGCTCAGTGTACACTGTAATCTTACAGTGATTTCTTTTTTTTTTTTCCATTTTTTTTTTATTTCAGCATATTATGGGATACAAATGTTAAGGTTATGTATATTGCCCATGTCCCCTCCCCCCTTGAGTCAGAGCTTCAAGTGTGACCATTCACCAAACATTGTACATCTCACTCATTATGTTTGTATATACCCATCCCCTCCCCCCCACCTGTCCAACACCCAATAAATGTTATTCCTATATGTCCACTTAGGTGTTGATCCATTAATACCAATTTGCTGGTGAGTACATGTGGTGCTTGTTTTTCCATTCTTGAGATACTTCACTTAGTAGAATGGGTTCCAGCTCTATACAGGAAAATACAAGAGGTGCTATATAACCACTGTTTCTTAAAGCTGAATAGTACTCCATAGTATACATATACCACATTTTATTAATCCACTCATGTATTGATGAGCACCTGGGTTGTTTCCACAACTTTGCGATTGTGAACTGTGCTGCTATAAACATTCAAGTCCAGGTGTCCCATTTGTAGAGTATCATTTGATCTTTTGGGTAGATGCCCAGTAGTGGGATTGCTGGATCAAATGTTAGAACTACTTATATTGCTTCAAGGTATCTCCATATTGCTTTCCACAGAGGCTGAACCAGTTTGCAGTCCCACCAGTGGTGTAGGAGTGTTCCTATCTCTCCACATCCATGCCAACATTTATAGTTTGGGGACTTTTTGATAAAGGCCATTCTTACTGGAGATAAGTGATATAGGTCTCCACAGTAAGCAGTGAGTCCCTCAGAGTTGATGTATTGGAGAGTGCCCTCAGATCATCCGCTGTGGAAAAGTGAAAGAGCCAGATTGGGCAGAAGGAGTAGTTAAACTGTAATGCAGTTGCAACAATGCCCACCCAAAGCCCAGACATATCTTCTAGGTCTAGAGCCAAGGGAAAGTTCTAGTGCCAAAGACACCAAAAATCCCTATTGAAATTGTCCTAAGTTCACTTTCACAGTCTACTTGGGCCTTTCCCTCTGATCCATCATGCCATGAGCAAACTGGGCCTTTTACACACTCCTAAACCTAAGTAATATGCCAGCCTTGTGCCCACTTACACATACAAGCTTGTGGTACATTGAAGGGTAAAGCTGGGTGTGAGAAAAGCAGCAGCCAGAAATGAGGGCATGTTCTCGTTGTATTTCAAGTACAGAAATTCAAAGAGTATAAGAGTTTTCATTTTAAGGCTAGCCATGCAAATCACTGTGATATTATATGTGTTAGGGTAGGAAGATGAAACGTATCCTAAACGTTTAAAATGTTTAAAATGTCGTTTCCTTGATATATAATGTGCAAATATCTCCATTTATCATACAAAACTCTCCATTTGTCCTCTTGATGCAGGTCCTGCCAATGCTTAGGTGACCTGAGTAAAGTTGAAGGAGTTTAAGAGAGGATTGGGCAAATTGATTAATATGAAATAACACAATAATAGTATCAAGAAGACACATGCAGTGTACAGAGGAAGTTTTTAAATGAATGACTAAATGACACAAGTAAATACATCATCACTATATTGTCTAGGAGAGGTTAATATGAAAACAAAACAACATAGAGTAATTGAACCCTCTTGCCTTGATTTTTCCTCTTTAAGTTCTCCACAAAGGCAGAGGCAATATATGCCTGTGAAGACCCAGGGCAAATGGATACCAAAAGGAAGCCAACAGTAGACAGGGGGTCAAAGGATTGAAAGGACTCTTTCTTAGTGGACACTATAGGCACATTTTGGAATATATTACATTTTTATTCATACATGTGAGAGACATATATTGAATGCCATGTCAATATGTGCAAAGCTATATTCCAGGCATGGTGGGGAATATTAAGATTAGCAAAACAGTCTTCCAACCCTAGAGAACTTTCTGGTGAGCATGTTTATATTCAGTTCTTGCTTCTTAGCTGGTCTGCCTTGGAGTTGATTTTGCCATTTGCTGATCACTCCTATAAGTAGCCCCATGTGTTGGGGTGTCCTGTGACAAGAAAGATACATCTAAAGAGAGTAAGAGTGGAAGATTTAAACAGGACCTATGCTGAATGCCTGTGTAATTGCCTAAGAAATAATGCTTTGAATACATAATTTGTTTTTTTGAGTGCTGCAGCAGGTAGTTTTAAACACTTTACATGTATTAACCTATTTTTACCTCATACAAATTTTATGAGGTAAGTACTCATTATTCTAAGGATGCAGGTGAGGAAAGTGAAGCACAGAGAGGTCAAATAATTTACCCAAAGTAGGTTTGACTAATAAATTACAGAGCTGGAATTCAAAGCCAAGCTACCTCATTCTCCAGTTGAAGAGATCATACTGTTTTCCTAACTCAGGTCTAAATAGTGACTGTGTTGATGTAAAACAGGAATTCAAGAGCCTGAGTTACTGAGTAATTTGGGCTGTAAAATATTGCACACTTATTGATATCATGATAAGGCTATACAATGCCCAACTTTGTGGATCGAGTGCCTCTGTTATTTATTATCTCTGCAGCTATACTTACTACCCTTTACCACAAGTATTCTTTGTATGTTTTATCCCACAGTCCACTGGAGACTTGAGGGCAAAGATCAGTATTTTTTTATGTTTCATCCCCAGCATTTAGTAAGCATAGTAGATATTTAATAAATATTTTTTAAGTTATGAATGAGCCAAATCTTATACACATTGAATATTTCCCACGTAATTATTACAGTGTTATATTGAATCATGAAGGATTGAATGGCTTTATTCTTTTCAATTACATTAGTAACCCTGTATTAAAGAAATTGTACACATTTTAAAGTAGAAACAGGGAAGAGAAAAGTCAAGCTTTGAACTTAGATTTCCAATGCTCTTTCATTAAGCCACATTACAAAATAAGACGTCAGACCCAAGGGCAAAGACCTAGCCTCCTTCTGAGGAAGACAATATAATTATCTCATCTAGCAAGGACGAATACCTTGTAAAACCAAGGGAATTGGTTAAATAAGACCAAATCATATACAATGATCTGAACTATCTCAATAAAAAAAGCCAGCAGAAATTTACAGACAGCTTGGGACAAGTGCTACCAAAATGTCTTTTGGGGCCTTTATGACCACTGATTTGTCTAAGTTCCCATTTTAATTCTTTTATAGTCATTTTAACCTTCCTAGATGCCCTGAATGTGAAATAAATGAGATGATGATATGTATGAGATAGGCTGGATGCTTTATACATATTAGTAATTTCTCATTTAGTTATCCCAGACTGACATAGGTATTTTTAAGCTCTTTTTATAGATAAGCAAGCAGGTTAATGAGGTAATTTGCTCATTGCCACATCAGCCAATGAGGGATCCAACATGAAAACCCAGATATATATGAATACCAAATATTTGAATCATTGCTTTCTCTCCTTGAACCTTGAACTTTTTACTATTTTAAATCATGTATCTAGCCAGGCATGGTGGCACATGCCTGTAGTCCCAGCTATTTGGGAGGCTGAGGCAGAAGGATTGCTTGAGCCCAGGAGTTTGAGGGTGCTGTGAGCTAGGCTGATGCCATGGCACTCACTCTAGCCTGGGCAACAAAGCGAGACTCTGTCTCAAAAAAAAAAATTAATTAAAAAAAAATGAATCATGTATCTACAAATTTTAATACTCTCTATTTAATGAATAAATGCTACATCCTAACTTCCTGTTTGTATATCTATTTATATCTCCAACTTCTTGACTCGAAACTGTTCTCATGAAAGTGTCTTATATCCAGTCATCATTCCACAAAATAGTCTTCCTGATTTCTAACAATACTGCATTAAACTTATTTCAAAATGTTTAAAGCATGTTTAAAGATTTCTCTCTTTTTTTTAGATATATAAGTATTGAGACATTAAAGAAATATTCTGAAAGCAAAAAATTACTTACTATTGTTAGAAAAATACTGCTCAATTTGGTATATAATACTAAAAAAGAAAATGGGGTCCCATCAGGGTAAGTGCTTTTGAATCTTATAAGAAATTTATTATATTGATTTGAAAATCCCCATTTATTTTTTAAAAATTATATGCTATATACTTTGTAAAATATTTTGAAGTAGTTTACAATTAAATTACTTATATACATACAAAAAGTTACTTAAAGAAGAATGTATTAATATAAGGTTAATAAATTTTGTAGCCTGTATCAATACTTTAATCCTTTTTACAACTGAATAATTTTACATTGTATGGATATACCACATTTTGTGTACCCCTTTATTAGCTGATGGGCATGTGGGTTGTTTCTACATTTTCACTATTCTGAATAGTGCTGCTATGAACATTCACATGCAAATAATTGTTTGAATATCTGCTTCTCATTGTTTTGGGTATACTCATAGGCATAAAATTGCTGGGTCATGTGATAATTCTATATTTAATCTCCTGAGGAACCACCAAATTGTTTTCCACTGCTGCTGGACAATTTTGATAAAAGAAAGTATGCATGAGTCCTTTAACTTTATTTTTTTTTCAAGATTGTTCTAGCTATTTGAGTTCCCTTGCAATTTCACATAAATTTTAGGATTACCTTGTCTATTTCTGCAAAAAATATCATTGAGATTTTCCTAGGAATTCCACTGAATCTGTAGGTCGTTTTAGGTAGTATTGTCAGCTTAGCAACATTAAGCCTTCCAGTCCATGAACACGGAATCTTTGCATTATTTAATCTTTCCATTATTTAATTTCTTTCAGTAATGATTTACAGTTTCCAACACTTAAATCTTAGGTTAAATTTCATCCCAAGTATTTTGTTCTTTTTATGTTATTTTAAATAGAATTGTTTTTATAATTTCATTTTCAGACCATTCAGTCCTAGTGTGTAGAAATATAACTGATGTTTATATATCAAGCTTGTATCCTAAAACTTTGCTGATTTTGTATATTAATTCTAGATGATTTTTTGTGGATTCTTTAGGATTTTATGTATACAGGATCATGTCATCTATAAATAGAAATACTTCACTTCCTCCTTTGCAATTTGGATGCCTCTTATTTCTTTTCTTAGATTCAGGGGGAAGAAATATAGAGCCCACTTCTCAATAGAAATAGCAAAGAATTTGTGTCTATCTTTAATCCACCACACTCAAATATCCAAGGGATATTTTTGTATTATATAATTCTTTAAAATCCTTCAATTCTGACTGAAGCTGCAACTTTTCTGAGTAATTATTTCTGTTGATGTAAGAAAGGGAGATTTGAAATACTATTACTGACAGCCCATATATCCTTCAGGCTGTCTTTTAAATATCATTATCCCAAAGTAAGCAAAAGTACAGATTCTGAATTCAGATGACTTGGCTTAGAATCACAGACTCCATCATTTATTAGCTGAATGATCTTTGTAGGCTTTAATTTCCTCATTTGAAAAATTGGTATAGTAATATTTACATCACATTCTGGAGACTAACTGATATATGTAAAACATCCATCAAAGTAACTGACACGTAGTAGGTACTAAAATATGCTAATTAGGTTTCCCCTTTCCCTACTTCATGGGTTTGTTGTAAAGATTACATAAACAGTATAGAAGCACTTAGTTCAAGGACGAGCACTGGGTAAGCACTTAACAGATGTTAGTATTTATTAAGTGCTGAGGAGTATTCCATTCAAGATTAAGTATCCTAGCCAGTAGATGAAATCCTTGTCAAAGATCAATGATCACACAAAGAAGCAAATAAACATGAATGAAAATCCGTAGGAATAACAACAGATTTATATCTCTAAGACTTCAGTTATTAGAATTATTCAGTATGAACTGAAGTATTACTGAAATGTTGAAATTAATCAATGATGGAATCACAAACATGGCAAGTTCAACCACCAAAAGAAACTGAATAGAAAAATGGAAAAAAAAATATAATATTTAAATTAAAAATTCAACTTAAATTATTCAAAATTAAATAATAAAATCAATACAGTATATATAATTTAGGGGGATGCAGCTAGAGCTATGCAAATGAAAATAAATGCATAGCATTGACAGGGCTTCTGTATCAAGGTCAAAGCTCTTATAGAAAAAGATTGGGACCATGAGACCTGAAATGGAAACACTAGGGTAGACAGACCTGAGGGTCTTGAACTCCCAGATTCCCATGAACACTCTGGTCTAGGAAAGACAACCCCCTCCCCGCTACTATAGGAGAGTAGGCTCCTATCACCATCAGATGCCACGGAGACATCACAAAATGATACTTGTCCTTTTTTCATGATTAGTCTTTATCGCCTTTTATTGTTTTTAGGGAAATTACCCAGTCAGGTCTCAACATAGCTGGAGAGGGAAATATGGTGCCTGTTTCAGGAGCCTATAGATTATCTACTGCAGGAATTACAGGACCTGACTGTAAATACTGGTAGAACACATGAGGGAATGAATCTTGAGGGTATTTCACAGGGAAGTTGCAACATAAGGCCAGATTGGGAAGAATTTTTTGGCATGAGTGGTCTTATCCATGATGACTCAAGTCTCAGCACTGTCTAAAACACTTGACATGGGTACTATTACACTCCTATGATGGTTCTTTGAAACTTGACCAGGCCAACAACCTACAGTAAATGAAGTTCAGGTAATAAAAATGGAAATGTTTGGTTGGATGTATTATGTGAGAATGAAGAACCAACCATGTGACCTTATTCTCTGGGAAGTCTCAGAAGACATTTCCATTCACCAAGGCAACAGTGAAGCTCTCTGAGAAATTCAGTGAGAGGCAGGACAGTGAATTTCTGGTCAATTTCATGGTAGCCTCCCCTACTGGCAATCATGGCCTGCAGAGGGAGACAGTGAGGTTGCCAGTAGGAGAGGCTACCATGAAATTGACTTCTCTAGTTATGAAAAAGATAAATAAGATTTGGGAATGACAGAAGATGATGGCAGTACTTAAATGTCATATGCAAGATGAGCATACTTTATTTTGTGGGCAGAAAACCTGGAGTAGCATTCAGTGTGCTTTGTCCTACAGGGTGCCTTGATCTGAGGATGGCTAACAAATAATATATGCCAAAGGGTGGTATAGATGAACAGTTAACTAGAGTGTTATTTTTCCAAAGAGAGAGCTCATGACAAAAGGGATGAGAACAGCTACTGCAAAGGCAAATCATGATCTCTCACTATTCTCTATATATCTAGGTCAGTTGTCTGAACCAGAGCCCTTGAGAAAGAACATGTAACAGCACCACAAAGACATAGTACAAATGATCCCTCAATCTTTTCTCAAATGGACCTTTACTCATTTTATCATTACTGTGCATTGGGGGAAAGAGAGAATTTTTGGTGACTTTTGGATATGGCATATAAGAGGTCAATACTGACACCAAAGGCCTGAAATGCTATCATGATCCTCAAGTTAAACCGGTGCTTTTAGGCTAGAGCTATGGCATTTCTGGCCCAATTTGTCCCAGATTCCAGAAGGCCCACTGTGTGGTTATGTCTCTGCGTCTCTGAGGGTATAATGGGGTTTAATATACTTAGTACCTAAGTGAACACTCAAATTGATCTGCTGACCTATAGAATAAAAACTATTATGGCAGGACCAGCCAAGTAGCCAAGTGGAACCTATGACCAAAAGAGTAAGAAACAATACAGCATCTCATGAGGAATAAAGAAATTAACACAAACGCGAAAGATTTAAAGGAATTATGAATAGTCCTCATCACATCCACTTCAATTCACCTCCCTGGCATAAACAAGACAGATTACAGTCAACCATAAACTTAAGCAAAAGTAACCACAAGCGTAGTGCTGTGTCAGATATGGTTTTGCTGCTGGAAGAAATCAAGAAAAGCCGTCTGGAGAGAGGACTAAAGAAGGGCAGAGGTGGTGTTATCATGAAGCTAACAAGGCTCCCACTCCACAGTTTCTGTCTCACACAGGCGCTGCCTGAGGTCTTGGCAGCCTAACATGTGCCTAACAATGTGACCACATGATCATACATTTCTGTGTTCACCATGTCATCATCTTTTTCTCAAATAGGATCCCAAATTGTAAAAGCTCTTGGCCCATAGCACCAGTCTACCCCTGATAATGGTAGAAAAATATCTCATACTCAATCTTAATCAGTAATTGATTAATCATATCATTTTTAGTTTTAATAATAATCATGCATTATTATACTATGTGAATAATTTAAAAATATAATTAAAAATACAGAAAGTAAATCCTTTCCTCTATGTTTCACTCTGTAGCATACTTAGTTTGGAAAATGTTTTTCAAAGCATATACATTAATTTAAATTTTTTGATAAAATTTGGATCCATATGTTCCAATACCATGTATCCTGGGCTTTGTTCCCAGTTTTATGCCTTGAAAAGGGAAGATACTCATGATACATTGCTGAAAGGAAAAAAAGAAGCAGGTTACAGAAAAATATGTATAATTTAATTTATTTTATGTGTATAGATAATGGTTTTATAAACAAAAAATTTAGAATAATATTCAAACTCTGAATAGTAGTCATCTCTAAGAATTGGAATTATTGGAAGGTGAGAGAGATTGTCTTTATTTTTAAAACTTTCCAGTTTGAATTATTCCTGTCTTACACCAAAAGTATTTCTGTTAATAGTAATAGCAAAAGTGAATGAGAGTCAAGGAAGGATAAAAAAGAGGGAAAGCTAAACTTAAGACATTTAGCAAAGGAGGAAATTAAAAGGACAGTATTTGAGGCAGAATGCCAGAAAGTATTAGCTAGTGGTGGCTGCTTCTAGAATTAAGGAGGGCTCTGTGACTACTGCTAATTAGAACAGAACTGAGTATATGTAAAAATCATTTGATGTAATTATTTTATCAGATAAAACTATCTTTTTGTTTTACAGGAATTTGTTTTTTCACATATGCTACAAAATAGTATTTACTGCAGAATTTGAGTATGTTGGATACCTTGTGGTACTACTGAATGTATTTCCTATTATAATCTTTTGGATACCCGACTTAGGTGACATCTATGAACATGAATTAAGAAGTACTAACTACATTTTTCTTACATTTTATATTCTAGAGGCCCTACTTAAGGTAATCTAAAATTTGCATGTGTATGAACGTGTTATATGTCTAACAGGAAAATTTCCTAACCTCATTTTTCAACACTAGCTACAGAGGGTTTTCTAAAGGAGTATATGAAATTCTCCCTTCTCAAAGCAAACTTTAATTTTTGAAGGTGATTTTTAGGGTGAGTCAATAGAGAATATGCATACTTTAAGCATTGATTTGGTATTTGCAAAAATCAATTTTAAAATGATGTGTGTCAAAGGGAAACAGTGAGTTTAAAAGGCATTGGCAAGGTCTGAAACTTAGCAGGGTGGTAAGTACATGAATGTTCACTTTATTATTTTTATACTAGATACATAAACAGATGGGTGGGTAGCTTGATAGATATTCTTTTATACTTGAAAAATTTCACAATTTTATTTTTTAAATATAATATAAAGCCAGTTGTCAAATGATGGGAATGTATACCTACAAATTGATGGTAGTGTTGCATTGTATAGATTAACAAGTGGTAATATAAAATATTTTTAGCAAGAAAATTTAAATAGAGGAATTATGTCTGATATTTGGACAAAAATATGAATCTCAGATCTTTAGTGGGAAATTGAAATGCTACTGCAGAGCCATGGTATTGGAAAAAAAATAAACTCAAATCCAATCACATTGTATGTAATAAATTCCAAGCTAGTTGAAAAGACCATAGAAGGTTTCATAGAATTACGAGAAAATAAAGCAATTAGTGTCAAGGTTAGTGACAGCATGTGGGTGCAAGTGAGAGTCTCCTAAAATGATTTTACATGCACTATAGTGGGAAGAGCACTGAGCTGGGATTCAATAGACTTTGGCTCTGGTTTGGGTTTTCTCTGACAAATTGTAAGCTGTTGACTAAGTTACTAAACTTTTTCCAACCTCCATTTTCTGGGCAGGGTTGGCCTAAATGACAGATGGAGATCCTTCTAGATCTAATAATAGATCCCCCTAATATTCTTTGTACTTTGGCAAGGTTGGGCTACTGCCATAGCCACAGTGGACTTCATATAATCAGGCCCACTTAAGACACCAGTACTGGACTACAGACATATCACTGTACTTTATAGCTGAGAAGATACTTCCAAGTCACAACCCTATTCTTGTCTCTACCTCCGACTTAACTTTCAAGGTTTATTCTCACTGCCCAATTTGCAACCTCACATTTACTTATCATTTCCTTTACCCTCTTTTCTGTTTAGTTCAGTTCTGCCATTTTTACGTTATCTTTTAAAGTCTCCATTATGTTAATAACAATAATAATAATTTTTTGCCATTTATTTTCCTTATAACATTTCAAATCCTTAAATTAACGTTGCTATCATGGTTGCATTTTACAGATCGGCAACTGAGTCTCTTGTTTAAAATCACATACAATCCCTCAAGGTTCATGTTCTTTCTAATACACAGTGCTGCCTTAAATTCCCTTCCCTGTATTTTCAACCTTTTCCCAAAACACTCTTCCCTCTGTTAGAGAAATGGGTCTTTTGAAACTTTGTCAGGGGAATGTTGATCGCTTTTCTGAATTTGAGTTCCAGAAGGTGGCATTACCTGAGCTTCCAACCATTCTTTGAGGATCTTGCATTCAAAAAACCCCTCCTCCTTTGAAACCTATATTGTCCTTTTAGACTGACTTTCCCTTTCCTGTGGCCATATTCTTGTAACCTCCAGATAATTCCTTACATTTCTGAATTATTGGTATCTAGATAAAGTCTTACTCTTTAAACCAGTTCCTTCAAGTTCCTAAGAGAATAATCCAACCAATACTCTGCTTCAATAAGAAGAAAATGAAACATCTAGAGAGGCTAAATGATGACTTTAGCAGGACTGTGCAAAGCAGCATATTCAAAAGAAATGTATCTTCTCTAAACCTACTCTTCCTTTAGAATTCCACTGAAAACCCAATTTCCCAAGCTTGAATCTACAACCATCTTTGAAACTTCCCATTCTCTTAGCTATAGCAGGTTTTCAATAAACATTTTTTGAATAAAGGACTGACTGAATGAACTATAATAAAATAGTAGGTATTTTGAATATCTTCTCCCTTGGAATAAATGCTTCAATATTTTAGCCATTTCATTCTAAATTAATGTTATCATTTATTAGTATGAGTATATATTTTAATTTAACATGTCTAAATTCAAATCATTATATTTAGGAAGGAAGACGTGATGATATTAAACCACCATAGCAGATCACAATTCTGGAATATTTAAAAATTTCTTCGGCCAGACGTGGTTGCTCACGCCTGTAATCCTAGTACTCTGGGAGGCTGAGGCAGGCAGATTGCTCGAGGTCAGGAGTTCGAAACCAGCCTGAGCAAGAGCGAGACCCTGTCTCTACTATAAATAGAAAGAAATTAATTGGCCAACTAATACATACAGAAAAAATTAGCTGGGCATGGTGGCACATGCCTGTAGTCCCATCTACTCGGGAGGCTGAGGCAGAAGGATTGCTTTAGCCCAGGAGTTTGAGGTTGCTGTGAGCTAGGATGACGCCACGGCACTCACTCTAGCCTGGGCAACAAAGCAAGACTCTGTCTCACAAAAAAAAAATAAAAGAAAAAGAAAAATTTCTTGTTCCAGTATTATAAATTTAGCAGATCAATTGTTAGATAATAGTTAAGTGAGGCAAAACATGTGGTTACAGATATAGGATCTAAAATTTTCAGATATATTTCACTTTAACTTATAAAAATGAGTTCCTTCTATAATATTCATATTATACTAGAAATTTCATATTTAACTAGAAACATACTTCAACTATCTTCATATGGCCTTGAGCAGGCCCTGGTGAGAATTGTCAGAAACACTTTTTCTGGTATGAATTTGATGCAATGAAATCCTCATTTCCAGAATTCAGATGAAGTTATAATATTAATGCCTTCAAATTAAGGTAGTCAACATAAGGAAAGGGAACTATGTATTCTAATCTGGACTTATGCCTAGTAGTAGTAGATTTGTAAATGTTTCAATTTTCCTATTTTCTTTTTAGTTACTTCTAAGAAGTCACCTATTTAAAGGATTCTAAAAAAATGTTGTCAGAATCAACAAATCTAACTATCTAGATGTGTAAAGGAGAAAATTTCATAAACTAAGTTTACTTTAATAAAAATGACAGAAGTAATTTCTCAACTTGTAACTATCTTATTTAAAACACTGTCATTACTTGACCTGTTTAAAAACATTCTAATAAGCTATTTCTACTCTGGTGTATGAGTGGGTTATGGGTTATGGAGTGAAACATACATAAATAGCTTCTGAAATGTATTTATTTGAATGTGCACGTGTTGATGAAGTCTTATATTAGCTCTACAAACAAATATATTTACTGATATAAAGAAAAAGATTAGTATAATTACCAAGGTAATTCTGACAAAATATTTACTTTTACGAAAGTTTTTGAGAAATTAAAAGTGACCTTTATTCTGCATTGTCCTAAGATGAAATTAGAGAAGTGAATTTAGTGAAGCAAGCATAACCTTTTAATAAATACATCTTTAAATCTTGAACTACTGTAATAATAACCTTGCCCACATGCATCACAACCAAACATAATCTAATTTTTTCTTCATTATTCAGGATCACCATTTTGGACATCAATCATATAATACTAAAAATGGAATATAACACTCATGATTATTGTGGTATTTAGGGGTATTTGTTTTAAATTAAAAAGCCCTGGCACACTATGGTTTTGTTTGAATTTTCTGCCTTTCCATTGCTGCTACATTTTACCAGTGTCATTATATAAATCTGTTTCTTTTCATCTATAATTGTGCTTTATACCCAATCATAAATCGATAGTCCTATGGGTGTTCCTTTACTACAAGATAGAATTCATGAACTTGTTTTGTTTGTTTGATTTGGGTTTCCTGGTGGTATTTCACATATGTCAAATCTTAAGATAGGTGAGTGAAAAAGCTGACTGGTGATGTTTAAGTTATTGTGGGAAATGATGTAGTAAAAGCAAAAACAAATATGATAATGTAATTTCTTTTTAAATCAACAGATAGCAGCAATAAGGAAGGATTTTTTCTCACATACCTGGAACTTATTTGAATTACTAATTACATTAATTGTCATCATAGATGTAATATTTATTGAGATAGACACCCTTAATAAGAATATTGATTTGATTCAAACATTAGTCTTTATAAAACTTGTTCAACTTCTTCGTTTACTACGCATTTTCAAGGTAAAGAACAAGTAAATCATGCAAATTCAAATTTCTACTGATTTTTATGAAATACGGACTAAAATCAGTTTACTAGTTTTATGACTACCACTTTCTGTTGGGCTAATGTTTATATTTTAAATTCTACCTCCCTTTGACAAGTTAAGTTTTATAGCATTTTATGTTACAAATACCCAAATTATATTAGAAATTCATTTAGGATATGAAAGTAAAGAAACACTCATCACAGCTTTTTCTTTGAATAGAGAACACATGAGAAATTCCACATTCATATAAGTACAAGTTAACCCCAAAGTAATATTTATTTCTATAGATACCTAGGGAATAAAAGATGGAAATCAACAAAACAAACAACAATGCAAACCATTTATAGGGACAAAGCAAATAGCACACATTCATACAAATCAAGAAAAAACATGCACTTTTCATGTTATATAAGTTCACAGTATTACATAATCGTGGTATCAAAAATGACCTTTGATTGTCTAATATATGTTTTATAACAAGTATGATGAGTATTTTCTGTATGATTATTTCAATGGCATAAAACTCATTCCATCACAAGGCATATAAGTATATATGTGAACACAGGATATTCTCTCTCTCTTTCTCTCTCTCTCCCCAATCCCTCCTGTCTTTTGTCTTTTTCTCTATTCATACACAAAGAAGACACATAGGCATATCAGCACTGTGGTAGACACAAAGCTAAACAAGACATAGTTCATCTAGAGATGAACTAACAGAATCTATACATTTAGATCTTTCTTACATACATTTAAACATAATTTTGCTACTGAGAGGTATAAATCAACTAGGTCTAAAAGCATACAAACATTAGCTCCTTTATTTTTTACTATTCTAGGGAACTGTAAGTAATGGTAGAGTGTCATGTGACCTGAGGAAGGCAAGTCTAGTATAGTCCAAAGACTGATTAATTCTTCCTGATAGGAAGATATCAAGAATCTATTAATTAGTTTAGATGAAGAAACTGATAAACCACCTAAGAAAAGTTTGTTTGTCTATATAATCGGGAAACCCTCAACCCTTATGTCAAATGGTAAGCTCTTGAAATATGAAGACAAATTCAATATAGTCTCTGCCCTTACGCAGCTTATTGTAGAAGGGAAATGACAAGTAATCGAGACATTCCAATGTTATATGGTAGTGTAAGTGCAAAACAGGAATATGCACAGAATGCTGGTGAGATAGAAAAGACTTCCTTTATTAAGTGAAGCTTGAGCTGAACCTTGAGAGCTGACTATAATCTCTTTGGGGATTAACGGCTGTGGTTGGAGGTAGCGTGTGAAGGTTCTGAAGCATGGATAGGAAACAAAGGGAACAGCAAAGTGCTGAAGCCAGGGGACCGGACAGTGGTAACAGATAACCCAGAGACTTCAATCCTCAAAAGGGAAACAGGGAGAGGGAGAAGTTAATTCTGGATTCTAACAGGCATATGGTTTTGGTGGATTCTCATCTGATGGAACCATCTAATAGAAGTTTAGTAGATGATTTAGCATGTAAAGGTAACAGTACTTTGTATATACATTTTATGACCTAAGCCCAAAAGATTAATCACATTTTCCCAAGAATTTAAATTAGTTGAAAATAGCATCGAATCCTCTATACAGAAAATAAAGAATAAAGTCATAAACTATGCAAGTGCCCAATATTATCAGTCATAGGGGAAATAGTTGTAGTCATAAACTTATAAAGATACCATGAATAAAATAACTAAGACCTTTGACAGGTTACTGTATTTACCTTTGAGGGAAGTTACTTTCTTATTATCTATTTTGGTTAAGCTAATTAAGATATAATTAAATAGAATTTGTACAGTTTATATTAAATAGTAGTCCTGTTTTTTCCAGCTCATAACACCAAAGTTGCTGCAAATAATAGATAAAAAGATGAGTCATCAGCTGTCCTTGAAGTATTCTATACTAAAAGGATATGTCCAAGGCGAATTAGATGTAATAACTATAATTGATCAGATTACAAGCTCTAAACAGGCTAGACAGGTAAGGAAAACCTTAATACTAAGAAGAGTTCGATCTCCCTACCCTCAATTGCCCTCATCCATCATATTCTCTGTTTATGTAGATGTGGTCTTTGACTCCTGGTTTGCTAATTAATTTCTGTAAGTACTTAAACTGGTCTACATTTAAATTACTCAAATACCTCCTCCATGAAATGTCTGTGCCAAATTAGCAATTGCAAGGCTCTTGGAAGGCACCTTTCTGTCTTTGTGGAGGCTATCATGAAACCCATGTGCAATGGTCCACTTCCTCCCGATGCTAGCTCCAGGATCAGTCAGGCGACAGATGCACTAAATAGGAAATATCTGAAGGTGAGAAGCAATGGCAGCGTTGAGCAAACAGAGATTCCTCATAATGCCCCAAAGCTCCTTCTGTCTTACTCTATCCTTGTTTTCCCCACAGTAAACAGTAATGGAAAAACAAGTGATCTGGCGAATAGAAAGAAGTAAACAAAACAATAATTCATCCAGAGGGACACGTCATCTGATTCCATCATTATGCAGATGAGAAAAATGAGACCAAGAGAGGTTAAATGATTCTGTCCAAAATCACATAGCTAGCGAGCAGCAAAGACAGTTCTAGGGCCTAAATTCTAGATTTTATTTTTATTTTTTCTATATTGAGACAGATTAATACTGATATGTGCCCACAAGCCATCCTTGTGTCCCAAATTTTGAGGCTCTCATAAAGCTGAAAGTACCTACGATGTGTGCATTTTTGAGAATCAATAATGTCCTAAAGTAAAAATATATGACTCACATTCAGGCTTCTCAATATCTGCCTATGTAATGCTACTTCTTTCTTCCTCACCAGTCTTGCTGAAGCAAAGAGTGCTGCAGCACAAAATCCAATTTTAATCCCTGAAAAGCTCTCCATTTCTTTTATTTATTTATTTATTTTTCAGCATATTGTGAGGGTACAAATGTTAAGGTTACGTATATTGCCCTTGCCCCCCCCCTTGAGTCAGAGCTTCAAGTGTGTTTATCCCCTAGTTGGTGCACATCACACTCATTATGTATGTATATACCCATTCCCTCCTCCCCATCCCTCACTGCCCGACACCCGATAGATGTTATTCCTATATGTTCACTTACATGTTGATCAGTTAATACTAATTTGCTGGTGAGTACATGTGGTGCTTGTTTTTCCATTCTTGAGATACTTCACTTAGTAGAATGGGTTTCAGCTCTATACAGGAAAATACAAGAGGTGCTATATCACCACTGTTTCTTAAAGCTGAATAGTACTCCATAGTATATATATACCACATTTTATTAATCCACTCATGCATTGATGAGCACCTGGGTTGTTTCTACAACTTTGCGATTGTGAACTGTGCTGCTATAAACATTCGAGTGCAGGTGTCCCATTTGTAGAGTGTCATTTGATCTTTTGGGTAGATGCCCAGTAGTGAGATTGCTGGATCAAATGTTAGATCTATTTATATTGCTTTAAGGTATCTCCATATTGCTTTCCACAGAGGTTGAACTAGTTTGCAGTCCCACCAGAAATGTAGGAGTGTCCCTATCTCTCCACATCCATACCAACATTTACTGTTTGGGGACTTGTTAATAAAGGCCATTCTCACTAGAGATAAGTGATATCTCATTGTGGTTTTGATTTGCATTTCCCTGATGATTAGAGATGTTGAGCATTTTTTCGTATGTTTGTTTAAAGTTATTAATTTAGGTTAAAAATTCATCAGTTGCAAATGACATCTTATAAAAATCTGTTTTTCCAATGGGGATAATATTTCTTTTGGTCCTTAGATGTTATTAAAGCGGGTAACAAAGAATATGGAACAAGCTTTGAAAGAGCTAGGTAAGTAGTTCTCATCCTAAATATTCAGCATGGCCATCTCTTATGATCACTACTTCAGAAAGGCAGTGGTTTTTATAACTAGAGCTAATCTTTAGAGGAAACCCACTCACTAATAATCGTAAAATGGATAACTTCAACAATTAATGTGATCTTATTTTTGTTAAATGAGAATAATATAATATTACCTCTTCGCACTTGTTCTCTCTGCCTTTTACAACAATGAAGTCCTTTTAATTTCTGTTTAGACAAATTAGTATGTCATGATTATGCATGTCATTAAAGCCTTTATGAATTCTTTCTTCCAAACCAGAAATACATATACCTTCTTAAGTAACACTAGGAAAGAAGTTACTTTTTTCCTTCACTTGCCACAGTGCTGCCATTTAAAGATTTAGGTCTTGGCAATGAGTTGAAATCAAAATAGTCTTATAAATCTGTGAGGCCCAATGCCCAAACACATGCCCAATGCCCACAGGTCTACTGTGAGGCCCAATGCCCAAACACACCAATAGCCTATTCTCTGAGTCATGCCAGTTCATGCTTCCAGTGCATGACACATTCTGCAAGTGGAACAGACACACCCCCACAGTATAATGCTCATGTATGAGGAAGAGAAAGGGGTTTTATACCAGATGGTGGGCTGCAAAAGGACACAGCAAGCATGGAAATGAGGTCAGGCATGGGAGATCTTCTATAGCAGATAGGTACCAAGCCAGATAAGAGGTCGTGATCAGGGAGAAGCCCGAATATAAAATCTAAGTGGATGAAATTTTCATAGGCATTGGGAATCCCAGATGTGAGAGGCTTCTCATAGATGTGTGAGTCATCTAGACACACTGACAGGGTGAGTGGACAATGACCCAGGATGAGTGAGAGAACTTAATCACAAGCCATAGGTAAGCACACAGTTTGCAGCTAAAAATCCTAATTTGAACAGAATTTGAAAGTGGGTCATACACTCCAGAACTAGAGCCCCAAGCAGCTTCCAGTGCAGGTGGAGCAGTATGACTGTTAAACCTAGGACTGGGGCTGTCTATCCTTGTCCATGGTCTTAGACACAATTATGGGTGCTGCCAAGATAACAGCAGGCAGAATTCTGGCACTGCTAGGGAATAATGACTGATTGCAATTGCCCCTCAGGAAAAGATACATTTCCCTATGTTGAGGGTGATATTCCATGAGTTTAAAACAGAAATATTAGCTCATTGTCTACAAGAAACATTGAAAACATTGTTCTTATTTTGCCTAAAAATATTTTATTATTTTCAGGCTACTTAGAGTGTGATCACCCAGAAATTGCTATCACTATAAAAACAAAAGAGGAGGTTAATGTCATGCTCAATATGGCTAAAGAAATTGTTAAGGTTTTCAGGTTAAAAGGAATTATTCATAAAGTTGAAGGTACTGAAATTGAAAAGGTAAGGTAGAATATTTTCAAAGCAAATATATTTACTTGATATACAGTCATTCATGATCTTCAAGCCTACTTTTGACTCTTTCTATTTTGGCCACTCATAAGATATGAAAATTTCACTTAAAACAATTACCTAAAGACGAGCACCCATCATAGACAGTTTCCTTCCTGTAGTCCCAAGGATCAACTTCTCTTTCCATTTTCGCTATAGTGAGGGTCCACCCCTTTGTCTGCTTTGCTCCCAAACCAAGAATTTGATGAATTTATTCTTTATCCTAGTTATAGTGTGAATTACACTATGTTCTTGGAAATTATCTGTGACACTGAAATAATGTTTCTATATAAACCATAACTTGTGAGAATGTGCAATTATAAGGTTAGGATTGGCTACATTTTCTTTTTCTAAGTTACATAAATGGTACCATGACATGTAAAAAGATAGAAATGGTCCTAACCTATTCTGGAAGTATTAATAGCAACTTGACACCAAAGTTGGAAATAGTATTAAAAAATAATAGAACTGTTATACTTGTAAAACATATATAAAACTTCTCAGCATAACAGTAGTGAACTGAATCTGGTAGTATATTAAATGTATAATATACTTTGTACAAGTAGATTTTATCTCCCCAAATAGCTAGATGACTCATATTCAGAGATGAAAAAACCACTTGATAAAATTCAACCCTCATTCAGAATGTTCAAAACAATCTTGGAAAGCTTATAAGAGAAGGAACATCCTTAACTTGATAGAGTATCTATTAAAAGTGAGCAGCAAACATTGTCTTAGACAGAAAAACATTAAATAGCATTCCCGTTGAAGTCAGAAACAGAATGACAAGTGCCATTCCAAGTATTAAATGCTGTGCTGGAGGTCTTAGGCAGTCAAGAAAAAAAGAAAGGAAATTCAAAGATTGAAACTTTAGAAGGAGGAGAAAACTTCTATTATTTGTTGATTTTTTAATTAAAAATCCCAGGGAATTAACCTAACAGCAGTAGGACTAATAAGAGAATTTGATAAGGTATCAAGAAATAAAATCAATATACAAAATTTTTCCCCAGTTAAAAAAATGTACAAAAATGTTCTATTCATAATCATAGTTAAAAACTCTATATTCTTAAGCATGAACCCAACGTGAGATGGGTTAACACCCGTGTGGCAAAAACTGAAAAACTCCACTTAATACATGTTCTGCAGGAGTTGACAAACATTTTCTATAAAAGGTTAAAAAAGTAAATATTTTATATTATGTGGGCCAAATGGTCCCTGCTACAACTACTAAATTCTGCAATTGTAGCACCAAAACAACTATAGACAACATATAAATAAATAGACATGGCTGTGTTCCAAAAAAAAATGTTTACAAAAGCAAGCATCAAGCAGGTGTTGGCCCCATAGGTAATAGTTGCAACCCACGCCATAGAGAATCAATATTTTAAGATGTGAATCATACGTAAAATAACCAGTTAATTTAATACACCTTAATCAAAATTCACACTATTTTTAGGAAAGCTTAAAAAGTAGATTTTACTTATACAACTTATTGCTCAGGAATTATTTTATATTAATATTTTATTTTATTTTTTTGAGACAGAGTCTCACTCTGTTGCCCGGGCTAAAGTCCCATGGTGTCAGCCTTGCTCACAGCAACCTCAAACTCCTGGACTCAAGTGATCCTCCTGCCTCAGCCTCCCAAGTAGTTGGGACTACGGTTACGTGCCACTATGCCTGGCTAATATATATATTTAGTTGTCCAGCTAATTTCTTCCTATTTTTTTAGTAGAGATGGGGTCTTGTTCTTGCTCAGGCTGGTCTCCAACTCCTGAGCCCAAACGGTTTGCCCACCTTAGCATCCCAGAGTGCTAGGATTACAGGCGTGAGCCACCACGCCCAGCCAGAAATTATTAAAAAAAAAACAACAGTGACAGTCAAGAGGATTCTGGGAAGATGGCAGAGTAGAAAGTTTCAGAAATGTGTTTCCTCACCTAGACAATGATTGTCCTGTTTTATAAGAGAAGAAAATTCTCTTATAAAACACGGAAAGATTAGGCTCGGAAAGATTAAATAATTTACCCCAAATTCTGAGAGCTAGTAAGTATGGAGACAGTATTCTAATCTAGGTATTCTAATTCTAGAACCCATGCTCCAAAACATAACACTATAAAAATCCAAAAATAGAAAGAGATATGTGTAGAACTTTGAACTTAGAAAACCAAGACCAATATATCTGATTATGAAGAAAGTTTACCTTGTCAGAAATAGAAATAGTGAACAGAAGCAATGCCACTTATTTAGAATGCCTTACATAACAATGCGAGGTTAACTAACGTTAACACTTTTCCCATAGGAATAATCAATTGACCCAGCATCATTTATGGAAAAGACCATTCTACTCTGTTGCACTGTACTGGAGCTTTTGTCATAAATCAAGATACTGTGTAGATGTGGATAAGTTCTGGATTCATTTTTGTTCTATTGTTTTTTTAAATCATTGAACCAAATCACAGTGTCTTGATTACTGAATCTTAGTAAATCTTCATATTTGACCGTGTGTCTCTTTCAGCTTTGTTTTTTTCTTCAAGATTATTTTGACTAGATTTTGCATTTTGCATTTTCAAATACATTTTAAAGTCAGCTTGGAAATTTCCAATAAATAGCCTACTGAAATTCCCGTTGGAATTCTATTAAGCTTGGATATCATTTTGGGTAGAATTGACATCTCTGTAATATTGACTCAATCTATTTACATGATATCTCTCCATTCAATTATGTTTCAATTTTTTCTCATAATTTTTGGATTTTTTTGTGTAGAGTTCTACTATTTCATTCTGAATCCTTCTCTTATATCACACACAAAAAATCAATTCCAGATAAATTATAACTGTAAAAGGTAAAACAATAAGCTTCTAGAATGTGACATAAGAGAATTTTCAAGATTTTGGCATAAGCAAAGATTTCTTTAAAAAGGCACAAAATTGGATTTAAATAATTTTAAAATTGAGAATTGTTCTTTATTAAAAACTTAAGAGAATTAAAAGACAAAGCACTAAAAGAATGCAAGATAAATATTTTTGCAAGATAAATATTTCCAATAAAGGACTCATATTCAGAATATACAGAGAAATCTCTTATAAATCAATAAAACAGACAGAAAGTCCATGTTTTTAATGGGCAAAAGATTTTCAAATGTACTTTGCAGCAGAAGGTATTTTAAATGGCCAATAAGCATAAGGAAAGGTGCTAAATATCATTGTCACAAGCTTGATGCAAATTAAAACCAAAATGAAATACAAATATGCAATCACCAGAGTACCTAAATTTTCTTTAAAAACTGACAATATCAAGTGTAGGCAACAATGTGGAACAACTGGAACATTAGAGTAGGAGTGTAAATTGATGCCACCACTTTGGAAGATTGTTTGGCAGTATCTATGAAAGTTGAACATATGCACATCTTATGACCCAACAATTAGATTAGATAACCATAAACTCAACAGAAATGTGTATATATGTAAACAAATATTCATAGCAGCATTACTCATTTAAGGCAACCCATATATCCATCAGCAGTAGATAAATAAAGTAGTGGTATGTCCATACACCATAATACTATACAATGAAAATAAAATGAATGAATTTTTGCTACATGTAACACCAGAGATGAATCTCAAAAACATAATGTTGAGCAAAGGAACCCAGATACAAGCAAGTATATTTCATGCAGATAGAGCTAAAAACCAGAAAAAGATAAATTATGATTATAGAAGAATGTGGTTATCTTTGGCTAGAAGTAGTGATTAGAAGAGAACATAAGGGAGGACTCTAGGATATAAAATATTTCATTTATTTATTTATTTTTTTGAGACACAGTCTCACTTTGTTGTCCAGGCTAGAGTGAGTGCCGTGGCGTCAGCCTAGCTCACAGCAACCTCAATCTCCTGGGCTCAAGCGATCCTTCTGCCTCAGCCTCCCCAGTAGCTGGGACTACAGGCATATGCCACCATGCCTGGCTAATTTTTTCTATATATATATTAGTTGGCTAATTAATTTCTTTCTATTTATACTAGAGATGGGGTCTCGCTCTTACTCAGGCTGGTTTCGAACTCCTGACCTCGAGCGATCTGCCCGCCTCAGCCTCCCAGAGTGCTAGGATTACAGGCGTGAGCCACCGCACCCGGCCAAATATTTTATTTCTTAATCTGAATGTTGATATTTTCACTTTTTAAGTAATCCTTGAGTGAACATTTATGATTTGTGCTTTTTCACATTAGCTGTATTTCAGTATAAAGGTTTACTTTTAATAGTTTAATCTATGACTTGAGAATAATGATCATACAGAGAAATAAGTAAAAATCCTTAAGAGGAAAACGGTTGGAGGCTTTCATGGAAGAACAAAAATCTCAGAAGATCAAGAATAGGAAATAGGAGAAAGACATAGTTGTTTTAAACATTCTGTAAACAGCAGTTTGGTTCATCTCCTTTCTTACATTTTTGGTTTCAGTATATCATGACCCAAAAAAGACAAATGCTTGAGTTTCAATCTGTTATCAAGCCTCTTACGGTTGAAGAAGTTCTGTATCATATGCCATGGCTAGATAAAGAGAAAGATCATATAGACTTCATTCAGGTAATATTTTTATTTTCTAATATTATCTTTAATGTACCAACTAATAATCATTTTAAAAATAAAGATTTAACTGTGATACTTTCTAGTTTAAAATTCTGCAAATGTTCCTTATTGCCTATAGGATAAAATTAAAAGCACTTTAAGTGATATAAAAAATCCTTCCACTATCTGAATCCTGCCACTATCTGAATCTCTATCTCTGAATTTCTGAATCTCTATCTATGAATCTCTATCCACTATCTGAATCTCTATCTTCATTGGTTTCCCATTTGCCATATAATCCTATTTATACTGAACTATTTATGGTGTCCCACACACTTTACATTGTTTTCTAATTCCATTCATCTGTGGGTGTTATTTACTTTTCTTGAAATGCCCTTTGTTTTAATCTTTTTTTCAAACTTTTCCTGTTTATTGCTCCTCTGAAAACATCTCCACCACAGGTGCCCAGGGAAGTAGGCTTTGTAGTCAAATGCCACACCGGAAGAAAACCACCCTGTGGTCCATCCTGAGTTTGGAGGACCAATGTTGCCACCCTTGTATCCTATATATACCTTTACTATTGCTTTGGGTACATTATATTACAATTATATTTACATCTCCCTCTCCTGCTGTATTTTTAAGCTCATTTATCTTTTAAGACCCAGCCCCTAACACTTTGCATAATGCATAGTGGGTGCTCAATAAGTGTTTGTGAAATTAACAAGTAAGTGAATCTAACTTGTTCTAATAGTATTCTTTTTCTATATCTATTTGGTACCAAAAGACAAAGTATATTTTTTCAACTGCTTAAAATATTTTGAATAAATGGATTTTTTATTTACTTCATCAACTATTTAGAGCATGAGTATATATGACATATGTGTGCCATTAGCCTACATCTGTTCCCATTACTTTTCATCCAGATTAAATATTTTCATCCTCTCATTACATTCTTATTTCTAGATTATTTCTTTTCTAACCCAGATATAAACACTGTCTAAAATTATGTATAATATATCCATGAATATATATCTTCCTCTCTTTGCTATTCATAATTCCTATTTTCTCTTATAAATTTATGACTAACATGATATCTCAGATCTTATTGAATGATATTTACTTTAAAAATGTAAAACTTTTTATTAAACTGTGAGCTTTAACACTCCCCACCACTGTTAAAATATTGTTTACAGCTTCTGTATTTGGTGATATTTTTTAGCAAAAAGCCAAAGTCATGACATATGATTGTGGAAATGATATATTTGAAGAAGGTGATGAGGCCAAAGGAATTTATATAATTATTTCAGGCATGATAAAGGTAAGGCAGAGATATCAATAAACACAACTTGTGAGCAATAGCTTTAAAAGAAACTTTATAAAATTGAAAATTATTATTAGCTTTTCATGTTAAGAACTGCATAATTCCTTTTTTTTTTTGAGATAGCAGCTACCATCTAAATGACAATTTCCATGTTCAGACACAGTGGATAACATGATCCATCACCTTTTAAGCCATACTTTCTCATAGATAACCAGAAACTATTAAAAGAATCATCTTTTAAAATGGAAAATTATAAATTGTTGTTTATCGTATGTTTATCTGAGTTGGATATTTTGCCATCCTAAAGTAGGTATAGGTTGGCCAAGTAGGAGGAATCAGAAGGATCAGAGTATTTAAGAATGCTTTGTGTCTAAGTAGTTTCTAACTTAACATTAATAAATTTACTTGAAAAGGAATGAGCAATAAGTATTCTCAGAATGATATGTATAAATTAGAATTACTTAATCCAAAGTATGAAGACTCATAAATTAGATAGTTTTGGTAATACAAGTTAACTGGCATATGTATTTTTCTCTTTCTTTGTTCCAAACAGCTTCAAGGATCAAAGGCAGGTTTGGGAATTGACCAAATATTGGAGTCAGAGGAGAAAGTTCAACCGATAATTTACACAGACTATGCACTCAGTGGGGAAATAATAGGAGAGATAAACTGCTTAACTAATGAACCTATGAAATATTCTGCCACCTGCAAAACTGTGGTGGAGGTCAGATAACATCGTCTATAACTTACTGTTTTATCTTGCTAAATATCTAATATCAAATTTAAGATTATTTTAGCATTTAGTATAAATTTACACTCTAGTTGATAGTTTATTTTATAAAAATAGGAATGGTAAAAGAACAAAACTTGTTATGGAATTATACTCACTTAGTGTATTGTCTTGGCAAAATGGGTCATGAAAATTAACCTATCATAAAGAAAAAAGGATTTAACCATAAAAAATGGTTATATGAGCTCTTTATGGGGAAATTGGATAAGATATGTTAACTATAAATATTGTAATTTGAAGGATAAGGAAGATAAAAATGTCAGGGCTAGAATCTATTAATAGAAAGTTGAGCAAAGTGGATGGAAGTTTCCCTAGACATGATTAATGACAAAAGTCCTCAAGTACCAGGGGTTTCCAGTGGCCTATTTTGAACTCAAAAAGAATAATGACTGCAAACAATTAAACTCCATAAATATGTAAAAAATCCATAAGTTGATAATGATACCAAATTTTGTTTATTTCCAATGAGGTAGCTAGGATCTTATCTTATTGTTCTGAAAACAGATTTTTTAAGGAAAAGAATTAAACATTTGTCCTGCCTTTCGTCTATGAACTCTTTCAAAGGAATAAAAAAAAAATTAGGAGGAAAAATTCTTCAGTATAGAAGAATTCCAGCTAACAAAGAATTCCAGCTAATGCATAATGAGAGAATTGGAAAATCACCATTTTGTCATCTCTAATAAAATAATGAATCTAGGCAACAACCATCAACTGATGCTAAAACCACTAAGTGAAATGTTAATGGGAAACTTTATAATGAAGAGAATACCACCTAAGGACACTGGTCAACCTCAGCATCCATAAAAGTGGGACAACCAGGTACAAATTTTAGCTCATGATGTGATGGAGCATGAGTACTAGCACCACCCAAGAAGTCTTCTCACACATGAAAAGAGAAAACTTGAAGCTCTTCAAGCCCCCAGATTGAACCAGTTTATAGAAAATACACTTAAGAAGGGAAGAAAATTAATTGACACCATGAAGCAATAATTTGCTAAATTTAGAATATGGGTTATTCTACAGGACAATTAATGTGATTTTGTCAATAAGTCAATACCATAAAATGTGTGTGGAAGGAGAAGGAAAGCGAACAAAGAAAAATTATTCAAAATGGACTTAAGAGATACAGTGACCAAATACAGTTGTTCTAACTTGAACAGACCAGTTACAAAGAGATCTATTTGAGACAATTTAGGAAATTTTAATATGTACAGAATATTAGATAATATTTTAATTTCTGTTAGAGAATTGCATTATACCTTTTAAATGTCTCTACTATTCATTGATATGTTAAAATATTTTAAAGTGAAATTATATGATACCCAGTATTTTCATAAAAGCACTCTAGATTTCTGCTTCAGGTTATGATGAAGTTACTGGTAGCAGACTAGTACACTCACTACAAACAACCACAAAACTTGACAAAAAGTACAAGGCAAATGTTTTCAGCCATTGAAAATGACAGTGTAGGTCTGAGAACCTTGAGAGAAGAGAAATTCACAAGGTAAATCCTATATCCACTCTCTATGTAAAACTATTTCCCTACCTAAAACTATGATGCAACAAGAAGGAACCCAAGCAGAAGATCTTTATCCTGCTGTGCTGAGAAATGGAACATCAAAAGTTGTGGAAGCTAGAATCTGCAGCCAGAAACTGCAGAGCTGGAAGTAGGAGAAAGAGTTGCACAAAAGGAGACCCAAGGTGTCTGTGTGGTGGCTCCACAAGTCCTTGGTTGAAGGCTGGGCTTCACATGCACAGAATCAGACAAAACTAGATTGACCAGATTGTTAAGAATGGAAGAGAGATACTAGGGTTCAAGAAGTTCCAGGGATTATTGACTTTTAAGTTTCAGTTTTGTCAGAAAGAAGAAATCTTTGAAAACTACAGGCATCTAGCTGAGAGGTCAGAAAGAACAGACCTTAAGAGAAAAGATCATGAACTAGAGTAAGGTTTGCTCTCAATCCACCCTAACAAAGCCCTGACAGAATCCATGATGGAGACGTAACTTGAGAATAAGTACCACCAATTCATATTACCTTGGAAAATACCTAAAGTTTTCTACTGATTAACACAAGCAAATGGTAAAATACAGCCTACACAAGCTCAAGGTGATCAGACAGTAAATGAACTGCCTACTATAACAAAAATCAGCAACTTTCAGAGGACGATTTTTAAAAAATCTGGAATCTCTATATATCACCAGTAATCACAAATTACTAAACAAGCAAAAAACATGAAATTGTGACCTAAAGTATAAAAAAGAGGGAGGGGCATTTAATATAAATCAACATGTAGATTTCCTAGAATATGCACTGGGCAAAGACTTTAAAGCAGTAGCTAAAAATTGATTCAAATAATTAAAATGAAATATAGTCTAATAATTAAAGGAAATATGCTCCTGAAGATAAAAAGATAGGAAATATCAGCATAATACAGAAATATAGAAAAGAGCCAAATGGAAATTTTAAAAGTAAAAAGAGCAGATTGGAGATGGCAATAAAAAGGAGTCTGAACTGGAAGACAGATTATAGAAATAATTTAGTCTGAAAAAAACATTATTAAAAATATGCAGAGACCCTAGAGATCAGTGGTGTAATATAAATGGTGTAATACATGTATAAAGGAAGTTGCAGAAGGAGAAGAGAAGGAGAATGGAGCACAAGAAATATTTTTTAAATAATGACCGAAATTTTCCCACATTGATGAAAAGCCTTGACTTAGAGTTTCAAGAAACTGAGTGAATTTCAAACAGGATAAACAAAACTGTACAAACACACACACGGACACACACACATGCCAAATTACTAAGAAATGAAAAGAAAGAAAAAGTCAAAAAGTAGCCAAAGACAACATGGTATCCTGGGGAACAACAGAAAAAGAATTATCATATTACTGACTTCTTATTAGAAACAATGAAGTCCAAAAAGCAATAGAACAGCATCTTATTTTTTTTAAATGCAAAACTCAACAGTTTAATATTTTTACTTTATTGTTTTTTATTTTAGTGTATTATGGGGGTACAAGTGTTAAGGTTACATATATTGCCCATGCCCCCCTCCCCTCTTGAGTAAGGGCTTCAAGCATGTCCATCCCCCAAACGTTGTACATCTTACTCGTTGTGGTTGTATATACCCATCCCCTCCTCCCCCCTCCCACCCTCCCAACACCCGATAAATGTTACTCCTATATGTCCACTGAGGTGTTGATCCGTTAATACCAATTTGCTGGGGAGTACATGTGTGTGTGCTTATTTTTCCATTCTTGAGATACTTCACTTAGTAGAATGGGTTCCAGAGAACAGCATCTTAAATTGTAGAAAGGAAGGAAAAAAACACATTTCTATAAATAAAAGCTAAGGGAATTCCTCCCTATCAGATCTGCACTACAATAAATGCTAAACAATATTTTTCAGGCAGAAGGTAAATGCTACCAGACAGAAAATCAGATCTATAAGTAAGGAAAAATGCATTTTCTCACTTTATGTTTTTTTGTTAATGACTTATTACTTGCTGTTTATTTTATATTTATTTTAGACTATGGAAATGATGTTAGACAAAAAGCAAATTCGAGCAATTTTCTTACTAGAGTTCAAAATGAGTTGTGAAGCTGCAGAGATAACTCACACCATCAATGACATATTTGACCCAGTAACTGCTAACGAACTTACAGTGCATTGGAGGGGATGGGGCTATTCACACCTAATGGGGGCAGTGCACACTATCTGGGGGATAGACACACTTGAAGCTCTGACTCAGACGGGGCAAAGGCAATATATGTAACCTAAACATTTATAAACCCCTAATATGCTAAAAAAAAAAAAAAATTCGCAAAGGAGACGGCATCCTGGAAGATGAGGAGTGCAGTGGTCAACCATCGGAAGTCAACAATGACCAGCTGAGAGCAATCATCGAAGCTGATGCTCTTACAACTACATGAGAGCCCAACGTCGATCATTCTATAGCCATTCAGCATTTGAAGCAAAAAGGTGACAAAGCTGAATAAGCGGGTGCCTCATAAGCTGACCTAAATTTTAAAAAGTCATCTTTTTTGAGGTATTGTCTTTTCTTCTTGTACACAACAACAACGAACCATTTCTTGATCAGATTGTGACATGCGACAAAAAACGGATTTTATATGAGAACCAGCAATGATCACCTCAGTAGTTGGACTGAGAAGCAGCTCAAAAGCACTTTTCTCAAAGCCAAACTTGCACCAAAAAAAGGTCATGGTCACTGTTTGGTGGTCTGCTGCTGGTCTGAGCCACTACAGCTTTCTGACTCTTGGTGAAACCATGACATCTGAGAAGTATGGTCAGCAAATCAATGAGATGCACCAAAAACTGCAAGGCCTGCAGCCGGCATTCATTGGTCAGCAGAAAGGGCCCGATTCTTCTCCACAACAACGTCCAATCTCAGGACTCACAACCAACACTTCAAAAGTTGAACGAATTGGGCTATAGAGTTTTGCCTCATCTGCCATATTCACCTGACCTCTCACCAACCAAGCATATTGACAACTTTTTGCAGGGAAAACGCCTCCATAACCAGCAGTATGCAGTAAATGCTTTCCAAGAGTTCACACTGAATCCTGAAGCATGGATTTTTACGCTACAGGAATAAACAAATTTATCTCTCATTGGCAAAAATATGTTTATTGTAATGGTTCCTATTTTGATTAATAAAGATATGTTTGACGACAATGGAGAGACAAGTTATCAACTCCTCTGGGACACAGCTAAAGCAGTTCTGAGAGGAAAGTTTATCTCCATAAATGCCTAAAACCAAAAGACAAGAAGATCACAAATAGACAATCTAATGAAACGACTCAAAGAGCTGGAAAAAGAAGAACAGACCAACCCCAAACCCAGCAGAAGAAGTGAAATCAACAAGATCAAATCAGAACTAAACAAAATTGAAAACAGGGAAGCTATTCAGGAGATTAATAAAACAAAAAGTTGGTTCTTTGAAAAAATAAACAAAATTGACACACCATTGGCTAAGCTAACGAAAAGCAGAAAAGAGAAATCTCTAATAAGCTCCATCAGGAATAAAAAAGGAGATATCACAACTGATCCCAAAGAGATACAAGATACAATTTATGAATACTACAAAAATCTTTATGCACACAAACTGGAAAATGTGGAGGAAATGGACAAATTTCTAGAAACGCACAGCCTCCCTAGGCTCAACCAGGAAGAAATAGATTCCCTGAACAGACCAATCTCAACAGCTGAAATAGAAACAGCAATTAAAAATCTCCCTAAAAAGAAAAGTCCCGGTCCAGATGGCTTCACACTCGAATTTTACCATAATACAAAGAAGAACTAGTACCTATCTTGCAGAAACTATTCCACAACATCGAGAAGAACGGAAACCTCCCTGACACCTTTTATGAAGCGAATATTACTCTGATCCCAAAACCAGGAAAGGATGCAACAAAAAAAGAAAACTACAGACCAATATCCCTAATGAATATAGATGCAAAAATTTTCAACAAAATCTTAGCTAACCGAATCCAGACACTTATCAAAAAAATAATCCACCACGACCAAGTGGGCTTCATCCCAGGGATGCAGGGATGGTTCAACATACGTAAATCTATAAATGCAATTCACCACATAAACAGAAGCAAAAACAAAGACCACATGATTCTCTCAATAGATGCAGAAAAAGCTTTTGACAAAATTCAACACCCTTTCATGATACGAACACTTAAGAAAATAGGCATAGAAGGGACATACCTAAAAATGATACAAGCCATATATGACAGACCCATAGCCAACATCATACTGAATGGGGAAAAATTGAAATCATTCCCACTTAGAACTGGAACCAGACAAGGCTGCTCACTATCTCCACTTCTGTTCAACATAGTACTGGAAGTCTTGGCTACAGCAATCAGACAGGAAAATGGAATCAAAGGCATCCAAATAGAGGCAGAAGAGATCAAACTTTCACTGTTTGCTGATGATATGATATTGTATCTAGAAAACCCCAAGGATTCAACCAAGATACTCCTGGAACTGATCAATGAATTTAGTAAAGTCTCAGGATACAAAATCAATACACAGAAATCAGAGGCATTCATATACGCCAACAACAATCTAATTGAGAACCAAATCAAAGACTCAATTCCCTTCACAATAGCAACAAAGAAATTAAAGTACCTAGAAATATACTTAACCAAGGACGTAAAAGACCTCTACAGGGAGAACTATGAAACACTGAGGAAGGAAATAGCAGAGGATGTAAACAGATGGAAATCCACACCATGCTCGTGGATCGGTAGACTCAATATCATCAAAATGTCTATACTACCCAAACTGATCTACAGATTCAAAGCAATACCTTTTAAAATCCCATCAGCATTCTTCACAGATACAGAAAAAATACTTTTACGCTTCATATGGAACCAAAGAAGACCCCGAATATCAAGAGCACTTCTGGGCAACAAAAACAAAATGGGAGGCATTAATATGCCAGATATCAAACTATACTACAAAGCTGTAGTAATTAAAACAATATGGTATTGGCACAAAAATAGGAACATTGATCAGTGGAACAGATGTGAGAATCCTGATATAAAACCATCCTCATATAGCCATCTCATCTTTGACAAACCAGACAAAAACATACGATGGGGAAAAGAATCCCTCTTCAATAAATGGTGTTGGGAAAACTGGATAGCCACCTGTAGAAGGCTAAAACAGGACCCACACCTTTCACCTCTCACAAAAACCAACTCACGCTGGATAACAGACTTAAACCTAAGGTATGAAACTATTAGAACTCTAGAGGAAAAAGTTGGAAACACTCTCCTAGACATTGGCCTGGGCAAAGAGTTTATGAAGAAGTCCCCAAAGGCAATCACAGCAGCAACAAAAATAAATAAATGGGACATGATCAAACTACAAAGCTTCTGCACAGCCAAAGAAATAGTCATGAAAGTAAACAGACAACCTACAGAATGGGAGAAAATTTTTGCATCCTATGCATCCGATAAGGGACTGATAACTAGAATATACTTAGAACTCACGAAAATTAGGAAGAAAAAATCAAATAACCCCATTAAAAAGTGGGCAAAGGACTTGAACAGAAATTTTTCTAAAGAAGACAGAAGAATGGCCAACAAACATATGAAGAAATGCTCAACATCTCTAATCATCAGGGAAATGCAAATCAAAACCACAATGAGATATCACTTAACCCCAGTGAGAATGGCCTTTATCAAAAAATCTCCAAACAATAAATGCTGGCGTGGTTGCGGAGAGAGAGGAACACTCCTACACTGTTGGTGGGACTCCAAACTAGTTCAACCTCTGTGGAAAGCAATATGGAGATACCTTAAAGCAATACAAGTGAATCTACCATTTGATCCAGCAATCCCATTGCTGGGCATCTACCCAAATGATCCAATGACACTCTACAAAAAAGACACCTGCACTCGAATGTTTATAGCAGCACAATTCATAATTGCAAGGCTGTGGAAACAGCCCAAGTGTCCATCGATCCAAGAATGGATTAATAAAATGTGGTATATGTATACCATGGAGTACTATTCAGCTCTAAGAAACAACGGTGATATAGCACATCTTATATTTTCCTGGTTAGAGCTGGAACCCATACTACTAAGTGAAGTATCCCAAGAATGGAAAAACAAGCACCAGATATATTCTCCAGCAAACTGGTATTAACTGAGTAGCACCTAAGTGGACACATAGGTACTACAGTAATAGGATATTGGACAGGTGGGAGGGGGGAAGGGGGCGGGTATATACATACATAATGAGTGAGATGCGCACCATCTAGGGGATGGTCATGATGGAGACTCAGACTTTTGGGGGGAGGGGAGGAAATGGGCATTTATTGAAACCTTAAAATCTGTACCCCCATAATATGCCGAAATAAAAAAAAGAAACAAAAAAGTGGGCAAAGGACTTGAACAGAAATTTTTCTAAAGAAGACAGAAGAATGGCCACCAAACATATGAAGAAATGCTCAACATCTCTAATCATCAGGGAAATGCAAATCAAAACCACAATGAGATATCACTTAACCCCAGTGAGAATGGCCTTTATCAAAAAATCTCCAAACAATAAATGCTGGCGTGGTTGCGGAGAGAGAGGAACACTCCTACACTGTTGGTGGGACTGCAAACTAGTTCAACCTCTGTGGAAAGCAATATGGAGATATCTTAAAGTGATACAAGTGATTCTACCATTTGATCCAGCAATCCCATTGCTGGGCATCTACCCAAAAGATCCAATGACACTCTACAAGAAAGACACCTGCACTCGAATGTTTATAGCAGCACAATTCATAATTGCAAGGCTGTGGAAACAGCCCAAGTGCCCATCAATCCAAGAATGGATTAATAAAATGTGGTATATGTATACCATGGAGTACTATTCAGCTCTAAGAAACAATGGTGACATAGCACATCTTATATTTTCCTGGTTAGAGCTGGAACCCATACTACTAAGTGAAGTTTCCCAAGAATGGAAAAACAAGCACCACATATACTCACCAACAAATTGGTATTAACTGAACAGCACCTAAGTGGTCACATAGGTACTACAGTAATAGGGTGTTGGGCAGGTGGGTGGGGGGAGGGGGGCAGGTATATACATACATAATGAGTGAGATGTGCACCATCTGGGGGATGGTCATGCTGGAGACTCAGACTTGTGGGGGGAGGGGAGAATGGGCATTTATTGAAACCTTAAAATCTGTACCCCCATAATATGCCAAAATAAAAAAAAAAAAAAAAAAGATGTGTTTGAGCCTAGTTATAATGATTAAAAATTCAAGGTCCAAAACTGCAATTATTTTTGCACCAATGTAATAAAAATAATGTATGCAAAACTTGTATGTGAATATTCATAGCAACTTTATTCTTAGTAACAAATAGTCTGTTAATTCTTAGCATATGCATTTTATTATTGCCTAAAATGTTTACTCCTCTCAGTGTATTTTTAGAAACATCTTTATTTTAAAACATCTTTATTTTTAGTAATTTGTTGTCTATTTTTTTCAGAATCTATAATAATATATCTGCAAACCATAATCTGATAAGAGTTTAATTTTCAAAATATTAAAGAAACTCAAATTCAATAGCAAGAAAACAAATAATACAATTAAAAATGGGCAAAGGACCTGAACAGACATTACTCAAAAGAAGACAAACAAATGGCCAACAAGTATATTAAAAAAAGTTCAACATCACTATCATTAGAAAAATGCAAATTAAAACTACAATGAGGTATCAATTCACACTTGCTAGAATGGCTTTTATCAAAAAGACACAAGATAATAAGTGTTATTAAGGATGAGGAGAAAAAAGAACCTTTATACACTCTTGGTGGGAATGTAAATTTGTACAGTCATTTGTGGAAAACAGTATGGAGATTTCTTAAAATTTTTAAGATAAAACTATCATATGATCCAACAATTACAATTCTGGGCACATATCCAAAAGATATGAAATTAGTATGTTGAAGAGATATCTGCACTCCCATGTTCATTGCAGCATTATTCGCAAGCCACGATACACAGTCAACACAAGAGTTCATTAATGGAGGAATGGATAAAGAAAATGTGATACATGTACACAATGGGATATTATTCAGCCCTAAAAGAGGAAGGAAGCCCTAAAAAAGAAAGGAAATTCTGTCATATGCAACAACATGAATAAACATGGAGGACATTAAGCTCAGTGAAATAAGCCAGGCACAGAAAGAAAAATAGAGGAAGATCTCACTTATATGTGGAATCTAAAATTGTCACTCTCATAGAGAGTAGAAGGATAGTTAACAGAGATTGGAGATAGGGCTAGGGGAGGGAGAGCGATGGAGAAAGAGATGTTGATTAAATGGTACAATATTTCTGTTAGACTGGAGGAATAAGTTCAGTGATCTGTTGCACTGCATGGTAGCCACAGTTAATAATAATGTATTATATATTTCAAAATTGCTAAAAGAATAGATTTTAATGTTCTCATCATAAAAAAATTGTAAGTTGTTGAGGTAGTAGATATTTTAATTAGCTTAATTGAATTTTTCTACAAAGTATATATATATCAAAACATCACATTGTACCCTATGAATATATATAATCATTATTTGTCAATTTAAAAACAGCAAGTATATGAGGTGATGAATATGTTAATTAGCTTGATTGAATCTTTCCACAATGTGTATATATATTTTTGTATCTATATATCAAAACATTTCATTATACCCCATAAGTATATGTAATTTTTAAAAAAGAATTATAAAGAACCTCTCCTTGGATCATCTGGCCTTTTAAAATTTAATATGACAATATCACAAAAATGTTTACTATAAATACATTTTGTTAGGTTGCCAGGCCATAATGTGAATCTTACATGATTAAATTCTTAGCTTTAATATTATATATAAAGAAGAAAACATTATACTTTAAACCATAGATGCACAGAATAAAATATCAAGTATATATCCTTTTTCTAGATATGTTTTATTTCCAAACACCACTTGCATGAAGCTTTTGAGCATAAAATGTGGCAAAAAATTGGACTTGCTATTACTGCTAGCAAAATCAGGGAACACTTGTCTTATGAGGTAAGATGTCTTTGCGTAAACTTGTCTTTCTCTCTGAATGGAATTGCATTAAAATATTAGAAAATGACTATGAATTTATATTAAACATCATAAACAAATAATAAACTATGAAATGGTGTTTTTGTTACAGAATTGGAACTACAAGCTGCAATTAAAGCTCTCTAATATTCAAGTAAAAGATATACCAAAGAACACCAAAATTAATATCTATGATGAAACTGTAACCTATGTTATCCTCATAAATGGAGCTGTAGAAGATTGTCAGTTACGAAAAGCATATAAGGCTCCTTTCTTGATTCCTATAACATGCCATCAGGTAAAGAAATATTGATTCATGTGTTCATATGTCATATGTCCAACAGTGTGTTAACATCCAAAAAGTGTTGCTATAATCTTAAGCTTTCCACCTTTCATCCTCCCCCTTTCCCCTACCACTCTTTAAACACCCATACGCACACCCACACCCATACACACTCACCAAGCTCATTGATTGCCTTGGCGCTTGGTAGACCAAGCACAATCTATTCCCATCCAGTGCCTATAAAGCAGGCCTAGTTGTACATTTTGGTCACAGTTAGACTTTGGTGCAGTTATACATGGCAAAAGAGGGCCTATGTATTTCTTTTACACATTGCAGTAAGGCTGTGTCAACGGTACTCCAGAAAGGTGCTGCCAGATCCATGCTGAATTGAGTAACAGTTTTCCACAGCTATTTTGAAAGTGAATGTAAAAGTGAAAGTGTTCTCATATTTAAGTTCCCCTGCCAATCAAAATGAGAACCTGAGCTCTGTATATAAGAAAAGAACACTATATGTATGTGTGCATACATGTACATGTGTATATTTGTGTGAGTTTGGGGGAGAATAAGAGAGACACACATCAAAAAGAATCAAGGGACATATAAAATACAGGCACAGGCCAGGTGTGGTGGCTCACACCTGTAATCCTAGCACTCTGGGAGGCCAAGACGGGAGGATCGCTCAAGGTCAGGAGTTTGAAACCAGCCTGAACAAGAGCGAGACCCCGTTTCTACTAAAAATAGAAATAAATTAATTGGACAACTAAAAATATAGAAAAAAATTAGCTGGGCATGGTGGCACATGCCTGTAGTCCCAGCTACTTGGGAGGCTGAGGCAGAAGGATTGCTTGAGCCCAGGAGTTTGAGGTTTCTGTGAGCTAGGCTGATGCCACGGCACCCTAGCCTGGACAACAGAGCAAGACTCTGTCTCAAAAAAAAAAAAAAAGTACAGGTCCAGAAAATAAATTGGAAGAGATACCAAGAGTCAATTACACTTAAATGTATTTATGTATTTTAAGCAATTAATATATGACAGAAACAGTGCTAGATGCTGAAGTGATAAAGACAAATGAGATTTACAGCTTACCCTCAAGAGACCTCTCAACCAAGGGGAAAGAAAAAATATGTAAACATGAACATATTAATAAAATGTTTACAGCTATGATGGAAGTACTTACAGGATAGATACAGGACACATAAAAAAGGTGAGGTGGCCATGGGAGGGATCCAAGGTGAAAAATGGTCACAAGAAAATTTTCTAAGTGGACACCACCAGCACTGGGGTGATGCCCAGAGAGAAGTGAAACATTTTTAACTATGGTGCTCCCTACCTCTGTTTTGAACACGTAACAGAGCTTTGGTGTGGGTGTTGATTGGGAATTTAGACAACCAAGCAAGAGTTCTCAAGGCACATTGAAGCCTGCTCAACTCTAACTACTCCCCTAGACGTAGAACCCTGCTCACAGTGAATTTAGATACTAATGTGATTCAAAGCATAGTAAATACAACCACAAAGTAGAATGATTTTTAAAAATCCATTGTTTTTTATACTTTATGCCATATAGAAAAACTCTGGGTGAGTTTTTAAGGAGCCATTGATGATTAATTCAATTAATTCAATCGTTCTCTCATTTGGAATAGAAATAAACAAAATATTTAAAATCAGTGAAAGTACATGGAATATTAACTTTCACAAAACCAACATATCCAGGTATTTTAAGATATCTATCTTATTTGTGTTGATTTATTGACACTTTCAATTATCTCCCAGATGTTTAGAGAGGGCCTGAAATAATAGCTTACCAGAGAAACATTTAATCATATGATATCTGCTCAGAAATTAACTTGCACTCTGCCAACTTTTAGATACAAGGCATTGAAAATTTCACAAAAGTAATGATTATTCAAACTTTGACTAATACGGAACAATTTAGATGGAATGCTAGGAAGTATCGACGTACACCTGAAGTTTCACATGTACCAGGATCAATAGGTGAGTTAAATTTCTTTGAGCAATTAGGAGAATTTACTTTCCTTTCATAGAATAGCCATAGAAGTATTTGGAAACTGTTGTATTGAGGAATCCTTTTAATTGCCATATTTGAAATTTAATATATGAAGCCAGACTGAGAATGTTGAAGTTATGCCTAAAAATTATTGTATATTTCATCTATAAGAATAAGCATGCATAATTATCAAGATGCTATGAAAAAGATTAGGGAATTATTAGCTCCTCCCCCAAATTAAAATATTTTAAATAGCTTACTATCTGAACAGTAGACATAAATCACTAGAACTAGATGGATAATCTTGATATAAAGCCTATTCTTCACACAAATTTTACATAATAAAAATTTAATCATAAATAATTATTTAATAACTATTATTAAGCCATTCATTTAAATTTGGAAAGTAAGTTTGAGATTTATTTAAAAATTGAATAGTAAAGAATGAAATTATAAAATAAATAACAGTAATAGAATTTAATATTTGTCATTTCACTAAAGGGGAAATAATGTTTTAAATTTAGAAATATAGAAATTAATTTTAAAATTCTGATGTCAATAAAAATATTAAGAAACAAGAGATAAGCAAAGGACAATTCACAGATGAAAACTTATGCTGAAAACAAAATGTGGAAAACATTGTCAATAAAAAAGCAAATAAAATAGTTGGTCCATTTAATTCGTGAGTTTTTAAAAGAATTATAATACCTATTGACCAAAAAAAAGTAGTGAATCTAATATATATTCTTACTTTGTTGATACCAGTATAAATTAATAAATAGTAAATTTATCAAGAGATTCCAAAAGCCATGAAAGTGTTTATATCCTTTGATTAAATTATATAATCTCTAAACATTTATCCTAAAGATATAAACCAAACAAAAAATAAAAATGAATAATTGAGCATTATTTATAAAAATAAAAAATCAGAGTATATAATGATAAATAAATGGTTCATTAAATAAACACAACAATCAACATTGAATATTACATAGGCATTAAAAATTAATTTTTCATATCCTAACTTAGAAAAGACTAATGATATATGTCCAGTAAAAATACCAATGATATAACATTATGTTGCTAATTTTAAATGAATTTTATATTTATTATGTCACAATTATGTAATTTTGAATCTACATGGACACAAAATATTGTCATTGCACATGTCCCCACCAACATTAAGATTAAGCACTGACAGGTTCCAGTTCAAGATCACTGACTAGATGCAGCCAGCCAGTGTGTACCTCTCCCACAGAAAGGAATCAAAATTATTGAGTAGATATTCGTGTTCAAATAGATAGTCCAAGAGAGAATGCTGAAATTCAACAGAGAAGTGAGAGGAAGCAGGAAAGCAGAGGAGAGGGAAGTCAGCCAGCCTGCTTGGCCAAGATTAGCAGGAAGACGGGAGAAGTTCCCTGATGCAGGCAAAGTGAGTGAGAGGTCCCTTGGGTTCCACACTCCTGCCAGGGACTTATAGAATCTTAGCTATGAGAGATCCCCTAGACCCTTCCGGGCCCCCAAACTAATGCAGGGAGCTGCCTTGATATTTCTCAGAGGCATTGCTCAAATTTGCATGTATTCCCACAGGCTTTCAAGTCCTGAGCAGCTACAGCTCAGCACCATTCAGAGAACCCTAGCCCCCAGAGGTCTCTATCTTGCTCTGGAGCTACCAAAGCCACAGGCCCATGGAGGGAGCAGGGAGGCTGGGCACTTTCTTGTGCCCCAAGGACAGACACTGCTGAGGGAAAGAGATAGGAGTAGTCAGTGTGCCCCACAGATGCCAGCCTCCACTGAGAGGGCCCTCCCTCACTGGTGGCAAGTTCAGCTGCAACCTGCTAACATTTGGGTGGCCCAGCCCCTAGAGGTTTGAGCTGCCACTGCCATTGTTTCTGCTGATGCTACTGGGCCAGGGAAGGAGTGGGGAGCTGGACCCTTTTGTGCACTCCAATGACAGATACTACTGCTGCTGTTGGTGAAAGATGAGGGGCTGTGAGTAGACCGTGTACCCCTCAGCTGCCTCCCTCCACTGAGGAGGGCCCACTCTTCATTGTAGCTGTAGCTTGGCAGCACCTTTTGGGGAGCCCATCCCCCAGAGATCTGCAACCTTGGTGCCCCCCACTGCCTTCTGCAAGCCACTTGGATGCCTGTCTCTGCTACGCCTGCTTAGACAGGCCTGCCCTCCCCAGTGACAGGCCCATAGCAACTGCCCTGCCCCTGCTTGAGCATTCTGCCAGCAGCCAGGCGATCAGCCCACCCCACCCTGTCACAGACAGCACCTGAACACAAGAGGGCCTAAAGACAAGTTTGCCAGCTCAGTCCTGGTCTGGTTCTGCCATCCAGGGACCTGGGAACTGGGGACTATCTAACCTAGTCCACTACCACTGGCACCTGAACATTCCCCCAGGGTTCTGAGGTTGGGCTGACCCAAACTGGCAGCAACACAACAGCTGGTACTCACTGGCACATATCAAAAGGCTGGGACCCTCTTCCTCTGTATGTACAGAGCAGATTTCCCTGGAGAGGAGAGTTAGCAAGCCACAAAGCTATTTGTTTGGGGCTGAGGGAAGCCCCAAAACCATTTAGGAGAAAGCTATGGGACAGGCATTCACTGTGGCTCTCAGTGAAGGCACAGTGTCTGACTGAGCTGAGAGTCATGAGCCCCAGATGATAGGGATGCAGACCACGATTCTTCCTGGCTAAGACACAGAGCTGTTACTGTCCCCTCCCCCTTGCGGAGACCTTGGTGCAATTCAGTGGGAGCCGCCCATCACTCCTGGGAGGGCTGAAGCCTGTGCTTATCGTTGAGATATCTGTGGGTGAGTTTGGTGGTCCAGTCCCGCCCAGCTTTGTTCTCCCATCTAGGGCTAAGCAGGGAACTCAGAGTACCAGGCATTTCACAGACCAGTTCTTTTGAGACAACAGAGAACCCCTGCTGGTAAACAAAGGTCAAACACATAACCATTGGAAAGTAAATTAATACATAAGACATGATAGAGGGGCAGAGCACGATGGCCAAATAGAATGTTCCAGTAATCATCCCTCTACACAAACACCAAATTCAACAACTATCTATGCCAGCAAGCACTTTCAGAAGAACCAAAAATCAGATGAGCCCTCATATTACCTGGTTTTAACATTATATCAAGAAAAGAGGCACTGAGGGGGGCAGACTCCCCATCCCCCAGCAGTATCACACCAGCACACTGAGTGGAGAGAGAATGTGTGTACCTGGGAGGGGGAAAGTGAAATGATTGTGGGACTCTGCATTGAAATCCAGGGCCACCCTGGAGTAGGGGAACCCAGAACAGGGCAGAATTTTGCCAGTGTCCAAAGAGGGAGAATTTAGACCAGTCCAGGCAGAGAGAAATTCTCTACCTTGAAACCTGAGTTCCAGTTAGCCTCACCACCAGTTGACAAAAAAGCAGCCTGGGCCTGGAGTAAATTAGGTAAGGCATTCAGGCCACAAAGGTGCGGTACTTGGGCAATTCCTGTGGCTGTGCTGGCTCAGAGCCAGGGGACTTAGGGTATACATACCTCGGGGAGTTGGCTAACGCCAACTATAGGCAGTGCAGCTCAGGGAGTCTTCTTCCAGTTGAGGGAAAGAGAAAAGTTCAGAGGACATTGTTTTGCAACTTGGGTACCAGATCAGCAACAATAAAATGAAGTATCAAGCAAACTCCTGAGGCCCCTGACTCCAGGCCTTAGTTCCTGGAAGGCATTTCTGGACCTATCTTGGGCCAGAAGGAACATGCTGCCGTGAAGGAAAGGACTCAGTCCTGGCAGGATTCATCACCTGCTGACTTAAGAGCACTCTGAGGCTTTGAATAAACATCAGAGGTAAGCTGGCTTTGCTGGTGGCCATAAGGGAGTGCCCACATCACTCCTCCCCCAGTATAGACCATATGTGAGGCCACGAAACAAGTCTCGACAATTTCAAAAAGTTTGAAATTATATCAAGTATCTTTTCAGAACACAATGGAACAAAACTAGAAATCAATAACAAAATGAACTTTGAAAACTGTACAATTACATGGAAATTAAACATCATGCTACTGAATGACCAATGGGTCAATGAAAAACTTAAGAAAGAAATTAAAAAATGTCTTGAAACAAATGAAAATAGAAACACAACATACCAGAACCTATTGGATACAGCAAAAGCAGTATTATGTAGCTTATAGCAATAAATGCCTACATCAAGAAATAGAAAGACGTTAAGTAAACAACCTAATGATGCATCTCAAGGAACTAAAAAAACAAGAACAAACCAAACCCCAAGTTAGTAGAAGAAAAAAATAAATAAAGATCAGAGCAGAAGTAAATGATATTGAGACTAAAGATAAAATACAAAAGATACAAAAAAGAAAACATTATTTTTTGAAAAGATAACCAAAATTGTCAAACTTTTAGCTAGACTAAGAAAAGTAGACCAGTCCAGGCAGAGAGAAATTCTCTACCTTGAAACCTGAGTTCCAGTTAGCCTCACCACCAGTTGACAAAAAAGCAGCCTGGGCCTGGAGTAAATTAGGTAAGGCATTCAGGCCACAAAGGTGCGGTACTTGGGCAATTCCTGTGGCTGTGCTGGCTCAGAGCCAGGGGACTTAGGGTATACATACCTCGGGGAGTTGGCCAACCCCAACTATAGGCAGTGCAGCTCAGGGAGTCTTCTTCCAGTTGAGGGAAAGAGAAAAGTTCAGAGGACATTGTTTTGCAACTTGGGTACCAGATCAGCAACAATAAAATGAAGTATCAAGCAAAGTAGAGAGAAAACCCAAATAAATAAAATCAGAGATGAAAAAGGAAACATTACACTAATACCATAGAAATACAAAGAATCATCATAGACAACTATGAATAACCATACACTGACCAATTAGAAAATGTTGAAGAAATGGATAAATTCCTGGACACATACAACCATGAAGAAATAGAAAGTTTGAACAGACCAATAATTAATAATGAGATTAAAGTGGTAATAAAAAGTTTCCATCAAAGAACAGCCCAAGACCTGTTGGATTTACTGCTAAATTCTAACAAACATTTCAACAAAAACTAACACCAGTTCCACTCAAACTATTTCAGAATATTGAAAAGGAAAAAATTCTTTCAAACTCATTCAACTAGGCCAGCATTATCCTGTTACTAAAAACAGACAAGGCCACAACAAAGAAAAGAAAACTACAGGTCAATATCCCTAATCAAAATAGATAAAAATCCACAACAAAATACTAGCTAACTGAATTCAACAACACATTAAAAAGATCATTCATGATGATCAACTGGGATTCATCTCAGAGATACAAGAATGGTTCAACATATATACATCCATAAACATAATATATCGCATCAACAGAATCAAGGACAAAAACCATATGATCATTTTAATAGATGCAGAAAAAGCGTTCAAAAAATTTAACATCCCTTCATGATAAAATTTTTCAACAAATTTGTATAGAAGGAACATACTCAACAAAATAAAAGCCAGATATGACAAGTCCTCAGCTAATATAGTACTGAATAGGGAAAAATTGAAAACTTTTTACTAAGATTTAGAATAAGACAAGGATGCTCACTTTTACCACTCTTGTCAACATAGAACTAGAAGTCCTAGCAAAAGCAGTTAGACAAGAAAAATAAATAAAGGGCATCCAAATTGGAAAGGAAAAGGTCAAATTATCCTTGTTTGCAGACAACATGATCATATATTTAGAAAAACCTAAAGATGCCACCAAACAACTCTTAAAACTGATAAATGAATTCAGTAAAGTTGCAGATACAAAATTGATATACATAAATCAGTAGCATTTACATAGGCCAATAGTGATCAATCTGAGAAATAAATTTAAAAAGCAATTTCATTTATAACAGCCACAGAAAAGTAAAATACTTAAGAATAAATTTAACTAAAGAAATGAAAGATCTCTAAAAGGAAAACTAAAACACTGTTGGAAAAAATTAAAGAAAACACAAAAAGAAATTTTCTTAACTCACCAGTAGATTTGAAACTATACTACAGAGCTATAGTAACCAAAATAGCATGGTATTGGCATAAAACAGACACATGGAACAGAACAGAGAACCAAAAAATAAACCCACACTTACAGCCGATTAATTTTTGACAAAGGCCACCAAGAACATACATGGAGGAAAGGATTGTCTCTTTAATAAATGGTGCTAGGAAAACTGAAGATCTATATGCAGAAGAATGATACTAAGAATGATACTTTCACCATATATAAAAAACAACTCAAAGTGGATAAAAGACTAAATTTAAGACCTGAAATTTTGAACCTACTAAAAGAAAACATTGGGGGAAATGCTACAGGACATTGGTCTGGACAAAGATTTTTTGTTAAGATATCAAAAGCATAGGCAACCAAAGTAAACATAGAGAAATGGTATTCCTTCAAGCTAAAAAGCTCTGCACAGCAAAGGAAACAACCAAAAAAGGGAAGAGACAATCTACAGAATGGGAGAAAATATTTGCAAACTATCAATTTGACAAGGGATTAATAACCAGAATGTATGAGGAATTTAAACTATTTTATATTTATAGCAGCACAATTCACAATTGCAAAGATGTGGAAACAACACAAGTGCCTGTCAATACATGAGTGGATTAATAAAATGTGGTATATGTATACCATGGAATTCTACTCAGCCACAAAAAAACAATGGTGATATAGCACCTTTTATATTATCCTGGATATTGCTGGAACCCATTCTAGTAAGTAAAGTATCACAAGAATGGAAAAGCAAGCACCACATGCACTCACTATCATATTGGTATTAACTGACCAACACTTATGTGCACATATAGTAGTAACATTCACTGGGTGTAGGGAAGGTGGGGGGGGATGGGTATATTCACACCTAATGGGTGTGGTGTGCACCGTCTAGGGGATCGACATGCTTGAAGCTCTGACTCGAGGAGGGGAGCAAAGGCAATATATGTAATCTAAACATTTGTACCCCTGTAGTATGCTAAAATTTAAAAAGAAGTATTGGGGTTATTGGGACAATGGATGATTTTGTCACTATACTTTCCAAACTTTCTACACATTTGTTATATAACCTTTATAATAAAATACTTTTAAACCTTTCTTAAAACATGATCTTCTTCCCACCAGTTGAGATTACTACAAATTTCAAATCACAGATCCTGAGTGTGATTTCAACCTAATGAATTAATAATTTGACAGTTGGATAACTGAAACAGTAACTGTGTCAGTGATTGAACTAACACTGTCTTTTTTGAAACAGGTCCAAATAAAATGTTTGAAGAAATCATTCCTGAGTAAAAAATATTAAGAAGGTAAATTTAAAGTATTTTAAAGTTTTATTTTGTGTAAAAGAGAGTCTGAATTTTATAGAAACTACCGATATTTTTCTCTTTTTCTAAAAAAGTTCACCTGCTAATCATTTTGTAGGTTTTGGTATGAAAAGTTTCTCTTGGCACTGGGTACAGTGGAAATTATATATATATATATTTATGTATATATATATGTTTATGTATATATATATACACAAATATATATATAGGTAAATATTAGAGAAATGACAAAGAAAAACAAAGTTTAAGAAATGCTAGACTACCTGTCTTGAATTACATTAGCAACCAGGCCTTACCAGGAATGGCTACAGTTGCAGCATACCTGACCCCTTTCTACCTGGGCCGCAACTTGCACTGGTCTGTATAGGCTTCTGGTGCAGCCTCGGTTAAGCATCTGGGATCTTCCAGCCTGATGGCAGTTGGCCTGTGTTCACCATGCCTGGCACAGAGCAGAATCTCAATAATAAGTGCTCTAATATCATCTAATCCCAGACTGATCTAAGTTATTTAGAAAGTTCCTCAAAAGTATTGATCAATTTCATAGTTGGCTATGAACTTAGGTCACTTTGAAGATTGTTGGATCTTCAAAGCCCCAGACCAACTTTGCAATAGGATCCCAAGTTATGAAGCACTATAGGGCCCTGGAATTGAAACTGAGCAGAGAGAAATACAGTGAAAATACCTCACTGCATTTACATCAGCCTACCTGGTGCCTGGATCTTAGGGAGCTTCACATGGAGATGGAGTAGAAAATTCATTTTCAATTTTAGTATTTGCCAGGTTGGTTATATCATTCCAAGAGATGCTTATTATACTACCCAGAATCTGAGAAAGCTCTGCTAAGGATACGTGGGCCAGAAAACTGTGTATTTAGTTATTAAGGAAATGTTTTGTATCAATTAAGTCTATTTGCTCTAATAGAACCAGGTATAAACTTCTGAGAACACAGGTGTCTTCTCCCTCTAACCTCTCCTCACAAAAATACGTTGAAAGAAAGGTGACTCTAGGCTCTGTGGGGAAGTGGAGGATGTTTCTGGCATGTCCATCCCAGTGCCCTGGCCTTCAAGGGAATGATACTCTTCTTTAACACCCAAGTTCCCACCCCACATGAAAGCAGGATGTTCATTCTCTCTGAAGTATTTAGGAAACTTCTTAAGGAAGCTTTATTTCAAAGCTTCCCTAGTTATTGCTTGTTGTCTATAATTCCTGGCAGAATGACATAAGGTCTATGGCATGAGACTCTTGATTTAGCTCTGAGTTCTACCACTTACCAACCACTTGACCTTGGGCAAGTTTCTTAACCCACCTAAGCACCACTTTTCCCATCTATGAAACAGGGATAATAGCAATACCCACTTCTGTGGAGATTAGAGAAATGGAAAGTACACTGCACAGTGCTTGGCACATAACAAGCAATCCCTACACAACACACAATTTCCATTATTCTCTTCTTACTCCTTCTTAACATCATGAACTACTTCTCCACACTTCTTTGGCTCTTCCCATATTAATTCCTTAAAAAACACGAGTACACTCACCTCTTCTAATCTTCCCAAACACAGCTGCTCCTGAAAACTAGGGAATAACAAAGGGAAATCACCATTTTAAAAGAAGATACAGAGGACATTTATGGTAAAATATTAGATGACTTTTAGAGCCCACTGACTAGGCTTTCTCCTTAGCCCTGGCCAGCCACCAAGCTGGTAAGGTTCAGCTTAATAGCATATTGAGGGGAGTAGAGGGGAAAGCCAGGGAAGTTAATGTTCTCCCTGTACTTATACTTAAAGAGAGCTACTTTTCCATCAATTAAAAAAAAAATTGATGGCATGGTGGTTGTTAATAAAGAAGCAGCAGTATGAAAGTGAGAGTCTGTTAAATGGCAAAAAATATCAGCTAGGGAGACATATAGAGAAAATGGTCAAATTGCATTATTTAGTAGATGATTTTTCTCCCTGATATTAGCTCCTGGTTGTATTTCTAAACCAGCTCCTTTCCCACTACCCCTAAACCCTCTCCTCACCACAACTACCCGGGGATTGTGGCTTTCCCTCTACATGGTAAAAGCCCCATAAAGGCCTGTGCCAACATCAAGCATCTCCTTGCAAAGTGTTTTGCTCCCCAGGATGAAGCACACAGTGCTCTAGGCAGTTGCTACTGCCTAGAGTCCCAGCCCTTTACCCCTGCCCTATCGACCAGATTCTACAACCCTGCTATATAAATCTGACCCTTCTTAACAGTCTCAAATTTGACTCCTGTCTCGTATCTCAATTTCTAGATTCAACAGCCTGCTGACTTACTTGATAAGCTCAATGAGAATGATAACATCTAAGGAGTCCCCTAGAATAAACCTAAAGGAAAGTCTGGTAAGCTGCCTCAGTTTCCTTAACATGATCAGGAGCACACCTGTCCCTGGAGATACAGACTGAAACCAGTGTTCATTTCCCCTTCATGTGATGGTGTAAATCACAGCTCTTTCCACTAACCAGCTGATTCTTTGAACAACAGCATTTCTAAATTCTAATTTGGAAAATTAACTTTAAAAATAAGATTCCTTTATCTACATTTCCGAGAACTTCACAATCTCCCGGTTTCCTCTTTCTATCCTGCTACTTAATCTCACATGCAACATTGGCAGCTCTCAGTTCGGCAGGTTATTTTTCAGGCTACAGGTATTGTGGGAAGATTTAAAAAGATAGAAGTTATGACTTCAGTTCTCAAGTGTTCATGTTAATAAGACAAAATCTACGAGGAAGCAATTAAATAACCACACAAGGTACACTGTGGATAGTGCCAGCTGTAGTTAAAGAAATTCAGAAGAGAAACAGATGACTATGGAGAGTGAACCAAGTCTTTATGGAGAAAGGAAGAGGCCATGCAGAATAGAGGATACAAGAGAGCAAGACCTTCGGGGAACAATGAGTAGAACCCTCAGACAGTTGATTACTAAAATGTGTCTGTAGGGAAATGTTTGTGTGTGTGTACTTTATATGACTCTAGGTCACATATATCAGATCACTGAGTTAAAAAATTAAAACCATCAGATAAATAGGTTTATCTCCATTTTAAAAACGTAACTCTTGCATGCCGCCTCCTATGACAAAGACCATGTTTAAAAATAGATTTAAAAGTTAACAATACACTATGGAAAAGTAGTTGCAAGAACTATTTGCTCGCAATAAGATCAGTATCTTCACCTTGGAAAAATGATTAGGAAAAATACTGTAATTCCAGCAGGCAAACTTATCAACAACTAATTCAAGATTATACTTAACAAGGGATAAAATAGCAATCTAAGAAATGCAAAATTAAACAGTGACATATTAACATTTGCTTCTTTAAATTCACAAAATTTTTAGTCAATGGTAACATCTATTTCCTTTGAAATAGATGAAAATTCGGTCATACAGGTTTTCTCTTATTTTGCTGGTACATTAGTAAAAGCAATTTGTAACAAAAGTCAAGAATGCTCACACCCTTTGACTCAGTGATTCTGCTTCTGGGGAATAATGCAAATGGAAGTGATCCTTAAAGTAAACATATGTACAGACTGTCCAGGCCATGACTATCTCTATGGCAAAAGCAAGAGCCCAAGCGTTCAACAATGAGAGTGTATGTATTAATAATTTCACTACAGATCATCCATTCAAAGAAATCATGCAATCAATAAGAAGGTTGGTTGTATAGTCCAACATAATATGAAGAAAAAGGCGAACATGCAACATACAATATATGTACATTTTTAGCATGAAAAAAGGCTAGAAAAGATAAATCCAAATGCTTAAATTATGGCATTAGAAGAGTGAGAGCAGAGGTGGTTTTGTTCACTTCTCTTATTTTATGTCATTCTATTGTTCTTGTAATGAAAAACATGATTATAAAACTATTAAGCATTATTGAAATGTAAGGTATTTGAATGTTTTCTGTTCTTCCTACCACCCTTTCTTTACACTCTGCAATTCTGGTGCTGTGAAAGGGAGTGGTAATAGCCTGACCTGAAGCTCAGTGAGTGGTAAGGGCTTAAGTCAATGTTCCTAACAATGGAAAAGCCTCTTCCCGATAGTCCACAACCTGCCCCTGTCCGGTTCAGCAGGCTCCAGTGGCTTCTCAGACTCTGAATCCCAGTTTAAAGCATGCTGCCACTGCTTTGTGAACAAGTGATTTACACTCACGTGTTCAACTTCTTTCCTTAGCCTGAACAATAATGACCACATGATGTTTCTTTAGGGAATGAAACTGACCCTCTAGTACAACCTGTTCTGGGTTATAGGTCCATGTTGAAAGATTTCAAAGCTCTCTACATTTTAGGTTTTTTATTCCCACTTCTGTTAGGATTGGTTGACAAGACTGTTTTGAACACGCACCGATGCTGCTGCTTTGAGAGGCGTCCTGCTGCTGAAACACACTTCCCTACATCAAGAGGTAGCAGCTTCAAGTCAGGTCCTGTGTGGATGTATATGGTGCCAAGGAGAAAAGAAGTTTGGACCTTGCAACCAGCCAGTTCAAAATATATATTTTTGTGAAATTTCCTTGATTTAAAATATCTGTTATTTTAAGTAGACCGAAAACATCTCAGAAAATGTTAGAGATCTTAGAGTTTTTGTTTTAGAGCAAGAAAATAAGCTTATACCACTCAGATAGTTCCCATATTGCTCTTAGAGCAATAATGGTTTGATTCATCTTATGAAAAATAAAATGAATTAATATAGTTTAAATGTTGCTCTTGATCCAAGTATTGATTTTTGTCATTCATTGTGCTTATCTTGGGAGCTCTCAGAGAGTTGTAATAGTGAAAAATGGAAACTGATTCAGACTGAACCATATTAACTCAGCCCTAAATGAAACTTCCAGTAATCATTTTGTTCATGATTATATTCACAACAATAAACATAATGTCTAGCACATAATTTTAGAAAATAGACTTAAATGTTAAGAGTTAGTGAGTACTTTCTGTATGCTCGGTGTATAACAGATGCCTTACAGTTACCAGTGCATTTAATCTTCATAACAACCATGTAAGGTAGATGCTATTATTCCCAATTTATAAATGAGTAATCTTAAAGAATGACTTTGAATAATTTGCAGAAAATATTACAGCTAGTAAAAGGCAGAGCAGAGATTTGAAAACAAGTTATTATACTATATAAACCTTTAGTTATGGTAAGCCCTAAATAAATATGTGAAGAATTTAAAAATTTTTAAATGTATCTTCAGGAGCAGGCTTCTACTCAGGGTTTAGGAAATATGAATGTTATGCCAGACAACTGGAGGTGGGCACATTTCTAGGAGCCCAAGTGTAAAGACTTCTGTCACAAAAGTGTCTTTATGGAAAAGACAACTTGGTTTGTTCCTGTTGGGAAAATCAAATCAAACTACTACCACTTCTCTCCAAAACTATCCTTGGCTAGTTTTTTTCCCAGTGATAATTACATGACAGCTGTTGCAATGTTTGAGGGATCCTATTAGTGAGCACACCTCCTCTCCTGACCTCTGAACCAATATAAAATTAAGATAAAGGATTAAGGCAGACAGAGATCGAAACACACAAATTCACCATTATTACTGGTTGAGCTGACATAGAGAATGTGGTGGCCTTCTTTTCCCTAGAATTGGAAAGATTGACTACTATGGGCATTTGTCATTAAGCTTAATGCATAGCTGAGAACAGTCGAAAATACAAGATTTTTAGGAGTAAATTCATTCCCAAAAAATATTAAGAAGAAGTGGCTTCACAAAGAATGTCCAGGTTCTGCTTCCAGATTCATCAACTAGATAAAACACTGCACCTCAGTAGAATGAATGAGGAGGTGGAGACAGGTTAGGAGTGTAAAGGCCACAGAGAGTTCAGCCCTCAATCCAGACCAAGTTTTCTGGAGAGGGAAGAAATGCTCTGAACTAACAAGTTGTGTCACATAGGGAAAGCTTAGTATGCATTGGAAACTCTTTTGAGTGCTTTTTCCTCATTAGCTCATGCAATCATCACGTGAATGTTAAGAGGTAGGTACTATCATTAGCCCCATTTTGCAAAGGCAGTAATGGAGCTTAAGAGTATACAGATGAAGGAGCTCAGGAAATTTCACCTCAAAATATAACTCCTTGGGATAAAGAGTATCTTGAATTAAAGGCCCTTATTGATCAACAGGACCTGGAAGGGGCTTTCTCTATTTCTTCATAAAAAACCAGACCCATCAAAAAGAACAATTGACTTCCTTTCCCTTCCCTGTTATCTCAATATATTATAGGAAAGAAAATCAAGAATGCAAGCAGATTTGACCCAAATCATCTTAAATATAATACCTGTCTCATAGGCTAATCTAATTTCCAAGTAGAATTATTTACAAGTCAATCTGTTTCCCCCATCCACTCATTCTCTCAAGTACCTATTCTATTCATCCTCCCTAGTAACCACCTATTGCCACTCAACAGAGTTACCTATATTTCTCATCTCCCCTGCCTCTCAAAAACAATGGTATATAAACTTCTGGACCCCACTTGAATCTTGGGTAATCACTCAGTGATTCTCCCCATGTGCATGGTAAATAAATCTCTTCCTCTTATTAATGCGCCTTATTGTGACTTGATCTTTCAGCGAACCTTCCAGGGCGAAGGGGAAGTTTCGCCTTACCCCCGCACAGATAAATCTCTCAAAGTGATACAACTAGACCTGATGACACTGGGATTCAAGTCCTTCAAACATATTCAGTATACTTTGCAGTGCTTTTTAGTTTGTCAGGGTTTTATTTTGGAAATGTAAGCCATTGGAGAGTGCTGTGTACACTCCACAATATTAGTCACTGTCAGTGTCTGACTAGGTTCATGTGCTGGATTGTAAACATCTCCATGTGGGGATGATTCCTACGCCAGCACTGAAATATGAAATACTCATGGTGTGTATATGCGGCCTCATCCGTAGGACATGGGGGCTTGTGTGCCCAGGGCTCTGCTTTTACCTGAATGAACGTAATGTACAGACTTGGGCTCAGGAAGGAACTAGAGCTCACTTCCATTTGACTCTTCAGAGGAAACCCACTTATTTGTTTAGAACGCCCAGAACATTGTCTGCTTTTAAAATTTTTACTTAAAAGGGTTTCCTTGATCCTTTGACCCTTAAATATTTTCAAATTTAGACGATTTCTTTTACTTCTACAGTGCTTAAGCACCCTGGTTTATACTCTTTTTTGCAGATATTTAACTTGCCATTTTATTCCATATTAGTTTTACTAATAAGAAATAGGAAACTTTGCAAAAGAAGAAATATTCTTCCCCAGGGTCATTCATTCACAGGGAAGTGCTACGCAACCCCTCCCGCAGGTTACAACTATAAGAGCATTGTGAATGAACTGAACTAGTTCCCATTTTGTCTCCAGACAGTCCTCTCTAGGTTATCATTGCTCCCAGCAAATCAGTGGTGCTATATGCAAAAATCCCTTTACCAGAAAGCAAAAACTCAGCCCCAGTGTTCACCAGAGAGTTACAGACACTATGTTGTTATCTCCTCTTTCAAACCAACTACCCCTTAATGAGGAATATCAGCAGTTAATAGTTATGGTTTTCAAACATTGTCTGATATTAGCCAGGACCCCTAATCAGCTCATATTCTGTTCCATGAAGTATATAAATAGAAAGCACTACTCAGGAAGACCCCTCAATATTATCCCATCTTTGCAACTTTCACCCTGTATTAGAAGGAAGCAGAATAAGAAGTCTTAACCTAGTTATTAGACTCCTGGCCCAACAAGAAGTCTTAAATAAACCAGTTATTTTCCTATCATAAAGTGCTCCTAAACAATTCTCCTTGTACATGGTTCTTCCACCTCCCTTACCTCATTTGACAAAAGTAAAAAATGATGCTAGGGCTAGAAGTATCCCATCCAGGCCTTTGAAACTGAAGGAGCTACTTAAAATCACTCTTATCCTAAAAGTCTCTAACCTGCCTTGGTAGTTGAGGCCAGCCCAGAGTTTGAAAACCACTTAAGAGGTGGGAAGCCATAACACTCCAAACATGCAAATATGCTGCACCTTACTGCCACATTGGAGTGGTGTAGACCACGTTTCAAAGTCAAGCTTGTGTTTCATCAGCTACTTATTAAATAGGGCAGTGAATTGACAGATAAAGTCTATGCCCTGCTTGAACATATATCCTGGCTCTATCACTTACTACCCAGATATCCTTGAGCAAGTCACTTGAGCCTGCTGTCCTCATTTACAACACAGAGGTAACTGTATTTATCTTACAGAATTCTTACATGAATAAATGATAAATTGTATTTATAGCATTTAAAAGAGTGCCTGGATTATTAGAAATCTCTCAACAAATTGTTATTTCTATTATATCATCCCATGATCTTAGAAGTATAGCAAGACAGTTTTTGCATTGGTCATTAATTTTCTGCAGTAATTCCAAAGGATAGGAAAGTAAATTTAAAGGTCCCAATCCAAACTTCTTCTGATTTTACCATCATTTGCTTACAAATATCCTGGCTTTATTTCCAATTCATTTCCTATGGGTTTTTTGTATGTATTAAGCACAGTGTTAGGTAAACACTGAGCAGAAGAGAAAATCTATGATTCTAATGTGCTATTTGAGCTCCTTTGTGTGGATTTGTGTCGCTGTACTTTCATTTGTGGAGTGGAGGTAGATTATTTATAGTCCAGACTCGGTTTCACAGTAATAAATGTACGTATTATAAATGCCCCGCTCTTTCCTGTTACCTTACCAATCTTAAGAAATTTTCACTAACGGTAGCCAACACTTCCATAGCTCAGCTTCGCCATCTAGTGGCCTGAGAGTAAAACTGAAGGTTGAAATGTAGGGAGCAATACCCAGTCTTTCCTTAAATTACAATGGGCAAATTGATTTTCAACTCTCACCCTGCTTTGCTCACTCTCTGGACAGGAAGATGCCTCAAGACAGCATTGGAACTAATTAAGCCATGGGGCCATGGCCAGGCGGTGTCTGCTCAAGCTGCCCCACCCACAGTCTGGATATCTTAATTCATACTGGTGAGGGTCAATAACCACTATGGGTGTGGTGGCTTAACTCCTGTAGTGTGGGGAGGCCAAGGTGGGAGGATCACTTGAGGTCAAGAGTTCAAGACCAGCCTGAGCAAGAGCAAGACCCCATCTTTACCAAAAACAGAAAAAAAATTAGCCAAGCGTAGTGGCACGTGACTATAGTCCCAGTTACTCAGGAGGCTGACCCAGGAGGAACACTTAAGCAGAGGAGTTTGAGGTTGCAGTGAGCTGTGATGATGCCGCTGCACCCTAGCCTGGCCACAGAGTGAGACTCTGTCTGTCAAAAAAAAAAAGCCCTACTCACTGGCTGAGCACTCTTGTCCATTTTTTGTCTTTTCCATAACGCTGAGACACTCTGGTCTCCTGCTGCTGGCCTTTAAGTAGTACAATACAAAAGGTGCTGAGCCCACAGAGAGGAGGGACTTTTAGATTGGATGGATATTTTTCATTTTTTTCTAAAGACAATGGGGAAGAGAAAAGTTACTTACAACACTATATCAAGATTCCTTCAGTCTCACTCTCTTTATCTCTCTCTCTCACACACATATACACACACAACTTTCTTCATACATAAAATAGCGGATCATTGGTTGTTGTCTCAGATTTTCTATACACAGAAAAGAAGCTTTAGATAAGTTGGAAGACAATCCCTAAGTGATCCAGCCTGGGAAATGAAGGGATTTTGAAAGAGGAGAATGGAGAAATAGACTAGGGGAGCCCCAGATTTCTTAGATCTACATGCAGCGGACACTCCTAATTTTTAATATAAGCTTCATTAAGAATTTTCTCTTATTTCACTGATTCATCTAATTCATTGAAAAGAGGGTTTTCCTGAATTTCAGATATTCTCAAAATAAGAAAATCTGCCACCCTTGAGGCACTGAATACTTGGTCTTTTCTAGAGTCAGTTACCTGAAGGATTAATGAAAAGTTTAATGGAGCTACCATTAGGGAAACAGAATTATAAGCAAAATCTCCTGCCATTCCAGAAAAGCTCTTCACAAAAGTAGAGGAGAAAGAAAACACTTTTATTTTTGAATAAACATTAAACCAGAAGGTAAGGTGCATCACGAGCAATCCTCTGAAGAGATTACAAAAGCAGAAAGAGGTCTTGCCCTTTTATATAGCCAACCAGATATAATCCACTGTACACATTCAAGATAAACAACGACTAGTCCTCAAATAAGAGGAGCTGACAGCACCATCCGTCACACATAGTTCATCCGAAATTGTTTCACTAGTGTGTTTGCTAATTGCCTTTAAAAGAAAAAATAAATTTCTCCTTTTTTTTGATTGGAAGTAGATTTGTTAACTGAAGTTAGGCTCCTCTACTCCCAGGAAAACTGGGAGATAGGGGCACTATCTTCCTTCATGATTACCTTTCAAAGAGATGGCTTCCAGGTCCTGGAGGAAATATTCCTGCATTGCATATTTGCCTTTAAAGAGATTTACATAAATTTCAAAGAGGTAGAGGAAAAGCTTAAATGTTTTCTAAAGTGAATGCTTGAAGAAAAAAGAGGGAAGAAGTTTCTTTATTTTCAACAGCAAGAATTAGGCCTCTTATTGTTAGTTTGTATTCATCCTTATAGTATTAAAATATTCTAAATAATAATATATCTTGCTTCCGTGCAGCAAGCCCTCCTGGATTGGTAAAAACCCTCCTTTCTCCGACAGGCCCTTGTCACTCCAGAATACTTTCTTCTGGAAAGCATTCCAGAATGCAACTCCTAGGCAGGGAATGTTCACCTCTCTACCATTTTAAATAAAGTGCTCCTGGAAATGGCTCACAGAGGCAGACTGATGTCTGGAGAGCAGGGCCAATATGAAGCGCATGGGTCTGGTGTTCCACAACCAGCACCCCAGTTTCTCTAAAACTGTTTCTTCTGAGCCCACTGCCCATCCCACTCTTTTTTTCAGTACGACCTCTGTGTTATTCAAGCATAAGCAATAAAGTATTTTGCACTTTGGTTTATTTTATTTCAAGGAACTCCATGAGAGCACACCTGTACCCACTTTGTCATCATTGAGCCCTCAGTGCCCAGCAAATAGAAGGCACTCAACATATACTTGTTGAAGTATATGTTGAGATATGAATTACATACAGTAAATGCACCCTTGTTAGTATACAGTTCTATGGATTAAGAAATATGCATTCACTCGCTTAGCCACCATCACAATTGAGATAAAGATTAACACCAAAAATATTCCCTCCTGTCCTTTATTTTTTATTTATTTATTTATTTTATTGAGACAGAGTCTCGCTTTGTTGCCCAGGCTAGAGTGAGTGCCGTGGCATCAGCCTAGCTCACATCAACCTCAAATTCCGGGGCGCAAGCAATCCTCCTGCCTCAGCCTCCCGAGTAGCTGGGACTACAGGGATGCGCCACCATGCTCAGCTAATTTATATATATATATATATATATATATATATATATATATATATATATTAGTTGGCCAATTAATTTCTTTCTATTTTTATAATAGAGACGGGGTCTCGCTCAGGCTGGTTTTGAACTCCTGACCTTGAGCAATCCTCCCGCCTCAACCTCCCAGAGTGCTAGGATTACAGGCCTGAGCCACCGGGCCCGGCCCCTCTTGTCCTTTAAATGTCAACCCCTCCCCTACCCCTTGCTCCTGGCAAAGGCTAATGTGTTTTCTGTTCCTATGGTTTAACCTTGTCCTGAATATCACAAAAGGTAGGCTTAAAGTTTGGCTTCTTTCATTCGGTATAATGCATTTGAGAGTGACCCAAGCTCTTGCATGTATTAGCAGTTCGTTCCTTTTCGTTGCTGGCTAGTATTCCATTGCACGGATGTAACACAGTTTGTTTAGCCATTCACTCAGTGAAGATCATTTGGGCTATTTTCAGGGTTTTTTCTTTTTGTCAGTTATGAATAAAGCAGGTATAAAAATGTGTACACATGTTTTTAGAGGACGTAAGTTTCACTTAGGTAAATAGGAGTTAAATTGTTGGGATGTATGGTAAGTCTATATTTAACTTTGGTAAGAAATTGTTACACTGTTTTCCAAAAAGGCTATATCATTTGACATTCTCACCAGCAATGTGTGAGACTTCCGGTTGTTCTGTATCCCTAACCAGGACTTGATATTGTCAGTTCTTGGTTTTGTTTTCAATGTCAGCCATTGTAATAAGCATGCAAATGTGTTGCATTGTGGTTTAATGACTATGATGTTGAGCATGTTTTCCTGTATTTGCCATCTGTATAGTTTCTTTAGTGAAGTATCTGTTCAAATATTTTGTCCATTTTGTTATTTGGCGTTTGTTTAGTCTCAAATGGTTTGGGGTTTTTTTTGGTTTTTTTTGTTTTTTTTAGACAGAGTCTCACTCTGTTGCCCATGCTAGAGTGCCATGGCATCACCCTAGCTCACAGCAACCTTAAACTCCTGGGCTCAGGCAATCCTTCTGCCTTAGCTTCCGGAGTAGCTGGGACTACAGGCATGCGCCACAATGCCCGGCTAATTTTTTCTGTATGTTTTCAGTTGGCCAATTAATTTCTTTCTATTTTTAGTAGAGACAGGTCTTGCTCTTGCTCAGGCTGCTTTTGAACTCCTGAGCATGAGCGATCCTCCCTCCTCGGCCTCCCAGAATGCTAGGATTACAGGCGTGAGCCACCGCACCCAGCCGCAAATGAGTTTTTAATATTGTATTTTCTACTGTGGTCTGTGGCTTGACTCTTTGTTTTATTTTTATTTCTTTATTTTTGGCTGGTCAAGTGAAGCAGTGGGAGTGGAGAAAGAACAATTGACTCTTTGTTTTGACCTTTTCTTTTTTAAAAACAAAGTTTCCCCCTCTGACTAGTGATTTAATAAATGTTAAGTATCTGAAATGGAAAAACTCCCACAGCCCATATATACTTGCAGACCTGGGGTTCCCAGGATGTTCAAAGCTTTCATTGACCTACAGCTTCTGGTTTCAACCAACAGTCCGGTTCATTCCGACTCTGACATTTTAGGACGTTCCACACGTGTGTGCCTGTAACTCCCCTCCCCCCGGCCTCTTCCTTCCCTCTGCAGAGATGCTCTTCTCCTTTCAACTCTCTACGCACAGGTGGCCAGAGCCACACAGCCCGTCTGTAAGTCAGGACTGCCCTGTCAGAGCACAAGGCAGGCCAGAGGGAAGTGGTAAAGGGACGGAGGAGAAGGCTCCTTTCCATCACCGAGAGGATGGGAAACTCTCTGCTGAGGGAGAACAGGTGAGTCCAGACTCCCTGCAGGGGAGCGAGGGAGTCGGGACAGGGCAATGCAACCAGAAGGACAGAAAGAGGGCTGCTCTTGGGGGAGACGAGGATTAGGTTAAGGCGCCTGCCAAGCATTCAGTGCCTACTAAGTGCCAGACACCACATTAAATTTCTTATAGGTTTTGACTTCTCTGCAGAATGTAAGTAGCTGGAGGAGGATAGCTGAGAGGCGGAAAGACTTTACCAAGGGAGGGCTATATAATGGGCGACCAGTTAGACATGGAACAACTTTCTGAGGTCCCGAGAAAGGGATGCTCTCCTGAGCTCTTCGTGCTCCACAAGGAGGTCACAGACACCACCTCCCTTTCAGTCACTATTTTAAGTTCAAAACAAACAGCAAGCTTCCTGTCGCCAGGAGGCTTTATTTGATGTGGACTCCTTGCTAGCAGGTAGGCAGAGGTCATCTCAACAGGTAGAGGACTTGCCTTTTAAGTTTTCTGGACTAATTTTCCTCATTTTAAGTGAAATCATGATAATACAATACCTACCTTAGAGGGTTCTAGTGTGTATGGTGCTGACATAGTGGCTGACACAAAGCCGGGCTCAATAATTCGAAGATAATTTCATTTTTTGGACCATCACCTTCATTAACATCAAAGAGCCATTGCAAAAATTAATGCCACCAAAAACAAGGGTATAAAATGAGGTTGTCTAGGGACAGTGAGCTCCTCAGAGAAGTTTTTACCCCACTTGTGGCCACTTGCCAAAAGGAGGCTTAGTGATCCTAAGGAGAGTCTCAGGTCCCTTCCTGAGAATAGCATTGTCTGGGATTTTTCCTCCCTGGGTCTTCAAACCCTTTGTCAATCCTCATCTTTACATTCTTCTATCAGATTACAAATCACTATTTTTATATCTAGTTGTGAGCTCCTCAAATGTAGAGATTGTTTCTTATTCATTAAATTAAATTCCTGGTTCCTGGCATTGTTTCTGGCACATAGCAGACACTCGGTTAGTGTTAGATGAACAATTGGAAAACAAAACAAAATATAGAAAGGATGTGAATGAGAAAGTAGTGATTAATGTCACATATGTAAATTTGTGTTTTACATCTGGTGTGGGGGTGAAGAATTATGACATTCATATGTATTCGTTATAAAAAATAGAAAATAGAGAAAGTATAAACAAAAAAATGGCAATTGCATTTATTGCAACTGATAACATTGGATGCATTATCTTTAATTTCTGTATTCATTAGTCATTTGTAGTTCCTGTCTGTGAAAAGCCAGCAAAGTCTTTTGCCTGTTTTGCTTTGGATTTTGGTTTATTTTGTTTTAGTGATAGTAAAAGCTTTTTGTACTTTAAAGAAATTAGTCCTTTCTCATAAATATTGCAAAAAAATATTTTTCCAAGGCACACATGTCTTGTGCCATTCTGATGTTTTATGGTTTTATGTTTATTATATTTTAATGACAACTGAATTTAATCTAGAAAGCTTTTTAGTTTCTGCCATTGTATTATGCTTAAAAATCCTTTCCCCCTCCAAGATAAGACAAATCCATACATATGATTTTTTGTGATTTGTTTTACATTATACCACATACATTTAATGTATGATGTGACATATAATATTTTTTCCAAATAGTTGATATGTTGGCCAAGCATCTTCATTTCTATGCTGATTTAAAATGTCTCACTTAATATATTAAAGGATTTGATTTTTCCACTTCATCCCTACCACCCACTTATCATCCAGTCAGCACACCCCCACCACGTCCCTCCAGATTAAGTTTATTACAAAAGCTGGAGAAATTTTCCATTGAATAGAATGGCAACTACCCCTTCATGAGAGGAGCTCAGAGCCTCAGAGGCAGGAATCTGCCAGAAGCAAACCCAGCCTCTCCTCTTACTGGCTGTGGCTCCTCAGACAAGTTGTCTGATATTTTTGTCCTCAATTTCCTCATTGGTTAAAAAAAAATAAGATAATGATAACTACCTCAAGGATTGATTCTAGGATTAAACAAAATATAATGCATAAAATTCCTAGGATATAGTAAGTAGTGTTTAAGTGTTAGCTTCTTTATATTCAGACCCCCAACGCCCCGCAAATGAAAAGTCGAGTATGCAGAAATCCAACACAGTCAATGAGCCAATTTGTTTTCTTTGTTTAATCCTTTTCCTCCCCTTTCTCTGCATCGGTGCTTTCTGTGAAAGACGGCAATTTACACGAGACAAGGCCAGTACCCTTCCCCAATGTTTGTGTACAGTTCTTGCACCTGCACCAAACAGATAATGATAGCTAAGGAGGCCTCTGTCTGGACACTGGTATTTTCAGTCATGATGAGAATTCCTGGACATTTGGGTCCAGATGATTTAGGACTAGCTGTGCATACGGTTGTTGGAAAAAAATCAGCGGGCTGTTGTGGCAGTGGAGAGAACGTCAGAGCTAAGATAGGTTATGGCACATGTTTGAGGCAGGAGCATTAACAGGTGTAAGGGCAACCAGGGAGAAGGTAATAGCAGAAATGAGGAAAGTTGGAAAAGTTATGAAAAGAAGCGAGAAGCCTGGAAAGGAAATACCTAGCCCGTTTCTGATATGCTGAGTTTTAGGTGGCAGCGAGACACTCAAGAGATGCCTTGGAATCTGAGACTTCAAAACACCAAGCAGAGAACATCCAGGTGAGAGAAAATTCGACCAGACTCCTCCCAGCCTTTGCCCAGAAAGAGTAAAGTATGTCAGGTCCTGGACTTCACATCCCTGTGACAGAGGGCCCTGCCTAGACCCAGCATTGGTTGTAATGGTAGCAGCCGATGAAGACAAAATGGCTTTGAAACTTTAAACAGGAGATGTGCTACTTTGGTAGGAGCCTAGTGTAACCTCTAGCAACAGAAAATAGACCCTGTTAGCCCCTGTTATACCCTGTTATAAAATAAGGGGTCTTATTTCCTATTGTCTCTTTGCTTGCCGATCTCAAGTACCTTTGTGCTCAAGCTCCATCCTAGCCATTTTACTTTAACTATAGTTTTGTGTTTCTGAAGTGACCACAACCCCAATGTCACCACAATTTGTTGGAGGATTTGTGGAGAGACCCTTGTGATCACCCTGATGCTATTCAATCAAGATTGCCCCATCAATTCTTTCTCACCAGGACTTTTGAGTGCTTGGCCCTAAAGGATTCTAAGAAAGAGAATCTCTAAAATATGGAACTAGCATCCCAGGATCCAGGAATCCCAAAGGGTGGTCACCAGTTGTTCTGTGGCCTGTGGAGTTACTTTTCACTTAATTTTAAAAGGAGCTTTTGAAAGAGTAGCAACTAAAAAACAAGCACTGTTGCTATTTTTTAACACCAAGGCCCAGGTTAGGGGCTGGGGACCCAGAGATGCACCCAACAGTGTACATGTCTTCAGTGCAAGCTGAGACTCATATATAGGGGTCACGGGTAATTGTGCATATGTTAAAGCAGTCCAAATAATGAAATAGATGAGAAGTGCCATGGGCATACCAAGAAAGAGGTGGCCCAGGGAGCAGGGGAAGTCTTGGTGAAAGAGAAACCTGGAATTGTTGGCGTGTAGACTAAGGTTACAGAGATGTGTCTGACCTGCTTCATGGAGGTTGTCTGAACACATCCCAAACCAAAATATCCATATTGAAATGGAAGAATAAATTGCAGAAAAGTTGAGAAAGACCCAGTTTACAAATAGCTGTTGTCCATATTTAACTTTATCTCTGCCTTACAATTCCATGAGGTAAGCAGCCCAGTATCCTCATTTTATAGATTAGAAAACTGTGGCTCAAGGAATTCAGAGATATTGCTCCAATAACTCAAAATCAACCATCTCCTTTCATGTCACTCTCATATTTCCTCAGTGAATCTGGTTTCTTAGCATTGGTGTGATTAGGTAGTTTCCTTAGGATGTTTCTTTAACAAAGCAAGAGATGTAAGCAAATGGTTTAAAGAGCACCGAAGGTAGCCTGAAGAAGAGGAAGAGCTGCAGCTGGGCCCTGTGGTTCCACAGGCTCTGATGACACACCAACCCTCGAGGTTGCTAGAGCAGGCAGCAAAGCTGGTGACCACGCGCCAGGTCACCATGCAATCAGCCTCTCCTCCACTGTCCCTTCTGAGGGAAATCCACGTGAAAGCTCACTGCGGGAGACAGTTTTGCATGGTGTTTTCCAAATGCTTTTGCATGGTTTCCAAATGTTTTGCATGAGATAAAGGGCTTCTACATTCAACCATATAGGTAGTTCACTGTACCTCAAACTTAGAAAAATACACAGAATGATACCCAGACATTAACCTAAATGTCTGACTGCTGACAGATTCTAAGAGATAAGTACTGTTATTCAGCTATACCATTGGAGTCAAGGTGATAGATTTAATGATCTCCTGCACTAGAGTTGCTCTGCTCTTGCTATTTTTTTTTTTTTTTTTTTTTTTTTTTTTTTTTTGAGACAGAGTCTCACTTTGTTGCTCAGGCTAGAGTGAGTGCCATGGCATCAGCCTAGCTCACAGCAACCTCAACCTCCTGGGCTCAAGCAATCCTTCTGCCTCAGCCTCCCAAATAGCTAGGACTACAGGCATGTGCCACCACGCCCGACTAATTTTTCTCTATATATATTAGTTGGTCAATTAATTTCTTTCTATTTATAGTAGAGACAGGGCCTCGCTCTTGCTCAGGCTGGTTTCGAACTCCTGACCTTGAGCAATCCACCCGCCTCAGCCTCCCAGAGTGCTAGGATTATAGGCGTGAGCCACCGCACCCGGCCAGGCTATTCATTCTTTATTCATATCTTCATGAAGTATTCATTGAAAAAAAATTTACTGTGTGTCAGGCATTGTGGCATACACTGGTGATGCATACCATGATGAACAAGATAAATATAAGTCCCAACTTGAGAAGCTCACGTTCTAGTATAGGATATAGACAAGTGAGCAGACAATTATAATATAGCATAAACTGGAGGAAATTCAAAGTGAAGTGGAATCCTATACAGATATTTCCTAACCTATACCTGAGAAAAAGAATTTTTTTTTAATTTACCTTTTTTCTGGAGACAGGGTCTTACTCTGTTGCCCAGGCTAGAGGCTACAGTGCAGTGATGTCATCATGGCTCACTGCAACCTCAAACTCCTGGGCTCCAGAGATCCTCCTGCATTAGCTGGGACTACAGGCAAATGCCATCATGCCAAGTTAATTTTTTTACTCTTTATAGAGACGGGGGTCTCGCTATGTTGCTCAGGCTGGTCTCAAACTTGTGGCCTCAAGTGATCCTCCCACCTCAGCCTCCCAAATTGTTGGGATTACAGGTGTGAGCCACGGCATTCAGCCTGAAAAAAAATGATTTCAATAATGGCCACACACTTGTACCTTGTACCTTGATTTCGGGGAGATAACTCTTATGTGTTCTTCATCATAAGTCAATCGTTATAATTGAGAATGAGAAAATTTTTCCCTTTGCTGGGAATACAACAGAAAGTTTTTTTCCCTGATTAGGAATTGATAGTGTCATCTTCATCCTAGAAGGAAAAAGGCAGTCTATATGAGAGATGTGTCCAAGTCACCTAGGATCAATACTCTCTTGGGGATAAAAAGCTACAGAAATCATTCTGTGATTTGCATCATTTCTCTTGGGTATTTTAGGTGCTGGGATTGCCATACCGCTGAAGGGTGTTTCTGCCTTCCATGGTGAGTGGAGATTTATTTTTCGGTGTTATTTCCCTAAGTGTGGTTTCAGTGTGGTGTTTGCTGTACGTTACCTGTGAACTCCTGCTGCCCGTGACCACACGAAAGCCTGTCACTAGCCCAGACACAGTCACCTGAGAGTCGATCAGGGAAGCAACCCTTCAAGTTGGGTAAGAAACAGGAACAGTATCTCATGGGTGGCATCCTCTCCTCTAACAGGAAAGCCTCAGAGGCAAGGATGAAACTAACATGCATACAGAAAGACTCGTTTTTATACTGCAAATCCCAGAGTCTCCATGTACAAAAGCACACATTTCTGTCCCTTGCAGAGATAATTTACAGTCAGGGTGATCATATAATGTAACATCCAAACTAGGATATCTTTGAGAGTGAAAAGGATGCTAAAAATAGTTAATGGTCACTAAGTAATTGATAACGACATTAACCAGACTGAACAAACCAGGGCATATGGTCATCTTCCTTACAGCAGATGTTGTCCTTGTTTCCTGAGATGACAATGGGCTTCCATTATATTAATATTTATGCTGCATTTTTCCAGAGGGTCTTTTATACTGTGTGCTCTATGGGAGGAATTTGTTTGCTTTTTTTTGAGATCATAGATTAGAATTGGATTAGAAATAACCCTGGCTTCTTCACTCTTATGATAGAAAAGAAATTGCTACTGTATCTTAAAAAATTCTCCTAAAAAAGAAACCTATAATATCACCATAGTTTCCTATCTATAAAGCAATTCTCTATCAGATTTAGAAAAGGGAGAAGAGAGAAAGAAAGAAGCATAAGAGAATGCATTTCTACTTGACCTCATCTTTCATTTTCTCTTCTTTTTTTTAACCTAATTTGTTTATGCTGAAGGAGGTATTATAAAAGTCATATAACTTTAACAGATTAAAGAGTTAAAAATAAGTGTATAGGTTTATATAGTTTCTTTTGAGAGGTTCTGAATGTTAAAACGACCAACTTCTCTTCTTTTATAGGAAAAAACCACACATTTTCAAAGAGAGACAAGATTCCCAAAAGGAAAGTAAGTCATCGCTTTTTTGTCATTTTCACTTCGTTTCCAAACTGCCCCTTCTCTATGCTCCCAAAGCCCTTTGGGCATATTTCCAGTGTGAAACCCTCACATTTTGCTGCAATCTGTCCAACTGCACGTTTTTCCCTACTAGACTGTGAGCTCACGGAAGCGGGGGTTGGCTCATTTATCTCCACATTCCTCAGTCAGTGCCTGAGGTCTGGAGGTTGGAGGAGTTAACTGGGGACAGTCAGCGCAAGAGGTGGAGGCAAAAGGCAAAATACAGAGAGCACAGGGGAGGGAAGGGGTCCTGTGGCCAAGTTAAAGATTTGCATCTTCATCCTGAGAGCTACAGGAGGTACTGAAGGGCTTTGCACAGGGGTAGGTACGATCGGATTTGCATTAAAGAGATCTCCCCAGCTGCTCTGTGGAGAACAAATTGCGGCAAAGAATGACAAGAGCAAATGCCACAAAACCACTTAGGAGGCTGGTGCAATGGTCTCCAGTGACAGAACAGTGTTGAAGTTAAGGAGAGAGAAGAATTTAAGGAGAGGATGGTGAATAGTATCTCAGGTAAGAGAAAAAATAAGAAAGTGTAGGCCTGAGGAAAGGGCATCACATTTTTGAAGAAGAAAAACGGAGTTTTGACTCTGCCTTCCTGAGTTCAAGGCCTAGCCCTAGTTCATTCATGCTGAATCTTGAAAGCTAGGCCTGTTAGGTGTATAAATGAATGATATAGCCCTGCCACCCCCTCCCATGTCACCCCGGGGGATGGTGGGTCCCAGAGAATCCCAAGTGCCATCAGAGCAACACATGGTAGAATTAAACCGAATGTTAAAACTCACAGATGCTTTTCTTATAATGATAATTAGTAAAGTCCTAGATGTCCATAGGGGTTTATGGAGATGTGGGAATCTGGGATGTCACGATGGAAGGAGGAGTGTCAATCCATGCAGCATACAGAGGCCTCCACTGTAGGCTTCCACGTGAGCACGTGTTTGCTTCTCCTGCTGATGTCTTTGCAAGGGGGTAGCAGGTGTGTCCACTTCTCTCCTCAATGGCCAGAGCCAGTTGGTTTTAAGTGAATTGGCTTTTGAAAAATTGGCCTGCTCGTGTTTGGATCTGCCAGCGGTTACAGGAACAGGAATGTTCAGCCTACGAGTTTCCTCTTCTGCAAAGCTTTCCTCTGGTGCCAGCCCCTACACTCCCACCACCCGCTGTCGCCCATGGTGGAAACGACAGCCTCCTCTCTGCACTGTGCATCCTTCACAACCCCTTGTCTGCCTCCTTTGCCAGCTTCTGAATCTCTTGAGGACAGGGACCGTTTTCTGATTCTTCTTAGTCTCCCCAGTGCCTGGTACAGAGTAAGTATGCAGTGACTTTTGCATAAGGAAGGATGCAGGTGGAGGAGAAGAGGGAGACAGGAACAGAGTGTGATTTCCTATCCAAAGGCCCACCGAATGTGTCTCCCTCCTTTCACCTCTCAGACTCAGCACAGGTCTGGCTCTTTCTTGATCCTCCCCAGGGATGTGCTAGAGATCGGAATAGCTGGATAAGGGCTACTCCAGCTGTGCCCCAGTTCTCTAGTTGCTTATATTCCAATCTCCCCTCCCCTTCCCTCAAATCTCCCCATAACCTGAAATTCATTGAGTGTATTTTCTCTCTGCAGACGAAGGAACACCAGCTGCTCCCATCCAGGTAAGAAGAACAGCTCTAAGACATTGTCTGAGACGATGGTAGAAGTGCAGGCCCCCAGATGGCAGGAGAAGTTGGTCTCCCATACCCCCTCTGACCCCTCCATGGAAGAAAGACTTTGGATGCCAGTGCTTGTGAGCCCAGGTGGCATACGCGGGGCCTGGTGGCAGAAGCAGCAGCCACTTACTTTTTCTGTTCAATTATTGAAAAGAACTGACATGTACTGATCACTTTGTTTATGACAGGCAACATGGTTTATATGCATCCTCTCATGTGACTGTCCTCATGAGACTGCTACTATTATTCCCACACTGCCACTATTTTACACATGAGAAAACTAAGAGATTTAGTGATATTCCCCCAAAGCCAGACAGTGGACAAGATGGCAGAGCCAGGATTCAAAACAGTGTCACTTCAAAATCCATGATCTTTCCTGTATACTTTGCTGCTTTGCTTTTTATCTCCTGAGATTCCATGATGAGTGAAACCTTCCCTTGAGTTGTTTCCCTATTTCATAATGCAAATATCTCTAGCCTGAGTGGTTAAATATCATAACCCAAACACATTAAGCTATCATCAGATTGTTCTGTTTTATAAGAATGGGCTGCCCTTGGAGCCGAGACTTGGGGAATCGTATGGGGGAGGGGGGTCAGGGGTGGCTCTGGAGGCAGAGGACACGCCTGGATACGCTGTGTAGTCGGGCAACATGGGCATGCTGGTTGTCTTGCCTAGTGGTTGGGGTAGAGACAGCTGTTTAGAAAAAATGGCCAAGAGCTGGGGAGAAGGTGGCTGTAGAAGATAAACTTTACCTAGGGTCAGACCTGCATTGCGACTGAAATGTAAAGGGAATGACAAGAGGCCAAACTTGATCATGGCTGTCCTTTGACCAGCAGGGCACCTCTGACCAGACCTACACAGAGGAGCTGTACTACACCCTCATCGATCACAGGGTCCTTCAGGGAAGGCCATCCGGGAACTCCGCTGAGAAGTACTATGAGAACATTCCTGGCGAGGCTGAGGGGCCCAGAGAGTACTCGAGAGGAACTAAGACTGAGTATTCACTTCTGCATGTGCCTTCCACCCCGAGGCACCCACCTTGCGCAGAAGATGTATATGAACTTCTCGTGCCTCCCAGAGTCTCCTCTCACTTTCTGCAACAGCCACGGCTGCTTACAGCCCCTCCTGAGACTAAGTTTTCCCATATATAAAGCAGCAGTTAGAAGAGCACTTGTTTAGCATCAGCAAATAAAAATTGGGGGTGAGGGGGTGCAAAGATCTCCCAGCTCACCTCCCACAACAAGCCTTTCCCCACAGAACATGGTTCGCAAACCACAGGGCCTCTTAGATTCTGTGCAGAAGCCAACATCCAAAGACCAACCAGTTATCCTGAATGCCATTATTTGAGAAAAGATTGACCGTCTTTGGTTCTAAGTGGCTTGGGGTGGGAGGTGGGAGGGGCTCCCTGGTTCTCCTACAGCTGTGCACACCACAGAGGGTTCCGTTCTTCTCTAGTGATCTTCTTATAAAGTGTCCCCATCACATTTTTCTCTGAAGTCAGAAGGAAGCTTTACTCATGATACCACTATACCATTATACTACCCAGGGGGGAGTCCACTCATTACAGCAACCTTCCTGCTCAGCCACACCCCCAAGGGGAGCCAGTGGTGCTGCTCTCACTCCATGCGTCTGGGCCACGTGCTCCACATAGTGTCCTCCGTGGCTTCCTTGGGTATGTGAGGTTGAATCAGGAGGTTCCCGGCCAGATTTTTATATAATTTTAACTTATATGATTTTGTTTTTAATTTCATATTTCTTCCTCAAAATCTTAATAAGACAATCATAGCATCAGAGATTGTTAGAGTAGAAAGATACTGAGAGATTCTTCAATCCCACTATCCTTTTTTGGCTCAGAGAGGATAGTTTGTCCAATGATACATTAAAGCTAGTGGCAAAACTTTATTGAGAGCCTGATTTTCTTCTGCCTTCCAATTCAGTGCTCCTCCAATATACTACATAGAAGACCCTCTATAGTAAATGTACATATTTAATAATGTAACATATAAAAAATATGAATAAAATGTTCACATGGGAAAAATAACACACACACACACACTTTCTCTAATGAACACTCTACTATATACCTTGGTTATTTACTTTTCCTCACCTTTTCTTTGGTGTTCCTAGAATTATATCTATCCTCTAAATGAGGGGTCAGCAAATTATGGCTCCCAGGCCAAATCTGGCCCACCACCTGTTTTTGTAAATAAAGTTATTTTGGAACACAGCCATACTTATTTGTTTACATACTATCTATGGTTGCCCAACCATGGGAGAGTTGAGTAGTTGTGACATAAACAATAGGCCCTACAAAGCCAAAAATATTTACACATTGGCCCTTTCTGGAAAAAAATTTGCAGCCCTCTGCCCTAAATGATCATAGTTTGGGACAAACTCAACAGAAATGTGTTTGGTTATTGAGGCATAAGAGCACGTACCGATAAAACAGTGTAAAAATATTAAACCACGAATCGGATGAGTGAGACTAAGACGGTTTAGCAAATTCATCTATTTCTACTTACACACCTGTGTTCTCGACTTTCTGTTTGACTTAAGCATTAAACTTAATGTACTAAGTTTAAGGATGTTAAAATAATAAGAGTTTTGTTGAAACAAGCAGTAGATGCATTGTGTTTACTGTTTTGTTTTCAAAGTTAACCAAAGCTAAATAACTTTGCCATTTAAAATGTGCTAAGTGCCAAATAGAGATAAATCCAGTTGCTTGAGTGTGAATATGTCACCGGTTTGCTGAGACTACAGCCAGTCAGTGGTCTTCAGTTAGAGAGCCAATCACATCTTGGTATCTTGTACTCTGCTTTCTACTTTTAGCAAAAATTTTTCCCCATGGAACCCTAACTTAGATCCGTGGCCAGGATTCACTCAGGTTCAAAAGAAGCAGTGAAATACTGTACGAGATGTAACGGGGCGTAGGGGAAAGAGTGTGGACCCCAGAGACAGATAATCAGTCATTCAAATTCTGGTTCTATCTCTTCCTCCCTCTGTAACTTTGCACCTGTTACTTGGAGGCTCAGCTTTTTCACCCCATTAAGAGAAGGATTACATCGAAGGTACGCAAATCATCTATCACAGACTCTGAATAAATGACACCAAAGAGGAAAGAGAAACAAACATCTTTTATGGTGTATGGAGAAAAACACGCTGATGCATCTGGTGATCCCGGGTCACCCAGCAGTCCTCTAGTGAGGCAGAAACACCCAATCCATGGGGTTATGCTGGGATTTTTCACGTGGATATTGGACCATTATGGAAGTTGGTTGGTTGAAATATTCCTATTACAGTAAGTTATATTTGTTTGAACCTTATCCTGTCAAAGCATTACCTGTCCCAAGCAGTATATACCTTTTATCAGGAACATATTAAGCATAAATACTTAACCAAAGAAAGTTGTTCTTATAATAAAGGGATTACAAAATTGAATTATTTTTGAGCAGAGCCATTTGGGAGTGCTTCAAAATACTCACTATAATGTATATATAGATTTGTCAATCAAAAATATTATTGAGGCCGGGCGAGGTGGCTCATGCCTATAATCCTAGCACTCTGGGAGGCTGAAGCAGGAGGATTGCTCAAGGTCAGAACTTCAAAACCAGCCTGAGCAAGAGCGAGACCCTGTCTCTACTAAAAATAGAAAGAAATTAATTGGCCAACTAAAAACATATACAGAAAAAAATCAGCCGGACATAGTGACGCATGTAGTCCCAGCTACTCAAGAGGCTGAGGCAGGATTGCTTGAGCCCAGGAGTTTGAGGTTGCTGTGAGCTAGGCTGATGCCATGGCATGCTAGCCTGAGCAACAGAGTGAGACTGTGTCTCAAAAAATATATATATTATTGATAACAAAAATTTGAAGAAAAAGATTCTATGACATAACTTTAATGTACTTAATGTGTAAAAGTCTCAAATTTTCTAGTAAATACATTTTAATGTAAAAAAAATCCAGTATATAATGCTGATCCTGTTTTTCATAGATTTCAGGATTTCTGATGAAGCTGTTTGCCATCTTTGCAGAAAATGTATATTCACACACACACACACACACACACACACAGACACCCCACACACATTTGTATATGATTTGAAGGGGTTAGGGATACAATACCTCAGTATAAGAATCCCTCTTCTTGATAGACAAATTGAAGCTGAACATCTAAATTAGTCTCTCAAAGCACAGATATAACCAGAACACACCCCTCCCCCACGCTGGTCTTAAAACTGTACATAGCTAAAATTCAGAGGAACAATTTATGCAGCAACTGCAGACTCTGTGGTTTCCGTTTTACGTGCATACCAGTATCCATAAATAATCCCCTATTCTGTGAATAAATTCTTTTTTTAAAAAAGAAGACAAAAATAGGAAGAGGGCATAGATAGGGCAGGAAAATCTACTGTTGACAACAGGTTCAAATGTTAATGTTTTTAGGACAAACTTGGGTGAGAAGCACTTCAGATATTCTCAGGGACAGAAGGTCATAGGCAGAACAGAAAAAGGAGTCTCTAGGACTCCACAGCGGCTTGTAGAGAAAAGGAGATTCTGTTTACATTTATCTGACTCTGTTCTTTTCTAGGCCTATAGCCTCTTAAGCTCAGAAAGCCACTTGATCTAAGTGTACCTGGGTCCTGCCAATTGTTCAATGGGTTTCCTAAAGAGGGTTCTTTTGCAAGGTGCTGGGTGAAGCACTGAGTGGTCACTATCATCACAGAAAGTCTTCTGCAGTCTGGTGGCCTTCCCCCTCGTTTCATCCCTTCTCCAGACCACTTGTGCTCCTCACGGACTGCCAGGAGTCAACCAAGCCTGAACTGAGCGTGCCCCTGGGGCTGCTATCAGGCCATTCATCACTTACGGTTGCCCAGCAGGCTGGACTTTGCCCCCAATGAACCATGGAGCTCTGGGCTAGTCCTTCCAGCTCTCCAGGCCTTGGTTCCCAACTGTAAGATGGAGGGCTCCCTTTTGATGCTAAGTCTATGATCTCCAATCATATAGGAAACATTAAAGGATGTCTGTGGATAAAGCTGCCCACAATGCAGCAACAGTGTGAATTAACTTATTTCAAAGCAATGAACCAGTCATGGAAGAGAAGGGAGAACTTTGAGAGATTTCTCCCATTTTTCTTAGCATTGACCAGACTCTGACTAGGGCAGGAGTTCATGTCCAGAATTCACATCTAACAGAAAAAGGAGAAAGAGAGCACGGTGGCTCACACCTACAATCCTATCACTTTGGGAGGCTGAGGCAAAAAGATTGCTTGAGGCCTGGAGTTCAAGACCAGCCTGAGCAACATAGTTAGACTTCATCTCTACAAAAATTAGCTAGGTGTTGTGGTGGCCCATGCCTGTAGTCCCAGCCACTTGGGAGGTGAGGCAGAAGGGTCACTCCAGCTCAGCCATTTGAGACCGTAGTGAGCTATGCCACCCCACTGCATTCCAGCCCCAGCAAACACAAACATAAAGAAAAGTAAATCTGCTTATTCAAATCCCACCAGTCAGTGCTTCAGAATTCGGTTAGAGTCCTTTTTCCTATACAAAGCCTTCTCCAGTTAAACTATACTGACCACTCTTTTCTCTGACCACCCACACCCCTACAGTTTGTCTTTCTTTGTTTTTAACATCTGGGCATTTTTTTCCTACTGTTTCCTGTTTCATCTGGGCAGGTCCTGACTCCCTAATAACACTAGCAGCTTCTTTTCTTATTGTCTTCTTCTCCACTGGAATCCCATATAGGCTTCTTCTATAAAACACATCACTTTTAAAAACCTACAGAACTAAATTAAATTAAAAAGCAAAAAAAGGATTGGACACATGGCTAGAATTTTGTTGGCAGGGGGACAGGAGAGGGTTCCACTGATCTGGCTGTCTCCTCTCTATCTGAAAAGAGCAGTCGTCCTCCTCCCATAGACATGGAAGCAAAATATTGAGAGTGGGGAATGCGTAACAGAGGGAATGGCCTCAAAAATAAAAAAAAACAGCAAAAAAAATTTTTTTCTGGCTCTTGGAAACTTCCCCAACTCTTTGAGAACTGAAACCTGCATCCCTGCCTTAGGCCAGTGGTGGGGAGGAGCAGGGAGAAGGCCTTTTGCTCTTATCCCAGGTGGCACCACCCTCAGCAGGTGGCACCACCCTCAGCAGGTGGCACCACCCTCAGCAGGTGGCTGGAGGAGCTCACAAGCTTTGTCTTTGGCACAGATGGGACAATTAGAATAGTTAACCACAATACAACTGAGGGGCTCTCCCTTTAAAAGATCCACATTTCTACCTATGTTCAGGAAAAAATTGGATTTTGAGATAATTTTTCCTCTTTTACAGGCAAAGTAAATCTCTTTCCTCCTCCCCAAAATATTTATACTTGTTCCTCTGATTTAGCCTCGTGGACAGATGCCGAGTGTTTGGTAACATATCCACACCTAAGTGGCTTCCAGAAAAGAGCAGTTTTTCTTCTCAAATCCTTCAATGGTTTCACAGATATCTGTTGAAACCTTACAAGCACAACACATTATGCCTGTCATTTAAGATGTGTGACAGCCAATACGTTTCTCTCCTATAGCAGAGCAGCGTATAAGAAAGCAAGGGTCATTTTTTTCAAACACCTCAAAATGTTTCAGTCACAAAGGTCAGTCCTTTCCACACTATCTGGCTCAAAAAATCAAACCTGTGGAAAGTCCCCTTTATGACTTGCAAGTGGTCAAAACCCAAGACAAAGTACTTGCATCTTGGTGCTTTCTAAAGAAGAAAGAAAGCATGAAACCAAATCCTGTTTCCAGACTCAACGGGCCCTTTGAGGCAAATGTGAATGCAACAATGCAGATGCAAAAAGAATTTATTGTACATGTTTTTAAATCATTCTCCATTAAAATTCTCCATTATTTTCTAAAAATAAGAAAGGCTCTAAGGCACTAAGGCTCACATTTGACATGTAAAAAATAAAAGAGGAAGAAGGGAAATCCACTAGTGTCACTAGTTTAAGGAACTATCTTTAAAATGAGACAATATGCTACAGTACATATATCTTCTAGTTAGATAAAAAAGTGAATTCACATTATTCAGTCCTGGGGCATAAGGAGCTCAAGTCAAATCTAGCCTGTGATAAACAATCTGCCACACACCTCACACAGCTGCCCTCACACGGACTTCCTCCCTCAGCTAATTTAACTGAGAGATCGGGGCTAAGAGTCGCTCACTGTATAACCACAAAACTCTTTCTCTTGGTAAATTCTCAACAAAGCAATTTTCCCGATAAAACAAATACTCTATTCCCTCGTGACAGGCAATTCTATATCCACAGACAACCCATACAGTCAATAATATTCCTCCTAGCTCCCAAATGATCTTGTCTTAAGCTTCCAAGGGATTATTTCCAAAGGAGAGTGGTTCTTCCTGTATCCCAACCATCTGTGATAAGATACACAATCAATACCTAAGGACTCTGGGCAGTAAAGAGCCAATGTGTAATATCCACAGCAGATGTTAAACAGTCTTCGTGAACTCTGATGGAAGTTTACAAAAATACGGGGTGACTATCCAAATGACAGTAGTATGTTCAAATCTAAAAGGGACTCATGTTTCCAAAACAGGTGCTCAGGAATCACAGGAACAATGAGGAGATGCAAAATAATTAAGAAACGTACATCTTCTTCCTGTAGCTATAGACATATACACAAATATATACACACACACATATATCTATATCACAGTAACATTAGGTTGATATGCCTAAGGCTGTTTTGCTAAGATACCCAGGTGTCTTACACGGGTCATGGAAGTAGACACACAGCTATGCTGCTCGGGTCTTATAAAGTGCTTTCCCTGTCCTCACGGCCTGGCTTAGAGGTAGAGCTAATATAATGGTGGGAGGGAGGAGGGGGGTTTCAGTGAGTGACTGGCTCAATCTCCCTCACCTGGCTGCCTGCCCCGCCCTGCTCCAGCAGCGCTTGCTAAGAGGACCCTGCCTAAAGGGGGCAGTGCACCACCCCCGCCGTAAAGAGAAAGTGCCCACGTGTGGGCAGAGGTGGCTGGTGCTTCAAGAATAGCAGTGACCTCAAATGCTGTGGAGAGCGGTTTCTCTGGACATGGAGCCAGACTTTGTAACTGTGCAGAATCGGGAGAGAAAGGCCCAGTCTCCACCCCTCTGGTCATTGCCGGGTTCTTCTCTATTGATCCACAGGATTTTTTCAGTAAAACAGAAAGAATGCTCTTCATCTCCAAAACTCAGTGGAGCACTGCTTCCGGACATGGACCGACCTCCACCACTTCATTCTGAAAAGAAGACACAGGGTGAAGAGAAGTCAGTAATTTTTAAAATCATGATTATTGTAAACATTTATGTTTTTATTGGGTTTCGTTTGAGTAAGTCTTGGATAAAATTAGAATGTTCGTGAATTCCTAACAGAGGACGTTTACTCTTCAGTACACACACACACACCACCCTCTCGGAATACTTTTCAAAGTGCAAAATAACATTCATTATTTGTTGCTTATGGCAAATGAGCAACATGATAAATATTCATGATAAGCATTTTGATGTGGCTTTTGGATACTAAGAACATTTTAACATTCAGTCCTTTTTCATAATCTAACCATAAAAATACCTCTGAAGCTTTAGTCTTTTAAAACATTTATGACACAGCATGAAACTTCTGATGCAGGAAATGGTGCAGAGCGGGCCCTGGTGGAGGTGCACGTGCAAGACCAGCAGTCTCTGACACTGTGCAGGGACCGCCCACGTCTCCCCAGCAGGGTTCTCAGCCTCGGCACGACAGGCATCTGGGGCTGGAGAACCCTTCGCTGTCGAGAACTGTGCTGTGCGCATTGTAGGGTGTTTAAACTAGATCTAACTCCTCTGTTTCGAGGAGTTCCTGGCTCATGCCCACTAGATGCTAGCATCTCACATATACTTTCAGTTGGGACAACTAAAAATGTCTCCAGACATCACCAATACCCGTGGCGGGGCAAATCACTACCAGGTTGAGAACTAGTGCTCCACGATTAAACTCTTCACTTTCCTGGAAAATCCATAAACAATGCAAACGGCGCTCCTTACACAGCGAGAAGCCTCTCCAAGGACAGAACACATGCACTGCCCTGTGCCAGCAACACCCATCAGCCTACCCCAAAATGTGCCAGCGAGATTCACTGTTCTCACTGCCTGGAGCTATTTCCTCTTCTCTCTCACAAAAACCCTGCTTTGGTCTTTTTTTCCGCTGTCTACTAGGACTGACTCCTTCCCATGTGAGGAAACAGTACCAAGTAACCAATTTGTGTCCAAAATAACTCATGCTTCTGACTTATCCTTTGGCATTAGTAAAACAGACTTCCCCATCTTACCTGGCCCCACCATCCATAAGGTGAAGGTGATCAAAAACAGGGAAGGGTGAGGAGTGAAGAGTTTTAAAAATTCCTTTATAAATACATATTAAGGAAAGTTTTTATTTTTACAGTGAATTAAAATATGCCTGCAGCCAGGTCACAACAATTACTGTATTTCCAAATTACAGAATGAGAAGCGTACACACACAAAACCGCTCAGAAATCCAAATTACAGACTAAATTAAGGTTCCACCTCTAAAGTACACACATATGAAACTCCAATGAACCACAGGATGGTATCAAGGGAATCCTTGGAATCTCTGAAACTGTACAATTTTATGTAGTGAGGAGGGGTATGTGCATTTTATTTTCTGTGAAGAAGGGACACAGCTGTCTTCCAATCTCTGAGGGATATACGAACCAAACACATGTCATCATATTAAGAATCTTTGCTCTTAGAAGACTAAGAACATTATCACTGCAAGCAACTAGCTGCCCAGTAATCATGGGGATGGGAGGTGAAGCCCGCCAAACCCACGCTGATGTGTGGGTGGAAACTGCCCTGAGAGCCCACTGGCTCTCACTCGGCCTCTCCTGCCACATGTCTTCCCCTTTTTGAGAGCTGGCTCTGGGCTCATCCCTTCCTCTGCTTGCCTGCTACTCGTCTCTCTTCCGTCCTCGCCTCACCACTGGTCACTGTCCACCCTTCCATTTGAGAGGGGGCTGAAACTCACATTCCTGAAAATGTCAAATGGCTCAATACTGCACATTCGTGCTCTGGAAAGTGGGACATGGGTCACAGAAAGTCCCCGCAGAAGAAATGTCTGAGGGAAAGAGGACAGAAGAGCAGGGGCTGTGCAACTCACGGCTGTATCCCCAGCGGCCAACGCAGTGCCTGGCCCTGGGGAAGCAGCTCTGAGGCCACTTGGCCGAGCTCGGGGGTCTTCTCAGAGCTCCTGAGGCCTCACAAGCGATGCCTCTATCCTGCTCTGTATGGACTTCTCAGCCTCTTACCCTCTCAAACCTTTCCTCTCCCTCCTCCCACCCCCCTCACCTGCATTTGGAAGGAGCCAGCACCGCAGTTCATAGAGGGGCCTCAGACATTCAGGACCAGTCACACCCCAGCAGTGGCCTCAACCGGCATCACACGTTTGGTTACACAGGTGGCGGCTGCAGGCTTGGGGGTTTTTCCCTTTCTTTTTAAAATTCCTGTAACGGGCATAATCTCCTCACCCCACACACATATGCTGTCTGCCTGACCCACAGACACACTTTATTTATTCAGGATGCTCTGTGAGAAAACTATTCATTTATGAGAATTTTCCAGTGAACTAAAATGTGTCCTTCTGAAGGTCGTTCCTTTTATTCGTTTGGGAAAAGAAAGCTTTAAGAACTGCTGCACATAGCCCTGTATCTTCTCAGGCTGAGATTACTCTACTTTCCCTCCCATCAAGAAATGTCATAATAAACACCTCTTCTCAAACCATGTAGTGACGCACCTGCTTTGCAATCCTCCGTTCCACTCTTCTGATTCTAGGTGCTGCCACTGCACCTGCTGCTAACCACATCTTCTAATTTCCCTTCTTCATTCACTTAAGTAGTATTTACTGGGTACCTACTAATGCGTGGAAATTGTTTTTCATGGACCGTGGATGAGATAATAAAACACCCAAGATTGTTGGCATCCTAGGCTAAACAAGAGCCAACATGCCGCCAAGTCACGTATCAGAAGTGAGAAAGGATATGGGGTCATAAGCAGAGGCAAATGCTCTGATCCAGAAGCAACGGAAGGACATTTCCCAAGTGGGGAGCCATTTCGCCTTCCAATCTTCCTTTTTGTCAGGTTTTATGCAAAGCATTAAAAATTCTCAGAGTCTAAGGCTGGCATAGTGGCTCATGCCTGTCATCCTAGAACTTTGGGAGGGTGAGGTGGGAGGATTACATGAGGCCAGGAGTTCAAGACCCTGTCTCTACAAAAAATAGAAAAATTAGCCAGGCATGTTGGCGCACATCTGTAGTCCCAGCTGCTCAGGAGGCTGAGGCAGGAGGATCACTTAAGCCCAGGAGTTTGAAGTTGCAGTGAGCTACAATGACACAACTGCATTCCAGCCTGGGCAACAGAGTGAGACCCTATCTCAAAAAAAAGAGTTCTCAGAATCTGACAAGTAGGGTGTTGGCCATGTTCATTAAATAACATACCAATTTCCTTGTTCTGTTTTCAGTTTTAAAAGTAAATGAGTAAATTTGTAGAGAAAGAAATTAATTTGCTTTTTAATGCCCCTCCGTTAACTTCTTAATGAATTTAGTGGCTTTCAACAGAAAAACAAAAAGATTATCTCCAAAAGGAGATAATCTTTCAACAATTTAGCTATCCCCGTTATTTCAAATTCCTCAATACTTAGTTCTCTTGTGAAACGACATAAAGGTTGCTAATGATGTTGTAAAAGAGAACATGGGATTAGAAGGTGGATGAACTACAACAAGGAAAAATTTACCAACCTTCATCTTCACAGTTCAATTATCCTTTCCATGATTGTTTTTTATAACTACAATGTCTGCTTACAGAGTGCAGGGACTAGGTAACCTCCATAGAGCCTGGAACAGAAGCACCATGGGCTGAGTACACAAGTTATTGGATGAATGATTTGACATCATACCAGGTCACCAAGGTTGTCAAACCAAACCAGACCATCTGTCCCCAGTCTGGTTCACTCATGTATCAGTACAACTCTGACTTCTTTACTTGCTCTACTTACCGTACAGCAAAAGGGATTCTGGATCGAGCCCCAGACTCTCACAACCAGGTATGCTCTGATCATGGAAATCCTGTAGCAAAATGCCCAGCACCAACTCTTCACTCATCATATACTTCATAAAACTGTCATTATCTGATGGAACCCTGAACTGCAGGTGGTAGGTCACTGTGCTGTTTTCACCACTAAAAGGCAAATCAAACAAGAAACAGAATCACACTGCAACTCAGGAAACCAAATTTAGCAATAACATTTTTTCAGTGCTGCATGTTCTTCCAGTACAAAGTAGCAAAGGGTGTCCTGTCCTAGAAGAATGTACTGTCCTAGGAGAATCCTATTCCACAGGTCCATCACAAAGAGTTGAGGTGATCCTGACCTCCTCCTTCCCTCTAGTGCCCATCCCCTCAGAGTCCACTTGGAGAGGACATCAAAGGGAGAGGCACATCCCAGCTATGGTCAAGGAAAATGCCAGGGTTGACAGGTTGTCTGTCCCATATTGGGAAAATATGATTTGAGGAATTAATGAGGTGTGGCCCATAAGACCATTATTTTTTTTGTATAACCCAATATTACTATATTAAAGACAGAAACAGGAGTTTGCAGAGTTTTGCCCTAAAGGAATGTGTGGACTCAATGGTCCACTTATTAGAGGCTGCTATCATGGGAGAGCTCTCAAATCTCCGGTGGGGATGTTTTCCAGGAAGGTTTCCCAGTATCTCAAAATCTGTGAGCTTCCCTGTGTCTTAAAAGACAAGACAAGGCAAACATGGCCCACAGGATGGGAGCCGGAGACAATGAGTGCACTTTGCCCAGAGATGCACCCCAGTGGTTATAAACAACCTGTTTTATTAGAGATGGGCTTCCTACTCTCTCCTGTCTGTCTACCTTTAAGTCCACCATAACTAATCAAAGATATATAGAGTCACTATACTTCTTTTGTTTTACCTTTGTTAACTGACAACTACCTCTTTAGAAGCTAGCCTCTGAAAAACTTTGTACCTGCTTGTTCACCTAGATAGATTAGAAGTCCCTTGAGAGGACTTTTGACTCTAACCCACTACCTGTATCCCCTAGCAACTGCATTCCCTGATATGCAAGTATGTTACCCTGACAACTGGGAATTGATGTATGTGATTTAAAAAGCCTGTATGAATCTAACCATATTGCTTGCGTTTATGGAGATGCGCCAGTCTCCTAGGTGCCCCCCGCTGTGTTATATATATGATCTTTATATATATATATAACTATAAACTATACCTTAGTCTCTCTGTATTCCTTTATTTCTCTCTGTTGCCTATCCATTTCTTTATCCTCTGTGGCAACGCCCATCTTAGGGACTTGGCTCCGTGGGAAGAAGCAGCTGATCTCCTCACGGGCCTGCCTCAACTACTCTCACCCTGCAGTTTGGCGTAGTTGGCAGGATACTCGCAGTCTCAACCTCAGTCTTTTCTGCTTAAGGCAAACCCAGGAAGCCTGCCCTTTTCTCTTCATACATTCTCTCCTCCACGTTCTTTTTTTTTTTTTTTTTTTGAGACAGTCTCGCTTTGTTTCCCAGGCTAGAGTGAGTGCCATGGCGTCAGCCTAGCTCACAGCAACCTCAAACTCCTGGGCTCAAGCAATCCTGCTGCCTCAGCCTCCCGAGTAGCCGGGACTACAGGCATGCGCCACCATGCCCGGCTAATTTTTTCTATATATATATTAGTTGGCCAATCAATTTCTTTCTATTTATGGTAGAGACGGGGTCTCGCTCTTGCTCAGGCTGGCTTTGAACTCCTGACCTCGAGCAATCCGCCCGCCTCGGCCTCCCAGAGTGCTAGGATTACAGGCGTGAGCCACCACGCCCGGCCTCTTCCACGTTCTTAACGCTGCCCCCCTGAACGCATTCCAGAGCTATTCAGTTTAACCAGCACTTTATTCAACCTATAAAAATGTTTTAGTCTCCCTGCCATTGCCTGGGTCCAGAACTTCTGAACTCTCACAGAGACTGCACTATGTCCTGCAAGGAATCATAATTCCCTGGTTTGCCCCCCAAGTGAGAAACTTTTCTGTCTCAATTTCAGTTCCAGAGGCCCCAAAGGCAGGAGGACCAAGCTTTAAACTCTCACTAATAGGATCTAAGGAAAATCTTCCTAGGACATATTTTTCCCATTTCTAAAATAAAAATAACCATAGGGCTATCCTCAGTTAATTAGTAGCTTATGCTGCTCTTTAAACGTTATTTCAACACTTAGATTTTTCACAGTTATTCTATTACTTTGGTTCAAGATGACCCAGATTAAGAACCAGCGATAAAATAATTAATAGGAGATGGTATCCGAGACTATCACCCTAGTGAAGTTTTACAGAGGCATGACTTAGGCCACTGCCCTGCTAAGGGGAGGCAGAGCTCCCTCTTGTGGCCAGAGGTCACATAGGCCAATATTTTTGCATTTTACGAAGTGGCTGAGGATTCAGTTAAAAAACTCTACCACAGCCAAGAAATGTGACAAACTCTGTGGATCACATGAATAATATAGTCAGGACTCTCGAGAAATTCACAGTCTCAGGGCTACCACTATAGGCAGGCTGGAAATGCACTTTCAAATTCCAATGGAGCGACCCTAGTTTGCAAGTGTCTTGTTCTCTAAGCTCTGCCCTCTAATTACGGCTAATGAGGGTCAACACCTAGACAGGCAGCCACCCTGCATCCCATGAGCAAGGACTGGGGCTGGCTAATGAAAAGGGCAGAGACTGCTTTCAGAAGACAGGATCAGAAGCTGAATGAGAAGATCTAGTCCACTGTGGAACATTTCAGGGAAGCAGTGAATCCTGTGGCCTTTGCTACAGCTGCCCACTACCAGAGTGGGTCTGCCAGCCGATAACCCAAAGGACGTTGCTCCAGGCTCCTGTTCCAAGACTGAGGTCGGGATCCTCCTGCAGATACAAACACACACGCCAGGGGTTTGGCTGTCTCCTGCCCGTGTGCAGCATCCTTTTGGAAGCAATGGCTTTTGTTTCTCTATTCAGCGTTTTAGAAACTCGGCCTGGACTTATTCAAACAAAACAAAAATATTTTCCAGAGAGAATTTCTTTATACAAAATACTAAAGTTCCTGGCTTTTCTTTCAAATAACTTCTAAGAACAGATTCTCTAACATTAAGTGTTAGCCAGATTTCTGGCCATGTTTTACTCAGTTTTCTGATGGGTTTTCCCCAATATCTACCGCCACCCCTGTTATATAATCCCAGCTACTCTGGACCCATAAGATAGGCATGGAGGAAAGTGCGTTAGGTCTGATCATGCATACCTCCCTTTTCTATGGGCATTTTAGCACCCACTGTTTATGATTAAAATAAGCAATGTTGAAGATGTTACGTAGACACAGGGGATCTATAAAGAAGGAAGATGGAGGTGGCTGGACACTTAAATATCTGCAGACCTCGGATCAGTTTGGTCCTGCCCTGTGGTACTACCACCTGCTTTACACACTTCCCCTCCCAGGTCTGTTATGGTTTGAGATATGATATTGCTTTTGATGGTCACATTCCTCAGACATCTTAGGAAAAGTAGATAATAAAGCTTTGGTGTAAATCTTGCTTAAATCATCCCCAATAGTCCTAATGATATAAAAAGGATAATAAACTGACTCCTTTACAAACACCCTGATGCCTACAGCCCGAAAATATTAAAGATCAGGGGGAAATTTAAAAAAGAAAAAAAAAGTACATATGTGTGTGTGTATACTACACAGGTACACAGAAGAAATCACACCAAACTACTGATAGCTGTTAGTTTTGTGGCAGGGCACGGAATTAGTTATGGAGAAGAGTTATAAGAGAAAAGGCTGTTATATTAGTTATAAGAGAAAAGGCTGCAGGCAGACTTTTCCTGTTGTATACATGTTTTAATGTTAAGCAAGGAGAATGTAATCCTGGATTATTTGTGCTCCTGAAAAGCAAAAGCCAGGACGTAGGTTATACCATTTCTATCATAGCATTATCTGAGATTTGTTTCCATTTCTACCCTTAGCTTATCTGAGCATCCATGGTTAAACATGGTTCACCAGGGACTGGCTTTTCCTCTCTACCGTGTGACCTTGGTTGAACCGTTGATTCATTAACCATTAATGAGCAATGGATCTAGGCTTCCTTTTTCTCATTTGTAAAATAAGGGAGTTGAGCCAGTTGGTCTCCAAAGACCCTCTCTCCCAGCGCCAACACTCCCTAACTCTATGATCACTGTCCTTCATGCTCTGAGGCTCAGGGAAACCCTCCCAGGTAAATGGTGATCAGGTGGGGGTGGGGAGAGTCTCTTTCCAGAGAAAGAGACCAAAATGTAATGCTCCACACTCTTACCTGAAGTCCGCTATTTCAACAGAAGTAAAATAACGACTCAGAGCCGGCGATGTACTGTACACATCTGTGAGCTGAAACAAAAAAACAACCACACACATTACTGACAGATCCTAGTGCACATCACCTGGCAAAGCAAAGCTTCTAGACAAAGGAAATTCCACTCTAGCTAGAAATTAACTTATCTAGAGGCTCTGGACCAAGATATAGGAAGGCTGGAGCCTACTATAAGCCAAAACTCAAGTTAACACTAACTCAACAGACCCACATTTATGAGGACCAAGTGAGTTGGCTGGGAATTTTCAACCTCTCGTTTAAGTCACACTGACACCTTGTGGCCTTAGTGGTGCGAGTGGTCAACAGCTGGAGCTCACAGGAAAAGACCATGAAGTGGCGGTGGGGGGACAGCACCACAGACCACCCAGCACCTGGACCACCACAGGCCAAAAGCTCCTTTCTTCCTTCTCCAGAGCCTCCTTGTAAGGACACACAGCCATGCTGAGCCACAGGTCTAGCACTTGCCCTGCACAAAGGAACAACGTGGGAATTGCAAAGATATGGAGGTTTTATTTTATGCATAAACCACTGCAACCATCACAAAAAATGACACCTGTGTTCCCACTGCCTATGTTTCATGCCTTCACATTTTGTTATATTGATTGAGCTCAGCCCTTTTTAAGAAACAAAATAAAACTAAAGTGACTCCTACAGACACCGTTCTGTTTTTCTTTCCTTGTTCCCTCATACTAGCTGTCACCCTGAAGCTGGCATGCATCCTTTCCTTGCATAATTTTATAAATTACTACTTCCTTATGTAGTCATAATATATAATTTAATTTGCATTTTGTTCAAATAAAAGTTACAATATTACACATAATCTTCTAGGCCTTGCTTTTTTTTCCACTCAAAATCACACTTGAGATTTACTCCTAAGGTACATCTGGATAAAGGGCATCCATCTATCTCCTGCATAGACTTCATTAAATGATTGTACAGACTTACCCATTGCCTACCGATGAGAATGTGCGCTCTTTCCAATTGTCCCCTATTACCTATGCCTAAATGGTCTTCTTTGAATGTCTCTGTGCATCTCTTCTTGTACACGTAAGAGTTTCCCTTGGATGTATACAAGAAATGGAAGTGCTGGGCCCAAGAGAAGGTGCATTTCCAACTTAACAAAGTTGTTCTCCCTTTTCCTCTCCCAGCAATGGACATGTATTCCATTTCCCACATTCTTGCCAGCATTTCAGGTTATCAGACTTAAATTTTTGCCAATCTGAGGGGCATGAAATAGTGTTTCAGATTGTTTTAATTTGTACTGCCTTGCCTGCAAAGGAAAGCAACTGTTGGTTTATTAACTGTTTGGGACTTCTCAACTCTGAACTGCCCATTAGTTTCCCTTCTTTCTCTTGGGTTATCTTTTTCTTATCTATCTGCCCTGGTTGGTTTTATACTCTGAATGCTGACTTGTTGGTATTGTATTACACCTATCTTTTCCCAGGCTTTGATTAGTCATGTTTCGGAGATAGGAATCCTAACCTACTATGAGTACTCGAGTACATGTGGTTGAATGTATTTACATTGCATTTCTTTTAAATTTACATTGGAAGGTTAAATGCCTTCTTCTTTAGCAGATTGGTTCTAGCATAAAAGAAGAGGACCGCCCTGGGATCTGGTTATACTCCCCAGCATGGACCCAGCTGTGGGGCTGGTGTGAGCCATGGCAAGAGCACTGCCAGACCCGCCCTCAGCCCCGACACTGTTCTGGAAATCCCACCAGCACCCAATGCCCCCCTTGTGCTGAGCCAGGCATGCCCAGCTTCAGCCGTTATGGCTTCATTAGTGCCCCATTACTTTACCCAATAACAAACAGAGGGACATACAAAAAACAGCAGTGCCCTATGAGGAGTTCACCTCGTCTCCCACCCAATTCCAAACCGAATCTCAAGAAGGCTGCCATTCCATAACATGCTCCCACTTAATGCAACAGGTGCAATGCAACCTCTCGAAGGCAGAGTGGAAACGATCAGAGCACCTGTGCTCCTCTAATCTTGTCATAATGGTTGTAATCCTTGTAAGAACCCAACAAAACAGGCATTAATATATCTCCCCTTTCACTAATAACAAAAACAGTACTCCATTCCAAGAGGTTAAGAAACCTGCCCCAGGTCACTCTGCTAGTAAATGGTGAAAATTCAATCTTAGGTATTGCAGACACTAAAACTCAGCTTATTCCCATTTTACCACACTACCCACTAGATCCCCAAGTGCAGCCCTCGACTGAATCCAAACTTTACAGAACCAATCCCTTTATTAAAAAGGTCTCATTCAGATCTTCTTATCAAAAACCTGCCAGGTCTGGCTGTGAACCACCCTGCCTTTGAGAGGACGACCAGGACTGCTCCACAAGCCTCACGGCCTGGCTGCAGAGCTCCATTACTGCACGGGGTTTCATTCTCCTACATTTCCCACTCCACAAATGATGCCACCTTCCATCTGCCCAGTCGCTCGACCAGAAGCCTGGACACGGGCTCGCCCTCCCCACCATCCAACCAGTCAGAGTCCTGCTGAGCAAGAAAACTTCCTAAATCTCACTTGAGCCCTTCATCTGAGCCCTGACCCTGTTCTGGCTCAAGCCTCCGTCATTTCTCACCTGGCCTTCTAACTCATCTCTTCCTCTTTTTCCACCATCACCCAGAAAGGCTAATATGAAAATCTCTGACCATGGCAATCTGCTGATTAAAATCTTTTGCTCCTAACCGAAGAGTGGAAAAACCACACAGCACGCGAAGGCCACTGCACACTACTGTGCAGATCCCCTGATGTCACATGTTCTTTTTTTTTTTTTTTTTTTGAGACAGAGTCTCACTGTGCTGCCCTGGGTAGAGTGCTGTGGCATCAGCCTAGCTCACAGCAACCTCAAACTCCTGGGCTCAGGCGATCCTACTGCCTCGGCCTCCTGAGTAGCAGGGACTACAGGCATGCGCCACCACATTTGGCTAAATTTTTCTATTTTTGGTAGAGACAGTCTCACTCTTGCTCAGGCTGGTCTCGAACTCCTGAGCTCAAATGATCCGCCAGCCTTGGCCTCCCAGAGTGCTAGGATTACAGGTGTGAGTCACCGCGCCCAGCCTATCACATGCTTTTATCCAGAAAACTCTTTTCAAAATTTGAAAATTTGGCCATCCTTTGCAGTTGTGAAACACGCTGTACATATCTCAGTAACAGGACATATCATGTTGTTTTAGAACTATCTCTGTAATTACCGCCTCTACTTGGACCATGAGGGCACTGAGGGAACAGAATATACAGCCCTGACACTTGGCCTGCTGTCTGCCATACCGTACAGACCCTCAGTGAATACTATAAGTTCAATCAACTGCAAGGCCAGAGTGAGAAAGCAGAACACTGTCCTCTAGGATACACATGGCAAGAACCCAGGGCTCTTTTCTGTGGCTTTGGACTACAGAAAATACATTTATGTGCACTATTTTCTGGCAAAATCCAGATAAAGAATCCGAGACCGAAGCCACTTACTCCACTGCTCTGTGCCAATTATTCTAGCAAAACTCACATTCTAATGTTAAGAACTCAGTAAACAATGCATTAGACATAATTACCCTTTTGGTGAGCAGATGAGGCAATTCCTCTTCAGTAACACACTCCTCTGGAATCTTTAGCATGACCAAGAATGTTTTATTTGATGATAATTCAAGTATTTCATTTTCATCTTCATCAACATAAGTTACTGAAGAGAGTAGGAGGCAAAAATAAAAAACAAAAGTAAACACCTGCATAAAATCACACATTTATTTATTTCACTGACGGCTATATTTAAACATAACAATGAGCACTCATCAAGGGTAAAGGCTGGGCACATCAAGCAAGGATAAGCAGAAATGCTTTCTCTGCTCAGTAAAAGCAAATAAAAGACAGAGCCTTGCCTCCATCATGGTAAAAGTTTTGTTGGTTTTATGCCAAATAGGTCTCAGATCCCACTGAATACAAACTAGAGGAAGGCTGGAGGGAGGGAGTGTGAAGAACATGAACTTCATTGTTGAACTGAACCTTCTTAGCTAGGTGCACGGGTGACAAGGCAGGAGCTGGGAGACGGTGAGGCGGATGAACAGTGGGTGACAGGGGACGGGGGCGAGCAAGCAACTTTTTGCATCCCCATCCAGTTCTGTGCTATCAAAGACCACAGTGAGGAAGTGATGTCATCAAGCAGAACAGAGGTGGGACTAGAACATGAGCGTGTGAGCCCACATCTTGACGTCTCCCAGGAAGGCAGGGGACAGGCATGAAGTCATCACCTCTAGACTGTGTCCCACGGGAGAGGGATGTTGACACACAGTTTACAGAAGGGAAGTCAAACTGCACTCAGAGCCCTGGGGCACGCAGGAATTATGTCCCTGGGACAATGAGTTCAGTGTTGCTGCTTGTGTTCTAATGACTGCTAGCTAATTGATTTCTAAGCAGTTAGAGCTAAAGGAAAACCACACAAAGCCAGGAGCCAGAAGCTGGCACTAGAGCGCTAATTATGCTCCATGGCTCCACTCCAGCCTCACACGGGCCCCACACAGGGGACTACCTCTCTGGCCCTGAGAAAGGTGTGGGTGGGAAGCACCCGGTGCGTGTGTTGCCATAGACATTTCCCTCAAATCTCATGCTTCAGATATAACATCATCGCCTCATTTACTGGACTTTGAAAAGGCCTAGTGGAATAAATTCAGTGTTTGTGATGAAAGGTCAGGTAAGAAGTAATAAGAATCCCAGTGCTTATTCCCAGAGGAAATCTGGACACGTGAAGTGTTTGGGGCAAGGAATGTGCAGAAAAGAGTCAAAACAGTAGGCCTGAGACTGCTAGCATTGGAAGGGCCTGCTCAAAGTGGGCCCCTGGTTGGCATCTGGGAACTTGGATTCTGGGAGGGTTTCCATCATTCCCTGATAAGAGTGATTCATGTACCTCAACTGTTTGTACAAACAATGTGACTAACATCTACTTTCCTGGATTTTTGGTACACGCTAGGCAAAGGCTATGTTCATGACCAACCCCCAGTAAAAACCTTGGGTACTGAATCTCTAATGAGCTTCCCTGGTAAATGACATTTCACATGTGTTGTCACAGCTAATTGCTTGAGGAATTAAGTGAAGCTTGTGCAATTCCACTGGGGGAGGACTCTTGAAAGCTTGCTCCTAGTTTCTGGATTTTGCTCTAATCAATCTTTTTGTGTAATGTATCTCTTTGCTGTAATCAATCATAATCACCAGTACAACCGTATGCGAGTTTTATAAGTCTTTCTCGAAAATCATTCAATCTAGGAGTGATCTGGGGACCCTCAAAGACAAGGAATTATCTCTGCATTCTTATATGCTGTTAGTCATTACATTATTTTTCCTGATGATAAAAGTTATGCCTTTATAGCAGAAAACTTGCAAAGTATAGAAAATTAGAACAAAGCAAAAAAAAAATTACTCATAAGCCTTTAATCAAGAGGCTATCCTCATATTTTATATTATATATTTGAGGTGTTAATGAGCAGGTAATTAATATCCTGCTTTTTGCTGATTGTTGCTATTGTTACTTACTTATTTTGATTCCTTTGTTGTTAACATATCAAAAGCTATTCCCCATGTGCTTGAAATTCCTTTCAAAGATTATTTTAATGGCTCCATAATGTTCATGATAGGCTCACCTATTTTCTTAAATATAATATATTTATTATTTTCAGCTTTTCGCTGCTATCAATAATGTTGCAATAGATCTCACTGAGCTCTGCACCACCATGTAGATTTCCACCATAGATATCAATGCCTCAGAAAGGAACAGGAGATGCCAAAGGATAACCCTGCATTCAAATAATTGCTGAACTCAAGAGCACTGAGAAGAGATGCCAAGTTCGAAAAGAAGTCTCCAATAACAGCTCTATGACATATACTTAACTTGTATCACCCAAATAAAGAATCTGCACAAAGACCTTGATAAATAGTTGTGTTTGTCAAAATAATAACCACAGCAGCAGGCTTACCCAGCCAGGAGAGTTTTTATGTCACTAATGAGACAATCTGAGCAGCAGCAGAAAATGTGTTTTTTTATAAAAAATCACAAAAATATATACAGTATGTTGAAGAAAAATGAAAACAGCTCTTTGGCTGGAATATAAGAAACAAAGCTGGAGAAGGAGACCTTAAATGTCACATGCCTTCAGAAGGTAACAGAGGGTTGATAAATGTGTCCCACGAAGACAGTAGAGGCAGCATTTATGGGAGGTTAATCTGGTGGTCATGGATGGGATAAAATGGAACCCAGAGAGAATGAAAGCAGAGAGGCCCCGGGCACAAGATTGGGAGAGACCAATTTCACTGACAGCAGTGGGAACAGGAAGGAAAAAAATGAATGGGCAAGTTCAAGACAGTGGCAACAGAGTTGGATTTAAAGCTAGCCAGACTCAGTTTGAACCTTTTATTAGCCATGTGACTTTGAGCAAGTCATTTAAATCTCTGAAGTTGTTTCTTCAACAGAAATATCAACACCTGCATTGCAGCTAATGGTAAAGATGAGAACCAACATTCATAAAGTACCCAGCATGGTATCTTGTAGTAAGTGGGAAAGTTGCTATCAAAACTCTACCAAGGAATGGTAGAAGTTAGTCTTATCTGGTGAGAGTTAGTCTTATCTAGACATAGGAGAGAAGAAAAAAATCAAAAATGCTTCCAAGATATCAAACCTCGGTAACAAGAAGAATAATAGCTACTGTATTAAGCATTAGGTACAAACACTCTGCTATGCAGTTACCTTGTGCAATCCTGCAATCAACACAATGAGTTAAATATTATTGTTTTCATTTTAAAATAAAGGCATTGAGGCTTAGAGAAAATTCTTAATCTGTTTAGGTCAATGAGCTACTGTGTATCAGGGTCAAGGTTCATTTATATACTCAGATTCAGAAATCATTTATATTTTACAAATGTGAAAACAGGCCCAGAGGGTCAAAAAGTTCGCCTAAAGTTACACAGCTGGATACTAGCAGAACTGAAATAATCCTGGTATCATATAAAGGCTGAGTGAATTTGGGAAAAGGGTGTGCAAATTGGGAAAGGGATATGCTATGTTCTGAATATTTATGTCCCCATCCCCCAAAAATTTGTATGTTGAAACTTAATCACTAATGTGATGGTAATAGGAGGTGGGGGCTTCTGGGAGGTGATTAGGTCATGAGGACAGAGCCCTTATGAATGGGATTCATGTCCTTATGAAAGAGATACCAGAGAGCTACCTTGCCCCTTCCACCATGTAAGGACACAGTTGGAACATGCTGTCTATGATCAAGAAAAGGGGCCCCACCAGACACAAATGTGCTGATGCCTTGATCTTGGACTTCCCAGCCTCCAGACAGTGAGCAAGAATTTCTATTGTTTATAAGCTGCCCAGATTATGGCATTTTGTTACAGCAGCCTGAGTAGACTAAGACAGGATGCAGATGAATAGCAGTTTCACGTGAATAATGATCGAAATGATGAGTTATTTCAAGGTAGAGATTAAAACTCAGGAAAATGATGCAAATCCAGGAATCACCTTCCAGAGGGTGTGGCTGCTACCCTGGGAGTGAATGAGTTCTCTTGCAGAAAAAATAAAAAATGTGAAAAATAAGAAAGTTCATGGACACAAGAGGCCACAATGCAGAGGCCGAAAGCAAAAAAGGCAAAAAAGACCTAAAGTCCATGAGTTCTGCAAACTCAGAAGAATGCAGTGCAGTTGAGAGAACTGAAGGCTGCAAACAGGGCAGGAGATGGAAGAAAGGCTGGATTTTGTGAACAGACAATTGCTAGTAACCTTAGGAAGAACAATTTGGGACAAGTGGATACACGGGGTTTAATAGCAGTCTGGAGGCCAGACCCAAATATAGCCCTTTCTTTCTGGAAGTTTGCCAGCGGAAGAAGAGAAAAACTATCTAAAGGAAGTAGCAAGAATCCTGGTGGAAGATTGTTTTGAAGGAGAGATGATGCTAGCACATTTAAAGAATTGAGAAGAAACCTAAGGTGCTTAGAGAGAGGAGAAGATATCTGAAGATCCCTGGATCCGAAGCTGAAGGGTCTTCTACGGAGAGCACAGTTAAGGAGTCAGTCTTGGTAGGTGGAAAACATCTGCGATTTGAAGGAAAGATGAACAGGTGAAAACGTAAAGAAATTTCAAGGTACTGGGTCAGAGTTGCTAGTCTGTTGCTGCCCCAAGCACCTTGGTAGCTTACAGCTTGTTGATGCCGTCTGTCCGGGACTTTCCCACGAGTCACCCTACACCAGGGAGCATACCCCGTCAACTGTCAGTCTGCCAGGACCCTGTGGCATCACAAGAAGTAGCTCTGATTCACAACTCAAAGACAAAACAAATCCATTCAACACAGCGTCACTCAGGAAGTCCCCGCTTACATCTCGGTACCACAGCGTTCCTACTTGTGGGAGGGCCTGTAAATGAAGAGATTAGAAGGATCTGGCAGGAATCTGGGTGAAGTACTGCTGGGGATATCATATAAGGGTCCCCAGAGTGTTGTAACTTTAAATCCTATTTCAAAGCATTCACCTCCCTCTTTGTCACACTTTGGTTTCTGCAACATTCAGAATATTTTGCCCGGACCGAAGAAGAGATTTATCTGTAAGGTGTTACTCAGGTCTCTGCCCTTCCTGACTGGAGTGAATTAGTGAAGAAAAGAGAACACTTGAGGATGCATAACTGGCTCTCCAAATTGACCCATAAAGAAAATGACCTTGAGGAAAGGAAGGCTTTTTTCATTTACCCTTCACGCCAAGGAATTTATGTTCCTTAAGGAGCAGGAGAGAATCCATTAATATCTTTTCCCCAAAGAGGTGGGACAAAACCAGGCCTCTAGACAACAGGATTCCCTGGACTCTGCCCATAAAATTGGACATTTAAAAAACATTTCAATGTTGACTGTGAGTCTGGTGGAGCGCTGGCCTCTTCACATACAAAGCCCCCACTCAATGCCTTGAACTGAACCGTGATCCTGAATTTGTCATCACCTCAACAGCATAACAAGGGCAGGGTAGTGGGAAAGCCCACCCCAGGTTCAGAGAATAAGAAGTGTGCACTCTAGAAAATTAGCAACAATAATAAAACCAACTACAAGTTGGCCTGCTTTTATTATCACTGTATGCTGGCAATTGTTAACCATGTCAGTGATAAAATATACCTCCCCCATGTGCAAGCTGCCCTGGAGATCCTGTTGTCCCCTCCCCAGCTAGTTTCTCTTTCTGTTTTGAGATGCATTTACTGTCCAGTTTTGTGTCCACCCCAGCCGCACAGTTCCTAACGCCTCTTCCTCTAAGAGAGGAAGACTGCAGAGCCTTGAGACAGGACATTGATGGGTTTAGAGGAGGGAAACAGGCAGAAAACGGCAAATCCACAGAGCCACAGGTACAACCCTTGACTCTCTAGACAGGGCCCTTTTCCCAGACAACATTTTCTACATAGTAACTGAAGGTTCTACAAATATTTGATTCATATCAACAGGCTTGGCAATTAGGCAGTGCCTGATTATTTCAGATAGTCCTCCTAGAAGTGCCTACGGAGCTGCTCTGCCCCACCCCTTCTGGCCTAGTTCTCCTACTCCCACGTAGATCCTAAGTAAAATAAAAGTATTTCCTTAATTAAAAAAAAAAAGTTTAAAAAATCTCTCTTACAGCATTAACGTATGTCAAAACACGAATTTACAATCAAACTAAAAATGAACTTTGCACAATAAGTGTTAAAAAATGCTTCCTTGAATATTATCCTATAAGCTGCATGTCTCCAGAAAAACTTAACAGAAATAGAATACCTTCCTTTGCCTGTTGCTCTTTGTGAGTTGAAGAGGTTGGATGACTTTTTGAGAATGAAAGACAGATCCTGAATATTAAACCACGTAGACCTGTGGCATCATCCTTTGTGAGAGGCCCAGATGCCAACAGACAAATCAGTCAACTTTCAGGATAGAACCAACTAGCCGTGATAGGACAAGAGCTGTGGCTCAACTCCAGTTTCAACATCCACATGCTGGAGCTGATGTGAAGAGGAAGTATCAATGCTCACACCAAAATTATGGTCCTCAGCATGATGGAGGAGGTACAGCACGTCTTATTAGCTTCTTCCTACCTTAAAACCAGCTATGGCCTCAAAGACTCACCCAACCCACCTAAACAATGCCCTAACTAACTAAGCAGACATGGTACCTGCCTGAGAAATTTACAGTCTGGAGGTTGGCTGATATTATCAAAGTTTTCCTATGCCTTCAGGTATTACAACAACCTTAAGATAGAAGATTAAGGCATTGGGAGAAGGGGGAACAGGAGGTGAATGGCAAACATACTTCCTGAGGAAAATTCCTAAGAACTCCCTCTGGAGAGACACAGGGAGCCCCAGCCTTGCCCTCATTCTATGACTGGTTTAGTCACTGACAGCCTGACTCCACCCAAATCCTCACGGAGACCTGATCAAGCTCAGGAGTATCCTAGCTCCAGACAAGCCCCTCTCTACTAACACCCCTACTCCACATATGAATACAAACAATTTTTTTCTTTCCTATTTCAATTTTGAAATTGAAATGATTGTCCACTGGAGGATGCTGTATTTATGTATTGCAAAAATGTTAATATTGATAATCATTATAAAATTGGTAACTACCTAAAAAGCTTTAAAATGATACAGAAGACTGCATCATGTAATCATAAAAAAATGATATTCCCAAAGAATTTTTAGTGACTTGGCAAAATGATATTAATATAACATTAAAGCTATTTAGGTAGGTCACAGACTATTTTAAAAAATCTGATATCAAATTATTTTTAAAATATAATTAAGAAAAAGACTAGGAGAAAATATAGTAAGATATCATTATTATAGAAGGTTTTATGGGTAACTGAATCATACTGTTTTTAAATTTAAAATAAATAACAAAATGAGATAATATATATCAAATATATAGTTATATAGTATATACTTAGCAGCATGTAAGCTTTTTATACACCATATGACACAAATATAATAGTTATTTCTAAAATAAATTAAAATAATGACAACTTCTAGATACATGTTCTATAGTTTTTTAAAAACTCTTGCAAATATATTCCTGATTATTTTATTATGATAATAATATAACAGATATACTAGATGAAGTACAATAATTGTTTTTATTAAACAAAGAAGAAGAAAAAGAATTTCAAATAAACAAGTATCAAGATGTAATAAGGTTTAAGTAAGTAATTAAAAATTTAGGAAGACTCTTTAAGATCCAATTAGCAAATTATAAAGTAAAACTTTAGTCTCCATATTTCTTCTGGAGTTTACAAAACAAACAAGCAACAACAACAACAAAAAAAAATACAAAGAACAAAAAGAAATTCATCTCCCCCCATACAACAAATTCCAAGCCAGTTTTAAATTAACGTTCTAAATAATGAAAGAGCAATGAGTGCGTCTTCCATTTTAACGTAAGTCACAGGCTTTAAACAAGTTCTTAGAACATGTCAATTTCGTCCCGTTTAAGTCCTCTTACCTCCATGGAGCGATAAGCCTATGATGATCACTATAGCGAAACCTACAAAAATGGAGACGATGACCTTCCACGGTTTATACTTTCCACACAAATTCTTACTACGGGAGCTCCAGGTGCTTTCCCTGTTAGCCTAGAAGGCAGAGGAAGATCGTGAGGTAGTCATGTGGTTTCAACAGACATTCTGAATATCTACTAGGAGCTAGGAAGGCTGCGGGACCCTGACCTCAGGGGGCTACACTCTACTGCAGGAAGTTTACAAAAAGATACACGAGGGCAGAACGGAACCTCACAAAGAAGGTAGCAAGAAAATGCTCTGGGGGCTCTGAGGTGGAGAGGACAGGTAGAATTGGGAAAGATGGGTTTGGGAAGGCATTCCAAACCCAGGAAAGAGCAGCCAGTGTTGATTCGTAATGGAACTGGCCAACAGACTAGTCTGATGACCCGAATGCGAGTGTCAGAGGCAAGTGAGGAAAGTCAAGATTAGAGAAGGCGAAAGGTTGGAGCATACTCGAGAGGATTCTGACTGCTACCTGAACAGTTTGGACTTAATTTGGTGTGCACTGGTGACCTGTTGAAGGTTTCGGAACATAAGAGCATATTGAAAATTAGGAGAAAAATGATGTGTAGTTTGGATTTGACACACCAAGGAAAAGCTACAAGGCTACTGCTGTGGCCCAGATTCTATGTAAAAAAGGCCTGGGAAGGGAAATGAAGGGACAGATGCAAGAAACAAAAGGAAATATGCTGCAAACGGTGCAGTGAGGCAGAGAGAGGGGCCAAGGAAAACAATTACAACCGCTATGGTTTATCCAGCACCAGCGTCATTGTCATTTCACTTAATCCCAACAGCCCTTCAAGGTGTGCATTCGCCCATTTCAAAGACACAGTTAGGGGGAGGGGATTCACCAGGACGAATCCCTGCTGTGAGTCACTGCAAAACTCTTGAACTCTCCGTTTTGTCCACAGCCTCCTGGCAGCACCATGTGGAGCTCCAGGTTAGGAGTGTTAGGAGGGGCCTGCACCTGGCCCTAATGGTCCCGTCACTCTTCTTCTACTCCCCTCCCCCCCACCCCCCACCCCTCCCCCACCCCCACCCCCCCACCCCTACCCCCCACCCCCACCCCCTACCCCCCCCACCCCCCGCACTAAGAGGTAATTCCTAATGGAGACCATGGGACACAATGGACTATGATGGGCGGGGGGTGGGAGGTGGAGAGGTGTCTCTGCATCTGACATACCTGGATTCCAATCTGAGGTATACCACTTAAAGGCAGGGTGACTTTATATACAAGCTACTGAAACTCACAGCCCCAGTGTTCTCAATTTTAAAATATATAAATCTAGCTCACAGGGCTGTTGCAAAAACTAGAGATAATGGAAACAAAGCATCTGCTAACAGCTAAACAAAGATTAGGAGCTGGACCCAGGGGAGCAAACACTCCTCAGTCATTACTCAGAGTGTCCACCTGTCCCACAGAGCAGCAGCAGACACTAGAGGAGATACTCTCAAACTCTCACTTTCTCTCTTACTTACTCTCACTTACTCTCACTTTCTCTCCCATTCTTATTTTACTGGTGGCCTTCAGAAAAGGAAACTGTTAGTCCACATTCGGGCTACCATGCTTGGATGCACTTCAGAGTCACCTGGGGAGAATTTTAATGACACATACCTTGGCCCCACCGGCACCTAGGGTGTGGACAACCACGTTGTAGGGGAGGTGGGAGCAGGCCCTGGCTTGTAACTTTAAACCTTCCAAAGTGAATCAACTGACCTACCAGGGTTGAGACCCCAGGTCTGAAGCTTCCCACTTTGAGCCAGGTCAAATCCCCCCTTTTGTGGACACTTCCCTTCCCACCAGCCCTCAGTGATATCTCCCAGCTCATGGGCTGTCCACATAGCTCATCTGCTGCTGCCACTGACTGCCCTGTCTCATGCTCAAATACAAATAGATACTGGCCTTATCTTCCTAGGCAAATTGAAACCACATACAGGGAGGGGTGGTTCTTAAACTTCCTTATTCTTAGATTCTACACTTTTGCCCCCTACGGGTAATAGACATTTAATGTATGTTGCTTAGTTGTAGAAGGCTCCACAAATTCTAAGAATGTACTTTGAGAAATCTTGGAGGAAGGGTCAAACGCTAGAGCCCCTAAGTGCACTCTACACTGGCTCTCAGGCCCAGCCTGTCATGGGTGTGAGGGGGGCAATAAAGGCCGTGGGGCTCGGGAGTGCAGGGACAGGGCCACCTCACACCCCTATGGGAAGACTGCAGAACTGCTCCAAAGCCACCAAAGCCAAGGGCTTAATAAGACACATGGGGAAAAAAAGTCCCAGTACAAGGAATCTTTAATTTCTCAGGGAACAGAAACATATACCCCCACTTACAGAGCTCCTGGGAACCAAAAGACCATGCATTGTTTTCAGTCCTTATACAAAAGGCAGCCATGACCATAAAGATCAGCACAAAAGAAAATGACCTGGAGTCTCAAGCCACAGAATAATTGTTAGTGTACCTCCCTGTCCTCTTGTGCCGTCACTTAGGCTGTTCCTTCGAGATCATAAATTAGGGCTCTGGTGGCTTAAAAAAACCACTAATTACTCTGTGACTTCCTAGAGGAACTCAGCTCAAAATGACACAGTCCTCATCTGCAGGGAATGCCTCTCTCTGCTTGTCCAGCCCAAGGCTGCCATCCTACAGACTGGTGCCCTTCACTGACCTGTCGTCGGCCCTAAAACCAAGGCCACTCATCACTGTCCCTTGCATGACTAATCTTCCTAGACTTTGAGTCATTAAAAAACAGTCTGTCAGCTACTCCCAATCTAACAACAGAGTATACAGTGCTTCTCCGCTGTCTGCACATTAGAATCAACTGAGGAATGAGTACTTTTTAGAGGTGACCCCAGAAGATTCCAATGTGACCTGAGAGTGAAGAACCTCTGCTATGGTAGGTGTGTGCTACCTGTGCTGAGCCTTCTCTCAAAACTGGATCACAAAGACACACTGCCTCCTTCCCTGGCTTCTTCATTCTCTCTTGCCCAGGTGCTAGGACGTGAGGACAGGCCTCAGACAGGTTCTTCTGCAAGGCACCAGAGATCTTTGCAAACTGCACCTTACATTCTATGATTGCACTACACAGCTCAAGAATTTTCATGGCTTTCTTCTGCGCATTCCCCCAATACTCACATCTCTCTTCAGGTAAAAGTCTAAATACAGGACATGGGATCCCATAACAACTGCAGGACTGTCTATCTCTTCTATCCAAAAAGCTTTTCTTCTCTTCTCTGGCTCAATCAGGAGCAGATATGATATAGATTAGGGAAAATTTTCTTAGCACATAGAAAAATATATTCCTTATAATCTTCGTTGTAGGATTTAATCCACCTGTTGTTTGATCCAAGCACAAAAGAGCCAGTTGAGTCTTGTCCTGGACTGAACAACATATAGCAATGGGCTAAATTTTAGCTAGGCCATTCAAATAAGTCTTGCCTGCCTCAAAACTAGCAATTACCGGTTTATTATTATTTTAATGATGCTGCCATCACTTAAAATGTCTCTAGGACTTCTATGTGAAACTGGGTCAGAGCCCATGTAATGAGCCATAAAAGAAAACCGGTCTCACCTTATTATCCATAATTTCTTTTTCACTTCTGACCCAATGATATTGCCAGGTTTACAGCGATGGCAGGCAAAGTGGCTTACATTCCTTTATCCGAATCCCCTCACCCAGATCAAGAAAGGGAAAGCAGTTCTTTCTACTGCATTTGTACACTCTCTCAGCCCAGCTCTTCCAAATAGGAAGATACCCACAATATGAGATGTCTTCTTCCCAATGATCCCACACCTGTTCCCTACTCCTCACCCATCTACCCATCCACCCATCCACCTGCAACTCGCTCATCACTCCAGATGTGACACTCAACTGCTATTTCACTTAAATTACCTAATTACAAATTACCTAACTTACAAAAATTAGTAATAGATAATTTATAATTTAGGCAACCATAAATAAGTTATATAAGATATATATTTCAATTATCTGTTGATAGATTAAATAGATCGACAGAAACAGCATAGGTTTGAGACCTTAAAAACCTGAGTTTAAGCTTCAGAGGCACCACTGAGTGAACTTGAGCATTTTAGTCACTCCTCAGAGCCTCAGTTTCTGACAGAATACTGACACCTTCCTCTTAAGTTTTTGTGATACTCAAATGCATTTATGTATCACAAGTGTTGTCACACGACAGGTATAAAATATATGGTTAATGAAAATGCATGCACTTACACTACATTTCAAAATTGGAACTCTTGACACACAGTTTGAGACCTACACACAAAATTCTTGTTTGAATCTTGCATTTGTGCTAGTCAATATTTTTATTGACCCTACTGAGGATTGCATTCTGACCTTTTATCTCTTGCCCAGATTTCTTTCTACAATGCCTATAAACAATAAAATGTCCTTAAATGAGTCTTTATTAACCTAGTATAATGTAGCTTACATTCCAACCTGATTCCAGTATAGCAGCACAGAACAGATAGAAAACCCCCTTATCTTAATTCCACTCTCACAGACTCCCATCTTAAGTATTCCTTTCTACCAACTCTAGGTCTTTAGACAAAGCTTAACTCTTTCAACCAATTGTCACCTAAAGAATCCTTAAAACCCACCTATGCCTTGTAAGCCTCTGCTTCACGATGTCACATCTTTTCTGGCCAAACCGATGTATACTTTCCATGTATTGATTTGAGGTTTCATCTGTAATTTCTGTCTCCATGAATGTATAAGACCAAACCGTAACCCAACCACCTTAGGCATGTTTTCTCAAGACCTCTTGAGAACATCATGCACACATTTGGCTCAGAATAAATCTCTTTAAATTATTTTACAGAGTTTGAGTTTTCCATCAACACTGTATTAATTGACTTTTTAAATTGAAATACCTTATTCTATTAAACCAAAAAAAAAGGATTAACATACTAAGGGATGGATTTTTTTCTCTTTTATGAAATTTTTCCTATTCCAGTGTTTCAGGCTACCATGCCTGGATGCACATCAGAGTCAGACTTCTACAATGCCCTCCCAGTATTCACGGAGCCCTCCACTGTCACTCCTCCTGTCACTGACCACAGCTTTGCCACTCAGTGACCCACAAGGCTAACATACAAGTAAGTCTAGGATATCTAGGATATACCTAACAAGGAAGTCATTAGAACATAAAAGAGCAATCTCTACAGGACAGGTGCTAACAACTATAAAATACTGATACCCTACATGGATTTGGTACGTTCTGCACCTCAACTGTTTGCAACAAGGCATTCCCAGGGCTTGGCACATTATACTACCCCCATGGACAGCCCTGCCCCTGGGACACTCTATTTAGTGGTGAAACTGTCACCAGATCTCTGGATTCAGTTACAAACCAAACCATAGAGTCTTTGGGGTGTCCAGGTCTATCTAATGTGAGGCAAGTAGTCTCAGTTCCCATTCCTAGACATTGCTCTCAAGGATCCACATGGCAAGTCCACAGTCACGGCCACTTGCACTTGCAATCAGACCATCTTTATGCAACCTTCATTCTCTTGTGGAGCTCCTGTTTCATTTAAAGATAAGGAACCAAATTACTCTCCAGAGTACCTATAAAAACAGACTTTTACAATATTTCCAGGAATCAATGCAGAGCAAAAGCAATGCTTGCAACATTTGAATTTACTGTTTATTCCTAAAATCAACAGTTGGGCAGCCAAAAAGTTGGGAGCGAAGAAGAGGGTCTTAAGATCAGGTTGGAACTATATATATATGGAGTTCCATGTACCCAGCAAACCTCAAACCAATCTTGGAGGTTCATCAGAAGGTGGATGATCTGGAATTCAAAGCTCTGATGTTTTACAAGCATTTGCTAGGAGTGAATAATGTTCAGTCAGAAAAGAGCTCAGCCTAAAAATTGCCAGAGAGTTCCTTAGGGATTGAGACGGGCAAAAGCAGATAGGGCATAGTCTAGTCCTCTGAGGCAAGAACTTTGAAAGTATTTCCTTTCAACTGAGCCACCCTGCGCCACCCCTAACTCCTCTTGTTCTTGCTGCTCTCTCCCCTCTCCCTTCTCCCCTATCTCTCTTCCTGCAGAATGAAATGGCCAGGTCGGAAGAAGATAGGAAGTGTCTGGAGGAGGGTGAGCCTGGATGGGGGTTGGAGGATGGGTGGTAGGGGAGGGAGAGGGAAAGGGCGTGGAAGTTGTGAGGCAGTGAAGGTAAGAGGGAGGCAGAAGAGATTCTGAGGAAAAGGAGACTCAATCTATCATTCTTCTCCCTACTTGAAAAAGAAAAAAAAAAACTAAATTAAAAGTTGCATAACTATTAAAAACCACCTCTATCCCTGGGGATTCTCGGTGAAGAGAGGAGCGGCCACAGGCCACACCTCACCAGCAGGATTCCAGAAGTGACACAGGGGTCAGAGGAGTCGGAGGGGCCCGGGGCGGGGACGGGTTGCTCCGGCCCGAAGTCATCCGTTTCTCTCCACTCCGTCTAGAATATTCGAGCACGCACCACCTAGGCTCTGCGTCTGTGCCGCCCGGAGGCCTGGCTGGAAGCCTGAAACTGCGGGTGCCAGGCCCCTGTGCTGCTGTCGCGCCGCCGGGGACCTTACCTGTGCTGGGCAGGGACCGTCGGCCACAGGGATGGCCTGGACGTCTCCATTGAGAGGCGTCTGCTCGTCCGGCTGCCCCTCGAGCACCGAAAGCTCCAGCTCCTCTCCCGGCGGCGGGGACTCGGCCCCTTCCATGGAGCGGCTGGGCCGGGAGGCGCCGCGCACCTGAGGGTGCAGAGTCCGAGGCTGCCTCCGCGCCGCACTCCACCCAGCGGGCGGGGCCGCCCTGCACCTCGGGCGGCGGGAGCGGCGGGAGGGCGGGGCGGCGAGCGGCCGGCACCGCGGCCTCCAGCCCGGCAGAGCTACTTGGGCTGTGCCCGCCGTGGGCTCCGAGCGGAGGAGGGCTGTTTTTCTGGTTTGTTCAGGGCGCTGCCTGCTGTGCCTTTCCCTGTTACAGCAGCTACAAACCATCTCAGCTTGCGACCTGCTTGGTTTAGGGTCGTGGTAAGGAAAGGATGGGCCCGGCAGCGCTGTCCCACGGAAAAAGTCTGCATTCTACCCCGAAGAGCTGTTGCTTACCGGGGTTTACCCCAGTCCTCGCTGCCCAGCAAAAGTTCATTCCCTAAATCAACAAAGGAGCAGGAAGCACCTGCTGCGTACTAGGCATGTGCTGGGTTCTGGGCATATGAAGGTGAATGATGCACACGAACGCACTTCCTCTTACAATTCCAGAGTCAGGCACAGAGACAGTGCTGGGCGGCGTGGGGAGACCGCTGACTCTAGAACAGGCTACCTGGGTTATTCCCTACTCAGCAGGTTCCTCCTAACTGTGAGACCTCAGGCTTCATTTCTCTGTGCCGGAGTGTCTCCCCCTGGAAAGCTGGCATGAGTACCCCCTATTGTATTTGTTGCCAAGAATTAAAAGCTGGTGTAAATAAATCACTCAGAACAGTGACTGACACATAGTAAGCGCTCATAATGCTGGCTACTATTATTTATCTTTGGGGGAGGGGCCATAGACACACACCCTGCATCTGCACATGTATACACTGACACCAGTGTCCTTGACTCCCTATCCGTAGTTCATAGTTCAGAACTTCCGCTTTCGTGAGCCTGGAATTATGTTTGCTGAACAAAGTGTGTGTTGGTCTCACCACCCAAAGGCCTCACCTCCCAAGCTTCTGTTCAGAGCAGGCTTGCTCCCTGCTTCTCAGCCTTTCCACAACAGGCACACATTAAGACCAGTTTAGGGCATTGACAGGAAGCATATAAATAATCTCTTCTTCAGAAGATGTTGACTTAAGTCCAAAAGTCTGGCACCCTCGATGCCTACTGTTGAAACACTTTGCCTAGAGAGCGTGTCTCCAGTTGTCTGCTGTCTGCTATCAGATTGTCGGAACTTCACACTCATCCGCCTGCTGAAGGGGGTCGTGCTGACTGCAGTGACTCAGTGGCTGGCCTGCACTGACTTCTGCTCTGTCTGCTCTAACAGGCAGGTCTTGCCGGCATTAGGCTGCAGAATCCAGGCTGCGTTCTTGGCTGGGATTTTGGAAGAGGCTTTTTAACCAAGGAGCAAGGGTTAAGGCAATCAACAAGGAATGCTGAAGCACCCAAGGGACAACAATAGCAGGAAGCTGGCCCCTGGGCCTAAAAGGGACTAGAGACTGATTAGACACTGCAATCACTGAAGGGATGGGGTGGGAGGTAGGGTTGGTTCCTAACAGGATCTGTAGTTTCAAAAAGATGTGGACCTGACCAGAATAGAAGCATGGCAAGCTCTCAAACACTTGACTGCACCCCACATCCTTACCAGGGCCCAGACAACTTTTCTCCTGGTTGCCTGATTAGATTGCAGGAGCTCAATATCAATGGGAGATTCCCTCTCATGTCAGATGGATTATGGCAGTCTTCCAAGCTCTCCTTTTGCTATTGCATTAAGATTCTCTGAAGTTCTTTGTATTATTCTGGACACTTTAATAATAGTGTTGTTATTACTCCTTTGTTTTGCTCCAGGGAAAACAAATAATATTCTTTTTTCTGCTGTTTTCATCTGTTTGGTGGTACTGTTAACTCTGGCTCCTGTTAATGAAAAGATTATCCTGAGATAGAGTATAAAATCCTCCAAATCAAGACAAAATAAATCTTGAACTAGGATGTATTGACAGTGTGCTGTAGGTTTACAATTATGCAAGGTATTGTAAGACTCTGAAAATAAAAGAAAGTCTTGGCCATTGGGGTTTTATAAAAGAATCAAAAGCCAGATGACGATGATATTTCAGAAAAATTTCCCTTTCACTCCAATCATACAAAAATGTCCTTGCCTTTTCACTGCTAACCAGCATTACCACAATTTCTTTGAATTTCATATATGTGCTTTCAATCCAACTACCATGATGCTTCATTCTACATTTAGTAATTGTTGGTAACAGTTTTGCTGGTTGGTTGATTGATTTCTCTGTATACAACATTACCAGGTACCATGGTTGAAGAAGATCCATTATAATATGGCTAGACACAATTGGATTGGAAAGCAATAATATGGGTACTTCCTCTGTCAATAAATGAGTTTTGCTTTATTTGCATTTGTAAAGGGGTTATTTTGTGCATTTAATTTCATGAGAATGCTAAAGTCAGGTAAGGTTTTTACTAGAATTTTTTATTTCAATAAATCAAATTGGCCTAAATCCTTACAAACATCTGCACCTTAAATAGGAACATAAAATAAAGTAAGGACATCTCTCTTATTTCTTATTTTATTTTAGAGGCATGGTTCATGACATTACTTTAGGTTTCTTCTATGTGTGGATCAATGACCTTTTGACACCTAAGAACAAATATACCAATATACTTAGGGCAGCTTTTTATGGAATACACATTAATCTCTCTCTTTCAATAAACACCAAATGTGTATACTCTGACATTTCCAATTGGAAATAATCCAGTGATTTATTTTATTGCATTCTTTATAAAGACTCTATTTTTAACAAATCAGAGTTAAAAATCCAGCTGGTACAATTACAGAAGAGAAGGGACATATTTATGAATCCAAGGAACAAAATTTGACACCCTTGTGTAAACCCCAGGAAAGTTTGGTCTTCCACATCCATGGCCCCAGCTAACAATGCCAGTCAAAATCCATCTTCCATCACTTTTTCTTCGGCAAGATAAAGGTCCACCTGAATCTCCCTACATAGAAAGATAATGTAAGTATGAAGTACATTTGGCCCATGATCGGTTATCATTAATTTATCTAATGGATACAAGTCCAATTCTGACATGTTTTTGCTTGGCTAATCACTATGCAGTTTGGGAAGTGTCAAGAAATAATGTTAAACTTCTAACGTCATTTTAGAATTATTCTTCCTATCATCACAAATCTGTATTCATTTTAAGAAACTTGATTCTTTAGGCAAAAAATAACATTAGAGTATTCCTTCAGGAAAAAACACCTCTCACCTTCAAATAAAGAAAAAACCTCAGTAGTGGTCGTAGTATTACTAGTAGTGGTAAAAGTAATAATAATAAGGGCTAACATTTATTTAGTGCTAGATATGTGCCCAGCACTGTTGGGGGTCATTTAATCCTCAGAACCACCTTGTGAGGCATAGGTAGAAGGTTGACTTCTATCTCTGGTCCATGTGACTTCAATAGTTGCCTCAATAATTTTCAGGGAGAAAAGAAAAAGAGAACTTGTTTAGTTAGCCTGGTCCAGTGAAGCAACCCTAACAGCCACTGGCCAACAGTTGTCACAGACAAATCAAAATCTCGTGAGAATCTCTTCTGACATCTCAATTCCACAAAGTAAAAGTCTCAAATAATTCAAAGTTTAAACATAATTTCTACAATATTAATTCTTTACATTCTAATATCTGGTTTTATTCTCCTATTTTGGAGTGTAGGCAAAGTTGCAACTTACTCAGTGGCAAAGACAAGAAAGCAGTCCAAATTTGCTCATTTCCCTCTCACACAATTTTTTACCTGATTAGGTAAATTCTGACTAGTAGGGAAACTGGGCTCTTGGTTTTAATTATTGTCACACCAATTCTACTAATATTAAATATAATTTAGTGCATAAACCCCTATCGCCATGTTGAACAGGACTATGTAATCAACAAGCTGCAGGAAGCACAAAGAACACAGTAGCTTTCGCATCAGAGAGGCAAGGGTTCAAATCCCAGCTCAGAAATTTACACTTAACTAGCTGTAAGACCTTGGGCAATTTACTTACTCTCTTTGTGCCCAGTTTCTTCTTCTGTAAAATTAGGATAAAAGAATAATGTGAATGAATTTATGCAAAGGACCTACCACAAGTGTTTGCCACAAAATAGAAGCTCAAAAGATAGAAATCATTATTATAATAAAATGAGTTTTTGTGGCATCGTGGCCACATCGTGGAGAGATGTGACAACAGCTCCTTCATCCTCCTCATCCTATAAACCATCTGTTTATGTATTGCTGATCTCCATCAATTAGACTTTCAGGCTTAGGGAAACATCCTCTGTCAGGGGGCCTATCCAGAGGGCTGCATACTCTCTGTCACCTCTCCCGCCCCTCTTCCCTCAACCTGTGCTTCAAAGAGTGAGTAAATGTTAATAAAACCCTTGTAATTTCAGGAGTTAAATGGCTGCTGCTAAGGAAATATGTAGCAATCCTGAAACACAGCATGTATGTGTGTGTCTTTGTATTGCTTTCCTTTCTAGTTTTCAGTTATAAGAAAATCATGGCAGAGTGATGAATGCTCTAAATGTTGGAGGAAAATGCATCAGGACTAGAAAACTCAGTACTATAGAACCTGTTCTTTCAACACCTCTCCCTGATCTGAGGCAATTGGATTATAATTAATATCTGGGCAACTCAGATAAGTGAAGGGGAATACCTGCCCTATTTATTTCTCAGTGTTATGTAAATTAAATGGCAAAGCATTTATGGAAAGCACAACATGTTAGGCAAGGAACACGCATGATGACTTACTTTGCAGGCATCTCTCTTGCCTGACATTACACCTGCACAGAGCATCCTCGAAGTGATGATCCCATAGGTGGAAACACAGAGGGTTTGGTCAATAAGCTCTACCTCTGCTTGCTGCAGGACAGGGGAGCCTTTATTATCTGGAAACATATCAGAAGTCATGGTAACAGAAATGACTATATTTATTCAGGGCTTCATTTGAACAATTAACTCACATTATCTCTTTTTATCCGCATAGCAATTCTTTGAGGTAATTCTACTATTTTCTCCATTTTGCTGGTGACAAAATGGAAGCTTAAACTCCTTGCCCAGTGGCACACACGGCTAGCAAGTAACAGCAGAATTCAAATCCAAGGTCTGACTCAATCACTCAAGCCTCTCTGCCACACTCCTCACCATGTCCTTCTTGCTTTCTCTAGGATGGTGAATCAGCAACAGTTATTACCAATATTTACCATTTAGGAAGGCTCCTTAAATGGAGCAGCATAACTGATATATGGGAGTCTCTGAGAAACCATAAAAACTTAGCAGTTTGGATATTGCCCTTTCACTTCCTTTCTAACCCATCTGGCTAAGATGATTCAGAAAAATAAACACACATACACACTCATGCTTATAAAGAAAACTTCTCTGATAAGTTGGCTGGGTAGACACTTTCCTCTTGTGATATATGGTAATTTAATTAAGGCACTGAGCACAGCAACCTATTAAGGCTATAAGTGTTCTAACAGTTAGCTTGAGACCTCAGTGGACCCAAACTAGTGGTGAGTATTATTACTTCAGCAACTAAATGAGAGCAGCGAGCATTTGAGAAGCTGCCCACAGTCAATCTTTAGAGAATGGCAAAGAGGGGCCGCAGGATAAGGTGCATGAATTACAGACATTGAATCTGTCCTAAGCTGGAAAGGACTGCAAAGGAATCTAACGTGACTGGAAGACCAAGGGAAAGTATTAACACTAACTTGTGGGGAGACATTCACGAGCTTTGGATTTGTCCCCTCACTGTATATTCAGACTCATCCAGGAATCCTAGACCATGGAAAACCTCCGCAGGGCAGATGTAGGGGCTTCCCTCAAATTTACCTACACACCCCGACCTTTGTGCATATTGCAAAAGATGTCCCCTCTGGGTGGAGGAATTGCAAAAAGGCATAACTTCTAGGTGGACCAGTTCTAGGCTCGTATAACCCCCAGGCCTGAATTTGTAGTCTGGGGAGCTAAGGGCAGCCTGGAGTTCAGCTCCTGCTCTTATCCCTTGGCTGGTTGCCCTGGTGCAGGACAGACCCATGCAATCTTCCTTCAGACAGTTGTCTATGAGCTGGCACAGTGGGATGTGCATGTGTGTGTCCTTGCTGTCATAAAAATGAATCACTTTAGATAAAAGGAAACATAAAATAAGGCAGAATTTTTGGGCCAGGCATGGTGGCTCATGCCTGTAATCCTAGCACTCTGGAAGGCCGAGACAGGAGGATGGTTTGAGCTCAGGAGTTGGAAATCAGCCTGAGCAAGAGCGAGACACCGTCTCTACTAAAAACAAAACAAAACAAACAAACAAAAAAAAACCAGATAGAAATTATCTGGACAACTAAAAGTATACATAGAAAAAATTAGCCACGCATGGTGGTGCATGCCTATAGTCCCAGCTACTCAGGAGGCTGAGGCAGAAGGATTGCTTGAGCCCAAGAGTTTGAGGTTGCTGTGAGCTAGGCTGACGCCATGGCACTCTAGCCCGGGCAACACAGTGAGATGCTGTCTCAAAATAAATAGATAAATAAGGCAGAATTGTTCCTCTGTAGGGGGCAAACCTAGCAAACCTATCAGAGTTTGAAAAGGGCCCATACTATCTAGTTGATCCTGTCTGCCTCATACATCCTCCTTTCCCCCTTTATAAGGTGGGCCCTGTTTCTTTTAGAGCAGGTAGAGAGCATCACAAAACAGGGACAACAAAACCCTTCTCCAATCCAACCTTTCAGAGTTTTCAGGAGGCTTGAAGAGATGGTCTACACAAACCCTCTCTGTGGACCCCAAAGCCCTATATCAACACAAGTTATCCTCCTCTGCAGGTAAGGGCATGACCATTCATTCACACACACACCTGCTTCGTGCCTTCGCCCCCAGCCAGTGACCCAGCACTTCTCCCCGCTGCGCACTTTCTGGCTGGCGGGAGGAATGCATATTGGCTGAATGAGCTGCTTCAGGGCCTCAGGCCAGGCGATACTGAGCTGCAGCAAAGCAATGTCATAGTCAAAGGTCTGACTGTTATAGTACTCGTGGACCACAATTCTTCTCACCGGGGAGACAAACTTGGCATTTCCCTGCGCATACATCCCGAGGTGGGCAGTCCACGGTGTGGGGTCTGACAGCCTGGTAGAAAAGGAATGAAGCACAAAGTTGGTAGCTTGAAGAACCATATGTGCTTTGGAAACAAGCACTCTAGAGAGAGATGAGGGCTGAGAAAGGAAAGCCCGCCTTGCTTCCAGTGTCTTGTCACAGCCACTGGCTCTGTCCAGGGAGGTGGCAAGATGCACAACTCTGAGCTTCCCTTGTCTCCTTAGTAAAACCAGAGATGAAATAAGCTGTGGTGATGGTGGTGAGCCACAGCTATGTTCCAGAAATTTCCCTCAACAACACCCTAAGGAAATGCTTGAAAATTTTCTTGCCACTGGTATTTCATGAACCGCACCCAGGTCGAGAATGTTGGTAACTAGAATTAGTTACATTCTTCCTATTCATGCTGAAAATGGCATTTGATGGAGACAGACAGGCCAAAGGTGGGAGTCTGGGGCCCTACTAGCAAATCCAAATTACTTGAATACCAAGATAGATTAGAAATCAAAGTGTTATAAGCAGGAATTCAATGAAATTACTTCTTGCAAACTACTGGAAGCTTTAAAGATCACTGTTCTAACTGCTCAAGTGTCACCATTCACAGGGCACCAACAGCCCCTCCTCTGTCAGTCTTTCCAGAATCCTTCTTTTTTTTTTTCTTTTTTATTTCAGCATAGTATGGGGGTACAAATGTTTAGGTTAAGTACATTCCTCTTGCCCCACCAGAGTCAGAGCTTCAAGCGTGTCCATCCCCTACACAGTGCACGCCACGCCCATTATGTGTGTACACACTCAACCCCTCGTCCCCCCTCCCACCTGCCCCACACCTGAATGAATGTTGCTACTATATGTTCACATAAGTATTGATCAGTTAATACCAATTTGATGGTGAGTACATGTGATGCTTATTTTTCATTCTTGGGATACTTCACTTAGTAGAATGGGTTCCAGCTCTATCAGGATAATACAAGAGGTGCTGTATCACCATTGTTTTTTGTGGCTGAGGAGAACTCCATGGTCTACATGTACCACATTTTATTAATCCACTCATGTATTGATGTGCACTTGGGTTGTTTCCACATCTTTGCAATTGTGAATTGTGCTGCTATAAACATTCAAGTGCAGATGTCTGTTTTATAGAATGTCTTCTGTTCTTTTGGGTAGATGCCCAGTAATGGGATTGCTGGATCAAATGCTAGATCCATGTATCACTTTAAGGTATCTCCATATTAATTTCCACAGAGGTTAAACTAGTCTGCAGTCCTACAAGCAGTGTATGAGTGTTCCTTCTTATCTCTCCACATCCACACCAATATTTATTGTTTGGGAACTTTTTGATAAAGGCCATTCTCACTGGAGATAAGTGATATCTCATTGTGGTTTTGATTTGCATTTCCCTGATGATTAGAGATGTTGAGCATTTTTCCATATGTTGCTTAGCCATTTATCTGTCTTCTTTTGAAAAGTTTCTGTTCATGTCCTTTGCCCACTTTTTGATAGGGTTGTTTGATTTTTTTCTTGCTGATTTTTCCTGACTGAGTTCTATATAGATTCTAGTTATCAGCCCTTTATCGGATGTGTAACATGGGAATATTTGCTCCCATTCTGTAGGTTGTCTGTTTGTTCTCGTGATAGTTTTTTTGGCTATGCAGAAGCTTTTTGATTTGATCAGATCCCATTTATTTATTTTCGTTGTTGCTGTGATTGCCTTTGGGGTCTTCTTCATAAATTCTTTGCCTATGCAAATGTCTGTAAGAGTTTTTCCAGCATTTAGTCCTTCCAGAATCCTAATCTTGCACAAGTCACAGAGGGGCTTATAGTCTCCATGTGAGGCTTCCATTTCCACCAGCGTAGCAGTGTGGGTGAAGAGAATGTGGAAGCCCAAAGAGTGTGGTCTTAACTGAGATCTCATGAGTGGCACTGGACACCCAAAAAAGTGTTAAGGCTAACACATTATTTGGAGCAGTTTCACAGCATAAAACAATAATGATCAAACAGATGTGAAGCTATTTTAGTAATTAACATAAATCCTATGGTTTCCACAAGAAACAAAAACTAAAATTGTATAACTTCACTGAAATACTCTACTTAAAAAAATTCAGAAGGAGAAATGAATAACATTTTTTTAAAATCTAAGATTCAGTAGATTCCAAATAAGTTTAAATTTTAAGTGAGGCTATTTTCTAAGCTTTCCTTTCACCCTTAGCTGGAAGAGCATTTGTCCCATAATAATCCTATTGGTAAAGACAGAAAGAGCCCTTCCAAAGCCAGTTCTAATGGATCCTTCCAGGACTCCCCTCCTAATTTGGAAAGAGCTCCCCAGACTCCAGCCATTTTCCATGCCTGTTGTTCTCTGCATTCTGCACACATTCTCAGAGGTTTGCTCCCTCTGACTTGAAAGCTCTATATTATTTTCTCAGCCTTAGTAAAAGCCTATTCATTCTTGACATTTCCTTTGTTTTATTTTTTCTTTATATCAATAATACCAAAAAAAAAAAAATGTTTGGCACACAACTGATAGCCCCCCCAAAAAAAAAGAAAAAAGAAAAAAAAATCAACTGAATTGATTGAACGTTTCCAGCAGGGAGCTTCTTCCCACAATTTGAGGGCAGCTGTATGGACTGTGGTCAGAGAGTGCCTCTTGAGAATGAGGATTGTGATGTCCTACCTGTTTCCATGGAAACAGTGGGCCGCAGAGAGAAGCCACTCCCTGGAGATGACTGAGGCTCCGCAATAGGCAGATCCAACAAAGTGGAGGCTGACTTGCCAGGGCCAAGCCCCCTCCAGGGTGTCTGTGCCCCCGATGATGCGGTGAAGGGTGGAGGAACTCCTGCTGCAGCCTTTGGTAGAGGAAAGTGCATATGTGATTTGAGGGTAGACTTGGAAGAAAAACTGGAAATTAAGTCAGGTTTAGTGCTGGCTGGGAACAGACTCACTGGGTAAGCAAATTGAAATTTCTTGCTTATCTGGAGGAGAGAGAATATGTGGGTCTGTCTAAAACCAGTACCAAGAAAACAGCCCCTCCTTCCTGAAACATGCCCTGACACAGAGTCTACACAATAATGCATGTGAGGGAAGGAGGGGACTTACAGTAAGAGCTAGACTGATACAAACAGCAGCCTGTGGAGTAAGGTTGCTAGGTAGAGGAAACTCTATGTTCCAAATATAACAAAAGTGAGACTGTCTTTCAAGTTGTGCTGATGTGAGAGAAAGCATTTGGGAGATAAATTATAAGTCCAAGGCAAATGAAAACCTACTAAGAAAAAACTAGTTATCAGAGCAATTATTTTCCAGTGTAAATAGTATTGGTAAAAAGATATAATTAACATGTAGCCGCATGGCCAATTAGAGGCCTTGTGACTAATAAGAACATATGCCAGATTAATTATTGGGTCTTAGCTAAAGAAAAAATCAGCACTTGATATTGTTTATAACCTAAGGCATAACTAACAAAGTCATACACTGTGTTCCAGTAACTATTTTCTCATGGGTTTTTAAGATCTTCTCCCTTGATTAGATTTACTGCAAAGTGAATGCTCTCAGTATAAAAATCTAGTGCATTAATGCTGCTATCAAGAAGACAGAATCCACTGAAGAGTTTTTAGTTCTGAGAAACAATTTCAGACTCATTCACCAATATTTACTATTCTTCCTTGGGCCTGTGGCAACCTCTGCCAGGGGAATTACACAATAAGGGAATGAAAATGATAAAAAAAAAACAAAACAAAACAAACAAACAAAAACAAGTAAATAGAATACTAGAATCAGAAGGAATGAATTTCTACTCACTGCAGCCTTCTTCGTCACTTCCATCCGGACAATCCACTGTTCCATCACATTTTGCATTTTGTTTCCTAAAGCAAATGTCATTACCACACTTAAAAGTTCTGTTGTTGCATGGAATACCTAAAAATGAACAAAAGAAGAAACAGCTTTTCCTAACCAAAAATAGAGCTGAGTGAATGACAATGAACACTCACTGCAAAGGATGGTTTAGCCATAGGATTGGCTTTGCTGCTCTGGGAAAAATGGCAGAGAGAAACGAAACAACCCACAGCGACCTGCTCCTTCACCTAAGCAGAGCCATTCAAAGGCAGGTAGGGAGGCACATCTGTTGAGGATCAACCGCCTCTCCTTTCTTCCACTGTAGGCGACATATAAAGGAATTGGCCACGTCAGTGGCTTTAAGTTGTGGCCTCTTTGCCTATTACTCTGTCTTATTCTCCAAGAAAGTTTCTGAGCAAAAATCACAGCCACACTCAGTCCTTTTATATTATTAAGGAGGAAAATGGACAGATTTGTGAATTATAGCACAGTTGTTTCACAGCCAATAGGAGGTTTGTGTTTCTGCAAGGCAAGAATAGAACGTGTCCCATCACAGTATCTGGCAAGTTTGTCTGTATCAAGTCCTCAGTATCTTACAATCTAAAGCAGCATTAAAAGCAAGTAAGCAATGAAAACCTGCCAGTATTCACATATGAACACATACACACACACACATTCCACCCCATTTGGAGTGACCGACTATCTCAGTTTGTCTGGAACTAAAAGGGCTCCCAAAACGAGGGACTTTCAGTGCTAAAGCCTGGAAAGTTCCAGGAAAACTGGGACAAGTTGATTGTCCTAACCCAGTAGAAGTACTTTGATTGTGATTTAGATGAGTTTTATAGGAAGAACAGCAGAGTGTATAGGACCCTTCCTACTTTGAGTGCAGTTCTGCTCGTCCCGGCCATTCTCACAGTCCCTGACGCCATCGCAGACCAGAGGGCCGTGCTGCCTGAAGGAGCTGGCATTGCAGGCAGGCTTCAGGCTCACTAGAAAGAGAAAAGAAAGCTCATGAGCCTGAGACATCAGCTGGGTTCTCTGATGACCAGGAGAACCCTTCAATAGCTGCAAATCATTCAGATGACTTAAATAGAATAAAAGGCATATTTTCCTTAAGACTGGCACTTCTATGAGGAAAACCAGATGTTTAAACTTTGGAGGAAGTTCCTAGCACTTAAGTTTATCAGATCTGATTTTTGCTTTTGTATAAAACTGTTGAACTCTGGTGGCTTATTTATTTAATTACAATTAAGTGTATCATGAGTAAGTTAAGGAAAATAAAAATAATAAGCTGTTACCTAAATTCAACTTGTCTACCTTCCTAAACAAAGTAGGAGTATCCTGAGACTGAGGCTTTTGTCTTATTCGTCTCTTTACCTCAAGCCCCTGACCAAATAGTAGGTGCTCACTAAAGGTTTGTTGAATGAATTAATGTGAGATATGTAAATGAATGTGAGATATTAGAGGACAACAGACTTGTGGTCTGTGTGTAAAGAAAACTCTTTAAAATTATTTTATTCTGAGAGATCCATTACCTAAATTAGCAAATTTGCTAATTTAGGGAATTCATGGAATATTTTCATGAATTGCCTTTACATCAATAACAGGCATAGTATATTGGCATTTTAGAAGGTATGATTCCTTAGACATTTTAGACATTTCGGTTTTTTGAAAAGTTATTAGTTTTGTTATCTACTCCTATTTTTTTCAGAGGTATCTCTTGTGAGGAGCAGAAGGGAGGACATTGCTGCCCTGAAATAGTTCCTTAAGTCTCCTAAGCTATTCTCCTAGAGAATAGCTCAAAAAAATGGCACAATGAGAAATAATGATTACCAAAAAATAGTTATTATAAAATAATACTAATTATTTTTATTTGGAGCATCAGAGCAGAGAATAATAATGTAAAAAAACTTTAGTTACTAGATAATGGCCAGTATTTATTTTCTTTAGAAATAGAAGACTCTATACATTTAAATGGTCAGTGAACCTTAAGTTAAGAGGATTTTTTGTTTGTTTTGTTTAGTCAATAAGAAAAGAAGGTATAGAGTCACAGGTTATTGTTTCATTAGTATAATTTTTCACAAGTAGTATGTTAGCTATTATAGTATATTTACTATCATATTTCCCCAAGGATATGGAAACGAGTAAATGGCATCATCATCATAACTGTGTTTGAATTAAACACTCTGGACCTTCAGGAGAAGGTATTGCCAGTGGTGTCACATTATCCAGTGAGCTGTCCTTCCTATATGGCTCCCTGAAACTGGAGATAGATGTAGGAAGGTGGTTCAAATAGTTATGAAAAACCAAGATTGAGATTCTCCACTCAAAATAAGAATATCCAGTACCTCACACTTTTGTCATTGCCAATCTGAAGTCAATGCAAACTATACAGGTTTTTTTAAAAGCAACAAAACTTTCTCTTTTATTTACAAACAACAGTAGGACTCTATAAATGAGCATGCTGAAAGAGTTTATTTCTGAGCTTCTCTCTGGATGGATATATTTGCTTTCAAAGAGGATTGTTGTATTTAAGATTGTGGTGGAATAAGTTATTAGCCACTGATCTTCACTCCCTGTGGTAGCATCATGCACCCCACCCTTGCCATGGCCCCAAGGTGTGCAGAGTAAACTTTCCCATGCCTTGACTTTGCTGTGCAGCTTGCTTTGACCAGGGGAATATGATACACTACAGTGTGCCAGTTCCAAGCCCAGGCCTTAAGAGGAACCCCGTTTGTGCTCACCCCTTCTTTGCTTCCACCAGTGCCATGACTAGCCCATTGGCTCAATAAGCGAAAGAGCCATAAAGAGTAGACCTGATCCTGACCTGGGAAGAAACAATCCCAAGAGGACCCAGTGCTTGAAGCAGGGCCACCCATATGAGCTCAGCCTAGGTCAGTCATATCCCAGACAACACATGGGCGCATGATCGAGAATAACTGTTGAAAGCCACTGAGTTCTGGAGGTAGTTGGTTACTCAGGGATAGATAACAGACACAAAGACCAAGGGTAGACAGCAGCAGCAACAGCCCTGTGAAGTTGCCTGTCCATAAGAAAGTCACATGAAAAGCTTGAATACCCACCACAGAAAAGTTCGTCACTTTCATCAAAGCAGTCGTTTACACCGTCACAGCGCTGGGCCTGAGGGACACACAAACCGGAGGAGCATCTGAAAGATCCAACAGGGCAGGCTACAGGCAATACAAAATAGAAAACCTTGGGTGGGACCCTGAAAATCACCAGACCACACTAGCAAAGAAATAGGAAGCGTTCAGTGGTAGAGAGTTGAAAGGGTAGCGGTGGTAATTATAACATCACATCAAGGCTGTTGGAATTGCAAGACAAAAATACAGAAATTAGAAGAGCAAAGAAGAAAGCAATCCACCAGAAGCTCTGAGCGAACATTATATCCAGGCACAAGCATTATATACATGCACAAGCAAACTTATTACTAACTCCATGGCCTTTACTCGGCTCAATGGCCTTATAGTATACTTGAAAAATGTAGGCCAGGTGTGGTGGCTCATGCCTGCAATCCTAGCACTCTGGGAGGCCGAGGCAGGCAGATTGCTCGAGGTCAGGAGTTCGAAACTAGCCTGAGCAAGAGTGAGACTCCGTCTCTACTATAAATAGAAAGAAATTAATTGACCAACTAATATATATAGAAAAAATTAGCCAGGCATGGTGGCACATGCTTGTAATCCCAGCTACTTGGGAGGCTGAGGCAGCAGGATTGCTTGAGCCCAGGAGTTTGAGGTTGCTGTGAGCTAGGCTGATGCCACGGCACTTACTCTAGCCTGGGCAAAAGAGTAAGACTCTGTCTCAAAAAAAAAAAAAAATGTGAAAGTTGGAAGATTTCAAGGGTCCAGCATGCTTAATGTGGGGTCTTTAGAGTCCCCTAGGGAATTATAAATGGACTTCTGTTGTCTCTGAATCCCTGTGATCAGATACATTATTCTGTATATCTTTAATTACATTTTCAAGTGGTCTTTGTTCCAAAATATATTAGTCACCACTGATCATATCACATTGGACTTAAAGAGGTTAGTGACTGGCTTCATGACTCCAGACTCCTGCCTCCTACCTCCCTGTCCATCATTCTTTCCACTTCAACCAGGCTGCTCAACAGTAATTCCTTCCCTGCCTGATCTTGCATCGTTAATCCTGAGTTTGTTGTTAAATATTAGAGAAATAATAAATCCTTCCTCTCTTTGTGTTTAAAAAAAAAAGGAGAATGCATGATCAAGTCAAACTCTCACACAGTGGATAGATGAGCCACTTGAAAATAGTCATTAAAAAACAATTAAAAATAATACAGCTTACTGATTTACCTGTGACTCTGGAAACGAATATTCTGATATTCAGGGTGTAATATTCTGAATCCAGAAGAAGATATTTTGGGGATTGGCAAAGATGGAGCTCAAGTCATGCCCTCCTGAGACCCTCAGTGGATAACCTCCACTTTTGCTATTTTAAAACGGGTGGAGGATTTCCTGAGCAGGTCATGATCTACTCTCTCCAGCTAATAACTTCCCTCAAACATTGCCATTCTCACTGTCCGCTTCCTGGCCTTTCTTCCACAGTTTTCAGTGTGAGCAAGTTCACCATTCTGAGGGTTGACATTTGAACTCTCTCCACCAACCAGCTCTCCCTGTGCAGCACAGGCCAAAGTGGTCATGACTGTTGGCCTCAGACCCACTCTACATGTGCATACATGTCATACAGAGAATTATGGCTGGCAGGAACAACAGCAAACCAAATAATGGGGCTTGTCTTATATTTTAGGAATGATGTAAGAAATTATTTTTCAACTATTAATCAGTAATATCAAAGAGTTATTTCTTTTATAATTTAAAATACAGTAGCAATAACTATATACTTTTATTTAGTATTTATTATCTTTATTTTTATTACATATGTACTTATGTATTGTAAAAAATAAATATGTAAAAAGAAATATTAAAAAATAAAGTAGTGTTCACTTGTTAAATTCTCAAAGTTTAGAGTTACAAAGCATTAGCCTCCCTTTGGCTATTTACTAAGGTCTCTCTAAGGAGCTGATGGCAGGCTCACGTTGACTGATGTTGTAACTGCCGTATTCCACCACAAGCGGCTTGTCGGAAAGCCTGGAACTGCACTGCAGCTGAACGTGAACCAGAGGGCTGGGCACTCGGAAAATCGTCTGGTGATCCATGTAGGAGCCACAGTACCTGAGGAGACAGGAGTCAGGAGGACACATAGCTTGGGGTTCAGCCGACCGCATTCCTGCCGACGGTGAATTCACTAATACTTTGGTCTTTTGGATGTCATAAGCAGAGACGCTCATGTAGAGTTAATGGTAGTTACTCATTCTATTCTCTGGGACTATGATTAACTTCTGCCCCCTCAATTTTCTCCTCTGCTAAATAGAACAATGACAGTACCATCAACCTGTTGTTTTCTTCACCAACACTTAGGGTCAGAAGAAACATGTATCTCATTGTCCAGTCCTCTTTTCCTTTCTCAGGGTGAAAAACTGCATAACCCCGCCTGGACAATGTAGCTAAACCCCATCCCTACAAGAAATAAAGAACATGAGCTGGGCATGGAGGTGCATGCCTGCAGTCACAGCTACTTGGGAGGCTGAGGTGTGAAGGATCACTTGAGCCTAGGAGCTTGAGGTTACAGTGAGCTATGATCACGCTGCTGCATTCCAGCCTCGGGAACAGAGTGAGACCTTGTCTCAATAAATAAGTGAATAAATAAATAAACTGTGTAAGAAGAATTGTATGCATTTGTTTAAAAGCCTCTCTCCCCAATGGAATCCATGAGCTCAGGTATGCAGAGAATTCCAGCAACACCTACAGCAAAAGACAACATTATTTCAATCTACACTGAAATCTGATGTGTGCTTCAGGACTTGTCCTTGGCATAATTTCAAAGAACTAACATCTATCTGCAATATTTTCCTACCTCAATTGTTTTACTTCTCATTACTTAGTGTCCTCCAGGTTCCCAGGTTCTCCTTTTGAGAAAATATCCCTCCTGTTAATAACTCTTACTGCATTAGCACTGTGGTTAGCAGAGCATGGAAAATTATTATATTGCAGTCCAATGATAAGTTAGTCCACTGCCCTGTGTGGGTAAGGCTTTTACCACAGTGAAATCTGCAGGGATTTTTTTCTAATTTTATTCTAGAGACAGAGTCTCACTCTGTTGCCCTGGCTGGTGTCGAACTCCTGGCCTCAAGTAACTCTCCCATCTTGGCCTCCCAAAGCTCTGGGACTATAGATGTGAGCCACTGCACCCAACCCAAACCTGCAAGGTCTCAATGGGAGACACAGAGCAGATGCAACATTTGGGGCTGGGGGGGGGGGGTGACGTTCCCCTCTGGAACCTGTGAATGTCAAGCACTCTAGGCTCCCAAAGCACCTGGGAACCCTCATGTTCCATGGATCAGATGCTAGCATTCAGGAACACAAAGAATCTATGATTTTAAGCTTGAAGAAGGAAAATATGCTTATTATTCAGGAAGAATCTTTCACAATTGGCTGAAGTTCAGGAACTGATGAGCTGATAGGCCAGTTGCTGGGATACAAAGAAGAGACAGCAGCTGCAGGTGGCTGCCTGGCAGAGCAGGAGCCAGGGTCCGAGAGGCCCCTGGGAGCCAAGCCTAATTTCTGCAGCCAGAGTCTACTCTAGTAAGTTATCCTGAGATCAGAATCCTGTACACTGAAAACAAGATGATTATGTTATCTCTGTAGCATAGTGATTTTCTTTGTGTTTACCATTAACATTTCGTAGGGTTTTCTTGTATGTTAGGAGGGAATCAAGAGGACAGAGATCTGTGCATCCATGCTCAGGGTGGAGTCTAAAGGAGTAGAGTATGCAACAGGGCATGATGTGGCTTGTGGAGTGAAAGTTTAAAAGTGAAATATTGGAGAAACTCAGAGAATCAGTTTCTATGTACAGACATATCACAAGTAAGGAAACGGAGTCATAAAGAAGAGAAGTAATTTGGTAAATTTCAAACAGCAGGTAAGCAGAACCAGTTGGCCTGATACTAAACTCTAGCACTTTCTAGCTTACCAAAGGCCCCCCCTCCAAAGCTTTGCTCTGCGAAAGCTTTGTGGGAAGGCTGTCTGTTTCCTCAGGGATGACACACCGAAGCCCTGAGCACGCACACCTCTTCCCCAGGCTCTATGAGAGACCATTAGTGTTCCTGTAGTCCACAGTACTTTTTCCTCCTTCCCCACTGCAGCCCCAATTCCCTCAGGCTAACTTCTCAGCCAGGTATCCGATTAGCTCTATTAGAACCTTTCCTTTTGAGATGAAAAAGCCTGATTATAGGAAGGATTGGCACTTTAAACTCTGAGGGTACAAGCAGCATAAAAGAACTTGATAGGATTTCAGCCAGCCCACAAGACTATCTGAAGGGAAAGTATTTGGGTCAGAGAGCTTTCCCGGTATTGCTTAGGAGGAGACCCTACTTGTATCTACTGTGGCAGCAACAAACACATCCTGGCTTGTTGTGATGTGGAAATAAAACAGGACCTCATTTTCAAAGTACAGCTCTGCCACAGGCTTACAACTTGACAAAAGTTTTACAAAGATAGGTTTTCTGATTCTGTATTTTAATTAAATACCAAACTACAGTATTTTGAAAACCTTAGGGCACATTCTATAATATTTATCCATCCCATGTCATTTTGAAAGCAGTCCATTAGTCACATTAATAACAGCTAATTTTTTTTGCTGTGTATTTTATCAAACGCTTAATAAACACCATATTAAGTAGGAGTCATTACCTCATTCACAGACTGAAATCAATGAGATTAAATAATTTGTCCTACTTAATATAACTACTAAATGACAAGGCTGGAATGTGAACTCAAGTCTTCTGATTCCTACAAAATTAGATGCTCTATTCAATTATACTCCCCAAAGTAGTACAGTCTACATTTTAATAATGGATCCAAGAATGCCTTTAAATCTGATTGAGCCTATCTATTCCAATGAAGACAGCACCAATTATTATTTTTCAAGTAATATTTCCAAAAGAACTGAAAGAAGGTTGTTTAAGAAAAGCACTTAGAGGCCAGGCGCAGTGGCTCACGCCTGTAATCCTAGCTCTTGGGAGGCCAAGGCGGGCGGATTGCTCAAGGTCAGGAGTTCAAAACCAGCCTGAGCAAGAGCGAGACCCCGTCTCTACTATAAATAGAAAGAAATTAATTGGCCAACTGATATATATATAAAAAATTAGCCGGGCATGGTGGCTCATGCCTGTAGTCCCAGCTACTCGGGAGGCTGAGGCAGAAGGATCGCTCGAGCCCAGGAGTTTGAGGTTGCTGTGAGCTAGGCTGACGCCACGGCACTCACTCTAGCCTGGACAACAAAGTGAGACTCTGTCTCAAAAAAAAAAAAAGAAAAGCACTTAGAAAGGGAAGATTACATGCAGAGAATAGCAGTGAGCAAAGAAGTAGCAGGTAAATCCTTTAACCTTACCGGATTTTGCTATGAAAGTGAACTGAGAAGCTATTCATCTGCTTCAAGAAAAAGCATCCTGTATTTTTGAATACCTATTCAATATCTACTGAATACCTAGTATAGCTTTAGATACAAATAAACAATAATTAAAGTAAAAATTAAGAGTAAGAGTGAGGACCTAGGTTGGTTCAGGAAGCCCACACATCCACATTTCTCAGGTTTCTTTCTGATCAGATCAGCTTCGACCCATTTCCCAGCATCAGGATTAAGCCTGGCCAATTAGGTGTCTCTTACCCCACAGAATTGGCTAGTGGTCTCTACTTTTTGTACTATCAGAACCCCAATTTATTATTTTCCCCCATGGCTCAAGATTTGAAAACTTTATCTGTCAAATACATTTGTGAAATGTAGAATATACACACCCGTAACCCAGCAGCATAGTGGTAGGGGGCAAAAGCCCTAAGACACGGGGTTGAATCCTGTCTCAATCTCTCATGAGCAGAGTGGCTTTGAGCAAATCGCTTAACTCCTATATCCCTCAGTTTCCCTATCTGTAAATGATAAAGTGCAAACTCTTTGAGGAAAAGGAACCACAGCTGTGAACCTTTGGTCAGATTCCTCACATATGGAAATCACTTACATGTGCTCGTTAATTTCCCACCATCCATGCTCACAGCCTTTCACACTCTTCTTAGTTATTGAATAGTTATGGAATTTCAGTGCTATGCCAAGAGTTGACAAGGGAGTCTGTGAAAAACAAACATTAAGTAAAAAAAAAAAAAAATGCTTCTATCAAAGTACATGTTTCAAGCTAAAATGTCCTCGCTCACTCAGTGCTCATCTCTATGGCTTGGTTTAAGGCTGCTCTACTCCTGATGCCCTGTGGTCGTTAGTGGGGTGAACCAGTCCCCCTGAACAAAGCGAGCTGAGGTGGAGAGCTTAACAGACAAGGAAGTGGGCAGCTGGGGACTCACAGTAGCAGCTGTTGGGCCCCAGGTAGAGCTGGGTGACAGGCTACACATCAACATCTCTGGATTTCAGTTTCCTCCTGTTAGATGAACTTAACTTTGAAAACACCCGCTTGTTGATGAGTGTAAGCATTTTCCTCTTTTGATGTAAATAATGGCACAGTTTATTTAAAGCATCATTCATATTCTTTAGATAAAGGAAAAATAAATCAGCATCATCTTCATATTAAACTTGGGTATTCTGAAGGCTGTTATGAGTCACCCCTGGGTCTTTTCAGAAGCAGTCAAGCAACAAAGAGCTGCTTATTTTTTTAAAAAAAAATAGTGTCTTTTGTAGCAACAACAAAGAGCTGCTTATGTGTGTGAGCAAATGTACGCACGCAAACACGCACGCGCACACACGATGCAAGTGACCTTTTTATTGCATTATGCAATATGCACATACATTATGTCTGATATGTCAAAGTTTTCCTTTGGATCTTTACTTTGACCCAGGAATTATTTAAGAGAGGGTTTTTACATTAAGAGAGTTGAATTGTGGTTTACCCATCAAGTTTTCTAATTCTTTTTGTTTGTTTGTTTTTTAGACAGAATCCATTCTGCCATCCTGAGTAGAGTGCAGTGGCATGATCATAGCTCACAGCAACCTCAAACTTCTGGGTTCAAGCAATCCTTCTACCTCAGTCTCACAAGTAGCTGGGACTACAGGCATTTATGCTCTGCTAATTTTTTTCTATATATTTTTAGTTGGCCAATTAATTTTTATTTTTAGTAGAGACGGGGTCCTGCTCTTGTTCAGGCTGGTTTCGAACTCCTGATCTCAAGTGATCCTCCCACCTCCGCCTCACAGAGTGCTAGGATTACAGGCATGAGGCACTGCACCTGGCCTATTTCTTCACATTAAAAAAAATGAAAGCTGAGAGACAGTATCTTAAGTAACCAATGTAAATTTTATAGTGTAAGAACATCTTCCAATGCAACGCTCTACCAAGAAGCTTGCCTGGGCATTTTCAGTATGTTCCACTGCTTCAAAGTAAAATTGTTTTATATATACCACCACTGTCCAATCCACGGAATTATAGTGAAAGGAAATAAGTCCCCTTGCACACTGATTCCACTGACACAGAATTGCACACAATTCTACATTTGTACACAGATTGGTCAAGGGCAGCTACTTGTATTAACCTGCTTGACAAATAGGGTGATGAGTTGCAGTTTCACAAAGCATTGTAAGCTATTTCAACAAAGGAACAAAAAAATAAGTACCCTACTTCCTTACATGTTCTGTATTCTCAGTTTCTGTTCCCCACCCTCTACCTTTGTGTTGGGAACATTAACCAAGGAAAGGGAGGAATAATCCTCATCTGCACCTGTAACATTGAAATATTTCTTTAGTCAGTGATGGTAACAGGATGCAGGACAGACCCTATCTTTTAGTCACCCACAATATGTCTGGAGTTTTATACACACAACCCAAGAACCCACCTCAGATAACCCTGGAAGTTTCTGTGGCAAAGATGTATCATATTTCCTTCACAGAAGCAGGGAAAGAGGGGCTCCCTTCTGGGACTTCCATCCGTTTCCTAAGTGATATGAGGAGGTGACCCGCATGGCCCCTAGGAACCCCTGCTTATGTCTGGTGGACTCAAATTGTATGGTGCTGGCTCGATGACAACTGTGACCATTCAAAGAACTACTCTATTTTCTTTTTCTAAGATTTTATGACAAAATTTATTGGGATACAAAGAAGGAAGGGAGAGGCAGGTAAATGTTCAACTAAGTGATTGTTATGAAATGCAGGGAAGCTGAGCATCTTTAGAACCCAGAAAAGGAGGAGGGGGCAGAATTTATGCACGGAGAGGCATGATTCCTTCTGGTCCTCTCTGGGTCACTTTCTATTTGAGTGACCTCTGGCAAATGTTTTGCTCATCTCTGTTCCCTTATCTATAAAATGTGGCAAGAATATCTCTTCCGCATAGATATGTGCTTTGAAGGGCAAATAAAAATACAGTGCTCAAAACACTAAAGTGCTGGCCCGGCGTGGTGGCTCACGCCTGTATGTAATCCTAGCACTCTGGGAGGCCAAGGCGGGCGGATTGCTCGAGGTCAGGAGTTCAAAACCAGCCTGAGCGAGATCCCGACTCTATTAAAAACAGAAAGAAATTAATTGGCCAACTAAAAATATATAGGAAAAAAATTAGCCAGGCATGGTGGCACATGCCTGTAGTCCCAGCTACTCGGGAGGGTGAGGCAGAAGGATTGCTTGAGCCCAGGAGATTGAGGTTGCTGTGAGCTAGGCTGATGCCATGGCACTCACTCTAACCTGGGCAACAAAGTGAGACTCTGTCTCAAAAAACAAACAAACAAACAAACACTAAAGTGCTAATCAAACGTAGACAACATATTATAAACTCAACATTCTTTTTTGGTTTTACATATTTATTCCTTCTTCCCTTGTAGTCTGTAAGCTTCATGAGAATAAGGACTTTGCTTATCTTGCTACTCAGTGTCCCCATATGGAGCCTGACATGTAGCAGACATTCAATGAGCATTTGTTCAGTGGGTAAGAGAACTTGGGAGAAGGATCAGATGGACTTTAAGCTGGAGCAGGAGTTAATCCTTCTCAAATAAGACCTTAAAACTCAGCTGAAAGTGAGTTTGCCAATAGGGTTGATTGTACTTTGGTAAATTGGAAATGGGACCAGACACTAAGAAGGATTGAGGAGGATAGCAACCAACCTTTGTATAAAAAACTTTTATCATGACTTGAGTCAATATTTTTGTTACTGAGTCATCCAGCTCATGGTTATTTTTAATAAATTCAAAGCTATTTTACAGGTGAAAAAAATTAATATTTTTTGCACTGATTTCCATTCACAGAAACACACTCTTACACTGATATAGGTGGTTGTTCGAAGCCTTCTGAGAAAGGAACAGCTTTATTTTAACCTCCACACTGAGGACAGCCTTGCTCTCTGGGAAACGGTGCACACCACCAGTTCGTCCCCAGGATTTCCTGTCTCCCCGTCCCCATTCCTCACGCCCCTCGTGGGATGCCCTTATCCTTATAAAGACATCTCTTTCTTCAGCATTTCTAACCCTCAACCCCTAGCAAAACAAAAAGCAATCTGATATTCTTATTTATACTCCAACTAAAAGTCACAACAACTTTTAAGGATTTTCATTTTAACTCTAAGAGTTATTACAGAATCAACATTTATTTTATCTCAAAAGAATTTCAAACATTTGGCAGAGGTTTTGAGAATGGCACCTTTCTTGTTCTGGCTATCATACTAATCATACTAGCCCACGGAGATACATCTACTTTTTGGAGAGGTTGAAGGAACAGAGATTTAATGTCTTTTCCTTTTCTTCCCCCAACCCCTCCTTTCATCTCCTCTTCCCTCTCCTCCTCCCCAACCCTCCGACTCTTGGGTCATCCAAAGCCCTGTTTTTGCTGCCTTGGGCCTTGAGAATCTGGCAATAAGCAAGGGTCCACCACTTTTATCTTTTACTTATTTTGGAAATGTGATCATGATAGAAAATAATTTAATGGTACATGCCATCAGAATATTGACACCAAGTACAGATTTGAGTAATGAAATCATTTTAACTAGTTCACTGTTAGGACTATGCAGAAATAACCATACATGCATCAAGCACCCTCCTGCTGTGGGGTCCTTGCCTCAGGCTCCCTTTGCCTGCAACATTCTTATCCTGATATCCACAAGTTTAGTTTCCTTATCTCTCAGGTTTCTTTCCAAATGCCCCTTGTTGGTGACACTTTCCCTGACTATCCTGTTCAAGGTAATAAATGTCTAACTTGCTACCCTTCACACCCCCACCTCCCACTCAAGCTGTAGAGTTTGCTTCCTTGATTTATTTTTCTCCATAGCATTGTATCACCATGTGACATATTGCCTATATTTACCTTGTTTATCACCTGTCTTCCCCTACTGGAGGGTAAGTTCCATAAGAGCAAAGGGTTTGTTTTTTGTTTCCTTTAATTTCATGTATCCTCAGTGTCTAGAATAGTGCCTGGCCTACAGTAATCATTCAGTAACATACTGAATAAGTACACGCTACATATTGCTTGCCTCTTACGTCTAATTGCTATGCCGCACAATAATGATTTTATATGTATATGCTAAATGAACAATGGTGACACTTGGCCCTATTATCATATGATACTATAGTTGAAGAAAGAAAAATAGTTTACAATCTAAGATTTAACAAAAAGAAGAAATGTCCAATCTAGCACTAAGAAGAGGTGTATATATTCCATATAAATTTGCATATCTGGTTTGCTTACATAACTAAAATATGTACATCGTCCCTCAGTATCTACAGGGGATTGGTTCCAGGAACCCCACGGATACAAAAATCCGAGGATGCTCACGTCCCTTATATAAAATTATAGTATTTGCATGTAACCTACACATATCTTCTCAGATATTTTCAATCATCTATAGATTACTTACAATACCTAAAACAATGTAAGTGCTATGTAAATAGCTATTATGACTTATTAGTTTTATTTGTATTATTTTTATTGTTGTATTATCTTTTACTGTGGTTTTTTAAAAAATATTTTTGATCCATGATTGGTTGAATCTGCAGATATAAAACCTGTGGATATAGAGGGTTGAATGTACTGCCTAATCCAGTTTATTATTTCTTTATTATTCCTATTATAATACTGATGATTAAGAATTGATAAATATGCTCTATCACAATAAAATAATTTTTTATCCTTTAACAATGTCATTTCATTTTTTAATACAAATAAACAAAATCAATCAGAGAAAAAAGTCCCAAACTGCTAAGAGCAGTTCCTTTGTGGGCAGAAGGTTGGAATTACAGGAAAATTTTGTGTTCTAGATAATATATTTTGATAATGTTTAAATTTTATAAAGTTAAGTAATATTCGTTTTGCCATTTAAAAAATAAAAGTAATGAAATTCAAAAATAAAATGCTACTAAAACTATAACAGTAATACTTTTCTAAGATACTGGTAAAACTAGGCTACCTGAAATTTCCAGGTACACTTGCATTTTGGAGGATAGTAGCTCGGGTAATATGGACTGGAAATTTTCCCTTCAAAGCCAGTGATTTCTTTGACCAATATTGTGTTTTCACACTCTGAAAAAGATACCCAGTAACACACAATGATTCACAGCTATGAGATTATGGGGAAAATTTAATTACAAATATATACTTCCTGGATCAAGAAGCTTATAAACTTTTTTTTTTTTTTTTTTTTTTTTTTTTTTTTGAGACAGAGTCTCGCTTTGTTGTCCAGGCTAGAGTGAGTGCCGTGGCGTCAGCCTAGCTCACAGCAACCTCAGACTCCTGGGCTTGAGTGATCCTTCTGCCTCAGCCTCCCGAGTAGCTGGGACTACAGGCATGCGCCACCATGCCCGGCTAATTTTTTATATATATATCAGTTGGCCAATTAATTTCTTTCTATTTATAGTAGAGACGGGGTCTCGCTCTTGCTCAGGCTGGTTTTGAACTCCTGACCTTGAGCAATCCGCCCGCCTCGGCCTCCCAAGAGCTAGGATTACAGGCGTGAGCCACAGCGCCCAGCCAAGAAGCTTATAAACTTTTTGAACTTTGTTTTATTTAAAAAGAAATAGCACCCAACAAATATATAGCTAAAATGCTTGTTCTCAAATTTTGTATTTGTTTTTAAGTCATATATTTTGGCTACAGATCTATAGGATGTTCTCAAAAAACATAATTCTGATCTCAGAGACATGAGCAACAGCTGAACAGCAACTCCTCAGAGGCCTAAGTTTCACTCCACAGACCCCTTCCCCAAGCCCTAAACTGTAATCATTCCGACCTCTTTCCTTTGTTGCTCCAGCCCTAGGGGTGATAGTTGCTTCCTACATGTGTTATATCCATGATACCTTACAGTTCTCAACTTGTCCTTTTTGCCTTTTGAGATGCCTAGTTAACACCTTCATACTAAGTTAACAATTCTTCATTAAATTCACTCGATTAAAATAACTAACATCATCTCTCTCTTCTGACTAGATCCTGTTTTAGAGTCCTTTACTAAGACAACTAGTATAACAGCACAGCCTCCAGAAATATAAGACTAGAGTACCATAGCAAATATTTCTAAAAGTGACTTCTCTTTAATTGGAGAAGACTTACTTTGTTCTGGAATGACCTCAAAATATGCCCGGATTCCTGATAGCTTCCATACACGAGGACATTTAAATGTCACCAACATGAGATTATTTGTAGAAACAAATGATATTAATGTCCTTGTGGGTTCACAAATTCTGAAAGCAGAGAACAAAAGTACATGAATAACAGGTTATTTGAGCAATGGACCTCCATTCAACACTAATTCCACACATTTCCTGGGCTATCCCCTCAGTTTTTATGAATCAGTCTCTGCCAACCAGGTCTTCATCAACTGGTGGCCACAGGGCTCTGTAGATGGATCAGAGCTGAAAAAAGTATAGAAATTTTTGTACAGTAACTACTACCAAAGAATTCTCTTGGACGGCTGTCACTGGACCCTTCTTGAGTACAAATGAGATATAAAGGCAGTGTATTTAATGGCTAAGGTTATGAGCTCTGCCCTAAGGAAAACTAGATTCAAAACTGAATTCTGGCTGGGTGCAGTGGCTCATGCCTTTAATTCCAGCATTTTGGGAGGCAGAGGCTGGAGGATCACTTGAGACCCAGGAGTTCGAGACCAGCCTGAGCAAGTGTGAGACCCCATCTCTACAGAAAATAGAAAAATTAGTTGGGTGTGGTGATTCATGCCTATTGTCACAGCTACTTGGGAGGCTGAGGCAGAAGGATCACTTAAGCCCAGGAGTTTGAATTTGCAGTAGCTGTGATGATGCCACTGCACTCTAGCCCTGGTGCAAGAGCAAGACCCTGTCTCAAAACAAACAAAAAAAGAAAAAACCTCAGCTCCATCACTTAATTGGGTGGAAGATTCTGGGCTTAAATCTTGGTAAGTGCCAGTTTCCCTTCTATGAAATGGGAGTAATAATAATAGTACATCCCTCATAGCACTGTGGTGAGGATTAAATGAAATAATAACTGAATATGTCTGGAAGGATGGAAAGAAGCATAATGATTGAGGACTGGGAGTCAGTGGCAAACTTATTTTTCACTACATATCCTTATATAGTGTTTGGATTTTTAATATGCATATTCATCACCAAAATATAAATACCTACATACATACATAAAGCATTGTTATATACATACATAGACATGGTTAAAAATAATAAAATAATTTGTGTACACTTTCAGCACAGTTAGTAACAAATAGTAATTTTTAAATAAAGCTTACTCATTTGAAGGTTATCAAATATTAAGCAGATGTCTACAATTAAATAAAAAAATTGGGTATATATAAGTATATGTATGGGTAATTAAATATACATGAATGAAAGGATTGATGCTAAAACGTAACAGAAACTTGCTCTGGGTAATGAGATTGTGAAGTAATTGACATTGTTTTCTCTGACTGACATAATTTTCTACAAGAAACATGTGTTATCTTTGTAAGAAAAATTTTTAGTTTTTTTACTAATGCTATGCAATCATCATAGAATTCTCACAATCTATTGAAATGGTAGACTTGCCATGATTGTAATAAATGTAAAATTAAACAGAATGTCTATTATATTTCAGACATATTAGCTGGAATTCTTGCTGTACTGACTTTAAGAGTCTTGTTCTCTACAAATGAAAAACAAACACTGAATCCGATGGGCTCTGGCAAGGGTACTGAAGTATAATGCATACTTAACAGCGCATGAGTCAGTGTTTGACCTGATGAGTGTACACAAAAATGTTTTTTTAAAAAAAAAAATCCAGGAGGAACACAGATACTGTAAAACAAAGACATTGTAAAAAAAAAACTTTTCACCCACCAACAAGAGTGCCTGCGTAGTACCTGTACAGGATGCTGCTCCTGATTGGCAAGAGGGAGTCGTAAATGGTCAGGGAGTCGGTGACACAGTTGTCGGCTTCGATTTGGATGGACTCAATTGAGAGACGAATGAGATAGCCCACGATGGCCACCAGCTTGAAGTGACACATCAGCCTCCCTGAGGTTGCAGAAATCTCCAGAGGGTAGCGGAAGGACAGATGATCCGCATAGATGTACTGAGAGCAGCCTTTGTCTGTGGAGACAGCACTTTTTTTCCCTTTTCTTTCTTTCCTTTTTTTAATTTTTTTATTTTTTAGGAATGATTTTTCTTGAAATCTTTATAGAAAAGCAAAGAGCAAAAGAGGTCCTGTGGGGGACATCTGCTGTCTTTGCCGGCCGAGAGTCCACTTCACTCTCTTCTGATTAACACCCCTGGATTTTGACTTTGAGAAACTATCCCTACCCTGTCTATATAGTTTGGTTGGGGTTAAACCCACCCCTGGTTTCAGAGGTAGGCACATAACCTAGTGTCAAAGAAGGTGGTTCAGGAATGAGCATGCTGTCTGACAAGCCAGACAATGGGAGTCAGCCCCAGGACTTCTGCTAGAACTGTCAGGAAATATGTAGGGGTGGTTTCCACCATGGTTGAAAAATGATAAATTATGATCTTGGATCTGCTGGTAGCCATGTTTGCCCCCACAATGGAAGACCACACTTGATAGGGAAGCCTCAACATAAGTAGGCAGAGATGAAGAGTTCTGATGATATTTCATTTTAGAACCTGGACCCAACCACACCTAAAGCCAGCATACTCCATTGATGCCCCAGTGACATGAGCTAGTCAAGTTTCTTTTGTACTTAAGCCAGTTTGAATGTATTCCTGTCACTTGCAACTCAAAGAGCACTAACAAATACGGTCCTTAGAAAAGGAAAAGTATAGCCCAAAATGATACTAATGTGTGTGTAGGGAGGGTGGGGAACCATATAGAAGAATTTACCGGATCCTATGGTTGAAGAGTAATCCGACCGAAGTCCAGCTGCATTGAAAAACCACATAGAAAAAGAGACTGTTAATCCTATCATTTCATTTTGTTAGCATTGTACTTAGTAAAATTATTTTCAGTTCTTCTTTAAAAACAACCAAACACCTCTAGGATTTGCTTTAAAATGATCCAGTGAAGGTGATGGAGGTTGTTTAGGTATTTAAAGATCACATAGGACAGTCTGCTGATAGTTGTTGAAGCTGAGGAACTGGTATATGAAAATTTCATTACACCATTTTTTTTACTTTTGTATTCTTGAAATCATAGGTACAAGTTTTAAACATATTTTAAAGTTAAAAAAGCAATGAAACAATTATGATAATAATTAGTCCTCTACTTGAAATAGTGCATACATATAGTGCAAAATTTTCCGCGACCTTTTTCATTCATTTAAAAAATATTTATCAGCCACCCACTATATGCCTAGTGTGCAAGTCTGTGTATATATAATATACAATTTCTATCATTTCTATGTAATATGTAATATATACTTATAAAATATGGTTATATATTTCAATATATAAAATTTAAATAAAAAGAGAAAGCAAGAGGCCGGGCATGGTGCCTCATGCCTGTAATCCTAGCACTCTGGGAGGCCAAGGCGGGAGGATTGCTTCAGCTCAGGAGTTCGAGACCAGTCTGAGCAAGAGCAAGACCCAGTGTCTACTAAAAATAGAAAAAATTAGCCGGGCATGGTGGTGCATGCCTGTAGTCCCAGCTACTCAGGAGGCTGAGGCAGGAGGATCACTTGAGCCCAGGAGTTTGAGGTTGCTGTGAGCTAGGCTGATGCCACAGCACTCTAGCCCGGGCAAGAGAGTGAGACTCTGTCTCAAAAAAAAAAAAAAAAAAAGACCTCAGCAAAATCCTTCCTTCTCTAGGACTTTGTTCCTTGGGGACTTAGTTTGAAGATGCATGAGCTGAATAAATGTACATTTTAATAAATTCAACTTCATATATATTTTGTTCCCAAATCTATGGTTCAATCACTGTATTTAACATTTAGCAATTTCCTTTACTAACATAGCTCCGTTGTCTGCAGCTCATCTTGTGCTACTGGGATTGTGGAAGAGAATACCTCATTACAATGCTGACTACAGTAATGGCAAGTGTCAGGCGTGCTGCAGGAAGGAATGCTAGAGGAGAGTCACCCAACAATCACCATTTAGTACCACAGAGTCCATGTCCACAGCCAGACCCTGCAAGCTCCCCACTGAAGTCCGGTTTATGATGCTTGTCTGGATGGAGTCCTTCAAGATGGCCGCCACGCAGTCCTCACAGAAGATGTGGCCTTTGGCATGCGGCATGACAAATACAATCCAAAAGTGGACGAGGAGACCACCTTTGTTGTTGCTGCTATAATGAAAAAAGAGAGATGTTCAGGGATCCCTCTTAGGAAGTAGACTTTATAGAGAGGCAGTAACCCAACTGGCAGATTCAAGGTAAGGCCAAGTGAGTACATCCATCATCTGATGTGCCCTATTCTTTGAGTAATTACTGACTCCTATTATGGGGACCAGAAAGGGAAAGTGTCATGTTATGTACATTCTGATTATTGTGTCAGATTCAAATTTAGAACCATGACTATAGAGTTGCATCTCCATGGGAAATACACTACTCGTGGTTATCAATCAGTAGTCACTGCTATTAAAAATAATAACAGTTATAGTGTTTGATGCCTCACCATGTCCAGGCACTGTGCTAAATCTGCTTCATCCCATTTGAATCTGATGAGGAAGGTCCTATTATTATTCTGTTTTTACAGATGAGGAAATTGACACCAAACACAACTCAAAGTCACAGAGCTAGTACGCAGCAGATCCAGGAATCAAGTCCAAGTTGCTTTTCAGTCTGACGCCAGAGACTGAGTCCCTCATTGCATAAATGCTACCATGTTTTGTGAAAGAAATGTAAGATAGTTTTCTGTAGTAAATAACTTAAGAAATGGAAGGTTAAGGAAAGTAAACAAGTCGCTTTACTCCAAGGCTTCACAGTGCCTTAACCCTTTGCACTCGCTTGCTTTTTTCTCGATTTCTTTATTCTACTCCGGATTTAATTTTTTAAATACCCCAGATTTTACAAAGCGCGGCAGTAGAATAAAAAACTGGAGTTTCTTTTCATACAAATTTATTTATTTGGATTTTTAATATTTCAAATTATGGATACATTCAAAGAGTGATTTTAATCTCTATAATTTTTGCTAACCGTGTGGAGTCACACTCGACATCCGAGTGCAAAGGGTTAATATGCCAAACCAGGTTATGAATCTCTGCGGATATATTGGAGGTGGAGGGAGGGCAGTGGGATATAGTACACGGTGCACAATTTTTTCTAAAAATTATTTGTCCATGAAATTCTTTTTTTCCTCAGAAGATCTCTAGTGACCAGTTTTTCACTGGACATTGAGAAATAGTGTTTTTTGCTTTATCATTTCCTCCACCTCCACCCACTGTGGTAGCCACATTTGTGAGCATTTTGCCCAGTGGCACTGACATGGGGACCATGATTCCAGCTGTGGGGAGAAAGCAGGAATTGGTAGATAAAAAGCAAAAACACAAAGTGACAGCATGGCAAAGGGTCAGGTCACCAGTTGTGCTGATAGGTCATTAACCCACAAAGTCACTTGAGAATGATGGAATCTCAGCCTTTTCACAGAGTTAAGTGGAATTTATAGAAGTGAACGCAGAAATCCCCAAACAAAGGACACATATTACCTGACATCTGCAACAACAGACTGCTCATAAAATTTGGAGAAGGCAGATGTGGTATAAACCAGGTTTACCTGAAAAAGAATTGAAGTGTCTTAAGTCTTTCAAACTTGTCTTCCTTTGAAAGCATCTTGTCTATTGTAGTTCTAAGCTCTGAGAAGAGAAGAGCAAGCCTCAAACTAAAGCTCTTAACTTGAAACACAGACATTATTTCTTGAATTCAAATAAATTCTTACTTCCTGCTGTAATTCTTGGGTTACTTACCTTCATTCTGTCTGTGAAAAATCAGTTACCTTCATGCATTGATTGGTCTCTTTAAAGACTCTAATCAAGCTTAACTTCTGTATTCTGTCCACTCTAAAGGTTAATTTTCTCCACAGTTAACAAATCTAACTCATTTAAGCACATTTTCATAGTACAGTATTTGACCCAATCCCTTCCCCATCAGAGCGAGACATGTTCCTACATTAGCCACTAGGGGGCGAGTGGTGCTCACAGTCAGGTCCACCAAGACCCTTCAGAATTCCTAGTCTTTAGGGCAGGGCCCAGCCAGGGGTGGGGAACCTGGCGCCTAAAGGCCACATGTGGCCTTCTAGATCCTTCTAGATCCTTTGGAAAGGCATTAGGTTCCCCATCCCTGCGACCTTCTTTGCCCTCACTTAGCATTTCTAAAAACAAACTCACTCTCTTCTCCCACGTCATCTCCTCCTCCAGTATTCCCCTTCCTACATAATTGGAAACCACCTACATAATTGCCCAGGATTGAAAAAAAAAACCTTAGAAATTATAAAATATAGTGGAAAAAGCATGAGCTGCAGAGCTTAAATTCACTATGCAACACAGAACATGGTACCTAAACCTGTTGAGTTTTTTTCTTTTTCTTTTCAACCATAAAGTACCGATCAAAATGCCTACCTCCTTAGGAGAATTTGAAGACTAAGTGGAGTACAGTCATGTACCACGAATTGACGTTTAGGTCAATGACAGACCGCATATACAAAGGTGGTCCCCCCAAAACAAGCACCACATGTACTCAGCAGCAAATTGGTATTAACGGATCAACACCTCAGTGGACACATAGGAATATCATTTATCAGGTGTCGGACAGGTGGGAGGGGGAGGAGGGGATGGGTATATACAAACACAGTAAGATGTGCAACGTGTGGGGGATGGTCACGCTTGAAGCTCTGACTCGAGGAGGGAGGGGGGCATGGGCAATATATGTAACCTTAACATTTGTACCCCCATGATATGCCGAAATAAAAAAAAATGAAAAGAAAAAAGACAAAGGTGGTCGCAAAAGATTATAATGGAGCTGAAAAATTCCTATTTACTGATCTGTATTACAACTGCCTACAGTGTTCAGTACAGTGACATGCTGTACAGGGTTGTAGTCTAGATGTAACAGGCTATGCCATATACCTAGGTGTGTAGTGGGCTATTCCATGAAAGTTTGTTTAAGTACTGTACACTCTGTGATGTTCACACAATGAAGAAATCACTTAACGATGCATTTGTCAGCGTGAATCTCCATCATTAAGTGACACATGACTGTATATATATCAGAATTAAGAGGTTTAGTGACATACCTAGTATAAAGAAGACATTCAATAAACAAGAGCCACTCTAATCATCATTGCGTTTGACTGCTGGCCCTGTCTCTCACAACTTGCCTCATTCTACACTGCCTGTCACTGCATCAAGGTCACCACTGTATTTCCACAGTGGAGTTACAAAACGGCAGAACCTTTCTAGTTGGCAATATGTGCTAGGAGCCATAAATTAATATTTTTCTATTTGAACAAGTAATCATACTTTTTAGGAAATCACCTAAGGGAGTAATCTGAGATACATATAATTTATGTGGCAGTTTTGCTGTTGCATTATTTATAGTGGCAAAAATTGGAAATAGCTTAAAACAAACACTAAAAAGAAATTTGCTAACTTTGAAGCTATCAAGACTTATGTTTCTTTAAAGAATATTTACTTGCATAAAAATATCATGTTAAGAGAAAAAAAATTGAATTATAAAACTGAATATCTACTAGTGTCCCAATATTGCACTATCCCCTATGTCTATGTAGCCCAGAATAAAAAGGAGTTTTATCTCTGGTGATGACGTTAAAGAAGATTTTAATGATTCTTAAAATAATTTTATGAATTTTGCTAATGTTTATAATAAATAATTATTAGTCCTATAATGAGAAAGTTATTTTTAACAGTGAAGAGATTGCCAGTGCATCAAGGTTGAAATAAATTTTGTGTATGATCACAAAATTTATCAGTATGCATGTAACTTTGAAACTGGAAGGCATTTTAAAGGTCACTTGTTCCAATTTCTTTATTTCACAGATGAGAAAAACTGTCGCTGAGGGAGCCATTTCTTTTTATGTTAGGTGGGGGCAGGGGTGGGGGGGAGAGCAATTCTCTTATAGCCAAGATGAGCTAAATCCCATGTTTCCCTCTGACAGCCTCCTTCACCCACCCTGCCCTCTACTTCCCTAAGCCCCGCTTACGGGTGACATCTGTGGTCCCTCCCTTGTCCCCTCACCCCTCTCCACTCCACCCTCCCCAGACCTTCAGCCCTCTGCCCTCATCCCCTCACCACTTGCTGCACAGTCCGTGCCACGGAAAGAAATTCCCGGGACTCCTTTTGTCGATATTCAGGAAGAAACTCAATGTTGGTGATGCGAAACATCCCAGCAAAGTAAAACGCATCTTTGCTTTCTGTCTTAACTGTAAAAGAGGAGAGAAGGCGATCAGGAGGCTTTCTCATCTGTGTGGCAGAAAGGCATTGTCTGCGCTATGTCAGTATCAGGCTCCTAAAATGATCTTATTTTAGGCAGCTACATATCTAACTGGTTCATAGCCCATGGAGCTCCAAACAAAGTTGACAACATCTCTTCCATCAGCAGCAAATAACCACATCTCTTAGAATGCTCAATTCCTACTGCCTGCTCTGGCAAATACTTAAAAACGAGGTTAGAAGACTCTGACGACCCGGTGCCTTCCTTTCTCATGGCACATAACCCGCTGCACCATGACTCTGTCAGCCTGTCTATCTCTTTTTGAGCTCTCTGAGGAAACAACCACTAACTTACTTTTTTCTTCAGCCCCTAATGTAGCCAGCGTCTGCCTTACCTTTGAAGCCCAATAAATGTTTGAGGGAAGGAAGGGAGGAAGAATGTGGGGAGAGAGAAAGACAGAGTATTCCTTCTTCATACAAGGCTCAGCACATGGAAATGCTAAATAAATGGTGGCTGAGTTAAAAAGAAGGTGCAACCTATGGGAGTGATAGGAAGCAGCTTCCCTTTCGTGACCCAGCCAAGGTCACCTTAGCCCTAAGCAGTGTAGCAAGGCTGTGGAGGGTAGGGGGCAGGGGGCCTGAACTCCTGTCCTAGATTTGTTCCTTCAGGTTACGTTACCTTGGGCAGATCACCTTGCCTCCCTAACCCTCTCATGTAAAATGACTGCTGGTTTTGTTTTTTTGGTTTTTTTTTCCTAGGGAAGTGCTTCTTAGTTTTGTTGTTTTTATTGTTGCAGACTCTTTAAAATTTGAATGAAAGCTATGACTTCTTTCTAGACACTCACACATTCCTATCAGGAAGTACTGAGGATTCAGGACAACAACAATGCAAGGGAGATCAAGTCAGCATTTAAATTAGCTTATATTTACCTAACCCTTTAGCTCAGCCCAATGTGCAAGACCCTCTGTGGTGTCCCTGATTAGCTGTCCACCTCATTTCTCAAGGTCACCCTCCACACTCAGATTTCATGTATCAAAGCTCACTTGTTTCCTGTTGGGTAGTGCTTACTTGCTCATACCAGTTTCCCTTTGTTCATACCAATATCTTTCCATGAAATGCTCTTCTCTGTATTTTTACACAGCCAACAAACTACTTCTGTACAAGGATGTTCTAAAACTTTATACAAAAATGCTAGGGCATCTCAAGTCAGGGATAAGCCAATAAATAATTAAAATCAAAATTAAATAAAGATAAAAAAAAGAAATGAAAAAAATGCTAGGACAATGCAAATTTGTCAGTGGAGGTACAGCAGAGAAATGATGGGAGATAAGTTGGTTTGTTCTGGGCTGGGGGTGGGGGTTTGTGTTAATTGCCCATGGACTTGACTTCCCTCACCAGTCTTTAAGCTCCTTGAGGATAGAGATCATATCTTGGTTATCACTCTGTTCCCCATGCCTACCTAGCACAGCACCCAACACATAGTGGGCACGCTCAATATGTGTCAAATAAATTTTCAGAAACCAGTTCATGAAGCGTTCTTGGACTCTATCCCTGGGCAGATTGGATGCCTCTCTTCTGTGAACTCATGCTCTCTCTCCAGCACTGAACTGTGAGCTTTTCTAAAATAGAATATGCATCTGTGAGCTTTTTGAAGGTAGGAGATACATTTTGGTATGCCTGATGCCCTCCCTACATTGTGCCAAGAAAATTATAGGTGATCAATTTCTGTGTGTGTGTATATATATATATATATCCTGAACTGCTCAAGACAATATTTTTTAATTCTTTGCCTATAACTCTTGCCTTCTCATCAGATTTTAATATCCTTGGGGGTATATCTAGGAAAACTGTTTGTCTACTAACAACACTTTTCAACATCAGTGTGTTTTTTTTCACCCACACCAAGAAATTCTCCAATTCTCTGCAGACCAACTGAGTGTCCAACAGTTCAGTTCAGTTCTGATCCTAGTTACCCAGAGTTGGTGTCAGAACCCACAGGTTAAGGGCACATTCTCATAAGACTGCCCCCTACTTGAGATGCCAAGCAGGAGTTTTGAGTCTAGGCCACCAACACTGCTGTGTGAGTTGGCTACAAACTGGGAGTTCCCATGAGCCCCTCAGGTTTGATAATTTGCTATAATGGCTCACAGAACCCAAGGAAATAGTTTACTATTACTGGTTTATTATAAAGGATGCAAATGAACAGCCAGATGAGGAGGCACGGAGGGTGAGGTCCCCAAGGGTTCCTAGCATGGGAACTTCTGTCCCTGTGGAGTTGTAGCAGCCCACCCTCCCAGCAATTGAGTATTCTTATTAACCTGACAACTTCCTGAACCCTGTCAGTTAAGGGTGTTATGGAGGGTCCATTATGTAGGCACAATTGATTAAGTCATTGTCCATTGGTGATTGAGCTCAACCTCCAGCCCCCTCCTGAAAGTTATAGCCTTCTAATCAGAGGATTGGTTCCTTGGGCTCTCTAGGGGCTTTCCCCCACCAGCCATATCATTAACATAAAAAAAGATATTCTTAGAAGCACTGCACTAGGAACCAGAGACTAAGACCAAATATTATAACAAATACATATATATATTTAAATAACAAAAGATGCTCTTATCACCCCATCACTTAGGAAGTTACAGAATGTTAGAAGCTCTGTGTCACACATGAGGAGCAGAGACCAAATATATATTTCACATTATGTCACAGGACATGTATTTTGTACAAATGCATGAACAAGTACAGAATGAGAACTCCAACACAAGTCAACAAATGCCATCCTTGCATGACTAAGTACTCTGTGAGAAAGGGTTTAGTTATGACACCTGTCCAAAAGGCTCAATCAGATGGACAAAAACATAATAACAGGGGAGAGAAAGACGCATGTGTAAAATGGAGCTCAGGAAGCTGGAAATTTAAGGTTGCCTAGAAACAGGAGGTGGGTGGAATGAGGAAATGAAACAACTTAGCACTCCTTTCCTTTTTTTAAAGCTGTTACATTTCTGAATCAGTCAAAATCTCCTGAGCATCTTCCTCAGCTCTTCCCATCCTACCCCCCATCTCCTGGTCCTGCTCTCCTCTGGGAAGAAAGTGATGGTGGTGAAAGAAGAAATGAAAAAGACAATTCTGGTTTCTCTCTCCTTAAAACATCAACACCAGTTTGGGAAATGGTGTATCAGTCTTGGAAAAAGTAGGATGCCTTCAAAAACACCCAGGGGCAGGTCTGGCCTGCATGGCTAATGCTGGACTCAAGACACAAGCCCTAACCCCAAAGGAGCACAGTGTTTAACTTACTGATGTAGAGCCACAGGAGTGTCCAGGCTATGACTGCTAGGATGAATAAAAATACTGTGAAGAGAATGATTTTATTTTGGACATTCCAAAAGGGAACTTTCTTCTTGGACTGCTTCTTTGGTTTGGGTTTGACTTTACCAATGGGTTTTCGTGGTGGTCTCCCAGGCAACGGTGGTCGTCTCCCTGGCAGCTTTCCTTGGGCACTGACCACCTGAACTGAGATATTGGATATCTTTAAAAAAAAAAATAAAAGATGTATTATCAACTAGAAGTAATGTAGAGCTTAAACGGAACTGTCCAGTCAGGAGATCTTGGTGTTAAAAAGCCTAAATTTATCAGTCAAATTATTTACATACATTTAATAAATTGATTTGCATCAAGTTATACAATGAAGATTAGGAAACCTAGACAATACTGTATATGAACCCTAGTAAAATGGTCCCCAGATCCTCTCCTCAACTCTCCAACTCTGCTAAACAGATGCTGTGGAGAAGAGGTCATGGGTAAAGTAGACTGAAGGATCTTGGGGTCAGGAGGTCAAGGTTAAGATTCTGTGTGGGTAGGCCAGGCGTGGTGGCTCACGCCTGTAATCCTAGCACTCTGGGAGGCCGAGGCGGGCGGATTGCTCGAGGTCAGGAGTTCAAAACCAGCCTGAGCAAGAGCGAGACCCCGTCTCTACTATAAATAGAAAGAAATTAATTGGCCAACTAATATATAGAGAAAAAATTAGCCGGGCATGGTGGCACATGCCTGTAGTCCCAGCTACTTGGGAGGCTGAGGCAGGAGGATTGCTTGAGCCCAGGAGTTTGAGGTTGCTGTGAGCTAGGCTGATGCCACGGCACTCACTCTAGCCTGGGCAACAAAGTGAGACCGTCTCAAAAAAAAAAAAAAAGATTCTGTGTGGGTAGATTCATTTGTATACACAGCTCTGTGTGTGTGTGTTTCAAATGTTTGTACTATATTGCTTTTTTCTCACAGCCAATTATTTCTGAGCTGAGGTAGAATCATAAATGAGAACATAAATGAGTTCCCCAGAGAAATGAATTGATTTCAAATTTTTGAATCCTGGGAGGCAGGAAGAAAATGTTAAGGCAAGTGATGATTTGGGTAGGGTTGTAGAATAAGAACAAAATGTCCTTCTTTTACAGTTGCCAGCCACTGAACTGAGTAGTGACTCAGTTTCCCAATTATAAGCAAAAGAATAATTTAAAAATAAATCGAAGAACAAAATAGAAGACTCATTAGATTAGAAAATGTTTGGTTTAAGTGTGTTTATGGGCAAAGTGTTATGTGCGGGAGGAAAAAAATACATTATTCAACTGTTTCCCCTCCTGTTCTTTTATTTTCTCCTCCACCCTCTGCCATTTGATGCTGTGAATTCTTTAATAATATATGCGAGAGTTTAGCTTCTTTGAGGGAGAGATTTATACATGTCAGGGTAACTAAACTCCAGTGATGAAATAACTTTTAACCACACATTCTCTTAAAGGCAGCCATATAGAACACCAATGCCAGAAAACAGTCTCTCTTTTGTGCTTTCCTCAAGAGTGCTTTCATTCTCTCTCACTCTCCCTCTCTCTTCCCTTCAAAATTCATGTATTTCAGTCTTTAATCCTACCAATTAATGGGATAATATGTGGCCAAGTACACTCTGAATTATTCATAGCTCCCTCATTCTTTTTGCCAAACACCCTTGTCAGCCCCGGAGTGAAATGTCGCTTGTATCCTTCTGGGTGAAATTGAACTAGATCAGACTCACTGAATTTGGTGTCCTGCTAGAGTGAGGATGGTGTTTCTAAAGAGAAAAACATTCCATTGTAGAAAGAGTTCAGCCGACTATGGTGTCAAGCTATTTTCAAGTACTCCTCCCAAACAAGTAAGAGAGAGAAACACACAGAGATGCCAGTACTTGTAGAACTGACAAAGGCCAAGGTTGGACCTCTAAGTGCAGGAACACATTATAGGCAGTCTCAGTTAGCACTGATTAAATTTTAAAATGGAATTTGTGTAGAGATCAGTACAATTTCCCTGGAGTTTCAGAAAAACAGCTACGAATCAATTGCCAAGTGCAGCACTTTAAAACAAGCTGGTATTTGTAAAATCCATTAAGTACCCTAAGAAGAGAAAGTATTTCATTATTATTCCCTTTACTTTTATAAAGTCACTCAATCTCATTTTACTAACAGGGTCAACAATGAATGGTATTCAAGTAGGAGAGGAGGCTCCTCACACCGTACTCACTTTCAGGTCCGCAGGTCTGGAAGAAGCGTCACTGTTTTCTTTGTCCATTTATTAGATCTATGATCAGCCAGGGGTGTCTCAAAGCCAGTTTTCACCCCCTTGCATCCTCTCTCGGGAGGAATTGAGAGAACAGTCACCGGATTCAAGCTAGCTCTCAGAGGAGTGGAATCAATTTACTTCCACCAGGTCCAGGTCAGAAACTGAAGCTGCCTCATTACTATATTGTGACTGTTAAAGGGACCTAGCACTCAGCTTTGCACCCCAAACTAAAGCTTTCTTGATGTCACTCATACGAGTCAGGCCTCTCAGAGCACAGCCAGCCTCAAGGCAAGGTTTCCTCTTATAAGAAACACCATCCAACAATCACAAAATATTTTACAAGTCATTATCATTTTTGCCTGCATCTCCTAAAGAATGGGAAGCGGTCTAATTTATCACCCCCAGCACCGCACCTAAAAAATCCTCACACTACATTCCTCTTGCTTAGTATTTCTTGCATGCTCCAGAAGACTCACTCTCTAGTCCTGCTCTCAACTCTCCAGCCACACTCTGAAAACTTCTACCCCAGGGGATGTTTTCCATTTACCTTGGCCTACCACTGGAGTCAGTCCTCAGTAAACCCCGAGGCCCTTCCTGATGTAAATCCTGTATTCCCATCTCTCTCTTTCTTCCCAAAACTAATCTGGATTAGATCCAGGGAGGGAAGGTAACCCGGGGGCAGTGTCAGAATTTTTCTTAGCAGACCAAGACAAAAAGATGGGTACTACCAGAACATCATCACTCTAAGGGCACTGTGCCACCATGGAAGGATACTCTCTTGCCCTTTAAAAGAGAAACACTGCTTAGCTGATCCAGACACAAGTTCAAGGGCTATACGTGCAAAAGCAAGTGAGAAACTGCCTGCTGAAAGTGGTGAAAGATTAGTTGAGTTGTCTGATACTTAACATTTGATATAACTGGAGAAAAAAGACAAAAATGACAAAAAAAATTATATCATGTACAAATTTGTTTCCTAGGTTTTGTTATGTATTAGTGACATTGACAAACTAACTAATAATGCTTTAGGCTTTGTAATTTTATGATGAAGAAATTTAAAAATAAGGCTTTTTTTAATGGCTCATCCTTTCTGTATTATTTCTCTACTTATTTCCAGAACTAACTCATATTTCACCAATAATGTACTTTCCAGCAGCCACTGACAAAGACTCTGTCCTTGATGAAAGTTTTGTCAGGCTCCTCTAAACACTCTTTTTTTATTTTTTATTTTTTTGAGGCAGAGTCTCACTCTGTTGCCCAGACTAGAGTACTGTGGCATCAGCCTAGCTCACAGCAACCTCAAACTCCTGGTCTCAAACGATCCTCCTGCTTCAGTTTCCCGAGTAAGTAGGACTACAGGCATGTGCCACCATGCCCGGCTAACTTTTTCTATATATTTTCAGTTTTCCAGCTAATTTATTTTTTAAATTTTTTTAGTAGAGACAGAGTCTCACTCTTGCTCAGGCTGGTCTCAAACTCCTGAGCTCAACCGATCCATCCGCCTCGGCCTCCCAGAGTGCTAAGATTACAGGTGTGAGCCACCATGCTGGCCTGAGCCCTCTTTTTAACTAAACCTTGTCCTTGGGCCCTGAGCTTTCTCTTCAAACAGACTCTGTCCTCAGGTCTTGTCCTTGGCCCTGTTGTAGCAAGAATGCTGCTAAGTCAGCTTAGCAGGAATCCCCCCACCCTTGATATATGATCACCCTTGATTTTTTTCACTCAAGGGTGACCTTGAAATACCCGTATTATGTGGTCAAGTTTCTTATCCCCTACCCTTGATGTATAAGTGGTTGGTTGGCCTTTAGCAAGGATCCTGATGGGTCACTTTAGCAAAAATCCCCTACCCTTGAAGTCTCCCCTTAGTAATTCTCCCTCTACTGATCCCCCTCACTCTGCTCACTGGCTTCAGACCTCCAGCAGTCCCTGCTGTATTTAGAATGAGCTCACTTCCATATTGAAGTCTCTCTCCCCTATTGCAACAGTACTGAATAAAGTCCACTGGTGTAGCCTGCAGCTAGTGTTCCACTCTGTTTCTCTTTGACACCAAGAATAGAAAGTGGCAGCAAATAATAGGAGGCTGCACTATATGTACAGAATTTAAAAACAATCATAAAACCAACTGGAGGCTGCTTTCTTATTATCATCATGCCAGCCATTCTCAACAATATCAGTGATAAAATGCTCCTTCCTGAAAATCTTTGACTGATATAAGTTCTAAACAATTGCTAGTGGCCGGTCGTCGTGGCTCACGTCTGTAATCCTAGCACTCTGGGAGGCCGAGGCAGGAGGATGGCCCAAGCTCAGGAGTTCAAAACCAGCCTGAGCAAGAGTGAGACCCCCGTCTCTATTAAAAATAGAAAGAAATTAATTGGCCAACTAAAAATGTACAGAAAAAATTAGCCAGGCATGGTGGCACGTGCCTGTAGTCCCAGCTACTCGGGAGGCTGAGGCAGTAGGGTCGCTTGAGTGCAGGAGTTTGAGGTTACTGTGAGCTAGGCTAATGCCATGGCACTCTAGCCCAGACAACAGAGTGAGACTCTGTCTCAAAAAAAAAAAAAAAAAAAATTGCTGGCATTGCAAATAAGTCCATGGAGACTCCTATCATGCATACCTTCAGAGAACTTCCATGGGGAAATCCTCAATGTGGCCATATCAATTAATTCAGACCAGAAAAGAACTTTGATTCTTTAGAGTCACGTATTTCAGCAATCCAAGGTGATATTGAAGAAGCTAAGAAACAAATAGATTTATCAGAACATTCAAAAATCAAAGAAGGCAATTTCTTCCAGGTTTGTTCCTAAAAGCAAAGTAATTGCTGGCCACAGATTTAAAGATCATTTTGTTTATTTATTCATTGTTCTCTAGTATTTCACTGTTCATAATTGTGCACTCTCATCTTGGTTATATTTTAAAAATCAAACAATTTCCTGTAGTGGTGAATTAGTTTAAATAGTACAATGTATTATAGTTACCATATTGTGCTTCAATTGCTAAACCCATTATATCACAGCACTAATAAAAATTTATTTAAAAGTCAAGATTCTTTTTTATGTAATATGTTGATTAAAATGTGCCTCTAGAAAGGTATTAAGTGTCATATGATGTAAAGGAAATATACATAAATCTGACTAAAAAGGCAAGTCATCAGTTTGTGATAAGAAGTATAATTCTCGTGGTAAAATTCCAGCATGTATGTACTGGAATTAGCATACATTGCTACACAGAGAGGAATTAGAGAAAGTAACTGCGTTAAAAAGAAATTTGATAGTTATTTATAAACCTAAGGGAAAAATCCAGACTTTGTACTTTGGTATTTTGTGCATTGATATATTTTTACAAACATGAAGATATTTGTGAAATTTTGTTTTAGTCATTTATTTTATGAGGTTACATCATTGTACCACTTAGCCTAGTTGTAGCAAGAATCCTGCTAAGTCAGTTCACAGAAATGCCCTCACCTTTGCTATCCACTCACCCTTGATTTTTTTTACATATGTTATTTTTGTATAAAGCTGCCTCAATTCTAAGTGATCTAGACTCCCTTTGCCTATCATTATTTTAAGTTTGTATTTTACGACAGTAAAATAAGTGGTTTTTGAATCTATAGGTCTCATTTTTGTGTTGGACAACACTTCTTTCTTCTTTTTAACAGTAGATCTGTTTTTCAATACTTTTCTTAACTTTGGTTTTTGCCTTTAAACGATTGTCAGCATCAATTTATTCCATTTAGAATATCCTACAACTATAATACTTAAAAGAGATTGCATCTGTCCATAGCATTCCATTCCTTCTCTATATAAACAGTGATTAAATGTATGTATGTATTGCATTTTTAGAAAAAAACCAAACCAATAAACTATCTTTCATTTTCCTCAAGATTTAAATGAACAGACAGCTGTTCATTCATATGTCCCTATTTCTTAAAAAACACAAAATATTTGTTTTCCCTCTTGCAAAACTATTTAAGAGCCAATTAAACTATGAAACAGAAATTTTAGTGTACTTATATCTTCCAGAGCAAACCTAAACTGCTGTAATTGTATGTGCACAATAATGCTAGTCTAAAGAGTGCTTACAGCTTGAGAGAAAGGCATAAAGATTTACTTAAATAATTGTTGTACTATGAACTTTTTCTCCTACAACTGTATGTTTTTTGGCCACTTGAGTCTTTTTGTTTATATTGACAGAAAGTTGAAATCTTTAGAAGTTTAGGAAATTAAGGTTACAGATTACTTTGGGCCACCTCAAACATACATTGCATCATTGTTCACTTCAGCAATAGACTTAGTGATGGGAGGTAGATAAGGGTAGAAGTATATAGAAGGTAATTTTGAAGATAATTCATTATAAATTATTTTTCCCTAGTCTTATAGATGAATTAGAACTGATTTTGATAAAAATATTTAAGAAATATATAGAAAAGCATCTAAAGCTATTGGAGAAGATGGAAGCATATATAAATTCATTTGAATTGTGTTTTACTTTTGTGTGTATGAATTTATGGCAAACAATGTAATTTGTGGCTTTTTCATTTCTTTATAAAAATATTTGGAAAATAAAATGTTTCATGTTAGAAATTCTATACTTGAAAGAAAACTCATTTATCAGTGGCTTTATGAAGCAAAGTAAAAAACAAACATGGAAAGTATAAAAACATTTGTGTTTGTTTTGTCATAATAGCTCCTTGCCAATTTTGTTCTCTTTAACTATGTGAAAGCTTTCTGATATTTTATTGTCCCCTTACATTTTGTTAAATAGACATCACTTTTGAAAATTAGATAGTGCCTTGTTTAGGGGTTAGTTAATCATACCACCTTTTTCAAATTTTTATATTAGGTATATATTATAAGAAATTATAGTAGTACTATTTTGATTAGTTTGCATGTTTTCAGGCCTTGAAATAAATCTTAATTGATACAAAAAAAAGAAATGATTCACTCTAAATGGGCATATATATGATAAAGTAAGAGTAGCAAAATGTTAATAGTAGAATCTAGGTGTGAGTACATGCATTTACATTAAAAATTTTTTTTTCAATTGTATGTTTGAAATTTTTCTTGATAAAATGTTGGAGAGAAAAATATCATCTCTGGGAATCAAATATAAGCCACCAGTTCTGAGAGACAATGACAATGAAAACTGGGGTATAAGCTAAACAAACTTGGTGAACAAGCATGCATTGATTTCCTTGTTACTTTTACTGGTATGGAAGTTCTGGTACAGAGTCCCTGCAATCCCAGAACATACAACCAAAGACAATCACAATGGCCAGATATATGTTAGTGTTTCCCACCATCAGTGGCTTGAAAGACAGTGGAGACATTTCTATTCCTTTTTTTTTTTTTTTTTTTTTTTTGAGACAGAGTCTCACTTTGTTTACCGGGCTAGAGTGCCACAGCGTCAGCCTAGCTCATAGCAACCTCAAACTCCTGGGCTCAAGCAATCCTTCTGCCTCAGCCTCCCAAGTAGCTGGGACTACAGGCATGTCCCACCATGCCCGGCTAATTTTTCCTGTATATTTTTAGCTGTCCAATTAACTTCTTTCTATTTTTGGTAGAGACGGGGTCTCACTCTTGCTCAGGCTGGTCTCAAACTCCAGAGCTCAAACGATCCACCCGCTTCGGCCTCCCAGAGTATTAGGATTACAGGCATGAGCCACGGCATCCGGCCGAGATTTCTATTTGTTTCCCAGGAGCAAAGGCCCTTGTGCTAAGGGAAGCACGCTAGGTGTCTATAAGCTGGCCAGCAGAGCAGATGGTGTGCAGTAACCTGGATCAAAGGAGAAATCTCTCTCCACTGGATTCAGCAGTGACCATTGGAAGCACATATATAAAAAACACATTAATTCAATACATGAAAACACTTTAAATGTTTCGACTTCTATCCCGCTGAAACCGGTGCATCATGAAGACCTGGAAGTAGGTCCAAGTCATCCATCTAACATGAACAAGGTTCTGAGTTCCTGGCATAGAGCCACTTAGCAGTGCAAGGTGATGCTTTTGTCTTTGCCTTGCCAGAGGAGAGGCGAGCTCTTCAGCAACTGATAAGTGCATTTCCGCTACTTAGGACCCACTTTTCTCTGTTATGATAAATGGCCATGTGCAAAGCTGCCATCTGAGCACTGCTCTCCACTGAGCTCTCTACAGAGGAGGAGTAAATCCTGAGGAATCCCAAGGTTGCACAGGTTGCTGGGAAGTCAGCCAGCCATTTAACCCTGTCATTCTTAGTACCCTGTAATAAAATAGTATGACAGTGATCCTGGCTTCCCTTTCCCAGCTGACTCACTAAAAGCATAATCCTAATTTTTAGGATCACATCACATGGCTCTTTTTAAAAAGTGAAATTATAATGTGCCATCTTAAATCTGGGCTGTTGTAATATCCCCTTAACACATTTTCCTCCTCTGGTCACATCCCTCACACTGAAACTGACCCATGGGCACATTACTGCTAAATAAATCTTCCGAAAATGACTCTAATGTCATTCCTATCCTTGACAAGCAACAGCCCTTCTGTTCAGTCTCCCTGCCCTGGCATTCAAGGTCTTTCTCAGTGTGGCAGCAGGCTACCTTCCTGTCCGTGGCCTCCTGGCACACAGACTAACTCTGTTCTGTCAAATTATGCATTTTCAATCTTTATTCCTCCATTTATCCATCCATCCATCTGTTTACTTAACATTTATTATATGCCCACTATATGGCAGCAAATAATTTAAAAAATGAACAAAATATTTCACTTCCCTTAAAAAGATCCCAACGGAGGGGGAATACATGCAAACTACTGATTATAATATTATCTACTAAATACTATCACAGAGACGTTAACAAATGCCCTAGAACTGAAAAGGAGGCTAATATTAATAGTCCTCTCCCCTCCTCCAGAACCTTATGCTATTCAAATCCTCACCACCCTCCACACCCTACTTGTAACTCTCCTGCATGCTTTTGCACCCCAGCTTGCAACACTCTCTGAAAACGTTTATGGTATATACCAGTGCTTGAGACTCTAAATATTACGATAACTCATCAAGGACTGCTTTGTAACATTTCTCACACTGTCTCATTGGTTATTTAGCTTGTCATGTGTATAGCCTACGTCCAACTAAACTCCAAGCTCCTTGAAGACAAGGTCCCTGTATTATCCCTTTCAATGTAATAGCCTTGGAAAGGGGAAAGAAGGTGATAGCCCCCTCAGAAACTAGTTGGGTCTGGGATTTGGTTTCACCTTATTTACAAGGTAATAAGTTAGTCTCTTACTATTTCATGGATGGTAGCAGAAGACATGAGAGTCACGGCTCAGCAAGCAGCATAAGTATCCACGGGTTCCCTTTTGTACTTAATTCCCATGGTCCTGCTGGATGTTGCACATGCATTAGGGTTACATCACAGCTGGGGAATGTCACCATTTTTATGGCAGACAATAAGTAAGCCCCCTCCTTGTCCAAAACAGAGATACTACCTCCTCCCCCAAGGTCGCAAACACACCCTGAGAGATGGCCAAGGTGGAGAGCAGTCAGGTCCTTGCATTCTGGCATACACAATGTATTAGTTTCCCAGGGCTGCCACAAACCGGGGGGCTGCCCAGTTTGGGCAGCAGAAATTTACTGTTTACAGTTCTAGAGGTTAGAAGTCCAAAAGCAAGATGTTGGCAGGGCCATACACCTTCTGAAACTTGTAGGGTAGAATCAACCCTTGCACCTTCCTGGTTTCCAGTGGTTTGCCAGCAAGTGTTGGTGCTCCTTGGCCTACAGCTGCAGCACCTCAGTCTCTGCCTTTATCATCACATGGCATTCCCCCCTCGTGTGTCTCTGTGTCCCTTATCTTCTAAGGGCACCAGCCATATTGGATTAAGGGCCCGCTTTGCCCTAGCATGACCTCAACCAATTACACCTGCAACAACCCTATATCCAAATAAGGTCACATGCTAGGGTAGTAGAAGGGAGGACTTCAACATATCTTTCTTGGGAGACACAATTAAACCCATAACACCCAGCATGGCCTGCAACAGGATGAGAGACCCTTGAAGGATTGTCTCTCTCAACAGAGTAAACTTGCTTCTAATAGAGAGCACTGAAACAATTCTAGAGTCTGGTCATATTCTGGGAGAGCTGCAGATGACATTTTTACCATTTTATCCCGTTATATGTATCCCACTGATACCATTTTACATATTATCCTGAAACCCCACCTATTCTTCTGACCCTCCCTGGGTGGTGGGGAGGGGAGCATGGTGCAGTATGACTCAGCCATGGCTCGGGAGGAGCCATTAGTGCATCATCCCCGGTCAGCCACATGAATCCCAAGGGGCCAGTGTTCAGAGAAGATTATCCTGCTATTACGCTAGACCGGTAATGGGAGAATAGAGGGTAGAAGTAGACAGCTAATGCCCCATTTCTTTCTGGTTCAATGGATCAACTAAAAAGATCTCTTTCTCTTTTTAATTGCCTGGTATAAGTGCCTAGTGCAGTATAAACACGTGGCTGGGCTAAGGGATGCTGGGGTGAACTAGTTCAAGAGACATTCTACCTCGAATACCTCATCAGACAAACCTAGGAGGCCCAGACTGCCCAAGTTGGGAAACAGCACTCTCACAGAAAGCTGTCGTCATTCTGAGCTAGCGGAGCATCTGGCTCACGGCAGGAGCTGAAGCTGATTTATGTTTGCTGAAGGAATGGATCTGCTGTGCTAAAAAATATTGCCTTCAGAAATTATACAAAGGTCACTAGATTACAAAAGGACATATTTTAAAAAACCAACTTTAAGGCCGGGCGTGGTGGCTCATGCCTGTAATCCTAGCACTTTGGGAGGCCGAGGCGGGCGGATTGCTCAAGGTCAGGAGTTCGAAACCAGCCTGAGCGAGACCCCGTCTCTACCAAAAATAGAAATAAATTAATTGACCAACTAAAAATATATATACAAAAAATTAGCCGGGCATGGTGGCGCATGCCTGTAGTCCCAGCTACTCGGGAGGCTGAGGCAGTAGGATCGCTGAGCCCCGGAGATTGAGGTTGCTGTGAGCCAGGCTGACACCACGGCACTCACTTTAGCCTGGGTGACAAAGTGAGACTCTGTCTCAAAAAAAAAAAAAAAATCAGATTAGTCAGAATGACTGGATAAGATTGGGAAAATGACAGAATGACAGAAAAATGAGAACAATTACGATAGAAAGGCTGAAATAAAACAAGTGAATCAAAATGAACTTGGCACCAAGAAGGACGGAGAAAAAATGAGGAATAAAAATGAGTGGGGGGGGGAGACAAATGGATAGGAACAATTAAATAATTTAAAATGTGTATTCCATGGTTTACATTGGCCTGGAGAGTATCTCATTTCTTAGTAGTCAAAAGTCGAGTCCTGCGCTGCCTGGCAGAGTGAGCTTCTCCACTAAAGTCACCCCAGTCACTTGTTTAATGCTCCCAACTTCTCTGGTGTTTATCACCTTGTCTTACCAACTCTTCCTAGACTATGTGCATATTATGGAATGTGAAATAATACTATTCCATTGTTTGCTCATCCCCAATGAAAGACACCAATGGCCTTGATACAATTTAATAATGGCAATGAGAGATGCCTGAGCATATGTTGTGATAATTTCAATCAAAAGCTCGGCTGCTTGGGAGCATAGCTAAAATCCCAATAAAAGTAGTAGTGATGTCGTAAAACAGAAATCCCACCCCCTCCCCACCAAATAGAATTACTTCAGAATTGAATTAGACCTTTTCTATTAAAAATGGTTTTGACTTTTCAACATTTCCTACTCTAATGAGAAGTTATATAGTGCTGGAACAGTCGGTATTTTTTTTCAATTTGCAACCATAGGTTCAGTTTTGTTCCAGCCAATATATACAATGTCTATGTGTGGTTTGTGTAACATTAGCTACTAAATTATTTTTTATTCATTTCCACTGGCATGTCTATCTGAGTAGGCATACCTAAAACCTCGGGGTGTCTGAGATAGGTGTTTAATTGCCAGAGGGTCTCCTGGCTATCACACCTTTATTGATCTCATTTGAGAATTCTAAAATACAGTTGGTTAAATGCATGGGCCTAGCAACAGGGTGTAGGATCCTCCAGTGGAATTTCACAGCTTCCCCAACAGGCTAGGCGCCTCTGACTTCCTGAGGGCTGTGCCAGCATCCTCTCACTTTCTCTTCAAGCATGAAGGGCGTATGAGTGGATGTCTCTGCTAAGGGGTCATTCAGTGTATCAATTTCCTCCAATGTACTGGAAAGGGTTTTACCTTAAATGGTATTTTTTCACTTCTTTCAGAAGCTAAATTTCACTACAAGTCCTTGATAGCGCCCGCCCACAGTTAGCCAAGCTGCCAAATTCCCTGCTCAGAGATATAGACTCTACAGACTCACTGATAAAATGCCTCAGTGTTTTAGCAAACCAGTGGAGGATGGAATCTGTCCAGAGGGCTGGTATCAGACTATGAGAGTCACTGTTTTACACAGTAATCCAAAATCATGAGGCACGACTGCATAGTTGGGGGTTTTGCTTCCCGACTCTTTTTATGATCAACTACCTGAACCGACGGAGACTCTGTTCTTTACAATACCCTGAGGGTAGCATGGTGCATGACATAGAGCAGGTGCCCAGTAAATTTGGCTGGTGTTTTAATTAAATATTAGTTAGTAACGTCTATGAATTGCTATGAAGTAAGTAATGAATACAACATTGTCAAAGATGTAATTTTACCATCCTTATTCCTTTTACTACAGAGGGGAATATTACAGATAGGTTTGCTTCTTAAAATTATATTTGGTGTTCAAAGAGAATGCCTCACTCATCTTACCCTAACTAATCCTGGCCCTAATTAAAAGATTCCAAAGAAAAACATATTTACATAATATCTGCATAGCTTTGCGAGATTAATTCTGATCAAGAATCTTATGCTAAACTTGCAAATGCAGAACAAGGTACTTTGAATATTGGTTATTTGTATATACAAGGGTGCTCTGAACTCAGGAAAGAATTAAATGCATCTTTTGAGCTGGGTCCAGAGAACCGCACATATCTGTGCTTTCCTGAATTACAAACAGGTGAGCTCGTCACTGTGCATTCCTACTGGGAAGAAATTAGGTGCTAATCACTATGTATCCCCCAGAGCCTGGCATTGCATCTAGGATGTAGAAGGCAGTATTGCATAGTGGAATTTATAAGGCTTTGGGATCATAATGTTCATGGTTCAAATCCCAATTCTCCCTCTTACTAACTGTGGGACCCTAACAATCCTTTAATCTCTCTAATCCTCACTTTCCTTATCTGGAAAACTGTATAAATATTCATCTTGCAGGGTTGGTATAAGCATTAAAGGAGATGGATTATATAGAGTCCTTGACACTTAGTATGTGCTAAATAAATATCTGTTGTGGTTTGAATACATGTGTCCCTCCAAAATTCATATGTTGGAACTTAAACCCCAAGGTAATGGTATTAAGAGGTGGGGCCTTTGGGAAGTGATTAGTCCATAAAGGCTGTACCCTCGTGAATGGGATTAATGCTTTTACAAAAAAGGCTGCAGGGAGCTGATTAGGGCTTCCACTTCTTCTGTCACGTGAGGACACAGTGCTCAGTTCATCGCCACTGGAGGAGGCAGCAACAAGGTACCACCTTGGAAAGACAGAGTAAACCTTTACCAGACCCCAAGTCTGCTGCTTCCTTCATCTCAGACTTCTCAGCCTCCAGAACTGTGAGAAATAAATTTTTATTATCTATAAGATCCCCAGTCTATGGTATTTTGTTACAGCAGCACAAATGGACTAAGACAATATCTCTTGAGTGAAATATATGTAGGTCATTATTTTTCTTTTTAGTTTGTTCCAAAATGGGATTTCTTCTCAAGCAGAGTTTTTCATTTTTCATTTTGCAATCTCTGTGAGCTGAGCTCATCCCATCATAAGACTGATGTGATGTTTTCCCAAATAATTATTGATCCAAAAATGTGAAACCACATAGATCTTTAACTTTACCCTACAGAAGGCCATTCAATATCTATTTCAATAACATAAAGGTCAGTAGGACAGTATTTGCACTAAACTCATTTGGACCATAGTGAGATTTATCCTTGTCCTTCCAAATAGTTTTACTTTCTCAGCTCAGGGCTATAAAATTTGACATATTTATTTTGAGAATATATAATAGGCTCACACCCATATTAGATCTTTGATTTTTCCCAATGATAAATCAATTAACCATGTTTTGTTTAGTTCTTTTGCCTAAGACATTCAATTTGAATTCTGGAAATAATAATTTCAGTTCTGGTGCCATATTTTTCAATAATTTTTACCAGCTAACCCTTCTGTCATTAGAAACCATGTCTACTTCCTCATTATTAATAAGCATGAATTGCTCACAGATTTAATGTGCTCTGTGGCAGAAACGAAAAATGCTAGGATTTATGGCAAAATATCCAGCCATCATAAAGTCCCTTTGCAGCTGCCCAGGAAGGACACCAAGTCACACTAACATCCTAATGGGCAGATGGTGTCTTTCAAAATATTCACATTTAAAAAAATTATAATGCTAATGTGAGTTTAGAGAAATGGCCACATATACATTGGAGTAAGGCTGTGAGGCTGTCAATTCATAGGTAGTGTGGATGTTAATTTGACAATACTAATAAGAAATGGTTATTTAGCGTTTAGGAAATTATCCTAAGGTAATTATTGCAAAGATATATCTACAAGGATGTTTCTTATAGCATTCATTATAATGAGGAAATTTGAAAACATTCTAAAATCCAACAATAAAGGATTAATTCAATGAAAGATGATACATCCATTCAATGGATTTTCAGTGAAAAATTATTCATTCAGTCATTTCCATGTAGAAAAACTTTCTTGTAGAAAGGAGAATATTTCTCTTCTGATCTTGTTTGGATACACACATGAATCATACTTCCTGTTTCCTGAGAAGATATTTACCCTCTCCTCTTCTATGAAGCTTTAATGGTGGATAGGTTGTAGCCGAGAGAACTAGTTTACCACCAATGGATCATAAAGATGAAGATATCCTAAACATGTTATGCTGATTACATATGCATTTTAATATGCCAGAATAAAATGCACTAATTGTGGAGAGTGATAATCCTGGAGCACGGAATTAAAGTGGGTTATTCACATTCTCTGAATTGTTTGAATATTTTATAAAGTTTTATCAAGAGAAAATGTCATTTTGAAATTTTGAAAAAGGGAAAATTATCATGCTGGCCCATTGCACAAATACCTTGAAGCTAGAGTGATAATAATAAATTAAGTATGCTAAACATTTCTAAGATCTGTGTTATTAATGAAACAGTAGCAAGATAATAAAACAGGTACAAACCAACATCTGTAATCATTGTGTGCTTTCCAAGGAGCATTGCACCAGAGACCCATCTATTATGGATTATGTCACAATGGCTTATTTGACTTAATCATATATGGAAGAAAGGAGTAATGTTTAAAAATATGCAATTATCTTTAATTTGTTGGGTGTGCATGTTGACAAAGAGTTGTTTTGACATGAAAATTCCCATTTCTCCAATTTACAGCACATTAACATCACATAGAGAAAAATTGGGCACCAGAGACCCAGAACAATCCTACTCAATCGGCCCCTGAGCCAGTGGTTTGAATGGCACAGTAGGTGTGTTAGTGAAGAGACACAGGGTTGTCTATTCTATTCTAAACTCTGAATAATGGGTATTCAGAATTTGTCCTCCTTCAATATAGTTTCATTTATTTTACCTTTTCTTGTTAATTAATGATTCATTCTGTGAATACAAGCTTTTATTTCTTTTCTTACTAGATGTATCACTTTTTTTCCCTTATTTCTACTGGTAGGAAAGAATATGATGAATTGATAGTTCTCAGGCTATTTGCCCTATTAATGTTTCTATCCATGAAAAGAAATCTTAAAAACCTATCTATCTTAGGCAGACCTCAATCTCAGGCAATATTCTAGAGTTTGAAGGGTTTGGACCCTTTTTGTGACTTTAGGAGAACATGCTTCATTGCCTATGACTCTTGGCTAATGAAAAAAACTGTATAAATGTCAGCATCAGACCCAGGGTCTGGCTTCCAGGAGAAATATGCAAAGAAGTGAAAACTACTCAATTATTGGACCATCTATCCACCCATTTGTCCACACATCAGCTATTTCTGAGTACCTATACAAGAGGTCCTCAAGAACTGATGCTTTCTCTTGTTCATTCCTATACCCTCTATAGGTCTAGCATAATAAGCACAAAATACATACTCAAAATAATATTTGGGGCTCAATGACCTTGTTCTTGAACTCATAGCTTTAGGCTCTCAGCGAGGGCAAAACTATTCCTAAACCTTCTACTGCAATGCCAAGGTAAGCATTATAATCTTGCAAGAGCTTCGTCATAGTTAACCTGTATTTCTACAACTACAGTTTAAGCTTAATTTCATCCTGCTGGCCTTTGAATGAGAGAGAAACCAGCCTGGCCTGCAATGTCCGTAAGACAAAGAATGAACTTTACACTTTAAGACACAATACTAATTTGTTTATTAGGTGCATTCTATAAGTTAAGGAGGGAGATTTTTGGCAAATAAATAAATAAATAAACAAACGGAGACTTTAGGGCAAAAGGAGCTCAGGAAGAGGAAAGCGGAGTCTTTGCATAGTTCTAAATGAACAGAAGGTGGCAGCGTAGGCAACGTGGATTCTCAGCAGAAATGCAGCACTTGCAAAAACCAGGGACAGGAGGCTTTGAGAAAGAGAAGGTCAGAGGTGACTAACTATTTCTTTTTCATAGACACCATGGTGTGGAACACTTGTCCTCTCTTGCGGGGGAGGGATGCGGTGTCTCACATGATCTGCCTGGGTGTCCCATACCCGGTCATGCCTGCCTGGGAGGCGCCCTTGTTGCTGCCCATCTGCAGGCCTATCACGCTCTGTCCCTGGCGAAGCTGCTCCTCGGAAAATCCTCTCCGATTCTGCTGGGCTTTCCTGGATGGGGGGTGAGATGGAATGATGTCGTTATGACAGTTTTCCAACGCTTCTCAAAATATGCAGTTAGACAGGGTCTACTGGGGTGGAGGATGGGGGGCAGTCACCAAATAGAACCATCCCTACCTTGAGCCATGGCCCTACCATGATGCATGAGCTTTTTATCCATTAGAAACCAAGATGTGTTCCCGAATTTCCAGCAAAGAGAACATACCAATGGCTACCTCTCTGGGGAACTCTCAGCTTTCCTCCCCACTTTCCCTCTTCCCCCACCAATTTAGGCCATCTCAGTTTGCTTCTTATCGTCCTTTCTCTCACAGTTACCCTAATCCTTGTGAAAAATAAAATCAGCTCTACTTACAAAGCATGTCATTAATCCCATTCCACCCTTCCCTGTATAGGGCCAAGGATTAATGTTCCAGTTTAGAGCTGAGGGACCTAGGAGTTAATGAGGGAAAATTGCCTCCTCTAGATTAGTGGTCAGCAAACTTTGGTAAAGAACCAGATAGAAAATAATTTTGGTTTTGCATATTATAGAATATGGTAGGTTGCTAATAAGCTAACTCTAAAACCAGGAGAAGAAAAAGGGGATTGGGGAAATGAATAATTAATCATCTGTTATACAGTGTTCTTTTCTCTTCATCTACCACTAAGATATCTAGTTTAAGCTTCCTGCCTCCCCCTCATACCTTGCAAAAAAAAAAAAATCACTTTAGGAAAAAGCCCTTTACTGAGATGACCATATAATTTATCATCCAGACCAGGATCCTTTTGAGATTGAAAGAGGGTGCTATAAATAAATACACTGGGAAAACAGGTATTAACCAGCACTGTGCCAGGCAAACAGGATGTATTTACCCTTCATTAAGGGCAAACAGAAAAAGAAAGATGAAAAGGAAGGAAGGAAGGAAGGAAGGAAGGAAGGAAGGAAGGAAGGAAGGAAGGAAGGAAGGAAGGGAGGGAGGGAGGGAGGGAGGGAGGGAGGAAGGGAGGGAGGGAGGGAGGGAGGGAGGGAGAGAGGGAGGGAGGGAGGGAGGGAGGGAGGGAGATTCAGAGCTGCACTTGGGCCATAATAAAACCAAGTTCAGATATCAAGCCACCTCCCAGAAAGGCCATCCAATCCTACTGAGCCATAGGAGAAATGGAACCTAGGCAGAGCTGGAGGATCCAGGTATCTAGTAGGAAACGCCCAACCATTTCTGCCCTGGGAGGGATGCATCAGTTTTTCCTTGTTTTGGGGGACTCAGTTGTGAGGCCAGGAGGGACTCTGTACTTCAATAGCCTCTGTGGAGCTCCAAGGCTTCAAACCATCCCTCTGGTTAAAATCATCTTCTGGCGCAGGAGAAACGGAAGGGACTTTTACCTGTGAAACCAGGATGGCTCTCCCCGATAACAACCATCGTCCTTGGTGACTGCAACACTGCCTAGAGCCATCAGGGTCCTCTGCACAGCTGCCATGTCCTTCCCTGGAAGCCAACAAAGAGATTGGAGCCAAGTGCATGCCAGAGCCAAGGAGTTCTGGGAGAAGACAGCTGGACACCCAGGAGGGAAGTTCTGATGGAAGGCTGCCGGTGACCATGCTTAAGGGGAGGTGCTATCAAACACCTGCCAAAATAGCCCTAGGACAACATCCCCAAACTTCTCTGGAATGAAGGAATGAAAGATAACCTAGTAAATAATGCCCTATATGCTACATACCGGATACCCAGCTTCTAATCCATTCATAGTTGCTGTATGAATAAAATATTCCAAACACTTGGCAGCTCAGATATAGATAGGTAGAGGACTTTGCCTTGGTGGGCTCTACAATCTGTAGTAAAGGGAGGTCATGTGGATTTGCTGGCCTAGGGGTCTGCAGGAAAGGACTGTCCTGAGGACTGCGGAGAGAAAAGGAAACCAGAGAGAAGTTGGTGGGTTGGAATAATTCTGTGCCAAACCCCAGGTGGCTTCTCTTTTTTGCTTTATCTGGGTTAAAAGGGTCTAAAATCATCCATGTGCATCAAATTGCATATTCACTTGGCTCTTTGGCCAGAGGCCTGGCAAATGAAAAACAGCAAATTGACATAGAAGGCACTCAATGTGACACAAGTGACAGGCCCCTTATTTTGTGCTGCTTGAAAGGAGCTAAATGGAGACGATAAATTAACTGGCTTGTGTGTGAGAGCGAGGAGGGCAAGGCAGAGAGAGATGCTTGGTGTGGCCCCGGCACAGCAGGATGGGAGGGCATTGTTACCTGAAAAGCCCAGTGACCCTTAACCCACAGGGAACACAACTGGGCCCTGCAAGTCAGCCCACCCCTCCCATCCTTTCTCCTTTCCTCCTTCCATTGGCTGGCATGTCCTGGACTGAGAAAGATGCTGCTGTGTGGGTAGCCTGCAATTTAGAACCAGATCAAAGGCATCAGCGTGGAGTACAAATGCTACAAGCCACAGGGTTAAAAAGGAAGGCAGCACTCAGCTTGACGGATCTGTGAAAGCTAAGCGCAAATATTAAAGGCTCTCTCTAGACCTGGTAAACCATCTGCAGTTTCTCCGGCCTGGCTGCTGTGGCTCTGTCACTGGGGAATACAGAATTACAGGGGAAAGGCAGATGGAAAGTGAGAATGGAGTATGAACTGTAATAAAGTAAACAATTAAGGCCTTCATAGGAAGTCCAGTTCAGGATATCCATTTATTCAAAGCATAGAGAGAGAGGGCGGGGCGAGCAGATCCTTCCCTCGCCCCTCTCCTCTGCCCCCACCTTCCACATCAACCACAGAGTGGTGATCGCCTGGGTCCGAGGCCTGTGGGGTTGGTTGATGGATACAGGATGCTCTCAGTGGAGAATGCCCCAGACTCAAGGAACAGCTGGCCTGGTGAAGAATGGAGTCTTTGGGCAGCAGATGGAAGGGGAGGGCTATTCCCTCAGGAATACTGAGATTAAGAGAGAGGAAACACAGAGATGCTTGTTGGAATGACTCCTCTCTCCCACAGATGAAAGCATTTCTGTAATTGTCACTGTTTAACAGGACACTTTTTTAAAACATAGAAGTGTAGTGATGATACCCTGAAGACTCATTCTGGGAAGAGAGGGAGAAGGTTTTCTCTGAAGCAGTGAGCCAGTAAAGAGAGCTGAGAGCAATGATTAAGCACATGAAGGCGTAGGTTAGGGTATATCACTCATCTCTGCTCTGAACAAAGAGCGCAGAGGAAGTCTGTTTCCGGTGGTTGGAAAGAGCTGGTCTGATATGTCCAGGATCCGGGAAAATGTAGAGCCTGACACCCAGCAGCTCAGCCACAGATACTGCCCAAGGAGCACTAGGTGAAGGAACAAGCTTTGTTAAACCATAGAACCAGTCTGCTTCCCAAGCAGCTAGCTAATGTATATGTTGCCACATGAGCCCAGAAAGGACAGAGAGAACTAAGTTACAGGCAAGGGTAAGATGTCCAGGGACCCAGAACTATCAATACCACCCCACCCTCGTCCAGGAGAGTGGAAAAGGACGTGAGTGCACAATTGAGGCAGAAGCCACTAGGAGCTTTATTTGACAGGAACAAATTGGAAATTTTTTCTTTAAGAAAGATCCCAAAGCAAGAGATGTAACATAAATTATAGGCTAGACACTTTATTACATGTGATGTCAGCCCCATGGAATTGGGATCATTTCTCCCTATGTATGGATGGAAAAACTAATTCAAGGAGGTTAATCAACATGTCCAGAGTCAACTAACAAGGAAACCCAAGCCCAGCTCCAGCTCAGGCGTGCCAGGATGAAAGCCCGTGAACAGTCCACTACGCCACTCTGCCATCTCGGAGGAGCCTCACTGCAGGCTGGGAGGGGAAGCGTCTCCTCGGGGCTGGTGGAAGGAGTCGGAGTGGCTGCTTCAGTGCCAGGCCACAGGGAATGCACTGGGGCGACAAACCCGGGGCGCAGGTTTGGGGCCCAGTGGGAACAAGGGCACCAACTCCAAAAGGCCATATGTCTCGGAGTGTTTTGTCTGGAATAATTTTTCTATGTCTTCATCCAAATAAGATTAAAGCAAAGAAAAGCAGTTGGGGCCTCCCCATCAGTGTGCTGACCAAGTTAATTACTGTCAAGATTCTAAATAATGAATGTTATGACCAGACCTTATGTAACCAGTTCTTGTCTAGCTTGTTTTCTTGTCACGTCTGGTGTGTTTCCTGATTGAGGTTCCTTGTGAAGAACACTAGTGTTCTTGGGGCCACCATACGGACAGAGGGCCTTTTATCACCCTCCCCTCTCTTGCTTTGCCGGTTCAGAAACCCAGATCAAGTACTGTCAGGTGGAAGGGGCATATGGAAGGGACAAAGGCCACTCATGGAAGCTGATTACTGTAACTGTGGCTCAAAAGTTCAATGGATAAAGGAGCAATGGGTTTAAGGAAGGTCTGTGAAGTGCACCAGGATCATATAACAACAGCTAAACTGCTGTATCACAACCAGGTGTAACATCTGCCTATTGATGAAGCCTAAAAAATAGTGTATTAAAAATGGCCATATCCAGCCTGCTCCAGAGCAGGGCTTCCCAAGCTTCTTGGATTATTTATGGGAGTTGAGTGCAGGACACCTCTTTAAAAATGTGAGTTTGGAGGGCATTCTCCTAAGAGACTGATTCAGCAAGTCCTGGGAGTCCATATTTTTAATAATTTATATCAGGCGATTTATACCATCAGACAATTTTGGGAAACATGAGTTTCACCTGGTGACTTCCAAACTAAACTGATCATCAAGATTACCTGAGAATCTTAAATATTCAGATTCTGGAGCAGTCTCCTAAGATGATTCTGATGTAGCCAGACAGTAGGCGCTACTCTAAAGCTTTGGTTTCCAACTTTTAAAAACGTTTCAAAGTCTGGCATGTGGTAAGTACTAAATAATATTTGTTTGTTAGGCAGTAACTCCTTCCTTCAGAGATATCTTTCACAAAGTCAGAAAGTTAAACCAAAAATTAGAAGGGCTCTGATCCAAGTTGAGAGTCAGCCCAGAGACCCGGCAGCTTGGATTTCTTTGCTCCCTGAAAACCACTTGGAGCTCTTCAACTCAGGTTGAAAACCACTGCTACAGCCATTCTTCCAAGAAAATGAAAAATAAAAATGGTCCTAAAAGAAGGACTGACTAGGTGTTGGGAATTTTCTAGATGCAGGGATAGCAGAAATGAGACTGAGTCCTGGTGGTGATCTAAGGATGGACCATTGACGGACCGTAAGAAGGAAAGTGACACAGCTCAATTTACACTAACAGCTCAGAACTGCAATCAGACTACCTGGACTCTTCTAACCCTCTATCATGGGAAGAAGCTAATATTAGACTTGAAGTTTTAAAAAGAGTTGGTGCAATCTAAAAATCATACACATTGTATAGTTCCAACTTTATGACATTCTAGAAAAGGCAAAAAACTATAGAAAGAATAAAAGATCAGTGGTTGCCAGGGGTTGAGAGTGAGGAAGGATGAATAGGAGGATTTTGAGAGGATTTTGAGAGCAGTGAAACTACTCTGTGTGATACTACAATAGTGGACACGTGTCATTGTACATTTGTTCAAATTCATAGAATGTACAGTGAGTGAACCCTAATGTAAATGATGGATTTGGGGTGATGATGTGTCAGTGCAGGTTGATCAATTGCAACACATATATCCCTGTGGTAGGGCATGTTGATAATGAGGGAGGCTATGCGGGCGTGGGGGGCGGAGGGCACAAGGGAAATCTCTGTACCTTCCTCTCAACTTTGCTATGACCCTAAAACTTCTTGAAAAAAATAGTCTTAAAAAAAGAAAAGGAGCTGGTAGCATGGTACCTTTCTCTGTCTCATCTGATGAGGGAGAAATGTCAGAGGGTAGCTGGGTTTGCTCTGTTGGTTTTACGAATTTTTGTTGCTTGCTTTTCTGTCTTGAATAAAAACAAAACAAAATAAAATTCTGTAGGGCAGTGGTTCTCAAAGTGGGGTTCCCAGACCAGCAGAAGCAACATGGCCTGTGAATTGATAAGAAATAGAAATTCTTGGGCCTCACTTCAGATTTAATGCCTTAGAAACTCTGTGATTTGGGCTCAGCATTCTGTGTTCTGCCCAGGACTACCAGGCAATTCTGAAGGTGATTCAAGTTCCTGGCATGCAGGAACTTGAAAGCCACTGCTAAAGGAAAAACCCACTGAATACAATTGTCAGCAGCCACTTGGGGTAAATGTAGTGAAGGCTGCTCTGATAGAAAAGGAGGCTTTAAGCAGCAGGTATCCGGGATGTCTCAAGTCACTACAGGCACCTTGCAATATCCCAAAATAGCTCTCAAACTGGGTGAAATGTTTCTTTGCTCTTGCTGTTGAGGAATGACACACATAGTGACGCCTCCCCAGGGAATACATTTGGACCTCCAGGCATCCCATCTCCAATGTAAACTGCACCATCCTAACTCCCAGGAATCAGGAGAAGGGAACAGGCATGGAGAAACCATGTGTCCAGGATCGTCATTAATAGGATTACTGAGAAGAGTAATCATTTTCATTGATCTCTGAATCTTGCCTGCTCTGACATTCTAGAATTCTGCATGTTTAACACTTGCCAAGTGGTTTATACAAATGATCCAAAAACATCAGTTGCTGATGGGCTATTAGTATGGGAAAAGAAGGCAACATTTATTAGGTGTCCAGGAGCCAGGCACTGTGCTAGCTCTTTTATACATTTAACCCTTACCTGACTCCTGCAAGGGAGGCATTAGAACCGTTCACCAAGAAGGGAACTGAGGCTCTGAGAAGCTGAGCAACTTAAACAACCCCACACAGCTAGTATGTAGCTAAAGAAAGGTTTTGACCCATCTACCTGACTCCAAAACTCATGCTCTTTCCACTGTACCAGAGTTGTCTGGGTCTGGAATTGGCAAAGCAATATAGTGTGGGGAAAGACATCAAGAGAGTAATGACCACAAAGTTGAAAAAAGTAAAAAAAAGTGGCCCCTAAAGCCAGCCCCTTCCTATTAGAGAAAAGCTGATGAGTTGAAGACTCCACAGCTGGCAGGGAGGGTACAGGGCATCCAGGCAACCCTGTCAGCTCCGGTGTGTGGCCATTAAGTCCATTTGTTCCAAGACAGACTGTGTGCCTCTCCAGCCTTGCTCCTTCCACTCTCATTTTCTGTTAGTCTTAGAAAGGACAGGCCAATGACAATAATAAGTTCTACATTGGCAACATTTATTTTATTCTATTATTACCAGGCACTATGCTAAACATTCTAGTCAATTATCTCATTTACTTTCCATATCAACCCAGTGAAATAGGTACTATTACCCCCATTTTATAGCTGAGAAAATCGAGGCTTACAGAAGGTAATTGGTAAGTGGTGGAGCACACGTTTGAACTAAGCAGTTGAATTTCTGACTCAGGAGTTTGTCCTCTGCTATAATACCTTCTAGGATAAGCTTGCATTGCAGCCTTTCTGTCCAGATGCTAGACTAGTGCACTCGCTTGCTCTCATGTGTTCTCTCTCTTTCGCATAGCCCTCCCTTTCTTGCTCCTCCTCTTCCCCCCTTCCCCGCTTGCTGAAGTCTTCTTGCCTATAGTATATTCCCCTCTGAGTCATAGATAGCTGAGATGGCCCAGCCCTGCTTGTTCCAGGGTAACCATGGTGAATCCAAAAGTAACGAGCCAGGCCATTCACCTTCTCTCATCCAAGAGAAAGACCTCCCCAGGCCCTTTCCATTCCTCTCACTTCTTCGTCACTGAAAGGAACTGGTCACCCCAGTCACCCCTTAAGGGGAACTTCAGTAGCTTTGTCTATAATGTCCCAGTGATGGGGTTGTTTTCTTGATGATTCAGCTTTGGGTTCCTTTTTAAAGCCCTGAATCCTGTATTCTGTTTGCCCCCAAGTCCATTCCAAACATTTCACCTGGAAGGGGTTTAAGAATAGTGGGTACATCTGGAGCCCCAGCCTACAGAAATAATTGAAGCCCAAATGAGGAGGCACTGGCCCGCCTGGGCTCCTGTAGCTTTGCTGCTCTGCAGCATAAAGGCAGCCGGGAGCTAGCAGAGCCCCACTCGGGAGGAGATGCTGAGCAGGGGAGATGGGGACTGAGGGCTGCTGGACCTAAAATACCCGCAGAGGAGGAAGAAAAGCTCCTAGGCAAGGAGGGCTGGAGCCAGCAGCCACAGCCACCACAACCACAGTGCAGGGACTCCGGAGTTAATGTGAGGAAGCTGATACCTGGGGACAGCACTGACACCACAGTCAGGCTGGAGAATAGGAGGGAGAATTTGTGACTGAGCCAAGCAAATGGTTAGTCCAATAGCTGTGTGCACAGACACGTGCACCCTCACATGCACACAGACACACAAACACAGGCCAACCCTGCCCTGCAGCGTCCCTTTGATTCCCGCTTACTCATCCCAAAACACGAGCAACAACCAGCTCCTGCAGGAAGCACCGAGCCTTGTTTGCTCAGTCCACGCTGTGGTACCACCAGCCTGCCCCTCCCCATCCTCAGCTCCCACAGACCTCCCGGCTTCCTCCTCTCCCACCTACTTCCTGAACTTGAGGGGCCTCACCAGAGTCCCTTCCATTCACACTGACTCTCTTGTCCTCTGTCCCACACAGCCCTCCATCCTCCTCCTCCTCCACTTCCTCCCTTCATCCTCATCAGCTAGTCACCTTTATGACTCAACAGCACACTCACTGAATAGGTGAAGAAAACTAAGGCTCCTGGCCAAAGACTGGGCTGGCAAACTAGTTATTGTTTGGCATCAGAGAGCCCAGGTTTGAGTCCCGGCTCTGCTTATCTCATGGACGCAAGTAACCATGGGCAAGCTTCAGTTTCATCATATGTGAAATGGAAAAATTAAAAACACTTACCTCATAGGATTGTTAGGAGAATTGATTGGCAATATGAATAAAGCACTTGTACAATGCCTGGTGTATAGGAAAACGTCAATAAGCAGTAGCTATTCTTCATTAGCTGGGTGAAATCATTAGAGTTTTGGTCTAGGAAGCAGAGATCAAGTTTCACCTGTGACACTACATGGGAATTTGGAGGCCACTGTCTGTGAAGTTCAATGGCCTGGCCTGAAGTTTTGGGTATCTAAGTTTCTAAGTAATGGCAAACCACAAAGGTAAACTCACTCATTGGCATCTTAGGATTTTAAGAACTCATGTAGGAGGGAAACATGAAATGCCAGCTCTTTGCATAACACAGAGGATTAAGGAGGCAATTGTGAAGATTAAGGAGGTAACTGTTTCTTCATAAATTGTAGTATAATGAGTAGCAGAATGGTACTAGAAATCTATTTCAACCATCATCTGGATACCCCTTAAAATATCATGTCTCTGGATCAGAAGAAAGTTACCACATTCTCACTGTCACCATTTGGGTCACTGCCATGGGGATCTTATTGGTTGGGCACTGATGACAGCCCAGTGACAGTAAACATGTGACAGTAGAGTCAATCTGGCAGTCCTGCTTGGACTAGTCCACCTCTCGGTGCCTCAGGCAGGCCTAGTTGAGAAGGAAGACAGGTGCATGGTGGGGAAGCACATTTTCACTAAAAAGGACACTGTGACCATATGTCCCCAATCCTCTAACTGGGTCTCCATTCGCATCATTTTTCCCCAGTAATGGTGATTATTAAATGTGTCCTGGAATGTGATTTGACTTTTATACCTTTGGAAGATTTCCTCACCAAGTCAATTCACAAATCTGAAAAAAATAAATCATTTGTCATGCTCTCTGAGCTGAATACATATCTGGAAGGTATAGTACCTAAGCTCCCAGACAGTTGTTTAAGAAAAGGTTGCAGAGCTATTTATTTCTCCCATTGACTGACAACATAGCACCAGACGTCTCTGTCTATAAGCCTCGCTGCAGTTGAGTCAGATGAACACTCACCCCCTGCCTCGCTTCTCCTCTACTAGCTATGATGATTTGTTATTGGAGGGGTAACAGGAATAAAAGGCATCCATGTAACCATTTTAGCTCCTCTCAGTTGAAGCTTCTGTTTACATATTACTTTGCTGAGGTCCCTGCTGTGTCCTCAGGGTGTGTATTCCCTTAGAAGAGAACATGTTAACAGAACATCACAAATGGGGAGGCTAGCAGTGCCCCCAGGATGACAGCTGAGACCGCCCGCCTGCCACACAGGGCTCCGGGAAGAACACTGGGAGCGGTTTTCACAAAGAGATAGGGCAAAGAGGAGGGGGGAGGAGAACAATCCTGAAGGCAGGAGGGCTGTTTACCTTCCCAGAGATCCACCGTCTGAAAAATGTCAGTGGTCCTGACGCCGTAGATCTCCGCAGCTTTCAGGAACTGGGAGATCTGTTCCATCTGCTTAAAAGCCATCTTTGACTCTGAGATCTTGGGAATGGGCTCTTGTCCGGGTGGGTATAAACTGTTTATCAGTTTGCACAGGACCTGTAGGGGGAGGAGGGACAGAATCAATATTCCCTTTGTATTTACAGGTCACAAATGAGCAGTGAACCCTGCCCCCTCCTCCCCCAGCAGGGCACAGCATGCAGGGTTTGGGCAGGCCCAGGTCATGAGCCCCAGGAAGGTGTGGGATCAGGGCTGGGTGGCCAGGGTCTCACACTGAACCCCAAAGACCCAGACAACCCCATTCCCAGGGCTGCTCCTAGCCACAGAGAGTCCTGCAGTCCAGGAACCCCATTCCCTCCTTGTTCCTCCCTTCCTTTTTCTGGGTGAGGGAAAGAATGTTTACAGAGAGGGAATGACGCAAGGTGATGAGGATATGATTCCAGGCTTTCAATGGAGGAATGAGTTAGTGGCTCCTGGGAGTGGTGGTGGTGGTGGGGCGGTGGGTAGCTGAAATGATCGAGCCTAGTATTATCTTTCTATCAAAAGGAAATCAGGCTTCAATAATTCATTCCGTATGTGTTAATGATGTGTAAAAGTGAGCTGGGCACCCTCTTTCCAGACACCTATAACCCAAGTCTTGGGCAACACAGCACAGCGTGGGGTGGCAGTTATGTAACAGTAAATCACAGGCTGCGGGCAAACATAGGCTTCTTTGAATCAGCAGACCCTGTCTGTGGTCCTCGAATCCTCAAACACACGAGCATCTAGCCCCAAAAGCAGTTATCAAATGGCGACGCCCTTCAGTTTCATGACAACACATCCACTCAACAAACAGACGTTGAGCATCTCCAGGGTGCACGGCTCCAGGAAGAATGGGAAGGTGGCCAGCCCCCTGCGCCTTCCTTTGTTTTACTGTGTAACCAGCCGATTCCCTGGGGAAAGAAATGGCCCAGAAGAGCTGCTGCGCCCAGGCGGCTGGGGACAGCACAAGGAAATACTTATCTCTCTTCCCCCTGGAAAAGTCAAAAGGGCCTAGAATTTGCAGACAGCTCAAAGGGATGCCGTGATGGGTGGAGAATCCTCTAAGCTAGCTAGGGAATCGTGCAGGGAGCCCCAATCTTCCAACCCAGAAGAAATAAAGGCATTCCCATCCCCTCCCGGTGAGACACAGAGCTTGGCAACAGCAGCTCCTCACGTTAAAAGAAGGGGCCCTGGAGGGTGTCCCTGCCCACCACCCCAGCACCCCAGATCGCTGCCGGCCTTACCGTCCCGTCCATCAACCATTTCTGAAAATGGGCCCTGCCGGGGGGCGGGTGCTCTATGTCCTCGGCGCACTGCAGGACGATCCAGTCCACCAGCTTGTTCTCCAGGTCCGCGTCATACTTCTGCTCGATCTTCTCCTGCACCTCCCGGCTTAAGCCGTAGCTCGGGCCCCTGTTAGCCATCTCTGGGAAGAAGAGAGGACGCGCGCGGCATCCACACAATAGCAGCAGCAGCCCGGCTCCCTGCACGCGGGGCTGTGATGGGGCTGGGCGGCCTGGCCCGGCAGCGGCAGAGCGGGCTGAGAGCCGGGCGTGGTTTAAATCAAGGAGCCAATGAAGCCAATGGGGGTTCACCTACAAACGGGGAAGGAAGCGCAGCCACGCACCAGCGACTCCAGAAGAAAGCCCGGGCCGGTCCCGGGGCTGGAACCCGCTCCGGGCGCAGCCTATCAATGAGACGCGGAGATGTACACTGACTCACCATCCAGCCCGAACCCCCAGGCGGCACGGAGGATGCTGGTGGCCGTTTTCTTCTCCCCAGCTCTGTAGTAGCACTTCCCAAGGGCAGGGACCCTGAGATTGGAAAGAGCAGGTAATTAAGCGGCGGGGAGGAAGGCTACCCTGGCGTTCAGCGGCCGCTGCTACAGTGTGCCTAGAAGAATGGCACAGGGATTTGATTTTCTCATGGCTGGGGAGGGTCAAACCAGGGCCGCTGCTAAGAGCCCTCCAAAAAGCCAGCCCTCTCCTGTGTCAGTCAATCCCCCTGCCTCCCTCCCACCGGGAGCTGCTTTCTCAGCTGCACAATGCTTTCCTTCCTCCGGGGAGACAGCCCCTGTTACAAGGGCAGCATACAGCTGCCCGAGGGGATGAAGGGAGGAGGGGTCTGTTCTGCCATCTGTCCATCTGTCGGGAGTAGCCAAACCACTTTCCCCCGCCCCAGTACAATTGAGAGCTGCACTCATTACTTGTTCAGCTGCCAGCCCAGCTTCATCCAGAATCTTCTATCTTGGTGGGGAACTACTGTGCCTCAGTTTGACTTATTCAACAGATAAACCTTTCTAATGCTGTTTTTAACCAAAAGACACTATAAGAGAAACTTTTACAAATTAAACAAAATTCAATGTACTAAGAACTCTTAGAGTGAAAGGTTTTCATAGAGTGTAAAGACTTCATGTGTTTGTTTTAATTAAGGACCATGAAGGCACAACTCACATACTGTCAGTAGTAATGGAATATTTGACAGGAGCAAACAAGACCTCAAGAGAAATCACCAGATCTAAATTGGCCTGAAATTTTTCTAACAGGAAAAGGGCTTGGCAGTTTGTCCCCCTAGAGTGTAAGCCCCTCGGGAGTTAAGACTGAGTCTCATTGGTGTTGTGTAAATCTCTGGGTACTTTTCATAAGAAAAAACACCCAACTACTTGTTCTTTGGTTAGTTTCTTCATTCAACAAATGTTTACTTAGTGCTTAACTGTGTCAAAGACCGGACCAGAGAGAAGTAAAATATAACTCTTGCCTCTAGAACAGATTGATTAATTGACTCAAGCACATTAGATAAACCAATTCTAGTACATGGGATGGTGATTTTTGTCCCCGTGGTACATTGATTAGAAGCTATGCAGGAAATGACTTCTCAAATAATTCATGTTTTAAGAAAAATCTCCTGCCAGCTGGGGCCTGGGGTACTGAAAATTAAGAGATATGTGGGTGGTTTGCTTGAGAAAAGACTTAGTGGTCAGTAGTTGAAGGCCTGGGAGAGGGAACTCTGTGAAAGAGAGAGAACCAGGAGGTTTTAGGAGGGCAGCAGGTTTAGAAAGGGTCCAGTGGAGAGGCTGACTAATGCAGGTCTTGATGCTGCCTGGAATTGTCAGTTGAAGCAGCTCTGAAGACAGAAGAAATGTCTTCAGAGACTCAGAGCTCAGGGGAAGCGTTTAGAGCAGAAAATTGACAGCAGAATTATGGAAATCTCTAGTTGCATCTTGGGTGGCAACAATAAGGTCAGTTTCACCTGAGCCCAAGAGAACAGAAACCCAAACAGAAACATGTCACTGTGCCTGTGGCTGGAATTGCTCTAAGGAAGATGTTGGTTTGAAATATAAAGCTGGAAAACAAATTTAAAGATATACATTTGCCTTCCTTTTTTTTTTTTTTTCTGAGACTATGTTTTGCAGATCTTTTATACCCAAAGATTCCCTCCTGTTGTAACAGAGTAGCTGTTGTGCTTTAAGCTAATGATTGAGCCTATACTTCTAGAGAGGATACAGTGGCAAAGAGAAGCCACAGCAAGACACAGGTTAGAAGTGTCCAAAAATCCAACACTAGATCTCCTGGAGGGTGGCAGGGGGGTGCAGGGAGACAGTGGAAATCAACTCAACCCTTCATTTACTGAGTGCTTGCTAGTATTGATATTATAGTTAATTTTTTGGACTTTTTAAAGGGCCTATATTTGCATATGAGATAGAAAAATGAATGAGAAATGGCAACTTGGTTTAGTAGCTAAGTTAAACTTGCAAACAATAAATACCAGGCAAATGTCATGCTAAAATTATGCACAAAGTACTGATTGGTACAATTATACTTAGAGGAAGGTGTTAGGGAATTAGGGGAAAGGTCTATAAATAAGATGACTTTAGACTTTAAGTCTTAAAAGATGAATAGTTGTTTGCCAGTGTGGACAGGGTGAGGCAAAAGGGATAGCGAATGTTGTGGCAAAGGCAGCTTATTTAAGAAGGTAAAAAGCTTCTATTATAAAGCATAGAGATTAAAGGAAAGGGACATATAGAAAGAAAAATGATGCTGAAATGTCAGGCAGGCTCCAAATCATAAAGTGGTGTGCTTGCAAGTGCTCATGGTTTAATTTTCAGAAATTTTCAGAGTAGTTATTAAAATTAGCCATTAGCAATTAAATTATATTAACTTACTTATAAATTATATTATGAAGATTAAATACTCAAGACAAATCACTTCCTAATTTATTTTGCTATACTTTACTATTACCTATGTTCTTGAGGATATTTGCTTTTATTATCTCTGTATGGCGTAAACAGTATGTAAAAGGTATGCTACTGGGCATTTCTTCCCAGCTTCATATTCAGAGATGTCATGGTGGTAGTTTGAAGCTAGCTACAACAGGAGAATTTATGTCATGAATGTTTGCAAATGCTACAAATCAGGGCCTCTTCCTAACCCCTAAAATCAGCTGTTAAATATTTGCCAGTCTTGCATGGACTTATATATCATGCAAAAGTGTTTGAGCTTTCTCATAGGGAAAGAGGACCATTAGTCTGAATTGGGTGAAGAAAAGGGAGACAGTCAGAATGACTCACAAGTTTTGGCTTGAATAATAGAAGTATTGATGGCAGCATTTATTGTATGAGGACTCGTAGGTGGGAAGGTACATAAAAGGGAAAACATAAAAAGGTTTGGATTCACTGCATTTGGGAGGCCAATGATACATCCCAGTTTATTAGGCAGTTGGTTTTATGGGTCTGGAGCTCAAGAGAGACATCCAGACTGTAGGAATGTACTTGAATTGTCTGCATGCAGGTGGTAGTTAAAACCATGAACATGTGTGATGTTGCTCGAGATGAGTAAGTGAACAGCCTGAGAAGACTGCCAAGGCCAGAACTCAAGGGAATAGTATCATAATGAGATGGGCAAAGAGGTGAAGCCAAGAAAGGAGTTGATGTAGTACGTCAGAGATGTCTGAGGATAAACCATGTCAAAACAAAGCTCATGACCTCAATAATCTTGGAGAGGGAAGCTAGCCTATCAACTGAGAATTTCAAAGTAGTAAGTTGTATCAAAAAGGCATGGACAGAGTGCTGTTCATGAGAAAGCACAGAGGACTTAGCAAAAAACTTCCTGGAAAAAGAGATGGGTATAAGTCAGGAAAGGCTTCAGAGAGAAACTGAAATTTTCAGCTGCCTTTTCAGTAGAAGAAAGTTTACCAGCAAAACCTGAAAGCTCAGCAAAAGAGGAAGACAAAATAGGAAAGGATATTTTCCCCAAAAGATACATTTGTTTAAAAAAATCATGTGCATTTTTCTAGTATATTCTCTAAATATACCAAAGTATCACATTTTTTCATCAAACCAAGTTACACATGCTACACAGTTATTTCTAAACTAAGAAGTTCCTTGAGATCTGTATTTAAAGGGGATTTTAAAAAGGTATGTTTAAATACCACCCACCTTCTCCTGTCCTCAAGAAAATAAGAGCTCTTTAGATTTTTTTTTAGGTGTTCCAAATTTAATGAACATTTGACATATTCACTTTGACGTCTGTCCTGGAAATAGTCACGTGGCAAGTAATGTTTTCTCAGACCTTTATCTTCATGCTTTATAAAGCTTTTCCCAGAGTTCTTTTCTTTCCCTCATCCACACAGACCTTTCTATTGGCTGCTCCAAGAATGGTAAACTATTTAGATTTGTGTCTGTAAATGCCTCAAATTTCAACAGATGCAGCAAAAGCAAAATACATTATATGGCCTCACTCAGTCTTCATTTCCATTACTATTTGCCTTATCCCTTTCTGTTGCACATGCTGAGACTTTTAGAGGCGTTATGTCACTTTTAAAATAATGCAGGAGTTCCAGAGGATGAGGCACTCAGGGGCTGCTGGCTATTCAGTCATTTTCCATGTCACTGAATACATGGCATGGAGTGATTTCATAAAATAAAAACAAAAAGAGCTTTGGGGGAAAACAGAAAAAACACTAATGTAATTAACAGTGCACTAGAATACATGAAATCTCATGGATTCAAACTCACTGGAATTTGTAAATTAATCTTTGGAAGGCTAGATTAAATGTTAAAACAGCTTTTCCTATCTTTATTTTTATTGTTTTTGTAAACTGTTGAACATGTGAAACACCACTATAAAATGTTCCTTAACCTCAAGATTTGGAATCTTGAGGTTAAGGTCAAATCCAGGTTGGCTTTGGAAGCCCTACCCACTTCCTTGCCTCCACTTTCCTTGCTATTCCACCATGGATTGTGCCCATCAGTTTTTCACTGGGCAATGCTCTGTATATAACTTTAAACAAAGTAAAAAGGTACAACCTCTGTCATTGTTCTAAATGTGCTGTGCTTAATTCTTACACCTATTATGTAGGTTTTTGTCATTTTACAGATGAGGAAACTGAGGCTCAGGAATATTAGATTGCTCAAAGTCACAGAGCAAGTAAATGGTGAGCCAGGATTCAAACACAAGCTCCAGTCTCTGCCCTAAGCCACCACATTATACTGCCCCTACATACATGTTATGAATTTCTAATCACATTTATTATATTTTATTATGTTTAACCTTAGAAAACTCTCATGGGCAGGGGCCATTTCTCATCTTCCAACAAGCCTCATGCCTAGCAATGTCTGTGGGCAAAATAGGTCCTTAGATAGCCAGTGTCACCCTCTATCAACCCATTGCAGCACCAGGCACTGTGGCACATACAGATGAACGTTTTGATTTGTAAGTGATCTTTGCCTAGTATAAAAAAATAACCCAAGGATTAGGACTGCAGTCCCCAACCCCCAGGCCGTGGACCAGTTAGAGACTAGGCCATAGCTTTCCACCACCCTGCCTCCATCTGTGGAAAAAATGAAACCAGTCCTTGGTGCCAAAAAGGTTGGGGACTGCTGGTATAGGACGCTTATCAGTTATCAGGGGACCCCCAAGACCACCCCCAGGTTTGAAGATTTGCTAGGAGGACTCATCGCATAGTCTATGATTTATTATAAAAGGATACAAAGCAAAATCAGCAAAGGAAAAACGCACATGGGGTAAAGTTAGGGGTAACTAAAGCCAAGCTTCCAAGAATACTCTCCCAGTGGAGTCACACAGGATGGGCTTAATTCTCCCAGCAATGAGTTTTAATAGCACACATGAAATGTTGCCTACCAGGGAATCTTGTTAGATTGAGTGCCCAGGATTTTTACTGGGAGCTGGTCTTTGCCTGGCACATAGCAAAACTCCAGACTTCCACAGGAAAGTAGGTGTTCAGCACAAACCACAGTTTGTACAGTTTAGGCATATGAGGTATTTTTATCAGTTCTTAGAAAGGTGGGAGACTTCTGAAATCCAAGTTACCAGAAGCCAGCCAAGGGCCAACCTTCTAAAGCAAGTCTCTCTAAGTAGCCAGGCCTGCGATATTAACATTTTTTCTCCACAATTTTGTCCCAACATTTTTTTTTCAATATCTATAATTATGGTTTCTTGAATTATTCTTTGAACCAGGCTTACTATCTTTCCTCATTAATGAGTGAAATAAGTCTTTGACACATACTCATTTTATACACACACACACACACACACACACACACACACACACACACACACACACGTCATGGTGTTAATTTACCAAAAGTTCTACTTTGACAGACATAACCTAAGCAGGCTAAAGTACAGCCAAAATTAATAGCTTAAAAACCACTAACTCGAGGTGGCTCATGCCTGTAATCCTAGCACTCTGGGAGGCCAAGGCAGGCGGATTGCTCAAGGTCAGGAGTTCGAAACCAGCCTGAGCAAGAGCGAGACCCCGTCTCTACTATAAATAGAAAGAAATTAATTGGCCAACTAATATATATACAAAAAATTAGCCCGGCATGGTGGCGAATGCCTGTAGTCCCAGCTACTTGGGAGGCTGAGGCAGGAGGATTGCTTGAGCCAGGAATTTGAGGTTGCTGTGAGCTAGGCTGACGCCATGGCACTCACTCTAGCCTGGGCAACAAAGCGAGACTCTGTCTCAAAAAAAAAAACACAAAAAAACCACTAACTCAATATTAAGGCTGATTACTGCACAAACTCATTTAGTTAAAAAAATAACCCCTTATGCTTGAGTTTCATATTTTCTTACTGACTCTCCAGAAAGCCCTCTGATTTGGGTGGCAATCACTTAGCTAGTTGTATTTACGTCAGTATTAATAAAAAAAAGTTTCTGCAAGTAGGTAATAACAGATAACATAAAGATTAATTTCCTCTTTAATTTTACCTATCAGAATATAAAAATACTATTAAGATGAAATTCCCCTTTTAAATATACAACATATAAGCCCAAAATATCTCCTATCGCTGTAAAAAGTTTTGAGCTTTTAAAAAAGTAAAACCTTAAGTTTGAATATAATGTGCAGTATATAATATATAAAGTAATATTCTTAGTTTTTGAACTTTATTATGCTTCAGACATTTCTCCAATTGTTTCACATTTATTTCTATAAATATTTTCCTATATTTTGTGACTTGCATTTGAAAATCAGAAGTAATTTTACAAATTTCCATCTATAACAACAAAAAATTCAAGCTTTATTAATAATTCTAAATAGAAGAGAATGCAATTAAGAGCTGGCATAACTAACATAAGCATAAGAAAGGTAAACATGTCTTGAATAAAAAAATAAATATTTTAATGAAAAAAAAATCAAGGATTGAAGGAGAAAATTTCCTAAACAGCAGCTGGTACTTTCTACACAATTTACAATACTTGTGCAAATACATCATTAAATAAATACTCATCTGATATTTACAAAATAGAGGTAAGAGAGAAAAACCCATGTATAAGGATCTTTCATCTGTTATCCCTCTTTTAATCTTCTGGATACATTAGTTTATGTACCAACTAAAAATGTGATACTAGTTAACCAATTGAAAGCTTGTCAATTAAGTCATCAATAGTGTAAACAAGAAGTTGAATGTCTGCTTTTTCCTTCATTCGGTGATCACTATGTTTTCGGAGAATGACATCTACATCTGTGCTCAACACTCGGTCGGCAACCTGCATGGACGTATGCCAGGGTACAACGTCATCCTTCATGCCATGGAGCAATCTTATAGGGCAGTCCACAGGAATCGGGCTATGTAATAAGCAGTGGTGTTCAGCTTCTTTAATGAAACTGTACTGAACGTTATAAACTCCTTCTTCATGGTATTTTGATGGCATGGACCACACACCTTTCATCTCTACTTCCTTTTTTTGCTATTGGAAAAAATAGGAAAATAAAAGTATTTAGGACTTTATGCAGCATTAACACATGCAATATTCTTCAATAATCTAAGGAAAGCAGTCCTTGAGTAAGAGGATAGAGATAAAAGTGTTAACAATAATAATTATCAGTAATTAAATACTATGTGCAAGGTACTGTGACAGTACTTTATACATATTATCCCATAAAATCCTGATAATAATATTATTATATTGATTATGTGTTATTATTCATTTTTATAAAAAGATGTTAAGGTTTAGAGATGTTAATATCATGTTCAAAGTTTAAAGCTAGTAACTGGTAACTGTTATGGCTAGGATTCAAACTTAATGTATCTAACTTTACTGTACACCATCTTAAATCAAGTCTTGCTTCACCTCAACTGAAAAGGGAAATGAAGGGGGAGAAAAGTATAATAATTTCTTCAAATCAGTCCAGGTATCAGTCATATTTATATAAAATCAAATCTTAGAATAAAAATTGCTTAGATTTCAAAATCATAAAACTAAACATATATGTAAGAGAAGTAGCTAAAATGGGTATGAGATATGGGAGGAAGGGGTAGAATCAAGCACAGAACTAAAAATTAAAAATAAGAGTGATTACTCTGGGATGATCATAAACACGCTAAAGCAATTTTTAGGCTGAATATAAAAAAAGTATAGGTTTTCTTTCCAGAGTCATAGGAATGAGAAAAAAATTTGTTTTTTGTTTTGGATGACAAGTCTTCCACATAATTCCTGAAAACTGAATAATAATATCATTTCTACATTTATTCCCTTAAAATAAAACATTATATATCCTTTCATTTCTTTGAGAATTCCTACTTTTTAGGTTATAATTTGTCTTAATTTTTCTAATTACAAATTAGAATGTTTTATAATGAGTAACATATAATCATTACAGAAAAAATAACAACAAAAAGAGTATAAAAAGAAACAAATTATCCACAATCCTATCTCATGGGTATAACCAACGTTAATATTCTGGTTTATTTCCTTCTAGTGTATTTCTATTTGTTTGTTTTTTATATATGTAATATGTAAAATACATATCTATTACACATTAATATACAGATTTCCATGCTGTTTTATTTAGTAGATGTATTTCTGAGTTTTAAAAGATTCTACGCAAAGGTTTCAAAGTCTACCTAATAGTCTATTATAATAAATTTAAGATAATTAGATGACCATTCCCATGAGATACTTCTATGAACATTTTTAGCATAAAAGTTTATTTACATATAATAAATTCTTTGGAAAGATTATCAGAACTTGAACTAAAAAAAATCAAGCTGTGAATAGTTCTGAGGCTTTTACAATCAATCATGTTATATGAAGGGTATTTCTGACTGGAAAAAAATGGAATGGACACCTTACCTTATCAAAAAATTTTTTAAAAATGAGGAAAGTGACATATATTTGGAACTTTAAGTTTTTTTTTTGTTTTTTTTTGAGACAGCGTCTCACTTTGTTGCCCAGGCTACAGTGAGTGCCATGGCGTCAGCCTAGCTCACAGCAACCTCAATTTCCTGAGCTCTAGCAATCCTACTGCCTCAGCCTCCCACATAGCTGGAACTACAGGTATGTGCCACCATGCCCGGCTGATTTTTTCTATATATATTAGTTGGCCAATTAATTTCTTTCTATTTATAGTAGAGACGGGGTCTCATTCTTGCTCAGGCTGGTTTTGTGGAACTTTTAAGTTTTAATAAAAATACTATAATTTTCCCATTTTTAAAATTGTTAATGTATTGCAAATATAAAAAGGAAAACAAGAATTTAAAAAATAAAATACGTATAATATAATCTGTATGTATTTAGGTATTTTAATCTATTTTTAAAAATTCTAAAAAGATTTATTGCAGTGAAAATATCTGAAAGCGATACTTCCAGATATCTCTCTCCAAATGATTTAAAATTAATGAACTTCTAAAAAGTTATAAAAGGTATGAATCTATATTAATATCTGGGGTTCTCTGTATTAAAACAACATATGACCAAATATTTAAAGCAAAAATGATATTCAGTTATCCTCAAGCTACTCAGGATTGTTACTTGTATATATTTCAGTAATTAAGAGCTTAGTTTCACAGCTGAGGTGGAAGCTATGCTAATTACTACTGAGACATTGAATTAATAATATAGGGTGTCCCAAAAATGGCCATACATAGGGGAAATGGGAAATTGTAAATGTACTTTTATTTAACAAAATATTCATTACAAAATTTTATAAAAATTTTGGGACATGCTATATTTTCATTTTAAGCATCTCTGGCCCTAACTAGCTCTGTTATCTGCCATTGAATTGAATAAATATGGTCAATTTGAAGAACACAGTTAACTTTATAAAATGTTCTATGTCTCAAACCCTCAAAAAATTCAGAAATAGCAAAAACAGCATTATCAAAGAAAATGTGCGGTATACACAATTTTCCACCAAGAACTCTATCAAAGCAACATGGTTCAGAAGCTTAGATTCCAAATAGCTGTGCATCATGTTTTACGCCCTCTAGTGTCCAAAGAAGGAGATAATAATTAGTCTGTTAAAAGGGAGGTCAAGTCCCTAGACAATGAGAAATGCTGTGTTTAATATCCTCAGGGTTATAAAGGATAGTAAAAAATCTCCATTTCTGCTCCCTTGACATTGTTAGGGCTAGCTGTTTATGTGAAGAAGAGACAGTGGTCTTGTTCTTTTCTTATACTTGCTTTTTAAGTTGACAAGGGCTCAGCATACTTCTGTTAACAACTGTTCATCTGATTAAGGATTAGTAAAAATATACCCTGATTTGTAGACTATAAATCGTCTCAGTCACTTAGGTAGTATCTATCTTACCCTCACTCTGGGTGATGTGGATACTCACATGAAAAAAGAAATGTAGACAGATGTTGTCATTTACCAGTAACCAAAAAATATAATCAAAAAACCAAAACCAAAACAAAAAAACCCAACTCCCCTTCAATCTGTCATGTCCTTGAGATAACTTCTCCCACAAGCAGCACTATATTAATGAGTTAAGAGGATGAAGCAAGTGGTCAAAGTTTTGATGCACAAAAAGGCAATGGTAGGAAAAGCAAGAGGATATTGAGAAATGAACAAGTAAAAAAAAAATCAGATATAAGAGGTAAATGCAAAGAAGGACCAGCTTTGTAATTTTATCCCTGATAGGAAATAATGAGGAGTCTGACTACGCACACAGACAATGCTATTTCTTATGGAGCTAAGAATAACATGAACTAAGAATGAACTTATTTAGAACAGATGATATATGGAACAGGTTATCAATGTAGAACTTGAGGTAAAAGTCAATGACATTCTACTATTCAGCACTACATATAGTTTATTTTCCTTTTTATTAACAAATTTTTTTTCCCTCTTCCTCCTTCTTTTCCTCCATTCTCCAGAGCAGTGGTTCTCAAACTTTATAGGAGCTTGTTAAAACACAGATTGCTGGGCTATAGCCTCAGTTTCTGATTCAAGGTAAGGCTCAAGAATTTGCATTTCTAGCAAGCTCTCAAATGGTGCCAGTGCTGCTGGCCTGGGCATCCTATTTTTTGAACTACTGCCCTAGACTGTTTTTCTTTCCTTACTTTCTGTCTCAGGCCTACCAGGGTCTTAGCCCTACAGGTGAAATTTAGACCCCTATGGAAAAAAAAGTCCCAAGAGAACTCAACTGCAAAACAAACAAAAAATACACAAAATATACAGCTATTACTCATCATTCCCTTATCCTTGCAGAAAACTGAAGTGCTTATATGTCCAATAACAGAGTATAATAAATTATCTTCCCAGTAACTTCAGAAACTTCATTTCTACTATGATTTGCTGAAGTATATGGTAATAACGAAAAGCACATTTCCTTTTAAAAAAACGAGAATTAGGAGTAAAAAAAGAATGCCAACCAAGTATCTAAGCCAGGAATGGCAAATTTCATCTGTGTGCTAACTGATTGACCAATAATGTCTGTCTGGACAGCTCTGCTAAGAGGATCTGAGGCTACTTTCAGGTAAAAAAGGACAGTCAGCCCTCCATATCTAGGGGTTCCATACCCATGAATTCAACCAACCATGGATCAAAAATATTTGAGAGAAAAAACTGTGTCTGTAGTGACCACGTGCAGACTTTTTTCCTTGTCATTTTTCTCCAAACAATACAGTATAATGACTATTTACAAAGCATTTACATTGTATTAGGTATTATAAGTGATCTAAAGATTATTTAAATTATAGAGGAGGTTATACACAAATACTGAACCATTTTATATCAGGGACTTAAGCATCAGCGAATTTTGGTATCCGAAGGAGGTCCTGGAACAAGTGAACCTTGCAGATGTTGAGGGACAACTATGGTTTCACAGTTGATTAGCCTTGTCTACCATGGTCATAAGAATAGTAAGTACTGTTGCCCATATGGCAGAAAGTAAGAATGAGAGGTACAAAAAGAAATCACCATGTATAATCCAAAGAAATAAATGTGATTAAAAAAGAAAATGTTGCTAAAAAAAGAAATTTCAAAGTGTGATTTCATTAAAGTGACTGAAATATTTGGCAGAATGATTTGAAGAGACTACAAAGAAAAGGAAACCTTAAACAAGAGGCCAAACAGTTAAAGTTAGGAAAGATATTGTGTACAAAAAGGCAACTAAGACAAAAGATGGGCCAACATAGTCAGTCAGAGGGTAGATGACACATGAACAAATATTCAAAGAAACAGGAAGCAGGAGAATGATAGGAGGTATATATCCTGAGGTTGCCAAAGTGACCTGTGACTTACCTCAACAGAAAGGTGATTAAACTGTGTCACTAAACCATCTGCAGCTGTAGCTACACCAATAAGAGCCATGACTTTTTCTGGCCGTGCAACTGCGGCGTGAAGCATAAGCCATCCACCAAGGCTACTTCCAACTAGTATCTAAAAATAAAAATATGTCTAGTTTTAATCAAAGAGAATTTTCTTTTTCTTATCTATAAGGGGAGTGAGTAGTTTAATAAAAATGTATGTACTTTTTTTTGAGACAGAGTCTCACTTTGTTGCCCAGGCTAGAGTGAGTGCCATGGCGTCAGCCTAGCTCACAGCAACCTCAAACTCCTGGGCTCAAGTGATCCTACTGCCTCAACCTCCCGAGTAGCTGGGACTACAGGCATGCGCCACCATGCCCAGCTGATTTTTTCTATATGTATTAGTTGGCCAATTAATTTCTATTTATAGTAGAGACGGGGTCTGGCTCTTGCTCAGGCTGGTTTCGAACTCCTGACCTCGGGCAATCCGCCCGCCTTGGCCTCCCAGAGTGCTAGAATTACAGGCGTGAGCCACCGTGCCCGGCCCTGTACTTTTGTTTTTAATATATCCATATAGTTTTATTAATTTAATATATCCATATATTTATTTAATATATCCATATATCCACTTTTCTTCTTGAAGTTAAAGGAAATACACCATCCACATTCCTGCTTCATCAGCTTTTCCCTCTACAGAATACTCTACCTCCAGATATCTATTGGCATTGCTCCCTCACTTCATTTAGGCCTTTGGCTCAAATGTATATATCCCCAGAAAAGCCTTCCCTGACTTTTCAATCATTAAAATTGTACTTCTTTCATCATTCTCTATTTCCTTCCTTACTTTATTTTCTTCATAGCACTTATTACTACTTGATATATAAAATATTCAATTATTTGTTGTGGTCTGTCTCCCACATTAGAGTGAAAGCTTCACAGGGGCATTAACTTTGTTTTGTTCACCAGTACTTTCCCAGTACCTAGACTTTTAGTATTTGGCACAAAGTAGAATTCAATCACGATTAACTTTTTGTTAAAAGTATTAGGTCTATAATTATAGAATAAGTTATGAACATAAAACAAAATCTGTACATAAAAAGTAAAATGCTACTTATATTTTATTAGAAAGTAAAAATAATAGAACAATTTTATTTTATTATTTTATTTTTATTTATTTATTTTTTGAGACAGAGTCTCGCTTTGTTTCCCAGGCTAGAGTGAGTGCCGTGGCGTCAGCCTAGCTCACAGCAACCTCAAACTCCTGGGCTCAAAGAATCCTCCTGCCTCAGCTTCCCGAGTAGCTGGGACTATAGGCATGCACCACCATGCCCAGCTCATTTTTTCTATATATATTAGTTGGTCAATTAATTTCTTTCTATTTTTGGTAGAGATGGGGTCTCGCTCTTGCTCAGGCTGGTTTTGAACTCTTGACCTCGAGCAATCCACCCGCCTCGGCCTCCCAGAGTGCTAGGATTACAGGCGTGAGCCACCACACTCGGCCAATAGAACAATTTTAAATCGAATATCAAACTTGACTATTAAATATTTAAAATATCAAATAAATAAATTTTCATATCTAAAGAAACAGCTTAAATATCATGAGGTTACAGTCAATAATCATATTTAACAAAACAGTTACCTGTGGTCCCTCAGCTAAGTCATCAATTATAGAAAGAACATCTTTTCTCCATTTCCCCACTGTGCTTTCTTCTAAGTTACCATCTGAATTTCCAATACCTGAGTAATCAAATCTGGAAAAAGGAAAAAAAATCTAAATATCTATATATTTACTTTTTTATTTTTAAGAAAGATAGCACATTCTTCATTATTACAATGCCTAAAATACAGTAAAATGTCACAGTCAATATATATTTCAGTAAATCCTATTGGCTTAACCCTCAAATTCAAATTCCTCTATTCAATCACTTTCTTACTTTCTTCACTGCTACCAGCTTAATCCAAGTCACTGTCATCTCTCAACTGAACTAATACAATATTTTCCTAGTAAGTCTTTCTGTCTCTATTTTCTACCTTCATAGTCTATTTCCCACATAGTAGCCACAGTGAACGTTGTAAAACAAAAACCATGTCTTGGACAAACCCTCCACAGGCTTTTTATAATCTTTAATAAAATCCAAAGTCCTTACCAAACTTTGGTACCTACCTCTCTAACCTCATTTTTTACTTTCCTCCCTTCTAACTGTACCCTCACTTTTCTTCTTGAAGTTAAAGGAAATACACCATCCACATTCCTGCTTCATCAGCTTTTCCCTCTACAGAATACTCTACCTCCAGATATCTATTGGCATTGCTCCCTCACTTCATTTAGGCCTTTGGCTCAAATGTATATGTCCCCAGAAAAGCCTTCCCTGACTTTTCAATCATTAAAATTGTACTTCTTTCATCATTCTCTATTTCCTTCCTTATTTTATTTTCTTCATAGCACTTATTACTACTTGATATATAAAATATTCAATTATTTGTTGTGGTCTGTCTCCCACATTAGAGTGAAAGCTTCACAGGGGCATTAACTTTGTTTTGTTCACCAGTACTTTCCCAGTACCTAGATCAGTTCTTTGTAAGTGGTAAGTGCTTAGCATATTTCAGTGAATTAATGGAAAGGAAAGAAACCGGAATCAAATTCATCACCAACCCATCCAACTTCCAACTTTTCCTTCCAACTTCCTAATTATCTAGGCTCACAGTCTGTCTGATCTGTGAATCTTACCTCTCCTTAAAGGTCCCAATTCAATAAATCATGAAGTATCATACCATGACCATAGATTACTCTACACTTGTGTCATATCGAACTACTCTCAATTCCCAGATAAGCTCTTTCATAATTTTGAGCTTCTGCATGCTGTTCCAATGGCTAGAATGCCTTCCTGCACCACTCAAACCACTAGTCATTCTTTAAGTACAGCACCTCTTTCAGAGGAACTATGCTTGACATATGTGTCCAGTTTAGTACCTGTCACTTTCTTTTGTATATACTCAACACTTTTCATATTATGCGCTGTAATCAAGTTTTAAGTATTTGTCTCCCTCTGACCAGAATGTCAGTTCCTTAAGAGCAGACTGTTCTTATTCAAGTTTATTTTTCCAAGGAACAGAATACTATCTGCCCTATACCATCATCATTCGATCTCATTTCTTCTCCTGTTCATCCCTCTTTTTGTACTCTGGAAAGGCCAGTATCTTGGTGCAGGTCTTTGCCATTGTAAACCTAGGCTGTCACAGTAGCCTCCTATGTCTCTATGACTCTGTCTCCAAATGGATCCATTTTATACCCATAAGGTTTTTTCCTAAGCATTGTATTGACATGGCATTACCTTCAATGGTTCTCTGTAACACAACAGAAAAATTTAGTGCTTTGGCTTGTTTTTTTAGACCATTATATTCTAGTCATCTCAGATTAATCTTTTATTACTTCATCAGAGGAAACTACTGCTTCAGCCACATTGATGAATTTGCTGTTTCTAAAATAGGCTCTATTCATTCCTAGGTACAGGGGATACCATTATCTTATTTTTGTCTCTATATTCTTCATAGTGGCTAGGCATGGAAATCTTACACACTAAGGATAACAATATCCATTGACTGAACACAACTGGAGGGTAAAAGTAAAAAGAATTACTTAATTCAAATATCAAAGATTTCTTGTTTTTCTGATGCTTAAAATCAGGTAAAAACCATTAAATCCCTGCCTTCTTAGAGAATGTGAAAGAATATATATACAATACATAGCATATTCATATTTCCTTAGTGATAAGGGATTTACAAGTAATGGAAGGAAGAAGAAATTAAATTTTTCTTTAGGTTTGAAGTGAAATGATTTTGGATCCTTGGGAAATAGAGCAAGGTAGCAGTCAATCCAGGGTATGCATAAGACAAACGATGAGGGGTGGGTGGGAAAAACATCAGCTGTTTCTTTTTCCCCCTCCTTGGTAGATAACTGGATATCGCTACATGTTGCATCTCTTACAGTGAGCTGCCTTCCAAATATATGGTAGGACACAAAATACTTGTAAAGCCCCTTCATGAAGGAAGATATAAACAATTAGGGATGCTAATAAATTACAAGTAAAAAAATATAGCTCACTTTTGCTGAACCTTAATCCAGGGACAAAAATAATTTAAACATATCCAGCATCTTAGACTTTTATAAACAATTACACATCTCTGTCCAAGCAGCCTTAATGTTCTGGGTCATAGTCCCAAATAAAAATTCTATTAGAAATAATTATGAGAGAATACTAGCCTCATAACCTTGTGTTATAGTCCTGAGATCCTGACTCAATCTTATTTTAGGCATGGTGATAGGACATTAATAAACCATTTTCATATAGCCATATGTATTATTTCTTATATAATAAACCATACCATCATTCAAGATCTAAATTTTACAGTGAAAATCACAAAAATTGAGAAATTGGAGAATATGAAAACAGAAGATAAAATCTATAATAAACTAAAATGCAATCAATAGTTAACAATGATTAGATTGAAATGAACTTTGGTAAGTACAAATAAAAGGCTATTTATCAAATTAAAAATTTGTAGTGAAGAAATATACTTTACAGAGGTATACTTATATAGCAACCAAAATGCAGAAAACCCACATTATGTCTTATAGGTAGACAGAAACTGGTTATAGCTCTCGCAGTCTCAACTAAAATTCAAGAACCAGCAAAATGGTAATTTCTGGATTCAAATTCTTTCAGGGGCAAAAAAGAAAAATGACAAAATTTCTGTTATTATGATATTCTGCTAAGGGTAGTCCCCCTTCCTAGATAGCACTTTTCTCCTACCCAAATCCTAACTATTCTCCATTGTTCATTTATAAAGTCTTTTCTATTCATTTCACTCTTATTTTGTTTCTCTCACCATATGCAATTAAGTAGACTGGTTTCTTTTTTTTTTTTTTTCTTTTGAGACAGAGTCTCACTTCGTTGCCCAGGCTAGAGTAAGTGCGGTGGCGTCAGCCCAGCTCACAGCAACCTCAAACTCCTAGGCTCAAGCAATCCTACTGCCTCAGCCTGCCGAGTAGCTGGGACTACAGGCATGTACCACCATGCCCATCTAATTTTTTTCTATATATATTAGTTGGCAAATTAATTTCTTTCTATTTATAGTAGAGACAGGGTCTTGCTCTTGCTCAGGCTGGTTTCGAACTCCTGACCTTGAGCGATCTGCCTGCCTTGGCCTCCCAGAATGCTAGGATTACAGGCGTGAGCCTAGCCATAAACTGCTCTTTTGAAACTTAATCAAATTCTGATGAGTATTTTCATTTAATTTCTCCTTTGTATTTTATCTTGTGTTTTCCCACCCTGATTGAAAGATCCTTAAGGGTAAGTACAATGACTTTATAATTCTTTGTATTTTATGCAGCACACAGTATAGTGCTAGAGTCTATTTCCAAAAAACACTATAATCTTCAGAATAACAGTTAAGTCAGAACAAATTCTGAGCATGAAAATTGAATTCAGTTCATAAAAGAAATAATAAAATAAAAATAATAAAAAGGAAATAATTCATAAAAGAAATAATATTAAATCCATATGACATAATTTTTGTTAGTACACTGAACAGTCTAAAAGTTTTATATACAGCTGTATTTTCTAGAATTATTGAATGAATGTTAGTGAAACTACTCTCTTAAAAAGTGAGAGGAATAGATTTTTAGGCTGTTAGTGCTAGAAAAGAACTTAGTCTAACCTCCCTTTTTTTTGATGACAAAATTAGGTCCAGTGTTTATTAACTAACTTACCAGTCATTGCTAGAATTTATTCTAGAACCCATGTTTCTTGAATTCCAGGCCAATATTCTTTCCACTAAACCATACTATCTCTTCTAGAAAATTAGACACTAAATAAATGACTGTCACAGGTAAACAAACCTAATAACACAATGTAAACAAATTATTTTACTATAATAATTGCCAGTATGAAAAATGAGGAATCATAAAATCAAGTTTTAGTTAAACATCACCTATCCCTATTTATGCTGATACACATTCAAATTATAGGAAAGGGAAGAGAAAACTCAGCAGAAACCAATTATACAATACTAATTTTACAATACTTTTAAATATATATTTTAGAAGGTAATAAACAGTAGTCAAATAAAGCCTTAAGTCCCCAGTAGAAAACCATAATACAATTACAAGAAAGCCAACTAGTATATGTTTGTTGTTATGTAGATTATTGCATCTAAAGAGCTTAGTTACCACTGGTTTCCTTAAGATGTCCTTTCCTGCCAGCATTGTCAGTGTGGCACAAAGACCTTCACAAAATGTCTTTTAAAGGTTGCTTTTACAATGACCCTAAATCACAAGATGAAAGTTTACAGACCACCAAAATAAACTAATCTATAAAAATGCTGGCATTTACTTCGATTGGTCAGGGGAGAATTCTACATTAACCATGCTAAATGGTAGCAATATTTTCTCTGAAACATGTCATTCCTACCTTATATAGGCGTGACCTAGAGATTTGCAAAACTCCTCAATCGCCAAAGCTTTTGTACCATTCATATTAGAAAGATAGCCAGGGATGAAGATAATTCCTGGACTTTTGCCTTTTAGCCTCTTATAAGCCAGGTTTGGAAGGTCTGGTCGATTAAGCAAAGAGAATGATGCCTTTTGTCTGCAAGCTGAACAAAGTACACAAAACATAAACTATGGTTTGCAAATTCAGTTTTTAGAAAACCACATATATTTTCAATCTTAACTTTCTTAACTCCTTGAATTGATGTTAAATACCATTTCCATTTAATAGGAAAAACATAAATAGACTCAAAGTACTAAATTAACAAGTCGGTGCCTGAGATCTCTAGTTTTAAAATCGTGTCAAAATCAGTACCTTCTTTGATCAAGGTCCAATCTTGATTCTTCCAAAATACACAATGAGGTAGAAATTCCAAGGCAACAAAAATGAGACTCAAATCAAAACATTTTCCTGCTGTTGCTGTATCATCTATCCTAAACAGTATCAATCAACATTCAGATTTTACCTAGTTTCAGCCTTCTCGTGAGATTTTTGTCTTTCTTATTTTTTTTAATGCTTGAAGAGTTTCACATCCTCTATTTTCAGTGGGATGAGAGGGAGAAACAGGTTTGGTATGCCCTTGAGAAACTGTTTCAAAGGAAGAGGTGTTGTGCCCCCAGACTTCCGTCCATGAAATCATAGGCCATGGTTAAAGCCCATCATAATTTTTTGTCAGCTGAGGTAGGTTCAAAGAGCAGTTTCTTTACAATAACCTTGAATAACATATAATAGTATCATTTTTGGAAAAGGATTTTTCACAGGACTCCACAATCACTTTGTGTTTTATTTGTCAGTTTGCATTTCTGTACACGCAGACCTTAGTGTAATAGTCCACTAAGTGTAACAGTATAATTGGTGAACTCCATTTCATTGTTTTTCAAATTTTCTCCCTATTATAAAAATGATACTTGCCCTTAAAAAAAAGTAGAAAGATATTTTAAAAAAACAAAGTCACTTTTAATCCCACCTTCTCCCTCCAAGGCATTAGGTTTATGTAGTTCCTTAATCTTTGTCTGGACTAACATATCTTTGTTATTAATTGAAGCCTTCCTCCACTGTCTTGTGGCTGATGAAAACTTCTCAGTCTCTTTCTTCATTGTGTGCTGCTAAAGTTTTCCCCATTTTGGATTTAAAAAGTTGATTTTTTAAAAAACTTAATTGAAGGCCTTAAAGCTATCCCTTTTACATGTAAGCTTGTTTAGATGAATAGAGAAATACACCAAACTTCAGACTTTTGGTAGGGGGCAGTTATGTTGGTCCACAAATCAACAAAAAATGTTCATTTCCAACTTCCTTAGCTGAGCACTCAAAAAATCTTTTCTGTCTTCATCCAGATATTACCTCCTAGCACAGTAACTTTCCCCTGAGATAATTACAATTTATTTGATGTTGGTGAGTTATAAGTGGACAGATTCTTAATAATATATCCATAAACCATCTTTGCATCACAAGGATTAGCTCAAAGTCTGGTGCAGAAGTATTCAATGAATGTTTGCTAAATAGTTGTACTTTGCTAGGAGTACTTATATATAATACTCCTTTTGGTTGTGTACAATTAAATGTAAGTTAAGCTGATTATATAAGTTTAAAGTTTTTCACTCAAAACGAAGTGTATCGGCCTTGACATTAATTACCATTTCACGGGGCAAGGGTGTGAACCACACAAAGCTAAAAAATATAAGGCTATAATTCGAAGACAAACTAGTGTGTATATGTGAGGTTCTCTGATTTTTCTGGTCCAAATTCTAGTTTCCTCTGTACAGTATTGACTATGGTTCTTTCGCTGAGTAGGAGCATTAAGAAGACAAAACTAGAAATTAGGCTTGACGAGAGCGTCTACACTCTTTAAAAGAACATCCCTCGTATTTTTTAGCCCCTTCAAGTCAAGGGAGGGTAGGTCTAAGTATTTTAGGAGTCACAATCTGTAAACCTCTAGAAGCAATTGATAATCAAATGCACTGAACACACATTTTAATTCTTCCCAGGGTCGGTGTTTAATGCAGGGGAGACAGAGCAGGAGCTCCTTAAACTGCAGAGCGTAAAACGCCAGCAAGGGCCCGGGGTGCCCGGAACGCCCCAGGGTCGCGGCAGAGCTCTCCTCATAGCCTGCACTAAAACTGTACAAAGCGCCTAGAACTGGGGTGCTAAGGAAGGGGCAGTTTCGAATGGGGCGCCAAAAACGCACAGTCCAGGTACAGGAACCGAGGGAACCCGAGGCGTTCGAAAGAACGCAGGCTACTCCCGCCTTTCGGACACTGACCTGGGAGCCACCGTGGCGCCCGCTGGGGCATCCGTGCAAGGAACGCGCTGAGGCCACGGTGGGGACCGAAGGAGACGGCTGCCCAGCCCCAGCTCCGACAAGGCACCCAAGCCGCCACAGCGGCCATGCCCATAACCGCCATCTTCCCAGCTGTCCCCGCACCCCGCACTGTCCTACACAGACGCGTACGACACGTAGGAGCCAAGGCTGCGCATGCGCTGCCGGCTGGAAGGCGGAACTAGCTAAACAGCTCCCGGCCGGACTTTCACCCCGCCGGCAGCGCACATGCGCAGAGCGTCTTCGCTCTTGGCGTTCTCGCTGTTTGGCCGCTGGTTCTCTTCTTAGGCGGTTTTTGCCTGTGACAGTTTGGAATGTTAACTTTGAGTGTTGTCCGGAGGCTGCCTTTTCAGCGGGCGGATAGATATTCCAGGCCTGGAAGCTCAGGGAGGAACCGTATCCTACGTTGCTAGCCAGGGAATCTCAACCCGGGGACACCAGGAGGCGGAAACATAAAATGCTAGGCTTGCTGCGTCGCAAATCCCTCTCAGCTCGCGACAGCTTTAACCTGTACCGCAAATGCTTCTAAGACCCGACCTTAATCTTATATAAATACCCGGCGTGGAATCGGACGTTCGCCGTTCCCTCATCCCTTTTCAATTCCTGTTTTTGTTCTATTTCTTTACATGCCTGACTAGTGAATTATTGAATTCTCCTGACCCCTGCCTCATGCTATATGCAAAAATAAATTCCGGTAGATAAATGACCTCAACGGAAGAATAAAATAGAGAGGATTAAATAAAATTTAGGAGAATATTTTATAGTCCAGGCATAGAAGGAACTTCTTAATCAAGATTTCAAACCACAAATCCTAAAGAAAAATATATTTGTGTATGAATGTAAACTTTTTAAATACGGATAGCAAAAAACACCTGAAGTCGAATGAGAGCCTAGAAAGAGATTTTGCAGCATAGATACATCAATACTCCTATTCAGCCTGCTCCTAGAAATAAAAAAAGTATAATTCCAATAAAATTGACCAATGACGGTGAATAGGCAGCTCATATATGTAAACATGATATTCAACCTCGCTAATTGAAAAATGGGAATAAAAAAATAATATGCCACTTTTTTCCATTTACCAAATTGGCAAAAAATGAAACAAAGCAAGTATTGGCAAGAATGCTGGAAACTGGTACTTATGTATGTATGATTGCTGGGAAGGTGAATTGTTAAAATCTGTTATCAAGTTACACGGCCATGGCTATTACAATTGAAAAATATGCATCATTTCCAATGCCTTTTGTTTGACTCTGTGGCCCCAGTTTGTGACTATCCTATAGAAAACATCACTAATTCATAAGAATGCATATTATCCAGTACAGCACCATTTTTAGAAGCAAAGAGAAGAAAAAAATTGGAATGGCCACCAACAGAAAAATAGTTGAATAAATTGTAAGAAGAAAGGTTTCTGGATTTCAGCTCTGACACCTTTGAAACTAAATTCCTGGGGGAATACAGCATCAACCCATAAGGACTTCTCTAGTTTTTTTCCTACTGAAAAGTTACTATAGCTGGTATAAAACTGAGTAAAATCACTTTACTATCCTGGTTATAAATTTTGGAGCAGTGATTGGTGCCAGAGTTGGTGAAATTTGGAAATGGTGAATACAGCATGTCTTTGGAGTCTTGAAAACCTGTCCTGTTGGAACACGCTAGAGAAGTTGAATAAAGATTGAATCGATCTCTTTCTTGAGAGGTGTAATGCCTTTCATATAGTGAGGGTGTATAGTAAGGACTGCCACTTGATTTCAAGATATACTTCCAAAAGATACTGAGCTATGTTGCTAGTTCTCCGTTGGTCTTGTAGACTCCAAGGGACTAAAATTACTAAGGTGATGCATATCATCTCACCATCCCTTATATCTTAATAAACCCTTCTCCCTATAGGTTTTGGATAATTGCAGATATTCTCAATCATTTCTCTTCTTTTTCTCCTCCTTTATCTTTGCAAGTCTTCTTGCATTTTATATGCAGCTAAATGCAAACTCTGACTCATCCTCATAGTGGGAAAAGCACTGAACAAAAAAGCAGGGAAATCCCTGAGTTGTTTGCTCTAACCACCCCTAACAGTCTAACAAATAAGGAAAATTGTGGTGAGTGGCAAGTGTAGATGTTTTTATGGCAGTGATGAACTTAAGTAGACAAATTTGTTTCCACTCTGGAAACTGCCAATGCTGCCTTCATTAACATACAAAAGGGTAAATGGACAATATTGTTGAGGGTAATTTCTCTTTCAGAAATCTTCTGCCTTAGCTCAGAGGGGAAGTAAGGCTCCCTCTTAAGGAGACAAATGAGGTCCCCACCAAGTAAAGCTTTACTTTACATTTTCATGATTTTTTCTCCTGTAAGATAAAAAGATAAGTAAATATAGTCCTTGCAATCCCCAATAATAACTCTATCTGTGCAAAGAGAAAACAAGATGTCAGATTTTTTCAGGGTTCATCTCACTTTGTAAGCAATAGGAGTATGTCTACTACTTCTAATTACTTCAGTTTATAGACTACAAATCATAATATTAACACACAACAACTTTTATATAGATTCTACAATTATCTTTTGCTAATTAATTCATCCCCCATCATGTTACTGATAGGTGGCTTCCAAATGAAAGATAAGTTTATTTTCAAATGTGAAGGTCAACATTTTAATCCAAACTCAACATATTTAACATACATATTTAAAAGGTTTACTACATCATGCAAGTTATTAGAATACCTTTACAATACTATAAAGAAAGTACAGTATAGAAAAGATATCTTTATATTAACCAACAAAATTTTAGCAATTGTATTTCACTATCTTAGATCATTACAGGGTTTAAGGGTAGTCTCAGCAAAATCAGATTTTAAAAATGTCTTCCACACTCATGATTTTTTTCCTTCACTGTTCAAGTAAAATCTTGTGTCATCCAGTTGCAAAATCTTATTATTGGCAACATGTACACATGTATACAAACTATATACTACAAATTAAAAAAAAAATTGTACCCAGTGAGGCCTGACAAAATCTTATAGAGAGACACTTCTAATCTAATCATTTCACCTGGTACTAGTAAGTCACATCATTTTCTACTTCTATTCATTTGCCACATTTTAGGAAAGAGTACATTCATACTTACAAACATGCAAAACATGATAAACTCAAATAAATGGCACTTGAAAAACCATAATAAAAGAGACTTGCCTGAAGTCCTTTCATTCAACAAAAATTAACTTAACTCAGAAAAACAAAGGCTAATTGTAAAAAAAAAATACATAATAAAATAGTACATTACAGAGAATGTTAATTTGAACTTCATTTGCCTTTTTATAGAACTATACCACTTCTGTAAATAGTATTTTAACTGGTCTGTTCTTTGGTGAAAACAGAGCTATGGTTTCATAGTTATGTCATATGAAGGTTCAGTTAGCAGGTGTGCTCTACAACAAAGAGAAATCAGACAATATAAAGAAATGGGCTACTGGCTGCCTTTATTCTGTGCCAGGAATGGAGAAATCTTCAGCAAAATGAGCTCCTAACACCATTCTCTTTATTTAAAATTGCCCAATGTGATAGAATACCTGTTGTCTAAGACAGCTTTTTTTCTAAAACACACAGCTTTTTCGCATTTTCTTCTTTTATAGAAAAAGTGGTTTACTTTATATGTATAGTCGCTTATGCCGGTGGTAACACTACAAAGTCAATTTCCTGGGCATTTGATGGCATTAAATTCCATTTTGAAAAATGGAGTAACACTAAATACAGTTTATCAATTGCAATTACTGCTATTAAACAGAGGTCATCATGTCAAGTCTTTGGCTTTGGTACAATACTTAAAAATTAAGGCAAACTCCTCCTAAAACATATTCCCTTCCAAGCCCTTGTTTGTTTATATTTATAAAATAACCATCAGCAAAATGCTACTTTAAAAAAAGGAGCCAGTTGATTATCAATAATGTCAATGCCAATGATTGGGTGCTAAAATAATTCCATATTTCTAAGTATATACAGACATTTTGTAAACTGTTTAGTTTATTTCACCAAAACTAACAATTGACAAAAAATCGTTTATAAGAAATGTTTCTATTAGTGATGCTATTTATTAAAATAGTGTTTTCTTTCTCATGAGAACTTTAATTCTTTTGCTATTTATGATCAAGCTTTCAATTAAAACTCTTTCATTCTTCTTTACAAATGACTTCTTATTAATATGAAAGGAGTTCTGAGTGTATACAGTTCAGGGGATGGTTCTGTTGGGTCTTCCCATCTGGGACTGAATATGGCTTCATTCTTGTAAGAGGTTATTGCAGTCTGCCCTGAAGTGGACTGTTGCCCCAGTTCACTACAACAAGAAGTGAGTATAACCTTCTGCTCCAGTAACTATAACATCCATCCAGATCCGCATGGCTTCCGGTGATGGGGCCACCATATAATAGATTCTGTCATGCGTCTTGACACTAAAGGTGAGTAAGGGATTAGGACTCTAAAATTCAAAAATGGAAAAGTATATAAAAGAAACATCTTGAAATAGAACATTAAATAACACAGACATATGTGAAGGCTTCATCCTCATTAAAAGTTCCAATATATAAAATTGATGTAGCCACTGCTTTTGCTCTACTGTAACTCACACCGCCACCCCCAACACCTTTCTCAGGATTGGCCATCTTTGTGGCCTTTCTGCACAAGAAATCTCACCAATTCTCTTAGCAGCTAGTTTGTAAAGCCCTACCAAGACAGCTAGCTGATAGCAGGTGTTTAATAGGTAGTAGCTGTTATTCATATTCCCCTCATTAACTATATTATCACTCCTTTCTGGAACCCTAGCAGAGTCACTTTGCATCTCCCACACCAACATATACAGAATATTTCCTCACTTTACCATGACATTTTTTTTCCTTGAAAAGATCAGCCATCCCACTTTTCCTACTTTTCCAATACCACTCTGATCATATCTATCTGTTATGCCAGAACAACAAATTGGAATTACTTAGAATCCAAAAATAATAAATATTTTTTCCCAACTTCATTATGCATGCAAATTACAGGAATCTAGAAAACTGATGTTTACCTTATTAGCATTCTTGAGGTGATCATAATACACTTCTTCAATGGCTTGAAAGTATATTACTCCTTTTAATTTAGCTTCATGCTTATCTGTAAAGACAGATTAGTGTTAAATACTTCATCCTTACTGAGGGACAGAAAAAACTGTAACTGCATTATAATTATCATTAAAATATTTGCATAGTATTTAAATTATTTAAGATTAATTCAGATAATCTGGGTTTGTGTATTACCACTGGTCTATATAGAATAAAAAAATAAACATGAAATTACTAGCCTTAAACCAAAGGGACTGAATGACTTTGCCCAAGGCTCTTCAGCAAATCAGTAGTCAAAAGATAACCCAGAACTAACAACTGTCACATTTGCATACAAAGTGTAAACACTAATGCCACCAAAACAAATTATTTCCCCACCTCCAAGACTGTCTTTGTAATGGAAATATTAATAAGCAGTTCCATTGAAATGAAATCTTTACAATGTGTTTTTTGAATTATAATTTAAAATAATATTTTACTTATATTTCTTTCTGATCAAATGTTTTTTCACTGTGCTTGATTTTTTCCCCTTGTTTTCAACAGAGCTGCATGTAGCCCATAATTTACTGTCTTTTCAATGCAATATTTTCTAAACTGTTCCCACAGATTTCCTCAGATTTGCCATAAAAACAAAACATAAAACACAAAAACAATCAAAACACTAATCAAATAGCACCACTCTGTGATCTAAGTTCTTCAATTATTTTGTAATTTAAACTTGCAAGGATCATAATGCATGTGAGTATATTACAGATTTTTTTTTTTCCCTCACCCGCCCCATTACAGAATTTTAAAAGTATGGATAAAGGTGCAGGGAAAGAGGCTCTATAATACCCTGTTGGAAGTGCAAATAATACATCCTTCTGGAATGCAATTTGTAAAACAAACAATTAAAAATGTAAAAAATCCTCTTACTCAGCAGTTTCACTCTAAAATTTTATTGTATATCTACTCATGCCTGTGCAAATGTACACGGTTTTTGTGTTTGTTGTGGCTCAAGGTTGCAAAAGATCTGCTTGAGCTTTAATAAGGCACTGACTCAATTACAGATCAGTGATACAATGGAATACACACAGCTACTGAAATAATGGAGGTATATCTCATAATAAAAAAAAATCACAAAATACTATTATATGAAATAGGATATGAATAGAGTGAATAATTCGGTTCCAACTATATAAAAGAAAAAAAGAATACATATACATATCGAAGCATATAAAAATGAACAGAGAAAATCTGAAAAGGTATTTCAGGCTTAACAATGGAAGGCCAGAACTTCTGTGATGGGGAAGAGACTTACTTTCATTATACAGATCTTTGCTGCATTTTGAATTTTTTACTAAGTGAATGTCTCTTTTTTTCCAATAGCAGTCTGAAAAATAATTCCAAAAGCTAGTCTGAAAAATAATTGCCCTAGGCCGGGCGCGGTGGCTCACGCCTGTAATCCTAGCACTCTGGGAGGCCGAGGCGGGCGGATTGCTCAAGGTCAGGAGTTCAAAACCAGCCTGAGCGAGACCCCGTCTCTACCATAAAATAGAAAGAAATTAATTGGCAAACTAATATATATAATATAAAAATCAGCCGGGCATGGTGGCTCGTGCCTGTAGTCCCAGCTACTCGGGAGGCTGAGGCAGGAGGATCGCTTGAGCCCAGGAGTTTGAGGTTGCTGTGAGCTAGGATGACGCCACGGCACTCACTCTAACCTGGGCAAGAAAGCGAGACTCTGTCTCAAAAAAAAAAAAAAAAAAAAAAAAAAAAAAAAAAAAAATAATTGCCCTAAAAAGTTCAGCAGGAGATAAACCTATTTAATTGCATTTAATCCAGCATTTCTCTAATTTATTTGACCATGGATCACATTTTTGTGTGTTTGTTTTTGCTCTTCCTTGGGAAACACTGCCTTGATTAATACCATGTTCAGAGGGTTTCAAACAGTTTCTGTGAAAGAGAAAATGTATCTATTTTTCAAATGTTTGCTGGGAAGGAACTGCAATAATTCATGAGAATACAATAATACCTTGGTTTCTGAAAACAGATGGAAAATAAAATCTGGATGAAATAAAAAAAATAAAATAAAATAAATAAAATATGGAGATAAAAGTAAATCTTGTATTTCAAGCAGGCAGAATGAAACTTTTGTTTGAATGGCACTTCATATATGAGAAAGAACTCTGAAAAATATAAGCCTCACAACCACATTGAGAACTAAGAGAATCAATAATGCTATTGTAAATTGATGAGATAATGCTATCCATTCTGTCTCTTGTAATGGTATTATCTCATCAATTCACAGACATATTTTCTGTGCCTCAGTTTTCTTCAGAGACTCTCCCGAAGTTCCCAGTTAAAATGCAAGAGGCCACGGACAGAAGCCAGGGTCCTGAACACAGAGCCAAGGGACTTTATCTTTTGGCGCTCACATTGCTGCTCCTTCACATGGCCATTTACCTCACTGACAAGCTGAAGGGGCAGGGTTCCTGTGGGGTCAAGTCCAGCCTCAAGTGCAATCTGGACGACTGCCTGGGGTTGATCTATTCCTGTTGGTGTGTGGGCAAGGGAGGGCGGGGTGGAGCAAAGCTGATGCGCGATGGCTGCTCACAGAGCCAAATGGGCAGCGTTTGGCCAACTAGGTCTCACTAATCAGTTAGATATATGTGAATATTAAAAAGCTGAATGAAATACTTTTTGTATTTTTTAAATTCATATGTGAAAAAGGTTTTACTATTTAAAAAAATTAAAAACCAATCACCAAAGGTTTCCATTTGGAAAAACGTATTCACGTGGGTCAGAAGCTCAGAACGCAGGTTTGAAGAAGCTGGCCAGGGCGCCCAGCCACCCACCTGGCCGATGCATGAGACAATGAAATAGGGCTCACAGAGAAGAGGAGCATAGAAGAAGAAGGAAGCTATTTTGTTCAAAGTTCTTTTAAAAATTTATTTTGGAGAAATTCTGGATGAGGTTTTCTGTAGAGACTAGCACACCACAAAGTTTTGTGTATGCATTTTGCAGACACCAAATTGGACTTCCTCTTATTACATTTTTTTCTATTGTACTAACTGAATTTTTTTCTACTGTACTAACTGAAAAAAGCTGCTGTGGATTTTTAGAAAACCCAAGGTCTGAAAGCCCTAGAGAAGCAAAGCAGGGGACCTGGGAGGACAGGCTGTTTGCTTTGGGCCACTAAGATCCGTAGTCACTGGCACTGCATTGAGGAGCTCCTCAGGGAAGGACAGACACCCCACTACCTACCCCATCCCACTCCTGGGGCCCCAGAGCCAATGTTGCCTTTCTCCTAAGGGCTTCCTGGTTTCTCACACCTTCCTCATAGATGTAGCCTGACCTCACTGGATAGGTTAAATGGCTGGCTTATTTACATTTAGGATACTGATACACTTTATAACAATTCCTGAATGATGCTCATCAATACTGACAGTCACCCAAGGCAGTATTTCCTCATAACATCTGGGGCAATACCACTCTTTTCTAGCAGCTGCAAAGAGAGCAGAGCTATGCTTGTGCTAATAATGCACACGCTTCATATGGAATCCAAGAGTAAACAAGAAGCCAGCTACACTAATATTCTTGTATTTCTATAAGATTCAGTAGTAAAGTATATTTCTTATAATCTAGCATTTAAGCATCCAAAAATATTTCACTTATTTAATACTGATTTACTAGTTTACTGATGAGCTTTAGTCTCTGTGCTTACCAGACCATTCTAGCTTATAAACTATAGTTGAATGATTGTCTGCTAAGGCTGCCTAACTGTGTGTGACTTAAATAGGACATACGACAATCAATCAATCACAAAAGCCAGAGCCTTGTGGTTTAAAAAACAATATTATGATCTAAAAAATAAATTCCATTTAATATTTATAGAGACTCAAGTTTATTTCAGAACTAGAATAAACTAATGAACACTTTTAAAAAGTAACATATAATATTTATTATTTCTAGAAAGAAAATTCATATATATGAATTCATACATAGTCTAGGCTATATAATCTAAATATATAATAATGTATAACTACAAAGCTAATCTTGCCAATATTTCTATTATTTATCAATCTACCTATTTATACTGAATTTCAATTTCCTTTGCTCTTTAATAGAGGGTTCCTGATTTGGGTATATCACTGACATTTTTTATCCACCCACCTGCATAATAAGAGAATGTTCGCTTGTTCCTATCAAAAACGAACCAACGTTTTTTCCAAGTTTTAATTTTTCCACCCATTTTGATGAGGAATCCTCGGCAGGTCTTCTCTGTGATTGAGACATGATAGCAGGTATCGATATTGTGGCCAGCAGTCTCCACATGGCTCCGCAGATCAAAGTCTTCCTTCCGGATAGGCAGATATCGTGTCAAAGGACGGGCCTGGAAAAGTGCAAACCCCATCCCATCGACAGCTAATTAATTGTTTTGTTTCGGGTCACGGATGTTTAGAAGCAGACATTAACTGTAAAGCCTAAGGTTTAAAATGCCCATCTAACTACAAAAGACTAAGATAAACAAAGCACTTATCATATGGAGTCTAAAACTAGATAGTATTTGGAGAAGGACGCTATAATATGTGTGTGAGTGGGGAGTGGATAAACTCAGGCCAATATATTCAATTCCTTAAGATGAGTGGATGAGAAAAATGGAAACATGTCATTTATCTTAGCTTAAAAGAGGCACTTAGCAAATACAGGGAAATGAAGCATGAAGTTATCTGGGCTGCATCCTGCAGGTGAGGCCTCCTCGACTGTAAAGTTTCCAGAAGTTGTCCCCGCCACCACTCAACAGTTGTTCTTAAGTAATCTCAGACATGACATGATTTTTAGAACACTATTTAGTAGTACATATCCCTGCCCCTGAAAGATCACACAAAGCTGAGGGTTACATACACTCTGGTAGAAACTGAAGGCAGAGATGTATGTTTTGAAAAGTGAAGCTAAAATAAAGTAAGAAGTGGAACCAAAGATGGACCTAATGTAATGAATTGTTCAGAACCAGATGCCAAAGGGATGTATTTAGATATCTTTTATGCTACTAACGGCTAGGGGAAGGGTACATCTAATCTAGGAAGCATGTATAACCATGGGTGATATTTCTAAAATGGTGGGTCTTATTTTATGTTGTTAAATAACCCTACCCCTTTGCCCTGGAGAAATGATTTAATCATATACTTGGAGGCAAAACTTATAATCAGGATTAAAATAGAACTGTGCCTTTCGGTTTGGCTTCAGATACTCAGCAGGCATGGATAATGTCCACTGCAAATCAGAATTTGGTAGAGGTTGGGCATAATGAAATAAAATAAACAAGTTTTATTTTCTATTTTTCCTTCAATATTTAACCTTTGATTCTGTGGTACTTTGACCGTAGACAGAGACTTACAGATACCTCAAAGCATACAGTCTTAAAGATGGTCTCCGACTGCTGTAATATCAAACTGCCAGCAACCATAAAGAATAAGGGAAATGATGCCTTTTGCCTTTAGATCTAGTAAGCCTTGATAAAACTGAGTTGATCTTTAAATTACATGGTAATTTTAGTTTAACAAGACTTTATTTTAGTTCCTCAGAAAACATGTATTACATAAGCAGTTATCATGACATGAACAGAGATCCAAACTCTATGATGACCAAGATAAGGAGTTAAACAAAATGAGTTGTTTCTCCTAATTTTGCTTGAATTCAGGAATCTTGTGCACAGGTGTTGGGGACTCGTGTATCAAAGGGGACACATGTGACAATATAATGGTTAGAAAAAACCCCAAAATACTACCACCATCACCAAGACACTGGGCTGGTAACATTATCCTGTTCTGGAATGTTTGTTCCTAAAAGATGGCTTAATAGAACCTCTTCCCTTCCTCAACCAAAGGTCTTAGTTTGGGTGTTGTATGTGTTTTCAGCAGCAAATCCAGTTGCATTTTTCAAAGCTGCTCAAAAAATATTCTCCTTTTAAAATGTACCCCAAAGAATGGGTGAAAGAACAAATGCCACTCTCAGCAAAATGTTCCACGCATGACTAGAGAAAAGTGTCATTTGGTTGGTAGTTCCCTAAGAGTTTTGAAATTAAACTCACATGTTTTGCACACTAATGCACACCCTTCTCTTAACCCTCACATGTAGTGGGCATCCTGACTCAGAATGGCTGTCTTCTACAGAAGGACCACCAGGGGGCAACCTACTCTTATCCATTCAGACTGACCGACCAACCTGAGCTCTTTGTTTCTCCCTTATTTTTACTTCCTTTTCTATTAGCTTCTGCCTCTGGCTCGTTTCTTCCTGCAATCGTTTTTCCAGGATTTCTCGGCGTCGTTTTTCTTCTTCTAGAGCTCGTTTTTTGGCTTCCATTTCCCGTTCCTAAATATTACATATAACGATGATTATTTTAAGACACACTGGTAATATGTGAATGATTCTAACTAATACCAAAAAGAAAATTCTCACTAGACAATTCTTGGTTTGTAGTCTAGTCTCTTACAATATATAACCTAGATTAAAGCAACTCATAATCATCGCTGGCATAGCTTTCAAAATCATCATATGCTGAAATGCAACCACTAAGTTTAATTAACAATTAAATTTTTGTCTTAAGTGAAAATCCAGCTTGTGACTATATTCAGTCATTTCATTTCAATGACCACAACTCTCCCATTTTTAATAAAAAACCTTACAAACTATCACCTAACACTAGTGGCAAGCTTTAGCCTTTCTTTCTTTTGACTGCTGTCTTCTGACTGCAGGCTGCTGGTCCTTACAATTCCTGTTGTTGCTGGGCAGCTTCCTGGCTGAAGGTCGCAGAGGAAGCACATGGGGAAGTTGAAGAGGAAAGGAGGTGCCCTTTAGTTAGGGCAGGATGCAAAGGCATTTTGGGGGATTCCTAAGGAAGTTCAGATTCTGGCTTGAAATACAGTCACAATAACGTGGCATTGTAAATATTTCAATAGCGCGGTTAGCACAAGCTGGGAAAAAAAATGCATAAAGACATGACATTCCTCCCTGTTCCTTGGCAGGGACACAAAGTGGCCATCAAATAAAAAATACAATACAAAGCATTCATTTCAGTCTATGTCAACACTATATATATATATTTTTTCAAGTTATAGAAAATTGTAGCACAGTAATGAGCTTGAGAAATCATCTCTTTAACACCTTTGCTTTTCAGATAAGAAAATGAGGCTGAGAAACATTAAGTGACTACTCCAAGATCACCCTGCTTACTAAGGAACACTGCCTGATATCAGGTACAGGGCTCCTAGCACCACCAGCATGTTACAGACCTCCGGTGTAAAGATTGTAAACTTACCCTGGATTCAAGCAGCCGGGTCTTTTCTGCATGAGCCTGCTTCAATAGTCTCTCCATTTCTTCTATTCTGGCAATATTTGAAGTGCTGGCACTGAATGAAACACAAAGGGCTTTTAAGAATATTGGCTCAGATTGATAAATCTCTCTAATACCCACACACGCACACAGAGGGCAAGGGAGTTGCATGACAAAATCCAGGCATATACGATGTAAAGGATGTTACTTACGAGTCACGGGTCTGAAGAGGCAAATCAATTCAACTCTGAAAATTGTAGGTGACACTGACTTACCTCAGTTTAGGAGACAAAATATAGGCAAGCAAAATAACGCCAATGTAAACTGCTTTACCCACAAATAAATAAACCGAAACCCAAATCTTACAAAGTGTGACTTCTTAATGCTTCCTCCAAACTATAAAAAGAATGGCCTGTGTAAGCGCTTCCCGCTAATTTAATGATTTAGAAATATCAGACTAACAAGACTATCACCAAAGTTCTATATAAATGACACCTAACATTTGAAGTCATTTTATTCAGTTGGAGAATATGTGTCACTAGCTGCTTTTTGTTGTAACTTTATACATTTGGGCATTTTATTTCCTAAATGATGCCTATTTAAAAATTAATTCTATAGGTGCAACGGTGACCAGTTCTGTAAATAATGCCCACCCAGCATACCAAGGAAGAAACTGCACAAAAGGGGTCAAGAGCTTCAAAAGAAATGATGGGAAAGACATCACATAAACAAGTGAAGGAAAAAAACCCAAAGCGAGTGAATGTTGCCAGAACAGGCAGGATAACTAAAAGAGAAAGAGAAGAACTTGAAGATGATTAACACAAAACAGTAGATTTTATTTTTCACTTGCTTACGTTTTGACTGTTCAGGAAAAAGAGGACTGTGGCCTAGGTCAAAACTTATTTACTCTGATGTTTCTGCCATGGAGAACCAATGTTGTATCTTGTGCAGGTGTGTTTGTATAGTCATTTAAGGACCTGTCTTCTTTATTAGACTCTCTTGAGGACAGACAGGCTTTGTGCCTGCACCCCTCATAGCTTAGAGCCTGGCACATATATGGGATTCATATTTGTTAGACACACTCGTATAAAAATAAATTCATTAAAAATGAATAAGCAAGGCCGGGCGTGGTGGCTCATGCCTGTAATCCTAGCACTCTGGGAGGCCGAGGCAGTGGATTGCTCGAGGTCAGGAGTTCTAAACCAGCCTGAGCAAGAGCAAGACCCCGTCTCTACTGTAAATGGAAAGAAATTAATTGGCCAGCTAAAAATATATACAAAAATTAGCCGGGCATGCCTGTAGTCCCAGCTACTCGGGAGGCTGAGGCAGGAGGATCACTTGAGCCCAGGAGTTTGAGGTTGCTGTGAGCTAGGCTGACACCAGGGCACTCACTCTAGCCTGGGGCAACAAAGTGAGACTCTGTCTCAAAAAAAAAAAATGAATAAGCAGAGCCCTTTTGGCTATATTATACCTAATTATTAATATAGTATCCTCAAATTATATTCTTGATAAAATCAAACCTAGGATGGTTCAAATGTAGGGCTGAGAGTTCTACTAAAGAGATAAATGAGCACAATAACACAGGGTGTACATACAGTTTATCTTAAAGTCAGTCCTGCATGCCCCATTACTAAACACATCCATCAAGGAGAGGCACTGTCTTAGGAATGCTGGATTCTTACAAGCTTAACAATTAGGCTGTACTTTTCAGGGTTACCTGGGGCCACTTTTTAGTGAGGTGCTCTCTCCTGTGAAAGAGAGGAATATGGCCATATCTCCTCATTATTCCCATTAGCTATTGGGGGAGGTACAAAAGGGTAAGTTCTGTTCTTTTCAGCTAGCAAAAATTAAAGAAGCAAAAAGTCTTTAATTTGTGTGCAGGAATTCTGACTCCCCTTCATGGAGAATATCTGACTTCATGGAAAAAAAAAGGAAAAACTTCACTGGCCCAACTCAGAAAGCCAAAGATAAGCATGTAGGCCATATAATATTAATGGCACAAAATTATATTCTGTAGTGTTGTCTGTGACATCAGATGTGTATATCTTATGTCTCCAATTAATTTGGAAGTAATTTGAATTTCACTGAGTTTCAGATCTTAAAAACTCATCAAGGTAAAAAAAAAACACCTATCAATAGCATAACCCCCATTTATCCCTTTTTGCATATAGTCAATGTTTATTTAAATTTCACTTTACCATTTTCTTAGCTTACTCGTCTCCCCCCATAGCTTTATTAAGTATACATATACTCTACAAATACAAATTATATACATTTACCATGCACATGTTTTGATGTATGTATATGTTGTGAAATGATTATAATCATCAAGCTAATTAACACATCCATCACCTCACATAGTTATCATTTGTGTATGTGCAGGTGTGGTGAGACAAATTTGCCCCTTAATTCTTTCTACAACAGCATTATTACAAAATGATAATGTATAGCAAATAGTTGCATGTGGCCATGATCATTTTCCATAGTTACTCCACATAGAACTGACCTTGTGGTGCTATCATGGATGACCAATCCCCATGGTCAGAAATTACTAATAGTGTTTATTTCATTGTGCTATCAGCTCCTCTGAATGTCAAAAATTTAAGACAAAGTAGAAGATGCCTGTTAAAGATTGAGTGTAAAGTGGAGAGTAAAACAGGCATTTCTTTTCTGTGCCACCATCTACTTTAAAAAAATTCATGTGACTCTAAGATAAGCTCTTACTCATTATTGTGTAGGAAAATAATGTGATAAATATCAGCAAAGCAGGTAATAAGGAACTAATGTTCGGAATGTGTATTATGACAAAGCATCTTTAATTGCCAATGTCTTGAAGATTGGTAGAAAAAAAAATAAAGGACTAAAAATTTGCTCTGCTTAAGATTTCTTTAAATTATGTATTCAAATACCCCCAAATTATAAGTCTATTAAAGCAGTAATTCCATGCTGAAACTCTAGTGGCATGAACTTGGTCTTGTGGTTTATTATGTCAAAAAAAAAAAAGCCATTTGTAGAATTATAGAATTACTCAGAGTTGTGGGTACATTTGCCTTTCACTTTTTGTTGAGACATCATTTTTTTGACTGCTGGAAAGTTATGTGAGTCAGACAGTTTTTGCTTTTTCAGCATCATTATTTACACTGTAAACAAACATAAAGCTCAGAAACTAGGATTGGGATCTTAGAAATAGGCAATTGAGAGTCAATTCTGCAGAAAATCTCCATTCTGCTAAAATTGTTGAATTGGCTTATAGAATAGTTACCTGAATACCATCTGCAATGATGTTTACTATTACTGTTGCCATTATTAACTTATTAAGCCCTGATTTTGTGTTCTTGGAGAAGGCACAGAGATCTGAGAGTTTATCATCCTCTTAATTAATAAGCTTTGTGAGGTGTATCAGGAGAAAGAACAAACAGAAGTTGGGCTGGATCTAGAATGCCAGCTTCTCATATCTGATTGTATTCACAAGTAGTGGGGGCATCATCAAAGCTTTGGAAGAGAAGTCCCATGACCAGATTTATATTTTAGATGTGCCTTTGGCCCTGATTCCATAAGACCACCTTTGCTTGCCTCGAAGTATGAATACAAACGCAAATGGTTAAACCCTTCCAAAAATTTTAATATACCGACTAGCAAAAGCTTTTCTTTTAATAAAACATGGGTAAGAACTCCTTCAAAGTTCTGACTCTTACTGCAAATTATTTCTTTACTTAATCAGAAGCAGTGCAAATGAAGCTTAGAGTCAACCAACAGAGGCAAATCAATTTTTGACAGACAATGCAAATGTGAGCTCAAGGGACAGAGATAGGGCAAAGGGGAAAAATCGATTATATGACATCTGACTGTCTAAGTCATACAAGGTACACAGAAACTAATTTCAGAGATCACCATGATATACAGTCCTCTTCTGCACTGTAGACCCATTTATGTCTCAAAAATGTGGGCTTATCCATATACACTATCCCAAATTGATGGCTTTACTTTTTGAAACTAGTAGGCTCTTTTCCAAACCGGAAACCTTACCCATAAATAAATCTTACCTAGAGATATTGTCAGGTGAACAAGCAGAGATGCTGGTCTCCATGCTATCAGAGCTGTCTAGGCTCAAAGTATCAAAGGCCTGGTCCTTGTAGCTGTGATCTGGGTAATGAAAACTATTCAAATAGACATTTGATTCAGATGCTGTGCGGTTGTAAAATTCAGATTTCTGCCTTTGTCCTTCACTCATCTGTTGGTGATTATAACCTAAAGAAAGAGCCATAAATATGTTAGTTTGCCTCATTTTTCAGTCTCAAATTCTTGTAAGTCTACAGACTCAAGCCAGCAAGCAGAAACATCTGCATATGAAACTTGGGCCTTGGTCTAATTTGTTTTAAAGCCAAGAAGATCAAAGAAACAACATCATGCTCAGTCCAAGCAAGAGTTTCAAAGAAGTGGTTTGCTGAGTGATCTTATTTGTCAGGGGGATCACTTGGCGCCTTCCGATGCCATCCCTACATCTCCGCACAACTGAGAATAATACATCAACACACACATAAACACAAAATAAACAAAACACAAACACAATTGAGGGCCCTGAATCCTTTGAAAATAGCTGAGTCCAAGTGAAGTTAAGATGAATCCTAGGGACAGGCAACACGGGGGTTCGAGAAAAGTCACTTCTCAATGGTATTCATGTTTAAGGAGCACTCAATCTGGTCGTAAAACAGTAGGTGAAATCTTTTACATGTATGAATTGAAAAATTCATATTTCATAAGATCCAAATTAAGCACTTTTTCTCATTATCTATTTTTTTCAGTTTTCCTTATCTGCTAAACTTATTTCAAACATTCAGAGTCAACAATCCTGCCAGTGACTGTGCTCCTCCTAATTATGTATATATAGCTCCCTTCTTTTCCCACCATAACAATCAAGCTTCAGCTAGCTGGTGACAACAGGCATTTGAAAATGTAGGCCTCAGTAGCACCATAAATAAGAGGTTTTTTTCTTACTCTGGTGCCAGGTCAGCTGGCACACTAGGTTGTTGGCGTGTGCCTTGTGTTATTACTGTGGCTTGCTCTCTGATAGCTGATATGGAGCATTGCAAATAATTTTTTTTTTCAATTCTCTATCATATACTCAGGAAGCAGGGATCATACTGATAAACAAATTCCACAATTCATTAAAAAAACTTTTCTCTAGCCAGTAGTATAGCAGTTTGTAATCTCTTTCTCCTTGATAAGAGAAATGTCTACTTGAATAGTTTCCATTACCCAGGGATCTATTACCAGAGCTATTAAGAGTTCACAAGATTTGAATTTCTCCTCTTTTCTTGTGCTCCACCTACTTTTCAATGAGGCTTTTAATTAGTACTGAAATGGCCAAAGAGTAGGCAAGAGGGCCAAAGAACAGAAGTAATTCTAAGCAGCTTCCTCAGCTGTTGATTAAACATTTTCATTTAAAAACAGAAGCCACATCCATATGCTTTAACAAAGCATTATATGCCAAAAATTTTTGTGAAATCATTTTAGTTTCATTCAGAATTTTCATGCCATAAGTATTTGGAACAGTTTTAGATCTCTAAATGAAAATGTTATTTCAGATTAAGGCATTTCTGGAAAAATAAGTTTTCTTAATGTAATCTGCCATTATAAATTATAAATACATATATATATTTTTAAAGCCACATATCACTTAGCTAAAAGAAGATGCAAAACATAAAGGCACACCATGACTAGATACAATATTATTAATTGTAATGATTAATGTATAAAGCATTAAATGAAGCTAGAGCATTCTAGCTTCTAGAATTCTAGACACAAAGCATGTGTCTTTTTTTTTTAAGAAAGGCAAAATAATTCATTACTCAAATATTTACCTTTGAGATCTGAACTTTTGAAATTATCAGTTGGTCCTTTTAAGTTGTTTCCAATTATTCATTATGAAAAGGACAAAAAAAAACCCACCAAAAATTATTTGCAAAGGTCACATATGCATATTTTCTTATGATTTCAAAAAATGCTTGTGCAACAGAAAATTTTCACATTGGCACAGATTACATGGAAGACATTTCCTTGTTTTAGCATGAAAAACAAATCCCTAAAAGACAGTAATGTAATTTAAAACATACAAAAATTAGCTCCCTGGCTATGACATGTGCCACAACCTCTTCCTCTCCTTTAGTTTTACATATTGAGGAAAAAACAAACCCTCTGAGGTAACTAACAGCCTCTCAGCATAGCAGAAAAGGTAGCATATTTCTTCTTCTCAGAGCAACTGTATGCCCTGCTCCTCTAATCTTCTAGGGTTGTTGTTTTTGTTTGTTTTTGTTTTCAGAAGTATCAAAGAATAAGAAAACAAACTCATGACCTTCAAGTGAGGGAGACAATAAACTGACTCAAAGTTTTCAGATAGATGCACAATTTCACAATTTGTACTGTGCTAAGGATAGTCAACATAAACTTCCCAGACCAACTCACTGTTTGTTGAGGTTTGACTCTACACCTGAAAGAATCATCCAACATTCCAGTGGTAGGATGAACATTTCACATTTTCATGGCAACTTAAATGAAAAATCTTGAGCACAGGATCCTCACTTCCCGTGGGCTCAGTGTGAGTGGGAGTGTTCACCTTGTGGAGCTACTCATTTCTGTCACCTGCCAACACTTCACTGATCTCAGTGAACCCAAACGTCACCTAGGTTAGCCTCCTCCCTGCTGAACAAATCCAAAGAACACAAGTTAGCCCTCTAATTATAAATAAGGGCATGGGCCCCTCTCCTGTGACCATGGAATTGCGCCAGTGTGATTCCAAAGAGCCGTTTCTGGGATTCAGGCTCTGGCCTGACCATCCAAAGGGCATGGGGAGTTTTGATAGAGGAAACACCATAGAAGATCAGGGGACTGAATGAGGGTGACCTGGTAGGAATCCCAAGAAAAACTGCCTGCACAGAGAAGGAGCGCCAGACTAGCTGTAAACTGGTCTCAGCCTCAACTCACACGTGACTTTATCAGGGAAGGAGACCCAGACGTCCTGTCCTCCGCAGTTTATCTTTATCCCCATTTATTTAGCACGTGGATGTCATGAAATTAAGAGTCATCAAATGAATTCATTCTTTCATCTGTAAGTTCCAACTATTTTAGTGGCTACATGAGGAGTGGAATGCATCTGGTTTTTTTTTTTTTTGGTGGAGCAAAGAAACTGGATTAGGAAAAATGAAACTTTCCCAACCCTGAGACTATTTAGGTTTTGTTTTTGTTTTTTAATTATGTAGCAAGAATAACATCCAGCAGTGGGAAAGCAACTAAAAAAGGAAAAAGGACCTTGAGAATGCTCTAAATCCTTCCTATCCAGACAGAAAGGAGTAGTTTGAAGGAGTTTAGAAGGTTTATAAAGCAAGACATTATAATACCCAAGGCTTGTCACTCATCATTGCACATCCAAGAAACCAAAACCAATTCAGCTCTCTTCATTGCCCAAAAGGGCCAAGAGACCAGATGTGCAAGGCCCACTGATTATTATTTTTAGGCTGGTCTCTATGAATTCTGGCTAATGGACTTGAAAAGTCCCTTATGAGTTAATGATTGTGCAATACGTTGGTCTTGCCAATACATTCCCAATGTGTGTTATATACTTTTAAATGATCATCTGGGCCTCAATGTAGAAAATGAGATGACTTAAAATTATAATCTAAATTTAAGAGGATAAAACTAACCAGTATTCTGAGAATTCAGCCTATCATAGCTCACCTGCTGAGGAATTCATTCTTCCTAATGACAGTCCACAGCCCAAGGAAGGTGGTACAGGACAAGTCAGGAATGAAGGAGTAGAACGATGGAGAAAAGGAAAAAATACAAGATCAAAAAGGATGACAAGGGGACAGGAAAAAAAATATATACAACACTTACAACATGCAACCATTGATGGTGTTAGTAACAATACCAGATTAACAAGATACGATGTTCATGTTTTCAGATTGAATCTAAGTTTACAGAGAAAAACTCAAGAAGTTAACAAAAAAACCTTAGGATACATGCATAGTTAGTAAAAAAAAAAAAAGTCAAAATCTGTTACAGGAAAAAAAAGAAGAATCTTTTACACATATTTGTCAACCAGAAAATAGGAAGAGTAAAAATAAGATTGTATCTATAAAACAATTCTTTTTCCAAACAGACAGTAGCAAATAGTTTTTAAGAGCTCAGGTTGTAAAATGCCATTCAATTATTTGAAGCACAGTACATCAAACTTTATAACAAGTCCTCTAACATCTTACATCTCTACCACCTAGCCACGGTAACAACCATCTTACTTATTCAAGGCAGTCATTTAAACTGTTCTTATCAAATAGGCTTAAATGGAATAAGTAGGAGCTTCCTAAATCCTTCCATCCTCCCACTGTAGCCTGCCATATTTATAGCTGGCCTTGATAAGGGAGAAATACCATGTTTTACACTTAGCTCATATACATCACAATGCCCACTCTTCTCTTTATATAGATCCTGAGTCTTACAAAACAATGCTTCCACAGTGCTCATGTTTCCTGCATGGTCTGACTTTGTAATAAAAAGCCAAAACAAAGAGGGTCATGCAGCTGCTGCCTGTGAATGAACAGCAGCTGCACCCAGCATTGTGTTTCTTGTAAATGTGTAACAATTTTTCTCTATTGTGGAAAAGGAATAATCATTAGACTAAAAATCCACCATTGTACAGTTTTAAGTCTGCTCATTTCTTAAAGATGACTTGATAATGACCTTTCGATATTTGCTGGAAACAAAAACACACAAGGAGGTTGTCATACCTTTCTTGGACTTTCCTGCATTTAACGAAAAACAAAAGGACAAAGATTTCATTCATTCTAAAGTTTACAAAGGAATAGGTCACAAGTTGTTCAAAAGCCAATAACCATTGCAACTTCAGGGGTTGAGTTTCTCAGGTCTCTCCTTTAAACTGCTCTTAACATTCTTTCTTTTCATAACTCACGTTGTCAGTTCTACTAAAACAATGCTGATTGAGTAAGGCTTATACTTACTTACACCATCATCCTTGATGTATGTCCATTACGAATGGCAGCAAAAAAATGGTGTATTTAAATTAATTGTGTAAGTTTTAAAAAATGATAAAGTCTTCTAAGTTTGAGTTAATGAAACTGTGCTAGGTATACTTTTTTCAAAATCATAGAAATTTACTTCCATTTGCTAATTTAATGAAGCCAACAAATGCTAGTGAAACAGTTTTAAGTGAAATTATGATCCATCCCTCATGACCTTCGTGGGCAACCTGTATGGGCTCTGCAGAAAATCCTGCCAACTTCCCAGGCTGTGGCTCTAAGAACTCCAGTTCCTGACTGCTTCTCCTCTGGGTGAAAGAGCCAAATCCCTGTCACGGTCCCCTCACATGACACATCAACTTGGATCAACACACACAGGATGGTTCTCTGTTTCCTCAGAAGCTGCCTCATCAGTGTCACCTTAAACTCTTTGAGAGGTTCACCACTTTGGAGTTACAAAGACTGAAGCTGAAAGTCTTCCCTGATGTATAAAAGACATATCAATGAAGAACAGGAAGACGAAAGATAAATCAAAGGCAATAGACTTTGCAGAGAGCACATCTGTCTGTGGCCTAGGGAACTGGCTCAGTTTTCTTTTCTCTTTGAAACTATAAATAACACAGGGATTCCCATTACTTGGGAGGAAAACGAATTAGAATAATAAAGATCAAACCTTCCTTCAGTGTCACCATATTCTCATGGGAATCCTCTTACATGATGTTAACAGCTCTTGCTTTTTACAGATCTATCCTTTTAGTACAAAGTTTTTCTTATTCCTAGGCCCGGTGCGGTGGCTCACGCCTGTAATCCTAGCACTCTGGGAGGCTGAGGCGGGCAGATCGCTTGAGCTCAGGAGTTTGAGACCAGCCTGAGCAAGAGCGAGATCCCATCTCTTCCAAAAATAGAAAAAATTAGCCGGGCATGGTGGCACATGCCTGTAGTCCCAGCTACTCGGAAGGCTGAGGCAGGAGGATCGCTTGAGCCCAAGAGTTTGAGGTTGCTGTGAGCTATGATGATGCCACTACACTCTAGCCGGGGCAACAGAGTGAGACTCTGTCTCAAAAAAAAAATAATAATAATAAAAGTTTTTGTATTCTTTATTTTAAGAAAATACTTTCAACCTAGAGTATAATAATTTGTGATCTCACCCTCTTTCCCAAAAGCTCACTCTTCCCCTAAACCACTGTAATTCATGAAGCACATGAGTGTGCTGAATGGTCTTTGTTAGTGGTGTGGCCAAGCCAAGCTTAGATGTCTTCAGCCAATGGGAAAATACGTTTAAAAAGAAGTCTATTAATATTACAGAAAAAAACTTAAATGAAAAATAGACTTGACTCACATGATAATAGTGATAAGTGAGAGCCAAGATAAAGACTCTTTTCTGTTTATTATTCATAAATATTAAAAGATATTTGAGCTCATTAAGAATTATGGCAAATAAAATAAAATAGAGAAGTTCCATCAAATGTATTTGATTCAAATATTTTCAGCATAAGCCTATCTTACACATTATAATCTCTTATGAATATTATAGCCTCTATTAACTCTTATATCACTTTTAGTAATGATTTGGAAACCTCATTAAGGTGATACATATCACATATACACACACTATACACATTATATGTATACATATGTATAAATTTATATAGGTATGTGTGAGTATATATAATTATATATATTTTTTCCCTAATGAGAAACCAGTGATTATCCCCTGGCACCACTAGCAGAGAGACCAAGCAGTCAGAATTGAATTCCAGCCTGCTTAGCGGGAAAGGTTTCAATCCCATCAATGTAATAATGTATTTGAAGGCCAAATGTCTACCATCCTAAAGGCATTCCTGTTTATATCCTGGGAATACTGCCATCATTGCATTTATTACATTTCATTGAAATCATTTGTTAAACATATTTCTTCCTCACTAGACTATAGGCACTTCAAAGGTAAAGATCATGTCATTGATTTGCATTCTTGGTATCGAGTACCATGCCTGCTCAAAAGTTAGGGCGAATATAAGTTGTTGATCTAAACTGCTGTGCTAACACAAGAAATCTAATCCTCTCAACAAGAAGGTCACCTTTAGAACTACATTATAGTAATTTCTTCTAGGCCTCACAAAGACTATTTGAGAACACCATTATAAATGCAATGTATTATTACAAAGAAAACACACTGGGCGTCAAAGTCTACCCGAAACCTAACAGCTATGTAGTATAAAAACTCAAATCTACCTTAAAAGGCCTAAGAGACTTATGTTCTGAGCCACTAGTGCTATATTTACCATGTCAGCTCAATGATTCTTTAGCACAGGTTCATTCAACCTAGTGGCCCATTAACCCCAGTGAGTGATCTTGGTTAAGTGCCCTGGTAATCTTTCTAGATATTGCTGGTCTCTCTTTTTTTTTTTTCTATTAATCAAATGGAAAAGTTAGTAATTTTCTAGGGGCCTTTCTGGTTTGAGGGTTCTACTGAATCTCTAAAATACAACGTGTATATTTAAAAAGTACCAGCTATATGCATAAATAGGAAACGTTACCTTGGTAACTTTTATAACAATATACACATGTGTGTATATTGTTATAAAATACACACACACACACACACACATATCCCTCCCCAACGGGATACGTTAAGAGTAAAATTTAGGACTTTGGTTGATCCCCCTCTAATCGCTCAATCCTGTTGTCACTCCTTCCCCCTGAGGAATTCTAATGTTTAACAAAAGATCATGAGATTTGATTTAAAATGAACATACCTCTGAGCATCCTCCGAGATTCTGAGTCTTTGGTCATGGTCGCCAGCGAGTGAGGGAGCACACTTCCGCAGCTGTTGCTCTGTCCCAGGGGCAGGTGAGCCTGGGGAACCAGGAGGGAATACTTCAGGCAAGCTGCAGGCCAAATGGCGCTTCAGGAAATGGCCACATCCCTGTTTCTAAAGCTCCTATCTAAGTAGAGGGCAGGGAAGGTAGTAGGTCTTTGCACTCCGTTTATTGATGCTAAATGATAAAGGCCAGTCACTGTCCCTCCCAAGAAACTCCATGGCGGTTTCAACATCACAGTGCTTCCTCCAATGGCAGTGATTCTAAAAGTGAAGACAGCTGTGGAAGACACTGTCCAAAGTCACTTGAGAGAATGACTGAAAGTTCTTCATGCATAAGGAGCAGAGGGCAGATGCAGGGTCAAGAATACATGCACACCATGCAAAAGGACAGGGAACATCTACACTTGTTACAAACGCACTAATTTCTGTGTACCCCCAGTTCCCTAGTAGGCCGAAAACTGGAGAAACCTATTCATACCCCAGTGGTTTAGCATTCTTTTTATATACCAAAGTCTTTCATGTGAATAAAATATACTTGAAGCACCAATTTATAAACTAGATTAAAACAAAGTTATCCTGATTAAGGGCAGGGGAAGGGCTCAAAAGTCTGTCCCATTCAGAATCTCCTTCTCACCTGCCTCTTTTGTTTCTGCAATGACCCTTCAGGCACATCAGCAGAATGAGAGGGAGGGCTCAGATGTCAGACCACCAAGGTTCACATTCCAGCTCTCCTACGTACCAGCTGAGGGCTCTTGGGTTAGTCACCCGGCTTCATTACACCTCAGTTTATCCATACATACAAGTGGGATAATAATTAGTACCTCTACTGCATAGTGTTGCTGGGTTTTTAAATGAGACAATCCACATAAAAGGCAAAACCCAGTGTGAGGCACATAGAAATTACTATTTGTTGCTGTTATTCCTAAAACCCAGAGCCTGTATCCTGTCTTAGTTCCAGATCTGGGATGCAGCCATGGGAGTCTATCCTGTAAGCGAATGCCACCCCTCACCTGTGCTGCAATGCATACAATTCCAAGTAACCTCTGAATAGGATAGAAAATGCAATTTAGTTATGATGTCCACCTAATAAGCAAATTTAATTAGCATTTTTTTTTCTTAAAGGCCTTTGCATGTTGGTCAATTTAATGACAAGAAGACTCAGGGAACATGAAGCCCATGGTTCTTCCTGTGTCCTACCTTTGGGGCGGTGCTTCTCCCCATAGTGGCACTGCTGAAATGTGGGGAGATGGAAGGTGTGGTTTTCTTTCGAGGCAAAGTGTCACTCAGATAGAGGCCTTCTTTGTGTTGTTTTTTCCTTTCTTCCAGACTTCTAAAGTGCTTTAAATGCAAATGTAAAGCAAAATAGCAAAACTTGACTAACTGAAACAGGTCACTGAAGAAATGAAGAATTATGCATTTACAAAGAAGTTTTGGGATTTTAACACAAAATTTTTAAGAAGTTATTCAACTTATGCTGTGTTTACTAATAGATTTGAGCTGACATTTGGTTAGATCTCAGATACTGGAAAAATTTGTCATTGAACCTAAAAACATTTTTTTAAATCCACCTCTCATTTTTTTAGTGCCTGCTGCCTTGAGGCCTCAGAACATACAACTTATTAGGATGGGCGCCATGTGGATGGTAGAACAGCCAGGGACAAAGCAAGTAAGCAGTGTCTTCTGGTCTGTCTGGACAGTTCTGGGTCATGGCACAGATCCCAGTGTGAGGAGGACAAGAAAGGGGAGAAGGGAGAAGATGAAGAGAAAGAACGAGGAACAGGGAAGTCGTTGGAAAGTGGTAGTAATTTTTCAGCCACATAAGTACACTCCAAGTCCACATAAAGTTTCCATATAAGGCATCTTTCTAGGTTACTTTATTTAAAAAGATCTTGGCCAAGGAGCCCTTACAGTAATCTCTCATATTTAAAAATCCTCTGGTTGACTATTTTATTTTTTTTTGTCAAATTTCTAAGGCAAGATTTTTGCCAACTTGAAATGTATTCAAATTTTTCTTGGCCTTCTCCCTAAAATGTCTTTACTAGTAAAGTGATTTCTTAATTAAAGTTTCTTTAGGTTTGACCATTTTAATACTAAGCTGAGGTTTTTGAAATACATAAAAATTATTGAAAATTCGAGTTACCAAATTTACAAACAGTCTTTGAACATGCCATGAAAAATATCTGTACTTTAACTTTACAATTATCTGTTTATACTAGCTAATATTTATTAAGAGCTTACTATATGCCATGTGCAATGCTTTATATACATTATCTTATGATTGTCTTATTATCCTTATGATAATACTGTGAGGTAGGCTCTACTATTATCCCTATATTACAGGTGGAGAATCTAGGGTGCAGAGAGGTTAAGTAAACTCACTGAAGGTCATGCCACTAGAAAGAGGCAGAGCTGGAATTCACAGCCAGCCATTAGTACAGTGTCACACACTATAGTAACAATACTTTGCAGTTTGGCTGATTAATGCTCATTTTAGATAGAAAAATGATATCAGAACACTCAATCTTTCTCCCACTATGACCAAATGTCACAAATTCTGAAATTCAAAACTTGACAATATTCCCTAACAGCAGTTTAACAAAATAGGAAAGAAACCCCATAGTCAATATCAGTAGAAAACATAGTCTTACTGATATTTGGCATAAAATAGCAGGTTTAAGAACTGTGATTGTTTTGCTGCTAGAAATGTCTTTTACCATGACTGAAGCTATTAAAGGGATAAACAGAACAACACTATTTGATCTACTTCTCACCAAAATCATGGGGAGATACAGTCCTTTAACAAAAGGATAGATAGTAAAGGTGCCTTCAAGCCACATGAAGGCTGAGTATAGCACACCACGGCTAGCCAACACTGGGGATCTAGCACCCATGACTCTTTTAGGATCTTTGGGGGCCAGATTTCAATAGAAATTTGATTATAGTTGAAAGGGAGTCTTGAAACAGATTTTTTGACTACCTTAGCAATTACAGACATTGAGTATCTAAAAGTAGAGTGACATTTAGAATAATAAATTATTTAAAAATCTGGCCAATAAACACTGGACCAAATGTACTACTTGTGGTTGACCTTGGACAAGCTACTTAACTACACCAAGCCTCAGTTCTCTACACTTCAAGATGGAAGTAATTCTTATTTCACAGGATTGTTAGAAGGGTGAAAAGAGATATCTGTTAAATATTTAGCAAATTTTGACACACAGGGAATGTTGACTATTATCATGGTTTTAATAATGTATAATAAAAATAGTTTTGTGTTGACAACATAACTTTTTATAGTGTAGATTTTATGGAAATACTTATTAGTATTTCTCAGTATAAACAGCTGAGATACGTTGCAATATTTTGGTTGAATGGGACATGAGGATGTGATATTCACTCAAACATATCAAAAGCCAGGAGAGGACAATGAAGGTCTCAATTTTTTTTTTTTTTTTTGAGATAGAGTTTCCCTCTCTCACCCAAGGTAGTGTCTGTGGCATCAGCCTAGCTCACAGCAACCTCAAACTCCTGGGCTCAAGCGATCCTCCTGCCTCAGCCTCCTGAGTAGCTGGGATTACAGGTGCACACCACCATGCCTGACTAATTTTTTCTTTGTTTAGTAGAGATGGGTTCTCACTCTTGCTCAGGCTGGTCTCAAACTCCTGAGCTGAAGCAATCCTCCTGCCTCAGCCTCCTAGAGTGCTAGGATTACAGGTGTGAGCCACTGCGCCCAGCCTCAAAATTTTATAATAATCCTGACACCCTTAGAATATACTAAATGCCCTTAAAAAAAAAAAAAAAAAAGCAAAGGGGTATACAACTTGCTTTTTTAAAAAAAATACTTTTGGAAAACTTAAAGAAAAGATTCCACATGAGTAACTTTGTTGTTGAGGTAAAATTCCCAAACTCTAAACACTAGTTCCTAATTACCTGTTGGTCCTGTGACTGCTGCTGCCTTCTGTGTTTCTTAGCTGGTAGAGGAGGAGGTGTATCATTTAAAGGTAAAGGATCGACAGATGTAGCCATGACTTCGGGCCATGGGGCTGACGTAGTTTGAATGATAGGATGAGGAGAAAGGGTGGAAGGAAACATAAATCCAGAACAGACAGGTGATCTTTGCTTTATAGGAGAAAGAAAAGGTACATACATGTCCCATGTCCATATGAAATGAAAGAATAAGATAAAGAAGTGAAATTGATAGTTTGATTGTTCTGTTTTGTTACATTTTAATTAAGAAGTCACAAATATGGGCAGTATCTTTCAATTTAGTCTCTCGTTAAAACCCCACACTGCAAGCAAGTTGGATCATTAAAAGATGTTTTAATTTACTATTGCTGACCCCACCTCAGAATGATTTAAAAAGGCATGTCACTTAAAAATGTTCACAATGCAAAACAGAATAAAAACAGAATCAAACTGGAAAGGTGATTCAAACCAACAACTTTAGAAAGGCTTTTTAATTTCTAATAAATCTAGGTTAGAGTGCTAAGACTTAAAGCTTATTTCTTTAAACTTACTTCTAATACTCCACTATGTACCATAGATTTCATGTTTTCCAGAATTTTAATTGGTAGAGAAATACCCCCCAAACATACCAGTACCAAATTGGTATGTTCTATAGACTCAGCATCACTCTGGCCCTCTGGCCAAACAGATGTATTATATTTGTCACACACACGCTGACGTTTCTCATTTTCAGTTGACGGCGAGTTAATTTCTGACCTGAGGAAAAGCAGTGAATGAATGGAATGGCATGCCTACACACCTCTGTACTTTGTGGCTGGCTCACCAGCACAGCTGTGGCAGGCTCAGTGGCAACAGCGTCAGCATCAGCAGGAAACTGAGTGGAAGGGGATAGATTCGTGGAAGTGCCACATGGCTCATTAATTTCATTTACACTGAGATAGCCCTAAAAGGAGGAATTCAGAAGTTATACACAAAGAAAGCAAAAGCTGAGGCATGCGAGAGTATTAATGTTCCCAGTACAATGGAGTTAGCTTAGAGCGGCACAGCCAGATATCTGTGGTATTATCAAATGTTTCATTAAGGGAATAATCAGCAATTAAAATGGATTTATGTTGCTTAATCTTGAAAATTGGTATTACGAACATTAAACATAATTTTTCTGATGGAAATTAAGATAACTATATATTATAAATAACCCAGCACCTTCTGTTTTAAAATATCCAGAAGTATCCAGCATTCATTCTGGTGACGGATTGAGGTTGTCACTCCACATACATTTGAAATAATTGTCCACCAAAAAAATCTGAGATGTAAAATTGGCAATGCAATCACTCACTCCCTAATTCAAGAGCTTTTTCCACAAATCTTCATTCTTACATTTTTCCCCTCTTCTTCTGTTTCCTGATGAATTAAAGTGTGAATAAAAGTGGGCTGAGGGCAACTGGGTTTTGCACTAAGAAAACATCTATAAAACAGTAATTTATTTGTAATGAAATCTAGCTTTTGGTCGCAATCACATGAAAATAAAAAGGATACCTTCCCCTCATCCAGGGGAGTCTTCCCTAGCAAAATAAATCTGTGTGCCCCCCCACACACATACACAGTCCTAAGGTGCAGTTGTGGCTGGAGTGTGCTTTAATTCAAGACTGTTTCTCCAACTGCCAACTCTACCCAATTTCCAGTTATTTTTGAACTCAATTATTCAGTTCTGGCTTCATCTTAGAGAAAATACCCATGAATCAAAATCTTCAAGAATCAAATGTTCTAAATTTATATTTGTGGAAAAGGCACTTGTAAATTATCATGGAAAGTAATTATACATACCCATCATGATTTTCACCACACCAATAAAAAAAAAAATAACACCTCTCTTTTAAAAGTGAAATTGAGTTAAATTTGACATGTAGATTCTTCTATTAGCCCATTGGTCCTTCCAAAAAGTGACTGCGGGAAGGGCAAGATATTGTTATGCTGGTGAAGCAAAATTTTCAGACTGAAAATCAAAGTTTTTTTTTTTTTTTTTTTTTTTTTTTGAGACAGAGTCTCACCTTGTTGCCCAGGCTAGAGTGAGTACCGTGGCTTCAGCCTAGCTCACAGCAACCTCAAACTCCTGGACTCAAGCGATCCTGCTGCCTCAGCCTCCCAAGCAGCTGGGACTACAGGCATGCACCACCATGCCCGGCTAATTTTTTCTATATATATTAGTTGGCCAATTCATTTCTTTCTATTTATAGTAGAGACGGGGTCTCGCTCTTGCTCAGGCTGGTTTCGAACTCCTGACCTTGAGCGATCCTCCTGCCTCAGCCTCCCAGAGTGCTAGGATTACAGGCGAAAATCAAAGTTTTTACTGATGACCTATAATTATAACAAAGTGGAGAAAGCTAGAGTTGACTGCTTATAAATTGACTTTATGAAGTCTTGCACTTCATAAAGGAGCGTAGACACTTTGTAAAGTTTTATAAGGTTAAAAACTAAAGAAAGGAAGTAGTCAATTAGGTTGTTACATTTCATTTTATCTATGATAATGAATCAGAAAGAAAATTAACAAATTTGAGTTATTCTTTTGCTCAGTTGAGAGTAGGACGCTTCAAAGCCAAGGTTTGAGTCCTTATGTGTCATAGACCATATAACTTAATTAATTTCTTCAAAAATGTATGCTGTTTGTCCAAAGTGGGAGCTCTTTACAATAGTTAGGTTATCAATTCAACACTCCTTTAAAAAAGAAAAAAAGAGAACAGAGAGAGCAGAAAGACAGAAAAAGTAAAAAACACCTGGGAGCCAAGTCTGCTTGGTACATGAAAGAAAACACATAGCTACTCAACAAGCTCAAGAGTTGCAGATACACAAAATAGTCAAAAAGCCAAATGTGCTTTTGACACCAGGAATTCTGTAGGGGAAAAAAAAAGACCAACTCATTAATAGGAAAGAAAGATTTTATTCTTCTATTAGGAGATAAGAGCCCTTGGAGCCCATCTAATTCATTTGGATGCCACAAGACCTTCAAACTTAGCATGTCCAGAGTCAAACTCCAAATCTTCCCTCTTACCTATTCTTTCCCCAGTCTGCCCTACCTCAGTAAGGATACTCACCAGCCACCTCATTATTCCAACTGTAATAATGGTATGGTTCCTGACACCTTCCTTTATTTATTGTATCCTCACATCCAATCTATTAACAAGAACTGTCAACTCTACCTCCCCAAATATATCCTAATCCAGCTAATTCTCTCCACCTCTCTGCCATTGCTCTAATTGAAGCCACCAGGATCTCCAGCCTACACTATTGCAATCATCTCCATATTAGTTTCCCCAAATCTCCTCCGCTTACTCCTTACAATCCAGCATTCACCCAGTAGCCCAGAGTGATCTTTAACAAATCAATATCAAATAATGTCATCTCCCTGGTTAAAACCAATTAACAGCTTCCCATCACATTAAAATAGGCATTTCTTTAACATGACTCACAAGACTTGTTGTCCCCTCCCCACATCGCTTACATTATCTTATGCCTCTACACTCCATTTACAACCATTTATTGAACCTCCAAGTTCCATGTTCTGAATAATGGAGAGAAACTATGAAACCGAATGATCTAATAAAGCTTTTGTAGAAATATTTCACAAAATACTCCTGAGGTACACATTTAGTCACCCTTATTATTGTGATGAGCTTTTTATTTCAAATACCTATACACACACAAAATATTTTCTATGTAGGAATTCCCAACTCTGCTCTTTTTATTAGCAACTTATAAATAAAAGGGATTTTTTTTTTGGTTATGCAAATATTTATGTAGAAGCAAGTTTTTTCCTTAGCTTCTTAGAAAAAAGTTAAATATAAAGAAAATTATTTATCTTTTCAGTCAGGGTTACAATTTTTCAAATTAAAGTTAAAATAATCTACCAGCGTGGCAGTGTAGCTCCGTAAGATACTTGGGAAAGAGTGGTGATGGGGACATGGAAAGGTGGATATTTGGGATAAAAAGTATATACAGTCTAATATAAATGGGAGTTTCTAATTTAGGGAAAACAATAGCAGAAGCAACAGTGAAGGGAGAAGATAGAGAAAAGAAAGAAACCAGACTATCTTTTCAAATGTTTAAGGGCATGTTCATGTTCTATAAGACTCAGGAGAAAGAAAAGTAAAATAAGAGAGGGGAGAGAGTAAGAAAGGATACTATAGGAAGGAGAGGGGAAAATTTAAGTCTCAGCTTGGTCCGGATCCTGAATTTTTTGAAACTTCAAGTTAACCCACAATGTCACTCTTCAGCAAAGAAGACAGACACACACACAAACACACACACACACACACACACACACACACACACACACACACACACACACACAATGTGCACCTGCATTAGGCACAAAGGTAATCCATGAATTCCTCAAAGCATCAATAGTAAAAGGCAGGAAAACCATCAAAGCATCAGGTGCTTTCATAAGTCATTTGAGTTAATGTTTTTACTCTTCAGCTAATCCCATAAAACTGAGGTACATCTCCTCATTTCTAAGGTGATATGAGTGGACATGTAAAATCATAGCTTACCTCTTTCAGAGTATTGGGGTTAACAGGAAACCCTTTACCCCCAGAGAGGCTCGAGTATTTCTTTTCCAAATTACAAAGATTCTCCTTTTCCTGAAGGAATACAAAATCTATTAAGCTTACAGTCAACCTTGGATCAACTGAGGAACACAGCGACTTTACAATAGAGACAAACATCAGAATCTCACCTACTTCCCCCATTTCTAGTTCCTCTTCCTCATACTTAGTCAAAACTTCAAATTATATACTAAAAATCTCACCTTCTACTAGCCAATATGATGCATGAGTTGTTTTCAAACATCCTTAGCTATAAAACATTTAATTCATAGTAAATTCTGTAGAGTGAGAGCATGTTTTAAAAAAAGGAGTGGGCTGCTCTAGTGGTAGCCTGAATGGAAGGAGAAGTTCTCAGGGTCCCTCTCAGCCCTTATCTTTTGCATATTCTCTAAAGTCATTTTTTAAATCCACCTAAGCACACAATCATGTGACTTCTTGTGACATAGCATCACAATCCAGTGATATATTTTCTTTTGGAAACTTGATGGTATAAGCTTTTATGTTTGGGTCCAAGATTCATCTTGTATTGATTCAGTTAATTAATTCATTAATTAATTCCTAAACAACCTTTAGGAAAAAAATTTAATGGGTCACGTGCTTTATTTATTGAGATATAATTTACATACAGTGGAATGCATAGATCTTAAATATATAATCTGATGAATTTTAATAAGTGGAACAATATCCCAAGCAAGATAAAGAGCATTTCTTCACCCCAAGCATTTCTCATGTCCCCTACCAGTCAATCTCCACCCCCTGGCCAGGCACTATTCTGGTTTCTATGGCCTTACACTAGTTTTGCCTGTTCTTGAGCTTTATATAAATGGAATCATACAATATGCGCTCTTTCGTGCTGCCTTCTTTCACTTTGTGGTGATACATGTGTAAGTAGTTCATTTTTGAGGAATACTATATTACATAAATGTACCCTAGCATTTGCTTATCCATGCTCCTACTGATGGATATTTAGGTTATTTCTAGTTTTGTTGGCTATTAGCAAAACAGTACTTTAAACAGTCTCATATCAGTTTTTTATGAAGAAGTGTTTCCATTTTTATTGTGTAAATATCTAGAAGTGGAGTTGCTGGGTCATAAGGGTGGATGTATATTTAACAATATAAAAAAGCTTCCAAGGAGTTCTCTGAAGGGGTTATACATGTTACACTCACATCAACAGTGCATGAACGACCTAGCTGCTTCATATTCTCAACATCTGAAATTTTACTTTTTAACTTTAGTCATTTTAGTTGGTATGAGGTGGGATCACATTGTTGTTTTTATATTTCCTGGATGACTAATGGTAAGTATTTTTCCATGTGACTTATTGGTCCTTCATATATCTTCTTTTTAAAACATTTATTAATATTTAGCTATTATTATTGAGTTGTAATAGTTTTTTAACATGTTCTGGATACAAGCCTTTTGTCAGTTCCTTTAAGAAATCTTTGTTTCCCAAGGCCATGAAGGTGTACTTGCATTCTTATGTTTTCTTTTGGAAGTTTTAGAATTTTAATTTTTATGTTTAGGTCTATGATCTGTCTTGAATTAATTTATGCATATGATGTGAGGATGTTGAGGTTTATTTTTTTCCACATTTACCCAATTCATCCAGCACCATTTGTTGGAAAGACTTTTCTTTCCCAACTGAATTTTTTAGTGCCTTTGTCAAAAATTAATGGACGGTATATGTATGGGTCTATTTCTAGACCCTCAGTTCAATTCTATTGATCTATATGTCTATTGTTTGCCAACACCACACTGCCTTAAATATTATAGCTTTACAGTAAACCTTGAAATCACACAGTACAAATCCTCCAATTTTATTCTTCTTGTTCAAAGTTGTTTTGGCTACTCGAGGCCCTCTACATATTCATATACAGTTGATTTGTATTATTTGTGGCAGTTGTGTTCTATAATGTTGCCACAAACACTGAATTTGTGAGTACTGAAGCATGCCTCCTAAAAGAAATACAAGGTTGGGCTCTTGTTGCCCAAGAGCAACAGGGTTTCTCCATAAGGGACGTCACAGCCTTCCTGCGTTTAGGAACATTTAACAGCACTTTAGCACTATGTTTCAGAGGCATTTTGAACAGCAAAATCTATCCCACCCCCAAAGGCACACAAAAATGTGAAAACATGGCACTAAACAGTTCACAAAAAGGACACATTTTTACAGTATGAGAGATGAAACATAAAGACAACCTTGTTCAACTTTAGGTGAGAACATGTATGCTGGACAACTCAATTTTGAGTTGAACAAGTTTGTCTTCTTGTTTCATCTCTTACCACTCTGCATTTCTGTGAATGCACAGACTGCAAAAATTCATGCATATTGATTCTGGGGTAACAATATGTTTTAGCAAGTAGGCAAAATCACAAATGTGGGATTCTTCAATAATGAGGATCAACTGTAAATTTTAGTACCAATTTATCAATTCCTACAAAAAAAAATCTGTTGGGATTTTGTTTGGGATTAAAATGTATCTATAGCTCAATTTAGGAAAATAAAAAAAGTAATACTTATGGGCCACTATTTTTACAATCAAACTGTATTTTATATATATATATATATTAATGAGGAAATGTTATACTGTGATTACACTCACCTATTTTAAGAAATCTACTGCTAAATGTTTTTGCTAAAATTTGAAAAAGTACTTAAATACTACAATATCTAATTAAGCTGTGCTTTTGAATATGTGTGCAAAGGGTAAAATGGCAATAGGGAGGCTAATGGCAACAAAGGTCATCCCCAGAAGGGGACAGGGAAGGGAACTATAACTCCATTCAGAGATTTCTAGGAGCTAAAAAAGCAGGAAGAAGGAAGCTGTCAGGGATCTGTGCGGGCTGCAGAGGCATCCAAAGTGGACTCATAATTCCATGTGAAGGAACATTTCATCTCTCTTCTTAACCTAAAAATATCTAAGAAGGGGATACTCATTTCTTCCGAGTGGGACCATGGTACTGCCTCAAACTTTAATCCTTCCCTCTGAATTTGGTCTTTCTCTGCACCCCATTCTGGGTCTAGCACATATTTTTGTGACCCCAAGTGTCACATTTATAAGGTAGTGGCTCAAATGCAGGGCTCAGATCTGAGACTAGCCCCATCAACTTTAATGTCTGGTGTCTTATCCCTGAAATCACACCAGGTCCCAGGTCAGAAAGTTAGGCTATGGCATCTCTTTGGGCAAAGGAATCCCTTTACATGGAGTTACTTTAAGTGCTAGGACAAATGAGGACATAGTCCCTTTGGTGAGGATAATCTTGTCAACCATCTAACCATACCATATGCAGTGTCTACCTACCCAATTAAATCAAACTAAATCCAGTACGACATTTACTAAGAAGACCCACCCACAAATAACTGGAGTTCAAAACATCAGAGCAGCTGAGCTAAAATATTTGACAATAGCAAAAAGAGCGTTTTTTCCTTAAGCCAACCTTAAATGGGTAATAAAATGTATTTTAATTATTTGATAAAAAATAAGATTTTTTTTAAAAAGAAGAAAATCAGAAAGAGAAAAAAAATACAGATTTTCCAAAGTTTAGACTTGTATGATGTGGAAAAAGCATGAAGAAAATATCTTTGCTATTTTCTGAATTGTAGTTAATTTTTCAGAGTCATCAGCTTATTAATGTGGAGGATTAAATAAAAAGGTATGTAAAAGTCTTCCTTAAATTATAAAAGCATTCACTATTAAAAGGCATTTACTTTGAAGGAGGCGACTTCCCTGAAGTGGGAACTTATGTTTTATTGCTGCCAGTGCTGAAAAGAGAATACTTACTCTTTGTAACATCATTATTAAATTATTCTTTTCTTTCACAAAATGATCTTGTTCTCTCTGAGCCTGCTGAACAATGTGATTGGCTTGCTTTTTCAATGCAGAAATTTTTTCCTGAAGGAAAAGAGATAATCATAGGAAGACGTACATTACACATTCAAAGGTTTGCTAGTCTGTCCGGAAAAAGAAGCAAAGGTTTTTATAACTTGAATACTAGTGACCACATTTTAGTTGATGGTAGGCAATAATTATCAGCTAGAGATTATGAGGCATTTTCTTTGACCTGCCAAGCTCAATACTTTCTTTACTTAAGGCCAATATAGTTCAAGTGATTTAAAATCTATTTTGAAGCACCCAGAAGTCAACAGGAAATCTTGTTTTAGACTATCAATGACTTTTTTACATCATCTTGGGAAACGCCTCATGGGAAAAAACAATGGAATGTCTTATTTAGGCTGAGAATTTAAGAAGTCGCCTTCTCTTTCTTTCCTTCCCTCAATTTTATCGGTTTAATACAGAGCCCTGGGATTTGATTCTACATTCTAGAACAAAAGCTGAATTCTGAGCAGGACATCTAGGTGCTAGGGGTTGAGTGGAGTCAGTAATAATCCTTGTGGCATTTCACTGGGCTACGTCTAATAGTGATAAGCTGTCAGTCAGCTTTGAGGACCATTGAGTGATGAAAACAGAAAATTCCAAAATAGACTTAGTTCATAGAATTATTCTGAATTAGTTACTATAATTGCAAAAGGAAGTAATTTAACATAAATATCTGAATTCCTGATTTTCTCTGCCTTAGTTTTCATATAAATGAAAAAAATGGATATTATTCATAAATGCATCTACAGCATTATGTAACCATGACTATAATGTCTCTATCTAGTTCAGAACGCCATTTAGCACATACAGGACAGGATCCATAATCTGACAAATGTGATATGCAAATATAAAGATATGTAGCAGACACATACCATCCCTAGATGAATGATCAATACTGTCATGTAGAGAGAATCATATTTTGATTTTTCACACTGATGACAAAAGTACCTTTCTAGTAACAATGTTCCGTTGATACTCAGCCACTTCACGTAGGAGCTGTTGGGTCAAATTCTCCTTTTCCTCATCCAGACGGCTCTCATGTTCAAGCTGCTGGAACTCCAGGTCTTCAAAGTGTTTGCTTTCAACATCCAACAGGTCAGCATCCTTTGGAGAAAGGGGAATGAACACAAGACACACCAGGATGGCTATAACCTTCTTCATGTGAAGAAACAATTATTAAAAACAGTCAGAGCAAAGCAGACTGTCTTTCCAGTTACAGCTATGACCAGGGTTAGAACATGATAATCCTCTCTCTGGAGTTAAACCCCATAACAGTGAATGTAAGAGCAGAATTGAAAGGGGCATAGTGGGGGTGGGCAGCATTTATTTCACCATCAGTTTTAGATTGCTCTGTGGATGTAAGAATTCTTGCTTTAAACCCACTAGGGGGTTTAAAAATGGATAGTGAAGTACAAAAAGAATTCTGTAAATAATCTCAACACAATCTACAGCCCAGAGTGTAACATAGTCTCTTGAGAAAATTCTTCTTTTCCACAACATTTCATATGAAATGAGATTTTAATATAGAGACTAAAGGAGTCAAAACTGGCCTACACACAGATTAGAGGTCTCTAAGAGGGATACATGTACCCCAGATGGCACACAACACCATCCACTGGGATGTGAGGGGAAAACATTAGACCTTCTTTTTACTTGTTTTCAGTTTTTTTCTTTTCTTTGTAAGTTTCTCAATAAATGTTTTCTAACATATATACAAGTAGGATAGAATATGTACATACTTTTAAATATGTACATTGTTTGAGCATTTATGCAATTTATATATTTATAATAATATGACATATGTAATATACATAGGGCATGCATGCTCAAATAATTTTATTGAAGAGATAAGCAATCAAAACCATTTGGGCATGGCTTATGGGTGATGATGATGTGTCAGTGTAGGTTTGACAATTTTAATAAATGGACCAAGCTGGTGGGGGATGTTGATAATGGGGGGAAGATGTGCATGTGTAGGGGCAGAAGGAACATGGGGAATCAGTATTTTCTGCTCAATTTTGCTAGGAATCTAAAACCACTCTAAACAATAAAGTCTATTTAAAAAATTCAGAGATTGAGGTTCTTAAACCAGGCTTCTACGAACCCATTAAAATTATTTACACATATTTTTACTGGAAAGAGGAGAACCAAAGTTTTCATGAGACACAAAGGGTGTCTCAAAAGGTTAAGCACCATTGCTCTGAGAATAATTTTGAGGACATTTAAGGAAGAGCAGAATCATGAAAATCAGATGGCCTGGTGAAGGCATCCTCCAACCCATGAGATACTTGAAGACAGGGATGTATTCATGCAACTACATGCACAGTATATAGATAATTCTCCAATCTACTTTTTAGAAAACACCTCCTTCTTTTTGGAGACTCTGACACAATTATAAATGTGGTATGTGCAAAACATTTTTTAAAAATATAACTTATAGGCCGGGCGCTGTGGCTCACGCCTGTAATCCTAGCTCTTGGGAGGCCGAGGCGGGCGGATTGCTCAAGGTCAGGAGTTCAAAACCAGCCTGAGCAAGAGCGAGACCCCGTCTCTACTATAAATAGAAAGAAATTAATTGGCCAACTGATATATATATAAAAAATTAGCCGGGCATGGTGGCACATGCCTGTAGTCCCAGCTACGTGGGAGGCTGAGGCAGGAGGATTGCTTGAGCCCAGGAGTTTGAGGTTGCTGTGAGCCAGGCTGACGCCACGGCACTCACTCTAGCCTGGATAACAAAGCGAGACTCTGTCTCAAAAAAAAAAAAAAAAAATATAACTTATAAGTTATATAAGTTAACTTACATAAAAATATAACTTATAATAAATAATCTATGGCCAAAGTAGGAGTCAGCTGAACAATGTGGCTCATAGCTCTACGTAGCTAAAATAGCCAGAGTATTTTTTTTTATTGTTCAATCAAATCATCAAAGAGAGTTGAATAAATAATTATATGATAAATCATCTCTATATCACTATTTAACCCCACCCCAGTCTGGTTTTTACATAAATGATAAAGTAAGCCTTTTGATAAAATGGAATATATTTCTATCCTCTGCAATACATTTTGTTCTAGTGATGATTCACAGAAGGGCCATTAGCTACCATGTTATTATAACCAACACTATAGCAACAAAACCATCATGTCAACACAGACTGTGGCGTCTCACAGTTTAAGAGCAGGAAAAAGCACAATTTGAAAAATACATTCAGCATTTCATTTTATTTAGCCAAAAAGGAATGTAGTCTCAATTTCAAGTTTTTGGTTGACATTTCTCAGACATTTCATGTTCATAACTTCTAAATGAATTAATGAATTAAAGGAATTAAGAGATATTAATAACTCAAGTCCTATGTCTTGAAGCAATATTTGCAGTTTTAAAATAATATATTAACTGAGATATTTACTCATACAGGCACACACACTCAAGTTTTTAAGGCTTTCCAATTAAGCTTGGTTTGTGGCCAAAGATTACTGAGATAAAATGTTTAGTAAGCCCTTTTTCGGCATGTAAATGATCTTCATTCAAAGTGGCATATAGCTCATAATATATACACTACGCAGTCAGCTGCTTACTCTTCATCTGGTTAATATGCAACATGTGCTATTTTAACCCTGCACGAAAGTCACAGAGTCACTGATTTATCTGTAGTAAATATTTAAACCACTGCAAGAAAATAATAGCACACTAGGTAGGAAAGCTGAAAATTAAGCTAAGCTGAGCACTCAGATTCTGCAGATACAATCATCTGATCAAGTTATCCAAATCATTAAAATGTATATGTATATAAACTTATGCTCTGAAAGAAAAACTATTGGGAGGAAATAAAAACTTTTAAAAGATTTTAGATAAGAATAAGAATTCAGAGGATTGAATTTGGGGGCAGAAGTAGTTTAATTGAGCCCTGAATAATATATACAGGAAGCCCCACAGTCAAGTTCATGACTAGTTGAATGAAAATTTTAACTACACTTCACTCACTAAAAGAACATTACAAATATTTACTGGCTAGCAAGCTCAAAGGAGAGGCATGAAAGGAAATAAAACAGCTGTACTAAATAAAATTCTATGTAATTTCTATTTTCTTTCTAATAACGCTTTTGAGAATTTATATAGCAGAAGTTTATGTGCAGTTCTTTATGTTTTCTTTGCTAATGGAGGGACAGAAAGAAGAGAATGGATGTAGTATGGCCAGGAGCAATTGTAGTAATAACAGTTCAAAACCAACTCTGGAACAAATTTAAATAGGGTTCAGGGTTTGTTAACTTTTCACCATTTTACGCTCTATAATCAAACACTTTAATGCATACTTCTGGAACATGGAAAAAAACAGTAGAAATCATTTAGCCCAACCTCCTTATTTCATGTATGATGAGTATTCTGAAGTCCATAGAGGTTGAACGACTTGTCTAAGAGTAGTAGGTAAACTAATTTTAGATCAGTGATAGAAAAAAAGGTCTTTTAATTGTAGAAATGGACAAAAGATTTTTAAAAAATCAAGAGACCAGAATCAACCATTCAGTTCAGTAAATATCAAAAGTACAAGAAAACTGTCCGAACCAGGTGTCTGTCTTCCCCTGTTAGTAGTGGACCCTAACCTGGCAAATTAAAAACTCATTTAAATTCAGCTTTCTTTCCTACAGTGCTAGTATCTGAGGGATTGGTGAGCCTATTTCAATCAACAACATACCATCCACAGGCCGTGAGCCCAACATCAGACAAAAACTATATTCTGACACTAATGTAATGATTTAGAGGTAAGAAGCCCAGCCATAAGTTCATAAGGTTGTATGCACAAAATCATTCTACAATTTCACCTTAAGTATTTGAGACAACATGCAGTTTAAGGAAATAATTTTCTTCCTATTTATTTATTTTTTGTTTTGTGTGACTTGCCAGTTTTATGACAACTAATCAAGTTAGTTGTCATAAAATCAACATTATTGAGTCCAGTTTAAACACCTCAGGGAAAGCTTTGTAATGAACTGCTATTTTGCAGTGTTTGAAGTCCAAAGAGAAATAACTTATGATAACACAGGAAGTTCCTAGAATGAAGGGACTTCTCATGAAATAAGTGAACTTTTTACTGATTAACCCAAGGCCCCAGTGAAGAATCACACTGGTCCTCAGCCCTGGAAAATGGAATTAGCAGAGCTCTTAATAATCAGGTGAACAGCAGCTACCACAAGCCAGTTATCTCTCCCATGGAAAGCGGTTTTATGATAAGAATTTTACACTCTGCTTGAAGAGGAAAGGGAAGGAGTCTCTGCCTTTATTTAATGGCACAGACTGTCTGCAGCATTTCCTTTCTTCTTTTGTAGTCAAAAATCCTTGGAACACATACAAATTTATGAGATATCCTACAGAATCTAGATTAAGCAAACAGTAATTATATTCATTTGAGTCCAGGTTAACCAATAGATTCCATTGATTATTAATAGACTCTACCAATTTTTGTTTGACATAATGTTTGTAAAGAACACAAACAATAAATGGATAACTAGAAGAAAGGAAGAACAAAATATATACATGCTGCTGACTGTAAATAAAGAATTATGACAACCATGTAAAATCTTTAGCAATAAGGATAATTAAAAAAAAAACAGTGAACAAATATAAAGATCAGTTCTCCCATCTCTCTTGTGAACTGGCACAAACATAAAACACAAACTGAAAAAATTTTACAAATACTAGTTTTTTTCCAATCATTTTTATCACAAAATGTCCAGAGAATTGTCACAGAGACATGTGAAGATTTTTCTTCTTACAGCAAATTAAGTTTTATACAGTAAAGTGGAAAAAAGGGGAAGAAATATTGTTACAACTTTCTTTGATCCAACACTATAAGAAATAAATACTAAAACTGTTATACTACAGTTTAATCTGTCTATGTTGGATACTCTTTATTAAGATGCTCTTAACCTCTGCAATACATTGAACAATTTCAATTGTTATTTTTCATTATCTGATACCTCTGTTCTCAGAGGTATCAAATATTTTTATATTAAAGGGTATCTTTAAAAAATGTCAAGGGTGTGCTATCTTAACTGAGTTTTTGACTTTCCCATTCCAAGAAGGTACAGATAGAATAACATGAATGGAACTAGCCTTTTCTATTCACATAGAATCATAAATTATAACTCACTTAGGACAAATTACTACTACGTGACTCTTTAGAGGTCCAAGACTGTTAGTGTCTGCTTCTCCAGGATCACAGTTTAGTTGGGCTGCTGTTTAGAGGAAACAACCCAGTTGTCAAGAGACTATAAAATATTAAATGGCTATGCCAGTGTTTGTGAAACTATCCACATAGGAAGATAACCAGTGCAGTTAGGCTAAACACTATAAACATTAAGGATTGGAGAATACAGTTTAATTGGAAGGTCTATGCTGCATTAAGTTCTTAAAAATTATGAAGCTCGTATGAGAAGATGTTGAAGGCACTAGCAATGCCCTGCATTTCAGTCTTGGTGTTTAATTGTTGTGATCATGCTAATGAGTTCAATGTCACTAAAAGCAGGAAGAGAAAGGAAAACTAAACAAGGGCTAGTGATGGAGAACAAATCAGAGAATAGGATAATTTTTGGACAAGAGTATAAAATAAAGCTAAAGGAAAAAAAAGACATGTAAAGGCAAACAGGACTTATGAAGCAGCAAAATGCAGAGGAAGATGTCAGTTGACTTCAATGCTACAATCTTGGTGTCAGTTACAAGTCAGAAATAGCTCTCTTTGGTTATAAAAAATGACTCCAGAAATGATTTTGCATTATAAATTAGTGAAGGATTCTAAGAAGGAATTTTTTAACTGATTAGCATGGAATAATATATACTTTCAGCATGCATATTTGTATTTAAAATGTATCTAATGATTAGAACTTATATGAATTTATACTGTGAAGTAGTAAGTCATAGGTAAGTGGAACTTAATTGATAAAAACAAAAAGCAAAATAACTGGTGCATTCCTGTTTGCTACTGACCCTCTTCAGTTGTTGTTGTAACTGTTCCCTCATGGACTCAGGACAATTGTCCAGCTGGGTCTTCTGCTCGGAGTAAAGCTCCTGAAGCCTCTCTAGTTTTTCCCTTTCAGCATCAAGCTTTACCTTCTCCTGAAGTTCAGAAATCAGAAAATAGAAGAATAGAAATTACCTTCATACCTAAGCAGGTGCTAGTGAACATTTCCTAAGGATAACACAAACAAACATACACAAACTCTAGACATTCTATGAATGTAGAAACATATCTGGTTAGTCACTAGGATAAAGGAGTATAAGTAGAAGTTAAGATAAGGGAGGCTGGTTTGTGCATTCTCAAAACACAGTCCACTTCACTGGGCATTGAAATAACCACGCCAACCCTCCCTCCTTCCTGCCACCATGTTACAAAAGCAGGGGAAGCCATGGCAATGTCGAGTGTTGGTCAATGGCCAAAAAAGAACAAAAGAAATGCCAACTAAATTCATAAGCTAGTCTTGCCAAGAGAACCAGACAAATGCATTGACTTCAAGTATTGTCATGGTCCAATTCGCTCAAGGCATTTGCTAAGCAAGTTTTGGGAACTATGGAAATTTTGTTCTCAGGTCAGAGAACTCTCAGGGGCACTGGTTGATAGCCTGGTCAGTTCAAATAGTTCTAAGCTATTTGGAAAACTTCAGAGCTTAAGCAATTAGACAATCTTACTTCAGGGAGAACAACAAATGCAGGGGCTGAGAGAGCTAGGAAAAGTGCACCACTGACAAAGCAGTAAGGGGAGCTGGATCAGGCACCTCCAACACAACAACATGTGACAGGGACTGGAAATACAGACATCCCTGCAATGACTGATATAACAAATAAATTGAAACATAGACTGTGAAAAAAAAAATAAAAGAATTCTCTGGAGTCATAGAAGAGAAGACAAAGAAGATAATGCTAGATCCCTTGCAACTCACACATGCCAAAGTGACCCTAGATGTTACCTAATACAGTGATTGCATGGCCTTACAATGCCACCTCTTAAATAGAGAAACAAAACATCAATTCATCTGGCATCAGTCTTCCCAACTTGTGTTCCCTTTATGATGCTCTGAACCCTTGAAACACATCTTAGACATGATTCTCTCCTTGTCTAACACCCTCAGCCTAAATAAAAGCACTTTATGAAGCACTTCAACAGTTTGACCCCTAGTAAGTGAAATGACCACCACCTTCTTTTCCTTATTTTCATTCTATGTAAACTGGTAGAAATAAAACTACCTTCTAAGCATATCACAGAAGGAGTTTTTAAAAGATAAAGCTCTGAAATAGTCCTATGAAATTATCCTTACTATAATTTTTTTATTCAAATGGCCATGATTTCCTGCATAAACATATAATATGTATGTATAAAAGATGTTACGGTTTCAACCTAAAACTTTATGACATCAACACCTGTACCAGTTCACTTGAGTCTCCATTTTTTACCTAAATTTTAAAATTTCAAGAGCATTTCAGTAATGCATATTTAGCTTTACAAATGTATTCTTCTTAAAATAAATTCAAAAGACATAAACCTGCTACTCCCACTTCATATATCAATCTAAAATGATGCTACAACAACTTAAACTTTAACAAACTACAAAGAAAGCTTCTTCAACCTTTAATAGTATGTTTGCACACTGGGCACACCTATTATGCAAGAGTTGGAGAAAGCAATGGTATCATTAACAGAAAAAAGGACTCCCACACCATAATAAAACTGAATATACTCATATAGGTTTAGATTTAGTCTTTAGGAATAGTTTTCAGAATTAATAATTTTTTTCTTTAATAAAATCAGCAATACTTGTTATTTTTTGGCTAAGAAATATGTTCTTTCCTGTGTTTGTGGATCAAAGACTGCCCTATTTACACAGCAAAAGAATTTTATCCAAAGAGTTCTATTTTTAGATACTGTATCACTAGACTTTGTAGCAACTTTAGTTCCAAACAGAAAGTTAAAAAAAAGAAGACTATTTATTATAATTAAATACCACATGTACAGAGCTCTTGAATGTAATGATCTGTTCAATAGAAAACATTGATACATATTTGATAATATAGAAAGCCACCGTCCTAAAACATAGGTCGCAGGTCTGAAGAAAAAACCAAGCTATTCCGCTGTCAATCTCCATTTGTTTATTGTTAATAATAAACTCAAATAGACAACTAATAAAAAATACCTTATGTTTACATAGCGCCTTCCTTCTGAAGTGCTCAAAACGTTTTGCAATTCCATACAAGGGGGCAGTTAGCAGAATTATGCAAGCAGGCACCATTAGAACCTTCTACAGCTTCTCTGTGCAATGTTGTGACCACTCCCTGGCTCTCAGAGCAAACGCTCAATGGGGCCAAAGTTAGGGCAAAGGAAGTAAAGGGAAAAGATGAAAGATGGACTAGTGGCAGGTGGGCCTGGCCGTAAATCACAGAGGACCTTGGAGGTGATATCACTCCTACCAGAGCCAGAGGTAGACCAACTTTGAACCAGAAGGAAATTAATATTCCTTTCTTCTATTTATTGCTCAGGAAGTTTTCAAGGGAAAATTAGCTCTGGGCAAGCAGTTAATTAAAGCTGAAAGTATCACCTTCTACAGTGATGGTAAAATAGACAAATTCGATGGCAGTTGAGGGTTCCAGAATTTCAGGGATTCTTGCTTTTTACACAATATTAAAATGGAGTGTTATCCTTCTTCCAGATTTAAATTGGAAAACTCACCTAGTCTAACTACAATAGGCACAGTAGTATTTTCCAAATACTGAGTTAGCAGAGAGTGCAAGAATTTTTTTTTAAGATTCATAAATCTATTTTCAGGAAATAAATCAAAATGCATTTTTAATAAATTTAACAAATTTCATTTTGTTGAAAAAATAAGAGTACAAGGAACTGGAACACTCTAGAAAAATCCAGATACACCAGGGGACATTTATAAAACTAAAAGCAGAGTGAGACTTCCACAGAGACAACTGCTTCTGCTAGTGCTGGTCTCGCTTTGACTCGTCTTCTCTGGATGTGTTAGCAAAATACAGCTGGGTCACAAATATTGCCAGATAATGTCTATTTTATATATTTAATACCGATATTCCTAAAGCTCCACGCTTATATATGGCTTATGGTAAATTATTCGTGGATAAATTAAGGTAGAAGTCAGTGTATCAAGTTGGGCATCTATTTGCTCCCATGGTGAGTTGTTTGTTACTCACTCAGTAAAGATTTAAAGAGGTCTAGAGAAAAAGAGGAAACCTGATCACTGTCTTCATGTAGCACATTAGAATAACCTGGGTGAGTTTTTAAATATACTATTTCCCAGGCCCCAATTTAGTCACAAATCCAGGGCCATAAGGCCTGGTAATAAGCATTTTAAAAGCCTTTCCAGGTTTTTTGATATGCAGCCAGGTTAAGAGCCATTGATTCAGCCACCCAGGATTATGTGAGAGGAAAAGGCAGTTAACTACTATTGATTTTTCTAATGAAGACACAAGATATTAATACAGGATCCATCAAAGAATGTTCTTAAAATACTTCATAGTAAAAAAGGCCTCTCTTGCAAGTAATATCTGGATTGTAAAATATTTACATTTCAAATTAAATGCCTCAAGTAAAGCAAACAAAAACTATGATAGATTCCAATATCCAACTTTCATTCAGAAAGGGATAATGCAAAATGCTTATTTTCTAATCACACAAATGACCAGGAATGTTTGTAAATTTACTCTAAATGATTTGAACTTGTACATGAGTTGCCAATAATCTTGGATGATTTTAAAAATTCAAGGCTCATCATAATACTACTTATTTTGCTAGCTCTGGTGGTCAGAACACAGTAATACAAGTTTTCTCTCTTCTAGTACAAGTTGTGATCTTGAAGGAAAAAACTGAAATTTAACTTGCTGGCTATATTTGAATGTCATTGTTATATGGAATAGTATTCTTCAATACTAATGAAAAATCATTTTACCATATCTAAGTGTGCAATACCAAATACACAGATATTTCAAGGTTACCCTGAAAATATGCTTAATTTATTGGTTTATTGGGCTGCCAGATAAAATAAAGGATACCAGTTAAATTTGAATTTCATATAAACAATAAATTATTTTTTAATATTTAAGTATGTCCCAAATACTGCATGGGACATAATTATACTAAAAAAATCATTCTCTGTTTATCTGAAGTTCAAATGTAACTGAGCTTCCTGGATTTTTATTTGCTCAATCTAGCAACCCTATTAGCTTGATGAAGACTTTCTTAAAAGTTAAGATCCACTTTTGTAATTTCCAAACTGTTTAGCACAGAACGCAGCACACTCTAGGAACTTGGGCCACATTTCATGAAATAGCGAGTCAGGTTTGGAATCGATTCAGTGATGTGTTGAAATGCACAGTCCCTAAGCCATCATTTTTAAGGTATGTCTATACAAAGTCCTCTCCATACACCCTAAGAATCTCCCTTCCTTCCAGTTCCCAAACCCTGTGGGGTTGTTTTGTAGGCAGGCATTTTTATGGGTTCATAGATTAGGCAACCATTTTAGGACCATAAACATTTATGTGAAATGCTTTTTTAAAAAAACAGCTTTACTGAACTATAATTGCTAAATTTAAAAAACTACACATGTTTAAATATTCATTTTGATGAATCTGGACATGTGAATACATCCATGATATGATATGATATTGATTTAATCCCCAAATCCCACGATATAGTTCCACTTCCTCTAACTAGGGAGCTAACTTTGAAATGTAAGAAAGAGGCACGGGAAGGGCTGGGTCCCTTCTGAGCACTGGCTGTGACTTGGCAAATACTCTGCACTCAAGAGGCATTAACACTTTGCTGAAGAATTTTGGGCCAGGCTCACTGCCTTCCCCTGGCTCTGAAGGAAGAACTAGGAGGAAGTAACAGGTACTTGTCCAGATAATAATGGGGGAAAAGAGTTAACCATTTAATATGCAATGGCATAAGCTTACTGTAGGAAAATTAGAAAGTCAAATAATCTAAGATTTCACTCGAGAACACGTGGTATGGCACAGAGTGATTTAGGCTTCAGTTCAAATCTTTAAGCACGGTTAGTGTGTTTAAGTATGTGGGTTAGGATGGCTACAAAATGTCACACCGTATCTGTGTGAATACACAAAACAATTGTCCTTAAACAAAAGGATGCTGAGAAGCACAGATGAAATGTAGATAATCCAAAAATAGAGACAGTTGAAAAACTATATTTAATTTTGAATTTCAAATGTGGTTAGAAATAGATAAAGACAAAAAGAAAATCTGCATGAACACATGTGTATTTTTTCAATCAGCCTCGCTCTTGGAGTGGAGACAGGGAGTGAGAGCAAAGGGATGCCAGTGGCACAGCCAGACCTTTGCTCAAACTGGCCTTCATGGTGCGAGCGGCTTCCCTACTCAGCCACCAAGCCCGTTAAACTAAAACAGTTCCCTAGGCCAGAGGTAACAGTCCTTTCTTTCACTTGCTGCAAGAAAACACAATGGTGTCTTTGCTTACTGCTTGGCCAAATAAACATACCCTCTGGGTTTCCTTTCAAATTAGATTCTTACATTTGTTCAGGATTTATCAATGTTCACAGTGGCTCCAGCTGTGATGTGGCCACTGACTGAGAACACAATGGACAGGTGGCATCTAGCTCATGGTAACATGGAAACAGGCTTCCTGAGGCTCTCAACAGTGGTACCTCTGAGGGTAGTGAAAGGCCAGCCCAGGGAACCGCTACAAAAATGTTCAATAAATTATAATAAAACAAATCGTCCACATGTTCTGCTGTATATGTAGTTATGTCTATAGTTTACATTTTATATGGTAACATAGTATGGATTGTAATCATGAATAAATATATGTTAATTTATACTAAGTATGTAAAATAAAATGATAGCTCCAAAATCAGCTAAAAGACATAATAGTAAACACCAGACACTAATACTCCAGAGCCCAGAAAACAATGTCAATGATTTCACAGCAATATTTGAACTTCGAGGTGCTATTACACCTTTTTCCTATGGCTCTGCCTTGTCTCCAGAAGTCTAGGGCCAGACTTACAGGATGTACCATCTCGACATCTGAATCGGAGCTTGCCCAACAGGGGTATCGTTTCAGGTTTTGCCTTTCTCATTCCACAGTTTATATCTGACCACAGCAACAGGTGTTTGGAAAAGGAAACGCGATCCAAAAGTGCAAAGGCCACTTCCTCCTTCTGTCTTACGCTCTGGCTTCCCTGGCAATGTGATTACAGGCCCAGTGGCATGTGCACTTGGGCAGTCCAGCCCAGCTGTCCTGAAACTTGGCTGCATGTAGCTGTTTGGCAGGTGTTTGGCTCAGTGTTTCTGCCCAGGCCCAGCCTGGGCTAGCTGTTAGCAGGAGAATCCAAGGACAATATTCCCAAAGCACACTGGCAGTATTCTGGCACTTACTATGGGCTGGATAGACAATGGATCACAGTGCCCTCCTCTAGTTCACACACTAGAGAGGAAAATAAACATCCAGTAAGCCCAAAACAAATGTAAATTATAAATGTGATATGTAAAAGGACTGAAAGAATAATAGGGAAAATCTAATCTGACCTAGAAAGGTCTGGGAGGGCTTTTCTGAAAAGCGGGCACTGAACCTGAGCCCTGAAAGACAGGACCAACAAGGCATGGAATATGGGGAAGGGAATTCTAGGCAGGGGAAGCAGTATCTGCAAAGGACTGCATGGGGGCAGTGATCTTTTAACAATAGAAAGGAAGGCCACCATGAGAGTGCTGTGAAGAATGGGAGGGTGGGGATGGATCATGGTAAAGAATTTATACTTAGGGAAAGTGCAGTGGGACACAAGGAGAGTGATATAATTTTTATTTTTATTTTTTGAAAATCACATTGGTTTCTGTGAAGAGAATGAATTGAAGGGAAGCAAGTGGAAATAGGACTAAAGAAGAGATTTTGGTGATTTAGAAGAGAATGCTGATAGTGGAGATGTAGAAATGTAGAGTAGTAGAAATGTTGAGTAATTGAGAAATATTTAATACTTTGATAATCAATTGGATGTGAGGATGATGGAGAAAGAAGTGTCAAGATCAATGTCCAGGTTTCTGTTTAAATATATAGGTGAACAGAGATGCAATTTCTTGGAGTGGGGGAAGCTGGAGGATTCGGGGTGGGGTGGAAGGCAAGGGAAGGATAAGATCTAGTGTTCAGCTATGGGTGTGTTCCATTGGAAATACCTGAGAAATATCTGAGTGGAGATGTCAGGTAGGCTACAGGATATGAGTCAGAGTTCAAAAACAGCTGTGGGCTAAAGGCACACCTATGACAGTCATCAGCATGTACAAGTCATAGCTTGAAGCCACAGCTACAAAATAATATGAGGATACGAGAGAACTGGGTTCAGATCAGAGATGATCTGAGGGATGATTAGAGAATCAAAGAGACATGAGAAATAGAAGGAAAACCAGAGGAGTGTGGTGCACAGAGGCAGCAAGGAGGGGAGAAGGGAGCAAGTGTCAAAGAGACAAGTTGTCTCCTATACGGAATGCTGCTCAGGAGTTTGATCACAAGAGGGTGGAAAAGCACCCAGTGAGCTGGGGGGCACCAGGGCCTTTAGCAGTCTTAACAGGAGCAAATCTGATGAGTAGTGGAGGTCTAAGGCCTCTGGAATGGGAAGAACGGTTAACTGGGAAATGAGGGAGAGGAGACAGTGTACCTAGAAAATTGTTTGAAAAGTTTAGCTGTGATAAAGAGAAGAGATAATAGCTTATTTTTAAATAATAAGGTAGTAGTTTATTTTTAAAATAATAATGTTGGCATGCTGGCAGTATAGGCCCAGGAAAGAGGGAGAGATTGGTGGGGCGAGGACAGTGCATGCAGAAAGACTGAAGACTTTCAGAAAGTGAGATGGGATGACATCCTGAGCACACTCAAAAAGACTGGTCTTTGAGGGGGGGAGAGTAGCTTCTTTAGTTGTGAAAAGACAGAATGCTTCTAATTTCTCAGTGGAGCAGACAGTGAGCATCTCTGAGCCAGAGGTTTGAATAGAGTGAAGGTATAAAATAGCTGTGTCACAAAACGGTAGAATAAGTTTATTTGAGAAATACAAGAATGATGCCAAGCAAAGTCAAGCCTCTATTTGAGTTTGGTTGTCAAAAATATGTAGTTGCATTATCTTGCCCAGCGTTTGTTTCCACTTCCCTCACCCTGTCCTCGAGTCCCTCACCCAAAGCCAGTTTCTGCCATTTTATATACAATGTGATGACAGACAGTAATTCTACCTTCCAAGACCAACTGATCCCCTAACAGCTGCACGAGCTGGTCCTATGCTGCAAGTCCCTTTAGTCCCCTCTCCTGTGCATAGCCTCTGTCACGCCACTGAAACAATAACAGGAAGGATGGAGATGGCCTCTTTTCTTGTTTCTGTTCATGTTCCTGAAGTTCCCCCTCTAGCTTCAGTCCAGAGAATATAATACAGCTTTCCCTGGGGAGTGAGATTTAGCACTGGCTCAACCTGCTTCACTTTCATGTAAAATCTGATGAGATGCTAATGAGAGATAGACAAATAGAATTTTCAGCCCATGCCATATGTGAGCTACACAAAAATAAATAACTTCAAGGATGAGGAAAGCACAAGGGTTCATAGGGAACATGATACCCCATTCCTATATCTCACAAGTTTTCCAATATGACATAAATAGTAATAAAATTAATATAGCATTACTTAATTTAATTAGTATTTACTTAATAGTAAAATACTAATACATACCAAAACAAGATATCTGACGCCTCCCAAAACTAAAGCTTTTTGCTGTGTCAATGCGGAATCTTTGAAAAGCATACACCATTAACTGAATTATGCTCAACTGTAGCTTTAAACCATCAATTCTTGGGCTTGTTTTTGACTTTCTGAAGAAAAATACACCCATTACCCAAATAGATTTTTTATTATTTAAAAGTTTGGAGGTAGAATGAATGCACATAAAATTTAATATGAAAAAGCTGTACAGCTTAATTTTAACATGCAGGCAACCAAAAAATTGATGTGTAGCTTTTAATCTGACTTCCATTTCTAATAGTATCATTTTGACCACATTCGCTGCCACCAAGATCAAATGCCCTTACTTATAAGTCTCAAACAAATAAGATCCTAAAAAGGAAGGCACATTCAGCAGAAATTCTTTCCACATATTACCACTAGAACTTACTCAAACTAAATTTTTTTCTTTTTCTCAGCTTAGTGGAGAACATGGTGAGTGGGGGAGAAAGTGTTAAAACTCGTCCACTTTTTTCTTTCCCAAATCAAAATTTTATTTTTAGTTTTAGGCCTAGTTCAGCTGTAACTAACTTAGAATAGGAGAGGAATGTGTAATATTTCCCAGAGGGGAAAAAGCTCATAAACAGACAAACCAAAAACCCAACTACCACCCTGAATTCTAAAATCTGTGAGTAATTTTTCAGACTTTCCCTAGTAGATATCAGCTAGCATTCAGATTGTGGCCTCAAATGTATAAGCAAAACCTTTTCCAAGCTAAGCGTCAACTACATTTCACAGATAGCTTTCATTTGGCAGTGTGTGAGGACCCTTCAAAAACGTGAACACATTTTTCAAAGAGCAGTGCACTTGCATTGAAGATAATAGCAAGGCAAGGCAGGTGAGATGAATGGATTCCATTCATCTTTTTAATAAACAGAAAAATGAAAAGAAACAAGGCAAGCATATTTAAATACACTTAAGCCATCCCTACAGGGCACCAGCAGGAAAGGAGTTCAGTATACTAAAAAAATTCCTTTAAAAACAGTGGAATCAGAAGAGCAGAGAGGCTGATGGAAAAACAAAACAGAACAAAACAACTCACTCATCTCTGGTAGGATAAGCCGCTATGAACACCAGCTTGCAAGCCAAACGGGCTCTGCTCTCTTACCATCAGCTGCCCAGTAGCTGCTAGTTCTTAGTTGGTGACAATGCATGATCTTAGGACTTTTTTTCTAGTGCCCCTGTTTCCAGGAATGTGACATACAAATCTAAAACCATGGTAATTCCATTTAACATTGAAATTCAATCGACTGGGACCACCACTTTGCTCCTAAAAATTGCATTCAAATATAATTTTTTTTTACCTTGGTCTTTTCACCAACAATGTTCTTTTCCAGTTCTGCTATTTTCCGGTTTAGATGATCCAAAATCTCCTTCTCCTTCATAAGTTCAGTTGTTTCAGATTTCTGTTCTCCATCCAAAAGAGCACATTCCATATCCAACTAAGGACACAAAACAAAGCTCAGAAGTGTTTCACCTTCAGAGACATTCTCAACTGCCCACTTTAGAGATGCATTTGTCACAGCTACAAATTTCCAAAAGTACTACTGTATCAGCCAGATGATGGGGCCTGGGGGACACTCCAGAAAGTCAGATTTCCTATACAAGAAAGCTGGAATATATTTGCTAAAAAAAAAAAAGAAAAAAAAGAAAACAAACAAAAAAACCCTAAAAAACTAGTTATCACTTAACTTTCTATTGTAATCCCTTTTCTGCTTACTTTTCAAGAAATACTCTGCCTATTTGTTTAGGTTCAGGCTCAAGCACAAACCACCTCAGGAGCAGCCACCTCTTTCTTTCTTTGTCCCTAGAGCATGAGAAGTGAAAGTTACTCCAGCCCCACATGTGAGTTCTGCATTCCTAGCAATGCCAGCAGGAGGGGCTTCCAGGGTCCATGTGCGCAAAACAACAGGTGAGCCCCTAACCACTATGGGGCTATTGGCACCATCTGTGAGGACAGAAATGCAGACCTCCCCTAGGCAGAATTATGGGCCCCTTCTCACTCCATGGAGGTAACATAAACCTTGCCACTGTATTCTATTGTAATTACAGAATGTGTGTCTCTGTCTGGTTTGCAAACCTGTAGAAAGCTGGGTGTATGTTTGATTCATGTGTGAATTCCCCCATAGTGCCAACATAGTGCAACTCTCAGTAACACACTCAGAAAACGTTTATTGGATTTGGACTTGAACACCTAAAACAAAGTGCCTAGGCTGACATTCCTGTGGCAGGTGAGAAAGCACATACTAGTTAAGACAATGTCAGGCTATACATAAAGTACGTTAAAGATGGCTTAATATGTTTATCCTATCTAATTTAAAAAAGGGAAAGAAAAAGGAATGTAAAAGAGGTGATTTTTACTGACACATGGGATCCATCAAACAAATGTCTGCTCATGCTGATTTCTATGTATGTGACCTCGAAGGCCTGTGCCCTAAAAATGGGCATTATTTTCAAGTTAAAGGAAAGAAAGAAAAAGAGGGAGAGGATAAAAAGTGAACTTGTCCTTTGTACCTCTCTGGAAGATTCATCCATCTGGTCATTTAAATCTTTGATTTTTTGTTCAAGTTCCTCGAGGTTGTTCAGAATTACTATCCGGGTGTCTTCCATTGCAGCCAACTCCTGAGTCCGCTGTTCTTCACTTATACCCTCTGGGGTCTGCGATTAACCAGCACAGAAATGGGTTATTCACACTTCAATTCTAGAATTTCTTGACTTATAAACCAGCCTCAGATCTAGTGTTTGTCTCCAAGCCTACGTGGATTCCAAAAGCATCCTATGACTGTGGGACTCTGATGCTTGCTCCCATAGAGACCATGCCATCCTCAGGAGTTAGGTTCTTTGGTAAGCTCATACAACTTCAATTCACAAATTCATATTCTTTGAAAGCTAAAAGAACTAAGGAGCCTGTACAGATGAGGAAGTTGTCATATGCAAATTGAAGTAACTTCTCCACGGTTATAGAGAAAGTTCAGCACAGCAAAGAACTAGAACTGAGATGGACTTTTGACATCTTCCTCAGGGATCTCTTGGGGGTACTGCTACCTTCATTACCAGCTCCACATTATCTCCCATCTCCCAAATGAATACATCTCCTATAAAACCCTCTTGAGTCTCAGCCTTACTACCAGGTCCCACTGTTAGGACCACCTGCAAGTAAGAATTCATGCTTATTTGTTTCCTTCCCAACACAAGGTGGAAAAGCAAGGGTACATCACTTTGGGGACTCACAAAATGACTTAAAACTACACACTCAATATTAAGTTAATTGTGTATTTCACTTTTTGTGCTGGTGCACTATTTACTGTCTCTGTTCTATGGACTTTCTTCCGATATAATGTTTAAGACAGTATGTAAAATAGGACACTGGCCACCATCCGTAAAATTATTTCATGGAAAAACTGAATTCCTTGGCAAGGATTGAGAAAGTCAAGAAACAAATTAAGTCAGAGAGGGTGTACTTACACTCCTGAACAGAGTTAATGACACATGTCCAGGGAAGAAAGGAATATTGTGGCTCATATACACACAGTCAAAATGTGACTGTCTATTGTTTAAGAAGAGAATATAATAACTTGAAAATAGTCTCTTCTTTCTAGAATTTCAGGTTAGTTATCTTGGATATCACCTGGTAGAAACCCAATCTTTCTTTAAGGTAAGGGAAGCCAGTATGGATATATTATTTATTTAATTTTTATCTCTCTTTGAAAAAGTAGTAATTATTTGGACCAGTAAGTCAATAATTATACAATTTCACAATTGAAATTAAAAACAGCAGACTAGTTGAGTAAATTATTGAAGATTACTCATTTATTGTTGAAAAGAATATTCAAACTAATCCCTCCAAAATTTAAAATTTAGTATACCTCATTAGGTTCATTTAATTATTTAACAATCCTGATAATAACTTTAAGAAGATATCTGTTATGTCATATTCTGTATTCTTTATTCATATTCATATTCTTTATTTTTTAGAACAACTCATGACATATAACATATTCTTTATTCTTTACCCTACTTTGCAGCTGCTTAAGGAGATTAAACAATTGAGAATTTAGTATCTCAGGTTGGTGAGAAGAAAGGTATACAGGTCTTCCAAGCTCTGACATTTAGCTTTTAAATTGTCATCTTAAATCCAATATTTTATCAACTAATAAAACAACTGCTGACCTTTCTATCACAGACAATAAAGCTCATTGTCTTAATACTTAGGTGCCTGTTTTAGGCTGTGAGGAATGCCTGTAACGGTGAATGGCATTCCAAAATCACTCAGGAGTAATCCTAGCAGGAAAGACTCACGAAAGCCAGTATCCTGTTGGGTCAAGATTACATATTAGGTTTCTACATGATTTAAAAATATCTCTCTCACAGGTGGAAGCAAAGCATTAAGAAAAAACAAAATATCTGAATAATCTGCAAAACTATAAGCAAGTAGGGAGTGAAGATAATTAATAGTGGGAATTATAAATATTTGCATTATTCAAGTTTTTAGAAAGTTTATCATGATAGGCATATTTAATAATAGACACCTTAAGGGGCTATTTATAGCAATAAATGCCATCTAGGAAATGTTTGTGGTTTCTTTTTTAAAGTTATCTATAAGAAGCAAAATCTTCAAGAGGCATTCTAAAACTGAATGCTTTTTGACAGAATGGAGTGAGGATATCATAATCTCATTTATTAACCAAATAAAGAAAACCAATAGATAGCCACAATGTGGTGACCACTAAATAGCTTCAGTTTTACAGTGACAGAGAAAGGTGAAATTTGAAACATATGCCCTTTTTCATTTTAATTTCTCTGGGACTTTTTTAATAGTAATGCATAGGAATCCATTTACATAGTGACATGTTTTAATAAACACACACATGTGTGCATCCTCTAATATGTCATCTTTGAGGTACATATATTATCTTTGATACACACAGAGGGGAGAGATGGTAATATATGTCTATCTTCCAAAAGTAATAAATGAAAAACTCGTTCCTTGGAACCCATCATCCTCTCACCTGTGCTGTGTCTAAGCTGCTGTGTGCCCAGGTGTTTGATGTTACCACATGTCCTGATGTTTCCTGCCTCTAAAGGGTGCGCAGTCATATCTCTTGCAACAATGGGTGCTGCTCTAAGCTTCAGAGTCCTCCTATCCCCTAAGAACATATCTGAGCAATTAAAAACATGGTCTGCCACAATCTGCTTATTTACACACCAACAGCTTTCTTATGACAGCCCTTTCCAGGAGAAAGCCTGCCTCGCAAAAGACAGTCTTTAGAGAGAGTACATGGCTCAAAGTTTTTAACAAAAAATTGGCAGATTTCATAAAGGACGAAATGTGAAAAGGTTTAAGAGCAAAAGGAAGCCAAGGACTTCTAAGGAAGCCCAATGGCTGATGACAACAGGTAAAATTTTAATATGATGGGCCCTTTGCTTTGCCTAAACTACAATGTTTGATTCCTCCTGGCCTTCATCCTCCTCCCCATCCTGGTTTCTAATAAGTGGAACTCTCTGGCCACAGAGACAGATGTCCTATACAGAATTATTCCCCATTGAGAATTAGTCAGGTAAGCATGGTCATTAGGAAAAAGAAAGGATTGATGCCTAACATGTGTTTAATAGTTTAGAGTCCTAATGTATGATGGAAGAATTCAACAGGTATGTAAGGACTTCTGACCAGAAACATTCAGTGTAAAAGTCTTGTTGAAGCCAAATAAGCAAAAATAAAAAAATACACAAACTCCCCTGAAAAATGCTCCATATGAAAAATTTCTGCCAGAATTTAACACCATAATAATGTCTCTCTCTTAAAGCATCAATACGTGTCCTTTTCTTATAACCAAAGATTAACTAAAAAATCTCACAGATGAACATAACGGTAAGAGTTAATTAAATGAAATAATAAATTAATCCTACTTATTTCTAAATAAATAAAGCTACCTTGTGATTATGGAATCTGATTTTTCCTCCTATTTACTATTTTTGGTGTTCTAATTCTGGTCCAATAAAATTTATATCTTTTATTATAAGCTCCCTTAAATCCTTTTTAGAAAAGAGGTGGGAGTTTTTCTTTTCATTTTTGTAGAAAAAATTCTTAACATGAGTGAAAAAAATAATACTAAGAGCTTGGACTCCATTTAAGAAATCTTCACATTCAAAAGATATTTTTAAACCAATGTACAACCTGAAGACTAATAATTATGACTATAAATAAATCTTAAATTCCCATATATTCAAAAAATATCATAAATAAAGTCAAAGGGAAGACCACTCATGATAAAAAGCTAATTGGCTAATTTGCTTACCACAGACAGCTTGTACTACTCAGTAAAAAACAAGACAAATAAAACAATAAAAAAAATGAAGAACATTAATAAGTGGGTCAAAAATACAAATAATAATTAAAAATATGAAAAAGTGCCCAACTTCTTGCATAATTAAAGGAAAGCAAATAAAAGACCCATCAATTTAGCCAAATGAAAAATTCCAATAATACAAAACTTTGGCAAGGGCATGGAAAACAAGGTATGTGCATAAACTGTTACTGAAACTGTTGCCTGAAAATATGGTCCTTTAGGAGTGTAATGTGGAAATATTGATTAAAATAAATACAAACCCTTTGACTGAGCAATTCCACTTTTAGTAAGTGATCCCACAGATCCAAGTGTAGAATTGTGCAAATATAAATATCCTAGATATTTGCTCCATTTGCTGCATATGGAGTTTATTAGCAAAAAATGGGAAACAATTTAAATGGTGCTGTCAAACAAAAGAATACCACTTAGCCATTAAAAAGACTGAGATAGAGTTAGTGTACTAATATGCAAAGATACACAAGACATCGAGTGAGGAAAAAACAAGTGCAGAACACAATATGGGTGTATAAGTGTACCTATGTCTACAATAAATGGCCACATATGCACAGAAAATACTAAGAAGGCCGGTAAGGCAATTTTAACACCTGTTTCACACCTGTTCATCTCTCAGGTACACAACTGGAAGAGGGAAAGGAGAAGAGAAAGTTTTCTTTCTTTCTTTTCTACTCTTCTGTGGTGCTACATTTTCCATTGTGCAAATTTGTTACTTTACAGTAGACACCCTAATTTGCTGCACCTTGTTCAGTTAATGGCCTTTAAATTGAAGCTTGACTGAAAACATTCTGGAAAATTAGCATGATAAAATCTTTAGTTTCTGGGTCAAAGTATATGCATAGCCCTAGGCCCTAAATCCTGGTGTCTTTGAGTCAGCATTACCTTTGGTAGGATGCTTAGATAAGAGGACTCGCTGGAAGCTTTCAGAAAGGCAGAGGATGACTGGGGGGGAGTCCTGATGAGCTCACTGAGCAGTTCTTCATTCCTGATGCTCCTGGGGGCAAGTAAGCTGGCACTGCTTTGACTGAGACTCCCGAAGCCTGCAGCGTCTGCATCGTGGAGGGAGCCCTTTTGGTGGCATCTGTATCTTGTATCGAGGTTCACCAGGGCTTCTTCAAACACAGACTCCTCGTCAGAGAGCTGCAGCTTCTCAAGCTCCTTGTTGATTTTCTGCACGTCTGCCACAGTGGTGCCAGTGGACAAGCGGCTGTCAGGCTTTGTGTATTCGGCACAGAGACTGAGGATGGTCTCCAGACGCTGTCTCTCCTAGAACACAGAGAGGAGGGGAAAGCCAGTGAGTTTAGGAAAATGCACAACTCCAAACGAAAAGCCCAAGAAGGCTGGGACCACTGGCAATTTCATTCCATGCATAAACCCACAGACACTTGGCTGCGGATAGTTTTCCATCATCTTTTACGGATGCATTTAAGAATACAGATGAAACAGGGGTTAACAATGCCCGATTTTCCTCCCAAACTCAATTCTGGCTTCTTCTGTCCCTTTTATCTGTACATCCCAGGGCTGGCCCTAGCACATGTCAGCACTCAGTAAGCTTTTTCTTGATTCATCAATTCTCCAGACACTTAAAGTATTTTTTTTAACCTCCATTTCCTATCTATCCTCCTTCCCATCCTCTACTTATCTATCTTCAACAATATCTTGCTCTTTCATCATTATAGACTTAACACTTATGCTTAAAATTAATTCTCTAATCTCCTATGAAACATTATTCTACTGTTAGACACACAAAGAGAAAAAAGCTACTGAAAGAATCTTTTCATTTAAAAGGCCTATCTATGTCTTCAACTATTTTTTCTTGACATGTTTCAAAATTTTCAAAGCGCTTTTATGCCTGTTCATCATGGAGGGTCTATTTCACTAATTTCTTCCATCAATAATTAAGATCATAAAAATGTAGGAATGTTGTACTCCAATGAAGAACATTTTGTATCAAGTCCAGATTGACATCAATGTAGCTCAAATTCTGAGATCATTAAACCTCTGATTCATTTAGCTAGGAAATAAAATAATAGTTCATTTTTTTAAAATCAATATATAGGCCATTGATGTTTATAACAGTGCCACTAACTGACATCGCACCTGACTCCCCATGCAGAACAGGTAGACATTCATGATTTTTAACTTTAAGTAAATTAATTACATATTTTTGAGCAATGTTATATAATTTACAAAATGCTTCTCATAAGCCTAGACAGCATTGTTTGAGGTAGGGAACCTCAACATCTTTACCCTGCACATTAATTCCAATGCCAAAGTGAAAAAGAATTAGGAACAAAAACCATCTGCTGTGATTACATTTAGCATATTGAGAGGAGACATCAGAAGCCCTCCATAGAAAAAGACTTTCCACACTGCTTATCAGTAACAAAATAGGAAAATATTAAGCAGCACCAGGCTGCTGTTTTCATTGCAATTGGAGTTAATCTGTAAAGACAAAATTCAGAAGACAATTAGTTGTTTATTAGTTGAAGTTGTAACAAGTAGAAAAGTCAAGTAGGAACAGACTGACCTAACTCCTTGGGTTCCATTAAATACATTATTTAAATGACAAAATAGGAGTCATTTAAGGTGTATATGACTTATATCTGCCCTCTAAAGTAGGCATCCCCACTCCCCCAAAATAAAAGAGCAATAGCTTGATCAAAAGGACTTTTAAACTAGTTGCTATAAGCTCGCACGCACCTCCCTTTCACTTCCTGAACTTCTGGACTCCAGCTGCAGCTCCGTCCTCATGGCCTCTCCCCAGGGCAGGCACTCCTGACTACACACCCTCATCCCCAGACTCTTCTGCACCCTGTCCATCCAGGAGCCCTGCTGCTTATTTATCTCTGCAGCTGCCACCAACTGCCAAGCCCTACCCACCTCAGCTTTATGGGGAGGGAATGGGGGACACAGCCTTCCTTGCATTATTTTAGACTTCTCTAACAATTTGGAAAAGTCTACATGGGACTCTGCAAAAACATATGTGAAAAAGCATATGTGAAAAGAGGGCCAGGGTCAAGATGGCAAATTTACTTCTTCTCAACAGCATCTATATCAGAGGCTAATCATCAAAGAAAACTTCCTTGTCTGCCATCTAGTTAAATTGAAGTATCTGAACCCAGTCTTTACTAATATTTGTAGATTATACTCTGTATACATTAGCTTTGGCAGTAATTATATTTGAGAATATCTAAAAGTTGTCAGCTTCCAAATACCAGGGCTCTAATGAAAAGTGCAGTCTTCAAAAGCATAAAAGGTACTTCTGCCTAGCCTGGAATACATAGCAAAATTCCTCCCACATCTCCTTCTTAAAATAGTTTCTTTTGCTGCCAATGGTATTGCTTAATTCCAGAGGGAATAAATGATCCCATCCTTAAGATGAATGCTATTTCAGAGAGTGAAACACAGTATTCAAAGGCTTGTACACAGGAAGTTTGGTCTACTGGTATGTGTTTCTCTCTATTCTTATCACCCCATTCACAGCCAATCTGTCCAAGCTTGAATCACACGCACATGCAGCATGGCTGCCCACAAATTTTAGAGAAATTCAGGCTACATCAAGACACACTGGCCCCATAAAAGCTGCACCAAAGAAAAATAAACTGATGTCAAGAAGTGCGTCAGACGAAAGTCTGCAAGGCATTTCACAAAGAACTACAAGAAACCTTTTAAGGAAAACTCTGAACAGAAAGTACTCTCATAAGATAATTCTCCCTTCAGCCATCTTCATTCTGGAGTCATTTTCCTTCCCATTCATCACACCAATATCCTTCACTCTGCATGACCCCAAAACAAGGACCATCATTCCAGACTATGGCTCTGAAAGTCAAAGAGAGCACTGTTATTAATTATGCTGGAACACCAAGTGCAAACTGGGATTGGTCCTGGCAAACTGAGATGTCTGGCCCCCTGTCTAAAACTTAATAATTTTTTTTGAAGCTTCATTTAGCAATCTGCTAAGTCAGGAAGCAGCCCTCTTGGAGATCTCTAAATCCTACCCCGCTTTCCAAACCAGCAATCTACTGTTGATTCTCTTGGAAAGCCACCAGTACAGAGCCTCAGTACCTAAACACACCAAGACACTGGTGCTAAGAATTTAGAAAGTGGGTAACTTGGAATAGGTTTATTCAAAATATATTTTTTACTTTTTCTCCCTTTCCATTATTCCTTTCTTTCATTCCACATCCCACATATATCAAAGGAAGCTTTGAATGGGACATGACATCTTAGAAAATGTACCTGAAGAAAATGTTGTGCAATTTTTTTCCCTTAGAGGTTAAAGGAAAAAACAAAAGAGTCGTGGGCTGGGGAAGGGTTTTTTTTTTTTGAGCCAGAGTCTCGCTTTGTTGCCCAGGCTAGGGTGAGTGCCGTGGCGTCAGCCTAGCTCACAGCAACCTCAAACTCCTGGGCTCGAGCGATCCTTCTGTCTCAGCCTCCCGAGTAGCTGGGACTACAGGCATGTGCCACCATGCCAGGCTAATTTTTTATATATATATATCAGTTGGCCAATTAATTTTTTTCTATTTATAGTAGAGACGGGGTCTCGCTCTTGCTCAGGCTGGTTTTGAACTCCTGACCTCGAGCAATCCGCCCGCCTCGGCCTCCCAAGAGCTAGGATTACAGGCGTGAGCCACCGCGCCCGGCTGGGAAGGGGTTTTTTTTTTATCTCAGAGCTTTTCTCCATCTTCAGAGAAAGTGTCTAGCATTGCCCCACTGCAGCTCCACAGCCCTCAGGAGGAGGATATCATCCAGCTCCTAAACCCATCCAATCCCCTGTATCCAACACCAGCCAGTCTAGGCTATAGGACTGTCTGTATGCTGTCTATATGCTGCATAAATACACAAATTCTGCAGAAAACCAACTGCTGACACTTAAGCACAGGTGAAATCATTGTTAAAATTCTTTTGTTAAATTAAGTATGTTGGGCCATTTATTACATAAAACAAAAGGGTCAATCTTTAATGGCTAAATATGATTTTGTTGAAAGGAGATGTATTTTTTTTAGGAGGACCTATTGTAACTGACAAATATGACTTTACTTGTCTCTTCTGGTAATTGTAGGGCTTCAATGTCTCCATAACCTCCATAATCTTCAGTTCAACAAAGATCTATAGCCGGGCGTGGTGGCTCACGCCTGTAATCCTAGCACTCTGGGAGGCCGAGGCGGGCGGATTGCTCAAGGTCAGGAGTTCAAAACCAGCCTGAGCGAGGCCCCGTCTCTACCATAAAAATAGAAAGAAATTAATTGGCCAACTAATATATATAATATAAAAATCAGCCGGGCATGGTGGCGCGTGCCTGTAGTCCCAGCTACTCGGGAGGCTGAGGCAGGAGGATCGCTTGAGCCCAGGAGTTTGAGGTTGCTGTGAGCTAGGCTGACGCCACGGCACTCACTCTAGCCTAGGCAAGAAAGTGAGACTCTGTCTCAAAAAAAAAAAAAAAAAAAAAGATCTATTAAGTTATTCCCTGTCCAGTAATGTGCTACAGATACACAGATGAACACAAAACAGCACTTCTGTGCTCAAATCTTTAAAAGGAGCTACAAATAGGTGATTAGTCACAAAAACAGTGATAGCAAAGATTTATAGAAAACTTATGGATTTACATATGAAGAAGCAATACATAAAAATTACAGAAAAGCAAATTTGACTTGAATCCTCAGGGATAAATAAAAGTCTGTCTGGCCTGTTGGGACAGTGGGGTGGGCAGGGCATTTCTGGAAAGGCACCACGGAAGCAAAGGCATAGAGCCATGGAATGCCATGGTATGCTCAGAGATCAGCAACTAGCATCTGGCTAGAGAGATGGGGTCACTTTAGGAGAAGAAGGATGAGGTAGCTGCATAGAAATGGGCCAATTTGGCCGGGCGAGGTGGCTCACGCCTGTAATCCTAGCACTCTGGAAGGCCGAGGCGGGCGGATTGCCCGAGGTCAGGAGTTCGAAACCAGCCTGAGCAAGAGCGAGACCCTGTCTCTACTATAAATAGAAAGAAATTAATTGGCCAACTAATACATATAGAAAAAATCAGCCAGGCATGGTGGTGCATGCCTGTAGTCCCAGCTACTTGGGAGGCTGAGGAGGAGGATTGCTTGAGCCCAGGAGTTTGAGGTTGCTGTGAGCTAGGCTGACGCCATGGCACTCACTGTAGCCTGGACAACAAAGCGAGACTCTGAAAAAGACAAGAAAGAAAAAGAAAGAAAGAAAGAAAGAAAGAAAGAAAGAAAGAAAGAAAGAAAGAAAGAAAGAAAGAAAGAAAGAAAGAAAGAGGCCAACTTTCTCTTTATATCAGGACTCAGGGATCCCAAGAGCTCCAAATAAACTTTTGAATAAATCCATAGGGTGCACCAGTGAAAGTCAGGAATCCTGGTCTAAAAAGTGAGCGGCAGAATGAGAAAAGGTGGGACTGACAGCAAGTGTGCAGAATTTCCAGGATTCCACATACAAACCCTGATGTCTCAGTTAAATAGGACAATCTGGGGGGAAGACAGAAACAATGGCTCAAAGTCTATTTGTTTTAGAGATGAATCTTTTAGGGGTAGTAACAGGGGCTATTGTGATCAGTTAGCATCTTTATGGGCACAGGGTAAGATGGCTCCTCTCTTCCCCACCTGGAGACTCTAATAGATATGATCTCAGATTTCTGAGAAGCAATGTGTGTCACCTTTGCATGAACAGCCAGTGCATGATTCATCACATGCTTGCTTTGCCATGACAGAGTGACGCTCCAAGTGGTGCTGGCCCCATCAGCCTGGGCTGTGAGTGAGGAAAAGTGGAGCAGAGGCCTCTTTTAATCCATGGAGTGTAAGGGAGAAATAGATCTATGTCTCCTTAAATCTCTGAATTCCCTCCTCTATCTTTATCTGTCTAGTCCTCCTCTCTCCAGTGTACCAGGTGGCTAAGAGCATGAACTCTGGAGCCTGACTGCTTGGGTTTGAATACTGGTTCTGTAGCTACCTGTGTGACTGTGGGCAATTTAGTTAGTTTCTTTTTGTACCAGTTTTCTCATGTATAAAACAGGGGATTACTAGAGTGTCTACCTTATTGTGTTATCATGAATATTTATGTATATGTACATATACAGTCATGTGTTGCTTAACGACAGGGATAACGTCTGAGAAATGCATCATTACGTGATTTTTTCATGATAGCATGTACTTACATAAAGCTAGGTGGTACAGCCTACTACACACCTAGGCAGTATGGCATAGCCTATGGCCCCTAGGCTACAAACCTGTACAGAACGTTACTGCACTGTAGGCCATTGTAACACAAGGGTAAGTATATGTATATCTAAATATTGAAAAGGTACAGTAAAAAATGATATTATAATCTAATAATATAGATTATATTATATAGGACCACTGTTGTATATGCATTTGTGCCACAAAACAATGTCTAGGTCAAGAATGGAGAACGTTTTATATACTACATGCTATAAAGTCTAAAGTTGGTGCCTGTCCTGTACTAAGTGCTCAGCGTTTGTCAATCATGATTAAGATGGTTTCCACCAAAAGTTCAAAGTGAAATAGAGATTGTCTTGTGGGCCCTGGGGAACCATCTCTAATATTGGTTAACAAGAAAAACTAAAACCAAACTCAATTGTCTTCAGGGAAAGGAAATACAAGAAAAAATATGTTATATAGCCAAATGTCTCCCTAAAATAACCCTACACCTCTACACCCACACCACTACAGGGTTCTTTTGGCAATCTGGAGAGAGAGAGAATTCCCCCAAGGCCCCAGATTCCCTACCCAGTGGTCCATGTACCTCTGCCCCTGGCAATAGAGCTCTGCCCAGTTGCCACAGTAGGGTGGGGAGTAAGGCATCTTGTCATTTGGCCCCTCTCTCCCAATATGGGGCAACATATATTCCCTCCAGCACATTATGTCCAGTAGAGCAGCTTCTAAAAAGAACTACTCTCAAAAAAAAAAAAAAAAAAAAAATCCGTTCTATTCAGTGCACACACTTCACCCTTGACATAAAATCCAGGCTTTTTTTTTTCCTTTCATTTTTTTAAAAGTGATGTTTATTGACTTAGTTCACCCAAGGATACAGTTGGATGAATTGCGACTGTCCCATACAGGTGTATAGCCGCCACTGCAGTCAAGATACAGAACATTTCCAGCATCCCTTGCAATCCCTTGAGTCCCTTTGTAATCATCCACTCTCCCTCCTTATCCCTAGCACCTCCGTAGCTACTGATCTGGTTTTTTTTTTTTCTTACAGTTTTGCCTTTTCCAGAAAGTAATATGAATGGCATCAAACAGGATGTAGCTCCTTGAGTCTGGTTTCTTGCACTCAGATTAATGCATACAAAATTCACCCACGGAGGTTACATGTATTAGTAGCAGATTTAATTTTGTTGCTAAAGAGTGTCCCATTTTATGGATGTACCATAGCTTGTTATCTGTTCATCCATTGAAGGACATTTGGATTGTTGCCATTTTTTGGGCAATTATGAATAAAACTTCTATAAACATTTGTGTACAGAAAATCCAGGCTTCTGTTCACATTGCCCCGGCTCTCCCTTCAACTTCAGAGGTCATGAACGTCCCCATCCTATCGAGCACATGCATCCTTCAAATACCTGAGAGGCTTGTCATATCCTGCCTTTACTCATACTCAGACAAAGAAATTCAGTTATTTTACTCTCATCTCATAAATCAATTCCTTACACAAATGATTGTTTTTAAAAATGACTATTACTCACTTGTGTGTCATCAACTCTCTCAAACCCACTTGCCTCTACTACTATTTCTGGCTATGTCCTTACCTTAGAAGGAGCTTGTACTTCAAAAATAAATATAAAATATATTTCATTATTAATACATTTAATAAATGTATTTAATTAATATATTCGATAATATAATATCTCTATAGATCACTACCTATATATGATGAAATAATGTTTATTTGTTTTTATTTACATCAAACATGTTCTAAAGTAATATAACTTGATTTAATTAATCCTGTTAACTTTTTACCCAAGAATATTTTCTGACTTACTTTTTCCACCTCTGCATTTTGTTGGGAAGAATCAAGTTAATCTCTGACCACAATTATTATACCATCTAACTATATTTTAGTCCTTTGCCTGATGCTTTTTTTTTTTTAATCATTTTGCCATTTCAAATTAACCAGCAGACGTGGTATATAAAATGTTCTAGTGTTAAAAAAAATATTAAGGTTGAAGGTGAACTATTCTTGAAATACTAAAAGATACCATTTGAAGGAAAAGGTCCCTTATGGATGACTCCATATCATTTTGAGGGGAATAAGTCATTTCTCCCTATAGACTGAAAAGCACTGGCTATAAAGAAAAGAAATTCATGTGATCAATATAATTATAATTTCCACATAGCATGTAAAGACATGCCAGATGTTTTTACTCTTACAGGGACAGTGTTCCAGAGGAAAGACCACAAGGTGCCTGAGCCCCCTCTGTTAAACAAATTATGCTATTGCTCTGTACCATTAAAGAAAACACAGCAAAATCTAATGGTATTGTCATCTGTTTATATTTTCACTTTAGCTTAACCAAGTTCCAGAGGATCTTTTTGCTTGTTTCTTCTGAAAGACCAGAGGCTGTAAAATACAACCGATTAAAATAGTTTTTGACATTTTATGTAGTATTTTATTGTGTTCAATAAAAGTAAGTGCATAAGAAATATGAAGACCTTTAAGTAAATACTCACATTTGAAAATATACACTATCTTTTAAAAAATAAGGATTTATTAATGTATAAAGAAGTTACTAAGGTAAGAAAAGTTGGAAAGTCTACATGCAAAAAAAGAAGGGTGAACTATTACATATCAGCTGAAAGTACCGTAATGTGTCTATGAGACCTATCACATGGAAATTACTATGTGCTAAAATTTAAAAAGCATGTTATAAAATTTTATGTATAGAAATGTAACATAAACAATGGCATGTATTCTTTTTAAACTTGAGAATAATGTTAGGAATGTAACTATAGACATACCTCATTTCATTGCACTTGCTTTAATCTGCTTCTTAGATAATTATATTTTATAAATTGAGGGTTCAAGACAACCCTGTAATGAGCAAGTCTATCAGCACCATTTTTCCAACAGCATGTGCTCACCTCACGTCGTTCTGTCACATTTTGGTAATTCCTGCAATATTTCAAACTTTTTCATTATTATTATATCTGTTATGGTGATCTGTGATCAATGATTTTTCCTGTTACTACTCTAATTGTTTTGGGCACCACAAATTATGCTCATATAAGACAGCAAGCTTACTCAATAAAGGGTGTGTGTGTTCTGATTGCTCTGCTGACACCACTCCTGTCTCTCTCCCTCTCTTGAAATCTCCCTATTCCCACAACAATATTGCGATTTGGCCAGTTAATAACACTGCAATGGCCTCTAAGTGTTTAAGTGAAAAGAAGAGTTGCACATCTCACACTTTAAATTAAAAGCTAGAAATGATTAAGCTTAGTGAAGAAGGCATTGAAAGCTCAGTTGAAAGCTGAGATAGGCCAAAAGCTAGGCCTTTTGCGCCAAGCAGCCAAGCTGTAAATGTAAAGACAAAGTTCTTGTCTGGGTGCGGTGGCTCATACTTGTAACCCTAACAATTTGGGAGACCAAGGAGAGGGATTGCTTGAGAACAGGAGTTTGAGACCAGCTTGAGCAATAGAGCAAGACCCTGTCTCTACTAGAAAAATAACCCTGGCATGATGGTATGTGCCTGTAGTCCCACCTACTCAGGAGGCTGAGGCAGGAGAATCACTTGAGCCCAGGAGTTTGAGGCTGCAGTGAGCTAAGATGATGCCACTGCACTTTAGCCATGGCAACAGAGCAAGATATTGTCTCCACAAAAAAAAGAAAAGAAAAAGAAAGAAAGAAAAAGTTCTCGAAGGAAATTAAAAATGCTACTCCAGTGAACACACGAATGAGAAGAAAGTAAAACAACTCTACTGCAGATACGAAGAAAGTTTTAGTGGTCCTGATAGAAGATCAAATCAACTACAACATTCCTTTAAACCAAAGCCTAATCCAGAGTAAGGCCCTAATCCAGGGCAAACTCTCTTCAATTCTATGAAGGCTGAATGAGGTGAGTAAGCTGCAGAAGAAAAGTCTGAAGCTAGCAGAGGTTGGTTCATGAGGTTTAATGAAAGAAGCCATCTTCATAACATAAAGGTGAAGCAGCAAGGTCTGATGAAGAAGCTGCAGCAGGTTATCCAGAAGATCTAGCTTCTGGATAATTGATGAAGGTGGGTATACTAAACAACAGATTAGCAATGTAGAAAAGTCTTTGATTGGCAGAAGATGCCATCTAGGACCTTCATAGCTAGTAAGGAGAAGTCAGTACATGGTTTCAATGCTTCAAGGACACAAGAGGCTAATGTAGCTGATAATTTTAAATTGAAGCCAATGCTCATTTCCCATTCAAAAATCCTAGGGCCCTTAAGAATTATGCTAAAGATACCTGTGCTCTGTAAGTAGAACAACAAAGCCTGGATGACAGCACAACTGCTTACAGCATGGTTTACTGAATTTTGTTTTGTGTGTGTATGAGATAGAGTCTCACTCCGTTGCCCAGGGGAATGCCGTGGTGTCAGCCTAGCTCACAGCAACCTCCAACTCCTGGGCTCAAGCCATCCTCCTCTTGAGTAGCTGGGACTACAGGCATGTACAACCACACCTGCCTAATTTTTTCTATTTTTAGTAGAGATGTAGAGATGGGGTCTTGCTCTTGCTCAGGCTGGTCTCAAACTCCTGAGCTCAAGCTACCTCCTGACTCAGCCTCCCAGAGTGCTAGGATTACAGGCATGAGCCACTATGCCCTGCCAGTTTACCGAATATTGTAAGCCCATTATTGAGACCTACTACTCAGGAAAAAAGATTGCTTTTGAAGTATTACTGCTCATTGACAATGCATCTGGTCACCTAAGAGCTCTGATGGAGATGTACAAGAAGATTAATGTTGTCTCCATGCCTGCTAAAACAGTATCTATTCTGCAACCCATGGATCAAGGAGTAATTTTGGCTTTCAAATTTTATTATTTAAAAAGTACATTTTCTAAGGCTGCAGCTGCCATAGATAATTTCTTTTTTTGATGGATCTCAGAAAAATAAGTTGAAAACCTTCTGAAAGTATGAACCATTTGAAATGCCATTAAGGACATTTGTGTAAGTCATGAGACATCAAAATATCAACATTAACAGGAGTTTAGAAGAAGTTGATTCCAACCCTCATGGATGACTTTGAGGGACTCAAGACTTCAATGGAGGAAGTAACTGCAGATGTGCTGGAAATAGCAAAAGAACTAGAATTAGAAGTGAAGTATGAAGATGTAAGTGAACTGCTGCAATCTCATGATAAAACTTTAATGATTAGGAGTTGCAGAATCTATTCCTGCTGTGAACATTGAGAACATTGTTGAAATAATAACAAAGGATTTAGAATATTACACAAACCTAGTTGATAAAGCAGCAAGAGGGTTTTTGAAAGAAGTCCCATTTTGAAAGAAGTCCTACTCTGGGTAACATGCTATCAAACAGCATCACATGCTACAGAGAGATTTTTCATGCAAGGAAGAGTCAACATGGCAAACTTCATTGTTGTTTTATTTTAAGAAACTGCCAACCTTCAGCAACCACTACCCTGATCAGTCAGCAGCCATTAACATCGAGGCAAGACCCTCCACCAACAAAACGATTATGCCTTGCTGAAGGATCAGATGACTGTTAGCATTTTATTTTACCAATAAAGCATTTTTAATTAAGGTATGTACCTTTTCTAAACATAATTCTATTATACACTTAATAGACTACACTATAGTGGAAGCATAACTTTTATATGCACTGGGAAACCAAAATATCGGGGTGACTTGCTTTATTGGGATATTCACTTAATTGCAGTGGCCTAAAAATAAACCACCAATGTTTCCAAGGTAGGCCTGTATATTTTCCTTTCTCCTAGGACAACTTGTGAAATTGTAATCTCTGCCTAAGATGATTTAGGCCTTAGTGTTCATGATCTAGTGTAAAAGATGACCTTTCAAAGTGCCAGCTCTGTTATTCTATAATATAATCAGAATGAAAGAATAATAAATATATGAGAAATGTATTCCTTTTCATTCTACTCAGCATTTTCTTAAAATTCTGTCTTTTCTTAAAATCCAAATTACAATCCCAGAGCTGAAATCTTGGTTTTGGTGATTTTGAATAAAAAAAAAAAAAAGTCAAATGTATGCAAACCAACAGAACATACCCCACAGAAAGATTCCTCCCTGCAGTCACTGTTCTCAACTTTAAAATATTAATCTCACTGACTTTGGCTTCTGGGAAGATGGAGTAGGTATACTTTTCCCTATTCCTCCCATTAAATATAACTAAGAACCCCATACATCATATAGAAGATAAGCGGAAGGAGATTCCAAAAGGTGCAAAAAAGACAGACAAGCTAGGGACCTAGAAACTCAAGGAAACACAAAGAAGTGTGTTCCCTGGATTTCATTTGCCTCATGGCCCATTCTTAGACCTGAGGAAGAAGAAGCAACGTGCAACAACGTGGCTCAATCTGTACACAACTGTGCTGAATGAAAAAAATCAAACCCACAAGTTACATAGTATATGGTTATGTTTGTGTAACTTTCTTGAAATGGCAAAATTATAAAAATGGAAAAGAGATCAGGGGTTATCAGAGGTTAAGGAGGAGGGAAGTGGGCGTGGCTGTAAAAAGCCACCCTGAGGGAACTTTGGAGTCAAGACTGTTCTGTATTCTGATTGTAGATAACGCGCTATGGTTTTGCCAGGTGTCACCACTGGAGGAAACTTGGTAAAGGGTACACAAGATCTCTCTGAATTTTTTCTTATAACTGCATGTGAATCTTCAATTGTTTCAAAATCAAGTGTTTAATTTTTTTAAAAAAAAATCTGAGCCACTAAGTTTATTTGATTAGCAAACAAACCTCTCATTGCATCTGCAGTTAAACTGGCTTCTTTCCACCAGTACAACCATTTTTTAATTTTTTTTAAAGTGCCTTTTAATGGGTCTTCACCTGCACATTGAGGTGGCTGAAACAAAATTTTCCCATTGAGAAAGTGATGAATGTGTTTCTATTGTAATATTTGTTTTGTATTTTCTTAAAATCTTAAACATTAAAAATATTCTGTACAGCAAATATTCTCATAATATTTTCTAAAACGGGGGAAGAGAAATTCACATTATAAGAATTAGCCAGCACAATCACTAAAGTTATCAGGTGATAAGAAATTTTTAAAGAAAGGTAGCTCAATAGTCAGCTTTTAATTTAGATATACAAATAATCTGATACCAAATATGAGGACCTCTTTTACTATAAAGAATCACAGCCCTCCCTCATATACCTCTCCTCCCATATACTTATTGATATTGGTATATCTTCAATTTTCATTTAGTTTGCACATTTTTTCTATAAATTTTATTTATGAGCTTTATTTCCTATTTAAAACTGAGTGTTTGCATATTGATTTATTATTTTTAAAAAGAATGAGACTTCTTCCATAACTGATATAGTGGCATGCAGGACCTCTTTTTAGCCTAAGTTGCCTTCTATATTTCAGCTATTAGCCTGAGAATGCTGAACTATGCTAAGATTCAGAACACACATCCCTCAAACTCTGATAAGGATTTTTAAATGCGTGGCACCATCAAGAGGCAATCGCTTGTACTGCCACTCTAACAAGAACCAAAGGTTTGCTCTCAAGTACAGAGGAACCTACTTTTAATAGCAATTGCCATAGACTACTGCAATATTAAATTACATTAAGACTTTAGCTCTGTGTTTCCCCAATGTGAAGTTATTAGATTATTGCTAAATGCTAATTTTTCCCTTTCCACTCCTTTTCTGCCCATCTATTTCTCCAATTTAAGAAGGAAAAAAGAAAAAAACACTGTGACAATTTTTTTTTTCTTAGTTAACAGGACAATTGGCAGTCCTAATTTGCTTATGATTAATTTCTTCAATATTAATAGCATTAATGAAGATGTCAGCTATTTGCAGAGAGAAAGTCCTTGCTTTATTTTCTAATGACCCAAGGTGATCTAATAACAGATAATATTCTTCTTTATATTACCCATAGGTTATAGGTTTACTCTTACTTTATTTAGAAACAAAGAAATGCTATTTACCTAGAGAATAGATAGCTTGTTTAGGCAGTAGGCAGCATCATCAATTTAATCCTGTGCTGTCCAGTTATTATACTTAATTGCACCAGGTTTGCTTTTTTTTTTTTTTTTTTTTTTAGCTTTTCTTAACATAAAAAACTTAAAATTACATACATGGCTCACATCTGCAGCTCACATTATGTTTCTGAGCTAGATCTTATAAACTATTCAAGCAAGCAAGATCCTATAAACCATTCATGAAAGTAAAAGAAGGTAGAGAATTGGTTGTTTCTTAACCATTAGACTTAAGAAAAGGCTCCATAGAAACAATTCAGTCTAAAGTTTAGAATGAATCTAAAGATTAAATAAATTAATGTAACAATGGCCATTCTAACCCAAAATATAGGAAGAAAATCATCAGTTCTAAATACCCCTTTAAAAAAATCTGAGCCACTAAGTTTATTTGATTAGCAAACAAACCTCTCATTGCATCTGCAGTTAAACTGGTTTCTTTCCACCAGTACAACCATTTTTTAAAAAATTAAAACTGCAGCCAGGATGTAGCAAGCGGAAGGGCCACATCAGAAAGGAGATTTTTTTCAAGTCAGACTGGAGGACAATATAGTTTTCAATACTTAAGTTTACCTTCATATTTCAAAGACATTCTTTTTTTTTTTTTTTTTTTTAAGGTTAATGCTATGACTAAGCAACAATAAGCATTCTTTTAACATTGGCCATTCTTCTACCCAAACAAACAAACAAAAACCTGTCAAACTTACAAAACAGCTCTGCACAGCCAAAAAGGTCTCAATGCTTAAGTTGTTTTTTAGGGTCAAGAGTCACTAGGAAGAGTGGACAGCAAGAAGCAAATAGAGAAGCAAAACACATCTATATAACTTTCACCTGATAATGCTCATTAGTATTGAGTTCCTAAACAATATTTTCTAATTACAAAATTAAATAATACCAACCTGTTTACTCCCTGTTCATTATAATAGTATCTTCATTTGACCACCTTTGGGAAATTAGAGAACATATACATTTATTTTTTAAAATACCAAAACTCTTTAAATAAATATGCTCAATTATACTTTTACTTAATTCTAGAAACATTAGATCTACTATCTGCTCAACTATACACAAGTAAGACTCTGGGACCTGTAGCCTTGGTTTTTGTATGACCTGGGAGAGCACCAATTCTTAGAAAGAATGCTACAGAATTCTCAAAGTAAAAAAAATTAACTAATTTTTATCCTTTTATTTTTAATTGAAAGTTGGAAGGGGGTTTCCCCCTTTTTGGGAAGTGAAAAGAATGCATTTAAGCTGAAATGTTCCCATTATTTTGTATAGAGATTCACTGTTACCTGGAAGGAAATGCATATTGATCGTATGGGAACCAGGGTGCAACCTATAGCCACAGAATAAGGAAAGCCATAATGAATGTCATGAATGGGTATTGAAAACTTTCAATTACTATTTTCAGAAACATGTATACAGTGCTTCCTATACTCCAGTCATCTGGCTAAGAGGTGAATATACAGCAGGGAGCGAACAGGCATGGTCCCAACATCTCGCAAATTACAATTCTTTAGGTATAAAGTGCTTGCATAGGAGCTATAAGAAGAACACACCTTCCAAACATTAGAGAATTGCTGACCCAGACATTTCACCTATTCATATAACTACTATGGAAATATTAAAATGTGCCTTGAAAGAAAGCCAATCTTCTCTTCAGGGAATGCATATTGGTAGAGTAGGTAAAAAATCAGAAAACCTTACTTCATGGTGCCTCATGGGAGCTGACATCACATTGCATGTTTGAGAAATAAGTCTCAAGTGTGGCCCTACATAGTTCTAAGTGACAACAGTGCTGTTTACCAAGGCACTGCAGATGACCATCATCAGCCAGAAAAAATTCCTGAATTGCTACAGTGCAATTTGTGGGAATCCACTGGTTTTCCACAATAGAACACAGATGCTTTTGGCAACATAACCAAATGAATACTCTTAACAGCAGAAGGATTTACTTTAAGTTTTTTATTTTCCCTTTTTCTTCTTAAAATGATTTTCATTAACCTGGACCGGTAAGAGGTCCTGGATGACCATCACTACCTCTAGATTATTGGAGGTATGCAAATATCAAATGGGGTGAATAAAAGAATATCCTATCTACTTTATAATGATATCTCTAGCTTCTAGAACATCTAATTTGTCAAATAATCAACATCTCAGTCCTCTACAGATACCTTATCCATTAACGTCCCCTACTTGGGACATAGCTCAGAATGAGGGAGTTAAAATGACTGCTCACCAGCCCAAACTGATGTCACAAGGTCTAGAACCGAAGTGCACACATTTCATGTGCACAGGACCCTCTCAAGACCTCATTTGCATTTAGTAACTTTCAGTTTAGAACATTTTAAATCAAAGCTGGATATCCGGTTTCTAAAATCAGAAAAAAGAAAGAAAAGATTGGCATAACGACAAAAGCAGCTAAGAGCAAGAAAGAAGAACGAAAAAATTATGAAAAAAAAATCAAAAAGTCTCCAAACAATAAATGCTGGTGTGGATGCGGAGAGAGAGGAACACTCCTACACTGCTGGTGCGACTGCAAACTAGTCCAACCTCTGTGGAAAGCAATAATGGAGATACCTTAAAGCGATACAAGTGAATCTACCATTTGATCCAGCAATCCCATTGCTGGGCATCTACCCAAAAGATCCAATGACACTCTACAAAAAAGACACCTGCACTCAAATGTTTATAGCAGCACAATTCATAATTGCAAGGCTGTGGAAACAGCCCAAGTGCCCATCAATCCAAGAATGGATTAATAAAATGTGGTATATGTATACCATGGAGTACTATTCAGCTCTAAGAAACAACGGTGATATAGCACATCTTATATTTTCCTGGTTAGAGCTGGAACCCATACTACTAAGTGAAGTTTCCCAAGAATGGAAAAACAAGCACCACATATACTCACCAGCAAATTGGTATTAACTGAGCAGCACCTAAGTGGACACATAGGTACTATAGTAATAGGGTATTGGGCAGGTGGGAGGGGGGAGGGAGACAGGTATATACATACATAATGAGTGAGATGTGCACCATCTGGGGGATGGTCATGCTGGAGACTCAGACTTGTGGGGGGAGGGGGAGAATAGGCATTTATTGAAACCTTAAAATATGTACCTCCATAATATGCCGAAATAAAAACAAACAAACAAAAAAACATAAACATCTCAAATAGTACAGCAGCTGGGGGCTATTTAATATAGACTCAAAATGGATTGTTTTACCTCATCATAGGTCCTTGGAGGTTCATAATTATTGTTCAATCTTTAATACTCAATAAAATTACCCTAAGTTTTAAAATCAAGATTGAACAAATAAAGAAAGATCCAGCTAGAACACCGATATTATCGCAGCAGAGCTAAAAATACTACAGTTATGCTGCTTAGTGAACCAGATTTACCCCATTTGGTTTCCTCATTAATAAGTTAAATAGATCTCTGTCCTCTATTCATTATTTATACGAGCTGTGTTTACTTTTTGAAAATTACGCTCTGACAATTTGGAGGTCCCAATGAAATGTTCAAGTGACTCATCCTGTACAGTCAATTAAACTGCACTGCCCATGAAGAATAGCTCACGGGCTGCAAACCTAGGCACATCTTTTCTTAGCTCCTAGAGTAAATCCCAAATGGCAGTAGAACTTTACCTTCATTGATTACCTATTATGTACAATTTTTGTTTTACTGACTCTGTGCTTTTATTTTTGTTTTTGATCCCTGGTCAAATTGGATCAGGGTTTTGGTCTGCACACAACTGATAGTTATCCCATTGATGACAGTGGGGACTGAATCTGGTTTTGCAGTCTGAGCACTTAGTGCTCTGTCAGGTAGCAATGAAATCTAGCCTTGATCAGGTGAGAGATGACAGAGCATTTGTTTGTTGTTTTTGCTGTTTGTAATTTGTTTGTGTGCTTTTTTATTTATATAATCAGCTCAGGAAAATATTTTGGAGACCAATGGAAAAGCAATCAGTCTTTTGAGATCTGGAGGAGTGAGATTTTGTGTTCCAGCATTTATTTTTGCTGTGGAGTTGAAGCTGTAGGACTTAGGCTATGAGCTCTTTGTTTGTCTCTGTACCCAAGAAAAAAATCATTGTGTATAGGTGAAATATTTTCCTCCCTCCTCAGGATAATAAATTAAAATAGAGGAGTTTTGCAATTCTGATTGGTTTGTAGAGACTAACAAGTATTTAATAGATCTAACATTCCCAAAATTCTAAAATAAGGTGAAATTCAATACTTTAATTGTGCTGTCCTTTTAAGAAAAAGACCTTTCTCAAAATTGTTGACTCAGAAGCATTTTTTCCCCATTAGAAAACAAGTTTGCACAATTAAAATGAATCCTTACACAAATCAGACTGATTTGATAATTTGGTTTAAAAACAGCTATATGTCTTTTTCTTGTTTTATCAGTGTATAATATAAGCAAAATTTTATTTTTTAAAAAAAGATTTGGATGTTTTATGATAAAGAGACTAGTTTATCTGAGCTTCTGAAATGTCTTCTATTAATTTACTGAAAATATAAGCTAAGATTACTTCCATAATATTAAGACAATTATCAAATTTGTACTCACCTACACCAAAATAAAATTGTGGCAAACCTTTTTATACCAACAGTAATTATGTTCTGTAATGCGTCCATTTGAACACAATTTCCAAATAAAATAAAATAAAATAAAATAAAATGTATGATAAGCACCCTGTTAATATAAAACTAAAATGTAGTTATCTCTATTAAAATGACAGACCGATCTTGGAAACATCAGCCTATGCTTACAAAACATAGCAAAAGGTTATTCTTCTATGTAATCTGCCCAGAGAACAGAGATTCTCACAAGAATAACTTTTTGTGCTTTGTGCTACTTAAGATATGTCCTTGCATATGTAAAATTAAAAAGTTCCTCATTTCTGGATGATTTAAGGTTTCCTGCTTACCATAAAATAATTTATTATCACTTTATTAACTAGACAAAGTGCAAACATTCACTGTTCTCAGGTATCCACAAGCCTATATTATTCAATTGGTCTCCTCTGATTGATATTTGATTCTGCCTTCTCAAGATCAGACAGACCCTATATTCAGAAAGAAACATTTTTTCCAAGATACCTTATACCTGAACTATCTTTAGGTTTTCCCAGAGGATCTCTGGGCAATTACAAAGATTTGTTCTTTAACCTTACAAAAAGAAAGATGCTAGAAATAATTACATTTGTTTGTTATATCCTTTAGTTTTAAGTAGCCCAACATTATCAAGAATCGTGTAAGAAAATCTGTCACATCAAATTAGAAGCTCAGCCTTCCCTAGGATAATTTTGTACAGGTAAAATATTAATACTAATAATGCTCAAAGGTTGTGCACTTTACAAAAAGGCCCCAAATATTTCAATCCCGTTGCTCTCTGTAATTATGTTCTTACTCTCTGTAATTATGTTCTTACTCTCAGGGGAAACATTGATTAAATAAGACCAACTTCTTATGCCCCAATAAAGAATTTTAACTCTCCTAGCTGATATTGTTTACCATAGCCACTTACTCCTACATTTACCAAGTGGTCTCTACCTTTCTCTTGTGTTTGCCTACAGACTACTATATGCCTTTAACAAAGAAAGACAGTTTCAGAGCCTCGTGGATAGGACTTTACCAGGTACTCTTAACTTCTGATATTTCAAAGAACAGACTTATGGATAGAGGCTTCTGAGCTGGCATTGCATGGACAAGACTGAGACAGTACTGGCCAGCTAAATCAGAATCTATCATCCCCTTCAGAAGCTGTTTTATGACTAAAAGTTTAACAAAATTAAAAATTAAGAATATGTTGTCCCTTTTACTGGATGTAATCAGACAAATAGACTATGCAACTAAGGCCAACCCTAGAGTGTCAAATTTTAAAATAAGCCTCATTTCATCAGGTATGATAAGCCCACCATTAAGGATGAGGGGTTATAACTTCATATTTAGAGCAAAATACCCACAAAGCCTTCCCAAAAAGTTGAGCCTGTTTGTGACTTACACCAGCCCAACCTTACAGGTAGTAAAGAAGGTCACTTCCTAGATTGCCAGGAGCCTTAGAAGATTTGGAGAATCTGGAGGAAAGAGAAATTCACCAGTAATTAACAAATGATAAAGATGAAACCCAGAAGAGGTAAATTTCTTGAGTTTGGTTGCCTATCCTTGGAAGAATAAAAAGGAGCATGCATTCAAGGAAGATCTCTGGAGTGAGTGAGTAAGCATAAATTCATTTTAAATGGAGAAAGACAACTCAATCAATTTTGTGAAGTGTGGAGAAAAGTTTGAGTGCCATTGAGACAACCCTTTCACTTTCCAGACAATTTGCTATAAAGACAAATTCACTACCGAATTTCCACCAAGTCATGATTTTGCTGACTCAGACTATCATAACCACACAGATGCAAATTTAATGAATAAATAATACAAGTCAACATTTCCCCAATCTTAAAAGAAAAGTTTGTAAGACCTGTAAGAAATTCAGCAAAACTCACAACTACCTTTGTGATGTTTTTCAAGAATCTATAATGTGACAACTCTGCAGAGCTACCTCCTATAGACTTTCACAATACCCACAGGTGCCTAATAGTAGCAATCGGGGAAGAGGAAGAAGAGCAGGAGAGAGTCTAGGAAGGAACAGCAGCAGCTGGCGAACACGGAAACTCTACACCCCACATATCCCTGGAGTCTGCCTCCAAGGCTGCCCTGTAGATGCTGGCCAATGAAACAGTGAGGTCAACAGATGCAGATTACCAATCGCTCCATCTCCTGCTCCCTGAGTCTTTCCTCCCTCTGCCGCCGATGATAATCCATCAGGTCGTCACGTCCAGAAATGGAGCTAATGCTGCTTTTCCGTTCCCGAAGGACAGGCTGAGGCGTTCCTGAGGCCTGTCTGAGGCTGTCCAAATCAGCATCATCAAACTCCACCGAACCACAAGAGAAGTTCCTTCTGGCCACAAACACTCTGTCCGGCTCTCCGGGAAGAAATGAATTGCTCGGACTCGTCCCCGAGTAGGGAGCCCTGTCAAAGTCGTCAGAGGCACAGGAGGAGGTGGAGGCCAGAAGCATCTTCCGAGCCACTCGAGGACTGGCAGGGACACTGAGGGTGGAACTTACATAAGGGTTGCCTTCAGACACAGAGGTTTTGTAGGGTAAAGCCCCTGAGCTTAAAGAAGAAAAATTAAGGTAATTGTCATTGTCTATTATGCTATGAGGTAGATCCTTTTCCCCAAGTTTTGGTCTTTTGGAATTGCCCAGAGAGTTTCTTGGAGGCAAGCTGAGAAGTGTCAGCTGGTTCTCTGTGGCTTTGTACAACCTGGGAAGCGACCGGCTATAGGCTCCCATGTGACTCAGGCTGCTGCCCGAATACTTCCTAGTTCTTAAACTGATGTTTTCAGATGCTAGCTCCTTGTGTCTGGCTAACTTGGGTTGAAGTGTCACGTTGTCTTGAATGTTCATTTTCCTGGCTTGCTTTGGGCTTGAAGGCATGCTCGCTGCTCCAGATCTGCTGACAGGAGAGGGGCCGGCATCACTCAGAGAACCTCCATTCCACATGGTCAGGAGTGAGCCAGATGCCTTTCGACCTTCCAGGCCTCCAAGAAAGTAGACATTGTCATGTGATTTATTCCTGGAGCTGTATTTGGAATAGGGAGGCTTCTCTGAAAGCCTCAAGGCCCTATCACCATCCCGGCCAGTATAATGATCAAAGTCCACTCTCCCAGGTGGATATCCACTGAGGGAGGGTGCAGTGTTGAGCAGAGCAGTGGGAGGTTTCATGGAAATATTTTTGTCAGTTCCATCACAAGAGAACTGCCTGCTTCCCTGGATTTTGACCAAGGAGGGGCTACTTCTGACACTGGTTCCCAAAGGAGAAGGGCTTCTCTTAGCAGGCACAGGCTGTGAGAGGGTTAAATAGGAGCCAGAATAGTCTCCATTGGCTTTAAATCTCAGACTGGAAGAGTATTTCTTTGGGCTGATGCTCTCCATCATGTTTTGGGAATTGTTCTCAAGGGAATGCTCCACAAAGTCTTCCTCTAAGCTACCATTTTGTAAATCCAGCTGTTTTTGGATGTGGCTATGCTCTGCCATGATCTTGCTGGAATCTGTAAAGGAATAAGAGAGAAAGTTTTACTTAAAAAAGATTTAAAAAGAACAGTCCCTTGTCAGACCTACATCTGAACAAATAACCTTGCAATTTAACCTAATGCAACTAACAAATACAAACTCTGTTTTTACTAATAAACCTATTCAAACCATACTGCAAATTGAAGAAGAATAAAGGCCACTGATCTGGGGTGTTTACTGTACAAAAGAAAAATTATTCAAGAGGGCAACATTGATATTTGAGGGAAACAAATCTCTAACCAAGTGAAGATGCAAGATTAGGCTGGAAAAAAAGACAATCTCCTTTTAAAATTCTACTTTTTGGAGGACCACCTGCTTCCTGAGTGTTGAGCAAATGCCCAGAGGGACAATGCAATGGACCTTGCTTCAGTTGCCTCTATTAGAATCATTAACTGCTCAGAAATAAACTCCTGAGGAAAAAAATTCACATTTTGGCAAAGAAAAAAAATTTCATGTTAGACATTGATCAGTAACATGACAGTAGGAAGCTGGTTCTTTAAATGAGGCCTCTGGGAGTTATCTTCTCAAGAAGAAGACTTAAGGTTCCTGTACTCATCAGAAAGAGGCAGGTAATAATAGAAGGAAAAATGTTCCCCAATTTATTGCCACATGATCAGGGTGGTGAATTTAAAAATCTGAAACTGTTGTATCCTTAAAATTCCCTGGTACCCCCCCAAAATGCACCATGCTCATTCTTGACATCAAACCTTCTCCTCTAGCATAAATACCTTTCTTCCTCTTGTGTACCTATCAGAACCCATCCATTCTTCAAGGTACAGATGAGGAATCTATCTTCTACAATTAAAAAATTTTTTTTCTTTTTGAAACAGACTCTCACTCTGTTGCCTGGGCTAGAGTGCCGTGGCATCAACCTAGCTCACAGCAATCTCAAACTCCTGAGATCAAGCAATCCTCCTGCCTCAGCCTCCCGAGTAGCTGGGACTACAGGCACGTGCCACCATGCTCAGATAATTTTTCTATATATTTTTAGTTGTCCAGCTAATTTCTTTCTATTTTTTTTAGTAAAGACAGGGTTTCGCTCTTGCTCAGGCTGATCTTGAACTCCTGAGCTCGAACGATCCGCCTGCCTTGGCCTCCCAGAGTCACAGTTAAAGTTTTTAAGAAAATTTATGGACCCACAAGAACATGCTTTGGAACCCAGTTTGAACAACATTAACCTAAGAAAATAAAGTTTTAGTCTATATCTTTGAATTACAAACTATCACAGCAAATCAGAAGGCTTATATTTCTAACTGATAAAAAGATTTTCCTTAGATTATCATCAAAGAGAAAACATAACTAAAACATTCTCATTGAACTCGTACACCACTAAACTATCCTCAAACCCTCAAGCACCTGAGACAGTAATTATTACATCTCTGGTCTATATATAAACAGTATCCTGCATAGGTAGCAATCAGTTTCATAATGTGGCTGTCTCCGTAATGAGGCGACCAGTTTAAGGAAGAGGGCTATGCCTAGTATTTCTATTTTATCTCCACCCCTCTGACTCCCACTGCCCATAGGTGAGAAACTCAGTGAACACAAGTTTTCTTTCTTCATCACAGCCTTCCTCACTCTCCCCTAGGCAAGGACTGAGGACCTTCAATAGACTTGCTCAGCTTCACAGACCTTCTGGGCACATTCAGGCAGCCTAGTAAACAACTGCTTTCTTCTAGGGTCAAGAAGCAGTGAGGCTGCTAAGTCCACAACTGCCCATAAAGGTACCCCCTCCTCCAATAAACTCTGCCTCAGTTGGGTTTCTTACCCTCCAACCCAAAGCCCTGCTTGGATGGATATAAGCATCATTTATCTTTTTAAGTGAACCTCAAAAAAATTGAGGTTCTCCATGATATTTGACTCCCAGCTGGGATCTGGTCCTGCCATCTCGCTCTTGTCAAGTCTTTCATTCGTCAGGGACATTGTCCTCTCTGCCTCCAAGACAAATGTCCTTCTTAGCATTTGTCATCTGCTGCCAATTCTAACTTTAAAAGCAACACCAACATGGTTTGAGCCACACCTCACCAGGCCCCCCTAGAGGCCTGAAACTAAGACAGCTCCTACTCTTGGTCCCTTCTATTCCAAACTAACTTCATCTCTGTTTGGTTGGCCATATTGAAATTCCAGCAAGTCTTGGCCAATTTTCTCAAGTTAAATATTTTGGAATTAAGAAAACAAGGAAATAGATGGCTTCTAAAGACATTACAGTGTTATTTATTATAATGGGAAAAATACTACAAATGTTTCCAAATAGGGAAAAAATGGAATAAACATTGATACATCAAATAAGAGAATATTACACAATTATTTAAAATCATATCTGGAAGTATATTTTGTAGCATAAAAAGTACATTTATATAATTTTAAATATATTTTTAAATGAGTACAGTTTTTTTAAATATAGACACTCATACACATGGATTATACACACACATGGGTATATCTGTGTATATGATGCCCACAATGAGTACAGTTTTCTTATACAGTTTGCCCTCAAACAATATAGGTTTGAGCTACACAAGTCTGTTTAGATGAAAATTTTTTTCAATAAATATATTTGAAAATCTTTTGAAGATTTGTGACAATTTGAAAAACAGCACAAACTATGTGGGCTAGAAATAGAATAAAATAAAGGAAAAATGAGGTATGTCATGAATGCATAAAATATTTGGAGATACTAGTCCATTTCATCATTTACTACCATAAAAATATACACAAATCTATTATAAAAAGTCAAAATTTATGCATATACAGACTGTACATGATGCTATTCGCAGTAGAGAGAAATGTAAAAAAGTGTAAAAATGTAATATGCAATCATAACTGCATAAAATTAACTGTAGTCCATACTGTATTATGGTAATAATTTCATAGCCATCTCCTGTTGCTATTGTGTGAGCTCAACTTTTACAAGTATCCACCACGAGGATAATCACCTCTGTGTGAGCAGTTTGTCTTTCCAGCAAATTGCCTATTACAGTAAAAAGTGATCTCTTACAGTTCTCACGTATTTTTCATCGTGTTTAGTGCAATACTATAAGCCTTGAACAATGCAATGAGACTTACACAAAGTGCCCCTAGAGATGCTGGAAGTGGTCCCAAATAACAGAGAAAAGACATTGGAAGGAAAAGTTTAATTGCTTAATATGTACTGTAGATTGACTGAGGCCTGCATCTTCCATTGCCACCACTTCAAGATAAATGCATCCAGCATAAGGACCATTGTAAAAAAGGAAAAGGAATTTGTGAGACTATCACTACAGCTATGCCAGCAGGCATGAAAACCTTGCATTTTTTGTGAAATACCTTTTTTATCTCATATTGAAAATGCAGCTTTTATGTGGGTTCAAGATTGTTATAGTAAAGTATACCTACGGACTCCTAAGATTTAAGAAAAGGCAAAGTCATTATATGACTACTTAAAGTAAAAGAAGGTGAAGGATTTAAAGTTGGAGAAGTTAATGCCAGGAAAGGATGGTTTGATAATTTTAGAAAGAGGTTTGGACTAAAAAAAATGTCAAGATAACAGGAGAAGCAGCTTGTGCTCACCAACAAGCAGCAGATGAGTTCTCAGAAGCAATGAAAAAAAATCACTGCAGAGAAAGGGTATCTGCCTGAACAGGTTTCTAATGCAGGCGAAAGTGCCCTACTTTAGAAAAAACAAAAATGCCACAAAAAACATTTATTAGTAAGGAAGATAAGTGAGCACCAGGATTTAAGGCAGGAAGGGAGAGTCTAACCCTACTGTTTTGTGCAAATGCAGTCAATTTTATAATCAGGACTGTCTTTATCTATAAAGTTGGTAAACCCCAGGCCTTGAAGGGAAAAGACGAACACCAGCTACCAGGCTTTTGGTTGTACAACAAGAAGGCCTGGACCATGAGAGCCTTTTTTCTGGACTGGCTCCATCGTTGCATTGTCCCTGAAGTCAGGAAGTCTCTTGCCAGTAAGGGACTGCCTTTCAAAGTTCTTTGGATATTATGCATTGCCCCTGGCCACCCAGAACCCCATGAGTTCAACATCAAGGACAATAAAATGGTCTGCTTGCCCCCAAACACAATGTCTCTAATTTATCCTCTGGATCATAAGGACCTTTAAGACTCAGTACTCATATTACTCTATGGAAAGGATTATCAATGCTATGGAAGAGAACCTTCATAGAGAGAACATGAAGAAAGTCTGGAAGGATTACCCCACTGAAGACACCATCATTGTTGCACACACACAAAAGAAAGCTATGAAAGCCATCAAACCTGAAACAATACATTCCTGCCTCAGAAAACTGTGTCTAGCTGTTGTGTATGATTTCACAGTATTTACACAGAGCCAATCAAGAAAATCATGAAAGAGACTGTGGATAGGGTAGGGGAAAAAAAGGTGAGGGGTGAAGAGTTTCAAGCTATGGTTCTTAGAGAAATCTAAGAGCTAACAGACACCACACCAGAGGAATTAACAGAAGACCACTGATGGAGATGAGTGCTTCTGAACCAGTGCCAGACAATGAGGATGATGACATAGAAGCAGCAGCGCCAGAGAACAAACTGATATCATCAGACAATCTGTCAGAAAGGTTCCAATTATTCGAGCCTGCTTTTGACTTCTTTTACGACATGGACCCTTCTATGATAAGGGCACTGAAACTGAAGCAAACAGTGGAAGAAGGACTGGTACTATATATAAAAACATTTTTAGTGAAACGAAAAAGCAAAAACGTCAGACAGAAATTACAATGTATTTCCATAAAGTTACACCTAGAGTGCCTGCCTCTCCTACCTCCCCTTACACCTCCTCTACCTCTTCCGCCTCTGCAACCCCAGGACAGCAAGGGTAACCCTTCCTCTTCCTCCTCCTCCTCAGCCAATTCAATGTGAAGAAGAAAAGGATGAAGACTTTTACGACGGTCCACTTCCACTTAATGAATACTAAGTATATTTTCTCCTCTTTATGATTTTCTTATAGCATTTTCTTTTCTCTAACTTTATTGTAAGAATATAGTACATAATACATATGACGTACAAAGTATGTGTTAACTGACTATTTAAGTCATCGGTAAGGCTTCCAGTCAACAGTAAACTATTGGTAGTTAAGTTTTGGGGTAGTCAAAAGTTTGAAATTCTCAACTAAGTGAGGAGAGGGGGTAATGCCCTTAACATCCAAGTTGTTCAAGGTTCAACTGTACATACACCCACCTGTACACACAGGTGTTCAGGACAAAATTGTGGGAGTCATAGTTGATCTCCTCTATTACTAGCCCTCCTTCCTCATTTTACCCATCAGCAAATTCTATCAACATTGTCCTTAAAACATTCTGAATCTGATCCCTTCTTACCAAGTCCACAGGTGCCTCCCTAGTATAAGCCAATATCTCCTCTCGTCTCCTCAATATGCCTATTTTCCTACACCAACAACAGCAGAAATGGACTGGAAGAAATCATACCCCCAAATTAGTAGTGGTTTCATCTGGGTGGTGGTATCACGAGAGATTTTTAAATTGTCACTCTCATAATAGTTTATATTTTCCACATTTTATATAATGTATTTGGGTTGTTTTGATGATCAGGAAAAAAAAAACACTAGAAAATAATCTGTAGTGACACTTCATTTTTAAGTTAATGAGACTCTCATTTTTCCTTAGCTTTTGCTCAATTTTTAAGTCAGATATTAGTTTTTTTTAAAAAAGTGTATTTGAATGAACTTGTTGATCAGACTAACTTAATATGTAAATATTTGAAGATTTTGCAACATTTTTTCCAACTTTTCTAAATGACTCTGGCAAAAATGTTAACTATACAAATTTATCTATCCCACTCTTTACATAACCTAAAAAATTTAAAAAAAATCAAACATAACACTTCCTTAACATGAAAAAAGCTAAAAGAATGGTTATAATAAAGTCTCCAGATGTTTGGGGAACATAGTTTAAATAATAAGTATTCTCATTTTTTTAAATGTAGCTAACGTTATTTCCTTATTTGAAGAGGTTCTGCTTATTATATAGAAAAAAAAATCTCAACGGGTAGTTTTAGGTACTTCATTCATTAAATACATGCCTACTACATATCAGATATTTATTTATCAGGCATTAGTGTTGCTTACTAACATTCCAGTTCTCCTCCTTTCAGGAACAGAGTGAAGTTGCTCTTCCTCATCCCTACTGTGTTAGGTATGGCTATGTCCCTTGCTTTCATCAATGAAATATGAGAGAAAGAACCTGTCAGTTCCAAGCTGAAGCATCAAGAACCACAGCACCATTCATCAACTCCTATGCCTTTGCTCAGACAACTAGCCTTCATCCAGGTTTGTGGAGGCTTTGTTAGCCCACACCTCTGAATGAGGACAACATAGAACAGTGTCCTTGCCTACCCAAGATTGTCTTTAACCACTGAGATTTGGGGATTGTTTATTACTATCAAAATGCTAGCCTGGGCAACACAATGAGACCCCATCTCTGCAAAAAAAAAAAAAAAAAAAAAAATTAGCTGGGTATGGTGGTTCACGCCATACCTATAGTCCTAGTTACTCGAGATGCTGAGGTGGGAGGACATTTGAGCCTAGGAGTTCAAAGTTACAATGACCAAAGATTATCTTACTGCACTCTGGTCTAAGTGACACAGTGAGAATTCATCTCTAAAAGAGAAGAAAAAAGGAAAAAAAAAAAAAAAAAAGAAGAAGAAGAAGAAAAAGAAAAAGAAGATGCTAATCTTCATTAAGTGTCTACCTTAAACCAGACTCTGAGCTAGGCACTGGAAGATATATGGTAAAAGATACCATTTCCTGCTTTTACATAGCTTATAGTCCAAAGGGAAAGCAGTACATATGAACAAATGATTGCTATACATACCTTAACAGAGAGGACTGATTGATAGACTGGTAAGAAACATGGAATGGGGCTAACCCCATGAGAGTAGCAGTCCTGGGGAGGTGACAATAAAAAGAAATGACAAAGAAGCCCACTGAAGGAAATGGAATCTGGTAAGTATTATCCAATGGTAGCATAAAGCCACTTCCACACCTAAAATTTTGTGAGTTCAGGGATATAAACAAGATTCCACACACATTTGAGGTCAAATCACTGATACATCCAACAAACATCCTGTCTCTGATACGATTAAAAACAAAAATTGTATAGGAAAAAACAAGTTATTTTTGATATTATGGTTCTTAAAAATCTACAGATGTAACTCTCCTAGGATGAACTGTATTTAATAACCATGTATTTCTCCTTCATAGTTATCTAAATCCTTTTCCATCTCCATCACCAAGTAAGATATGCCCTTCTAGGTCCAAGCCACAAGCCTCTCCTAAGAGTGGTTTAACCTCAACAGCAATCCTTCAAATGTTTAGGATGTTTTAAGCAGAGACACAAAAAAATGTCTGCAAGATGTTATTAATAGAATAGACAAGAAAAGAATTAATGTCAGTTAGTAGGAAAGACTTTGGCTTGAAGGGAATATATACAAAACAGGAAATAGAACTAAGTTAGAAAAGGTATTCTCAAGGTATGCAGACACAGCAATCCAAAAAGCGGGCCAATGTTTTATCATTAAACAGAAGTCAAAAGCTAAGCACCAAAGCCCAAACTCTGCATTTTAAATATGTATCCCAACACTACAGCTCAACACCTCAGGCCAGAATGGATACTTAAAAGTTTAACTTTTGACTCAGCCACATAATATGCTGATGTTATTTTAGATAATAAAATGTATTAATATAGTTGAACCTGCTTGCAGGTTGCAAATACAACTTAACCACTTGAACAAAGAATTACCAAACTCTGTCCCTTCTTTATTTGAGCTAATAAAACTATAGAGTATTAAACTACTACAGGTTCCCTACTACCCATAGGGTGCCACCACCCTCCTGACACATACTTTTTTTAAAAAAAAATCAAAAAGTGTAATTACTGATGCAGATTGCTTGGCCAAACAAAATATAACGCGAAATATTCCAGAATACTATCAGCTAAAAAGAAGATCAGTTTTACGGTCTCTAGGGAAGAAACAAGCAGGACATTTGCAAATAATAAACCACATCTGAGAAACAGTCATGCGACACGTCTGGACTATCCACATTTGTAGAGGAAAGTTACAGAGGATTGGGATGGAAGGACATCCCAGAGAAAATTTAAAGGGATATTCACATTTGATACCCTAATTTTTCAGTTCAACCTTATTTGGCCTATTAAGGATGTGTAAAAAGGTATACATTTAAAGGCTTACCACCAAGTACAAAGAAGGAATTCCCTCATTTTCCTGAAGCTCAGTTTACCTGCCATAGCTAAATGCATATGTATATTTATCTCAACTCAGTTATCTCTTATTCCCACAAATCAATTCAATTCAAAAGGTAGAGAATCAGCCAGATTCTCCACAGCTGATGACACCTCTCTCCTTGCCTATTTCCAGAGCACCCTTTTCATTTTAGGTGTCCGTGAGCGCAGGCTAGAAATGGAAAACCCATAGGAAATGTAGACCAGTCACGTCCTTGGAATGGACCTTTGGGTGGATTAGGGTGTGGGCAAGGAGAGTAGAGAAGCAGGTGGGTGAAGAACACAGTGAAAGGGTTTGGGTTTACTTCCGGGGCAATGAGGGAAGCAAGGAGGGAGAGATGTGACTGCAGGCAGAATGCATCAGAAACTGCAGTTCAGAGGAAGCAAGCAGAGGCAGAGCTGGGATGGTGGGAGGTGAAGGAGAGCACTGCCAGAGGCACTGCCCAGGTGACAGCAGGAGGGAGGGAGGTGGGGAAGGGAGGTCTGTGCTAACATGTGTAAGGGAGGAGGCAAAGAAGACGCCAAGGCTTACAGCCTGTCTTCTTGATCTACGCTGATGTGTTTATTTTGGATTTCCTGTATATTTTATGTAAACAAAAAAGGGGTCTCAGTGACACTGTAAGATCCCTGCATTATGTTACTGTGGAAGGAAAACAGTCCCGAGGGTTCTAATGGCTACATGCATTATTACACGCGTATCCACACAATGGGCTGGAGGAGGGAGGAGCGCATCTGGTGCCCATCTGAGAGAAAAGGCAACCCCGGGAAGTCTAAACGGGAAAGAAGTTAATGTGTGTTGAAACGTCTGCGTTTACTTTCCAATCCATAAATTTAATCCCCGCAGTGCTCTTGTTTATCACCTGAAACGTATATCATCCCATTGTCAATCAGAAAATGCCACAAGTCATGAAGAGATCTCCGTTATCACAGAAAGTCACGGTACTTTTTCCCTAGAGAAAAAAATAAATTGCTTGAAAAACCAATCTCAGGGATCATTTTTAAAAGTCTCTTGGGAGATTCTCTTCTCTTTGGTACAATTCTCGTATTTGTTTTAAAATGTAATTCTCCAGCTCCCTTTATACCACGTAACACCACAATGAAGCCGGTTTTCGAACTATAAATCACCAACAGTGAATTTACAACAGCATTGGCTGCAGGGATCTTGGTTTCAAGGTAATGAAAACATACTCAAGGAGCAAAGTTTTAAAAACAAACCCATTGAAACAAAATGTTGTGTTGTGCTGTGTTGTGTTAGAGAAGAGGGACTAGCCTGCATAAATGCAATTATCCAGGTAAATATACTAACCGGATTCCTAAATTATACAATATGTTACTTGTCATTTTACATTGCCATGTACAGATACTGGTTAGTATGACCCATTACAGCAGGAATTAATCAAAGGCAGACTGCAAGAGCAAGTGATAGAAAAGTGGAAATCATTTCATATGGTTGGGAAAATGGGGAGGAATTTACATTTTACAGAAGCAAATTCAGGAAAAATAATTTCAAAAATCATAGTGTAGGTCAAAATTTCCACTGTATAATAAAGTTTGAGTTTACACCTCTGCTCTGCAAAGGTTCTTGGAGCAGAGATGCAGATTCTGGGTGCACATTTTGTGGCAGAAAGAGGTTAATAGCTGGTGTTCAAAGCTCTCCTAGCACACTGGTGGTCCACAGGCCGGTCTCTTTCAGCACTGATGTTTACGATACGGCAATGTTATGAATAAAGCGTGCATGATGACATGTAATTGAATTCAGACACCAGCTTAGAGCAATCCCTCAGAAGCAGCATGTGGATTCTGTGGGGTAGTTCTGTGGTGACCCATGGCAGCAGATGGGGCCTGAGGGGAAGCTTGTAGAGGATTGAAAAAGAAAAACTGAAAAATCCATTTCAACCCCAAACTCTAAGCTTCACAATGAAGAACAATGGACATAAAAACTGTCCACTTTTTCCACTAATCCCAACATCAAAACATGAGGAAGAGCGGGCTAATTAGAAGCTGCAGGAACAACCACTTCCTTCTCTAGCAATATTTTCGTTTCAGAAATCCAAAGTAGCCTATTTCCCCATCCATCAAACACCATCCTTAGCTAAACCCTTAGTCCCCTCAGCTCCCCCTCTGCAAACTGATCCTCCTACTTCACAAATATTTCCCTTCATCCCTAAATCCTCCTGTCTCCTCCATCTCTGCAAACAAGCCTCACATCTCACATACCCCCATGCCCATAGGCAAACACTCCCCTCCCAGCAAATATCCCAGATCCTCTCTCCTTCCAATATCCTTCTCCACACAGTTTTTGCAAACATGCCTAACCCTGGGCCTTCTCAATGTCTCAAAAGCCATTTCCTCTTCTCCCACTCACTCATCCGGCTTCCTAACCTCCCATTCCTTTAAATTCTTCCTCCACACTCAAGATTTTATATCCCAGCACACAGAGAAAAAGACTTTGTTTGTTAGGAGACATAGTACTCATATTGTTCTTTTTGCAAATAAACACAGCAGCAAATGGATTCCAACTCCTCTTCCTTTGCACCATGTTTTTTCACTCAAAGATCTGCTTATTTGAACACAATAATTATTACCCACTAGATATAGGTAGGTAGGTTGATAATCTCCAAGGATGATGTTTTCATCTCTCAAAAAGATCCAAAAAAAAGCAGTTCCAGGGGAAGAAATGTATTTTAATGGCAGAATAAGGAGGCCTGTTTTATTCTTGCAGACTGAGCCTATTACAATAGGCAGCCGTAAATCCTAATGTGTGTAGACATGTGCGTGCGTGCGCGCGCGCACACACACACACACACACACACACACACACACACACACACTCAGAGGGACAGACACATGCTGTCCACATGCCCACAGCAGCCTAAAATGCACAAAAGCTTTTTGGGACTTCCAGAAGGGGCTCTTCAGGATCCAGAAACAAGAAGTGTCTTCAACTCACCAGGTGTTGGGAGTGACACACAGCAGGGCTGGGGCGAAAGGTGAGGGCCACTGGGCACTAGAATGTGGATGTGATCTGCTAGGACATAGATTACACAGTTTCTTTCTTGGTTTTCTTTTATCTTTTGAATTTTTACTTTACCATATTCTGAAGGTATCTAAAAGAAGAAGTAAAGAAGGCCATTAAAGAAAGAACAAAAGATTCAAATGATGCTAAGGGAGAAGAAAGGAGCCCAGGGGGAGTGGAGAGTGATCTGGGATAATGAGAACATTGAATGCAGATGGAAGAAGTGGGGACAGAAAGTAAAAAGCAGTTTCAGCTTCTTCTTGTCACAATAATGGAGTCTAACCCCAGGCTACAGTTCCCTTCTGTCATCCCCAGCTACTCAGAAGTCTAAGTTCTGTCAAAAAAACAACTCCAGATGGTATTCAAAGGTTCCTAAAAGTAATCACAATCAAAGGCAATAACCATGCTGCAAATGAGGATCTTAATCTCCCGTGATCAGAGATTACTTTTAAGTCAGTCTAGATGGTTTTATATCAGGAATTCTAAAGAATCTTAGAGGACTCTGAGTGGAGAGAGTGAACTATCAATTACAGGAATTTTTAAAAAGTTTTTGTACTAGTCTCCTGAATAAGACTAGTCTGTAGGAACTTTAAAATATTCTTTAGACTATCTAAGGAATTTGGCAGCATGTTTCCTGTAATAACTCTCTTCAGCCAGGGAGGAGAGCGAGGAGGGAGGACAGAAAGCAGAAGCGACCTCAAAAAACCTTTGGGTAATTAAACTTTCTTCCCACTTGCAAAATTCCTGACTTTTACCTAAATCCTCAAGATGTGACTTTTATCAATTGGGTTCACATTTGTGCTTTTGCCATTTTTAAAGCAGGTATAGCAATATTTAAAGAAGAGACAATATCAATTCAATAAGTTTTGATATATCTATAATAAATTAAGTTCAACACAGTTCAGATTAAAAGTATGCTGTCTGATTACAGAAATATGAAGGACAAAAATATGTTTAAAAACACCACAGTGATGCAATTACTTAATTCTAGAACATGGGAAAGTTTGCAGGAAAAAATAAAAAGAGCAGACCAGTATCTTTAATCAGCAAATGGCAAGGGATGGGGGGACAAGACGAAAAGAAATTCCAGACTGAAGAGACTCAGGACACATCCCAATTAAATGCAATGTGTGAATACAGTTTGGTATTCTATTTTGAACCATTAACCTATTTTTTTTTTAATGTACAAGACAATTTTATCACTGACTGGAAAACAGATGATATGCAGGGGTTTTTAAAGGTGCGATAATGATATAGTTATATTTAAAAAAAATCCTTATCTCTTAGAGATGCATTGGAAATTATTTGTGAATGAAATACTATGGAGTTTGGAATCTGCTTTATAATAATCTATGTTTTGGGGAGAAATGAGATCTCCATATGAAATAAGATTAGCATATGTAAATAACTACTGAACTGGGTGATGGTACATGGGTCTTCACTGTATTATTCTTTTAGTGTATGTTTTAAGTTTTGTGTATGTTTAAAATTTACCATAACAAAACATAATTTAAAAGAGACACATGCATTCTGCATGTCAAAATGAATACAAACATCTATACTAGCTTAAAGATTATAGTGACAATTTATAAAGAATGGGGTTATATCAGTGGCTCCTAGGTGATTTTTTTAAAGTATGAAATACTAACCTTTTATCATACTGAATTCAGTTCCTAAAAGCTAATATTTTTTTTAAGTACCTGGGATAAATCTGAATGCAAATGAATTGTCAAGATTTTAAGTAAGCAGGACATTATATTTGGGATACTTGTAAGATAATGCCAGGTGGGTTACCTATCATTCCTGAAGAAATAAAAACCATTTCTTCAGAAAGTTAAAATGCAAAAGTATTCACAAATACTGTCGAACTTGGCATGGTGGCTCACACCTGTAATCCCAGCTACTTGGGAGGCTGAGGGAGGAGGATCTCTTGAGCATAGCAGTTGGAGGATGCAGTGAGGATGGCTGCACCACTGCACTCCAGCCTGGGTGCTAGGCGACAGAGTGAGACCCCCACCTCTTAAGAAAAGTCCTGCCAAACCCTCCATATACTAAAGAATTCCAGCCTCAAAAAAAAAAAGTTAAAATACTCTCTCTCTCTCTCTCTCTCCCTCTCCTTACATATTTATGCAAAGGAAGAAACTCTGTAGAATTTTTAATTCTGTTACTGCTTCTCTGAACGTAGGAAGTTAGAGATCTGTATTTTTAGAGTTCTTCATAGAATCTTAAAACAGGTTTAGTTTCAGATAAGCATTTCTAAAATTTTCCCAAATAAACCAAATATTTTTTATTTTTGATCACTGGTAAAATTTACCCCAGGTTTAGGTGACTCTGGCCAATTCCCCTGTTAACCTGGAAGAGTCCTGCTCTATTATGTGATCACCTGGTGAAGATAAAGCCAGAGAAGCAGAGAGTCACAGAATAAGTCACTTGGAGGCAGAGGATATCTAATATGTACTGTACTTCACATACCCTTCTTGAAGCAGAGGGGTATTCCAGGAAAAAAAAAAAAAAAACCCTTTGAGCCTTTAAATGTAAAGCTAATTTTGAGCAAGAAAAAAATCAAGCCCAGGATCACATGGAGATGATGATGTTCTCTCTTGACCCTGAAACTGCCTCTATCGTGGACTTGAATTGGAAGCTGAGCAGAGTCAATGGGAGCAAAACTCTCTGGTCTTTTCACCATCCTGTCCATTCTACACTACTGATAAAAATACACTCCCTTAAGAGTAACATTTGATTTTTCCAAAGTAACATTCCCCCGACCCAAATACTTGCTACAATCCCCATTACTTTACCCAATACTTGTGAATAGGAATATAGTCAGGGCACAAGTAGGCTCAGGAGAGATGAAACAAACAGAAGTTATCTTCCTTAGTTATAATTTTTTAACTAAAAAATTGGGTGGGTGGGTTTTTTAAATACTATAAAGTAAGTAATAATGATGATAATACCATTTCTTCATTACTTAAAAAGTTGATTATACAAAGTGGGTCTTATAAGACAATTTTTCTCTTCCTTGCTACCTACCTTTTAACCACATATTGCTTGAAAGGAGAAGAGAAAGATCTTGAACCAGCAGATATCAATAAACAGTTGACTAAGTTTAATTTAATTTTAATCAACGCTATTTTTACAACTCCGGCCAAAAGACCTAATAAAGGAAATGGTTACATTAGGATGTTATTTTTATTGTAATGGCCAATCTAGTACAAAGAACACTGGGCAGGCTGCCAGGGACATGAGTCAGGAGACCAACCAGTCCTTGTCCTGGTTCTACCAACTAACTAGTAGAAGTGAGATCTGGAGCAAGTCACTTTGCCTGTCTTCACCTTGTTTTAGCAGAAGTTTTCCCACAAAAATGATGAGGGTAAACTAGATGTCCTTTCTGCTCCAACTTTCTGAACTCCCACAAATACTGATTAAATAACACAGGAGTACCCGTTATATATATAATGCAGGAAATGGAAATGACTACAGAACAGAAACATGTTTTAGTGATAAGGTGGCAGCTACCTAATTGGGAAAAGATTTCACCGGTACTATTGCCCATGACATTCTAAAGGCATGATAAATTGTTTCAGCATAACATGGTGGGAAAGAGGACTGGTCAATGTTATGTAAATGCAATATAGTATCTTTGATTCAGCACGATGCATAAAAAATGTTTTGTCTGCATTCCTATGGCTTGCAATTTCCCTAATGAATTTTAAGCTGTTTTTAAAAACCTACTTCTGCAATGACGTAAGCAGTGTGGCAGCCAGACATCACTTCCCAGTCCCCTCTGAATATCTCTTGACTATGAAGCACTATTCGGACTGTGTGTGCATTGGTCAAAAGAATGCAGGAGCTGAGTTTCCTTTGCTTTTTACCTAACCTAGGTTTAGCAGTACAGTGGTCAAGAAACAAATTTTGGGCCGGGCGCGGTGGCTCACGCCTGTAATCCTAGCACTCTGGGAGGCCGAGGTGGGCGGATTGCTCGAGGTCAGGAGTTCGAAACCAGCCTGAGCAAGAGCGAGACCCCCGTCTCTACTATAAATAGAAAGAAATTAATTGGCCAACTAATACATATATAGAAAAAATTAGCCGGGCATGGTGGCACATGCCTGTAGTCCCAGCTACTTGGGAGGCTGAGGCAGGAGGATTGCTTGAGCCCAGGAGTTTGAGGTTGCTGTGAGCTAGGCTGACGCCACAGCACTCACTCTAGCTTGGGCAACAAAGTGAGACTCTGTCTCAAAAAAAAAAAAAAAAAAAAGAAAGAAAAGAAACAAATTTTGGAAAAATTCTTTTAACCTTTAGTTTTTTTGCTATTTCATGGGCTAATGTGATAAGCACACTGCCATCTAGGGAAGTCACATGAAATGTGTGAATAAAACATATCTAAGAAAATGATCAACATCAATTTCCACTGAACTTCAGATTTAGCAGCAAGTCTTAGAAAGGCTGATCTGGCTCAATGGAGCAATGGAACTAAATATTGGCATGCACATTTTTTTCCTCTTGCTCTTAATTTGTAAAACAAGGAAAAGCAATTCATCTAATGAAATCAACCTACACACAGTAAACAAATATCTTTTGTAAAATGGTTCTCAACAACTTCTCAATATAATTTCTCCTGTTACCCTACACCTTATTTATCTGTTTCTTTGTACACTAAGTGTCCGAAACCTCTAGGTTTCTTGCACCTCAATAAAATGATTTTTACACTTGGGTTTCTCTTATTGACCACTTGCTGCTATAGAAAACAATCTTGCCTTTTAAGCAGATATAACACAAAGCTTCTTTTCAACAATGTCTAAGAAACATCTCTAAATATCATGAAAACAATTGTGTACAAATTATCCCCTGGAAGGTTTAAATTCCTAGGTGACACAGAGACCAAGTTCTGCCTTACTAAATATTTACTTTGAAGGGATTTGAAAATCTGAGCTGCCCTTTTTTATTTCATTTATTTTTAAAAGACAAGAGTCATATTAATAAATCCCCAATAAATATTCCCAGCCAACATTTTTTTAAATTACTCATGTCTCCTCTCCCATCATCTGAAAAAAGAAAAGTAAGAAGAACGGCCAGATGAACGGTGACAATGAAAAGGCTGCTACATCCTTTTAAATGTAGCACCTGCAGGGGACAGACCACTTAAAAGAGCTATCACTTTTGTGTCATTTCTAAATATACAACTGTGTACTTGGCTTGCTGTGGAAACAACAACAACAACAAAAAACTACCTCAGTACTATTCAGAGCTCTTACCTCTTCCAGGAAAGGCATACTAAAAATCTTCCTATATTGCCAGAATCTATGAAATAGGGGGATTAGATAAAATAACTACCATGGCAGGACCACTTGGCACACAGAGCCAGAATCCAAAATCACGGGCCTAATGGCTAACCATAGTAATATAAATATGAGAGTACACACGTTTGTAATTGATCAGGTCCTGTGTGCAAAACTTGTCTGGTAATTAAAAACTCACGGAGACAACTCTCCTGTCTCTAAACAGAGCCATTCACAAATACCATACTTTTAAAACTTTCCCAGGAAATTGACAATAACTTCACATTACTATCATTTTTCCCGCCAACTAGGAGAACAGATGGACTGGTGGACACTGTGGGGTGTACAGTAAAGTACAATGGAACAGGAGTTAGGAGATTTGGCTTCCAGGTTCTGCCACTACCTTGCCCCAGTGAGTGGGGGTGGGGGTGGGGCAAAAGATGCAGAGGAGGGGATTTCTAAGGTTCCTTTTACCCTAGAATTATTTTGTGCCACCTGCCCAAAGAGTAGTAAAGCTTGAATTGTCTTCATATTTTGAATCCTCCTTCTAAGCAACTGAATTTATCTCAGATATCCACTCATCAGCTTATGAATTTCTCCCACAATTTCTGCAATATAAGCTCATTTCCTTATGGGCCAGATGTCTTTCTTTTTTCCTTCCATACTCAGGAAGCCTCTCTCATTTTCCCTTCTCTCCAAGACAACTCAACTCATTCATGTACTCTACTCTCTTAACTGATAAGGCAGGGAGGGACAGAAAATCTCAAATGTTCCATTTTGTACCTGCACTCAAAAGCAGCATCTGCTATGTCTGTGGAACCATCTGTTGCCCACTTTGCCATGGAAAGGATGGTGTAGGCATAAAAAGTGGAGTGTCACAGGTCACACAATGGAATTATCCCTCTCTTGGTGCGGAGGCACCCAGGCATGTGCACCACAGTCACCATGGCTAATGCCACCCCAGTCACCATGGATAATGCCACCCCTCCTCCATCAGAGCATTTATTTACTTTCTCACAGGGAATGGTGCTTATAAACTCTCACAAAGGGTCAGGTCCAGTGTTTTTGTTTTTATTTTTTTAATTCTCATTTGCCTGAATATCAGTTTTTAAATTCTCTAATCCTAGGTTGTACCCAGAACTATATCTGCCCTTAACTTACTTGGGACCTCACGAGTCTAATCCCTGACATCTCAGTTTTTACATCTGTAAAATGAAAGGGTTGAATTTAGCGATCTCTGAGGCTCCCTCATCTTCTAATGTTCCAAAATCCTGTGATTTTTAAGCCAACTAGAAGTCGTCAATGAGCACAAGTTCCTTTAACTGTATGGTATATTAAAACTCTTTATGCCAAGGGCAAAAGAATGTGCTGCAGACAAAAAGGCTTCTATGAGAAGGTCTCTCAGTGTCGAGCAAGAACACAGTTAAAGTTTCTTGAGGACCCAGATTAGATTAAGATTCCTAATCTTGTTAACATATGCCCCCGAGGTAATACTCTAGTGCTGGATAATTGTTTGTGCAGCTTTGTGCATTGCAGGATGTTTAACAGCATCCAAGGCCTCTACCCACTAGATGCCAGTAGTACTCTCCAACCCCAATCCTGACTACCAAAATTACTTGTCAGTCAATATCCCTTGCAGACAAAATCCCATCCTCCTCCCACTGAGAACCATTGCTCTAATGCATATCAGGGCATAAAAAGCACATCACTTAGAAGGTGTTTTTGTTTCAAATACCTGACGTTTACACAATTATCAATTAAAGTACACCAAGACTTAACAGAAAGACTTATAAAGCACAGGTATTTCACCTAGAAGATGTACAAAGCCACTGTCTCTCCAAGTCATCCTCAGCATATAAAACTAACCTCAATTACTCTTTAAAACCATTTAAAAGAAATCACATTTTTCACAGTAACTTCTCCAGTGTACTCCAGAATCAACCCTTGCTTATAGACCTTAAAATACAGCTTTGAAGAAAATATCAAAAACCAGAGGTGGGTTTCCCTTTGACTTTTTCATTCTCTCTTTTCCTGTCACTCACACCCTCTACCCCCAACAGTAAATAAAATGTTTCTGGAAAGACTGCTGGAGGTCTGGCTTTGGTCAGGGTTCTTGAAGATAGGGGTAAGCGATTCCTAGCACAATTTCCCAAGTATCTTTTCCTCCCCCACTTCAAACAGGGATCCAGGATACACTACCCCTCCAGTCTCCCTTAATCGCAGCACCAAAAGAACAGCAGCTGCCAGCTGCATGAACAGATTGAGGCCTGCAAATTGACTGAAATGATGACTGCTCTTAACCAAACATCTCATTTTTCCATTTGTGAGGGAAGCTGGCATTTGCAAACCTTTGGGTCTCAGGAGGTGAAGGCTACACTAGTCAACAGAGAGCAAAAACTCAACTCCCCCTTGCTATTGAAGGAATCGCCAGTTATAAAAGGTTTGGAGACTTTACACAGCTTCTTAAGTACATATAATGTTTAAATTTCCACATTAAATGTATAAGGCAAAAAAAAAACCCCTCTTTTAAATAAATCAAGGATATGAAAAGGGAACCATGAATAGACACAACTGTTACTTTTCAAATCTTAGCTCTTTATTCAAACAAATATTTACACATTGGAGGGCAGTGGCACAAGAGATATAGCCATTCTGTTAAAATAGTGAGCAACTATAAAGATTTATTTATCCCAAATCTGATCACTCCGTTGCTATCCTACCAGGAACCAAGAATTCAAGTGCTTGCAGGGCAAAAGTTTATCCTCTGAAACTGTGAACCTCATTTAGGTCTCTCCCAGCTGAATTCAGAGGTTAGAATCCCAGAGGCATAGCCCAAGTCAAACCAAAATAGGAAGCTCAAAGTTACACGTCCAATACTTGAAGATCTGCATCTGTAACTCACACACTCATATAATGAAGGGAAATGTGGCTGACGAATGTTTATACTAAACGGAATCCGCATTTTTATACCTCTTCTAGTTCCACTTCCAGCTGCGCCCGTGACTAGCTGTGTCTTCTAGAACTTAGAGAGCTACTTCAGAGTTGCAGAAGGAAGACTTCTAGGGAAGAGGGCAGGGCCCAGCCCAGAGGATTTCCAGCCCTAGGCTAGTCTACCAACATGAAAGGCTGCGGGAGCCGGTCCCTCCTTTGCATAAGGAAGGTAAATGAGGAACTGCGGGAAGCAGGTTGGACTTCCCAAGCTCTTTCAAACAGGAAACCCCAAGCCTGGGAGGAACAGCCTGTCAGCCTTTTAATTTCCTGGTGGTGGCGGGAGTTAGCCAGGTCCTCGGCGCTTTAATAAGTGATGACTGCTAGGGCTAAGTTATTAAATGTACCAGCAAACATTTCAGCTGCGTCTCTGCCGTGCAGGGCGCTGGTGAAACAAAGGGTCAAAACACTCCCCAAGGCTTCTAGCTGCTATCCCGGGGGGAGCGGAGACAGCGACACTACACATTTTTAGGAGGTCCAAGGCCAAATCGGAACCTCTCGGCGGTTCAAACTCGCGAGCTTCACTCTTGAAACAAAGTGGAACTAGAAGCGCAGCTAGCCAGATATTTGGGGTGGGGGGAAGGGGGGAGTCTTCTCTGAACCTCGCGCCTCGCACCGCCCAGCAGCGGACCCTCTCTTTCCCAAGGTCTATTCCGAGGATCTCGATCCCTCTCCCCATGAACATTCCAGAGTCGTGGGCAAAAGTTGTCCCCAATTTCCCCAAATCCTGCCTGTCTCCTACAATCACTCCAGAAGCATCTCCTTTACCCGAACACTCTCTCCCCAGGACCTCCTCGACCGCAGATCCAACCGGCCCCCGACAGTCACGCACAACGGAGCTCGCTCCCCCAAAGCTGCGCAGCCTGGGCACCGCCGCCCCCAGCCCAGGCTTTTGTCCCTACAGCCTGCGAGAGGAGCGAAGCAACTCTGCGCCCCGGCGCCCACTCACCGTCGCATCTTTCCTCCAAGCCGCGGCTCTCCGCCGGCCTCTCGCCTGGCCCTCGCCCCCGCCCTGGCTTTCTCCCTCCCTCGGGCCCCGGCCCGGCCCCGCCGCAGCTCCTGCCGCAACCGCGAGCCCGCCGGCCACTCGGGACTCGGCGAGCCAGGCAGCGCGCCCCTCCTCCGCCGGCTCCGCGCCTCCCTCCGCCCCCAGCCCTCCGCCGCGCACCCGGCGGCGACCAACGCGGTGGCGGGGGAGGCCGCGCCCCCGGGGAGCCCTGTGCGCGCCCGGAGCCGACGCCGCCCCCTCCCCCTGGCCGACCGCGACCCCGTCCTCACCTGGAGCTTCGGTGCGGCCGGGTCCCCGCGGCGAGAGAGGGAAGGCGCCCCCGGTGCTCCGCGCCGCGCCGGGCCGTCCCCCTCGGGCCGCGGTGGTGGGCTCCGCGCGGCTCGGTCCCGCACCCCAGCCCTTCGGGGCCACCGCGCCGGCACCCCGGGAGTGGAAGCAATGAAGTTAGTGACCCAGCCCGCTCCGGGGCAGCTTACTGTTGGGGTTTTATTGCTGCTAAGGGGGCCTGGCTGTTCGCCCCGTCCCGGGCGTCCGCTTCTCAAAGCTGCATTCACAGCAGAGCCGCGGAGACTTCTGTGGCTGGCTTTTTTTTAACGAGCTAGAAGAAGGGCGGGTGGGTGTAAGTCCTCAGGCGATGATTTACTCACCGGACAACAGAGTTTCTACTTGGAAACTCCAGGTGACGGCACCTCCTCCAGACAGGTCGCCCCTGGGCAAGTTTACCTGATGCGTCAGAAGAGCAAGTTTGTAAATTCCTGGAGAACGAACGGCCCCAGCTAAGGGCTGGAGTCAGGAGGGTTTTAAACGTCTTTATTCTGATTTCCTTACAGTCATTTCTCTTGTAAGTTTTTATATTTCCCACTTATTTTTCTGAGCTGCTGTAACCACTGAAAACAGTGCTGACGTGAACGTCCTCCAGCAGATGCTTCCTTGGAAGGCAAAGAAATGGCCTGAGGGTGGCCCAAAGTCTGTCTCGGCACGCGGGAATGTGAACCTCTGCCAAGGTCTGGGCAAGGACATCGGCCCTCGAGGACCTCACAACAGCAAGGAAGAGCACAGAGAAGTATGTAACTTAGATCACTGAGGCTTTGGGCAAGTTGTTTTATAGCTCCCAACAATGCCTTCCTCTTCTACAGTGTGGTAATGACACTGATACCGCAGGGCAGTTGTTAAACTTCTGGATAATGTATGCAAAGTACCTGGCACCATGAGCAGAACTTAGTAGTCTTTTAACAAATAGCTTATTTAACACACTTTTCAGTTGGGCAAGTAAAAGTCTGACTTTTTTATTTTTGAGGCAGAGTCTGGCTTTGTTGCCCAGGCTGGCAATCCTCCTGCCTCAGCCTCCCACGTAGCTGGGACTACAGGTGTTCCACCACGCCCGCCTGCCTAATTTTTCTATTTTTTCCAGGAGTAGCCTTGCTCTTGCTCAGGCTGGTCTCAAACTCCTGGCCTCAAGCAATCCTCCTGCCTCCACCTCCCCAAGTGTTAGGATTACAGGTGTGAGTCAGCACACCCGCCCTGGCCTGACTTCTAATTCCAGGGAGAGCCTCACCTACAGAATACTTTGTGTTTTATAGGAATATATTTTGTATCTGTCCTGGGTTTTTACCCCACAGAAACATACACTGATCGATCAAACAGTTAAGTGCTCCAGCAATTAGTTAATTCTCTTTTCTCCCCCACATCATCAACATCATCAATTCTCCATCTCTTTATTGGATCATCCCAATCAACATAAAATCATGTTATGTCTCCCATTTTAAAAAACAAAAACCTCTCTTGACTCCACTTCCCTCTCCAGCCACTTGCCCTTTTCTCTGCCCAGCTACAATACAACTTTAAAGAGCTGTTAAGGAAAGCTGTCTCTCCAAGTTCTCCATTCCCATTTACTTCAGTCAGGCTTTGTTTCTAGCATGTTCCTGGAACTGTTCCTATTTGAGATCAAACTATGAAGTTGAAAGATTGTTTCTCACTCTTCGTCTTACTGGAACTATCAGCAGCAATTAACAGTTGAGTACTTTCTCCTGGAAACACTTTAATTTGGCTTCCATAACACAACATTGTCATAATTTTCTTCTTACCCCACTGGTCACTCTTATGAGTCTCCTTTGCTGCTTCCTTCTTTCTTCACAGTCTTTGAACACTTGAGTGGCCAGAGTTCACATTCCAGACCTCCTGTCTTCTCTATCTGTGCTCACTCTCTTGGTAATCTCATCCCAGTTCATGGCACTAAATACCATCTATGTGTTGATGACTCCCAAATTTACCTCCAGCCTGGCCCTCTCCCCTGAACTCCAGGCTCCCAGCAACTGCCCACTTGGATGCCTACTAGGCTTTTTGCACAACATTTTCAACACTGAAATGCTGAAATTCCTTCCTCTGTCCCCTCACAACCACCATTTCCAAACTGAAGTCTTCTCCATATCAAGGCTAAAACCTTCATCCTTGACTTTTCTGTTTCTCTTCATTTCAAATCCAATCCATTACAAAATCCTTTCAGCTCTATTTTAAAGTAAAATCCAGAATACAACTACTTACTACCACTACTACTTACCACCCAGCTCTAATCTACCATTATGTCTTGACTTCAATTACTCTTCTGTGTTTCTTCTTTTGCTCCTATGAAGCCTCTTCTCAACACAGCTACCAGAGTGATCCTTTCTAAATGTTAAGGCAGCTCATATCATTCCTCTGCTCAAAGAGTGCAATGGTCCCCATCTCAATCAAAGCACAAGCCAAAGTCCATATAATGGCACAGAAGGACAATCGATGACCTGTGACCCTCTGTCTTTATCTCCTGCTTCTCTTATATCACTGGCTTGGCTCCACCACAATGACCTCCTCAATATTCCTAGACTAGGTTTCTAGACAAGCACAATTCCATCTCAGAGCCTTTGTACTAGCTGTCCCCTCTGCCTGGTGTCCCCTGGTCCCAAGTATCAGCATGGTTTGCTCACTCACTTCCCTCAAGATACTACTCAAATGCCACCATGTTGCTCGGGCCTCCAATGGCCACTCAAAGTTTAAAATGCATTTTCTCTACCAGTAAACTTCGTTTTTTATTGACAGAATCACCACTTCCTACCATTTTATAAAATGCAGTTTTTATGAGGTTTATTGTCTGTCTCTCCTCACTAGAATGTAAGTTCTATGCAGGCAGAAATTTGTCTCTGTTCTCTCCAAAGCTGTATCCCTAATCCCTAGTATGCCTAGAAAGATATCTGGCATGTAACTGATGCTCCAGAATTAATAATGGTTTTGACCCAAAGCATTATGGTTGCAAACTTTTCCTTGCCTAGAACAATGCTAGCAATACACTTGACATATAGACATCTCGGAGACAGTTATTCTTCCCTCATAAGGCCCAAGGAGCATGTATACTAATCTAGCATGGCCATAATTAAGTTGCTAATATTCATGTCTAAGAAAATAAAATAGCTAATATTTATTGAGAGTAACACAATTACTATATGCTTCGGGCATTCTGTCAAATATATGACAGTATTAATTAGTTTAGCAACCCTATGAAATAAGTGCTATCACTATCCCCATTTTATTAGTGAAGAAATAAAGCACAAAGAAGTCAATGGTATCTCAGCCAGTAAGTTGGCAGAGGCAGAATTTGGGCACAGGTAGCATGGTTCTAGAGTTCATGCTCTTAAATGCTACTCTCCACCTCGTTTCTAAAAATATGCATGTTATCAGTGGACATTTTTGTTTGATGAATAATTCCTTCTTCCTAATTACTGGACCAAAAGTAATCCTCACTGGCCTCCCCTAACCACCTTGTTTCACCTGTTGACAACTCTGACTCTTACTATAGCCAAGCTCCAAGAAGACCAGGGGGGCATTTTATTCATGTTTGTATGAACCAATTCCATTTGGAATTGTCTTTGCTATTGTTCTCTTTTATTAGCAAAGACTGGTTGGACTTGATTAACATTTTGTGTCTTGAATCTGTATAACTGTTCCTTTCTTTGCAGTGATAGCCTAACAAATCTTTGTAGCTATTAACAGTCCATTTTTATCCCAGTCCAACTCCTGAAACAACTATTTGTACTGAAGTTCTCTTTAGTATCATGACTATTTAAAGAAACAAGACGTTTTCATAGGCAGGGTGCAGTGGAAAGACCATTGATTTTGGAATCAGGCAAACCTGGGTTTCAAACTCTGGCTTAGTCTTTGTACTAGTTAAGTAATTTGAGTGCATTATTTACCCTCATTGAAAAACAAACTTCTACTCTGAAATATGAGAACTTATACTTTATGAATTAATGAGATAATGCAGGCATTCTCTGCACAAGGGGTAGATAGCACAAAGAGAACACTCAAAAGAGTAGTTTCCAACCACCCTTGCCCTTCTGCAGAACTGTTGTTACTGCATTAACCACTGTGTACTGTTCTATATGAGTTTCACATCATACTCTCTTTTTAGAATTTAGTATGTGGATACATACTAAATGAATCTACTCTCATTTCTTAAACTATCTTCATCTATTTTCACATTGGATTTGCAACTGTTGTTAAGGAAAACTATGTAAATCAATGTTTCCCGTTGTATCCTTGTTGCCAGGAAGCCCAGAGTCAAGCTTACTATTAAATTATTGTATAATAGTAACAAAGATTTTGCTTTCTCCTCCTTTCTTGGACATCTTTGATGTATTTTTATTTCAATAACCTTATTGGGTATTTGGACTTTACTCTGTGTTCTCTAATATGTATTTAAATATATGAAGTATAAATAACACATTAGTTATTCAAATTAACACCAGAAAACTAACCACAATTGAAGTGAAAATCACTTTAACCTCTCAGGGGCACAAAAAGGCAAGCACTTCAATTTTGTCTCCTCAATAAGTTTAATGATTATCCCCATGTGCTGCTTTATATTTAATCTATTACAAGATTAGTTCTCTAATTATGAGGAAAGTCTAAATCAATTTGGAATATCTTATTACTTCCTATATCAAATGTTCTTTTTCTGTTCTTCCCCCAATCTTCTCTGTGAATTTGTATTTTAATCAGGCAGGAAAAGGATGCCGTGAGTGTGTGTGTGTGTGTGTGTGTGTGTGTGTTCCCTTTAGATTAACCTATCCAGCTCTCTTTTCTAATCACTTGAGGACTACTTTACCTGCATGGTGGGCATAAAACAAGGAATTTCTTTGTATCTTATCTGCTTATCACAGAAAAAAAATAGCATTCTATCAACAGTACTCCTTGATAGTGAAGGGAATTCAGCTACTCTTCTCTCTGTTAGTCTTTATTTTTCCTTTCATCTGACTTCTACCATCCCTTAAGTTATCTCATACCTTGATTTCAAATTTGTCCTTAATATTATATATAATATATATTACATGTGTGTATATAATATATCTTAATATGCGTGTATGTAATACATATTATATAATATGTATCATATGTCACATATGTTAATATATATTTTATAAATTGAGCCACCTTGGGCAGGTGTAGATGTCCAAACTGGTGTGTCAGATGTCTACAGACCTCAGTGCACTGGAGGATTCTGACAACTCCAAGCAAGTGCCAGTATTTAGAACATGAGGAATGTGAAAACAAAAGCAAATGTACTAAGCACCTTCTCTGTCCCACACAGTGTGCCTAGATGTTTGGAAGACAGAGATAAAATAAGACATTTATGATGTGTCTATGTATAAGGAGTTTACTGCCTAGCAAAGAACTGTAATGTGGTAATGTAATGTAATACATACTGCAAAAACAATGATACTAATGAGTTCAGATAAAGGAGTATCTGTGCCCAATGAGAAGACAACACATGTGAGTTTCATATGGGAAAAAAGGGCCTTTTAGGCAAAGGAAATAGCATGAGCAATGCAGGAGGACATTCAAGCCAAGGAAAGTTTGGGAAATGGTGAGTAGCCGCCCTCAGAGCTGGGGAGGGAGGAGTTGGAGATAAGACTTGGGGAGTTGGGGCCAGATTTGAGGAAAGGGGAAAGAGGGGGCTTTGAATTTTAGGTTTCACGTTTAATGCCATTTTAATTATGTCATTTCCTCATTCTAAACTTGCACTGGCTCCTCATTGCCTGACAAATACAGGAAGAGCCAGTGGCTGTGCAGGATGTGGAACCTGATTATATAGGGCGAGGATGAAAAAGAAAGATGAGCTCCACCAGCCACAAAATTGAAAGACTCCTGGCCGGCACATGAGATGGCTACAGCGGCACTGGGGAGGGCAAGGAGGAGGTGGCAAAACGGGTGGTAGAGCAGAACATTTAGCCAAGTCCCCTCAAGTCCCCTCCCGGCAGCTGCTGTTGCAGGGAATCCCCACTTCCACGAGGCTGCTGCCCAGCCCACCCACCTGTGCTGATCCTTCCTGCAGGCCTGCCGCCTGCCTCTGTGGGACCCTGTGACGTGGAGTTCATCTAGCTGGAGAGGAAAACCCTCTCATGCTAGCATTGCAGACCCCATAGGGTGAAAGGGGGACCTCATTCAGCCTTGAAACCTATGGGCTCAGCCCCCAAGGCACCAGGAATTCCTCCTCCGTGGAGAACCAAGGCAGCTCTGGCTTTTTCTCCCTTTGATTAGTGGTTCTAAATCTTTCTGTTATCAAGGCCCCTTTTTCTGTTGTATATATGTCTTGTTGCCCTTGCATTTTTATCTGCCAAACTGTGCCAATGGAGTAACCAAGCACATTTTCCTTTCCAAATTAACAAAGACAGGACTGAGTGTGCAATAAAACCAATGTCCCAGTGGAAAAAATAATAGTAAAAACTCCTGGCCCTGTTATGGGTGGTGTGTCCCTGTCATAGGTAGAGTGGCATCCAGTGCCCATCTCATATCAGCCAGAGACAAAGCAACCCCTTGTTTATCCCAGCTTAGCTTTTGGTCTGTGTCCATGCCTTGGAGACATGGAGAAAACAAAGAACCAGAAAAAAAAAGAAAGAAAGAAGAAGAAAAGGGAGGGGGGCAACAGGCATGATGATGAGCACCTGTAATCCCAGAAATTTGGGAGGTGAAGGTGAGAGGATCTCTTGAGCTCAGGAGTGCAAGACAAGCCTAGGCAACCTAGTGAGACCATGTCTGTATCAAAAAAAAAAAATAAATTAGCTAGGCCTGGTGGTGAGCACCCGTAGGTAGTCCCATCATCCTGGAACCTGAGGCAAGAGGATGGCTTGAGTGCAAGAGTTTGAGGCTGCAATGAACTATTATTGTGCCACTGCACTCCAACATGGGCAACAGAGCAAGACTGTGAGAGCTTGTCTCTAAAACATAAAAATAAAAAACAAAAAGACTCCAATAAAGTCCTATTGAATCTTTGTCCTATATTAAATAAGATATCAACCCCAAATCAAAGCTGTTCCCAGTTAAGATACTAAAATTCGGTGACAGTATTCCAATTAACTGGCTCTGTTCCCAGGGCTCAGGGATACCGACTTGACCTTTCTTTAATGTTCCACTTTGTGAGGATAATTTCATTGTTTCTCTCAGGAGAATTGTAAAGAAAACTAATAAAAACACTATTATATAGCACTTAGCTGTGACTAGAGATTTAGCGTTAGTGCTCAATAAGTTCTAAATAGTTGTTTAAAGCATTTATATCTGAGATACAGATGATGATGTTATGCCTAGTATCACCTAGTACACTTCTTTCAGACTGATTTGAATTTCTGGCTATCCTGAAGAACCGGGAATTTCTATGAGTTACAAATTTGCCTAAAGAAGATAATCAAAATTCACTTGCTATGTTGTTTAAGTTGGAACCAAAAGAAGTTCTATTTCTAAGGTCATTCTCTTATTTATTATTTCCATATGTTGATTCCTAAGGTATTATTATTTTATATACAAGATTAACACAAGAACTCCAGAACTTTAAAATGGGTATATGAATACACTGTACATTTAGTGTTAATATTAAAGTTAGCTTTATGAAAGGCTTAGCAACCCAATGATACATAAGAGAAAAGTTTCATATATAGCTGTGTTTTGCTTAATGACAGGGATAAATTCTGAGAAATGTGTCATTAGGTGATTTTATCATTGTGTAAACACCATAGAGTGTACTTACACAAACCTAGATGGTACATACCCAGGCTACATGGTATAGCCTATTGCTCCTAGGCTACAAACCTGTATAGCATGCTATCGCACCATAGGCAATTGTAACACAATGGTAAATACCTGTGTAGCTAAACATATCGCAACATAGAAGAGGCAATGTGTTGTACTACAAAGCCATGACTGCAATGTCACCAGGTGATGAGACTTTTTCAGCTCCATTATAATCACACAGAACCACCATTGTATATGCAGTCCATCATTGACCGAAAATTGTTATGGAGTGCATGATTGTACTGAAATAAATTTACTAGTTATGAAGCAAATATAAATATATGTTTAATGGGTGTATTTCCCCCCTTCTACCCTAGGCCTGCTGGCAGAGCTTTCTGGAGCTCTCTCTGTTTCCTCTACAAAACTCTCAAATAAGGTCTGAGGACCCTTCAACAACTGCCTTGCTGATGGGGGGAAAAATCACCTAATTACTTCTCGCTTCTCTAGTCTGCTGAGCATTGATGACAGATGCAATCAAAATAGGCCCTGATGTGGTTTATTTTTTTTTTTTCTGTTGCAAAAGCTAGTTTTGCTCTGCATCCAAAAGTTATTAAAGTGACTATCCAGGTGGAAAATACTTTACACAGGCCCCTAGTCCCCAATTCCTGTGCCTTGGACTTATATCGGTCTGTGGCCTGTTAGGAACTGTGCTGCACAGCAAGAGGTGAGCAGTGGCGGGGTGAAGAGCAAGCCATACTTCATGCATATTCACAGCCTCTCCTCATTACACATCACCCCATAAGCTCTATCTCCTGTCAGATCAGGGAAGGATTAGATTCTCATAGGAGAGCAAACCCTACTGTAAACTGCAAATGCGAAGGATCTAGGTTGTGTGCTCCTATGAGAATCTAATGCCTGATGGTCTGAGTTGGAGCTGAAGCAGTGATGCTAGTGCTGGGGAGCAGCTACAAATACAGATTATCATTAGCAGAGAAGTTTGCACAATAAATGAAATGCACCGGAATCATCCTGAAACAACCCCTTCCCATCCCCCTTTCATGGAAAAATTGTCTCCCATAAAACCAGTCTCTTGTGCCAAAAAGTTTGGGGACTGCTGACACAGGCAATTTTGAAAGATCTATATTGGTGAAGCACAACATTATCCTTGAGGGATAATTCACTGGGAATTACTTCTCAAAAGAAAATATCTTCTGTCTCTCATAGGCTATTAGCATTTCATGTTAGATTCTCAATGACTTTGTAAATAGTTGAATGCTTTGATCCTGTTGGAAATATCAATCCCTTGTTTTCCATCCCAACTGTCACAATCCTCAGTACAAGAAAGGAGGGTTGAGAGGACACAAAGGGGAAGATGGAATCACATATTGTGCACCTGCATGGTGATGTCCCTTGGGCACAGCAGACCCAACACATCCAAATCATTATCACCTTCCCCCATGTGCACCCCTCAGCCCTCCTTCTTTGTTGTATCTATAATCAAGTAAAGGGCACTGTCTTAATATCTAGTCATTCAACTCCCCAACCTAGAAAACTTCTTCAGTCCCTCATTCTTCCTCAACCCCTGTGGTAACCCATTGCCACACCGGATCATTTTTACCTCTTTAATATCTGTCACTAGTACTCTTTTCCCCATCCCCTTTGCCTTCACTTATTACTCAATATTTTCAACACTGACTTCTTGAGGGCCAGGGACAAGCCTAGGGGTCAAGGACAGATGGGACCTCGTTAGGCCTGGGGCTGAAGGGACATAGGTGTGTGGTAAGCAAGGTTTGCCCAAGGCAAGAAAAGATGAAGAGCCTAGAGTAAATGATAAGATCCAGATTTTGGAGAGAGGGTCTGGAAGTATCAAATCCAAGACCCTGTGATTTTGGCCATGGGAGGAGATAGGGTATGAGAGAGTTGCTGAGTAATCCTCAGTATTTGAAACTTGGCAGGATATGTTGGCCAGGTGGGACAGGGGTAGAAAGACACTGGAATTATAAATAAGCTTCTAAAACAAGTCTCAGCACTAATTGAAAATTTTAATTATTTTATAGCCTCTCCTCTCATGAAATGTAAGCTTCGTGAGGGCAGGGATACTTCTATCTTGTTCATTATTATTAATATATCCCCAGCACCTCTCAGTGCTTCATACATGACTGACACTACATAATACTTGTTGAATAATTACATGAATTAGTCTTTGATACTAAAAATCTAATCATATCACGTCAATGCTTAAATTCTTCAATAACTTCTCAAAGACTTTAAGATAAAATAAATCTGGAATCCTTAGATTAGTGTGAAACCAAATAAACAAACATAAAAACACTCATTTAATTACTCTAGGCTATTTCCCACCTAATAGCTTACCATTTTTTCCCTCCTATTCCTGCAAGGAGTGAGTATTGCAATTACAATGAACTATTTTTGGTTATTCACATGTGTCACACACACTTGTTTACCTTTTCCCTCATAACCACAGTCCACTCAGCAATAGTCAGTTCAGAAATCACCCTCTCCAGAAAGATTTTCCCAACTTCATGCCTTGTTTTGATTAGGTGCCAAAGTATTTCACATTGTTGTATTGCAATTTTTCTGTTTTACCTTCCATGCTTGTTCAAAGTATATATTCCCTACAGATTGCAAACTTGCCAGTCCCCACAACAGAGCGATCTATTGAGTAAGACACTATAAAGAGAGAAACAAAGAAGTGGGTGGAGAAGTAGGGAGAGAGAGAAACAGACTCCACAGTACAGAGCTAACCAGCTGGCAGCAAGGAAATACTAATGAGATTGACTGAAGCCAGGTACTCAAGCATACTTGATCATTTGAGATATAATAAAAAATAAATGAGGGAAATATACATTTTATAGGTCTATTTTTTTCTTTTTAAGTGCCAGAGGAACCCTTTGCAAAGATTTCAACCAGCACCACAAATCCCATGAATTGTGAGTGGCTGGGTTGGAGCCTCCTCCCTCCTGGGAGGAGATGGTAGGGTCAGCTACTCCCATGGAGCCCAAACTGGATGCCTTTCTCTGTGCATCCCATCACACCCTTTTCTGCTTGGGCTTGGATTCCTGTATGACTGATGAGTCATAGGAAAACACTTCTTCACATCAGCTGCTTTGGTCTTCCTGTCATTCAGCATCTGGGCTAAATAAAACTTCAGCTTGTCTTCAGTGAGGTAAGAAACAGTGACCTACGAGTTAGCACATGACCAAAGCTCTGGACAAGATTGCCAGCCTCACAGGTTGTCTTCCTTGTGCTTTCTGAACTCCTGAGTTTATAATGAAAAAAATGCCAGAGCACTCTCAGTAAGTATGATGGAGCAGATACTGTAAATATGTATTGAAAATCTCTGAGAATGAAGTGCACACCAAGAGAGTTCTCACCAAAATGTTGCACATCACCAACACCCTCTTCCCTGGGCTCCTCTCTCTGGGTATCATCTTCCTCCATCAGGATCTTCTGCTGAGTCTCAAAGGAGAAACTGGGATCGATGTCAGCCTGCGCTCAGCAAGAAAAGGGAGATACCATGATCAGGAAGCTGAAAACTGAAGGTCAACAAAACTTCATCTGTTAAACACAGATGTTGAACATCTGGAGACACAAACTGCTACTCAAGGTGGAAAACAGACGTCTTAGATCACCCTGTTATTCTACTGCTAGCTACCCTTTAGAATGACAAAACTTAAACACCACCAGCACTACCACCAACAAAAGCACACTTTTGGATAGAATAGCTACAGATTTTTTTTTTTTTTTGAGACAGAGTCTCGCTTTGCTGCCCAGGCTAGGGTGAGTGCCGTGGCATCAGCCTAGCTCACAGCAACCTCAAACTCCTGGGCTCAATCGATCCTGCTGCCTCAGCCTCCCAAGTAGCTGGGACTACAGGCATGTGCCACCATGCCCGGCTAATTTTTTCTCTATATATTAATTGGTCAATTAATTTATTTCTATTTATAGTAGAGATGGGGTCTCACTCTTGCTCAGGCTGGTTTCAAACTCTTGACCGCAAGCAATCTGCCCGCCTCAGCCTCCCAGAGTGCTAGGATTACAGGCGTGAGCCACCGTGCCCAGCCGTAGTTACAGATTTTTAAAAAACAGATTCTAGCAAATGAGTAATGAGCAATGCTTAGACCAAAAGGAGGGCCAGTTTTTTAGCATAGTTGTTTCTACTTGGGTTTATTGCTGCTTCTTTTCTATTCTTTTTCATTCTTTTATTTTATTTTTTTGAGATAGGATCTTGTTCTGTCACCCAGCTAAAGTGCAGTGATGTTATCATAGCTCACAGCAACCTCAAACTCCTGAGCTCAAGTGATCCTCCTGCCTCAGCCTCCCAAGTAGCTGGGAATACAGGTGTGCACCACCACACCTGGTTAATTTTTCTACTTTTTTTTGTAGATACAGGGTCTTGCCCTTGCTCAGGCTGGCCTCAAACTCCTGGCCTCAAGTAATCCTCCTGCCTTGGCCTCCCAGAATGCTAGAATTACAGGCGTGAGCCACTGCAGTCTGCCTTCATTACTGTTTATTTTCTATACCATGGCAGCTACATTGTTAGGTATTTTGTCTTTATTATTTTTTCTAATTTTTACAAAATCCCATATTATAGGGAAGGAGACCAGTATCCTTTTCCTCAAGAGCTCCTTAAGGCACTCCTGACTTTACATCGGGCTTCCTGCAGGTCTCCTACATCGAGTATTCTCTGCAGACTCAGGGGTGCCCCAGGAGATGACATGGTCCCACTTTCATGTAAGTAAGAGGTCCCATTTGTTACACACATACTATTCCAAATATTTTCTCAGCTGATTCTCACAATGGCTCTAGGACTAAGTATTATGATTTTTATTTTATAAATAAGGAGCCAGAGGCTGAGGAACATTAAAAGAGTTGTCAAAAGTCACATAATCAGTAATGTACATTACTTCATAAGGTGACAATCCCCACCTTCTATTCAAGTGCTAAACATGTATCCATTTCTCTTTAAATCGTTCTTGATATATTAAGGAGGACAAATTTTAATGGTGGCAGAACTGGAAGTAGAAAGACAAGTTAGAGCTCTATACATCAGTTCAGGGGAGAAGTGCTAGGAAACAAAACTAGGGCATTTGTTTAAGATAGTGGTATACAGCTGTGATATAGATGGGAGATAAAATTCATCAGGCTAAGATGATTTATTGACACTGGGAAGTGGGCGCAGGGGAGAGCCTAGTGTGACTTGAATAAGTGGTGGATGATTGTGGAGGATAAAGCAACTCCATGTTGGATGCTAATCTGCCGTGCTGACTTCTGTTAACTCCTGTTCTGGGAATGCCTCTAAGATTTCTACTTTATCTGCTGTTACTGTAAATCCTGCCCTTAGGTCAAAACAACCTAAACCATAAAGCCTGCTCTTAGGAAGATTCACATAGCATTCTTGCTCTTCCCTCAGAGATCCTTTACATATTTTCTCTGCAGTGCATAAGCCCTGGGTCTGTAGGGCAAGGTGCAGGGAGCCATCATCTTGTCTCACCATAGCCCGAGAAGTTCAAGATATGACTTCTGTTCTTAAATCCCTATTAAATGTTTCTCTCTGAGAAACTGGATTTGTCATCCTCTTTCTTCAGCCTTTTAGTTTCCTCAGCCTTTGGGGGTAGGTTTGTATAGACCCACTCAATGCAGAATATTGATGGTGCCATTTTCTGAGAATGGAAATACAGGAACTGGAGCAGATGTGGTGTGTGGAGGGGAATTCAATACTGGACACATTGAGTTGAAATATATCTGCAGAGCATCCAAGTGAAGTGCCAAGTAAAGATTATAACTAGAGATGTATATTTGGAGGATGCAGGTCATAAGAAGTTTTGTTTTTTCCTCACAATGGGAGACAGCAATCTAAGCTGGTTCATAGGATGAGGGAAATGTTCAAGATCTAGAAAGAGGGGCATTAAAAGATATCACAATGTCCTGGGAGAGAGAAGATGAGGTCAAGAACCCAGGTGGCATATTGGTCTTGACTAGAGTGCTCCTCATCTCAGGACAACGGGCAGAGGAAAGGGGCGATAATAGATGCCCATGAAGGTCGATAGCTGTGTGGCAGAAAGGGTCAAGAGTAGAGGATTTTTACATGCTGAGGGGATCACTTTTCAAGTACAGGGCCACTCCTTCCACTGAAAGTCTACCACGGTGAATATTATTGTAGGAAATAAATGCTGAAATATGGACTTCCATAAGTTATATTTAAAAAGAAGCTTAAAAAACTTTTGTGCTACAAACAATACTATCAAGAAAGTGAAAAGAGAACTCACAGAACAGGAGAAAATATTTTCAAATCATATATCTGATAAGGAACTTATATCTAGAATATATTTTTTAAAAACTCTTAAAATTCAGAATGGTCAAAGGATCTGAATAGGTATTTCTCCAAAGAAGATATACAAATGGCCAATAAGCACATGGAAAGGTTCTGAATGTCACTAGCCATTAGGAAAATGTACATCAGTACCACAATATAGTACCAATTTCACACTCACTAGGATGGCTAAAATGAAAAAGATGGATAATAACAAGTATTGGATAGGATGTTGAGAAATTGGAACACTCATAGGGTGCTTGTGGAAATATAAAATGCCACTTTGGACAGCAGTCTGGCAGTTCCTCAAAAGGTTAAAAATAGAGCTGCCATAAGACCCAGAAATTCCACTCTTAGGTATATATCCAAAAGAAAGGAAAATATATGTTCTCACAAACACTTGAATACAAATATTCATGGCATCATTACTCATAATAGTAAAAAAGTAGAAACAATTCAGATGCCTTTCAGCAGGTGAATAGATAAACTATGGTTTATCTATATGGAATATTATTCAGCCATAGAAAGGAATGAATTACTGACACAATGCTCCAATGTGGATGAACCTTGAAAACATGCTAAATGAAAGAAGCTAGTCACAAAATATCACATACTTTATGGTTTCATTTATATGAAATGTCCAGAACAGGCAAATCTATAGAGATACAAAGTGGATTAGTGGTTGCCCAGAGTTGGATGTGGGGGAGATAAAGGAGAGATGGGGAGTGACTGCAGTGAATAAGGAATTTCCTTTGGGGGGCAAGGAAAATGTTCTAAAATTAGGTGGTAGATGACTTTGAATATATTAAAAACCATTGAATTATAAACTTTAAGTGAATTGTATGGCATGTGAATTATATCTTGATAAAACTGTCTTTTAAAAAGAAAGTACACAAAGGATTTTTAGGAAAATGAAAATACTCTGTAAGATACTGTTAATGGTGGATATGTGTCAGTATATATTTATCTAAACCCATAGAATGTACAAGAGCAAACTCAGATGTTAAACTATGGACCTTGCGTGATTATGAAGTGTCAACTCAGGTTCATCAGTTGTAACAAATTTACCACTCTGGTGGGAATGTTAACAAGGGAGAGAGGCTTTGCATGTGGAAGGACAGAGGGCATATGAGAATCTCTGTGCCTTCCTGTCAATTTTGCTATGAACCTAAAATTGCTGTAAGAAATAGTCTTTAAAAAAAAAAAGCCTGAGGTCTGAGGAAAGGATTGAGTGAGGCAAGAGCTGAACCTGCTAAAGACCAGACAATAATAATACCAGCCATTGCATGGGAGCATTTATATGCTAGGCACTGTGCTAAGTGCGTTTTACTGACGTTACCTCCTTTTATCATCACCACAAATCCATATATTAGGTAATTTTCCCTCATTTTACAGACAATACAGTTGTCAGAAAACAGCTCAGAAAACATAAAGAACTTGTCCAAGATCAATAGAGACAGACAAAAGGCAGACGTAGGTCTGTGTCAGTCTGTTCCTTAATACCTGCACCATGTTGCTTCCCACAAATCCCCTTCTTAGAAACCCACAGCACATATTAGTATATGCATTCAGGACAGGCACTAAGGAAATGCCTATTAATTCTATATAATCCAGCATTTCCGAAATGTATTTGAATATAGCATACACTTGCTTTGGGTACAATGGATATAATTATAGCACCCCAAAGAGGGCAGACTTTGTGAAAGAGCAAGATAGAAAATACTATTCTCCATGTCACTCCCTCTTTATTAACGAATCAGCAACTATTTGATATTAGGCAACTCAGTAATGAATATAACTGCAAACTTTCATAAAGAATATTATATAAGGTTGCATAAAGCAACTTGATATTTGATATTAGGCAACTCAGTAATGAATATAACTGCAAACTTTCATAAAGAATATTATATAAGGTTGCATAAAGCCTTCATGCCCAATATTATTCTCTGGCTTTTTCTCTGTTCATTCCTAAACTTTAGATTATTTTTTTAAAAAAACTTGATAATAGTTATGATAACCAGTGTGCATTGATTTTTTTTACTCTGTGCCAGACTGTTTTCTGGTTACTTTACAGGCATTATACCACTTGACACATAGCCCTCTGAGCTAGATTTGTTTATAACAATGTTACAATGGGATGCTGAGGTACAGAGATATTAAGTAACTAAACTTAAGAAAACACACAGTTAGTAGCTGGTGAAGCAGGTATGACAGACTTTAAATCCAGGTGCTCAGACTCAAAGCCCATAGTACTAGCCACTTCATTATTCCGCCCAAATAGCATAGATTCTTTGGCAATCTCATCCACAGCCAAAGCGTCCCTTGTCCATGGTTTCCCCATCCCCGCTCCTAATTCTGGTCCTCTTTTCTGAGCTACAGATGCACATCACTAACTGCCTGTTAGGCATCTCACTGGGGAGCTATAACTGGATCCTCAAACTCAGCATGTTTTCAGTGTAATCTCATCTTCCTGCCTCCAAATTTACCCCTCTTTTTGTGTTCCTCCTTTTCAATCATTTGTGAATCTCTTCACATGACAAATAGGAGCATTTCCCACATGTTGGGCACTGTGCTCACTTGGGTCGTAAAGGTGAGCAGGACTGCTGTTCTTACACCTGACTTCTCTTTGCCTCGTAACTTCAGCGAACACATGCTTCGTCCCGGCCCCTCTTTCTTCTTTCTCCATTATGTCCTTCCAGATTAATCTCCAGCAGCTGTTTTGGTCTCTAAATTGCTCTTAAGTTATATTCAGTTGAAAGAGAATTTGTGCCAGATTATCCTCCTATGACAGGCCCCTGGCATGCGTATAGGTGCCAAGGCAGATTGTGTTCCAAAGATGGCCCCACCGTCTCACATGCTCTTCCAGCATGAGCTGGGGACTGCACTTCTCCCCTTGGCTCTGGGCAGGCCTGTAAATGCAGTGAAAGTGATGCTATGTGCTTTCCAAGACTGAAGTGAAAAGGCCAAAACAGCTTCTGTCTGGCCCTTTGGAGATGCTTGCCCTTGGAACCTAGGCCCCAAGCCATGAGGAAGAGGAAGGGCTGCATGGAGTCGCTATGTGAAGTTGTTCCTGGTGACAGCTCCTACTGAGGACCCAGTTGGCAGCCAGCACCCACCTCCCAGACAAGCAAGTGAGCAAGATTTCAGATGATTCCCAGTTCTGACCTTTGAGTGTCCACAACTGATGCTGGGTGGAACAAAGACAAGATGTTCCCTCTGAGCCTTACCTAAAGGGCAGATTTGTTAGCAGCATAAACATTGTCATTATTTTAAGGCACCGAGTTTTGGGGTGTCTGTTGCACTGCAGCAGACCACCAGAACAGGTGTCTACCTTTGTTTGAACCAGCTATTGCCAGGGTCAAGGGTACACGGCACAGTCCACAACTGCCGCTGGGCAGGCGGGTGCCAATATTAAATGCCAGTTATGTGCCATTCTTTTTACATTTTTAACCCTATCTATAGCACTTAATAAAGTACTTTGCATGAAGTGTGTGTTGAATAAATAGTTGCTGATTGAAATGAAATATGGCATGATAATAAGAAAATGCATTTAGCATCCACAGCCGTACCACCCTGAATGTGCCTGACTTCAGGGTCGGGACTGGTCAGTACTTGGATGGGAGAAAATCCATTTAGCAGCCAATTATACTACAATTCAAACTGCATGTCTAGATGCTATGACTATGTGATTGAAAGTAAGTTTTCTCTCTAATCTATAAATTTCCCCTCTTTTGCAACTGACATGAGGATTAAAGTATTTTAAGGCATATGATAGTGTCGAAGAGTGTGTGGCTCATGGTAAATAAATCTCTCCCCCCTCACCCTTTTCTCTTACATTTTTAAATAGGAGAAATGAGGATAAAATGAAAAGGATTATAACCTGATTGTGAAAGATCCTGGATGCATGGTTGAAGTTCATTTTTTTAGTCACTGGGGATTCATGGAAGATTACAGAGGTGTGATATGCATAAGGCAAGTTTTGAGAAGATTAATATGACAGTAATGTATAGAATAAGAGACCAGATATATAAAAAACAGTTAGGAAGCTAAGTTCAGTGTCTAAGCATGTTAGAGTCTAAATAGGACCTAAAAAACGTAATCACATGGGTGTCAGGTCAGGAGTAAATGGCAGGATAATATCACAAAAAAAGTTTAATAGACGTTGATTGACTGGGTTGGAGTCTACAAAGTAAAAAGTTGAATAATAAAAAGAAGTCCAAAATTTATCCAAATAATTTGGCAGTGTTTATTAAGAATTGTTCACATAGGAAACCCTATGATCCAGCAATCTCACTTCTAAAGTCTGTCTTGTAAAGAAATGAGAGCAAAAGTACTTAAAGTTATATGTTGAAATGTTTTCACTGCAGCTGTATTTATGACGGTGCCACATTAAGGAAGTGAAATACTCTCAGCGAGGTGATGGTTAAGTAGACTACTATATGTTCAGACACTGGAATAATATGAGAATGAGGTAATTCTATATAAACTGACTTAAATTATAAGTTTTAAGAGAAAGGAGCAAGTTGTAAACTAATGTATATATATTTATATATATGTACACACACACACGCCTATATAATGTCATCTAATTTTCATTAAAAGCAGAAAAAAACCTAAGTGTCAGAAAGGAACAACACTAAAATTAATGCTGTTTTCCCTTGGGTACTGGAGATGGAACTGTGTAGGAGTGGATTGGCCTTAAAATATTTACTTTGATTAATTGGTACAATTTTACCTATTGGTATTTTTTGTTTTTTTCAAAAAATAAAAATATAAGAACATATTAAATTGGCAAATTTCATACCATGACAAGCAAACAGTGCCATTAACAGGAATGAAGTCTGAAAAGACTGTTGGCTTCAGGCAGAAAAGGATGATTAGATGTAGGTTAACATGTATTTGGTATACAGTAGTGCTATGCCAAGGCTTGGATTGTGGTGAGAGTTGTGGTAGTTGTTGGCAGCAGTCCAGGGTGTTCCTGGGCAGGCTTTCTAGGTTCTTGTAGGGCTTAGACAGGAGATGTGGTCGACATGCAGAGAGCTTGCAGCTAAGACTGCAGGGTCAAAGGCAAGACTCCTGAGCCAATGCCATGAACAGCAGCACCACAGATCTTTTCTACTGCTGCTGGGTCCCAGGATTGAAGAGAATAACTCCCTCTGACACAGCCTCATCCACCCTAAAAGCTAGCTTATCCAATCCATCTTATTCACCTGTAATTAACTCTAGATCTTTCACCCTAATATACAAGTTGGTAAGCAGTACAACATTCTACTTGTGAAACTAATCTTTATGAATTTCCCCCCCCCTTGAGCTTGTTTATATTTTTAACCTGGGATATATCTATATCTGCATCCATATTTATATCTGTATCTGCTTCATCTATACATGTGTCTAGACAGATGGGTATAGATAAACATACATAGATATCCCTGTCTGTTCTCACATGAAACAATTGGCACTTATTCAAATTTGGCCTTGAATAATACTGTATATTGGGACACATTGAATATAGGGTAAGCATATTATAAAAATGGATCCCACATGGGGCATCATAGTGATATGTTATAAAGTCAGGGTTTTATTACAGAAGTACTTATTGCTTCTGCAGATGGGTTTAAATTAATGGCTCAAAGAAAATTTTTGCACAAGAATCCCTTCTAGCTTATTGACCCTAGAAATGTGCCCTTGGAAACACCACTTTTTCCCATGTGACTTCAAAATGCTTTGAGTAAAAAAAACACTTGGGTGTTTTATTAAAAGAATATTATCTCCAAGGCCCAATAATAATTTTTTTAATACATGAAAGTCTTTTTTAAATCCTTTTCAATATACATTGCATTAGATAAGCATAAATAACACATTTAAAAAAATTTTAAATGTATGTGCTAAGTGATTTTCAGAAGTCCCTACAATATTTATGATTCTACTATCTGCAATTTCCTTTTATTTATCCTATCTCCTGTAGATTCTGAGTGGGCACAGTGATTTTTTAAAAAGTATCATGCCTTTGTTTTTTCTTTGTTTTTGCAAATCTAGAAAATAAGACATGGAAGTATAATTAGTTTCCTAAAATCTTGCAGCCCTTCATGCTGACAATGATATGTTTAGACTCTGGAATGTGTTGCCTCTTTTGGCCATTTTCCTTATTCATAACATTTGGAAACAAAATATTTATGCATACTCATGAAGCCACATAGATCCATTTTTATTACTGCTATCGATCTATATGATATCTTATGATGTAATAGAAAAAAGATTGTTTTAACTCTGTCGGTCACTTTTGTTTTTCCAAGCAGAAATACCAGCCTCATTGTCCCTGCTTGTCATTCAATATGTGCTGCCAAGCAATTGCAAAGTGATAATGGAAATGCCCTTAGAAATTACCTCAGGCTCCTGATACTCATATAATAGAGGCCTGGAAGGGGAAAGTAGGAGAAAAGCTACTTTTCTGGCAATCAGGAACAACACAGAGAGTGTGGAGGCCTGCTCCAAATTTGGGTAGGTTTATATGCATCATTTAGTGGAGCTGGTGGGTGGGTAAGGGAAACAAAATTACAAATTTCTTCATAACAGTTTGGTTAGGAAGTTGAAGTTGGGAGTGGACCTTGAATCTGAATCTTTTAGAAATTAGAATGGCACCTAATCCCTGCTTTTTAAAAATAGTTCTGTGAGTTTGGTGATGAGATATAAAGTGATATGAGATTAAAAAAAAAAAAAAACTAGTGTGAGTTTAGGATCTAGTGAAATATTGTGAGTAGTCTTCCAGAATCTAGTTAAAGTAAAAAAGAAAATAGAATTCTTAGAAATATCAGATGTCAGTTTTTTAAAAAACAAAAGAATATTGGATGATCCAGGAATTCAGGATGGAAGACTTGAGTAAGCACACTGCCCTCATTTAGGGAGGAGAAACCAGTTAGAGTTGTTTTTCAATTATAGTGATGGATTTGAATAATACATCCAAACCCTTTCACCCAGTTGACCTTATTACCAGTTGCAAGCCTTTGTGAGATGGGGCAATATGGGGGAGATAGGGAAGATAAATGGCTCTCCTGTGGTTTCCATGACCTTTTATCATTGCTCTCTTGGCTCTAATTAATGCTGATGATAGGAGAAGGGAAATGTCTAAAACTCTGGGTGAACAGTCACTTCACTACTCAGAAAAACATTTGGAAATTAGAAAAAATGTTGTAAATATTTGTCTCTGTGCCTTTTACTCTCACAAGTGACCGTGTTGCCTTTTCTCTATCTAATAGACACTGACTGTATTATAAACAACAGAGGACCACTGTGATGTCTTCATATTTATAGTCTGCAGTGAGTGCATGGCACTTGGTGGGGACTCAATAAATATTTGCTAGATTTCATAAAATAGAGTCAAACAGGAGGTATGGTCTTTTAGAAGCCAAAACAATTTTAAAATCTTGGTAAGTAGCTTATCTAAGTAAGTCATTCAACTTGTGTTCATAGATTAACTGAGCAGGGGGGGAATTAGAGTGGGGAAATAAAAATGATCCATTAACTGATTTAGGATTTGGGGATATCTTTGTGAGCCAGCTTCCCCGTCACTTGTGGGAAATATCCCCAGCATCTGAATCAATCGGTGCACGTGAGGATGTTTGGGATGGGGAAGGGCAACTTCTTCTGGCTCCATGTCTGTAAAGCAGGTGGACCTCAGTTGCTGTAACCTTCTTGGCCTTTCTCCCCCCCATTGGATCACTGTGTCCCAGAGGAGAAGGGGCAACTCTCCCATCAGTGCACTTGTCAAATAAACTGGTTCCGTGTCGTTGGGAGCCAGCTGCCCTCAGGAGCTACTGCTGCTCGCCTCCTTTGTTCTCTGGTATACAGTGGTAGCCCCTGTGGGGAGCTGTGCTGTGGGTGGTGGGTAAGTCTACCTAATTCAGAGACGCAGCTTTCAGAAGCCCTCTGTTGTTCTGAGCATAAGCTATGCGCTGCTTTGTCAGCTCTATAGTTATGAAGATGACATTCTTATCTCCTTCTGCCAGACTTCACATCTATCTTTTCATTGTTTTCAAACTTGATTGGGAAATGAATGCTTTTTTTTTTTTGGTCCCCTTTGGGCCCTATAAAGGGTACTCAGCTCCATCAACTCTACACATCTAGGCACTTTGCATCTGATTATCTGGTGTGCCTGCATTCATTTATTAATTCAGTCATTTTTTTGGAAAGATTTGTTGAGCTGCTAGACTGTGCCAAGCACTATGGTAAGCCCCGGGCCTCTACCCATAAGGAGCTCACAGTGTGGCATGTTTACAGTGCAGTTAAACAAGTAGGTGAGCACGCAGCTTCCCAGGAGGAAAGAGAGTTTGAACTAAGTTGCCCACTTTTTGGTGTTTTCTTAACTGAGTCATAACTAAGTAGGATTTGGCCAGAAGGTGATCAGGTGAGGCAAGAGCTGAAGTGGCAGAGGCAGGCAGGGGCTCAGTTCTGAAAGTCCCTCCTTTTGTACTAGAGGGCTTGGACTTTGCTTAGAAGGCACAGGCAACTGGTGCAAAGATTAGAGGAATGACACGGTCAGGTTTCTGTCTGAACTAAGTCACTTCGATATTTTGTAGGATTGGTTTGAGCAAGACAAGCCTGAAGAGACCAGTTTGCAGATTGTTCTTGGTTGAGGGTTTATAATAATGTGATTTAGTAGCACTTCTCCTTATTTTTGTTTTTCCTTTCCTTTTTTTCCCTTGGCAATCTTGACATTTTTTTAGGATGAACAAGTAAGGGAGAAATCACCACCTCTGGTGGTGGTGATGATGATGATGATGATAATGTTGATTACGAAAAAGAAAATGGCTCTTTGCCGTAATCTACCATGAGAATGAAGACCATTCTCAGCAATCAGACTGTTGACATTCCAGAAAATGTCGACATCACTCTTAAGGGACGCACAGTTATCGTGAAGGGTCCCAGAGGAACCCTGCAGAGGGACTTCAATCACATCAATGTAGAACTTAGTCTCCTTGGAAAGAAAAAGAAGAGGCTCTGGGTTGACAAATGGTGGGGAAATAGAAAGGAAATAGCTACTGTACACACTATTTGTAGTCATGTACAGAACATGATCAAGGGTGTTGCACTGGGTTTCCGTTACAAGATAGGTCTGTGTGTGCTCACTTCCCCATCAATGTTGTTATCCAGGAGAATGGGTCTCTTGTTGAAATATGAAATTTCTTAGTTGAAAAATACATCCGCAGCGTTCGGATGAGGCCAGGTGTTGCTTGTTCAGTATCTCAAGCACACAAAGATGAGTTGATCCTTGAAGGAAATGACATTCAGCTTGTTTCAAATTCGGCTGCTTTGATTCAGCAGGCCACAACAGTTAAAAACAAGGATATCAGAAAATTTTTGGATGGTATCTATGTCTCTGAAAAAGGAACAGTTCAGCAGGCTGATGAATAAGATCTAAGAGTTGTCCAGCCACCTGAAGACACCACATGATTACTAAGATGTATTTGTAATTTTGATGGTGCAATAAAAGAGCTGTTGGTTTGGGGAAAACAAAAAAAAAGAAAAAGAAAATGATAGTGGCTGGCATTTATTGAGTTCTTGCTATGAACTCACATTAGACCAAACGTTTTTGTGCATTAGCTCATTTCACACTCACTAAAAATGCATGGTGTAGATAGCATTATCCCTTTCCATTTGTGTATGAGAAAACTAAGGCATACAGGGTTTACAAACTTGCCCAGGTGTACAGCCAGTAAGCAGCAGACCTGGGACATAACTCAATCCTATCTGATTTCAACTGCCATTCTAATAACTCTGTGCTTTATAAAAATCTTCATAGTACTTCAAAAAGCACTGGTTTTGACAAAGTCTCACTAGAGCTTTAACAGAATCCTTATCAGCCTTAAATTTACTCCAAATAGAGTTGCCTATTCTCATTTAATGGAATCACATGCTCATAAAATAGTTTGGGATGCTTTTCATTTTAATAGCCAAATATCTTCACTTTGCCACTGAACAGATGCAGAGAATGAATTTTCATGTTAACTTTCAATAAATAAGTCAATATCCTGCAACATACAATTAAAGTATAACAGGAGAAGTCATTTCTGATTTATCTTTTGCTATGGATTATTCATTCACCATTCAATAAATACTAAGCTGTATCATGTGCTATGCTCTATTCCTTTTAAGAGTATGGATGATAATAATAAATAACTTGTTTAAGTTTGCTTTGTAATGTAGAGTCTAATACAGTGCCATATAGAGAGTCCTCAATACTTGCTTTCTGAATGTAAAACCCAGTGAAATAAGACAAAGGAATCATACGTTATACAGGCCCAAACATCAAATTTAAATCATTGTACTGTCTTAAATTTATTACTTTTAGTTCTTGGAAATGTTCAGATTAGGTATTTTTTAAATCCATATTAATAAGATAAAGGCAATCATTGTTTTACATTCACTCAGCATATGTAAATAAGATAGATGTCTATTTATTTAGAATTGCGAGTGCTTTAACATTAGTTTTAATATTACTCATTCCAAATCTCCCAGTTTTGAATAGAAACCCCGAAGTGCCATAATAAACAAGTTGTCGTTCTCAATGAATGTGCTTGGGCTTCTTACAGGTAAGGGACTTAATTATGAAGGGTGATTCCAAACTACCCAGTAAGTCCTGGCAGTTGGAAATTATGGAAATGCAGCCTTGTGTTGCTGCCAGGGTAGGCAGCTCCTAGAGGTAGAGGGAGGTGGGACATTCTTTCAGATTGTTTCTGGTCAGCCAATCAACCGCCCCCTGCCCCCACTCCCATTCCACCACCACATGACCACACCTTCCTTGGGAGAATTGACAAAGGAATGTGGGATGGCAAAATTCCTGCATTCCTACCCTGGCCACGGAGCAAAATTATGGCGTTACTGTTGGGTTTTATGGATTTCCTCTTTGTTCTACTGCTATCATGCTTTCTTCTATCCAGAACTCTCTCTATGTGATAGAAAATGTAGGTCTAATTCTTGGTTTAGCTGCCAAGATTCCTCAGTGCTTATGCAAGAGAATAAAAAGCGGCACAAATGTTTAGGATTACCCAAATGCCTTGGAAAATGACACTTTCCAGATGTAAAGAGTATGTTGGTGGACTTCTCTCCAGCGTACCAGGTTTATCCTTTTGAATAATTAGATTATTCCAACAGATACCCTAGTGAAAGAGTTTTACTTGATTTCTATATTTCTGAGGATTTATTTAAAAGACTATCCAATGAAACAAATATTTAGTCTTATAGTATGTTAATATTAATAATAATAAATGTATTAAGGACAAATGACAAAAATGAATGACTTTAAAGATAATCCTAATTTTATTACAGAAAACTCTTTCTTACATTAAAATTTTTAAAACAACCACAGAGCAGGTAATTAATTTTATTTCAGTCTTCCTTTTCTTTTCTAGCTCTCTTATATATGAAAGATTTAAGTGAGCTAAAAATTGAGAACATTCATGTGAAAAACATAATAATGCAGCACTTAAGGGGTTACTTAGGAAAGGAAGTGTGATTTGTGTTTTCTTTCCATGGAGAATCTTACTCTACTCCAAGTATGGCCAATGTGATTTTCTCACTACATCTGCCTTTATTAAGAGTTTAAAAAGGTGAGAACCTTCTTTTCTTTTCTTTTCTTTTCTTTTCTTTTCTTTTCTTTTCTTTTCTTGTCTTGTCTTGTCTTGTCTTTTCTTTTCTTTTCTTTTTCTTGTCTTGTCTTGTCTTTTCTTTTCTTTTCTTTTCTTTTCTTTTCTTTTCTTTTCTTTTCTTTTCTTTTCTTTTTTTATTTTTTAGAGATAGGGTCTTTCTCTGTCACCCAAGCTATATATAGTTCAGTGGTGTGATCATAGCTCAATACCACCTACAACTCCCTGGGCTCAAGTGATCCAGTGATCCTCTCTCCTCAGCCACTGAGTAGGTGGGATTACAGGCTCATACCACCATGTCCAGTCAATTAAAAAAAATTTTTTTTTGTAGAGAGAGTGGGTCTCACTATGTTGCCCGTTCTGGTCTCAAACTACTGGGCTAAAGGGATCCCCCACCCCTGCCTCCCAAAGTGCTGGGATTACATAGGCATGAGCCACTGCGCCCAGCTGAGAATTTTTTAAAACTAACATCTTACAGTGTCCCTAAAGATGTCCCCTTTTGGTGGTGTAAGAATCCTCATCTATCACCAAAGTAGAAATGTATTGGCAAAGTTAAGAATCTGGATCCAGGATATTAGAAAAAAAATCGCAGCCTTTTGTATGTTTGCAATGCCCTACAGTGATTTGGTCTTGCAACAGTTACCTAGATTTTGGAAATTTGTGAGTCTGAGTAAATCTTCTCCTTGTCAGTATTTCTATCTTCTTGCCTATGCACTATTGATAATACTAAAAGCTGAAAAAAAATTCTTCTCAGGAATAAACTATGGAATAATCATCCTTTAAATTTATAGATTAAATGTTAAGTTTTTAGTGTGAGCTGATGAAGCTATTAAGAGATGGTATAGAAAGGTAAGGAATCTATAGGTAGAAATATGAGGAACAATTTTTCCATAGTTTCTAGAATACTCACACAGAGTGAATTATTTATGCATCTATAACTAAAAAGCTAAACTTATCAGTGGCCTTTCCACATAGTATATATTAAAATATTTTAAATGTCCAACAAAATTTGCATTTGTTAGGATACTTTCAGTTACAAGTCCATCAAATTAGCTTAAACCATATGGAAAGTCATTGGCTCGTATAACTGGACATCGTGCAATTATTTGGCTTCAGGTGCAAGGACCCAGGTGCTTTCCATCTCTGAGCTCTGGTGAATACAAGTTTCATTATAAGGACAGTCCCCTTCATGACTGCCAGCTGCAATCAGGGCTATATGCCTTTACTTCCACACCGGTGTAGAGGAGACTTTCTTCCTGAAAAGTCTCTCAAACACAAATAAACTTTTCACCTGGAAACCTCTAGTTGGTTTGGTTCACATGCCCACTCCAAAACCAACCATGGAAAAAAGTTATGAAATGACCCTTTGGTCAATCAGACCATTGAGAGATGAGGGCTAAGTCAAAAAAGGGTGTATACCTGACCAACGCCCCAGTTCTGTTGGAAAGAAAGAAAAGACAACAGAGGCTATAGACCACCAGTAATGCCCATGCCAGGGTTGTTGAAAGGAACATACCTATGCAGCAAGTACAAAAACCACCATGAACTTTAACACACCATAATGTTTGGCAGTTGAAGCTACCAAATGAGTCAGATTTTTAAAAAATCTATTTATAAGGACAAGCACTGGTTCTGATTCCTTGGGACCGGAATGGCTGACAAGGTGTCTCTCAGGCTGTTTCTGCCCCAGACTGCCAGAGAGAATTGGGCAGATCAGCAAGTGGGTTGGAAGATCAGAGGATAGGGCTAAGAATTTCTTCACTTCTCAAGGCAAGGCGGGAGGATGGTTACAAGTTATCTGCAGATAGGGAAGTAATAGAGCAATGATGCTGTAACTGACTGCCTTGCTCACAAGTATGTTTGTGTCAGAACTTTGCTCACTGTGCAAGGATCATTTTGGCTACATGTGATGATCCTTTTATGTGCATAAAACTTGGAACTATAAAGGCAATGAAATGGTTAATAACCAGCTTCTGGCACTTGAAATAGAATATTTGAGTCTGCAACAAATCAAGAGACTCAAAACCCAGATTTTTTTTTTTTAAAGAGATATGTACTGTCTAAATTTTTTTCTTTTTCTTTTTTTCCTTTACTATTACAAGAGGTATGCCTAGTGGATTTGATCACAGAGTTTCAGAAAAGGTGTGTCTGAATCAGATAAGAAAAAGAAAGCTAGGAAAAAACTTGACCCTTTGGGTCTTCCGGGACTATAGAGAGAAGGAGACAAAGGTTTAGAAAACAGGCAATCAGCCATGTGTCCTGACCTCCAGAGACTGCAATGTCTGAGCAGAACTCAAAGGGTTCGTCCTGCTCCCATTTAGGATACTGGAAGGAAGTTACCTCATAGGACTTCGGAGATCCTAACTCCATCCTAGGATAGTATATTAGTTTCCCAGGACTGCCATCACAAAGTACTGCAAACTGGGTGGCTTTAAACACAGAATTATATTATCTTCCGGTTCTGGAGGCCAGAAGTTAAAATCTAGGTGTTGGCAGGACCATGCTCCCTCTGGAACTTATAGATAAGAATCTTTCTTGCCTTTTCTTAGCTTTTGATGGTTTGTTGGCAATCCCTGGTGTCCCTTGACTTGCAGCTGCAGCACTTCAATTTCTGCCTCTGCTCTCACATGGCATTCTTTCTTCGAGTATCTATGCCTTGTCTCCTCTTTTTTATAAAGACACTAGTCATATTGGATTAAAGATCCATCCTACTCTTGTATGACCTCATTTTAATTTTTAATTACATCTGCAATGACCTTATTGCCAAATAAGGTCACAGTCTGAGGTTCTGGGGATTAGGATTTCAACATGTTTTTCAGGGGCACACAAGTCAATGCATAACAGGTGGTCACAGGAAAGTAAGAACAGTGAGGATGAGACAGAGACAGGCATGGGATTTAGCACTGCTCTCAAGTGGCACAGACAGACTCAGGAATTCCCACTTGCCCCAGGACCAGCAGTGAAAACTGGTTAAAGTTCACAAAGTAAGAGCAGAGGTTTTGGGCCTGGGGTTTGTAGAACCAAACATCTGGCCGGGAAACCATGTGGGAAGACAGTGACACCTCAGGTGGGCTCCACAGTTCCATGGACCACTGAGAAAGAATTGAGCCATCAGGGAATTCCTGGGTCCAGATGTGTTGAGAAAAAAATAGATGATAAATTATGAATTCTACCATCTCCAACCTTCCTTCGGCAGCAAATGCCAACAGAATCATGAGTCCAGGGAGCTGCCCAGATTGGCCACTCTACAGAAGAGAACAGCAAAGTTCTAGAAAGCAAAGTATAGAATAGTCCTTAGAAACATGCCTCTCTTCAGCTACCACGAGGTATGTTTCTACACTCAGACCATCTTTTTTTTTCCTCTCCCACTGCCCCACTCAGAAACCATCTTGGACATTAATAGGGGAAGGAAATGGGTCTCTGTAAGACTGAGGCTGTATGTATGTAATCCAAGATAAGACCAAGTCACCTAAAGAAACAGGTAAGACTCCTGAATTGAACTGAATCTCCACGTGCACCACCACCTCCTCACACACATGCACGCATGTGCATGCGCGTGCACACACACACACACACACACTCTGCTGTGGTACAACTTCACCTGTAATTTCTGAGTTGAGCTAATTGAAATCAGATACTATCTAGAATTCTCTAAAAAAGATGGAATAAACATTCTCAGGCACACCAACCTGGGATACAACTGGGGTGCAAACCATAGAACACCTATTCCTTATTCCAGCTCTCCTCAGGCAGAACTGGTGGAACTGCAGCTTCTTTAAATCAAGAACTTTGGCTCAGAGTGGAAGGAATGATCAGGATATTACAGCTCCACCTTCCTGCGGGTCCCTGAGCCTCCTGGCTGGCAGCCGCCCCAGAGGTTGCTCTGATTGAGCACCCAGCAGCACCCAGGATCCCACGTCCACTAATGGCACTGCTGCTGCTCCTTGGATTGTCTGACACACACATCACCTCTGAGGTGCCTCCCAGGAAAGTAAGTTGCTTAGTGCCTTGGAGGTCCTTTCCTTGTCCCCATATTATCACTACATAAATCTGTTACTTTACTTAACCAGAAATGTTATAATTATGTGTATACTTGGCTTAAACAGAGAATTCCTCAAAGGCAGGGACTGTGTCTTTCACATCCTGATTTATAGTGCTTTATCTCCTACGGAGTATGTCATCAATAAAGGAAGGAAAGAATAAATGAAGGAAAGAAAAGTTTGGTGACTTTTAATATTGGTCCTGAGGAGGGAATGTGGACCATGGAGGGAAGCTAGGAGTCAGAGAAGAGCTCCAATCATCAGCTTACTCCCTCCGAAGCCAGCTTTTCTCTTCTGCAACTTGCCAGTGTTTCCCAGAGCTCCTAGGAAAGATTCTGTGCCCTGACTTTGATCTTTCACCAAAATCACCAAAGTTGGATTTTCACTGCAACAGGATAAATTCTCATCCTTTAACATGAAGTGAATGAATTCCAGAAATTTGAGGTGGTCTGAAGACTATTCACGAGGATTATCAATTTTCGGAGCTGAGGCTACTTTATATGTCCAGTGAAAGTTCACAAGTTTCCTTGATACTCTTGGAATTGAGAAAAGTCTAAGAGGTTTCTCTTCTATGCCTGTCTTTCATTTTTCACAAGGGAAACAGCTGCTTGAATCTTGGCAGAACAAGTTGTTTTCAGTGTATCTTTATACATATATATATCATATGTATAACTTTATATATATAAATATATGCTATATATAACTTTATATATATGTGTGTGAGAGTGATTTTTTTCTGATAAAAAGTATAAAATAAATGGAGAATAGAGGAAAATACCATGTAAGAAACTAATATCTAAATTTATTACCTAAGGTTCTGGCCTCAAAAAGTGGACTGGAAAGGTAATCAGTATAATTATAAGAACCTGGCCTGCTTTTATTTATGGGGCTTACTATATCACCCAAATTTGCCCGATATAGGATTTCCTGACAACTGAAATCCAAACTCTTCCTGTGGAAATGCGGTCATGCCTAGTAAAGCTGCCACCCCATGGAGGTTATATATCTTTTCAGAACTAAACATTTTTGCCTGCCAGCAACCTGGAATAAAACCTGAAGTTTCTGACAATTAGACAGCCTGCTGGTTACTGATATTTTCCTAGGTAGAGTAGTAAGATGAACACGTTCAAATACAAAGTTTAAAAAATGTAATAGCACTTGGCAAAAATGGTCTTATTTTTAGTAGTATTGCCTATTGTTGTATTCAAGAACAAATTAGCTGTCATGAAGCCTGTCATGGGTAATTTTGTATGTCAACTTGGCTACACCATAGTACCTAGATATATAGTCAAACAGTCTGGATGTGGCTGTGAAGTTATTTTTTTTAGATGAGATTAACTAAATGAATCAACTTTGAATAAAGCAGATTACCTCCATAATGTGAGTGGGCCTCATCCAATCAGTCAGAAGCCTTAAGAGAAAAAAGGGTCACCTCCCCATATAAAGAGAAAATGCTGGCAGCAGACTGCCTTTGGACTCAAACTGCAACATCAATTATTTCTTCAGACTTTAGCCAGCTGACCTAACCTGCAGATTTTGAATTTGCTAGCCTCCATAATCATGTGAGCCAATTCCTTAAAATAAATCTCTATTTCTCTGTCTCTGTCTCTCTCTCAGTTCTGTCTCTCATCTGACTAGTTCTGTTTCTCTGGAGAACCCTGGCTAACACAGAGTCATTGAACGTTCTCCACAGCATGGCCTTGGAACCATGGAAGAGTTAATCTCTTGGGTTCCCTGGAAAACTGTCTTGGGTCTTAGAAGAATCATGAGCTTGGTCTGGTCAGAAAAGGCATGCAAAATTCATCAAAGTGGTGGGGCATGTTTCTTTGGATCTACTCTTGGGAGAATTGCTGAAAGCAGACCTGATTCAGCTCAGACTTACACTAGATGCTCAGAATCACTGAGGACTCAGAATCACATGAAACCCATGTTAGACCTGAAAGGAATCTTCAGGGAAGAACTCCAGAGGCTTTTGGAACTAAACTCTGGTTCTGAAATTGCACTCTTCCAACTAGCACATTTTGGCTGCTGAGGTCTGAAGCTAGAATCTTGCTTGACTCTGGAATTTGTTCTAGTGATATGCTGCTATTTTAATTCTGAAGTGTGTTAATAGCCTGCAACTCCTGGTGTTAATAAATTACAGTACCACCCTTATACTTGAGCAAAGGGACCCCTGCCTTGAGTCCTACACTTTAGAGGGCCTCATCCAGGTCATGCCCATCTGTCCCTACCTTCCTCAATTTACCTTTCTTTTATCCTCCCCTTCTTGACCACAAACTGGGGACTCCAAATCTTGAAATTTCATGATTTCAAGTTCCCTGTTTAGGGCCTACGAAGACTTGTTCTCCCAAAGTTGCATACATCCAGATCTGAGCGGTGACCAGGGGGCCACTGTTTGTTAGTAATGTGATTGAATGTATAGATGTGACCTAGTGTGAAGCACAACATGTATGAGGCACAATATAGTGTGAAATGGATCTGGGATTAGAAATAGAAGGGGTTCAGACTGAGCCAGGGCTAGCTTTCCCTGCATTGCTATGTTCTACAGTGGAATGCCCAGGGGGCTGAGAATTCTAAATCTGAATCTCATTTTCCAGGTGGTTATAAAGGTATTTTTATCAAGATTGGAACACAAAACATATTTCTTAATCACTAAGTCCTTTGCCAATGCGGTGATTCTACATATGGTAGCTAGAGGTGGAAGAATATGGTCAGATCCTTTCTAGAGAGCTCAAGAAAAACAAAGAGGAACAACCTCAAACCACTGGGGCAAGGATGGTTTGACCTTAGTCCAAGTTTCCTTTTGGTTAGGCTGTCTACTTGGACACTACTTTTCTTCAAATTTTCATTACCACTAAAGCCTGTAAGATATTTTATACCATGCCAGATGTGGTTACTAAATGAGAACTTGCCAACCTTGCTTGGTTTTCAACTCAATAATTTATTTGATAAACATGAATGTATCCAAAGAATTAAACTCTCAAACCCCATTGGTGTTTGGCTATCTTTGGGGTAAACAGATAAAGTCGGAATAAGCCATGGTATGAGAATGAGATATCTTCTGAAGGACAAAAAACATTGGTATTGAGAAAATAGTGGGTTTGTTCTCTGAGAGGAAGTATAGGATATCCATAGAGAATGTACTAATAATATTTCTAGGACACCAACTTTGGTTTTGTTGGCATTTTGGCCAGCTTCTCAAAATTCTCTGTTGCATAAATTCTCTCAAAAAGAAAAAAAAAAGCCTAGAACTTGAAATGAAGCTCTCCCGGACCCAGTGTCCCCTAAGCAATCAGTCAAGGAGGATGTCTCTGGTTCTGCCATACATTGAAGATGCAGATAGCTCTTCCACTTCGGATAATTAGACATGAAAAAGACTAACTGGCATTGAATTCAGATGGGTTATCTGCCTTGGCTTTTTATGAATTCTCCTGTTGAAAAACTGTTTAGAATTGTACATCTCAGAAGTTAGGGAGTTTTGCCATTGTGAACTAGGATAGCGCTATGGACCAAATTTTGTCTCTCCCTCCCAATTCATATGTTAGAGTGCTAAACCCCAGTTGGAGATGGGGCCTTTGGGAGATGATTAGGTTTAGATGAGGCCATAGGTTTGGAACCTCGTGATGAAAAGACACACTAGAGAGCTTACACACTCACGCTCTCTCTCCGTATGTGAAAATGTAATGAGAAGGCAGTCTCTACACTCCAGAAAGAGAGCCCTCACCAGGTCTTGACCATGCTGGCACTCTGATTTCAAACTATTAGCCTCTAGAACTGTGAGAAAATAAATTTCTGTTGTGTAAACCACCCAGTCTATGGCATTTTGTTATGGTAACCTAAATTGAGTGACAGATGGACATTAACATTTGAGGGTACTTTGGAAGGGAAAAGCAACAAAATCTGTGAAATAAAACCAACCTTGAGGAGAGGAGGCATCTAGTAAGTGGACAAGGTTCAAGGGGTATAGTGATGATTATGGCATGGCGTGGAGCTGGTAGCAGCATTTCCTCAGTATTAAGCCAGTCTGGACTGTTGCAGTCTTGTTGAAAATAGCATAAGATAGCTGGAACTTTGGAGCCCTACTATTGGGTTCCACTCCTGTGCTAGCAAGGTTCCAGTTAGCAGGGGGATTACTATGAAGAGCTGTTAGACTTTGCAAGACCCATCTTCAACAATGATGGTGCATGGTATTGAGGCAATATGGCTATAGTGGTCCAATAAAATGCTTAGCTTAGAAGGTAGACACAGGACTAGCCCACTTAACACATTTGAGATAAAGTCAATCTCCAGAGTTCTTGGACAATAGGGTTAAGTAGGAGACTTGAAAGTTGATCTCAATGGAAGAAATGGGACTCGGCAACATGCTGTGAAAAAGGATCAAGTAACTAACAAAAGGAAAACAAAATTGTGTGACTATATTTTATGAAAATATTTGTGCTGAGTTTAGAAAATAGGTTGTGCCATTTATTCAATATATAGCCTCTAAAAGTATTCCACTTTTCTTATTTCAAACAAGGGCCATCATATCTCTATTTCAATGGCTACTACATTTTTCTTTGATACTTCACTAAATAGAAACAGGCACACACAGAGTTAATTTTTTATTTATATTCAAGAAAGACTGGCTTCTCAAAACCTATTCCTATGAGTCAGCTTATATTTAACAGAAAGCACAATCTCATATCAAAGGGCTTTTTCATAAGAGATCAATTTCAGAGGTGGGCATTAATGTAGAAAAATGAGAAAACATAAACAAATAGAAATAAGGCACCATAGCTCACCAATGAAGAAATAAAGGCCAAATGGTCTGCACATTTTCCCTTGTCTTGTACTTATTAACTTAAATAATGTATTCCCAGCCTATCTTCTCCCACAAGAGACACATTACTAGTAAAGTGAACACAATTCACTATCCCTTCTACTCACTCTAAATCAGTACTTATAGCTCAATCTGCTGAGCTGTGTTATTATTGTGTATTTCTAAAATCTGAGGAGCTGTGGTCCCCAGCAGTCCAGACATTCTGAGCCCATTCGCACATGCTGCACTGCCGCACCTGGGGAACATGGTCCTCAATCCAATTGGCTGTGAAACACGATCTTGGAAAGGTACCACAAAAATGCTAGAAAATATGGGAAGAGAATTTTGGTTAAGGGACCCAAATTGTTCTTTGGTTTTAATTTGAAGAGTAAAGAATAAAAAGGTGAGGGCATGAAGGATTTGCATGTGATTTTCTCAGAAAGTGACCTTTCTAATGATTCTTTTCCATTACTAAGAGATGATGAAGAGTGAAGGCTATGCTCATTCCTACTCATCTCCTTTGTACCTGTAAGGCAGCTGGTGTGGAAGCTCATTCACATATCCACAAAATGTTAAATAACCTGCTCCTCTAGTGCATAAAACAACATAAGACATCACTATGGCTTGGATAGGGATGTCTTATGTAGAAGACAAATCTCATATAGAAACCTGGTCCCCACTGTGGTGGTTTTGGGAGGTGGAGCCTCTTGGAAGTTATTTGGGTTGGGGCTTGATCCTTCATGAATTGTTTGGTGCTATTCTCATGATAGGGAGTGAGTTCTCACTCTTGTGAGATGGATTAGTTCTCTTGTGAATGGATTAGTCTGTAAGAGAGGGCTTTTATAAAGCCAGGATGCCCCTTGGGCTTCCCCTCTTCACCATGCTCCCTATTCTGCTTTCCATCACGAGTTGAAGTAGTCTAAGGCTCTCATCAGATGAAAATATCCAATCTTGAATCTTCCAGCAATCAGGGGGTCAGATGATGGGGACGGAGCTCATGCTCTGAGTTTAGGTCAAGGGGATTTTTCAGGGAAAAAAAGAGACAGAAACTGAGAGGTGGATTCCTAGGACATATATGGCTTTGGATTTTAAGTGGGGTTCAAATGCTTTCTCCTACTAGAGTGAGAAATCAGGCTCCCGTGACTTATATACCAATGTATACTAATCTATAAGGCTTCCAGAACTCAGAAAATGTTCAGAATAAAGCAATAGGTTATATTCTGCTGAGACCTGAAGGAAAACAGTTTATATTGATGTTTGGACTAGAAGAGTTAATGTGTAATAAGATTGTTATCACCTTTTGCTAAAGTATTTGATTTCCTTAAATTTTATTGTAGATTTCTTTGAATAATGAAAGCCTTTGTGTTTGATGCTTCATGTATTTGAGCCTCACATTCCTCCTGAAAGGTAAGTGCCACAATTCTAGTTTTACAGGTACATAAACTGAGAGTCAGAGAGGTTAAATTACATAACTGCCTTTCTTTATGATCATATTATAAAATGTTTTCCTAGTGATTAGTTTGTAATTAGGTAGCTGTTTAAGTAAATAGTTCTTTTTTTTAATATAAGAAGCATAACTGGGCAGGGAAGGCCAGCTAAGCTTCCTCTCATCTCAGTTATATGAGCTACATGTCTTTAAAATTAAAGGGATGTGGCTCAAGAATTCCATCCGTGGGGTAGATGTGATTTGAATAGATTTTTAAAGCACACATGTTGATGACATAACTCTTATGAACAAAGAGAGCAGATAACATCCTGTTTAGCAACAGTGTCTATGAACTTTAGATCAGCCTCCCCACTTCCCAAGCCCAGTTATGACCAAGACTAACTCTTGTTAGGGTCCCCTTTGGACCCATGAACTGATCGCTTCCTCCCTCTTCCACATATTCTCTGTCATGCTCAACTCTATCGTGTTATTCTCTTGGTCTGAGCTGTGTCTGGCTTAACATTCTCTTCTCACCAGTCTATGCTCAGAAAGGCCAGGCCAATTTGCTTCTTAGGTGAACATTCATGAGTTATGGCGATGGGCTGCTATCATTCGCTCTTTTACTTGTTCATTTATTGACTGCTGACTGTGTACCCCAGTAGATCAAATGGTGAGAATATCATGGTACACTCCATTCCTGCCTTTAGGGAGTTTGTAGTCAATAGAGAATTGTAAATAATATTTAATATAAATATTAAATTACAAATATCTGATAATAACGGTGCTATGGAAGCAATGAAAGGGTAGGCTATGAGAAGATACGCCAAAGGAACAAGTAGAGATGGGTGGGGAGTTTAAGACCTAAACAATGAACAATAAAAGGTAGCCAGACCAGGGGAAGGTTTGTAGGAAAATGTTCCTTGCAGACAATAGTGTAAGTAAAGTGTCTGTGTTGGATGAATAGAGCACAAGCTCATCCACTGTCATAATTTCAATCACCACCAATATGCTGACAAGTTTCAAAAACCTACTTCTAGGTTTTATGTCTCTCATCATTTTTAAATGTTGAAAGATTCCATAGGAAGCTTTGCTTATCCATCAGTCTTTCTGCAAAATAGGAGTGGGATAGGATACTAGGTGGTTGTAAGTTGGGGGTTGGGGGGAGCATCTGGGTGGACAAGTAAGTGGCAAAGACTTTTATTCCATTTTGCCCCAGTCAACCTTGTCGAGTGGGATTTCATAGCAGGTATACCATGACAGATTTTATTTCTTGAACCATCCCTTCTCATCCCTTAAGCATCTCCTTCTGTCATAGCATTCATTGCATATTCATAGACTACAGACTTTAGTAAACATCTTCTGTTTATGTTTTTTCCTTCCTCTTCTGCTTTATATGCGATTTAACCATGTATGGCTCAACCAAGTGAGTTATGTCTCCTTTGGTTTTAAATCCTTGCTTCCCTTTGGCTCAGTTTTCATCTTGTCTCCTCATGTTGGTGTATTTAGACAACCTTCCCTATTTTAGCAAGTTCTCAGGCTCCTCTCTTTTCATATGGGAATGGTCAGTCTATCTTCCTAACTATGTTCTTGGCTTTCAGGGAAAGACCTAGATATGAGAGAAGTCTTATGCCACCTTTACCCTCATGATTCCTTGGACCACGAATGAAAATACATTGGGTCAGAACCCATAATTCTCTTATCATTTTGTCTAGTGCCTCTGTCTTGAAGATTTTAAAAAACATATTTGTTTCATTCATATCTATGTATCACTTACAATATTATTTAATTGGTTCATTGCTATACTTTAAATTTTTTTCCTTCTTTATATTTTTAATACATAAAAATCACCCAATGCAAAGAAATAAAAAATGCATCATGAAGCTATTGATACTTGTTGAAAATAACTGACAGCATTGGCTAAATTAGTCATGCTGCTAATTTACCTCCAAAGGCTTGTTGAGCACATCAGAAATATCTTTTCTCTTGACATACTGAAAAAGGACAGTGAATTGTACACTATTTTTAAAGGAAATAATATTATTATAAAAGAAAAACTAATATCACTTGCAAAAAATATATTACATAAAAATAAATGCAATGAAAACAAAGCAATGCTATTTAATCCCATCCACATTAAAATATTGAGTGTGACCTACAGGTCTGTTACCTGTTACAGTGAGAGATTAATAACTCTTAGAAAGGCAATAAAGAAAATTTATCATTTAAATCCAACTCTTTCCTTGCTGTAACAAGAAAATTTGCTTTCCTCTTTTGTGATTTAGTGTTATTTTGTGCAGTGTCCTTTGTCCTTTAGAAAGGACACTGACTTGATGGTGGGTCCCACCTTTTGTAATACGCTGATTTGGGCCATGAACTCACAGCTGGGCTGTAGTAGTAATGTTTAAAGGAGACTTACATTCACTTCAGGCTGACATACTGTGGGAGTTGAATCAAGATCTCCATTTGAGCAAATAAGAAACATTTTGAACAAAATACACAGAATAAAAAGAAAAGTGGGTTAAGAGTAGAGCAACCACATGTCTTGGGTTGTCTGAGACAGACCTGGTTGAACACTCCTTTTCACTCACAAAAGTTTTCCCCAGTTTTTATGATAAAATTATATGTTCACCCTAGTTAAGTGGCTTAAATATCACACACAACGAATCATAAGCATCAGAATACATTACTTCTTTACCCAGTTCAAGAGCTACTGGCAAAGAATCCTGAGGACTGAAATATGCTTTGCAATTTTTCCAATTATAGTTTTTAGCAATTTTTGGCTAAATTTCCACTTTCTTTTCCTTTTAGCTATTCTTTCCACTTCTTTGTATAATTTCCAATTTTCTGTACCATGCTATGTTTTGGGCTTTCAATCACAACATTTACATTCTGATAGAAGGGAAAATTTGCCATAAAAACTCACTGTCTAATAGGTTTGCTTGAACCTTAAAATATGAATTTTTTCCTTCTCAGTTATTTTACATTTTGAGGATTAACTAAAGACCCAAAGAGGAGGAAACTCAAATATATTAAAAATACTTTTTCTTTTCCCCCTTTTCAAAAATTTCTGAGCTTCCAAAATGCCAAAGAAAGTATGATACATTTATTCATTCATTTATTAATTTTAATTGACAAATAAAAATTCTCTATATATATTGTGTAAAACATAATGATTTGAAATATGTATAGATTGTGGAATTGCTTAATCAAGCTAATTAACATATGCATTATCTCACATATTCATCATTTTTGTAATCTACTCTCTTAGGGATTTTCAAGAACAGGTTATTAACTATAGTCACCGTATTGTACAACAGATCTCTTGAACTTGTTTCTCCTAACTGAAATTTTGTAAAGAGGTTTACCACCACTATGTCCCCAATCCCTTGTCCACTTTTTAAATATTTGAATGGAAAGTTTCCATTCAGCTGGAGTCATTTCACTTAAACATACTGCAAACTACCATTGTATGTTAAAGCACTTTGCTAGATTTACAAGATGATGGCAGACTTAGTTTCTCCTCTAGATATGCTCCTGGCCTGAGGAGGGACAGCTATGTAAATAAAAGTCACAAAGCATGCGACAGGGCTATTGGAGAAGCCTCCTGCCTGTCTCTGTTATGTCTCCTCCACACCTCCTTTCTAGGACCACGTTACCTTTCCCCTGGACTTTGGCTATGAAGACCTGATTGTTCTCTCTCTCTCTCTAATCTCTCTAGGTATTTGGAACAAGAGTTAAAAATAAACAGAATAGGCCAGGCGTGGTGGCTCACGCCTGTAATCCTAGCACTCTGGGAAGCCAAGGCGGGCAGATTGCTCAAGGTCAGGAGTTGGAACCAGCCTGAGCAAGAGCGAGACCCCGTCTCTACTATAAACAGAAAGAAATTAATTGGCCAACTAATATACATAGAAAAAACTAGCCGGGCATGGTGGTGCATGCCTGTAGTCCCAGCTACTAGGGAGGCTGAGGCAGGAGGATCACTTGAGCCCAGGAGTTTGAGGTTGCTGTGAGCTACGTTGATGCCACAGCACTCACTCTAGCCTGGCAACAAAAGCGAGACTCTGTCTCAAAAAAAAAAAATAAATAAATAAATAATAAACAGAATGTAAAAATTAATTCCTGGCTCCAAACTATATTCATTAACTTTCTCTGTAAAAAACCAAAGGCAAATGGTATTTGATGAAGCCCCAGTCAGAGTCCTTCTCTCAGGGACCAGTCTTCATCAAGCTGCTTTCAACAGTGGGAGTAAAATCAGGCAGCAAGTGGCTGTCCCAGGATGACCCGTACATACTGAGTGAACTCATCTTAAGTCTGTGGATGGCCTCATAGAGTAGAAGAAGCCAACAGAGAATTTCCTAATGAGGTCATTATCCCTCCTTCTTTCACTGATTCCTTCTAAAGTTGAGCAGCTCCATGAAAAAATGCAGTTCCCTGGTCCTTCCACTGGATAATTGAATAAACTTGGGTTTCATTAGATACCTCAGACACCGTATATTTATGTTCCCCCATTCCTCTTGCAGAATACTGTTCTTACAAAGTGCTAGCTTTTGCGCTCACTGTAACTTTCCATAAAGACACCATCTAGGTACAGCATTCCTGCCTCCCAGGAAACTGTCTTAAGCTCCATTCTTATCAACTGAAAACAAACAGTGATGTCAGAAAGAAGCACTCGACATACAGATGATGCTCTAAATGACTTGGAATATCCTAGAAGAGGATATAGTATGTTAAAAAAAAGTCTGTCTCCCTGAAACACATTAATGACCTTGGAAATGGAATTGGAGGTAAGAGGCAACAGGAAAACCCTAGTTTATCTGAATACTGGGATTCAGGTTCTGAGATTTCATAGACAGGGTTGGTAGCAGGGCCAGAAGAAAGAGGGCAGAAGATGTTGAAGGAACATTCCAAGCAATTTTATCTCACCCTGGGGCATCGTTTTGAACAGACACATTTAAGGTGGAAAATTACCAGCCTATACAAGATGAAGGTCACAAAGCTGAATACTGCTCAGACACCCTTATTTCCTTTCTCTCCTGGGCTTTATCACAATGGTCCTGTGTGCTTAGAGTGAGAAAAAGATGTTTGTTTTAAATAATTCTGCTGCAGATAGGGCAGGAATGTAGGCTTAATATCATGCTTTGTTTAGATGAACCTTAGAAATATAGAATTGTAAGATCTGAAAGGCAGAAGAACTTTAGAGATCATTTAGTTCAGCATTTCTGAAAATGTGTGTGTGCGTGTGTGTGTAGGGAGGAATCTGTTGATTGCCCGTATCATAATCAACAGGCCAGTAAATAATGAAATGGTCTTACCACAGAACAACTGAATCAAAATTTTTGCGGGGAGACTACAGGTCAAAACACTTGCATTTTACTTAAACTGTTCAAATAATTCTAATATACACTAAAGCCTGAGTCTCACTGGCTTAATCTACTCTTTCATTCACTTGTGGGGAAACCAGACTACATTTTCACCAAGGCTAATCAGTGGCAAAATATGACAATATCAGATTTCTCCCAACCTTAAGCCAATACATTTTTTAAATTATTTTATGAAGAAACTTGGACTCTTCCATAACTATGATTACTTCCTATTTCATGCAAACACCAAATCCTGAAAGATTCCTTTATGAAATGAAGCTTCCAGTTTTGCAGGTACTTGATTTTATCAGTAAGATGCTGCACAGAGTGCATTCTTACGAGAGGCTTTAACTGGCAAGACCAGTTACTTAACTCCCTCTGAGAAATACCCAGATGACTCAGTATGAGACACCCTCTGATTAAATCTCTTCTTGCACCTAAGGTCGTATTTGGTTCCACTCTGTTCCAGGATAACCTTGAGGTACAGCTGCTCTTACAGATTCTCCTGTGTGATAGCAAAGATGTTTTCTCTGGGGGTTTCATGAAGCATGTACTTGAGCCACTTAGGATGGCAGCTCCTTGAAATCGCCTGTGTGTCTACTCCCAGAGCTGGGTCAGAGCAGATGCAACTGCCCACCACAACACAGGCTGAACACATTTTCCAACCTTACCATCTAGTATATCTACTTTTTATATTACATACTAAATATCTTCAAAATTTTACTTTGGACAAAGTGTTCTGGTGTTGACAATAAGGCATTTGTGTTATATGTTTTTAAAATGTGTTGTTTTTGAAGGTTTAAACTGTTTTCTACATTTGGGGATATTCTGTGTGGGTTGCTATGTCATTGCTATGAACTGTATTGTGTTCCCCCAAAATTCATATATTGAAGCCCTAACCTCCAATATAACTGTATTTTAGAGAGCTTTAGGAGGTAATTAAGATTAAATGAGGTCACAATAGTGGGGGCCTAATCTGATATGATTGGTGGTTTTATAAACAGAAAAAGAGAACGAGCTCACCCTCCACTTACGTGCACCGAGGAAAGACCATGTGAGCACACAGCGAAATGGAGGCCATCTTCCAGCCAGGAAGAAGGACCTCACTGGGAACTGACCAAGTTGGACCCCTGAGCTTGGATTTTCTAGCTTCCAGAATTGTGAGGAATAAACTTCTGTTGTTTAAGGCACCCAGATTACAGTATTTGTAGGGCAGGCTGAGCAGACTAAGATAGTCATGAAGGATAGGCCTGGTTTCAGAAATGCACATGAAAGCACACAGCAGTGTGACTCCAGACAGGCTCCTCTCTGGAGATGTATTTCCACTTCAGATGCTCTCAGGTTTGGGTTAGTGTGTATGGCCTCTGCGTGAGGAATCTTTCATTTGGCTTGTTAGCTCCTGGCTTCTTTAAGATAGCTTCATGGCAGTGTGACGGTGACACCCTGCTAGCATTTCCTTGGGATTGTCAGCAATGGCGTGGCGCACTAAACCTGACTTATTGTATTCTTTTGTTTTAACCCTTTTAAGAAATTTTTAAGTGCACAATGCTGTATTGTAAACTACAGGCACAGTGTTGTCCAATACAACCCCAGGACGTATTCATCTCACATAACTGGAACTTTATGCCATGTTATATTCTTGACGTAGTCTCTAACCTCTTGGGTTTGTATACTTGATTACTTCATGACTATTGTCCTCAAACTTCTACAAGTGACCAGACAAATACATGTAATTTAAAGCAATTCTTATTTCAGACAAGTAATTTCATTGACTCATATTTCTTCCAACCTGAGCACCACCAGAAAGCAGAGCTTGTTTGTGACTGGTAGATCTGCCAGACCGTGCCTTAGAAATGAAGAAGGGGAAACTTATTAAAGACATTTCAGGATCAAAGAGTTGATAAAGTAAAGTTGACATTAAAGAAAGAGAGTCCATCTTAAGAAAAGACAGAGTTAGTTAGAATGTGGGTGTCTGTGGAGAAAAGAGGAGGAAATCAGGTTTGTGTGGCTGGGAAGTGGCCCATTGCTGGTCTGCAGATAGACTGTCCAGATGACTGACATACCACAAAACCACAGGCTCGGAGACAGCATTCTCCTAAGGGAAGGGGTTGAGCACAAGGTCACCCAAAGGCAGAAGAAAATATTTATTTTACTATTTAGAGTTGTTTTCCTTTCTTTAAACAAACTCTTTCAATTCCATAGCAAGGACTTTCTTCTGGCACATCTGATTTATGTGGATGTATTAGTGATTTTCACAGGAGGCTGCAGCATCACACAAAGGCTCATAATCATTTCACCAAGTAATGATTAATGTCATGTTATAACCTTATACTATCATAGTTGACCAATTGGTTAATCAACTAAGGTTCTGTCAGCATCTTTTTGGAAAGAATAATAATTTATTAATGTATTAATAACTATTCCTCAATTATAGCTGTCATTTCCTTCTAGAAATGTAAATAGAGTCATTTAGATTGGTAAATGTAATTTAAATATACTACTCAAAGGTCAAATATATTACTTATGTGTTTGTACTAATGATTTTAACAGAGATCTAAAAATTATTTTAGGAGATGTTTAGTACTAGTAATAGAATTGGAAAAGGATGTTAAACAAAGAATTTGCTCATTATTATATCAGTCATGAGAATTACAACCATTGAATTATAGTAACTGGAAAATACCTTAGGATTTATAAAATAAAATCCATTGACTCTAAAAATTAAGTATTTGAAGACCAAACATGGTAGGAGACTTGTCCATGCTTCCTGAGTCTTCAGGCATTTTAAGTTAGAGCAACAGTCCATGCACATTTTGTCTTCTTGACATTGTTACTCATGAGATGTGCACTTACTGCTTAAGAATATATGTTTAAGCATCCAGCTCTGATCGAGGACTAGGAGGAAAAGTGGCAGCATATGCTGTGAAGGTGAAGGACGACCTCCTCTTTCTGAGTAGAAACATCTAATGTCATTCATGCAAAGCCCTTATGCCAGGGCTTGATTATACAAACACCCAACACTGTTTCAAAAAATGAGGAAAGATCATCTGTGAATGGAAGTCTGGGTTTGGACAGGCGGGCTCCGTGGTTTGCCTCTTCCTAAAGTGTCAGAAGTGGCATATTCAAAAGACAGTTTAGTCCACAATTTTGAACCTATTTCCTTTTTTTTTTTTCTTTTTTTTCTTTTTCTTTTTTTTTTATATAATCAAAATGTTTGTATGAACCTATTTCCTAAAATCCAGGATATCAAATTGTTGATTCAGCCATGGGTGGGTGCTTTACAATGGTTATACATTAATATTGCTAGGGGAAACTTTAAAATCTCCAGTGCCCAGGTACCTCCTTAGACCAATGAAATCAGAATTTCTGGGCTGGATCCCAGGCACTGGTAATTTTTAACACTCCCCAGGTGACTCTAATGTGAGGCCAGGACTGAGAACTATTGAGTTACTCATAAAATCAGGCCAAAAAATATTATTTATAACGTGTTCTTTCTACAAAGGAAATAAAGCAATGTTCAGTTAACTACATTTAGCAAATCATTCTTCATTTATCTGGCTCTGTCTTTGATCTGTGGGATTCATTCTTCTTGTAAAATTTAAATAAGTCAATGTTTAAACCCTAATCTTCAATTACCAACATTTATTAGTTTCCTATGTTCTATGTCCTTGGTTTCAAGATGGAATGTGCCTTAAGTGATTTTTCAATCAACACTAATTATTATTTATTAAATTCCTAATATTTGCCTATCCCTATCACTTTGTATAATTAATTTATTCATTACCACAGAGCTATGCATTAGATATTATTATACTTGTTTTATATAAGGAAGAATTGAGCCTCAGAGAGGTTGAGTGAGTTGCCTGTACTATTCAGTTAGAGATAGCAGCTTTGATCCCCTAAACCATGTTTTTCTCTGCTTTGGCATTTGTATCATGACAATAGCAGGGTGTCATGGCTGAGTCCTGGACTGAGAATTAGCAAATGTGTGCTTTCTCCTGGATCTGGTACTAATATGTGATCAAAGACAAGTCCCACAACTTGAGTTTCTTCATCTTAAGAAAACAAAACAAGGCCGGGCAGGGTGGCTCACGCCTGTAATCCTAGCACTCTGGGAGGCCGAGGCGAGTGGATTGCTCCAGGTCAGGAGTTTGAAACCAGCTCTCCCAAGAGCGAGACCTGATCTCTACTATAAATAGAAAGAAATTAATTGGCCAACTAATATATATATAGAAAAAATTAGCTGGGCATGGTGATGCATGCCTGTAGTCCCAGCCACTCTGGAGGCTGAGGCAGCAGGATTGCTTGAGCCCAGGAGACTGAGGTTGCTGTGAGCTAGGCTGATGCCATGGCCCTCACTCTAGCCTGGGCAACAAAGTGAGACTCTGTCTCAAAAAAAAAACAACAACAACAACAAAAAAGAAAACAAAACAAAAAACCCCCCTAAAGAATACAAAAAAGAAGGCAGTCACAGAAGACTACATTTTGCATTATATAAAATTCCATTTATGTGAAATTTCCAAGAAAGGAAAACTATTGAGACAGAGAGTGGTTAGGTGGTTGCCTAGGGTTAGGAGTGGGAGAGCGAACTGACTGCCAATGAGGCATGAGGGAACCTTTTGGAATGATGAATGTGTTCTAAACTGGATTGAGGTGATGATTGCATAACTTCACCAAAAAGTCCTGTAACTGTTCACTTTCAATGGGAGAATTTTATGGTATGTAAATTGCACCTCAATAAGACTGTTAAAAATGGTACTGGCACTTGCACTATAAGTTGACTGCTAGTATGATTTTATAAATACTATTTATGACATTTTCATAGTATATAACTTTCATTGCTGCATCTTTAACAACATTTTTACTTACTTTTTAAAGTACCCATTTTAAGTATACTGTTGATAACTCTTGACAAATGTCTGCATCTATGCAGCCACCACCATAATCAAGATAAAAAGCATTTCTGTCAGCCCCAAAAGTTCCTGTGTCCTTCCCAGTCAACCTACCTGCCTTCCCCGACCCAAGACACCAATGACTTGCTTTCTGTCACTATAGATTAGATTTGTCTTTATTGGAGTTCTGTCAAAATACAAACAGACAATATATACTTTTTTGTGTCTGGTTTGTTTCACTAAGGTTATTGTTTTTGAGATTCATCTATGTTGTTGCATTTATCAGTAATTTGTTCTTTTATTGTTGAGTACTATCATATTGCATGGGTATATTACAATTTGTTCTTGGCTATCATGAATACAGCTCCTATAAATGTTTGTGGACAAGTGTTTTGTGGACATATATTTTATTTCTCTTGAGTAAATACCTATACCTAGGAGTATATTTGTTGGTTAATATGGTATGTGTGTATTTTACTTGTTAAGAAATGCCAAACTGTTTGCCAAAGTGATTGTGCCATTTTATATTCTCATCAGCAGTGTATAAAGTCCAGTTTCTCCACATCTTCCACAATGCCCAGTATTCTATTTTTTTAATATTAGTAACTTTTTATTTCACCAAAATTTGATATTTTTCTACCATTATTTATATCAACACTTGATTTATCAATGAAATTTATTATATAATGGAGGTTTTCTCAAAATAATAATGAGAAATATGGCCTACATTTTAGAAGCTGTGTGCAAATTAATTCTTACTGTTTGTCATCAGAGTTATTTAAAAATTCAAGTCAATACTGAAGATTAGCAAAGTTCTCTCATAAAAATTTCAATTTGATGTGCTAAAATGAACATGGTACCAGTTATAATTTTAAGTGAGAAATAAAAGTTTAATTAGGCAAAATCTGGACATCCATATAGAGTAGAGTAGAAACTGATCAGTCAATTGACTTGGGACTAGTTTTTGGAGGTTTAGTCCTATCATCTGTGTACCTGTGCTGTAGGTAGCATGTCATGTACTCCAAATAGGAAACAACACGTCAGTAGGCTGAGGCCTAGTGTCATCTTTTAATTTCTTGTATCTCAGGTTTCTTTCTTTATTTTGATGTCCATTGACCTGGACATTGGTGGCTAAACACAGGAAACAAAGAAATTTTAAAACTTGGCCAACACTTTTCTACCTTTAATAGTTATGAGATGATGAAGGGAAGAATCTGTTCTGAAATTGAATTCAATAATGTTTTCTTCCACACACTTAAAAAAAAATCTCATAAATTCTCCTAACACTTTTTTTATAGCATAGAGCAATGAGGACAATATTATCCATAAGAGTGTGAAAATTGTTTTGGGGGGATGTAAAAAATTTTTACTCTTTTTATGTATAAAGCTCAGATATACATACAGTACATAAACAGATATAGTAGTATATCTGTGGTCTTAAATTTCATGGAAGTGAGAGTAATAAGAAAAAATATCTAATTTGCTGGTGAGTACATGTGGTGCTTGCCAGCAAATTGGTATTAATGGATCAACACCTCAGTGGACATATAGGAATAACATTTACCGGATGTCAGGCAGGTGGGAGGGAGGAGGAGGGCATGGGTATATACAAACATAATGAGTGAGATGTGCAACGATTGGGGGATGGTCACGCTTGAAACTCTGACTCAAAGGGGGAGGGCGGTATGGGCAATATATTTAACCTTAACATTTGTACCCCCACAAGATGCTGAAATTAAAAAAATGTAAAAAAAGGCAGTTAATTGAAGGTAATTGTATTGACAAAATATTATCAAAATTGTTTATGATCTTGTTAGTTAAATTTATTCAGTATCCTTTCTTGTTGATAAGCATTACTTATACTGCCTATGAACAGAAAAATCACAAAGGCTGGCATCAGCTCGGGGGTGTCCTCCTGGTTTTTCAGATTCCCTCTCTTATGCTACACATTTTCAGGCTTCTCAGATGGGGACAGAACTTCCATTGTGTACCATAGTCCTTTCTCTTCTGTGTTGCTACGCTTCTATATCCATGCTCCCAAAGTTAAACTACCATTTGCTGCTATGTTAGTATGTACGGGAGCCTGTTCATTTCCATGAGCATAAATATTAAAAACAATACACCTACAAAAAAAAAAAGAAAGAAAAAATGTCTAAAAAGGCTCTTTAGGGATGTGATAATGAACAAAGTGTTTGGAAAATGAAATAGACAGAGGAGAGGAGAGGCCATGTGAAGGGTTTAAGGGAGCTAATCAATTCCATATAGTACATGACTTTGGTAAGGATCTCCCCACTCACAAGATACTGTTTGGCCTGAAGTCATTAGCTTTAGAGCTGAAAGAAAGAAACCTCAGATTTTCAAAGAAATATTTGTAAACTGAAAATCTCCATTCTTTACCTCACCTTCTTTTAAAGCAACGCTTGCCAAAAAAGATATTATCTTCATTTTTAATAGATGAGGAAACAAAGGCACAATGAGTTCAACACTTTTCAAATTCTACAAAGAATACACAGCAGTTTCTGAGTGTAATAAATGAGTATAAGGACCTGAGTTTGTTTGGTTTCAAGCCCAAGATTTCCTACCCCCCATATGGTAACCGCCGATTGTTGGTTGGTGAGATGGTGTCCCATTCAATTATCCTGAGTTCACTGAAGATTTACTCAGATGCCTGAGTCAGGAATTAATGTGTCCTCACAGTTCAAATTCCAGAGATGATGAGCTGGTGGGGGTGGGGCTGTCATTGCGATATCTCAGGAGTTCTGCGGGGGTGGGGATGGGGAGTGGGTGGTCCCCCAGGAAGGCTCAGCCAGCCTGGAGCTTACTGGAATCCAAGAGATTTGGCTAGAACAGAACCAATCTCAGGATTGCAGACAACACTTTAGTCACAACCTTAAATTCCATTCCATATTTGTCAGTGAGGGAGAAGCACTCTGATCCCCACCAGGAGTTTGAAGAACTACATACGTTTTGGCTGGTTGCCTGTTCTCGCTGCTTCACAGCATAAAGGTGGACCTTTTTGTTCTCTGTGTTTTTTCATTATCCACTCCCAAGTGGCACATGCCAGTCAAGGAATGACTGCTGATTTCAAAATTAGAGCAATGGCCATATACACTATGAACATATAGACCATATTTTTGCTTTTTCTTTTATGCTTAGAGATTAGTATAATTTTTTTCTTATAAAATCCCTTATACACATTTAAAGTTAAATACTTGATCTCCCTGGTACTACTTAATATTACATATCTGCTTTATTTCATATTTCTTCTTTTCCTTTCCTTTTCCAATGACAGTTTGCCATTTTAACTATGATTAATTATCTGTCTTTTGGGAGCAGGACCTTAACCTTTAACTTTTCCTGGCAGGACAAAAAACATGTGCACACATCACCTACTCTTTATCCTCCATCCCAGTCTCTTGGCAAAAAAGGAAAAAAAAATTAAGTATAAGCAAGAAGAGAGGATAATAAACTAGGAGTTAGAAAATGGAGGTTTTAGTGTTATGGTCATGTCCTTTTACTTTAGAAAAGAGAGAATGCATGATGCTTGCCTGACTCTGCTATAACAAATTAACTCATGCTAAAAATAAAAGAAACTTTAGAACACTTTATATATTACCTGCCCACAAGCAAGGACAAGCTGAGATTGTTGTTATTTTACTATTAGCCAAATTAATAGGCCTTATGTCTGTCCTGAAGGGAAAATACCAAGCATTTCACAAGAGGTTACAGGTCATGTTGCTCTATGCTAGGATGAAAATAAATTAGAGTTGAGAAAATAGGAAATAAATGTTCTAAGTTATCAGGGAATATTGCTGAGGGACAATAGGGGTATTGCTAGTTATTTTGGATTCTCAAGAAAGACCTGAGGTACGTGGGCTGCTTGGGCGGTATCTAGGACAACAGAGAGGAAATGAGGAACCTCTTGTAAAGAGCTATTTTTTTGCTCTCACTCTCCTTTACATTATATTATTATGTTATATGTTATATTATTACTCCTTGCAGGCCAGGGCCTCAGGAGTCAGTGTGCAGCTACCAGTGGGTTCATGCGTTGGTCCGACTGGTTTCCTGTATGTAAGTGCAGTGCTCATGGAGCCTTAGAGACAGCTAGTAGTGCTCTGCAATTTTCTGGGCAGTAACAGCTGGGAAAAGCTCTGCCTAAGAGCCCAAAATTCTGATGTTAAGTTCAAAATCACAATCAGTAAGTTGATTTTTAGCAAATCTGTCAATCTTGGTTTCTTCATTGTTTTATATTTTTAAAATTGAGATATAGTTCATATATCAATACTATAAAATTCACCCTTTTTAAAGTATACAACTCAATGGATTTTAGTGTATTCACAAAGCTTTGCAACAATCACCATTATCTTACTCGGTAAGATTTTCATCACTCTAAAAAAAAAAAATACCCATATCCATTAGCAATCACTCTTTGCTCCTCCTTCCTCCCAGCCCCTAGAAACCACTAATCTACTTTCTGTCTCTACAGACTTGACTGTTCTGGACAGTTCATATAAATGTAATCATATAATATGTGATCTTTTGTGTCTGACTTCTTTCACTTAGCATAATGTCTCAAGGTTCGTTCATGTCATAACTTGTATCAAAATTATATCCCTTTTTATGGTCAATAATATTCCATTGTGGTTTATTATTTAGTCATTCATTCATTCAGTTACCCATTAATCACCCACTCTTCACTGAACACCTGTTGTGAACCAGCCTTTTCCTAGGCTCTTGGGCCACATTGATTCGTACTTACTACATGAATAAATAAAAGCAGGAATTTATTAATTAACATGTAAGAATAAATATCAGAAATTTGTATCCCCTTCAGTTAAAAAAAAATTTAGGTGAATGGATTATTTATGACTTTCTTAATTTTGAGAAGTTTTTGCCCACATAAGTAAAAGAAGTGCTGATTATACTGGGAACCTTGTTAAAAACTTTTCTCTAGAGATTTTTCTTATTGTAATAATTTTTTTTAAAAAACGACATTATAAATTGATCTGGTTTTTATAATATGCACCAATTAAAAAGAGAAAGGCAAAATTCATGACCCATCCCATTGTTTAAAAGGCTGGGTAATTTAGCTATTTGAGCAACTGGCACGATTCTTAACACATTTACACAATTGTATGTAGAAAAAATTCAGAAACATTAACCTGTATACATGGTATAAGCATTCATAATTGTTGTTGGGCTTTTGTTCTAAATCTGAATAGTACAGGGAATGAGGAGATCTGAGTTCTTGTTCAGATTTTACCAAGAGTTACCTCCAGGAACTTAGGTAAAAGGAGGGAGGAAAGCCTGCCTCATGGGCCTGAGAACTATTTGCTATTTGCACGTGGCCCCATGCTCAGAAGGACCCAGGCTTGGTTTAATACTCTGTTGTGGTTGTCTTGAAATTCTAAGTCATTTTTGAACAAAAGGCCCTGCCTTTCATGTTGCACTGGGCTCTGTATTTTATGAGGCTGGTTGCTGGAGGGAATAAATATTTGTTAAGTATCTACTCTGTACTGGCCACTTAATCTGATTCCACACCTCATGTTGTTTAACAAGTAATGCTTCTTTTTTAAAAAATGAGAAGATTACACTTAATATTACTTAAAATCTTTTCTATGTCTAAAATTCTCTAATTCTAGGTCATGCAAAATGTTCTACGAAGGCAATGTAGTTCTATCAGCTGATTCTTTTTTTCATAATTTATCTTAGTGATTATGTCTTCCTGGAAATCTTCCTTGATCCTGCTCCCAGCCAAATTTAGTAACCCTCCTTCTCTGTTCCCATACGCCCTCTGTGATGTTGTCACAGCTTTTTTAAAAACTGGGTTTTATAGTGTAAAACTAGTTTCTGTCTCTCCCACTGCATTTTATGCCCCTTAAAATAAGTTACTATGTCTTAATCAACTTGTAACTTGCAAAATGCTTCTCAAAACAAACAGGATTAAAGAGTCCAGTAGTAGACATGAACATTCAGATTTGCCAGTATACAATGTTATCAGACATGGGAAAAGCTAAAGCAAACATAGAGCTCACAACAGAGTCATTGGAATATAGAACTAAAGACAATGAGAAAAGAAGTTAGAAAAGAAGAAGTTATGTCCTAACTTCTTTTCTCATTGTCTTTAGTTAGAATTTCAAGACTTAGAATTTCAAGACAACCACAACAGAGTATTAAACCAAGCCTGGGTCCTTCTGAGCATGGGGCCACGTGCAAATAGCAAATAGCACTATAGTTTTAAAACGATATATGCATAAAAGTATAGAAATCAAATAAACAAATGTAATACCTGTCCATGATTTTTAAATAATCAAATAGCAAATAGCACTATAGTTTTAAAATGATATATGCATAAAAGTATAGGAATCAAATAAACAAATGTAATACCTGTCCATGATTTTAAAATAATCAAAAGGCACAGAGTGTATATAATAAAAAGTTATCTTTACCTCAGTCTCCAATAGAAGTTATAAAGATACACCCAATAAATTTCTTGAGTATCCTTCCAGAAATGCTTTATGAATGGTCTATTTATACAATCTTGGTTTCCACAAATAGAATCCTATCTATACATAGTTCTATTCCTTGCCTTTTACTTAGTAATATTTCTTAGATGTTATCCCATATTGGTACTGCAGATTCTTGTCTTTCATTTTCAAGAGCGTATAGTGTTCTATTATATGTAATAACTGAACACGGTTAATAACTGTAATAACTGAACACAGTTAAATAAACTAATCCCTTTTGATGAATTTTATGTTTTTTTATTTTAGAAAATTATATAAAAGCACACTGACTATCTTCACATAGGAATATATCCACAGAATTAATTCCCAGCAGTGAAATTGCTGGATTTCTCTACGGTTTGATTTTAAGGAAAAACTAATTTAGTCCCCAATTCAATAAATTTGAGACAAAACTTTGCATTTGTTCGTTCTTGTCCCTCACCTGTTTTTAGAAATTTTTTCAATTTATGTGACATTTTCAGAGACATTCCTAGCTTTCAAAAAATAATTTATAGAAAATCAGTCTATTCAAAGACCAACTGAAGCTTTCTGCTTCACCAGTATAAAGAATTAAAGTAAGATTTATTTTTCTTCTCTTTTTTTCCAACAATAAATTCAGAGACTTCTATATTTATAGAAGTTCATTTTCAAGTTGTGCTGACACCATGGTAGGTTTTGGGGTAAGTTTGGGCTATGTTGGTTTCTCCCACTATAATACAATATGAGCTCCTTAAGGCCTGTCTCCACTTAGCTCACTTTTTGGTTCTCCTGAGGCCCAGTCAGAGTTGTTTTGCATAGTAGGAATTCAGTACACATTTTGAAATTGATAGTGGTACTGGAACATGAAAAATGCTAGATCCTAGAATTGTGAAGATTGGAGAGAAGATAACATTTTAAATAAATGTTTTAATAATTTCATTACAAAGTTGTGGCCCAGGTAAATTTTACTCAATCTTACTTGATTACAGAAAGCAGTAAGAAAAGTAAACACAAGCACGCCTAGAACATGCGAGATTTTTCTGCAAAGAATAATTTGATTTTTAAATATTTTTAGGTCTAGTTTCCTTGCTTTCTTATGAATGATGGTAACAATTAACTTTTTAAACATCTTTTGAAAAATTAGAACACTACCAGCTTTAGAATGTTCCCTGCTTCCTTTTTTTTTTTAAATAGAAAATTTGTGAGTCAATTATTAGGACCAAGCTTTTAAAAGCTCACTGTGTTTTTTATTACTTTATAATTGTGTAAGCTGAATGGCTTTGAGCAAATCACTTCATTTCTCTGAGCCTTGGTTCTGTTATCTGTAAAGTTAAGATTTTGAATGTCCATTCCAGTTCTAAAAAGGTATGGCAACAACATAGGGGTGATGCTGGAGAGGGGTTTGTGAAGGTTGCTTGTAGACATATTTGGCAGATTTATGGGGTTGTCCCAAGCATCAAAAAAATGCCACATATAGTAAATTTAAAAAGACACAGATGGTAGCAAAAATAGAACCAAGGCATTTTTGCTTTTGTCTGTCTTATTGAATACTTACACATGGATTGAATTGCTTTCAAGTATGGCAGTCAACAGTAATATGAAACAGGAATGCTATGGCAATGGGTGGGCCTCTAGTTACCCTGTGTCTGAGATGAGATTGGGAAAGGGTTGGGCTGTTCATTAATCCACAATGACTACTCTGTGTGTGTATGTATGTGTGTGTGCATGTGTGTGTTTAAGTGTCTAAATAGAATTTAAGCCATTCAAAGTTCCATATCTTTCTCTTTTGTTTGTTAATTTCTTGAGTGTTTACTATTTGTTAGGCACTGGTGATATGTGGTCATTGGAGGAAACATTTTATAAATAATCACATCAACTCATAGACAATGGCAAATTGTGATATTGCTAAAAGGATGATAAAGGGTCTAAAGAGAAACTAAGACAAGGTCATTCATTTAGATTCTGGAATGAATGAAAGCCTTCTCTGAGGAAGTAACATTTAGCTAAGACATGAGGTACAAGCAGGAGGTAGTCAGGAAAAAATTTCAGGCAGAAGGATAGAAAAGAATGAGGGGCAGTTTAAAAACAATCAAATCTGGTTGTCCCAAGAACATAGAGAAGAGCAGTAGGGATTAAAGCTGGAAGGCTTGTAGGCCTTGTAGAACTTGATATGGATTTTAGATTTTATTATTTTATATCTTAGTAATTAAGGATGTAACAAATTCAGAAATTCATTTTTGTGTTTTAAAAATCTCCCACTGGCTGTTCTGTGGAGAAGCTGTTAGAAGTGAGCAAGTGTGGATTCAGGAAGATTTGTTTAAGGAGATATTATAACAAACAGTCCATATCAGGGTGATGGTGGCTTGAACTAGGTGACAGCAAAGGAGCTAGAACGAAGTAAATAGGTTTTGGACATATTTTGAGGGTAGATCAACAGGATAGTGTCTTAACAACTTTGGAATTTTCTTTACAAACAAGTTTTTAGATTTAGTTTACTTTGTCTTCACTACTCTAGAAAACTCCGTAGATATGGAAAGGCATCATTGTATTTCACTCTCCCCTTAAAGAAAACAGGCCTTTACTTATGAAAACTAGGCAAACTGAGGCATGCTGAAGGGTTATCCAAAAGCAGGAGGAGCTGCATGTGTTGAAGGAGGCAGTGTGGGTGGGAAAGACAGTGGGATTCCCCAAGCTTTGAAAATGTATGGAAGTGGGTGGTTTTATCAAATGCATATTTACTTTCAAATAAATATGATGGAGACTTAGTTCTATTCCCGTGCAGCTTGTTAGAGATGGAGAGATCTTTGCTGAAGGCATCGTTGTGGAGACCAGTGTGGAGACTCTTCATGAAAGATCCCCAGATCCAACTGACCACATAGAGAATAGGGGCAACTGCATTGAAATGGATCATAAGACTTGGCCAAGGTGCACTTCATTGATGAACTGAATTTTCTTGTTGGGGTATATCCTCTCCTCAACCATCTATGCTCTCAGATTATCTTTGGAAAGAAAAGGAGCTCTTAAACATTACTGAGATGAAATTTCCCACAACTGAAGGTATAAGCATATCTATTCTATTTTTAAAAATAAAGAAATATAACTATATCTAAGGGTTGAGGAGCTACTCTATCTATCTATCTATCTATTTATTTATTTTTAGAGACAGGGTCTTGCTCTGTTGTCCAGGCTAGAGTGCAGTAGTGTGATCATAGCTCACTGCAACATCAAACTCCTAGTCTCAAGTGATCCTCCTGCCTCAGCCTCCCAAAGTACTAGGATTACAGGTGTGAGCCACTGTGCCCAGCAAGCTACACTTATGTATATACCTGATGAATATGACCACTTTAAAGAAAAGCCAGACATTAGTTGTTACCATTCATGATGATAGTGGTGGAGTATTTATAGTTTTTAGACTATATTGGAAATAAATTTTGAGAAAATGTCCCTAGAGTAACATGGAAAGAGCTGGCAAGTATGTGGTCCTCTTCACATCTGGAAGCCATCAAAGGCAATGGTGGCAGAGGCATTTCATATGGTTGCGTACCTCAGCCAAATGCTGTAGCCTCTGTCTTTGCATCTTGTCTTCAACACCAGACCAAAGTGGGCAGGGTTTGGGCAAAAATAAGAATGGTAGGTTTGACCAAATGCCTTGCCATTCATGAATCAGGGACAGAAGTTCCAGAGCCCAGGTATACATCACAGCCCACGTGGATCAAATCCAATCACTTTAGCTTTACAGAACAATTTAGGACACAGTGAAACAGGCACTCATACATTTTGGTGAGAATATGAAGTTTTTAACCTTTCTTGAGGGCAGATCTAGCGGTATTCATAAATAACCTTCAAATGTTCATATCCTGCCCTTTTCTCATGGGATTTCTGGTGCACAAAAATGAATTAATCATAATCTTGGCTCATGACACGCACACGCCCTGCATTTGTTTGTTGGCTTGCTTACTTATTTGTTTGTGATAAATCAATGGACCACTCAAAACAAATGCTCAGATACTGATGACAACTGACATCAAACCATAAGTTCTCTGCATTCCATCCATCTGCCTCCCTCCTATCTAAGGTAACCTGAATCCCATATTCATGACTCCACGCTTTCCCTTTTATATAAGAGGGGAAGTATGAAATAATTAACTAACAAATATGAAATGATTCTTTCATCAGTGAAGGAGAAGTAAAATCTTTTCCAGACAAGCAAAAACTGAGGGAATTCATCACCACCAGACCAACCTTACAAAAAGTACTGAGGATAGTCCTGTACCTGAAAGCAAAAAGATGACAATCACCCTCATGAAAACATGCAAGAGTATAAAACTTACTGGTGGAACAGATACACAAAGGAAAAAAAGAAAAGAATCAAACCTTATCCCTGCAGAAAACCACAAAACCACAATGATAAACAATAAGGGAGGAAGAAAGGAACAGATATACAAAACAACCAGAAAATAATTCATAAAATGACAAGATTAAGTCCTCACATATCAATAGTAACCTTTAATATAAATGGTTTAAGCTTTCCAATTAAAAGATATAGGCTGACTGAATGAATTAAAAAAAATAACACAACTATATTCTGTTACAAGTAACTCACTTCACCTGTAAAGATACACATAGATTGAAAATGAAGTGATGGAAAGATATTCTGTGCAAATGGAAAACAAAAGTGAGTAGAAGTAGATATACTTATGTCAGATAAAAGTGTAAAAAGAGACAGAGAAGGTTATTATGTAATGATTAAGGGATAAGTTCAGCAAGAGGACATAATAATTATAGGTATATATGCACCCGACACTGGAGCACACAGATGCATAAAGCAGATTATTAGATCTATAGGGAGAGATAGACTCCAATTAAATAATAGTTGGGGATTTCAACACCCCACTCTCAGCATTGGACAGATGTAGACAGAAAATTAACAAAGAAATATTGAATCTAAACTGCACCATAGAACAAATGGATCTAACAGACATTTACAGAACTTTCATTCAACAGCTGCAAAATATATATTCTTTTCATCAGCACATCAAACATTCTCCAGGATAGACCACATGTTAGGCCACAAAACAAGTCTCAACCAGTTTAAAAGAAGTGAAATTATATTAAGTATCTATTCTGACCACAATGGAATAAAACCAGAAATCAATAACAAGAGGAACTTTCAAAACTGTAAATACATGGAAATTAAGCAACATGCTCCTGAACAACCAATGGGTAAATGAGGAACTTAAGAAGAAAATTTTAAAAAGGTATTGAAACAAATTAAAGCAGAAACACAAGATACCAAAACCTATGAGATAGAGCAAAAGCAGTATTAACAGGGAAGTTTATAACAATAAGTGACTACATCAAAAAAGTAGAAAATTTCAAGTAAACCTAATGATGCATCTCAAGGCACTAGAAAACCAAATACAAACCAAACCTCAAATTAGTAGAAGGAAAGAAATAATAAACATTGGAGTAGAGATAAGCAAAATTGAGATTAAAAATATAAAAAAATCAATGAAATGAAATGTTGGGTCATTTTTAATTTCAGGATATTAAGGGGGTACAAAAGTTTTGGTTATATAAATTGCCTTTGCACCATTTGAGTCAAAGTTACAAGTGTGCCCATCCCCTAGATAGTGTATATTGTACCTGTTAGGTGTGAATTTACCCATCCCCTCCTCCCCACTCCCACCTGCTTAATTTCCAATGTATGTTATTTCCATATGTGTACATATGTGTTGATTGATTAGTTCCAACTTAGACATATATCAAAACATCACATATATCCCATAAATACATACAATTATTATAATAGCAATACAAATTTTAAAAGATGAAATGATGTTTAACATCAATAGAGATTGAGAAATATAAATCATGATCATTAAGAGAGAGGAAGTCTAACAAATATCAATTGTCAGAGAGGCTATAGATTCACACCATGACTTATACATTATTGAGGGGGTTTGAGTTGGTGCAACAATTTGAGTTGGTGCAACAATAATGCAACAGTTTTGCATTATCTCTTAAAGGTAAGCATTTGTCTACTGCCTGAGTAGGATGACCATAGATTATCCAAATCAAGACACTTTTGAGAATAAAAGGGGGTCATTAATGGGGCGAATCTCTTAATCAGCAGGTGTTAACTGGGACTAACCTGGAAAACAGTCATCATCATTTATCTAAGACCCAGAAAGTCCACTCCCAAGAGACAAACCATTGCATCTGCTCAACAGAAGTCCTGTACCGGAATGTTCATAGCAGTCCTATTTCCACGAACAAAATCCTGTACATAGCTTTTCACCAAGCAAATATAATAGCTAGGAATTTATTATAAGGAAAGGATATTAGCTAAGAACAAACACCTGCAATGTTATTCATCAAACTATTTTTATAATCCTGAAAATCTGGAAACTATCTAAATATTGACAATCCAGGTTTGGTTAAATAATTGTGGCACCTTCATAAAATAGATTACTAGAAGTTAAGATGATATTATAGAAAAATATTTATGGAAAATATTCATAGTACAGGCTGGGTGTAGTCGCTCACACCTGTAATCCTAGCACTCTGGGAGGCCAAAGCAGGAGGAATAGCTTGAGCTGAGGAGTTTGAAACCAGCCTGAGCAAGAACGGAACACTGTCTTTACCCAAAATAGAAAAATTAGCCTGGCGTTGTGGTGTGCACTTGTAGTCCCCATTACTCAGGAGGCTGAGGCAGAAGGATTGCTTGAGCCCAGGAGTTTGAGGTTGCTGTGAGCTAGGCTGACACCATGGCACTCTAGCCAGGGCAATAGAATGAGACTTTGTCTCAAAAAAGAAAAGAAAAGAAAGAAAGAAAAGAAAAGAAAATATTTATAGTATGTTGGGGAAAAGCAGTTACAATAGCAATATGCTCACCATGATACCATTTTTATGAAATTAATATATACACTAAAAGAGACTAGGAGGATATATTTTATAGAATTAATATTAGATATTGGTAGTTTTCTGGGAAATTAATTTTTTTAATTTTCTTTTCCATATTACTACATTTTTTTTTACAATAATCATGCATTGTTATATAAGTAAAAAGAAGCAAACCAAGTGAAAAATAAATGCTATTACACCAGAACACTGTTTGGGCTGGAAGTTGTTCTGTTACTGTTTTCCTCATTATATGTCATTTTAATGTCTGAAGTATTCTAAGTAGGTGGCTTCACTTACACCATGCTCACCTCACCAAACAAAAGTTTCTGCTACATCTGTGAAAGGTTATCTCCCCTGGTCAAAGCACTGTTCACAGTCATAGTCTGGCTCCTGAGCTGCAATCACTCAGCAACCTGCTGAGAGTCCTAATGCCTTAAGTGCTGTGAAGAGAGTGTGAAGAGACTACTAATTATGTGGATGGAAACTTCTCAAAGGACTTTGGAATCTGGTTCCTCATCAGAGGAGAGACATTTACCTGAGGGGTTTGAGTAAATCTGCTATAGTGGTCAGGAAGGAAGCATAATGAGTCTGCCTGGGGTCAAAGGGCAACAGAATGAGCCCCGTATTGCTAACAGAGGCAGGAGTATCTCTCTTGACCGTCTCTAGATGGAGAATGGTCTTTACTTCTGATAGGGAAAGCTGGGGATTCAGGGCCATGTGAGGTTATGAGGTTTTTGGAGTTGTGAAAACCAGGGTATGGCCTGTTACTTGGCAGGAATAAACTTTAGGAGGCTGGTCTCCCACCTCCTGGTAGCTGATACCTTTGAGGTGCTGATCAGATCTAAGGGCAATTTGAACTCCCCTCCCCCAAGACAGGGTCCCCAAGCCATGGGGACACCACTCGCTGTGGTGTTAGAACCCTGTTCCAAAGTTCTAAGGGGTTTGGCTGGGTAGACTCTGACATGCAAATATCATGAACTTCACAATATGGTGGTGGTGAGAATGAAAGAAGTCACTGTTTCCGAGATTTTTCAGTGACTCAGTTTTTTGTTGTTCAATTGGCTAAAGGCAAAGGCCAAACAAAAATTCTCAGGGCATATAGTGCCAATGACTGTAGCTTGGCCAATCCTGGCACAGTAGTAACACTATTTATCAGTCGCTCCCTACAGAGTTAGACACTATATGAACCAAGCACATAATATACATTATCTCATGTAATTCTTAACAACCCTGTAAGGTAAGCTGTTACCATTACCATTTGACAAATGAGAAAACCACATCACAGAAAAGTTAAATAACTTTCTTAAAGTCCATGAAATTAGTAAAGAAATTTGAATTCAGGACTATCTAAATGCAAAGTCTACACTGTCATTCACTATAGTATGTGACTTATGATGTATACAGGTCAGAGCATTTAATTCTTTCTTCATCTTTTGTTTAATGGAGAATGTGCTTACAGAAAAATCATTTTGTTTTTATAGCCTCTAAGATCATCCAGACTCAAAGATATCTGCTAATTGTGTAACCAACTGTGATGATGCTTCCTTAATTGTTGGTTGAACAAATGACCACCTAGTTTCTATAGTATATTATTACACCTTCACAGAAAGTGGGCTAATAAGGAGTTTTATTGAAGTCTACAGTCTTTTCTTCAAAGGAACTCCTAATTTGATGCCAGGAATCTGATATAAACTTGAACTATAGGCATAATTTGTTGTTGAGCAGAACCCTCCTTGGTTGACCAGGAGTGAGAAGCATTGTTGTGTCCACTGCCTTGTTCAAAAACCTGCAGTGATGATTGGAAAAGTAAAATTTAGTCTCTAAAAGAGTCACAAAGGGATTTGATGTGTGAAGTAGGCTTTCTTTTCTCATCAATTTGATTCTAATAAAAAGAAGAACTTAGCATAATGTCATAATGTCATTTCTTTCCCCTTCCTTATGATCCTGTAATACTGTCCCTCTGCCAACAGGGAAAGAAGATGAAACTATTCCTTTGCTGGACACCTACTACATAAGTTGGATGCTTTACCGTAAGTTAGCTCTTTAAGCCTAAAGCATCCCTGTGCAATAGATTTAGCCATTCCAGTTTTACTGCCTCACCTTAGACCCTTTTCGGAGAGAAAGAATAAGAGGTAGAAAAAGATGGAAGAAGTAAACAAGAGAAGAGTCAAACGATCTTTAGAAGGGTCTTCTTTTCATTTAAGGAGTGTCAAATTCATGTCATTTAAAATAATAATAACACATGCTTTTCCTCCCGGACTTTTCCACCTTCAGAGGATGAAGGCCTTAGCATTGAAGAGCATGACTGACATCTACGAGTTTTAGACTCTCCTTCTAACCTGGACTAAGTCTATCGCTATGTCACTCTTAGTCAGAGGGGCGTAACCATGCAGATCTACCCCCATGACATTTATAAGAAACACAGTGTCGTTTATCTAAATTACCACTTTGAAATGACAGGAAAAAGAAAATAGCATAATGGTTCTCTCCACCTGCTAGTTCTTGTGTCCAAGTTCCTTCCTTTTGTCTTTGAAGCACATTTTGTGCTGAGAAATTCTTCCAATTTTCTTCTAGGAAACTAGTGACCCCCTTGGGTCAGGAAGCTTGAGGCAATCATCTTGGTCAAAGTGAAAAGTTATTTGTGACCAGCAGTCTTGACCCATTTCCCATTCATGCTCCCATTCCAGCCTTTACCAGATTAGAGGATTTCTTACCATCTATTTCTAATATAAAATATGTACTGAAAAATTTACTGCTGTATTCTTAAAGGTTTGTTTTGGGGCCTTCAAGTCTATCTTTGTTTAAAAATTATAGAAAAAATATTTGATGTATCTTCAAATTGGTGCTCTATTTTAGAGAAATATGGAATCAGGTTAGATCCACCCCAAAATAGCCTAGCAACTCAACGCTAGGGTGATCCTTTCTTCTTGGCTTTGGCTGTAGAATACCTCCAGATTCTCTCATGGAGATCTGTCTTTGAGATGAGGTGGACCAGAAGGAAAAAGGTAGGGGTCAGAAGCAGAGCCCCAGAGAACAAGGAAAAGACAGCATAAAATTGGTGCAGGCCATAAGCCATGTCTTTGGAAATGGGTAGAAGCAAAGTGAGCACTCCTATTTTAGCTAGAAACTGTTCTAATCTGTGGCAGGTGTTAGGCCACAGTGGATTACACCATGGACAGAGCCCTCATTTCCAGCGTTTGAAACCCAAGTGCAGAAAAGTATCCAAGGAGAAAGAAGAAATTCTCACTTATAAGGACCATTTGATTTAAAATTAACTGCTCCCTAAAGAAATTCTGCTCACACAGCATGCTACAGGGAGACAATAAATACTTCCAACTGGTGAATTATTAAACTTTTTAAACAGGGAACACATTCACCTTCAGTAATGTGATGTCATAAGGATACAAATTATAAACCGGAGTCTCTTGGGTTGCATACCTAAAGGCCAAGTAGGCAATCTGTCTCTGATACTAGTTAAAGACATCCAACACAATTACCACATAGAAGCATAATTGTTGGTCTACTAGGCTGTCATCACTACTGAACTGTGAGATCTTCGTGTTAATCACCCTTGAGTCTCTGATACCTAGCATAGTGCCGGGCACAAAAAATTTCTTAAAATTTTTTTTGATGGGCGGGCGCGGTGGCTCACGCCTGTAATCCTAGCACTCTGGGAGGCCGAGGTGGGCAGATTGCTCGAGGTCAGGAGTTCAAAACCAGCCTGAGCAAGAGCGAGACCCAGTCTCTACTATAAATAGAAAGAAACTAATTGACCAACTAAAAATATATATAGAAAAAATTAGCTGGGCATGGTGACGCATGCCTGTAGTCCCAGCTACTCGGGAGGCTGAGGCAGGAGGATTGCTTGAGCCAAGGAGTTTGAGGTTGCTGCGAGCTAGGCTGACGCCACGGCACTCACTCTAGCCTGGGCAACAAAGCGAGATTCTGTCTCAAAAAAAAAAATTTTTTTTTTTTTTTTTATGAATGTAAACCCTGAATTTAACCTCTGTTTTTTTCTTCCAGAGGCCCTCCATAAGATAAGGCACTTAAATGACCAGGGTTTATTAGAATAGGCATATGAGTTTCTGTTTGAAAACCTGATTGCATAGTTTATTCTACCTATTTATTAAACTTAGAATTATAGTATCTTGGGCTTCAGGGAGCTCTTAGATCATCTAGTAATGATATTTTAGTTCAACTCTTTCATTTTAGTATGACAAACTGCAGCTCAGACAAGATAAGTGATCTGCCTAAGGTTCTGGTGCTTTTTGCTTGGTGGTAGGGCCTGGGCTAGCAAACCAATCCCATAAGTTAGTATTCTTTCCCCTATGCTGATGCTCTGTCTTATTCTCCCAGTTTAAGCCTTTTTCAGATGTCAAACCTAAATTTTTGAAAGTAACAATGGTTATTTATTAGGTCATTTTCTTCAGGTAAGTTAAACAATCCAGAATCATAGAATCAGATTTCAGAAGACTTATAGATCATCAGTCTAGTATCCCAACCCAGGCAAGGATCTCTTCTACAAATTTCCTCATAAAATGACATTTAGTCATTGTTTGAATTCTTCCAGTAGAAGGATGTCAATAAAGTCAGCCTCTCTATATCTGTGGGTTCCGCATCTGCGGATTCAACCAACCATGGATGAAAAATATTTGGAAAAACATTACATCTATACTAAATATGTATAGACCTCTTTCCTTGTCCTTAATTATTAGACAACCACAGTATAAGAACCATTTGCATAGCATTTACATTGTAGTAAGTATCATAAGTAATCTATAGATAATTTAAAGTATACAGGAAGATGTTCACAGGTTATATACAAATACTACTCCATTTTATATCAGGAACTTGAGTGTTTGTGGTCCTAGAACCAAACCACAACAGATACTGAGAGATAGAAAATTCTTTTTTTTTAATTTAAATGAAATAAGCATTGCTATAAATTTTAATTTAAAAAATTTTTAAATTGCACCACTTTGCTGCACTAATGCTTTTTGTTCAGTTCAAGGTCAGTTAAAAATAGTAGGTCTTTTTTTGAGGGGGAAAAAGGTTCCTATAGTATTTAATATTCATAAATTAATTTCAGATGGATTAAAATGTATGTGTGAAAATAAAATAATAAAAATACTAGAGGGAACTGTTATCTTTGAAATGTCAATTTTATATGGAGACTTGAGAAGATATTCCAAGCCTCACCTCCAAAGACATAAGTTGCATAGGAAATTTTGCTAACTAAAATTTAAAGCTCTAATATGGAAAATAATAAATAATATTAAAAAGTAAATTGAAAACTGATAAATATGTTTGCAAAATATATGATGGGGTTAACAAACTTAATATCTCAAGAGCCCTTGCAAATCAACTAAAATAGACTAATATCAGTAAAGCTATGGATAAAGAACATAAACAAGTAAGTCACAGATCAAAAAATAAAATGGCCCACAAACATATGATGAAATATTCAAACAAATTAGATATCAAAGGTGTTGGCAAAATTAAACTAGCAAAAATAAAAATAATAACAAATATCATGTACAGACTGGTTTGAAAACAGTCTGAAAAAACAGGTTTTCTCAGACTTCTGGTGGGACTATATATTTGTATATCTCATTTAGGATAATTTGGAAATACATGATAAAAACTTAAGAAAGCAAAAAACTTTGTTTCCCAAATATCACTTTCCTAATTTATTAATGTTCTAAGTGAAATGTTAAAGATAGGTACAAAGAGTGTCATCATTTTAATAATAAAAATAGGAAAAATAAAGTTCTTACAATAGGAGATTGGGTATTATGTGACATGTTCAAATGATGGACCATTATTTTTATTCAGTTTTAAAACTGATATTGTAGAAATATAGTTGCTTCACAGTATAATGAAGTGAACCAGTATCTTACAAAATAGATGATGTTTTCATAACTTATATAAATAGTATACCTATGTACTAAAAATCTGGGCATTAACATACCATAAATACATTTCTCCTTATCTTTTTGTTCAGATATAGTAGTTTAATCACTCAAAATAGGTTATATTATGCTGCAGTAAGAAATAATGCCCAAATTCAAGTGATTTAACATGACAAAAATTAACTCTTGATCAGGCTATTTACTGACACAGTTTATGAGAGGCGGCCTGCTCTTCAGACTCGCTCAGAGACCCAAAGAGATGGAGGCTACAGAAGTTTCCATGGCCCACTGAGGTAGGAAGAAAGAATGGAGCAACTTAGGCACACTGAGTGACACTTCTGGTATTTTGTTGTTCAAAGAAAATCATAAGGCCATGTCTCATTTCAAAGGGAGTAAGGATATACAATCACGCAATGAGCTCAGAAGAACTGCAATTTTTGCAGACAGCTCTAATGACTACCACATTGAAAGTATCTTCTTCTATTTGTTTGTTTGTATGTCTTGATTTTTCTAAATCAACATATATTACACTTGATTAATAAAAATTACTATTCAGACATATGTCCTTAATCATGAGTTTGTGGAATGTTGGCTATTATATATATTGCCTGATAAAATATTAAATATTTCTCAATCTTGTTGTTGATCCTATTAGCCAACATATTTTCCCTCCCAGTTTTGGGCTTTTGAAAGTTTTGAAAAATGTCATTTAAATGATCATCAACATCACACCAGGCAGGGTGAGCATTCTGACATGTCAGAGAGACTATTCCTTCCAAAGGACAAAGGACATGGATCTACTAAACAATTGCCTTTAATATGCCTGTTCAGTCAACTCTGAACTCACTCAACTGTGTTTTCATGTAGTCCTCAGTTTACTATCCAGGTTTTATTTTATTTATTTTTTTTTTTTTTTGAGACAGAGTCTCGCTTTGTTGCCCAGGCTAGAGTGAGTGCCGTGGCGTCAGCCTAGCTCACAGCAACCTCAAACTCCTGAGGCTCAAGCGATCCTTCTGTCTCAGCCTCCCAAGTAGCTGGGACTACAGGCATGAGCCACCATGCCCGGCTACTATCCAGGTTTTAATGATAACAATCTTTGTCAAGAGCCTTACTGAAATTGAATTTCTCTTTGGTATTCATCTGATGTAGTGTTTTAAGTTTGGCATAATTTGATCTTTAAAAAACTCCTTTGGGATCAAGTCAAGCTTTTCTGGCCAAATGTTCACAAATTGGCTGTTTAATATTCATTCTAGAATCTTGCTAGTAATCAACAGCTAGCTTGCTTATCTCTAAATCAAAAGATAACTCTTCTGTCTCCGGAGTGCAAGGACATTTATAGTTATTCATATTTCTCTCAAACATGTTTCTCTCTGTGGCTGTTCACTGATTGATCTATAAGATTTTTCTGAATAATCTGGACCTGGAGACTTGAACACACTTAAAGGATGTTTCTTTTTTCCCCCTCCATCTCTTGGTCATATGTCTGTTTTCTCCCTAGTAATGCCTGTTCAATTCTTTCATTTTAAAGAACTTGTCACTACTAAGAAAAATGGAAATTCCAAAGCAAAATGAATATTTTAGATGCCAATTGCCAGTTGAGGCTACCTGTTTCAGAAAGAAGTATTATAAACAAAGCTAATCAAGTGTTGGCTTTTCTACTATTGCCCAATAGAGCATTTGCAAATATTCATTAAGTGCTCCAGAAACCTCCCTCTGAACAATAAGAATTTTCCCATGACCTTAGTGCTGAAGTCACAGACCTCAGAACTCCTGCAAGCACAGTTTCTAGAAATAGACAAGGAAAGCAAGAATTCTCCAAATTTTAAAGCACAGAGAGCTTTGGAATTTTAGAAAGTGCTGTCCTGAAATAACTGGGGACAGAGGAGGGGAAAGTAGATAGGAACTAAGAAGAAAAACAAAAAACAACTTTTATTGGAAGTAAAAATGATACGTGACATCAGGTTAGTATGTAAGATTACCTCAAACTATACAGTAACATATAAATTCATATATAGATAATCCTTAAAAAGAAGACACTATATATAAAAATATCGCAAAACTTTTCTCTCAATAGCCTGAGAACAAAAATAAAGCTCTATTTATCACCTCATATGTGCTAAACACTTGCTCAAAATGGTAAGAAAAGTGGAGAGGCTTGGTACTCTATGGAATTTACTGTTGAGCAGAAAGACCATTCTTAAGCAGGAACAGAAGTATGATAAGTACCCTGTTGGGATCAGTACTTGGATTTACAGAAAGAAGCTCTAGCAGGAGTCATACCTAGTTTAAAGGTGAATAAAGAGGATCAAAGAAGGCTCTCTGGCATGAATGATTTTTCAGCTTAAACCAAAAAGATATGCAAGGATTTGCCAAGCTGAAGAGGAGAGTAGAGAGCATCCTAGGCTGAAGGAATAGTAAGAACAGAAACTCAACAAATCGATTGACTATAAAAGCTTAAGTTTGAGCTCAAAAAGTGGCCAACATTTGGGGGGACTCATGGCAGGCACAGAGGATTTCTCCTTTTTCCACTCTCATTTTAAATTTTGCAATGGAGGATATCGAACTATGAGGCTAGCTCAAGGTTTGACATAGTTTCCAGGAACCTAGTGTCCTTTTCAAGACGGACCACTTAACTCAGATTTGGAGGTTCTGTATATGACTGCTGTCATTTTCATTAGAAACCTGAACATTGGCTACCAATTGTAAAAGTGTTTATTGGTTATCTCCACATTCTACGATATTTATTGCTCATCTCCACATTCTACGATTATTTTTGACATTTGGATGCAAATAATGAAGTTTGGCTTCATATCTTCTCTTTTACAACCTGTCTCCATATCTTGATCCTGGCCTTGGATCCTGGCCTGTTTCTAATACTACATAAATAAACAGAGTTTTTGATGGAGGAAGCTAGAACCAAGTTATTCTCTCCTTGCTCTATAAAATTCAAAACAGGCAGGTTACACTATGGTTTTTTTACTAAAGTAGTTTTGCTAGAAGTTTAAGCTAGAAGTGATATTGACTCAGTCTATAGCTGCCATCTCATACTTTGAAGACTGTATTTCATCTGCACTAAAGGGAGTGTTAGAACCACTTGATAAAGTCTTGCAAAATTCTCTGGATTATTTTTTAGATTTAAGAATCCTTTTCCCCAAACTGTCCTTACTGTGCTTAATAATTTGAGAGTTGAGAGTATGGGGAGAAAGAAGTGCATCTGCATAGCAGAGGCAGAAGAACATTTTTGCTTTTGAATGGAATCATGTTTGGGAAAACTAATGATCATTTTTACCATCTATGTGAGCCTGATCTTTTTGTGAATATCCACAAAGGAGACATTCAGTTGTGACTTGAAAAAATATTTAGAAAGTAGAAGAAAAGAATTCTAGAGGAAAAAGCTCTTGTGATAAAGCCACTATTATTGGGGAGATGCTGATAAAAGCCCCTAAATTAAGTTTGATACTGTTATCGGGGCATAACATGAGTATTACAAACTTTTCTGGCAATCCTGACTCAGGAGGGCTCTTGATACAGAATTTTATATGGAATTTGGGAGAAAAGGAGAGGGACAGAACAGGATTAGGTATGTGGATTAGAGCTGTAGCAAAGGAGTTTTCTTGGGAGTTTAAAAATAGGTTTGGGGCATAAGGAAAGTAGGTGGAGAGAGACAAGAAAATTTTAAAGAAGTAACCTCCATGGTCAATATATCCCCTTCATAGTTCTTCAGAAATAAGTAAAGAAATTATATTTAAATTTTTTAAAGCAGTTAGATATTTCTGGATTGTGAAATCACTCTATGACTGGCCCATAATGATGTCAGCTTGAATCATAAAAGCTGAAAAATAACTTCAGAACAAATTCCAAATTTTGATGTTGAGGGAGATAATGCAAAAGGAAAGATTCTACATAAATATAATGGATGATGATCCAGTCATCATCCCATGAATAGTTGATGATCATTCTTTCATTGATCAAACACTTATTAATCACCTACTATATATACAGCTCTGGGAGGTATAGAAGGAAAACCAAGATTCAATATGTTATAGAGGAACAGAAAATGACTTGTGAAGACACATAAATATTCCTTGATAACACCCAATTAATATGCCCACATATAAAAACACCTATCAAGACCTGCTATAAGATCCTTTCTCTCCTTCTGATGCTGTTGATGCATTTGGATCCATCTGTCTGGCCCTCAAAGCTGCAAGTCTACCATGGTCCATCATAATTTTACCTGAAAAATCTCTAAGATGAGAGTTTCAGGCAATGTGAGTTAGAACTCTGAATGTGCTTTTCTATTAGCATAAGACTCTTCATTGTGATTCTGAGATGCTGTCTTGGTCTGTTTTCTCTGCTATAACAGAATACCAAAGGCTGGGTAATTATAAAGAAAAGAGATTTATTTTGGCTCATGGTTTTATAGGCTGGGAAGTCCAAGAACATGGCACTGGCATCAGGTGAGGACTTTCTTGATGTGTTATTTTGTGGCAGAAAAGCAAGTAAGCATGCGAGACAGAGAGAAAATTGTGCTGAACTCATCCTTTTATCAGGAGCCCACTCATGCAATAACTAACCCATTCCTGCAATACTGGCTCCACCTTCATGACCTAATCACCTTTTAAAGGTTCCACCTCTCAATACTGTTACAATGGCACTTAAATTCCAGTATGAGTTTTAGTGGGGACACTCAAACCATAAAAGATGTTATACATTAGCCTTTTAAATAATGTACAGAGTGAAAGCAACACCTAAGAACTCATTGTGATAAATACCTGACTTATAAGTGAACTTTTGGCCCACATTTTGTGAATAGACACATGTCAGGGTCTCAGACTCTGCTCCACCTACAAAATCTGAAGAAGGTGTGGGACGATAAATAGTCAAGCATTGGGCTGCATGATCTAGTCTTCCATTGGCCACAGCTAATTGTGCTACCTACTCTAAGTATTCCCATATATGGGATGGTCAGAGATCTGTCTAGCTAAGGCAAAAAGAGGATCAACGTCAGAGACCTTTAAGAATATAAATTTTGGGAACCCAAAAAGTTATAGATAAGTAATAAGTGAAAACTGAAGCAGAATCATATTAGAGAACAGTGGTTTTCAAAGTGTGGTCCCTGGGCCAGGGGCATCAGCAGCACCTAGAAACTTGTTAGTGTTTCTTCTGACCAACTGAATCAGAGACTTTAAGGGTAGGTCCCAGCAATCTGAGTTTCGCATACCCTCTAGATGATTCTGATGCTGCTAAAATTTTGAGAACAACTATTGTTAAAGTATCCCCAAAGAGGCTACATGAGTAGTCTAATGGACCACACAGAAGCTGAAGTAAGACATTAAGGAGTTCTATATGAGCAGAGGACAATTGTAGGTAGAAGAGAATGGATTAGATAACAGAAGAGAACTGGAAAGAAAGTGTGATCTCCATAGACCTGTCAGTTTCAGTTTGTATGTCTGTCTACACATCGCCATGTTTTCTTTAGTGATTCAAAGTTGATCTTGGTTTCTTGTGACTAAATTGGCCTGACTTGATCCCTAAGTATTAAATAGAGATGTTCTGTGCAAGGTTCTAAAGCTATGGACACTGTAATAAGAACTGAAACACATTTCACATGAGAGCATGAGTTGCCTCACAAGTGTGCTAAAACAATGGCTAAGTGCTGTGGTTCTAGAAAGGGCAGTTATAACCCTGAGGCTGGATTGGGCACTTTACATATTTTCTGTCATCTTTAATACAGCCTAATGAGGTGGCTAATAGTGTCTATATTAGTTTGCTCAGGCTCCCATAACCAAATACCACAAACTGGGTGGCTGAAACAACAGAACTTTATTGTCTCACAATTCTGGAGGCTGGAAGTCTGAAATCAATGTATTGGCAAAGTTGGTTACTTCTGAGAGCTGTGAGGGAAGCATCCATTTCATGCTTCTCTCCTTGGCTTGTAGATAATCATCTTCATGTTCACATGGTGTGCTCCCTGTATGCATGCCAGTGTCCAAATTTCCCTATTTTATAATGACATAATTCATAGTAGATTAGGCCCACTCAAATGACCTCATTTTAAAAGTGGTTATCTTTGTAAAATCCCTACTTACAAATAAAGTCATATCCTGAGGTCCTGGGGGTTAGGACTTCATTTTGGGGGACATAATTCAACTCAGAACAGTGTCCCTATTTTGAAAATGAGGACCCTCAGAAAAGTTATATGACTGCCTCAAGGCAGTAGGTTGATTGTGTGATGAGCTGCAAACCCAGAGCTGCCCACGAGATTCTGTTGACTCCTGTACTTATGAAATATATCTGCTGGGGTCTGTTAAGTGGTCTGGATTTGTGAGAAGTCAGTTTATTTAGCAAGAAAAAGGGAGTGCAATGATGTTGAATAACATGTAACATCTGTACTGGGGTAAAACATGTGTTTTATCTCTACAATTAGTTGAAGGATTTAGCACTTATGAGTTTTGCCCAGTAGAATAATGCCTCATATTTCTTTGAAGAAGAATCAGATGAAATTCAGTTCATGCGTTAGGACTGTTAATTCTTTTCTATTGTATTAAATAGATGGCATCAAACAAGTTGAGAATATGATGCATGGGGGTTACCACAAGCTAGTATCTTTTGGAAGAAAAAAATGTGGCACATAACTGAAGGAAATCACATAAAGACGAACAGAGAATGAAAGAGTTGTTTCACAATCTGCAGCCAAAGTGCCTTTAGTTTTTCTGTTCTTCTAAATATTCAAATTTGAGAGAGAACTGGTCTAACTTAAGATGCTATCCTAAATGCCCCTTTGTTCGAAAACAAGAGCAAAAGAAATACCATAAATTCTGAGCCTAAATTTTAGAGCTGGATATTTGCTTCAAGTTATATTCTGTGTATTTTGGATTGTCTTATAAGGAAAAAAAAAGAAAGAAAAGAAAAGAAAGAAGAGAAAGACTTGATCTTTATTTAACAAATCATTATGGCATAATGGTTCAATTTCAATAGTTAATTCCTAACACTATTGCATTGTGGAGATAGACACCCATGTTATTAGTAAAGAAACTAGTACCTCCTTTTGACATTTTTTTTTTTTTTGAGACAGAGTCTCGCTTTGTTGCCCAGGCTAGAGTGAGTGCCGTGGCGTCAGCCTAGCTCACAGCAACCTCCAACTCCTGGGCTTGAGTGATCCTTCTGCCTCAGCCTCCCAAGTAGCTGGGACTACAGGCATGCGCCACCATGCCCGGCTAATTTTTTATATATATATCAATTGGCCAACTAATTTCTTTCTATTTATAGTAGAGACGGGGTCTCGCTCTTGCTCAGGCTGGTTTTGAACTCCTGACCTTGAGCAATCCGCCCGCCTCAGCCTCCCAAGAGCTAGGATTACAGGCATGAGCCACAGCGCCCGGCCTTCCTTTTGACATTTTGAGAGAAAAAAATTGTTTTGCCCGGCCCTTGAGAAGGTGCCCAATTATCTTTATCTAGAAAGAATCACTTTCTTCATAGAGAAATCGTTTTCTTAGAACTTCCTGTGGCAAAGGATGCTGCTGCCTTCTCATCAGAGCCCTTCTGTCTCAGCTTCCTGTGTCCTTGCCTACGACTGGCACTCAGATTACCTTTCTGGCCTCTCTTTTTATGCTATTTCGTGGCCTTTAATCTTTTGGCTCCTTATCTGTACACACTTTCCCAATTTTCTTGGCTTTACCATAAGCTCCTTAAAGATAAGAATCTATCTTCTATTTTCTTGGCAATATACTTAAATGACTTCAGCCTAAGCATCTTTGGACAGAATGTATTTCTATCTTCTCTACCTAAGGAAGGTTAGAAAGGAGCAAGCATATTAATTATCATAGACTTTAGGACCAATTGCTGAGTCTAAAGGAAATGTACATCATTAAACTACTTGATGATGAAGGGAAGGCAAAGGTTATATTCAACATCAGGGTGAACTATAACTCCCTCATACTCTTATGCAGGCCTAGATTCTTTGAGTTGTAGGTGTATGAATCATTACAAATCTCTTCCTTTATATTTTCCAGTTTTCCAGGGTAGGGTGCAGTTCATTAATATTTCAGCAGGAAAAGAGTTGCCCTCAGGAAGCTGGGCTTTCCAGGACCCTGAAGGGAGATTTCATTGGATTAATTTGGAATGTGAGGCATAATTTAGGAATGTGCACTCAGATAGTAAATTAATATTTGATTTGTAAAACAGATATCAAAGCCCATAAGTCGTATATATGTTGGAAATAGTTTACAGAAATAGAAAGGGAGTTTCTTATATTGAATTGTCACCCGATGCACAGTCCTAAAGAAATATATTTTGCTTTTCTATCTTCCTTCTTTTCCTATGCCCTTTCCTCTGCCCTAGTTCCACTTAATTGACAAAGAGATTTAGAATGAAACCCAAAGAGTTTATATAATAGAGGGGATTCTTTCCCAGATCCATGTACACTCCAACTCTATAGGTAATTCTCCCAAAGGTCCATGTTTAAATAAGACCTATTCTCCCAGAGTGCCTTCCTAAATAGCAGTTATCAGGAGTTCTTCTAGTCATTCATAAGCCTCAGTGCAGGAGCTGGTTGTGTGCTGACACACTGTCCTTAAGAAATTCTTGCCTTTGGCATAGCTGTGAGGAGCTCAGTATCTCTGAAAAAGAGCTAAATGTGTTCCAAAGCTTACACCAACAGCTCTGAGACTACTTCAGGGATAGATTTATAGCAAAGCAATGAGGCATACCTTAAAAACTTATTTGAGAAATGAGTGCATATTTCCATAAACTCAGTGAAAATTCTGGGCTCTCACTAATTTGACAATAAGATATAAATACGTTCCCAGGTGTGCGATTGTACGAAAATGTAAAAATTTTGCTAATTTATTTATGAGAGAAAAGCATATCTAAAATAATTATTCTCTGGGTCAAATATTAAGCCAAAATTTTATTATCTCTAGTTTTATCATTATATTTCTTAATTATTGTATTCTACTTTCCTTTTTGTTTAACCTCCAGAATAAACCAGATTCTATGCAGATGAATTGGATGACATTTGAAAAATGTACAATTAGAAGAAGGGCTGAGAGGGGCTGCCAAAAATCTGAAATAACTGTCCTCTCATTATTTCCAGGCCCCTTTCTAAACACCCTTTCTGCTAGCAGAGTGCTTTGACCTAGTCAAATTGTGCATCACAATTGCAGCACACACACTTTGCATCCTCTCACTCTTACTTTTTATTATTTATTTATTCAGAGAAAGGGTCTTGATCTGTCACACAGGTTGGAGTGCAGTGGTGCGATAGCTCACTGAAGCCTCAAACTCCTGGGCTCACGCGATCCTCCGACCTCAGCCTCCCAAGGAGCTGGGATACAGGCACACACAACCACACCCAGATAATTTTTAAGACAACTTTTTGTGGAGACAGGGTCTCGATATATTGCCCAGCCTGGTCTTGTACCCCTGGCCTCAAGTGATCCTCCCACCTCAGCCTCCCACAGTGCTGGGATTACAGGCATGAGTCACTGCACCCAGCTCCACTCTTCTTCACTCACTAGTCTTTCTAAAATATCATCTGCATGCTCTTCCATGGTTACTCACCATTTAATATATAGGGAAAATCATCTCAACTGAATAGATTAGAGCTGGGTTCTTGAGGTTTGTTTTCTAAGGGTGTGGGACAACCATGCATCTAGCAAAATGATAGACCAAGTCATCTCCCTTTGATCTCTCTGCTCCTCGGTTTTATCCATGAATGATGATGCTGATGATTATGATGATGATGATGATGAAAATAATAGTATCTACTCATAGGGTTGTTGGGAGGATGATATGAGATATCTATAAAGCCACCAGTGCAGTGCTTTGCAATCAAATCAGTGCCCAATAATTGTTAGATTGACAGCTATGATTAATATCATTATTATTAGGAATTCTTATGATAAAGCCCTCATTTTTTTTTATATCACATGTAACACTATTGAATATCAATCTTAATTTGGCTCCCTCGTTTCTCCACTTAATTCCCGACAGCACATCCCTCACATGAGATGCAGGCGGAATCTGATCCACCAAGAGTATTCTCACATTTCCCGGCCATTGTGTTTGGTTTCTCAGCAGCACAGAGGGAAGCTGAACTGGGGAATGAAACCACACCCGAGCTGTGGAGTTGATAAAAGAGCTGGATTGTGAAAATATTTCTCTTAGGGCTAGGTTTGGCAAAACCTTCTGTTTAAATTAAAAACACCACAAATTTGGGGCCTGGTAAATTGACAGTGTTCTTTGAAATCAAAAGAAGTTAGCATGACAAAGAATGTGCCAGAGTTAGGATGCACACGTGACTGAAAGTTTTTCAAGTCAATTTTATTTCAGCATTATTTAAAAAGATGAAGACAGAAAAATAAAACCATAAAACTCCCCCAAGCCCTGGTGGTGCCCTTTCCCGGGCCCCTGCGTGTCTTACATTTCTAGTCTGGCACATCTTCAGTCAGTGCGTCTACAGCCAGATGTGCCAAGCCGCTTGGTGCTCGCACCCCCAGCACTTTGCTATCTGAATTCCCTCAATTTCCAGGACATACAGTGCTCACAAGCACCAGGACTTACGATCAATTTTTTTTCTTTCTGATTTTATTAATTTTCTAAACCACTAAACCCTCCCTGAAGAGTCATTAGTTGGAGGGTAATTCTAAAGAGCAAGTTTGGAAAAACACTTGCCATGAAATGCTTTCATTCTTACAGCACATCCACCACCTGCATGCCTCCCACAGCCTTACCTGACAGACATCCTTACCTAGAGCTCCCCAGAGCACCCAGGCAGAGTGGGGTCGGGGGACAAGGTCTCAATAACGAAGGAGCTCTCTGCGGCACTGGCTCTCTTTTCCCTGTAGTCAGTCTCTACACACGTGGAACAGCAAAATGCACAGGTCTGCATCTCATAATGCCACAGGCAGGTGTTTGTAGACCTCAGCTAATTGGAGAGTATGCCTTATTATTGAATATCTGTAAACTGAGTGCCATTTGCAAATTTTTCTCTAATTGGGCTGGTTTGGCTCCTTTCTGTACCTACTGGCAGTCTAGCTTTTCCATTGCAGGGTGGGAAGAGAATGCACAAACAATCTTCCAACTCAGAGGGGATAGGGTAGCATTTGAGAAAAGACTACTGTTTTAAGATATTAGAAATGAAGGTAAAGGTCCAACCAGACCTGGACTCATATTAACCTGTGTCATAAATCTCAATAATTTAGTGAGAATCGGCATAAACTCTTTGCTTGCTAAGTTCCTGTTGGGTAAAGCAGCTATGTTATTTATTTAATCAACAAAAGTTTATTGAACACCTACTCAGTGCAGGCACTTTGCCAGGTAAGGGGCATTTAAAGACAGAAAAACGCTAAGCCTTTGTCTTTGCCTGAGAAAGAAATTCATATAAATAGATCTCGATAACCCAATGGCATGGGTGTATGTGAAGTGCTGGAGAGAGCACAAGGTTGTGGAATGTACTTTGCCAGAGATATCAAGAGTCAGGGAAGACTATCTAAAATCTCTCTAAAGCTGGTGTGACATTGCATGTGGCTGTTTGAACTTTAAACAAAAAAAGAAAATAAATCTGGTGTGACAAGTCACTGATTTTATTGGTTCTGAAGGGACCCCCAAGTTCATTTTGGGGTCCACATTCACATGTCCCCACATACATTTGGGTGTTGCAATGGCCCTCATACTTTAATGTGCATTGAAAGTACCTGGGAAACTTGTTATAAATGGAATTCATGAGTACCTCCTCTCAAGAACTTCTGATTATGTTGCTCTGGAGCAGAGCCTGGGAAACCTTATTAATTTTTATGAACAAGCTTTTCAGGTGGTTCTGCTAAAAGTGTATCTCAGACTGCACTTTGAGTAATGCTGTTACAGCACTGAGATTCTTGCTTGTCTCTTTCAGTAAGAACTGGTCTCAGAGCTTTACAAATTCAAACCTTAGAGCATTAAAGTAGTTACCTACCTATTCACTGAGGTCATTTGCTTTTGTGCTTAACCCCAGAAAAGTTATGCTGGGAATCAGAAGTGTCTAATTTGCACATGAGTGGGAGTGGACAGGCAAGGAGTTCTTGGCCTCAAACAAGAATTCTCACCTCTCTGTGGAGAAAACCCAAACTGCATTCCTCATGAACCCCAGCCCTCCTCAGGGGTGCAGGCTTGTGGGGCCTATAAAGCAAGTATGCAGGGAGAGGCTAAAGGAGGTGTTTCCCTTATGAAATGATGCCTTTTTCTGAGGCCAGTGGACATCCAGCCAAACAGATAAGCTCTCAAGGTGTAGCCCCTTTAATAGAGCAACCCTAGAATGTTCTCTTGTGGGAATCTTACCTGTGAATTTGAACCAAGAAGTGTAAACACAAACCCAAAAACAGAGTTTAGATTTGGCTGGGTCCCTGGTACAAACTTCTCTACAAAAAGAATGTCATTCCCAGTGTCTAGTAAGGCAGGGCTAATCTAGACATTTCTGAGTGCAGAGACCAGACAGCAGACAGAACTTTAAAAACCAGCTTTGTGGTTAACCCAAACAGAAACCTGTAGCCTTAGTCATTCATATGGCAGCTCCCTTTCATAGATGTACCCTTCTTCTTCTCCTTTTTCTTCTTACTCCTTTCCTTCTCCCCAACCCCACTTAAAAAATATCTTTCACTAATTATAAAAAATATAAATATAATTTATTTTAAAAATAAACCAGAAATATAAAATTAAATACTTTTGCAAATACAACTTGTAGAAATTTTCCAATACTGTATTGGAAAAGACTTTCCTGTAAATATCATCTCCTTTGGAATAATAAATAAGAAAAAGATCATTGATTTTGAGCCATTTTAAATATTTTTTTGTTCTCAGTAATGTGAATGGGTGGAAGTTCATGGTTCAGGTAAGAGAAGTATTAAATTCTCATAAAGATTGCAGCATGCCATTTCAGGAGAACATTTATATTTTTGGGGGGTGGTGGTGGAGGGTATTCAAATTCAAAGTTTCATTTGTCAAAATAAAAAAAATTTTAAAAACCTAACAAGAAAAAATTAAACTTTTTAAAAAAGAGTTAATCATTATGTTTGAAGTAGGTGACACCAAAGTAGGCACGTCAGGGATGACTCTTTTTGAATTCTAAAGTGCCTTTCAAGAAAAAAGCTGCTTTTTGTTATGGGTTAAATTTTGTCCTCCTAAAAGATGTTAAAGTCCTAACCCCCAGTACCTATGAATGTAACTTTATTTGGGAAAAGGGTCTTTGCAGATGATCAAGTTAAAATGAGGTCATGAGGGTGAACTCTAATCCAATATAACAGGTGCCCTTATAAGAAGGAAGAATTTGGACCCAGAGACATAGAATGCCATGTGAGGATGAAAGCAGTGATGGGATGATGCACCTGCAAGCCAAGGAAAGCCGAAATGTACCAGCAAACCACCAGTAGCCATGGAGAGAGGCATGGGACAGATTCTCCCAAACAGCCCTCAGCTGTAACCAATACGCCAACATCCTGATCTTGACATTCTAGCCCCCAAGACTGTGAGACAATAAATTTCTTTTGAGTAAGCCACCTAGTTTGTGGTGCTTTCTTACAGCAGCCCTGGGATAAAAATATATGTATCTAGGTACAGCATCTTCTTCCTCAAAACCTGTGATTGCTGAGATGCCTGTCGTTTTATCTAGGTAGGGTAAGATGTACCACAACTCCCATCAGAAAAAAGGGCAGCTGCACAATTGTGCGCTGAGAGCCCGGGGAGAAGGTGCTGGCTACCATGAGGATGTTGGGTGCCACGTCTTTATTCACCCACTAGCACCGCCACACCAGCCTGGCCGCTTTGCTCCAGCTCACCAGCTTTGCACCAATCCCTGTTTATTTGGGGTCACTCTTCTCTGTAGGTGACCAGATCTCTGGGACTAGCTCTCTGGGACTAGGATTTGTATCCTTGCCTCCCTTTGCTCATCTTCCAAGAGGAGTCTCACAGCATATCCTGGCAAGATCTTGGGTTGAGAAGTGAGATTTCTACTTTTGGTTCCAGTTCTGTCTCTGTGATATAGGACACATGTACTATTGAAGAAGTCATTTCACATCTCTAAAGAAGTTTTTCCATTCGTGAAATAGGTGCAGTGATAACAGTTCTCTCATAGGATTCCTGTAATAACATAAGTGAAAGTGCTTTGTACACTACACAGCATTTTCCCAAATGCGTTTCTGTAGCCTTATAACCTGCTCTATGTGTGTGTGCGTGTGTGCTTAGACTAGAGAATTATTTCTGGGAAAAAATAGCATGAAAATAGCAGATTCTCAGAGGACAGCCACGTAACATTTTCATTAAAAATAGAAATAAGTAAATCAAATGCAAAACTAAATTTGCAAAGTCCTACTAATTGGTAATCTCTAAGGAAAGAGATACCCCCCCACACACACACACATATCAGGAAAACAGGAAAAAAAAATAATGAGCTTTTCTGTAAAGATCTAACTACTTGCCTAGGGATAATAAATGTTTCCCCAGGCAGAGTTTTTACATCCCAAGGGATCCTGGTATCTGGAAAAATACACTGATGATGTAATGAGAACCCTTCCCAGAGGAAGCACCTTCTACCGAGGGAAACGTGGGCCTGGAGGCAACCAATGGCTTTCAGCTGTGTGGCTCTGGCCTGTCTTTCTCATTACCTCGGTTTTCCATTAATGAATTAGAGATTCTGCTCTTTCTGTAAAATACTTACAGGAATACTAGAAAGTGAAGTACATCTTGTAAAATTATATGAGAAGCTAAAAAAAGTAAAGTAACTAAAATTCAATAGTAGATTCAATGGGTTAATTTATCTATATCGTCTAAACAGCTAAGGTACTTGTGGCAATCACTGCACAGATATATCCAACGCAGCAGGGTTCTTAATCTCTGTCCGTCTAAACCATATGTGTTTCATCAATTTGAATCCATCTGCCCAAATACTTACTGAATAGAGTGGCTCAAGATCACACAGCTTAGAGATGGAACAAAACACAGACAGGAAAACTTTCTAAAGCTGCAGGTTGTAGACAATATTGCACATATAGAGAGCTAAGAATGTAGATACATTTGTTTTCACAAGTGCACGTTTTGACCTGGGAAACCTTGGAGATGAGGAACTCTAATTCTCTAACATTCCTCTGCCCTGAGGTTGAACATTCTTAAACAAGCTATCAGCATTTTCCTCATATGCTCTGTTATTTAGGAGTAGATTGATGAAACTCCAACACACACTTGATCTGAGCTATGAAGTGTTCAGATTAGGGAAAGACAGATGATGAATATTTGGTTGGCAGGGGGTTGTGAGATAAGGGAGTTTGTCTTTATAATCTCTGGGATGGTGGCATATGGGGACAGGATGGTGTCTGACGCAGCTGCTGAGGATTTGGACCCAAGTGAGAATGTTTGTTTGGGCTTTGGGCTCCCTCCCAGACCATTATTACCTAATTATTTGGACTGGCTTTCCCATCCGCCTCATAGTCCTAGTGCTTGGTAAGGGAACTTGGAGGGGACAAATTCTTCTCTTTTTCATGGGCCAAGCCTCATCCAAATACATAGGGTTTCACATGACAAGATTGAGGTCACTTACATATTAAGCACAACTCAAGCCCACAGGATAACTGATGAGTACTGCTCTTAGATCATAAATAAAAGTCCTGTTAAATGTGGCTCTTTACTAACAATTGCCATCTGGCAACACTCAAAGCCACGTGTCTGAACACGGTCAGAGGTGAAAGGGAGGCAGCGGTTCACTCAAGGCATTGTTTTCATTGGCCTATAATTAAAGACTCAAGAAATTGCTCACGGGCAGCCAGAGGGCTCCTTGGGCACTTGTGAGTCTCTTCCCCAGGCAAAGATGAGAGTGGGAGTGGGTTCAATGCTATGCTGAAGCATTCCAGACTTGAATCCCAGCATTGTCTCGGAGGACCTCTGCACATTGGCCCAGCTAGACAATGCAAAAGAAGCTGGCAAGGGGGAGCAAGCTCCAAGATCGTGGGTGGATTTGGGTGATGAGATTGCATAGGAATACATTTAAATCCTGGGTAGTCACATGGACCTTTATTCTGCATGGGTCCATTAACATCGCCGTGGCAGTGACTCAAATATTTGTGGTAAGATCAGAAAGTGTGGGTGAGGGACTCACCGGCCAGCTGATGGGTGCACACACAGCTCTCCAGAGCCCCTCTAAACTCCCTGAATTCTTATAGCAGATTATTTCTGTTGTCATTCATGGGTTGGGGCTTGGTCTGCTGATGGGAAAGAGGTCCTTCAGAGGCCATGGTTTTAGCACCACCGCTCTCACCAGTTGTCCTCTTGTATTTTTCTCCACTACAAAGCCATTATAACACTAGTTTGCTGTTTACAGAGAATAATATTCTGACTTCCATGTGAAAAACATTTATTACAAACTATCCGTAGGTAACCCAGCCATTGATTTCAGGTTGATCCAATAGGATTTTTTGTTTAAATTCTTTAGTTCTCCTCTGTATATACCACCATTTGCTAATTCTGGCTTATGAAGAAATTCTATTTTCTTCCTACAATCCAATTTCTGTCAAAGTCACCTAAAACTAAATTAGGTAGTTTGCCTGGATATTACTTGGGCTAGTAACGAAAACAGCTTCCCTGGGCTCTTTCTAATATGGGAAAGTGCCCCCATTTGCTGCTATCTATTCTTGCTTTTTCTTCATTTTCTTTTGGACAATCCCAGTCAGGATCAATTATCTCTCTTTCTGATTCTCCTTTTCCAAATTTATCTTCCAAATCTCAATCTTTATCACATCCCCCTAGCTCTTACCAAGTTTTACCTGCTTTCCTTATGCAGCTGAATTCATTTTTCCAGTCTCCTGATTGGGTCGTATATGAATCAGGTTATATATTGATTGATTGATTTACAAAATCAAGCCTAAGTCATTATAAAATATAACATCTCTATAGACAAATATTTTTTTAAATCATGATATTTCAAGGAATAACATTTACAGCAAAACATATTTGCCACTGCCAGTAAAGCCAATGGACCTCTGACAATGGCTAAGGATATAGCTTTTGGGAATGGGATCAATGACAATTATGATTACCATTTGCTGAGCTTTTACTATGTGCCAGGAATAGTTTTAAGCTCTTATATGAATTGTTTCATTTAATTTTTCAGCTAAATGTAGAAGTTGTGATTATCATTCTCCTTTTTAGATAATGAAAGTACATTTTTTTCTTTATGCTTCCCAAAGCTAGAAAGTGCTGGAGTGACTTGAACCCTAGATTGCAGGAATTTTTAAAAACCTTCTGCTCATGGTAAAAATGCTTGTTTTCAATTTAGAGTTATATCGCCTGATATTTGATTTGCTAATTTGGTGCCAACAATCTACAAGAGGCATACTTAGTGGAATGTGGAAGAACGACAGATGTTTACAGACGTCTTTTCACTGACAGGAGGTTCAAGTCAGGAGACTATGGAGAGTCAAAGCTGAACACGGCTTCCCTCTACTTGTCTGCACCCAAATCCTTCTGTGCAGCAAGTCCTGGAGAAAAGAACACTTTTATAGACTTGGGAAAGGCCCCTGACCTTTCTGTACACAGGATCGTGTCTCAAATCAGAGGTAAACACTCTGCTCTCTATCTGACCAGAGCAGCCAGACAAAGGAGCTCTGAGGCTGGATACCATAGCGAAGTGATCTTCCTAATTGATACGATACACATGAAGAGATTCCTTTGCTTTAATACTTGTTTTGAATTGTTAACTCTTAAAAGATATCTATGACCCTGCAGGCCCTAATACCTAATGAGGGCCCAGTAAAGGTTTATCAAATAAATGAATGACTCATTCTAATTTTTATCATGTCAGAAAAATAATGCATTTGTCCAGGCCAGAATATTACACATTTGGTAAGCACTTTTAATGCAGGTATTAAATTGTGGTCTTCAGAGGGTCTGCAAACTCTCTGAAACTACCCGCAAAACTTTTGTATGTACATGTGGGAATTTTGGTGAGGGTCTTTAGCTTTCATCAGATTCTTAAGGAGGTTCTGAACCAAATTGTTTAGGAATCGCTGCCTTATGGTTTACAAAGCAGTTACTCTTTATTATGTTGTTTGACCCAAACAAGGATGCTATGAGAAATACATTATAATAACTCTTAATTTATGGAAGGAGACAATATGAAACTGAGAAAGATGACAGATAGTAAATAAAAAATCCTGGTGTTCTGACTCCAGACTTCCGTTCTTCCCATTTACAGTATATGTGTATGCATGTGCGTGTGTGTACATGTGTGTGTAGAGGAAGAAATGCCAACAATGAAATGATAAAATAAATTCCACATTATTGATTAAAGTTTGGCTTTTTTCACACCTTAACATTCAAAGAATGGGACCATTTCTTCCCACTCACCACTCATCTTCCATTCCTAGGGAACTACTAGATAGAATCTAGTTTAGGTCTTTACTTCAAACCCTGATGCTTCCATAGATTGTCTAACACAGCAGAGGAGTTAAAGAATCAGGTAGAGAGGATTATCACCATTTGCTTTTGAGCCACGGCTTCTATATGTGTGCAATGGAGTTAAAAATACCACTTGCTCCGACTGGAATGCATTTTCCTCTCCTTTATAAGGCAGCAAAAAACCTAAATGATTTCTGGATCAATCATCTTTCCTAGAAGCTTAGTATGGCGTGGCATCTGAGACTCATTTTCTCATTTGAAAACTGAGTGCCTTAGAGCAAAATATTTAGTGAATGATTTTTAGCTCTAAAGTGCTCTTCCTATGACATGACTGTGTAAGAAGTCAGTGGGGTGGAGGTAAGAGACAGTATAAAAGCAAAAATAACCGCCCCTTGGTTAGCGTTCCTGGAGTTATTAATTTCCAGAATCTCCTTCCATTGGTGTTTGGGTTCATCCATTTTTTTTCTCACCACACCTTGAGTGCTGACATCAGTACCTTCCACTACCTCTTCAGGAAATGCATTAGTCAGGACGAAGGAGCTTCAGACACATGCACTATGGGGTGAGCCAAGGGGTAAGGGTGCGTCAGATCTGCCGGTTAAGAATGAGAAGCTAAACTTCAACACTCCTTAGAAGCCAAGCCTCAGACTTTCTTTTCTGTTGACAAAAGGCAAATTGGAACTGCACTGGCATGTTCCCCCAGGGCACTGGAGAGTATGGGCCTGATGACCTGTGTAGCTCTTTCAACTCTCAGAATCTGTGAGTCTACAGTTCCTCATCATGATGATATCACTGGGGGATTAGCATGTTCTCACTCAGCAAGTATCAATTAATTCTTGGAAGAGAGAGTCTGACTCATCAGGAAGATGGGAGGTTAGGGTCCAACTCAGAGAAATTGGACCTTGTTTGCTGTGCTTTGAGATCAGAGCTCTTCTGATCTGCACAACTCCAGGGGGCACCCATCCTATTGTATCCTCAGTTAAAGGCACCCCTTGGAGCCCGGCTTTGATACAATATGATGGAAACAGTGCCCCCTGGAACTGAGTGATGCTGCTGCCCTGCCTGAGATACCTCAAGCAGCTTCATTTATTTCATCACACAAAACTTCATGTCCTCTGTAAATTGCAATGTGACAGTCAGTGAGGTACTTTCATCATAGTGCCCTTACAAAGTCAAACCTTATAACAACATGCAAATTCTGGGACAAGAATGTGATTGATAAAGAAGGCTAGTTGAGGGGTAGGGATGATGGGCAATTTATAAATCTAACAGTAAAACAAGTTTAAAATAAGAGGCAGAAAATATATACTATGCACTCTGTCTTTAAAACACAGATCAACACTTAAGTGGACACATAGGAATAACATTTATCAGGTGTGCGGTGGGTGGGAGGGAGGAGGGAGGGCAAGGGCAATATACGTAACCTTAACATTTATACCCCCATAATATGCTGAAATAAAAAAATAAATAAAATCAGATATTTTGGGTCCTTCAAAAAATAAATAAAATAAAAAATATATTTTTGGTAAGAATTTCAGATGTTGGATTATCTCAGTCATATCAGGTAGGGTGGCTGTAAGTGCTTTCAAGAGTTAATGGTTTCTTTGTTCATGTGACCAGTTTGTCACATAATAACTACCATTCTTGGGCTGCCGACCAACAGTCAAGTGCTTCCCAAACATGACTTCATTAGCTCCTCCCTGCATCCGTGTGAGGTAGGTGTTGTTATCGCCATTTTATAAACAACTTGATTTCAAAGTGGTTCAAAACCTGCCCAAGGTAAACTTAAATAGCAGTGTCAGATGCCAAGCTCAAGTCTGACTGTTGTGCCATTATCAGAAAAACAAACTCTTTTCTTTCTATTTTGGCATTATATTTTCTTGAGCAAATATAGCCATAACTGTTTGTCTTCGTCTGTTTGGGCTGCTGTAACAAAGAGTTAGACTGGGTACTTTGTAAACAATAGAAATTTATTTTTTCAGAGGTCTGGAGGCTGGAAAGTCTAAGATCAAGGCACTGGCGGCTGGGCGCGGTGGCTCACTCCTGTAATCCTAGCTCTCTGGGAGGCTGAGGCGGGTGGATTGCTCGAGGTCAGGAGTTTGAAACCAGCCTGAGCAAGAGCGAGACCCCATCTCTACTATAAATAGAAAGAAATTAATTGTCCAACTAATATATATAGAAAAAATTAGCTGGGCATGGTGGTGCATGCCTGTAGTCCCAGCTACTCGGGAGGCTGAGGCAGGAGGATCCCTTGAGTTCAGGAGTTTGGTGTTGCTGTGAGCTAGACTGATGCCACGGCACTCACTCTAGCCTGTACAACAAAGAGAGACTCTGTCAAAAAAAGAAGGCACTGGCAGATTTAGTGTATAGTGAGGGCCTGTTTCCTGGTTCAGAGATGGCACCTCCCCACAGTGTCCTCACACAGTGGAGAGGGTTGGCTCGCTCTCTGGGGTCTCTTCTCTAAGGACATTAATCCTAATCATGAAGGCTTTGCCCCCATGACCTAATCATCTCCTAATACCATCACCTTGGGGGTTAGGATTTCAGCACATGAATTGGGGGGGGGGCAAACATTCAGACCATAGCACTGCTCCTTTACTTGCAATAGGGCAGTAGTTGTAGTAGTAGTACTAGTAGTAGTAGTTGTAGTAGTAATAGTAACAGCAACACATGTGGAGCTTACTAGGTGTCAGGAACTGTCGTAAGCACTTTATAATTCATTAAATAACCTATTCCTTGTAAAATCTCACAATGTGCGATTGATGATGAGCCCCATTTACAGATGAGGAAGCTAAGACATGAAGAACTTGAGAAATTTGCTCAATGTCACCCAGCAGAGCTGGCAATGAAAGTCAACCATCTAGGCCCTATAGTAGAATAGTGCATCTCACTACAATGCCAGAGTAGCTTGTCATAGAACACCCAGGGAAAGCCCACTGTGCTGTTTAGACTGGTCCAAGACCACATACATAGAGTGTGTGAAGAGCTGGCTCTCTAGGAGAGAAAAATGCAAGTGAGTCAACGAATCAAATCTCTGAAGTCGTTATTCCACTGCCCAATTGCCTAACACATTTAATTTTCGACAGGATCCTACAGCCAAGGGCAGCTGTAGCTTCCTGCCCTTTCTGGGGGCTGCCTGTGGAAATGCCAGAGATCGAGAGAGCTTTCTTGAGGGTGCATGAGAAGAGGACGGGCACTCAGAGCTGTGTATCCTGCATCAAACGGGCAGCTAGCTTTAATCTTTCCATTTCTCTTCTCACTTCTTAGTCATTGCTCTCCTTTTTCAAAAAAGAAAAATTAATTCTTTGCTTTGGAATTCTTAGGAACCAGAGGGTTTTGAATCTGTAATGTTTATGAATCTTCTGAGAAAGCTGGGAAATGAGGCTTCTTTTTTGCAATTGAAGTCATATTTTAACCCAAACCAAGAAAAAAAAGATTATTTGAGAGTCTGTGGGGATCGGAGCTGGGTATTGTGTTACAGAAATTTTCCATTTCAGACACAAACTACATACAGCAGTACATGGGCCAAAAAAAAAAAAAAAAAAAAGGCTGAAGGAGACTCCAGGAGGGCTTGAAGAAATAATACCTCCTCCTTCAATCCTGAGGAGTGTGGCCAGGTTCTTGGGAAGGCTATCCAGGAGGTCTGGATCAGATCAAGTTCAGAGGCCTGGGACTGGAATGATGATAATAGTGGCATCACAGGGCATAACTTCAGAGAGCTCCCTAGGATGCCCTTGGGCATGGCACTTAACCCCTCGGTGCCTCAGTTTCCAATATCCAAAAATGGAATAAACACCTCAAAATTTGTTGACAGTAGTAAAAATGTTACATGTATTGGCTATATAATATGGTAATGCTAGGTATATAATTATCAAACAATACTTATAGTTAGCCTTTATGGAGGCCTCACTGTGCATGAGCCACTGTGTTAAAGCTTTTTAAACATTATCTCATTTAATCCTCACAACAACCCAGTAAGATCAATTGTATTATTTTTACAATTTTATAGTGAGGACACTGCAGTCAAGAAAAGTAAATGACTGAATTGAACAAGTTCATCGCCTTAGGTGGTCGACTTGGACCTCAAATATAAGTCTGATGTGGCACCAAAACCCATTCCACGAACTGACAGCCCAAGGATAGGCCAGCCTTGGCCCGCACTGGTCTGGGCCTCAGCTGACTCCCGTAGATGGGATGGGGGCAGGGAGGAGGGCGGGTGCAGAGCTTCCCTGTTGGATAAATTGTGTTCCTCTGACTCCCCTCATCCTAACTTTTAGCAGGACCCTTTTCAGGATAACATAGAAGTACCTATTTTTAAGAGATGTTGGGCTGATTTTCCAGGTAGTTAAACTGGTCTTGGTCTCTCTGGCTTAATTCTGAAACTGGTATTGCCTAAAGCAGTAGCTCTTTTACTGTGGTATCCCAGACCAGCTTCACCTGGGAACTTCCTAAAAATGCAAAATTTCTGGCTCCACCCAGATCTACTGAATTGGAAATTCTGGGGTAAGGGCTCAGTAATCCGAGTTTTAGAGTTTTAACAAGCCTATGTGGTGATTGTGATGCAGCTAAAGTTCAAGACCCACTGGCCTCTGGGGTAGACAAAGGAGAGAGTTAAATCAGAACTAGAGACCTCACTCTGATTTGTAACAGCTGCTGGTGACTCATTCTCCCTAGTCGTTCCCTTCTGAGTTTCTGTCCTTTTTAGGATGAAGGATTTGCTCAAGTCCCATCTTGTGTGATACATTTTATCAACAGTGTCAGTGCCTTTCTGAACTGAGGGTGTTCAGAGGAGACTCTGAGCTTTATACACTCCCATGTATATTCACTGGCTACCTCCGTTTGTGGAACCACTTGCTCATTTCCCAGTGTGCACGATTAGCTTCAAGCTACCTCATGCCAGAAAAACAAAATTGACTAAAACTGTAGTTTTAGGTTGAATGGGACAATGGCAAAGCTGGGATTAGCATCCAAATATGCTTGGTTTTCAAGGTTCCAAGAAGCACTGGAGAATGAGCCAAGCAGCATCCTGGCCTCCTCTCTGCAACTTCCCACCTACAATTTATCAGTATGGGTAAAATGCATAAAACTGGGAAGACAGAAAATTACTGCTTCAGTTTTTTAATCTAAACTCTAACTCAAATCTTGCTTCTCAGCCTCGTCTGTCCTACATGGCTTTCAGTGAGAAAACTAAAACTGTATGCACATTGCAGAGACTTAAAAAAAAAAAAACAACAGAAAAAGTTTTCTGCCTTCTAGTTCATTCTCTAGAGGTTGATGTAAGATGAGTCCTGCAGTATAACACAGATCTGCCTTTTAGTAGTCATGCAAACATAACTTGGAGTAAAAATTACTCCAACCTTGCTAGTTTGTTACAAAAGCCTTGCTTAGTATCTGAGACGCTGCTTTCCTTAATTAAAAAATAGTGAGAAATTTTGTTTGGTTTTGTCAGAAAATAGAAACTATGGTTATTGATGTGACCTGCATTTAGTATCTTTGGGGTACAACATTCTCTTTTATCTCAACAAAGATTCACTGACATTAAATTATGGTTTGAGGGATCTCTAGGTTCTACCTTACAGCTTCGAATAAGGTAAAATGGGAATTTAAAAAATGCAAATGTGGTTTCTGCTGACAGTTTTTGAGTTTCAAAAGAGTTTTGCTCAGCACTTTTTGTTGCTATCGGGTCTTATTTTAATTCCCTGCAGATACACTGAAAGAATATAAGTCATGAGCACGGGTTAGGAACATACAAATGAAGGCAAGATGTATTATGTGCATTAAACTCTGACCTAGTAGAAGTGGGGACTGCCTAGCAATATCTTTCCTGAGAGGCGTTTGCAGAATTGTTGTGGCTACAACCTGAATTTAGTAAGAAGGAATGAAGAAACGGGGACTTCACAAGGCCTTCCCTATTTGATAGATGCACTAAGTTCTCTGCCCCTAAAGACTGTTGTCCTACAAATTACATGTTGCTGCTATTATGAACCAACAATATGCCCAGAAAACTGTTGATAATCATTCAATTATAGCCTATTGGTTAAGAATAAAAATTTTGGAGAGAGATAAACCCAAGTTCAAAATCTGACTTTATCTCTTACAAGCTGTGTGCCCTCGGACAAGTTACTTAGCCTCCCTGAGATTTGTTTCCTTACCTATAAATTGGGGATAAGCATTCTCACTTCATAGAGTTGCATGAAGACTGATTTGGATAATGTTCAATGCTGGCATTTAGTGGGTGTTATTTTTCGCTATGTTAAATTCAATTGGTGCAAACAGTAAATTTACACACTAAGCACAAATTCCTTACTGCATACACATACACATGCATGGGATATATATGTATATTAATTATATATATATTATAATATATATATATGTATAATCTCAATGCTATGGTCTGAATGTTTGTGTCCCACCCAGATTTCTATATTGAAACCTAATCAGCAATGTGATAGTATTAGGAGAAGATGGCCTCTGGGAGGTAATTAGGTCATGAAGGTAGAACCCTCACAAATAGAATTGGTATCTTTATAAAAGAGAACTTGGAGAGTGAGCTCACCCTTCCACCATGTGAGGAAACAGTAAGAAGATACCATCTGTAAAACAGAAAGTGAGCCCTCACCAGATACCAAATCTACTGGCATCTTTATCGTGAAATTCCCAGCCTCCAGAATGATGAGAAATAAATTTCTGTTGTTTATAAACTACCCAGTTTATAGTATTTTGTAATAGCAGCCAGAATGGACTAAGACACATAATCATTGAGAAATATATAGATAGAGAGAGTGATATATATATCTAGGGTATACATACACACGCATATTACATTATTACTCTAATAAACTCTGAAAAGCAGTAATTTTTCTCCTTTCTTATCTTTCCTTAAAACATCACAGTGAAATCTACTGACTTATTCCTGGCATCCCTGGTGATGCTTACAGACTAAAGATGGCCTGGGCCTCACACTGGTAGGACCCATTAGCAAAGTAGAGCTTGTTGCCTCTGTCTGGTCAAGCATCCGGTAGATTATAAAAACACTTTCCAGGATTTATTCTATCATCGTTGTTGACTCACCCCTCCTATTGATTCAATCCTATGAAAAATGTCAAACTGTGGATTCTTCAAACTATACTAATAGCAAAAAAAAAATGCATTTGTAATATTTTGTTAGAAAATAATAGGATACAAACTTGATATTTCTAGTTAATTCTCATTTTGACATTTAAGATATATGTACTCAATTAGTTCAGAAATAAACTATTAATGTCAAAACATTACTTTTATTTAAGTTTTATAAATCAATTTCTTATTAAGCTGCTTCTCAGATTCAATGTTAAAAAGTGGAGAGTCTATGAGTAAAGAGAATGAGGGAATTTTAGTATTTATTAGGAGACGAGTATAGACATTTCTATCTTAAAATGCAGATACGCACACACGCTGAAATTTAGAAACTCCCACTGACTAGAGGAATGCAGACAGAGAAGCATTAAGAACTGGAGCTTTAATGGTGGGGGATGGTGAGGAAACACATTAAGTCACTGGCTCCGCCCTGCCACAGTGAGATTATCCCCCATATGGTAGTTTGCGTTTCTGTGGTTTGCTCAGGGCTTAGGCTAGTTTTCAGTAATTTTCTTCAAGGTCCTCTAAGCCAGTTTAAAATTATTTTTGTGAGTTATTCATTGCATCACATGCTTTAGCAAAATCTACCACAGTCTAATAAGCATATGGATATGTTCTCTGAGATGCAGCTAAGAGTCTCCTTTTCTTGAATTTCAACTTTTTACCTCATTGCAGCAAAATCTCTTTACCTCCTTAGTATTTGAATTTTTCCCAGGCATGGGGTATTTTGACTCAGTCTTGGTGTGCAATCCACAGGAGAAGTTAAAATTCATGATCTGTGCCTCCAAGTAGAGGTTTTACAAAATAAACAGAGCATAAGATGGTAAAAAGTCATAAATAGGCCATCAAATATGTGAGGATTACAGTTTATTTTCTTCTTTGCTTCATTTTTAATTCAATCAGTGCAAGATATTTCTTGAGTGTCCATGATGCGAAAAGCACCGGGCCATAGTTCTTTGGCCCTGGACCCTGTGCAAGTCTTCCCCCTGCTGGGCCCACATGTGATGCCAAACACACACACACACACACACACACACACACACACACACACACACACACAATCAGACACAAACACAATCAGACACACACACACAATCACACACAATGTTGACCATTGTCTTCATGTATGATTTTTTTTTACATTTGTTAATTGTTCAATGTTTTATTTGCTGAGGTCACTGGTTTACTTAGAACAGTTTTTTCCTAACTTTCAGGTGAAAATAATCACCTATAGCATATAAAAAAACACAGCTTTGGAGGGTCCTTTCTGCGGCATACATGACTCAATAGAGCTGAGAAAAGGACTGGGAAATTTTATATTTAGAAGTTTTCTCATATGAGTCTTTTCCACAGGTAAGTTTAGGGAATACTGGAGTAGACAGTGGTCTCTCGGGTGACTTCCAACTCTTACACACACACTTCAGACAATCTTGATAACTTCTGTTTGCATTCATAATTGATAGATTACATCTGCTTTCTCCTTTAACCTCTGGTCCTGAAGTGGTCTCACTGCCTGAACTTCCAAAGCAGCCATCTGCACCATTCAGCAGTTACTCAGGAATGAACCTGTAGAATTCCTTCAGTGCCTCAAACTTTTACTCAAATCTTAAATTTGACTGTCCCTACTGAGGCTTTGGTAGACTCCTCAAGAGAAAGGGCAATATTTTATATTCCTTTTCGTATTTCTTCATTTGTCTTTCCACAATGCTTTATACTCAAATGAGGTTTTGTTTCTAATTTAATTTTCCCTTTAAATACTGATACCTTCTTGTGTGGGTAAAGAATATATCATTTTATTCCATATACCAAGAGGCATAAGGTTGGGGAACCCGTGTTTTATCTTAGCTGGTGCAGCTGTCAGGGACTCATATAACCTTCTAATCCTTTGTAAAAACTTAATCGGACAGCTGCCTTGATAATATGCAGTTTCAATGACAACCTCTGTTGGGAAAAATAATATGCTATTGTAGTAAGTCTCACAGATTAGTGATGGAAATGTCTAATGGACAGGAGTTCCCAAACTGAGAATCAAGTGGCAAGCTGGAAAAAAATCACCTTTAATTTCTACCATGAGAAGGAAGTGCATTCTCTCAATTCAGCAACTGTTGGCATCTTTGTTATATTAACAGTTTAATTAGACTGTTTCAGCGTAGCTGAACAGTTCTTTAAAGTACTTTTTAACAAGGATACTATTGTTAAAGGAAAACAGCTCTTTCATTTGAGCCATTAAAATTATAGGGGAGAAAAATGAAAAAATACTCCTGGCAGCCTATTTTTTAATTCAGCTGTGACTTCTGCAGCCCAATCACTAAGAAGCTTGGTGGAAGGCAATTCTTGTTTATACAGCAGTTTGATCTAGATTCTTGTAAAATTAAACGTAGGGTGACAAATTAAATTTAACACCACTACCCTCCAGGACATTGTAAATGTAACGAAGACTAAAACAAACATGGGAAATGTTACTTTAACAGGATAGTGTGAAGTCAGATCTAACAAAACATAAAAATCTTGCTTATGAATATAATTTAATGCAAAGAGTATCAACCAACAGTTGGTATTCATTATTTTTTATTTATCTACCTACATCATCTTTCATATACCACTAGAATGGATCTCTTTGTTTCCTCACAGATTTTTTTGCTAAGAATTTACCAGGCATATCTCTCTGGTTCTTACTTAAGCAGTTCAGTGGTTTTTTTTTCACTATCACAGTTTAAGATCTCTTTCAAGAATTCATAAAATAAGCATCTTACATTGTTGGTGGTTAATTATTATTATATTAGAACTCAGCCTCTTTGAATTTATTTTCAAAAGGCATTTTTGTTTTTTAATGAAAATGCTCACAGGTAATCTAAAACTTCTGTCCCAACAGAATTTAACAGGAAAGACTTCTCAGCATTGTCTGTGTTTATTTAGAAGAACAAATAAAAAGATGCTAAAAATTTAAATGAGAAGCTCATGTTTAAAATCTGACTTTGAAAGAAGTAGGAAATATACATTATGCAAATGTAACTAACACAAATATCCTGATTTGCAAATTGCTGAATTTAACAAGAAAAATGAGGCTATGATAAAGAGGAACATGAGTTGGCTGCTCTGGTGGGGCCTTGGAGGGTCAACAAGTGAAATGGACTTTTGTCATTTTTGCCTGCCCCGATGTCTTATTTCAGAAAATACTGATAAGGAAGCCCTAGCGCAAAGAGTATATGTTTCCTTCCTCAATTCCCTGGCCACTCAGGCCACCAGATGCCTCTGGCTAAGGATTTAAGTTTCACTGAGCAATGCAGATGTCCAAGGGACCTTTAGAGATCATGGTCAGCGCCTCTGACCGAGGGTGGAGTCAGGTGTGGCTGGTGAAACTGTAGCTGGAGCCCAAGGTAAGAACTCCAATGGCAGCATCGGAACAGACTCTTCCTCACATGCCCTCGTGGCCCTGTTTTGCCTCCTTTGCTCTCTTCCACATACCAGGCCTCCTTCTCCAGCCTTTCCACCCCTTCTGTGAACTATTTGACCTCCTTTCAATAAATTTATTTTCTGTGCACAGCACCAGATCCAGTCTGTTGGTGGAACCAAGAACCCTGAATACAGCATCAGAGTTTAATCCCAGCTCTTTCAGACCAGAAATTCCAGTGCCTCCGTGTGCCTACAGGGTGTCCGGCTCTAGGGACTGGGCTGCTTGCTGCACCTCACAAGAAAGTGAGATTAGGGTCATTAATGTTATTTATTAAAACCCTTCCTCACTCTAAATAAGACTTGAGTTTACTTACACAGAAAGATACAACCCAAAAGAATAAAATAAAAACAAGACAAAAAAAATGGGAGGAAGTAAAAAGGATTGCTACATAAGCCAGATTGCTAAATATATTTCTTTATAATGAGAAATGGAACTTGTAGGCAAACAAGAACACATGGTTTAATGTGTCTTCATGTTCCCTTCTCTGGGGGAGACCATTCCTAGAAACATAGTCAGAGGCTTCTGGGGTGGGGGAGAAAGAATGATGAATATGCAGTCTAAACGAAACTGGGCCACCGTCAGGGGTGGGCCACCAAATAGCAGTCCCTGTGCTCCCCTGCCTTGGTATTGCTGCAGCTGATGAGTTTCTGCCTTTGGTTCTGCTATGTCTTTTAAGTCCTTTCTTTTACAATCTAAATATATTTGGAAGCGATAATACATTAAGGAATTTACTTTAGCAAATTGTTTCCCAAGTTGCAGTTATTCTTATGCTACTCTCAAATGTGCCATATTCATGTACTTGTTCTTTATATTGCTTCTGCATACCCAAATACCTCTAATATTTTGTTCTAAATAATATATGTAAATGTAGAAGCTTGCTACGCTACAGATTTTTAATACTCATGGAAATAAATCTGCCGAAAATTTATCAAGTGAACTTCATCCTTATTTTAAAAATTGTACACAGAAGCTAAAATTTTGAAGTATTTACTACCAGAAACTGCCTATATTCTAGTCTTACAGTTGATTTATAGTTTGGCTGGGTATAGAAGTCCAGGCTGAAATCATGTTTCCTCCTAACTCTGAAGGCATTTCCTATTTTCCATATTTTCTAGCATCATATAGTGATATTGATGAGAAGTCAGAACTAGCTAATTTGGATTTCTTGTAGGTTAATTTTTTCCTTGCTGAAGTTTCTTATGTTCTTTTAGTCTTCAGCATTCTAAAATATCACAAATTTGCCTACTTGTTTTTCTTTTTCATTGTGCTGGACATGAACCTTTTTCATCCAAGTTTTGTGTCTTTTGAACTCTAAGAGTCTATAGTTTTTGATCATTTCTTTCCTTCAATTTTCTGTGTTATTTCTGAGATACTTCTTAGTTAGATATTGGACTTCCAGGATTAGCTCTCAGCCTTTGGGGCCTGTGTCAGTCAAAGTTTGTCTGGAAAACAAAAGCCTTTTTTATGTGCCCAGCAGGAAGTATTTTGATATAAGGAATAAGCATGGGAAGTGAAAGTGTCTTGAACTGTCACTGATTAATTCAGTTTACAACAAGAATCTGCACGATTCTCTAGATGCTCAACTTTTAGCTGCTTCAAACATCACATCCAACTTTTTCCCCTGCGTCTGCCTATAACTACCTCTGGAGAATAAGGATCTATCCTCTACCTTCCTAATCACTATGACTGTCTTTAGGCTGTAATCTGAAACCATGAAAGGTAGCCAGCCATTCTGGGAAATGTAGTTTTTGCTTCTTAGTCATACAAAGAAGTCCTCAGCTGGGTTTTGGAAATACCAAGATGACAGACAATCCAGCACAGAGCCAAACCATACTCCTTCCCATATTAGCCATGTGGTCTGTGGTCTGGGGCAAAATTTTAAATTTCTTAATGCCTCATTCTCTCCAACTAAAGAGGGAATAATATTGTTACCTACTCCATAGAGTTGCTGGGAAGACTGATTGAAATAATACAGGTAATGATGCAAATCAATGTCTGGCATATATTCAAGCACTTTTAGTATATGCTGGCTACTCTAATTTTTATTATTACCATTTACTCATTTTTTCCTCACATTTGCACTGATGTCATTTTGCTCTAAATTTCAAAAAGTTTCTTTAACATTATTTTCCAGATACCAATTATTTTATAACATCAATAATTTTAGTCACGAAAAAGAATTTTGGTTTGAGGCAGAGTCTCACTCTGTTGCCCCCGCTAGATTGCGGTGGCCTCATTATTGCACACAGCAACTGCAAACTCCTGGGCTCAAGCAATCCTGCTGCCTCAGCTTCCCAAGTGGCTGGGACTATATAGGCATGCACCACCACGCCCAGCTATTTTTTTAAATTATTTTTTGTAGAGATGAGTTTCTCCCTTTGTTGCACAGGCTGGTTTCAAACTCTCAATTTCAAACCATCTCCTGCCTCAGCCTCCTAAAGTGCTAGGATTACAGGTGTGAGCCACCACACCCTGCCTCAGATTGTTTTCTTATAGTGTCTTATAGTGTTTTATAGATGCAGTTCTTCTTGTTTTTATTTTGTTCCTCTGTCCCATTTGTTTTCTATCTTTTAGCAGTTTGTTGATAGCCCCCTTCCTCTTTTTTATCTATTATGAGTTTCTTCTTTTTATTTTTTAAAAATTTTTATTTCAGTAAGATCTTAGAAGGATCAAGAGACAAAGCCCTGGGGCTAGTTTGCCTCTTGAGCAGAAGCCAACAGTGTGATTTTTACTCCAATTTTCCACATTTAGCAGGATCGAAACAGGCTCTCTCACTAGCAACAGTTCACAGTTAATCTGCCCTTACTGCATGTCAAGTGGTGTACTAAGAGCTTTATATTCATACTCTCACCTAATTCACCTCATTTTTGAGACATGGATACTAGTATTATCCCAATTTCTTTAAAATGAGATGACTGAGGTCAAGGGACTTGCCCAGGGTGACACAGCTAGTAACTGGCAAAGCTAAAATACAAATCTATTGGCTGCAGAATTCAAGCTCTGAGCTACTACTGCTACATAGATCTCATCATTTTAAATGACTGCACAGTATCCTTGTGAGTGTGTGTGTTTATATCCAAGCCCTCTCTGATGAACACATAAACTGTTTTCAAAATTTGTTGTTATAAACAAAGCTTGCACAAATATATGTGTACTATGGGAAACTCTATGCACTACACTTTTATTATTTTCTAAAATAAGTCCTAGCAGTGGATTTGCTAAATCAAAAGTTATACACATTAAAACTTGTAAAATATGTTTTGACAAACTATCCTTAAAAAAGATGTTCTCACAACTGACACTTTCAGAAGCAGCAATATGTGGAAGGAAGGGCCTGTTTTCCACGTGCTCACAAAACCTGTCACCCAATTTTTGCCAATCTCATAGAAAGGAAATGCTACCTTACTGTTTCAATTTGCTTTATTTCATTTTTAACATGGCTGAACATTTCTTCATATGATTATAGTTGATGTATTTTCCTTCTTTTGTGAATTGCCAGTTCATTTTCTGCCTGACTTTTCTCCTGGGTTATTATCTGTAGCTGGTATGGATCTGTAAGTACTCTTTAGGGACAGTAACCTTTGTCTGTTATTTATGTTGCAAATATACTTTCCTGGTTCACTATTTCTATTTTTACCTTTGTTTATAGCATTTGTAAAAGAAATCTTAAATATTTACGTAGTCAAATCTATCCTAATTAATTTTTACATATATTCCCTTTTTCAGTGAATGAAAGAATGAAGCCAACATGAAAGTTGGTCCATTAGGAGTTTGATTTATGATCTGAGTTTCTAAAGGAATCAGGCAACTCAACAATCTGTTGGCCCTACTTCATGAAACAGGCAAATTGTTTAAGACGGTGAAAGTTTTCACTTACACACAGAATGTTTACCTAAGTCAACTTAAGCAGAATATCCAGCCAGGCTAGCTTGAGAGCTACTAAGCTTATTATTCTGACTTATATCTTGCTTAAAATGTGCAGTATTAAAGTCAAAGCTGGATTTGGATATTAATGCAGGGATGGGTGCTGGGTAGGCCATCTTTATTCTTTAACTTTGAACTTCTTACCTGGTGCCAGCTGCTGACATCAGATCTTATTGCCATTTCTCCAGTTTTGTTCTTTGTTCATTATTTCTGTTTAAAGTTGCTCACAGAATAAATGAAATTCAAGTTATAACTATGTGGAGATTAGATTTATAACAAGACTATCTATCAGGTAGAGGTCTCTAGGGTATGGGAGAGCATATGAGCTCTGGGCTGCAGAGAATGCTTCTAAATTAAGGCTCCAGGTCCCAGAGTTGTGATTTAGGCACAGACTATGGTACAGGGCAAATGCCTACTTCCTCTTGCTCCTACACTTTAATTATCAGGATCTCTCTGGAGTCTCCTCTTACCTTCCTCCTCCAGGGATCAAAACTTCCTTAGCCATGGCTAACATAACTGTCTCTACTCGTGTCATTTCCCCTCCTTAGGATATCCATACACATTCTTAAAAAGGGAGCAGCTTTAAAAAAAAAAAGTCTGAATTCTGATAAAAGGAAGGATGCAAATCCTAATTTTCTTTAAAAAAAAAATACCACTTGGATTTCAACTCCTCTGATAGTCTTCCTGAGCATCCATCTGGAGTTTTTCTACATTGCATTCAGTTATCATTGCCTTGACAGCCTCACATGATGCTGTGTTGGCTCCTTTATTGGTTCATCTGCTCTATGAGATGTTGGTCTTCCTTTTGGGTGGAACTGTGAACTACACATATCTGAATCTATAGCCCTTAGCACAATGTCAAACATGTGTTAGTCACTCTGTAAATGTCTTCTTATTGGATGTGTGTTAGAACAATGGAAAATATTTGATTCCAACATGCTTATATCCTTGGCTTGGGGGAAGTGGAAGTTAATAGCTTTTGATATAAGTGCTTGTGAAGAATAGCAGTATCCCAGTTGGAGGCTTATCAGATAGTGGTTAAAAGAGGAAATATGGTGACCCTCAGCTAATCCCTTCATGGGAACAGCCAAAGATTAAGCAAAACCAGACATAGGCCGAGTGTGTGCCTGCTGAAAAGGAGAAAAAATATGTTTGGAGAGTAGGCTAAGCACACAATCTAACCAAATAATGCACAGACTATTGTATCCATTGATCAGTTTACCTGAATTTCATTGGCTAATGACTTATAGCACCACTAAAATAAGATGAATGATAATGAGATATAAAATTCAGCATGTCAAAAGTTACTTGAAGACATCTAAAGTTCAGCATAATTAACCAACCCTGAGATTCATTTAGACATCACAAAAGAATTTTTTAAATGCCAAAGGTTCTTGTAGTATACATTTTCTAAAAATGATCAAAATGTGTTGTAGCAATTTCAGAGAAAGGAATATGTTGTCAATAGAAGCCAGTGTTTTATATAGACATTGGCTAATTAATTCCAGAAATTAAAAATTATTTAGATTTTGTGTAACTCACACCCAGGAATAGTCCAGACAAAAGATTTTTCTTGTTGCAAAATGGATCCAATGTGTTTCTCATATTAAAATTCTTTCCATGTATTACACACATGCACACACACACACATACGCTACTTGCAAATTATTTTAGTTCCACCTCAATCACAGCAAGACACTTGGTGTCCCCAAATGTATGAAGATTTACAGCATGAAAATCTCCTTGGTTCAAAATGCTGCCTCCCTCCCTTTTGCCCCAGTGGGCAATGAAAAGTGGGATTATCAGGAATAGTCCTGCATCTTCTGGAAAGCCTCTATGGGATAAGCTCCCCCTTCCCTTCATTGTCAGGCAGACACTCAGGCACAGAAGGGACACGCATGGACTCTAGCTTCCTTGGCTATCAGTGGGCTGAGCAAGAGCTATGGGTAGGTATATGAAAGGCCAGACATCTTTTTGAAAAGTAGGAAAACAGAGTTCCCTTTTACTACAGGCTCTGAAACCATTTTTCTCCTGCTAGAAAGCTATCAGGGCTAGAAAGTCCAGTCCAATAACAGAAATTCAGTTCAATTCAAGAAGCTGTGGCATGTCCACTGACTGTAGAACTCATGTAGGTGCCAGCTGATACTTGGTCATTATCGCCAGAGGATGTATGAGATTGTCCCACGTTTCAGCACCTTTCCTATTTTTTTTGTTTTTGTTGATGTTCATTTGTTTTTGTTTTTTAACTTGATGGGAATTCACTGAGGCATTGAGGTCTGTATCTGAGCTTAGTTTGACATTGATAATGATTGTTGGAGTCTTCATGGACCATTCTAATTCTCTGGCCTCATTGAGAGACAGTACATGATTGAATCATAAGACTATCTTCTTTCTATCTTGCCTTAACTGAATGTATATGGTGGGCAATCCAAAGGTAAATTTTGATGACTGTTTTGTGGCTTCTAAAAAGGAAATGTAGCTATGTGGCTGTGGACAGTGTGGACTAATGATTATTTATTGTGTTGCCTGTTACCTAATCCCTCTCCCCAAAAGACTACCTAAGAAGAAGTCAATTAGCTATTAGGAATAAAGTGAAAACTGAGAAGAGGGAATGCCCAGTAAGAGTTTTGTTGTGCACAACAGAAAGTCACTTGAAGACCCTTCCAGGAAACCAGTCTATTCTTACTGAATTCATGGCATTGATCCCCTCCCCAGAAAATTATCAGATCCTCTGGTGAAGATAAATAATGCTGCTTGCCATTTCTAATCTTTAAAAAGGACAAAAATGACAGCAAAGTGATGCAGCCTCTAACTGCTACTAAAACTATTGATGTCTAATTTCTTTCAGTGCTTTTCTTGTTGGACCAGAGGTTCTTTGCCATCACTTGTGAGTGTTGTTCTTCAGGACCTTAGAGCCTCCTGGGCATGGGTCTGGGTGGATAAAATCAACCAGTGTAAGCCACAATCACTATTGTAATTTCTTTACTGAATGTCTAGCCAAGCCTTGGTGTTTGTTGCAATTAGTAGGTGCCTTTGAATAGTACTGCCTGGGGCTGTTTTCTCTCATGCCCTGTCACAGGGAGCAAGCTTTATTCTTTTTTATGTGAAGAAGTAGAGCAGAGAGAAGTGAAATAACCCCAGAAGTAAAAAATTAAAAAAAAAAATCCATGCTTGAAATGGAACATCATAATTGTGTCAGTCATCCTGATGGCCATTCATTTCTCTAGACTTTAAGAGGGAAATGGGACTCTGTCCAAAGAAAACTGCCCTTTTAGTTCAGGGCCTTGGGGAAGATCTTTGATGCAGTCTCACTTCCTTGATGTGCCTTCTCTTCATTACAAATAGCCTTTCATGAAGCTTACAAGAAGGGACATGAGCACAGGCACCCAGTTAGCAACAACCTGAGTGAGTAACCCTGGGCAGGGTGGCTGGGTGGCTCAGGGAGGGGTAGAGAGGGATGGTCTCAGGATCCAGAGCAAACTTAAAGCTATTCCACAGTCCTTGACCATTGTTTTGTATACTTCAGAGGAGCTGTGGATCTGTCTCTCACTCTTCCACTGTTTGCTTATAGTGTCATCTGCTCTCCCTCCTCCAAACACACACAGTTCCATCTGAGTCACTACCATGTTTCTGTAACCTTGAGCAAGCCACGTCACCTTTAGGGCTTCTGTTTATTTATGAAGAGAGCATAATAGTCATGACTGCCTGCTCGCTGGAGCTCCCATTAGCAACACACAAGTGAGGCAAAGCTGAGTTCTGGTGCCAGGGTTACAGGTGGACAAGGAAACTCATAAGTGGTTCCTGGGATTCTCCCAGCCAAGTGGGCTCTTTCTCTAGCAAAGATCTCCAGCCCCTCCAATTTATACCATCCTCAAGGTTACATACCTGGGATCTCTTGCACAATTTTTTATTCTTCTTGGTTTAATTACCCCAGAGATAGGGGCAGTCACCCAAAGGGATTAAAATCATTTATGTATTTTCCTTAAAGAATTTTTTGATCTTAACTTTCATAGTTTTTCATAAAAGACAGAATATTAAAGCTAGAAGTCACCTTAAAGATTATATACTCCCAAAGCCCTGCTTTCATTTTGAAAATGGGAAAGTTGAGGCCCAGAGGGCTGAAGTGACGTGCTCTAAAGCCTGACTGGCATGCAATAGTAGAAGAATCAAACAGAACCCAAATCTCCCATCTACTGTGCCATTCTGTTACTGGATGGCAGGAGAGAGTAGACCCTCAGTGCACACCCATGATTAATACTTCCAGTCCTATCCTTCATTTTCCTTGGCAATTCCAAAGTCTTTTTGTTTAAAGTCACTTTCTATACTAAATTCCCAGTTGATTTACCAATTTATTATCACTGACAAATATTTACTGAGGGCCTATAATCTTCAAGATACTGTATAATGATTAAAAGTACACACATGCACACACACACACATGCACATACGCACATACAGAGGATTCTAAGGAGGCTATGGTTTGGACCATTTGGTAAGTTTAAAACCTTCTTATCTTTGAGGAGTGGCAAGATTATATAATCCTGTTTTAAAAACAGTATCTAATACATTTCGGGGAAGGAGTAAATGATTGTTGCTGAACTGAGGATAACCTATCAATAAATGTTTGTAGTTATTCACATTAAGGATACATATGAGTAAAGAATTGAAACTGAGCCAACACCAAGAGGTGTAAAAATTGGCACGAACCCACAGCGGAAGACAACAGTAAGTCAAGACTAAGATACCTCTTGGGCTATTTCATGTTCAACTTGTTGAACTTCAAGTTACCAATACAACTATGTTCTATAACATTACCTCTTATGAAAAATGGAGAATTCTCATTTTGCAAAGAGAAGCAAAACAAAATGAATTTGGGTGGAGAACAGTCATGTTATGGGAAGTCTAGCCATTGTTCAGGATTCCCACCTAGGAAGGAAAACTAAATTTGGGGGAAAACACGTGTTTCAAATCGAGGGTGCATCTCCCTGGAATTGGTAGACTCAGATTGGGGTACTGGCTGTCCTTGAGTCTTAGAGAAGTCTGCCACCTGCTTAGTCACTGCAGTGTCTTCTGGTTGGCTTCTGGGCTTTCCCTCCTCTCACAGACTGCTCATGCCCTAACCACGAGTTTTAAGCTGCTTACCTCATAAAACCTAATGAGAGCACCACAAAGTAGGCCCCATGGATGAAAGCCATCATTCCACAGCAATACACATGAGCTCCAGCCAAATGCACTATGTAAGGCTTATCTTAAGAAATGAATGCTTGAAAACATCAGGCCAGTGATGACAAAAAAGAATTCTGCCTAGTTAAAGTTCTCTGGAGGAAGTATTTTTGATATTGTTTTGGCTTTAGAAAAAAAAAATGGACCTTGTTGGGGTTACTTCAGTGCACAGTGAAACTGCAAATTCAAACTGTTTGAATCCTGTCCTCCAAATACAGAGGTCTTATGTGAAAACAATCTCATTTTCCTTTTACTTTCTGGGAACCCCTCCAAGGCATGGTGATTTGCCAGCTTTTTGTGACCTTCAGTTCCTTTACTGCTCCCATGGGCAACTTGACCTTGGAATTGTAGAGAGGAGGGGGACAATTTTCAAGTTGGTACGGGACAGGGGCAGATGTTTCATTCTCTCTGTTTGCTCATTGTCCCAAACCATGAATTCTCCTGCACCAAGAACCGTAGACCCTCTGAGATCACGGAAATGAGGACAAAAGGTAGAACGAAGATGCACATTATCACTGAAGCAAGGATGTGGACAACAAAACTGTCACATGGGGTGGAGACTCAGGCAGCCAGCCAGGAGTAGTTCCCAGGAAAGCATTAGGAGTAAGAAAACATTCTATCTCATCCAGATGCACTGCTAAGGCAGGGCTCCCTGACTCCTCTGAACATCTTAGGACTGAAATGGAATTCACAGGGCAAAGAATTCCTCCTGTAAGTACAGCTGGTATCTACAGAGGTTTAATCTACACTCGCAATGGAGTCCCAATTTGTAGAAGGACTAACTTAGGTTCCCCATCATTTGGCAACTGTTTGACCCAAGAGACACCATCTGGTTATAGGATTAACCAAGACAGGGTTTGTGTTTATCAAGAGACACTGTGGAGGTGCTCACCCCTATCCATGCATACAACAGATTAGAGGACAGTGGTTTCTTACCTTTCTCCTTGCAGGAACTCCTTTGATATTTTATTTTGTTCATGGGCACATGGGTTTGAAAGATTTTTGCCTTTAAGACAGATTTTATTAAGTAACAATTAGCTTCTTCATTTTCATTATTCTATGAAAATCTAATTAGAGTAACAACATTACCACACTGACCTGATAGAATTCCAGCCAAAAGCAAAGCAACTGATGTTTGAGTGAATCCCTGTAGCCCAAGAACACCCTGTATAGTCGTTTGACATTTTAAATTTCTGTAAATAGCTTGTGGGCCCCATTCCTACGATTTGTAGGCCTTAGGAATCCAGAGAACTGCTTGTGTATTAGAAAAAATAGAGCAAAGAATTTGGAATCCCAAGATGAATGAGATTGAGAAGGGTACTCATCTGCACTGAGTCTCAGGTTCCTTATCTGCAAGGATATCACCTGAAAATAGTACTCATCTTACAGGCCTGTGATAAAGATTATATAAAAACTATTGACATGCTGGAAAGTCTTGAAAAATTTAACTTTCTCAAAGACTGAAATTTCATTGCAGAAATAAACTTTTGAAAAATATTGGTATGATAAATGGATCATTTGTCTCTTTTATATTACATTAAAATCAATTTTAAAAGACATCAAAGAATCAAAGCACTGACTTGTAGGCAATTGTTATTGTGTGTGTGTGTGTGTATGTGTGTGTGTATGTGTGCACGTATGTGTGTGTGTTTTGTGTTTGCTTTCCAAGAGGAGAGGAAAACCACTGTGATATTGAGTTTATGCCTGTACAGCGTCAAGAACATCTGGTGAGGGTGGGAAGAGGAGATAAATATATACTCTGAGGATCCAATCAGATAACCTAGAAAGGACTATTTATACTTTTGCACTTAGAATGTGAACAGTGTAGACACTGTTGAGTGTGTTTCCCAGGACAGAATGCTAAAGAACATGGGCTTTAGAGTCAGACACACCTCAACTCAAATTTCGCTTCACTGTACTAGCTCCGTGAGTTGGGCAAGTTGCATAGTTTTGTTATGAAAATTAAATTTAAAAAAAAAGTGTAGATATAAGGCAACAATTAGTTTCCTGGTCATAATAAGCACTTGATAAAAGTAAAATATTGTTATGAGTTCTTGTGTTTTAGCTTCAACTTTTTATCCTAGTATTTTAGTTAACAAAAATGATAGCACATGAGTACAGTTCATGTGGCGTCAGTTGTTTAGAAAAGAACACTGGTAGACATGGTGATGCAATCCCTGTTTGTAATGCTTTTGCTATCACACCCTTGAGGTATGCATGAGGCGGATGAGTAAAAAGAAGAAACCCTTTGTTCAAAGATGTTTAGCCAACCACATTTCATGATGGCATTTATTTATCTTGATCTTATAAATACTCAAGGATTGTGGCTACTTTGGAATTTATGCTAGACAGCTAATGGAATTTTTAAGAGATATCTGAGCAAAAGTGAAACTAGGAGCAGGGATACAGAGGAGGGCTTCTTGCTGCACACAACTCATTTACTGCTTAAATGACACAAACAAGCCATTCGGACTCCAGGCCAATGTGAGTTTCTTTGGGTTGCAGATAGTTGGAGCCTTGATACAATGGATGTTGATGGTTCTTCTTGCTTTAAGCCTCTTTGTGCCCAAGTCTCTTGGGTTTAGATGAGTGGATCTTAGCTAAGGTGAGAGGAAATAGTAATTAAAATCTGGAGTTCCCAGAGAAGGGTTAGAATAGGGTCATTTCTTTTTCTGAAGTTAGTTCAGATGTTGGATGTTCATTGGGGCACATAGGTTTGAGTCTACGGAATAGAAAGGGGTGGAAATCTAGCCTTAGAATTAACTGGGTTTACTTAGGGAATATCTGGGACTGAGAAGACTCTGGTGATTGCCATCCTTAGAAATGCTCCCATTTTGCTCCCTGTTTGTTTGTCCCTTTACATGCCCTCAATGAAGATCCAGTCCAGTCCAATGCTGGCCTTTTGCTTGTTGTGGCACCCACCTGGCCTCGGGCATGGCACAGTGGTGGGCCAGTGGAGAACCTCTGATGGTGTTAGTCAGCCTTGCTACTTGGATGACCTCCCAGTTTATGCTTCTCCATGTCCTCAACTCCATGACTTTAGGGGGGAAGCGCTGGATTCACAACAAGGCAGAGCTGAGTAGAATCCTGGCTCAGACTCTCACTAATTGCATAATTCGGGGCAAACTAATTAACATCTGTATTCTAACTTCCTAACATGTAAAAGCAATAACAATGCCTGTTTTAATCTGGTCAATCTCGAGAATAATCTCCCTCTACCTACTATCAAATATACGTAGAATGGAAAGAAAAGCTGGATATACCCTCAGGGGCTCCCAGTGTGCTTTAGGTCTTGAGCCAGATGCTGCCCAGAAAGGACAGTTCAAACCTGTGTGTCTGCCCCTAAGGCAGCCTACAGGAACGTGGGTAAATCTGGTCAATGCATTTGAGCACCGAGGCCCTTTGCTCTCTTCAAAACCAACTCTGTTGCCTGCATTATCTACAGACATGCTCTGGATACCAACCAGACCCACACTTAACATTTTATAAGACTTAATATCTTCACAGAAATTTATCAGTTTTCCATAATTCTCCACAACATTCTTGGCAGGTAGCCACAGACTTACCTCAAATCCCACATGGGTTTGTGTCTACAATGGCAGCAATTCTTGCATCTAGTTAACTGCCTCAGCCACTAAACATTCCAGCCACAAACATTACCTGAGGGGAGTCACTTCAGTTCCATAAATGGTTGACAAAAAGTGTCAAACATTACCTTGTCCAATACATGGTCCAACTCCTTCCCTAAAGGAAGTTCAGAAAAATAGGGCCTCTGTATCAGCAGGCTTCTAACTAATATTAAAAATTATAAGAATCAAACAGCCCTATCAAAAAGTGAGCAAAGGACATGAATAGAAACTTCTCAAAAGAAGACAGACTAATGACTAACAAACATATGAAAAAATGCTCAACATCTCTAACCATCAGGGAAATGCAAATCAAAACTACAATGAGATATCACTTATCTCTAGTGAGAATGGCCTTTATCAAAAAGTCCCAAAACAATAAATGTTGGCGTGGATGCGGAGAGATAGGAACACTCCTACGCTGCTGGTGGGACTGTAAACTAGTACAACCTCTGTGGAAAGCAATGTGGAGATACCTCAAAAGGATACAAGTAGATCTACCATTTGATCCAGCAATCTCATTACTGGGCATCTACACAAAAGAACAAAAGACATTGTATAAAACACATTCTTCACTAGAATGTGAAGAATGTTTATAGCAGCACAATTCACAATTGCAAAGATGTGGAAACAACCCAAGTGCCCATCAATCCATGAGTGGATTAATAAAATGTGGTATATGTATACCATGGAATTCTACTCAGCTACAAAAACAGTGATGATCTAGCACCCCTTGTATTATCCTAGATGGAGCTGGAGCCCATTCTACTAAGTGAAGTATCCCAAGAATGGAAAAACAAGCACCACATGTACTCACCAGCAAATCGGTATTAACTGATCAACACTTAAGTGCACATATAGTAATGACATTTATTGGGTGTTGGGCAGATGAGAGGGGGGATGAAGGGATAGATATATACACACCTATTGGGTGCGGTGCACACTGTCTGGGAGATAGACATGCTTGAAGCTTTGACTCAGGTGGGGCAAGGGCAATATATGTAACCTAAACATTTGTACCCCCGTAATATGCTGAAATAAAAAAATAATTACAAGAACCAGAAACCACTGCGGAGGCCTGACAGGTGAATATGATGATAGTATGATAATGTTGCTGAAATTAGAGGAGATATATTTGGATCTAAAGAAGAATGGATCATGTTCATTAAAAATAACATATTTCCAGAATATGTAGACTTGAAGGGGAAAAATTCCAAGTGTTTCTTTTGGTGATTACTTCATAAATTTGTCTTACCTCAGGAATCATTTAATCACTTGTTCCATAGTTAGTCTACTTCTTCCCTATAGACCTCCAGTGACAGGCAGAGCTATCTCTAAAGTCATGGCTCTTGTTCCTGAGGTGATACCAGGTATCAGGCTTGTGTATGAATCTTGCTCATATATATTTATCACTGAACTTAGAGGGACCTTGTGGCATTTACTACTCTGGGTAGGATAAAAATTTACTCTGGGCAGAAGAAAATATAGGTGATAGCTTCTGAGAAGGGTTCCTTCTATGTTGCCTGTGTCTATTCTATAAAGAGTCTCAGTCAGGAAAAGGCTTTGGTGGTCTTCCGTTCAAGGCAGGAAACAGCCTTGCCTCAGTAAATGATTGACCTGTGTGCCCAGAGTGATAAGCTTAGGTAAATAGGCTTGATTCTGCTCCAGTAGTTTTAGGACTTTTAACTCTCTAGGCTCCAAAGCAGAAAATGCACTTAACTCCCTCAAATGACAGGTTGACAGCCCTCTGAATTATACGCACACTGTTCTCTATGGTATATCGTGAAAGTGGAAAAAATTCATACAAGCAAAATTCTGGAATAAGGTCATGTTTGTGGAGCCACTACTAGTGGAAAATTTCAACAAATAACAAATATGTTATAATGACAGATTTTTTTAAAAAACTTTACAAATGTTTGAAATATGTACAGCAACAACAAGAGAATATGGAAGGAAAATATAGCCTGTTTTCCAGAACACGCCGATGGGCAAATGATTGAATTCCCCTCATACACACTCACACCTACCACAGTCGCCTTCAGCAGACCATCCTCAGAGACACTCTGGTTACAAGACTATGCAAGGTGCTTGTTTTGTAATCTTGTGAGAAGGACCCATGACCAGACAGATCACTTACCTTGATAGCTGCTTTTCAGTCTCAACTCTTCCCTCAGCTTTCTTCCTGGCTCAGCAGTGATAGCCCGTGGCTGTCCCAACACTTGCTGAAGAGGTTGGGATGTTGGGAAGAAGCATCAACACAGGCTTCTACTTCTCCCCAAGCATGAAAGTGAGGTGTTCCCCTCTGTTTCCTTCCCTGCTCTCTGGGCCCTGCAGATAGTGGTCACGGGCAGTGACTTGCTTGCAGCCAGGTATGTTGACAGACGTGAAGGAGGGAGTCTGCGCTGGTCTCAGCAGCCTGGTCTAGCCAATCATCACACACCAGGGCAGGCTCCTACTCCTGCTCAAATCCAACCAGAGGGCTGGGTGACAAAATCAGACAGCAGGACTGTCGGGGGCTGAAAGCTCAGTCTGATTGCTACTGACTATCCAGGAGAGCGGTTACCTTGTAACTGGATCTGGGAAGTGGACCAGAGACTCTGAGAATAATTTACATCTGGGAGGAAAATTTTACTCCCTTATATTTTAGCAAACTCAGAAGGGAATTTGGAGGTCACTTTATCAAATCTCCCATTTAATAATGGAGTTCTTCTATTATATTCTTGTATGGTGAGAATCATCTGACAGTTCTTTGAATAAATATATCTACCGATTCATTGAGAATGCATTATATGCTATGCATTTCATCACAAGTCCTCACAATAACCTTAGGACTTCATCCCTATTTTATGGATGAAGAAACTGAAGCTCAGAGGGGTAACAGTCATGCAATTAGTAAGTGCTGAAGTCAGGATTTGAACCCAGGTCTACTCTAAAGCCAGTGCCAGCATCAGTATCCTTTCTGTGGTAGGTTGAATTAGTCCCCCAGAGAAGTGCACGTCCTAATCTCCAGGACCTGTGAATGTGTTACCTTACGTGGCAAAAAGGACTTTGCAAATGTGATCAAGTTAAGGATCTCGAGATGGGAGAGTATCCTGGACTATCCAGGCAGCACAAGGGGCCTTATAAGAGGCTGGAGTGGAGGAGGAGTGTGCTGACAGAAGCAGAGCCAGAGACTGAAGATGCACTGCTGGCTGTGAAGATGCAGGGAGGAGCCATGGGCCAAGTTGTGCAGGCAGCTTCCAGAAGTGGGAAAGACAAGGAAATGCATGCTCCTCTAAGGCCTCCAGAATGAACACAACCCTGAGGGCCTATCTTAGACCTTCAAAGTAATAAACATACGTTGTTGTAAGCTATCAAGTCTGTGGTAATTTGTTATATGAGCAATAGAAAACAAACATTCCCTTAGAAATACTTTTTGTTAGTGAACTTGCTATTTCATTTAGCATCCCATTCCACATAGTCATGATCTTGATTTGGCTAAACTCTACCTTCTCGAAATGGCAACTCATGGGTCCTAGCTCTTCCCTGCACACGCGGCACTCAGGCAGCCAGGAATGGTGAGACAGTGTGCTGGGGTGGGCGTCAGAATTTTGACTCTAGTCCCAGCTCTGCCTCCATCAGTCAGTCCATCTTTCAGTTTTCTCTCCTATGACATTGGCTCCTGTCACAAATGATCTTTGATCCCTTCCATATCTGACATCATATTAGTCTAAAACCAAGTCATGTACCAATTTTCAAATATTTGAAGATAGCCCTGTCACCTTTCTCCCAGTTTTTCCTGTTCGAGCTTTTCCAGCTTCTCATGTGACATGACTTCTGGACCCTTCCCTCTCCTGGTTGCCCTTCTCTGGGAAGGCTCCAATTTACCCATTTCCCTCTGACATGTGGTGCCCAGATCTGTACATCGTGCCCCTGCTGTCCCTTGTCTACCTGCCTGGTTCCTCTGGATCCTGAACACCTTCTCTTGTTAGATCCCATCTAACTATTCCTTAAGACATTTTGGACTTAGCTGAGTTTGTTTCTTCTTCTCTTGCTTTATCTGACCTTACCTCTTGAAAGAGAGCACCATAGTGAACAAATCCACAAGAGTCTTAATTTAGATTTTTTTTTTTTTAATAAGAAGAACCAAGGCTTTCTAGTGCTAGCCTAAATTTGCCATCCTTGCTTGTTTAACATTTAAATAATTTATTCTCATAGGCATTTTTGAAAGGCAGTGGTTTTAGGACTATACATTCTTCAAGAATTTGATGAAAGTTCTGGATTTTCTGCCAGAGAAAAATTCATCTAAAATTTTGTGTGTCATTTTGGGGCACTGCACCGCCCCCCCCCAAAGTAGTCCACTGGCCTCTCTGATATGTGGCAAGTTAGTTTTACACTCACAAAGTTGTTGGTAGGGGAAGCTTTTGCAAAAGGTAGCCTAATGTCTTCTTCTGTATCCCCTTACAATTCATGGAGGCCCTAAAAGTAAGACCCTCTGGGAATTGGTTGAGCAAACATCAGTGAAGATCAAGGCAGGACAGTGTCCAGACCAAAAAGCAGCTAAGTTCTTAGGTTAAACAAAGAACAGCTTTTGGTGGTCTCCTTTTGCAACAAGAACTTTACTTCTTGGGGCCTTTCTCTATATAATAAATCTTACTCTTTCGATGCTTGGCCCCTTAAATTAAAGCCATCTGCTTGTCTAAGGCTTCCCTCAATCTCATGATGCTACTGGTCAGAGGCTGATACTTCTTTGTCCCTCTTCCCCACCCAGGCTGTCCAAAAACACTACCCAGCTGTGAAAACACCCTGATCTGACTAGTGCTTTTGTCCTACTGGCGCTTGTCCAGGCCATCCTGGGTGAGGTTTCAGGCTTATGGGCTTTGGCCACTGTCCCTCCCTTGAAAGCTCCCATCCTCTCTGAGAATGAAAGGTTTCAAGTCTTGAAAATAATAACACTCCTTTGGTTATAGTGAGCAGATTTGCAGAGAGGTAAACAAAGAAACATACTGCTGATCAGGAAGAATTCCTTTGGAAAAAAACACAACAAAAATCCAGGACATTCAGGCCTCTTAACCTCAGGGATTCACAGAAAAGGACATCACTTTCAAAGTTGAAGAAATGGGATTTGGTCTCTGCATTCCATATTTACCAAGTTCAGCTGTATATAAGACTGAGTGACTCCAAGACCTTTCTTCCCTGTTCCTCAGGACAACATGGAGAGAGATTATCTAAGCTTGGATTTCTACAGGAAACATGAAGACATTTCCCTTATGAAAAAAAGAGATGATTTTCAATCTCAAATAGCAGTTTATTTATATATTTAGTTGGCTGGTGAAGAATGTTTAGAAAGAGCACAACCAAACTCAGTTGTAGGCAAAATAAATTGTGGTAGAATCAATTGCACGTTTTTTAGCCTGAAAAGGATCATACACTTAGGTCATTCCCATAGCTTCTCCTTAGTGGACTCCTTAAAAAACTTAAATAAATTTATTTTGAAAGGAAATTTTATATCACTATGGAAAACTCAGGACCACTTGCTACAAAGAGAAGGTAACCATAAAATAAATACAATACAAATGAAATGAGATTTAAAGTTAGCTAGATACTATTGCCTTTTGGGTTTTGGTTGATAAGCAAGGGATAGAGAGGTTTCATCACTAAACTAAGACTTCTCTCTTTACTAATCAGAACTGATTAAGTAATTAATGATATTAATGCTATTTAAGGATGTGGCCATCTTCCACCCCACATCATCTTGCATACCACCAGTGGCATGAATTCCACTCTCTGAACAATCCATTTTTGGTCCAGTAATTCTCCAACTGGCTACACATCAAAATACATATTTCTAGCCATATTTCCTGAGATATACTTTAAGATATAAAGAAGTATAATCTCCAGGAATCAGGTCCATAAATATATACTGATATGGGCACCTCCAGATTAGGAATCTTCCAGATATGGGAACCACCAATAGCTAAACCCAAAGACTTTGTCTCTAGTGCCCAGTCTAGAATGACTGAGCCAGTCTAAACCCCCAGCTGCCTTGACTTTCAACTGCACAGCCCCCATGAATTTGTCACACAAAGAGCTTTCACAATCTTTTTCACTGTCCAAATTTATCTGCTTTATCTCTCATTATTTCTTGCTAAGTCATTTACCAATCAACACAAAGGTTAGCATTCAATCATGTCAAAAGGATTGTGCTGGGTGCCATTTGGAGGAGGTGGGTGCAAAGTACCTTCCCTTACTGCTAAGCCTAATAGCTACTATTGAGTATTTACCATGCACCATGCTCTGTGCTAGAATGCTTTTCATATACTTTCTTATTTGGTCTTCACAATAACCCTTCATATTAGGTATTATTAGTGCTATATTCTATATATGTGGAGATGTTAATTTGCCTAAGGACACACAGCAAAGTTGTGATGGAATTGGGATAAAACCCCAGGTCTGTGCATTTCTGAAATAGCTACTTTTAGCTTCTGTACTAAATAGAATGTTTATGACCTAGTTGCAATATGACAAATTAATCTGTGACTAGATGTTGAAGAGTTCATACATAATGTAAGAGCTCCGTTGTTATAGAGGCAATGTCTCAACCCAAGTATATGTTCAGAAATTGGGGCAGGCCAGTAGTATCTTTGCTATTGCACTATGTATGCTAAGTCCAAACGTGCTTTGCTTATATTTGGAGTTAGCCCTCCTTATATCATGTAATTTATTATTAAAAACCAAACAGGAATGATTGAAACTGGTGCTTATTAAAGCCAATCAGAAGATAGTATGGTAGATTTGCTAAACAAAAACTATAAATATGGGCAGAAAATCCTGACTAGGACTATGTTTTTATATTTATAGGATAACTTGAATGGACATATAATTATCTTTAATTGCCTGTTCCAACATTTGACTATATGAAATGAATAGTCACTTAGAATTAATCTGATCTTTGCTAAATTCTACAAAGGACTTTCACCTCAACCCATTATTTTTATAGAGGATAGGGAAGAAAAGAATTCACTGAAATTAAGTGGTCTTAGATATCCTATTTAAAAGAATTGGAAAGAAGGAAAATATTGCAATAGAAACTGCAGTTCCATCCTTATTTATTCTTTGTACACACAAATACATAATCTCTGCATAGCTCTATTTCTGGGCATTCGGCAATGACTCAAATTAATGTGGGTCAGATGAGATGTGGATGTCAGTAAGGCCTGGTCTAAGCTTTGTGGAAGTAACTGAAGTGCTAAGGATGAAGCTTGGAGAAGCACGTGTGACAAGGTTGTGTACACATTTCATGCACTACTTACCTTGTGGATTGCAGGCACCTTTAGCTAATCCCAATATGTGCTAGACATGCCTGAGAAGATTTTCATCCAGTACTGTATAATGAAGTATTTTATTGGTGCTGAGTCTATAGCTCTTTAAAACAAAATTAGAAGTGGACCAATAACAAAATGTTCATTCAAACAAAGGAAAAGTGCTTGCCAAAGTTTTATATTTATTATTAGGTTGAAGTCTATTTATGTAGTTCAAATCAAATACAAGAAATCACATCATGTCATCATATCTGTTTAAATGTTTTAACTGTCAAAATGAGGTATTCTGGCTTTACAATGTTCTAGGTTGAAGTAAGTAGTTTAATCAAGGTTACAAGAAAGAAGATGAGAGAGATAATTGAACAATTACTTCCTAGGGGAAAAATGCCAAGTGAAATGTGTGTGAATGAGATAATTAAGCCACAAAATACATTTCAGAGTATCAAGCAGCATATATGCAAAATTCTAATCCTAACATTAAAATTGGTATAATTTGTTATTATTATTTTTACTTAACTTAGCAAACAGCATGCACTACAGTGTAAAGCAAGCAATAGAGGACAAAATACAATACCTATTGAGCATTTATCAGATTCACATGTCATCTGAATTGACCAAGACTTATTTTCACTATAATAATTTCTGTATTTTCTAATTGCTGATCAGTAAGGTTAAGTATTACAGTTGGCATGTACACAATATAAATAATGCATACACAATCTGTATTTAATACTTATTAATACTGGGGTATAAATTAGTAAGTATAATAGCAGCAAGGTACCACTATTTCTAGAATATGTTCTAAGATTTATCATATTGTTACTATAGATTCACAACTGAAGTGTTATTAGTGCTGTAAGCTAATAACAAATGTAAAATTGCAAATGTACAAAGCTACCAAAGGCCTATTTGACTTTTCAATGTGCTGTGCTTCGTGTTGGGCTCAGAGCTTGTGAGTAAGCACCTGCTGCTTGAATTAAGTATTGGTCCCAAATTCTGGGCTCCAATCAGGTATAGTTCTAATGATTGTGTGTGTGTGTGTGTGTGGGGTGCGGGCAGAATAATGCATTTGAGAAGAGTAAGGAGCAATGACCACTATAGTAAGAGTCTGTTGGACAGCACTGCATACATGTGCCTTCCACTGTAATTTGCCAGCATCCTGTGATTAACAGTAATCAGCAGATGATGGAAAAAGTTCAGAAGACCAGAGGAGAAAGTGGTAACCTATGAAGGAGATCAGAAGGAATGACTTAGAAAATGCCTCCAGACTATTGATGGGGCTGCCCCCGTAGACTGTGAGATTGCATTCCCAGAGAAAAGAAGGGAAATATTTTATCTAAGCTATTTGGCTTAGAAATGAGTTTGAAAGTCCCAAGAAGAGGTTTTGTTGGAAGAGATACTTGAATACTATATCCGCTGCAGGACAGAGTTATCTTAGAATATTTTTATAGTGTCTAAGACTGTGCTATTTTAAGAAAATCAATAGCATTTTGTATGGCATTCTTCTGGGTTAGGGCCAGTTCAGAGATATAGTACCATTGGTGTCACTGTTTCTAGTGGAATAGTCTGTATTCCAGGAAGCTGGGGGATTCAGACACTAAAGAGATAGTGGATCTCTTGGGGCAGGAAGGAGCTGCTCAGTATCATCTGGAATTAAGGGTAAAGTTTCTAGCTAAACACTTACCACCCAATCAGTTCACTCCTGTGTGTCCCAAAGCAATGTGTGTGAGTGACAAAGCTATGGTGGCTAATACCAGGGAGCAGGCCGAGGCGGAGGGCCAACATGTACCAGACAGTTGGTGGAACTTAGAGGGACAATCATGTTCCATGCCATACAAAACAAACTTCTGGTCAGTCTGGATGTTTGATGCTATCAAATTTCTAATACGTTTCCTCTTGGCATAACAAGATTGTTTAGTGTGTATTGGGAAAGTCCACCTCTCAGAAGCCCACACATACATTGGAAGATTTCTTTGAACGCTACACATTTCATTTTATAGATCATCAAAGGTGCCATTCCTGGACAAGTTCTTCCATCCTACACCACACTTTTGGAAAATAAACCCAAGTAGCATTCTCCACACATGCCACAGAAGGAAGAATACCACAATTGCACCTCCCCTGAGCATAAGACATTTAATCTAAACATTAGGGACCTTATATTTTGGAAAGATAGTCAACCAAGGTTTGCAAAACACTCAGCACTGAAGTAGCAGACAGCATCTTTATTACAGATGAGAGAACCAGGAAAGATGTAGCACAGGATCACTTGCTCAGATACGAAAGGGGAGTCTCATGGCTGTGTTCATTAGCTCCACACTGTTTCCCAGAACTTAACAGTAAAAACCTGCAGTCAGCCAAATAAAGAACATTACAAAAACTTTAGCTGTGGCATGAACTAAAACTGTAAGATGGTCTGATTTCATGTAAACTCTTTGCTTCCAGGGAAAAAGAAGTAGTTTCATTTCAGTCCAGATTTCTTCTATTGCTTCGTCTTTAGCTCTTTGCTAAACCTTCTAGCTGGATTGTAATAATACTTCCTTGGGGAGCACTTTCTGATGACCAGATTCCAAAAACTAGAGAGAGAAAAATCCTGACACATCACAAAACTTCATTTAATTCTGGAATGCACCATTACATTGTCTTCTGGAGTAGAAACGTAAGTTTTTTTTATTTGAATATGAAGTCTTGAAAGAAGATTCTTAAGATCTATTATTACCTGGGCTCAGATCTTGTGCTTTTCTTTAAGTTTATATAAAATCCCGGGTTTGGACTGGGGCTTAATTGTTCTCAAGAATTCTAGAGTCTGCATTTAGCTCTAAAGAAAATGACTAAACTTAATTACTATCAAGTCTAAAACAGCAAATATAAAAAAAAATTGGCATGACCTTCTTAGAGATCTGCCATGAACTTAAAATTTAATCTTCAGTAACTTCAATTCCTTCCATCAAGTCCATCTTGACCTTTCTCTCCAATCCTAAGAATATCTTCTATACTCATGAACCACAGTAGAAGCTCTAATAGACTCAAAGTTCCAGACTGTAAGCTCTGCTCTAACCTAGCTGAAACCTGGGATGGTCCCCTTTGCCACAAAGCCATGGAAATGTGGCCCTGTGCAAAATGGTCCAGGGAGCTCATGAAAAACTCAGTTACATTTGGAATAAATATGACTTCAATTCTGTTAAACTAAAGTCCTTTTTGGCTCAGTCAAGCAGCTTCTTAGCTGATCTTGAAGTTAATTCTAAGTAAGCGAGAGCCTTGTTTTGCTCTGAAAATTCTCTAGAACTTGTGAGAACAAGGAATGTGGTTGGGTCACCATTTATATTGTTGGCAGTTGCATAATGAGTCATTGCCCTAACGTCTATTTTCCATCTGTCCCATGTGTCTGAGTTCTGCTGTCTGGCCCTGAAATCAAGGAGCAGAAGGCACACACCCTTTACAATATGTTAAGCAATTTTTTCTTGAGACAGAGATTCTGCCAATTTGAGGGTGTTATTGAGGGAAAATTGAAAATAATTCTCCTTCTACTTCCCAGAACTCCAGTGCAGACTTTCAAAAGGGAAGCAAGTCTGGCAACCCTAGCAGCGCAAAGAAGTGGACACCTGCACCCACCAGGCAGAGCAGGATCCCATGCATGCAAGCTCGGTGCAGTCTTCTGTGTTTCTGTGACATGCTTGATGACTTTTATCATGCAAACACTGAGGTGCACTTATATGTTAAATGTTAGAACCCAAGTGAAGTGCAACTATCTATTTAAAAACCAATGGAGAAAATCAAGTAAACATTTCACGGAACAGTCAGCAGCCCTTGGGTGTTACTGGCATCCCGTGTAGGTAACTTGTCAATGCACCTGGCCTCATAGCACCAAGCACCCAGACAAAAGCTGAGGCTCAAATAAAACAGAGCAGAATAGTTCTCCTCTTGCCTCCTTATCTCTTTGTCAAATATTGATAACAAAGGGTTAAAAGAAGGGAAGTGATCTAGTCCCTAGTAATTGATTAAGATTTAAAAACAAAAGCAAGATGAAACAATAACAACAAAAATAAAATCCTGAGGGTAGACTGGGGATTTCAGAGCTTTGCCACTAGGGTTTAACACCAGAATTGAGGGCAAGTTAAGAGAGTAAGAGGATGCCCTTTCTTCCTTCTATCCAGAGAAGACCCTACAGAATTCCACAGTACCATCCCAGAAATCTCTATGGGGAGGGGTTCAGATGCAAGACAAGGGAAAGTTCAACCAGATTTTCCCAGAGTCATTTGTGTTATGACCTCCTCAAGCTTGTAAAAGCTAAAAGTCAGGGTTTAAATTACATTACAGAAAGTAAAGGCTGGAAGACCAAGAGTTGGGGGTGTGTATGTGCTTTTAATAGCTCACCTAAGACACCCCTCTCTGTGGGTAACATGCAAAATTCATCTATGAGCATCAAAAGATAGAAATGGGAAACTGCTGAGAAGAGTCAATCTTTATAAATGCAGACATCCATTCTGGATTCGTGTTTAGATTTCTTCCTTAAGAATCCAGAAGCTGACACTTCCTTAGGGATCCTCAGATAGTGCTGAGGAGCAGCAAAGTGCACACACTCTCATGCCTAGTTTTCTTTCTAGCTCCTTCCTTTTCAAGCACTCTTCAGGAGGGTCTACCTAAGAGCTAAGAGTTCTTCATGACCCATTTCATCTTCTGTCCCAGGGCGTGGCTTGGTAGTGACTCCTCAGATCTGGGCTGTGTGCACACATATACACTGTCCCCAGCAGAACTGGGGCCATGACATCTACAGCAGAGTCAGAGGTCACTCACAGCCCTGAGATGCGCAGTCCTGTTGAGGGGAGGAAGACCATAGCAGCATCTGTCCTGGGTGACAAAAGTTCAGTAAGCTCCTGTGTGAGTGCTCTTGAAGTAAGAAGCACTGCAGATAGTTAATCTATAAATAAATACATAAATTAATAAATAAGTCAATCAAATCACAAGAGGGCTCTTTATAGATAAGCATCTCTTATCTATTAAAAACAAAACCCTCTTGAGTTTCAGAGCCCTCATGCAGTAGTGATTTGTAGGCTCAAAACAACCTGCAGAAAGTAGAACAATTGAGACAAGGACTGGAAATGTTCCAACAGTGGGTATTTCTCCCTTGATGACACACAAGTCATCCTAAATGTCCTCGAGGTAGTCTTGTTTTCAAGGAGTTACAGAATGGCTCCAAACCCACTTGGAGCACCCTCCTTTAATGCCATTGCACTTTCCCACGCATCCTGCGTCTGCCTCCTTGGTACCACCAACAAGTTGCCTTCCACTTAGTATTGTGTCCCACACAGCACAAATCCAAGTCCTAGGCAGACAACAATGAAATGCAATTTCAAGATCTGGCTTGAAGACTGCACTCCAAAGAGGACTTTCCCAAAATGATGCAGGTACTTACCTGGCAGCCATTTTGGAAAAAGCTACAGAATTAAATCAAAGAAGTCTGGCATGCAACAACATGCATGTCTACCTCTTGTTGGGCCCCACGCTGAAAAGATCTCCCATCATTGCTCCTTTCGCTTTTAGAAAAGGGCCAAAAGAAAGAGGAAGGAATTGGTATTCTAAAACTGGGAAACATAATTTCTGATACCAAGGGCAGTATGCACTGTTTATCTGAAAAATGAAGGTGACCAGTTACCAGCACAAGCTATTCAAGAACAGCTGTGGTTGAAACAGCTTGGTGATAAGTCCTACTCTCTCACGAAGAAATGGCGACATTCAACAATCCTAGACAGAACTGGTGCTTGGCTCCTTTCCTGCTCACAGCCCCAGGTTGGTGTTAGAGCCACCCCAGAGGGCAGTCTACACCTGTAATGAGCCATTCTGTTGACCAGGAATTCCTTTCTGGTTCAACCTTTCCACTGGCTCAAAAACAAAACCCTGGAAGACAATAGGGAACTGGGTGAGTTAGAGGACACTCAATACCCCAGTGGAACTTGCAGACCCTTTCCGTATTCCATTCACCACCAGAAGCCATTGGGGAGGTCCCAACCTTGCTCACAAGAAAGATGCTTTCTTCCCTTGGACTTAAGTTTTTTAAAAGTCTCATTTGGGAAAAATGCAATTAAAAGCCCTGTAATTTTATCCAAATGGCCCTGTGAGGAAGGAAAAGAAAAATGCCATCCTCCTCTTACTTCTCCATCACTGCCCAGGGGCCATCCTAACAGGAAACCCTTCAGAACTCTACCCTGGATCAACAAATTCAACATTAAGTTAAATAAAAAATTAAATCAGCATTTAGCCAGAGCTTTGTCCTCCTGTAAGAGGTCATTCAACTCGATGACAGTCGTGGCAAAGTCCACCAGGTCAACGAAGTCAGACGTGATGATGTTGACACCCATGGCTCCGGGCTTCTGAGTTTTCACCCAGTCCAGGATGGCAGGAAGATTCCTACACAGAGGAAAGTGTTGAGGAAGAGAGAACAGGAAGTGGAGTTTAGAAGTACTCCTCCAGAAATAGAAACAAAACATTTCCATCAATGTAAGAAAAGCATGTTAATAGAAGCACAAGCCTCCAGAGTTATGTCTGTTTAAGCTTTGTATCTCCTTCAGGGATGAGGTGGTCTCTATTCTATCAGAGAATTATACTTTCCAGGGTTTCCTTGCCGGAAGAGGAGATTATTTGCTCCAAGCACCAAAAGAAATGCCATGTCAATAGGACTTCAAAAAATTAAAACCGAGCGCTTCAGTGCTGGTGGGTTCTTTAATTTTTTTTTTTTTTTTTTTTTTGAGACAGAGTCTCACTCTGTTGCTCCAGCTAGAGTGCTGTGGCATCAGCCTACTTCACAGCGACCTCAAACTCTTGAACTCAAGCAATCCTTTTGCCTCAGCCTCCTGAGTAGCTGGGACTGCAGGCATGCGCCACCATACCCGGCTAATTTTTTTCTATATATTTTTAATTGTCCAGCTAATTTCTTTCTATTTTTTAGTAGAGATGGGATCTCTCTCTTGGTCAGGCTGGTCTCCAACTCCTGACCTCCAGTGATCCTCCTCCCTCGGCCCCCGAGAGTGCTAGGATTATAGGTGTGAGCCACTGCGCCTGGCCTAAATTTTTTATCATGAAAATTTACAAACATATGACAGCATTGAAAGAATTTTTCAGTAAATATATCCACCACCTAGATGTCACCACTAACATTTCACTGTACTTTCTTAGCACATATATATCAACCCATCCCTAGCTTTCCATCAATCCATCTTATATTTTTAACATATCCCAACTGCAAACTTATATACATATCTCCTAAATACTTCAGCATGCATATGACTAACTGGGGCTCAATATTTGTTTTCAGTTGCTTTTCTTTTGACATAAAGTTAATATTCAACAAAATGCAAAAATCTTAAGGGTATACTCACTGAGTATATATACACATAACTCAAACCAAGGTATAGCACATTACCAGTGCTCCAGAAAGTTCCTCCATGCCCCTTCCCCCTCCATCCCTGCCCCATCTTAGAGGCAACAACCCTACTGATTGTTTTTCTTGCCATAGATTAGATTTGCCTATCTTAGAATTTCACATTAGCCATGTAAAATGTGTTCTTTTTTGTGAGTTTTCTTTCATTCAGCACAATGGTTCTGAAATTCATCCATATTGTTGCATGTATCAGTAGTTTGTTCTTTTTTAAATCACTGCACAGTAGTAGTCCATTGTATGAATATACTGCAGTTTGTTTATCTGTTTCCTATAGGGTTGTATGCATAAGCTGTTTCCAGTTTTTTTGATATTATGACTAAAACTATTATGAGCATTCTTACATGAGTGTTTTTTTTGACACTTGTTTTCCTTTCCCTTGGATAAGTACCAAGGAACGAAATTACTGCATTATAGGGTTAGTTTACATTTAGTTTTATAAGAAACTGTCAGACATTTTCCTAAAAAGATTTTTCCATTGTATACTCTTACCAACAAAGTATAAGAGTTCTGGTTGCTTCATTACCTCCCGAAAATTTGGTGTTATCAGTCTTCTTAATTTTAGCCATTCTAGTGGGTGTGTAGAGATATCTTGCAAGGTTTTGATTTGCATTTTTCTGATGACTAACAATGTTGGACAGTTTGTCATGTGCTTACTGGTCATGTGCTTATTGGCTTATCTACTTTTTGGAAGTCTCTGTTCAATTCTTTTAATTATTTCTTCATTTTCTTTCTTTCTTTCTTTTTTGTTTTTGGTTTTTGGTTATTGAGTTGTATAAGTTATTTACATACAAGTCTTACATATTTGCATACAAGTTTTTGGTGAGATATATTTTGTAAATATTTTTCCCCAGCCTATAGCTTGTCTATTAATTATATCAATTTTTTGATGAGCTGAATTCCTTAATTTTGATGGAGTTTAATTTATCAATTTTTTCTTTTATGGTTTCTGTGATCTGTTTCAGAAACTTTTGTCTACTGCCAATTCACAAAGATATTCTCCTATGTTTTCTTCTAAAAGCTTTATAGTTTTCACTTTTATGTTTAGCTTGAAGATTCATCTCAAACTAACTTTTGTATGTTGCATAAAGTAAGAGTGAAGGTTCACTTTCCCATATGGATATACAATTATTCTATCATTATATGGGGCTTCTTTTTTTTTTTTTTTTTGAGACAGTGTCTCGCTTTGTTGCCCAGGCTAGAGTGAGTGCTGTGGCATCAACCTAGCTCACAGCAACCTCAAACTCCTGGGCTTAAGTGATCCTCCTGCCTCAGCCTCCCAAGTAGCTGGGACTACAGGCATGCGCCACCATGCCCGGCTAATTTTTTCTCTATATATTAGTTGGCCAATTAGTTTCTTTCTATTTATAGTAGAGACGGGTTGGTTTGCTCAGGCTGGTTTCAAACTCCTGACCTTAAGCTATCCGCCCTCCTTGGCCTCCCAGAGAGCTAGGAGTACAGGCGTGAGCCACTGTGCCCTGCCTATATGGGGCTTCTTAATAGACCAATACTTAACCAGTTGTCTCATGAACAGTCTTTCAGTCTCATTTTATGAAATGAAGCCTTCCTATACGACAGCTAGTTGTTTAGTGATATAATGTGATAATTTCTACATCAGTAGTATGTGTAAAGTACCATGGACAGTAGAGATGAGGGAGCAATAAAGTGTGCTCATAGCTTTACATCTTGGTAAAAACAGCTCACTAAATACTCAATAGGTTAAAACTGTTTTAAGACAGAAGACAGAAACTAGGGCTTAAGTTTTGGTTAAGGAATGGAGATTTTTTTAGGATCTTCCTAGGCCAAAATTGAAAATAAAATTAAGTTCATTATTTTAATTGGTCCTTCCTCTTATTTTGGTAACATTCTCTTTGGTTGTCATCTTCTTTCTCCTTTGAAGATGCCATCCCTTCTTTAAGCATACATCCTGACTTCTCAGTCTTCTAGACATCCCTCTTAAAGCCTTGGTGGCATTTTGTCTTTCTACTCTTTCTTTTTCTCTTACCATGACAACTATTCTTGGTCCTGGGTCTCTTCCCTCACTTAGTGGGCTCTAGAAGCCATGGGCTAAAACACATCTCATAAATCAATTTACATTTTGATATTAATAGCTGATTATGATTTAATAGGAAACCCTCCCAGGGGTACTTTCATTGTTCCTTGGGATTCCTGAAGACCTAATAATCTCAATATGACCTTAAGTTAGTGAATTTCACTGTCCCTTAATCTCTCCCTCCACAAAATGGGGACAATAACAATACCTCATATAGACTTTGGGGAATTAAATAAAATAATACATGTAAAGTATTTAGAACAGTTCCTGGGATAGAGTAAGTCTATGTAAATGTTTGGAATCATAAATGGGAGAGTGTAAGGTAAAGATGGTTACGGGCTGGGGTAAGAAACTTTCTGAAAGAGGTCACATCCTGCTGCTTAGGCTACAAAGTGCTGTGGCCTGAGAGTGGGGGGCTGCAAATACAGACCTTTAAAGGTAGGCCAGGAATACACAGTGACCTACATGAAGGACACGGAGCCTGAAAAGTCCCTAGTCAGTGTTTAAGTATGACATACAGGCGCCATCTGCTGGTCATCATTGGGAAATGGGAATTGGCCAAGTGCAGCCTGAGACAAACCTTGGAGGATCCCTTGGAGCCTGAGCAGAGAAATGTGGGAAAGGTGTGTACCTCTGGTCTCCGGTGACAAAGAGCTCTGTGTCAGCCTCGGGTTGCATGTGTCAACTTTACCCAAGGCAAGGATCAAATAACCAGGATTATGTACAAAGAAAGGGAAATGTAGAACCCACTGGGAAGAGGAGCCACTTTATTTTCTTAACTCCTGGCATTTAGCAGGATGAGAGATCCTTGCAGAGGCTGAGCCAGACTTTGCTGACAGGCCCCTGAGATGACAATTCCTACAGGCTACAAAGCAGGAGGTTAAAAACTTCCCTTCTACCTTGAGGCCCAAGAACAAGGCTTGCCGCTGTGTTTCTGGGTTTTTTTACACAGAGGGATGGCAGAGCTATTTTGTGCCAGGCACTGTGGTAGGCACTTTCATGTTAAGACTCTACAATCTCATGAAGTATTATTATTAGCCCCACTTAACTAATAACAAAAACTCCCACAGCTCAGAGACTTCAGAAGACTTGTCCAAGGCCACCCTGTTGCTAAGAGAGTGCATCAGTTTGCTAGGACTGTCTTAACAAACTACCATACACTGGGTGGCTTCAACAGGAATTTATTTCTAACAGTTCTAGAGGCTGGAAGTCCAAGATCAAGGTCTCAGTGGGTCTGGTTCCTCCTGAGGCCTCTCTCCTTGGCTTGCAGCCACCTTCCCGCTGTGTCCTCACGTGGCCTCTTCTCTGTGCACACATATCCCTGGTGTCTCTTTATGTGTCTAAATTTCCTTTTAAGGATATGAGTTAGATTGGATTATGGCCCACCCAATGGCCCTCATTTTAACTCAATCACCTCTTTAAGGGCCGTTTCACCAAATACAGTCACATTCGGAGGCACTGGGGTAAGGACTTCAGCACATGAATTTGGAAGAGGCACCATTCAGCCCATAACGGGGACCCTGTCAGCCTCAGACCTTTTGGTCTCAGTCCATGTCCCCATCTGGAGTTTCATGGGTGTCCACTTTTCAGGCTCAGGCAAAACTCACTTTCATTTGGTTTCAGTGGGAGTGTTATGAACCTGAATCTGGGGGGAAACACATAGAAATGCAGCCAGATGGCTATCTTTTTTGTGACTCCCTTCTAGGGTGAAGAACCAAGGTGAACAAGATCTTAGATCCAAAGTTTACCTAAGAGCTGGGGAGGTTAAATCTCTGCTGAGAATACCACTTCTACATTTGTAAGAAAATATACTTTGTCTTTATCTTCCTGGTTTGAGCTGATAACTAGTCCGGCCCAGTCTGCAGTGCCCCAGTGGGGCTTATCTGTTAGGACAGACCCTCTGGGTGTTGGTACTACAGGAGAGGCCCTATGTTTGCTCAACGGCTGCAGAGGAAATGACAGCCACACTCTGCACTGGCCTTTGGGAACAAACTCAGCCAGAGCTGCGTTTCCTCCTTCTGTTGATGTGCACGCCTAGGAATGCATGAGGCATCCCTGTGATATTCTTGTGACCAGCAGGGGAGGAGATGTCAAAGTATCTCTCCAAGTCTGGGGACATCTGCTTGCTAACAGTTGGGCACAGGCTCTGGCATGCTAGTATACCTTGATTTTGGGCGTATGACAACATCATTGCTAGTAAGTGAAAGAGCCTGTATTTCATTTGCAGCCAGACTAAGATCTAGGAATGTGCAAGTATGAAAAGCTGTGTGACGTTATGGGTTACCAGATATAACCAACCAGTTAGATTCAGGTACTGGTAAGACAATTGCAGGCCTGTGGAGCAAAAAGGAACACAGCACTACAATATGCAGCACTGAACACTGAAAAGCCAGTGGTCCAATGATCAGAAGTCCAGAATTTGAGACATATTGACTCTTACTAGCTGTGTGGATCTGGGTCACTTAACCTCACTGAATCCCATCTTAAGTGGGGATGATATTGTGCTCTAGACAATGTGCCCTCCTAGAGGATGGCTCGAGTTAAGAATCAAATGAAATCATCTGCAAAAGGGGACTCTATATTCAGACTATGCTATACAGATATAACTTATTTTTTTTTAAACACTCCTCCCTTATTAGTACAGCTCTCTGCACAGACTTTTTAGAGTGATTTTCACATTGCTTTATAGAAATTTTCATGTTAGTGTTACCTGCTACACTGTGAGTTCCATGAGGGCAGATAGTGTATTATTTATCTTGAATCTTTGCATATAGTTTCTCCTAGGTACTCAATGTTTGTTGAATGAATAAATACAGATGTTAATCTATAAATTCACCAAAGTCATGAGGAAAATGGTGGGGATACACAAACATATATTATACAAAAAAAGAAAGTTTATAACTCTGGATCTTTCAAAATGATGTAATACTGGTTTATAAAACTCTTTTCCAAGTTCAGTGCAATTAATTCAGCCCAGACTTAACAGAGCCACACAGAAAGAGGTTTCTAGTTCTGCCTATGGTTGACATAATCAGAAACTTTCACCAAGAAAGGAAAATGCTGGTGCCCCTTGATATCTAAACTCCTGCAGATGGACTGCTGTCATCTGAATCCATGTTATCCAAACTCAGAGCCATATAAACAGGAACTTGTTTTTGGATGACTCTTTCACTATCTGAATCTGCTCACTACCTGGAACTCGGGAACCAAACTGATTCTTATAAATATCTTTTGTTACCTGAACATATTAGCTTCCTTGGCTTAGATTGCAAGGGATGCTCTGTTATCCAAATGTATTTATAACATTCCCTTTATAATACAAACATATATACATATATACATATACATACACACATACATGTACATTTATATATAAACCATCCTTTTCCTAAACATCTATCATTCACTGGTGTCCAAGATAAAGAACACCATCTAATACAAAATTACTGGAGGTCTTCCTGCCTAATTGTACAGTCAGGCTCAATTCTGTCCTGAGGAAGTATCTGAAGCTATGGCATGGTGGGTGGCACCCTAAGCTGCTTCTTAGGACTAATGGTCACCATGGAAGCCTTTTGGGAAAGGCTTAAAGAGCCATCTACCAACCCCTAGCATCCAAAGCAGTCTATATTTAATGGTTCTTCAATGAGTGAGTACCTGGGCTAGCTCAAATGTGGCCATGTCAGGAGAGAACAGAAACGGCATTAGCTAAAAGTGATTTGTCTTAGTATCAAATATAGAGAGTACAGTATTTCTGACATGCTGTGTACTTAGTAATAAAGTATTTAGAGATCCTTTGTTAATATAATCCATATCAAATGCACAGCTTTTTCAAATATATGGGTTTTGTTTTTGTTGTTTTTCTAAATCCTCCATCTATGTAGTCTTTACTGATGTTTATTCAGAACAGAATCAAGATAAATGTTTTTTGAAAAAAACATCTTACTTGTAGGGGTGGAAGCAAATGCTTACCTATGAACCAGAGTGTTCTTGAGACCGCCCACCAGGCCCCGGGCGATGGTCTTCACTCTGGGGGTGAGAATCGCTTGGGAGACGTGGAAGGAGCCGCGTGGGGCCCGCTCACTCAGAGTGGTCTCCAAGAAGAGGATTAGTTTGTGCACGCTTGTGGTATTTGCCCAGGGTGCTGGGATCTTCTTTCCTGGCCACAGGAAGGGATATTGCTTGTAGAAGGGACAGTGGTAGAAAATAAGAACCTGAAACGTTCAAGACAGAAAAAATGAGAGCAATTGATGAAAAAGGTGCATCTTAACTCCTTGGTTTTATACTGTTAGCTGAGAAAAAGGCAAACAAATATAATCAAATGTGGAACTTCAAGAATTGTTATATATTTTTTTTTAGAAAATAAGCAAAGATTTACTGAGCACTTACAATATTTCTGACTCAAAGATTCCTATTTTTTCTTTTTGTCATGAACACCTTGGGCAGTATAGTAAAATTATAGATGCCCCCTTCTCAGAATTATATTTTAAATGAATGCATAAAATTAAATCAACAGGATTAGAAAGTCAATAATATACAAATATAGTTATCAATGTATTAAATATGTAATAAATTAATGTATGTGTTTCATGATAAATACATTAAATAAAAATATTTTGTTGTGAGTCTAGTGAGTCCCACAATTTGAGATAGTGGTGAGCATAAATGATATTTTAAGATATCTGCCATAACTGAAATAAAACACAGACACATCTATAGGGACAGGGTAACAGAGCCAGTGGATCCCTGCCTGCTCTCATAAACCATGGGTGTACTAACTTTCAGTTGAATCTTAGTAAAAATGAATATGTAATCTTTCCCATCCAAATTCACAGACTTCTTAAATCCTGCGAATTTAAGAACCCATACATTTGCACCAGGGAATCTTTCAACTTCAGGCTGAGAATTCTCAGGTTGAGTTGACCAGTAAGGTCTACAAGTTATGTCTCCTGTGCTCATGAAACTGACACATACCCCTTTGGGCTGAGGAAAAAACACTGAACTAATTTGTGAGTAAACAGACTTCCAGTGGTGCACGCTGACTTGGAATGCAATTGCCCTTCCCACGAGGGGAGGGAGTGCGCCACTTGAGACGGGGGAGACTTTGCAGAGGCCGTGGGCCCCCAGAGGGACTGCTCAGGACGGTGGCGATTCTGAAAATAATTAGCAAACCACATTCACAGCATTAATTAGTTTCTGGGAGGCAGCTGTGGGACAGGGAATTGCTATTTTGATTGTCCCAATTCAGAGCTCTGTTGTGTGGGTTTCTAGAAGTAATTTTTTCTTCCCTCCTGGGCACCAGTGATCTTTTCCTGGAGGAATGTCCTGTCCGTGTTTATGCTGCCTGGACTGCAATCCTGGGATAGCTGGCCACAGAGCATAATCCTCTGGGCACCCAAGAACAAGCGCTGTGAATGTCAGTCTTGTTTCCAGTGTGCATTTAGCTTGTGACTAAGGTGCCTGACTAACTGCTCCTGAGGGCCTAAGGAGCGCCAGGCCGGATGCACTGAGCTGGGTAATGGCTGTTCTTGCTGTTTTTAATGGTTTTGAGTAATGTCTGACTGACTGCTAATGATGTCTGAAGTAAACACGTGTGTTAATGAGGTTAATCACAGGCTCATCATAAGCAGATTGCCTGGGAAAGCCAGGAGGATTTCCTCCTGGCATTGTGCTCGGCTAGTTTGGAAGGCTGGGGCCTGTGGGGAAAGCCAGCCTGTGCAATAGACCTTGGGGGTCAGGAGGCTGTGCCGCCCTGTGGCAGCACCTGTCAGACCACAGCCCGTGTGGCTTGGCCCTGGGCTGTGTGTCAGCGGATGAGAGGACAGGGCTGCTCTTCAACGTGCCTGGGAATAGGTGCACAAAGCACAAATTATCCAAAAGGGGCTTTGTGCCTTTCTCAAGTCTTCTTGAGCATTCCGATCCTGAAGGTTACAGACAGTTTGTTTACAGAGGAGGCTGGCCGTGCAAACCAGCTCTTAGTCTATGAGGATCTAGTGACTCTTGCCCAGCGCCTGTGTTTTGCATCTGCCTCCCCACCTGGCTCTGCTGTGTTTTTCTCTGAAACACTCTCCCCTCCTGCTCAGCAGTTCATGTTCAGTTTTTCGCTTGAAACTAAGATTAAAAATCTCATTTTCTTTAAGAACTATGCCTTGATGGATCTCTTCTGATGCTGATCATTCCTTCATTGGGGGCCTCTCGGAGACAGTCTTATGCTATGTTCTAGCATTCGATTGATTTATTATAAAACACTTTTCTTCATATAGTACAAATCATTTGAGGCAGTTTTATCTTGTAATTATCTATCAGTTGTTTTATATATTCCTCATGTTACGTATTCTTTCTCATTAAGATTGCAAATACTCCCAAGATGTAGATTAAATCTTCTAACTCATTCTCAAAACTCATAGCCACTAAAGTACAAATAAATATATACCTGTGAGCTGTGATGTAATTGCATGTTAAGTTAATGAAATTTGATTGAATGGTAGTGTACTTCTTGCTATTAAATTGTAGTAATAAAATACGCAGGGAGTCCCATGCAAGGCTGCTCATTACATAATAAATATTTAAAGTTCACTATGACACTGCCCCAGCAGGGGGAGAGCACTGGGGACTGAGAGCTCTTTGTTTAGTTTTTAAGAAGAGCTGTGGCAGGGAAATGTGGGGAAGAAAGGGGCATAGAGGGATTTTAGAATTTCACCTGATGTCACTCCTTTTTGATGATATGTCATCACAGTCTTTCTTTCATAACTTTAGGAGTATTTGTAGTTGGATGACACAGTTCAATTAGCTCATATTTAAAAACTATGATAGATCATCACTCAGATGCTAGAAATTCACTGTCCACACTAATTATTATTCCTGAAGATACTTTTTACTCCTGCAGATTTCTAAACAGTTTAGTATGCAATATACCTACCCATCCAGGATATTATCTGTGTATTAAATTATAAAATTATATCTGTATTCAAATTTAACCTTATCTGAAGCCCAAAACTCAAAAGCCCTCTTACAGATCTCCATCCATTCCTCCCAGTCTGCTCTCTGAGATCCTCTGATAATAGGGACACATTAATGAAAAGAAAGTGTTTCATTGGCCCTATTTCGACACCAGGCTGTAGAAATCATGAAGATGTGTAAACAGCATTAGAGAGTATCAGAAGCCACAGGAGCTCTGGAGATCCTGGCAGCCTGTGATTGAGTCCTGGTTCTCACTAACCAAAGTTTTAAATCATGCCCAGCTTTCCCTTGAACAAGTTGCTTAATCTCTCTATATCTTAGTTTCCTCATCTATAAAATGGGGATAATGACAAGGTACCTATCTCATAGGGTTGTTGAGAGGATCACATGAGTTAAGCCATGTACCTGGCACATTATAAAGGTTCAAGTAAATGTTGGTAGTTGTTGTTGTTATTACTGTTATCTAACGTTGTAAAAGAAAAACTTCACTGGGAAAAAAATCTCCCCAGATTAGACCTGAACAGATGTAAACTTAAGTTTAGTGGGGAGAGATGTGATAAATATTTGGCAAAATATTACCTACAGAAGTTTAGTGTGGAAAATAGATGGGGAGTTAATTCATCAAGCCTCTATGGAGTCACTTTGAGGGGCTTACAAAACAACCTGGTGCTCCCAGTTACTCTGGCTGAGCCTGGGAGTCATCCTTGAGTCCTCACTTTCTTTCACATATCCCGAATCCTATCTGTTAAGATACACTGTTGGCTCTACCTTCTGATAGATTCAAAATCCAGCCACTAACCAAAGGGTTCCTTACATCTGGCTGCTCCCCTGCCCCCAGTATCTACCTGGCACAGCAACCAGAAGGATCCCAGTAAGACCTAAGTCAGGCCACACCCCCCTGTGGTCAGAGCTCTCCTCACTCCAGTGAAAGCCAGTGTCCTTACTGGCCTTCAAACCTCACGTGATCACCTGCCATCTCTCTAACCTCCTTTTGCTACACTCTGTCCTCACCCTTACTCAGCCCCCTGGCTTTGCTATTCCTCAAGGATGGCAGGGGCACTCCTGCTTTAGGGCCTCAGCACTGGCTACTTCTTCCGCCCCTACAGATCCATGTGATTAATTCCTTTAAATGTCATCTTTTCAGTGAAGGCTTCTCTGATCAATCTATTTAAAATTTCAGCCAACTCTCCAACCCACAGAACCCTGGTCCCCTCTTACCACACTTGACTTTTTCTTTTTCCACAGCTCTTATCACTTTATAGCACTATGTCATTATGTATATATAAAATCACTATTATCTGCAACCTATCACCTCCACCTGAATAAAAGCCCCGTTAGGGCAAGGTATCTTTGTCTGTTTTACTTACTCATTTACCTCTAGTCCTTGGAATATACTTGGTCTTTAATAAATATTTTCAAGTGAATAATCTTTAACTTATTTTTAATCAAAAGCTCCTCCTTGAATTAAAAAATATCTGCCTCTAAGCTGCGTTGGTTAATGCATCTACTGAGCAAGTGAGTAACTTTACATGAAAGGTACTGCCTTTAACTATTATCGTTTGAGTTCACAGTGGAATGTATCTGGGCCCACATTCCTTTTCCTGGGCACGTCCCTCATGGACCTAGGTTTGGAGGCTCTTCTCAACTTAAGCAGTCTAGGGAATGATCTCTCAGGCTGGAGCCCCTTCAACAAGCTCTTCCTTCCTTCACTCGTTCTCCCTCTATGACCCAGATTCTGCAAAGAAGGCCTTTTAAAATATTAACTCTCCTGAGATGGATCACTTCATATGCCTTTGTCAGCTAATGCTTTTCCTTATCAGTCAATACCTTAGCAAGGATTATCTGACACTGAGTTGAAGGCAAGATGGAACAGACTATCCCTAAGGGGAACAAGGTGGGCAAAATGGACCTTATGGAAGATAGAATGGTAATGACCAATTGGCCCAATTTCACAGCATTTCCTTGGGTTGGTTCTGCCAGGCCATGCAAAGTTAATTTAGGTATTAAACAGGTTGCTAGACAAGCTTTAAATATTTGTTTAACCCCAGCCCTTGAAGCTATTCTAGAGCCCGGGAACCAGTTTGAATATGTTTGACATTTCAAACAATTCACACCTTCTAGCCTAAGAGCCCTGGGTTGGCCTGTTTTAGAGCTGGTGATACAGGAAGAGCAGAAAGAATTAAGTCTTGCCCTTAGAAGCTCATCTCTCCTGGCCTCCTACCTGGCACTTCTTCTCCCACAGGTTTTTCAGCGTCATACTTTCGACACTGCAGGTTGGACACAGCTTGCTTCCAAAGGCCTGCTGGATCCGGAGAATCAGGCATTTGTGATGGGCCTCGTCCATGGCATAGAAGTGGTTAAAATCCAAGAAGACAATCTCTCGGGGGTGCTGTGTAAGAAATGAGTCGATCTCCATCAGCCCATCCCAGACCTTAATGCCGAAAAGCCCGTGGATGAAGTAGATCTCCTGATCGGCATCCCCTGGTTTGGAAGACACACGGAGGTCAAAATAGCGGATCCCAGCTTCTAGCTGTTCCCGGAATGTCAGGTTCTGAGTCACAGACCACTTCTTCATTAGCTTCTTCACCAAAGAGATCCTGGCGAGGCGTTTGATAGCCTGAGTTTGGTCAGGCCCCACTGGGGACTTTTCGTCTACCCAGTAGCTGAACGAATCGTGGGAGCCTATGCAAAGAAATAAAGGCGAGGAGAGAAGATGAGACAGGAGTTGAGAAAAATCAGACAATTCATAAGAAAAAAAAAATAAGAGCCAAGTACATACACAAAAAATTATAAATGAGTAGTTGCAAAAATTTTCAAGCTTGCTAGGAATGAAACACAAAAGTAATACAGTCTTATTAGCTCGTTAAGCCTGGGGTAATACTATAGTTTCCATATTAATATATTGCTAGTGTAAGGTAAATTAATGAATAATCTTTCAGAAAGCTATTTGAAATATGCTTGCAAATAGGAGCTTTAAAATATTTATATCATTTGATCTAGTAATTTCATGTCAGGAAAGCTATTCTGAGGAAATAAACTCTAACGGTTGGAAAAACAAAGATATTTGCTGAAAAATATTCACAATAGAGACAAACTGGAGGTTGCACCTCATAGAGTAATGTTTAATTGTGGCATATCCACGTGTTCATGCCGTCATTGAAACAAAGGGTGTGAAAACACTGTGCCTGTCTAAATAATGCTGGGATAGGCATTTAAATTTTAGGATAGACAGAATTAAAAAGAGTGCCCCCTTTTTATGCTTTTAAAATGTAAAAAAATAAAAATATTAATTGTACATACTATTTTACTACTGTAAAAATCTGAGTCAGTTGGAATGATTTCTTGACAGATCAGAAAAACATTTTGATGGGCTCAATTCAGTTAATACATTCCTCTTTTTAAATTCGTATCTTAATGAGCCAAAACTGCTATCAGTGGTCCAAATGCACATTCTGTTTCTCTGCCTTAAAAAATAAGATGGTAGGATGAAACTGTCCCTTAGACCGTTGGAGGGCTGGACTATAGCTTAAAAAAAAATTATGAACAAATTCCTATGCACACTGCACATACCTTATTTTGAAGTAAAAAAACAAACGGGCAAAAACACCCGCATGTGGCCCGTGGGCCGTAGTTTGAGGACGCCTGGTGTAGATTAAGTCTGATGTTTCTTTGTTGATTTTCTTTCTGTGCTCCCCAACCCCAGAGGCTGCAGCCCAGTACTGGTCCATGGCCCGTTAGGAAATGGGCCTAAGCTCCCCACCACCTCCACCTCACCACGACACCCCACACCTCCACCCTTGGCCCATGGAAAAATTGTCTTCCATGAAGCTGGTCCCTGGTGCCAAAATTGTTGGGGACACACTGGTCTAGATGATCTATCCAATGCTGAGAGTGGGGTATTAAAGTCCCCAGCTATTATTGTATTGAAGTTTATTGCTCTCTTCAGCTCTAATAATATTTGCTTTACATATCTATATATATAATTGTTATATCCTCTTGTTGAATTGATCACTTTATCATTATATAATGACTTTCTTTGTCTCTTTTGATGTTTTTTTTTTGCCTTAAAGTCTATTTTGTCTAATATAAGTATAGCTACATCTGCATACTTTTGTTTTAGATCTGCATAAAATATTATTTTTCCATCCCTTCCCTTTCAGTTTATATGTGTCATGAAGTGAGTCGCTTATAGGCAGCAAATAGTTGTGTCTTTCTTTTTTTCCCATTCAGCCAGTGTGTATTTTTAATTGGGGAATTCAAACTTTTTACATTTAAGGTTGTTATTGATAGGTGAGAACTTACTCATGTTATTTTGTTAATTGTTTTCTAATTGTTTTGGATATGCTTTGTTCCTTTTTTCCTCTTTTATTGTTTACTTTTACTAGAAGAAAACATAGAGGAAATGTATCAGGATGTTGGTCTAGGCAAAGACTTTATGGCTAAGACTTCAAAAACACAGGCAACAAAAACAGACAAATAGGCCTATATTAAACTGAAATGCTTCTCCACAGCAAAGAAAGCAATCAAGAGTGAAGAGAAAACTTGCAGAATGGGAGAAAATATTTGCAAACTATTCATCCAACAAGGGATTAATATCCAGAATTCACAAAGAACTCAAAAACTCAAAAGCATAAAAAACAGATAATCCAATTAAAAAGTGGGCAAAGGAACTGAATAAACATTCTTAAAAGAAGACATACAAATGGTCAAAAAACACATGAAAAAATACTCAACATCACTAATCATCAAGGAAATGCAAATCAAAACCACAATGAGATATTCTCTCTCCTTACAGTTAGAATGGCTATTATCAAAAAGATAAAAAACAACAAATGCTGGTGAAGATGTGAAGATAAGGGAACTCTTAAACACTGTTGGTGGTAATGCAAATTAGCATAGCCATTATGGAAAACAGTATGGAAGTTTCACAAAAAGACTAAAAATATAACTACCCTGTGATCCTTCAATTGCACTACTGGGTATTTCTCCAAAGGAGAGGAAATCAGTGTATCAAAGGGATACCTGCACTTTCATGTTTACTGCAGCACTATTCACGATAGCTAAGATATCCAATCAATTTAAATGCCTATCAATAGATGAATAGATTAAAAATGTATATGTACACAATGGAATCCCATTTAGCTATAAAAAAGAATGAAATCCTGTCATCTGAGGCAACATGAGTAAGCCTGGAGGACATCATATTAAGCAAAATAAGTTAGGCATAGAAAGATAAATACTGCATGTTCTCATTCATATGTCAGAGCTATAAAAATTTTGAGCATGGGGAAAGGTTGGCTAACAGATACAAAATTATAGCTAGCTAGGAGGAATGAGTTCTGGTGTTCTGCAGCACTGCAGGGTGAATATGGTTAACTATGATTTATTATATATTTTCAAAGAGGTAAAAGAGAGAATTTTGAATATTCACGACACAAAGAAAGGATACATGTTCAAGGTGATGGATATGCTAATTACCCTGATTTGATTATACATTGTATAGATGTATTAAAATATCACTCTGTATCCCATAAGTATGTACAATTATTATGTGTCAATTAAAAATAAAAGGTGGAGGGCAGAGGGTAGGTGTCCTCCTGGACACTGAGGTTACCTGTTATGAAGTACAGGTGACCACAATAGGCACATTGTAACTATAGTGAGAAAATATCTTAATGGTAACTATTTTTAGGTGAAAATCATCTTCAGCAAGTATTTTTCATTTTGTCATTGGATTCTATCCAGTGCCGGTCATCAATATATCTATTATCCACTAACTCATGCAGTGGGCTAGTTTGGTTGGTTCTGTGACTGGCTCGGAGGCTGGGGACTCACAGAGGTGGCTGTACTTCACAAGCAAAATCTAGGAGGAAAATGCCTTTGTTCTGACACTACTGATTCTATTCTTAACCACTACCCCCATATTGCAGTCAGCATTCTTGTATTCATACTAGTTTATTGTCACCAGTTTTCCATTTTACTAAATTTTAGAGGAGGCATTTCATACATAATATTAAATTTTACAAAACTCTGTTTTATGTGATATTATTTCCATTTTCTTGAAAATCATTTTTGTGATGGCTTTACTATTTTATCTTCTCAGAAATAAAGTGAAAAAAAGAAAAAAGTGAACAATAATGCTTTATTTTTATGTAGCATCTGGAACATGGAAGATATCCAGTTAAGTATTAAGAAAAAGCATATTTATTAATCCTTAGGCAAATTGAATTTTGCAAGTGAGAATATTACCAGCATATTTCAGGTAAAAAAAAAATGCCATTACTAATAGAAATGTGGAACAAGTCCCCCTGGATTTTCCACACTGGTTTTCTCTGTTAATGAGACTCATTGCATTTGCCTAATGCTCTGCTTCCTTTGGCTGAACAGAAAAGAGAAATTTTTATACCTCCTCATTGAGAGATTTATTATGCATACATTATATACGGATAGAGAACAGCCAGTTCTCTCTTTTTTAAAAAATTGTATTAACATCCCAGCTTTTCAGGATTGAGTGTGTAATATAGTGCAAGGCACATATTGAACTTAATTCTTCCCTGGGCATCAGGGAATAACCATTATCCAAGCATGGAGAGACAAATCCCCTCTGGTGTTCTCTTGTTGGTGCTCAGCCCAGTTTCATCTCCAGAGGGAGATGTGCTAACAACGTCCAACACTTTTCTCCGTGTCTGAGGACTGTGCAGAAATGTGACAGCAATGGGGCCCCAGGGACCATTTTGAATACACAGGGACATACATAGTTCCCAGCTCATTTCACAGAAGAGGGAGAATGTGCTTACTCCCTGAGAACACTGAGTTGTCCTCTACCTCTTTACTCCCTTTTCATTTCCCTGGCCCCACCTTATCCTTTCTGATATTCTGTGCCCAGCACCATCTCCACTGCCTCCTCTCCCCTCCACCTTTACAGGACAGGACAGGACAATGGAGCAGATTACTGAATGCTTTATAGCGATTGCCCGATATAGGCCTATAGCAGTCAGAGTCAACCATCACTCCATAACCACTGCCAATATTTTTGCCCTTCTACTTAAAGCTTTTGCCTCATATGGAGTGGGTGAAATAACATGCAAGGACTTAAATGCATTTAATTATTTCTTTTTGGAAAAACAGGCTAAAAATGTCCTCCCCTCTCCCGTATATGTAATAAGCTATGCCATCTGCAAATGGTATTTACAAGAAGAAAATCTTAATATTTTACAATCCAAAATTTTTTTTCTTCATTATCAAAGTCTCTTTCTTCATTATCAAAGTCTTCTCCCCACAACTCATGGAAGTTATTTTATTCTCTAAAAACAGTGATTTTTTCCCTCTTCTGGACTGGGATGTGTGAATAGAATTCAAGCACTTCCCCAGATGATGAGGAAAAAACTCTGACTCATGGGTCCTTCCTTATTCTCCAAGAGAATAGCTGCGTGGGTATTGGCAGGGATAGCAGTTCCATGCACTACGGATTGTCTGATGATAAGGTGAGAAAACGGTTTAGAACTGCACCCCTCTCTGATTTCTGCCACTGAAAGCCTCTTTGCTGCTACTACTTGGCATTACTTATGCATCTTCACTCAGCCCTCTCTCTGGCTCCTTTATTTCTGTCTAAAGTAGATTTAAGTGGCACCCCTTTGTCTTAAAATAGAACAAAGCCCTTTTCCTCAGGTCTTACTCCTACATGCTACTATCTTCTTTCTTCCTTGCTGTCAAATTCTTGAAAGTGTGAGCCAGTCCTTCTGCCTTTGTGTGCTGTGACCTTCTCATGCGGTACCATCCCCTGCCCTTACCCTTGTATCGCTACTCTTATCCTAACAACCTTCTAATCCAAGTGGCTTTATTCTTGGTTGCTCTGAGGGCTCACCAAAGCGGCTTTCTTCTGGAGTGTTGCATTCCCTCATACTCAGTTCATACTTCTGCAAACTTCCAGGTGTTTCCATCCTCCTTTACCACTCTCCTTCCCTCTCCTTTTCTGGTTCCTTTTCCTTCTTCTTGTCTCTCAATTTAAATGTTTTCCAAGGATCTCTTCTCTTCCTTTGTCCGCTGTCAGAGACTTCATTCTCTCCCCCAGTTTACTGCAGCGCCCTTGCGCAGATGACTCCATGAGCCTCATCTCTAGCCCAGACTTTCCTAAGTTCCAGACTCTGGCTCCCACCCTCCTGCTGTGACCTGCTGCCCACCTGATGGCCTGCTCACACTGCACCTTGCATGTTTTCAAAGTCCAGCTACTCCTGCTGGCCCTCTCACTCCCACAAATTGCTCCTCCTGGGTTTCTGCCAATAGTTTCCTCAGTCACTCAAACTTGAAATCTTGGATTCTATTTAAATTCTTCTCTCTTCCTCACCCCCTTCACCCAACAGATTCTAGAATTTACATTTGACCATTGCAACACATATCAAACTTGTCTCTTCCTTTAACCTTCAACTGCCACTCTTCTCACTGATACTTGTCAAATAATCAGGACAATAAAACTCCAACTTGGATCTTTTCACCTCAGTCTCTTTCTAATTTGTTCATATTCAAAAGGTAGTTTTCTTAAGATTCAGCCCCCAGGATGACACTTTCCTCTCACCACGCATATCAGGTTCAAACTCTGAACACTGGGGTTTAGAACTCTCTCTGATGTGGCTCCAATGCGTTATTTCAGACGCATCTCTCACCAGGCTCCTACGTGTAGCCTGGCAACTGTTGGAGTGCAATCTACGTAGGTGGGCAGGCCTCCTTCTGGACTCTGTTCACTTTCTTTTGCTGATACCTTCTGTGAAATGTTCTCTCACCCCAAATCTGTCTACGTCTTCTCCCCAGTGTTTACAACACACATTGAGTGAGTTGATTAATCTGTCTCAGTTTCCTCATCTGTAAAAGGGGCACAACACTACCTACTGTCATAGAATTGTTGTGAATAGTGAAATGTATGCAGAGTGCTCAGAACAATGCTGACACTTAGTAAGTGCTGAACCATAATTATTGTTATTAAATATTAGCCATTCTTTATTAGTTAGAAACCAGAGAGTGAAGGGCTTCTTAAATGAAGCTTCTTATCTTAAATACTGAGGGTCTGGAAGATTTTATTCTCTGTATGTGATCCATTATTCCTCTCCATCTCATTGGTTGACATGCAGGTAACAGCTTAGCCTCCACTCTGTTGACTGCAGCCACCAGTCTCCTGGTCACAGCCTAACCTTTGCCATCACCCACTTCTAAAATCTTAGCATTTAATTTCCTACTTTTTGATCACAAGTTCTTTTACTTCTGCCTCACTGCAACTTGCCATCTGTATTTCCCTGTAATCTGAGAGCCCAGCACTGGCTTACTTCACCCTTAGCTATATCCAAGGTCATTCACTTGCCACTTTCACCTGTGGAATTAACAATTAAAATTATCTGAAATTTGGCAGGATTCTATTGAGGCACATTGCCTGTCTCTATATGTAGAACATGTGTACAGCCCAAAATGAGCATAGAAATATTAATATGACATTTCTAACATACTTTTTGACTAACAACAATTTTTTTCTCCTCTTCTCCAGTATTTTTTCATTTATAGACTAGACAATATGATTTTAGGAAATAATTGGCATCAAATATTAAATGCCTGTTTTTGGACTTCTCTGGGCAGAGAATTTTGTTGTCATCTCAAAACTATTCCACATATAGCAGGAAATATGGACAAACAAGTTCCTCCTTAATGTTCTTCACTCCTAGGACCAATTTAAGCCCTTAGAAAGGTGGAGGGTTTTTTTCTCCAGTTTCAGGAAACTTATTTTTCTGCAATCCCTTCATTTTCACAATTACTACATCTGCCTCTTCTTATTTTCTTATATAGTCAACAAGCATTAACAATGTTTCTTTTCCCTCTCTTTGTGAATACAAAACTCTGGAAAATATATGTTTAAGCACTTCATAATCTATAGCAGTAATTCTCAACCTTGGATGCACAACAGAATCACTGGAGCAGGAGGTCTGTGAAAAAACACCAGTTCCTGCCCCAGACGCACTGAGTCTGAATCTCTCTGGGATGGGAGTTGAAAGCTCCTTAGGTTATTCTACTGGACACCCAGGCTTGATAGTTATGGCCATAAATATGAGATTGTGGTTTCCCAAGAAGTCCTTTGACTTCTGGGCATGGCCTTCTCCAGTTGGTCTTCTAGTACTTTCAAGTCTTCAGATAATAATCTGGTGACTGCCTTCCCATATCTTGGCACATACTTTCTTTACCATTCCTTTTGTTCCAGGAATGCCCCTTAGCCTTTGACCAACTGGGTAACCACACATTGTTTCTGAAGAAGAAAAATATTGGGAGGCCTTGCTCTCCTTATCATGCCTCTAGCAGGTGATTCGATAAGGTTACTTAAGGTTTATTAAGACCTTTGGGAGGTGCACTGGGTTACAGATTTCAGAATAAACTCACTATGGCAGTGAAATCACAAGGGAAGAGAGTGATTTGAGTGGGAAAAGGTTAGCAAGATTTTTGGTCAGTGTTATGGTTGTTTCCTCCTAGACAGTGTTACATAATCTGTGAGGCCAGGTATGAAAAAATGGGCTGGCCATATGAAGACCAGGGACAACAGTTTGCTCTTTATCTGGAACACAAATTGCTGCTTAATTCTGAGGCTTGTTATTTGGAGATTAGAGATTTCAAGTGAGCACACGGCAGTTTTTAATGAAAGTTAAAGCACTTTCATTACCCATTTCTTGCAAATTGGAGTAGTATCCATTTTCTGAACTCAATCAAAATGAATTTAAAGTAAGCTTCTTGGGAACCTGGTTTCTAAATAAAACAGAAAGAATTCAAACCACATACCCTGAAATGATACATTTCGATGGCATTTCAGATTACATGGTGATCATACTCGCCACTACAGAGAAAAGAATGACACAAGACTTGAGTGAAGCATACGAAAAAGAGAAAGAAACTCCCCATTTGGAGAGTTGGGGATGGTGACACCATGTCAAAGAATTTCTGATCTCATATATTTAGAAAACTCCCGTATTAACATCCCTTAGGTACTGCTCTGCCCTTGGTGAGCCTTTCTAACCTTGAAGCCCCTTGGCCCCTCCAGGTTGGTTTCCTGACTCCACCAATCCCATCCTGTGTGTACTCACACCATCCAGTTGTGTCTCTAGACACTGACACAACAAAAATTGGTTCTTGGACAGTGAAAAATTCTTACTTTTTTATATATAAAGCACAGATATATCTGTAGTATTAAAATTTCATGGGGTGGTGCAATTAGAAGAGAAATGTGTAAAAACATTCCTTAGTGGGCTAATATGAGCAAAAGGTGGACACACTGCTCCAGACTGAGATTCCTGGCTTGTCTAAGCTGGACCTGGTACCCTGTGCTTCTTTTGATCCTTCATTGGCATCAGTGCCTCCAGCAACTGCTGCCCACCCATCCACAAAATGACCCAGCATTGGAAGGTTCTATTCCTATCCCCTACCCACCAGAACACTAAAGGGTTGACAGCCATTCAATCCCTCTTTTCTAGTTATCTTGTAAGTATTCTCACTTGCCACCTCCAGGACCAAAAAGACATTTCTCTGTCTGCTCAGCCCTAAAGGACCCAAACTTGCAGTTTACAAGGTGTCGGTTAAGAAAGAAGAACTTTACAAAAGGTGAGTCCTGAGATCCAACTTAGTGAATTACCACAGTTCTGAATAAGCTAAACGGAGTGTTCCCACATTGGATAAGAGAATAGAGTCTGGTGCCAGGCTGGCTGAGTTCATACTCTGGACTCTATTGCTTGCTAGCTATGTGACTGAAATGCTGGACCTCAGTTTCCTCATCTGTAAAATGGGAACAACATCAATATCAACTTCATTGTTTTGTTGTGAAGACTAAATGAGTTAACACAGGGAAACACTTAGAAAAGTACCTGGTCAACAGAATGAGTTTAAACATATTATTATTATTAAGAAATTTGTGTCATCTCCTACAAGGATGATACTATCTGAGAGACAAATAATTCTGGTTTTTAAATAATGCTTTGAAACCTTAGTAAAATATTTATATTTGAGAATCTGCCATGACAGTTAATATTTAGAGCTGGGGAAAATGAAGTCTTCAGTTTAAGTGATTTACTTTAGGTTATACCCCAAACCAACATCAAAAGGAATAAGTTCAGATCTCAGCATTTTAGAGTTCAAATTTAAGTTGGCACTAAAATTAAAATTATGAATTTTCTCTAGTTTTCTCCTATTTGCCAACACCTGGAAATGAATACAGTGGCTACCTAGTTTGAAAGATAGGAGAGAAAATTCCAAGGATGTTATGGAACGTCTTATTTTTAACATCATAGAAGTAGACACCCTCAAGTGATTCCTATAGAAAAATAAATATTAATTTTAAAAATCCAAACTATTGTTAAAAACATGTTGAATAGCAGATTTTGGGGGAGTGAAAGCCTATATAATCCATTACTGGAAATGGAAACATAGACTAGCCATGCTTTCCCAACCCATCAAAAAAACCTATCAGTTTTTACAAATATCACTAAAACACTCAAACATCTACAAAGTCATCCACAAAGAATCATTCCCTAATATATTTTAAACACCAAACACCAGAACCAGCAACACTTTCAGAAGTTTTTCTGTATTTTCTTACACACTTAAACCAGTAATGCATAGTGATTAGGGACATGAGAATGGCCCAGTTTATGTTAGTTTGCCTCTCTCATAATGCTTTATCACTTCCTATATTTCTTTGTGTGTATGGGCTTTTTAGCCTCTTGAGTTTGCCTATTTTATTCACAGGCTTTTCTCTTTTTTACAAGACATTTCCACTCAATAATGTGGTAAGTTGAGAGCACTAATGCACAGCTTGAGTCTCCTGGGAAGGCAGCTGAGTTATGGATGCAACACATTTTCCACCTTTTCGACTGGATATACTGACAACTTAAATGTTTTTGCTAGCTCACATGTGCGAACTCACTATTATGAGATTTTTTTATTCAGATAGTGAATTCCAGGTAAAACAAATCTTACAAGTTGTTATAGCCTGTTTAGACAGCGAGAGACTGGATACGAAAGGATATTTATAGGAGTGTTTAGGACTTACGTCCTTAGTCAGCAAAGTATTTTAGTGTATCTATATCTGTTGGCACTAAAACTGGCTGATCTGAATGAAATCCAGAAAAATCTCTTATTTGGGTGGAAAAATACCTTTCATTTATTTGGAAAAGTATGTTTAAAAGGATTGAAAAAAATCTATTTCACTGAAATATTTTTACTAATATCAATAGAAAGCTTCTAATAGACATTAATAATCATTCTCCAAAAATTATTTTAAAGAAAATACTATTTTGAGATCATTTTTGAAAGAGTCATCTGAACTCCATGTAAACTCCAATTTTTTATCAGGACTTCATCATGTTATTTCTATTAAAATTAAGATGGTCTGGTCCACTGCAAGCTTGGACTGAAAACATATACCGAATGTACATGTATTTTCTACTAGGAATAGTCAGAATGTTCAATTAGAGCTTGTCTATTTTATCTTAGTCTGAATTTTAAGTCACATGTAATTTGCATATTCTTTCTCTGACTATTAGCCTATACCTTGTCAAGTGAGGTCTGAGTAATGCAGGCAGCTTGCAAAAGACAAAACAAACAAACAAAAAAAGGTTCAGCCATACTCTCAGTTACCCACTAATGGGTGCACAAAACTGCATTGACTGTCAAATTTATTTTTATAAATTAATATAAAATACATGAACAAAAATGTTCTGGGTGAATTAATAAGATCTTAGCTGCAAAGACTCTTTCCTGTCCAAAAACAACAGCAGCAACACAAGGATATTAAAGGTGCCCAAACACAAAAGATCAAAAGCCCTTGCTCACATTTTATCTTAATAAAGGCTGCTAGCTACCAGAAAGTGTTTGGGCAGCAGTAAAGGCTCAACTAGGTCAGAAGACAATCAGTGCAAATAGCAGAAAAGAAACCTGCATCATGCTTAGAGAAAGAGAGAGAGAGAGAAAAGAGATTAAGTGCTTAAGCCAAAGAAAAAGAGTAATTTGCTCCCATCTTTTAAGGAGGTAAAGGGAGAGAACAAGACTCCAAGTGAAATTGGGATCAGAAATCAAAGAGCTCAGCTAAACAATTGCTCTTCCTCATTCTGTCAGTCCCTATTTGAGGGTTTCGGAGATGATGACCTGGTACTGGTGAAGCAATTTTAAAGAGTTGACTTTTTCTAAGAATATATAGTCCCCTTATCTGAGGTTTCAGTTACCCAAGGTCAACCGTGGTCTAAAAATATTAAATGGAAAATTCCAGAAATAAACAATTCATAAGCTTTAAATTGCACACCTTTTGGAGTAGTGTGATGGAAACTTGGGCCATTCTGCTCATCCCTTGCTTGGCATATTCACGCTATGGAGGCTACCGGCCTGTTAGTCCCTCAGTAGCCATCTCAGTCATCAGATGGACTGTCCAGTATCATAGTGCTTGTGTTGCAGTGTCACAGCAAACCTTAGTTTACTTAACCACGATCCCAAAGTGCAAGAGCAGTGACGCTGGCATGTTGCTACAATTATTCTATTTCATGATTAGTTATTATAGTTAATTGCTAACTGTGCCTAATTTATAAATTGAACTTTATCAAAGGTATGTATGTATAGGAAAAGAAACATAGTATATACAGGGCCTGGTACTATCTGAGGTTTCAGGCATCCACTGGGGGTCTTGGAACATACCTCCTGTGGATAAGGGGGACCACTGTAAGATTTTACGTAGATCAGTGCAAACAGCAGAAGAGAAAGCAGCATCATGCTTACAAAGAGAGAGAAAGACATAAGTGTTTAAACCAAAGAAATTCACAGACAGCCCAGAAAACTGTCTTTATAGAATTTCTATTAAGAAATCTCAACAATTTTTTTTAAATAAAATGAGCTTAATAATGAGATTTAGGCCATCAAACACATTATCTCACTAAAAGTGCTTGTATTTTAATGACTTATGATTTAAGAAATTCAAAAATTTTTCAAATATATTAAAATGAAGGCAGTCAAAACATTTTTACTCAAGATCATTTGATTGAAAACTGCATATTTTTCTGAGGTTTGGAGAAACCACTCTTAACCTTAACAAATGACTAAAACCATATGTCTCAATATGCCTACGGAGCTTATCAGCAAGGACAAGTTTCTGGAGGAAGAGTGTTTAGGAACTGCTCATTCCCTCAGCATGAACATCCACTCTCGGAGTGAGATGGGATGAGGAATATGCAGGAACATGTCTCTGGCCCTTCAGAAGGCATCTGCCAAGCAGGACTCCAAATTCCCTGCTGTCCCACTCTGACTTCCCATGGAGGCCATCACCATCACCGCTCACTTCCCTTTCAAGCCTTTTCCTAACTCAGGACAGTAGCCCACTCCATCAGGACTGTGGGCTTCCAGGCATAGCCATGTTGAAGGGTCCACCAGCAGAGCAGTGGCTGAGGGGACCAGTCTACAAGGATGTCAAAGCATTGCTGGAGTAAACTGCAAATTTGGTGCCAGTGGATGCAGGGTTTTCACCAGTGACTCCTTACCAAATGGACAAGATACTGAGAGAGAGAGAGAGAGAGAGAGAGAGAGAGAGAGAGAGAGAGAGAGAGAGAGAGCGAGCGCGCAACTATCTTCAATGCACACCGTAAACTCTTTATCTTGAAATGAACATATGATAAGGAAAGTACGTCATTTTCAATCCCCACTCTCTGCTAAGCAGAGTGAATCCTGGTAACTGTAGCATCTTCTGTTTGCTAAGCTCAACGGAAATGTTCATCGCTGGCATTAATGGCTTTTGATATACTTGAAGTAGTGCTAGGCAGGGGTTGGGGTATGCAAGTTTGAGACAAAAGCTTGGAAGGGCTTCATTTGCTTTACTGAGGAAGAGGAGAGAGGGTGAGAAGCTAGCGGGCTGAGGAAGCTAAGAGTTGAAGGGGAAAAAGAAGGGATCAGAGGGGCTGCAGGGCTGAGGAAGAGACTTGGAAAGGAGACAAACCTCATGGAAATTTTTCAAAGGTATGTTACAATGTCACCTCTTTGTTTCTTACTAAATGATTAATAGATATTTTTTAAGTGACAGTTTCGGGTGCCCTTAAGCTGTCTGAAGCACACATTGGATGTGTCTTGGTCCAGCCCTGTTTGGGGGCCCAATCCCACCAAGGGCTCTGCTCTGCGGGGCCTTCCCTCCTGGCTTTGTCTCATCTCATACCTGGACCAGAGTCCCAGGCAGGGGCTGCGCTAGCTGAAGTGAGATGGTGCCACACAAAGGGAAGAAGAAGGTAGAAAAGTACAAGAGGAGGCTTCCCTTTGAGATTGACCCCTGAAAAAAGACCCCTTTATGAATAAATTTTTTCTTGGTATACTGGAATTAAACCTTGCTACAAGGGCTAGCAATAAAACCACTGATATTGCTTATCTGGATATATCAATAAGGAAGATAGATTCGGGGGGCATTCTAAGGAGAAAAATGATACATAAAAGCATAAAGTAGAAAATGAGACAAACACCAGGAATAGAGTGTTTCACAAATACTATTGAAGTAACTACAATAGCCAGAAAATATATTGCTCAGATAATTCACACAAATAGAAGACTTTCACGTAGGAGGCAGGGAATATCTTTTCATGAGCCTACTAAAGATTAAGACCACAAAGCGTCCAGCTGAAGCTCCACATTGCCCAGAATAGCCCTGCAACAGGGTAGAATGCAGCGACTCCGACTCTTCCTCCACAATCATGGATGAGTCTGATGAGGAACTTTCTATAAATAATAAATGCCTCAGCCTCATGTGCTGCACTTGCCTTATTTAAAGGTAACAGATTACCAGAAAGGGCGAGGCTCACAAACTCTGAGAGCTCTTTATCAGCTCTTGCAGTAGCAATTGTTCCATTTAGAATAAGTATTTAGATAACGGGAGGCCAGCCCAATTCTTCCTCTGCTTTTCCCTGATTATATAACAAGAAGATGGAGGCACGGATGATGTGTTCCTTCCAGCTCTCCCTCTTCCCCATTTGCACACTGTCGGACTATTCCCTTAATTCTCCAATAAGCTGCTGGAAGGTACAGACAGAACGGCCAGACTCTACACTTCCACTGACATTTAAAGGTCAAGTCTCCTTGTATCATAAATAATGATATCTCCCTCCCACACATAGGAAAAGGATAGCTTTTTGAGAATTATTGGGAGGAGAGGGGACCTTTGAAAGTTCATTGGGGCAAAAGATCTTGATTTACTGCAATTTTGCTGAACACTTTAGCTGAGATCTCTTGTTTCATAAAGAGTTGAAGAAAATTAAAATCAAAGGATGAATTCATCCAGCTATTGTTATTTTCCTCTGTTCTTTATTAATTTTAATATGGCCAGCATCTCAATAAATAAAGACTTCTATAAGAACTGGGTCAAAGACAACAGGATCTGTTTTTCAAATATTTTCTTTCATGTAGAGGCTTTTGTTTTGTTTTGGTGTGGTTTGGTTTTTTTGACTGCTGGACCCTTAGTGGCAGGTGTTACCTCTGAAAGAGCTTCCATCTGTGGGAAAGCCCTTTGGCTTAGGTCCATTTAGATTTCCCCATCTGAAGGAGAAAGTTATTTTGGAGGAATCCCATATTCAGTACATATTTCTTTAAAAATTCTCTCTCCTTTTCCTCTGCCCCCAGAGAGCTCATGGAACTAAAAGCATCCTGAAGACATTCTGTTTACCTCCCCAGGGTTTACATCTCAGCTCCTTCACCATTGACTTGCTGCTGATCCCTGGTGGGGGTTCTTGTCTGAAAATGACTAAAACAATTTCAATTTATTCAGTGCTTATTATGTAGCAAATGCCAAGCTGGGCATTTTACTTACCTGATCTGGTTTGATCTCTGCCATAATCCTGCAGGGTGGTGATTACTTGCATTTTACAAATGAGGAAACTGAGGCTCAGACTGGTTTTGCAACTAGTTCAAGGTTGCAAAGATTGCATGTGGCTGCCTGGGACAGAAACCCAGGTCTGTCAGACTCGAATCCACACAAAGATATCTTAGGAATGCTGTTATTGCTTCTGTATCCTTACTGATGAAATAAGTCAAATGCATTGCTCATTTACTTCTGATAACATGGTGATCACAGGGTTTGTCTTTAGAGCCAAATGCCTGGCCCTCACCCCAATGCAGAAAAATTGATGGAGAGATGAAAGCTATTTTAGATTTTGTAAAGACCTAAAGAATTTCTATGTAGGGACACATGAGGGCACTCTAACCTTCTCTCAGTTGAGGAAATATTTTCTTTGCAATTCCACAGTTCAGAGCCTTGAATCCCAGTGCCAGTTCTGCTCTCATTACTTGTGTGAACCTGGGCTTACAAGTTCATATGTGGAGCTCAGTTTTCCATTTGTAAACTCAGGAAGGTGGGTGAAAGAAGACTTAGGGTCTTTCCTATATTAAGAATTGTATAATTCCACATAGCATCAGCTCATTAAAGGAATTTATGATGCTATTTACCACGGACTATTAATCACTGCAAAGAAATAATATGCTTCTTTCATACTTGCCATACTTAAACAGAAAATGTGCTTATAGATTTAACTCATCAAATTTGCAAAAAGCAAATCCTCGCTAAGCCTGAGGTGGTATTTATTTCCTTTTGGCTCATTTGGGAATTTTATCGAATTTCTGGGGATGCTCTTTACCCTCACACAGATTCACAGCAACCATCTTCTGTCGGCTAGGCTTGGGTCTGCTCTACATTGGCTGGTAGGTCACTGCTTGATTAGCATTTATGTGACAGTTACTTTACTCCAAAGGCTGGTGTTTCATTGCTTTGTGGGCATTTTTATGAAATCTGTTGTGGGGGCTTTGGAAAATGAAAAACCACCTTCATAGTCACCTAGCTTGGGAGGAGTTTTTCTCAGGGTAGGGTTGTTTTAAGATTCATTTGACAAACTGAAGAATGGCTGAGATGCAGGGAAGTTTCTCAGCTGGATCCTCTCAAGGACAAGAAAGGGTCTTTTCTCTTTCCTGTAAACGAAGGACTAAGCCAGGTGCTCTGACAGAGAAAGGGGAAAAAGGAGGAGGGAAAATCCAGTAAGTAGCAGTCTAAATTACATGAAATGATAGGTTTAAAGGAAGTTTGTACTTTACACACAGCAGGGAAAGTGAATGAAAACACACCCCACCCTTGAAGACCGATGTTCTGAGAGCTCACACGCCTGCTAAAGCCTCATGCTGGTCTTTCCGTACAGAGGCAGAATAGAAGCAGAAAGAGTTTTTCTCTGACAGAGCCTTGCTGGGTGATTACTACACAGACCACTTAAACCACTGGGCTGCTTTTGTTCTGAGTCAATAAAAAGCCTTCTAGATGTCTGGTCTTGAAAAATAAAAGTGACTTGTTCAGCCGGAACAGGTCAGCAGGCAGTCCTTCAAGCATAACCGTCCTCATGGGTGCTTGTGCATTAGAGTCCTGGCATGGAAGCAAATGGCCTCAGATGGAAAACCACTCTTTATTTTAACCAACAAAAGAAACTGAAGTTAAAGCCCAACACTGGGTCAATCTCCAACTCTATAAATGTCTTTTATTAAAATGCAGTTAAATGAATTTGGCAAGATCTAGTTTTTACAATTTTAGTATTATTATTATTTTTGCAATCTGCTTAACCTCTTTGTGCCTCACTTTTTTCATTTATAAAAAGGGGATATATAAGAGTGCCTACATCACTGGGTTGTTGTAGGATTAACTGGGTTAATATAAACAAGTAGAGAATCATTTTGGACACCTACTAAGTGCTATATAAGTGTTGCATAAGTAAGCTATTCTTCGTCTGCATCTATTATTATTATTATCATATTTGTTCTTATTTTAAAGTTTGGGGAAGCCTTTGAGAAGACTTTGCAATGCTATAATGTAACGCAATACTATAAAATGTCATATGATTTTGACTTACCCTAGGCATTATTACTTGACTTGCTATATGTCCTAGTTTCTCCTTAACTAGAAATATTCTGTTTTTTAATAATCTATTTTTTATTTAAAAATATTTGATATTTCAAGATTCCATGTCTCTCTCCTCCTCCTCCCCTCCACTTTTTTGTAAGGTGCTTATTCTGAACCAGACACCAAGTCTACCAACATGACAAAACAAAACTGTATATAGCAGAGGGACAGCAAACAGTCCCAATAGGGTATACTGTGTCCTATAATGGCGATGTGCAAAGGTGACACCTGAGCTGAACTGTAATTGGCCAAGCAGAGAGGAGGGTACATGTCAGAAGGAGGGTGTTATGGTGGAGGAAACAGCATCTTCAAAGATTGGAGTCATAAAAAGGACCATGTATTTTCTTTCAGGGTTTTCTTTAGGCCTTAAAGTGTCACTGGCTTCGCATGGTCTATAATACAAAGCGCCAAATGCTCACCATGACACTGAAAACCTTTTTTGACCTAGCTTAAGTTTATGTTTCCAGACCTTTTCCATTCCTTTCTCCTGTCACTCCTACAGGTAGCTATGGCAGCCCTTCTCTTCCCCGAAGGTGCCCTCATTTTCCCATCTCTGATTTCCTGCATTTGCTTCTCCCTCTCTAGAAAGCCCTTCTTGCTCATGTTGAGACCCTAGCCATCTCTCCCAGCCCAGCCCGCAGGCGCCCTCTTCTGCAAAGCTGTTCCTCTGCTCACATCTGGAAGTAACCTCTCCTTTTTCAGGTCCCAGCACAGATGATGGCACTCACCTCACTCTACTTGTACTGGCTTCATTTGTACTCTTGCCTACAAGACATACAAACGGCATCTTATTCATTTAAAAAAATCCTAAAGTATTTACCATGATATTAAGTACATGTTAGGTAATCAAAAAGGATGGTTGATAATAGCAGTTATATAGAAAACATTTATTTCTTCTGTGCTAGGCGATATTCTAATCACATTGCATGTACTATCTTATTTAATTCTAAAACAACTTTGTTGTGTAGTAAATAATTTAATCTTACTCAAAGAGAGGTCTGGTCTTTGCTCTTGCTCCTCCAGGATGTAATCTCTTAAGCCCCTGGAATGTACGGCCTGACAAAAGTGTCTTTATTTACTGGGGGGTTTGGGGCCACACCAGAAAGTCTAAGGATGTGATTTATGTTGAGGACTTAACCTCTGAAGGGACTGGATCCTGAGGTCAGCTATGTGGAGGCCCAGTAAAGACTCTGGACACCAAAGCTCAGGTGAGCCTCCTGGTCAGCAACACTTCATGTGTATTGTCACATATTAACACAGGAGAGCCACGCTGTCTGTGACTCCACGAGGAGAGGACAGCTGGGAGCTCCACATTTGGAAATTTACTGGACTGGGCACCTGGGCTGATCTTCCCTCAGCTGATTTTAATCTATAGCGTTCTGTGGTAATAAATAGTAATAATGAGTATAACAGCTTTCAGTGAATTCTGTGAAATCTTCTAGCAAATTATCAAGCATAAGGATGATCTTGAGGCCCCCAAACTTACAATTGGTGTCAGAGTGAGTGCGGTCTTATGGCTTATCCTTCCTCTAACTTTGTACTTGTGAAGTAGCTACTATAATTATCCCCATTTTACAGATGAGAAGAATAAGGGACAGAAAGGTTAAGCATTTTACTCAAGGTCACATAACTAGTAACTAGGATTTGATCCTACATAACTTAACAGCAGAACTCATACCCTTAACTCCTTCTCTATCCTGCCTCCTATGTGAATAAAAATTAAAGATAAAGATAAAAAGTTTTAAGAACAGACATAACAATGAACACGTGTCCTTAAATGCTGAAGATATAATGTAGCTTTTATAGAAAAACATCTTGTATTACAACTCAGGTATTTGATCTCAACAAATATTACTATCTTGACAAATACTTTGGATGTGAACAGATGATAATTATGTATGTTAAAATATTTGAGGCCTGAGCTAAGAACACAATAATTTACAAAGTTATATATGAGAAGTCAGCATTATGGATATTGAATATAGTGGAAAATTTATGTTAAAAACCCCAAAAACTCTTATAGTCCTTGGGAATAATCTAATTGTCTCTAGCCCTTTCATTTTAATTATCTGTACATGACCCAGCTCACAATCATTAGTCTGTGCGCTCACCTGACTGAAGCAAACTTACCTGCTCTTCCTTTGTGTTTCCACTGCATTTCATTTACACTTGGTGGATTTAGGATACTGGGTAGTATTTATCTCCATATCTGTCTCTGCCGTCTGACTGTCCATATCTCCATACTTAGTTCCTGGCATTTAGTAGGAACTGAATATATCTATATTGATAAATGCAAGCATGAATACCTGAATGAACAGATGTTTACAGAGTTGCCTAAGGCTGGTAAGCCTAGGTCTCCAAATCCTTCTCCAAACTTCTTTTTGGCCCATCCATCCTCTTTAAACAGGTAGAGTTCACTCTCTACATCTTTTCACCCCTTGTACCTGTTAACTCCCAGCTACATTTATTTCCATTTGTCCTTCTAGCTTGAGTTATCTGGGTCAATGAAGAGGTATGTGTTGGAAAACAAAGAGGACAATGTTAGCAGGAAAGGATGCTAATGGAGCAACTGTAATAAAATACTGCATTGAACAATTTAAAAATAAAAGTCTCAGAGAGTATATTTCCTGCAACTCATGCCTGCCCAAATTATCTTCTAATAACATCTCCTTGGGGCCTCCAATCTCATACAACTGAATTAGGTCCTTGGGAAAAATGCAACATTTGTGAAGAACTTGACTCCCTATTAACAAGTGGAGAAAGGCTGAGGCATCTTTAGGATATACAAAATTAGCCATCATGAGTCTACGATAACATCTTTAAGACTTCTTGCCAACCCAAGGGGATAAAATTCACCTATGAGGCCTGATTATTTTCCATGAGGCATATGGGAGGCTGTTAATAATAACCATAAAACTGCCTGCAAAATCTGAGAGGGCCATGTGGCCAATTTAATTTTTAATCAGTTGCCTATTGAATTTATAATTATTCACAATGCAACAAAGCAATTGTGTTAGGCAGAACACTTGGAAACAGAGGATGTCGATCAACTTACTCTTTTTCACGTGGTGAGAAGCCCAGGGGAGGACAGACATTGGCCTGGAAACCAAGAGAGCTAGTCCTGGTCCACCCCCAACAGGCTGGGGAGGGGGGTTAGAGAGAATTGGAGTAAATCAGAGGTTTTTAGGGTACTTTTCAGTCCTGGGATGCTTTCAAATAAAGTGCTTGTGTATAAAATAAATGCAAGGAGAGCTTCTCTAATAAAATCTTCTCCCCCGCCATCTCCACCCCTGGCCCTGAGGTAGCTGGAGGGACAACTAAGGGAGTATCACCTCACAACTCTGCAGGGGCCATGGGTATTCCATTGCACTAGATATTCTCCAGGTTGAAGGGGTTTCGATCCCATGTATGGAAGGCATTTTAAAGCCCTCTCCATATGGATGGGTATCTGTTCTCTTCTGAAGGATCTTCTTTTCCTCAAGTGTCCAAGAGACCCCAATACCTACCCCCAAAGATATTGTATAGATAATTCACTAATAAGAAATGCTTCTTCCATTCTGCTAATGTGCATCTTGCTCTGTCTCTGAACAGATGGCATCATCTTTTGTAAAGTAACCCCTCACAAGGGGCACTTGGTTATCCCCTGATGAGCTCTCAGATAATCTTATTTTCTTTAACAACCTTTTAGTTTGTAACACAAAAGAAAAAATGATGACAAGATTCAGGGAAAACCAGGGAAATGTTCAAGGTAGAGGGAAAAGTTATATTAAACTGAATATTCTACTACAGAATTCTTTTGCTTTTATTGAGCCTCTTTGAACAATCTGGCATTGTTAGTATGTGACATAAATGGTGTTTGATGATTGTGGTGAAGCAACTAGAAGTTTCCATTTTACAGCTGGTTTGTGGTATGGTACACACAGCTAACACTACACACACCCTGAGCTGCCAACAGGGTTGGGGAGCCACTTAAACAAGAAATGAGAGAATTCACACAGAACGGGTTGGAACACTAGACACTAGAAGAGCCCATGAGGGGTCACCTCTCAGGGACTAGAAATTCAGGACAGATTTCCTAAAAGAAGTACAATCTTAGTTGAAATAAAAAAAATTTTTTTTTAAATGAGGACATCTTTAACTCAAACCATATGATATTGGATATAATAGTAGCTGTGGGTGAGGGTAGAAGAAGAAGTGTGAAATGTGAGATTTAGCTCTGAAATTATTTCCATGGGGCACTATCTATCCCCCTCTCCCAATTCTGAAATGTGCCATGGGTACCTTGAACTCCGCACGCCCCAGACCGAGCACATCCACTTCCCTCTACCACTCGCAAACCTGCTTCCTCTCCAGCATCCACATTTCTGGGAATGCCACCAGCTTCCTCTCCCCTTCCAAGCCTGTTGCACTGTCTTTTTCTACCCTCCAGCTAATTGCCAAGTCCTGTTGACCACTCCCTCCTAAATAGCTCCTTAGTCTGTCCCTTTTCCTTTGTCCACGCTGCCACTGCCACTCTCCTCCAGGGCGGCAGCACCTCCCACTTGATGACGTCAGCAGCGGCCTTAACTGGTACCAATTCCAGTACTTTGGTGCTGCAGGCAGAGAGATCTTTCCAAAACACCAAGTTGACCTTGCCTGCAAGCACCAAGTTTGCCTGCTTAAAACCCTTTCCACTCCTGTTCAGGCAAAGTCAAATCACTTTAACATGACTTGTTAGACTTCCAAGTAACTGGGCACTTACCCCTGACACTCTCCTCCTTGCAACCTATGGTACAACGATAATGAATTCTTTTGGTTCATTAAATGGGCCATTCCCTCTCTTCAAGATGATCACCCATATTATTTACTTTCCTAGAACACTGTTGCCCTGTTCCTGTTGCCCTGAGGACTTGTTTCCCATGTGTTCTTCAGAGTTTAGTTTATTCACTTTCTCCAGGAGGCCTCCCTGGTTCCTGAGTCTCATTAAGATGCTCCTGGTATATTCTTCTTTCAGCAGTAACCTATCCCTCTCCAATCATCCTACAGAGCACACTGTGCTGTAACAGCTTGATTAAATGTCCATTTCTCCAACTAGACCGTAAGCTCTTTGAAGGCGGGGACCATGTCTGTAGCGATCATCACTGAATCACCAGTGCCTGGGAGAAGACCTGGCATATGGGAGGAAATCAACACACGTGCTGAATAGAGTGAAAGAAACAATGAGTGTCTCATCTCACCCCTAGTGTTCCTACTAACGATGGGTCATTTTGTTTCACTTTACTCTTATGCAGTTGTCTGAAGGGCTTTCTACCCGCTCCTGCCCCAGTCTTTCAATGGCTGCACTTTGCCTTCAGGATAATGTTCAATCATGACATGGCATATTCCAAGGCCCATTAGGATCTAGTTCCTGCCTACTTTCCAGCCTTTTCTCTACTCCTTTCTTTAAATGAAATCTGTGCTCTGGCCACATCGGACTGCCCAGGTCTCCTCGGGGTCACCATGATCTCTCTCACCTCAGTCCCCTGCATTGTGACACTCTTCCCTCCACCCATAACCTCGTTATCTCCTACTTGCTCTTCATGACTCAACCCAAGGGTCATTCTCTTCCTGGAAGTCCAATCAACCAAGCTCCCCTCCTCCAGTAACAGAACTGAGTATTGGGTTTTTAAGTGCTACAGTACCCAATGCGTTCTCTCTACTGTGTCTGAATTTTGGCTTTCTTCTAAGATCATAACTCCATGAAGAGTAGAGAAAAGAATCTTGTTCATCCCTGTAATCAACTCCTCTAACACAGTACCTGGCGTAAAAGGGTGTTCAGTAAATATCTTTTGAATTAATGATTTTCCTTTCAATGAATATAATTTTTTTTATATAGGAAATGAGAACCAAAAAAACCAAAACAGGCACTGATTTTTTTTTTTTTTTTTTAGCTAAATTAATGCAACATGCTCATATAATGCTTGTGGCAATCCCTGTGGGCACCTCCTGCCAGGACGATGACCTAAACTCATACCCAGGGAGGACATACGAGAATGCTGTTTTCACCCTTATTTGTGTGGCAGAGTCAGGGGGAAAGGGCATCTGGTTTCAATTACACTTTAAAAAAATACTGCTTTCCATATATAAGCATTCAAATTATACATGTTCATAAAATATTCATTTCAGTCTAACAAGGTCTAGGAATTTTTCAGTTCCACCATTACGGCAGACTACTGCCGCACTCCAAGACATTTGCATTACAGTGCATAAGTGGGTCCTATTTTTTTCCTTTATTTTTACCTTGTCAGGTCTGCACAGAAACAAAAAACTGTTGTATTTTGAATATTAAATAGAATATTAAATAAATATTAAAATATAATGTAATAATATAAAATAAATATTCTATTTAAAATATTAAATTTTAAATAGAACATTCTTTGAGAAGAAATGATACTTTACAGCCAGCAGTTCTAGAGTAATCGTTTTTTTTTTTTTTATAAAAAAATAAATCCTATTATTTTCTTAGGAATTTTCAGCTGCTTGGTAGACAATGAATGCGTGAAAGACCGTCTAAACTATCATAGATGATACAACCTAAACATCCCCCTTAGAGCAATGAAGGCCTTTATGGCTCAACCTATTTTATCTTAGAGTTACCTAGTGATCTACTAATGTAATCCTCCCATGTACTGCTTGATCCTCACGGTGTTCTGCAATATAATCCAAATTCCTATTGATGTTTAACAACACGAGAGAAAAGGTGGAAGGACTCCTGCTTAACCACATGTGTAAATACTATAACAAATTGAGTCATAGATCTCCTCCACCTAAATTTGGTTCTTGATGTGTGTTCAAATTCTTTTCACACACACAAACACACCCACCTATTACAACATCTATAAATAATCACTCCTCTGCAGGCCTGGTTTCAAACTCTAATTAGGGTTGCTCAGCATTTCCAAAGTAGTTTGTGATTTTCCCAGAGGCAAAGTTACAGGATGCTAAAGCATTTCACCAACATTATATTGTAGTGTGCCTGGGTTCCTAAACTCCCAGAGGCAGGAAAGCATTATGGAGGTGACCTGTCATATCTAGTGGAGTTTTGTAAAATCATGTGTTGGAAACCAGCTCAACTCCTCAGCTTCAGAAGCAAGTCTGAGAGAGGAGCATGCAGGTGAAAGCAACACGCTCCTAGGGTCTGCAGTGTCAGTGGGCATATTTTGTAGGCCATTTATGAAGGGTAAACAACAGCAGGTAGTAGAATTTGGGCCCCCTTTAGGGTGTGGCTAAGGTTGTAGCTAAGCCTCTGTGCATATGGGTGTTGGGTGTGAGGACATGCAGGCCAATGCATGTATTTGGAGGGATGATGAAGCTATTCCAACAGCTGGGGAAAGAGTTATAAAGTATATATACAGATTTGTTCGAAGGCAAGCATTTTGTAATATTTCTACTCTTGAGCTGGGAACAAAATGACTGGGTCAGGAGGACAAGTGATCAGGAAATGAGGAGAGCAGAGCAGAGTAACAATATGGTCCTGTCACAGATAGCTGAGTTTTTCCCAAAGGCTTCGGAAGTCTGGACATGAGAAAGTTTGACAGCTGAATTTGGCATGTATGGACAGAGTAAATAACTACAGAGGATTTTCTAGCTCTCTTGATCAGCCACCATCATAATGCATTGAAGACTCCCTTGGTACTCTCATCCCAATCCTCCGTGTATCCGTCTCTTAACGCTAAAGCCCCCTCGAGGAGGTGACCATACAAGTTACTGTAATCTGATCAGACAGAGAACACTGAGTCACATGGCTTAATTAGACAGGCAGTTCCCTAACTAGATTGTAAATTGCCTGAGGGTATGAACTATATCTTACACCTCGTTTTTGTTGTCCATTCCGGCACAGGCTTTCAATAAATGCATATTGTGACTGAATTTTAAAAAGTGCTTATTTTGTGCCAGAAAGCATGCTATATGAATTCGTATATTTAATTCTCACACTAAGCAAATGAGGTAGTGCCATGATTGTGTTACAGAGGAGGACATTGAGGTAGAGAGAGTTTAAACAACTTGCCCAAGGTCACGCTGCTTGTGAAGGGCAGAGTCAGAATCCAAATCCAGGCAGTCTGGCTCTAGCATTCATATTCTTAATCAATCCATGATCCTTCTTTTTAGATTTATATGATTCCAGAATTCTTTGTAGCTTTTGTGTGATTTGGGGAAGGGAGAGACCTAGGGAAATGATGAGCCTTCTTAGGAGAGAAACCTTATAGTGGGAACACCAAAGTCATAGCCTCTTTTTATGCTTAACCATGGCCACCCAGACCAAAAAAAAAAAAAAAAAGAGAGAGAGAAAAAACAAAAATAAACTATACCCATTCAAGTAACCATTTTGGTCTTATATGACTTTTTTTTTTTTTTTCTGATTGAGTCAGCCATGGTAGATTCAGGTTGGTCCTTGGTTTCCCACAACCTGAATCTACCAATCTTCCAAACCCTGCAGGAGAATGGATTTGTTCTAGGGCCAACTCATGGGCCAACCAAAACTTCTTGTTACACAATTTATTTTGTATCCTTTTAGGGTGGTCCCCAAATCTCTTTTAGAGGCACCAGACCTGGCCCAACTTCCAGGAGCAGGACCCGAGTAATGACCCCTTCATCCTGCCCTGCTAGTGAGTTTTGCTCCACGTCACACAAGTGGGAAGAGAGTGTGGGGCCACTGGGAGAAGACATATAGAAATCACCAAGTGGGCAAGGGTAAAACTGCATGGGAAGAAAATAGGAGTCCACAAAGGCAGAAAGGACGAGATGGGGATGATCAGCAGCAACATGAGAACGGGAACTGGAGAGCAGCGAGCAGCACGTGGGAAACGCTGACCCTGGAAAGGAAAGGCTGGTGAATAGGTCAGGTCAGTGGAAGGAAGGCAAAGCAGGGAACAAAAGATGAGAGCAGATACAGGCAGCAGCCAGGCGGGAAAGACAAGAAGCTAGAGAAGCTCAAATTTGACAAGGGATGAAGGAAGGCAGAAGGGATGCTGGGTGATGGAATTATTTCTAGGAAAGAAGTTACTCTGCTTCTGACTCTTCTGATCATTTCACTCTGTCTCAGTATTTTCATTTCTAATGGGGCTCAGTGATGAGCCTTACTGAGGGCTTCAGGAATACTATGCATAAAAACAAAGAATAGATTAGAAGATTTTCATACGAATTTATGTGGCTGTTTATTTATAAAAGGCGAACCTAACCAATCTGTGCAGTTCAGCTTTAGTAACAATGGAAAAGGTGGTGCCCACAGGCCACTTTTCCAGCGTGCTTACCCTGCAGTTCCACTCGTTCCCTCGACAGTTGCCAATGGCTGAACTGCTTCCTTCGACTAGGATTTAGGACATAGGGAAATAAGTCATATTCTCTGTCTGCAAGTTGTTCAGAGACCACGGGAAAGACAGACACTTAAAAATAACAATGTGTTGAGAAGTGCTGTGAAAAAGATACTGTAACAGGTACACGGAGGTATAGGAGAGGGCAGCCCCTAGCCATTTCCCACTCATACCCCCATCCATTAGCTCAGTTGGTTAATTTCACCTGGAAAGCCCCTTTCCCAGCCCTGATCCCCAAGCCACATCTGTCAAAGTCCTGACCCCTCTTCAAATCCTAGGTCAGATGTCATTTTCGTGCTAAATTAGTTCCTGATCTTAGAAGCTGGAATTAATCTTTCCATTCTACGTGCTTCTATAACACTATTTATATCTGTATTTTAACATTTCTCTCCATTAGTTCCTTTTCTAAAACTATGTATGATGAAGGTATATATATATACACACACACACATATATATATACACACACATATATATACACACAGATATATATATATATACACACATATATATGTATATATATATATGTGTGTGTGTGTATATATATATATATATCATTAGATCATAACGTTCTTTGATAGTAGGGTTGATACCTGATTCATCCTTGGGTCTCCCACAGGCCTGAGCATGGAAGTTTATTAAAACACATTTAAGGTCTAATGAGGTACAAGTACATTTAGATCCATTAATCTGCAGCCTCTTTTAGGATACTGAAGTGAGTGCCCTCTGCTTCATTCTGGCAATCGTAAGTCCTTGTATGCACATGCCAAAAATAATTTATTGTTTTGAAGAGGCATAAAAGAAATGACCTTTAGACCTATATGATCCAATCATTCTTTCCATCTCTTTCTATAAATTTGAACAAATAACAGGCAACAAAACAAAAACCTCAAATTAATTAAATAATTTTTAATCTGAAAATGACTCTATTTCATTTAATCCAACATCTTAATTACAAGTGAAGAAACTATGTCCTGAGAAATTCAGATACTTCTTCGATATCACACAGCAAGAATCAACAACAAATTTTAAGACCCTTAAGTTCAAGGCTCTTCCCAATAGACCAAATAGTTTACCTTTAATAAAAAAGAAAGAGCATGGTTAATAAAAAAAGGAACAACACTAAAATATACAGAGAAAAAGAATTCATTGAAAAGCAATATACACTACAGAAACAAATTTTCCTATCAGTTTATTTGTCTCCAGAGAAAATCATGCTTTCACTAACATCAGTGAAATGTCTGTAGAAGTTTAAATATTTAATTTAAAAATCTGACTTTTGTAGTTTCCAGATCCTTTACCCTATGGACATCAAATGATTCTATAAAGTGAGCAATTAGCATTATTCTGAGGTTCTTTTCCCAGATATTTCAATATTTTTGGGTGGCATTGGTCATTAACAGGTGTTAGTAACAGTTGTGGAAGGAAAATAATACATCAAGGCTCTGTTCAGAGGTGCAGATTCACATATGTTCCCTCCCATCATGACTTAGGCAAATGCAGCAGGTGCACTCAAATCTGACATAGTTTACTCCATCCCAGTTCTGCTATCGTTGCTTGACATCCTGCCTTTTCCCTGCCCTCGCCCATGTCCCACTGCCCTGTCCCCATCCTGACAGATCTGACCTATTCTTACAGACACCCCAATTGAGCACATGAGCACGCACACACACACAAACACAGAACAGGTTGACGCACTATATTCGAATTGAAAACTTACAGAGTTCCAACTCTAAATGTGTATATACATATATATAGAAGACTTACTGGGTTCCAACTCTAAATATGTGTGTGTGTGTGTGTATGCCAGATATGTAATATGTATACATATAAGTGTCTGTCTATATATAATTACTCGATAAAGACTGCCTAGTTTTAAAAATTCTCTCATTCACTGTGAAGGATGGTGTGTTAGAGAACACCCCCACTGCTCTGCACTTCACAAGGACCCCTCTGGGGCACAGGGACAGTGCATGGGTTTGGCAGCTACATGAGGGCTTAACTACTTGTTCTGCCACTTACTACTTATGTGATCTTTAGAAAATTACTTAACCTCTCTGAACAATGATTTCCTTTATTTCTAAAAGGAGGATGTTAATACCTACTCCATGGAGGTGTTAGGGTTTAAGGTAATGCGTGCCATGGGTGCTATGTGGTAGTGCTCAGTTAATAACAGCTACTGTGATGACAGTGACCATAAGAGGGAGGAGGAGGAGGGGAGATGGTGGCCCCCACTGTCTGAATGCCTTCTGTATTTCAGAATTTCTCGGCAAGGCTGGGCAGAACTTGACTGCTAGTCTTTATCTGAGGAGTATCAAGCTCGAGATGGAGATAGAAGAACCAGCTGGGGATTCCATGAATGGTTAGCATTTAATATGTGATTTTTCTGTCTTTAGCTTACATATACATACACTTAATGTCACTTCCACTGCTGGGAAAAGGGCGTTTCACAGTGGTGAACTCAGCATCTTTTGAGGAGTCAAGGCCATTTTTTTTCGTTTTGCTTAGCAGGACTGGACTACACAAAGCTGGGTGAACAAATTCTTGTGTCCCCCACGATGGCTAATCATAGAATTTCCAGTTTCAGCAGCAGGCCCTGGCTATTTGCTCCCTCCCCCCATCCCCACCTGCCCCAGCAATTCTAGTAACTGTGAGATACCCTATAGATCACAGAACAAATGCCCAGCTCCTTCCTGGAGTCACAGAGTCAGAATACACTGCCAAGCCACTAGCAGAGCTGCTTGCTATGGTCTGGGCTGTCCAAAGTACAAGGAAGGAGGAGCCCCAACCTACCCTGCACATGACCTGAATGACAGCCATTTAGAGCCTGCCGAAGATGCCATTCTGTTTGCAAACACACATACCTGCCATATCACTCAACAAAATAATTCCATCAGAGAGCCTGAAGGCAAATGACTAATGTCAAAGGTGGCCCATATATCATTTTGGTGATGGCTCCACAAGCGTCAATTAAACATGGAAAAGACCTGTTCTGAAGCATGCCCATCTGTCATTTCCTAAGGAGCTGTAGTAAATGTCTGGTAAAATGTAAGTAAATGTAAGACCATATCTATAAAGAAATTTAGCAGTCCTCTCTTTGCTCAAAAGCAATCAGGTCCTGTGAGGACAATGAACCTGGAAGATCTCCAAAAGAAGAGGAAAGTAAAGAAAAGCCTGCATTTGAAGCCAGCACTGCTTTTCCTCATACATAGAAAGCAAAGATCAGGATTTGCATGAGGTCATCTCTTTAAGCACCAAAAAAGCAGACTGGTCCAAGGAATGTTTGGGAGTTTGTCTGGCAGTCTAGGGGTGAACTTCAATTGTTATGTCTCCAAATGAGAGAAGGAATTGGCAGTATTCCATCCCCTGCTGCTAGGAGTGCTTTCCAAGTATCAGCACTGTAGGACTTTGCTTAGTACGCTAGGCCAAGCTCACTGCCCTAATATCCTTCCCTAGAAATGATACTTTAACTACCTTTTGAGTGGAAGGAAGAGGACACATCTAACAAATGATATCAACATAGAAAACCTCCAGTAGAGAGGTTTTAGCACAGTGGCTGGAACAGAAGTGCTTTTCAAGGCTTTTCAAGGCTTTAGTTCTAGATCAGTCAGGCAGACACCTGTATATATTTAGACAAAGCTTCAAACACCACAACCTCATCACACCTAATGACTGCCTGTGATGAGATCTTGCATTCTCTATTTCTGGCTTTTCCAACAACAAAAATATGTGTCTTTATAATCAGTTCTGATTCTGAACCTATTCTCTAGTTCTCTATTGATTGTTTGTTTCTTTCTCCAATATACAAGGTCAGATAAATGAGAAAGGAAATATTTCTCAATTTTAATTTTGATCCAGATCTAAAAGTGCTAATGGCTTTTTATTCATTACCCTTGATTTCTCCTTTTTCCTTTAAGTGATTCAAGTAAATGTGCCTCTCACATACCCTGGCCCCAACATCAAGAAGGATAATATTCTTAGGATGAGGCTATCAAATGTAAACAATACCAAACGAACAAAAAATCGCAAGCAAAAACAGCAGTGCTTCCATTCTCCTGAGTCCCTTAGCCAATGATGCAGTGTACTTAAATCTCTTTAAAGCAGCTGCTTCAGTGTTAGGTTTTTGGTTTGGAAATAAAAAAGGGTCATTGACAATTTCTCAGCACAATAGAAAAGCAACTCAACCCATTAATAACACTAAAATGGCAGAATTAAACACAGTGGGAACAAGTAGGAATAGAAGAATACCTGGGATTGCCAGATTGGAAAGGGGGAGGTTGTGGAGGTGAGGGGGCAGCGAGGCCATCCAGTCGGCATTGCAGACCTCCGATGATGTCTTTGTCCCGCTGGGGTTGGGGGAGCAGATGGTCCCCATTCTGAGTTTCCTCCTTGCCTTCCTAAGTGCTAGCATCCCTCTTGTCAACAAATTGGCCAGTCTCAGCCCAGTGCCACTCACTCAGTGATCATCACTTCTCGGGCTCTGTAGACATTTCAGAGCCACCTTTGTCGCGACAGTCTTTCCAAACCGGCTTTCTGGCCGGGAGAGGGGCAAATAGGTGGTTCCCTACTCCCCAGCACCCGCAGTCCCTACCCTCTCCGGCCCAGCCTCTGCTGCGCTCCCTTAATCTGCTCAGTCCCTGCTTCGTTAAACTTCTTACGTTCCCCTCTGGAGACGGGGGAAGGTAGGCCCCTAGAGATAAATCTTACAGAAACTGAACGTCCGAGGAGCAGCCACGCCCGGAGCCACTCACACGACAGGTGCCCACACAGCAGCACACAGACATGCCTGTGGGTCTGCACACATGTGTGCGACCGGGCGCAGCATCTCTGGCCTGATGTATGCTTCTATATATGTCACTGGGCTGGTTCATAGGCTGGACCTGCCTGAGGCTCCCTCCCTCCCCCGGCTCCTCCGCACAGACGCCCCCTGCCCTGTGGCTTCCTGAAAGGCACTCAGAAGTGTAACCGGCGGCACCCGACTCCCGGCAGCCCCGCCCCGCACTGCCGGGCAGATTTGCCGGGCTAGGCGGCCGGTGATTGGCCGCTGGCGGAGCGCGCTCCGATTGGCCGGCGCGCTCCGGGCTGCCCCTCTGTCCCGCTCCCACGCCTCCGCTGCTCCGCAGTCTCCTCCCCCGGTTACTCCCGCCCGCCGGAACGCCGCCGCCGGCCGGGCTGTGCTCGTGGAAGCTTGTGGGCTCCGGCCCCTCGACCCTCAGATGGGTCTTCTTTCTTCCATCCTTTCACAGTCTCCACTCAGATGTTCAACGCAACCACTAGGTTCCCTTCCTTCCTTCTTTCCCCTACACACACACACACACAGAGACGCACGCTCTGTGGCAATTACACAGAAAGCGTTACATTCATTGTCCGTAAACCACAGGAGCAGCAGAAACATGAGCGGTAAAGAAGCTGAGAAAGGCGCTGTACTGCATGTTTGTATGACAACATCAAGGACGGTTTGTGTTTCAAGCGTTACATAATTAAGATTCACCTACGAGCTACTATGCAGCAGTTCCTTGCTTATTCCCGTTTTACAGAGGAGGAAATAATGATACCTTACATTTGTATTGCCCTGTTGTTTGGAGCCCTCTTTCAAATTCCGTGTCCCATTTGCTTTCCGCAGTACCCCCACAAGCCGTGGACAGTCGCTGATCTGATCCCCTTTAATACGTGAAATGGAGTCTGGCACTGCATGGGGTGGCACTATTTGGAAATCCCAATTTGGTATGAGGTCCTCTAGCCTGGAGGCTTGCAGGCACACAAACCCATTTCCCTGCTTTCTGCAACTGTTTCCTATGCTTTCAAGTGGTACTTTTCCGTGGTCAAAACCACGGGGTCTCTGCTGATAGAGAACTTTGCACATTGAAAATCACAAGAATATCTTGGCAAATGGGCAAATCAAGAAAAGCACCCTGGCCTTAATGGCCCTGGAGGGTTTCAGGCCAGACAGATCCTCAATGACTCAGAAGAGCACTATGAGAGAAGGCAGTTTACCTGAGCTAAGAGAAGACTGAAGGCTCATACACAGATGTGTAGATCAGCTGACATTTAATCACCAAATGGTTCCATCTCATCTCCTGAACCCCATAATATTACCAGTCAGTTATTATTGTTTTTTTGTTTTTTTTGGAGGGGGAGGTGTCTAGAGGAGTATCACTTGTCAGTTAATTAAGTGTGTAATATTTATCATGTATCTTTTGATACTTAAACAGCAGTTCAATATAGTGCTTTTTTCAAGTATAACACAGTATATTGGCAATTTTTCATTAGGTGTTTAAGTAAACAAACGATGTTTTCGGTTTTTCCCTCACCATCCCAGAAAAATCACTTTGTGAAGGAATATCTTAAGATTTATTTCTGAATTGTCACCTTTCTGGGCTTCCTTTCAACTTGTAAAATATATATATTTTAAAATATCCAAAGATAAAGCTTTATGAAAGCTGCCTATGGCAAACAAAATGTGTGCTTTAATTCTACTGTGAAATGTTAATTTTAATGCTTTCCCCCCTATTTTCAGCTATTAATGGAAGAAGTGAGAATATTATAAAAAGAAAATATTAAACTTCAGAGACTTAGAGATATCACTGAGAACTTGAAAGCAAGAGAAGCAGAACCATTTCAGAATGAGATATTTTGCAACTCTATGGAGTTGGCAGCTTTTTCATTCACAACTACTTGATTTGCCCAAGAAAACAGTCCAAAAGGAAGGCAACAACCCTCTCTATATATTCCTGCATCAGTCCTGGAAAAACTCTTGCAGATTAAAGCACAGCATCTGATATAGCATTTGGCATATAGCAAGTGCTCAATAAATATTTGTTGGATGGAGAGATACTTGGTAAATGCTCTTGGTAAATGCTGTGCTCTACTGGGCTCTACACAGTGCCTTAGAGCAATGCTTTTAAAACTTTAATGTGTATTTCAGTCATATTCTGATTAAATTGATCTGAGGTGGGCCTGATATTCTGTATTTTCAACAAGCTTCCAGCCAATGCTGATGCTGCTTGTTCAGACTACACTTTGAGTAGCAAGGCCCTGAGAACAGGTCCATGTTTGATAGGTGGGAATATGCATTGCTTTTTCTCTCTCTTCCAAGGTTTTATAATATTTTTATATCGCTTTTATAATTAAAATACATTTATATTAATAATCTCAGCTAAATCTCTAAGAGAATACTTTTTCTGTCATATTATGTAATGGAAACCATATTATCAGTGGGATTTTTCTACTATGCCACAGATGTTTAGGAAAAATAATTTTTAAAATAAAAATTAATATTTAGAATTTGGATAGTTAATATTTCTATAATACTATTTATGAAACTTACCAAAAAGAGAGAAGTCAATTAATAGGAAGACTGAAATTTTACAGTTAATTTTATTTATTTTTATTTCAGAATATCATGGAGGTACAAATGTTTTGGTTACATGATTTGCTTTTGTGTAGTTTGAGTCACTTATGTCTGTGCCCTTCACCAAGATAATGTGAATTGTACCTATTAGGTGTGAATTTACCCACCCCCTCCTCTTCCTTCCCATCTTCTTGGTTTCTGTTGAGTTTTACTACTATATGTGTACATAGATATTGATCAATTAGTTCCAATTTAATTTTAATGATGAATTACAACTAAACAGAATATTTATTATATATAAATCATTCTGGTAGGTGCTAGGAATAGAAAAACAATTAAGGGATCCTCAGATTGTATATAATCCAGTAGGAAAGAGAAGCAAATATGTAAATTACAAATCATAATATGAGGCAGAATAAAGGGACAATGGAGTGGGGGGAGAAGAATTAAGGTAAACAGAGGGGGAAGACAGTAAAGAGGTATATATTTTGATGGGGGAGGGGTGCTTTATTAGAGGAAGTGGCATTCAATCCAGGTATTGAATTAAAAAATTTCTGCCTATGGAAAATGGATGTGTTCTAGGGGGTGGGGGGAGGATTGGAATAGGAGAGGCATATGTAGCTGAGAAAACATAAGCAAAGCAATGAAAATGAGTGGTAGGTATGAGAAATGGAATACTAGAATGGCATGTGGGCTAAGTGGAAAATATAACTCATTTACTCTCATTTAATCTTTACAAGAGCTCAATGAGTTAGGTGCTATTACCATTAGCATTTTACAAAGGGCACTGAGGCTGAGAGGCTACCTAACCCTGTCTAAGATCTCATAGTGGCATAGCTATGAGACCCAGGTTCTTGATCACTCATTGCATGTTACCTACTATTGTAAACCTGGAAAAGGCTGTTTATAACCAAAGCATATTAAAGAGTTTGCACTTTTTTTTCTATTGACAAAAGGGGTCATTGCAGGTTTTTGAAAAGGGGAGTAAAATGACTCACATTGTACTTTAGCAAGGTAACTATAGCAGAATGGAGAATGGTTGGGGAAAATGAGTCTTTCAGATAAATCACTGAAATCAATTATCTAAGTAGGAACAAGCAAAAAAATATGCAAAAGGCCTGGCACACAGACACTAAATACACAGCCTTTCTTGACTCTAATACTTACCTCCCCATCCTTACTTCATGCCTCCAAGGACCCATAATTCTAGGGCCTGAGTGGGAAGATTGCCTACCTCTGAAATTATTTTTCATCACTTGACAGCCTCATCAAACCATTCATCCATTTTTATTACATACAACCAAACCTGTTTCTAAAAATACATCTATAAATTGTGTTTTCTTTTATGGAATTTTCTTACCCATTATTTGATCAAGGAACCCCGAATTCCTGAAGAACTGACTACAGCCTTTACCCTCTCTTTGGAGACTCCATTATATTTTGGAGTGTCTACATTGTAAAAAATGGCTCCTTTTGTTTGGATTCATGTCATAAAGAAATAGTGGGGTCCCAAAGCAAATGCCTCAACAGCTGACCATTTGGGCACAACTGGTTGGCAGGATAAGCTAGCTGACCCAGATTGTACTTGACTGAAGGCACCTAAAGAGCCTCAAAGGCAGCATATTGACTTAATGATGTTGGGGCTGGGGCTGTGTCTGGCCCCCAGAGCTATGTGCAGCCTCACCACCCAGGCCATGTGCCAGATGGGGAAGGAGCAGACCCCACACAGAATCAGGATCCACTCAGACACATAGCTGGTCCAGGGACATTGCCCAGAGGTGAGTGAGGTTATACAATGCTTTGAGTTTCACAGTGGTGTCTCATTCACAATTTTTGTCTTTCTCTGGCTGGTAAGTGAGGTGGGTGGGGAAGGAATAAATGAAAGATTTGGGATGGAGTATAAGCTATTTTATTCTGTGGCCTCCTACCAGCAGAATTTACTCTTCATCATTCCCAGCCTCCTTTCCTCAGTTCAAACCCAAAACCCTGTGATAAGGATCAGAGTAAAGTAAGTGTCACCAGCATAGGTGGTGCTGGGGATCTCATGACAGCAGCAGCAATTCCTCCAGGAAGAGTGACATCATTGCAGCAACTGGGGACCTTCAGGATCCTCCCAAGAAAGAGAGGTACCAAGGTGCACTGTCTGGTGAACACATGATACACCTCACACATTCTTCACATTAGAGGCAGACTCAGGGGTTTGGGATCCAGTTATTTTGTTGATCAGGGTAGAGAGCCAGAGATCATTGTTTTGTTAGTTATTGTGACACATTCCCTGATTATACCCAGGTGGTGTATCCTTGGGAAACTGGGTAAAGGAGAAGCAGCAGCTTAAACAGGAAGTAGTGGTATTGATGTTACCTCATGCCCACCTGTATTCAGGGACCCAGAGCTGGAATTCTGTAACAAGAGACCAAAGTGAATGGTGGCAGTGGCCGGCTGTAAGACTGTTTCTCCCAGCTTTGGAAGCTCAGTGTTCAAGAAGAAACTCTATGCTTTTAAATGTATTGGACTTGAAGTTTTTCTGGTATATTTTAAAGAAAATTTCCTTTAACAACAAATTTCCTTTTTTTTTTCCTTTTTTTTATTAGAGATAAAAACAGTGGAGTTCCACTATAATACTTTTGAGAGGAGCTACTAACAAGTGATGATTATAAAATGTGTTTTAATATTCATTTATTCCTTCTACCACACCATATACCTGTACCCTCTTCCACTCCCTCTTCCCACTCTACCTCTAACTTCCAAAAAGGTAATTGAGAGACTGTAAAGGAAGGCCTCAGAGCTTTTGTTTTCCAACTAGCTAGCTAGTTAGTGGCCAAAAAATTCCTGATTTAAGATGTTATAGAGCCACCTGCTGGTACTAAAGGCTAACTTCAGGCAAATAGAACATTTCCTTTCTGTTTCAATCACCCTAAAATGTCTGTAGATCACCAGCACCAGAACTGAGAACTTACCCAAAATACATTCCTGGGTTAAATGTGACCCTACTAAAATCAGCTCCTCTAGGGGGTGGCACTTTTTTGCCCCTGCCATTAAAATAAGCTCCTGGGGGATTTTTATGTTCCAAATGTTTGAGTTCAAGTATTTGGAATGTCAAAAATTTTCTCTTTTAAAAAAAAGTTAGAAAAGGTAGAATGTCAGAATAAATAATTCTTACGCATGTTGTAAAGAAATGCATGCAACTAAAGAAGAATATTTTGGCAGAAATAGTTGATCTCAACTGGCAAAAAAACCCACTGTTCTAACCTCCTTGCCTCCTCTCCCCCCCAGGATACTCCACCCCAGGGGTCCTGGAATTATAAGAATGACATCAATTATTAGGAGATTTTGTTGTACAAAAGTGTACATTAGTAACCACTTGAACTTCAGGCACAATTAAAATGACCTCTGTATATTTGCTATCATTTAGCAAATTTAATCTTAAAAAAGAATGTGTTCCTTTTAACAACCTGGCTCTACATTTTGGGTTGCCACCATCAATTGGAAATAGCATGGTAGCACATCGTCCATGGAATAAATATCAGGGTAACTGAAAATAGGAATGATCATTCTTTTCCAACTTTTTAAATATTAAATTATAGGTTTGTGCAAAAAACTTTGACCAACAAAGTCATTATTTTATTATTTTTTTAAACAAAGAAAATAAATTTCAACTTTGATAAAAATAATGAATCTTTACTGTTTTTCCCTGACCAACTCTCTCTGAATGCTAGGTTGTAGTCAGAAGCCCTCAGTATGTTCCTTGGCCTTTTGCTGATTTTGGTTTCAAAGGATACTGATCTGCTTAAGTCTCTGCAGCTAGCCTTCCAACTCAGCCACCTGTCTGGTTCTCCATTTCCTAAACCTCTGAAGCTAGTCATGGAGGAAGTCATAGTTTGTCTTAGCAACATCTGTGCCCACAGCCTCCTCTTCCTTTAAGTAAAAGTGAAAGAGAAAGTTAAGTTTATGCCACACATCTTTCTCTTTCTGTTTTGGCCAAGTATATAGAAGAATGTTCTAGAATTCAGAGTTAAGCAATACAATTAAGTAGAGGAGGAAGTGAATTCCTATGACTGGAAGCGTCTGAGCCAAAGTTGGCACCAACAAGACAGTAATGTGGGAGAGGGGATTGAAGCACATGATGCAAGATTGAACCACGTGAGCTTTACGGTCTCTCCAACCACAGTCTCTTTTCTCTCTCTGTCAGCTGGAAAAACCTTCAAACAGTTAAGACTTTTCTTCTTCTCTTCTTTATTATCCTCCTCACTCAAATCTTTGACTTCTTTTATTGGAACTGGGACTACCAGAACTTCTTTTATGGAACTTCAATATGGAGCTGATATTCTAAATTCACGCTGGTACCAGCAAAAGCTTGAGATTGTGGTTTGGGGATTAGTTTTCTAATAAAGCCTTTCTATTGGTCACACATTCTTTCTGTCCCAGCTCCTTGGGGTGTCCACAGTAGGAATTCTGAATAGGAGCCTGCACCTGCTACTGCGGGCATGTAAGGTCTCGCAGCAGGGACTGCTATAAACTGTGAGCCGTTTCCACAGTTTGTACTAAAGTGGCAACAGAAAACATTGCCCAAGGGTTTGGAGGAGGAACTAAAGTCTCTCTCTTGAGTGAAGTGTAGAGAAACACAGCTTAGTCTCCTTTGATATGAAATGGTTTAATGGTAAGAGGGTAAGTTTGCCCTGGAGTTTTGGGAAAATCAAAGGGCTCTATTCATTTCCTTAAGATGGAAGTTTTGGTGGATCCCAGCCAGTACCTAGGGCAGAATAAGACTCAGAAATGAAACAAAAACAGTGAACTTGCAGGATTAATTCTTGGTTTCTTTCTCTGAACTTTCAGATTAAACAATACTCAGAGAAAAGAGAAAGAAAACTCCCCCCAAGGAAACAGAGTTTTGGATTTTGTCATTCTGTATAAAGGCTGCAATGTTGGCAAAGTAGGCTGATTTTGAGTCAAGTTGAACATCTTTTATTAGGGTCTTGCTTAGCACTTTTTATTTAAACTTTCTACTTGGAAGTAATTTCAAACAAAAAGTTTGCAAAAGTTAAAGCAGCAAACACACGCACACATTCCCTTTAGGTAAATTTATCCGTCTTTAACAATTTATTTTCTTTACTTCCTTTGCTTCCATCTCTGTGTGTATGCATATGCATGTCTGTGTGCATTGTGCATGCATTCATTACATATATATGTATGTGCATTCATAAACATTTACATGTGCACACACCCATTTAAGGCTAAGTTATATATATATGTCATGGCCATTTACTGCTAAATATTTTAGTGTATATATCCTAAGAATAGGAATATTCACTTACATAACCACAATAGAGTTATAAATACTTTTATCTAGACTTCTACCCATATTCCAATTTTGTCAGCTGATCTAATAATGTCCTTTATAGCCTTTCCCCCTCTGGTACAGGATTCAGTCTGTAGTTAGGTATTGTAATCAATTGTCATATCTCTTTAGACTTCTTTAATTTAGAGTATCTTTAGACCCATTCTTTTTCCTTTAGATATTGACATTTTTGAGAAAAAGTTCCCTCCCCTCCCCATTTTCAATAGACCATTTCTTATTTTGTGTTTATTTGATGTTATTCCATGATTGGATTTTAGTTTATTTATTCTCTGCATGGATGATGTATCCTTCCCAGAGTATTACATCTGGAGGAGCACAATGTCCCTCTGTTCCTCACTGGTGATGTTAATTTTGATGACTTGGTCATGTTGTTTTTGAAGTTTTCTCCTATATCATTACTGTTTCTTTTCCCTCCCTTATAACTAATAGGGGAAGCAGGGAGGCACTTAGAGACCATGCAAATAATCCTGATCTTCATCAAAATTTCCTGCTTGATTTAGTATATATTGATGATTCTAGCCTGATGCAATCTTTATTGTGCTGATTATAAAATGATAACTTTCCAATTCCAGTACTCCCTCCATATTTCTTAATCTGCTCTTGGAGTTCTGCTGTAGATGAGAGACCTCCCTTTCTCTCTCTGCCCCACCCCCGTCTCTCTATTTATATATTTATCACCTATTACTGGTAAGGACTCATGCATTCCTACTTTTCATGATGGTTTCTATCTCATTAGTATACTTAGTTATATTGGTACTCAAATGATTGTAGGTCTATTCAATGGGAGTCCCTTCAAATGGACTCCTGCATCCTTCTGAAATACCTGCAGTATATTTTGGACCATGTTATTATTTTCTGATGTAACAAGGTATTCTAAGTTCATTTATATCTACTTTGCCCTTAATCAGGTATTTCTCTGAGAAGTTCCATTTCTTTCAGCAGGAAATCATATTACAGACCAGGATCTAGATGCTTTGTATGCTCTTTGCTACTGGCCTATCTTTGTTCTTGTTCCTTTCAAAAGACACATCTGGGAAACATAGGCATGTACAGATAATTACAATGCCGCACACACGTGTGGGCATACAGTTGCACACACAGAGTCATGATTAAGATTAACGTTACGAATGAGGACCAAGTGGACATTATCGGCCTCCATATGTGATACCCAGGAGACACTATCATCTGTGCATATACACATGCTTACACACACATATGCGCACATATAGTGAGGAAATCATGAGTTCACCTCGATACCTCTAATTTGAATTCAACTCTGCATCCACACTATCCTCCTTTATTGCATGTTTATATATGTTCCTTCTCCTACAGAGAGAACCTGGGCTCCCAATGACAACAAATTTACACATTTTCTCAGTCTTATAATACATATAAAAGAGTTTCAAGATTGCTTTGCTCGTATCACTGTGATTTAAAAATAAAAGCACGTTACTACAAAAGTCTTCTAGATTTACTCACAATTCTTCCCTTTCCCTCCACCCCTACCATGACCCTACATAAGAATGGGGATATATAGCCACATTTTGTGTTCATAGCTACTTGAATTGTTTTCCTTTTCTTTCTTCTTTCTTTCTTTCTTTCTTTCTTTCTTTCTTTCTTTCTTTCTTTCTTTCTTTCTTTCTTTCTTTCTTTCTTTTCTTTCTCTTTCAGTGTGATTATGCTATTTATTTGAAATACAAATAGTTTCATCTATTTCACTTTGGTTTCAGTTTTAGGTTTATTTTCCTATTCTTATTCATTTAATTTTATCATTTGAATATGTACATTAGCATACTTTTTCCCAGACAAAATTATACAGGAAGGTATACACAGAGAAGGTCACTTCCTCCCATATCCCTCTATGCTGTTTCATTCCCAATCCTTATAAATAACCAACTCCACTGTTTCTTTTTTTTTTCTTTTCTATTTTTGAGACTGGGCCTCACTCTGTCACCCAGGCTGGAGTGCAGTAGTGTCATCATAGCTCACTGCAGCCTCAAGCTCCTTTGCTCAAGTGATCCTCTTGCCTCAGCCTACTGAGTAGCTGGGACTACAGGCATGCACAACCATGCCTGGATACTTTTTTTTTTTTTTTTTTTTTTTTGCAGAAATGGGGTCTTGCCATGTTACCCAGGCTGGTCTGCTGGTAACTCCTGACCTCAAGTGCACTGTTTCTTTGTTTATCTTTCTTGTGTTTCTTGTTGTAAAAATGGGCACATACAACATTTTTTCTTATTTTTTCTTCTTTCTTACACAGAGGTAGCATATTAGATGTTCTTTGCACTTTGCTTTTTTCACTTAATAATATCTTCTGGAAATTAGTCTGTATCAGTTGGTAGAGATATTCTTCTTTCCTGTTTTTACAACTGCTCATTACTCTTTTTTGTGTATTTACCATAGTTTATGTAACCAATCTCCTATGTTTGGACATTTAGATACTTTGCAAATATTGATGCCAAGAATAACCTTGTGCATATATAGTTTGGTATTGTGCAGGCAGAAGTTCAGGGTAAATTCCTGAAGAGGAATTATTAGGTCAGAGAATAAACGAATGTGTAGTTTTGTGAGATATGGTCAAATTTCTCTCCATAGTGGCGGCACCATTTTGTACCCCTTCATCAGTATATAAGCGTGCATGTTTCCCAAAGCTTTAATTATAGAAAATATTGTTAAAATTTTGAAATTCTTCACAATTAAATGGGGAAGAAATGATGTCTCAGTAAATTTTTAATTTGCATTTATTTGCATTTATGGATAAATTTGATAGTTTTCAAGTGTTTAAGAGTTATTTTTGTACCTTTTTTGTGAATCATTGATTCATGCCTTTGACCCATTTTTCAACTTTTTATCTTCAATATTTCTAAGTTCTTTATCAGTTAGGTATGTTAGCCCTTTATCTGTAATATATGTTGTAAATATTTTCAACTGCTTCATTGTTTGCCTTTGCCTTTTTTTTGCCATGCATATTGTTTTTGTTTTTAAGTAGTCCAACTTATCCATCTTTCCTTTTATTACATCTGAATATATATATTTGTATAGTTTTAGTTGTAGGTATAGTATATATATGTACACAATATAGTATAGTGTATACTATAGTTTATGTATATATGTATACATATACAACTATATAGTTATAGTATCTATACACTATAATAGTATGTGTATGTATTTATATCTATATATAGATAGATATAGGTATGCATGAACATATTTTATATATATAGCTAAAGATATATCCCATTTTCTCAAGAGTTTTTGTTAAGAATGGGTGTTGAATTTTGCCAAAGGCTTTCTAAGCATCTATGAAGATTAATCCTATGCTTTTCCTCTTTAGTCCTATTTAATGATGAATTATATTAAACTATTTCCTTTTTTCCTTCATTTTTTTGTTTTTGTTTTCTTTTTTGTTGTTATTGTTTTCATTTATTTTTACAAGCAATTTTCTATCAGTAAATCCTTCTAGCATTCCTGGCGTAATCCTCAGGTAAAGTTTTTAATTCTCATCATTGTGTCTCAGATATCAGGGTCTCCACTGCAAGGCCCTTGCTGCTACTGACAGCCTCCTCTCTGAAGCCTTTTAAAAATATTCTCACACTCCATCCCTCATACAATACCTTCCTCTTTATCCTTTTCTCTTCTTTGTATATAACTTTATTTTTATATGTATCACACTGTGCTGTATTTATTTGTTTAAATGTCTATTTCACCCATTAAACTTTATATTTACTGAAGGCAAAAAGTAGTTCTTAGATAATTTTTATGTAAATTCCTTGATTGTGGACTCTTCAAACCCTAAAATAACCATCCAAAAGAGGTCTTCAGGAACAGTTTTTGTCATACTTTTCTATTAACTAGCCACGAAATTAAAATCAATGGCTATTTATAATTATGTTAGATTCAGATCTATTAGTCACCAAAGCATGCCCCTTTGAATCAGTGCAACAGCTTTATGTGTAGCAAAAAATCCAATACAACCCAATTAACTATAAGAGTGGAATTATGCTTATTACAAACTAGTGATGCATAAGTGGTTGTACCGTAGATGGAATTTTCAGATCTCTGTTCATCTTCCCATTCATTGTTAACAGATACTTACATTTTGAAGGGAGCAGATGCAGAATAGAGGTTAGCTCTTGTGCATGGTTCTCAGGTTATCAGGTCACTATCAAATTTCTCTTCCGAAAACATGTAACTGTTGTTCATTCTATCCCCTCCATCCTGCCTTCCCAACATTTTTGAGTATTTTCTGGTGATAGCTGAACAGCATAATATTGTAGTCAGGTTTATTTGGTGATATGTCTTCTTTGGACAGTAATAGTCTGACAAAACTCAGGGCAAATGTGCACAAGTTCCCGACATTTAGCAAGAATAGCTGGATACACCCCCATCCATATTCTCTTCTTTATGTTGTGATGTTGAGTTTGTTGCTCTTCCCCTTTAATCTCTTCAGTATCCTCCCTATAATCAAAATCCCACAGAGCCTTTGAGAAAATCTGAGGAATCAGAATGAGCAGAACAGGCAAGGACTGTAACAGAGATCGCAAGGTACAAAGATGCTATTTGGGGAGAAAAAATTAGATTCTATTGTTCCTATTCCTGTGTTAATTTGTACCCAACTAATGTCAAGACTATCACAGATGCACTAGACAGGATTTAAGAATAATTCCCAAAGTGTTCCCTAGCGCTGATTCTCCTGCTCTCTGGTCAAGCCTTCCTGGATGCAGCATGGACCCTTTGTTAGTAATCCAGGAAATCCAAAAATGTCCCATTGCAGGAGTTGGGAAATAAACTGTCCTGTCCCCACCATCTCACCATATGTCTCTCGCTAGAACAAAGCCCATTTGTGCCAGTCAATGTCTCCTTTTCCCATGGTGATAACTTTCACTCACTATTTCAGCTGTCTCTGCTGAACACCCATCCTTTCCTGGTTGGCATATGATTGTTGTTGTCCTAAACTCAGACTGTGTATTTCAGCCCTCATCTCGGAGACAACAAAATCTCTGTATTTCTGCAGATTTGACCTTAAAGTTCAAGCCAAAAACCACTCATCCTAAGTCAGATGCCCTCAAGAACCTTTGGCCCTGCTCAGAGCCTTTGAGACAGCATCCTTTTCATTATCTCTGGTCTTCGTAATTTTCTCTAAACTTTCTTTCCAGTTTCTGATCTTGATCTTTCATTTTTTTTCATATTTTCTAGGCCATCCCATCCCTAGGGATCAATTATTTCTGCTTTTCTTTGTTTTCTGTCACAAAATTTAGAATATACTATCTGGGCATTAAAAAAAATCAATGTTTACTTAAATGTACACAAAATAGCTCTTATCTATAGCAAAAGAAGATTCCAAAGCAATTAGAGATTGATCACACCCTAGACTGGAAGTGAGAGAGCTGGGTCATCACTTTGGTTCTACCACTTCTAGTTGTGTGACCTTGGGCAAGTCAGTTTCACAGAGTCGTTAACTCCTTATTTGTAAAATAACCTCTAATACACACCCTAGTCTATTGTTCTGTGATTTTGAAGACCTATGATGCAAAATTAATTTGGTGAAGCCAATCATATCTTTTTTAGTTAAAACAAAAGCCATAGCAACCAAAGGAAAAGCTCTTTTTGTACTAAAGCACACATTTTGTCTCTCAGCCTAGGCACTTGCCTATGAGCTAAAATATGCCTACCTCTGAACCTATGTGTACAGGTTAACTATTGCTTCAATAATGCTGTGTAACAATCACACAATTTCAGTGGCATACAACAATATTGAATTTATGCACCTGTTGAGGTCGGTCGATGATCTGCTAAGTAGACTGGCCCAGGCTTGGTTCTACTCTACTCCACGAGACTCCGATCTTCTTCTTGGCTTCAGTAGGCTCGTCTGAAAATGTTCTCATGACAATGGCAGAGAACAAGAGAGTGAGTTCAACCATACAAGCACATTTCAAGTCTTGGGTTAGTCATTCCCATGGTATTCCATTGCCTAAAACCAGTCTCATGGCCAAGCCAAAAGTCAAGGTGTACTTGTGGTACAGGTAAGTGAGGAAATGAACATTTATAAATAGCAATGTTATCTAATACAAAGTGCTTTGGAAATGAGTAATGAAAATACTTAAGTATGAGTTCTCAGTGAAAATGAAGGTGGTGATGACATGCAGAAACCTTAGGGATTAGAGTCCAGTACTGCTACTTCTCTTATGAGACAGGACTAAATCCACTTCTAAACAGAAAGGTTGCTGGTTGAGACAGGTGCTATGAATTTACTTGTGCACAATTGAAGGTGCAGGTGAAACTGTCATTTTAGTCACATGAAAGATGTCAAGCTTACAGAACTATCTAAAAGGCACCTACCTGGTGTCCCTCTATTTTGGAGGTTTATGAAAAGTTCCTCCGACCCACTGACTGAGCATCCCTCCATGGATAAACCACTACTCTATTCAAGTGGTAGATGAGTTTACAAATGCTGACCAGAAAGTATTTACAAGACTAAAAGAGTGTACTTCAAAGAGGAGCTAATATAAAAACATTGTGAAACACGTGCCATGTGATAGATTGAAAAATTACATGGACTTACGTTGTACTGTAAAAAGTCTCTCCCTTTATCGAAACAATCTAAACATCTCTAATTCTGCCACCTTTTACTCCAATGCCTCTACTTGCATTCATGTCTCCTAATGAAATAGTAAAGTAAAACCACAATGCCTTTTACACAAATTACTGATGATTTAGTTGTATTAAATAAAAATCACTAAACACATAAAGCACAGTCATATATACAAAGCTAGTATTTGTTTCTTGAGAACCAATGAGGAATTAAGGAGAATTAAGGCAGGCAAACAGTTTATTTTTACATTTAGTAAGCTGTATTAATTATCTATTGCAATGTAACGAATTATACCCAAACTCAGTGGTGTTAGGCAATAAGCATTTATTATCTCACAGTATTTGTGGGTCAGAAATTTAGAAAAGACTAAGGTGGGTGGTTTTGGCTCTTGTGAGATCCCAGTCAAAAGATGAAATGAGGCTGCAGTTATCTGAAGATTTGATTGGGATCTGCACAATCTGCCTCCAAGACAGCTCGCTTACATGGCTGGAAGTTGATGCTTGTTAGCAGAAGGCCTCGGTTCCTTGGCAGGTGGACCTCTCAGCAGGGCTGCCTGGGCATTCTCACAGCCTGACAGTGGGCTTCCCTCAGAGCCAGGGAACAAAGAGAGATCAAAGTGGAAGCTACAATGTATTTTATGATCCAGCTTTGGTCATTTCCACAGTATCTTATTGGCTATAGCAGGGATGGGACCGGCACTCACAAGAGTCTGCATGTACATGACCCTGAGGGTGAAACCTCCTTAAATTTTGTCCTCTAGGTGTATTGCTTACCTCACCCTAATCTTGGCCCTGGGTCACACAGGACCCAGGTGAACAGCAGGAGGCAAGAAGCTTTGCGGGTCATCTTGGAGGCTGGCCCCCACAAGACGTACGTGCCTATCCAAGATTCTGGTCTATAAGAAGGAACTCTCACTGATTCAGCAGTTCTCAACTTTGGCAGAACACACGAACCATCTGAGAGTGCTGATGTCTGTGCCTCACTCCTCAGACTTCCACTTTAATTGAACTGGAATGAGACAGCCATTGTATTTTTAAAAAAAGACAAACTCTTCAGGTTATTCACATGCATAATCAGGGAGGAGTTGCTATACATGAGCTAAAGGTTCCTTCTGGGACTAAAGTGCACACAGAATTTGACTATCATTACATCTGTCAACAACATCTGTGCTTCCCTCCTGGGGCAGGGAGTGTGGGAAGGCTTAGGGGGACAAGAGGGATCAGTCATTTATTCACTCACAAACTGTTGTTGATTACAGAGCACGTCTGGCTGACTAGGTCTGTTCTCTGTCACCTCTATACTCTGCTTAAGCTGTTTTGCAAAAGATTGGTAGGAGCAGGGTTAATTCATCAGTGCTACTCTGAGATGAGGCTCTTCAGCAGTTTCAGGACAGATCAAAACAGGCAGGTTGAATGAACAGGAAAGTCCCAAGATAAATAAGAGAATAACTGAAATGAGATGGGTTGAATTGGGGTTAGGCTGCTTGTTTACTTACAAAACAGCTTGGTACTAGTGTGATGAGCACACACACATATAGAGACAGGCAAAGCTGAGGATGAAACCACTCTTAGCTCATATGATTTTAGAGGTCAGCGAAGTCTTATATCTACAGGCTACCTGGTTGTTGGCTAGTTAACTTTATGATCCCTTTGCATCCTTGTCCATGTGACAGGAGCCTGGTCTGACCCTGATGGGAGGAAGGATGAAGGATGCAAATGTGTTCTTGTATAAGGTATTCTATTTTCCTTCAGTGAAAAGAAACAACAGAATTTCAATGTGAAGACTAGCCATGCTTCCACATTACTTGGAACTCGCGCTAGAACTCTTACATTTTCTTCTTATAATTTTCTGAAGCAATGCAACAAAACTCTGAAATTATCATAATTTGGGCAAATAGTTTAGAACATTGGCAGATGACCTTAAAAGTGGAGGATCTAGTATGGGCATATGCTTGCAACCATAATTGTCTCATCAATCAGAGAATTAAAGTGAAACATGAAAACACTGTGTATTTTTCAAAGACAACAGCCTAATGTGCACCTTTTACATAAGCAAGAAAACCCTTACAGATTGCACTGGGTGTGAGCATGATATATCCTTTCACTCTTGTTTAAATTTCAGGTATATACAGATGAAAGAGGGCAAATTGCTGAGAAGACAGTTCATTCATTTGTAACATCCATTTCAGCTGCAGCAGAGGCTTGGCTGAGGGAACTTATATTAAGAAAGCACTGTATCCACCTTCTCGATAGAATTCCAGCACAGTGCTGCTGTGTGGTAAGCCTCACAGGACTAGAGAGTCTCCATCTCATGACAAGGCAGGTCACTTCCAATGGGCTCCTGAATGCAAGTGTACTTGATGGGAGGTGGTGGTGGCTTGAAAGGTGGGGGTCTCTCCATGCTAGGAACAAAACATTGCTCTTTGAATGCTAAGAATGTGAGGGAGTCATATTTCTTCACTTTTTTTTTTTTTAAGGGGAAGACAGATTGGTGAGAAAGAGACACACCCTCTTAGTTCTTTCAGAATTTTTTTGCTGGCTTAACCCATTGCTTGTTAGTGTTATCAGCCATTCGAATATCATGATCATACTGTTTATTAACATTTATATGGTACTTTCCAATTTGCAAAACATTTTTATCATAATATTGTTTATTTTGTGTCTAGGAACTGGGTATTACTGTCATCATTCTACCACTAAAACGGACGCTCAGAGGCTTTAAACTTCTTACTCAAGAGAACCAGACCAGCAATTGAAGTCTATTAACCAGGACTGATACTCTCCATGGCAACTGCTTCCTAATAGAAGTAGTATTTCTCTTATGTGAACTAAAACATTTCTCCAGAGACAAAAATCTTAACATTCTGGGACTTAAGACCGAAGCTTTTCACATAGAACCTTCTCTAACCCTACCCGATCTTTACCCACACACTCCTTGAGTACTGTGGAGATACCACAGAGGTGGAAAGTAAAGCTCTTCTCAATCCCTGAGTATTGGCTGGATAATGCCTAAATCCCTTTTCTTTGAGTCAGTGAACATTCTTGTAGTCACCTTTGTATGAAGCACTGTTTTATGTTAGCACAATTCATCTCTTTGTCTGAAATGTATCAAGAAGGTAAGTTAATGTAGGATTTAGCTATACAAATGCTACAGTTATCTCGATATTAGGAAACAGAAATATATCTGTGAGCATCTTTTATGTCCATCACTCAAACACTTCTATGCCCTGGCAATCCATAGCATCTTAATGTGGTAATGTGGTGTATCGGGGGGTTCTTGTCATCTCCATATGACACAGATATTTGAATGCAGAACAATTAAAAACATCCAGATTTCCAGATACTCATTTGCTCATTTTAATATGAAGATCTTCAACCCCTATTACCCAATTTTTGGATGCTTTAAGGGAGAATTAACATACATCAAGAGGTGGATACAATTTTAAGAAATATGAACTTTTAAGTTTTAGAAAAGTTATGAATTTCTCAAAATCATGTGGTAGCTAAGATGTAGTCCTTGGATAAGATCCCAGGATTTCTGGCTACTGGTTTGTATTTTATTCACCATGAAACACTCCCTGCATGTGATTGTAGTGTCTTCAAGGATACTCTTAGGAAAGCTCATAGGGCACAATGCTCAGTGTTATCTTGGTAGTAAGATACGTGGAAGATTAGCTCCTGTGTCTCCTCCACTCGTGACCTGATCCAGATGGAGCCCAAATATCAAATCAGAAAGTGAGGCTTAACCTTACATGCCATTTCAGACTGCTGATTGGAGAAGAATTTTGGAAAGTATTTCAGTAAAACAAACAAATGAAAAAGGTAACCCCACAAAAATTTACTTTCTTTTCTGCTCAGGGAAAAAGGAAAAGGGCAGTAAAAGCCCACTGTGTAAAAAGCAGCCAGAAATCTCTTAAAATTACCTTTCTCACTCAATTTCACACTTGAGCATCTAGGCCCAGCTGAGCCCAGGTGGTTCAAAGATGCATGAAAATGAAAAAATAATGAAGATTAAAATAAAAAAATCCATTTTAGTTTTGAGTTGAGGTGAGATCAGGTTCCCATTTCATGCCTATGGACTCGCTCTATCCGATAGGTGCTCCAGCCTGACCAGGCCAACGCAGAGAGGATGCTGAGTCACGAGCTGTGTACTTAACCTGGCTGTGTGATGCTGGGAAAGCTACCTAGCCTCTCTGAGCTTCTGTGAGCCTTATGTCCTCACAGAAATATTTATCAGTACCCTAATACATAAATAATATATTTATCAGCATAGTCATAGTAATATTACTCTGTAGAGTTCCACATAGTAGTAATATATTGTGCTGGTAACTATTTTGTAGTGCAAAATTATCAGTTTCTACATATCTAAGTATTATACTCACATTTCTTTTTGGTATTGACACCATTTTCTCACTCCAATACCAAACAATACTACGCAGGGAAAGAGTAAAGCTGCTACAATCACTGGCCAGGACATTCCGTCTTTAGGCTTATTAACCACGGTACCTGAAAAGGGCAAAAAGAGAGATGAACTTTAATGTCAAACTTTGGCATTTGGAAAACAGGATTAATTGAACCATTTCTCCTACCTGGAACATATTTTCTCCAAGGGCCATGGAGTGCACATTGGCTATAGTCATACTCTGGGGGACGTCTCTGCCTTGTCACCCACACAAGGGGCAATGACTTTCAATAGTTAATTATGTATCCTATCAGATATTTTCTATGGATATATAAGCATATATATGAATCATGAATATATATCTCTTTTATTACAAATATGGGCATACTATATACACTCTTCTATCCCTTTGTTCCTTTTCTTTTCTTTTTCTTTTTTTTTTGAGACAGAGTCTTGCTTTGTTGCCCAGGCTAGAGTGAGTGCCGTGGCGTCAGCCTAGCTCACAGCAACCTCAAACTCCTGGACTCAAGCAATCCTCCTGCCTCAGCCTCCCAAGTAGCTGGGACCACAGGCATGCGCCACCATGCCAGGATAATTTTTTCTATATATATTAGTTGGCCAATTAATTTCTTTCTATTTATAGTAGAGACGGGGTCTTATTCTTGCTCAGGCTGGTTTCGAAGCTTCCTTTTCTTAAAAAAACATTCTTGGTAGCTTTCCATAGTGTGCATGGAGATTTACTTCATTCTATTAAATGACATTCTATTCTATCATTTAATAGATAGTTCAATGGATTTACCAAGTGTATTTAATCGGTCCATAATGTTAGATGGTTAAGTAGTTTCCAGGCTTTTATTATTTCTGACAATACTCCAATGAGATTCCTTATATATTAAAAATATATATTTAAATATTTAGATTACTTGAATCATTTGGGAAAAAAGTCATCTAGGTTGGTATTCTTTCATTGTTTCAACTAGATAGTAAACTGCGTGTAGGTAGATACAAGGTTTTTAATTTGTTTTATTGCCCAGTTTTTATTACATAATTTTTCAAACAGGAAAATCTCAAGAAATGAATGCTAAAGAACTGGATTTAAAATATTAGTTACTAAATCTTTTTTTATTAACTCGAAATAAATAGCTTAAGATTAACTATCAAATCTTTTCTATATTTTATGTAGTTTGGACTGCAGCTGTGTGTCATTATAGTTGGACCCTTGGAGATTTTAGTACATCAGTATTTTTAATGACTGAAATAATGTAAAAGAGGACTAGGCCCTTGGTTGTTGGTACATGTTAATTGCTTGCTTCCTGCCCAGCATCCCTCGTCCTCACAGCAATTATTAACTGCTGACGTCCTCACAGCAATTATTAACTGCTGACGCACGGTGTCTTTGTGAAGAGGTGGAGATAGGTAACTCCAGGGTCACGAGAAGAATCTAGGTGTTTGTTCTGCAGAAGGAGTGAATGCGCATGAAAGTTGCAACTAGCTGGTGAGGCCCAGAAGTCTGGTTACTCAAGGTGTTATCTGAGACTAAAAGCAGCACAGACTTCCCCCTACTTTACCTCCACCCTGCATAGAAGCTCACTACCTCATCTCTGTGACAAGGCAGATCTAAGAGATTTTTCTCTCCTATCTTCTCTCTTTGGCCAAATTGAATAAACCTTTCTCTGTCTCCAAACAGCAATGTCACAATATTTGGTTTTAGCTGTGCATTTGGGTACCTGAACTTGAATTTGGGATGCTACCACACTGTTATCATGTTAGCATTGATTAGAAGTGCTGAAGATTTTTCCTTTTCATACAACACATATCCAGGGCTTCAAGGTCTTCCTGATGCTCACTTTACCTCAACTCTGTTGAAGTAGACACTGGAGACTCCCTGGAAGCTCATGTTGTTCTATATAATACACAACCAAGTGGTATTTTGTATATACAGATGGCTAGAGAGTTCACAGTAGTTTAAACCACTAGAGTAGCATGATCATAAAAGAAGCAATTGCACAGATGGTCAACTCAGGACTGCATTCTATTTTAGTCAAGTCAAAATTTACCAGGCTCCACATTGGCAATATGGTGGAATATAACATTTTACCTCCAAAGTTTTAGAGAAATAAAAGAACAAAAGGTTGTAAGTAGGTTTTACATAAATGCCTACAAATTATCTTCCAACCAAATATATTACAGAAAATGAGACCATTGCTTTCAGGAATATCTAAGTGGAAAAGCAAAGCTCAAATCTTGACTCATCTCTAAATTACACAGTTCTTTAAGGCACTGATACCTTAAAATATTGATAGTGCCTCAGTTTGCAGCTCTGTTGCCATAGTATATGCAGGATGATGCTCCACTGATGGAAAGATCGAATGACCTTTGATATGAAATAAGCATGTGCCCACGTGGAGAGTTCAATAGCCAAGTGAGCACTCCTGGAGTTGATTATGCCTGTGAACGTACAGTTATAACCTGCATTGAGAGGGTCCTAACTTTATTGAATCTCTTGCTTTCTTATGATATAAAATAAGGGATTATAATTTTTATTGACAAAATTTTATTAGTTTTTTTTGTTTTGTTTTGTTTTGTTTTTGAGACAGAGTCTTACTCTGTTGCCTGAGCTAGAGTGCTGTGGCATCAGCTTAGCTCACAGCAACCTCACACTCCTGGGCTCAAGCAATTCTTCTGCCTCAGCCACCATGTCCGGCTAATTTTTTTCTATATATTTTTAGTTGGCCAATTAATTTGTTTCTATTTATAGTAGAGACAGGGTCTCACTTTTGCTCAGGCTGGTTTCGAACTCCTGACCTTGAGCGATCCACCCACCTTGGCCTCCCAGAGTGCTAGGATTACAGGCATGAGCCACCGCACCTGGCCAAAATTTTATTAGTTGAATTACACATATACTCTTTGTTCCAATGAATCTGAGTCTCTTTCTCAGAATATATTTTCACAGGCCTAAAATGTTTCTTGCCAGCATTTAGCTGGCTAATTCTTATTCATTTTTCAGGTTTTAATTTAAATATCATATCCTCAGGGAGTCCTTTCTTGATCTTCAATCAAAATCAGTTCTTTCTATTAGACTCTAGCAATTCCTTAGAATACTTGTCATAAATAAATTTAATTGTGTGATTACTTATTTATTATATATAATCTCTAATAGATTATAATTTTCAGGAAGCCAGTGTCTTCACTATATACCCACAGCTACACAGTGCTTAGCAAATAGTAGGTACTCCATAAATATTTATTGATTAAACAAAACATAAAATCCAAAAAATATGGCAAATGACTCACCAGTGATGTGGACATGATTCTTTTTAGTAGATCCATTGATAATTGTGGGGACTTCTGAAAATGCTGTAGTTGTACTGGTAAAAACGTCATCTAGGGATAGAAAGAATATATCTGAACTGGTTCTAATAGCCATCTCAAGTGATTAAGTGGTATAAAATCATGATTGGGTTTCATGTGCTATTAGAGGAAACTGAGTTTAATTGGTCTGAATATCCCTAAAATATTGTGTGTAAAGTTTACTATGGACCAATTTATAGCAAGGCTGGAATCCTGGGATCTAATAACTACCAAAGAAGTGAAATTTCTTATTGGTTTAAAGAAAAAAAAGTTGCACACTTCCAAACAACAAAACAATATCTGCTAAAGAGTCTCCATGAGAAACTTAAGTGTTTTGAGAAAATGCCATAAGATGGGGTCATGGATAGAGAAACCCTACCACTACTTTCTCAGGCTGTCAGAGGTTCAGCTGACTAAAATACTGAATCTCCTCACCCCCATGTGTTTGATAAGGTTAATAAAAATTCCTTTGCAGCATTAGACTAGATAAACCTATGTTGACTAATCATTCTATTTTCCAATAGAAAGATAAAAATTGAAATGTATTTTTCGTAGATGTGACTGCTATTGTGTAGATTTCCTTTTGAAACAAAATAGAGAAAAATCTAAGACAGCCTCTAAATCTTCTTTGAATCGCTTAGAAGAATTTTGTTTCCATGTATTGTCATCATCAAGATGCACTTTTGAATACCTATCTGAGATTGGCTTCTTATCAGTTCTTGTTTTCCCACGTCTGCCCAAATAAGCAAACCACTACCTTCCATGTCTGCAAATTCCCACAGCTACTCACCGTAGAGTGCTGAGCCTGTGCCTGAGGGGAATGAGCTGTGCATTTCACTGGGTGTCCACGAAACCGCTAAAGGAAGAAGATATCGAAAGAGTCAATCTCCACATGTCTAGTTACTCTATTATCTCTCCTTGACTGTTAATTGCATTTAATAATTATATAAAAAGATATTAATGAATACTTAAAGCAAAATCATCGAAATATTCTGCAATTTTACACTAGAATCTCCCCAAATATAGTGAGAGTTGAGAGGATGCTTGTGGCCCAGATGTCTCTAAAAGGGACATTTAATTATAGCCACCTAGAAGCAGGAAAAAAAAAAAACTGTAAGAAAAACACTAGGAGAGGTTCCTCCAGCAATAGAGAGGGTATTTTAACTATTCTCATACCCATTCTATAGATGAGCCAAAAGAATGGGAGAAAATGAAAGCCCAGGTGTGTTATGGAGGCCTTTAGTCAAGAAAAAGTGCCAAGAGGATTTGAAGACCCTGGTAGAACATGCATGAGGGAAGAAAATACTTTGTACTTGTGGGACAGCTCATACTCTTGCTCAACTGTGAAAACTGAAATATGTCAGCTGTTATCAGGCCTCTATGTTCACAGGCTTTGTTAGCTGCTTAATGAGTCCTTTTGAGGCATTTAGACGAAAACTTTTCCTTTGAATTGATGGCAGCAAACTCAGGCAGCACACATGGCTTTTGAAATAGATCTATCAACTCATTTTGTTCATTGCTCCACCTCTGGCAAGTAAGACCCACTTGTTGGCAGGCCCCACAAATCTGTATTTGATAAAAGGCCTGCAGCATAATGTAAAGTAAAATAGCTATAGTAGTAGATGGTTGCAATCAATAGAAAGATACTACACCCATTTATTTAAAGCATTAGCTTACACGATGATTTTCCCAGTTGAATGCTTTCCTGTGTGTCAAGACCAAAACAAATGAACAAAACCAAAATATAACAAAACAAATACACACACACACACACACACACACACACACACACACATCTCTTACCCCAATGCCCCTTCTCGGTTTCTCCCCAGATGGCAGCAGCAGCTGCAGCTGCTGACAAAGTTATGGGACTGAGACCTCTAGAAGAGGTGTGATCAATGCTTTCTAGAGCTTGCTTACAGGATAATTGTCATACCTACTTCCATTTGATGTCACCTCAGAGGTAAGGGTGGTTTTATGTTTAGTTGTTTTGAGTCTGACTAGGTTAGGGACATGTTCTTATCTTCAATATAATTCTTTGATCCTGCACACATGATCTTGACTAATTTCTTTGTTCTAGACAGACTACCAAGGACTACAGATGATGGTAGACGAAGCCTTTTTGGTGACCATTTTTAATGGTTAAGCCATTAACCAGGAATTTGATTGACAAAGAGCAACAAATGATTAAAGAGCTATTGGGACCAAGCCTGGATTTATGTAAAATTATGAAGGAGGCAGTTTGTTCTGGATAACTTTATAGAGTTTTTCTTTTTTTTTTTTTTTTTCTCAATATAGTGTCTCCTTAACTGCTTAACTTTTAGAGCTTGATGTCTTTATTTTGTATCTCTTCATAGTATGTTTGAAAGACAGAATGGGATATATTAATTTATGCTAAGGTATAAATGGTTGTAAGTGCTATCCCTTTAAAGAAAATGGGTATTTAAAAATAAATATTTTCCATTGCATGTTTATTATGTGAGTCAAGATAGACCATTTTGTAATGATTTGTGATATGCAGACACCAATAGTTTTTCACCAAATACAAAGTCCCAGGCTTTTCTGTTCAATATTGATTTCCCCCAAACAAAATAAGCACAGATAGCACTGTTTCAGGGGATCATGATACCATCAGCACAATTACAAATTACAAACATGGCAATACTTAAAATTATGAAAATTATTTGGTCATTTCATAAAACTTCTTTTTAGGCTTCTATGAACATTCCCAGGATAAAAAGACTCCACAAACTAATGCCTGATAAAATTAAACTACAAAGGCTACTTTGGAAAAGTAGGGAGTTATTTTTCTAATTTTGACTTCATGAGGTTTAAAAAATTTTTTTTAAATCTGTTTTAAAAAAGGTAATGGGGGGAGCATGGTAAGATAGGTGAAGAAAATGCAGCTTCCAGTTGATGGATTCCACATGTCTGAAAATACTTAAATATGCAAAGGAAAAACTTCAAGACCAAAAATGTATTATAAATAAGAGTCAGCAGGACAAAGAGATGAAGGGTTCTTGCCTCAATTGTTTCAATAGGACAGAACAGCCTGAAGAATACTTGTTTATAGAATCCTCTGTAAGACAGAGTTGGCTACTTCCAATGATTCATCTTTTGATAAAAGAATATTTTTCTGAAAGTTTATCCACTCTATAATTTAGATATCTAATTTCAGAATGAGAAAGTTTGGTAATTCCATCTGTTCTTTTTAAGTCTCCTTGGGAGTCTCTTAGCAGAATTCTGTTGTTATTGTCTTTTAATTGATTGAAATATCTTGTGTACTTCAAGGCAATATCATGTTTGTTAAGTGCATGAATTAATTCTCCTTCAAATCCTTTGAGCACCCGTTTTCATCACAGTCCATGAATGAACACTGCTTTGACATCTGGATGATAAACACCAGCTTGACTGAAAACCTCTTCTAGTACAGCACCAATATCCACTGAAAATACGAACACAAGGATACTGTGTTGTTGGAGCTTCTCAAGTAAATTCCTATATCCTTCCTTGACCATAACATCAGATTCTTCCACAGTTTTCTCAAATTTAGCTTTTGGTAAAGGATGTTCATCAAAGAAACTATGTAAGTTAGCATACTATTCTGACATAAAAGGGTTCTTCCATGGTAAGAACAGAATCTACTTCAATAGCATCATAGTTTTCCTCTAGTTGCAATAACTTTTTTGACATTCTCCTGTGACTGGTTTATAATTTTCAATGATATTTTGACACATTAAGCATCTTTTCCCCTTTTTTAGAAAATCTACTTAGTATCATATCAAAGTCCATTATTATCTGAAGTTTGGCAGCTTCTCCTTTGATAAAGCCACAGTTCTTTATGCAAAGTGATCTTATCTGGAAATCTGGAATTCTGAGATCATTTTTACATGTACAGCAGATTTTGATGAGTCATTTCTTAGTTATCTGATCTTCTTTAAGGCATTCTGAGTTCTTTTGTATTTGATTTTGTCTTAGGATGGCAAACAATACCCAGAGATACAAGGCCTGGTTACAAGGATCTTGATGATCTTGGTCTTTTGTCCCATATTCCTCCTCAAGGTGAATACGTACTGAGCCAGCACAACATCTGCCACCAAGATGCACACACTGGTGCTAGTTACTGTGCTCACTCTTACCATGAACACCTGGTGCACAGATGGGACCTTTATTCTCTTCCCGACTATGAAAGAAAATGACACTCTCAAGCTTTGCAAGTGCAGGGCCTGTGCCCTAGCTGTGGAGAAACCAACAAAGCTCCCAGAAATTGGTATAGGCATACCTCATTTTATTGTGCTTCACAGATATTGCATTTTTTACAAATTGAAGGTTTGTGGCAACCCTGTGTCAAGCAAGTCTATTGCCTCCATTTTTCCAACAGCATGTGCTCGCTTCATGTCTTTCTGTCACATTTTGGTAATTCTTGCAATATTTCAAACTTTCATTATTATTATATATGTTAATGGTGATCTGGAGATGAGTGATCTTTGATGTTAATACTGTAATTGTGTCGGAGCACCACAAACTGAACCCACAGAAGAGAGTGAACTTAATTGATAAAACTGTTGTGTGTGTTCTGACTGCTCCACTCACTGGCCATTCTTCCATGTTTCCTCTTCTCCTTGGGCTTCCCTCTTCCCTGAGACATAACAATGTTGACATTAGGTCAATTAATAACACCTTTCAGTGTTCAAGGGAAAGGAAGAGTTGCACGTCTCTCACTTTAAATCAAAAGTTAGAAATGATTAAGCTTAGTGAGGAAGGCATAACAAAAGCCATGATAGACCAAAAGCTATGCCTCTTGGCCAGTTAGCCATGTTGTGAATGCAAAAGAAAAGTTCTTAAAGGAAATTAAAAGTGCTGCTCCAGTGAACACATGAATGATAAGAGAGTAAAATAGCTTTATTACTGATATGGAGAACGTTTTGGTGGTCCAGATAGATCAAACCAACCACAAGATTTCCTTAACCCAAAGCCTAATTCAGAGCAAGGTCTTAACTCTCTTCAATTCTATGAAGGCTGAGAGAGGTGAAGAAACTGTAGAAAAAGGTTTGAAGCTAGCAGAAGTTGGTTCATGAGGTATAAGGAAAGAAGCCATATCCAACATAAAAGTGCAAGGTAAAGCAGCAAGTGATGATGAGGAAGCTGCAGCAAGTCATCCAGATCTAGCTAAGATAATTGGTGAAGGTGGTTATAATGACCAACAGACTTTCAATATAGACAAACCATCCTTCTGTTGGAAGAAGATGCCACCTAGGACTTTCATAGCTAGAGAGGAAAAGTCAATGTCTGGCTTCAAAGCTTCAAACGACAAGCTGACTCTCTTTGTTAGGGGCTAATGCAGCTGGTGACTTTAAGTTGAAGCCAATGATCATTTACCATTCTGAAAATCCTAGGGCTTTTAAGAAATATGCTAAAAACTACACTGCCTTTGCTCTATAAATGGAACAAGAAAGTATGCATGATAGCAAATCTACTTACAGCATGGCTACTGAATATTCTAAGCCCAGTGTTGAGACCCACTACTCAGAAAAAAAGATTCCTTTCAAAATATTGGTGCTCATCGACAATCTACCTGGTCACCTAAGAGCTCTGATGGAGATGTACAAGGAGATTAATGTTGTTTCTATGACTGCTAACACAACATCCATTCTTCAGTCCATGGATGAAGGAGTAAATTTTACTTTCAAGTCTTATTATTTAAGAAATGCATTTTATAAAGCCATATCTGCTATATACAGTGATTCCTCTGATGGAACTGGGAAAAGCAAATTGAAAACCTTCTTGAAAGAATCTAGCATTCTATTATATGCCATTAGAAACATTTGTGAATCATGCAAGAAGGCCAAAATATCAACACTAACAGTCATTTGGAAGAAGTTGATTCCAACTCTCATGGATGACTTTGAGGAGTTCAAGACTTCAGTGGAAAAAGCAACTGAAGATGTCATGGAAATAGTACAAGAACTAGAATTAGAAGTGAAGCTTAAAGATGTAACTGAATTGCTGCAATCTCATGATAAAACTTGAACAGATGAGAATTTGATTCTTATGGATGAGAAAAGAAAGTTGATGGAATCTACTCTTGGTGAAGATGCTGTGAATATTGTTGAAATGACAGCAAAAGACTTAGAATATTACATAAACTTCATTGATAAAGTAGCAGCAGGGTTACAGAGGATTGACTCAATTTTGAAAGTTCTACTGTGGGTAAAACGGTATCAAAAAGTATGTCATACTACAGACAAATTTTTCATGACAGGAAGTCAATTGATGTGGCAAACTTCATTGTTGTCTTATCTTTAAAAATTATCCAAGGCAATCTACAGACTCAACGTAATTCCCATCAAAATACCAATGTCACGTTTCACAGATTAGAAAAAACAATCCCAAAATTCACATGAAAACACAAAAGAGATTGAATAGTCAAAGCAATCCTAAGCAAAAGGAACAAAACTGGAGGTATCACATTATCTGACCTGAAATTATATTACAAGGCTATAGTAACTAAAAAGGAAGGTCCTGGTATAAAAATAGACACATAGATCAATGGAACACAATAGAGAACCCAGGAACAAAGCCACATATTTACAGCCAACTGATCTTTGATAAAGCTGACAAAAACATATGTTGGGGAAAGGACTCCATTTGCAATAAGTAGTCTGGAGCCAAACTTGTAATATCTTTGAAGTATGCCTGTATTTTAATGGAAGACAGAATTTTTAAATCAGAGGAATAAATTTTTAATTTGAGACTACATTAACAAGATCTAGGTGACAGAATGGGAGAAGAACAGTGTTTTAGAGACCAAAGAAATAGAATGAAATGTGAGCCAAGATATTTGGGATTTTATAATTTGAGGACAAAAATGGTGAGTTCAGAGAATCAGCATCTCAGCCAGTAAGGAACAGAGGGACTTCAGGGATTGTCATGTAGCCTAAAACAGAAGCAGGGCCCAGCATTGTCATAGGTCTTGGAATTGCTGTGTTCCTGCCACTGACTCTCAGTCCCTCAACTCTAGCCTCTCAATCTCTCTGTCTATGAAAAATACAAGGGGCTGCTATGAAATTATTAAGCACAGCTATCAAGAGCTTGAGAAGAATCAGCCAGGACCAAGAGCAGGATAAGAAATGAATTTGTAAGATTTAAGAATAAGGGTATGTCTATTTTGAAGGACAAGGAATGCATGGTCAAATAACAGAATGAAGTCTCCTTATGAGGTCAATCAGAAACATTCTGAGGCCCATGGTGTATGTGTGTGTGTGCATGTGTGAGCATGCATTGATGGTGAGCTTGGGCTTGTAGATTTTGGTAACTGGGTGAGCTGGAGGCATAGAGGTCCATGGAGACTTATGTCATTTTTCTGCTGTGTAACTTAGACACAATGACTGGTTTCAATGTGGTTTTAAGCCACTGGACCAGATGGATGGCAAGGGAAATGAGAAAGAAAAAAGTAATTAAGATTCAATTTTCTGCTCTGTGGCCAGATCACCTGAGTGTCAGGATAAAAATGTGTTCCAGGATGTCAATAACCTTACACATTTTGAGTATTTAGATTGTCAGATTAAGTATTGCCATTTCATAGGTGAATAAAGTAAAATATGCATTTCTGTTCCAAATTGTTTGAAGCTTGGAAGCTAAACTAGAATTAGATTCCAATATTCTTGCATCCCAGCCTAGATTCCTTCAAGGTGATAAACAAAATGACAACAAAAGAATATATCAAAACATATTTTTATAAATGTCAGTAAATGTACTCAGAATCTTGTAGTGACATCCAAAATATATATAAACTACATAAAATGTATACATAAGCCAAATATCCCATGGAATATGTCACCAAATAGTAAGGGCCCTAGGAACATTGATAGTGGGGGTTTATTTCACCAGAAATGCATCCATTATCATTCTTTTTCTGCCTCTAACCATTTCATTAATCTACTGCAATAAACATACGGGGAGAGAAAAATATCCCATTACCAATGCCTGCCACGAATCTTGCCAAATGCATCATCCAATATTGGATGTCACATTACAGTCCAATCCAACGAGTAGCAACATGTTTCAAAAATGGTTTGGGAGTGAGCAATCAATATTAACTTGTTGGATCCTAATATATTTTTGTGAACAATCACAAACAGAGCAACTTACTGCAGGGAATTTTTTTCTCTAAGGTTATGGATAAAAAATGGCAACTAGTTTATAAACTCTTCTTATTTTTGCCTAAGAAAAAATGTGGGGTCTACACTGCCAGGGAAAAACCGTTTGTTGGGCTTTAGAGTCCCTTTCTAGATTTCACAATTTCTAAGGCTATTTTTATGGTAAGAATGATAAAGAGATGTTTTAGTATATATGAAGTTTTCAAACGAGAAAGGACAGAAAATGTGAAGAATTACAGTTGTTTACATCATTATTAAATCTATTAAACAGACCAAAATTACACTGGTGTAAATTATAAAGCAAGACTTTTGAGCAATACCCTTTCAATTTCCCAGTTCCTGGACAGAGAGTACCTTGCGTGACCTCTATGCTTCATGCTGATACAAAGGATGTCAAGGAATCCTTTTAAAAAAAAAAACTCCTGGCATACATAATATTGTACCAACCATTTAAATCAAACAAATAAAAAGTTCAAAAATTCCAATTAAGTTGGTCATTTCTTTTCACTGTATATGTGTGTGTGTTTCTTCCTTGTCCTTGTTCATATGTACTCATCCTTTCCATCAGTCAATAAACATTTGTCCAGCACCTACTGTAAACCTGCCACTGTTACAGACATTAGGACACTGCAATGAGCAAGAGAGAAAAGGGTTTGGGTTCTTGTTCTTGTGTGTCTTACATTCTAGCATAAATTCAATAAAAAAAATCAAATGCATAAAATAAAAGAAACACTTCAGACAGCAGTATTATGCTGAGAATTAAAATATAAGATAATTTGGCCGGGCGCTGTGGCTCACGCCTGTAATCCTAGCTCTTGGGAGGCCGAGGCGGGCGGATTGCTCAAGGTCAGGAGTTCAAAACCAGCCTGAGCAAGAGCGAGACCCCGTCTCTACTATAAATAGAAAGAAACTAATTGGCCAACTGATATATATATATATAAAAAATTAGCCAGGCATGGTGGCTCATGCCTGTAGTCCCAGCTACTCGGGAGGCTGAGGCAGAAGGATTGCTTGAGCCCAGGAGTTTGAGGTTGCTGTGAGCTAGGCTGACGCCACGGCACTCACTCTAGCCTGGACAACAAAGCGAGACTCTGTCTCAAAAAAAAAAAAAAATATATATATATATATATAAGATAATTTATAAATAATCATGGCATAAATTTGACTTGGAGCTCAGCTTTTTCCTATGACATTTTTCAATAAACTTTTATCCCTGTTGCTGTAAAATTTCTACCCCCAAACCAATAAGTATTGATTAATGTATCTATTCAACCATATTTGTTGGGCACTAACTGAATACCAGGCATTATCTTAGGCACTGGGGATACAGGTAAACAAAAAAAGATCTCATAGAACTTACTTGTATTATAGTCTCAAGAATGAAAGATGGCAAACAACCAGTGCAGGTAAAAAAGACATTTTCAGCAGAGTTTATTACAAACAACTGAATTTTATGTTAATACCATAAGGTATAAATGTAAATCTATTAAGTATGGAATTTCATCCTCAGTCTGACTAATGTTTTTATTCTCAATATATATTCAATTGGTAAAAACTTCCTAGCTCAAACCTTAGTCTATATAATGAGATTTATTGGCTTGGTTAATAACATTATGGCTATTCTTTTGACTGGTTTCTTAATATTTCAGTGAGTTATTATCTTACCTGATTCCATATTCTCTTGTTATTGGCCATATTTTTCTTTAACACCTCCTCATCTCCTCACTCCTACTCACACACACGCACTTGGGGTTATTATAAATAACACCATAAATATTTTCTCCTTGTCCCATTCCTTGTATCTCCATCAAAAGCAAATGCCATCTTGAATGTTGTGTATTAGTCACTTACATAGCTTAAAAATCTTTATCACAGGCCGGGTGCAGTGGCTCATGCCTGTAATCCTAGCTTTCTGGGAGGCCGAGGTGACAGGACTGCGCAAGGTCAGGAGTTCGAAACCAGCCTGAGCAAGAGCAAGACCCCGTCTCTACTAAAAATAGAAACAACTAATTGGCCAACTAAAAATATATATGGAAAAAATTAGCCAGGCATGTTGGTACATGCCTGTATTCCGAGCTACTCGGGAGACTGAAGCAGGAGAATCGCTTGAGCCCAGGAGTTTGAGATTGCTGTGAGCTAGGCTGACGACGCCATGGCACTCTAGTCCGGGCAACAAAGTGAGACTCTGACTCAAAAAAAAAAAAAAAAAAAAAAAATCTCTATCACATATGATGCCTAAACCATATGGTATTTGGATATACTTATTTTTAAATTAAAAAAAAAAATCACATCATATGTTGCACCTGATATTCATTTTTTGACTCAACATAATATTATGATTCATTCATGCTATTGTTGGACATGGCTGTCATTCACTCATATTTTCATTGCTCTATATTATATGAATATACTATCATTTATCTATCTTCCTGACTATGGCCATTTAGATTATTTAAAGTTTTTGCTATATCAACAGTATTTCTTCTCAATATTTGTATACATATTTCCTACAAATATGTACTAATTTTGGAGGAGGTATATATCTAGGAATAGAATTGTTGGATTGCAAGTATGCACATGTTCAGCTTGCCAAAATATGGTGCAAATTGATGATACCAATTTATACTAACACCAGTGACATTTAAGAAATTATGTTGATAGAATGTTGTATAAATCCTATCCAATGTTTGGCAACCAGACTTCTTAGTTTTCAATAATTGATTTCATGTAAAATGGTTTTCTGATTCTAATCTTCATTTACATTTCCTGATTACTGGAGAGACTGAACATTTCTTTAGATGTTTCTAGATACTTGCGTTTCATATTTTGTGATGTGCCATTTTTGCTCATTTTCTATTTTTTAATCTTTTTTGTTATTGATTTGTAGGCATCTTTATATATTCTTGATACAAAATTTTGTCAATCATATATTCCTGATCCTTTTAAAAATTATGTGTGTAGCAAATGTCTTCACACAGATTATAGCTTAGTTTTTGCTTTATTAATACTTTCTTTAAGGTATCATTTGACAAACATAGGTTTCTTAATTTTATTCTAATTTTTAAGTCTTTTTTTATGGTTAATACCATAAGCCTCTTTGTGAAGCCCTTCCCTACTCCAAAGCGAGAAGAAATTCACTTTTATTTTATCACGTTTTAATGTTTTTCTTTTGACATAAATATCTGACATTGCATAGAGTTTATTTTGTGTATTGTGCAAGGCAGGGGTACATTTTAATGCTTTTTTCTCTGATTAAAAAACAGATCTGAACTTAGATCTGTTTTGTTCACAAATGTATTCCCAGCACCTACAACAATGCTCTAAACATGATAGATGCTTTGTGAATATTTGTTAATGATTATGAACAAAGCACATAGATGTTCTTAAATATATGAGTTGGATGAATAAATGGGGCCCCAAGGGACCCAAGGTTTATACTCAACGTTTTTTGGCATCTGTCCCACTGGAGGTCCAGGAATAGTTGAAGCCTTGTGTAGTCGCATTGGAATTGCTTGCTGAAAGACAAAATTATTTTCAGAATAAAACACTAGTTATAGGTCCATTTGCTGAACAGTCCCTTCTTTTCACAATAATCTGCTCTGCCTTTGACAGACACCTAAGTTTCATTTATTTGTGTATCTCCTTTTATAGTTTCTCTCTTGAATACTGCCTTTTCAGTTCTTTGGGTACTTGAGTTCACAAGTGTCTATTATATGATTAAGATATATATTAAAAGAAATATGTTAAATTTTAGAGGTCACGCACCGACTACTGATGAAAGTGTGTCTTGAATTAAAGATTATGATTAATCCCAATCTGTGTACCTGAGGTGCAGCAAAGAGATAAAGTAAATAATATTACAAAGAATGGTATTATACACATTCTTTTTTGCTCTTTATTTCTTAAGGATAAGTTCCCAGTAGTGAGATGACTGAACCAGCTGGTTTAAAAGACTTTTAAATGTTTAAAATGTACTACTTTGGAAATGCTTTCCAAAAGGACATTCACATGTACTTTTTGTGGCAAAGAGCCTAGCAGTTAAATTCAGAGTTCTGGATACCCGTGTGGCACCCAGCAGCCTCTTTCTTTTTTGCTCTAGCCACCTTCCTTGACACTTCCCCACTACATTGATTTTTTTTTTTTTATGTATAATTTCATTTATTTATATACTTCATCTGGACTTCTTACAGTCAGATTCTTTTTTTTTTAATTTCAAGAAAATATGAGAGCACAAACATTTTGGTTGAATTTTATATCTTTGCCTCTCCCTAGCAAGGGTTAGAGGTATGCCCTTGTTCTCCACAATGCTCACCACTTCCCTCACATGTGGGTTTACCCCCCAACCCTCAAATCCCTGGTGAACACCCACTGATCTTTGTCTTCTACCACTAAGAGTCAGTATATTTCCTTTTCAGCTCCTGCCCATACCTGCTAAAACAGCACCCACAGACTGCTGTTAGTTGGCCAGATTAAAAGTAACAATAAAACCATTTCTGTACCACACATCAGGCTCCCTCTTTGCATTTTTATTAGTTACATGCATATTTTGGCTAGTTTGCTCTTTCCCCAGATATACTCACAGCTTGCTCTTTCAGCTTCATTGGTAATATCTTTGCTGAAATATCACCTTCCTTGGTAGGACCTTTCAAGACCACCCCATTTTAAATAGTAACCCACCTCTGCTCTTGATTCTCTCTTTCTCCCTCCACCACTTGGCTGCCTCCGTATTACTTATCTTACCTATCACCACTTGTCTGTTTCCCCTTCAGAATTTGGGACTTAGATCTGTTTTGTTCACAAATGTATTCCCAGCACCTACGACAGTACTTTAAACATGATAGACGCTTTGTTAATGCTTGTGAATGATTATGAACAAAGCACATAGATGTTGTTCAATATATGGGTCAGACAAATAAATGTAGCCCAGAGGACTCCAAGAGACTCATGGTTATACTCAACATTTTTTGGCATCTGTCCCACTTGAGGTCCAGGAATAGTTGAAGCCTTGTGTAGTCACATTGGAATTGCTTGCTGAAAGACAAAATTATTTTCAGAATCCAACTTTTTTAGAAAGCTCTAATTTAACTTTGCTTTGATGCACTGAATTTTTAATCTTTGTGACTCTGGGGAAATCTGAAATTGCAAATGTTCCCTATTCAGGAACACTTTTGCATATTAAGCAAAAGTGGTGTAGTTTATGTTTAATGCCAACTTGTCATTGATTTGCTTTCTTTTTCTCTTCTTGTCAACTCAGATCACTGAGAGTATTGGGAAGATTACTTAAATATTGTCTTAAAATCCCTTTATATATGAAAGATACAATATAACAACAAATCACCGACTCTTATTTTTAAGATTATGGGGACTGTCACTTAAATGTATTGTCACTACAGAGTAACTTAAAACCAAAATATCAACATCAACTGAAAAATATAACCTTTGCTCAAACCTCAACATCATAGAAGCTGTAGTAAAACTTGTGCATGTTGTCTCTTTTGAATTGTAGGAGGAAAGCCTTTTTGTACTTACTTTGAGGTGCGGTGTTTGGCCTTTGTGTATTCATATCTACCAGGGCCTCTGAAAATGTAGCTGGATATCCTATTTTGAAAACAAAATTCACAAATTGTTATAGATATTTACATTCACATGTTTAACTATGCCATTAGATTTGACAAGAGCAAGGATTATTAGAGTTAGAAAGAATCTTAGTAAATATATACTCTAAAAGCCTTATTTTATAAATGCTGAAACTGAATCCAAAAGGTATTGTCTTGTGGTTACATAACTGATATATAACATCATTTCTTTGCTATTCACCAAGTTCTCTTAACTCCAAATATATTATATTCACATTTTCTAAATATATTGTTTTAACATCTACTGTGTGCCAGATTCTATTCTACATGCTGGGGATATGGCAATAAACAATGAACCTGCTCTCATGAAACTTACCTTATAGTGAATTCTCACAATAGCATATAACATTTTTACACACTAAATATGATTTCATATTTACTTCAATTGTTAACTTACAGAGTCATCTTTGTCTTCATAATCCATCATTTCCCATTCTCTTCCTCCCTGTCTACCACCTAAAATGAAAGACTAGTTCATACTCCTTTGAAAATATCTCTGGAGATGAAGCAAGGTAGATTAAAGAAGAAAAATACCCAAACACTGTAGTGAAATCATGTTTATGTCTCTTGGAAAGACAAATTTTTACATACTATATTTTTGTGTATTTCTCTGCTGTTCCAAAACGTATTTAACATGCCTTACAGAAATAAGTAATACAAGAATATAAAAGCAGTGGATAGAAAAGGAAAATAAGGACAAGGAAAATGTAGCTAGAAAAAGTATGTTGAGTCCTGTTGAAACCTGAGTGGCGATAATACATAAAGTGCATTTCTTGATGTCCTGTGGTTTTAGTAGATGTAAACCTCACATTTGATCTGAACTTAGTAGTAGTAAATGCTAAGAAATAAAGATTATAGGTCATGTGATTGATGGACATAATAAGCTAAAAGCAATTTTCAGGAGAAAAAGCTATTCATTTTATTGTGATTCAAGAGAATTTTTCTCCAGATATTTATAAAAAGAATGTACATATTTTTAATCCCTGAGATTCTTTCTTCTGTTTGACAATTGCAAAGATGTGGAAACAACCCAAGTGCCCATCAATCCATGAGTGTATTAATAAAATGTGATATATGTATGCCATGGAGTTCTACTCAGCCACAAAAAACAATGGTGATCTAGCACCTCTTGTATTCTCCTGGACAGAGCTGGAGCCTATTCTGCTAAGGGAAGTATCACAAGAATGGAAAAACAAGCACCACATGTACTCACCAACAAATTGGTATTAACTGATCAACATTATGTGCACATATAGTAATAACATTCATCAGGTGTCAGGAAGGTGGGAGAGGGTAGGAGGGGATGGGTATATTCACACCTAATGGGTGTGGTGCTCACTATCTGGGGGATGGACATGCTTGAAGCTCTGACTCGGGTGGGGCAAAGGGAACTTATGTAACCTAAACATTTGTACCCCATAATATACTGAAATAGAAAGAAAGAAAGAAAGAAAGAAAGAAAGAAAGAAAGAAAGAAAGAAAGAAAGAAAGAAAGAAAGAAAGAAAGAGAATGTATATAATGTGTATGATATCCTCCACAATATCCTACAGTATGATAGTCCGTACGTTCACTCATGCTGAAGCTTTAGTTATTAATAATAATGAATAGCTTCCAAGCTTCCCGCATTACCTCGGTTCTGGGAAAGGGCATGCCTTAAATAGAGAACAACTCAAATAAATAAATTGGCATTGTGGTTTATGCATCCACAAGTGATTCCCATCCAGAGATGATCAACAATAATCGTATCTACAATGCAGCCTACCAATGAACTCCAATGAGATATACCATACTATGGCTCCATGATTTAAAAAGCCTACATATAAAGTACTTAAAAGAATGTCTGGCATGTGGCCAATGCTAAAAAGTGTATCTTAGAAGCTGTAATACAAGCCATCTGCAGTTTAGTTCAGGTGTTGATAATACAAGAATGTTCTAGCAACAAGCCACTTAAATCTCTTCATGAGTTCCACAGTTGTCCCATTCCCTTGGTCTTTCTAGAAGGATATTGATGTAAGGTAACCAATCCTTTCTTCCCTAGACTGGCTCAAGTCAAGAACTACATTCCAAAGGATTGTACTGGATAGGGGCTTAATTGTCAGGGGTGAAGAGAATGACAAAACAGTTGACTGCAGCGTCAGTTTTATGGTGGGATAGTAACTTCTCATGGCAGAGTCACCAGAGAGAATTCTCCTCCTCTGTCACCCCACTGAGCCAACAGTAGAGGATTCTTGTGCAGCAATTATAACTTCTGTAACGCCTCCCACCATTCACCAGAGGCTCTATTGAGAGAAGTTCACAAGATTGCCTACCTAAAGAATATGATGCATTTGTAGACTAAGTCTAGATTGCCTTGAACAGAAGGCCTCTTATAGCTTCTGCTTCTGCCTCTGCCTCTCTCGCTCGCCCCATCAACTTTCAGCTTCCTGTCATAAGGCTACTCAGACTTCAAGCCATAACCAGATGTCTTTTTCTTTAGGGAGCCTGTCTATTTTTGGGAGGGAAGGGAGGAGCCTGTCTCTTGCTATCAACTCTACCTCATACTAACTAGACAATCACAGTCTAATACCTGGGATGCTGGGAAAATTTGCTTGCGCTGTGCTCCACCACGCCCTCTACAGGAGGGCCCAGGAAGTCTCTGCATTAAGGGCAGCTGCACTTCTGGACAACTGGATTGTCATTTTAAGAAACCTACTGGCCAGGCACGGTGGCTCATGCCTGTAATCCTAGCACTCTGGGAGGCCGAGGCGGGCAGATTGCTCAAGGTCAGGAGTTCGAAATCAGCCTGAGCAAGAGCAAGACCCCGTCTCTACTATAAATAGAAAGAAATTAATTGGCCAACTAATATATATAGAAAAAATTAGCCGGGCATGGAGGCGTATGCCTGTAGTCCCAGCTACTCGGGAGGCTGAGGCAGTAGGATCGCTTGAGCCCAGGAGTTTGAGGTTGCTGTGAGCTAGGCTGATGCCACAGCACTCACTCTAGCCTGGGCAACAAAGTGAGACTCTGTCTCAAAAAAAAAAAAAAAAAAAAAGAAACCTATTGATCACAGAGTGAATTTGAATTTTATTTCTCTCATTGAGTTGCCTTTACCTTTGTCTCTCTCTGCAGCAATTTATTCAGCTAATTCTTTTTAAATTTTTGTATTGTGTATTTTTAAAGTTACCTCATATCCTTTTTGGGACAAGACAATGTAAAGAAAATGCATAGAGGAAAATAAACAACTAGTCATAGGTCATCTTCGGACACTGTGAGATGCTGAGAGTTATGATGTGCTCTTCCTAATTAAAATAGAAAGATGGTTCTTTCCTCCTCTCTCCTCTGCCCTCTCTCTCACTTTGAGAACTGACACCCAAAAGTATTTACTCGGAGACTTAGTAAATAAAAGTAAAGGAATGGTTTTAATAGTCATAATATGATAACAATGGTCATGATGATGATGGAAAAGATCTAGGAAACAGACATTAGAGAACTTCATATTTATTTGCAAACTAACTACCATTGCATAGAAATTTCAGTCCAATAAGCAACTGACAGCAGTTTTAAAATCTCTTTTAAAATATCTCTTGCCTGCAAGAAACAGACATTTTCCTTCGCCTGTTTGGTCTCCCATGCTGGGGCCTGACACTGACTGGGGCCACGTGATTTAATTCTGGCAGGAATCATCAGAGTCCTGATGAAGTATAACTTGGCTGGGAATTCCGTTTATATTAAAATGACTGATTAAATGCTCTCTTCTGGAGGTCAGAAAATAATGCGACATAAATTCTTTCTCAAGGTTTACTGCAGGGGAAGAATTCATTCATTCGATTCCACCTAACACGTTCAAGGACCACGTTGTTGGAGAGGCGCGACTCAGGTGTGCATGCTGCGTTAATTCTTGTGTTACTATGTCTCTACCCCCAGGTGCACATCTGTGTTGCTTTACCCGACTTCTCACAGACAGGACTGTGGAGTTCACGGAAGGCTAAATATATGCCAAAGGCTGGGAACAAAAGGATCAATGATGCCTGGACTCTATCTCCAGGGAACAGGAGTTTTTTTGGTTTCTAGCTGAATGTTATTAGGCCTTGGCCTGAAGGTCTGAACCAATTTGCATAGGTTATTGAAAGACCGATCCCTTTACTATGGGACCTTATTCATCAGGTAGAAGTCAGAGTTGAAGCCACTTAGAAAACTATGTAGTTCCTAGGTAAATTAAATCCACATCCTCCCTCCCACTTTACAACATAGTTCAAAGTTAAGGCCCCTTCACTGTCCATGACCTGACCTCTAACAATCTCCACATCATCCTCTCTTGCTATTACATATTCTTTTATTTGTTCAACTAACCTTTGGGAGCCTCTGTCTTCCAGGCATTGTGCTTGGCATTGGGGATACTGCTTTTCTGCAGTTTAAGTTCATAGAGAAGATGAACTTCAACCAGAGAATCACATATGTCGGTCCAAATACGAGAACACATGAATGAGGAAGATGGCCTCGTTGGAGTCCCAGGAAGGCTTTCCTGAGGATTGCAGTGGGAGAATGGGGCCAGGGGAAGGAAGTGGGAGCTTTCAGGCAGGGGCTTAGTCAGTGCAAAGGCCCTGTAGGTAGTCTCACACACCGCGGGTTAGTGATAGTCATATGTGGCACCTGTCCATTCTAGGGCTGAGCCTTTACAGACCCTCAGGAGTGTTTGATCTTGCTGCCTGTCTCAGTGCACACCCAAGGCATCAGCAGCAGCAGGAGAACAGTGGTCAAACTGTGGCACACTGGTGCAGCAACACTGCTTATTTCTCAGCTTGGTTTTTGAAAGAAACTCCTTCCTAGAACCTGACCTGGAGATTCTGTAACTATAAGAGAACATATCTGACTGTCTCTTGAGAGCAACTATGACATTTTAAAATAGTTTTATTTGCATTACTCGTAGCCAAGTTTTTGAAAGATTCGTACTAATCGTATGTTCCAGCATGTGAATAAGACAGCTTGCTTTGTGTTTTTGCTGTTTCAAGGCTAAGTTTATACTTCACAACACAGCAAACCTCTTCAATATTCAATAGTAAGTTCTGTATTATGCACACTATGTAGGTAATATGCCAAAGCCACGATAGAGAGTTGCTTGCTTTGTCTGCTGGTTGTTTATTCCTCCCTCAATGTGACTGTTTATTGTTATTAAATCTTGCAAGTATCCAGAGATACATTATAATGACCCTTGTTTCCAGGAAAGAAGAAGGGGCTTAGGAGGAAGCTCTATTTCATACAATACAATATGTCTTGGTTATTATAGTTTAGAAATGGTCATGGGGTTTGATGAGCAGGTTTGAAACCTTCTTAGCCCATTTCTACTTTAACTCTTAAAAAAAATTCTCACTAAAATTGAAAACCACCTCTTTATACTATCACTAGAAATTCAGTTAAGTAGAAGACAGCACAGTGCAGAGTTGAATGGCAGCAACAGAAACATGTTCTAGAAGAGCTACCGTGTTTCCCCCAAAATAAGACAGAGTCTTATATTTATTTTTCCTCAAGAAGACACCCTAGCGCTTATTTTCAGGGGATGTGTTATTTTTTTAAGTATATATATATACTTATATATATATTTTTTAAGTATTTTTTTAAGTTATTTTTTTTAAGTATGGTACAACAATCTATATTTATTTAAATATAGTCAAGTCATCTTCTTCTGGAAAATCATCATAACTCTCCAAACCTGAATTTCTTGCGACTCTATTTCCTTTAGAACCATTGGCCCCAATCTCTCATGTCAAGCAATAGAGTTCTCATGGGGCAGATGAGAAGGGCTGCTGGTCTTTACCACTCTGCGACGAAATGTGTGGGTTGTGCAGATACGCTGCGTAGCCACGACTAGGTCTTATTTTCGGGGTAGGGCTTATATTGCACAAATGCTTAGAAATCCTGCTAGGGCTTATTTTATGAGTAGGTCTTAATGTTGAGGAAACACAGTAATTCTGAATTAGTAGAACAAATCTCTTAATCTATACTCTTGCCCATCTTCCAGGGACGGATCATTTAACTACTGGAGAAGGGAGAAGCAGGCAAAGGCTAGAGGTCCCATGGCTAGCTAACTTTTGGAAATATAGAAATATTTTCCAAACTATTTAGATTTTAAGGATAATTTAATATAGACCTACTATGTGCCAAATGAAAGAGACACGTGAATGAAGTGAAGGGAATAAGGCATAAAATGGACACTTAAAAAAAAAAAAAGAAATGATGATTTGATCATTGTTTCTCCCTTCAAGGAATTAAAAAATATAAATAAAGATCTTGAGTTATTTTGAGATTGATGTTTATCTGTTTAGCTCTTTTATTGATCTAGGCATTCCTTCTCAAAAGGGACCTTGTGGGTCTTAGCTGAATAGTTGCTCTTCATGCATTTTCACTTTTGATACTCACAGTATCCATATGAACTAGATAACATGACTCCCATTTTTTTTTAAGATAAGCACACAGTATCAGAGAGGTGAAATGTTTTGCCCCAGGCTACAGAGTTGGTAGGTGGCAGAGACAAGAACTGAACCCACACCTGTTTGACACTGAAGACCAAACTCATTCCACTCTGCTGGGCGTATCAAGTGTGGTAGCCTTGCTGCAGCATGCAGCAGCACAGCCAGGGCCTGGCCCCTGAAGAGCCCGCTTGTGGCCCCCAGCACACAACCACCAGGAACAGAAGGCCTCTGATAGCCTCTTCCTCTGCCTCTCTCCCGTCAGCACCTCTCAGCTTCCTGTCGTAAGGCCCCCCAGCCCTCAAGCCCTAACTCGATGCCTTTTTCTTTAGGGAGTCTTCTTTGGCCAATGCTTTTAGAACTCTGCGTTTCTTTTCTGCTTATCACACTGTTGCCAAGCACTGCTGCTTTCTGTGGATTATCTCAGTGGGTAGACCATCACCTTATCATGTTTGCTTCATTTTCACTGAATTTCTTTTAACTCTACATTTTGATGGATAGCGCAGAGCAGAATTTTCAAATGGAATTCCTTGAGGAGGAATCAGATGAGGTCTCAAAGGTTAAGAACCACATTACAAGGCAAGATGAGCCTCACTTTGAAAACAAGGTTCTATGTGAGCCAGTGTGGAATGGAGTCTGTCAGCTCTGGTCCACCATCGACTTCACAGCTGTAAGAAGGATGGAACAGCCCAGGTGAGGATTTCTTTGAAGAGAGTTATCAGGATCCTGTGAATTTGGCCCCCATGGGGGAAGGGAAAACAATCTCCTCCTTCCCTTAGCCCAAGCGAAGTGTGGTTTCCAGAGAGCCACTCAGAGCTCTTGGCCTGTGTGTCCTGGAGTTTAGGACAAAGGGAACAAGTGCCTGACTCAGGCTGAAGAGGCTATTAGGAGTCCATGGTTGGTCAGCAGCTCTGAACAGAGAATAAAGGCAGCGCCACACTGCAGTAGAGGAGCCTTCCCCCAAACAGGAGGCAAAGGTGTGTATATTCCCGGACAAAACAGGATGCCATGAAAAGACTTTTGCTTAGGAAGAACACTGAGAGGAGCAAAGAAGCCCCCAGAGGAGCTGACCTTCAGAAGTTCAGTGGCTGTGTGTTGGAAGTAAACGGAAGACCAGAAGAGAGGCATGGCCTGCACCCAGGGGACAGCAGTCACAGGACAGGCAGGGATTTCTGAGCAATCTGCCAAAGTGCCTGTGAGGTCAAGATGGCAATTTCTATTCTCCTCCTCCAGGGGGCACCTATGTCAGATTACAGAAGCCTGTGGGCTTTCCTTACCTAAGGCTCCCTTTTCTCCCTGCTCCATGTCCCCCAAAGGGGCGGGCGGGGGGCGGGGGGGCTAGCCAGCAACTAGGAGTAAAGAGGAGAATGGAGCCAGGCCAGGAACGAGAGACATCCCCCCTCTTGCCCACACCCACTTCACACAGACCAGCCTTTTGAAGGTGAGGTAGACTCTCACTGTGGGGAGAGGAAAAGAAAGAAGTTTTGGACTGAATTAACTTTTGGAAGTTTTGACATTACATTTGACAAGGCTTTTTAATTATTGACATAAGTCTGTTCTTGTGGCTGAAAAGGACCAGACAACATTAATTATATGAAAGTCACCAAAAAAGTCATGTAATCTGTCTGAAATTTCTTTCAGAGGTGCAGAAGAAATTATTGAGTAGAACTCACTTGAACAGAAAACGATGGGGACAAGTAGAATTAATTTTTTTTTTTTGCTAACCTCCCATTCCAGCTTATTTAATCGACAAAGTACAAAGGTAAAAGTTATTTGTAAGTTTGAACTGCTGTTTGAGTGATCAGAATCAACTATCTAAATACTTCGCCTTATTCCTGTGTAAAACTGAACCTGAAAATTTAACTTATTTTCTCAAATAGCAATATTTTCTCTTAGCCTTCCACTCCATCAACAATAGCATCCATCAGCATTGCAGAAACTCAGACTTATCTCCCTAGACTCCTTGACAAATGTGTAATTGCTCTCCATCAATCTCCCTGCAGCACAGAGAGCCTTTAGAAACAGTAGTGACATTAACTGGGGAATTGCACTTAAGAGAATACAGGCCATCACCCACATCTAAGCACGTTCAAATCAACCTCATCAATCCTCACGGTCAGGATAAGGTGGACACTGACCTTCAGCCCGGCCTGAAGGAGACATGTGGAGTGGAATCCTAATCTCTGCACAAAACTGTTTTCATGTGGGAAGCAGATTGCTTGGGACACGTGCTGACTGAATTGGTAAGAGGTATGTGTATTGCCAGATTACTGGTCCAGAAAGGATTCCAGGACTCCCTTGGGGAAGATGATAGCAGGACAGCGCTCATCATGCATCATGTGGCAAGTCTATAAACACTCAATAATTGTGAGATAAACTGAAAAATAGGTCATCTGGTAGCTTTTCCCCCAAAGGAACCTTACCCACAGGGGAAAAACTGAATAAACAAATACCCAAAGTAAACCAGTCATCAAGAAGGCTAACCTTGACTTATGGCTGACAGGTATTAACAAAAATTAGAGAATTTTTAATAATCTATAATGTGTGCCCCAGAGGAAAGCTGATGCAAAAGATACAATGAACAGAATAACCAAGGATTCAAGGGAGAGTACGAGAGTTTTTTACAGATTCTGTAGACTCATATCTACAATAAGAATTTTATAATAATAGTGCTGATGGGGGAGGGGTAATGAATGAGAGTCCTTTCCTCTGATTTATTTCCTACTGGGAAAATATTAGTTTCACTTTTGGAGGCTGCATGTCTCAGGAAAGCATTGGTCGAGAGAAGGCAGAGATTAATATAGGCATAGCTGTCATGTGTGACCTTTCCACAGGAGCTATCACAGCTTCACGCTAGCAGGGATTTATTCAGTGTCTCAAGGCGTTTACTGAGCACCAGCTATGCACCGTCAGAGGCGGTAGGACTCAAGATCTGAAGTCTGACTGTCTGGGTTCCACCCCGGCTCTTCTACTTTCTGCATGACTGTGGGTAAGTTACTTCTTTGTGCTTTAGTGCCTTCATCTGTAAAGTATGATAATAATAGTACCTAAGTTATTGTGTTGTTGGGAGGGTTAAATGAGATAATAGACTTGCTAATTTAGGACAGTCCAGGCACATTGGAGGCACTCAGTAAATATTAATATTTTTGCTTAGTATTATAATACAATCATGATGTTTGGTAAAAAATTTTAAGTAATTGTTAGGAAAAAAAATTAGAAGGCACGTGTATGTTAGCTTAAAAACTTTTTCACTATCTTCCTTATTTAGGCAGACAATCTGGTGAGTTTTCTGTCACAGTACTCTCCACTGATACCTATGCCCATCCTAGTTCAGACCATCATCAATCGAAATCGCTTTAGATCTATTGTACATCATTTGTCTTCTTTCTCCCTGCTCTTGCAGCTATCACTTACCATACCACATCCTCTGTTTTACTCACATATTCCCACATTCTGAACAAGCCAAAGTGGGTAAAAAGTCCCGATCCATAGCCCATTAATTGAAGCTCATGTCATCTGGTTCCACCTCACCTAGGCAAACTTACAGCCCTCTCCACAACAAGCAAAGGCAGCCCTCCTCCTGCTTGTCTTCTCACATCCTGCACTCATTTTATTTTACTCCTTTGCTTAAGACAATACTTTGAAGATCCATCTTCTGTCTTTCTTCCACCTGAGTCAATAATTCCTTCCAGACACCTGTGCAGACTTCCTTGATTCCACTCCTCTGTCCCCAGCACTAATGAATTTCTTATTTTTCAGTAGCCAGATACATGTGACAAAGGCAGAAACTATTGATCAGCAACTAAGGTGTCCTGCTGGCATCTGAAGACAGGCATGGCATGACTAGCAAAAGGGTCAGCAGTTGCTGTCACAAACAAATTACCAGCATCTTCTGGCTGCCTTGCAGGCTCTCTGGGATCCCCCTCTTAACTTTAGAACCCAATATCTTGACCTCCTGCTGATCTTCTGCTTTGCTTACTCCAAATCTCATCCAATGGTATGTCTTCCAGATTGATCTCCTGCCCATTACTGACATGCTTACTCATAAATCACTAATTTTGTTGCATCCCCTGGGCAGCTGCTTCCTTTACACTGTGCCTCTCAATGTCTGATCACCCACTGGCCAAGGAGCAGCTGTGTCCATCTAGGGATGTGGCCAAGAGTTAGTGTCAGAATGGACCTGGTATTTTACTCCAAGTATTTAGAGATAGAAAGACTCACAGGATCTACTGTGAGGACCAGCTGAGTTATTAGAAAGGGCTTAGTATTAAAATCAACATGATTGTGTCTAAGGGTCATGTGCAGAGATAAAAATAGGAGGAAGAGCCAAAGGGGCTATGGCCTGGTGGGCAGTAAAAATGGGAGGCAAGGCAAGCGGGTCATGCAGGATTGCATGTTCTGTGCAGCAAGAGCTTGGTCTGTCTTGCTCAACATTGGATCCCAGCACCCCCACCCCCCAAATCCCCTGCACATTGTAGGCACTCAGTATTTATTTGTTGAATGAATAAATGTCTTGGATGATTGCCACAACCAGGCATTTCTGAGGCCTGTTCTCTCAGGCTACATAACTAGTAGCCAAGTCACAGCCAGTCAATGGAAAGGCACGGGGCTCTCTTGCCAGGGCAACAGAAGCCCCGCCCTAGATTTGTCAGGTGTCTCTGATTGTTCCGTGGGGGCTTGTCTCATCTTGCTGCTTGCCTTGTCAGCCTCCTGTCTTTTCCTAGAACAGTGCTGGGCATGCAGCTGGGATTCAGCAAACACAAATTGGTTCTGGTTGAATTGAGCCATGCTTCCCTGGGTAACTCTTAGAGCTTGTTATGAGCTATAGAGTTCTCCTCTGCTAGTTAAGGAATATTGCTTTTGTGACCTCCTACATTTGTTTAAAAAATATCCTTTCATTGAGGGAAAAAGAATAAGAATTGGATGCTTGCAGCCAGATATGCAGCTTAATAATTATGACTGAATTACGAAGTTCATTACATCGTAGAATTTGGAATGAAACCATAGCCTTTGAAGTTGGTTTCCACGACATGCTCCATCTTGCTCCCTTACTTAAAAGACCATGTGAAAGTGAATCCTACCAGCTTCTGAAACAGTGAATCATCGTGTGATTTCACAATTACCCTCCAGTGTGCCAAGACAAAATTTAGATTTTTCAGTAATAATTCAGAGATTATTCTAAGAAGATAAGTTTTATTTAGATATAATCAGCCATTGATTTAACATGTTTTTTTGACATACAGAAATCAGACAGAAAATTGTTCCAAACATAATCTATTGTTACCATCTTGACAGAGGTCCATATTTGATTTTGTAAAGTGAGAGATATCTACTCTAATTACACCTGAGCCTTGATCTAAAACAGGGTATTTCAACCTCACTACTATTGGCATTTTGGACCAGATAATTCTGTGTTGAGAGGGCTGTTCTGCCCTGTGTTTTAAAGTGTTTAGCAGCATTCTTGGTCCTACCCACTAGGTGCCAGTAGCATCCTCCCACTCTTATCGTGACACCAAAAATATTTTCAGACACTGTAAAATTTCCTCTGGGGGGCAAAATCACCTTGGTTAAGAAACACTGATCTAAAACAGTCTTTGAATCCAATGCAGTGGGACCTTATTTTAAAAAGGTCTTTTGATTCTCCAGAAACTTTCCAACTATATCATCTTAGTGTGATAGTAGATTGGGTAGCATTTTTCCCTGTTTTTCAACAAATATATTTACTTGGATATGCTTTCTTTCTTTCTTTAATATTAGACCTATATTAAATTGTGGGCTCCTTAAGGGTAGCAACTGTGCTTTCTCTTGCTTTGGATTTCTTCACAGAAGTAAGAATTTGGTCTGACATAAGCACTTAATGTATGCAGATTAACCCCATAAAATTCAAATAGAAGAAATTTATATCTGTTTTTAACTCATAGAATGTAAATGCCATGAAGGATTTTTTTTTTCCAGTTTTGTTCACTGTTGTATTCCCAGCACCTAGAAGAGTACTGATATATGGCAGATGCTCGATAAACATTTGGTGAATGAATTATATCACTTTCATTCTAAAAAACATTTAATGGGGTCTCTGACCCATTTTCTAAAAAGTAACATTTAGAGTCCTTAAGTTGGGGCTTAAGGCTTTCTTTATTTTTTAATTGTCTGTGGCATTTTTATAATAGAAAAATGGAAACAAGTGTCCATTAATATGGTATTAGTTACATAAATTACAGCAGATCTATGCGGCTGTTAAACTAAAAGAGGAATGTACTTTATGTACTGATTTGGAAAGATTGACCAAGATATATTGTTAAATAAAAATAGGTAAAAAACAATGAATATTGTATGCCACCATTTTTGTAAAAGAGGGGGAAATGGAATATATGTACAATATTTGCTCCCATGTAAATGAAATATCACTTGAAGCATACACATTAATTACAGTGGTTGTCAAGGCTCCCTTTATTCTGTATTTTCCAATTTTCATCCCTGCTTCTCTGATATAGAATCCCACCTCTTTGACCCAAGCTTATCTATTGATGTTTTCTCAAGTGCCCATGAACATCCTTGTTAATGCACAACTGCTCACTTTGTTTTCTCTGTTTAAAGTGTTCTTACAAGCTCTCCACAGAGTCAAATAAATACAATACACATTTCAAAGATCAGGTTATTTCATCTCTCTTAGGCAACATTTTCTGACCTCATGAACTTTCCCTAACTCAAAGCCTAACACTTACTGGTCTATACCTCTCCCTGGGCATTTTAATTCTATAAGGTATTACACCTTTCACATTACTATTTTGAATTATTATTTTCATGTGTGTATGTCATTTCTTCCAAGTAGACTGCTACCTTTCTGAAGCCAGAAATAAATTGTTATCTTTTATTAACACCATAGAGTCTATTAAATGACATTTACAAAATGAAAGAACGTTATTCTCATTAATTCCTTGATTTATTCAGTTATTCAACTAATATTTTTTGACTGCCTACTCTGTGCTAGGTATGTGCTAGGAGGCGAAACAAATGTGCTCCCCATCCTTATGAAGTGTTTAGACCAATTGGAGAAAAAAAAATGGTATCTAATGAGGTGAGAACTAGATTTAGAGTCAGAAGACTTTGGTATAAATATTAATAACCCTGTCATTAACTAGGTGTAAGATGATTTAAGCTCTCAGTGTCACAGTGTTCCCATCTGGAAAGTGGGAATGATAATGCTTGCTCTGTCTACTACTCAAGGTAAAGAAGATCAAACTACATCTCATTTTTTGTGTAAACACTTCTAAATGACAGGGAATGGTGATTTCAACTTGTCCACAAATTCTTTGGTACTCTTCTCTCTAAGACATGGAGCTTACTTTTCCTCTCCTTGAATATAAGCTGAACCTGGTGACTTACTTGTAATAGACAAAATAAAGCAGAAGTGATAGCATGCAATTTTGAAGACAAATTTGGAGTCATAGAAAGGTACCATGGCTATTGTCATAGTCACTCTGTTTCTTGAATTACTCTGTCTAGGGGAAGCTAGTTGCCATATTGTAAGCAGACCTATCAAGAGGCTCATGAGGTGAGGAACTGACATCTCCTACCAACATACTTGAGCTTAGAAACAAATCATTTAGCTACAGTCGAGCCTTTAGATGACTGAAGCTCCAGCCAACAGCTTGACTACACCTCATGAAAGAACCTGGGTTTCCACCATTCATCTAAGCCACTCCTGGACTTCTGATCCCCAGAAACCACATGAAACAACATATGTTTTATAAGTTGCTAAATTTGTAGGCAATTTTTTATGCAGCCATGGATAATTAATACAAAGGGTACTAGAGAGATTTAAGATATTATCATTGCTGAATATGCTAATATTTGTTGAATGAAAAATGCCATAGTCTACTATGGTTTATTGCAGAATGATGAGTTAAAAGTGGAATAAAAGAAGCTTCAAGAAAAAAAGTAGAATAAAAAGAAAAATTACAAAACATTAAGAATAAGAAAAAGTCAAATGGATGTAAAACTTTTGATGGGTGATTTACAAGCGTTTCTGCCACCTGCTTCATTTTCTAAGAGGTATCAACCTGTAACAGGGACTGTAGGCTATAATGCCAAAGGCTACCGGCTAAAGAATTGTTCATTCCTACTGACTGCCTTTGTTTTATTCCATTTTCAGTTCTCATTGTAAGCTAAAATTGATAGCTTTAATTAAATAAGAAGTGAGATCCACATTCTACTCTACATTGCATATAAGCTTTTTGTATTAGAGAAAGTCACCGTGGTTCTTTGTTAAACACAAAGGATACAGACGTTTGTTCGCGTCAATGCAAGTTTCTGAGAGTCACTGCCATTCCTTTGCCATAGTAACCCTGACCCAGGCTGACCTCCATTATTAATGATGCCACAAATGGGAGGGCTGAATTCATAGTCTTTACCAGTCAAATTTGTCAAAATTAATTTGAACCAGAACAAATTTAAATTCAAAATGATCTAATGATCTCTGGCCCAAGGAATCCCTATTTATAACCAATTTTTTTAAAACTCCCTGCTGAAAACATAGTTGTGGTGAAGAACTGTCAATTTATTAACCTATTTAATAATAAATATAGAATCCAAATTTCTTGCTGAACATTTATTGACTCTGATTTCTCCCAGGGCATTAAATGAAGGATTTTGAAAGTTGTGTTAACTCTTCAAAGTCGAAAGAATAGTATATAATATGTTTAGGAGTTTCTTTATTGGACGATGGAAATGTTCTGAAATTGACTGTGGTTGCACAGCTCTGTGAACATACTAAAAACCAGTGGATTGTACATTTTAAGTGGGTGAGTTGCATGATATATACATTATACCTCAATAAAGTTGTTAAAAAGTAAAAACTTCATCTTAGGGAAAAAAAAAAAGGCTAGCTGGGAACCGGGCATGAATCATGCAAGTTTGCTGACATTTTTTCTTTATTAATCTGCTTAACTGAAGGATTAATATAGTCTCTGGAAAGATGAACAATGTAAAACATTCTTACCTGTAGGAGACACACTGTTGGCTGGAGAAGGTTGGATGCTAAGGGAAGATTCTGTAACACTCAGTGGAGGGTCTGTTGGGGGATTTACAGAACCTGAAAGGATCAAACAGATATTTATAACAAACAAAATATTGTAATAGAAAGATAAAGCATTGACTTAGTTTCTAAGTATACTATATTTATTCATCATATGACAGATCAATATTGAGGGCCTGTTCCATGCAGGCAGTGGAATACAGTGGTGGATGAGAAAGACGTGGGGCGGTCCCTATAGAGCCTACAACCTAGAGAGCAGGCAGCCAGGCACTGCGCCGAGTTCTGTGATGGTGGAAGTACGAGGTGCCACAGGTGTGCAACGAAAGGGCACCGATCAAGGTTGGGGGGTCTAGGAGAGCCTCCTGGAGAAAGTGACATTTAACCAAGACCCAGTAAAACCATTACAGCATTTAATATTCTGAAGTGTTTGAAAAGTAACCATGCAGTTTACAAAATCCATAAACCCACAACAATTTTTTTAAATCAGCAAGAGTAGAAACAATGAAAACAACTATCCAGTTGGATGTAACATGAATGAACTTAAGATTTATGATATTATCCTGCTATTTCTAAAATTTCAACTTTTGTCATGACATTTTTGTTTAGCTACAACTTTTCTGTGTGTGTGTGGGGGGGTGCTGAAATAGAGGCTACAATACCTTGTTTTACCTGTATTTTAAATTCATGTCAATTTCTTAAGCCTCCATGATGGTAGTCCTATTTTAGAAAAAACAACTTACAAATGCCAGAAGAATCTACTGACTTTAGGAACATGTGGGTTAAATGTGGTTGGATGATTCTGAGGTTAGAGGATTTTGTGATTTTTTTAGACATAGTGTCACTGGATATAGTGTCACATATCTGATGAGCTATGTCAATTATTTGGATATTTCATTACAACTTATGTGATCAGTTCCATTCTGTAATTTACTTTAAGGAACAAGTATATATTATTTAAGTTGTGTCACTTGATAGTACATAGCACAGGGGAAGGAATTTGCTTTCCTAAGCTACATGCATCCATGTTTTCTTCTCATTCTTGGAAGCAGTGTTATTTCTGTTGGCTGTAGGCAGTGCTCATAGCTGGCTGTGAATTGCTATCATATAAATGCTTTTGCGCTAATAATCTCTGAAATTGTGGGGGACAGTTCTATGGAAAGTGTGTGCACTGGTTAATGAAATGACCATGCTTTCCCCCCACACCACCCTAAATATGTTTGAACTCTTCAGCATGACAGACAAGGCTGATGGCGATTTGGCTTCACTACACTCCTAACTACATTTTCTGACACTGAGTACTATCTTTTCCATCTCTCTCCAATCATACCCTCTATCTAGTATTTCAACCCAGTTTCTCAAACACAAAATGCTTTCTGTGGCTTCTTGGTCTTTCTGCTCATGATGTTGCCTGACGCTTTCTCATCCCCACACTTCCCTGAATGTACCTTCTCAAGCTTGAGAAAGCCTGGGGATCTTTGTGATGTGCTCAGCCCTCAGTGTTTACCCTAGTGAAGGCCTGGCCACTCTGTGTCATTGGATATGCCCCTCAAGAGACGGAATTGCTTTATTCTTCACTGTATTCATGGGTCCCTGCAAATGAGAGTGACGCAATGCATGATGCAATGCATACGAATTCATTCTTAACACTGGGAGAAAAAGGACCAACTTTAGATGCGAGTCTGACTGCTGGTGGATCATAAGCATTATTTTCCAAAGAAGTACCTGAATAAGATGGAGCATGGGCCTGGAAAATAAATGCCTGCATGTTGTTCTCTGTAGATTGATTAAAACAGAGATGAGCAAACTAAGTCCCACAGTCAAATCCTGCTGACTGCTTATGTTTGTGAATAAAGTTTTATTTGGAATACAGTCATGCCCCCCCCCTTTTTCACATATTGTCTATGACTGCTTTTGTACTCCACTGACAACTGAGTAACTATAATAGAGATCACATTATCTACAAAGCCTAAAATATATTTGCTATCTGGCTTTTTATAGAAAAATTTGCCAGCTCCTGGAACAGAAGATGTTGATGGGTTATGCTCAATCCAAAATTTCCATAATGGGAAACTTTTATTTTTCATCAACTGAACATTTGTGTTTTAAGATACCATTCTGTCATATTTCATCACTAAACGTCTTTGTAAGGTGAGGGTTCAGCCTCACAGTGCATTGGGAAGATATTACTACAAGATTTGCATTCTGAGATGAACTCTTTGTCCTGTGACAAAGGGGTTATATAGCTTTCAACATGAAATCTGAGGCCCCCAAAAAAGTCTGTCTGGTTTTAGATTGAACTACAAAGTAGAAACCCTGCCTTGGTCAAAACAAAACCTAGGAGGTGTAAAAAGAAGTGGTTAAAAAACTAAAACGGAAGGATGATTTACCAAAACTCAAATGCGGAATTTAGTAGAAACAGCTCAGTCAGGCTTCAGATCACTTCAGTTACCATAATGTTATAAGAGGATGAGCTGCTGCCCAAAGCCACTTCACCTGTTCCGGAATGTGCCATTCTGGAGTAGACTGGCAGGGCTCTCAGAACCACTCTCATGGGCAGCCACAGCCAGGGGCTGTCCCACAAAGGCAGCTGGCTAAATTCAGGGGCTTCCTCAGAGCTTATTTCAGCCCTTATCGGGTCTACCCAGAAATGAACCAAAACTCAGGGCTTGCTAGGCTCTTGCTTCTCAAAATGTGGTCCATAGACCCATGGGATCTCATTAGAAATGAAAAATCTTGCTTTTCTGTTTCTTAAAATTTGTTTAAAAAATTTTTTTTTGAGATAGAGTCTCACTCTGTCACCTGGGCTAGAGTGCCGTGGTGTGATCTTAGCTCACTGCAACTTCAAACTCCTGGGCTCAAGTGACCCTCCTGCCTCAGCTTCCTGAGTAGCTGGGACTGCAGGCATGCAACACTGCATCAGACTAATTTTTTCTATTTTTAGTAGAGATGGGGGGTCTCACTCTTGCTCAGGCTGGTCTTGAACTCCTGACCTCAAGCAGTCTTCCCACCTTAGCCTCCCAGAGTGCTAGGATTACAGGCGTGAACCACTGCACCTAGCCTTCCTCTTCCGTTTTACCATAACCAAGCTGCAAGCAACTAAATCGGGTGGCCCCACTGCAATCTTCTGTATGCTAGTGCCAAGACGGCCTGTTCTATAAACCACTGAAGCCATAAAGAAATTTTTTAAAAAATTAAACTTTAACACAATGAGGTACTACTTACTACCACATCTTCAAACTTCCTGGAGAGTAATGAGGACCTGAGTGCTTTGCTTTCTTCTGGTGGTCATCTCGTGTTACTACTGGTAGCTAACGCTTTGACCACTTCCCTTCCCAACAGCAACAAAGACCAAGATGCTCATGTTGCACAGGGGCATATAATCCCAGGGCAAGTCCGCCTTGGATTCCACTATTTTTATGATGCAGATGTACAACAGAACGGATCTTTTATTGAGATTTTTAAATCTTTATCAGGCAGTACCACATGTGCACAAAGTGGTTATGGTGTGGAGCAACATTGGGAGAAGGGACCAGACAAGTTACGGAATTCTCTAGGGCCTCACCCTGTCCCTGTGATCTTCGAACAACAGATGGCAAACAGAATGAGAAATCAACTCCAGGTCTTCCCTGAACTGGAAAACAACGCAGTGTTAATAGCAGATGATGACACGCTCATTAGTGCCCAGGACCTCGTATTTGCTTTCTCAGTTTGGCAGCAATTTCCTGACCAAATTGTAAGATTTGTTCCTAGAAATCATGTCTCTACTTCATCAAGTAACTACAGTTATGGAGGTTTTGAACTACAAACACCAGGATCTGGAAATGGTGACCAGTACTCTATGGGGCTGATTGGAGCCTCATTCTTCAATAGCAAATGTCTTAAACTCTTCCAGAGGCAACCTGCAGCCATCTATGCTTTGACAGATAAAACTCAAAACTGTGATGATATTGCCATGAATTGTATTATTGCCAAGCATATTAAGAAGATTTCAGGGATATTTGTGAAACCTGTAAACATGGGCAATTTAAAAAAGAAACCAACAGTGGCTATTCTGGAATGTGGCATTGAGCTGAGCATTTTCTGCAGAGATCTTATGGTATAAGTGAGCTTATTAATATCTTTGACAATATACCCTTAAACTACTCCAAAATTATGATTTCCCAGTTTGTTTTTTCATATGAAAATAAAATGTAAATCAAACAAAAACAAACTTGAAAATTGCTTGGTATTTGAGTAGCTTCTCCATGCTATGTATTTTGTTAAAGCAACATCATACACTTTTATCTACTCCAGAACTTTCCACAATAGGAAAAAAGTGCAGGGCTTCTAGGATATAAAAATCACATTAATTTCAAAAACCAAGAAGCTGGCCTTATCCAGATAGACCTTCTTATGAAGAGTTTTTATCCAGGGATATAACTCTTCAGTCAGTGATTTTATTGTTTACATCTTGAGACTGTTCTACAATTTCTTTGACTCCTGGCATTTGCCTTAAGGTCCTATAGCAAGCTGTTTCTAGGATCAGAAGCTCAAGAGATGCATTTCTTAGCTTTTTCACTAAAGGAAACGATTGTTTTAATTTGAGGCCTGAAATGCCTTTTTAGCAAAAGCCTGTGGTATAGGGAAAAGCCATGTGAGAATAGTCTCAGTCCCATATGAAAACAAAAGGAAAATTTGAGGCTATCAGTGTTTCCCTTGTGGCCCTTCCAGCCAACTCTTCCAAGACTAACTCAGCCCAGCAAGCGTTCGATGCAACCATCAGTGCTTTTATTTTTGTTGATAAGTCTCTTGTGATCAGGAGGTTTAATTTTAGTAGCTGAAGGATGTCTAGTTTTTGCTTTTTTTTGGTGAACATTGACTACATGGATCACAAAACAATGCAGCAAGCGTTTCTCATATGCAATTCATATGCAGCAAAGAATAAATGTGTTACTAGATTCAGAGAGCGCATTTGGTCACTGGCTCTGACCTTGAGGATGTACGTTAATTCTTATATTTACATAAATTATGTGTTGTTTAAGAAACATGTATAAATTGACTTCAGAAAGAATGAATAAGTAGGAACTAACTGGCAGAACTTAAAACCCTTAGGATTGAAAGATCTTTATTGTTAGAGCATAGATTTTCTTATGGATACTAAAAAGTTGTGTGTATTTCACACAAAGCCAAAGACTTACATTCAGAACTCTTTTTCCCAAAAAAGATCCAAGGGACTAGTCATCATGAGGAAATTTAAATTACATAGATATAGGAAAAAATAAGATCAGAGTCATAGCAGAGGAATTCTTTAGGGAGTCTGGATCAGTTAATTGTTAAGGTAGCCCACTCTTGTAATGTGAAGTAGTATCTGTGCTATACCCATTGCCAATGTATGTAGTCCATAATCACTACTGGTGGCAAGAAGTTCTTAATTAGGCCTCCGTTTACCACCTCATCTTCCTCCTCCTTCTCCTTCTCCTCTTCCTTCTTCTTACATAATGGCAGCATATTCTCAAAATTGCAAAATAGTGAGAATATTAAAATAATCATGGTTAATGTTCCAATAATGAGATATTTATATGTAGTTAGTTTAGAACAGGTTGTTTCTTTATATTGGAATCTGAATGTGTCTTAATGCAATCAGATTAAAATAGAAAAACAAAAGAACTTGGAATCTCACTAAAAGTCAATGTTGATTATCTGCTTTGTCTAACTTGATAGTTTTTTTTTTTTGCCTCTTGGGATTCTTCTAGTAGATATATAAAATAAACTTTTACAAGACAGACAGACAGACAGACAGACAGACAGAAAGAAAGAAAGAAAGAAAGAAAGAAAGAAAGAAAGAAAGAAAGAAAGAAAGGCAGAATCTCAGGTCCCATCCAGACTTACTAAATCAGAATTTGCATTTTAACGAGGCCCCTGGGTGATTTATACACATATTATAGTTCTCTATTATTGATACTCTCAGGAGTCCCAGGGCCAGTCACAGGTGGGAGGCCTGCTGCACTGAGGGAAGTCATGAAATAAGAAGTATTTGGCTGGCATCTTCCACCTCGATATTCAGTGGTCCTCCTGTCCCACTGTTGAGAAATCTCTTTGTACTCCTCTCTCCACACTCCAGAATACACATGCATAGGTACACACACACACACACACACACACACACACACTCACATATAACCTGTCAGCACTTAACACTCTTTCTATCCCAAAGGTCTTGAATCTCAACAGTTACAGGTGGAAACCCATTTAATAAACAAATCTCTGTCAAGGCTGATGACAGCCAAAATATTCCCACCCCAGGGGGTATTACACCTAACTTTCAGATTATAACAAAACAAAATGTCTACCTTCCACCTCAAAAAGCCTCCCAACCCCCCACAAAACCCCACTCTTTGAATATGCCCAAAGCAGACTCAGCAGTGCTACAATTTTAGGCATCCTGACAGGCTAGCAGGACAGGATGTTTTTAGAAAGACATTCTTGTTGCTCTTTTATTTTGTAGTTAACTATTGATTCATGAGAATTCTGCAAGCTCTGGTGCTCAAATGGGTGCTTGAAGAGCCCCCGATGACCCTCACCCTCACCCTTTCCCCTTTCTGAATTCCTCTAGAACAGGAATCACTGAGCACTTGAAATTCCTGAGAGGCTGAGCGCAGATGGGTTAGGGAGCACCTCAGGGGCTGTTGTCCTGCAGCCTCCAACATTGTCACCCTTCTCTAGGAACAAAAAGGAGCTGAACTCCTCCTTTTCTCTAACTAAATCTCCATCCTGCTCTGTAATAGTCTCAGAATTTTTCTACTTTAACTCTCAGAGACAACAGATTTTTCTTCTGTGTTTTCATCTCAGTATTTTGTGAACAATAATTGCTTGTTCACAAGGCAATGCACCATGCCTCGGAAGTGTACCCCAGAGCTCATAAGCGTCCACCAGAAACAGTGCTAGACAGGCAGAGAGCATGTTTGGAAGTACATGTTTAAAACATTACGAACATTGACTGCCACATTAGAAAAAAACAATTTTTTCCTTGGAGTCATGGTGTTTTATTTCCAAAACAGAATAAAAACTTTGAAAACAAAACAATCCTTTCTAATTTAATTAAAAATGAAATTTATTGACTTCTACTCATTTAATTCACGTTTTTAAAATTAATTTGTCGATATTAATTATAACAATAAGAACATCAACAAGTTAAGATTTTCACAAACCAACTGCAGGATTTTGCCCAGGTTTTGCTTCACAAGGCCCTAAACTCAAAACTAGTGTGAGTTAAATACAACTCACATGGCAGTTAATGTTAAGAATGTGTAGCAAATAGGAAGGTATACAGTGATGGCTTTACAGAATCTTGGCTATATCTTCTAAATCTTTCAGAAGGATATAGGTCAGAGTAGAACCAGACTGTAAGCTGTAATTTAGGGAAACTGAACTCTTCAAGATTTATTGTCTTTAATATTTGATCATGAAGGATAAAGAGTCATTTGGCAATTTAAAATTAACCACCTACTCAGAGCCTAAAATGACACTGCCTACAACAGTGGAATTACAGTGTGTTTTGGGTGTCAGAATCAGTATTCTTCCTATCACCCTAAAAGTATTTTCTGATCTTAAAATCAAGCACAGTTTTAACATCAGAAAATACTATTTTTTCAGACAGACATGGTTCTGCCTATGATGAGAATAGAAACCTTTTTTGGAATTTGAGGTTTTTGGATCTTTTAGTTCATGCCCTTAGATTCTGCCAAAGCTTCTGGTAAATCTGTGTGAGAACCAGTTACCTTCACGTCGTTCCAAGACAGCAGCCCTACCCGTGGTGTCCAGCCTTCTAAGGAGGAGGTGTCCTTATCTCTGAGGGAATTAGGCAAAGTTGAATAAGGCTGTATAAGGTTGTATAAAGCTGTTTTAGAGTGAGTCCATCACCATTTCTGAATTATTAATTCAAAGTTCACAAGTTGGTGTGTTCGTACAGGTACATAGTCACACAGGCAGGGCTACGGGGAGGATGCCACTGCCCCACAGTCAGAATGGCACCTGCTTCTGACCACTGCAGATGCACTGGTGCTGAGACATACGTTCTCCTTTACCCATGGGTCCCGGCAACAAACTCCTACATTGTGAAGGAGCTGGGCAGGACCCAAGATGCAGACTGTATCCTTGGAATAAAGGAAAACTCCTTTCCTTATAAATTATTCTGTGTTTTTATGAGTATGTTATAGACTATAGCATCTCTGAAAATAGGATGGTGGTTAAAGAAGTTAATGGTCCTATGGAGTTGTAATAATGATTTGCAAATCTGTTTGAATTTGATAAGATTACTATTAAGTATGCATATTTGACAGTTGTCATTACAAACTTCTATTTTTTTTTTTAGGCATATCTGTTATCACTATATTTATTTATTTATTTATTTATTTTTTTTCACAAATAGGACACTTTATTTGTCATTATTAAAAGTCTGAATTTTAAACAGATTCTTGGACTGGTGGTTCATATCCATCAGCTCGTTCAACTTTAGCGCCTGTCTCATCACCAGTAGCTTTTCCAGAACTACTACCTTCACCATGAAGCTCCATGAGTTTTCCCAATTCAAACTTGGGCTTCTTCAGCATTTTTACTTTTCTAACGAAGACATCACGGAGAGGATAAATAGATTGGCAAGCCTTTTCTATGTTTTTTCCAATGCTGTCTGGAATCAATTTATTGACTACTTCTTTCAAGTCATTTGTCTGCACCTCTCTGGTCATGATTTCCATCATCTTCTTCCGGATTTGGCGGACCTGTTGGTGCTAAGCATAAGAGGTCTTCCGTATCTGATTGTTGCGCTTTTTAGTAAAACCAACACAGAACAGACGAAGCAAATAACCATCGGTAGTCTTGACATCAACGTGAGCTTCGATCATAGTCTGCCATTTTTTAACCATGGAACACATTTTGTCACGGGTAAGGTCCATGCCATGAAAATTAGTCAGACAGTTTTTGCCCTGAACATCTTCAGTAATCAGCTTGAATTTTCTAAATGCAACTTCATCATTTTGCAGATCAGCAAGGCTCACTTCAAACACACGACCCTTGAGGCCATCGGAGGCAATTTTCGTTCCTTGAGTCCTGGTGACTAGTGTTTTCCCAATATTTCTTATATTGAACATAGCAGGTGCCTTCACATCATACCAATCTTTTTTAGAAAATGGATCAACCACTTTCTTCTTGGCTCCCTTTTTGCCGCCTTTCGTAAGGCGCTTGTTCTTGCCGACCGCCATGGTGCTGCTCAGGGAGCCAAAAGGGCTGTTATCACTATATTTATTGAGACATTTGTTTGCATCTTTTATGTAGTAAAATCTCCATTATTCGATTTCGGTTCAGGGTAGCAAATATTCCGGTTAGTCAAATGTTGTAATAATTAGAGTGATCCTATCTATTAATTTTCAAATCATAGAAGTCTTGTACGTGCCGGGTACTGTGCTTTAAACTAGGAGTACTAAAATCATTAAGATACAGTCCCTCTTTTTATGGTATATATCAATTCCTAAGCACTAAAATTATATATGCTGTATATAATTGAATGTTTTTAATGATTCAGAAGAAATTTTAGAATCTTTCTAATCTTTCTTGATCATTAACATTAGTATTAATTTTCATTATGTAGTGGATTAACAAAAGTGCTAGTTAATTAAGAGTTAGGATTAATGGAATTAGAACAAAAAATTGTTGTATTCAACAAAAATCCTTTATGTAAACAGGAACCATCTACTTTATTTTCATTTGAAGAAATTATTTTTAGTGGAGTCCTATTTGTCAGAAATGTTCTATAACTTGAAATTTAATAGTTTTAACTTGTGTCGAAAGTTTTCTGAGATTAAAATATTATAGAAATAATGAGTATTCTATTTGTTCCAATTAGACATGTTCTGAATTTATGGCAGTCTTTGCCTTCTTGACCTTATTAAATAGACAACTCACCCAAGGAAAAAGTGATCTTTTCCGATGAGATATTCCACACTTTGTTTCCAGGGACTGGAGACAGAGCCATACACCAAATGGTCAGATTGTTTGATTGGGCTGGATCATTACCATGCACCCTTGTCAAAACAGACTTTAGTTTCAGCAATCCACCTTTGCCTTTTCTCTCTTCATTAACAATGTGTATTCCTACAAGACAGATAATAACATGGCTAGTCAACAACATCTGTATGAACCATTCAATAATGTAAAGGTATGACATTATCAATTTATGGTAATATAAAGTTCAAGGTGGTCAAACTGTAGCTTCTCTGTAGTGAGGGTCAATTTTAGCAGACCTAGAATTAACCCGAGCTGTTTGCTCAAGCTCCAGCATGGCATTGATCTATGGTCAAGGTATAAAATGCATTGATTAATAGTGTAGCTTTGTTTGAGACCATGGGTCCAGGGGTTTGGTGCAGATTGTCCCAGCCCATCAGCATTGTTTATTGATAACTGTGAGATTAATGATTTCACCTGTTCTGGGCTAGATCCTGGGAGAGCTCTGCTGTGGAGTCTGGTTATATAGCAGGAATATACCTAAATGACCAGTAAAATATAAAATAACCTCAGTCAAGACTCTATTTTGGACTTCCAACTTCTGAGCTGTTCTGTGCATGTATCACTGGTTCCTGATCTGGCTGTGGCTCTTACAGAGAAAGGACAAAGAAGCCCAAATGTGACTTCTGACTCCTTGCTATAAGTGTATCATATGATATATATTTTAATTGTGTTCCTATGTTGTTTCCTTTTCCTGAAATAAGCTGTATTTTTATAAGTATTGTCATTTTGGGTCCTGTGATTCCTCTTTAGAAATAAAACCTTGCCACTATTAGTACAACCTCCAAATAGCCCACGTGGCAGCAGAAAATTAATGTGAAACTATCTTTCAACATAGTTCAGAATTTTCTTGACTCTTACAGCTTCTTTACATTAAAGATTATTAATGCTGGTTCTGAAGTTATTACTTGTGAAAGTAATACCTAAATGCAGTTGTGTGCTGGTGGAATTCTGACCATACCATCTGTCTTATTGCTTGGGAAAGCAATGGGCACATCAAAGCACATCTGGTTGCTTTATCTATGCAAGGCTTATATAACAGAAGAATATATTTATAATAAATTTTAACACATATTTTTAGGATTGCGTTCTGTCATTGTTGTGGGTAAACTGTTTTTCAAGCAAACTAATGATGAAACCAATAGTATTCTCAAAATGCATCAAGTGATCAATGCAATCATTCATATGCATTTAATTTATTAATTAAAAATAATGCAGCAAGGGTTGTGTGACTTAGTTACTACTGAAAATATATTGAGCTTTGTATAATGATGACTTGGGAGGAAGAGGAATGGTTGTTGTCCAGGCAGGAGATGCTGAGATTATTCTGACAGAGGCTGTCATGGTTATTGCCTATGAAAAATATGGCTTTGTGTATTATCACCTGAGCTTTGTCTCAAGGTGTGCTCCTGCTCTGGGAACTTTTAATCCTCCTGATGAACATGCTATTTGTCAAGGAGCCAACTCCCTTATGAACACTTCCTCCAGTGCCCTCCAATCCCCACCCCAGATCTGCACAAGAAAAAGTAGAAATTATTTATTGACTGATTTCAAGCAGCGGTGCTCAGTTAATTGAACACATTGCATTGAAATAAGAAAGAAATGGAAGAACAGATGGCTATGTTACAAAAGCAGAGAATTTTTTAATACCTGTATGTTGAATTAAACTTTTTTTTGCCCTCATATATGAGAGTAGCTTTTACTAAAAATTAAATGAAAGTGTTTGTATGTGGTTTGACAAAGCCAACTATATTTTGTTCTTTCTGGGAAATGTTACACTCCACCCTCTCGGAGGAGCCAGATGAAGTATCAGAAAATGACAGCTGGTAGGCAAGATGATGTTTTTCTTGGAATGAGAATTATTCTTAAATGCCAAGTTCAACTTGGGCAATGACAATTTCTAATGTTATTTGTGAACATTTCTTTCTTTCTATACCAGACCCATTTCCATTGATTTAGTTTTCTTACCTTCATTTTCATTTTGAAGAAATCTTCCATCTATAAACCATGTGAGATTTGCTTTGGGAAATACATTCTTTAGAGAGCAGGTAAATGTTCTCTGGGGTTAAGACAGAAAGAACAAGGATTATTTGCAAATTCAGAAGAAACTGGTGCTCCTTACATCTCATCAACATCCACATGAGATAAACTCGCAAGAAATTATTTTCTCTACTTTTAACTGGATAACTACAAGGCAGCATCTACCTTTAATATAGGTTGCATTAAAATGTGGCCTATAAATGGGCTATCTCCTATAGAAATGTTGTACATTTATGGCTGGAATAATAGGTCAATTTAAGAACCTAGGACAATACTAATGTTGCAAGTCTAGATTATGGATTATGGAAAAGAAAAATCATAACTCTGTATAGAATAAAACAATATTAAATGGGACTTAAGAAGCTGTAACAGGAGAGGTCAGAGAGGAATATTATGTTATTAATAGATTAAAAGTTAAAAGGGATCTATATCTTGATTCTGTTCTCCAAATAATGCAAAATACGATTTGTAGCAACAATCACAGAAACCATTTAATTAAATATCCCACTTTTTACTTGTAAAGAGTTTTCCTAATATTTGAAAATTTTGTCTTAATCTTATAGAGTAGGTAGGGCATGCCTTATGATTAACATTTGACAGAAGGGGAAATCAAAGCCCTGAGTGGTTAAAAGGAGTGGAAAATAGTTGTTAATGGCATAGTTAGAAACTATGTCTCTTCAATCCCAGTCCAAAATATTTCCTGGTAAAACACATTGTATTGAAATAAGAAAGAAGTAGAACAACAGGTAGCTACAAAACAACAGGTAGTTACAACAGCAGAAAATTTACATGTAGGGTAAGTTATATTTCATTTTCAACAGTTTGCTCTTTGAGGAATATTTTCTTCAATATCCTGGTGAAAATATCCAATAAGAGTTATTAGATCCCTATTATTTTATCTGAGACACCGCAAAATTATACCCACTTGTAACTACTTGTTTTCTCATCAAGAGATGTACATATTTTATATATGGCAGGCCCTAGTTCTTAGATCCTAAGCATTTTTCACAATTGATGAATATACTAGTTAACTAGTAAAGAACAATTAACTCTGTGGGATGGTTTGTGTTCCAATCCACAAATTAGTTGCCCCCTAAAAGTGTAGAACCTACAGAGCTGAGAAACCAAGCTCAGGAATACTAAGTAACATTTTTCTGGTGAGAGCCTACTGAGGTGCAGTTTACCATCCTTCAGTACATTGCTACAAAAATCCCATAAAACAAGAAGAATTTCAGAGGAGACTATCTATCACATCCAAGACAGTAAATGGCAAACACGGCAGCTCCTAGCATTTTCACTTGTTCAACACTTGCTTTTTCCAGATAATGGGGATACATGCATGTGTCAGGGGTGTACCTCTACAAAATTATGTCATTTTCTCCCCTAGGAAATCAAAAGTAAAACTGAGTTCTCTAAAATATATTCTTATTGAGTTAAGGAAAAAGGATTCAGTAAATTTAATCCAATAAATGCCAGAAATTGATTTTTATTTCCGGCTGGTCTAGGAAGAGATAAAAGAAGTATAGGAGGTGAAATGTTAAAAAAGAAAAAACAGTTGTAAAGGTTTGTATTAAATCCAATGCCATTAACCATTTTCATGCTTCATTTCCTCCAGGTTCAGTTAATTCACCAAAAGATGATGATATGGCAATATCAGGAACAAGTGGGGAGTTCATGGAAGGAAGCTCCTAAAAAGGCTGAAAAGATTTGACTCTTGTGGATACTCTAGACTCAGACTTTCTAGAATGATTTAGACTTCAAATACTCTATACTATCTCTAGACTCTGTGTTCTAAGATTTGGTTTAGGATTATGGTTCTTGCCCTAAAACTCTTTCCAATGTCTCTAAAATTGAAAAGCCACAGACTAAAATAGTTCAACTTGAGGTCAAACAACTTTTATATGTTTGACTGAGTAAGCAGAGCTGTCTGTATTTGGGAACTTCAACTTGCTTAAATGAGCAAGAAGAAAATATGTTAAATCTGAAAAAATATAAAGTAAATATGTACAAGAGTGTACATGCACACACATGCACACACACATACACATTCCTTGGCCAAGATGTCAAAAATGATTCATTCACTCTCTGTGCCTGTTGCATTGAGAAACAAGCCAAATAACTGACTTTTCCAATATATAATTCTGGTACATAAAGAATAAGTGAGCAATAGCATAAAGAATTATGTAGTAAGTGCCAAAAAGTATTTGGACAGTTCTGTAGGAGTACAAGGAAGAGTAAAATCTGGGAATAACAGATTCCCAGTCACAGTCTGTGGACAGGGAAGAGAAAGGCCCGGACTCTACAGGTGATCTATGTTGAGTAGTGGGCAATTCATGATGATGGGTGGCTGGAATGGGCTCCTTGTCAGAGCACCTTGAGGCTCTGCCATGAGTTGGGATGTTACCCTGGAAGGAGAAAGAAGCCAGTGCACAGTTGGGCCATAATGAGATTGGATAAGTCAGAAAAAAAAACAACAATCCAAATCTGACTGCAAGACTGATCATTTTCTTATTTCCAGAGGCAAAACACTGAAATGGTGACCATCTGTAAGTTAACCCCTTGCCACCTTGCCTAAGTTTGAACAGAACCTTTTCCAAAGGGCTTTTCATTAGAATCATTTTGAAAACATTTAGCTTTTTAGTTTAGAAATGAGAATATTAAAAATAGTTTCCATATTTGTTTACCAACTCTGCATTCCCATTTGGAATCTTTCCTCCCCCTGTTTCTTTTTTCTGCTTGGAATTTAACTTTTAGTCTCTACATGTTTTCTGCTATACCACTTCTATCTTTTCTTCCGTAATGCAAAGTTTTTTCTTCTTCCATTGATACCTTCTTTAAAATGTACCTGTCTCCTCTTGGTAGGTTTTTCTTCCCAAATTTAAATATACAGACACACACGCACATATATAATAGATGTAATATATGTGTAAATATATATTTTGCTTAAATTGTGCTTATACCTTTATTTGAGAATAGATAGAAGCCAACAGAATTTTAGCTTTTCCAACTCTAGTTACATAACATAATAAAAAGCATTCTAAATCTGTTTCTCAATGTGCCATTGAATTTTAGGGGTTTTCTTTTATTGAATCTTCCCTTTTCTACAAGTTCTTAGGTTTTTCTACTGACTGTATTTGCAACAGCCATAGTTGCCAAACCAAAAATCAAGACTCGTGGTCTGACAATTGGACAAAACACTTGAAACCACAGGTGTTGTTGAGGCATGTTGTGTAGAGACATATTTCAGCCTTTCCCACCCCTTACCCCCTGAAATCTCTCTCTTTGCTTGAGAGGCCAGATGATCTAGTCATCAAGAAACAGAACTAAAACTTGTAGTTGCTTGACTTACTGTTTTACTGCATGACTTTGGCCAGGAACATTTTTTTTCTTTTTTTGGTGCTGAAGAGTTGGAGAAAAGGTTTGCATTTGTGTCTAGGAGTTGCAGAAAAACCCTGCAGACAGAGACACACCCTCTTGGAAACAAAGCTGCCCTGAAAGTGGGAGGAGACCGGAACTGGAGGTGCCGTCCTCCTGGGGGTAGGAGTCAGCTAACAGCCATCCAAGGTGAGCAGAAAGGCATCCACTCAGCACCGGAGAGATCAGAGACAAGTCCAGAGCCCTGCTTGCCTGTAAGTACCCACTTGTGGCTTGGGGGATTTCCTAACTGTCGGGGTTGGCAAGCTTGATGAATAAAGCTCTCATTCATTTAAGAAATGACCCAATAAAGGAGAAATGAAGTCAAGCTGTTTTTAAAATGCAATATAATTTCCCATCTATTTATTTATCTTTAAAATGGAGTAAGCAAGCCAAACATCTGGAGTAAAGTGTTACTTCCTATTTGAAGGTCCTATTTGCTGTTGGCTTTGCAGGTGATCGTGCTGGGGAAGGCGGAGTAAGGAGAGCCGCTTGCCCAGGACAACCAGGCAGCACGTCTGTGGCGGTGTGCTCCACCCCCTCCTCCTCTGTGCATGCCAGCTCCTGCCGAAACAGCTGGGCTTGCTGTTTGGATTTCTTAGAATCCCAGCCTCAGAGACGCCTTCTAAGGACAAACCGACCTCACGTTGGAAACTTTACTACTGTCCACATCTTGGCAGGCTTCGCCTACTCTGGACTACTTGTTGCAACAGTTGTTAGGAAGCAGGATTGTCTCCTACTTCAGTATCTGTCTGTGAGAGCCACTGAGGCCCCCACCCTGACAGTCCTAAAGAGCCTGACCCCAGAAGCATCTAGGAGGAGAATCAAGAGAAAACCTAAAATTTTCAATATTCAAAAATACCTGCTGTGGTGGTTGATGTAGAAAACACCGAGTTCGGTAAAGAGCTTTGCAATTGTTGGATCAGGGAATACCTTTGCCACAGGACCTGATGGGTTTTGTCTTTCTGGCCTAGCCAGGGAGGGGTTGGTAAGTATTTGGGGCATGGAGGGAATGCATTTGTAGGCCATTTTACTTGTATCTGACTCACCCCTGACTCTCCAGTGAAGTGGAAAGGAGGAATCATCACACTACCCAGGTGCGGCCAGACTTCAACCATTATTGTGAATCTTGGAGAGTCACTGCAATCCCTTCCCAAATACACATTCAGTCCTGTGGCTCGACTAAACCTTTTGGCTAACATCTAGGCACATCATAAAGAAGAGGAGACACAATGAGGCGGGAAGAGGAGGAAGAGAAGGGAACCAGGATGAAGGCCAAAGGGGACTTAGAGATGAAGGAGGAGGAAGAGATCAGTGAGATGGGAGAACCGGTTGGCCGTTTGGCGAGTGCCACGCCCACCCCGATGTCCCACAACAAGGGGACTCGGTTTTCTGAGGCATGGGAGTATTTCCATCTGGCCCCTGCTCGTGCAGGGCACCACCCCAACCAGTATGCCACCTGCCGCCTGTGTGGCAGGCAGGTGAGTCGCGGCCCTGGGGTCAACGTGGGCACCACGGCCCTGTGGAAACATCTGAAAAGCATGCACAGAGAGGAGCTGGAGAAGAGTGGCCATGGTCAGGCGGGGCTGCGCCAGGACCCCAGGCCCCACGGGCCCCCACCTGCTGTGGGCATTGAGGGCGACTGGGGCAGGTTCCTGGAGCAGGTGGGCGCCCTGGCTCTGTGGGCCAGCCAGCGGGAGAAGGAGGTGCTCAGGAGGGAGAGGGCTGTGGAATGGAGGGAGAGGGCAGTGGAAAGGCGAGAGCGGGCCCTGGAGGAGGTGGAACGAGCCATCCTGGAGATGAAGTGGAAGGCCAAGGCTGAGAAGGAGGCGTGCCAGCAGGAGGAGGACCTGCCTGCAGCGGCGCACCCCTTCCACTTCGTTTAAATCGGGATTGGGGGAAAATCCATTCTGACAATACCGAGTTTAAACTCATAGCAAAGAGCCATTTTAGTTCCAGCTCAGCTGTAAAGCAAAGTAGCTTAGTGACATTTTGTTTATATGCAAAAGAGTGCCCAGTATGTGTTAATCTCAGCAGATCTGAATTCAACAAATGCTCATATATGGGGTTTTTAGAGCTGCGCTAACCCTTGGCCAAAAATTTAAAATGTACCGACTAAAGATAAATGCTGTTTTGCCACCATGTCTCTGTGAGTTGTTTCAGGGCAGAATGTACCAGCCTGTCAGTGTTGTTTAGTGAAAATAATTGGATTTATGCCTCGCACTTGGTTTGGGTGGAGCTGAACGTTCTGAGGGCTGAGGCTAGTCAGGTGGTTGGCATGTGCCCATGTGACCCGCTCACTCTCAGAGATCTCGTCACAAGCAGAGCTCAGCTTCCTGGGCCTATGAGGTGTTTGCATGTGTACTGGTGGTGCCTGGAGACCAGTATACAAAGCTTGTTCTGTGTGGTCCAGCAGTGGAAGGGCAAAGAAGCTTGAGCCTGAGATCTCCGGACCCTTCCAATGCATGTCCTTCTCCTGTTGTTGCATTGTTGCATCGTCTGCTTATATTAAAGCTGATTCATCAGTCTAAGCTGTCTGAGTCCTGTGAGCCTTTTCAACAATCTAACACTTAAAACTAATTAATGTGTAATTAGCACAGAGGAAAATAAAGACTCTTCAACTTACTTGTTTTAAATATTAAGAATAGAGAATATAAAAATCTCAGATATTTAAAATTATAATCTGATTTCATGTTAAGGTCTGTTAAGGGAGAAGGACTTAGTGAGGAAGAGATGAAAGAAACCCCAAAAGAAACAAGAAACAGAGAGGTGGGAATGGTAAGGAGAAATAAAGAACAGAGGAAGGAAAGCAAAAAAGAGAGAAAAGGAATAGAGAAGAAATGTGAAGATGGGGAAGAGAGAAACAGTACTCTAGGAAAAATTCATCCAGATAACAGAAAATGACTGTCTAGGTGAGTGAAGGACAGAGAATATTTTCTTAGATCCTGAAGTCAATTTTAATGAGTTGAGTTGGTTTTGTTTTGTGCCCACAGACCAGTCATTCATTTGAGCAGTAGGTTTTAGATTTTATCTGTACCTCTGAAATGCTAACTGCATGCCAATCTAATGTTCTCTGTTTTAGTTTTTAAACTATTCTTCTTTAAATGCTCAGAGACACTTTGAAAATAGGGAACCTAACAGCCCATAAGGAGAGAAAACGTGTCCAGGGCTGCTGAGGATATTCCTAAAATGTTAACTTAGGAATAGAATGAAATCAAACTAGAAATCATCCTGGCCTTTGGACTGGAGCTGCCATTTGTTTTGGAAGATTCCTCTAGAATCCCTCTCCACACCCTTGCTTTCTTCTTCTTCTTTTTTTTTTTTTCACCTGAGTTGGGAGATGGGATGGGGAGAGCTATTGAAGGGAACAGGAGATAAAGAAAATGTCCCATGATCCCACAGATCGCCCAAGTAATTTATGGGCGCCGACCTCCATGAAGGCAGAGGAGATCCTAGTGTAACAATGGCATCCTGCCTCCTGGCTCACTCCCACTGCTTCTTAGACTTGCAAGGCAGCCATAACAGCCAGACCTGTCTTCCCTGTGAGCTGTTTCTGGAACAAACAGAAGCCCAAACACCAGGCTTATGAAACACCCAGGCTAAACTGCAGTCCTGCCGTGTTTTTTCTTTTTCTAGAAATCTGCCTGACTGTGAAGATTTCAGTTGCCATGTGGTTCCCCCACAGGCTGTGGTGCCCCTCACAGGGCCTCTCCATCTGCGGTGCAAGCTCAGGGGCTCCAGTGCAGACGGAGATGGCTGCTGGGAGCCCCGTGCCTGGACATTTGGAGTCAGAGCCTTACTGTATCACAAAAGATGCCAGAAAGAGAAGGAGGAAAAAAATAGGCTGTAAAACCTATTCTTTATAAAAACAAAACCCAAAACACAAACATTTGGAAGGGGACTTAAGAAGCTCCAGGAATCCACAAGTGTTCAGGCTTTGCAAAACCAAAACCAAATAAACATAAATAGTCGAATTCTGCAAAAAACTACCAGTGTTCTCCTACTGAAGCTAACCACAGTGCGGTTTTTAGATTTTGGTTATCTGTTTTACATGGTTCTTATTACAGCAGCCTGTCTTCCTTTTTAGGCACCTTAACTCCAAACTGCTTTTGTTTCCTGTTTCATGATAAATAGATTTCTTTAGATTTTTTTCCCTTAAATTTTGTTAAACATAACAAAGGTAGGAAGTCACAAGGACAAGACCCATGGAGATGAGAGGGTTAAAACATAAAGCACAAGCATGAAAGAGAGACGTATGCGGCTTTTGGAAAGACTGTGCACACTGGAGTTTTCATGCATCCCTCTTGTGCCTTCTTATGCTGCATCACCAACTGTGGCCTGAGGGGCTCTTTGGCCCAACATCTTTTGCTCAAATGCAAAAATCTGCCTCATGGAGGGGCCCTGAGATTGAAGTTGAAGACTCCTTTCCCATCCTAGCTGCAGGAGTGAAGTTGCATGCTATGCTAGAGCCCTACGGAATGCACAAGAACAGGATATCCACAGATACGACACTCTCCTTAGACATCTCTGGCATGTCTGCACCTGAGAGGCATCATTGTTAGAATAACTTTGGGTCTTTTCTGTTTTATAGAAAAACTAAATTAGCCATAAACTTTTTAAGTTTAACTAAGTAACACTGGAATACAGCTCACAAGTGAGCGAGTCCCCATGGCAGTACAACACTGAGGGCTGCTTGTACAGTAAGTACATAGCACAGAGCAAGCATCCAATACAGGTATGTTGACTTAATGACTTTCTAAGGAATGAAGGAGAGTGGGTAGGAGAGTGCTATTATCAAACAGTTGTGGTGGTCAGATGGTAAGTACTTTGCATAGCCTCTCTGGTTGGATCCTTACATTCCCCCTTGTGAGATGGGAATCATTGCCCCCATCCACTGAAGAAGCAGTTAAGGACCTGAGGTCCCAGGGGTCCAAGTTAATAAGCAACCAAAGAGAATTCAAACCTAGCTTTGTCAGATTCCACAATATATACTCTGGTTTTTTTCATCAGCCCACTCTGTCTCCTAGAATCAATCACATAGCAGATTTATGAATGTAAGTGCAGAGCAAAGAATGAGTGAAAGAAAATGGGTGAATGATAAGTAGTGGTCAGGGAAGAAATATTCCTGAGTTGTCTACTATACACTATGTACTCCATTATTGTGCACAAATTTAATTCTCCTAAGAAACTTGTGAAGTATTTATTATTATTCCAGATTTAGAGATGCATCAACCTCCATGAGTGGAGGTTACCTAGTTGATGAGGATATGTAACCAGTAAGTGGTTGAATTAGGATTTGACACCAGTGCTAGCTGACCCTAAAGCGTGATTTCCTTTCATCACACTATCCTGCCTGGATGTGGGCAAGCTAAATATGCACCCCACCTCCGCCCTTTATGAGTGACTCAGCTGGCTGTCTACTCTTTCTAGGCCCCAAGTTGTCATCTGTAAAATCACAGATGTCTGACCTATTTCAGAGCAACACCAGGTACAAGTATGTGAAAGGGCTTTGAAGAGTTAATAAGTTATTGAAATACAGCAGGGATTATAGGAATATTAGAGTGGGGAGTTTTTAACATTTGGCAAAATCTTGAAAGATCCCAGAGCAAGCCATGTCCTGTAGCTGGTTTTGTGGGGTTGGAGAGAGATTATTCACCAATTCCCCAGGAAGTAAAGTTCTCTGGTTTTCCTAGTCAGCACTCCAGCAAGCATGGATACAAAAGAGGAAAGGCAAAGTTCCTTTTTTTAAACATTGGGATTCTTGGATTCAATTTGTGTTCTATATCTGGATTGAGCCCATATTACTTATAAACATTGGCACTAGAAACAAAAACACCTACCAAAAGCTGAATCATTAGATTATGTTTCTAATTTAAACTATTGCAATGAAGTCCACTAATAAACTTAGAAATTAAATTGTGGTGGCACAAAAATGATCACATCTTTTGCTATATACTCACTATTATAGTAGCAGTTATCTGAGAGACTAATACATGAAATTGGCAAAAAACACAAATACTTGGGTAATATAATATATAGAGAGAGAAAGAGAAAGAGAGAGGGGGAGAGAGTCATACAAAACCATCCCAAAAAATCTGAGCTATGATTTTTATGCAGCTGTCCAATTAAAAGACTGATATTCAGCAGGACTAGAAATCATAAGTTATTTAGTGTCCTTGGGTGAGAAGAAACTAGTATACAAATATAATCTCTCTCACCCTATATAAAAGGAAATACTTGAGAATTAGTGGAAATATTTATCTTACATGGGGTTTTGAAAAGCTTGAATGAAATCGTAAGGCCACAATTAAATAGCCAATTAAATAGATGATAGTAATAACAAAAACAATAACATTCATTAAATACTGAATATATGCCACACACTGTACTAAGGACTTTTCAAACATTATTTAATTAAATTCCACAAAACAATGATGTGTAGATAGTAGTATTATCCTCTTCGTATAGATGGAGAAACTGACTATAAAGATGTGAAGTAATTTGCCCACGGTCATGGCCAGCAAGAGGAAAGGCTGGGAAGTGAGTCCAGATCCCAGTCACTAGAGGCTGGGAACTACCACCCATGAGAAACTGAAGTCACAAGGCCCTATTCAACTTTCCTTTTTCCCTTGCCTCTCCGCCTACTGCCAAATAAATGGCTAGGGTTCTGAAGGAGTATAGGAGAATAAATTTCATCTTGTCACTTTGAAATAAAAACAATGGGAAAGCTGGTACAAGAAAGGGATTGGAACAAATTATTATAAATTTTAGCTGAGCAAAACCCTCCTTCTTACACCAGGATTCACACTGCTTTCTGCCCTACTTTTCCCTCATCATCCACCTCAATTTTTATTAAAGAGAAGTTTAAACAATTGCAACTATTTTTTTTTCTGGGAAATTTAAGGACTGAGGATGCAGATCAAACATTCTGAAGGTCCTAATTCTAAAAGTAAAATTTCCCATTCAGTTTTTAGAATCCACTCAGCTTCCCTACATCTCCATGGGCAGCTAATCGGCCAAGGGCTAAGGAGTAAGGTCCTTTGAGACAATGTTCCTGGCAATGATGAAACATGACACACCTTGGCATGTAATGCTACAGATTTTCAAAGGCTTTAATGTGACTCACCTCTTTCAAGACATTCTTGGAGTCTTCCACAATCATGGGGGTTTTTGGCTTAGCTTAAAGGCAAATAAAACATAGTTAGTGTCATTGAATGTCATCCTACCTGACTACTAGTGCACATATGTGTTGAGGGGGGTGTGTCTATGAGAAAGATTTATCATTCATCAAATAATTATAAATACTACTATGTCCCTGGCAGTATGCTAGATACCCAGGAAATAAAGGTGAACAAATCACATTCATTGTCCTCAAGAAGTCTACATTTTCATGAAAAATACAGATAAATAAACTAGAAGTTACAATATGCTGAGATAAGTACAATGATCGAGGACATGTAAGATTTGAAAGCAGCGTTTAACAAAAGCTTCTAACTCATACTTGGGAGATGGGTGGAGAATTTTAGAAGATGTGATGTGTAACTGATACTTGAGTGGTGATCAGTAGTGAGTCAACTGAAATCAAGAATGTGTAGGATGGAAGGGCAGGTGGATTGGGGAAGAGAGAAGAGAGGCATGTTTTACATGCCCAAATGCCTTGGAATAAAGTCTCATTTTTATGCTCCTGAAGGGGACCAGAGATCCTTAGTTATTTTCTTAACTCTAGAAAATATTGGAGAATATTTCAGCAATTTCACTGTCCTGCTAGATTTTAAGTGCCTCAAAGCAGAGTGTTTTATCTATCTGCACATCTCCAGCACTTAGCAGTGTCCAACACAAAGTAGACGTTGAGTATATCATGTTTAACTGAAGCGGCTTCAAGTAAATTCTTGAGCATAGCAGACAGAGCCTTCTATGAACCAGTGGAAGGAACACTGAGACCCCCATCACAGGTGCTGTCAGTGCCTGCTACATCCACGTGGCATTTACCTCCACATACCGAAGACCTCTTCCTGGGCATGTCTATGACTTTCTGCCTAAGAATTTATTGGAATTATGGGAACATGCTCAGTCCACAAGTTGGAAAAACTGGAAGTTCCAGAGAGTTAATGGTGATAACAGATGGGGAGATGGGTGGATGAATACCCCAGCTTCTTGTCCTTCATTTGGGATAACTCTGATGCATGTTCTACACTGTTTCTCAGAGTTACCCAGTGAGATAGAGCTCTTGGCTCAATCATGTGCATTTTATTATCTTCCTTCCCTTTCTTGACTCACTTTTCCATTCTTCTTTTGATGTTTCCCAGCATGTCCTCTCAAAAAATTCATTTAACTCAAATCCTTGTCTCAATGTTTTCTTTCGGGGGAACCCAAACCAAGATACAACCCTGAAACACTAATGGGGAAAGGGGTGTTTCCGACCTCCTACTAGCCAACAAATATCAGTAGAATGAAGGTCCTGAAAGAACAATTACTAAAAGTTTCAGGAGTGATAGGGAGAGACAGGTTCTCTTTTAGGCTCAGGAAAATCAGGTTTGGAACTTAGAAGTGGGGGAGAGCAAACCTGCGATGGACAGGTGACACCCTGGCAAGGGAAGGAAAGCCCAAGGAGACCGGGGAAGGAGATGTGGGAAGAGGCAAAGCAGCTGGGGTGGCCTCTGGTCCCTGACCTGCTGGAAAATGAAGAGCTGGGTAATGAGGCATTGTTTGGGGAGAAGAAATAGCTGGGTATGCACAACAGGTCTGTGATGCATTTGGGTATTTATTTCAGGTTTTCATTTTTTCTTTTCTTCGGCTCATTCTATATGGAAATCACCAAAGGATGCAAAGTGGGTTCTTATATGTATTGTACCTCTGTGCCAGGTTCATTATAATATATACTCAGGTAACACCCGGAAATAGCCTAAAGACTGGAAGAGACTCTGTCCAAACACAGCATACACAGCCTGCTTACTAAATAGGAAAGCCAGAAAGCAGAGAAAATCTAATTCTCTGAACAACCCAGCAGACAGTCCAATATTTGTAAGCATCCACTGAAAGGAGTTCAAAGAAGAAATAGAAATATTAGAAACAAACGTAGAGCCAGATAGGGTGACATGAGTGAGATATAAAAGAGTGGAAAACATTGAAGACCAAGATGAATATATTCTAATGCAGCAAAGAGATACAGGACACAATATAAATGTTGACAAGGCAATTAGATCAAGCTATGGCACAAAAAAAATCTTGATCAAATGGGGACATAGCTTGCCTAACCTAAAATTGATGTTTCTTTCCACACCCAAGATAGCTGCCTTCACTGGTTTGCCAATAGACCAGATGAGGCAGTTTCATGTGTGTGCTAAGACAGTCACACCCTGGTAAGTAAACAAATGGTGATATCAATAAAAGACATGAGCAGTCTGTTTCCAACTCTTCACAGGGCATTGTTTAAGCTCCATAAAGAGCCTGGTCATCAGGGGTGATTATTACCCAGGCCATTCCTGATGGATGGAGAGAAAGAGGAAGAGGGAAGGAGGAAAAGGGAAGGGAAGGGGAGGACAGGGGAAAGGAGGAAGGGTAAGAGCTAGAGAGAGCAAAGGAGAAAGCTATACAAATGAGACTTCAAACCAAATAAATATTGGCTGGAGCCACCCCCATCTTTACAAATAACTTTGCGTTTTCTTCAAAATACTAAATTGCATGACCTCCAATGATAATGCAATAAGATTCTTAATAAAAACAAAGATTTTTTGCCTTCTCTCTTATTCAGAGAACTGAGGAACAATCTAGCAGCCCATGCCCTTAGGTTTCATGAAGTTATTTTCCCTTTGTTTATCTCATTTTCAAGAACAATTGTCCATCCACATCATTGCCTTTCTCTTTATCTTCCTTTAAAATTGACTTTTTAACAAAAACACAGGTCTTTGTCACAAAAAAATGGAAAAACATCCAAAGCCAGAAGCTCCTGTTTATTATTTCCTTGCACCGCTAGGCAAAATAGAATTTTCATGTTTCCCCCCGAAATTTGTATCCTGCACAGTCTCTGCATTTTGAATGGGGCCACAGTGGATTTCACAGCTCAGCTCCACACGCCTCCTGAGAATGCAGGGTCAGAGCGTCAGAGCGCCGTCCCTGTCCCTGCAGGCTCCTTTGCTGGAAGGGAAGGACCTGGAGGGTCTCTCACCCCAGCTGGCCTTGGTAGAATGGGGAGGGGAAGAGGCTTCTGCAGAGTATCCCTGGAGCTGTGTTTACCACCTTCCTTTTCTCACTGGCCTTATCCACTCTGCTCCAGCAAGCAACTAAGACAATTAGGCAACTAAGCAATTAGACTTTGGCAGTTATAATTAAAGAGATTTCCAGCATTCTTAGGCAACATTAAATTTGTAAATAAGATAGTGATCACCAGGAAATTGACCCATCTGCTATGGTTTGAATGTTCCCTCCCAAATTCATGCTAAAACTTAATCCCCAATGTGGCGTTATTGAGAGGTGAGGACTTTTAAAGGTGATTGGAGAGATTAATCCATTCATGGGTTACTGGGTCCACGGATTAATGAGTTATCATGGGAGGAGAACTGGTGGCTTTATAAGAAGAAAAGAGACCTGAGCTAGGATGTTGGGACACTCAGAACTCTTGAAACTCTTCAGAAAAATGCCGCCAACAAGAAGGCTCTCACCAGATGTGGGCCTTTTACCTTGGACTTCTCGGCCTCCATAACTGTAAGACATAAATTCCTTTTCTTCACAAATTACCCAGTTTCAGGTATTCTGTTATAAGCAATAGCAAATGGATGAATACAGAACATGATAGCTTTCTGTGTGATTTTATTCTAGTAATTGAATCATCATTCTTAGTGTCCTTCTACCCTAGTCCCCACTCCCAACCAGAATGACAAGTATCAAGACAAAGGGAACTCCGGAATTGTTACCCTTGCCTGCCTGCTTTCTGGCAACGCAGTGCTTCCTCTCTAGAGGAAAGCAGGCAGAACAAACTGACAGGAGGATGGCAGAGAGTCCACAGAGCAAAAATCCTTACCAAAAACCTTGACCCTGGTAGAGCTCTTCAAGATTTTGCCATGCCTGTCTCTGACGTGGCAAGAGAACGTCTTTCCGTCATCAAGGATTTGGACTGGAGAGAGGCAGAGTCCGTAGTTTGCACCTAGCTCGACTCTGTCTTTGAACAGTGTGGAATTGCTGATGAGATGATCTTGGGTGAGAAGTGTTTCCTGAGTTCCATTATTCTCCTGGAGAGAAAAATTGTTACCAGTTACTAAGCACTCAACTGTCAGATTCTGGATTAGATATTTCACAAGCATTAATTCTTTTATTTTTTACAAAATAGAGAGGAAGAATTGAAATTAAGAGATATTTTAGCATATTACTAGAGAAAGTATCATTACACTTGACTTTAAAAACTATTGGCAACCTCTTTTAACACAAATGAAAATTTGCTGCTTTTCTAACTAGATCTTACCTTTTATAATCTTCTGCAAACTGCATATCTAGGGTAGGATTTGAGGAATTAAATGGGAGGGGGTGGGGCTCAGGGCAGATCCTAATTCTCATTTAGGAAGTTCTGACATCTTACTGCTAAGATGCACTGAGGAGACTGTTCTAGTTGTATTTATCAAATCTCCACCTGAACTGGATGATTACAGTCATCCTGGATCTCTTTAGAAAAACTCTCATTTCAGTCTCTCTTAGAGCCTGGAGTAGGATCAGGTAAAAAGGCACAAAATTTAAGGAGGCACTCATTTTGGGGGTCTTGCAAGTGAAGGGTCCACGTTTGAGAGTGAGTACTTCCTTAAATTTTGTGCCCTGGGCACCTCCTTGCCTAGCAGTGTTCCTAGTCCTGTGTCCTCATTCTGATGTTTATGCTAGCTTCAAAGGGGATGTATGAAGGGTAGGCTGCAAATATGAATCTGAATTTTAGAGATCAGAGCTTATTTGAAACACTTGGTTTCTCTATTCCATATCCTTTCTTGGATCTGTGAAGAAAAGCCCCATTATCCGTTCCTACCCATAATTTCCTTGGACAAGCTCCCTGGGGTGCCACAGTGTTGGTCAGTGTCAGTGCACTGTGCCCTAAGGCTGGTGAGGAGGGGATTCTTGAAGGGCAGAAGGGTAGAGGAAGGTTAGGTCCTCAGACCCCATTAGTGTAACTCAGTATTCTAAATCAAGTTGCTTTGCAAACACTCCGATGCACAAGCTCCTTCTCTAGATCTGGGGTAAGGCCCAGGCTGGGGCTTTTTTTAAAAAAGGGGAGCCAGGGCTGAGAACCACTGGCCCAATTTGAAACAACAGATGAATCATCGTGCACAGGTATCAGGGGGAAATGGAGGGAACTAAAATGGAGAAGGGTGAACAAGAATACATTTAACTGGAAAAAGTCATAAAATAATGAAAGTAAAGATCTGTGACCCGGAATCTCTAGTTTTAAAAATTAGTCAGATTTAGGGTGGAAGAAATGGAAGCCAGGTGAGTGAGTGAATTTAAATATGGGCAGAAACTGTGGAAACACGAAGGCGAGCTTCTTAAATGGTTTAATTATATAGATAATTCCAGAATATACTTAGTAGCAATGCTTATGTAAGACACTACTCTTCAGCAGAATCTGACTAGGATTTGTATTAGCCTTATATACAGATAGTATTGTAGCCTACAACAAATCACACCCTGCAAAGTCTTACCCCTGACTTTCCTTTATTCTTTCTTAAAGAAGAACCTAAGTGTCTGAGCTGCTGTCTTCCTAATGAGGAAGAGTACTGGAAAACCACAGGAAGAAAGATTGTATCTCAAGATACAATACCCCTCCGGGGTTCCCAGAGGAGCCCTAAGTATTGGTTGGTGACAGCAGAAGGCAGTGGAAGGCATGTCCCTCAGCGGCTGATCTGGAGGTCAATACATAAGGAAGCAGGCGCCCCCTGCAGGTCTTTTGGCACAATAAGGTATATTTGACAGCCTGCCTTAGGCGTGCAGAATATTTTTGGGATGATTTTGGAGTTTAAAATGCTTCTTGATCATTTAGTATACTCCGTGACATTTGAAAAATTTCTATCTGTCACTTTGTTTTTGGAATAAGGGCAGTCACATGCTGAATTTAGAGACTGGTGAGAAAAGCCACTTTTTTCTTTATTATGTAGCAGGGTATGTGACTGGCCAAGGTGGTTTAATTGATAGAGAAAAGATGCAAAACAAACAAACAAGCAAAACAACAACAACAACAAAAAAAACAAAAACAAAAACAAAAAAAACCACCCCAGCTTATTCAAAGAAAAGATTTGTTTTTCTGGGCAGTTGAATTTTGCAGAGAGAGAAATTTGTTCCTTTACTGGGAAAGATAGGATTCAGTTGCAAAGAATGCCTTGTAACCTACAAGATAAGGAGATCCTGAGAGATTCTAGAGCCCGCATTTATAAAGGGGGCCATGGCAAGAACCTGCGTGTGAGTGGCTGTCTTCATGGAGCAAATGGGAGGAAAGAGGGAAAACACTAGCACAGGGAAACAATGAGACACCTAGGGCCGGGAGAGGGAGAAATCATACTAATATTATGCTGTGACCACTATTAACATTTTCTATCCTTATTAGTCATAGCTTAAATTTATTTAGCACCTGCTATGTTCTAGGCACTATGCAAAGTTCTTTCAAGTATTATCCTATTTACTCCTTACAACTATCTGGAATAAATTGAGGTTAAATAACTTGCTCAAAGGTTACACAAAGCAAGAAAGGATTAAGTCACAGCATCAAACAGCAAGAATGCCCAGAACCAGGGACAAATAAGCCTCAGAGACAACATGTACTACTCAAAGACTACCATAAAAAATTTAAAAACAATGTTCTGGAGTATCTGGAATGAGAAATTTAAAAGAAATGTCAGAAAGCCAGAAGCCTTTATATACATTGTAGCTTTCAGGGGTGTGGGCAATTTGCTGATTGAAAGGGTCCTTTTATGGTATACTGACCCACCTTTGGTGACAGATGTTGTGAAGCATACTTCAACTTCTATCTGACAGGAGTGATCTTAAGTAACCTGGTCTGCAGGAAACAGACTGGTAGGGGTTCTTGTTCAGAGCCTTTATTTCTACCTGTTTTTATTTTCTTTTTCTGTTACTCAAAGAAAAAAAAATCGTCCACTTTTTTAAATGTTAGTAAGCATTTCTAAAACTTTATGGATTCAAACCTTGCTAGATATTTACCTTTTAATGAGGAATGTAGATTTAACTAGCTAACATATATGATACACCTGTTCTAGTCCTGGTGCTTAATAGATGTTCATTAATACAAGCTCACTATCCTCCAGTCTTACCTTTGATCAAGCTGCTATTTCATAAGTATTCACCATGTGCCTGGCTAAGTTGAGAAATTATGGAGAATCATTGCTATGGTTTGAATGTCTGTGTCCCCTCCAAAACTCATGTTGAAACTTAATCCCCAATGCAAGAGTATTGAGAAGTGGGACCCAATGGGAAGTGTTTAGGTTAAGAGGGCTCTGCCCTCATAAATGGATTAATGCCACTATAAAAAGGGCTTATGGAACTGGGTTCTCTCTCTTCTACTCTTCTGCTGTATGAGGACAGAATGTTATCCCTCTCTGGAGGATGCAGCATTCAAGATGCCATCTTGGAACCAGATCGATCAAGCTCTAACCTGCTGGTGCCTTGATTTTGGACTTTCCAGCCCCCAGAACTTTGAGAGAGTAAACGTCTGTTCTCCATAAATTATCTGGTCTCAGGTATTCTGTTATATATAACAGCACAAAATGGACTGAGACAGTCATAAAGCCATGAAATGTGCAATCTGTTCTCCTGCCACTGTCAGCACTTATATCACCCTTGGGGAACATCATGGCCATGAAGCCCAGGAACCACAGGCTGACTGGAAAATACTGTTTCCTGAACAATATAAATATATTAAGGTCTCAACACAAACAACAGCCTGCTTTTATTTAAAATTTTGATATTGTGTTCATCATGAATTTTTCCTAGCTTTTGATTTTTAAAAATATTGCTTTAAAATATTTATCTTGATTACTGATATTTTGTGCTTCCTTTAAATTTTGCTCTCAAATTTGAAAGCCTTACTCAACTCACCCTAACCCTAGTCCTCAGGTCACGCGGCTAGTGGTAGAGCCAGGACTTGAAAACAACAATTTCCCCCCAACAGTCATGCTGTTAACAACTTTGCTGCATACAGCCTCACGAAAGCAGTAGAAGGCACAGCCCTTAGCCTTTTCTGCTTACAGGCTACTTGAGGAAAAGAATAAATTTGTAAGAAAAACAAATACAAAACCCAGGCCCATAAAAAAATTAAACTATGTATAAGAGTTTGATAAAATAATTAGTATGATGAGGGCTGTGTAGGGTCACAAAGAATCATGAAAAACTGCTATGATATGCCCTTTAAAGACCTGGAAAATCCTAAAATAATTTGTTGAGGCTTTTTTGTTTTTGTACTAGAATCAGAATTTTTAATCCAGAAGAGGCACCCTGGTACGACAGATTGAGTATTCCTTGTCTACGGGAGAAGAAGTGTTTCAGATTTTGTATTTTTTTTAAATTTTGGAGTATTTGCATTATACTTACTGGTTGAGCATCCCAAATCTGAACGTCCAAAATCTGAAATGCTCCAATGAGCATGTTGGTGCTCAAAAAGTTTCAGATTTTGGAGCATTTCAAATTTTGGATATTCAGATTTGGGATGCTCAACCAATTTGATTTAATGATGCGATCTCATCTCTGTGTTGGCCTGAGCTCCTTGGAGCCAGCTCCATGCCAGAGCAGGCTGCGTTGACCACAGCATATGGCAGGTGCTGAGTGGTACAGAGCTCATTCGATAGCGGCTGTTAGCTGTATCGATTGCTGCTTCTTTATCTCCACACCGTTTCCTGTGTTCACATTTCCCCCATTTATTCTCCATCCAGTCAGTGCTGTCAGAGCAGGCTGCTTGCAAAGCTCCTCATGTCCATTTTCTAGAGTACCAGAACAATATTTTTCTAATCATTGCTCTTGGTTGTCAACAATTTGCAGTTTGGCTAGCACTTTGTTTTTGATTAAAGTAAAGACAATTAGGATCAGTTGGCATCAGGAAAAGAAGTTACAGTTTTGTTTTCTGAATATCGAGGTATCCCATAAGTGTGAGAAGCCAACGCTGTTTATAGTCCCATTTTACCTTTTAATTATAAAATAGCATAAATATTAAGAAAGAACATATTGAGGATACATTTGTAGATAAAAATTTTAAGAAATATAAGCATTAGAATTTAGTGATGTGCCTTTGTTAGTAATATTGAACTGTTTGAATTTGAAATATGCTTGTCTTTCTCTTCATGATTTTAAAGAGAAAAATTGTGGATTTCTTTATTTGACTTTGGGGATAAATATTTCCCATCTGCACTACCAACTTGTACTTACAGGTCCCAGGGTCTTGATGTGGTATATGTCTGTCTTTTGCCAGCCAACTGTTCTTTAATTATCCAGCTCAAACATAACCTTTTCTAAGAAGCTTTCCCAGGCCCATCTAGTCAGAATCAAACTATTTTCCCACCATGCTGCCATTTTTTACATTTTTATTAAAGGTGTATGCCATGGTAGGAAATATGTAACCCTGCAGGACTTTGCACTTAAAGCAGATTCACCTATGTTTATTGGATTGAGTTGAAATTTATACTGTGGGAAATTGAGATGATAGTTTGGTATGAAAACAGAATATTAGAGTGTATTTAGAAGCTTCCAGAAGAAGCCTGTAGAATTTCTGTGATAACTGTATGTTTGTGTCCTACTGCATAAAATGGGAAAAATATGACTTTTGCCCTTATCTATCAACTGCATCCCATCTAAACATTCATAGTCTATGATTTCTTATATATCATCACCTCACAATTTACATAGACCGTTAGTTTCTATTAAAAGGTTAATCCTTTGTGTTTACTTAGTTCCCCCTCATACCAGAACAATGTTAGATTCACTGTCTACTTGTGCCTGATGCTTGTCTACCTTTGTGCAGTCACAATCCGGAAATGTAACTTCCCAAAACACAAAATATCTGTCCCACTAACACATTTAACACGGCCTTAGCATGGGATCAGGTACGTATAGCAAATGAGTTTATTTTATGAGATTGAGAATCCCAACAAAAACCTTTCCCATGAGGGTCCTAACTGAATTAATGAGATTTTATAAAACTTCACATATAGGAAGACATGACTTTTTTTTTTCCAGTGACCTTGATAATTTTAGTTTGTAAAATTGTTTCCAGGCTTTCCTGAAGCACTAAGGGCAGACAACTTGAAGCTTCCTGGAGCTACCAAGTTTGATATACAGATTTCTACCCTTCTGAGCTCATCTTCATCATCTTTACTTTTTAACCTCTTTCTAAAAGCTACATTATACCATGTTGGTAAGGACAGTTGGCTTATAATTATGATTATTACTGTAAGTTTAACAAGAGATTAAAGACCGAAAATATGGACTGGAGAAAATATTTATATCCTCTGCAGAAAAGACATTCAAGGGTTTCATATCAGACTTGCTGAATCCCACTGCCATCAAAGTGTCGGGCCGGATGTAAATCAGAGGAGCAAATAGATTTTGACATTTAAAAAGGGAATGCACAGTTGGAATTTAATCAGCACATTTGCCACATTTCAACTTTCTTTTGAAAGAAAGGATACTTTCAAAGAGATTCCTCAAGTTGTCTATATCATGATGCATTCCTTAAAGTGTTTGCGTGGCTTGATGTTTTAGTAGATATTTAGGGCTCACACTCTCACTGTGTGATCTTACATGCACTCTTTCTGGCTCTCATTTATCCTAAATGTCCCAGCAGGATCCAAAGATAATGCCTATATAGCCTTCTTGGTGTCTTTGAAGGAAACTACTTTATAAAGGATGCCTTATCAGTTATCTGGTCTTTGATCCATAATGACCTGACATTCATTAATCAATCAAACAGCTTGAATTTAGCGACCATCAGTTTAACATGAGGACAATAAATAAGACAGTGGGGAAAGGGGACAGACAAACAAATTCATTAGATCACTTATTAAGTATTTATGCGTGCCTATGTTCTAGGCTCTATACTTGATGCTAGAGAGTTTTGAAGTGAATGGTCAGCCTTTTTGCCCTGGAGAAGCTCAAATGTCACATAAAAGGCACAGACTGAGTGAAGGCTTTACATTTGCTTGGAAAAACAGATTGCACACCCGTGAGATAAGAACACTATAGATTGATTTACCTGACAGCCAAAATCTCTACAGTAAAGCTTTAGTAAACCAATTCCCATTGATAGTGAATGTGTGATCATTACAATGGGAGCTTTTTGCCCTATTGGTGAAAAATATTAATAATGTAAGCAAGATATAAGCAATGCATTTTCATTACTGTAATGTTTAGTATAGTACGTTTCTGCCCTTCTGAGATCACTTTCACTTTTTAACCTTTTTCTAAGAACTACATTGCATCATGTTTGTTAAGAATAATTGATTTACACTAATGGTAGGCATGATGCCAAGGAAGCTTTTCTCTTTGGAAACCAAATCCTTTAAAAGGAAAAATATATTTTGTGACAGATGACAAAGAGTTATTGTAGATGTCAGAACAATTTGGGAAATTTGTTTTAGAATATGTTTTTCTTTTCATATTACTGACTATCCAAAAAAATTTAGACAATGAAAAATTATCAATAGATTGCATTTTAAGGTCTTCATGGAATACAGTTATTTGGGATTTGGCACACCCCCAGAAAAATCTTTTTATGTGTAGGGTCTAGTTTCTAGGACAGCCCACAAAAACCTAGGTAACTTGGAATGTGAATAATCAGTCATGTGAATCATATTTTCCAAATTGTGTCAGCTGTTACATTAATGGGGATTTATGAGTTTTGTAAGAATTTTAAAATCCTATGCTTTGCATTTTGATGACAACCTGAAAAATTAATATACAGTAATCATATTTGGGATCACCTAAATAAATACCCTGTTATGTGATTCTTGAAATCATTTTATGGTTATATTTATAATTTTGTTAGTCTCTTGTTGCTATTTGATTTAACAGTGTTAGATTTCTATATGTGTTGGTTAATAGTTGTCTGCCATTTGATTATACACTATTCTTTCATATTTCTTATTATGCTCATGTTGATTTTGTTTGCCTACTATGAGAAAAAACTGTGATAACTCCCATTTGAAAGATATATTAAATCACTAGATTTTAGTTTTTAAGATTACATTTAGATTTTTAAAATAAAATGACACAGTATTACAGAATAATGTTGCAGATTAGTGATAAAATAACAAAGGCAGACAGAGCAGGTAAATGATACATTCACATTAAGAGGCCAGCAAAATTAAATTATAGCCCTAAATAGAGGAAGTTTGCAATATTTCAAGTAGAGAAAAACGGTGGGAGAATTTAGTCATCACATAGGACATGGTAAACAACTAGTTAATTAATCATAACTATCAAAGTCAATACTCAGTGGAATTTTTTAAATTGATAATTTAAAAATATTAGTGTTATATTTTATAGTGCCCTAGTAATTTATTCCATCAAAATAATAGACCAGTACTTATTTTTGCCTACAAATTATTTTTAAAATTGGAAAATTTCTCAAAGATCTGGATTTCGGGCTTTTTTTTTTTGCAAGTTTGGAGGCAGGGCAATTACGGGCATGCAGCCCCCTGCGGCATTAATAGAGCTGAGTAGTGACTGTTTCTTACACGAGTCCTGATTTCCTGCACATTTTCTGCTTGTATTGTAGAAGCATTAGAGTTTGTGTTTCCTGATCTAAAGCAATGTTGAATGTTTCCCAGGATGCAGTAATAAGAGTTCTGTGGGGGGAAAAAACCCAAAACATATCTCTGCACATGTTTTTTTAAAACAAATATTTATGAGTAGGGACTTCTACTGGATGTGGCTCCTCTCCAGGGCACCTTCACGCTTTGTCCTCTCTGCAGTCATCGTTTAGTATATAGACAGATATAGACGCTAACCTTTAGGAGCTAATTTTTAAATTAACCCACTGCATTCATAGACCCTGAGGCTTGCCTGGTTAGAAAGAATCTGAGAGTGTCTTTTCCTTCCTTTCCTATCCCTCCCCCAACCACTGGCATAATGCCTGCCTCTCATCAAGTATGCTTCCTTCCTATTATTACTTGCTATTCATTTTACTTCGTTCATATTTACAGATCATTGCAGTTATTCACTGAAAAAGGCAACACTTACCACCAACCATGCAAAGGTGAACTCAGATGAAATTTCTGAGGAGATATTTTGAAAGCATGGTATTTTCAGAGTCTCATTTATTTCTATTTCTATTGTATGGTTGCTTCTCCATTCATCCTGTGTACCTATAACAAACATAAGATTGAAAATACATGGATATTTGATTGGTTTATAAAGTGCTTTTTATAGAAGAGATAAGAACCATTTTCTTCTTTTTTATTTTTCTTTTCTTTTCTATTTTTTTTTTTTTTTTTGAGACAAAGTCTCACTCTGTTGCCCTGACTAGAGTGCCATGGCATCAGCCTAGCTCACAGCAACCTCAAACTCCTGGGCTCAAGCAATCCTCCTGCCTCAGCCTTCCAAGTATCTAGGACTACAGACATGTACCACCATTTATATTTATATATAAATATATAAATTTTTATATATTTAGTAGAGACGGAGTCTCGCTCTTGCTCAGGCTGGTCTTGAACTCCTGACCTCAAGTGATCCTCCTGCCTTGGCCTCCCAGAGTGCTAGGGTTATGGGTGTGAGCCACCACACCCAGCAAGAACAGTTTTAGTACAGAGATTCATCTATTCTCAGGGTAACTATGAAGCAACAGGCAAAACCTAATGATAGTTTTCATTGTATAAATGGCTAAACTGAGCCACTGAAAAGCACAGATAGTTGCTTATCACTGAAAAATTATGGGAAACTTACCCTAACATAATCCAACTCATCATTTGTATGTTCCTCTGCTTTAGCCCCAGATTGGTGCTTTAGTCTTTAGGTTGCATTTGCTTGATCAGATAGAACATAAAACTTTATAATGTGGCCTTTGTCTTTTTGAAAGTATTATTTTAATAGACTTTATTTTTTAGAGCAGTTTTAGGTTCACAGCAAACTTGAGAAGGAACTACAGAGAATGCCCAGTATATCCGTCCTTACCCAGTCACAGTGTCCCCACTGTCAACATCTCACGCTACAGTGGAACAATTGATGAACCTACATTGACACATCATCATAACCCAAAGTTCATAGTTTACATTAGGGTTGACCCTTAGTCTTGTACATTCTGTGGGTTTGGACAAATGTATAAGACTATGTACCCACCATAGAGATATTCAGAATAGCTTCACTGCCCTCAAAATCCTCTGTCCTCTGCCTAGTCATCCCTCCCTCCCCTCAACCCCTAGCAAACATTGATCTTTGTATCTAATGGTCTTTTTAGAGCTTATAAACATTCCTCAAAATAACAGATGACACAGAAAAATATATAAGGAAACTCTGAGGAAGCATTCTTAATGAATTATTTTCATTTTAAAGGTGATATGAGATAAATATCTGTTTTAAAGTCCCTCTTTTGGAGAAAGTTATATACACACACATACACATTTGTGACTAAACTATATTAATATCAAAGGATAATTTATACATGATATAGCTGATGTAAACAGCCATATCATCCTAATACCCTAAAAATCTTTTATTCTTTTTTTCTATATCTATTCAATTCTTGTTTGTATGCATCTACTTGTTCTTATACTTTGCAATCCTATTTACCAATGAAAGTTATGTATATTGTTACTTTAAAATGTTTTATACGACTCTTGAACTATTTGTGGTCAAAATTTGTGGAGGCTTTATGTTATTCCATTATATATACACATCATCATTTGTTTAGTCATTTCCAATTATTGAATCATTATGCTTTTTCACCTTGGGTTTTTATTTTAATCTATTACATGATATATAGCAAGGATCATCCTTATGCTAATGGCTTTCTTCTGACCATTCAGCTACTTAAGATAAATTTTCAGAAGTATAATTAATTGATCATTGAGTATGAACATTATCATTCCTACCAACAGTACATATATATTTTAAAAATGGAATATTTTTCAGTTTAAGAATATTGTATCTGGCCTTTAGATCTTTGTTGTCAATCTCTCATCAATATCAGCTATTCTCTTTACTGATAATTCTTTCCTTCTCCTTTATCTAATTAAAACCAGATCTTCCCATTAGGGCACATCTTCCCTGAATCATTCTCAAATAGTGATTGTTTATTTTCTTGTCCCCTGAATTCCTCAAGCTCAGAAGGTGGGATCACTGCCTTTCTTTCTTTCCATTGCTGCTTTCAAATATTGCTTCAACCCCATGATTTAAGAAAAAGGGCCCCATCACTTATGGTTAAAGGCATTTAGCTATACAGTATTTTCAAATGGAGTTATTTGTATACCATCATCATAAATTTTTTGCTGTATTTGCATGCCACCATTGCTACTACTTCATTTTATTTTTGAAATCATCGTAATTGTTTTACTTGCATAAATTTATTTTAAACATACTGATCTAGGCAATAATATCTGTGAAGTCCATGAAATCCATTCAGTATGTTAATTATATTTTAATGCACATTATCCAAATACACAAGTATTACATTTTTGTAAACTTTGTTCAGATTCGGGGAAGTTGGGAGTACAAGTGGCAATACTTTTCAAATATCCCTGAAAACTTCTATAAAAACAGACAGAGTAACTAAGGCAGAAGAACTAAAAACACATAGACAATATCTGCAAGAATACTAAATAATAATACATCCCCATTAATATGTGGGACAAACCACTAGACTACTGTGCTATCAGCGACTGTGCAGAAAGAAGCAAGAAGATCAACTGGCACTTAGAACTAAAGAACCCTGCTCCCAGGTAGTCACTGAAAAGACAGCAGACTAATCTGAGCATAGCAGCTGAAATGGAAAAGGGAATTTGCAGGCATGAAATCATCAGTGTTTTCAAGGGAAATAAGAAAAGGGTAGTCAGCACTGGAGTAGACGGGGCTTCTCAGGACTCACGCCACACTGAGAAGAAGCACCTAGAAGAAGAATCTGAATTAAACAAGGCAGGCCCAAGAGGAGAAATCAAAGAGGCAATTTAGATAAAAGTAAGGCATAGAAGCAAAAGGAAATACACTCAGAAAGTAAAATGGCAAATTACTTATCTTGAAAATAACAGAAGAGTGGGCCCTAGAGACAATGAACACTCTAGAGAAGCTAGCCTGGCCCGACATCCCATGATAAGAGTAAAAATGCATTTAATTTAAACATGAGCAATAGAAAAGAAATGAAGTAGAACAACCTGTAAAGATACTATAAGCAAAAAAGGAATGGAGAAGAAAATAACATTCCTACAACAATGACAGCCTAGTAACAAGACAGGACCACAAAATAAAAAGTACAGTCTAATTACTCAAAATGAGCCAAAAGAAATAAAGAAAATAACATAAATTGTGCAAAATTTTGGAAAGACTGGTAAATGAGTTCATTGGAAAAAAAGAAGACTTACAAAAGAGAGGTGGTAGAATTCAGGAAAGGGTTTGAAATAATTTTTTAACACATTAGCTGTCCTGTGAGTTGTATTTAACTCATGTTAGGATTGAGCCTGGGACCTCATGAAGGATATGTAACTCACATGTCTCAGGTGTCTCTTACAATTAATGTTGACAATTTAAATGTATATAACTCATGTATAGCAAACAATAAAAAATAACACATTTTTCATTAAATTAGAAAGAATCATTCTGTTTTCAAAGTTTTTATTTTATGTTAATAAAACACCATGGCCCCAAGGAAACAAAAATGTTTTTTTCTAGCAGGGCAATGTCTTAAAATTACTCCAGAAATGCAGACCAAGCTAGAACAAAACCAAAAATATGCAAACACAAAAGTTAATCAATTAAAAAAATAGAATGAGGGAAATAAAAACATTTATTTAAATAAATAGATAAATAAATAAATAATTTTAAAATAAAAGACAAGGAGATAAAAGAAAGCCAAAGAAAATTATATGCAAAGAAGACAAAAGTATATTTACAATAGAAGGCATTCAAGGAAAAAGTCGAACAAATGAAACAGAACAAATATTAAAACATAATTCAGAAAAATTTCTTAAATAAAAATCACTAGAAAATATATAGTAAAAGATTATACTGCAAAAGTAGGAAAATAGACTGAGAATGGGCAACATTAAGCATACTCTTCTGAAAGTATTGAACAAAGCCAACTATGTGGAAAGAAAATTGGATTACCATGCTTTCTCATGGCAATTCTATACAAGAAAATAATGGAATAACATATTTAATATAATTAAGGAAAGAAAATGTAAGCCAAGGATTTTATATTCAGCAAAATTAACCTTTCATATAAATATTACAGGAAAATGTTAGGGCCATGCAAGAACTCAGAAAATATTGCTTTCAGGAGCACTTCCTGAGGATTCTCCAATAGAATATACTTCAGACTAGAGATTACATTTACATAAAGACTGTTGGTAAGTATTGATTATGTATTTACATTTAACACTAACAACACATGATTGCTATAAGTAAAGGAATAGTAATAAATGTGTTTTAAAATAAAGATACAATGTAAGTATCAAAATGTGGGGGGTAGAATAGAGGGGCTTCTGGTTATTGGAGCATGTAGAGGTCATGAAAAAAGATAAGTATAAAACTAGGCATCGTGTTCCTCCTTTCCAGAGGGTACAGCAGAAAGGCCTTCACCAGATGTCAGTGCTTTGATCTGGGACTTCCTAACATCCAGAACTGTGAGAAAATAAATTTCTGTTCTTTATAAATTACCCAATCTATGGTGTTCTGTTATAGTAGCACAAAATGAACTAAGACAGTGGCAGAGCAGACAGACATTTAACATGTAGACTGCAGAAATCAGAGAGTCATATAATGAATGAGATAAGTTCTTCCCTCACTGTGGTCTGACTGGGAAACTATAAACACAGTGGAGGAGACCTGAGAGAGCCTAGCAAAAAGTATACTCCAAGGGAGTGTGGATAACTGGCTGGAACTTTGAATGCATTTCCTAACCCACATGCAAATCCATGTGTAGAGGATGGAAGCCTAATTTAAACACAACTTTTGCCAAAATCATAGGCTGACTAATAAAGGGGCTTTGCCAATGCAGGGGCAACTCCAAATTAAAAAATAAGAATTATTATTAAAAACTGAACAGAGATATCAATGGCCACACATTGCAAAGGAGATATACTTAGCAATTTAAGTACAGGTAAGTTACTAAAATTAAAAAAACAAAGACACAGACTGAAAAAAAGTCAAAATATAGAGTTGCCACATATACATATATAATATATACACACTGTATAAATAATATATATGCTATATACACACTATATATACACACTATATATATGTATGTATATGTGTGTGTGTGTATATACACACATATATATAAAATGTCCGGTTTTCAACAAAATTATGACACATCAAGGAAAAAGGAAAGTGTGACCCATAGTTAGGAAGAAGGCAATTAATTACAACTGTCTGAGTAGACACAGATTTAACAGACTTCGAAGCAGGTATCATAAGTATGCCCAAAGGATTAAAACAAGATATGATGATAATGACTCAATAAATAGAGAATATTAGTGGGAAAATGGAAAGTATAAAATGAGCCAAATGTGTATTCTGGAGTTGAAAAGTTAATAACAAAAATAAAAATATAACTAGATGCTCAACAGCAAATTTAAGGTGACAGAAGAATCTGTGTATCTGAATATTGATCAATATAAATTATCTAATCTGAAGAACAAGGCTAAAAAGATTAACTTCAGGGTCATTTGAGACTATGTCAAGTATACCAACACATGTGAAACAGAAGTCATAGAAGAAGAGGCAAAAGAGGAAGGAACAGAACAAATATTTGTAGAAACAATGGCCAAAAACTTAACATAGTTGATTATTAAAAAACGTTCCCATTAATTAATCTACACATCCAAGAATCTTAACAAAACCTGAATAGGATAAAAAGAAAGATATATCCACCTAGACACATCATAATCAAATTACTGAAATCCAAAGAGAAAGAGAAAATTATGAAAACAGCAATTGAAATGAGAAAAATAAAAACAAAACAAAAATAAAAACAATTCATCTCTTGCAGGGCATCAATAATATAATTAATGGATTACTTCTAATCAGAAATAATGAAGATCAGAAGACATATGAAAAGAAAAGAAGAAGAAAGAAACAACAGGCCACCAAGAATTTTACACCCAGTGAAATTATCCTTTAAAAATGAAAAAGGAAAAAACATGAGAGAATTCTTTGTAAGCAGATTTTTTCCTATGTAAAATACTAAACTAAGTCCTTTAGACTGAAAGCAAATGAACCAAATAATAGCTCCAATTCATAGGATTAAGTGAACAGTATAGGAAATGGTAAATATGTGGGTAAATACTATAAATAAAATACTATACATATATGTATTTACCTTTTGTTTTCTCTTAATTTCTTTAAGGAACATGAGATTTTTCGAACAATTAGTTGTAATGTTATACTATTGGGTTTACTTTATATATTATACATATGTGCAATTTATTGTATATATTCTATATTACATTTTTTGTTAATATTTATGCAATATATTTGATAGTAATAATAATACAAACAAATTTGGAGGAGTTATGTAGGAGCAAGTTGCAAGAAAAAAATAAACATAGAAACAGACACACAAATATTCCTGACATTGGAGCTACATAACAAGGATTGAAAAATAATTTTTTTCAATATATTCAAGAAAATAGAGAAAAAGATAGAAGAAATAGATGAAAACATATGCTATTTCATCAAAAATTACAAATCTATCAAAAATAATAATTTAAAAACACAATATCTCCGGCCGGGCGCTGTGGCTCACGCCTGTAATCCTAGCTCTTGGGAGGCCGAGGTGGGTGGATTGCTCAAGGTCAGGAGTTCAAAACCAGCCTGAGCAAGAGCGAGACCCCGTCTCTACTATAAATAGAAAGAAATTAATTGGCCAACTGATATATATATAAAAAAATTAGCCGGGCATGGTGGCGCATGCCTGTAGTTCCAGCTACTCGGGAGGCTGAGGCAGGAGGATCGCTTGAGCCCAGGAGTTTGAGGTTGCTGTGAGCTAGGCTGACGCCACGGCACTCACTCTAGCCTGGAAAACAAAGCGAGACTCTGTCTCAAAAAAAAAAAAAAAAAAACACAATATCAGAAATTAAGAATGAATCTGATGAGGTCAAAAACTTACTGACATCAAAAAGAATTCATGAATCATAAGATAAATCAATAGAAAACATCTAAACTGAACCACAGAAAAGAAAAAAGTAGAAAATACAGAAAAAAGTATTTGAGACACATAAAAATATAAATGTAGGCCACTTTTTATACAACAAACCTAAAAACAAATTTAAATGGCCAGAATAGCCAAAGCAATCTTAAGTAAAAAGAACAAATCTGGAATCATCACATTACCTGATTTTAAGTTATACTACAAGGGTAGAATAACCAAAACAGCATGGTACCGGTATAAAAGTATAGACATAGACTAATGGAACAGAATAGAGAACCCAGAAATAAAACTATCTACCTACAACCAACTGATCTTAGACAAAGCTGACAACAACATACATTGGGAAACGGAGGCCCTATTCAATAAATGGTGTTAGGAAAATTGGATAGCCACATGCAGAGAATGAAACAGGATCCCTAACTCTTGCCATATACAAAAATTAATTCAAGATGGATTAAAGACTTAAATGTAAGTCATGAAACCATAAAATTTCTAGAAGAAAATGTAGTAGGCATTTCCCTAATGACAGGTGATGTTGAGCATTTTTTCATACATTTGTTGGCCATTTGTCTATCTTCCTACTTACCCCTCTTGTCCCTCCAGTCTGACTTCCCTTCCATAATGCCACCAAAACAACTCCTGTTAGGTGGTCAAAACTTCCATGTTCCAAAATACAATCCAATACCTACTTTATCTTCTTAAAAACTTTGGAATTAGTGGCTATTCCTTTTATGCAATGTCATCTTCTAGCTTTCTGTAACCCAGTTCATCCCTGATTTTATTCTTGCCTCTTCAGTTACTCTGCGCTACCCCTCAAAGACTGTCTTTCTCCACCCATCACCATGGACTCTGTAGAAGTGTCACATGACTTTTCTCACTTTATTTTCTCTTCCTAGATGATTTGTTTTACTCCCAGAACTTTAGTTAGCACCCACACTCAGATGACTCACCAATTTGTATCTCTAGTTTAAACCTCTTTCCTAGATTAGGAATTGTACATCCATCCAGCTGTTTGCCTACCATCTCCTGAGTGTCTCAACTTCACTCCTATTTCAACATGTAGAAAATCAAACTCAAAATAATGCCTGTACAATCTGATCGTCTTCCAGTGTTGCCTAACACAATGAGTAACTCATTTCTTTTTATTGTTGTTGTTCTAATATACCAGAAACGAAAGCATTGTTTTTGACACTGCTTTCTATTCCTCCCTTCACATATGCAACCCACACCTGAATCTTGTTGGGGTGAATCTTCTAAACATGTTTCTAAGCTGAACACTCCTCTTCATCTACTTCATTGCCACTCTGCTTAATGATATCAGCATCTCTCCTAGACTTCTGCTGTTGTTTCTAACTATTAATAATCTACACTATCCTCTCTGCCCTTCTTCAATTCACTCTCTGCATTTGAGCCACAAAGATGCATTTTTGAAATGCAAAACAAACAAAAAACCTCCTACCATTCAATTAGTTTCCACAGCTATTAGGATAAAAGCAAAATTTCTTAACTGGACTGATCAGTCTCTAGCCTCACCTTCAACTGCCTCCCCATTGATGTCTCTGCTTCTGCCACAATACCTTTTAAAATCCCCTATAGTTGCCATAACTTCCTTTCACTACAGAGCTTTGGCATGTCCTGTCTTTTGTAAAGCTCTGTGTTCTCCACCTTACGGCTGAAGCAGCACTTCCCAAGGAAACATTTCTTTCTTTCTCCTTCCTTCTTTCCTTCCTTCCTTCCTTCCTTCCTTCCTTCCTTCCTTCCTTCCTTCCTTCCTTCCTTCCTTCCTTCCTTCCTTCCCTCCCTCCCTCCCTCCCTCCCTCCCTCCCTCCCTCCCTCCCTCCCTCCTTCCTTCCTTCCTTCCTTCCTTCCTTCCTTCCTTCCTTCCAGAAGGAAAGAGGAGTTTATTGATTTGCTGGCAAATGAGGAGGTTCAGCAGACTTGTTTCAAAGTACCAACGTGCTCAGGAAACATTTCTTGATTTTCCTATTATACCCTGTCATATGCTGTCTACTTCCTTACCATAAACACACCTTTCCCTTTTGAAATTTGACCTTTATTTGTTTATTTGATTAAAGTTTGCCTCCTCCTATTGTACTTCATGATTCATGAAGGCTGAGTCATGCCTGTATTGCACACCACTATGTCTGTGGTGCTCAGCACTATTACACACTCAAAAAAATATTTGTTGGATAAAGACTAAATGCAAGAATTTGAGGAGAATTGGCATTTAGTTTCAATAACAAACTAGACCAGATAATCATGTGATTTAGACTGAACATATTAACATATTATCAAGATTATTTTGCTACTATTATTACTATTTCTGTGACCAGTACTTCTCTTCTGACCTCTGCCGCGACTCCTACTACTTTCCAAGAATAACATTAACAGCTCCCTGAGACTTCTGTTGTAATCTAGTAAAGTAAAGCCATGTTGTACTCTTGTAACTGATCCTAATAACTACAAATTTTTAAATGCACCAAAATCTTATAATCTGAAGCATTATGGGATCCATTAGCACTCAAATTGAAACCTAGATAATAATAATGCAAGGCTTAACTTAGAGAACTGCATTTCTTGGAATAACTCAAAAGCTTCTAACCTGGGGGAAAACCCTGTCAATTGAACACGAGAAAGAAGCAAACACCAAACTGTTCATTATATTTCCAGTCTCGTCCACAGATTCAGAGCACTGAGACACACACAAGGACAAAATATTGTGAAAAGAGAACAGAATCCCTTCTCAGCCAGGCCCTCAGGGTACACGGGGACAGGATTTAGACACACACAGTATTGTGAGCCAACTAGGGAGAAAGGCTCAGATGACAAGAAAAAAGAAACAGGAAGAGGTGATTAACCCAACCACCTCTAGTCTCTCCACATTTTCAAATTTAGATTCTTATACACCACTTCAATTTGCATTTGTTTATGTACTTTATAAATGTTTGCACTTCAGATGTGCTTTGCTTACCTGACTGGCTTGTAAACTTAAAGATCCCACAGGGGCATAGTAAGGAAATGGCTCAGGTGAGAAGAGAAGCAAGAGATTAAAAGATTAAGGGGAAAAGAAGACGTGCCATTGGGGGTGCACGTGGCAGAGCCCTCGGATGGCAACCAGCTCCTTTAAGTCAACACCTTGTCTTTAGCTACATACCAGCCTTGCGTGTTTCGTCACTCTGTGGTGAAGGATTTTCCCCCCTTCTGTTTTGCTCTTTTCTATTGTATTCCCTGTGTACCCAAATGCACAATGCCAGAACCATTTCTTCAGCTCTGAGGCCATTGCTTTTCCTCTGATTCAGCTGATAGCAACAAAGTTACAATCAGAAGATTGGGAATTCTCCAACCACAAAGATATAGACATGGCTTCTTCCTCTCCCGACATTCCCAGATTTTAGCAGTTACAAGCTTAGCTCCTTTGCTTTTCTTTCCTTTAAGAAATACACTTTCCTTAAAGGCAACACCATTCTCCTTTCTGGATAACATAGTATCTCTTTTCTATTGTTTTATTCATTTTGATTCATCACATATTCTGTTTCCTCCAGGGTATATCAATCCATGTTGCCAATTCTCAATGGAGACCCTGAAACATTAGGTCCTCAGCCAGGCAATACTATAGTTTTACTGGTTTAGGCAGAAGATGCAAAAATCTATGTCTGAAGCCAAAGTCAATGTGTGCTTGTGCTTATGTATGGCAAATATCCCACTGGGTTCCAAATTAGGCCAATATATAAAGAGAAGGAGGAGGGCTTATTTTTAATAGAAATTGAGAAGTAGAATTCCCTCAATATAATTATTACTACTCTTAATTGAAAATTAACATTTGCGAAACTCTTACCCTTTGGCAGGAACTATGCTAATACTTTATACAGATTATCTCATTTAATCATCTAAATAGTGATACTCGCGAAGGAAGTACTATAATTATCCATATTTGTTATGTAAGAAAACAAAAACTTAGAGACTGAAATAACTTGGCAACAACGGAATATATAGTAAGTGACAGAGCCAACTTTCGAAGCCAGGCTACCCAATTCCAAAGTATGTGAGCTAAACATTGTTCTCTATGGGTCTTCTATTAAATATATCTTTTTACTTCAAACCCACTCCACTCCATCCCAATTGAACTGAAGTTTCTGTTTTGTTTTATTCCTTCTGGAAAATACCAAGAGAATAGGACACTGTAAGGTAGTGGTTGATGGGCTCTTGGCCCACAGGTGGGTGGTTCCAATATCATAATCTTAGAGCAGGTAAGATATAGGAAATGGAGAGGAGGTAATAAATCCATACCTGTTGCTTGTTCTGGGGTAACTCTATGTCTCCTTTAGCAAGGCCTTCAAGAGTTAATTTTTGTTGTGTTTTCTTACATTACCAGGCCTCTTTGCCCCTGCATTAAAAAGTCTATTTCCAGTACATTTTGCATTTGTTGGCATTCATTTTCATTTTTTTCCATTAGCAGAAATGGAAATCATTTACATTAGGACCAGGTAATTTCGGGCACATGTTATTATTGTCATTTTCCAAATGGGCTCAGAGAATTTACATGACAGGCTCCAAGTCAAGTTGATTTCTAACCAGAAAGGAACTGGACCTTAAATTTAGAATTCTTGCCTCCAAATACTGGCCTCTGAAGTATATATGGTATGAATGCTACTTGTCTAGCAGCCTCCTTGTCCCCTTTACCTGCCCTGAACTAAATACAGTATATCCAAAGCCACTTTCATGAATTCACCCACAAATCTTCCTTTGCCTTTCATCTCAGTGAATGGCACCAGCACTCAGGTGTGCATTCCAGACACCCAGACTTACCATCAATTTTTCTGTTTCCTTCACATATACTCCCCTTATCCTATATCTGTCTCTACCTTCTCCTTCTTGTCCCCCTTCAACCTGTTTTCATATAAAAGCTAGTATGATTGTTTTACAGCACAAATACGATCGGGCTATTAATGCATGACACTCTTTTGTTAGACATGCTTCAATGTCTTTCCACGGCTTTGAGATGAAAATGGAAACCTTGACCATGGCTGACAAGGTCCAGCATGATCTAGTCCTTCCCTCCATCACCCCTAATCTCTGCACTCTAGTCCCACTGGCATTTTCCAATTTCCTCAAACACTACAAAAGCCCTTCATGCAAGATGTTTCCTCTCTTTGGATCATTCATAACCCCACCTCACCCCAACCCCACCTCTTAAACTGTGTTAATGTCTATTCATTCTTTAGACTTCAGCTCAGGTGTTACTTTCTCAGGGACAATTTTGCTGGTCTCTATTACATATACTCATTCACAGGCTGTTGTAGTCATTATTACTATCATGATTTTACATTTATTTGTGGAATTATTCGATCAATTTCTGTCTCCCTTACCAGACAATATCTCTTTCTGGTGAACTTTTGTATGCTTAGTAGCACCACGCCTCACACATAGTCGTTTCATAATGCATATTTGTTGACTGAATGAGAGCTGAGTGAAAGCATGCACGTCCTTCCCTCTACCTGGTATGCTTACCTTGCGTCTGAAGGAAGAGGTTGTAGATGTTAGTCTGAATGCCCTCCGGATACAGAGTAAAGATACACTCGTACTTTCCACTGAGTGAGGAAGAAAAGTTTCTCAAGTGCAGAGTCCATTTCGACACATTCCTGGGAGTTTCTGTGAAAGCCACCAGTGACTCACAGGGCCCCACATGGGCACAGTAGAAGCCATGCTGGGGATGGTAAAGGGCAATCAGGTCTACCTTATCGGTGACCTTGGACCATTGCACCTGCACCAAGAAGCCTATCTTCTGTGTTTGGCAGGTCAGATTGACATCAGAGCCAGGTAGGGCATAAATGTCTTCTTCTGCATTGAATTTCCACACTCCTGACAAAGAAAAACATGAGCCATCAGTTTGCATAATTCACATGGGGTGACTCTAAATTACAAACTTTGATCACTTCAGTGAGGTGAGGGAGCAACTGAGGAAATTTCTCCCTGGCCTCTTTAGGAACAGAAGAGAGCTTATATACAATTCAGATGGAGAAGCATGAGACTCAATATACATGAGAAGGCATTTACTTAGGAAAACTGGAGGAGATTATTGACTTCTGAATATTTATTTCTTTGTTGTTCTTCCCCCAAAATAATTTAAGGTCTCTTATTACCTGTGAATAAAATTAAGCCTATTTAAAAATTGAAACACACAAGCAAACTTAGTGTGACAATTATTCTTACATTTAATATAATTGGCATTTCTAAGTTATAAATCAACAGCTACTTATAACACATAAGTGAAGCTTCCTAAAACTGCAAAAATAACTAATATGTGCATAGCAGTTTCTTTTAAAAATACATGTTTACAAGAGGCTTTTACATGCTATCTTGTTTAATCCCCCTCACATACGATAAGAGTGATGTTGTTAACCTTATTTATAAAGGGGGAAACTGAGGCACAGAGAGATGAAGTGGTTTGCTAAATCACATCTCCAGTAAAAGAACAGAAGTCAGTTGCCTGGAGCCCATGGTCTTTCTACAGCTTTCGTAACCTCCAAACTGCCTTCCAAATTCAGTCTGAGTGAGTAGAGTAAGAAATTTGACATTCAATATATGAGAATTGAAAGGAATTTCATTTCCAAGTAGTTAGATCTCCTGAGGAGAAGAGGGAAGAAAAAAACCTCAGGTAGAGGTTCCACTCAGGATCATCTCTACTCAAGTTCTGAAACACTAGATATAAAAAAAGAAGATTGTCTCTCCCATCAGCAATCTGACCAAGTGGTACAGGGCATTTAAAATATGTTAAACATCGAGCCTTTGACATGCTTTCAATAGCGTTGGCCTGAGCTTTAGAATTAACATGGAATACTGTTACAGAAATGATATATTATTGTGACAAGTTCCACTGAAGCTCACACAGGGAAAAGATAAAAAGATGACAAGCAACTGAGAAGAAACAAGGCTCTCCAAAGTACTTAACAAATGGAAATTATTATGTTTTTGTGGATGCAGAAGTTTGGGTAGGCATAGGTTAGTACAGTTTAGTGTAAGTTCCTGTGAGCTATTCTTTGCCTGATAATATGGCTCTGATCCTATCTACAGCATTACATTCAAAGTCTCCTTTGATTTAGAAATTCTCCTTAAAATTTTTGTAACTATACCTGAAAAGCACAGTCAATGCTTAAGACACGCAAGCTTACTGTAATACTCTCATACTGTGGAACGCAGGACTGATCGTTCTTCTTTCTATTTTTAAATAGAACCTTTAGGATCTTGTTCCCACCGTCACAAGGACTCCACTTTGCTTTCCAGGTCTGTACCTATACATGCCTTATTAAAATTCAACATGTGTTTAACTCCCAAAGACCTTAGTATTTGGAGGAGAAATGCTTGTTATAGCCAAAAGAAAAAGGATACTGAAGAGAGAAAAAAAAAAGTTGAGCAATGATCTCTGGGCATTGTGGCTTTGTGATTCTGTTTAGTTTTCCGGAGTTGTTCTGACTGCCATTTGGAAAGCATTTTATTTCCAAGAAACACAATTTCCCAATTACTCCAGAGAACTTGTTAGGAAGAAGATGGGTGAAAATGCCTCAGAGCAGTGGCACAAACCACCCATTCTCTTCTTGTTTTTAGTGTTCATTAGTAATCATTTCTAGACTCCAACATCTCTCCGATAGCTGCCACTTAAATACATAACCGAAAAACCTTAGTAACGATTCGCCCTTTGGTGATCTAGTTCAGCAACAGTCGCAAGGCATTTTAAATGAACAGAGGCTCCCTGTGCCCCTACAGCAGCCCGCCTGACAAGAAAGGACAACTGGAAGTCTTACCCCTGACAAAATGTATCTGGATGATGGAATAAACAGCACAGTATGTCCATTTTTTCTCCATTGTCTCCAGAAGACCTTACACCATCCTTTCCATAATGATCACAGAAGTCAATTAATGTCTTAAAGCAAACTCCAGCTACCCTCTTCGTGCTAAAAAACCCCAAATCTACCACACGCCTGGGTCTGTTTATCACTTGGCAAGCCCCCAGGAAATGAAATGTAGACAGGAAAGTAATGTGGTTCAGGGCTAAGTATAACCTTCAACAGAACAATGTTGAAATTGTTCTTTGAAACCTTGTGTATCACCTTCTTTAAAAGACTTTTCAGTATCTAAAGATTCTCTGGTTCAGGATTTCTGTGTCAGTCAAGCTGCTTCTAAAATCTGAACACAGGAAATCATGCAGAGCAGCTCACAATATGCTTTTTATACATTTCTTTTCAAGAGCACAAAGTTATTTATGCTCTACTGTGAGCTTAGTGTCTTTCATAATAGTTTTTCTGTTTAATCTTAAGATATATTTTCTTTCCAGAATTGCTCTAGGATGAAAGAATAAAGAATTAACACATTTAATTTTAATAAAATCTGAAAAGTAACAGGGAGTAGAGTCAGCTACCAAACTGAATTTTATTGTCTTTCTTCCTGCAGGAAATACCATTTCCTAGGGGTAGAAGTAGTGAAAGCTCCTTTTTACCCCTTGTCTGGGATAGGCTAGGGGTCAGACAGGGAAGTTTCTCACCATGCTGGCTAGAGGCCTTTTCTTCTGACAGCAGAAGTTTATTTGCATCTACCAAAAACTATATAGAGCTAGGCAGTAGCAATCAGATTCTAAAGGCAGAGAATTTCCCATCTTAATGACCTACCAGGCCTGTTAAATGTAATGTGTTGAGACACGTTACAAGCCTGGAGAAAGGATTCCATTATTTCATTCTATCTTTTGTATTAAAAAGAATTTACCTCAGTAGAAACCAATAAAAATCTAAATTTATTAACTCCTCTAAGAACAACACCCCTTTTGGAGTATTTAGAGGTCTTGTATCTATTATTGCATTAAAGTGAAGCAATTCTTAAAAAAAAAAAAATCTTCAACTCAGAAAAAGGGAAATTGTCATTTATTTTCCAGAGCTACAAACTCACTTTAATAGAACCCTTGCCTTTCATTGGGGTTGGACGACCCGAGCCACCTGTTCAGTGGCTACTCAGCAAATCAGCCCTCTCTGGGTATTCTTCAGGGCATGGGCCTTGGTTCTTATATCTAGAAACTTCTGTGGTCTGAAGCTACCAGATTTGACGAATTTTCCTTTGGGTCTCATCCAGGCTCTGAGAGAAGAAAAATTTCAGATGCTCACAGACTATTAATTGAAGGGCTACGCATCTGGTGTCCTGCAGCTGCAAGACCCAGACAACAGCCTCTTTATGGCTGTTTGCATGCAGCAGGTGGCAGCAACACCCCACAGACCGGTGTGGCTCTCTCAGGTGCTGGGAATTGCCCCCACCACTTTTCAATCCCAGTAATATTTTCTAAAGGCCCTTTCAGCACAGGGATAGGTATTCTCTATACTTAAAAATAACTCTTCTATGAAAGTCATGTCAATCTTTTCTATTATCCTCCCTACTCACCAAATCCCAATTGCACAGCGTTCTTCTGCCTTAGATTATAGTCTGCTGCATGTACAGAGAAAACAGAAGCAGTGTTTCACACACAAAAAGAAATCTTGAACTTCTTGAACTTCAGAGGCAAATTCAATTATTTACAAAGAGAAGCAGGAACACACATTATTTCTGCTAGAGGCAAGCCATGATTGTATGCTTTGGACAAACTTTTTAAATGCTCTACAAACACTTACACTCAATGAGAAAAGGACATTTTCAGAAATAGGAAGGTAAGCAAAAACGTAAACTTACTTTTGTGGTTTTCATAGTGGCTAACTCAAATATTACTCACTTGTTTTGGATTTTATTTTTTGACTATTTACATAAAAAATAAAAATGTGGAGTGTTATACCTTTGTACATGTTTTCCAAAATGCTTAGAAAACAGACGCTTAAGGTTTCAGTTAATTAAAAAATATTTATTGAGTGTCAACTCTAAAGGATTACTAACGATATATAGTTCTAGGTAAGTTTAAATACAAAAGATAAAACATAGCCCTTAATCTTAAGACACTTATCATTTCAGTGGGGGAATGCATCCATGTGCACTAAAAAAAAAAAGTCAGGTAGCATAATGCATAGCCCAACGGAATAGGAGAGATGTCTTAGGGATTGAGTGGGCCAGAAACATCTGAAATCTGGAATCTGGATGTGGCTTATATAAGAGAAGTCAGCCTGGTGGAAACCACAAGTCAGTCATTCTAGGCAAAGGAAATGGGAAGAGCCAATACTTGGGAGTTTTGAAGTTCAAGGCTGATTTAGTGAGTAGGCTATTCTGGTGGAGTAGAGGCTATATTGAGGGTTTGGGGGAAAACAAAGTTCTCCAAGAGGTAAGCTTGGATTATGCAGAACTTTGAATTCTAGGCTAAGAAGTATGGGTTTTTTCTTCATGTCAGAGAGGGTTGCTATAGATTTTTCAGCATATGGTTAATATATTTAAATTAACATTTTAAAATGATGAATTGGGTGAACACATGTAAGTTGAATGGGAGAAAAGGGAAGCAGAAGACCTGTTAAGAGCTTCATGTTTCTTTAGGCACTATAGGACGAGAGCCTGCTGGTTGGCGGTGGTTACGGCAAAGCATGATGGGAGCACGGACATTAGCAAGAAAGAGGAGGTAAGGCCTGGTGTCCAACTGGGCATAGAATTGAAATCTCCTATGAAGTTTCATGTGTCAGAATTAAGAGGAAGAAAAATCTGTAACAGAGTTGGATTCCTCCTGGAAGAGCCACTCTAATCAGGGAGCCATTGTCAAAGGATCAATGGACTTTAAATGGGAATGAAAGATAGAATAACTTATTATGGTACAGCTAGCAGCCCTACCTTCATGAGAATAGAGTTCCTTCTTTTGGTTTTCAATCAAATTTTATGAGTTTTATGAATTACTATGTAATGAAAATGAAAGAATTTCATGAGACTTTCAGCACAGTCATCTGTTTTATCACCACCATTTCTACCATGCTCAATTCCATCCATAAAAGAATAGTTTTAGTTTAATACATTTTTCCAGTCACAACATCAATGTCTGCTCATTGCATGAAAGCATTTTAAAAGGATAACAAAGAAAAGAGAAATCAGCTGGAATTCTAACCACCCAAAGATTACCAAAACTTATATGTTGTTGTATAATTTTCTAGACTTCTACATAACCATATATATGAACAAAATAGATTTTTATTACATACACACTAACCTGAACTTTTTTCTTTCATAATATATTGTAGAGGTATAAACATGTTATAAAACAAAGATTCACTTCTTCCTTTTAAAATAGTCTCATAATATTTTATTGTATAGATGTATAGAAAAACAATTTTAAGTAAGATAAATATAAAAATAATATTTTACTTTAAGAAATAGAATTATAAAATTCAGTTGAATAATTATAGTAAGTAATCTTTGGATATTTCTTTTTAATGGCTAGCTGAAACAAGAAAAGAGAAAGACAGAAAGAGACAGATAGGAGAAAGAAAGAAAAGGAAAGAGGGAAAGATGGAGAAAGAGTGAAGGTGGGTCATTGATTTTGATTTAGCCAAAGCCTTGGGAATTTAATGTTAACTCAGTAATAACTTAATGTTGATTTTTCCAGAAGTACATTGGAAAAAAAGCAGTAATATCTCTAGGGTTAACATACCTAGAATTGAAAGAAATATTTTAAATTCTGTATTTCACCTGGTTTCAAAGCATTAAAATGCATTTTAAATGTCTCTTCACATTCAACAGAGAAAGAAAGAACACCTTGAAATACTGAGAAGTGTTGCAATTGATTTCAGAGTTTAAAAATAGATAGGGTGGAGCAAAATCACATACTGTGGTCCTTTGGTAGCCTGCTACAATAATATTCTTAGCCACATTGTGTTTTCACAACCATAATTCTCACAGAGATACTGTGTTTCTATACTTGGTGAAAACAATAGGCTAGGTAAAGTGGACCAGAGACTGGATCTGACCTTTCCCTTGTAATCTTCCCCCCGCCCCCTCTCATTTCCTCCTTTTAAATGGAGTACTGAGTTTGAGAACAAGAGTGATAGCAATACAACATGCACAAATGCAATAGAGAGAAAGTGAGCACACTTGTGTACATTTTGCTTTTAGTAACAATGTAGCTCAATACATCCTCAATTAAGTAATGCTATCAGGGAATAAGAGATTGTGATTAATAGCATTTCCTGGATAACTGAGAGCGACGCTAATTCTTTTCTTGAGATAGGAAGGGTTGTAATTGGGAGGAGAAATTAGTAGGATAGATAATTAGTCTTGTTGCTGAACATCTTTTAACAATATGGTGTTTCACATTTCTGACTCAATGAAAACCTTATAATGAACATTATTTTATTGTATGATTGAAGATCTTGCAGGGATCAGACACATTGTTCTGAACCTCAGTCCCCAGGGTGTACCATAAGAATATAGAAGATAGTTGTGCAGAAAAACATGCTAACCTCCTCCAGAAAAGAGGTCTAACTTTTGAAAGATTTGCTGTATTAGTGAAAGAGTCAAAAACAGAGTCTTATAGACAGAGGCTGTCTATTTCCTGCCAAGACGCACAGAATGTTGGAGTTAGAAGGAACTATATTGATCATCTAGTATAGACAGAGCCCTTCATTTTACAGATGAAGAAATTGAGACCCAAAGGGGTAAAAGTGTCTTGCCCAAGATCAAAGGGCTTTTTATAAAGAATCTTATACTAGTTATACTGAGTTTTATTTTATACCATTAAGCAATTCATTGAGCTTTGTAACATATTCAATAATTGAAACCAAGTATTCTTCAAAGTAAAATGTAAATTGTCTCTAATCTTGTCAAATAAGAAACAATATATAAAGCATATGTTTTTTATTCCCATGGCAATTCTCTCATTTAACCTGCACTTATATGCCACAGAGGAAAAAATACGTATTTATATATATTCCATTATATACTTTATATATGCACAATAAATATGTATACATAAATATAACCATATTATATATGTTTGAGAAGTTTCTGTTGTATATTTGTTTGTTCTCTTGTTTGGTTTTAAATTTGGAGGACTTCATACCAACTCTGGGTGAAACCAGGAATGTTATTTTCTAATTAAAAGTATCGAGTTAGCCTCATCCCAGCATTATATAACTCAGCATCAATTTTACTTTATTTTCACTGTTTTTTAGCCATTAATTATGTAGTTTTTCCTTTGGGTTTGCTCAGAGAAGGCACTATAGGTCTCCTATTTACATTTCCAAACAGTTCTCTTTCTCTTTTTAGCCTTTCCTCTATTCCCAATACACATAACTGGGTGGCTTAAGGGGGGAACTTCTCTAATTACCCAGCACCTAGCAGAAAAGGTCACATTTCTAGGGAAGCTAGACAAGGATGGAAAGAAATGAACAACAGAAAACATTGTGTGAAGAATCCTCTTAAGTAAGCTGAAGATTCTCACAGATTTTTATTCTCAAACAAAATTATGCCTGATTGTTTTGGAGAAAGTTAGAACTTACTTGGCATAAGACAAGTCTGTATCAGTTTCACATTTTAGCCATAGTTACAGAAGCATAGAGAACCTCAGGAGAATCAACTCCTTTATTTTATAAATGAGGAATCTGGTGCCCAAGAAATGGAAATGATGATTAGTCCTCAAGTAACTGAGTTATTTACACCAAAAATATTAAAACTAAAGTGTTTGGCTCTACCTTCAATTTTTTTTTTCTTTTTGTCGTTGTTGTTATTTTTTCAATAAAGAAACAAAGGCTTATCAAGTAATGAGCATTACTAGTTACGTGACCATGAGTAAAGGACTATGGAACTAGGCTGAAATGTGGATGTTGGCTGTTCATTAGGCTCACTCCCCAGCAGAGCAATTTACTGACAGACATAATTCAAATGTGTCACCTGGGGAAATAAAAAGTCACAGAACGATGCATCAGAGACCCTGAAAGTTACTTGTGAAAGGTGCAAACCTCAAATGTCATCTCTGTAAATGTCCAAGCTCCCCTTTTCATGCATCGATAGGGCATATGCATGCTTGACCACAGCCTGGGGCCCTGCATGCCCCAGCAGCCCCGGCTACCCCCGCCCCCGACCCCCGTGCTCCCTCACTCTGCACAACCCTGCCCCTCTTTCCTTTCTGTGCCACAGGCTCTCCATGTTTATCCAACACCAGGGCCTTTGCATTTGCTCTATCTGGAATACTCTTCCACAGGCTGGGTACAGGATTGGATTCTTTCCTTCTGGGGTTGTTCAAATGTCCTCACCTCAGAGGCCTTTCCTGAACCCCACGACTGTCTAAAGGGACCCTGCTGTGGGTCTCTGTCCATCAACAGCTGTATTTCCTTCATAGCACCTATCACTATGAGAATTTAGGTTGCTTATTTCCTTGTTGGCATATTTTCACAGCTAGCATGCAAGCTGGCAAGGACAGAGGCTTGGTGTATTGGTCACCTCTTTTGCCTCACCAGTCTCTCAACTCACTATTAAAGATAGGGAAAAAACCAACATGTTTTTCTTACTCTCTTGCACAGTCGCTTAACACTTCACTTCTGACACCAGATGTCTGGTTTTGTTGTTTGTTGGTTTGTTTTTCCCCACACATATCAAGCAGTTTTTCAGTTTTCTAACAGACACCAACTGGGTGTCCTATAATTTAATTCAATTCTGACACTTATCTAACTGGATGTAATGTCAGATCCCACAGATTCAGGGCTTAGTCCCCAAAGACTGCCCCTCCCCTTCAGAAGCCAGTTGCAAGTCCCAGGTTGTGATCTGTGCTTCTAATCAACTGGCTATAAATCGGGGTTCCCATGATGCCCTCTTCAGGTTTGATTAATTTGCTAGGGTAACCCACGAAATTCAGGGAAACACTTTACTTACATTCATCCATTTATTACAAAGGATGTTACAAATGTTACTGGTGTGTGGGAAAGGTCATGGAGCTTCCATAGCTTCTCTGGGTGCACCACCCTCTAGGCACTTCTACCCATTTGGCAATCTGGAAGCTCCTCGAACCCAGTCCTTTTTGGCTTCTATGGAGGCTTCACCACATAGGGAAGATTGATTAATTTATTGGCTATTGGTGATCAACTTAACCTTTATCCTCTCTCCACTCCCCAGAGGGATCAGAGGGTTGAAAACTCCAGCCCTCTGATAACTTGGTTAGTTCCCCTGGTAATCAGCCACCTTGTCTCCACCCCCATCCTGAGACGATCCAGCATGGCTGTTCATTAGGCTCGCTTCCCAGCAGAACAATTTACTGACACACATAATTCAAATATGTCACCTGGTGAAATAAAAGGTCACAGAATGATGCATCAGAGATCCTGAAAGTTACTTGTGAAAGGTGCAAACCTCAAATGTCATCTCCGTAAATGTCCAAGCTCCCCTTTTCATACATCTGCAGGGCATATGCATGTCCTTATGGGGGAAATACATGTTAAGTCTGTCTACATACTCAATGCTACTTCCTCAGTCCCCAGCAGGTATTGGGCACATAACAGATACCAGCTATGATTATTTTTTGATGAAATTCTCTTCAGTACATGCTGCTATTTCCCATCAATAGGAATAATATAGCATATTCATTTCATAAGGTCCACAAAATTGAAATAAGCTATTTAATAGTTAAGGATTTTTCATAAAAAATAAGATATATCCTTCATTTACTCTGCTGAGCTTCTCAACAAATACTGGGTTCCACCTACCTGTCAGACACTAAGATTGATGGACAGAGGAGAAAAAGAAAAAATCTCTCTTCTCCCCTGATGTCATTTCAGCCTCATAAAGGAGAGGGTACCACTGTGAGTGTGAGCAGTTCTAGGAGCTCATAGGATCTACCGATTATCACCCTTGGGTCTCCTGTGAAGTGTACAAAACTAAGGAAATTAGCAGCACATAAAAAAGCAGGCAATATGTGCCCTGACAGAGTGAATATAAATTTTGAGACATTTCACGGCTGATTTTCCTAGTGCTCAAATCAACTGTAGAAAATAAAGAAATTCTTGTTACATGAGCCATGGACTTCAATAGCAGTACTTAAGATGCACAGAAATAAGGGTGACAAACCTACCTCCACCAATGAAAAGGTTCTTTTCTTCAAAACCCAGAGAGATAAAGGATCTCATGCTAAAACTGTGAAAAAATGAATTTTATAAAATCTGGGTCTCTTACATATAGGCACATAACATTAAAAATCTTACAAAAGTCCCAATACAACTTTTGCTGTCACTAGTGGCTTAGCATTTACTGATGTTATTGCTCCCCGGGAGCCAAATTACCAGAATTGGCAAGCCAATATAGTCTCAGCAGAAAACAGAAGGAACACTCAAAAGGGATAATTGAATAGAGTTTAACATAGGGTTTATTTATAAAGATGTAGTAGAGTTTAGAGGAAAACAACAAGGGATGGGATAGTTCTCAGTGGCTAGCAACGTTGGGAAGCTGTTTCCTCCCCTGGGACTGAGGGGAAGTGGGAGACGCCACCAGAGAGGGTAGCCGTGGGGAGGGAGCGATGGCCTTCAGCACAGAAGCACAGCCAAGCCTTGGCAACCCCTCAGGTAGGGAGCTGGGGATATAAATATCTCAACATCACTCTCCCTCCTACTACTGGCTTTAAAAATATAAATTTTTATGTAAAGATTAAAGGGTGTAAAATATAATATTAGTTTTCTAGGGCTGCTGTCACAAATTAGCACAGACTTGGTGGCTTAAAGTAATAGATATTCATTTTTTTCATAATTACGGAGGTAAGAAATCCAAAATCAAGCTGCTGCAGGGCTATGCTCTCCATCAGAAGACAACCTGTTGCTTGGTTCTTCCAGCTTCTGGAGGCTGTCAGCATCACTCCAGCCTCTGCCTCAGTCTGCACATGGCCTTCTCCTCCCCTCTCTGCGGCATCTTCTCTTCTGTTTCCTATAAAGACATTAGTCATTGGATTTAGGGCCCTCCCTGTTAATCCAGGATGATCTCACATGGAGATCCTTAACTTAATTACTTCTGCAGAGACCCTTCTTCTAAATTAGATCGCATTTACAGGTACTTTTTGCATATATCTTTTGAAGGGCCACCATTCAGCCATTTAAGATATCATGAGGCAAAATCATTTTTGGAAAACCAAGCATAGCTATTGACATTGAGAAAATTAGAGCCTTGTAGTGGATGCTGTGGTGTGTTGCCCAACGTCCGCCTTCAGGACTGGAGCGCTCATTTCCCTGCTGCTGGAATGTCACCCACTGATGGCTCATAGCTGAGCCACTCCCCAAGAATTTCCTCCATCCACAGTGAGCTGCCTCTTCAAGTTTATGGTTCCTCCTTGGGAATAGCCCACATGTAAGAAGTAGATAATGAAGGGGGAGGCACAAAGGACTGGCCTGTGCCTCAATCCTGGATGAGTTTGAAGGTTTACATCCCAGCTCCAGAGCTGCTTTGTGGAGTGGGCTGAAGCCTCTGTTGCAACCGCCTGCCCCATCTTGCCTCCCTCGCTCCCTTGGAGCTGTTGCTCCCAAGAGCACTTCTCAATAAACCTCCTGTAGGCAAAGCTCACCAAAGTGTCTGTTTCCCAGGAATTCTGACCTAAAGCATGCCCTAATATGAGATAAACCATAAATATTATAAGTAGCTCATAGGAAGGCTTCCCAATGGGCTGGGAGAGCAATTTGGGTTATCAAAGGAGAGCCTAAATAAGAAAGAAATAGTTACTCTTCACTGTGTAGGCTCTCTGCCCTATTCTTGCCACTATAATTAGAAACACGAGGCAAGATGTTAAATACAAAAGTGAGAAGAAGGAAAAACTTTTCAAAATAGAAGTAATATTTTCCAAAAATTGGACAGAAGCCTAAGTGGAGGGTCAGTGTGTATTGAGTATTAACAACAGTAATTAAATAAAGATCTTATCATGTTGTAAAAGATTAGAAGGTATATTTTTAAATGGAAAGTGAAAGCAAAAAGTCCTGGATATTGAGTACAGAGAATGAGAAAAAAAAATCTAAGTCTGGATAAAGAAAAAGGAAAATGGGTTTAAGGAAGTAACGAGCCCAGGACAATCTTGCTATGGAACAAGTTTCCTACAGTGTCAAGTCTTCTCTCATGACATGGAGACATGCAGGATGCAGTCTTCCTCCTCCCTGGTTTGCACCAACAACAGCCAAACTTTCCAAGAGTACTGTGTCTCAGTACTGATTGCTGAGCGAGGAAGCCCAGGTAGCATCCAGTCTGGCCTCAAACACTTCTTGTCTGCACTCCAAGTGAAAGCAATTGGTAGAGATCCATCAGAAACCTTCCCACTGGGGCTTGGTTTGCCATGTTAGAATCTGAAATTATTTATGAAAATCACACCTCAACCTGTACACAGATGTAAAGAAAAATACCTATATTAATCTGAGCTGTTCAGCATAGAGTAGAACAATCCCATGAAGAACACAGCTCCACAGTAAATCAGATCCACTTCAGTTCTTGGCTCTGTCACTTTCTAGTTGTGGCCTTAAACAAGTGGCTTAAACTCTCTGAACCTCTGTGTTCTATCATCTGTAAAATGGGCAAGTGTGAGGATTGATGACATGTCAAGTGTCCGGCAACAAAGTAAGCAAGCTGCAACATGAAGTATACAGTGCTCTTTATTGTTTTTTCTAATGATGACAATAACTTTTTACCAAAATATTACTATATAGTTATTACCTGATTCTTTCTTTGATGAAAACAAATTTGAATTAATTTTTCTCTGCTTCTGTCAACTCTACAGAGTCAAAAGAGCTGGAGAAAAGTGATCTGTGTTCCGGTTAGTGTCATCTGTCATTAACTCAAGTTCCCAGCTCTGTTTCGATCCCTGACACAGACAGTGATATATGGAGCAAAACATGGTCAGAGAGAATGATTTTTAGACCAGGATTTGAACTCAAAGTATGAATGATTTAGGAAATCACCTTTTGCCCTAAGAGGGCCGTTGGGGAAATGGGAAAAATGCGAGAGAATATTGCAATGTCATCTTTCTAAGCAATGTTATTTGCAGTATATAATTAAAAGGTTAGAGTTTGGGGTGAAACAAACTTTCATCTAACATCTGGAATTCAGCCAGCTGTTAGTTAAATGACCTTTGTCAAACGACTCAATTTCTTTGAGCCTCAGTTTTCTTACATGTAAAATGAGGATGATGGCAATACCTATCCACCACAGTTGCTGTGAACATTCAATGAGATCACATATGTGAAAGCACTTGGTACAGCGTCTAGCCTGTAGTATAGTTAATGAAACCACAGTAATGCTAATACAAGTAAGAAGCAAAGTCCAGAAAAGGAAGATGATTTCTAGATACAGCACTTTCCCCACTCAGTGATGTTGGACAGATAGGTCATTTGACATTTCTGAGCTTGCATTTCCTCATTAGTAAAATAGTAAGCTACTAAAGATTTCACAAATGAAAATAACCTTCTAGTTCATTAATTCAAGACAGGTTTAATGATCATCACTAAATGACTTGGTCTGCCATTAAGTTATAAAATACAAGATTTCCTTGATATATACAGCAAATGATAGGTGATGTAAGACAGAAAATTATAGTAAATTATAAGGGTAAATATCTTAGTTTTGGCAGATGTAGCCTGTAATCCCTTAATGCTTTTTTTCCCCCCTGACTACGAAGGCTTTTTCAATGATCCTTAAAAATCAATGCTACAGTAAATTAATCATAGCCTGCTGTTGTGAATGGATTACTGGGAAGATCTTGCTAGGGCTTACATAAGAGCCTAAAGTAAACAGCCACCTAATATACAGATCTACAGGTTTGGGCACACAGACACGATAAAAGACATTTAATAAATCCATCTGCTGAAAAAAATCTTACTAAACCAGAAAAAGCTGATATTAGATTGTCTATCCTTTTGCCTCCTTAGCAATTTTGCTCAAATCAAATTTAAGTTTTATTGAAACTGTTAAGTCCATGGAAGTTGTAGGCAAGTTACCCAATGCACCTGCACCAGTTGCTTCTTGGAATGGTGCTGGTGCTAGATTCTTTAATGTAGATCAGATGAATGTAGATATTTTCATCAGATTCATTTGTGAATTTAAATTAGCCTCATATCACTCAACAATCAAATCTTTTACACTAAGCCTTAGGAAGTATTTTAAGCTTCCATTGTGATAAAAGGTAGGGTACAGCTAAGAAACTCAGTCTCCACTAATTTACATGATACCAAATGTTTGACATAAAAGTTCAGGACATGATGAATCAATATGTACTCAGAGGTGGCCATAATGCTCTGATTTATCATGTTTCACAGTCCTCACAAAGCAGGTGCAAGATGGGAATAAAGCAAAATAGATCTATTCTTATTAGATTGGGCCCACAATCTCATATTGTGTTTAGATATTGGATTTCCTGCCAGCTTCCTGTATTGTCCACTTATTGCTTTCAAGGGAGCCAGCAATGGCCTGGGATAGCAGTGTGTCTGTGGCATGAGACATCTTAAATGGATGACACAATTTCCCTGGGCTCTGCTGCCAGTGGAGTTCCCTAAGCAAGTTAGTGTTTACTGGTGGTGATGTTTGGGGACTCAGTGGGGACCAGAGAGAAATGATCCTTGCCTAGAATAATGATGTCATCAAAGAAAGTGGGAACACAAAGATGAATATTCTTACAGATGACAGTTACCCAGGGACACTATTGTCGATTTGAGGAATTGTTCTCTTTTGGCTGAAAAAAGACTCAAGGATTCTTTCTGCACTGATTTCCTCTCTCACTTCCTCTTAGGTAGTTACTGAGTATTTTTGTCTCTGACATTTCCCTTATTTCCCAATTGTGGGATATTCCTTTTTCCCATATCAAAAATGACATATGCTCCCCAAATCCACATGTTGTAGACTTGGCCCTTCAATATTTTCTGACATAAACTTGATCTGTCTAGCTCAAGGCTTCAGTGTGATAAAATAATAAAGTACCCTCTTTTATTTGAATTGTACTTGAGCCTTGGTCTGGCCATTCTTCTTATAAACGCAAGTTTGATGATAGGTCCTAAAGTTTGCTGATAGGATGAAGACCAAGAATATTTTGCATCAATTCAAATAAAAGAGACACTGTCTGACATGGGTGCTAAGAACAGACAATCTTAAATCAGAACAAGACCTGTGAATTAGTAATGATTTGTTAAAACTGAAGTTTCTGGGGCTGGAAGCTGTGGGTGGATGGGTGGGTAGGGAGAGGTGAGGTACCACTTAACCATGAGATTCCTTCATCCTGCAGTCACTCCATCCAGGACTGCTGGACTTCCTGGCATTAGCACCTGACTGTCCCCTCTGCCCAGCAGTGTCTCCAGCTCCTGGCTAACACCAATGTATAGGGAAAAATGGATTTCCTTAGGGACTATATATGCCTTCCTGATTGAGTGGAGTGAGGAGAAAAAATTAGTTCCTTCAGCCTAAAAGCAGTAAGTAGAAACCATGGGTCTTGCACTGAGATCCAGGGAGTGAGGGATGCCCCTGAGAGTGAGCAGAATGCTGAAGAATACCCCAGCCCATGCTGTTTTTGCCACGTTGTATCTTATGGGTGTTTGACTTTGAAGTAAAGAAATGAGATTAGGCAGATTATGAAATTCTGCCTAAACTCTGACCCAGGATCATGCTAGTGTTCAATTAGGACCAAGGACTGGTAGGAGGGAAATTGCCTGCTTAGACCAAGTCAGTTCCAGGCCTCGGGTGTCTCCCTGTCTTTGAACAGCTGCCAAGCTTCATCTCAGGAGGTCTTTATTTTCTTTCAAGAGACCAAAATCAATCACTTAATTCTTGGTGAGGTTAAGGTGGAAGATTAGAACGGATTACAGTCGATTATAAACACAATCCCTCAGCCATGCTTCCTGGGGGCCAACAGAAGCCGGTCAGATGCCTCATTAAAACAATTACTCGCACAAGCCAGTGATACAGTATCTACTTTGTTGACCAGACCTGAGTCTACATTGAAACTAAACCAGGGAAATTAAGAGAATGAAACAGGAAATAAAATACTTTATGGATCCCAGACCTCAGATTGAATGGACCTGCCCACAACCAATCTCTATGTTTCTATCCTCTATCTGTGCGTGTGTACATCGTGTGTGTGTGTGTGTGTGTGTTTTACCTTAGATCAAGAATAGAGAGGACCATTAACTTCCAGAATTAACCAATTTAGATGTTAATATTAAATCCATACTTTCTGAGCTAAAAGAAATGAAAATGATTGTGGTGGTGGGAGGTGAAAAGAAATTGAACATGAAGTAAATGGACACTGTGGGCCGAAGAGACAGCTGAGGCTAGAAAATCCTGCTGGTGCCTCCTTCACCCCACATGAAAATACTTGGCCTCGGTGTTGTGGTGCACACATCTGCCCAAGTAGGTTCTGTATAAAGCATTTCTATTACTCAGAGAAATGGGTAAGTGGGCCACGGATGTGTTGTTTAAATGTTTGCCAAGGGCCACGTGTGAACTGGGGTTTGATAACCGGAAGTCCCTGCTGTGTGGCCTGAGAACCCTTTTACGCTGTGTCTTCATCTTTTATGAATGGTAATTGGGTCAATACCACCTTCATGGAACTCTTTTTAACATTTTAAGTCTTTATAACGAAGCTTCACTTTTTAAGAATGTTTTATAAAATAGAAGTGAATTATGGTTGAAATTAATACAGTGTCAAATTTGTATTTTAATCATATAGAAAGTCAGAAAATATAAATCCATGACTTCCTGTGCTAGTACAATCCAGTGTGCTAGTAAATATTGAAAAAATTTTTTATTGGCATGTATGCTATTATTAATAATTCCTTCTCTGCTGGTATAGTGGGATCTGCTATGTTTGTCTTAGGATTTCAAACCTGGGATTTTTGCTGGCATTTAGATGATTAAAAACACTGCATTACTTTTGTCATGCTACTTAGTTGTGCTTTATTTTCACTTTTGCTATTTAAGAAAGAAGAGTTAGTGAGAGCAGAGGGGGGAAAGGGACATTTATTTGGTAACTCAGTCAGTGACTGAGATGCTAACATAGGTCGTATGGGGGGCCCTGAAGGAAAGTGTGAAATGAAGGGCAAATAGTAATGTTCTCATGTGTTGTTGCCCACAGTCATTCTCCACTGAAGTGGACCAGCCAGAAAATTTACAAAGGGCCTCTCCCACCCGCAGGATTATAACTGAATTTGAACTGTCAAAACACTGGATTTAGAATCACAAAGCCTGAACTTGAGCCCTAGCTCTATCATTTACTAGCTCTGTGAATTTAGGCAAATTATTTTAGCCTCTGGGTCTGCTATTGTATCTGAAATAGGAATTTTCCAGGGTCTTCTTAACTGGAAGAGAAATTTTTCAATGTTTTTTAGAGGGATTAAATGAACTCACCAACAAAGAAACACAACAGAATGCTTGATGCACTGTGGACATCAAATAAACATTAGGCTATTTCCTTTTTTCAATTTTAATTATTCTTTATTAATGGCTTTTGAAACATTATTTCTGAGAGTCACATTTCTAACTACTTATAGCATAGGCAGAAACATCTATGTATATCATTTTATAACAACTTCCAAAGCACTTTCAATTATGCACTCTCCCAGTGAAAAGAGATCTGACCTTGAGAATCTTCTACTCCAATTCTCTCATTTTGCAGAAAAGGAAATTGACCCAGAGAGGTTAAGTGAAACACCCAACGTCACGCAGATACATGGTGGTACAGTCAGGGCCAGGTCTCTTGCTTCGGTCCAGCGCCTGCCTCCTTTACTGTAGTATAGCCGCGGCTGTGCCAAAGTGCACGTGGCCAGGTGCAGGGAGCCACGGAGTCTGAAGGTGCAGGGGAGCTTGTGAGTTTGTAGTCAGTTCATTGGTGCTAGCAAGTGGCCAAACCTGACAGGTACTCAAATCACAACAGAAAAAGGAGTGCACACTCTGACCCACAAATAAAGACTTCCAGGAATTTAGAGAGGAACTGAGAGCTAACCTTGAAGCTAACCTAGATCTGGCCTCATATACTTATCTCCCTGGCCCACAGTAGTTTGCTTGACTGTGTCCTAAATAGGTCTACCTGATGGTGGCAAAGGAGAGTCTAGACATGATGGACAGGATCAAAATAGATTTGGGGGGACTTCTAAGTTTAGCAAACACCACCTTTCCCACAGGCATCTCCTCTTCAGATTGGGCTCACAGCCAAATCTTTGAGAGCAGATAAAGTCATGTGGCACACATCAGGGAATACTCACCCAGTCCCATTAATGGGCTGTGCAGGATTTTGATTGAGGTCGTTTGGAGCAAGGTTTCCAGAGGCCAGCCTGAAGGCTCGTGCCGGGGCTGGCTGGCTGCACATCTAGGGAGTCCTCTGGAGATAGAACTTTAAGAAATAGAGCCCCCCCCCCAGGCTCTTCCCCTGGAGATTCTCTCTCAGCCAGCCCGTGGTGAGGCTTGAGTACCTCTAGTTTGCAAAAGTATCTCAATGCTTTGATATACAGCCATCACACTCACTCAGGGTGGGAGGGGTCAGAGGGATGGAGTGATAATACCAATGGCAGTTGTGAGAGCTTCTAAGCAAGAGCCTCCCCTCATGGCACAGATGTGATGATGGGAAAAGAGAGTGGTTAGGTGTTCTCTCCTCATTCTGCTCTTCTCCTTCCACAGTCAAATTTGCCTGTCAGCCTCCAGGATCCAGGCATGCACCTTGAGTGCACCTCTATTTAGCCTTTCACTCTGCCTGGCAGCAGTTTCTGGCTGTCTCCTTTACTAGACTGAGCTTCTTGAGTTGAGAACAGACATTGGTATATTCTTTAGTGAACTCTATACCTAGTGCTGGGCCTGGCACATGGGAGGAACTCAATAAACATTGAAAATGTAAATTATTTTTTTCAAAATATTAAGAGGGTACAAAAGTTTTAGGTTATATGCATTGTTTTTGTAATGCTTTAATGCTATAGGTGTGCCCGTCACCCAAATAGTGTTCATGGTACCCATTAGGTTGGTTTATTCTACTCCTCTCCTGCCCTGGTTGATTTCCACTGAGTTTTACTTTCCTCTGCATACTTGTGTGTTCATCAGTTAGTTCTAATTTGATAGAGAGTACATGTGGTGTTTGTTTTTCTATTCTTGAGATACTTCACTTAGGAGAATGGTCTCCAGTTCCACCCAGATTGTTGCAAAATATATTAATTCATCCATTTTTATAGTTGAGTAGTACCCCATGGTATACATATATCACATTTTATTAATCTGTTCATGAATTAATGGGCACCTGGGTTGATTCCACATCTTTGCAATTGTGAATTATGTTGCTATAAGCATTCGAGTACAGCTGTCTTTTTTTTTCAGCATAATATGGAGGTACAAATGTTAAGGTTACATACATTGCTATTGCCTTCCCTCCCCCCTCAAGTCAGAGCTTCAAGCGTGTCCATCCCCTCGACAATGCACATTGCACTTATAATGTGTATATATAGACCCATCCCCTCCCCCCACCTGCCTGACACCGATAAATGTGTTTTTCTTATATAACATTTTGGTTAGATTTTATAACTTTGCCTTTACCTAGCAAAGGTTAGAGGCATGCCCTTCCCCTCCACACTGTTCACCGCATCCCTCAGATGTCTTTTAATAAAATAACTTCTTTTCCTTTGGGTAAATACCCAATATTGGGATTGCTAGATTGCATGGTAGGTCTACTTTTAGTTCTTTGAGGAATCTCCATACAGTGAAAACATAAATTAAATACAGCCTCCTTGCTATCAGGAAGTGGCATCATTCTGCTGTGGCTTTAAGAGACAAGGACATGATGTTACTAAGAACTCAGATTTATTTTTCCAGGGAATTGGTAGACTCAGTCACTGAGCTCCATTTCCATGAGACAAATCCTAACACGATGAGCAATATAAACAGCCACAGTGTCACCTCAGGAGATGAGCTCTGTGGCCTCTGGGACTTCCACTTGGCTTCCATGATTCTCAGAGCAATTCAGCTAGTGGCTGCTAAACAAACACAGATGCTGATCTGGGAAGCAAAAGGAGGTTAAAAGCTGGTGAGCCCACAAGTCTACAATAAATCAGCCCCTGAGTCAACTGGGATACTTTGGGAAGCATGTCTTCTGATGCAGATTCATCTTCAGCTGCTCTGAATTACTTTTTGGATTTATAAAACTGGAGTGTTGGAATGAGAGAACAGTGAAAGTGTCAGCCTACACTGGCACCCAAAGAACTCAAGTGCATGAGCAAGAGTTACTTGCCATGAACCAAAAGACAATTCTTTTTTTTATTAAAAGTGAGGGTAGTGAGGGTCCCAGTTGAGCCTAAACTTTATTCCTGCTTGGGTGTGGCTCAGGCAAAACTTCACAACTCTAGCAGACTCAGAAGTGGATCTACCATAAGCTTATGTGACTAAGACTGGTCTTGGGGAGAATTCATCCCAGGAAGGAAAGAGACAGGTTTGGCTTCGTAGTGAAGCCTCAGCTTCTGTAGGCAGTATGAGTTCTGCATACATGTTGGCGTCTCTCTTTCATATTTTTCTCCTGATATAGTCCTTATGAACTCATGTCTTGCTCTATGAAGGGGAGAGGAGCAGGCTGGGGACAGGGTGGATGCGGTACAAAACTACTGAAATACCTAGAGTAAGTACAAAGCTGCACCTTGTACAGGCTGAAATGCAAGACTACTTCTTTATCTCTCAAGCATAATATGAGTAGAGAAACCTAGCCCAAGCATAGTCTAAATGAAAACCTGCTGTCCTTTCCAAATTATGAGCATCCCCAGGTTGCTGGAAGTCCCTCATTCCTGCATCCTAATAGAATTCTCTCACCTTCATAGTTTTGTCCTTGCCATCCTGGCCCATTAGCTCCCCTCTCCTCTGCACTGAGCATTCATGATGTGCACTTATATGGCATATCTTTCTACCACATGCCTCCCATCCCTGGAGAATATTACTACCATGTGAGCACTGTAGTGTTAATCAGTCAGTACCAATTTGATGGCGAATACAAGTGGAGCCTATTCTTCCGATCTTGTGTTACCTCACTTCAGATAATGAGCTCAATCTCAATCCAGGAAAATATAAGAGGTGCTAGGTCACTGTTGTTTCTTATAATTGAGTAATATTCCATTGTACACATATACCAAATTTTAATAATCCACTTATGAATTGATGGGCACTTAGGTTGTTACCACATCCTTGCAATAGTGAATTGTGCTGCCATAAACATTTGGGTGCAGATGCCTTTATTCATGTCTTTTGCTCTTTTGGGTAGATGCCTTTAGCTCTTTGAGGTAATTCCAAATTCTTTTCCACAGAGGTTGCACCAATTTGCAGTCCCACCAACTATGTAAGAGTGTTCCTGTCTCTCCACATCCTCACCAGCATTTACTGTTTTGGGATTTTTTGATAGAGGCCAATCTCACTGGGATTAGATGATATCTCATTGGGGTTTTGATTTGCATTTCTCTAATGATTAGAGATGTTGAGCATTTTTTTTTATGTTTGCTGGCCATTATTCTGTCTTCTTTGGACAAGTCTCTGTTTATTTTCATTGCCCATTTCTTGATGGGGTTGTTTGATTTTTTTTCTTGTTAATTCTTTTGGGTTCTAGATAGATTCTTGTTATCAGAACTTTATCGGAAGTGTAGAGAGCAAATATTTTCCCCCATTTTGTAGGCTGTCTATTGGCTCTAATGATAGTTTCCTTGGCTGTGCAAAAGCTTTTTAATTTGATCAGATCCCATTTATTTATTTTTGTTCTGGGGTGATTGCTTTGGGGGTCTTCTTCAAAAATTCTTTGCCTAGACCGATGTCTGAAAGGTACTTCCCAACATCTTCTCCTGGAATTCTTAAGGTTTCATGCCTTAGGTTTAAGTCTGTTATCTATCTTGAGTGGATTTTTGTGAGAGGTGGAGATCCAGTTTCATTCTTCTGCATGTAGCTATCCAGTTCTCCCAGCACCATTTATTGAAAAGAGATTCTTTTCCCCAATGTATATTTTTGTCTGTTTTGTCAAAGATTAGATTACCATATGTGGATGGTTTCATCTCTGGATTCTCAGTCCTGTTCCAAAGATCTATGTCTCTGTTCTTGTGCCAGTACCAAGCTGTCAAACAGCCATTTTTTGATATCACTAAAGAGAAGAACACAAGATGAAGATAAGGCATCTTTACAGTTTTCCACAGAGCCCCATACTGCTTTGGACAGGGTTCTTTGAGGGTTCCTGTGCAAAACAGCCCCAGTGCAGGTGATGATAGCCAGAGGGAGGCAGGGCGCATTCAGGGGCATATTGTAGTGGAAGCGCCTGATAGCACTCTCTGAAGGAAGCAGCACCAGGGAGAGGCAGTGGTCCTGCCCAGTGGCAGCATCAGTGCCCTGTGGAAGTGATGGCAATATCCATGAAAGCAGTGGCACCCAGTGAGAGAGAGAATCACTGTGGACTCTGCCAGCTGAGGAAAGGCACCTTCATGTGGTCTGCATGCACTGAAGGCCTGGACAGCAGACATTCCTGAGTGAGTCTGGAACAGAAGCGTATGAAAAGGGCATGCTCCCTGGGGTCACCAAAGGAATTGTTTGAAGCACATATGAGATCCCCCTTAAGAGCTGGGGGATTGTTGCAGGAGCTGGGGATGCTAAAGCAGATGACAAAGCATTTTATTAATGTCCCTGCGTTTTCCTTGTTTCAAGTCCTTCTAGGGAGTAACATAAATACAGGAGTGAAAATGTATGGCTTGAAGACTCATAGATCGTTTATGACAAAAACTGACATCCATATGTATTATAATCCATCCTGATATACTGATATCCAGTTTTCATAGCAAAATCTAGTGAGGAAGTTACTCTTTTTAATTTGAATTATTTTTGGAAGTCTACAGTAATCTGTGATCAGAAGCCCTATATTATGTGTGTGTCCACTACCTGATTCAGTGTTCTCTTCAGTACAGGATCTGGAATACATGCCCTGCATGTCGTCCCTTAAAGACATGCTCCTAAAGTCTTCAGACTTTGAGTGCTTGGGAATTAGATGGATTTATTATAGTGTTTGTGCTGTAACAGCTATATAATCAAGAGTAGATGTTAGTATTAGCCTATATTTCCTTGGTTAAAGATGGAATGATGAAAGGATGGATGGAGATTAATGTGTTTTAATATTCTATGTGATCTTTAAAGTGGCTGTTAACACCATGGAGTTAGTTAGCCATTGTAAAGATGTTTCCTCAGTCTTTATTCTTTAAGTATCATTGACATTATAGAACAATAAGGAAGAATATTTACTAGAAATCAATAGATTTATATCATCAGATCACCATGTTCTCTTAGATATGTCTCTTCTCCCCAACTCAACTTTTTCATCCATGTAATCAGAGAATTGGATTAAATTGTCACTTAAATCCCTTTTCACTCAAAAATTTTATTATTTTGCTTTTCTTGTGTTGTTCTAAATAGGGTAGATCAATATTTGTTCAACTTCTTGTTTCCTTAATCCATCTGATATATGGATTAATCTTAACACATAAAGCAAATAGACAGAAGTGTGTGACTGAAGTGAGTGAAAGAGAGATTTTATAATTTCTTGGTTCTCTTAATCTCTCCTGCTAGCTCCTGGAGTGTTCCTTGGACACTAATTTATAAACGCCATTGTGCTAGGAAAGTGGGCACAAAAGCACTTGAAACTAGGTGCATTTGAAGGGTAAAAGCCAAATCCTGAATACAGCTCAAGATCGGGGGTGCCAGTAGTTCTGGTTATTTCAGGAGTCAGCTAGGAAGATCATCAGAGTTTCAGAGAGATGCTCTGTAGGAGAAGAGACTGATTCCACAAAACATCAATTTTCTTTCTCTATAATTTAAAGACCAAACTTTATAAAACTTTTATGTCAACTTCTCACTCCTTGAAAAATGAAAACACAAAAAGGGGAGTATCCCTGGAGGAGTTTCAGGCAGGAAAAACTTAAAGCAGACTCAGGTAAAGAAAAATGCATTTAAAATTGTATTAAGTAGCATGGTGCAATGACACATCAATAACAAATGCCTGTGGCCACAGTTTTAAATGATGACTTGGAATTTATCCCCATTGCCCTCCCCTCTCCCTTTCAAAACAAATGGCAAATAAGGTTGACTGAAAAATGTCATCTATGCCTTTTCCCTTTCTTCCATTCAGTGCAGAAATGAAGATAATATTGAGGCTTTATTTTGGTCCCCTTTTGTTAGAATCCTAATTGTAACCCATCATGTCCTTGAAAAATAGGAGTGATTTCTTTTGACCTAGTAGAAGACAGTGAGTTTCAAATTGACTCATTGATGGAGTAAGAGACTATGCTACTTGTCAGCTATTTTAGGTAAAGACCGTTCTTGACATAACTCTGATGGATGGTAGTAAAACACACAATGAACAAAAGGAAAAAGGAGGCAATGGGAAAAAGTAATCATGATGTTTCCCCCACCTTCCTCTCTCACTTCTTTCCCCACAAGAGAATGGTATGTCAAAGAGACTTTCACTATGAAGTTTATAATTGTTCCTTTATTTAGCACAGCTCAAGGCTGTAACTGACTGTATCATAAGGGACTCTTCAGAAAGAGTTGTTGAAATAGTCATTGAAAGTAAAGGATAAAGAATGGAAAAAACAAAACTTATCCAGAATGATGTCATTTCTTGCAAATGAGGGTTATCATCCCTTTATTCCTCACCTATCCTTAATTTGTCCCATCTCATTTTCAACTTTGTTTAAATAGGGTAAAACTTTTAATTTTGATTTTCGGTATAAATTTATTCTTGGTAAAAAAAGCAAAGATTTTCTCTGCATAATATTTTACAGTTTTTCCGTTGTTTATTTATCTCAGTCTTGAGAATTTATGAGGCTCCTCTATAGTAAGCACTATTAAGTACTGGAAAGGAAAAAAATGAGTAATATCTGATTCCTCTCATGAAGAAACTCATGGTTTGATTTTTCTGTGTTAAAATCACAGCCTGGGTGTAGATAGAGAAGTCTCTAAGCCAAATGCATTGTCAATAACAAGAAACTAAAAGTAAAACCAAGATAGGCTGGGATTTCATAATAGGAATACAGGGAGAGAAAGATCAGCTAATTCTTAGTTTTTTATCATCACTCAGTTACTTGTTATTTATCATTATACTCTCTCATTCTCTCCTACCTCATCTAAGTTGGAGGTTCAATGCTATTGTACCAAGGCATAGCCTCCCTTATAATACTAATATGGGCCAGCATGAGCAGCAATTTGAGTAGAAGCAGCTCGCTGGTCCTTCCTCTCTTCATTTAATGGTGTATGAGATCTAAACCTGGAATTTGAAAGAAAAATAAATTCTAGAAAGCAAATAGCAGTTTTAATTCCCTTGCAAATCTTTTCTCTATCCCACCTTTACATAAGATAATGTAGTAGGGATTATTTTTATGTCTAATTTAATTCTGTCAGTGTTACTGCGAGGCAGACATTATTGATAGTGAGATTCAAACAATTGGGTAATTTACAGAAAGAAGAAAGTGGCAGCAAACATGTAGTTGAATGGGTGCTAATTGTAACAAAGGGTCTAAAATTTGGTTTGTTGGTAATGATGTGTGTTTAGTCATTAGGAATGTTTCACTCATTTCTTCAAGTAATGAATTTCAGTAGTATTAGGAGACATCAGAATATATTATCTTAATCTATAACTACAAACTATTAATTATATAGAATGAATGTTGAAGTTGGTCAAGAATGAGTAGTAGGTTGGAGAAGGGATGTGCAGGAGGGAAGTATTATAGTTAAAGAATCACTGTCATTCATCTATTTAAGATCATGCAGGTTAGAAATCATAGATCTTCTATGTCAGCTCTCCTGGAAGAGTATTGCAGGGACTGTTCTATTTAAGGAAGCTCAATGTATCAAATATTTATCACACTATATTCATCTGCTATGGTCTGAATGTGTCCCCCAAATTCATGTGTTAGAAATTTGATCCCCAGTGTAATACTGTTGGGACGTGGGGCCCTTTGGGAAGTGTTTAGGCCACAAGGGCTATGCCCTCATGGATGGATTAATGCCACTATGAAAAGGGCTTGCGGGAATGGATTTGCTCTCTCTTGCCTTTTCACTTTCTGTCATGTGAGGATGCAGCAAGAAAGCCCTCACCAGATGCCAGTGCTTCCATCTGGGACTTTCCAGCCTACAGACCTGTGAGAGAATGAATTTTTGTTCTTTACAAATTAGCCAGTCTGTGGTGTATTTTGTTTTGGCAGCACAAAATGGAATAAGACGTCATAGTATAACATTTTAACTTATTACTCCCACTCAAAGAAATAAAAAAAAGACATCATGATATAAAATCTATTGTGGCATCTAAATTAAAAAGAATTAGCTTTCCAGTGCACATAAACACAAACACAGCAGAAATACCATGCCCACTCTGAAATAACACTATATTACTTTACAAGTAATGCAGGTAACTTATAACAGCTACTTCACCATTGTTTTTTTATGGCTGAATAGTACTCCATGGTATACATATACCACATTTTATTAATCCACTCCGTGTATTGATGGGCACCTGGGTTGTTTCCAAATCTTTTCAATTGTGATTTGCGCTCCTATAAATATTTGAGTTCAGATATATTTATTATAGAATGACTTTTTTTTTCCACTGGGTAAATATCCAGTAGTGGGATTGCTGGATCAAATGGTAGTTCTACTTTTAGTTCTTTGAGGTATCTCCATATTACTATCCATAAAGGTTGTACCAGTTTGCTTCTGTAAAGCCAAATTTTTTAAGCTATTTACATACCTACCTATCTTTATCTGAGATGTATGTTTCAAATATATTTTTGCCAGTTTGTCATTTGCTTTTTTACTTTGCTTATGATGGTTTAATTATAATTTTATGTAATTACATTATAACTTTTTATCTTATTGCATTTAGATTTTGAATCATATTTTAGAAGTCTTTACCAGCACTCAAATTAAAAATGAATTCATCAATGTTTTATACTAGAAATGTGAATAGCTTTATTTTTATCTTCAGAGATGTGATCTGTTAGGGGTCTATGCTGGTGTGTGATTTCAGGTGTAGAATCCCAGTCTTTATTTTTTTTCAGAATGACTATTCAGTTGTCCTAATACAATTTATTAAATAGTCCATCTTAAACTGAGTGACTTGAGATGCCACCTATTCATATTCTAAGTTTCCAGATGTGCTTGTGTTTATTTTTGCACTTTGTATGGCTAGTCAGCCTGCCTTGTCATATGTGAGTACCATCTGTTTTAATTACAGAGGATTTGGAGTATATTTTGATTTCTGGTAGGGCTAGTCCTTTCTTATTGTTTTGTATAGTGTTCTCCTAACTGTAGTTCCTTATGATTTTTGCATATAAACTTTAAAATTAAACTGTCTAATTACAGACAACAACTTACTAATTCATTGACATCAGATTAAACTTATAAGTAACATTTTTATTATGTTCAATCATTTTGTTAAAGAACAAGAAGTATCTTTCTATTTGTTCATATCCATTTTGTGTCATTCAAGAATCTTTTCAGATTTACCTTTTATAGTTTTTGCTTATTTTGTTTTTATCATTTTATGAAGGTATACTTGAAATACAATGCACTATACACATTTAAAATGTACAATTTGAATAGTTTTGATATACATAGATCTCTAGAATAAGATCATAATGAAAATATAAAACATTTCCATTATCCCTTACCCAAAATGTGTCATCACACCTTTTTATAATTTATCCATCTTACATCCTGTTACCAGGAACCACTAATCTACTTTCTGTCATTATAGTTTACTTTGCAGTTTATAGAATTCTCATGAATAAAATCATATAGTATGTACTCATTTTTGGAGAGAAAGGAGCCTGGCTTCTTTCACATAATTGTGAGATTCACCCATATTATCATATGTATCAATAGTTTATTTACTTTTATTGCTGGGTAGCATTCCATATACCCCAGTTTGTTTATTCATTCATCCACTGATTAATATTTGAGTTGTTTTCAGATATTCACTATTATAAATAAAGATACTATAAACATAGTATATAGGATTTTGTGTGGACATATTTTCATCTTTTTTTCTTGAGTCAGTACCTAGGAGTGGAATGGGTTGGCCTTATGGTAGCTGTGTGTTTATCTTTTTCATAAATCACTAAACTATTTTCTTAAGTGGTTTTGCTATTTTAAATTCTCACCAGCAGTGTCTGAGAGTTCTACTCTCTTCATATTCTCATTAATCTTGGTATGGTCAGTTTTGTTAGTTTTAGTCATTCTAATGGGTATGTAATAAAATCTCATTGTGGTTTTAATTTGCATTTCCATAATGACTAATGTCCCATCTTTTAATGTGCTTATTTGCTTTTGGTATATCTTCATTTATGAAGTGTCCATTCAAATTATTTGGTATGGTTTTTGCCTTTTTGTATTATATTAAGAAGTCTTTTTCCTACTCCAAAATTGCAAAATATTTCTCCTGTATTTTTTTCTAGAAGTTTTATAGGTTTGAGTTTTATGTTTAGGTTTGCAATTGATTTTTGTTATTTTTTGCATTGACTAGAAGTAAAAGTCATTTTTTTCCCCCCAAACAGATAACCAGTTGGTTCAGGGCTACTATATGAAAGGGCTTTTATTTACCTATTGGGTTACCTTAGCACTATTTTTATTATGTAAATAAAATGATCATATTTACTTGAAGATATTTCTATACTTTTCTCTCCCATTGATCCATATTGCTATGCTTATACCAATATAAAACTATCATTATAGTAAATTTTGAAATTGGATAGGGTAAGTACAATTTTGTTCTTTTATTAAATATTGCTTTGGTTATTCTATGTCCATTATCTTTACAAATAAATTTTAAAAACAATGTGTCAATTTCTGAAAAAAAAAAAAGAAAAGAAAAAAAAGAAGGAAAAGCCTGCTGGAATTTTGATTGTTGATTGCATATAAATCAGCTTGGGAATAAGTTGTCAATTAAACATATTGAGTCTTCTAATTCATAAGCATGGTATATTTATCCATTTCTTTCGGATTTCTTTAATTTAACCAATATTTTATAGTTTACAGTGTAGATGTTTTGGATGTCTTTTACTAGATCTATTTCTGCATATTCTAATTTTTTAATGCTATTTTAATGAGATTATTTCAATTGTATTTTCCAATTGTTTGTTCCTAGAACATAGGCAAACATTTCATTTTATATATTAACTTTGTACCACATGACCATGCTAAAAGAATTTACTAGTTTTAGTAGATTTTTAAAAGATTTTCTGGGGTTTTCTATATAAATAATCATACTATCTATGAATAAAGATTGTTTACTTTGTGATCTTTATGCTTTCTTTTTTCTTGACTTGCTTCAATGACTAGGCTTCTAGTACAATGTTGAACAGATGGTAAAAATGATCATTTTTTTCTTGTTTCTCATCTCATGGGAAATAGTTTTTATTTAACATTAAGTAGAATATTAGATTTCAGACTTTTGTAGATGCCCTTTATTAATTTGAGGAAATTGCTGAAATTTCTAGTCTTCTGGGTTTAAAAAAAATCATAAATAGGCTTGTTGAACTTTGTCAAATGCTTTCTCCACATCTATTGAAATAATCATAGTTTTTATTTATTATATTAATATGGTGAATTACACTGATTAATTTTCTTAATGTTAAACCAACCTTGTATTCCTGGGATAAACTTAACTTGATCGTAATATATTATCTCCTTAATATATTGTTGAAGCCCATTTGTGAATATTTTGTCAAGGCTTGTTGCATCCATCTATATTTATAAAATATATTGGTCTCTAATTTTCTTCTGTTTTCATTCCTCCCTTCCTTCCTTCCTCCCTCTCTCCCTCCCTCCCTCCCTTTCTTCCTTCCTCCCTCCCTCCCCCCTCCCCCCTTCCTTCTTTCTTTCATGGCTTTGGCAGGTTTTGGAAATAATTAGGATAATGCTAACTTTATAAAACAAGATGGAGAGAATATTAATTTGTTAGGGCTGCCATAAGAAAGTACCACAACTTGGGTGGCTTAAACAATAGAAATGTATTATCTCACTGTTCTAGAAGTTCCACCTCAAAGTGTTGGTAGGATTAGTTCCTCCTGAAGTCTGTGAATAAAAATCTGATTCATACCTGTCTCCTAGATTTTAGTAGTTTTCTGGCAATTCATATTACTTGGCTTGTAGAAGTATTACCCCAATTTCTGCAGGCATTCTCTCTGTGAGAATGTGTATCTCTATATTTTCCCTTTTTATAAGGACACCAGTTATTGGATTAGAACCACACTAATGAGTTCCTTTTACCTTGATTACCTCTGTAAAGACCCTATCTCCATATAGGGTAACATTTTGAGGTACTGGGGCTTAGGACTTCAACATATGAATGAGGGGACACAAATTAACCAATAACACGGGGTGATTCCACCCTCTCTATATTCTGAAAAACCTATGTAGGTTTGATATTATTTCTTCCTTGAATATTTGAAAAGACTCACCAGTAAAATTATTTGGGAAAAGTTTTGATAAATTCAATTTCTTCAACACCTATAGGACCATTTAGGTTTTATTTTTCTTCTTGTGCCAATTTCAGGAAGATCTAGTTTTCAGGACATTTGTTGATTTTATGTTATGATACTCTCAATGCCTGAAAAATCTATAATGGTAACCTCTTTTTCATTCCTTATAATTATGATTTGTGTATTCTTTCCTTTGTTTTTGACCAATCTAGTTGTAAGTTTGCAAATTTTGTTGATCTAGTATAGGGATCAGAAAAATTTTCCTATAGAAGGCCAAATGGTAAATATTATAGGCTTTGTGGGCCTTATGGTCTTCATTACAACTACTCAATCTGCCATTGTCAAATGAAAGCAACCACAGACAATACATATACAAATGAGTGTTGCTGTATTGTAAGAAAATTTTATTTATAAAATCAGGAATGGACCACAAAATCAGGAGTGGACTAAGTCCTGGGATACCTATAATAAAAAACACAGAAATCAACAAATGTTAACATTGTTGTTGAGCAATGGAAATGCTCATACATTGCTGGTTGGAATGTGTTATAGCCACTTTGGAAGACAGTTTAGCAGTTTCCTGAAAGATAAACATAAATTTACCATATAACCCAAGAATGCCACTCCTAACAAATGGAAATGAAAATGAAAACATTATGTCCTCACACAGATTTGCATGTGAATGCTTGTGGAAGTATTATTCATAATATCCCCAAAGGAGAAACAGCCTCAATGGATAAACATAATGTGGTATATGCATATATTTAGCAATTAAAAATTAATAAAAATTGACACATGCTACAACATGAGTGAATACTGAAACATTATGCTAAGTGAACGAAGTTAGTCACAAAACACCAACTATTATATGATTCCATTTATATGAAGTATAAAGAATAGGAAAATACATAGAGACAAATTGTACTCGTGGTTTGCCTGGAGCTGGGGGTGAGAGTGGGGATTAAACAACTCAATGAATTTATCAAATATCATTTATTTATCCATGTAAATAGCATGGATTTTATAGCATATAAATTATACCTCAATAAAATTATTATTGTTTTATGAAACAGTTCAACAACAATTCATTCTCTACAGGAAAACAAAAACAAACAAAAAATAAGCATCAAGCCAGATTCGTCTTATGCAAAGTACTTTTCTAGTCCTGATCTAGTCAGAGAATCAACTTTTGGATATAATTTTCTCTATTGCCTCTCTGTTTTCCAGATCAATGATTTCTTCTTTTATCTTTGTTTCATGTTTTTAAACGTGGGTTTACTTTTCCCTTCTTTTTCTAGTTTCATATGCTGGAACCTTAGGCTATTGATTTAGATCTTTCTTTTTTTCTAATATAAATATTTAAAGCGATATATTTTCTTATCTAAGCACTGTTTTAACTGTATCCCACAAATTTTCATTGTCATTCAGTTAAAAAATTTCTAATTTCCCTTGTGCTTTTATTTTGATCTATGATTTATTTAAAAGTTCAATTTCCAGGTATTTGCTCTTTTCTACCTATTGTTGGCTACTTATTTAATTCTATTGTGTTCAGAGACCATACTTTGATTTTGATTCTTTCAAATTTTTTAACACTTGTGTTATGGCACAGCACATATTCTATATTGGTGAAGGTCCCACAGGCACTGAAAAAGACTGTATTCTGTAGTTGTTGCATGTTCTATAAATGTCAATTATATCAAGGTGGTTGATAATAAGAGATCTCTCTTATTTTTTGTCTAATTGTTCTAGCAAGTGCTAAGAGAGGGTGTTAAAATCTCCTACTATGGCTGTATTTCCTTGTATAATATTTATAGTGGTTGCTATGGAGATTACAATATTAACTTAATCTTGCAGATTCTACCTAGAGTTAATATTGTACTACTCCAAACAAAATGTATAAATCTTATGCCACATATGTTCCTCTTGTCATTGACCTTTCTATTATATTAATAGTAATCTTATGTTTATATCTACATATTTTGAAGCCCTAAACAGACAATGATATAATTATTACTATCAAAATAATTAACATATTTTTAAAGAACCCAAAGGGAGAAATAATCTTTTATATGTAGCCAATTTGCCATTTATTTTATTCTTTATTCTTGAAGATCCAAGTCCGTCTCTGCTATCACTTCCTTTTCACCTAAAGAACTTCCTTATTTCTTGTAAAAAAAATATTTGATTAGTGATGAACTCTCTTAGTTTTCCTATATCTTAGAATATTTGTTTTGATTATTTTCACTAGAGATAGACGTCTGAGTTGACAATTCTTTTCCTTTAGCACTCGACAGACACTACTCCACTGTTTTCTAGCCTCCCTAGTTCCTACTGAGAAATTTGTGGTCATTGGAATCAATGTTTTCCTGTATGTAATGCATCATTTTGGAGCTGTTTTCAAAAATTTGTCTTTGTTTCTTCAGCAATTTGATTATGATATGTCTAGGCATGCTATTTTTCCTTTAGTTGTATTGTGTCCTGTTTGGGGTTCAATGAGATTCTTGAATATGTAAATTTATGTCTTTTCCCATATTTGGTAATTTTCAACAATGATTCTTTTCAACCACACTATTTCTTTTTCTCTGACACTTAAGTAGTGTGGATTAGACTTTTGACATTGTCCTATAGGTCACTGTAGCTTTGTTTATTTGCTTTCAAAGTTTGCTCTCATTCTTCTTTATACTGGAAAGTTTCTGTTGATATGTCTTTCATTGACTCATGTCATCTTCATGCTTTAATCGAGGTCTTTTGATATTTTTTTTTAATTTCAGAAATTATATTTTTCAAGTCTAATGTTTCCATTCCATTCATTTTCTTAGGTTTTATTTCTTCTTACTTATATCCTATTTCATTAAGTTCTACTTCCATTCCTTTCAAATGTACTTTCTATTGCCTCATGGATTTTAGTTACACCAGCTGCTTTAAAATCTTTGTCTTATATTCTAAACTCCAAGTCGTTTTACAGTTGATGCTTGTAGATTGTCTCCTTCCCTAAGAATTGGTTACATTTTTTGAGTAGTTACTGACTGTGTTCTGTACATTGCATCATGTTATGTTATGTAGCCCCTGAAACCTGTATAATCCTCTGGGGAACGTTGATGATTTGTTTAAGCAGGCATTCAACTCATTTATGTTCAGACCCCAAGTACTGCCTCACTTTCTCTTGGCTGTGTTCCACATCTCAGTTGAGTTCTCTAAGGTTTTGATGTGCTAGCCTGGGTCTCTTCCATACATGCACAGCCCAGGGGTGAATCAGAGATCTGCAAGTTTTTATACATAATTAGGGGATCACTTCTGTAGCTCTTTCTTATCTGAGATTTTCCTCATGCTCCAGCATCCAAGCCTTTTTTCTCTGATTCCTCTGCCCAGAAAGATAGGTTTCTATTGGAGTTTCAGTGCTCTGCCCTCATCACCTTGCAACTCGGCACCTAGGGTGCTAGGGCACCTAGGGCACCAGAGAAAAGCCTAATAAGGGAGACAGAAAACAAACTGGGAAACTCACTGTGTGTAGTTCCCTTCTTCAAATTTTTATTTCCCTCAGTAGTCTGTTTGCCTTTATTTAATTCTAGGGCCATAAATAGTTTTTTGTTTGTTTGTTTATTTGTCTAGGATTTCTAATTATAATCAGCTGGAAATGTAGATGGTAGAGGACATATGCCACCGTGGCAGAACTGGAATCAGTATGATTATTTCTTTCAGAGCTTGTTCTTAAGTATTCCATTTTTAATTGTTATTATAAATTTTCTCATCCATTATATGATTATATCATCTAGCTAATTATTACTTGTATATCTGAAGGATCTTTCATTTGCATGTATTAATTTTGTATCTTCCTATCTTATTAAGTTATTTAATTATCATGCTAGTTTTATCATCTTATTCTCTTTCTTCTATGATAATTGATCTGTTTAGATTTTCTCTTATTTAGGTCAATCTTGGGTATTTATGATTTCCTAGAAAATTATCCATTTTATCTAAGTCCTAAAATGTATCCTCTTTAAGCTGATAAAAGCATCCTTGCAGTTATTATAATGATTTTGTAAATTTGTCCTGTTTTTCATTTTCTTTAACTTAGTGACCTATCAATTTATTTATTTTCTTATTGCTATTTTTATTATCAGATAATCAGCTCTTGGATTTATTAGTTCTACCAAATTCTGATTTTGAACTCATTAATTTCTAGTCATTTACTTAGGGTTAGTTTTTTGTTTGTTTGTTTTTTGGCTATTTCATTTTCTACATTATCTGGGCTTACAAACTCTATATTATGTTCTAAACCATTATATCTCTATTTGTGTTAGGTTCATATTTATAGCCAAACGAATTGAATGCTCATTGCCAGGTCTTTTGCTGTAGATTCTGCATTTATATCTTATGGCTAAAGTTTTCTTTGCATTTTCAAGTGTTTTCAAGACAAGGTCAAGGGAACTTAGACTTAGCATGTTGCAAACTGTTTTTTATTTGTTCTTATATCTTTTTTTATCATGACAAAATAAGTTTATTTATTTATGTTTTCTTTTTTATTTCAACATATTATGGAGGTACAAATGTTTAGGTTACATATATTGCCCTTGCCCCACCTGAGTCAGAGTTTCAAGTGTGTCCATGCCCCAGACAATGAGCATCACACTCATTATATGTGTGTGTATATATGTCTGTATATCTTAATGACAGATTAGCTAGGTATAAAATCCTTGGATTAAATTTTCTTCTCTTGAGGATTTTATAGCAACTTATGGAGTTAAAAGTTGCTTTAGAAAAGTTTGAAATGAATCTTATTATTTTCCCATAACAAATGACTACTGTTAAATCCAAAATTTTGATCTCTTATCTTTGAATATGATAATTTTACCACAATACATTTCTTAGTATTGATGAGTGCATAAACATTTTTCCCCTGGCACAGTCAAGGATGAGTAAGTGCCCTTACTATCCATAGACTACTTACTAGTAAGTGCCCTTACTATCCATAGTCTATTATCCATAGCCTTAAAAGAAAATTTTGATAAGATTACAAATATTTTTAGATATTTTCTGTCCCATTATTTCAGATCTCTTTATTTTTTGGAAGGGGAAAAGGGAGACATAAATTCTACCTGTGTTGGATTTCTTTTGTCTGCTTTCCATATAATCTTCTTTCTAATTCTTTTCATTTTATTGTTTTTGTTTTATTTTACTCCTTTTCCTCAAACCTATCATTTGTATCTTTCACTGTGTTTTCTGTTGTTTCTAATTTTTGCTTCAAATGTGTCCTTTATTTCCAAGATGGCTTTAAATTGTTTTTTGTTTAATTTGTGCCTAAATGAAAACTGAAATTCTATCTCCTTTTATTGCCTCAGCATATCTTCTCTCTTATTTTAGAGAGAAATTCTTCAAAGGCAATTAGCATTCTGATTTTTAATTTTTATTTTTATAGTAATACATTTGTCCACAATTATTATTTGCTCCATCAAAAAATTTTGAGAATGAGTATATTTTATCTGTCAGTTCTTTCCATATTACTTTACTTTGTAGTACTTTTGTAATGGTTTTTTGCTAGTTCTTTTGATTTTATTACAATTAATATTTGAATGAAATTAGGACTCCCTAGACCTGCTATTCACTTTGAAGCTTCCTATAGGTTAAGGATAAAGACTACAATACTTCAAGCTTGTGGTTATTCTGCTTATGACTCAGAAATGTGTATGTGTGTGTGGTATTTTTCTTGGTGTGTGTATGTGTGTGACTTTTTCCGCCTTCACTTTTCATCATTTAATCAATCTGGCGGTGTGGCTCACAATATGCCAAGTCTTTCATCCCTTGCCTTACTGACAAACATCTTCTAGCAAATTTGGCTTGTCTGTACTATTTCTTACTTATCCTTAACTTCCCTGTTGCTTGAAATATTATGGCAAAATGAGTCCAGAGAAGTGATTGCTACCAGGCAATATTCTCATTTACAATAATTCAAACCAGAGTTCATTAGATAGGCATACCAATTACTTTAGCGATCTGTGCTCTGACAGGATTATGACTGTGACTGACATTTATAGATATGAGCATATGTTCTACATATCTTCCATAATGCTGTTAGACCTTTATTCAGTGGTTGTTTCTCAGAAATTTGGTTAGTTATAGTTATCTCCTGATTTCGTTGAATATAGAGATGGTACTCTTGTTGCTTATTTTCTTTGAGTTTTGTGTGATATCTAAGAGTAGAAAGGAGAAACCACAATCTTTTACTACTATTTTGAAACTGAAAGTACTTATTTTTTATAATATTCTCAGGATTCAAAGCAATGGAAAAATAAATTCGAAGCAAATGAAAATAAAATTTTCATTGGTTTATTATAGAAAATCATATTAAGAGTTTTTTCCTTGTGAATCTTTACAATGTTCTTTTTATCACTGCATTTTCATGGGCTCAATGTTGGTCCTTTTTCTGCCTGCTGACAGGGGAAATATCACTTAACTAAGAATTTGCCATCACAAAGGATTGGCAATATGTTTTAGGTCTCCGCCACCATCTCCTGGGGGTCTAGGAAATTTTCTTTCTTTCTTTCTTTCTTTCTTTCTTTCTTTCTTTCTTTCTTTCTTTCTTTCTTTCTTTCTTTCTTTCTTTCTTTCCTTCCTTCCTTCCTTCCTTCCTTCCTTCCTTCCTTCCTTCCTTCCTTCCTTCCTTCCTTCTTTCTTTCTTTCTTTCTTTCTTTCTTTCTTTTCTTCTCTTTCTCTCCTTCCTTCCCTCCTTCCTCCCTCCCTCCCTCCCTCCCTCCCTCCCTCCCTCCCTCCCTCCCTCCCTCCCTCCCTCCCTCCCTCCCTTCCTTCCTTCCTTCCTTCCTTCCTTCCTTCCTTCCTTCCTTTCTTTTTTTGACAGGGTCTCACTCTATTTCCCAGGCTGGAATGCAGTGGCGCAATCATAGCTCATTGCAACCTTTTTTTTTTTTTTTTTTTTTTTTTTGAGACAGAGTCTCACTTTGTTGCCTAGGCTAGAGTGAGTGCCGTGGCGTCAGCCTAGCTCACAGCAACCTCAGACTCCTGGGCTCAAGCGATCCTTCTGTCTCAGCCTCCCAAGTAGCTGGGACTACAGGCATGCGCCACCATGCCCGGCTAATTTTTTCTATATATATTAGTTGGCCAATTAGTTTCTTTCTATTTATAGTAGAGACGGGGTCTCGCTCTTGCTCAGGCTGGTTTTGAACTCCCGACCTCGAGCAATCCGCCTGCCTCGGCCTCCCAGAGAGCTAGGATTACAGGCGTGAGCCACCGCGCCCGGCCTCATTGCAACCTTGAACTCCTGGTCTCAAGCAGTATTCTTTACCTCAGCCTCTTGAGTACCTGGGACTACAGGTGTATACCGCCATGCCTGCCTAATTTTTTGAAATTTTTTGTACAGATGGGGCCTTGCTATGTTGCTTAGGCTGGGCACTTAATATAGAACCCTACAGATGATACATGAGGCCCTGCTCTCAGGGCACTTCAGGAATGGCTTCATTATGAGAATATGGAAGTTAATATGGTGGCAAGCTTGAAATGTTTATAACAGCTCTCCCAAATTCCTATTAAAATATTCATGAAAACACAAAAACTTTTTTTAAAAGCTGGCAACATTACTGTAAGCTCAAGATAAGAGAAGACCATATGCTAAATCTGGGTGGAATTTCAACAAATTGCTCAGGCATGGGGGTCTCTTCAAGAAGTACATTCTTTTTTCCCCCAGAGTATTATGGGAATACAAAGGCTTTGGTTACATAAATTGCCTTTGCACTGCCCAAGTCAGAGCTACAAGTATGCCCATCCAGACAGTGTGCAGCACATCCGTGTATGAGTTTCCCCATGCCCTCTTCCCCTCTCTGAACTGCCCAACACCCTGTGTATGTTACTTCCCATATGTGCACATAAGTGTTGATCAATTAGTACCAATTTAATGATGAGTACATGTGGTGTTTGTTTTTCAATTCTTGTGATATTTCACATAGAAGAAGGCACTCCAGCTCCATCCAGGATAATACAGTAGGTAGTTCTCTTAAAATGAACAACACACACTCTAATCTCTGAACCAGACAGATCAGATGAACCTAGTGAGGTTGAAAAATATTTTGATTCACCTTCTCTGTAAGTGCTTAACTCTGAAATAGTGAAGATGAACTGACTCAAAAAATAAGTAGCCATTCTCCAACCCCAGAGGAATTAATTTTGTAGTTAGAGTCAAGGTCTTACCTCCTCCACATTTATTCCTATTATACTCTTTTTATCATCACTTAAAATAGTAATTCTCAAAACATGGCACAGAAGAAAGAACAGAGGGATATGAAGAGAGTCATTGAAAAACAAGATGTTTAGTCCCCTGATCCTAGGCAGAGACAGGAAGAATGTTAGAAATGCAAGTTGGAAGCTATAGTCTTCCATGTAATTCCACTCTTCAAAAAATTATAAATTACATCATATCCTTTTGTTTAGTGAGTCTTACAGAGCAAGAAAAGATCTAGAAAATTTGCACTAAACACCTGCCTTCTAACAAAAACAAATTGAGATAAAGACTAAACAAAGTTTATCCTTAAGAAAAATAATTTGGCTAGGTACTTTGTAATACCAGTACTTGTGAGACTCAGGCAGGAGAATCACTTAAGGCCAGGAGTTAAGGACCAGCCTAACCAACATAGCAAGGCCCCATCTGTACAAAAAATTTCATGAAATTAGGCAGGGATGGTGGTACACACCTGTAGTCCCAGGTACTCGAGAGGCTGAGGCTAGAGGATTGCTTGAGCTCAGGAGTTCAAGGTTGCAGTGAGCTATGATTGTGCCACTGCATTTCAGTCTGGGAAATAGAGTGAGACCATGTCTAAAAAAGAAAAAGAAAGAAAGAAAGAAAGAAAGAAAGAAAGAAAGAAAGAAAGAAAGAAAGAAAGAAAGAAAGAAAGAAAGAAAGAAAGAAAGAAAGAAAGAAAGAGAATTTCCTAGACCCCCAAGAGATGGTGGTGGAAACCTAGAACGTACCACCAATACTTTGTGATGGCAAATTCTTAAGTTAATTGATATTTCTCCTGTCAGCAAGCAGAAAAAGGACCAACATTGAGCCCATGAAAATGCAGTGATAAAAAGAGCATTGTGAAGGTTCACAAGGAGCCCAATGGGGCTCTCTTTGCCTTTCCTTCCTTCCCACACCCGAGCCATTCCTATAAATAAATGCTAACTAGGATTTAGAAAAATATCAGTTTTACATCAACAGCCTGTCTGGGACAGGCACAGGATGTGATCTGGTCATCATCACAATAGTACTCAATTGTGTAGTGACACAGAAGTACAGTCAACAAGAGCCAAGTGTTTTCAGTGCTAAGCTCTTGAATATCCCCATCTCCTGGCTTTACTTGTTCTAATTTAGATCTCTGTGGTTCATCTTTTAACACACTGATAAAACCCTGTCCTTTAGGTTTCTTATGAAGTTATAGCTCTTGAAATACCCCCTGGTGGCTTCTTGCTTTATTCAGCATTAATAAAGTTTTTCATAGCCTCCCCATGCTAGGGTCAAGTGGCATTTCTGGGCTGGACAGCTCCTAGGAATTATCCATCTTCTTCCTTTCTGGGATTGGTTGCATGGGATGCAGATTATTTTGCCTTATCGGTCACCCCTGGGACCTGGTAAGATGTATAGACCACCTTAGATGCCACTGCTTGGGTCTAAGCATTGATTTTGTATTATTACAATTCAAGAGATAATTTATAAAAGCTGACAATATTATTTTCGTTTTCCTGAAAGTTGTTTTTATTCTCCGGACCTCAGAGCAAGCCCTTTTTAGAACAAAAACTATTTGTTTATACATTCAGGCTTTGAGGATGATTTATTATATATTCATTTGAGAAAACTGCGACTCATGCAATTTAGGACTTTAAAGTTTTTTTTAAGCCTTTGACAGCAATGGGATATGTTTCTAGACAAAAGCAATGTCACTTGATGAATAATCCACTTGCTATTTATCTTTCTGCTTTTGAGAGACAATGCTAAGTCAGCCAAGGACATTTCCAAAAGTATACTACTATTAATAGAAATTAAATGGTGTACCACACAGAATATGTTTTGTTCAATTATATTCTAAAATGAGATGGAAAAGTGTTCAATAACCCTGGAGCTGTTATCTGATTTAAGATATTTTTGTGCATATAATTTAATTTAATCCTGGTCTTGTTTAAAATTTACAAATTTCCAAGAAGACTAAAATATAGATGCTGGTATTAATTTACTTGATGTACAATGATTCTTTTGGCCTTGCTTATGGTTTGAAAAGCCCCTCAAAACCTTGAACTCTTTTTGCCCATGCTTTTAAAGCTGGTGGGAGCATATAGGTGGTACACATTAGGGTGAAACCATAAACTGTAATATAAACTATATAAATGTGATTTCATCACTCTCTTGCTTAAAATCATTCTAAGGTTCATTTTAATCTTGAAGACAAAAATCCAAGTTTCTTAATGTGCCATACACACCCACCATATCCAGACCCTTCATTACTTTTTAAATTTTATTACTGAACACAGCTTCCCAACTTCCCCTCCAAGATACACATATATAAACACAGATGAGCACACGGACACCTCTAATTACATTTCTTCAAGAATATTTTGCTCTATCATGTTTCTGTACCTTTGCCCTGATGTTTTCTCTGTCCCAAATGGCCTTTTCTCCTTTATCTGGCTAGCTGGTTTATTTATCTTTCTTTATCTTTAAAGACTCAGTTCTAGTACCACTTCCCAAGTTTGTCCCTTCTCTGTGCTTCCTTGTTACTTTAATTCATATCTCTACCATAATACTCATTATCCTGCTTGTAATTGTTGATTTACTCATCTATCTCCTCCACCTAAACTGTGAGCTCCTTATTAATGTAGGGGAATTAAATTTTCTTGCTGTATCCTGATCTAATGTAGTATCTGGGCTGTAGGACTCTGGGAGGTAGTCAATATCTGTTTGATGGGTGAATGAATGAATGAATGAATCAATCAATCAATTGACAATGAAAAGCGACTGAGTAAAATCAGTAGCTTGTCCTCAACCATCCTCTGATCTATATAAATGGATTAGCATAGGAAATACACTGAAATTAGAGATCGTAGCAATTTTAGGTAGAGAATATTATGTTTAGAACACCATAGTTTTTCTTTCAAAAAGTGCTGCTGCAGTAGTTCCTGACTTTCCAAAGAGGACACTTTCTAATAAAGAGGAGCTTCTGTCATTTTTCTGCCCTAGGACTTGGTCACTCTACAATTTAGACAGAAGTCAATTCAGAGTTGGTGATAAATGAGGGTAAAGTGTAAGGACTGATCCAGACTGCTTTCCAGTGATAATTAGATTGATTTTGGTCAAAGTCAGTAGATAAATGACCATTAATGTGGAGAAGTAGCATGTCACGGTGACCATTCCCAGACATTTGTTGAGAGAACATAGATCCAGGACAGCAATTAAATTGGACAGTGATCTCTCTCTTTGGAGCACTGGAAAAATCTGTGGTTCTATCAAGGTATAGTTTTGTGCATAAAACCTATATGAATATATATGTGTGTGTGTATATATATACACTTATTTACACACAATGGATAAAGAATAATTATATTGCACTTAGTCTTAGGGAAGATGAAAGAGATTCTCTAATTTGGTGGGATTTTTTTGGTCAAAATAAAATTTGAATCAGTGCACAAACTCTCAGCTAAAATCCCCACATTACATGGAGCATGAGTAACAGATTTGTTGGCCATGATCATGACCTGTCTTATGATCAAGCAGGGTGTTTGTATTTGGGGCAAGAGAAAGAACCTATTGCTCCAACCACCTGCCACAGAGTGCTTGAAATTTCCATCAGCAGAGATTAAGTCATTTTGTTTAAGATGGTATGCTTTTAGAAATTTCCTGTCGAAACATTAGTTCCTATAAAAAGGATACCACATTTACTCATGATGAATTCTAAAACTTTAAATGAATCAGTCAGTTTAACATAGCCTAATAGAGAACCAAAGGCAATGGGACAGTGGAAAGTTTCTTTCTGATTTATAGATGAGGAGAGGTAAATCCACCACCTGGGATACTGTCCTGGGAAGGTGAGCCTCGGGAGAAGGCGCATCACAGGACACTGCACAGCCATGGGCAGCATGAGGGAAGTGGTTACCTGGGAAACTGGAATGGAAGCAAATGAGAGTAAGGACCTGGCAAAAAAAGATGGGAAGATGCTGAAATCAAATAGTTCACAGTCTTGTCAGTATTACAAAGTACTTAATATTAAAGTTAGCTTCTCAAAGCACCTAATGGAAAAGGAAATAGAAATAAAAAATAAATTTAATGTATCTTATATACTGTGGAGACGACACAAGTCCAGGTTTTAGAGCAAACTGGAGATTTTCAGAGTGTTTGGTTATGGCTAACTAACACAACTACCATGACTTCATCTATTCTGGGCATCACATTTCATCAATGGGATCTCTCTGCCATGCACTCTTCTTGGTCTGTGCCAAAGACACTAAACGCCAGGGTTTTAAGGACAGGTGTTTCAACTGTTCTTGTGATGGCAAAGCATCCTACATACCGAGTGACTTGGTCCTCATTGCTACCAACTGAACCCATTTTGGAGAATTTAATAGAACTCAGAGTATAGCTATAGTTTTACTATGTAACTCTATCTAGACCTTTGCATTACTTTTACCAAGCCCAAACAACTCAGCACTGTCTCTAGAACTGCAAAATTAATAAGCAAGAGGCTGCTCCAGTCTTCAAATCCTTAAAGGAGAGACAGTTAATTCACATTGAAATGGAATTTACTATTGAGTGATACATGGTAAGTAAAAAAAATAAAATTCAAAAAAGGATGGTAATCGCTAGCCTATTGATGATGGCAGATAGCCTGAATTTGAGCTTGTAACTCAACCATTTATGAGGTATATGATCTTGGCCAATTTCTCTCAGCTTCAGTTTCCATGTGAGCCCAGCTAGAATACTGACCAGTCAGGGAAGTACTAGGGCTTATTTCCAACCTACTGGAGTGGTTAAGGAGAGAATTTCCTGGGAGGAGAGGCACTAAAAGCATAAAGAACTAGATGTGTGACTTCAAGGTTTTGGAGGACCAGTAATGTCTGTGCACCCATGAGCATTTTATAAAGTTCCAAGAGCAGAGGCAGAACAGAAAATAGAAGTCAGAGTCAATGCTCAGAGACCAACTGAGGCCTTAACATAGGAGGGAACAGGGTTGGGATCATGTGGAAATGGGTGACAGCTGGGGACAAAGTGGAAGGAACTGTGACTTGCCACAGATCAGCTCAGACAATAAAAATGCATTAATTCACAGGGTGATTGTGAGCATAGGCTATTAAAAGTCATGTAATTTGAAGCATTTAAAAAGCTGTACAGTCCTAACAGACATTACTATTTTTATCTTATGGTGCAGTATAGATGAAACAACTGCAAAAAAAAGTTTGTCAAGATAACCCCATCAGGGAGCGACTCAACAGCTGTCCTCCCTTTTAACTTGGCATTTGCAGAAAATTTGCCTGTGCTTCTCCTCATGTGTCTGACACTCTATCAGACTCAGGGCATTCACCTTCTGCTTTGATCTCTGGCTGCTTTTAGCGAATCCTCCAATTCCCAGCCATAAAGGCTAATGCAATAGCAGGACTTCAGGCAGTTTTTGTCCAGAAATCTCTAAACTCACGCTACCTAAAGTTGAAAAATGTATTTCTGAAGGGGACAGTTATTTTTTTCCTGTTCTGTTTGTTGAGTGCTTTGTCCTGATGGGTTGATGTGCTTACATTCCATTACCATAAATTCAGTTGTTGGAGAATTTGCTCTCAATTTTTTGCCCTCTGGATGCAAAGCTACATTTAGAATGGGTTGTCTTTAGCAAGTTGCTTGCTTTCTTTTTGCTGATGAGTTCTCTGAACTTTTCACTGCTCGTTTGATGCTATTGTGCCCTTTAAACAGCTTTTTATTTTTTCAATCATTATTGGTTACATTGCTGTCCAGTGAATATTTTTTCTACCAACAGGTAGACATTTAACTGACAGCCATAGAGAAACTGGTATGCTAAAAATCCTTCCTCAGTGTCTTAATTCAAAAGACCAATTTGCCATTGTTTTTCTTATGCAACTATCTGTGTTCTCATTGGTTCTTGCTTCTTTCCTATCATTCTTAAGTGCTGCACATACTCTTGGGCGGGCAGGTTATGATGCCTTTTTCTGATAATATCAATCAGACCATCAGTCTGCTCCATTAATGTACTTCAGCTCAGAAACACAAAGTAGAATGGTCACCTCAGCCTCATTATCAAGGGCAGTTATTGCTCTATGCACTGCGACCACAGGGGCTTGTTGTGGTAGCCAACCAAATGCATAGAACATTAAATTCAGAATTTAATATAGCCATAACCTAGTGTGATGGAAACAGCCTTGAATTAGAAGTAAGGAAACCTGAGTCCTTATTTTTGTTCTGCACCAAAAAGCCTTTGTTGTTTGGTCATCTTACTGCTTCAGTATTTCTTGAATCCTTTAACCTGCAAAATTAGCACTTTGGATTAATTGATCTCTAACCTTAGAGATCTGATAATTTTAGAATTCTGATAACTTTAGAATTATCCTGATAACTTTAGAATTCTATATTTTCACAATTTCTTTTCTCCTCTTTAAATACAGCTTGTCAGCAGTGGAAAAGGAACAGTGATTGGCAAAGTCTCAACAAAGTGGACATTTGAGCTAAGGCTTGAAGGATGAGTATAACAATTCCAGGTAAATGAAGGAAGAAAAGTGTTCTAAATAGAGAAAGTAATAGGTGCAAAGTCACAGAGAGATAAAATAAAATGAAGTATTTGGGGAACTTTGCTCAAATATCTAATTTGGGACCCAAGGGAATTCAAACCCAGAATGATAGTTCCTAGGCTAGTGAGCTTTGTGTTACCACATCACATCACATCACATCACATCACATCACATCACATCACTAACAGACATAGAATTTTATAGTTTAAGAATTGACCTCGAATCACACCTATATGAAGGACTACAAAGAAAAATGGGGTACATGGGTTTTCACAGATCTCAGAGAGAAGGAATTTCATAATGGAAATCTAGTTCCAAAGCCCGCAGCTGTTTTGTCCAAGATGTACCTGCAAACTTCTATCTGATCTGGAGGCCAGATTAGTGAAGGATTTGTAGAGCTTGACTGGGATAGAGAACTGAGGAGAGATGTGTCCTTAGTATGATTGTCCATGGTGAGCCAGAACAAAACACAGTATAGTTGCTAGACAAAGGAGCAAAAAGTAGATATGAAGCTCTGGGAAGGCAAACTCTAGGATGGAAGGTTGGATGGATAGCCTGGGGCTAAGAGCAATAATGATACCTTCTACACAGAATTTCATGATTATTAAATTGAATAAGGCATTTAAAAAGTTTAACATAGTTTTTGACACATAATAGGCACTCAATAATAGGGTTCTTGTTGTTGTTATCCAAGCCACTGAAATGTAAACACTGAGGCCTTACTTTAGGCCTCATTGGCCTGTAGTATGATGCAATTGGTCACAGGTTCCCCAAGCCCAGAAGCTATTTTGTTCTACCCATACCCAGAGCCCCATGGGATCTCCCAGAGAGCACTCCTAGTCTTTTTGCACTCATTCAGTATGTGACTCAGGCACTACTCCATCCCTTCAGTGTTTGGGGTTATAGTGCATTGAGTTTTACATGGTGCTACCATGATAACACGACTTGGGACCAGAAGTTTCCCTCTCTCCACCTCCTGCTCAGAGGAGGTAAACTGTATTTAGAGAGCACTAGGGTGGGAGCCAGAATACCTGGACTTTTTTTTTATTTCATAGTTCTATTTTATTTTAATTTTTCATTGACAAATATTAATTGTACATATTTATGGGTATACAGTGATGTTTTGATACATATAATGTATAGAGATCTGATTCGGGTAATTAATATATCCATCATTTCAAACATTTATCTTTTTTTGTGCTGGGAATGTTCAATAATCTCGTTATAGCTATTTGAAACTATATATTATTGTTAACAATAGTCATCCTATAGTGTTATAGAACACTAGAACTAATTCCTCCTATCTAGCTGTACTTTTATACTCTTTAACAAATCTCTCCCTTTACCTGCCTTACCCCCACCCTTCCCAGCCTCTAGTATCCTCTACTTCACTTTTTATTCTAGGAGATCAGTAATTTTTAGCTTCCATGAATGAGTGATAATATGCAGTGTTTTCTGTTTGTGGCTTATTTCTTTGAAGCTCCACCATGTACAAGCTGGGTGTCCTGAGCAAGTAACCCAATCTGTCTCTACTGCATTTCTTATCTGAGAAAAGAGATGGTTGAACTGAATGACGCCCAAGGGCTTCTCCAACTCCAGCAGTAAGAAACCATGGCAGCATCTAAAAATGGTGAACTCTCTCAAAGTTGCCAAAATAAGCTCAACACATAATCTTGGGCATTAAGTTAGCATCAGCTGCATAATGCTAGACATTCAACTTTTACTAGGAGGAAAACGACAAGGAGAGAAATAGCACTCACAATGCTCCAAAGTCATTCTTTTAGCCAACAAGGCGTCCTCAAGAACCCTGAGTCTGTATTAAAAAGTCATCAAAGGGCTTAAGTAGCCACTTTTATATATGCCAATAATTTGGTAACGGCAAGCTATGTGATTCCCCTTATTACAAGGCAACTTGAGGAACACACCTTCATTGGATACCTACTGTGTGCAGGTGCACGAGACGGGTCCTCTCTGTACTGTATGTGTTCATGTTAACAATCATATGCTTTTAAAAATATATTCTATAACTTGGCAGATTCTCTCTGGAGGGAAAAATTCTCCTATTTCTATTCTAAATAACATATGGTCTAATGTGTGAACTTATTAATAACTAGATTCATTAGTTTACACATTTCTGATAAGGGAAATTTAACTTGTGTAACCAAGTGTGTGCATAATAATTGTGTTGCATCATTATCTACAGATGTATTTTTGCCAACCATTCTCTGTGCTGATGCGATTTTAAGGAGAGTTTTCCAAAGGTAAATTTCTCCTGTAGAGTTTTAATTTCCATTGTCCCATGAAGTTAATGTCATTCTTCAGAGCAATAATCAGCAAAGCTGTGAAAAGATTTCAAAATTAGGTCTTTTTTGATACATTTAATATAGGCTAGATTATCAAAAAGCTTGCATAAATGAAGAGTTACGCATGTTTAACATTTAAAGACAACATTATTGTTGTAGAACAGTCAATTTGCAAAGAGCAGTACTTCAACTTCAGTGAAAAAGCGGAGAAAGACTTTTCTTTAAAAAGAAGGGTTAATGGCGCGTGTGAATAAGAAAATTTTTTGTCAGTCTTGAAAACAGATTCTCCCAAATCACATCTCCTTAAGTTCAAGAATGTTTTTGAGATAGGAAGCTGCACAAATAAGAATATATGTATTTTGTTTCATTCTGCTTCTCAGAGGGAAGGACATAACCTGCAGTATGAGTGATTAAAGCCAGACATTAGGAGAAATATCATGATGGTTAACAATGATAAGCTCTGCAAAGGGTTACAGATGAAAGAGTTCAGTTATCTTCTTGTGAAGGTTCTAAAGTAGGAGAGAGCTGGGATAAGTTAATAACTTTCAACTTCATTTCATCATTTGTAAAATGGGGGAATCTTTCAGCCTCCTTCTAATTTTGAAAATGGATACTTCCATCATACCAAGGGTCTCTTTGGCTGAAGTTGGTGCTGTTGGAATGAGGAAGTTTAGGTGGCACTTGGCTTCTCATGATATTTCTGCCACCTATTCTATGGGCAGTATCTTTCTTTGGGCTCTGCATCTAATTAATAAAACTGGAAACAATAGCAGAAACTATGGCTTTTTAATCTCCTTATATGTAGACCACCCTTAATTTTCAGTACTTCGATGCAGTTGCTGCCATCCCATCATTACCCTATAGTATATTTGTGCATCACCTGTTTTCTAGCATCTCTGACTAAATGCACTTTATGGAGGTCTTCTGGGTCAAGGGAGAGCTATCTTTCCTTGAAATCCTCAGACAACTTGTATGTGTAAAGGTGACCTGGCAATTCATCTTTACTTGTGCTCTAGTGCTGCTATTAGTGAAAGCACTTAGGTGTTTGAAATGACACCCAAGAGGCTCTCCCCAAGTCAGTGTCTGAGAGAAATTGGTAATAGTATAACAACTGGTGATATGATCATCATTATTGTTGGAGCCCCCCTTTCCTCCTGTCTCTAGTTTGCTTGTTTCCATGGAGCTAAAGACATTGTGAATGATAAAGTAGAATGGAAACTTGACCACTGTGGCCCATTCAGACTATAGAGGAAATGAGGTTATCAGAGATTTCTTTCAATAATGCAAAAGCAGAAATGTTAAAACAAAGGTTTTGATAAATTAGATTTTTTAAGGCCAGACCAGTTCTCCATGTTCAAACATAAGCATGAATTAGTTCCTTCCCCCAACATATTTTTACTATTATATATATCAGTTTATGTCTCCTAGTAGTATATGGTCCATTAAAATTAAGAAACATGACAGTGAAACTACTGGTTTTTACCATTACCAAAGCAACTTATCATTAAAGAGAACATATTGTAGCACTAAATCAGATAAACATTGTATCATGGAGACAATAAGGCTATTAAGAAAAAGATTTTTTTCCTGACTTTGCAATACTAGGATGTTGTCCTGTGAGATATTTTGATGTGAGAGTTAAAGAAGCAAATTCAATTTGTTTAGGAAAGTTTCAGTAATATTTTAAAGAAGAAGATGAATTAAACAAAGGAACATTTCAGGAGAAATGTGATCTCCTAAAAACACCACTATAGTCTGTTTTTCTCCACCTTGACAATCTACTTTCTGTCATTTTTGTATTCATACGAACAGAGAAGTGGCAATAAATTGTTGCTTTTCCTAGTTGTGCCTGGATTGTGTGTAGCATATTTTAGACATACCTACTTTCCTCCTGATCACAGCAAAGGGTTATAAATCTATAAGCAGAGTGATTCCCAGAGCATATGGCTCATGGGGGAAAATAGCTAGCATTTAGGTCTGGCCAGCTGTCCAGAGCTCAACAATGTTAGTAACATATTTCAGGGCAGATAAACTAGAAAATATATTTAGAAAGTGCAAGCTAAGAAATTTACATTAATCTCTTCTTTTAGATTCAAAAACACAAATTGCCATTGCACTATTTCTTACACCAAAGCTTAATTAAACCATTCCTGGTCACCAAAGATCTGATTGAACAGGAATAATAATCAACATTTCACATTTCAGATTTTGTATAGATGGCATCCATCTGGTTAAAATCATAATAAGCTTTATGATAGCTGATAAGTTCTTCAGTTGCATGTCCAACATGATTTCTGATGCCATAAAAGTTAAAAAAGCAAGAGAAGATTCCATATGCATTAAAGGGGCCACCAGCAAATTTGCACTAGCCTTCAGACACTTCAGTGAAAATAAATTTCATTTTAAGATTCAGAGTTTATGAATTAAAAATTAGTGAATTAAAAGAGCTCCTTGGAGGTATGGCTGATTTGGGGACTGGGGCATTAAAATATAAGATGAACCTGAAGCATCTTATAGTGCCAGAAGTAAAGTGCTTTAAGCAAAAAAGAATAAAGGAAAAATGAAAACGAAAAAGATGAATTTGAAAAAGACACAGGAGCCAACCTGATAGAGCTTCCAGTGGTCAAAGGTAGAGAAATTTGGGCAATAAAATAAATAACTATAGCACTGGATAAAATTTCAATGAATTAAAACAGATACCCATGAGTCCATACTAATGTAAATGAAGGACTGAATAAGAAATAAATGGAACATAAGAATTCCTGAGAGGGAGTAAGCAAAGCTTAACATCCCTCTCATTGAGTGTGAGCAGGAGTTAATGATTCACTTCCAAAGAATAGAGTATGAAAAAAAAAGAAATGATAACTTTAAAGAGACATGACAGACCCCTCTTAACTAAGTGATTGAGGTTAAAATCACCAGTGATAAATCATGTTGATAATATGTACCAACATGCCATGATGCAGTAAAAAGGGCACTTCTTCTCTCTGATATCTTTCTCCAAAGCCCATAGCCCAGTCTAATCATGAAGCAGCATCAGACAAACCCAAACTGAGGGACATTCCACAAAATATCTGACCAGTGCTTTCCAAACTTTTGATACATACGAAACAAGGAAAGACTGAGAAATTTTCAGACACTAGACAAGACTAAGATGACACGATGACTATCCCCAAGCAGATCCTTTACAGAAAAAGGAAAATCTGATGAAATACAAATAAAGTCTGTAGTTTAGTTAATAATGTAGTAAGCTTAATTTGTTAGCTTTGTCAAAGGTACCATGGTAATGTAAAAAGTTAACATTAGGGGAAACTGGATGAAAGTATGGCATTAAGTTTAAATTTTAAAAAGTATTTAAACTCAAGTTTTAAGTCTGTGCACATTCAAAATAAAGCCAAATACCCATTTCAGGGTGTTAAAGTAAATCCAAGATCACTTTGTAAAGAGAACATTGTTCTCTCCACAGATACTTCTTCTGATAACTTATGAGAGTGATGAGATGGATATCTATTTATGCATCTGTCCTTGCTAAGATCTTTAAGTTTTTATAAAAAGGCATTTGTTCTTCCATTAATCTTATCAGATTATTGCATTCTCAAGATTTGCCAGGAAGGATAAAATAACAAATTTATCATTGTTTATTCATTAAAAATTCAAATGAGAGAAAAATATTTATGGAGGATTATTTGAAAGATATGCAGTATATACATTTTTCTCGGCACTCTAAACTCTAGGTCTTATTGAGCCAGGTTATTAGATCTGTCCAGTGCATTATGGCCATCACGCTAACCTTCTAGTCAATTGCTTTATACTGCATTCTCCTTTCATAAAATGCCATTGATCTGAATTGAGAGATATATAAAGGACTCCATGAAATTCATCACTGCATGATGAATGCAAATTCTAGCATTTCCTGAAGAATGCTGTTGGAGTTTATTATTTCTCACATTATGCAATGTAATTCAAGTATAAGATATTTCTCAAGTATCAACAACAGGATTAAGTGTGTCTCTCTTGAGAAATAGATTGAAGTTTTTAACCTTAAGTACCTGTTGGATTATGAAGTTGGTGTGTTTCCCTTTTTGCATTAGATGCTAGAAAACTAAAAATTAAATTTGTGCTGGGTGTCTAACAAGTATTTATAACTTTAGAGCATGTATTTCAAATACTAATCTCATTTTGACTTCAATTTAAGTTATTGGTACTTTATTTTAAACTTTATATGTATTATTTATGTCATATTGCTGAGATTTTTATTGTTGAGAAATTTGGAGAATGCAGATAGACAATATTTTTTTTTTCCAGAAAATTAAAGGTTGTCCTATCACTCAAATAATCATTGTTAACATAGTTCAGTATGAGTATATAAACATCTAGACTTATTTTATCATGCTGTATTTTATTACCTTTTTAAATAGGCTGCTTCAAGCCTTATTTGGGGGGGAGGAGGATATTACATAAGATATAAATAAATACATTGAAATAACATTAAAGAAATGTATTTAGGTCTTTGGTCTTGTTTTAGATCTTATCACTTTGTAGGTGGACTAAATTCTTTGTTTGTTTCTTCACATGTACGTTGAGAACTTTAACCTTTAGGAATATACTTATAGTCACCAATTTATGTTTAACATTGAAGATATAGAACATATTTTGCCTAATGCACTATAATAAAGTGACCAATCAATCAGTGGTTCCTTAATAAATACACAAATAGAGCATAAGCATTCTATTTCTTTTGCTCTTAATTGGAACTTGGCACAAATTCACTTTTTCCTTCTTAATTGAAGATCAGCAGCATTCATTGGGTGACTCTTGAAGTAAAAGGTTAACTCAGGGGCCTTTGTAGAGTTCTGCTAATATGTCTATTAGGAACTTAACTAAGTGAGATATTAGAAGTAATAATAATTTTCATATATAAGGCATGTAAGAGTAATAATAAAAGGATACCTGTATCTTTAAAAATAGTAAAGAGGAAAAGATGGAAGAGAAGAAAGAAATAGATGGTTTGTGTACATTATTTCTATTGGAGAAATTGTGGTCTTAATGCTTTTAAGCATGTATGTTAAAGAAGACCAAGGAGAAGAAGTATATTTTTAAGTAAAGAAAAAAATGTTTGGAGACGAGCTGAACAATTTTCATGAAGAAACATTAAAGAGGAAAAAAAAGGATCTCATTCAAAAAGATGTTAAAGGCATTCTAAGACCATAGAAAATACTCATTGGTTTATAGTTGTGAAGTTAGAACTAGAAGGGCATCTTTAAGGCATTAATACATCTACTTTAATCTTCTCCCTCCCATCTCTCCCCTCCCTGCCCTACTTTTCTCCTTCTCACTGTCTCCCCATCCCTTATCTTTAACAAATGAGGGACTTGAGATCCAAAATGATGGGTAATACAGTCTTCCACAAGACATACAGCTCTAGATCTCTTGATTTCTAGCTCAATTTTCCTTTTACTTCAGTGGGTGGAGACAAAAAAATATAGCAATGACAAAATAAAGTATATTCAAGCATAAACTATGGTTAACTAAACTCCTACTGCTGAGATTGAGTGGCCCCCAAATCAGACTTTTTGTGTCTGTCTAAATTGGGAGCATATAGTTAAAGATTTTTATCAATTACGTCTATTTCTCTCTAGCCAATTTGTGCATAATTCATGCTAAATAAATATAATTTCTACTAATCTATTGGATTATTGTTGAATTTCTACTCAGGCTTGATTCTTTGATCAGACCTTTGCTAGAGGCATTGCTATGACCCTTGACTCCTTAGCTGCCTCCTGCTTCCATCCATTCCCCACACCCATCATCACCCCAGATCACCCATGCCCTGGAAAACAGCTGGAGATGGTCACACACTGAGTGAACTTCATTCTTTAACCACTAGCCCTTGATAGATTCAGACAGTTGCTCCTAATTAATGTTCACAAATTTTTCCCCTAACTAATTCTCTGGAAAATGCCACAATATAGTTGCTGTTGTGCTTTTCTTCTATCTTCATGTCTAGTTCCATCTCCCGAACCAACAATCTCATCTATTATTTCACTGAGAAGCTTGAGGCCATTTTCCTTTATCTAGCCCAGAAAATATCTATGTACATATTTTGGGCACATTTCTTTATACTTCCACAGGCTTATCCTCTTTCCCAGATTAACTGCTACGTCTGCCTCCTGGTCCTGTTTCCCCCTCTCTATTTCCAACCCTCCCACTTTTTACCTCTTCAGACTTTTTTCTATCAATAATCCCTGATGTGCTCAAAATATTTCTTTACTCTGCCTAGGCAAAAGTCCATCCTTGAGCTTGTGGCTCATTTATCTTGCACTGGCCCTTGGAAAGGGCATTAACTCTCAATATTTGAGTTATTGCTGTGGTTTAGATCCTGTACAGACCTACATGGCACCTACATGTGCCAGCATGTGCCTTTCCCCTGAGCCAGAGCAAATTCTACTCAATTCTCTCCAAGACTATTCCATTTTAGTTCAGTCACTTTAAGAAATTTTGACTTCTCATTTGTTACCACCTTTCATTTTTCTACTTCTGGCTTGTTATACCTTGATTTCATTTTCCTTGGTTCTCTGAACTTCTTTCACATTTACAAGTATTGCTGTAACCCCCCTGCCCCAGGTTCTCCTTGCTTCCATCACAACCTATCATAGTTCAAGTTGACATTTCCATATAACAGATATCATTCCTCTATTTTTGCTTTGGTACCACATAGGTATATAACCACCCATTCTCATGGAATTAATGAACTTGTTTTCCTCTCAGGCTCTTCCCAGGTAGCTGGTAATTGGGAAAATGCCTGGTCAGGCCCTTATTATCTCACATCACAGTGATTACAATGACCTTAACACAGGATCCCCAGCCAGTGGATTCTGAACAAAAATGGGAGATTAAGCTTCCAAAAAAACATTTCTTGTTTATATCATCTCTCCCTCCAAAATTCTTCACTAACTTTCCATGATGTATTCTGTACAGTAAAGTCCAACTCCCTCAGACTAGAATTCGAGGTTTCCACTCAAGTCCACATCGATGATCTCCTCACATCTCTCATCAACATAAATCTACTTTAACCAGACTTATCTACTTAGACCCGCCACATGCATTTCCACTGCGGCACTTTTGCTGATGCCTTTAATCAGACAACTCTATCCTATCTACATCTTACCCATCTGATGCTAAAAAAATACATTTTTAAATAAAATTTCACATTCATTACTGCTTAAAAACCTTAATTATCTAGGTTTAAACGTTAAAATCCTTAATTATCTAGGACAGGGTAGATTCTTCCCTAATTTAATGAAGTACTTTATCTTAAACCAATAGTATCATATTTTAATAGTAAAATTCAAAATTATTTCTGTCAAAAATCAGAATAAAATGAGGATGCTGGCTACTGCCAATACTATTTAAGGTTGTGCTTGGTATCTTTATATTAAGAGGCATCTGTTTTGGAAAGGGGAAGCCAAAGATATCTTAATTTGCAGATTATGTGATTGTTGTCTACTCAGATAACCTAAGAGAATCAAAAGTAGTAGAAGTAATAGGAGAGCTAAGTTTCCTGATTATTAGGTAAATATCCAAAAATCAATAGATTTCCTATATACCTACAATGACAAGTTGAAAAAATATGATAAAATAATAAAAATTTCCAATAAAATATATAAATATTATATTTATATAATAACAACATGAATTTAGCAAGAAATATGCAGGATTTATATGAATGAATCTGCAAAATTTTAATGAAGACTATATATTATATTCACCATTCAACTCAACTCAATTCTGTCACTTCCAAAAAGCTTTCCAAAACATAGAGGATCAAAACATTCTTTCTCATCTGAACTCTTCTCATTTTTGTTGTGCATAATAGTCAATTATTCCTGATTACATAGTTCTTTAAATTTAGACTGTGAGATTCTCAAAAACAAAGATTGTACTTTCTGTATAGTGGTTATGACATAAATTTGGTCACCTTAATCTCTTTAGCCTATGCTTTCTAATCTGTAAAATGGGAATTATATGAGTTATGCATCACCAGGTTACTATGTAGATTAGATATATAATTCACAATTAATGATAATACTAGTAATTTAATCCATACTAAATAATATTTGATAATTATATAAAATATTAATTTAAATTATTATTAAAGTATTACTAGTTTAAATTTATAATTCCCTGGTATACAACCTGGCACATAATAAGCCTATATAAATGGTTAGTAGCTATTAGTAGTAATTCTTGGTACAAGGTTACAGAGAGTTGGCCAAGGTGTTGACGATTGTCAAGAATGAAGGATCCCTTTAATTCTAGGGGTGACAATAAGGGAAGAAACACAGAAAAAAACACACCAACTGCAATGCAGAACTAAAGAAAGTCAGAAACTAGAAGTGAAACAAGAATAAGGTCTGGGACTCAAGAGAACACATAAATTGATTGGGTTCCTTTAAGGTATAGTTGCTGAGAAAGAATAGAGCCAATGGATCCTTCAGAGATCAGAAACTGTGTAGTCATAGAAAATCTACTATATGTTTTTAAAAGAACATTACACTATGCCAATAGGAAGATGAATGTATCCAGGGAGGTGATAGGTTGGACTTGTTAATGTTCTAAGAACTAATCCAACAGAAAGATTAAAGTTAGTAGCTCTCAAATCAATGGGAAGATGAGTGTGGTGGCAGCAGCCAAACTATATGCCATTAAAATGTCACATGTATGCCCATAGTAGAAGCACAGTAAATGTTCTTTGAATAAACCTCATGTATTTTCACAATAATTGAGATCACCTACAGTGATCTTGAATTAAAGTATTATGAAGCAGTTGCTTATTATCACATGCTTCAAAAGCCAAGTTCCAATTAGAGAATATTTATTCCACATGAGCTACAAACATATCAAAGGATGTTCTAAATCAGGCTTATGCTACCCAGTTTGACTGCAAGAAAAATTAATTTTTAAAATTATTATATATCCATTTTGCTTCAAGAAGAATTTAAGGCAGAAGAAAACCGTATTTTTATTCTAATCCTGGTAAATGTCATCAAATCCCATTGCAGGAACATGTAAGAAACTTCATATAATTTATATTAGGTTAACATTTTTATATTTCTAAGTATGTTACCATCATTAGTAAGTTTTCAGATACATTCGTACTATTATATTAACAAAGCTTTTTTTAATGTTAACATCATCTATAATGGTTACTATCTAGACATGGTCAGGTTACAAGGTTCAAGGGAAACTCTACAAGGTTTACAATATCATCTGCCAATCTATTTTCTCATTCTGCCTTTCTATTGTATATATAAAGGCCTTTTTTTGTTGGACTAATCTAATATTTTTAAAATGAGTCAAATGTAAACCAAAAAGACCACCATCTTTATCACACTGTTAAATTCACATGAGAATTTTGCAATACTTTAAACAAACAACTTTCAACATAGGTTTAAATCTTTTCCGCAGATAGTTGTAAGCATAGATATCATCCAAGAAGTCCTAGAATTTGATAGGTCACAAATAAGTGCTGTGATGAGCTACAGTAAGGGTATTTTTGGTATGAAAAATAGAGGATAATTCAACTGGCTAAAAGCTTTAGCTCCCCAGTGTTGTGTCAATAATTACACATAAGAGATCTATAAAGACACAATATGGAGAAATAAGATGAAAATATTTTAAAAGTCAAGTAAAAATGTAAATACCAATTTAAAGCAACACTGAAGTGATGTCACAGTAGAATTGAGAAGGAACAGTGGCTTTTTCTGCTGAAGATCAGGGTTAAAATCCCAACCCTGATACTTCCTAGCTATGTTACTTGCATGAGTTATTTGCCCCCAAACTTCATTTTCCTTATTTATACATTGTCTGACAGTAATCTCTAACTTTTGAGTTTTTTTAAGTATTACGTGAGATGATTTATGTACAAAAACCTTAGTAAGTCTTACTAACACTATGAAAATAACATAAATCCTATAAAGTGTGTGTGTGTGTTTCAATGCTGTAAGAAGGCAAGTTTATCAAGTGAATTGACTAAGCTGTGGATTTTATGAAGGTGGGACTATGTCTGTCTTTTTATTAATAGTTTGGGGTTTAGCCCGTTACCTGGCACTCTATAGTTATTTGCTAAGTGAAAAAACGAATGAATGAATTGCTACCAATAACTGTACAGAGATATATTCAAGAGGAGGCCGAGTTTCTAGAACAAAAGATTAGAAGGAAAGATGAGAAGGAAACTGGGTTATACTCACACTTATGCACCTTCTTTGTTGCCTAATGTCTTTTTACTAGGACTATAGGAATTCAAGGAATGCAAAGACACTAACATCTGCGCAGTATAAAGCAGGGGTCCTCAAACCTTTTAAACAAGGGGGGAGTTCACTGTCCCTCAGACCATTGGAGGGCCATTGGAGAGTGCGGTGCACATTCCACACATATGCATTGTGGGCCTGGGACAAGTCGGCTGCTAAGCAGGACAGGCAGTGGTGGCAAAAACACCTGGCGGCCGGATAAATGTCCTTGGCAGGCTGCATGTGACCCACGGGCCTTAGTTTGAGGACGCCTGGTATAAAGTGAAAGCACTGCCATTCAGCTGATGAATGTTTATAATGAAGAGTAAACAAAATGACATGGATCATAGCCTCCTCATTGCTAGTATTTCGACCCAGAGAAAACTCTGCAAGTCACCCTCTGTGTTTCTTAGTAACCTCAAGCTCTCAAAGATAATCGTGCAAATCAGGTCAATATTTATCAAAAAGGATGAAAGGCAGATTGATATACTACACACTCAATGAAGAATTGATCACACATCTTTGAAGATTTATGGGATTTCTCTATAGGAAAGGATTGGTTAACAAGAATCAGAAGGACAAAAGAAACATGGCTAATGGTATTACACAGCTCACACAGGCCTCTCCCTCTACCCCCCGTGGATAGGAGAATATCTTAGAGTCGCTTAGAGTTGCACATGGACTGCTTTATACCAGATCCTGCAGAAAAGTGAAAGGAATTTTTTTTTAAAGTGAGGCTTCAAAGTTCTTCTCTAACGAAGACAAATGTGAATAAAAATTATATAAGCCTCGTACAAAAACTATAAGAGAGTGTGGTTAAAAGCACCTACTTTAGAATCAGATCTCTCAGGGCTCCAATCCTGGCTTCATTACTTACTGGCAAAATGACCATTTTAAAGAACCTAAAATTTCTATACTTTGGTCCCCATGGGAGTGAAGGTAACTCATAGGGTGACTTGAGTGCTCAATGAAGCAACATATGCCATCCCTTGGGTGAGAGCATTCAATGATGATAGTTATTCTTTACATTGACGGAATTGCTTTTAGTCTTGGAAATAGAAACACTCTTTCTCCTGCTTCAAAATCGATTAATGATAATGATAGTTTTATCTTTCCTTAACTTTTCAAATGCCTTAATGTTGAGAGTTGAATTGTTGCTAATTGGGAAAATAGATGAACCAGAGAAAAGAGAGACACAGAGGGGCCATTGCTGGGTGTGTGGAGGAGGGAGGATGGAATTCTCTTTTCATTTTCTGATTAAGCTTTGTCTGGAAGTATTAATAACTTTTTGGCTCAGCATATACTAACTTCCAGTGTGGACCCGGAATTAGTGCCACCCTGCCACATACCAGCTCAGCCAAGTTCTTTACCTCCCCAAGCCTCAGTGTCCACCCTCTAAGGTGAGAGTGGTAACACCACCTAACACAGAGAGTCATTGGGTGTTTAAAAGAATTTAGGGTGCAAAATGTTTAGCATAATGCCTGGTAGATCTAACCATGCAATAAGATTTAGATAATAATGATAATGACAATAATAAGTAGGTCACCTTGCAGTTTGAATCTAAAAGTTTCATGTCACTGAAGATTTCCTTATAAGGGCTTAAAACAGTGAATTCAAACTGAAATGAAGTATTATTGGCACTACATATTTCACAACTAGAGTTAAAATTGATACTAATTAGGCAAAGATTTTTCTAACTTGTGATAGACCATAAACTCCTATTTGCTGTCTGATTTCCCCACAATTCTACATTATTTTTCTTAAACTCTAACTAGATTTTGGCTAATTTTTTTCTTCCTGATTTTTTATGATGAGACATTTGTCAAATATTTGACACTTAACTAAGTGCCATCACATAAAATATCTTTTATCTCCAAATAACTTCATATTCCAATCTGGAATGAAATATGAAACTCCTGGGAAGTCGGGAATGTCTAGTGATGTTAAATCCAGCAACAAGGACACTGTGGCAGCATAAAAACCTTAACCCTCAATTAAAAAGAATTTACCACTCATTGAGTACCTTCTATATATCAGGTACTGTGCTAGGCTCTTTCCTTGCTTAATTGAATTTTCATAATTACCCTGAAAAGTGGATACTATTATGCTCATATTGGGAAAGCAGACCTTGAGATGTGGGACAGTTTGCTTAAGATCAAAGAGTTAAGAAATGGCAGAGTCAGGGCTGGACTCTAAGTCTGTCTGACTTCAAAGCTTGTCCTTTTTTCCTTAAGCCTCACTGCCTCTCCCCAGGAAACTGGGCACCCACCCAAGCCCATCAGCAGAGACCACAGCAACCTGTTGGCAACAACAGGACCCAGGCAGCACTGCAGGCAGTACCTTGGATCCCAGCCCCATCAGAGGATGGTGCTAAGGCAGCTGAGAGGCTCCCTGCCCCAGACAGGATTGGCAGTGGCACCAGCCAGCCTGGTCTGCAGGTGAAACTCATAGAAAACCTAGCTTCAGCCAGCTGGCAAGAGAAAAGGGGCCTAACAGAGAGAGGTTACAATTAACCTGCTTAGTCCAGCAGCTTTTAAATGTTGTTAGTGCTCACAGTAATGTTTTGTTTTGTTTTGCTGTTAAAAATGGTAATTTTTTCAAATGCACTATTGTGTGCTACCCCTTTCTAAATGAATATATAAATAAATTCTCAGCTATTCTGATGCAAGATAAAAGAATAGAGAACTAGGGCCTCCAGGCCCTTTGCTGGCTTCTGGTGGGGGGCTCCACAACACACATATGGATCCATAAGGCTGTTAAGAAGAATTTGAAAATTACTGCATTACTTATTAATTATTATTTCTCAAAGTGTGGACAAGAATCAAATAAATCATTTGTATAATGCAGATTCCTGTTTCCCAGTACACACCTGCTATTTGGGGGAGTTATTAGCCAAAGAGATCTAGAAGACTTCCATTTCTTTCCATGTTACAAATAATTCATAGGCTTTATACACACACGCACACACACACACATATGCACACATGCATGCGCACACGCACTCACACATACAGATATACATACACACACATATGGCCAACGTGAGAAGATTGTGTGAGCCCAGGAGCTCAAGCAGCAGTGAGCTATGATCATGCCACTGCACTATAGCCTGGGAAACAGAATGAGGAAGAAAAGAGAAAAAAATGATTCAGAACTCAAAGGGTTTCATCACTCAGGTTTTTTATTCAATAAAGCCCACAACTTGGTCACAACCTCTTCCTGCTGAAGTGACTTGATTCCTGCTCTTGACCCTAAGATGATTGACAAAGATGTCATCCAAAGACAACTGTTTTTTGCCTAGATGAGTGACAGGCTTCCTCCAGTATCTAATAAAAATGTTAAAAAGTACAGGCATGCAAAAATTGTCATAATATAGAGTAAGGTAAAAAAGATTTTTGAAAAAATCCAACATTCATTAGTTTCCTCCCCTAATTATAACTTTCATGGACTATTTCATAGATATAAAAAATTTCAAGCTTTGCAAATCCAGACTCTCCTTGGAACCATTTATTAGATTTTCTAGGGGTGGAGTTCAGGAATCTACATCTTTATTAGCTCTCCAGGTGATTCCTAGGCACACTAAAGCTTGAGAAGCAGCAGTCTAAGACTCCTGTTCAAAGCGTGGTCTGCAGAGCAGCAATGTGGTCAGCCCCTTGGAGCTACTTGGAAATGCAGACTCCCAGACCCCAGCCTGGACCGACTGAATCTGAATCTGTATTTTAACAAGCTTCCCAGGAGGTTTCTTGACACATTAAAGTTGAAGAAGCATTGGAAGAGAAGCAGCTAGGCAGACTCCTCAATCTGTGGTTGGAAGGTGGAGATGAGGGGAAGCTGGCAGCACATTCTCCTGGCGTGCCTGGTAGGATCAGTTTCAGGTGAAGGTCTGCAGTAACAGCTGCCTTTCCATGAGAGTCCACTGTCACTGCTTGTTGCTTATCTGGTCTCTTGTCCCATTGTGGCGTGGTGAGTGGGTGGATACAGAGCAATTCTTTCCTTGGCCATTTGAGCAAGAATGTTAATAGTCACTATTAACTAAAAAACATTTATTTATTGTCTGAGCGTTCCAGTTAGTGAAAGAAAGCCATTGTCCCCACAGACCCTCCAGACCTCACCCCTTCCCACATCAGCGGGCCTGGCCCTGCCGTACCCTCACCCCCTTCCGCCTGCTGCTCCTGCTTCTAGAGCCCATTTGAATCCAGATAACCAGCCCAATGACGCACTCAGGTGAGGCCATCCCTAATTAGCTGGAGCTTGGCTGTGCCACATTTCACAATGCCTCAAGGACAGCGGCAGGTTGATGCACTGCAGTAGCCTTTCTCTTCCCTTTGCGTCAGCCACCTGCTGGCTAGACCTGCTGCCCCTCAGGTGAAAGAGTGGAACCTCATAGGGGCTGCTCTCAACTGCTTGCACCTGTGACCCAGAGACAGCCCCCTCTGCAAGGTTCTCTGATCCTCCTGCCCCTTCAGAAGGCAGTTTCTGGCACCTGCATTGCCTTGGGGTTAAAAAGGAAGGTAGGTCCCCTAGTCCCCGGTGGAATTTTGACTCTCCTGACTAGAGAGGTGTTCGGTTCCTCACCATGTGGTCCTCACACTGCTTTTTGCCCTTTGGGATGTGCTCTTTCTGTTTAAGATTCAGTGAGGTAGAAAAGTTTCTGTCCCCCTTCTGCTGCATGCATCCTTTCACAGAAGTTGGGTACAGGTGGCATTTAGCTCATGTTCACAGCCATCCTATGGAACTGCGACATTGCCCCAGGAGTTCCTCCAGGGAGCTCTCCGTCATGGCAGCGTTGAAACCCTCAAGTCACGTCATACCTGACCGCACGTGAATTTAACTCTTCTCTGAGGCAATGAAAGTTTCTGTGTTTGTGTTTTCTGAGCTTCTGTGTTTTCAGGTGTCGTTGCTGTTGCTGATTCAAGGCAGAATTTGGAGCACACTATGTGACTGTAACTGGCTCCATAAACAAATTTCAATGACCCCTAGGTCTTTTATAATCCTCTTCCTTAACTACATGACCTTTTCAGTTATTTCCCAGAAATGGTGGATTTTCTGCAAGACAAAGGTGAGATTTTGAAGGCCCCAGGGCAGACTTCCCCATGCCAAGATCCACCATTCCCCTCCACTTGCCCCAAGGCATGTGGCCCCTCCTTAAAAAGATTATGATTTCCATTAGTCAGACTAATTTGAGGCAACTTCTCCCATTCTCCTGACAAGAGAAAATGCATGTTGTATTAAAAATTTCCTTTTTCCTTGACGATCCTCATTGTCTCAATAATTGGATCTCTGTACAATGACCAACTGGACCTAGAATGAAACCCCTTTGCGAGTTCAACAACTTGACTCTTAGACTCCTATACCTTTTTTCCTTCTTGATTGATTACCCTGTATCTCCAATTAGTGCCATGGCACAGCTGTGGGAAATTCTCCCAGAGTTGATAAACTTGGTGATTTGCTCCACTCTCTTCTCACACATTTTCCAGGAAAAAGGTCCCAAAACTTTGGATGATGCCTCTGTGGGAAAACAGGTAACTGCCTGATTGTACTCTGGGAGAAGTCTAAACTGGCTTGCTTTTAAAATATATTCAAACCATTTTCTGTAGTTAATTTTAGTTCTGAACTTCATAAAAAGTAACTAAACTTCTAGGGGTGCCACATCTGTAAATACAAACGTCCCTCTCTGAAGGCTGGAGGCGATACAAGGTGTTCTTCCATAGCCTTTTCTAGCACCAAGATCTATGAATCTGTAAACTCTACTTTTGCCTAATCTCACCTCCTTTTTCCACTGATAAGTCTCTTATCTCTTATCTTATCTCTTGTCTCTTCTGATAAGTCTCTCTTATCAGAGAGGTAAGAGCACTGTAACTCTATTGCAGTTTTAATGTGAGATAGTTCCTACTCGATTTAGAAGACTAGCCATATGGGGTCCTATGGGATGTTGTTACTCTTTCTCAATGAAAGAGACTTCTATTTCTCACTGCATGTGTATTCTATACCCTGTCCTCCCCAGTTTTGCAGCCTGCCTCTTATCAATGTGACAATTGACTTTATGCCCTTTTTGTTCGTTTATTCATTTGTGCATTCATTCTTTCAACAAATATTCATGGAATGTCTTCATATGCCAGGCACCATGCTAGGTAGTACCGATTCAAAGGTGAGCTAGCCTCATGGAGCTGACAGTGTAAGGGGTACCTAAGCATTCAAAGTACTCACACAATGCATAATCACAGACTGGAGTAAGGACCCTGAAGGAGAGAAACACTGCTCCAGGAGAGCTTGTTACAATAGAATCTGGCTGTGCCAGTCTATGTGATGTCAAACCTCATGAGAAAGGTAGAGCTCTCAGAGATTTATTGGCACAATTGGACAAGCCAGACAGAGCTCCTCTTCAAAATCTTGTCTGAAGGTCCTTGTATTCTGTCACATCTTGGAAGCACTCTCCAAACAGAATAATTAATTAGTGCTTGGTGAAGACAGGTGAACTCAGGTGCTAGGAAGCATCCAACATCTTCCCAGCCCTGTGCAGGCCTAAGAAGTAATTGTATTGTCACTGTATTAAGTTTTGCCTGACAGCTGCCAAGATTCAGTGAACTATAGGAACTAAGAAATGTGACAGATAGCTTAGAAGCACTAAAGAAGAAAGTCTCAAGATAGAAAGGTCTCATACACATACAATTCCTACACCACTCCCCATTTCAGGTGGCCTGGACAGGCCTCAAACTCATATTCAATTCATTGTAGCTCAGATTTAGAACAGATTTTATAGTTAAGTTCCCCTTTAGTCTTTTAGTAAAGATGATAAAGGAAAGGAAACTTGTAGAGGAAAATCATATAAATGACAAGGGCCAACACTAGATCAGAAGAGCAAGTCCTGGATGAGGGCAACTGCTTATTCCTCCTTCCTATTAATGCATTTTGCTGGCTGGATGTATCTACTCATCATGTATATTTCAGTCATAAGTACCACAGCCCAACTCAAGTTTACTATTTCAGAATGGTAATTTATTGGTTTATGTATTACAAAAGTCCAGGAATGGGTGTGGTTCCAATCAAAGGCTGGAATGATATTGGCTAGACCTGGTCTCTCATTTTCTTTTCTACTTCCTCATCTCTACCTTTTTCTGTATTGACTTCTCTCACAAACAGGCTTTATCCACAGAGTGACCTCCAGAAGAGCCACACTTAGATTTTCTAAGGTTAAAGAGAGAGAGTTTCTCTTCTCAGTGATTCCAGAAAAATCCTGGGGAAGTATTCTGCTTGGCTTAGTTGGTCATGTACTCATCCCTAAACCAATCATGGCAGGCAAGGCTTTAACCAGGTTTGCTTAGGTTATATGGTTTCTGCTGGAGCCTGGGATTAGTGCCAGACCCACTATACTCCAGGGCTGAGAGTGATGTGGAGAGATTCCCAAAAGAAAAACCAGAGAGCTAGTAACAGATTAGGGAATAGAGCTAAATAAACAAAAACAACATATGCCTTTACTATGTGCTAATGTTAGAGCCTACCATAGCAAGAGGGCTTTACAGGTAAGAACAGGAGGGTTTTCCAAATGGGTGAAAAATGAATCAGGTTCGTTATCTGAGAAACAAAAAAGTTATTTGGCAGAATTTGTGACTTCGGATAAGATAGTCTAAATTATATAAAGAAAATTTCTGGAAAAAATATTAGAAAAGACTGACATTATTCTTAAATGGAGGACAAATGTTATAACCTCATTAGGTTTCTCCACTTTTTATTTTACAATGACTCACACTCAGTAGACACTCAATAAATATTTTTACTTGATTTCTAGGATTTGATGCTCAGAGTGAAAATTAATCTTCAGATAATTGTAAAAGAACTAATTAAGGCGGCAGAGTTATTGCTAAGATGCCTAATCAATAAAACCTGCAGGTGCCCTTTCAATGAGAGTAGGAAATGAATGAATTCACATTTTACCCTCAATTTACTGTGCCAACATAAAATTTCTCCCAGGCTTTGAATAACTTCATTTTGTTTTTATAGAAAGCAAAAGAACACAGCCACTTTAAAGTTTTACCAGGACTTTATCCCATGGGCCTAAGTAGGCTCATATCTAAAACCATCCCAGAAACATGCTTACAGCCAGAACTAGATGACTTAAACAAATTACCCTGTCAAGTTTTATCCCTAACAAATTAACTAACCTAAGAATACACACAAAATCAACTGGCCCAGACACACTGGATTTTATTACATTTCCTAGTATCTATTAAGAGATGAGACAATAATGTATTAAGAGACGAGACAATAAGGTATCAAAGATGAGACAATAATGGCTGAAAAATTCAAACTGGGCATTCCAAGGCCCATGACTATTGACTCATTTCAAGATGGACTCCTGAAGTGCATCATGGTAGAAGAGTAAAAAGAATGATGTCATTGGGGCCAATGAGTTTGGACTAAAATATAATCTCTATTACTTTGAAGAAATTAGTTAACCCCTCTGAGTTTCAAATCCCTCATCATTAAAATGAAGATAACAATACCTACCTTGAGGAGTTATGAGTTAATTATCTGATGACATACTATATACAAAATGGCTAAACAGTACAACTTCAGAAATGGTTGCCATGATTTCTGTTCTTCAACTCTTCATAACGCTTATGATAAATATTTTCAGTGTCACTAAAATTATTCCTGAATCCAGATACTACATCTACAATACACTAGGGAAAGAATGTTTTGAGTATTTCTCTGTATACAGTAAAAAGGGACTTGGTTAAATGAAAGCCTAAATTGTCAAGTAGAATTAAGTTAGCCATTGATGACTTCTAACCATTTTTTAAAAGAGTATGTTATGTATGTATGTATATACAGATAGTCCTCCATATCCAAAGGCTTTTGTATCCATGAATTCAATCAATTGTAGATTGAAGAGATTAAAAATAAATTGTATCTATATTGAACATGTACAGACTTTTTTCTCATCATTATTCCCTAAAAATATGGTATAACAACTATTTATATATCATTTATATTATGTTAGTTATTATAAGTAATCTAGAGATGATTTAAAGTATAGGAGAGGGCTAAGGGAATTGGCTCATGCCTGTAATTTCAGCACTTTGGGAGGCTAACATGAGAGGATAGCTTGAGACCATAGAGTTGGACAACATAGTGAGACCTCATCTCTGCAAAAAATAAAAATATTAGCTGGGTGTGGTGGCAACCCCCCGGTCCCCCCACCCCCCGAGTACTCCTGAGCCCAGGAGTTCAAGGTAATAGTAAGTGATGATCACACCACTGCACTCCAGCCTGGGCAACAAAGTGAGACCCTGTCTCTAAAATAAATAAAGAGATAGATAGATATTAATAGATAAATAAAACATGCAGGAGGATATGCATAGGTTATACACAAATACTGTGCCGTTTTTTAAATCAGGCATTTGCACATACATGAATTTTGGTACCTTAGGGAGGTTCTGGAACCAATCCCCGACGGAGAGTGAGGGATGAGTGTATATATGTGCACAACACACATACACACATGTATAAATATGAAGTCCTTATATCACATTAGTAGTATTGAATGAAACTTTATTTTACCCTTATTTGTTTGTAATAAAAAGGAAAAACAAATAAATAAATACAAAAAATTAGTTGCATTTGCTCTGGAAAGGGGCAGGTTAACTCTTCATTTGCCTCAATCCATTGTTTATTTAAAATTCAGTGTAGGTAAGTGAAGAAACCACAAATAATTTAATTTTTTAATTGAATTATTTACAAATAAATGTTATAAATATTTAGGCATACAACATTACATTTTAATGCATGTATAAATCATGAAATAATTTCCCCAATGAAGCTAATTAACCTATTCATCACTTCATAAACTTACCTTTTTTTTTTTTTGGTGATAACACTTTTGATCTATTCTCTAGCAAATTTGGAGTATACAATACAGTCATACATTGCTTAATGACAAGGATATGTTCTGAGAAATGCATTGTTAGGTGATTTTGTCATTGTTCAAACATCATAGAGTGTACTTACACAACACTTGGTAGTGCAGCCTACTACACACCTAGGCTATTGCTCCTAGACTACAAATATGGATAGCATGTTACTGTATTGAATACTCTAGGCAATCTTAACACAATAGTAAGTATGTAATTAAATGTATGTAAACATAGAAAAGATACAGTAAAAATATGGTAAAAAAGATAAAAATGATATACCTGCATAGGGCACTTACCATGAATGGGCCTTGCAGGACAGGAAGTTGCTCTGAGCGAGTCAGTGAGTGAGTGGTGAGTGAATTGAAGACCTGGGTCATTACAGTACACTACTATGACTTTATAAACACTATACACTTAGGCTATCCTAAACTGATAAAAATAAAATTATTTTTATTCAGTAATAAATTAACTTTACCTTACTGTAATATTTTTATTTTAAAAACTTAATTTTTAAAAAAATTTAATTTTTAAAAAACTTTTTGATGCCTTTGAAATAACAAAGTTTAAAACACAAACACATTGTACAGCTGTACAAAAATATTTTCTGTCTTTATATCCTTATACTATTCGCTTTTTTCTGTTTTTAAGATTTTTAATTTTTTTTTTTCACCTTTTAAACTACTGGCAGCTCAGTAGGTTGTTTTTGCCAGCATCACCTCAAACATGTGAGTTATGTGTTGTACTACGACCTTATGATGGCTACGATGTCATTAGACAATAAAAATTTTTCAGCTTCTTTATAATTTTATGGGACCACTGTCATATATGTGGTCTATCATGACTGAAATGCTACATGGTGCATGACAGTACATTATTATTAACTACAGTCACCATGCTAAACTTTTATCTCCAGAACTTATTTATCTTCTAACTGAAAGTTTGTACCCTCTGACGGACATCCCCTTATTTTCTCCTACCCACCACCCAGCTCCTGGCAACCACTATTATAATCTCTGTTGCTATGAGTTCAACTTTTTTAGATTTCACATATAAGTGAGCTCAGGCAGTATTTATCTTTCTACATCTGGCTTATTTCAATTAACATAATGTTCTCTAGGTTCATCCATGTTGTTGCAAATAGCAGGATTTCCTTCTTTTTCTCTTTTCTCCTTCCTTTGTAAGGCTGAACACACACACACACTACATTTATTTTATCCAGTCATTTTTCAACAGACACTTAGGTTGTTTCCTCTCTTGGGTTGTTGTTAACAATGCTGCAATAAACATGTAAGTGCAAATATCTTTGTAAGATAGTGATTTTATTTCCTTTGGATATATGCCCAGAAAATCATATTGTTGGATCATATGATAGTTTTATTTTTAATTTTTTGAAGAACTTTCATGCTGTTTTCTATAATGGCCACACTAATTTACATTCCCACCAACAATGTACAAAGGTTCCTGTTTCTCCACATCCTTACCAACATTTGCTATTTTTTGATATTTTTGTAATAGCCATCCTTAACAGGGGTGGGGTAATACCTCACTCATTGTGGTTTTGATTTGCATTTCCCTGATGATTAGTGATATTGAGTACATTTTAATATACCCAGTGGTCACTTATATGTCTTCTTTTGAGAAATGTCTATTCAGGCCCTTTGCCCATTTTTAAATCATGTTATTAGGGTTTTTTTGCTATTGAGTTGTGTAAATTCCTATATATCTTGGATATTAACCCCTTATTGGATATGTGGATTACAAATATTTTCTACCATTTTGTGGGTTGCTTTTTCATCTTGTTGCTTGCTTCCTTTGCTGTGTAGAAACTTTTTATTTTGATGTAGTCCCACTTGTTTATTTTTGCTTTTGTTGCCTGGCTTTTGGTGTCCTATCCAAAAATCATTGCTAAGATCAGTGTCATAGAGATTTAACCCTTATGTTTTCTTCTAGGATTTTTAGTTTCAGGTCTTACATTTAAATCTGTAGCACATTTTGAATTGATTTTTTAGTGCAGTGTAAGATAAGAATCCAGTTTCATTTTTTGCATATGGATATCCAATTTACCAGCACCATTTACCGAGGCTATCCTTTCCCCATTGTGTATCCTTGGTGCTTTTGTCAAAGGTTAATGGATTGTATTTGTGTGTGTTATTTCTGGGTTCTCTCTAGTGTTCCATTTGTCTATGTGTCTATTTTTATGCCATTGTTTTGACCACTTTAGCTTTGTAATATAATTTCAAATCAGAACGTATGATGCCTTCAGCTTTGCTCTTCTTGGAGAAGATTGCTTTAGCCACTCAGGGTCTTTTGTGGTTTCATACAAATTTTCAATTGTTTTTATGATTTCCATGAAAAAAGTACCATTGGAGTTTTGATAGTGATTGCATTGAATCTGTAGATTACTATGGGTAGTATATACATTTTAAGAATATTAATTCTTCTAATTTATGGACAGAGAATATATTTCAACTTATTTGTATATTCTTTAACATATTTTATCAATGTTTTATAGTTTTTAGTATATAAATCTTTTACTTCCTTGGTTAAATTTATTCCTAAGTATTTAATTTTCTTGTGTGGCTGTTGAGACAAATGAGATTGCTTTCTTGATTTCTTTTTTTTATAGTTCACTGTTAGTATAGAGAACCATTACTGATTTTGTGTATTGATTTTATTTTCTGCAACTTTACTGAATTTATTAGTTCTAACAGATTTTTGGCGGAGTCTTTAGGGTTTCTACATACAAGATCTCGTCATCCTCAAGCAGAGACAATTTCACTTCTTCATTTCCAACTTGGATGCCTTTTAATTTCTTTTTCTTAACTCATTGCCCTCACTAGGACTAACAGTACTCTGTTGAATAGAAGTCATGAGAGTAAGAATCCTTGTCTTATTCCTGATCTTACAGAAAAAGCTTTCAAATTTTCATCATTGAATATGATGTTTGCTGTGGACTTGTCATATATAGTTTTTATTATGTTGACATACATTCCTTCTGTACCTGATTTGTTGAGAGATTTTATCATGAAAGGATGTTGAATTTTATCAAATGCCTTTTCTGCATTTATTGAGATAATCATATGATTTTTAACCTTTATTCTGTTATGTGGTATATCACATTTATTGGTTTGCCTATCTCAACTCATCCTACCATCCTGGGTATAAATCCTATTGATCATGGTATATTATCCTTTTAACGTGGTGTTGAATTCAGTTTGCTGGTATTTTGTTGAGGATTTTTGCCTCTATATTTATCAGGGATATTTTCCTGTAGTTTTATTTTCATGTAATGTCCTTGTCTACCTTTGGTATCAGAGTAATGCTGATCTTAAAATGAATTTATAAGTGTTCCATCCTTTTCAAAGTTTTAGAAGATTCTGAGAAGGATTGGCCTTAATTCTTCCTTAAGATTTTGGTAAAATTTACCAGTAAAACCATCTGATCCTGGGTTCTTCTCTTTTTCGTTGTTGTTTCTTTTTTGAAGAATTTATTTGATTTTATTTTTCTAGCAACATCAGCTGTTACTTAGCCTCCTACTGACTTGTATTATAAATTTTTTTCTTAATGGTCAGAGCTTTACCCTTATATTTGTAAAAACACATTTAAGGCATTAAAGCTTTAGGATCATGTATTTAAAAGAGAAAGATATTTCTCCAGAGATCAAAGGTAGTATTTTGAACTGCTATACTGAGCTCTTCTTTGTTGGGAAGTTTTTTATTAGTGAGTCATCTCCTTACTTATTATTTGACTGCTTATATTTTCTATTTCTTCATGATTCAGTTTTAGTAGGTTTCATGTTTTTAGTAATATGTCTATTTCTTCTAGGTTAATTAACCAATTTGTTGGCATACAATTGTTTATAGTATTCTCTTATGATGCTTTGTATTTCTGACATGTGAATTGTAATGTCTCCTCTTAAATTTCTGATTTTTTTTTGAGTTTTCTCTCTTCCTTTCTTAGTTTAAGTAAAAGTCTGTCCATTTTTTAAATCTTTTCAAAAATCCAATTCTTAGTTTAATTGATTCTTTTATATTGTTTTTCTAGTCTCTATTTTATTTGTTTCTGCTTTTATCTTTGTTATTTCCTTTCTGCTAATTTTGGGATTATTTCATTCTTCTTTTTTTAGCTGCTTGAGGTACAAAGTTGTTTATTTGAGGTCCTTCTAATTTTCTTAGTGTAGGCATTTAACATTATAAACTTCCCTCTTAAAACTGCTTTTGCTATAACTCTTAAGTGTTGGTATATTGTGTTTCCATTTTCATTTGTCTAAAGACATTTTTTTTATTTCCTTTTGATTTCTTCTTTGATCCATTGATTGTTCAGTATGGTGTTTAATTTCCAAATATTTATGAATTTTCCAATATTTCCTCCATTTACCAATTTCTAGTTTCATCCTGTTGTGGTTGAAATATATCCTTGAAATGATTTCAATCTTTCTAAACTTGTTAAGATTTGTTTTGTGGCCTAACATGTGATTTATTCTGAAGCATGTCTATGTGTATTTTAGAAGAATATGTGTTCTGCTGTTATTGTATGGAATGTTCTGTATATGTGTGTTAGGTTAATCTTGTCTAAAGTGTAATTCAATGCCAATGTTTGCTTATTGATTTTCTGTCCAGATGATTTATCCATTGTTGAAAGTTGTTTGTTGAAGTCCCCTAATATTACTATATTTTTATGTATTAATATTTACCCTTCAGTTCTATTAATATTAGCTTTAGATATGTAGGTGCTCAGATATTGGATGCATATATATTTACCATCATTATATCCTCTTGTTGAATTGGCTCCTTTATTATTATTTAATGATCTTTATTGTTATTTGTTATGGTTTTTGACTTAAAGTCTATTTTATCTGATATAACTACCCTGATTTCCTTTGGTTTCCATTTGCATATAATAAATTTGTTATATCCATTCATTTGGAGCCTATGTGTCTTCATAAGGCTAAGCTGAGTTTTTAGTAGGCAGCATATAGCATGTCTTGTTTTATTTATTTATTTTCATTTAAAGTCCCTTATGTTGTTGATTTTAAAATTTAATCCATTTATATTTAAAGTAATTATTGATAGGTAAGAACTTGCTATTGCCATTTTATTCATTGTTTTCTGACTGTTTGTAGTTCTATTGTTCCTTTCTTCCTCTCTTTTTGTCTTCATTTGTGATTGCTAATTATTTAATCGTGTGTTTGGATTTCTGTCTCTTTATCTATTGTGTATCTACTATAGGTTTTTGCTTTGTGGTTACCATGAGGCTTGCAGAAAACCTCTTCTAATAGTGCATTTTAAGCTAATGGTAACAATTTAATTTCAATTGTATACCAAAACTCAATAATTTTACTCCCTTTCCATATTTTATATTTTTGATGTCACAGATTCTTTTTATATTGTGTGTCCCTTAACAAAGTATTGTCATTCTAGTTACTTTTAATACTTTTGTCTTTTAACATTTATTGTAGAGTTAAATTGACTTATGCACTGCCATTCAAGTATTAGCATATTCTGAATATATTACCAGTGAATTTTATACTTTATACTTCCATATGTTTTCATGTTACTATTTAGCATCCTTTCATTTTAGCTTAAAGATCTCTTTTTAAAATTTCTTGTAAGGCTGGTTTAGTGGTAATGAACTCTTTCAGCTTTTGTTTGGGAAAGTCTTTGTCTCTCCTTGATTTCTGAAGGATAGCCTTGCCAGGTAAAGTATTTTTGGTTGGCAGGATTTTTTTCTTTCCGCACTTAAAATACATCATCACATTTTCTACTGGCCTGCAAGGCTTCTGCTGAGAAATCTGCTGATAGTCTTTTAGAGTTCCCTTTTATTTGATGAGTTGCTTTCTCTTGTTACTTTCAAAATTTTCTCTTTGTCTTTTATTTTTGATGATTTGATTATAACATGTCTCAGTGAACTTCTCTTTGAGTTAAAATTTGTTTGGGAACCTATAAGCTTCATGAATTAGAATGTCCATATATCTTCCAAGATTTGGGAGGTTTTCAGCCATTATTTCTTAAAATAAACTTTCTGCCCCTTTTGCTCTTATCTCATTGGACTTATAATGCATATATTATTTTACTTAATATTTCCCATAAGTCCTATAGGATTTTTAACTCTTTTTTATTCTTGTGTTTTTTTATTCAACAGATAAGATCATTTCAAAAGACCTGTCTTCAAGTTCATGGATTCTTCATTTTTCATGATTGAGTCTGCTATTCTAGCTTTCTACTGCATTTTTCATTTCATTCATTGTATTCTTCACCTCTAGGATTTCTATTTGGTTCCTTTCATTTTCTATCTTTCTTCAACTTCTTGTTTTGTTCACATATTATTTTCCTTATTTCATTGAATTATCTATCTGGGTTCTCTTGTATTTCATTGAGGTTACATAAAATAATTAGTTCGAATTTCTTTTTAGGCAATCTGTGTATCTCCATTTCATGGTGGTTGGTTATTGGAAATTAATTGTGTTCCTTTGATGGTGTCATGTTTCCTTGCTTTTTTTGTTTCTTGTTTCTTTCATTGATGTCTGCACATTTGAGGGAGAAGTCACCTCATCCAGACTTTACAGACTATCTTCAGTGAGGGAATATGTTCACATTTGGGTAGGTACAAGGATGCTGACTAGATGAGTGTGGTAGCTACAGTTCAGGATAGGGCACAGTGGCATAGTTTCCTTGCAGTTCTATCATCTGGGGTCAACATCAGTGAAGACTTAGTCCTCAGTGGCTAGCCTGAGTCCTCAATGGCTAGGCTGTTAGTGTTAGTGGTGGTGGAAGTGGTGGCAGGGGTTGTTGGGGACCTCACTGGCAAAGGCTGCAGTGATCCTCATGTTCTCCTTTTACCTTTTAGTGAGAAGTTCTAGTTGAGGGAATATTTCTTGGCACCAGGTCTTGTGTATAGGCATGCAGGCAGCCACAGCAACACCAGTGTTTCGGGCATAGGCACTCAGAGCAGCTGCATAGGTAAGGATCTGTGTTAAATGGCACACGGAACTACTGTGGCATGTAGGTTCTGAGGTGCAGACACATTTGCTTATAACTGGTCTGTGGTGCTAGCATCTGGGGTGTAGCATAGCAGCAGTTCCACTCTATGAGACAGCATAGCACAATAGAACTCAGGCTCTGGGGAACAGAGAAGAGTGAAGGGATGGTTCCATCTGCTAAGATGGCACAGCACCACTGCGGCTTGGACCCAGAAGTTGGTGCACAGCACAGTGACAATTCTAGCCCCTGGCATGGCATGGCACCATGGTGGGCTAGGCCCTAGGAGGCATAATGCATCAGCAGTTTATTCCCCAGGAAGAGCAAAGTAGTATGAACTCTGGTCACCTCCATTAACTGGCTTTGGTGTTAGTGAAGACTACAGGGGTTTTTGGTGGTGAAGGCTGTAGGTATGTCCAGGATGGTGATGAGGGCTACTAGGGTCTTTGTATTTCCTTTTCTTTGTGAGAGAAAGTACCTCAGAGAGGATCTCTCTTGACTCTGAGCTGCTCTGGACTGGATAATGGGGTGATGCAGGTTTAACTTGTTGTTACCCTTTTCTATGCAGCCATACGTTGTGCTCCGCAAGGTTTCTGCTGCATTTTCATTGTACTCTGGAGCTCTCCCAGAGCTATTTTCATAGTATGTAGTTGTATATGTGTTGTATTTGTTGTTCTTTTGGGGAGATGAGTGTCAGAATTTCCTAGTCACCATCTTGTTAATGCCAGTCCAGATAATTTGATCTTGGGCACCACCTAAGAATTTAATAGGGAATTTATAGATCCATTAGGAAAAATCTGTGATTTCAAACCTTCTGGTTTTCTCTGTGGTCCCAAAGATGAGCTATGCTGTTAAGCAGGGCACATTAATAGACATTTTGGTTACTAAAAGCAAGTCACAACACTTAGCTTAGCCTGGAGACTCTGAGATAAAGCAATCAATAAGAAGATGTTTTCACTTTTTCTTTGATATCCTGAATTTGAGATTTGGGGAGATTCCCAGGTCTTGGAGAAAAGAGGGGATGGCACAGGGTCTAACTATGGAGAAAGTGGGATCTTGTCAGATGCCTGAAGCCATGTAAGGAGAGCAATGACTAAGCAAATCTTCCTGTGAGGTGTACACTGTAATGATCCATCCAGATCCCATTTTAAGAATCAGAGACTTATTCTCCCAGATGCTAGTAGTGCTGCTGATATAAAAGACTCAGCTGTCAGCTCTCTTTTAAAATAGCATATCCTGAAGAGCACCACCTCCTCCAATGGCATGCCCCTTTTTTGGAGCTACTTAGCTCCAATGACATAGCAGTATAAAGATCTATCCTTTTTGCTCCAACTTCAGAACACTTGGAAGAAACATCTCAGGTTCAGAATTCTCTGTGGAATATCCAAGGCCTTTGTTGAGATTGTACCATAGCCCACCTTTTTCCTCTGTCTAATCCTACTTCATTGCCTTCTCTTCTGCAAGTTTTGATCATGAGAGCTCTCCCATCCTGCACACTAATCTTTGTTTTAGATTCTGCTTCCTGGAACTCCATGTGTAACCCCTCTCTGTGGTTGGGTTGGATGAATAAAGAATAGTGATACTGGCCAGGCGCAGTGGCTCACGCCTGTAATCCTAGCTCTCTGGGAGGCCAAGGCGGATGGATTGTTTGAGCTCAGGAGTTCGAAACCAACCTTAGCAAGAGCGAGACCTCGTCTCTACTATAAATAGAAAGAAATTAATTGGCCAACTAATATATATAGAAAAAATTAGCCGGGCATGGTGGCACATGCCTGTAGTCCCAGCTACTTGGGAGGCTGAGGCAGAAGGATTGCTTGAGCCCAGGAGTTTGAGGTTGCTGTGAGCCAGGCTGACGCCACGGCACTCACTCTAGCCTGGGCAACAAAGTGAGACTCTGTCTCAAAAAAAAAAAAAAAAAAAAAAAAAAAAGAATAGTGATACTGATATTTAATGATACTGATGTAAAATGATTTCTGTTTAGGGCTGTAATTTCAATTTTATTCCCAATTCTACAGGGAAGCATTATCACAAGAGCTTTGTGATGGTCTCTAGCCTGGAGGAATAAAGAACAGGAATATTCCTCTCTATTTGGATCTAAAAGGAATATTCCTCCCTATTTGCGTCTAAAAGATATAACCATTCCTACTTCAGTGGTGGCCTGAAACTTGGACTAGAAGGAAGAATTTAGAGAACAAAGGTGACAGACTCATGACTACTGGTAGAACATAAGCACCATCTCACATTGCCCTCCTCGGGGAAATCACTAAACTTCCCAAGGTTAGGTGGGATGGAGGTTTGAATTACTGTATGTAGATATTAAAGAAAATGGTGGCCTGAGGGGAGTAGAGATAACTTCTTATGTAAATGAAGGTGATATTATGGATCCTTATAGGTAATTCTATACCAAGTTGATTTTCCAGCCATTCTTATAGGTTTGTATGTTATTTCTACCTTGCTCAGAAACACAACCTTGGGGCATTACATGAGAATTTTCCATGGTAATAACACTTAGAATTGGGGACCCATTGACACAAACCACTAACCTAGTTGAGAAATACCATTTTGGTTACTTCTATACCACTGAAAAAAATAACCATTTTCCTAACTTTTCCTAACATGCAGATTAGCTTAGTATGGAGATTCAGTGCAATAAAGCCTTCCAGAGCAGTTGTTTCTTCTTCAGCTTCTCTCCTCTCCCTACCCCTTCAAAGGTACTTCTAGATTTAGATGTTTGAAACCTTAGCCTCAGAGAAGCCCTAGGCTTAACTATTTTTCCTTTCAGCTTTCTCTTCTGTTAATAAAAATTGTAGATTGATTTACCTGAAAATGTGTCTAACATTAGTCACATCTTGGATTCTTAAAAAAAGTAAAAAAGAGTATCAATATCAAGAATTTCAATGAATGATTATAGTGACATGTTCTGAGCTCTATTTATAAGGTTATTTTATAACCAAATTTGCTAATTTTTGTCTCCTCAGTCCTGGAAAAAAAAATTCTGATAGGTATAAGCTATTTTTGCATTTGTTACCCTAATATATCCTGGGCCATCACCTGGCAAACATCTGCATGGATTCACAAAATTGACTTTGAAGAACAATGAAATTATTTTCTGTAAATTTTCTTGTAAAAGTTAGTTTAGGGGTTTTACACAGTGTGCTATATAGAAATGTTCCCTGAAGTTAATTTTTATATTATACAATCATAGTTACTGATAAAAATTCCTCTCATTCTCTATTATCCATGCTTTTCTTTCTTTTCTGTTCATCCTTCAGTGTCTGACCCTGAGCTAATGGGCTCAGGGTGTAACTTCTCTAGTTGGGCGCCAGTATGACCACCCACATCCTATTATCAGAGAAGCCACTTCCTCTTTGGTCTTCTTTTTCTCCTTCTCTAAACTCATGGTTTGTTATTTGTTTAACCTCCTTGCTTCCCTGCCCCCCTTCAATAGCTTGCTTGCCATAACACTCAGCCTACACCAGGTTATAAACTGAGAGCAGTGGATACTAATGGGAAAAATGCCCCCTGTGGTCCAGTCTAACCCTGAGGTGAATTACCTAAGACAAAGCCTGTCCCACTGCAAAGACACACCTTTGGTTTGCACTAACACAAGTTCTTTTATTAAATGCAATTTCCTTCTCTAGTTTGAGTTACATTATCAAAGGCCCATTTCAATTAACCTAGCTAAATATATGCCAAGCTTAGAAGAAAAAAAAATCACATTCCTACATGAAAAGAACATGTTTTAAAGGATTTTTAGATCAAAGATTTATTAAATCTCCCATACAATTTATAACATAGTTTCAATGGGGAAAATGCAACCACAGTTCAAAACAATTGATTTACACACAATCTTTTGAAATTTAAGGCTGTGAAATGCCTGTAGCTCTAACTGAATCTTTATCATTGCTTTGGAAAACTACACCCTTGACTATATGGTGTTGATGAAAGAGGAAAAATGTTTAGGCAGGGGAAGCTGCAGAGTTCTATCAGTGAAATGAAGGGAGGGATGTAGTAAATAATAAGAAAAACTTTACAAAGCAGTAAATGTGTTTTGTTGAGTGATATAGATCTCATAATACTAGAAACCCATTCCATAAATCAAATCAGAAATTGAACTGGTTCTTTTAGAACGAATAAATCATGGGTTGATGGGCTAATATTCACTGCTCTAAGATCCTTACTTTTCAAATGCTATGTAAATAGAAAAATGCTACTCTAGTTCAGTTTTTATATTCTTATTCATTCCTGCTCTCATTAAATAGAATGGTAGACAGGCAAACAAATATCTTGGTGCTGGCACACATGGATTACATCTGGCTTCCTTAAGGCAGCTGTGCTTCAGCTCTGCTCCTGCTGGGAGGCTGTTCTTAGCACTTTGTAGCTCACTCCCAAGTTCCTCCCCCCAAAAAAAACTTGCAAGTCCAATTTTGTGAACCCAGAGCCGAAAAGATAAATTTTTACAGAAGTTTTCGTAAAAAGTAGAGGGGAGTGTTACTGCACACATCCCACAGTAAAATGTTCCACGAAATCTTTTTGACCGATTAGATGCCCTTTTCTGCTTTACCTCTCTAACCTGGCAGCTCTTTCTCAGTCTCTTTTAACTTTCTTCTCCAACGCTATACAGTGTTGCCAGCCTCACCGTTTGTTGCTCCAATTTGCTTCACTCCTGAGACCTCCTCACACCAGCATTGTAACCACCACATCGCATTTCCATCCAAATTGGGAAATAAACATTCTTAGGCTTCTTCAGATTGCAATGTTGCGTATTACCTTGTTTAGCAAAAAAAAAAAAAGGAGTATTAATTTGGATGGAATCTATTTGCCATAGAAGTCATGGTGCATAATAAATAATATTTATTGTTAAAATTCAAGTAAAACTCATATGGGAGGACTGAGAAGTGAGGTAACCCCACAGCAATTCTTCTGGCCAGCATGGGTATTTTTAGACAGACACAGTTTGAGATAGGAAGCTCCTGCAATTGGGGCACCAAAGATCTTAGAAAGGGCCTTCCTGGCACTGCCCTCCAATTGAACCAAGGACAGAAAATCACTAGAATTCTTTTAGAGTCTTAGTATGAACAGCTTAATGGTCCAAATTCTAAGACAAATGTTAACATTGTAAAGCATATACAGATAAGGGTTATTAATCCCTATTTTGATTTTTTAAAACAATATAACCTCACCAAGGGGTAATCTACTTTAACCTCCTGGTCACATTAAGGATGTAAAAATGTCATTATTAACCTGCTTCAAAATGAGAGTTTACACAAATATCATGACTGAATGATAATCATCACAACCTCATCTAAATTTAAAAAAATCATCTCATTATTCCAGCAATTCTTCAAGTTATACAGACTGGTCTTCCACATATATGTCTGTTCATGCTTTTCATTTTCCTATATTTTCACTTTAAAATTAGGAAAATAGAGATTATGTCATCATCGGGGTCCAAGTTTGCTACTAATTTTGACTTACAACAAGTAAAGTTGTGCCTCTGAAATGTTTAGGTACATACATGGGTTTGTGCTTGAGATAAAAAATTGTATAGGTCAGTAGATAGGGATAGAGTCCCCCAAATTAAAAAAAAAAATAGCTTTCATTTATAGCACTATTTCCTCTTTTGGGTTTCAGAAGAGATTCAGTACATTTTGGCCTAGGAGAAGAAGGACAAGCCAGAGCTTAAACCTTTACTGGGGCTCCCGTGTCTTTGGGCAAAACTGGAAGTAGTTTTTTTCCTTACCATCAGAGCAGTCATGGAGCTTCACAGCTCAACAGCCCAGAGTGGAAGAAGAGAAATAGCCAGAAAAAAAGAGGTGAAGAAAATACAACTGAATAGAAGTAAAATGAATTTTGATTCTCTTTCCTTTTAATACAGACAGGAACTAACCAGATATTGGGCCTTATGTTAATAAATACTCCCCAAGGGAAGTGTTTTTGCCTCCAACTGTGAAACTGATTGATGTTCTTAAAACCGTGGAAGAATCTTTTCTAACACTTTATTTAGGGATGTAGGTTGGAGGGGGAGGTATTTGGAAGGGGGAATTCTTGCAGAAAACATTTTTCTTGATTTACTTTTCAAAGTGCAGGGCAGTCAGAACATGTAAGAAGGGAAACACAAACAAGTGATCTGCACATTCCATTTACAAAGCATGTATGTGTTAAGTAAGAGGGTTGCAGATTCTGCAAAAGAATCTGTAGACAGTCTGAAAAGTATTGATTCAAATCTATTTTCTGCTCTAGGTCACAGCAGCATGAGAGCTATAGCCACCAGATCCAGTGGACAGCTCTCCTCCCCAGCCCCTCCTCCACAATGTCTGAAACTATAGGAATAAATATTCATTTAGGAGCCTGTCTGTTTATTGTGTGCTTCATAATAGTAAACAGAAAAAATTAAAATGTCAACTCATAAAAGCTTTTCTGTAAAGATGGAGAGCTATGCTAATATGGTACATGTAGACAGTTTTCTGGTAATTTTCTGTGGTGCAAAAGTGATAACACAAAAAATTTATTGAAGTGTAGAGTTCACAATTTTTCCTCAACTCCCTGCCACTCTTATCCCACTCCTACCATTTCCCCCACATGCTCTTCAAAGACAATCACTTAATTTTGCCTGCCTAGCCTCCATCCCTTTTCCTTGAACTCCAAATGGAGAAAAAACAAAATCCACAAACAATCCAAGGAAAAGATGAACCACACCCCAAGAATCACTGCAGGGCATGGAGATATGATGTGCCAGGGACATTTTCTGGAAGGATACAGTGACAAGAGAGAATTCATGGGGTAAGATAGCTGGAATAGCATGCTACCAAAAGAAAGTTCTAGGCTGGGAGAGAGGAAGGCTTCTATGAAGTGGGGATGCCAGAGACAAGAAGACAAGAGAGTTGAAGAATTGCCACAGAGCATCTGTATAAAACCCCTGTATAAAACCCCTCTAAATCTGTATAGAACCCCTGTTTTTAACAGATATGAATAAAGATTGGAATTGCTTTAGGGACTGCTACACTTCTTTAAAAGCAACACAGCTCTGGTTTATTCATGTTAAACTTGGCCTTATAAGCATAACCCAGAGATAACTCTGTATATAAGTTTTCTTTCTTTTAGATTGACAGAAATTCATTAAGGTGAATTAGGTACCTGGGCTTAAATTGCTCAGTGAAAGTATTAATGCTAAGTAAAATGTGCAGAGTCATGCACATTGACCCAATAGTATAGGGCCATTTTTTGTCGTGTTAAAATGGCAAAATGTTCTTTTTCATTCAGACTTCAAATAGTTTATGCTTCTTCTTATTAGTGGAAAATTCGGTGGAAAAAAACAAGTTTATGAGACCATGAAATGGATTAAAACTGACTGATTGAAAGACTTATGTAAAGAGGGACGTGCAAAATATATTATTGTGCTCAATCTGCTAAGCATTGGAATGCAAGAGGTGGGAATCAATAAACAGCTCTCCCTTTTCCCCACCCCAGTCCAGAAACAAAGATGGAATAGGAATCAGATATACAAATTTCTAAAAATATCACCTTAATTGTTTATGAAGTTTGGGGGAAGATGTGGCTTAGTGTTTGGACCAAATGGACATGCAAATGCTTTCTCTTCCCTTACTCCTGATCCAGTCCTGGCACCCAAGATAAGACTCAATCTAGAGGCCAGTTGCACTCACCCACAATTTCTGCTTTACCATCAGAAATTAGGGAGGAGAGGAGACTGACTCCCCATTACACATAGATCTTAATATGTTATCTTCCCCCAACTGAGACACATGACTCCATGTCACTTGCTAACCAGAGACCTCACTCTGCCTTCTTTTGGAGGAGGGACTTACAGAAGAATAGAGGAAGATACAAAAATATTTCTCAAGGGAGGTCTCACTACATGGAATTCAGAAAGTGTGTGTGTGTGTGGGGGGGTGCATTTTCCTATAGCATTAAGTATTAAAATTTTTCTTATTTTTTACCAGAACACCTACTGGCTTATTATTTTCATTCTATGTAATACAATAGGATCAGAAAATTTAAATGTAATAGACCAGTGGGGAGGGAGTATCTAATACGAAGGAAAGGAAAAAGAGGACTTTTATTAAAATATCAAAATTTTAGTACTAACACCTTTTTAATAAAATAAAACATTTGCATTTTAAACAAGGTTAAGGGGTAGGGAACCTGAGGCCTCCAGGCCACATGTGACCCTACAGATCCCCAAGTGTGGCCCCTTGACTAAATCTCTTCAATAAATGGATTGGTTCTATGAAATTTGGATTCAATCAAAAGGCCACACTCAAGGATCCAGAAGGCCACATGTGGCCCCAAGTTTGCAGATTCCCCACCTCCTTGAGCCAGGGGTGGAGAATCTGCATTCAGTGACATCTCTGAATAATTCAAATACACACTGAAGATAGAAAATCATCTTCTGGGCATAGGACAGCATGAACTAGGTATCACAACTTTATTTGACTCATAGTCACAGCACAGAATTGACCTTATTTCTCTTGAAGAGCTAAACTCTATTTCTCTTATATCAAAATAACAAATCTTGTTTATAAATAATGATTGGAAAATATAAAACATCAATCAAGATATAGGGCAAACCATACACTTTTATAGTGAAACAAGAGAAAAGAAGGATACGGCAACCCAAAGGAGTTTGGGTTAGACTGCAAAGCTGGTCTGATGCCAGCTCACACCTGAACAATTCTTTTCATTAACATCCCGAAAAATGTGTATAAATCTGCAAGTCTCTTGTTTATGCACATATGATTTTAATTAAGTTTCAGGACTACTTGGCTACATAGTCATCAATTTGTACAGATTGGCCGAAGTATTACACATTCCACTTGAAAATCCTTTAACTAGATTAGAAACCCCTGGGTCTACACATTGAAAATGATTTTCCAGAAATAATCTACATTAATTAGTGATTAGTAGGGTTTCTGGACCAACTGTTTCACAGTCTGAGACAGTTAATCCATAATGCATTAATTGTATTAGACTGTGTAGGTAAGAAGTAAAAAGTCTACTAAGTGGGAAAATTACTGAGCTATTCTAGTTCATTGCAAAAAATGCTGTCAATGATTAACTGTCTCTAAAGCATAATACAGACAAATGAGCTCCTATGTTTGAGTCAATGAATTATGGATAAATACCATTGACTGTGAATTTTCACAGAACAGGTGTATAGATCTTTTTGATGTATTTAGAAGAGTTTGAGATTTAGAATTATCTTGAAAATAAATTTGTAAAAGATAAATAAAACTACAAAAAGGACCTATAATCATTTTCTACAGATCAGATTGTCTGTCAGTTACCAGAGACCTAAAGAACTCTTCCAGTTTTTACTTGGAAATGTAAAGTACCACATCATGTACCCCTGCATTTCTGTGCTTTTTGAAGTCTGAGATCCTAGAAAGAAATTTTGTTAACTCAATGTGTTCTAGTATTCTGATACCAATTACACATTATCCCAACTACCATAATACTTTTCAGGTAGGTTTTAGTAATAGAACCTTAGAGACTATCACTATATATTCTACACTATGTAAGGATATGAAATCAGTCTTACTAATATTTGCCCCTTTCACAGAACTAAACTTAGGTCTATATATATTCAAGTTGCTCAATGGGTGTTCCCAGAATTGAGTCATTTATTCCAGAGACTATCAGTTGAGGAAATGGGTACATCCCACTAAAGACCTTTTTTCCAAAGTACACAAGCCCTTTACCCCCTCCCCAAAAGATAGTTAACCTCAATCCTCTCATCGCCTATTGAGAACTACCCCCAGAGAATGTCTCTGCAATTTTACTCAGATCTGGTGAAGAAGATAGAAAATTGAGCATCACTGATCGAGTCCAACCCTATCAATTACAAAGAAATGAGGCTATTTAGGCTAGGAATATCAGGTAACTTAGGTTAAAGTGTAGAACTGATACTAGTCTTAAAATCGTGTCAGAGTCAAATACATATTACAATGTGTTAAAGTATCTGAGAAGTGGCATCTGGGAGTAGAAACGATCCTGGGACTTTAATTCTAGGCAAGATCAAGTAATAGTAGCTGGATTTATCCTATAACCCAAAACAAATAACAAACTAGACAAAATACATGATATACCCATTGTCAGATACCAGACATCTGGTAACACAGAACAGTGATCACTGAAAGAGGAAGGAAAAACAGGTGAGCCATATAATTTTCCCGGCTTCCTGGAGAGACTTTCTGGACTAAATCACAGGGAGAGGTGAGCCGAGAAGATTCCAGCAAATGCACTGACTGGAGAAGTTGGGGGTGGGGGTCCGGGAGCTAATGTGGATAGAGTTAACAGAGCAAAGTACCAGAGAGGACAGATCGGCATAGAGAGAGGTCTGTGAGGCTATGCTAAGGGTCCTGAGTATTGAAAGCATATTGTTATGGGGAAACTACCCATGGACGGAGAAATAACTACTCAAAAGGATGAATGTAAATAATCCCTGGAGGTCACATAGGAGTGGGATTAATTTATGCTCTCCTCAGCCAGAGAAGAAAACTTCATAATTCACGGGGCATTGGGGAGAGTACAGAGAGAATATTGCTTTAGTAATAGGGCAAAATTAATTCTGGACTAAATATTTCCCAGGTCCCACATCTAACAAAGCTTGAAAGGACGCCTTCAAAAAAATCAGTTTGTCTCCTAGGAACTTAATGGGGTTCTAGCAAAAGCTTAAGGTTATTTATAGAAACACAAAAATATCTGGCATCCCCAAATCATAATGACTAGTATTGCGTAGAAAATTATCAGGCTTGTAAAGAAGCAGAAAAATGCAACCCATAATGAAGGGGAAAAAAAATCCATCAATAGAAGCAGACCCAGTGATGTAGGTTGAATATTTCCCCCCAATCCCCACTACAAACCTCATGTTGAAATTTGATTCCCAGTGTTGGAGGTAGGGCCTGGTGGGAGGCATTTAGGTTGTGGGGGAAGAGACCTCATGAATGGCTTGGTGCCAGAATGTTGAAAAGAGCCTTGTACCTCCTCTCTCTGTCTCTGTCTCTGTCTTCTTTGTCTCTGTCTCTGTCTCTCTCTCTCGGTGGGTACCTTTTTCTCTTCCTGTCCTTGGAAGGAAGGAACTTCAGGTTCTTTGGCCTTTGGACTCTGGAACTTGCACCAGCAGCCTCCCAGGGCCTCTCAGGCCTTCAGCACCAGACTGGGGGCTGCAGTATCAGCTTCCCTGGTTTTGAGGCTTTGGACTTGGACCGAGCCATGCTAGTGTCTTTTCCATTCCTCACCTTCTTGCTGATGGCCTATTGTAACTTCACCTTTGTAATTGTGTGATCCAATTCTCTCTAATAAACTCCTATGTGTATACTATTGGTTCCATTCCTCTGGAGAACCCTAACTACTACACCAAGAAAGGACACAGATGGTAGAATAAAAAAACAAGGGCATTAAAATATTAACAGTTATTAACTTTATATTCCATATGTTTAAGAAAGTAAAGATTGAGCATGTCAAGTAGAAATAGGAATGACACAAAAGAGACCTAAATTGAAAATCTAGAGATGAAAAATACTCTTGATCGAGTTAATAGCAGAAAAGTCACTGATGATAAACAGTGAACTGGAAGAAATACTAAATACGGATGAATGGGGATGAGAATGACAGCAGACTCGTTACCAGCAATGATGCAAGCCAGAAAAAAAAAGGGAGCAACAACTTTAAAGTGCTAAAAGAAAAAAACCAACCTATGATTCTATAATCAGTGAAATTACCCTTTAAAAAGAAAGATAAAATAAATATCTTTTCAGACATACTAACATTGAAATATTTCAGCAAACCTGTAATTTAAGAAATGTTAAAAAGCAGTCCTTCCAGCAGAAGGAGCTAAAAGGAAATCTAAATATACACAAAGGAATGAAGAACACTAGAAATGGTAAATAAGTGTGTTCATATAAACAAATTTTATTGTTATTTTTAAATCTCTATAAAAGATAATTGAAACAAAAATTATAACCATGTATTCTGGGGGTTAGATACATGTAGAATTAAAATGTATAAAAACAAAAGCATAAAGGATACAAATAGGAAATAAATGCTTACTGTGTTAAGGTTCTTATACTATGCACAATGGCAGATTACATTACTTGAAAGCAGACTATAATAAGTTAAAGATAAGCACTATAAATTCTAAAGCAACCACTCCAATAACACAACTAAAAGTTGCAGGTAATAATCCAACAAAAGAGGTAAAAAGAAACCATAAAACAAATGCCCAAATTCAACAGAAGTCAGAAAAAGACAACAAAGATAACAAATAACTGATGGTCCAAATAGAAAATAAGCAGCAAGAGGTAGATTTAATTCTAATGATATCAATAATCACATTAAATGTAAATCATGTAAGTGCCCCAAGTAAAAGGCAGAGGTGGTCAGATTTAATCAAAGAGCAAGACCCAACTGTGTCCTGCCTACAAAAATATCCACCCTATATATGAAGACGCAAGTAGGTTAAATGTAAAAGAATAGGAGAAAGAAAATCATGTAAATATTAATCAAAATAATACTGAAATGGTATATTAATAGTAGACAAAGCAAATTTCAGGGCAGAGAATATAACCTGGCTAATTTCATAATGATAAAAGGATCAATTCACAAGAAGAAATGACAATTCTAAATGTTTATGCAACTAATGATAGAGCTTCAAAATCTCAAACTGATAGAATTGCAAGAAATACACAAATCCACAATAATAGTCAACACTCTTTGCTCCATAATTGATAGGATAAGTAATAGAAAAACATTAAGGTTGTGGAAGACGTGAAGAACACTGTCAACCAACTAGATCTATTTGGCATTAGCAGAACCATCCATCCAATAACAGCAGAATCTAGATTCTTCCAAGTGCACATGAAACATTTCATAAGATAGACTATAAAAAAAACTCGATAAATTTAAAATCATTCAAGTGATACAAAGTATGATTATTATCTCAATAAAATAAAATTAAAAATCAATAACAAAAATATATTTGAAAAATTAAAAATATTTGGAAGCTAAATAATACATTTCTGAGTAATTATTAAGTCAAAAAAGAAATTAAAAGAGAATTTAGAAAATATTTTCAATAAAAATGAAAACACAACATATCAAAATTTGTGGGGTACAGGGAAAGAAATACTTGAAGAGAGATTTGTTTCAAAAAAGGAAAAAGTTTTCAGATAAGTGACCTCAGTGTCTACCTTAAGAATAGAGGGAAAAAAAGTTAAATTAAACCTAAATTAAGAAGAAGAAAGGAAATTATAAAATTAGAGCAAAAATTAATGAAAGAGAAAACAGAGAAACAGTAAAATCAGTAAAAGCAAAAGCTGGTTCTTGAAGCATATCAACAAAATTCATAAACCTCTAGTCAGACTGACAAAGAAAAAAAGAAGACACAAATTATCAATATCAAGAATGAGAGATGACATAACTAACACTCTATAGATATTAAAAATACAATAAAAGAATGAAGAAGTTATGCCTATAAATTTGAAGCTTAAATGAAATTCCTTGAGAGACACAAAAACTTCCAAAGCTAATTTAAGAAGAAAAAAATAACCTGAATAGCCCTATATCTACTAAAGCAATCAAGTTTGAAATTAAACATCCTATTACAAAGAAAAGTCAACTCCAGGTTCCAATGATTTTATTGATGAATTTTGTCAAATGATTAACAGAGAAACAATACTAATTCTATGCATAGTCTTCCAGAAAATCTAAGATGAGGGAATAATCCCCAGACTTATTTTATGAGGTCAGCATTATCCTGATATCAAAACCAAAGATATTACCAAAAAAGAAAGATATGTTCCTTATACACATAGATGCCAAAATTCTTTATGTAATTTTAATTAATTGAATTCATCAATCTATACAAATATAATACACCATAAACAAGTTTTATTCTAGTAAGGCAAAAATCAATTGAAAAGTCAATTAATGTAATTAACCATGTTAACAGACTAAAAAGCAAATCCATATGATCCTCTCAATAAGCACAGAAAAAGCATTTGATAAGATGATACTCTATTCCTAATAAAAATTCTACAAACTAGGAATAGAAGAAAACTTCATCAACCTGATAAAAAGCATTAAAGAAAAATTTACAGCAAACAGCATACTGAATAGCTGAAAGATGGCATGCTTTCCACTTAAGATCAAAATGAAAGATGTCTGTCCTCACCACGTCCATCCAACATTGTGCCAGGGGCTATTCAGTGCAAAATTCAAGAATAAGAAAAAGTATGCATATTGAAAAATAAGAGAGAAAACTGTCTTCATTTATAGGCAACGTAATCATATTTTAAATATACAGAAAATCCTAAGGTTACTTCCTATTTTTGAAGTTCTCATGGCATATCTCATCTACCAAGATTCTATCATTTTCTATACATAGCTCAAATATTAATTTATGCCCATTTGGGCATATTTTTCCATTTGAAGAACTCTTTTAGTAATTGATAATACTAAGTTTTCTACTAGGTAGAGAAAAATCATGTCATGATATGAGCCTAAATTTAGCTGCATATATGTCTCATCTTCTCTGCTAGACCATTAAGTGCTTGAGAACAGGGATTACATTTTAATCACTTTTTACATATCACAAAAACTAGTCCAATGCCTAGACAATAGAAAAACTCAGAAAATACTCAGGGCTGTATCCGTAAAATTCATCATATTACAGGTCATCTGTTTTTAAGTGAGTTTTCTGAAAGTTCTTCTACACTTGCTCATGAAGCTTTTCTACTTTACATACATACAATATTCAAACTTCATTTTCACCTAATTCACCATATCCTTTACTATTATATAAAAGCACTTGAGTACATTTGTATTTCTATAATATAAAAGTTACATATATTTTAAATTATAATTTTCTATTGAAGAGATTTTATATTCCCAAATATATCATATAGTTCTGATAGAAAAGATGGAAGAAAAATAAAAAGATCTAAAACTCTAGGATATTTTGGCTGTAAGAAGCAAATTCTAGGAAATATTTCTGAACCACCTAGGTGACCTCAGCCACTTTGACAACACTAGCCAAAGAGCAATACTGACTGTTTATTTCCTGTGGAAAATTGATAAATAGGAAGTCGTGGTTTGTGCTCAACTGTGCTCCACTCAGGTTCTCATGCATTGAGCTGTTGTGGTCAGAGGTATTTCTTAGCCTTCTTTTGCAAGCAAAACCCCACGCTTATGTACAATTCTTGCTCAGGTGGCCTACACATCATTTTCTAAATGATACAATGCTCACCCCTTCTGGTATCCCACTCATCATAGTAAAATTTCCTTTCTTGAATGTGACAACCACTGTAATGTTCTATTTTGGGCTTTTGGGAAATTAGGCTTCACTTTCTTGACTATAAATCAATGAACAAATGTAGCATTAATTCCCATCATCTTGTTTTATTTAATATAAATTAGATGCTCATTAAACAATGTGATTTTAAATGCTTGCAATATAATAGTTTTGACTTGGCTTTCTTTTGATTGTCTGCCATGGGGGTCATGGGCCTAGAGTCAGATACAGCTGGGTTCAGGTCCCAGTTCCTCCACTGTACAGCTGCATGTTTCTCAGGAATGTTTTTTCATGGTTTCCCTGCTCAGTAGAGTTTTCCCACAGATCTTAGAGATCCTAAGTGCTATGTTTGAGATGGAATCTTAATGGGTCATCCAGAAGAGACAGAGTTGTATAGTGTAAGCACAGTTTAATTGGGGGTGAGGAGACTGGAGTTCCACTCTGGCCTTGGGCTTTGGTTGGTCTTGTGCAGCCAAATCTCTTTATCACTAGTCCATCTTTTTTTATTCAGCATATTATGGGGGTACAAATGTTAAGGTTACATATATTGCCCTTGCCTCCACCCCCCATCAAGTCAGAGCTTCAAGCATGTCCATCCCCCAGATGGTACACATCACATTCATTATGTATGTATATACCCATCCCCTCCTCCCCCCACCTGCCCGATAGATGTTATTTCTATATGTCCACTTAGGCACTAGTCCATCTTCCTATATTTGTCTGCACAGCACTAATGGTCAAACTTGCATTCTCAGGCCCTGCAGAGGTGTGGGAAAGGGCTACCACACAGGTTGCTGGGATTCACATCTAACTCCACCTGTTACTAACTGAGTGATCTCATACAAATAAATTACCTTTTCTACACCTTACTCCTTGCCTGTACAGTGAGGGAGCAGAGTTGGGTGGTTTAAGGTTAGTTCTAGCTCCAACTTAAAAGACACAGAGGAAAAGTGGAAGTTAAATAAGTGAAAGCTCCAGATCCAGCCCTGCCTAGATTTACATCCATTATACTTGCTCCCTCATCTGTATAGTGGGGATTGTATTAGTCAGGTAGGAGAATCATCAGAGCTCTTTAGATAACTTTCTGAAAATTTATGGTGTCACATTTCCTCAGTATGTAGTTAACAAAGAAATTCTGTGTTTAAGACCCATCTCCATTATTAGCTACCTTTTCCTTCTCTCCATTCTAAGCCTCCCAGTATCCTCAGCTCACCCCAAAGTGCTCAGTTCCCTTTTCAGTCTCCCACCAGTGTCTGTTTTTCCCCTAACATAGTTCCTTGTTCTGGCACTTTCCACTTCAGTACATTGTAATAATAATCATAATGATGATGCTGATACTGTTCAGGCATGATAAGCTGATAGGTGGGAGTATTCTGAACTTAAATACTCCCCCTCCAAGAATTTCACTCAGAAATTACTTTCAAGACTATGGAATACAAAGAAAATTTTGAATCCCAGAAGTTTAAAGATACATTTCTACCCAACTCTTTATTTTGTTTTGTCCTTTCATTTTAAGATTTACCTTATTTTAAAAATGCCCTAATTAAGTAGTATCACATAAAAAGAAAAAAAAAAAAAACAAATGAGAGGGCTGGAAAAACAGACTATGTTTTTTTCAAAAGAGAATTAGATTAAGGATCAGGAGTGATATCAGCAGGATGGCTCAGCAGGAGCCCCTCGCACATGTCCCCCTTACAAAGACAGCCAGAGCAATGCATAAACAACTGCATGTGTAGTGAAAGTATCTGAGGGAGAGGGCCAGAGTGCATCAGAGAAGTAACAGAAACTCTGGAGAGCACAGAAACTCAGGATGGCAACATAGAGAACAGAAGGAAATGCTGGGTCTCCACCTTGAACTAGAATTAGCTGAGAACCAGGAGGAACTTCTTATGGTGAGGAGGTAAGAAAGAGAATCCCCATCAATGCCGTGGACACCTGTAGAGCTCATCACGGGGGTCCCCTGCTGTCCTCATGGACATTAAACCCAGTTGAGAGAGCTGGCTGGAGTCCACATAGCTGTGCTCCCCCCAGAGAAAGAGCCAAAACTGTGCCCTACCCCATGTGGCCCATGCAGCTACTGCACTACATCATCTTGGAATTGGAACTATAGCTGGAGTGTGTCTTGTTCCTGGGGTGAGAAGCTACCACTCCCCTTCATCCTTGAGGCTAAGCCACTGCTGAGCCACCCCAACCTGGTGGCTCAGAATTCCCAAGCCAAGCTGTAAGCTATTATACCCTTCCCCATGGGGCCAAACAGAAGTACAGCCACTCCACCTATCCCTTTCTACACACTCTCAGGCCAGAGCTGAAGCAGTACTGTGCCTCTTAGGAAAACAGTGTGTTGGCTGCTCAGAACTGTTACTCCTCCCCAGTGCCTAAATTGAAGTAATGCCCTGCATCCCAGGAAATGGTACCTCGACCACCCAGAGCAGTCACACACTCCATACCTAAGCTGAAGTGGTGCCCTATATCACCGAAAAATAGTGCCTGGGCTGCCTAAAATAGTCATTCTCCACAAGCCTGAGCTGAAGCATCACATCCCATCGTGAAGAATCAGGGCCCTGGCCAATCAGAGCAGCTGTGCCTCCCAGGGCTGAGCTGACATAGTACCTGGTGTCCTGGGAAACAGAACAGTGACTGGGCTGAGCCACCCCACCCTATAGGCCAAACAACCCCAGAACTTTGCTTCTCTGGAGCTAGAGTCACTCCCTAGAGTCTAAGATCCTGAGACACCTTCTCCCTAGGGATTAGAGTCATCACTGTGCTGTTCCCTGCCACCACGGTGCCCAAACAAGAGTGGTGCTCTGCTATTCTAGGTTACTTCCTGCTGCTGCCCCTGGCCCTCATAGAGTCTAGGATATTGTTGAACCCCACCATCCCAGGGCCTGGAGTCACTACGACATAGTGCTTCATCCTCTAGGACCTGAGTTGCCACTGAGCTCTATTGGCTCAGGCTGCCAAATTGCAGACATACTCTGCTTTCTGGGCCCTAACCTATAATTATTGTATATTTTCAAATAGAAGAGTGGATTTTGAATATTCCCACTATAAATAAATTATAAATATCTGAGAGAATAGGTGTACTAATTATGCTGATTTGATCATTACACATTGTATACATATATTGAAATATCACACTATGTTCCATGAATATGTGTAATTATGTGTCAATTAAAAATAATAATAAAAGCAAAAAATAACTTGACCAAAAATATAATCAAAAAAGTTAAGGATCACTTAGATTTAATAAATTATTGTTAGATTTTTAAAAATTAAAGACAATGGTAGTACAGGTGAAAATGTGTAATGATTGATTCTTTTGCTCAAGGGGCTCTTGTTGAGCACTATGTGTTATTCACTTAGATAAATACAGTAAGACAAAAGGAAAGATAAGATATTGTCTTCATATCTTCACAAAGGAATATGATACATATTTCTAAAAAGAATTGTGGTTATCCGAGAAAACCTAAAAGTTGTTTAGATTCCCTTCTTTTTGTTTGAGAATTTAGTAATATTTTATTTCGCATTATACATAGAATCTATTGCACTGGACAGTCAGGATAGATTCCCTTCTTTTTGTTTGAGAATTTAGTAATATTTTATTTCGCATTATACATAGAATCTATTGTACTGGACAGTCAGGATAAGTGACCAGAAGAGGTCTTCTCTGTCTTCCAAGGCTGTTTGCTACACAAACATCCTTAAATATATAACCTGGAATAAAACGGCAGTCAGAACCTCTGCTCACAAGATGTTCTCAAACAGGAGAGATTCATGAAGAATTGACTTCGGAAAACAAGACAAAACAAAAATGAGGTGCTGTTATGGGCTGAATTGTATTTTCCCCAGCACAAATTCATAGGTGGAAGCCATTGACAGACACCTCAATCACATACCTCACAGACCTCAGTCACATACCTTAGAATGCGACTGGGTTTGAATATACAGCCTTTAAAGAGGTGATTTAGTTTAAATGAGGCCATTTATGGAGGCTTTAATCCAGTCCACTGGTGTCCTCATAAGAAGAGGATATTAAGACACAAAGACAGCATGAGTCCATGTGCTTGAAGGGACAACTGTGTGAAGAGGCAAGAGAGAAGGTGGCCACAGCAAGCCAAGGAAAGGGGCTTCAGAAGACATGAACTTGCCAACCCTGATCTTGGACTTCTAGCCTCTGTAACTAAGAAAGAATAAGCTTCTGTGTGTAAACTACCCAGTCTGTGGTACTCTGTTATGGAGGCACTGGCAGACTAATACAGGTACCACTACAAACCTGTTAGAATGGCTAAAATTAAGAAATGCAGTCTGGAGTAGAGCTGGCTGCTAATGAAGACTAGAAAGAGAGATTTGAAGATCTGGTGGGCTGAAGAATGAAAAAAGGAGTCATCCAGCAAAAAAGGAAGGAAAGGATTGTCAGGTAATTTTTAGAGCTCTATTGAGGTCAGTGGGGAGTAATTTGGGGGTCATCTGTATGTTGAATAGCTTTTGTTAAAATAAAGTTGTGCTATGAAATACTTGATTGACTGTAAAACTCTCATCTTTTTTTTTTCTTTGCTTTCTACATCCTTTTCTAGACCAGTTGAATGTCACTTATGTCATACTAACAAATGAGTCCAGAAGGGAATGTTAGTTTATTTCAACCAAAGTATGTCAGGGCTCACATGCAATAAAAGGGGCTGTTGTGATAGAACATTCTCTGAAATCACCACTAACAATCAGTGTAAAGGGTTACTATGTAATGGAGCCATAAACAATAACCCAGAGTAAATGTATGTTTGGGTTGTCTAAGGCTAAAGATTGTCAATGTTAGTGTGACAGAGGGTTGGCGGACAGAATCTCAGGAGCTAGTGAGTATGCAATTGAAATCAGAACCACAGAGTCCAGGCCAGATTGAGATAGACACTGAGCTAGAAGTGCCTAGGAGACAAAAAAGAAGTATCAGGGAACTCAGAACTTTTGTGGGGAGGGCATAAAGGAAGGGAAGAGAAGAAGTGACAGGAAAAGCAGAGGAAAGCAAATATTTATTGTATGCTTATTCTGGTGTGGGTGACATTATCACTGTTTTACAAGTGGAAGAAATGGAGGTGTAGAGAGGTTGGGTAATTTCTGCACAATCACAGAAGTATGGGGCCAGCATTCAACCTTAGTCTAGGAGTATAATCCATGCCCTTTCCACTACTCTCCACTATCAAGTTCAAAAGCAATTAAGAGTGAGAAAGGAAGAAAGACAGAAGGTCAATTAAAGAGAAGCTTGAAGTCTAAGATGCCCTTAGGCCTGAAGATGTTTCAAGGTGTGGCTGCCCTTGCTTCTGCTAGAGCAGAGTGGAGGGGAGATACCTGGATGAGCATCCAAGGGATATGTTTCATTCAGTTTGTGTGAGAAGGAACATAGAACTAAATAGTGCAAAGACAGTATATTTCTCAGTCCATTTACTACTTTGATTTGTTATTAAGGAGTCATTTGTTATTGGATTCTGACCTCTGCTCCTGACCACAGCCATGATTTAACTCTGCAGAGAGAAACATTGACTATGATATCAGTCAATTAAGTGGAGAGACCTCTTGCTTGGTATCAAGGAAAGAACAGCTACTAGCCATCTGACAAAGCCGCTGCTCCATGCATCATGCAGAATAGGGAAAGATGTCTTCATCTCCCTTTAACTGTGTGGGCAGAGAGGGTGTTTTGCATGAGCTTTTGAGCATCTGAGGTAACAACAAAGGCTCTGTGCAATACATGTCTTAAGATCCCCTGGATCCTTCAAAGGCCCATTGTTCCTGGGTTCCTGAAATGGAGCTGTCACAAAACTCAAGGTATTTGAGGAAAAGATGAAAATACTATGACTCACACTGTCTGTACTGCTTAAGTTACTTAAATTTCAGTCTATTTATGCTAATAAAAAATCCCTGAAAATCCATTTGCATACCATGCACCCACAAGTCTTTAAAATAGATAGAGAAAAACTGTCTAATAGTTGCTATACATAGATACCCTATTGTTTAATTATTTAGACGAGTGCTATTTAATTACAATTCAAATGAATCATCTTCTACAAGTTCAATTTTTAGGATAGGAAGGGACTTTTAGTTTAACGAAGTCCAAAAATAAAATTTATTCAATTTTTCTGATACGTGTCTTATCCAATTAGCTGAGTATCTGAAGCTGAGACATGAAGAATATTAACTGTTGTCACATGCTTTGATTTTTAAATAATATTTAAGTGCCCACTGTGTGCCAGGTCATTTATATATGTTATCTCATTTTATTATCACAACAGACTTATGTAGTAGGGATTATTATTATATCCATTCTAAAGATGAGAAAGCTAAAATCTAGGGGGACTAAGTAGCTATTCACATAGTAAGAGCTAGAACTGAGATTTGTTTATACCTGAAGACAGCCCCAATTAAAATTCAAACATAAATTTGGCATATCTCTTGCACTGCATATCTTTTTAACAATAATATTTAATATAATGATTAACATTTATTACGTACTTGCTATATTTTAAAAATTGAATATAAAGTATTTAATCTTTACAAATGAGGAAACTGAGGCAGAGGAGTTCCACTGGCAATCAGTGATTGTGCTGGATCTGAACTCAGGTATGACACATTTCTCTTAACCACTGTTCTACCTTTTTAGTTTCAACTTGACCATTATTGAATCCATCTATGTAGATGAGGCTCCCCTGGGCCTTATCAGAGTAAACCACAGATGGAGATATTTTAAGAGTTCTCCTGGTCAGTTTTTACTGAACTTTGGCTTGGTAGAGCCTGGAAAGCAGGCTACATCTTATTAAGAATATAACTTCTTTTTATTCAGCTATAAGAAACAACGGTGATATAGCACCTCTTGTATTTTCCTGGCTAGAGCTGGAACACATTCTATTAAGTGAAGTATCCCAAGAATGGAAAAATAAGCACCACATGTACTCACCAGCAAACTGATATTAACTGATCAACACCTAAGTGGACATACACGAATAACATTTATCAGGTGTTGGGCAGGTGGTGGGGAGGGGATGAGTATATACATACATAATGAGTGCAATGTGAACCAACCGGGGGATGGACACGCTTGAAGCTCTGACTCGAGGGGGGAGAGGGGACAAGGGCAATATATGTAACCTTAACATTTGTACCCCCATAATATGCTGAAATAAATAAATAAAAATAAAATAATTTTTAAAAAGAATACAACTTCTTAATATATTATATTAATTTGTTTAGGCTTCAATAACAGCATACCATAAAGTGGATAGCTTATAAACAATAGAAATTTATTTCTCAAAGTCCTAGAGGCCAGAAAGTCCAAGATCAAGACACTAGCAGATCCAGTGTCTGATGAAGGCTCATTCTCTCATAGATATCATCTTCTGACTCTGTCCTCCCATAGTGGAAAAGGAACAACGCAGCTCTCTGGGACCTATTTTATAATAGGGCACTAATCCCATTTATGAAGTTCATTCACTAATAATCTAATCACTTTCCAACAACCCCACATAATACCATCCCATTGGTGATTAGGTTTTCAACATATGAATTTTGGGGGGACACAAATATTTAGACCATAGCATATACTATACTCCCTATATTGCCTCTTGCTCCTATCTTTAATCACGACCCCACCCAAACCTTATAAAGTATTCTAATGTAGCCTACCTGGAAAAACTATAAAAAATCACTAGTTAAGACTGTGGTTTCTGAAAACTCACTTGTAGTTGTATGTAAATGACTTAATACTCATACAGTGTTCAGTGCAAGACCTGAAATATAGCAAGTATACAATAAACATTAGATATTAATTTTATTCCATAGCATAGCCTTCCTAAGTTGTATAGCTGCCAAAGAGAACATCGATCTGGACAGAGGTACTAATGCTGCTGCCAGAACCCTTGCCCATAACTCAATGGTGTGTTCCATGTTCTGTGGCATAAAGTTAATACACAATCAGTTTCTACAGGTAGGTGTCAGAGTGTGTGTGCACATATGTGTGTGTGTGTGTTTAATTGCAGGATCTTTCTTTGAGATTCTTTCAGTCTAAATGACTTTGCTTTCCAATCTCACCTCCTTGATTCATCCAACATAGCGTCTTTCTATCTCTTTTTACTTATTCTAGTTTAATGGTAGAAGGTTCTAGCCTTCTACTATCAAATACACCACCAGTGATGGTGGTAGGAACTAAGCTAGCTCTACTCTAGCAGAGTCTGGGGTTCTGGGCAGGGCTCTAGATCAGCAGAAATTGAGGGCACAAGCCACATACAGAAATTAGTCCAATAAATAGTGACATATCCTATATTACCCGATTCTTGTCCTACTCATGGTGGGTACAGCAAAGCCAAAGCTAATCACACCAGTTGATAGTTTGAGCCTACTAATGACAGCACATCTCAAACTTTGATGTGCATACAAATTGACTGGTGATCTTGTTAAAATAACAGATTCTGATTGTGGCAAGATGTGGGGCTGGGTTCATATTCTGCATTTCTAACAAGCTCCCAGATGATGGTGATACTGCTGCGCTGAGGACCATATTTTGCATAGCAAGGCACTGCCTGCCTTGTTTGGGGCTCACCAAGGAAGAAGGGTGAGGACTAGAGGTGGGGAAGCTAAGTGCAGATTGAAAAAATCAGTGCCTAGAATTCAGAAATTCTAGGGAATGCAAAGCAGTGATTTGTAGTTAATGACAGTGCTGTCACTGGCAGTCAGGGGCTGACAGAGTTCCAGGAGGTGAGGCTCAGGACTGTGGGGTCATAGTGCACTAGTACAAGCATTCTCTGATCCCACTGGGCAATGATGGTGTCAAAGAAAGCGGGCAATAGAAGCCTGCTCTTTTGGAATTCCTTGACCAGCAGATTTGCTCTGAGGTGATGGCTTCTCCACTGTGACAGAAGCAATGACAGAGGACAAGTATTAGCAGCACCTTTTCTTACAAGCCAGTCTCTGTCCTGTTCCTATCTAAGTTATGACATTTCCCCTTTCTAGGTGGTCTAGCCAAGTACCTGGTTGGAGGTAGACTGTGTTCTTTTATCATAGAAGCTATCTTAAGCTCAGAAAAGAGAAAAAAATCCTCCCATCCATGAAAAACCGGTGACCTATCTCATTGTTGCAGAAGAAAACTGAGCTCAGAGTGGTGAAAAATAACTTCAATGACAGTCTTTTTTTCCCCCTAAAATATCATTTTCCTCTGCCATGCCAGCCAACTGTCCACTTTCTGACAAAACATGTCAGAATATCCCAGTGCCAAGCTCTTTTTACCGACCTAAGAAGTAAAATAATAACCTAAGAATAAAAACAAGTTAGAAAAGGAAACAAATTAAAATTTATGTTAGGAAACTGGGCACAGTTCAAGTGGTTTTATTGAAGCCAATCTAGATTCCAAGAAAACTCAAGAGTTCTGAGTTCACAGAAGGTCTGATTCTAGTCCTGACTGTATACTAGCAGTCGTTACCCTCAGAAATTGAATGTTTGGTAACTCCTGGAAATTGTCCAGTTATGAAGTCTGATGTTATGCACCAGGAATCTTTATATTGCCATCCACTGTGGATGATATTCGAAAGAACAATCTATACACTTTCCATGTCAGTTTATAGCATGTTTCATCTCCTACTATCTCTAAAGATGACAGCTTGATTATAATGTAATTATCTTTTGTCATGAAGCTAGTGCATAATTTTATTTCCAGATGGGTTTATGTTGCTTATATTTAAACTCATTACTGGAAAAGTGGTCATGGAGCAAAATATAAATAAATAACCTAAAGACAGACCATCATAAATTCCTTTAAAGAGGAGTGTTTTATAAGTTGAGGGCTGCAGGGAAAGCACTCCCGTCTGTCTTATGTCATGCATTCCCCACTGTTTGAAAGATAAATATCTCTGTTTTAAGAGGACAGAGGCGGTTCTGAGTCAGTGGAAATGTTTCTATGGAAATGAAAATAATATGCAAATGCTGCTATAAAGAGCATGAGAGCCTTCCTGCAACAGATAATTTGACCTGGGGGGAGGCCACATTACAGGGTTAAGCTAGCGTCAAGGCCCATTGGAAAGTGTAGTGCTAAGACAACATGTTATGTAAATGAATGAAAAAAATAATTATAGTCATCCCATAAATAATATTCTTTAAGCTTAGGGTGGAAGGGTTTATTTTCTATTCTGCTCCTGTAGAATCTCCTTTGGTAGATTTAGTCCAGTTGATTTCCCACTTTTGCTGAAAGACATAGTATTTGTTTAAATTTTAAGCTCTGAAATATTCTATCATTTGATTTAGCAAGTGATAATGTAATGAGAGTCTTGAGTTAGGTGCCCTCTGTCCAACCATATGGCCTTCAAAGGGTACTTGACCAGGTTGATGCATTCATCTGTCACACGACTGTAAACTACCATGTGTCAGGCACTGTAATGTACACAATGCAACTGGGGTAATTGGGAAGACTTATGCAGGATACAATGAGAACTCTGATGAGAAAACATTTTAACTTTGGAAAATACCTCATGATGATAGTTTTGTTTGACTGGAGTCTTGAAGGAATTAGCCATGTGGGTTAGCATGTGGATGCCACTAGCTATGAAAGGAAGAGGAGGGACATACCAGGAGAGCGATACTTAGCATACATGTGTGCAAATGTTTGCCAATGTAGGGATGGCTTCCCTCTCTGAGTTATACTTATTTTTTGTTTTGCTTTGTTTTTAAAATAAGCTATGAAGCAGACATTTTAGGTTATCAAGAGGACTAGAGACCAATCCAGTGTTATTCTGTTCCCTTTTAGTCTTGACTTTTTACATTCACATATTAACTTTGATTCCAGCCTTCTGCTCAGCATACTTCTTCCTCTTATATTTATTTTGTCACAGATGTGGACCTCCAATATTTATAAGAAGTAATTACAAAGTTTTCTCAGAACCAGACACGTGCTTCCAAAAGAGAAAGTACATTGACTTTCGGTATAACTGAGGGCAGGTATAATTGGTGGTGGTGACACTAACACTAAAGCCATCATCATCTCATTATAGAGAGATAGGAGGAATAACCACGTCTTTCCTTCTGTCCTCTAATAGCAAAATTAAATGCAGTTTTCATAATTTTTGAATAAATAGCTATCATAGAAACTTAAAAATATTACATGTTCTATTTGCTGCAATGTTATGAAATGTGTATTTTTGAGAAAGGTGTACAGAGATCTTGATGGGACTTATTTAAGTCATAATTTGTTATTCTGTCACTCTAAAAATTAGAAAAATAATTAATTTTATTTTATTAATGGGGCTATTCAGCCTATAGAGAAGAATTTGACCCAGAGCCTCTCAAGGCAGGTACTAACTTCTTGTCACAATGTGGGGTGTGTGGAGGCCAATGTGTATGGAACTATGATTTATAAAATAGTAATAATACACACTTGAACAGTATTTGTGGAAAAAGGCTAGTCTATATCAGAATATATTCAACTATAGAAGAAATCAAACTGTCCTGTTATATTAATTAGAGAAGGCAATAAACATTACATTGAAACAAATGCTAATAATTGGTGTGTACCTCCCCTAAACCAGCCTACAGGATTATGTTGTATAGACATAATTTGTCCATGTAGATAAAGATTATTATATAAACAAAGTATAACATAGAAACTCCAGTAAAATAGAGTATAAAATAAATCTTTCTATAGTAATTGAGCAGTCTATTCAGCTCACTGTTATTCAGAATGATAGAGGTGTCAAAGAAACTCCTTTTCATACTTCAAGTTCCGAACAATGTATCTAATACAATTGGAGGACTCCACAGAGCAGGGCATAGGCCTTTGAGCCTTTTTAGCAGAAGAATTTTGAAGAGTATAAAAGTAGAACGATAGATTACTTTAAGTTTCTGCTTAAATCTAAATGACTTTTGGGTGGTTATGCCAAAGTGCTCTGAGACCACCCAAGATTAAATGACATTTTGGAAGCTTGGGCACACAGCGCAGAAGAACAAGACACAGTAGGAAGTAGGCCTTCCATTGAGCTATAACTGCTCAAAGTAGTTATAGCTACTGCTCAAAGTTAAGCTATAACTGCTTAAAGTAGAGGACTGAATACAAATTACCATAAGAATTAAAAGATTTGCCTTTACAGGCTTGGGAAAGTGGAACTCATATTAGTGAGTTATGATATATAAGTCCTATGTCCTTATCTTCTCCTCCTTCTAGTGACTGGCTGTATTTCTAGGTTTGTAGCTCTTTCTTCCATCTTCAAAGCCAGTGGCATAGCATCCCTCTCTCTCTGCTTCCCACTGCTGCTTCTTATTGCCTTCTCTTCTGGGTCAAATCTCCCTTTGTCTGCTTCTTATAACGACACTTCTGGTTGCATTTAGGGTCTACCTAAATAAACCAGAATAATCTCCCAATCTCAAGATTATTAACTTAATCACATCTGCAAAGTCTCTTTTGCCATATAAAGTAACATTCACGGTTCCAGGAATTAGGACTTGGATATTTTTGGGAGCCATTTTTCAACCTACCACACCATTATTATTATTGGTGGAATTGATGGGGTGGCATAGGTAATTGGTAGTTATATACAAAATAAATACCCAAAGTATATGGTATCTCTGCAAAATGCATATTGCTTACAATCTATTACGACAGATCAAGAAATTCTAATAGCTAAGTTTCTACTAAAGTTATACACTTGATAAAAAAAAAAAAAAAAGGACTGTAGAATTCTGGCTTCCTCCCACGTAACTCATAAGGGAAAGAATCCATTGTGCTTTTCGAGAAACAAGATGAGTCAGATATATTTTCTGAACATCAGCGGAAGCGCTCAGGAAGGTCAGAAGATAGTAGCTCACCCTACAAAAGTTAGCAGCTATTGATTCTTTATTTCACATAGTCAGACAGGTTGCATCCTCTCTCTCTTGCAAAATCACAGCAAGATCTATCCAGTTACCAATAAAGAGAAATTGGGAAGCATTAGGTTTCTTTCCGACCTAGATGTCTTTTCTTACACTTGTCGATGTGTTCTATTGAACAAAACAGAAAAGGTTTGCTGTTATATTAGGGATCTTTGCCAAGTCTCTATGTTATGCATTTACTTGCACATTTAGCAATTTGTTCTCCATCCAACATGCTTTCTTCGATAGAGGGACAGTTGAATTGGGAAAGAACTCCTAAGCATAACAAAAATTAATAAAAGAAATCATAATTACAAAACATTTTGCAAAGTGTATTTCCTCTGAGTCATCAAAGGGGATTTTATATAAAGATTCTCATATTCCATTTTTTTCTTATAGTTCAATGAAAAAAATCAAATGAAAATGGGAGAGAAACCTTACAATTCTGAATCTCAAAATAAGTCTGGACAGTTTTCTTCATCATGATGTGCAGATTATTGTCTGTCCAAATTATAAACTCCAAAATTGGGGATATTGACATGTGAGGTAATCCGAATAAGGAAAAAAAGTCAATGGTGTGTGTGTGTGTGTGTGTGTGTGTGTGTGTGTGTTAGAGAGAGAGAGGAAGGGGGAAAGTAGTGAGATTGGGGGAAATTATTAAAAAGCAAATTCTTTTTAAAAACTGTTTTCTTCCCAACTGCTTTAGTGAATACTATAATTGTAATTAAAGTAGCAAACAAAGGAGGAAATCAGAATCAGCTTTTAAAGTATTTGTTTCCAATCTAGGCAACTCTGGTACAGCAGACTATTAAGACAACACTAAAACAATGCTCTTTTTTGAGTCTCAAACACAAACAAGTGTAGCTGTCTTCATTATGTGGGAAGCAAAACACTAACTGAATAATTTAGTATGAGGTTCATATGTTGTTAAATTAGGATTGAGAATGCATCTTGAGTTTTGACATACAGTTAGATCAATCCAGAGCAGCACATGACATTTGTCCTGGTCCTCTGCCCCACACTCTATCCCAAGGCAGTGGATGGGGCAAGTTCAACATAGAGTCCAGGGGTAGAGGGAGAATTCACCCAACTCAGTGTAATGAGATGAGAATAGAAAAAAGGATGCTTCACTTCCCACTGTTAAACCTTTGTATTTTACTTCTGAAGATTAGGCTGCTCTGCTTTATGCTGATTTCAGAGAAAAAGGAACCTTGGGGAAGGAGCTTTACAGGCTTATTGAAAAGTATCATGAAGCACAATTAACAAACAACAGTATCATTTTTTTTCCTCTGTAGCATAGCCATATAATAGCCCACAGCTTGGGGATGGTGGCACCCAAGGAAGATAAATGTTATCCTCTTTCAGGTCCAGGTTCCTAAACAACTGGCATCCCCTGAGCTGTGGAATGTTTTGTTGCAGCTCTCCAGGTTGGGCATTTATGGCTACAGTTGATTGTAAGGTGGAATGCTCAAGTACTTCTTAAAAGGTCACTAAACAAGAGAAATGAATGCTGAGCCTTTCACTTGCTCAGGAGCCTGAAGGTTCCACAAAACTGCCCTTGAATAATGACCAAGTTATCATCTCCAAGTGTCTTATGAAATTATTAAACTCAACTACAATTACTACAGCTAATAAAGTGCTAGTGCAGAGCACAATGGCAGCAGTAATTGTGTGGCAGAATGATTAAAGAGCAGGCTGCAATAATTATTCCACTCTATCTTCAGAGATGGAGTTGAAGCTCTAACAATCAAATCCATCAATTAATGAAGAAGAGCACTGAGGGGGAAAAAAATCAATGAAAAACAAGTTTTCACAACAAAGCAATAAATCAATCCCAAATAATCATGCTGCATCATTTTGCAAAAAAAAAAAAAAAAAAAAAGTGGGATGATCCTAGTTATTACAATTAAATACCAAAGCAATGGTTTCATTGTCTATTACATTAGCTTACGCTGGAGAAGGATATAATTTTTGACAGCCTTTGTGGGGTCTAAATAAATAGCCAGGACTCAATATTTTTAAGACTAGTGCCATACCAGGAAATCTTCTTTGTCAATAAGTCTCAGAGACTTATTGATTGGAAATCGCAAACTATAATACAAAGAATCCCTAAAGAACTGCTCTGATTTTTTTCTGGGATGGTCATAAAGATCATTATCCAAGGTCATTTGAGTGTTTGACAGAAGAAAGTAACAGTACTTTCTTGGATAATGATCTGCGATTTCCGGAGCATTTTTGCCATGTTATCTGAAATTTTTCTCAACAAGTGTCAATGAGGTGGCAGAGAACAGATATTTTTAACTAATCTGTTTTACAGAGAGGCATACTGAGGCTCAGGGTAGTGACTTCCAAGGCCACATGGGTGGGGAATCAAGCAGAGATGAGCCATACACCTTTCTAGATTTATCACTCTGTACTTCCTGGGTGACTACACTATTAAAGTTCAGAGGAAAGGATTTAAGGAAATTCCAAAGCTCCCTTCCCCCTGAAGATAGTAGCTACAAGAGACTGAGGTCAGGATAGAGAGATTGTGGACTGTCACGGGAAGGGCTTAGTGCAGGTCTCAGGTGTAGGCTCATCCTGCAGTAGTCTACAAGGGTCTCAAAATGACATCTGCGGCTGCTCTAGATGTGACTGTAGCCTCAAGGCCCAGTCTGCTGCAGGCCTCTGCTTCTCAGATTGCCCCCAACATGATCTTGACAGCATCTCTGAGCTATTCCTGTGCTCATTAACAATGTCTGCTTATACTAATGATCGAACACTTAGCTAGTCTCTGTGCTAAGTGTGTTACATACATTATCTCAAGTTAATTCCCCAAACTACACCCACAAATGAACACCACCACTCCCTTTTTATGGATTTTTTTAAAGAACTTATGCTGCTTAGAAAAGTTAAGTTGTACAAAGTCACAGAACAATTAAGTGGTAAAGTCAAACCTCACATTCAAGCTTTTGACTCTGCTCCAACTTGCTTCTCACTTGGCACTTCACTTCCAAAATTTTGCTTATAAATCATTTAATTAGTTATGTATAATCTAAAGTACATTATCATTCCTCATTGGCCTCACCTTCCAAACATTTTAAAAGTTAGTATTCAGTTTGACATCAGTTTTGAATCAAACTCAGAATTATTAGATATAGAAAAGATGAATCAAAATTTCTCTCTGGTAGTGTATAGAGTCAACACATAATTTTTTGAAAATTGCAGTTATTAAATGATGGCAGAAAGGTGATGCATCACATGTACTCAAGACCACAGCAGGGATCTGCTAGGATTTGCAGGACTCAACATATAGTTGTACTTATGGCTATGATTTATTACAGGGAAAGGATACAAAAAATAAGCCAAGGGAAAATATGAATGGGGTGGAGTCCAGAGGAAGCCAAGTGTGAGCTTCCAAAAGTCTCCTCCCAGTGGAATGATACTAGGCACACTTAATTCCTCCAACAACAAATTCTGACAACACATGTGAAATGTTGCCTCCCAGAGAAGCTCATTAGAGATCTAGTACCCAAAGTTTTTACTGGGTGCTGGGCAGTTAGGCTCCCTTTATTAAACACATACCAAATTCCAGACTCCCAGAAGGCACACCGGCATTCAACATAAACCATGTTATTCACACCAACAGTTTAAGCACAGTGAGGCTTTACTCTCAGGAAATGATAGGACTCTTCCCAAAATCTCTTCCCAGACTCCAGCCAAAGGCCAACCTTGTAAGCAGGACTTTCCAGTGGAATGCATGCTATGCTAGCACTTCTCTGGACAGGTGAAGTTTGTCATGTCTTTTCATTTCATTTATTTCCTCCATTTTCCTTTCCTTCCTTCCCCCCTTCTCATTACAAAACTGGAAACCAAGACTCCTGTGACCCATTTTAGCTAATGCATTAGGGGCAGCGAGTAATGCATTTCCATCTTCCATTTTCTTTATTAGAAAGGTCTCGTCATGATTCCTTCTGAGACTCAAGTTCTCTGGGATCTCAGCCTCATGGTTTCTCTCATAACAGTAGCTTCCTGGCTTTGATGAGTCCTGTTTTGAATCTTCTAACCTAGACATCCCTCTGAGTGGGAAGAACTAATTATATCTGCCCTTGATGATTCACAGGGCTCGCTGTTCACTCCACATGCAGGGATTTCCCAGGAATGCACACTGCTCGTGGAAGGATTCCAGGTGTACATATTCTCCTGAAAAACAATCCCTTCTAAGGCCTTAGGCAGAAGCACTAGGTGGCAGCTCTAGATTAGCCTTTTAAAATACATTCAAAGAAGGCAAAAAGTGTTGCCTCCAGGGAGGAGCAGATAATGTGAAGGAGAAGTGCAGACTGGAGAGCAAGGAAGAATGAGAGAAAGTTTAAAGAAAGAGAAGGAAAGAGTCCCAAGAAGCAGGAGACCCCAGATCAGAGAAGACTCTGAGCTGAAATGGTCATAGAACCCAAAAATGTCCAGAAAGAGAAATAAAAAGAGAGCGAGAGACAGAGAGACTGGCTTTTTATGGAGAACTACACTTTGTGGAGACATTAAACATAATCAAACATTACTTCACATCTCTATCTTCATTAAATATTTCACACATCCAACCAGTCTGATTATACTGTGTAGGGGGAATAAATGATTGATTAAAGGGGTGGCTACATATAAACCTGTTAACAACACCACATAGATACTAACTAATAATTATTAACCTGTTGTTTGAATTGAAATACATTTTTATTTATCATCAATTCAGTTTGATTTGTGTATATCTACTCTTACGAGTACTGAAAAACAAATCATATGTTTTTTGTTTGGTGGTTTGTTTGTTTGTTTGTTTTCTTGAGAAGGATTTGCTTCTTAAACCAGGAGAAACAGTAGCCTTACCTTCAATGCCCCTCCCTAAATTTCTTCTTCTTCCCTCCCCAGGATCTGTCCCTTGCCACCTCCTACAGTCCACCTTTTTTACTCCCCTTTTCTTTTCCTTGACTCCAAGCACCTACAATCCCTGGTGACTTCTGCTTTCTCCTGGCCTCTAGCCACATTTCCTGTTCCTAAGTCCTTGAAATAAATGGCATTGCTTCATTAGCTGTTGGATCTTAGGTCCTTGTTGGAAATACTTTGTTCTAAACATGGTTAGGTATAGCAGCACAATTCACTATTGCAAAGCTGTGAAAACAACCCAAGTGCCCATCAATTCATGAGTGGATTAATAAAATGTGGTATATGTATACCATGGAGTACTACTCAGCTTTAAGAAACAATGGTGATATAGCACCTCTTGCATATTCCTGGATACAGCTGGAACCCATTCTACTAAGTGAAGTATCTCAAGAATGGAAAAACCAGCACCACATGTACTCACCAGCAAATTGATATTAACAGATCAACACCTAGGTGGACATATAGGAGTAACATTTATCGGGGGATTGGTATATACAACCACAACAAGTAAGATGTGCAACATTTGGAAGATGGACATGCTTGAAGCTCTTACTCAAGGGGGGAGGGGGCCATGGGCAATATAAGTAACCTTAACACTTGTACCCCCATAATACGCTAAAATAAAAAAATAAAAATAATAAACATCGTTAGGAGCCTCCGTACAATCAGGCAAATGGCACTCAGCTATGTCAGCTGGATATTGTCTTTGCCTTACCATGTCATTAAAAAATGATTGTTTTTTGTAATTTAAAATTAGTGAAATTAAAAGAAAACAACACTGCAAATCCATGTTTAAAGATTTAAAGATGACCATGTAGTGTTACCTGCTTAAAGAGTGTTCAAAGCAGAAGGCTGGGAGCCCATAGGGGGTCCGAAAGGAGCCGAAAACTGCTGATCCAGTTAAGAGGGGACAGAGAGAATTTTTAAACAACTTATATGCAAAATAAAAATCACCCCAGTGAGAAACTTAAAAAGCAGGTCTCTAACAGGCTTTTCATGAAGCAGCCAGGCTCTCTCCCATTTCTTGGTAGTAAGCTTACTAGCGGACAATGCTGCTTTTTGTGTGTGGTTTTGACCCACAAGGAAGAAAGGTAGAAATGAAGAAGGGAAGAGCCATTATTTTGATGTCTGTCCACAAAGGAAAATGGAGCTGCCTCATTCTGATAAGGAAGCTGCTAAATGAAGACAGCTGTGGGGTCGTTTCAAATGCAGACACACATTTAGCCCAGGAAGGGTGAAGCACAGCAGCTAGTTGGCAAAAGCCATGCAAATCAAGGCAATGTAGCCTTTGCCCCTCCCTTGCTCAGCTGCTTTGTTTCCCCAGAGTTTCTAAGGCTAAGAAAAGTGGAGAATCACTTTGCATCTCAAGACCAGATAACAAATGACATTAACTATTAATTCCATCAACCCTCTCTATAAGCACCTAGGGACACCTCATGGAAAAATCTGTTTACTAACCTTTAAGATTTATATAATTCATAACTAGTCTGAAATAGCAAATTTAAGATGACCGCGTGTAGTTATCTGTATTCCCCGTAAGAACTGACAAAATTTTAAACACAGTTGATTATCAGAATCACTGGGAAGTCTTAACAGAGATTCCTAGGCTTACCTCCAGAGACACTTCTCCAGTAAGTCACAGATCTCTGTGTTTTTAAAAATCTAAGCTATTAACTTTCATACTCAGTCAGGTTTGGAATTCTCTGAATATCACTACCGGTATTCCAACCTACCAGAATTGCAATTATAGTTCATTATAGAGCTTTTGAAATTAATATGCACATCAATCACCCAGGAATCTTGTTAATATGTAGATTCTGGTTAGTATCTCTGGGATAGAGGAAGATATTCTGCATTTCTGAAAAGTGTTTAGGGGATTCTGATGCTGCTGGTCCTTAACTACACTTTGAGAGTAGCTGCAATAGACTAACCCCTCAAATCTCAGTGTCTGAACACACTCAGCGTTTGCTGCTCACTCATGGAAAGCCCAATGTGGGTTAGATGCTCCTTCTGCACTGATAGCTGTGTAATTTGGAGCTTTTGGCCTCCAAAGTTACCAGAGTAGGAGGTGAAAGAGATGGAGGGGGCTCCGTGGCTCTTAAATATCTCAGTCCAGAAGCAATGCATGGCATTGGCCAGGACTAGGCATATGGCCTCAATCTAATTGCAAAGAAGGTCCGGAAATGCAGAGAAGCACGTGAAAATCTGGCAGTGTCAGTCTCTGCCACAGGGATCTACAGTTGGACCTGAATAGTTAATAAATTTTAATATCTATTGGATAAATGCCTGAATTTTATTAAGTCTTAGTTTCATGAGTCAAAGTATATAAGCATAAGCATTATATATATAGGAAATGTTGAGACGGTTGTGAAATCTTCTACCTATATTCGGGTAGAAAGCTGGGAGATCCTCATTTATTTATTTGCTAATTTTATTTTAATCTAAACTACACTATTTAACCAGAATAAAATCATTCCCTCTTTGACTTCCTTGATTCTATAGAGTTATTATCTTGTCAAATATCGGAAGCCCAGGAAACATCATGATAATATGGTCCACTATTGCATAAAATGGATACTTTTATGTCCATTATTGTACATAAAATGGATAATTTTATGTCTGTTATTGTACATAAAATTATATTGTGTTGAATTATAGCATCTGTATTCAATAACATCTTTTTATAGAAAATAAAAAATACTAAAAACAGCAAATTCCTAATTTTTACATCAAGGGAATAATGGTGAGCTCGTTAGAATACCTGCAAATCCAGAGAGCACATAAGTGGGATCACCAAATGTGACACAATTCTTTTCAAGTCCCTTTACTTCAGCGCATACTCCTGCTCCCATCCTACTTTGGCAGCCAGCACTCAGAAGGTCCTTTCTGCCTGAGGTAAATAATTTGGCTTTGTTGAGTCTCAGTATCTTCATGTGTAAAATGGGAATTTGAAAAATTATGTTTCATAGAATCATCATAATGACAAAATAGTCAATAAATATTCTTCTCTTAGAAACAGATTTTAAAGAAATTGTAAAAGAATTAAAATTAGGAGAAAGGGTAGATTTGAGCATATTTTGGTAACTGCTCTGAATTTTATTAAGCCTTGGTTTAGTGAGTCAAGGTTTGTAAGTATGAACATTATAAATATAGGAAATGTTGAGACAGTTGTGGAATCTTCTACCTGGATTCAGGTAGAAGGCAGGGGGATACTCATTGGTGAGTGGAAGATCAGTTTTGTTGGAAAAGAAATCTCCCAGTCCCCCTTCAGGAGTATGATTCTATGAGGAATACATGACTTTAATGACACACATTCCCACTTTTTTCCTCCAGAGCTTGAGATCATTTTTACATAAGCCTAGTGCCTCTCCTTGTTTTGCCTTTTTAGTGACTCTGCAGAAAGTTGATTCTCACTGTATGTTTATTGATTATAATGAGTTATGTTATTTTGGATGAACATTCTGATATCTCTATGATAGAGGATTTTAACTTTGGTTAAAATCCAAAGGTGAGGTTATAGAACATTTGTAAATTTGAAGAAAAAACAACAATAAATTCCCCTTCCTTAGAAAATCTCACATTGTCTATACACATAATTTTTCATATATAATTTCAAGAGGCTCACAGACCCCAATCCCATGTATAGATTCCTTGCCCCATAGTGAGAACTTTGTTAACTTTCTTTTTTTTTAATTTATTTCAATAAAATATGAAAGTAGGAATATTTTGGTTACATTTTATATCTTTACCTCTCCCTAGCAAGGGTTAGAGGTTTGCCCTTCCTCTCCAAATTGACCAATAAATGCTACTGACATACAGGAAATACAAAAGTGTTTCTTGCAGAATGAAGCAAGTAATCCCACAAATGCACACGGGATGACCAGAAAGTCTAGAAAAATCCCACGATAATAGACTACCTCTTACACTTTCCCAGAATTTCTCGTCTCTGATACACTTTCTACAAAAAAGAGATTTTCTGTTTCCATCACCTTTTCTGTGAAGCCTTCTTTGATGCTACCAAATGAAGTGACCATTTCCCCCATTGTATGTCTCCTATCAGAGAGTCGGTACTTTGGGGGAATGGTTTATTCATTTCTACAGCATCTGGTCCAGCTGATGGTGTGGAGTGAGCATTGAGTAAGTATTTATTTAACTGTGCTGAATGGCAAGCCACATTGATCTTTTTTTTTTTTTTTTTTTTAAGATTTTTGTTTTATCATCATGAATCAGAGGCAGAATAAGCAGAACATTTCTGACACCACCTCACCAGCCCCTCTCCTTCCAGATCATGCCTGGATCAGCATGGGACAAATATTAGTCAAATCAAAGTAAATTTCTTTCAATGTTCTTGTCTCAGTTCCTCTGAAAAAGCAGTTAATTGTAAGAAATGTAAAACAAAAAATGTTCTTTAAATTAATATTAAAATTGGAGACGCCGGGCGCAGTGGCTCACGCCTGTAATCCTAGCACTCTGGGAGGCCGAGGCGGGCGGATTGCTCGAGGTCAGGAGTTCGAAACCAGCCTGAGCAAGAGCGAGACCCCGTCTCTACTATAAATAGAAATAAATTAATTGGCCAACTAATATATATAGAAAAAATTAGCCGGGCATGGTGGCACATGCCTATAGTCCCAGCTACTACTGAGGCAGTAGGATTGCTTGAACCCAGGAGTTTGAGGTTGCTGTGAGCTAGGCTGATGCCACGGCACTCACTCTAGCTTGGGCAACAAAGCGAGACTCTGTCTCAAAATAAATAAATAAATAAATAAAATAAAATAAAATTGGAGAGAGCAGAAAAAAGTGAGCAGCATTATGCAGAGAGTCAAACCCAGTTATGCAACTGAGATCCTATGGTTGAAGTTTTCCATTTATCTCAAAAGCTTAGAATAAAGTTTCATGTGGCATGGAAGTGCCACTGTTGGTCTCAGGAGAATGGGAATCAGAAAGGAAAACAAAGTATTGGATTGAAAGCACATAATCAGGAAAATATAAAACACTTAGTTAAATTTACATTTCAGATAATACAACAATTAACTTTTTAGTCAAAGTATGTCCCAAATATTGCAAGGGACATACCTATACAAAAAATTTGTTATTTACCTCAAGTTAAATTTAATGGGCATCCTCCTCTATTTTTATTTGTGTAATCTAGCAACTCCAATTTGTGAGCCAAAAACTCCCCTCCAAAAGCTGATGTAGCATCAGCATTTTCAGACCTTTCTTATGAGAACCAGTTTTGAACAACTTTGATTTGCATTTTCATTTACCATGACATTACCTTTACTTCTAAGCAATCAGATTTTCCTGATGGCAGCCTGTAACTTTCCAAATCTTTTACATTTGTGGCAATTGCATTTATTTTAAAAACCATAAGAAACATGAGATTTTTAGCAATTCTGTTTTTCTCTTTTTTCCCTAATGGGTGGTTCACAAGGAGGAGCGGCTGGTACCACATATTCTGGGCTGTCGCATCCGAGCTTTCCTCCTTGCTGGCATGTGCTGTGAGAGGATGCCAGCTGTCGTTCCGTGGTGTCGGCTTGTGGGGCTGTCCCTTTGGGAAGAGCAGACAGTTCCCTCTCAGAGAAGGGAAAGGCCCCCCAGAGGTCAGCAAAGGCCGACACCTGTTAGGTTTTGATAGTGTTCCAAAGTGAAGTCAAAAGGCCTTGCCTTGCTATTTATATTAGGAAAGGACAAAGGGGCCTTAAAATCTTGAGACAGCTGATCAAGCCAGAGCACAGATACATCTTGGCGAAAGAGAACAGATGCAGCTTCTGATGAACTATGTATAGGATCAACCCGAGAGTTCCCCTCCATCATTTTGACGGGTGCAGAGCATCAGCACATGTGTCACCTCTCCACGGGTCACTGCAAGGATGTCTCTCTGATTTTGTGGTTTCCATATGAACCAAATATTCTGGGTTTATTTTGCCCTGGTGCATTGAACAATATGACATTTTAGTGGTATTCCATTCTAAATTTGAATCTTGCTAGACTATTATCACTTCCCCTGACACTGGTGGTGGTCTTAGTGGTGTTTTGAGAAAATAAACAAAGGTCCAAAAGCCCATAAGACATTGTGACCAAAATTATAATATTTTAATAAAATATTTACCAAGCTGTTTAATTTTTTCAATGGCTGCTTATCTGTCCCCAGTATGATTAATATCACAACAAAACCAATGTATGTGATAGAATGCCTAGGGAAAGTTTTAGACTTGGAAAATAACTAGGACCTTTCCATTCTTGAGAATCCTCAGGACGTAAATCATGGGTCGCATCTGCTTCCAAGCAGAATCTGGCGCCAGTAAGATCAAGGGTGTATCTTGCACAGGGCTTTATTGCAAGCTGAATTGTACTCATGGCCTTAAAACATATGGAAGAACAATCGATATTATTCCACTGAAGGAGGATGCACATCACAGCCCTTTGTAAATGGCTTTTCAGCCTTTCTCCCAACTATTCCCTGGTATATGACTGATATTGTTGCATGTCTTTGCACCATTCTCCTTACTGTTCTCACTGTTGGGAAACCACACTTGCCACCACCGTAAACGTTTTCCCCAACTGTTTCACTTGACAAACTCCTACTTTTTCCTTAGGGCACAACTCAAATATCACTTCTATTCAGTGCAACCATGGCCCTGGGTTTATCCTGTAGAAGTCCTGACCCCAAGCTGATATTCAGGTACAGGCATTAGTCATGGCAGCCTGAGGCAGTATGAATGAAAGGGTTGAAAGATAAGTCTAAATTTGAGATTGGGGAGGTAACTCACAACCATGTCAAATAGCAAAGCAAGAATAAGTTGTAATATCATTAGCAACGCATGCATTCAGTTCAGTGTTTGTGGATTGATTCACTACCAATGAACCTGTAACTTCTTCAAGGGGGCAGTGTAGATTTCTGGCTGGTCCTTTAGGTATAGTTTTTACTTTTTACAGTGGTGGTGACTAACTTCCTAGCAATCTATGTCCTTGGACAACACCATTTTATAGACTGTCATAACTTCTGCTCAAATATGTCTTATTACCAAAGACAGTGGATTCAAGTATCTACTTCATATAAGACCTGTGTATATAAGAAGCCAATTGCAAGGAAGTATGGAATACAAACTATATGAAACTGTTATTCGTGCTTCAACATCTGTAATAGGATGAAACCAGATTCATTTGAAGATTGAAGGAATTGTTGGTAGGGTAAATATGTCAAAGGGGTATGTTAGAGACTAAGACAGGAGAAGTTGAAAATAAAAGGAATAGATTCTATAGTTTTACCCTGGTGGGGGGAAAAGGAGATTAAATTGTGAGCCCCAAGAAATTCGTGACGTTTTATTGCCACCATGAAACATCCTCTCCTCCTCCCATGGATCTTCCCTAATTTACCACCCATTTTCCAAAGGCCAAAGATAGACAAATTCCAATTTAAGTAGAATCAGGATTGCTCTTGATTTTCTGTACCTTAGGTCTTGCTACTCAATGTGTTCTAAAGTCTGGTGACAGGGGCATCACCTAAAGCTTGTTAAAGATGCAACCTCTCTGCCCCACCCCCCAGACCTACTGAATGAGAATCTGCATTTTAATAAGATTCCCAGGCAATTCATATGCATTCATTAAAATTTGGGAAGCTCTGGCCTAGGGTAAGCAACATGTAGAGTGTCAGCCTTTAAGAGTAATCCACACTAAGATATTTAAAAATCACTCCAGAGAATAAGTGCTGCTTGACTTTTTTTTTGAGACAAAGTCTCACTTTGTTGCCCAGGCTAGAGTGCTGTGGCATCAGCCTAACTCACAGCAACCTCAAACTCCTGGGCTCAAGCAATCCTCCTGCCTCAGCCTCCTAAGTAGCTGGGACTACAGGCGTGCGCCCCCATGCCCAGCTAATTTTTCTATATATATTTTTAGTTGTCCAACTAATTTGTTTCTATTTTTAGGGTCTCGCTCTTGCTCAGGCTGGTCTCAAACTCCTGAGCTCAAACGATCCACCCACCTTGGCCTCCCAGAGTGCTAGGATTACCGGTATAATCCACCACGCCTGGCCTGCCCTTTCACTCTTGTTCCCACGTGAGTTCTGGCTTGAATCCCTTATCATTATGTCTTTCCCAAGAAAGTTTCTCCCAGCCTTTGCACAGTTCCTGTAGTCACTGAGGTGATCAGCTGCCTATTCATTTTTCATTCCTCCTTTACCAACCATCTTGGTCAGCAAGAATGGCCAACTGACATGCTGCCCACTATCTAATGTATCATTACGTGTTGCCTTATAGTCTTTCTCCCTCGGTAGTCTGTAGTGTGTTCTCAGGTAACAGGTAGATGGGGAATATTTGGATTTTCTGTGTCAACATTATTAAGATTTCCCTTATATACTTTCATTTGGAGAGAAAAAAATGAGGGTATAACTTTTGACCTAACCCACTCTGCTCAGTACCTGAACAATAAATGGCTCTTTTAGGAGAGAGTGCCCTACGAGGCTGACTTCTGGGGGCTGTATCAGGCAGGCTTCCTGCCTGCAGCCTTCCAGGTGGGTTTGGCCAGTGCAAGGCACATGTGGACACTAAAGGATGAGAAGAAAAAGAAGTCTGGGTTGTTTTTCCCTTCACTTGCTTACAGCTCCTCCCCTTGCCCTTTAGCCTAGGGGTGGTAACACCTTTTTGTTTTGGTTTTTTTTGTTTGTCTATTTTCCATGATCCTTAATTACACTTTATTAAAGATTTTCATAATTACTTTTTTGTTACTGTTATTAATACCTAAGTGCTTCACCGTCCATTATAGGTTAGTTTGATCCTGCCCATACTTTTGCAAATAGTGTCTTCATTAAAGTCTCTTCAATTTCTTCTGAGTCCCATTTTTGAATAGATCCTAACTGATTTAGTCATCTTATTTCCTCTGCTCTCTCAGCTTACTCCAAAGAAGCACAATGGAGCACACATGGAAGTTCCAGTTACTTTTAATTAGATCATTTTTCACTTTATACCTCTCTGGTCTATTCTGCAAGAGACCACTCTCAGTGCTCCAAGTCGATGCTTCTCTAATCTGAATGACTGTATACAAATCACCTGAAAGATCTTATTGCAATGCAGCTTTTGACTCAGAGATCACAAGTGAGGCCTGAACTCCTTGACCTCTAACAACGTGCTGCCAATGCTGGGGTCCCACAGACCACACCCACTTACTTTGGGCTCCAATTCTAACACTGAAGACCACGAGGTATGAAGGAGCACAGTGGTTCTCCAGGTGCAGTTGGTTCTCGACCAGCAGCGTCAGCACCACCTGAGAACAAGCCTATTAGAAATGCAAATGCTGGGTTCCCAACCAGGGCCTACTGGAATCAGAAGCTCTGGGGTGAGGCTCAGCAATCTATGTTTTAGTAAGCCCTCCCACTGAATCTGATTCTTGCCTTAATTTGAGAACCACTGAAATAGAAGGTATTGCACTTGCAATAACTATTTTTGAGTTATCATTATTTGAATGACTTCACATAAAACAATGCATGCATTCCTCAGAATAAGTTTACTCATCATAGAGATAGAGTAGCTGTGAAATTTAGGAAGTTGACATTAGCACACTGAGAGAATTTTAAATTTCTCTTATTGTCATATACAACACTATGAAGGAAAAGAAAATTACCAATCAACATGTTTTGAAGATAATAAATTTCTTCAAGATTCAGTTCATTTGAGTCATAACTTGCAAGTCTATGCTAGTGCCATAAGAGACACAAAGATCAGTTATCAATCTTCATCTTATGTAACTTACAGTCTCGTGGAGAAAAAGTCAAGCATTGGCTGGGACCACTGCAAGGCTACTCTCTAGGATTTCTATTATAAATTTAGCACATAAGGAATTATCAGAAGTCTGTAAAAAATGTAGCTTGGAGAGAGCATGTTTCTGGATTTCAAGAAATGTGGACAAAAATCAGGTGATTCTTAGATAAAGGAGAGCCACAGAGATAAACACTATTGACTTCTATTGTCTGGTTTAGCCCTGCTGTGAAGATGCTTTTGACAAACGTACCTTTTATATGGAGGTTTTGAATCACAGCATTGCTCTGATTACATGCCCACCAAGCAAATTTCTGGCTTTTGCTATTCCACTTGGTATATATCCAGAGGAGGACCATGTACTAGTATGCACCATACACTAGTATGACCAGTCCATTAGACTGGTATATCCATACTAGTCCATACTAGTACAGTCCATACTAGTATGACATGGCATGGACCATGCATTAGTATGACCAGTCCATTAGACAGTTGGTCTCAATCTAAATTAACATAATGATATTTCAGGCTCATGTTCATACTCTTGTGAGTTTAGAAATTGTGAGCAAAGTTTGATTGGCTATGGAACACTGACAAGATAGAATTTCTGGATAGTGAGACTAGAATCACCGGTTGAATCATAACAAATTCTCTATCATAATGTTACCTGTAGAGTTCCTTTGTGGATAACAAACTAGTCTCTGCAGGTAATATCTATTTCAATATACAGCCCCTTTAAACCTTTGAAAACCACACAAATGATTATATGACAAGGCCGTGAGAGTTGCTATAAAAGTGTTCTACCTAAAAGATAAATATTCAAAGGAAGACTTGAACACATCAGGTTGGGATGGATACTCAATATCCAGGAAGATAAATAACTCTTAGAAAATGGGTAGACTTTTTAAAATTGAAATAAAATTCATATATCATAAAATCCACCCTTTTAAAGTATACAATTTGGTATTTTTCATATACAAAATTGTGCAATCATCACCACTATATAATTGTCAACATTTAGACTCCCAAATTAATCTATAGTTTCAACACAATGCCAAGACCATCAATAAGTAAAAAATAGTCTTTTCAACAAATGATGTTAGGATAATTAGACAATCACATGCAAAAGAATAAAGATAGACTTCTACTTATCACAATGCACAAAAATAACTCAAAATGGATCAAAGATCTAGATTCAAGAGCTATAACTATAAAACTCTGAAAAGAAAATATAGGGGTAAATCTTTGTGGCAGATTTGGCAACAGATTCTTAGGACACTAAAAGCACAAGTGACAAAAAAAGATAAGTTGGACTTCACCGAAATTAAAAATTTCGATGTTTCAAAAGACATTATCACAAAAATAGCAAGACAATCCATAGAATGGAAGAAAATATTTGCAAATTATATGTCTGATAAGGAATGTATACCCAGAATATGTAAAGAATAGTCACAACTCAATAATAAAATGACAAATAATTCAATTTAGAAATGTGCAAATGATCTGAATAGTATTTTCAAAGAAGATATACAAAGGGCCAATAAATGCATGAAAAAAATTCTCACATCATTAGTCATTAGGAAAATGCAAATCAAAACCTCAATGAGATATCACTTTACAGCTACTAGGATGGCTATAATCAAAACTACAGACAATAACAATTGTTTGTGAGGATGTAGAGACATTGAAACCCTCTTAACTTGCTGGTAGGAAAGTAAAATGGTGCAGCTACTTTGGAAAACAATCTGGCATTCTCTCAAAAAGTTAAACATAGGGTTATCATATGGCCCAGTAATTTCATTCCAAGACAATAGAAAACATATTTACACAAAACCTTATACACAAATTTTCACAGCAGCATTATTTATAATAGCTCAAAGATGTAACAACCCAAATGTCCATCAGCTAATTAATGGGCAATGGAATGTTAGTCATACAATGGAATGTTATTCAGCCATAAAAAAAGTGAAATACTGACACATGCTGTAATGTTGATGAACCTTAAAAATATTATACTAAGGGAAAGAAGCCAATCACAAAAGACTACATGTTATTTTATTTGCATGAAATGTCCAGAATAGCCACATTTAGAGATGTAGGAAGTATTAAATAGATTAGTGGTTGCTTAGGGCTAAGAGGGCTGGGGAATAGAGATGCTAGGGGGTAATATCTAAAGGTTGTGGGGTTTCTTTTTCAGGTGAGGAAAAATGGTCTGAAATTGATTGTGGTGATGGTTGCTCAACTCTGTGAATACACTAAAAACCATTGAATTGTATACTTTCAACAGTATGTGAATTTTATGGTATGTGATATATATCTCAATTAAGCTATTTTTTTTAAAAAAACCCAGAAAGATAGAAACCAAGTTGTTGGCATTGTCAAAACCACTGGAACATGCTTTGTCTAAAGTCATTCCTAGTATAAAACTTCAGTTACATGAACTAGATGAATCTCTTCCATGTTTAAATCAGTTCGAGTTGAGGTTTTGACCACTTGCGAAGTGGATTCATAGCCAATACATAATGTGGCAATGGCTCATCAGGAACAACTGAGTGAAGACAGCAGTCGGAGAGCAGAGAAGGCAAATAGACGCAATTGCCATAGTGAAGAGGATGACAGACAGTGAAAAGGAGATGACAATCTGGATGTTGAATCCAGAAATTGAATTGAATTCTGACTGAATATAGGATGCAGTAGAAAAGGAAAATTTGGAAATGTCCGAAGAGACAAATCTCAGTGAATTGGAGACACTCTACTGAACTCTGGGCTCTGGATAGCAAGGACAGTGTCTCATTAATCATCACTGCATTAGTCAGTTTAGCTGCTATAATAACTCCAAGTGCCATTTGCTTTTAACAGTCACTTCTTCCTTGCTCACATTACATGTAGACTGTGAGTCAGCTGCAGCTCATTCCAGAATATAGGCTGAAGGGGCAGGCCTTCCCTGGAAATATTACTCTCAGGCAAGAAGGCAGAGGCCAGAGCACTGGCCAAACTTGCAATGCATTTGGAAGCTTTTGGAAGCTTTTGTGCTCTTGTGGTATATTAATACATCAGATCTCATCCCTTTGTCCAAAACATGTCATGTAGTCGACCAAACCCAAAGTCAATGAAGCAGAACAGCATTATTTTCCACACAGAAGACACACTATAAATCACACAGCAATGAGCAGGGATGTATGACCTTCTTAAGGAGGAGGAAGGAGTGAATAATTGTTAACAATAATATAATTTTCCTAAATTGCTTTCCCAGGCCTATCACTGTGCCTGGTATATTATAGATCCTCAATATATACTTATTTATCATTTGAAAAATTAATTTATAAATTAACAACCACATGTATTAATAAATGGAAAAAGAACCTTTGGTGGATATGGGAAAGAAAGAGAAGAAAGGTGAATTTATATTGATTTTGAAGAACTAAGGGAGGTAAAGGTATAGATTATCCAACCAATAATTGTAAAGTTAGAGAGAGAGAGGGTGAGAGTTAAGAGTGAAAGAGAGACATGAGATTTAAGCTGTGCAGTGAGATCACGAAGGAAGGGTGTGTGCAGCGAGAAGAGATATGGCTTATTAGTGCTGAGAGAGAAACGGGTGCCCATACAGATCAGTCAGAATGTTGTAAGAGACTAGAAACAATGCAATGTCAAGGGCTTAGAAAAGAAAAGGGGGTTGATACTGTCAAAGATATTTTTATAATCATTAAACCCATGCCTCTTCCAAAACTCCAAATAGGGAGTTATGTCACTTTTTTTTCTACAGAGGTCTATTTAAAACAGGAAAATGAGTTTATTGAAGGCTACATGTAAAAACAATCTAATTAGTTTAATGAAAGGGTGAAGAAGAGATAGTCCGAAGGACAGAAAAAAAGATTCAAATCACCTGAATAAAAAATTAAGACCAAGCAGCAAACAAAATTAATACATTTAACAAATATTTAACAACAAATTTTAATCCCATATTATAGCCAGTTAAGAGGAAGGCAGTAAAAGTAATGGCAATAAGGAAGAGAGAAAATGAAAAGAGACGCAGATGTGGAAAAAGTTAAGGGGTAAAAGGGTTAAGGGTAAAAACAAAATTAAAACTGAAAACAAGGAAACAGTCTCAACCTAATGGTTCTTAATGCTGGCTACACATTAGAATCACTTGGGGAGATTTTTAAAAATATAGATTCCTGGGCTCAACCCTCAGAGATTATTGACTAATAGGCCTAGAATAAGACCTGGTATTGGTTTTTTTCCCCCCTAAAACTCCCAGGCGGTTCTAATGTGTAGCTTGGACTGAGAACCACTCAGTTCTTAGAGGTACAGAGGAGAGACAGAGAGACATGTGGAATGAGGTAGATTACTTTTGTCCCATCTCATGGTACACTTGGACTAGAGGCTCCAAGAAATCTTAGAGATGCAAGTTACCTGTCTAACCAGGCATAGTTCATCTACTTTTTTTTTTTTTACCTTTAAGACAGTGAGAGTGATGAAATGAATAGTTTAGGAGTCAAATTCCTGAAGATCTAGTTATCATTCTAACCATAAAGGCCTTAAGCAAATTATTTAGTATCTCTGGGTCTGTTTCCGTATCTGCAAAATGAAAATGTTTAGGCAAGATAATTTCAAAGGCCACTAACACAGCTCTGATTTGAAGAGTCTTAGAAGGGAAAGAAGTAGGGAGGCCAGGGAACATTGGCTCTCTGCCAGACCTGTGCTGAAGGATCCATTGCACTTACGAACACTTCTGTACCACACGTTTTGAGAAAAAGCAAAAAGAGGCTGGGGATAGAAAGTCAGAAAAATGTAAAAGGAAAAGCTCTTTTAATTTCAGCATACAGGAGAGTTTTGTACTAGGGGTTTTAAAAAAAAATATTAGAGTGTGGGCACTACTTTTTTCATACTTTGAGCCCTAAATTATTATTATGGCCCTGCTTTTCCCATTATCTACAAATAATCTGAAGCACCTTGAGGGTTGGACAAGCTTAGCAGAGCAAGGTAGTAAGGTTGGTGTAGAACGTGGATGAGAATGAGAACTATTTAGCTATTGAAAAGCAAAGAGGGTTTTAAGAGAGCTTCAGATTCTAAATCCCATTTGTATTTCTAGATGCAGACAGAGGGAACGGCAAGAAGGGAAACATAAAGGCAAAAATAGGGTGAGGATGGGACATCTTCACTATACTGGGCTCCAGCCCCATTATATCACTGCTATGTACAGATGGCAGTTGCCAGTCTGTCTGGGCCTTGCAGTTTCTAGGCCATTCACTGTGCCAAGGGGAAGAAAGGCTAAAGGTTTGCCTGTATCAGAGGCTGGAAGTCACATTGACTCTTCACTGAAGCTGGTCTAGTTTGCCCTATTGCAGATACTTAAGGCCCACAAGGCTCTGGAAGAATTAAGCCTTCTCATTGCATTGCTTAGACTCACGGATCTCTCTGTGTGAGTGAGCATAGCCCAGGAGTCACTTGATACATTTTTAAGGTGAAGAAGATCCATACATTATGGGAATGTTCATGTTAATGGATTTGACTTATCTCTAACTCCCTTTAAAAAAAATCCAATTTATAGTAGCATCCTATTTTGAGAAATAAAATATGAATGAAAGAGGATCCAATTAAAATATCATATCCTCTTGCTTTTCCAGCTAGGATTAGTTGTTTCTTATCTGTGCTCCTCAGTTATTATTACAATGGTTACCTTTCATCAGATGTTAAATACAGCAGTGGGCTGTTTTACATGCACTTAATACTTATAAAACCCTAGGCTGTAAGAATTATTATTTCTCTATGTTTTGGATACAAAAACTCAGGCTGAGAGAGGTCAATCATGTGACCAAGATTTCTCAGCTAATAAATGGTTGAACCAAAACACAAACACGGAATGATTAACTCCAGAATTTCAACAATTGCAAATACTGCCTCTATCAAGCGTGTCTTCTTTAACATAATCCAAATTTCTGATTATGAAAGTCATGCATGCATTGTAAGGAATCTTCATAAATTTTAAAAAGTATTCAAGTACTAACCCTCCATAATCTTCCCTACCACCCACATTATACCTCAATATTTTGATGTTTTTTGTGGTATTTTTAAAATTTTTGTTAGAAATTGTTTCATAAGATATGTTATTTGAACTTCTCTCACATCACTGAATTCTTCATGAATGTAATTTTAATACTTACTGACTTAATAGTTCATCATAATTTACATAAACAATCCCTGGACATTGAGCTTTCTTGTTTTCAGCTGTTATAAGTAATACTAAGTAAGTAATACTAAGATGAGCGTCTTACACATAAATCTTTGTTCCCACTTCTGATCATTTCTTTAGGATACGTATCAAGTGGCCTATTCAACATCTCTTCTCTGGGAACCACCTGGTCTCACCACAGGTGTCTCCTATATTTATTAATATATTTAAGCTGTGGAATTCCGCCTTTCTGACCATAGCTAATTGGTTCAGTGTTGTATGCCAGACCCAAACTCATCTATTTATTTTTGGAATTTGGAATTTTTTTAAAAAACTGTTTTATTTCAGCATATTACAGGGGTACAAATGTTTAGGCTACATATATTGCCTTTACCCCACCTGCGTCAGAATTTTAAGCATGTCTATCCTCAAGATGGTGCACACAGCCCCCATTAGGTGTGGATATACCCATCTTCTTCTTCCGCCTTCCACTTGCCTGACACCCAATGAATCTTACTACTATATGTGCACCTGAGTATTAATCAGTTAATACCAATTTGACAGTGAGTATATGTGGTGCTTATTGTACCATTCTGGTGATATTTCACTTAGTAGAATGGGCTTCAACTCTATCCAGGACAATACAAGAGTTGCTACATCATCATTGCTTTTTGTGGCTGAATAGAACTCCAAGGTATACAAATATCACATTTTATTAGTCTAATCATGTATCATTGGGCACTTGGGTTGTTTCCACATCTTTGTAATTGTGAATTGTGCTGCTATAAAAATTCTAGTGCAGATGTCTTTTTTATAGAATGTCTTTTGTTCTTTTGGGTAGATGCCCAGTAATGGGATTGCTGGATACTTCTACTTGTAGTTCTTTGAGGTATCTCCATATTACTTTCCAAAGAGTTTGTACTAGCCAGCAGTGTATGAGTGTTCTTATCTCTCTGCATCCATGCCAACATTTATTATTTTGGGATTTTTTGATAAAGCCATTCTCACTGGAGTTAAGTGATATCTCATTGTGGTTTTGATTTGCATTTCCCTGATGATTAGAGATGTTGAGCATTTTTCAATATGTTTGTTGGCCATTAGTCTGTGTTCTTTTGAAAAGTTTCTGTTCATGTCCATCGCCCACTTTTTAAGGGGGATGTTTGATTTTCTCTTACTGATTTTCCTGAGTTCTATGTAGATTCTAGTTATCTGCCCTTTATCAGATACGTAGCATGCAAATATTTTCTCCCATTCTGTAGGTTGTCTGTTTGCTCTCATGATAGTTTCGTTGGTTGTACACAAGCTTAAGTCTATTATCCACTGCGAGTTGATTTTTGTGAGAGGTGAGAGATCTGGATCCTGTTTCAGTCTTCTACATGTGGCTATCCAATTTTCCCAGCACCATTTATTGAGTAAGAATTATTTTCCCCAGTGTATGTTTTTGTCTGCTTTGTCAAAGAATAGATAGCTATATGAGGATGGTTTTATATTTGGGTTCTCGGTTCTATTCCATCGGTCTGTGTCTCTGTTTTTGTGCTAAAAATACCATGCTGTTTTAGTTACTATAGCTTTGTATATTAGCTTGAAGTCTGGTAAATTGCCTCCCGATTTGTTCTTTTTGCTTGAGGTTGCTTTTGCTATATGGAGTTTTCTCTGGTTCCATATGAAGTGTAAAATTATTTTTTCTAAATCTGTGAAAAATGATGTTGGTATTTTAATAGGGATTGCATTGAATCTGTAGATCATTGTATAGTATAGACATTTTAACAATGTTGATTCTGCTGACCCATGAGCATGGTTTTCCAACTGTTTACATCCTCTGCTATTTCCTTCCTCAGTGTTTCATAGTTCTCCCTGTAGAGGTCTTTCACCTCTACAGGGAGTATTCCTAGGTATTTTATTTTCTTTGTTGCTATTGTGATGAGTATTAAGTCTGATTTGGTTCTCAATTTGACTGTTGTTGGCGTATAGGAATGCTACTGATTTCTGTACATTGATTTTGTAACCTGAGACTTTGCTGAATTTGTTTATCAATTTCAGTAGTCTCATGGCAGAATCTTTAGAGTTTTCTAGATATAAGATCATATCATCAGCAAAGAGAGATAATTTGACCTCTTCTGCCCCCATTTGGTTGCCCTTGATTTCCTTCTCTTGTCTGATTGGTCTGGCTAGGACTTCTAGCACTACGTTGAATTGAAGTGGTAACAGAGGGCAACCTTGTCTGGTTCCAGTTCTAAACAGGAATGCTTTCAATTTTTCCCCATTCAGTATGATATTGGCTGTGGGTTTGTCATATATGGCTTGTATCATTTTTAGGTAAGTTCCATCTATGCCTATTTTGTTAAGCCTTCTTATCATAAAATGGTCCTCAATTTTGTTGAATGCTTTTTCTGCATCTATTGAGAGGATAACATGGTCTTTGTTTTTATTTCTATTTATGTGTTTATTTCTATTTATGTGTTGAATTGCATTTATAGATTTGCGTATGTTGAACCATCCATGCATCTCTGGGATGAAGTCCACTTGGTCGTGATAGATTATTTTTTTGATAAGCACCTGAATTCAGTTTGCTAGGATTTTGCTGCAAGTTTTTGCATCTAGATTCATAAGGGATATTGGTCCTAAGTTTTCTTGTATTCTTGTGTATTTTTCTGGTTTTGGTATCAGGGTGATGTTGGCTTCATAAATATGTTTATTAGCCAGTTATAATTCGTCAGCCTCTGAAACTGTTCATTTTCCATTTATCTATTGTGGCCTTATATAGATCTATTATTGATCTATATAAGATCTTTGTATATTGAAAATGTTAGCTTTGATTAGGCACTTCTCACACATTGCTGTAATTATATAATTATACATCTACCACTACTCTCTCACCACTCCCTTTCCCATATATAAAGCTTCTGCCAGGTTGCACTGTACACATTCCTTGTATTAGGATGAGCTAGTGTATGCTGTGGTAACAAATAGCCCACTATCTCAGTGGTTTAACACACACACAAAATGTATATCTTTGTTAAGTTTTGTCATGGGTGAGAGGATCCTGCTTATTTTAAATGCTCAGTGGCCCAGGTTGATGGAAGATGCTTCCATGAGCCCTGTGGCAGGTCAGCAATTAAGTCATTTGGGTGCTCACTTTGTCAAGAAATAATGCACATCCCTTCTGTTCATATTTCTTTGTCCAAAGCCTGCCAGGTGGCCATGACAAACTTCAAGTAGCAGAGATGTACAATCCCACCACATGCCTAGCAGGAGGTGAGAACAAAAATATATGTGATGGTCAAATAGCTACCATACTCCTGTACATTCTCACCATTTCTCACAGTCCCACCCCACTGCAAGGCCCTGCCTCTGCTTCTCCATGTTCAAACTCAATGCTTCAAAGGCCATGTCCCTTCTCAAGTCTTTTCTTGTCTCTTTCAGATGGAATTGATCTTACCCTCCTCTGAGCCACCTTAAAATCTTAACTTAAAAGAGTCATTTATTTCTATCTTGAATTATAGTCACTTATATACACTTTTCCTCCCTTTCACTTGGAGTGTGAGCCTCTGTATCTATTTGTGTTCAGCTACTTCACCTGGCTTAGGCCTTGCTTGATATATTAGGTTCATTATAAATGTTGCTTGAATGAAAAAATATGTAGTTCATAACTTATAGACATTTATTATGATTTTTGACATTCAATATTTTATATAATATTAAGATTTAATTGTAACTCATTTATTGTGTTAATAATAATTGCATTTTTATTTTTTTATTTTTATTTTTTTTCATATTATGGGGGTACAAATATTGTTAGGGTTACATATATTGCCCCTGCCATTCCTCCCCCCATCCCCCTGCCTTACCAAAACATTAAGCGTGTCCTACCCTCAGGTGGTGCACATCCCACCTATTTTGTAAGTGTAAATTCTTCCCCTCCTCCCCCCTCCCATTTGCCCACCACCCGATAAAATTTGTTTGTTTCCCTTTTTTTTGACCTTTGGGTTACATTGTATATCTTAGCCTTTCCCTTGGAAGGGTTAGATGTATTCCTTCCCCCCACCCCACTATGCTCACCACAACCCTAAGATGTGTATCTCCCCCTCCCCCAAATCCTAGTGGTCACTATCCCCATTTGAGCATCATAGTTTTAATCAGTCAGTACCAATTTGATGGCAAGTAGATGTGGAGCCCGTTTTCTTGATTTTGTGTCACCTCACTTTGGATAACGGGTTTAAGCTTAATGCAGGATAGCATAAATGGTGCTAGCTCACTGTCATTTCTTAGAATTGAATAGTATTCCACTGTGAGCATATACCACATTTTAGTTATCCACTCGTGAATTGATGGACACTTGGGTTGTTTCCATGATCTTGCAATAGTGAATTGTGCTGCCATAAACATTCGGGTGCAGATGTCTTTATAGTAGAATGTCTTATGCTCTTTTGGGTAGATGCCCAACAATGCTATGGTAATTGCATTTTTAATACAGTGACTGCCACACACAAAAAAACAGAAACTTTTCCTTGGGGGCACAGTGTTTTATTATGAAAATAGAATAAAAACATTATTTAGTCCTTTTATAGTATTTTTGAACTCCAGTTTTGGACAAGAATTTAATACATGTGTATATATACACAAACATATATGTATATACACACATATATGTATATACAGACATACACATATATATGTGCATATATAATATGTGTATATATGTATATACATGCTTATAATATATGTACATATATGTAATTTACATGATGTATATGAAATATATTTGTATATACATATATGTATGCATATATACACATACACACATGTGATATGTATATGCATGTATAAAATGTATGTGTAACATATAAAATATACATTTATATGCACACATATGTGTATATATACACAAACCTATGTGTGTATGTATACATGTATAAATATATATAATATATAAATACATACAGATATGTGAGTATATGTATATAATACACAGTGCACACACACAGATACACATATATAGAGTTTTTGTATTTAATGTTCTTTAAAATCTTCCTGTGGAAGCAGATACTCATGAGTTACTCAAATATAAGCTTCTCAACTTCTTTCTCTGATCACCCCAGTTATAGTAGCTTCTGACTATTCTCCTATACTTGCACCCGCTATTTTATTCATTGTTCTTTTTACATCTTATTACTTGACATTTTCTTATTTGTGTACCTATTTTATTTGATTTTTCATTGTTATTCTTAGCACACTTATGGTCAATCTCTTCCCACTAAAATACACTGTCTTGAGGACAGGATTTTATTTTTTAACTAGTATAATGACAATAAGCAAACATTGCCTGGTACAGAGTATGCAGTAAAATAAATATATTGCAGAGCAATGAGTGAATGAAGATGCTTTCTGGGGTGACTGGGTAGATTGTGCTGCTTGAAGAGAAAATGCAAAGGCAGGAGTAATTTCAGAGGAATGATGAGTTTGTCTTTGAACATGTTGAATTTGAGGTTCCTGTGTGATATTCAGATGAAGATGTCAAGTAGGAATTTGGTCACATAGATCTGAAGCATAGGTCAGAGGACATAGATGTAGAGGTAGTTTGCTTATAGGTGAGGGCTGAAATCATTGAAATGGCTGGATTCCTGGGTAGGTATAGCATAAGAACAGAAAGGGGCAGACTTTGGCATCCCAGATCTTCATCTCTCTGATGTCTGCTCCTCCCAGCAGCCTTGATAGGCAGGAGTCTCAGAAACCTTCCACTCTTGACAGTGCAAATGGCCTTGCCTCTTTAATCTCATTGGCCTCCCTATCAACACAGACAGCTCTGGAGAGCTGGCCCTGCATAGCCTATTTATCCCAGTCTGTTAGATGCATGTTCGTCCCTGCTGTTACAGATGTAGGAGAATCAATACATCCCACGGGGCCTTACAGAAGCAGACAGCAGACCCCACTTGCTTACCCAAACACTTGCTCTCAGCTCTTCTGGCAAATTTCCCAGGAAGAAAAGGCTAGGATATGCGAAGAGTGTTTTATCGGTGGTGCACAGCAGCAGCCAGCTGTCTCCCTAATGATTATTTGTATTCATACAGAGATCTGTTCAACAAAGGAATTTGAGCTCAGAAGGAACTCCTCCTTAGTAATACACACCACAGTCGTGCAAAGTGTTTTTGTAATTTACTATATCTCTGCCCTGGGGCTGCTAAAGCATACCATGAAATTCAAAGTCTCTAAGAATAAATAAAAGTTGAATCCTGTTCTATAGTTAAGGACTCTTGAGTCATAACACCCTGCCTGGTGACTCCCAAAGATTAATTCTGACACCAAAAATCACAATCTTCCTTCCTTATTCTCATTCCAGAACTCTCCCTATGTCCTAGCAGTAGTTTCCTAAAATACTTATTCTAAAGGTTTTATTGGCCTCAGCCCATAAGCAATATAATACTATTCAAGTATTACCCAACAAGATGAAACTAAGTCAAAGCCGATTTTGTCCAAAACTAATTTCAGACAAAACTAGCTCTTATACCCTATCCATTGTACACTGAATGCCAAATTTAGACGTTAGATATCATCTACCCATAGAATGCTTAAATTCCCTTCTACAAGGTTACCACGCATTCATTGGTTTCTGCTTGGACACTACCTCCTAGGCTAGTGCATTTAATTTTGAGGTAGATCATTAGGCAATTCTCCCATGTGCTAGGCTGCAAACCATCACACTGTATTTTTTCCTTATTAGCTTTAGTCCTGCACTCTGGAGCCACCCTGAATAAGTCTGAAAATGCTCTTCCATAATAATCACTGCAGATTTGATGAGAGAATTATTCACCCCCAAGTCTCCTCCTAATATGACATAAATCCTCTCAATTCCTTCAATGTGTCCACACACATTTCCACTTTGTCAGCTTCTGCCGTTCAATCTGGGGCCCTAAACAGCCCACTCGTCCCCACTTGCTCTGTCCAGCACAGACTGGAGGTTCTGTTAGTGCTGTCTTGAACCTCATTAGCCTTTTTGGCAGTCATATCACACTGTTGATTCAAACTGAGCTTACAACCCACTGCAATAGGATGTTAAAGTGCTTAACATCCTGCTGTTAAATGATGCTTCCTTTATGCTATTCGTAGGCAGCTAATATCCTGATCCCAAGTACAGGGCTTTGCATTTACCTCTGTAAAATTTCATCTCACTGGATTTGACTCATATTTTCAGTTTGGTATTTGATATTCTCACCCAAGTTATTAATAAAGATTACAAACAGGACAGGGTCAAAGATAAAACCCTGTGGCACGAGACTAGATTAACACTGATCCATCAATTAATCATTTTGGTCTCATTCAACCAGTTACTACATCAGCCTAGCTACACCCATGCTGGCCCACAGCACTGCATAATTGCCTCCCAGGTAACACAAAAGACCTTGCCAAATACCTGGCTGAAAACCAGAACCCATTCTGTTCATAGCCATCTGCAAATAGTCAGTTGACTAAATTTATCAACTTAGCCTCTATTTAATAGCTTAAAAACCACATTAAATGTGTAATTTTTCAGTATCAAAATGATCCACAGTAACTTGGCCTTTTGGAAGAGATGCAGGCGGCCTCGAACGTGTTCCGTGTTTGTAAAACATGTACTTAGGTGCCACTTCATGTTTCTAGCAGAATTCATTCTGCACCATTCTCATTTCTGCCGCCAGGTTCTGCATTTCACCTTTAAGTCAGCCTCAGATACCTGAGAGCTAATAGACATTCCTCAGTTCTCTTTGAAAGATTACTTACTTAGCTGAAGAAAAGATAGCCTGGAGTTTTAACACTTTTCAAAAGGCAGGAGGGTGAAGGTTCAGATAGCTGTAGCCGCTACTCTGAAAGCAATCTTGCCACCTCACATCACAGGAATTGCTCCTGACCGCCCTCCCCAAGGTCCATGGAACACTAGAAAAGAGGCATATTATTCTGCAGGTCATCAGAAAAATTTCCAATTACCCTTTGATCTAGACTAATGGTTTACATAACCCTTTAACTTCTTGGTTAAAGAAGTCAAGACACCTACTCCTTTGCCTCCACAAAATGCTCAAAGGCAAGCCCTGGTCTCCTTCCTCCAAACTATCATCTTTAAACATGTCCTGAAATATTTCACCCAAGAAGTGGCTCCCCACAGGATATTTCATTGTCCAGACCCAATCAGGACTTAAGAGGTCACCAGCAGACTTTGCAGCAATGTTAGAGTTGCAAGTCATTCCGGAAATTCCTTGATTTCTCCTCTTTATTGTAGAGGTGAGAAAATTCCCAGAGATGATGAGTGAGCCTACCTAAGAACACAAAGCTAGCTAAACACAGAGGCAGAATAGGAATGTGGCTCTTTTGACTCAACATCCAATTTCCTTTCTACTGTTACAAAGAGGTGGAATGAAAGAAAGGAAGAGGCAAGAGTGTATTCTGACCGCACAAGAAATCTCCAAAACCATTGTTGCTTGTGTATCATTTCCATGCCTGAAAAACAAAGAAGGGCATCTCTGATATTTTCTTTCTGCAGAGTCAGAGAGCAACCTCTTCCTCTTCTGGAACTGACTGGGGGTAATGACCATGTGTGTCCCTGTCCCATCTTTCCTAGTTCACTAGTGACTAAACATCAACATCCTATTGACTCAGCATCAGCCCTTGTATAGCACTGGATGAGAAAGGCGAAGGTTTCTCACAAACAGAGCCATTTCTCTCTTCCTTTCCTTGAGTGTGCCACTAGCGAAGTTCTCCAGGTTTGTACCTTGGCTCCAGTAATGTTAGCTGCTTACAACATTTACACCTCCTTACTTTGTATTTTCACATAAAGAGAACCCCAGACCTCAGAAATTTGTTTTATTTTTTAAAAACAGGCCAGTACCACAAAAAGCAATTTATTCTATTTTAGGAAATGGAAAAGTTAGCATTAATTATTTAGCTATCAGAGAACTCACAGGCTTATGTAATAGATAAGAGCAGAACAAGGAGCTATTCAGTCATTCAATCAGATAAAAGGAGGGAGAGAGTTCTCCTGCCTGATTCCAGGAGGAAATACCAGGCAAAAAACCCCGTGTGTCTCTAAGCTCTGACAGCACTGTGGATCCTCAAAATCTTATGTGACCAACCCAAAGGTGCTAACATAAAATTTGGACAGACATGGCCAACACAGACTCCTTGAACAGTGATTCCCACACCAGACCAATCAGCAAGGTCATCTTGGATGTTTTTCAATTAAATCTAATCTCCAGAAGTATATCCTAGCCTGAGTAGTTAAACAAAGTACATAACTTGATTCTTATGTAGTCAGCTTGAAATCATCTTCTAGGGATGATGAGCTATAAACTTTCTGATTTTAGATTATTAAAATCTCACATCTATTGCTATATAAGTACCTATAAGAACAAGGAGATAATAGTGACTTTTATGTAAGCCATTCTGGCACAGAGAAAACAGGGAGGGGTTTGTATGCACAGAGGGTGAGTTCCAGAAGGAACTTTAGAAGGAACTACTGTTAGAGTCAGCTCCCCTCTAGAAAGCCAAACCAATCATACCTACTTCTGCAGAATAAAACTTCAACTATTGTTGAATGCTTAAATTATGATAGTGTATCTTGCATTTAGTGACCTTCCAAGATTCATGGATTTTATTCAATACAAATATGAGGGCAGGGGTAATCAATCTCCTTAGCTCAAGGGCACTGACTTGTGCCATGCAGAGACATTCCTTGCACCATTTTACACTCTATCTCAGGTACTGTCAAATGCTACAGCTCATGGCATCTCAGGGAGGAGATAGTATTATGGAGATGTTTCCTCTTATCCCTGGCCACACAACTAGACTTCATTTTCCACCTTGCTTTGCAGTTCAATGTGGCCTCTGATGAGTTTTGGCCTGCAGAATGTAGATGATATGATTCACTTCCGGGTAATCTGAGACCTCATACAGAAAATCCATCAGTGGACTGAAGACAGAGGCATAAGAGGGGAGGAACTGGCTTCCTGTGTACCTGTATAGACAGGAGCCCTTCTGTATTCCTGCTGCCAATCACAATTTGCATGCAGAAGAAATACATTTTTATTGTGTTAGCCATTAATATTTTGGAGTTATTGGTTCCAGCAGCTAACCTTCTCTATTTAATACAGAAGTCAGGAAAGACAGAAAGGGGAATAGCTTAGTGAAAGCCTAAGATGTGTGCTATTGTTTTAGTTGTCAGATAGCAGACAGTGAGGAAATAATAAAAACAGCAAGCTAGAGAGTTAGAGAGCCTTGTTATTCTCTGGCCAAACCTTTCATGTAAGTGTCATCTGCATTAACTTAAAAAAAAAACATGCCTCTGAGCCTAAAGCTATAAGAAAAGTGGTTGGAAAGAGATAGAGTGAAAGTGTGTTGGTTACTCATAAATGCCTTTAGTACAGAAGCTCAGACAAGAAAGAAGTGTTTTTCATGCAGAAATTGAAGGGGATGGAGAAAGTCCAAAAGTCAAGAGTCCAAGTTTGGAAAAGCCAATTGCTTCTGGACTCCAAATCATAAGAGATAACACTGGAAAATGTCCTGAGTTACAAAGACCCATAAAGACTTCTTGCTTAAACACGGTGGCCTGGCTTCACCGCAAAGATCAGAATAAGGCAGATACCTTGGCATTCAAGTCTAAATCAGTGAGCCTCAACTTGGCTGCCAGGAAGTTGAGAGAGAAAGGCATGGAGATAAAAAAGAAAAGGACAAAATTAGGCTTGGGAATTATGTCTAGCAAAGAACTTGAGCATGATTACTGGTGCATGGTACTGATTAGAAGCAAATAGATCAGAAGCCTACTGAGTCTTTGAGGAAGTTATATTGCTGAACTAATCACAAGTTTGTTCTAACAAGGCTTCTGTTTGTTTAAGGCTTAAAACAATTCTTGAGTCCCCAAATTTGCATGAGCAAGAAGCAGGCTGTGAAAGCTGTAAAGCTCCCAAGTATTTCATAGTTCTTGCGCTCTCTTCAGACATGGCCATGGAAGAAAACAGAGAAGGAAGAAACTCACAGTGGGTGGATCAGGGGGCACAGGGAATGAGGGACAGGGGAGCTGCTTGGAGGGCACAGACTCTGGGTCTGCCCAAGTAACACTCCACTGCCGGGGCAGGGCCCTTCAAACTACCTGGCCAGGAGGGTTGAATGTAAGGCATGGGAGATTAGGAATTGTCCAAAGGCACACCATCAGTAAATACATTGAAATATATTGGTATGACTCCAGAGCTCGCCTTCCCATCACCTGTCCTGCAACAGACAGTCAGAGGTTTAGGAATAAGGACAGAGAATATTCCTCACAGATTCTGTAAATACACAAAGGTCTCACTTCAGGGAGTCTGGTAATGTGTCTCCTACACTGATTTCTATGATTCACTTGGGTTTTGCCATATTCCTTTTCTATTCCCTCCCCTTAACACTTATCTATACAGCTCCTCATTGGTGGAACTACACAGAAAATGCAAGTGTAGCTGTTTGTCTGGTCTTGCCTGCTGTGTGGATTGAAGGGAAGTTAAACAGAAGCAGGTTACTGAGGTCTCTATTTTCTCCTCTATGACATTTGCTGAAGTGGCCTCCCTGCCCCGCTCACAGAAACATATGTAGGGGAACAGTAATGGCTTCCATGCCTCCTTTTGGGTGACTTGGGAACAGAGATTCAGGAATACAAGTGTAAACCGTTTACTCAACATCGAGCATTGAAACTTAAAGTTCTCATCGCTGGTCATTCTTTGGCAAACCTCAAAGTGGAATACCCCTCCTGGAGTGTGCGGTATCTACAGAAGGAGAAGATTCATCCGTGAGCTGAAAGTTTGCACTGAGCTGTCAGGGACACTGCTGCCACCTGGTCAGTGGCGTGGAGCCCACGTGTCTAATGGACAGGCTTCCATGTGTCTATCTACTTAGGAGAAACGCATTTTCTCCTCTCTTCTTGCTTTTATTCTATCTACAATAATAATCTTATTGTTATACCATTGTCAACTCCAAAAGAAAGCTTATTAAGTCTTGACCTTTTGGTATTTTATTTTCTATTCTAGTTTTCTGTATCCTTCACTGATCCAAAAATCATCTTTCAGCTAAACATTTTTCTTAGTATAAAAGTCAGTAGCAGCAAAGGCAAATCTTAGGCGAATGTAAGAGATCCAATTAAGTTGATAGTTCAGCCTTCAAAATAGATCCTTCAAAATAGATCCTCTACACACACATACACACTATATGATATTTCACATCCATCCTCACCCCTAGGATGATTTTCAATTCATAAGTGATACAATTAAAATTTTAAAATGACTTAAAATATTCCTCAGCCTTTGCCTTAAGAAAGTTCTTACTTGAGTTTCTTAAAAGTAGTTGTAACAGATGGTCATTATTAAATTTGTATGTGCATTTTGTAGACGATTGCTTCATTTGCAATGTTCACTAGTGCCTCCTAGAAGTGAACCAAAGAGCAGTAGTGTGTTCTGTCAGCTCCTGGAGAGTTATCAGTTAGTCTTTTGGAGGGAATCTGGGCTGCCCCATGTTCTTTAAGTGAAAGTGGGAGAAACACCTTAGCTGGACAGAAGAGAAGTCACCCTATGTTTGTATGGAATCAGTGTCAGTGCCTCTCAGTCTAGCACAAAGAGGTACTTTGTAAAATACTGTGTGACTTTTGGGAAAGTCACTCATGATTGATTCTTGCCCCTGTTGAAATGACAATAAGATATTAGAGTGATAACCAGTGGGACGATCATTAAAAGGAAACTCCTGACCTAAGAGTTAGAAAATTAGTGTTTGAGAGCAGACACAGAATAAGAACTTAGTTGACAAAATTGTAAAGTAGCCCCTCACACCACTGTTGGGGATTTCTGACTTGTATTTCTCGTAAAGTGGCCAATTCATCATTCCTCGTGACATTACCTACTCCTCCTGCAGTCCGTAGAAACCCAAAAATATGGTCATCTTCTCTCTATCTGTCCCTTCAGCTCTCTATTAAGCAGGGCCTTATAGAAGCCCATTCTAGCTCTCTTTTGAATGGGAAATAAACATCCGTTTTTCGCCTTCACACACTCTGGGAGTGTAAGTTAATCCTAAGTGGGCACCTTCAATTCAGCTCATCCGTCAGCGTCTAGACTGTCCATCTCTCTCTTTTGGTTTTTCAGGTAGGAGTCAGACACAAGTCCATGTGCCCTTCAACTGCAGGCTTTATATACATATTCCATTCATCCTCTTGAAAAAAATTTTTTTTTTTTGTCTAAAGAAGAAAGAGAAGAGAAGCAGGAGAAGCCTACTACCCTCCTTTCCTCCTTGTCATGGCTGGGACTCACATTACAACTCTTTTCAAAGAAATCCTGTCCACAAGTCCTACCCTACCGAACTGAATGAACTTCAACAACCTGAAACTTCATACATTCAATGTGGCAGAGGGGTTTAAAAATTGTAAAACTGTGTTTCTGTAATCAATTTTCAAATTTTGCAACTTGGTCCAGAACCTCACTTTGGAATGTCACATCCATTATATCTTGGTGCTTCTGTAGGTACTTCCAATTTAACACCCTAATGTATTTATTACTGAAAATTTGGAACCTACAAGATTACATGATGAAGAAAATAAAAGACACTTGTAATCTCACTTCCCACACAAATATTTGTTAAGTCTTTCTCCTTTGCCTAGGAACACATTTAAAAATACATACTTTTATAAAATGAGGTTATATGTACATACTATTTGTAAACTGCTATCTTTTTTTTTTTAATGTTTTTGAACAACTTTCTAAGTCAACCAATATATTACTGCATATTTTTGAATGGCTGTTTAAGAGATCAGCTCAATATATACAAGTATTGATTCAACAAAATATTTACTGTTAAGGCATTAGGTTGTTTTTTGATGATTTTCACTACATAAAAATTACTCTCGTGAACATCTTGATGGACACATTTTGTGTTTATAGTAAAATATAAAATAAATATAACTAATATTTATATAATAATTTATATTAATACTAATACATTTGTTACAAATTTTATACAAATAAAATATAGTGTAAATAAGAAATAAATAATAAAATTAAATATATAAATAATAATAAAAATAAAAATGTAAGTCCCACCATTCAGAAGTAATATTTTAAGCCATAATCAGTAATTGCTAATTTCACATTAGTGTGAATTAAGGGTCTATGAGCAAACTTTGACTAAATGTCTATGGAGAAAGGCCAAGCCTAGAAAGTGGATTCCAGACTACTGAAAGCAAATTTTATCCATTTTTTTCTAACATCAGCTCTTATTCTCATCACCTATCTAAGAAGGTCATCAAATACCTATTAATTCTACATTGGAAATATCTCATGAATCCAGCTCCTCCTCTCCATCTCCACTATCATTAATTCATGCCCTCACCATTTTTTACCTAAATTGCCATAATCACCTCCATGCCCCCCCTTACTCTTTATCCACACTGACACAAAAATGGGCTCTCTGAAAACATATATGCTCCTGTATTACTTCCCTGATTGAAGTTCTGTGCCAGCTTCAGACGCCTAAAGGGTAAGTCCAAATGCTCTTTGTAGTGGCTCAAGCCTTTCCCTGTGTCATCTCCTATGTTTCCAGTCTTACCTGCCTGACCCTCTCACAGTTCCACCTTGCACTTAATGCTTCAGCCATGCTCATTTCTCCTGTTCCCTAGGGGGACATATTGTACTGTTCCTAGTGGTATCCATGCAGCTGTACTTTCCTTTGTCAGGAGGGTTCTGGCCTTGCTCCTTATTCGTCTTATAATTAGGTCCTACTATTTCCTCTCTTCTCCCCATGTGTCTAGGTGGAATCCATCAGCCTATCTTCTGACAGCTTACAGTTTAGGTCCCTTAGTCTCATGCTTGCCTATATCACAATGTATTATTTTTCACATATCAGTCTATGTACCCATCTGTCTATCTCATTAGATTGTTTGCTGCTCAGGGGTAGAACTTGGTCTCCCCTGTACCTAGACATGTGGCATTAAACATGCCGAATATATTCAATAAGTTAGAATTATCCTTTAGAATATGTCTTTAACATGAACAAAGTACTTCCGAACTTGCCCAAAACATAATATAGACATAAGTCTTCCTTTCTTTCTACCTTTTTATAGATAAAAAATAAAGGTAAGGGAGAAGGAAGTCATTGTTTCAAGTCTGGACAAATGAGGCTGAAAATGCCACCCTGCTCTCTGGTTTACTAGACAACAGTAGTTCCAACTTGGCACCAATAAGATACATTACAGAAAACTCACAGATTGCCAGATTAAAACTGAGATCTAAGGATTTAAAAATATATTTCCCCTCCCACTGTGCTGATTGTGTACGATGACAACATGCATAATATGTCTAAAATACAAGCCCAAATAAGCATTTCTGGGTGCATGGAATAGTGCTCTAACTCAAGTAAACACCATTTTTAAAGCATACACTAAATGATAGATTTAAATTAGAATAAAAAGACAGAAAACAGCATGTGAAACACTTCATTACCTTTTACATTTTTATGAAGCCTAGGGTAAAGGCAAGTATTAAAATAACAAGATTGAAAAGTGGCTGGTGAAAAGGTCTTTAGCACTTCTCGGCTGACATTTTTAAAGGGGCTTATTAATGCAAAAACCCTGCGGCTTTCATCATGCACACATAGAAACTGAATCTCTAAGGCATAGACAGACAGGAAGGGAAGTCTGCCCTGTTTGAGATGTTTAACAGAAGAGGGTGAAGGGAGGCTATAGCTTCCACTCCTTCAACGTCCCCTCATCCACCACCTTCCATCACCCTCTTCCCAAAAGTCAGGCTGAAAAATGTGTTTTCAATCCTTATCCCAAGCTCTGCTGGCTGCCAGGCCCCTGCCTGGAACCACTCCAGGTTGCAGTTACACAGCAATAGTCATTCGCTGCTCAGGGGACAGAAGTGGGCAGTCAACCTGACCTTCTGGTATTTGGACAGTGTTTGGGAAAGCCCCTATGCAGAGGCTAATAAGTCCTTCTTCATTTCAAAGCCAGTAAGAACCAACAGTCTCTGCTATCTGAGGGAATTTTGCCCAGTACCCAGGAATAAGAAGTAAAGGACTGTATTCTATCATTATTCACACTGGGCACATATTCTAGAACCCTGTTCCTTGCTTTATGCCCCATCAATATCCTGTTAAACCATGTGATGTACTGATGGTCTCACTGTGCACAGTGGGACCCATGCCCCATTCTGCTCCCCACATCCTTGGATCTCCAGGCAACCGGAAATTAGACTGGAGATGTCAAAATTCCTGTATTCTTGTTAAGTGCCTCTTAAATACTTCCTGAGACTTCTTCCCTCTTGTTTATTCTATACAACTATTAAACTTTCTCTCCTCTCTGCTCTCAATTCATTCTAACTCCACACTCTCTGAGCATTTGAACCCCTCATAATGCCAGCACGTAATAGGCCTTGGAGAATCCCACGGAGGGATCACAAGCCCTTCCTATCACCGCTTACATCAACCCAGACTGAGCCTTTGCATGTTGACTTGGTTTAAGAGAGAGAGAGAGAGAAAGAGAGAACTAGGTAGAGGCAATCCCTACATTTTCAAACTCTCTATTCATGGGGAAGAACGTTTCAAAATAGTTAAAATTCCAGTGATACTTCAGGGGCCCAAGTTAAAAATATGACAATTGTTTTGAAAGTCTTTATCATGTTCATATAACTGAAACTCATTTTTCATGCCCATGCCTTTTAAAGCACTCTTGAGTCTTTTTGCTCAGTGATTCAAACATTATCATGGCTACAATCATCTTGATCTTTCCCCTGTGTCCCTGACTATATTTGCAAAGCCAAAGAACCATAGTGCTTATGTCCCTGACTACATTTGCAAAGCCAAAGAACCATAGTGCTTAATGGTAATCTGTAGATCAGCTCATAAAAGTCTCATTCCCACCATTTTAGAGAGGAGAAACTGAGGCCAAAATAAGAGATCTGTCTAAATTAGAATTTTAATCAATGTTTATTGTATTTAGGTTCCTTGACTACTAACCCACTGCTTTCTTTTGCCATCCCTGAGAACTGACACTCAATTTACCAAAGATCACCTCACAGTGCTCTCCGATGGCTACAGAAATTGGATGCCCACCAAAGTACTTTGTACTTAGAAGTCATTAATAAATAAATGACACTCCTAATGGCACAAGTTTGTTGGATAGAAAAGGCCTGAGACAGTGTCTCGTTTTTGTTTTCCTTTTCCTGACCAAAAACTGATTCTCTTCTGCCTCGAGACCTTAAAGGATGCTCCACTGCAAACATCAGGGCAAGGGTATCACTTGGATTGGTGTTATAACAGCAATGTTCGAATATGGAAGCTTGAAACTCAGGGGCACACAAGAGGGGCAGAGTAGCTGAGAGGCTGGTAAACCCATAGGCATAATCAACTCTGGAGAGTCTTCAGAGATGAAGGGCTGACTACAACATAAAATAACTGATGTTTAGCAAACACGTTGAAACTGGCTCGTACAATTTAGTTTTCTCTTTTCACCCCCAAGTAGTCATCCTGTAAGAATATATAATTTATCCTAATACACAGCCATTTCATAAAATATTTTCAAACTTCTCTTTGGAAGTTGCTATCAAAGTCTGTGTAACATTTTTTTGAATGTCATCAGTATTCATAGATGCTTTTTCTTCAAGGTTGATTTGGTTATTAGAAATAACCAAAAGTCACTCTCAGCTAACTGGAAAGAACAAAGCAGGTACAATTATATTTTTATTTTAAAAAATTGTATACAGATAATGACATCAATTTTCTGAGTTACTTTGAATGTGCTTCCAAAATTGCCACCTCAAAAATAACCTAAGGCATGGTAAATGTCATTGGAATAAGAATATAATTTTGCCAGGTGATTAAATCTGGGTCAGCATCTACTCCTTAAAATAAGTTTTGGTATTATGGTTCAAATACCAGCTGTAAGTATGACACATTCTCACAATGAAATGCATGCTGTTATTTATGTGGATGTTTGAAAAAACAGCTTAGTTAACAGCTTTGAAATAGCTTAGAAAATGCTTTTGTTATAATGTTAAACCCAAAAAATCAAGGTATGAAATTGTACATGAAGGGTTATCACAATTACACACAAATATTCATACATAAAGATTTGAGGAATAGAAACCAGAATGCTAAAAGTAATAGTCTTTAGTAGAACAGCCTGTGATTATAGTTTTACTTTTTAGTATTTTCTAATTTTTTTTTCTAATGAACAATATAATCTGTATAATGGGAAAAGCATTCTTTTATTTAAAAACATAAATTACATGCAAGCATTTTGTCATAACCAATAAAAGAATTGCTTATATTGGCCTCAAACTATGATTCCTTCCCTGCATTTTCCTTCATTTGTAACACTGAGTGGTTGGATAGTTACTGTCACTTTGAAGGCTTTGCAAAACAATATGCAGTAACCACAGATCCCAAAGATTACAAATCTACAAAAGTCACATAATAATAAAATAGTATAATTTGGTTCTATTAAAGGAATAGTTTGTTTACTTGAATACTTTACACTGTTAGATTAAATTTTTTAACCAAATGCTCATTGTCAATTCAAAAGCTTAAATATAACCACACAGAAACAGAGCTAGACTTTACCTAAAGACATGGTTGTTTCTAACTGAATAACAAGTTGTCATACTGCTCCATTCATTTCTTCAGTAGTCATTTATCAAGTGCCAAAAAGCACCCTGCACCCAGCACCAAGCAACTGTATGAGCAAATATATCTTACATTTTTATCATACTTTCCATGTTCACAAAATATGCTGATTTATGTTACCCCATTTGATTTTAACACAAATCTGTGTCTACATCACAGCTATTATTAGTGTTCATCACAAAAATAAGGAATTAGGGCTAGCTTATTCACTCCTTGAGGATAGGGAACTTGCTTTATGTGTCTTAACAATCAACAAGTTTGCCAAATTAAATTCCCATTGTGTAGATTAAGAAACAGGCTTTGAGATTTGCTCATGGTCATAAAGCCAGTGACCTTGAGCCAATGACCTTGCCCATGGTCATTTAGCCAATGAATGGCTCAAGACAACCCACTTCTATGCCTTTTCTTTTACAATACCTGCACGTCTACACCTATGGGACTTTTAGCTGTGGCTAACAAAAAAATTATTTAAATACTCAAGTATCTAAATTCCCAGAAGAGATAAAATTGATAACTAAGAGATTGATTCCTTATGAAAATACCTAAAATTATCATATAAACAACTAAATACATTTACAGCTAGGCAATTACAAACAAAAGTTGCTATCAGAATGTAAGTGATAATGAACCAAGCAAATTGAGTTTGTCCTCACTGGGAAAGGTAAGACCTTGAGCTGTGACCTAATAGAAGTTCTTAAAATCCTAAAAAAAAAATCAATAGAAGTTGAGAGAGATAAATCATCCATATAGGTTAGGTGCTAACAAAATTGTCCAGAGACCATCATCTGGGAATAAGAAATGCGAACACAAAGGATTTAGGACAGCAAATTTTCTCACTAAGAGTAATAAACACAGGCTCCCTGGATTCAATCAGGTACCAACTCAAATACTACCCCTTTCTTCCCTAATATACCTAAAACAAAACTCTCTACCCAGTGTTGTGCTGGTTAATAGTCACAACTGGATCTCTGGGAAGAAAATATGTGCATGTGTACACATATTTATGTTTATTATAAATTTAACTAAAATTTACAAATAATAACATATGCATTATTCATGATAGTAAATTCTATTTAGCCAATTAATTCTCATAGAATGCTTTCATTGATTTTTGCCATACTTTTGTATCCATAACAAATTTATGGTTACAATTGAATGAATGAATATAGTTTAGACTCATCAAGGTCACTGAATGTAGAATTAGAAAGGGATGTATAGTAGCACATCATAATATAGTATTTCTAGTATACAGAAGCAATAGATGTGCATAACAACAAAAGCATATATAATAGCAACATGTAGTAAAATGAGAAAATAATGAGTTTTCAGTATGTATTACTTTTGTTCCTAATATGATTTATTCAATTCTAATTTCTATAATTTCATTTTTAATAATGGCTCTGCTTAGCAACTGGCTTGCAAAATTCCTGTGGATTTAAAAATTAGTTCTCATGAGCCATCATGAGATAGTTCTAGTACATCACCAACCCACCTTACCCCTAACATTGTCTAATCTCTTACCCTAGTTTGTTGTTCTAATTGGCTTGTATCACCACCCGGTATTAAGCTGAATGAGGGCAGGCATTTCATCTGTCTTGATCATTACAGCCCTGGTGTCTGGCTCATGGTGAGAGGAGGGCAGGCTCAGTCTGAATGGGCATGGAGAGCTGAGGTCAAACAGTTCACGCTGTGTCATGTGTGCTGGGTGAGCAGATACTAAAATGGAGATTACAGCGAAGGAGTTCATTAGGAAGCGTTCTTACTATCAATACCTGTGGAGCAAGGGAAAGGAAGATGTGCTGGTGTTATAGTCCTAACCAGGACCTCAGCTTGTACCACGGGCTCCAGAGCTGAGATAGCCCATCAGAGTTGCCGAGTTGGGCAAAGTGTGAGCCTTTATAGCCTCACATCAGTCATTAGCTCTGGGCTGCCCCTGAAAGGGTGGTGCCCTTGGGTGAGACAAGTCTCTTCAGCTGAGGCAATCCCTAAGGAAATTGACGGCTAAGAAGTGTCTGCCAGCAACTGGGGGAACACATCCTATGTGGGGTTAGATTCAGGGCAGGGAGCCAGCGCCAGCAGGAAATTGAAGTGCAATTAGAAAACGAAGAGCAGAGCCAGTCATAGGCATCATCGGCAGGGAGCACATCTGGCGAAATTGAGAGAAAGGCTGCAGCTTGGAAGGCATTCAAGTCCCCAGGACTTGCCCCAGGATCCTAGTGGTTAGTGTTAGGAAGCAACTAGAATGCGGGGAGGCATGCACTGCCTGCCTCTCTAATTTACCTTGGTATATTCGAAAAACCCTGATTGAGGCCCCCACCCATTAGGATCTACCCATGATTCTTACAAAGTACAAGTTATTCAAAAATATTTATGGAATACCTTTTCTGTCAGGTCCTGTGCTATATTCTAGAAATGTAAGGGTGAATGATACAGACATAGTCCTTGCCCTAATGGAGCTTATATCTTGTGTTGTGGTGCTTAACCCTCACATTAAAATCACCTGCAGAACTACTTTAAAACGTTAGAGATTCTGATACAATTGCAGTCTTAGCTTTCATGTTTTCTACTTGATTTTTATATGCAGTTAGGGTTGAGGACCACCCTTAAAGCCATTGAATGAAAAGACAGTAAACAAGTGCACACAACCAATGTTCTCAAGTTTGAACTAATGAAATATACAGCGTGGATGCAAATAAAAATCTAAACATTGCCCTGATCCAAAAATATGATTTCACTTATCCTCTGTATCCCAGTCTGAACCAACACTCATGACTAGATTAAGTCATTGACACCGTATCTCTGGAATGGGTGCTAAATCTTTTTGGTGATCAGTTGGGATTACCATCTGTATCCCCTGTGTTGTGTTTGATGGCGCAACTAGTTCTTTGCACACATCAACAGACATCAGGGAAACCCAAACATGATCTAAATCACTCCTGCTGAAAACTGGCAGCACCTTGGGCTTCTGGCTCCCGATGTTGTCGGCAGTAAGTCAGCCTTTCTCTCTCAATTTCTGACTCCAGTGCCCAGACACAGCATTTAATTAGTGTCTCAATTATCATTTAAATGTTTGCACATCAAGTTCAATAAGATCAGGCAGATGAATTTTGGGACAAGTGGTTGTATCATCATTGATTTCCCCAGAGACAGCTTATTTGAAGGTTAACAATTCAAGTGGAGGGCCTTCAAAAGTTGTTAATTGCTGTAAATACTTTTTACAGCTGCAGAAATCAGCACTGTGAACAAGTGACTAACTCTTTTGATCTTAATGATCTAAGATGTTTTTCACGCACCACAGCGGCTGGTTGGGTCCTAAGCTGCAGTTACCAAGAGCACAGAGGTCATCTCTTTCTAAACAATCTTTTGTATTGGCTAAATTGTAATTATCCTATACACAATTAGCCCTGGACTCACTAGAACAGTTTTATGGCCTGGAACTTTTTTTTTAAATCATGTAAATAATAAAATTTGAATAGAATATGTTATGTTTTAGAGTAGAGAAGGCAGTTTTATATCACCCTTAAAAATGACAAAGTAAAGGATACCTATGATTAGAGTGTTAATATTGCCTTATCTTTTTTTGTGCTTTAAAGGGTGATAACATTGCCTGCGATCAAAAAAAAAAAAAAAAAAAAAGAAAAAAACAACCCACAGGAGAAAGAGGGAAGGAAGGAAAAAGAAAAATGCACACAGAACTTCATCAGGACTGAAATAACTTTCAATGCTATAAAAATTAACTGAACACATGTCAAGACTTCTACCAATGTTTAGGGAATACAGCTAGATTTTTGGTTAATTTTGAGTTTTCCCACTTAGAGGCCTGAATATTGTTACGGTTTGTTTTCAACTCAAGTATGGAAAAGGGAATGTATAATAACCCACTTCAAAATGAGACAAAAGGATTTCAGAAAGCTGAAGATCCCAGAACTAAAGCAGTTTACCTGGAAATCTCTCGAAATGGAATCTCTGGTATTTTTATTTATCTTCAGGCTTTTCTTCTGAGCATCCAATTATTAAGGAGGGAAAAGAAACCACATAATGTGTTTCAATCCCCCATGAGACATTTCTTCAAAACGAAGATTCACCCCTCCATTTTCAAGACATATCAGCATCCAATATCTTAGAACTCTTTTCCGGATTCTTCTAGGACTTAACTACTCTGTCATCCTTGCTGGATTTCCCTCCTCCCTGAATAGGAATTTGGCTTTTCCCAAGGCCAGGGAGCACATATCCTTCTTTTGTGTTGTGTCTCCTCTTTGTACTTCATTCTTCGGATGACAGACTTGGAAATGATCTTGAAGCTGGAAGCAACCTTATGAATGATTAATGCCAGATTCCCTATTTTATAGATCACCCAGGCTCAAAGTTGTTGGTTGTATCTTCCAAGGCCCAACACTCTTTGGGTGAGCAGTGATTAAGAGTTCCAGCTCCAGCATCCCACATGCTGGCTTAGATACCAGCACCAATACCTGTTAGTTGTGGGGCCCTGGGCAAGCTCCTTAACCTCCCTGAGCTTCAGCTTCTGCATCTGTTAAAACAGAAATAAGAATTTATCTTGGAAATGTGATATGGGTGAAATGAGATAATGCATGAAAAGCACTTACTCCAGTGTCTGCCGCAGTGACTACTTGATAAACAGTGACTGTTATATTAGAGACAGAACCCAGACTACAGCCAGACTGACTTTGGGTCCCAGGTTCCTTCCTTTTTGTCACATTGAACCACTTTTTCAGTTAGAATTCTACTGTCAAAACTCTAGGCCTTCTTGCTTTAGGAAGACACATATTTTCCATCTTCTATATTTGAAAATGGATGCCAAACTCCCTTGAAGAAGTGAGTTAAGAAATGATCATTCCTTTAAGGTGGCTCTTTGAAAGTGTTCCAGCAAAGGCAAAGTGAAGTGTTGGTGCTATGTGGATGTAACTTTCCCCTCTAATTTCTTGTCTATTTTCTTCTTAACTACACAGCCACAGTTCATACCTCTGCCCCAAAAAGCATCTATTTCATAAGTTAATTATGCTCTCTTAAAAGGCAATTGGCACCTATGGTAAACATGAGTACTACCACATAAAGTGGGAAGGCCGTGCTGCCTCCTTCTGAAAAATGACATTGCCATTCCACAAGGTTATTTTGGGGATCATTCAATTAGAAAATGCAACAACATCTTCATAATAAAGAAGGCAAAACAAAACACTGAGCCCACCACTAACCTTGATTAGGTTGTCAGAAAGAATAGCTCCTGAAGTGTGTCAAGCATGAAAAGCAGTTAAGGTGGAACATTTTCAATTTTCAAACCTGGTTCATACAAAATGAGTTTTCCTTCATCTGCTCCGCGTTGCTGTAGGGAGCAGTGACTGCTGCCACCTCTCACTTGCTGCTTAGCGTGATGGCGGGAAGGCGGTTCACAGACCGGTTGTGTTACTATGGAAAACGTCAAGGGAGCCTGCTCACGCCACTGTCGCTGATCAGATAGAAACACAGAAATGTTCTGAGAAAACCCTACTCCCAACTCTGTCAATTCAGAAGAAAAAAGAAATAGCATAAAACACAAACCGAACCTTTGAGACCCTGTGTCTTGGAATCTGTCTCATTCCCCACTGAATGAGCTTTAAAATTATATCTTTAGGGGTTGAATGGGAACTAAAAGAACGTTTAGAAGCCACATTCGAATCTATTGGCTCTCTTCCACCTTGGACTTCTCTCGCCTCTCCTCCCTCTTGTAGATGTTTATCACATTTTGCTAACTTCTAATTCCAGATCTGTGAAATCCATTCCTCTCCCATCCACCACTACTGTCTCAGGCAAAGTCTTCCACATTCACACCTCAATTATTGTAATGGTCTCTTAGTTGGTCTTTTTTGTAACCAGTTATTCCCAAACCATCTTACATCGTGCTGCAGGATCAAGCTTCCCTAAGTCAAAATTTCCATTCTCTACCTTGCCTGTTTGCAAATGCACCATGGTTCCCATGTCATGCAGGTATTCATGTCCTTCCATCTTTGATTACACATAGCTCATTTCATTGCACATTCATCTTGCCATGTCCTGCATTTGCCTCCTTCTTTCTTATACCTTCAGGCATTTGTAACTGTTTTCTGATACAAAATTACCTTTTCTCTTTTTTCATCCAAACATGACACTTTCTTTATTTCTGGAAGCTGCTTCCATGGTCGAAGTAACTTCGACCACTTTAGTACTCATCATCACTTTATCTTTTCCTCGGCTATGTTTTAGGAATTTTTTCTTCTCTAAACGTTTCTCACTTTTTTTTCCACTCTGATCTTTGGTGACTCATCTCTGCTTCCTCTCTAGAATGCACAGGTTTTCTAGATATTTCCTTTCCCCCATAACTTTGTTTCCCCCATAACAATCAATCTCTTAAATGAGTGTGAAACATACACCTGAATGGAATACTGATGAAAGCACAGGATATACAGTGCAAAGAGTTTACTGTTTTCAGCAATATTTTGAGGTATACAGGACACTGAAAAGTTCCAGGTAATATGTAAAACCCTTTTTCGTAAATGCATGGCTAAACTGGCTGGAAAGTAAGAGGTTAGAATAAAAAAGAAATCTCAAAACCAATAATGCACCATGAGAATCTGTCATCCAGAAGTGACAATTAGCTTTTGTCCTCTTCCAACCCTGATGGCTTAGAACTTGGCTTTAGGAAACTATGAGGAGACCACCTGATTCCTAGGTATTCTGGGAATCTAGCTCAGGGGTACCTATATCAAGCCAGGCCCCTGGAAGAGTCTGTGGGTAATCTAGGGGAAAAACGGCCTCACAGAGGAAACTGGCAGGGACATTTATCTGTCTTGGCTTTGGCTCTGGGGCAAGTGGGGGGAGGGGGAAGAAAAATAACTCCTCTGAAATCTTAAGTAAAATTCTATCCTGACACAAATTTGGGGCTAGAATCTTTACTGATTGTAAGACCTCCAAAAAAAGCCCCCATACACTAAAAATTTAGTTTAAAACAGGAGTTGGCAAACTTTAACGCACAGGCCAAATCCAGTCTGCCATCTGCTTTTGTACAGCCCATGAGCTAAAATGATGTTCACATGTTTCAATGGTTAAAAGAAAATCAAGAGAAGAAAATATTTTGTGACATATGAAAATGATATGAAATTCAAATTTCAGTGTCAAAAAAGTTTAGTTGGATCATAGCCATGCTCATTTGTTTATGTATTGTCTATGGATCTCTTTGCACTACAAGGGCAGGGTTGAGTAATTTCAACAGACTGTGTAGTTTAAAAAGCCTAAAACATTCACTGTCTGGCTCTTTAGAGAAAAAATTTTCTGATACCTGGTAAAGTAGTCCCTGGTCAGCAGAAGTAAACACCCATGCTCTTTGGTAGCAAACTTTAAACACAACCCTCAAGGAATTCCATAAAGTTCTAAGAAATATAATCTAGCAACAAGTAAAAGATTAAAATTAAAAAGTTTAAAATAAAAACTTTAAAGGTGGTGGCACTAAACACTCAAGAAATAAGAAAGTAAAGATAATAACAGAAATAACCAACCTGAGAATCAGATCTGAGAAGCTCTACAAAGAATGCAGGTACTCAAGTTATCAGACACAGGATATAAAATAGGTGTATCTTATCATCTTTACCTGAGTCCATCTGGGGTCTTTATCAGTCATAGTATGCATGTATTTGTTTGTTCACTCATCTATTTATTTCTTGTTTGCTCTCTGCTTTCGTAATGAAGTGGTAATTCCCCCCTCACAGACCCCCGCAGCTATACCTCACAAATGCTACTCCTTATATAGAGCACGATTTTAGGGCTTAATTTTAAACTTTGTTTACAATAGATCCTGGGGGCACTTTAGCTCCTAACAACAATCTCAACATTGGCATTTCATCTGCTCAGAATTCAACTACCTGTAATAAAATTGGAAAATTCTAGTATACTGGAGTATTTACCACTAAAAACACTAGAATCTGCAGTGATTCCTAACCAGAGCGAGTTCAAAACTTATGCTTAACGAATCCTCATTGAACTGGAAAATCTTATATCTACTTGACTTTAAAATAGGTCTGCCACCATAGGTCAGACACCAAGCCATGCTAGAGGATGTTATGGATCACGCTCTTCCACCAGATCTCTATGTATCATTCTGGACTCAACTCAAATGTCAGTTCCTAAGAGAGGCCTCCCTGATAACTCTTTAAAGAACCCCAACATATACACATTATCTTTCATATTATCCTATGCAATTGTCTTCAAGGCACTTCACATTATCCAAATACTATTTATTCACATAGTCATTGTTTGCCTCCAACCCCTGAATGGAGGTTGCATAATAAAGGAACACTCTCTTTGTCACACACACTCATTACTATCTGTCCAGAGTACATGTGTAGCTAGGACCTAGAAGAGTACCTGGCCCACTGACAGATTAATATTTGACTGATTAATGAAGTCTTGTCTGAAAAGATGAATGTGGACAAATTCATCCTTTTTGAGATAAGTTAGAAATGATAGAATTATTTTTTTGTCTTTGTAAGTCATGACTTCTGGTTTTATAATACTTTCAAATCTGCCTGAGGATTTGGGATGGTTGTGGCACACCAGATTCCAGATTTAATTATTTTCAGCACTGAAAATCCAGAGAGAAGAGTTTTTATAAGTTTTCAAATTCAATTATTCTTGAAGAACAAACTCAATTCTTTCAGGATGCACTCTCCCCAGTTGGGTACTTAGAAAACAACAAATAAGTGGCCATTCCCAGGACTATGAAATAGCCTCAACCAAAAATTTACAAATGGCAATGTACAAGTCACCCAGCCTCTCCCATGATCAGTGTGGTGAGACCCTTCCCTCAATGACGCCAGCATTCACCAGTGTGCACCCCTGGAGAGTATATCCTTGTTGGAATTAAACTGGCCTGACTTTGGTGCTTATTTCTCTGCCTGGAAGAATAGAGATGAGTATATATTTATCTTATTATTACACAGGTGAATTTATTCAAGTTATTATTACTGTGTAACAACCTATCACAAAATGAATGTCTTAAAACATACCCATTTTATCATATGCATGGATTCATAAACAAAATAGTGGCCAGCATAGCAGAGGTGGCTTGTCTGTGCTCCATGATGGCTGGTAACTCGTCTGAGAAGACTTGAAAACTGGGGGTGATGATAGGTGGGGCTGGAGTCTTCTGGAGATTCCTCATATATATGTCAGGTGCCTGGACTGTCAACCAGGGCACCGGCATGAATCTGTCCATGTCACTTGGCTTCCCCACAGCATTGTGGCCTCATGGTTGTCAGACTTCTTACATGGTAGTTCAAGGCTCCAAATTAGGGTGAATGAGGCAAAGATGCATCACTTTTATGAGCCCCCCTCAGTGATCACACAGCACCATCACCACCATGCTCTAATGATAAAAGCAGTCAAAAGTCCTTCCACACTCAAAGGAAAGGACATAGACCTCAGCTCCCAATGGGAGAAGTGTCTAAGAATTTATATCCAACCCATAGCCAACATCATGCTGGACAGGGAAAAATTGAGAGCATTGCCTCTTAGAACTGGAACCAGACAAGTTGCCCTCTGTTACCACTTCTATTCAACATAGTGCTAGAAGTCCTAGCCAGAGCAATAAGATGATAGAAGGAAATCAAGGGCAACCAATAGGGACAGAAGAGGTCCAAATATCGCTCTTTGCTGATGATATGATCTTATTTCTAAAAAATCCCAAAGATTCTGCCATGAGACTACTGGAATTGATAAACAAATTCAGCAAAGTCTCAGGTTACAAAATCAATGCATCAGCTATAAATGCTACAAATCAGTAGCATTCATATATACCAACAACAGTCAAACTGAGAACCAAATCAAAGATTTAATACCTTATAGCAACACAGAAAATAAAATACCTTGGAATATAAGTAACTAAGGAGGTGAAATACCTTTACAGGGAGAACTACAAAACACTGAGGAAGGAAATAGCAGAGGACCTAAACAGATGAAAAACCATCCAATGCCCATGGACTGGCAGAATCAATATTGTTACAATATCGATACTATCCAAAGTGCTCTACAGATTCAATGCAATCTGTATTAAAATACCAACATTATTTTTCATAGGTCTAGAAAAAAATAAGTCTATGTTTTTTATGGAACCAGAGAAGATCCCATATAGCAAAAGCAACCTTACCTTAAGCAAGAAGAACAAATTGGGAGGCATCAATTTAGTATAGCCTTCAAGCAATACCTTAAGGCTATACTAACCAGAACAGCATGGTATTGGCACAAGAACAGGGACATAGACCAATGGAATAGAACAGAGAACCCAGCTATAAAACCATCTTCATATAGCCATCTACTCTTTGACAAAGCAGACAAAAACATACAATGAGGAAAAGAATCCCTATTCAATAAATGATGCTGGGAAAATTGAATAGGCACACATAGAAGATTGAAATAGGATCTGCACCTCTCACCACTCACAAAAATCAACTGACATGGACAAGAGACTTAAACTTAAGGCATGAAACCATAAGAATTCTAGAAGAAAATGTTGGAAAAACTCTTACAGACATTAACCTAGGGAAAGAATTTATGAAGAAGACCCCAAAGCAATCACAACAACAAAAATAAATAAATTGGACCTAATCAAATTAAAACGCTTCTGCACAGCCAAAGAAACTATCAATAGAGTCAATAGACAACCTATAGAATGGGAGAAAATATTCATATGCTATGTATCTGATAAAGGGCTGACAATAGAATCTATGTAGAACTCAGAAAAATCACAAGAAAAAAATCAACCCCATTAAAAAGTGGGCAAAGGACATGAACAGAAACTTTTCAAAAGAAGATAAACTAATGGCCAACAAACACATGAAAAATGCTCAACATCTCTAATCACCAGGGGAATGCAAATTAAAACCACAATGAGATATCACTTAATTTCAGTGAGAAAGGCTCTTATCAAAAAGTCCCAAAACACCAAATGTCGGCATGGATGTGAAGAGATAGGAACACTCATACACTGCTAGTGGAACTGCAAACTAGTACAATTTCTGGAAAGTCGTATGCAGGTACCTGAAGGAGCTAAAAGTAGACCCACCATTTGATCTGGCAATCCCACTACTGGGTATCTACCCAAAGGAAAAAAAGACATTCTATAAAAAAGACATCTACACTCCAATGTTTATAGTAGCACAGTTCACATTTGCAAAGATGTAGAAACAACCCAGGTGCCCATCAATCCATGAGTGGATTAATAAAATGTGATATATATATATATATATATATATATATATATATATATATATATAGCATGGAGTACTACTCAGCCATAAAAAATGGTGAACTACTTCTTGTATTATCCTGGTTGGAGCTGGAGCCCATTCTTCCAAGTGAAGTATCACAAGAATGGAAAAATAAACACCATATGTACTCATCATTTAATTGGTACTAATCAACCAAAAGTTATGTGCACATATGGAAGTAACATTCATTGGTTGTCAGGCAGGTTGAGGAGGAAGGAGGGGATGGTTTCACTCACACCTAACAGGTGTAGTGCGTGCCATCTATAGCTCTGACTCAGAAGGGGCAAAGGCAATTTATGTAACCAAAGCATTTGTACCTCCGTAATATTCTGAAATAAAAAGTGCTAAAGTCTATTCTCCTCTAAAATTCATTCCTCTCTCAACATAGCCTAGTATATCTAGCATTAAGTTTCAAAAAACAAAACAAAAAATCTCTATCACTTACTACCTGTGTAAATTTGGGTACCTCATCTTGTGTTACTTCATCAACCTAATAAAGGGGCTAGACTTGATGACCTATAAGTTCCTTCACTTCAGTTTTACATTCCATGATTCTATTGTTATAGTATGTAGAATAGTGTCACCCCAAAATTTATGTCTACTCAGACCCTCAGAAAGTGACTTTACTTGGAAGTAGTGTCTTTGTAGATGTAGCTAGTTAAGGATCCCAAGATTAAATCATACTGGATTTAGAATAGGATCTAGAATAGGATCTAAGTACAGTTACCAAAGTTAAAAAGCTCACTCTCCACCTGCTCCACAGCAGTGAGTTACTTCATGAGCACAGGAACTAGAAATTAAAGTTAAAGAACAAAGACACTGGGGGAGTATGTTATTATCCAAAACCTTAGTGCACCCAGGTCACCTTTAAATGCTTTGTTGTAGCATTTAACTTTGTTGTCACAAGGTAAATGTAGTTTACCTTGATCATGAGCAAAAAGTGAGGCTGGTGAAGAAGTCCTGGTGTGTGGAAGAACACAGATACGTTCTAATTCAGATGATTAAGGAATGATAAAGAGAGGATAGGAAAATGTGTAAGTTTTGCCCACTGCAGATGCCTACCCCTTGAGAAAGAAAACAGCATGGCACAACTGCCAGGTCAAAGTGGCAGTTAACTTTGTATAACTACCTGTATTCTTAAGACATGGAGAAAAGAAAAGATAGACTATATAGAAAGATGAAACCAAATAAATTTAAGCACTTTTCTTTTCTAAAAAATCCTGTGGAGGTTGGAGGAACAAGAAATAACAGGAAATAAACTTAATCAGCTCATAAAGAATCTACAAGTAAGTCCTAAGACTGCAAATGATTCAATAGCTCACATTTTGACTTCTTAAGAGATTGCAAGCTGCTGAAGTCTGTTTGCTTCTTTGTGGTTGTAAAGATGCTTTTATTTCTTTCTCCTGACTCTCATGCAGCTCTCTCCCATCCCCATGACTGCTGAGTCCAGAAATGTGGAGCATTCTCACAGGAGAGTTCCCCCTCCTTTCTCTCACTTCTCATTTAAATTTCTAATTCCCCAAAGCTTAGAAAAAGAAGATGCCTCAAGACAAGCTGAATTGAGAAAGTCAAAGTGAATAGTAATAAGGGGTTCAATTACAGCCCATGCGTTCTCCTTATCTGGGTGACAAACACGCTCATATAATTTGAGTTCCTGCCCTCGTTTTACTTCGAAAGTGATTAGAAGACCTTAATATATTTTGAAAGAAAGCAACTTCTCCATCATATTCTACATAGATCACATGCTAAGCTAGCCTGAAAGGAGAAATTTTATTTCAAAGGAAGATTTGAAAGTGCTTTTTCTAAAGCTATCAAAGCTGAAGCAAAGGGTACAGTTAATCAGATATTTAAGATACAAAGCCTTGCACCATTAAAATGGTACTTTTTTTTCCATTTGTGCAAATCGTTTTTGGGTAGATTGTGGGGAAAAAGAACATATGTAATAAGGACATTAATTTTTACTTTATAAGGCAGAAGATCACAAGGGGAATAACAACTGAGCAAAGCTGATTATCTTGGGGCTTCAATTGAAGAAGGGGAAACAGGCTGGCTAGCACAGCAGGCAGTGTCTACTGAGGCACAGCTCAGAGCCCTTCTGGAAGCTGAAGAAATTAAGCTTTTTTGTTCCTGTTGTGGCCTGGTTGACTTTGCACCAGGTCGAAGCAATGATCTGTATAATTGCGAACCATCCCCTGTTACCAGAGCCTGACACTTCAGAAAGTGATGTCTGGGCTCTAAGCCAGATTTTGGCTTCACCTTAGTTTTCAGGATACTTCACATTGATTAAAGGAAATATATGATGGTCTATAAAGAATGTGGGGGCGGGGAGCAGGCCACAAGAAGGAGAAAGAGAAAGGGAGAAGAGGCAGGAGAAAGAGAGTAGGAGAGAGGAAAGGATAGGGAGAGAAAGACAATAAAAACTGGGGTGAGGGGCAGGTTGAGCAAGAAGGTGAAATCATGTTAAAGACTGGCATATCTGTATTTGTCTGTTTGGAGAAGAGTTGTAGGAGGAGGTATAACAGATTTTCTTCTAACCAAGGCTCCACTTTCCTACGTGTCTCCCACCAAAACTATGCTCAGCTCCCCCAGCTTGGGGGCAGACTTCACCTCATTTCAAAAGAATCTCTCTAAGAAAGCATGGAATGCTGGCTCTATGCTGACCCCGTGGACATCCAGGGGCTTGGGAGGAAAGGCTTATAGGGGACTCCAGGACCCTGCCTGATGCAGGCTCTTCAGAAATCTGTGAATGAATGAAAGAAAAATGCTCTTGCATGGAGCAGAGCTATTCACAAATATTTGTTGAATAAACCAAGTTTAAGTAAAAGAAAATATATTCTGTGTGCGATAAAAATACATAACTTAAAAATCATTAAATTAAAGCATAATCTTGAAATTAACTTTTATTCGATAGGTCAGGGTATTTTAAATCCTCAGAAATTTATCTTAAGGCCAAATCTCCAAATCCAGTTCTCTCCTGTAACCATATGGTAAAACCTCTGCTGGGTCATCATGGATCTTTTGAAGATTTCATGACTTTTAGTGGTTCTCAAAAATCACAAATTAAAGAATGAAATTGTGATTCAGAAAAAATGTAAAATACAAAAAAAAAATCAGCAGAGAAGGAAAATGGCATGAAAAGAATATTGCTCTCTTGGTATGCTATGTTATACCTGTTCTTGTGAATAATTACCACCTTTATTCTTGAGATTTGCACTCAAAGAATAATTGTCATCTTAAATCATGCATCATTTATTATTTAGGCTGCAAAGTAAGTGAATAGAAAACATGGCAGCGTGGGAAGGTGCAATTTAACCTTGATGGAGGAAGGAGACATAAAATAACAGTGTGGTGGGTTGTGATCACAAATCCACTCAGTCATTCTGTGGCACTCATTTCTTTTTAGAGTATTTGTAAACTATAAAAATCTCTGAAAAATTGAAAGAAATAAGGCAAATCATTTCTTAAAAGCTCAGATCTTCCTATAGGCTGCTGCCATCTTTTACTTTGAGAAACATCAATTCTTCGTCTCAATTTATTTTTGTCCCAGGATGATAGTCCACAATGGATAGCAGAAAAAAATCAGATGATCAATACTGATTAGTTGGTAGTCATAGAGAATTTTCTCACAGACATAGGACGGGGAAACGAAAACACAATTGTCCTTCTCATCAGCAGGTGAGCAACTCAGACAATGGTACACCAAAATCTATTATATTTTGCCTCTTTACCCAAGAAAAGAGCAACACTGCACCTTCACAACTTCTCAACCCTTGAGTTAAGAAGATCTCTTCTCTGTATTTTTCTTTGCATCTCCAAGGTGACCAGGTACATGACTTGCACCCCTCAATAGCTATAATTTTTTTCTTTAATAGCTTCTTCCCATTCTCAAAGTGTAGTCCATTTGATATTCTAACCATTTTGCTCTCTCTCTAGGTAAAGGAGTCTCAGAAGGCCAGGCGCAGTGGCTCATGCCTGTAATCCTAGCACTCTGGGAGATCAAGTTGAGAGAATCACTTGAGCTCAGGAGTTCAAGACCAGCCTGAGCAAAAGCGACACCGTGCCTCTACTGAAATAAGAAAAATTAGCTGGGCGTCATGGCACATGCCTATAGTTCCAGCTACTCAGGAGGCTGAGGGAACAGGATTGCCTAAGCCCAGGAGTTTAAGGTTGCAGTGAGCTAGGATGACCCACTATACTTTACTCATGGTGACAGAGCAAAACCCTGTCTCAAAAAAAGAAACAAAAAACAGTCTCAGAAATAATAAGTGACTTGCTCAAGATTGCATGCCTCGTAAGGTGGTGATCTGAGCCAGGAATCCAGGTTTCTTCATATTATAACTCTTGCTACACTAGACCTATCACGCTGCTATGAAAACAGCATTTTGAGCTGGACAATGAGTAATAATAATAATAATCCCTCATCTAGAAAAGACAGGAATTGTAGCTGTGTGTCTTCTGGCCCTGGATAATGAAACCACATAAAAAATTGTGAGGTTGTGGATTATTACCACAGAAGAATTCTCTGCTTATTCAAAAAGACTTACTGTCCTTGTTTTTAAATTGGTGGAGAGAGTGAGAGGAGACATGACGAATCTCTTGGCCCCATAAATGAAATTTCCTTAAAGCTGGGGATAATATACTGGTATTTTTTTAATTATGCCCCTGTAATTAAATATATGATTGTGCAGTTATTGGCAAATTGGGAAGAAAACAGTTACAAATTTCTATGTTCAATTCCTATGGTATATGAAAATTAGGTAACAGCTTTCTACAAGAGCTTACTCCTAGTTGGAACTTCTTCCTGTTCACCTCAACAAGCCCTTTCCCCATTACTTTTCTTTCTCTCTGTCCATCTGAAACCACTGCTTCATCTTATTCCACCTCTGCTGTTGCAAACTGAAATCTGCCTTCTTATCAATGCTTCAGTCAACACACCTATTACAATATTTATCGACGATCTACCATGTCCCAACATGGGTCAGGCACCAACAGTGCCATAGGGATCAAGGCATTACTAGTAATCATTTCTACTATGAGAATGGAGGAAAATGTACATGTTTTGTAGAGAGTCACTACTATCATTGACATTTGTGTAGATTTTTTTGTTTGGGTTTAGTTTTTGTTTTTTTGTTCATCTGGGCATACTGTGCTCTAAGGTCAATGAAAAAAGATATGGTGACTCTGTCCAAGGTGCTATCATAAGCAGTTTCCCTTCCCTCAACCCCAGGCACACAAGTCAATGCTTAAAGTGCAAAGCCTGGAGAGACTAAATGTGTGACAGTCACCATCATAAGTACATAAATAAAGTAGATTATGTGGAATAGAAATCTCAAATTGTAATAAAGTAGGTATTTACTGCATTGGCAACTTCAGCCTTCCCGGCAGGGCCTGCAGGCTGCATTTTAAAGTTTTTGTTCTGTCAATAGATATTTTTCTGGATGGTTAATAAATACATTGGTCAATAGCCTTAGGGATTATTAGACATTTTTCTTCCAAATTTGAATTTTATTGCTGGTAATTTACCACAGCATATTTAGCAAAGCAAGATAAGGTGGAGTTAGCTCAGACTTACAGAAATACTCGTATTTCAAACATCAAGGCCTATCTGGAATTTCTCATTACATTAGCTGACCCGATAGTCTGTGTGGTCCAGAAGCTGTCTTCTTCATTCCTCTGCTTTTATTAATTTAAATTTTATCTACTTCTTAAATAATGGTATATGATTTAAAAATACATGCCTAAAATTAAGGTAAAAAATTTAGGGAAGAAAGAATTATTTTATCTACATTCAGAATGAAACCATTACTGCAATTAAACACATTAGCTCCCAGCTTCCTAGTGGCCAAGGCAAAAGTTAAACACATTGTATAATTTTGCTAAATGGAAACCCACAGTTTTACCTGGGGAAACATTTTCTTTGTACAAAATTCCTCGATGATAGTTTTCCATTTTACACTACATAAGAAACAGTAAGCAATAGAGTAGGCCCAATGAAAGACAGCAGCTTTTGTAGAGGCTACTAAAATATTCTTCAAATAGTGCTTCCTTATATCAAAATTTAATAAAAATCCACAACATAAAGTTAAAGTTTGACATCAAGGTAGCCTTGTGGAGAGTTAAGATAGCAGTCCTGGTATATAGCATCCTGGTGGTCTTATTTTATACCAGGATAGAGTTTAAGGAATCTAGAGAAATGAATAAATACTGCAGAGCCTATCTTTTTAAACCATGATTTGTCAGCTGTACTTTGAGTAGATCCTTTATAGAGGCCACTTCAAAACCAAGCTCTTGTAAACATGTCTAAGATGCTGCTTTTCTGTGCTGTCTACTGATGACAGTCCTGAGGTTTTGATGTGGACATGAAATGGATTTTTGCTGAGCAAAATATGAGTGATATTCCCTAATGTTTATTATAGGATTTTAACCTTGACATTCCCTGCTCATCTGATACAACAACCAGAATGGGCTGTTCTCTTCAAGAGAGTGATTTAGCTTACCCACTACACTGGACACTATCAAGAACAAAAATCACAATTGTCTTCATCAATAATTCATTTGTTTTTGAAAGACCCAAGCTCTTAGATATAGTCAGAGAATTGGAATCTTAAAACTGGAAGCTATTCCTTCAATATTTGAGTGTGATTGAACATCTCTACTGACAGGTAACTTACTGCTAAACGAGACAGCCTGTCAGATTTCTAAAGCACTCTGAATGGAAGAATGTTCTATATAATGTTCTATAACATTTACTTCTGCCTAACTTCTAGCTATAATCCCTTTCTTGCCCTCTGTCACATGAAGAATATGCATAATAAATAGAAAACATCTATTTCATACCACTGCTACGCTGAAATTTTAATTATGGCATGGGTCAAAATTTGTCTTTGCCCATAGTAATGTGTTTAGTGCGCCCATGTCATTTCAACACAGAAAGCTCCCAAAACTGCAGTTGGCCTTCTGTATTCAGGGTTTTTTAAAATCTGTGGATCCAATCAAATAAGGATAGAAAATATTTTAAAAAATTAAAAATTAAAAAGCCACACAGTATAATAACTATTTATGTAGCATTTACATTGCATTAGATATTATCAGTAACCTAGAGATGATTTAAAGTGTACGGGAGGATATCCATAGGTTATATGCAAATATTAAACCATTTTATATAAAGGATTTGAGCGTCCACAAATTATCCACTGAAGATCCAGGAACCAATCCCCAAGAATAATGAGGAATGACCGTACTGCCTTTTCTGGTGTCAAGAGTACAATTATGACATATTTCTCTATTGGCTTAACCCTTCTCCACTTCCCCCATGTCAGAAACTTAATCCATATATTTTATGGGACTCCCCTACCTACAGTTTCTAAGGATCAGTGCTATGCACTAGGTCCCCACCCCATCCTAGGCAACACCTGGTTGGAGTATGGATGACTATCCAAACCAAAGGTCACCAGTCCTTGATCTGTGTGCTCTGGCTTCAGAGGAGCTGATCTCATAAGATTCTGTCTCTTAAGATTTCAAGCTAAAATACAAAATATGTTGTTAGTCAGTGAATGTTAGAGTGGGAAGATCAGAAAGATTAGGGGATGTCTTAGAAATCTGAAGGACCATGGGAAGCTGAGGAGTAAAATAAATGAATATTTTAAAAAGGAAAATAGAGAGTATGTGCAGAGGAAGATCGAGCTTATAGATCCTCAGGCTCTGAATAATGGAGTTGATTTCTGGTGACTTTATGTTTTCACCAGGCCTAGTAACAGTGGTTCCAATCTCCAGTGAGCTCTGAATTCTGTAATGCCCTTTTACCTTTACTTGATCTGCTGACCGGATTGAGTCTCTGCTCCTTAAAAGTGAGATAGTCCTGCCTGAAGAGGAATGAAATGCATACATCCTAAATTCACAGATGGAGAATTTAAGCTACAGAATCATATTTGGGGTAGCTTAAGAGCACTGTTATCCATATATAGCATCAGCAATTGAAATTCTCCCAGCTAAGTTGTATTTTATATGTGCTAATCTCATGGCACACATTGTTTTATATACTTTTATATACAAAAAAGGTAGATAGCGAATTAAAAGAGATTAACCATGCTCCCAGTCAGCTTTTGTGATTCAGAGTGCAAGTATATGCATACAAAGAACTAAGTGCACCTAGTGCCTTAGCTCATCACCAGGGATTTGATTGTTTCATGGTACAAGGCTGGTCCAACACGCTAACTTCTCCCAGATTCATGCGCCTGATAACTAGGGGCTCAGACCTACCTGAGAAGGCCCCACTTCAGAGCAGATCACAGTTTTTTGAAAATCTATTTGAGGACTCCTCTTGACACACCTTTTGTAGTTGTGCTATAGTTCTAGGAAGCTATATTGCATCTGATTAAGGGACAGTAAGGACAAATGAGGGACAGAGTAGGTCATGATGGCTATGAGGGGAAGATATGCATAACATTTGAGAACACTGGCCTGGAACGTGATTCATAGTATTTTCCAGAAGGGAGTTAGTACTTCACAGCACACAATTTTACACCGAGCAGCATGTATTCATTTTCAAACTGCTTCTCTATTCTCTTATAGACTTTCAATGAGTCATTCTTGACACATGTTATATGGTTTTGGACACCAGTTATTTGAAAAACAGTATGGAATGAAATGCTCTCTCATCACTTCATATTCCTAAGGGCTACTGGAAATTTAATTTGGTTTGTAATATTTTTTGGGGGGGATTCATAAAAGGTATTCATCACTAAAGCCTCAAGGTAATCATGTGCGAAATAAAAACACTAGAAAGCAAAAATTTACCCCACAAAATTCCCATTTTCTCCATACTGAAGGGAGATTTTCTCTTGTGAATTAGAGTGGGAGGCAGGAGGGAGAGAGGAAAGACAAGGACTTCTTAGTTAAAGTGATTTCTAGCAGGCACAGGAAAAAATGTCAGAAATTACATTCAATAACACCAAAGCAAAAAGGCAGAGGGAAATGAATCACAGAAATAATGTCTGTTCAGAATCTGGAAATTAAAATAACTGCTCTGAACAGAACAGATATGATTCCCAATTGAACAATGAGCTGAAATTCAGGAAGCTTTCAAAAATAAATAAAAGGTAATCACAGTAAAGAACCAAGATGAGTGCACCTTCTCATTTACATACACGGACAGTAGTTCCACAGCCACTCACTTATTAAAATGGATTGTTAACCAGACTGCAAGGAGCAAAATGAAATGGATCATAAAGTTGCTCATTTTAATGCTACATTCTCTCAATGAAAATGTATTTTTAAATTAAGATATAATATGCAAGATGAAATCTCAACATCTGAATGATCACAGAGCTGAGAGAGATTTCGAATTAGCCAACAATCTTTTGTTTGGGGCATTGTGAGTATTCTCTCAGTGACCCATCATCATAATTCCAGGGCTTTTTTTTGGGAGACCCCTTTATACCTCTCCCTCATAAATAGTCCCTGACTCTGTAAGTGTTCTTACCTTTGCTAGGTGAGTGCAGCTCTGCCTCATTGCTGCAAAGTGGCTGATTCAGCCGTGGGGTTACTCATCTGGGCACACGGGAGATCAACCCTGTCCTCAGTGAGTTTTCATACCTGTGAATTAGTTCTCTATTGATGTTTAACAAACTATTCTAAAACTTGGTGACTTAAGACAACAACAACTTTTTGACTCATAATTCTACAATTTGGCTGGACTGATCAATTCTTCAGCTGATCTTGCCCAGGGTCACTCATGACAGCTTGACTAGGAGGGATGGTCCACAATGGCTTTCTTAACTAGATTTGCCAACTGAAGTACCTTGGCTATCTTTCACATGGCCGTATCACATTTCCTACATGGAGGCAACAGCCTTTCAAGAGGACAAACCCAATACTTAAGGGTTATTAACCCTTTGCTTGCATCATATTTGCTGATGTTTCATTGGCCTGTCACATGAGTCACATGGCCAAACCCAGAGCCAATGTGAGAGGGAAGCCACACAAGGGTATGGTATCCCAGAAGTCATGATTCACTCAGGTTATGAATGATAACTTAAGTGACCAAAACTTTTATTTAAGTTTCTGTATGCTTCAGTCCCACATCCCCTTTCCTTTTGATGTCCCTCTGAGTCCCAAGGAAATGTTATAATAATGAAAACAATAATATGCTTCAACTTGAAGACACATTTGTATGCCATATATAGAATTTTGTTCTTTTTTGGTTCTTGTTTCTGCATTGCACTCTTATGGCCTCCACTCTTTCTACCTAGCTCATTCTGCTTACCAAGAATTCTGATTATCCTTGAGGCCCTGAGTTGTAAGTTACCCCCTCCATGAACACTTCCATTATTGTCCAATAAATGGGTATTTGCCCTTCTCTGAACTTAATATCAAGGTAGCACGGTGTAGTGGAAATGACCCAAGCTTTGGAACCAGACAGATTTAGTTTCAAACCCTAACCCTTCTAATTATTTGCTATGTGATTATGGCCACACTACTTCAGGTTCCTTAGCTATAAAAATAGGTCAAATAAAACTCATCCCAAAGGGTTGTTGTGGGAAGATTTAGAGAGAGAACATGGCAAAATATCTAGTAGATTAAGTAGCATATGGTACTATGGCTCTAACTAGTATTGGGAGACATACTCATCACACACATTTATGACACTGAGGTTTTGCTTTATATCCTCTTATTTTGTGAATAAATATCTCCATCATAGAATGTGAATACTTAAATATGACAGAAATAAGTGGTTTATCCCATTTTATTGCCCACAGTGCCTCTCTACCACTCTGCTCAAAGTTAGCTTGGATAGAAAAGAGGAAAAAGGAGAGAGGGAAGAAATGTAGTCCTTCTATTTATGAAGGGGAAGTTTATAATCACTGCTTGATAATTAGGAGGTTGTTGGAACTGCTAAGCTGCTAAGACATACTAAGTGCCATTATAGGAAAACATTTTCTTAAACTGTAGTATGTTTCTATTTGATGAGTAATAATGACATGGAGTTATAGACCTAGAGTGTATGCTGAAAAATTGTCTAGCCAAGCTTCTCCCTTGAAACAGAATCGCATTCCATCCATCAAGACAAAGGTGAAGCCTGCTTAGCTCTGGAGGAAGGGAAGATTCTTCTGGGAGGAAGCATGGCAAGCTCAACACCTGGATGGAACATTGCTGTGATATTATAAAGAAGATATGGATAGTGGACATGTTATCTCCAGCAAGCCACTGTTAAAACCACTCCTTTTCCCCCTGATCACAGTGATTTGTCTACCAGCCTGGTTTGTAGCAGTGCCAAAGGGCTACTGGGGAGATAATGGGAGACAAAGAAACTAATAGGCAGGGAAAAAGAACCATATGATTTGAGTTGGGGGAAGGAGAACTTGGATAAATAGGTTAAAGTCACCAAAAGAAGAAAGTTGTCAAAACAAAAAAGATGATTTGTTACTTTGTTATTAGCCCCCAGGCATCCAAACTGTGCATTCTCATAGAACTCTGTGTCAGGTGAAACAGAAACCAGTCCCTCAGGAGCTCCTGAAAAGTCAGAATATTGAATGCACATTCCATGTTTCTTTCTCTCTCCTCAAGGAAAGTGTGCAAGTTGGGAGCTTTCTCCCAATCAGGTCACTGTTGTGCCAGCCAGGGAGAGGAGCTATAGTGAATGCAACAAATTTCTTAACCGTTTTGATGAAATTCTTCTCTGCTTTGCACCTACTTGGGATCTATAATCTTTTAAATGGTTTCTGAAGTTCTCACAAAGATAATTGGGTCCATATATTGTTGCTTAGTCAGTGACTCTGTGGAATATAGAGGGCCTGGGGCTTCCTATCACCATTCTGGTCAACTTGCAGCTCACTTAGACTTTGCCCACCTATTCCACCCCACCCGACACACACAGACGACAGTGCAGACACTTTTTCCTTCTTCTCCTTTCAATTGCTATCTCCAGCCTCCTGCCCAAACGATTTTTTGTAAAGGCAAAAGAGCAACTTAATGGAGTTTTTAAAAAATGTTCATACAGCAATTGGATATCTTTAGCCAACTAAAAAAAATAAGCACCTTGACCTAAACCTCACACCTTATTTAAAAATAACTAAGAATAAATCATGGATCTAAATATAAAACTATAAAACTTCTAGAAAAAACATAGGAGAAAATCTTCAGAATCTAAGCCTAGGCAAAGAGTTCTTAACATTTGATACCAAAAGCACAAATAATTGATAAGTTAGACCTTATAAAAAAAAAAAACAAAAAACTTTTGCTCTGCAAAAGACCCTATGAAGGAAATTTTAAAAAGAAACTACAGATTGGGAGGAAATATTTGCAAACTTCATATCCAATAAAAGACTACTATTAGAATGTGTAAAGAACTCTCAAAACTTAACGGTTATAAACAAACAATCCAATATAAAAATGGGCAAAAGACACGAAAAGACTAAAGGGGATGTACGGATAACAAAATGCACAAGAAAAGGTGTTCAACTTCATTAGTTATTACGGAAATTAAAATAAAAACCTCAATGAGGTATCACTACATATCTATTAGAACTGATAAAATTAAAAATAGTAACAACAAATGCTAGTAAGGATGCAGAGAAATTAGGCTACTCATACATTGTTGGTGAGAGTTTAAAATGGTATAGCCACTCAGGAAAATAATTTGGAAGTTTCTTACAGAACTAAACATGCAATTACCAAACAACCCAGCAATTGTACTCTTGGGCATTTATCCCAGAGAATGAAAAACTTATTCACACAAAAACGTGTACTTAAATGTTTATGGCATCTTTTTTTTAATAGACACTAGGTGGAAACAGCCTAAATATCCTTCAGTGAATGAATGGTTAAACGAACTGTGATACATCAATACCACGGAATACTATTTAACAGAAAAAAATGGACTGTTGACACACTCAGAAATCTGGATTAATCCCCAGAGAATTATGCTGAGTTTACAAAAGCCAGTCCTGAAAGGTTACATACTGCATGATTACATTTTTATATAACATTCTTGAAATGACAGACAGTGATTACCAGGAGTTAGGATGCGAGGAGTGAATGTGGTTATAGGAGGGTAGCAGGAGAGATCCTTATAATGTAACTGTTTCGTATCTTGACTGTATCAATGTCAATATCCTAGTTGTGATATTATACTATGATTTGAAAACTATTATTATTGGAGAAACTACGTAAAAGGCATACAAGATCTTTCTATATTATTTCTTATAATTGCATGTGACTCTACTATTATTTCAAAACAGAAAGTTTAATTTAAAAAGTCACTAGGGAGGCAAATGTGGTAGTTGAGAGTTGCTATAGACTGAATGTTTGTGTCCTTCCAAAATTCATATCTTGAAACCTAATCCCCAATATGATGGCACTTGGAGGTGGGGCTATTCACCTCTCAAGAGGTGAATAGGTGAACAGGTCATGAGGGCAGATCCCCCATGGATAGGATTAGTGCCTTTATAAAACGGACGCCATAGAATCCTCCTATTTTATTCAGCATGTGAGGACACAGTGATAGGATGGCCATCTATGAACCAGGAAGTGGACCCTCACCAGATATGAAATCTACCAGTGTCTTGATTTTGGATTTCTCAGCCTCCAGAATTGTGAGAAATACATTTCTGTTGTTCATAAGCCATCAGTCTATGGTATTTGATTATAGTGGCCCAAATAGACTAAGATTAGAGTGTTTGTTTTCAGGCAGACAAGTTTCCGGTCCCAATTCTACCATTAATAGCTGTTTGACTTTGGGCAACGTCTTGACATCCCTGAACCTCAAGTCCCTTTTCTGTCAAATAGGGTTAATAATACCATCTGCCCCATAGGGCTATGATAAAGACTTTACAAATAGAAAGTATAGGAAGCCTCATCCCAGAGTCAGTCATATGGTAAGTACTCCACAGAACACCAGTCCTAATTATTGCACACCTCTTCTCTCTCAGTACAGTTTAGTCAGTGAACATCATTTTAAGTTCACAGGAGAAATAACAGGAAGATAGAAAAATTGGAAGACGTGATATTACATTGATGTTGTGCAAAGATTTAGTGTGTAATATCTGAGATGGATAATTTATGAAAAACAAATGCATTTATAATTTAAGCAATTTTATGAAGTAGAAACAAAATCACTGCCCAGGTTTATGTACCTTTTTAAAAATGAAACAAAGATCCAATTAAACAGCCTGAGTGGAAGCCTGAATGAGCATTAAACAGAGGCACAAAAGTGATAAAGATAATTCTTTGCTAGTTTCCCCAATTGCTAATGATAATAAGCAAAATCAATTAAACTGTTTCTAAGATGACCTTTTCTCTTCCTTGGAAAGAAATTTCTGAGATATTCATACTTATGTGAGTTGAATTCCCCAGGTTTTTGTGCTGCCTTCATTTGAGGAGGATTCTTTTCAAAATCAGGAGAGAGTAGAAGGGCATGTAGAATATAATGGTGGAGACAGAGAACAAAGACAACCGAACAACCTTGACAAAATGTAAATTCATTTTAGCAATTGTTTTTATCTCTTTCCCTGCCTGCCAGCTAACCATCAACCAAGTGGACTGATCAGCATTTTCCTTGTTTATTCTGCCCTGATCATCCATTGATGAAAAGAGGAAAAGAAACACACTGAGTCAGGATAAAATTTAAATAATCTATAGTGTCTAGGATACCTTGACAGCCTTTGTACGTTGAACCATCATGAATTCAAGAATTCTTAGGACATAAATTAAACTTTGAATTAAAGAACAAAGAAACTTGCATAACATGGAGAATATGATTTTCTTAATGAGATTTTACTGTTTGTGAAGATGAATCTATTGCCCTAGTGACATATTTAATAGAAAGAACATGGACATTGAAATTAGACACTTAAGTCAAAACCCAAGCTCCACCACTTACTAGCTGTGTAAGCATAAGTTACTAACATCTCTGACTTGCAATTTTTTCATTTGTAAAATTGGGGTTAAAGTAGCTAACTTGTTGGTAACTGTAAATCAAATGAGATGATGCAGATTATGTGACCACCTCAGTATCCAGCTTGTCGCAGGAGCTGAGAATAGTATTACGTCCTTTCTTTCTTTGCCCTTATATCTGTTGATTCTCTAATATTATGGCCCATAATTGTGTTCAAGTTCCCCCTGGCTTGTGATTATAAAATTGATCCTCAAGGACTGAACCCTGACTTTTAATGGCAATATTTTAGGAAGATATGATGCCTATCAACCCTGGATACTCCATCTCCAGGTCATTATTGACAAATAAATCCTTCTGAATCAATTGCAAGCCACACATACCAAAACTCACATAATGTTCATTCTTTGTAATATTAGAAAACAGAGAAAGATAGGTTTAAAAAAAAGTAGGTTGAAAAAGTGCTTGTATCCACTGAGAGGAGGTCCTTCATAGATCTATGGGTTCATTCTCATAATCTTGTAAAGTAAACAATCTCCTCTATAGCCTTAAGCCAAAGTTCCTGACTAATAAAATGAAGCTCAAAGACCTAATTTTAATCCAGTTTCAGCCACTCCAAATTCCGAATGTTGATAGTGGTAAAGTGATTGTCTCCTTGAATAAGAGAATGGAGGTGGTAACTATAGATCAAGAAGAATATGGATTTAAGCCAAGGTTAGAGGCTCTGCTGATTATTTGTCCATTATGTCTTCATTTTCTATTAATGTTTTCCTAATTGAATAGTACCAACATACCATTGCAGGATATATTCTGATATGTGACCAAACACTAATAACACACATGAAATAGTACAGAGTCATAAAACTCTGATTCTTTTTGAAGTTTCTAGTTGGCTGTTCATCATCGTATATATGGCCAATTGTTACAATAATGGCTTTCAATGAATGGCATCTCCTGTGTCCATACCTCTTTGCAATGTGACTTGCCACTCCTCCCATCAAGCGGTAGAGTCTATTTCTCCATTATTTGAAACTAGGATGGACTTGTGCCTTGCTTCGACCAGTAGAAGGTGGTGAAGTGACTGTGTGGGACTTCCAAGGCTGAGCCTGAAAATGCAGCCTCTGCTTTGACTTTCTTAGAATGCTTTCACCATGATGTAAAGAAGTTATCTACTATACTGGAAGATGAGAAGCCTTTAAAACAGAGGCCCAGCCAGGAACCGACATCAGCTACCCCCAGACACTTGGTTGAGATCACCTAGGACCAGTTAGCCCCAAGGTGATGCCAATGTGCCCAGCCTACATTAGTGAAATAAAAGAAGCGCCCAGTGGAGTTTAGCCCAGATTTCCAACCAAAAAAATTGTGAGCAAATATAGACTTATAATTTTAAGCCATTAATTTCTGGTTTGGTTTTCTTACCCAGCAATAAATAACTGACCACTAGGTAAAAAAAAAACTTTGGTAAACTTTTGATAACAAATAAAAGTTAAGCCCAGAAAACTTGCCACCCCATCTCCCACTTTTATTATATCTAGTTTTCTTTTCTTCATTTCTTGCCTTTATATTTTTACAAGCATCTTTACTAGGCTAAAATGATTGTATGCTAACTTGAACAAGTAGGCTGTATAAGACAGGACTTAAAAATTCCCTTTCCAATGTACTCCAAGACTTGGATTCCATTTATATATTTTTTGTTCTTTCCATATACCTGGAAAAAATAAACTGATTTTTTCAATAAGTGATTATTCTCATCTTTTCCATGTTTAGGAATCCTCATGATTCCTCAGACAGTTCCTTTTGACACAAACTTTTCTCTTCTCTCCGGATCGTCCCCAGTGGGTTCACCTTTATAGACTCTGGAACTCGTTTTCTATAAACTTTGATGTTACTGACGACTCTCTTTTTGAAATGCCTCCCTTGGTTTTCTTCACTGCTCTTTCTTGGGCATTCATTCCTCTGCCTCCCAGTCTTCTCCCTCTAATCACCTTTTCTAGCTTCTTTTCTTTGGGACATTCAGCACACCAGCTCTTGAGACTCTGCTCTTCTCTGCCCATCTCACTCCTGTGGCGAACTCACCCACTCTTAAGGCTTTGACCTGAGAATTTTCATCTCTACCCAGAGGACAAGCAAGTGTTAACCTACAGCTCTGGTATCTGTATATCACTGGTTTTCCATAAATACCTGTAAGTCGCTTTTTCATGTGGAAAATGAAACATGCACATTGACTGTGATTCTAAGCATTATGTTTGACAAAACTGAAAACCACTGGAAATCTCTTAAAGGGTCCTGATATTGAAAGACTTCCTACCTGACTGTGAAAGTTTGCATATTAAATTAAAGCCAAAATATTTCCCATCTTCAATGAAGAAAGCCAAAAAATGGAAAAGTACAACTCTTATTGCTAACCCAAAGGCTCCAGATGAATAAAAGATTCAAGTATTAAGTACTCACATGTAACTGCTGTTTAAATACCTATCTGCAATCCTCACTTAGGCATTCAAGGATGCTTCTCACAGTTCCAAATATGAATCTGCCTGTAGCTCTGGGCTTCGAAGGATGAAATAAAACAATAATTTTAATTTTATAAGCCCTTGGAGTGAAAACAACTGAGATGTAGCCTTTTTCTGGCTATTGTGTCTTCCAATCCCTGCAGGCCAATTAAGTCCTTTCAAAGCCCTGGCAAGGGCTGGAAGGTTAATTAAAATGTGTGATTTTTTTTTAAAAAAGAGAAAAACCAAACCGAGGATAATATATAGTACATACACTTCACCAGCTGCCTTGGAATCAACATTAAATTATTCAGCAGTGAGACATAGCACCTGTTTTAGTTCTCAATTTCTGCAGACACCATGGGTGCAAGTATCAAAGTCTCAGTACTTGACATTTGCAAAGACAATGAATGGAATGTCTTTCCATTCCCCACTCCCACTCTATTCCTTTCCCTTACACAGGGACCTTGCTTTTTGGTGGCTTTTTCATCATACTGTCCTAATACTTACTCCCAAAGATAGTAGATCTTCCCCCACTGGCCCTCCTGCAGAACCCCATAGGAAATTTTTCTTGTACCTCCTGTCCCCCCTCCACACACAACTTGCCCATATATTTTCTGATTTTCATAGTGGCAGCTACTTTGTTAATTAGTTAATGGCCTGTTAATATCTTAACTCTCTCTGGAAACACCTTCATTTTAAGTGAAGGACGTGTAGGACTAGAAAGTTCAACAATGGAATTGTGGTCATCAGCCTCAAAGAGAACCCCATTGACCCCTCCCTTTTGGTATTCACTCTTTTGTCAAATCCTTTCCTGCATTGTATCAGGGTTAGTCTGGGTGATCGATAACATATAACAGAAGAGATGGTGTATCCCTCTCAAGATTAGATTATTTAAAAAAAAAATCATCCAAGGTTTTCTCTCTCTCTGTCTCTATCTTTATCTCCTGTGTTTCTGTCTCACTCTTTTGTCTTTCTTTCTGTCTCTGTCTCTCTCTCTCCTTATTTGCTCTGAGGAGAGTCATACTGTGGGTAGTCTCTGGAAGGTCTGCTAGTAAGGAACTGAGGAGTCATGTGAATGATCTTGGAAGTAATTCCTTTAGCCCCAGTTAAGCCTTCAGAGACTGCAGACCTGATCAATTCCTTGTCTGCAACTTCATGAGAGATCCCAATCTAGAACTACCCAGCTAAGCCACTCCCAGATTCCTAACCCACAGAAACTGTGAAATAAACATGCTGTTGCTTTAAACCGTTAGTTTTGAGGTAATTTGTTATACAGCAACAGATAACTAATACAGACAGTTTGGGTCTTGCCCACATGATGGAGCCATTTAGCAGCACACAGAGCTGACTTGCTGAGGTAGAATGAACTGAACACTCTTTTTTGGGTGATTCTAGTAACAAAAGAGAAGGAGAGCAGACACTTAAGGAAAAGCACCGCATGGTGGTTCGTGGGGACCAACAGGAAAGTACTGCTGGGCAGACTCTGCCAGCGCTGGAGAAGGGAAGGGGGTTGGAAGGGAAGGGAGAAGGAGTCCAGGGTTGTCTCCCTTGTTAGGTTAGACTTCAAAGCCTCCTCTTTCACATCTATTTTTTCTTCCTCAAGCCTCAGCTACGATTAGGTTATAGACAGACTATATGTTGTTCTCCATCTCTTTAAGATTGTCTGTCTTGTACCTTGTACCTTCTCTGCCAAGATATGCATCTCCTTTCTTTCTGTAAAGAAACTTATCTGTGAGATAATATACATATATCTCCAAACATAGTTCCTGGTATCCAGAAAATGCTCAGCAAATACTGGAGTTCTTTCTTTCTATTCTTCCATCCCAATAATTCAAAGCAATGCTAATAACTCATAGAGATTTGGGAACAACTGTAAGCTTTACTGTGTGATTCAAGAGACAGCAGAAGTATATTATTATCCTTTTAGATGTGCAATAACTTGCCAAGAAAGAGGAAATTATTTGTATGCCCCAATTTTTATGTTATTTGTGCTCTACTACCAGACAGTACTTAAAATACACATGATTGAAATAAATCTATAAAAGTTATCTAAAGCACAGATGAAGCATAGATGGATTTTTAACTATTACTTATATAACAAGAACTGTCTCTATGAAAAAGACTTAGAGGTAAAAGACAACTTGAAGTACATCCAGACTAAATGCGCATCACATATGAAAATGTCATATTGACCACATTTTAGAGACAGAATGGTAATAAATGCCTGGACTCAAATCCTAGCTCTGTCCCTAACTAGCTGTGTAACCTTGGAAAACAAACTCGCTGAGCCTCAGTCTCCTTATCTCTAAATGGGAATAATTATAATACCTGACTTTAATGGTTGTTGTGAGAATTCAGAGTGTGTGCATGTGTGTGTGTATGTGTGTGTGTGTGTGTGTGTGTGTGTAATATGCTTATATCAATGCCTGGTCACTATCATTTCCAAGTGCCCCTTGAGCTCTAGCTTGGCACTTCAGAGACAGGGAATTCAGTACCCTCTGAGACAGACCTTTCACTGTTGGACAGTGCCAGTTCTGTTCTCTCAGACAGAATAAAGCAAGCTTACTCTTTTTTCAACAAGGTAGACCTCTTGGTACTCACAGGAAGCTAGAGACTCCTTCCGTCCTGTGCCTCCTATTGTGAAGGGTTTCTAGAGGCTACATTCCCTGGCTGCCTTCCCCTGACTGCTCCGGGTTTGTCAATTATCATTCTGGAGCGTGTCCTGCAGAACTAATGCCGTGCTCCAAATGTGGCTTAGTAAAATGGGACCTGGGTTTCCACTGACAAGGAATGACTATCTGTGCCTTTACCAACACAGCATCCCATTGTGTTAGGTTTTTGCACTTTATTTATTTATTTATTTATTTTTGGTTTTGGTTTGTTTGTATGTAATATTATAAAATCAAGCCTATTTGGTACTAAAAATAGGTCTTTGTCTCTTGGATTTTACCTTATTTATTTTATTTCAGCCTTCTGTATATTCTATCCTACTAATAGCACACTGAATTCTATTTTCCCCATTTTTGTATGAGATACAAAGCTATAAACCAGACAAGAAGCTTTCATGGAAGCCATATGGAAAGGATCATTTTCTTAAATTGCTAATAATAAGAGAGAGGCCATGCTCCATCTCAGTGGGTTGAGCAGAATGAGGGTGTTGGGCATCTTTTGGACCCAACCTACCTCTGGGTGATGTGGCCTGGGGTGGATAAAAGCATAAAAGCCATTGACCCATAGCAAAATAAATGAGTGAATAATTGAATGAATGAATTGTAAGGGAGATACCAGGAGGAGGAAATACACAGGCTAAAACTCACACAAAGCTAGAAAGGACCAATATCAGATACTCCCTCAGAAATGTTTTATTGGAGGAAAGTGAGTGTCTTTCTAAACAGCATAGAAAAAAAGTCACACAAAAGAAGATAACTGGAAACATTCAATAGAAACTGCAGTGATTTCACAATTCACTGGACTCTACTAATACAAGCAGGACTTCTTCCCTAGAAACCTTGGAGGAGAAAACCTTTTTAAAAATTTCATAATAGATATAGACTTTCAGGCCACATGATTTGGGCCTTCCATATTTGCAGAAAACTGTGAAATATAAAATATATAGATTTTTTTCCTTGAAGAATTTGCCTTAAAACTAAAGAGAGAGAATGAAAACATGTATGTAGAACATAGGAATATTAAGCAGCAATAGGAACTAGGGGAGACAAAAAGAGGGGAAATGGAAAAAGGCAAAATAACATTAGCCTATTGTGTGCTGAGTGTTTTCCATACATGATCCCCCTTGTTCCTCCCCAAGATTCTTCAGGGTAAATAACCCATTTTCATAGACATGACAGCTGATGCTCAATGAGTTGAAGTAACTTTCAAGGCACACAGGTAATGAGAAGTTGAGGCCGGGCAAGGTGGCTCATGCCTATAATCCTAGCACTCTGGGAGACCGAGGTGGGCGGATTGTTTGAGCTCAGGAGTTCGAGACCATCCAGAGCAAGAGCGAGACCCTGTCTCTACTAATAAAAAAGAAAGAAATTAGCTGGACAACTAAAAATATATAGAAAAAATTAGCCAGGCACGGTGGCACATGCCTGTAGTCCCAGCTACTCGGGAGGCTGAGGTAGTAGGATTGCTTGAGCCCAGGAGTTTGAGGTTGCTGTGAGCTAGGCTGAGCCACACACTCTAGCTCGGGCAACAGAGTGAGACTCTGTCTCAAAAAAAAAAAAAAAGTTGACTATGACTCAAACCAGGTTTGTTTGTTTGTTTCTATCCTAAATTCCCTTAATGCGACACATGGCCTTTTTGCTTTATAGTCTATTTGGGGAGAGTGGGTATATATAACTTGAACAAAACAAATTATGACAGAAAATATTGAATTGATAATATTGATAATTTTATAACATAGATTAGAAATAGTCTTGGAATTCAAAAGCAAAGAAAACTGAAGAAGTCTAGAGATGTCAGAGAAGGTGGCATCACAGAAAAGGTGACCATGACCATGTGTTGAGCCCTGAAGAATTAGGTACAGACCTTGACTGGTGGGGAGGGGGTAAGGAAAACAGAGGCCATCTTAGGAAGAAAAGAAGAGTAATTTCTTATAAAAATTTGGTGAGACCTAGCGTGGGGCATGACATGGAGTGTAAAGTATCAAGAAGTGTAATGGTGTAACAACTGAAAATGGTCAAAAAAAGTAAGAGGAAAAGATGCTTTCAGGTGAATTACACAAACTAAAATCTCAGTAAATGAAAGAAACAAACAAAAAAAAAACTGGTAAGAAAATAGGGCTTAGAGTAGAAATCCGAGAGGTCTTCAACATTGAATTTAAGGATCTTAATGAATTTAAGCATTCATTGAATTTAAGGATCTTACTGATTTAGAGAAGAACTCAGAGTAAGTGACAGAGTATTGCTGAAAACCCACGGCTATATAATAAGAGGATCTAGTGAAAGGTCACCAAAATCCCAGGAAGAGACTCAGAATGATGCAGCCACAAAAGCCAGAGTAGGAGAGTATCAGACTGAATGAATGGGTTCAATTCTCTACCACTCCTTACAGCCACACCTTTACCACGGCCTCATCAATGGTGGATGAGGTTCCCTGCACCTAGACTCTGGGTTTATCCCTGTGGCTTGCTTTGGCCAATAGCATGTGGGAAGGAGTGACCATGCCAGCTTCATGCCTAGAGAATAGGAGGCTTTACATGTTTCCATTTGACTTCTGGCATCTCTGCCATTTCCATGAGAAGAACATGCCCAGCTACTTGCTGATCATGGGAAGAAGATGAGAGAAATGTGAAGAGCCTCCCTGGCTGATCTTACCATAAAGCAAAGCTACCCCAGCAGTCACAGCCTGAAGCAAGAGCCACTAGCCAAATTCATCCTATAGCAACTGAATCCCAAACAACTTGCAAAAGGAGAGAGCAAAAATATACGATTGCTGTTTTACGTCACTGAGTTTGGAGTTGATTCGCTATGCAGTCACACTAAGCATGAGGATAGTTGACTGTGGCAAATATGTCAGAAATGATATGGACAAAAGTCTACTGAATTTGGAAACAGGGTAGTCACTAGAGAACATTTAGAATGAATGATGATGTTTCAGGAATGTAGCAAGTGCAAAAACTAGATTTCAAGGAATTAAGCACAGCAGAAAGATCTAGGAAATGGAGTTGCAAGAAGAAATCACATAATTTAAAAGCCTCTAGGTTAAAATAAACAGGATAATAGCTACCATCACATCCCAATGGAAGTGTCTTAACCAGAGGGAGTCTGTGGGGTATGGGGGAAGGGTTTAGGGCAGCCAATGATAGTACAAGGGGAGGAGTCCCCAAAATCAGATGTGAATGGGGTACAACACAGAGTATAAAATAAATGACTTTCACAATCACCAAAGGGATGTAGCAGAGGAATTGGAGTTAGGGGGAGTCAATAGGAAGTAAATAGGCTTCATTTCTTGAAGGAGGCATTTTTTCAGTGAACTCTTTGGATCATTCAATCATCAATTATGAAAGAATAAAAGAGTATTATTTGCTTGTCTTTCAGTGTAAGTTCCTTACACTGAATAGGGCTCTGAAGAGTCAAATCTCTAATCAAGACATGTATCCAAAGAGTTACATATAATATAGTTTTTGTGATGAGAGAAGGAATTTGACATTCTACATAAAATGCAAGTCCATAGCTTTTACTATTTTGGAGTATTTCCAAGTGACTAATCATGATGTCAAATGGGGAAGTGAAAGATTAAGGAAGTCACTATGTAGGGAAAGAATTATGTTGTGTTGGTGCGTTGGAAGAGAAGTAGGATGCACTGATGCTCTTTGCTGTTACTGAACCCGCTCTAGGCCAAGTAGAGAGGTGCTATCTCAATGTCTGTATTATTCAGGAATTCATGCGGTTTCCCTTTACTGGATTGACTCACAATCTCCAGCCAAATATATGGAGGCGTCTCTCTGGAAACCCTTTAAAATGACATAATAGCACTATGAAAAATGCCTATAAGCAATTCATAGATGAGACTGGCTCTATTTTTGAACACTGGTTTGCAGTGATGTGCCTCAAACTAGCTGAGAAAAATGTATCAGAGTCATCTAAGCAAAATGGAATGGGAGCTATCTTCCTAACTTATAACCCTTCCACCTATTCTTGGCAGGGCTGCTGCTGACACAGCAGGGGAGACAGTGAGCTCCATGCCTCTTTGGTGAGTCTGTCCACCTCATTTCTTCTCTGATGTTAAGTCAGAACAATATTTACTTTGTCTGCTCTGACACCCTGGGGTATAACAAAATCTTCCCCAAGAAAGGTGCAACACCCTTTCTTGCCCACCCACCTCAGGCTGTCTGGATCATCAGTGAAAAGTTGAGGCCCAGATGCACAGCGACACTGGCCCATGGGCTCCAGCCACACCTACAAGCAATTGAAGCCTGGGTTTATTCCCACAGAACCGTCAGGTGGGAGGAGGCATACTTGTTAGGGAATGGGAGAGTGTGGGAGGGTGGAAGGAGGCATCTCTTAGATTTTACAGTAAAGAAAATACAGATACACTTTGCCATTGGAGGAAATGAGAATTCAGCAGTCCAGCATGTTACTAAACAGTTATTTTCAAAGGCGCATTTGAAAGTATTACTTGGGGCAGGGAAAGAGAATACAGGATGGATCTAATGTTAACTGGGATATCCCTAGATCCACTTAGGTTGAGATTTTAAAATACACCGTTGCAATATGTCACATGGCTTATGACTGGCAGGAATAAACTATACCAATAATAAAATTAGAGTAGTTCCCTAATCAAGGAATGAACAACCTGTGCTGGATACTGTTTGTTGAAAATCCAAACCATTCTAATCCTTGTATGTGTTCCCCAGTATTGCAGGGTGGAGAAGCTCAGAAACCACGATCCCCAGGTTCCCTTGTCAGAGAGCCCAATTAGATTTGGCCAAGAGAAGCACTGGTTTGAGATTTTGCAGATAGAAGAGCCTTTTATTCCCTAACTGGCAGCTGTAGATCAGTGTGGCTATCAGCAGATCCCAGATGTGGTGGGGATTTTACAGAGGCTTTCAGGCATCCTCCTGAGAACACCCAATCCATGGCGGAGTCAGCCAAGACCATTGGTGATGGCTTCTGACCATTGGTGAAGGCTATTCTGTCATGTTTGTTGAAATCAACTTTGCTCCCCTAGCCTCCCAACATAAAATTCCAATTGTGCTAGACTCTGATTCCCTTAATTAAATTTACTCCTACTTCAAATATGTAGAGTAGCTTCTGTTTTATGAACCAAACTCTAACTGATAGGCAATCTGATTTTAAAATGCTTCTGATTTTAAAATGTTTGCATCTACTAGGATATCCTGGTTATTGACCCAGACTAAGTACTAGCAAGCCACATACATACTCATTTGGGTTGAAAAAGCACACTTCAAGCCCAGGAATTCATGAATGACATGCCTTTATCTATGCAAAGAACATTTATTGAATGCCTCTGAGTGCCAGGACTCTTTTAGCAGTATAAAGAGCTTGCATTCTGGTGAGAGAAGAAAGGTTATAAACAAGTAAAAGTATGATGTATCTCAGCTGGTGATGAGCACTATGGTTAAAAGGAGGGATACAGGGTACAGTGTGCTATGGGGAGGGGGGGTTAATATATGGCAGCTGGGAAAGGCCTCATTGATAAAGTGGTAATATTTGAGCAGAAATCTGAAAGAAATGAGACAGTCATGGAACTATCTGGAAGAAGAGTTTTTTCCCAATGTAAAGTCTGGAGGCATGAACATGCTTATCGTGAATAAGGGAACAATATGGCTGGAGCAGAGTGAGCAATGGGAAGAAGAGAAGGAGATTGGGTCAGAAAGGGGAAGGAATCCATATTACACAGGGTCTTATAGATCACAAGAAAGATTCTGGCTTTCACTCTGAGTGAGACAGGAAACCATTTTGCTACATAGTTTAGAGCATGTGTTGCCTTTTGTATTAAGGAGAAAACAAAGACAATTTTAGTTTTAAGAGGTAGAATTTGAGATGATACAGACACAGCATTCTATCCTCAAAAATCATACTGTATCATGTTTTCCAGTGGTCAACTCCTCGTCAAACATAATCAATTGGCTTCTTGGCTTTTGTTTGAAAACCCCAGTTTTTGCCATCATAACAATATGGCTTATAAAGTGATTATAAAGGAATTCCCCATCTAACCGTTTCCATAATTTTCTGCAAATTGCAAAATAAAGGCTGAGTTTCCCAGATGGCTGCAAGATAATATTGGATTTAAGGAGAGGCAGGAGGCTAAAGAATAATAATAACTTAACACTAAGAGAGAGATGCATGTAATTTGGCCGAGATGACTTCCCTGGGAAGAATGCCCACTTGATATTAAAGAGTGTCTCATTGGAGGGAGCTCGAGCACAACAAGCACCGTGGAAGTTTTTCATAGCTGCACTCACATTCCACTGTGCTGAAGAAGACATCAAGATAAAGAGGCACTCTTCCCTCAGAGGAACCCATTTCAGTTCTTAAGGACTATACACAAATACTATGCCAAGACTTATCTAAGCTCCGGGACTCCAAACAAGCCTCACAAACCAAGCGGCTGAAAGTCAAGTGGGGATTGCAAGGAAATGACGAAACGAGGGGCGGGGAGGAGAAGAGAAGACAGAGAATATGGACTGTCCCAGGTAGTACTCAGGGGCTGTTGAGAGGGGGAAGGGACAATCCCTGAACAAAGCACTGGGAAACAAAGGAGAGGAAAATAGCTGAGTTTAATTAACTGAGCTCAGCCAGAACTAACACAAAGAGGAATTCCAGTTTGGCTTCAGAAACGTTTTTGCCTGAAAGGGAGAGGTTCTTAGAGCTTCTATTTGTTGTTTGGTTTAATGAAGCTTTTCCCCCATAAGCTTCCCACCCAAAGCCTCATTTGGGAGAATAACATGACCATAAAAAATCAGAAACCATCAGTTCCATGTGGACATAGTTTAAAACATCAATTGTACAGCCAGAATTCAGAGGTCTGTTAACACACAAATAACTGAATTTTTAAAGAAGATTTTTGGCTCTAATAGCTCACCATGCCAAGACCCTCCTGCCCCCCCCCCCCCCCCCCGCCTCTCGCGCACACACACAATGCTCACCACACTCCTTTCACTCCACCATCGTTTATCCATTTTGGATGTCACAGATTATAATATATTTACACACCCATACACATAAGCTTGTTCCTCTGATCTGCTTCAGTGGTGGACATGTGTTGAATGGGGGTGTTCAACTGCAGGGTCACTATTCTGCCTCAGTTATTCTGCTCATGGGATATATATTATTAATAGTCAGGGTTGTCCAAACAGACAGAATCGATAGGATAGGTGGATGGATAGATAGGTAGGTAGGTGGATGGATAGATAGATAAATAGATGAGAGGGGATTTATTAGGAGAATTGACCAAGAAATTTTGGAGGCTGAGAAGTCACGCAATAGGCCATCTGCAAGCTGGAGACCCAGGGAAACTATAGCATGGCTCAGTCCAAGTCCAAAACCCTTAGAATCAGGAAAGCCAAAGGTGTCACTCTCAGTCCAAGCCCAAACACCCGAGAACCTGGGGGCCACTATTGCAAGTCCCAGAGTTCAAAAACCAGAGAACTTGGAGTTCTAGTGTCCAAAGGCAGAAGAAGGGTGCCCCAGCTCCTGAAGAAAGAGAGAAATTTCTCCTTTCCTCTGCCTTTTAGTTCTATCCAGACGATGGTGCCCACTCACACTGAGAGAGGTTCTTCCCTACTCAGTCTGCCAATTCACATGCCAGTCTCCTCTGAAATCACCCTCACTGACACACCCAGAAATAATGCTTTACCAGCAGTCTAGGAATCCCTTAACCAGTTAAGTTGACACTGAAAATTAACCATCACAGCCAGATTGAAAAGCACTGAAAGCATCCTGCCCAAGCACATCTCAATTTCAGCTAGCCACATTTCAAGTGTTCAATAGCTACCTGTGGCTAGTGGATTCAGTCTTGCTCTTTTTCACAAGATTTCTGTGTATAATGAGATAATTTATGTGACAATATCCTGTAAGCTTAGAACTGCTGTTATATGCATGGTAGTAATAAACTCAGCAATCACTTGAGCTCGTCATGTATCATGCCATCTAACATGGGCCCCATTTCCCCATCACGCTCTGCTCCATGACAGTGAGCCGTGCACAGAACACAGTGCCACATGCAGTTGTAGTTGCTGCTATGGCTGTGGTCTCATGGAAAGAGCATGGGACACATAGGGTTGAGTTCTCGACCATATCCTAGCTGTACAACTTTGGGCAAATCCTGTTTCACTTTCAGCCTCAGTTTTCTTATATGTATAAAGGAAAATAATAATATCCCTTCCACGTACAACACAAAGTTGCTGTGGAGATAAGGGAATATAATATTGAGCAAGTGAACTATTATTTGTTATAAAATGCTGGCTGTTGTCATTCTTGTATTTATTAAACCTGGCATGCCCTCATATAATTTTTGATTGAGTGCTAAGAGCATGGATAATTACAGGAATTTCAAAATTTTAAATATATTTCTTATTCATTGCCTCTTCCAACCCAGAACTGCTTTAAAGGTTTGGTGTGCTGGGCTGTGCTCTCAGAAGAAATGCCTAAATATGCGCCCTCTGCCGGAAAATGCACCCCTGGATAGATTGTTTCTGAAGGGGTGGGGTAGGGAGGATGGCCAAGGCAAACTCAGATCAAAGCGTGGCTATGGAGTAAGAAAGAGCCAGGTGAGAATGTCGGTACTGTTACTTGCTCCTGTTATTTTTATTTTTGAACCCCAAGTTCTCTATGGTGAACCAAGCTACTGTCTAGAATTGTTGTGAGGCTTACAAGAGAAAATGTAGTAAACACTTAGCACTGAACATGGCCCATAGTCCATCCTCATTAATCTGTAACTGTTTTTATCATTATCTCAGCATTCCAGATGCCTGGCACATCGTGCTGGGAGGAGGGAGGAGCTTTTGGTTCCATGGGGGCCTAGCCATTCATCGAGTTTGGGTTTTTTGTATGAAGGCTCTGTGCAGCTTTGTTTAGATGGGGACAGGCCCTCAGTTGTCACTTGGCTTTATAACTCCTAGCCATTTAGTCACATCCTGCTAGACACACTTGTTATTTCTGAAGAGCTAGAGAAGCAGCTCATAGGACTGATGACTCCTTCCTCTCTGGCCAGTGTGGCTGTGGGGCCCTCCCTTGCAGTGTTTGGCTTCCCAAGGGCGATCATTCTGCCTGTTCAACTTGGGTAGATTGAGCCCTGCCTCACAAGCTCTCTGGTCCAACACGCACTCTGGAAGGTTATGGTAGTGATGTTCATAATTCTGGATATTTGTATAAAGTGCTTCTATCCCAACAGATCTCAAGTTACTTTCTAGAGCTCGACTACTGTGCGCAGCCTCTTGCAGGAGCGATGCTGTCCCTGGGGTGGGCAGTGGGAGTGCTGGATGGAACAGTGCAGGGCCAGAACATTGGCATCTAGCAGATGTGTATAATTGCGACAAACTGTGGCTTGGATGGTAGAAAGTTGGGTGACCTACCATCCCACTTTGCTGGGGACTTGGCAAGGTGTGTGCATGGGGCTGGATTTCTTGGGATAAGAAACTTCTGCCAGAATATTGAGAAGCCCCTCCTCAGGGGTGGTAGGATAGAGCAGAGATTCCTAAACTTGGACATGCATAGAAGTCACCTGGGGACCTTGACAAAATGCAGATTTTGACTCAGGAGGTCAGAGTTGGGGCCTAAGATTCTTTAGTCTCACAAGTCCCCACAGGGGCCACACTCTGAACAGCACTGATTTAGTGGACCTACACGAGGCTTTGGGAAGACATAGGCAGACCTCCTGGCTGCACCTTTTCCCAGATGTTATTCTTGCCTTCCTCATTTGCTCTACCCCACGGCCCCTGAGGACAAAACCTACTGTCCAGGCTACTCATGATCTGGCTATTCATAATCATTCAGGCTACTCGTAATTCTGCATTCCTCTCCCCTATTCTTCAGTCTCCTTACTCCTCCCAATTTACACATGTTCACACTTTCTAATAGAGCAGCACATGATCTAATTCAACATATGAAAGTTTCCTCCTCCCACTTCCCACACCTCTCTATCAGTGGTGCTTCAGAGGGGTTGTTAAAACTCCTCCTCTCCCCAGCCTTGCCCACTTTACCTTTTCTCAGCCTAAAATTGGGTGATTTAGGCCCAAGTGCACCTAAGGACTCTGAGCCACAAATGTCTCCTTCCTAAATATAGTGTGTGCTGGTTGTACATTTTCCCAGCTTGATGGGCAGAATTCTAAGAAGACCCCCAAGGTTCCTGCTCCTGATGTATATATAACTTCTCCCTTAATTCAATTCACACTAATCTAGGTACTGCTGTGAAGGGATTTTGCAGATGTAATCAATCCCCCTAATCAATTTACCCTAAGACAGGGAGATCATCCTTAGTAGGCCTGACCTAATCAGATGAGCCCTTAAAAGGAACTGGCTCCTCCTGGCATAAGAGATTGGAACTGTGAGAGGGACGTGATGTGAAGAAGATTCTCCATTTCTGGCTTTGAAGGTGGAGGGTGCCGTGTGGCAGGGAATTGCAGGGAACCTGGGAGCTAAGTGGCCCCTGGCTGATGGCCAACCACCTGAATGACCTTGGAAGCAGACTCTTTCTCACAGCCCCTGGGTAAGAGCCTAGACTAACCAAACCATTGATTTGGGCTGATGTGATGCTGAGGGGAGGATCCAGTTAAGCTGTGGGCCGACTTCTGACCTACAGAAACCACACATGACAAATGAGCATTCTTTTAAGCACCAAATTTGTGGTAATTTATTATGCAACAATAGAAAACTAATGCACTAATCCACCCATTCAGATTACCAAAATAGAAGAACAAATGACATTCAGTCCATTTGGCAGGACTTTCTCTTATACAGTTTTTAGAGGAATCAAAGCACATGGGGTAAGCCAAAGTATTCATGAAATGATATGCACACAGTATCTAGAAGAAATGCCATTAACGTGGGAGACCATGGGTATAGTAACACCCCTCGCTTCCTGTCTGATCTCACCTGTTATCATTTTTCCCCTGTCTTAGCCATACTGGACTCCTCGATTTTCCTCACATATTTAATATGTCTGCCTCAGAGCCTTTGCACATGCTGATCCAACTGCCTGAGTCATTCTTCCTCCAGATCCTGCCTGACTCCCTTTCTCACGTCCTGTGGGTCTCTACTCACATGCCCATTATCACTCCTCATGTTTATGGTGTCCAATATTTGTCATGTATAAGAACAGGCCTTTCCTAACCACACTATTTCAAATAGCCGTGCTCCAACCCTTCCCCACTGCTATGGTCTGAATGCGTCTCCATAAAATTCACATGTTCAAACTCAATCCCCAATGTGATAGTATTAAGTGGTGGGGTCTTTAGGGGTGATTATTGTGAGGGTGGGGCCCTCATGAGTAGAATTTGTGACCTTATAAAAGAGGTTACGGGAAATGTTCACCTCTTTTGTCCTTCTCCCTCCTGCCATGTGAGGAGACAGCAAGAAGGTGACATCTTGGAAAGACAGAGCCTTCACCAGACACCAAATTTGCTGGTGCCTTGATCTTGGACTTCCAAGCCTCTAGAACTGTGAAAAATAAATTACTATTATTTGTAAATTGCCAAGTCTGTAGTATTTTGTTATACCAGCCTGAACTAAGACAGAAATTGGTACTGGGAAGTGGGGTGTTGCTATAACAAATACCTAAAAATGCAGAAGCAGCGTTGGAGCTGGGTAAGGCTGGAAGAGTTTGGAGTTGCATGCTAGAACAGACCAATGTTGTTGTGAATGGGGCATTAAGGGTGATTCTGGTGAGGGCTCAGTAGAAGAGGAGAACTGCAGAGAGAGAATTAATCTTCTTAGAGATTACTTAAGTGGTCATGATCAGAATGCTGGTAGAAACGTAGGTGGTAAAAGCAATTTCGATGAAATCTTAAATGGAAATGAGGAGTAAGGAAAACGAAACCGGAGGAAAGACCATTCTTATTATGAAGTGGTAAAGAAATTAGCTGAATTGTGTGATCGTTCTAATTTTCTTTGGAAGGAAGACTTATGGGCAATGAACTAGGATATTTGGCAGAAGAAATTTCTAAGTGAAGTGTTCAGGGTGCTGCTTGGCTTCTCTTTACTGCTTACAGTACAATACAAGAAGGGACAACGAATTAAAGACAGAATTTAAAATCAAAAGGGAAGCAGAACTTAAAGATTTGGAAAATTTCAGCCTGGCCAGCTTGTAAAGAAGAAAAAAGCATGTTTGAGAGAGAATACATACGGTTTGTCCGAGAAAACATTTGATAAGGAGATTATTATGGATAGAAGGAAGCCAGATGCTATTCATCAGGCAATGGAAGAATGACCCCAAAGGCATTTCAGAGATCTTCATGGCAGCTCCACCCATCACCAGCCCAGAAAGCCAGGGTCTTGAGAGCAAAATGGTTTCAAAGGAGGAGTCAGGACACCCATGGGACCTTGAGGCTCACTTCCCAGGGCCACCTCATGTTTCTGCTCCACACATTCAGGTGCAGAGCTCCTTGGCCACCCCAGCTATGAGTCAAATAAGCCCAGGTTTGGCTTGGGCTCCCCCACCAGACAGCAGGCATTGGTGGCACTGCATGATGCCAATTCTGCAGGTATACAGAGGGCTGTGGAGGTCCTCTGCCTAGATTTCACAGGATGCATCAGTGAGCCTCAGGGCTCAGCAGAGACCTGCCAGAGGGGTAGGGCTACTACAGAGAGTCCCCACTAGGGCAATGCTTAGTGGAGCCACAGGGACAAGGTTGCTCTGGAGATTCCAGACCTGTGGAGCCACCAGTGACCAACTCCAACCTGGAGAGGTACAGGCACCAGATTCTAACCCCTGAGAGTGTGTTGCAAGATGTACACAGTAAAGCCATGGGGCAGGGCTGCCCAGTCCTTGGGGGCCCAACCCCTGCCCCAGTATGTCTAGAAGGCAGGACATGGAGTCAAAGAAAGTTATTTTCAAGCCTTAAGAATGTTTGCCCTGTTGGGTTTTGAATCTTGTTGAGAAGTGTTATTCCTTTCTTGTTTCCTATTTCTCCCTTTTGGAACAGAAATGTCTCTCCTATGCCTGTTCCACTATTGTATTTTGGAAGCACATAACTTGTTTGATTTTGCAGACTCACAGCTGTAGAGAGCTTTACCTCAGGATGAATCATACCTTGAGTTTCACCCATATCTGATTTAGATAATATTTAGATAAGACTTTGGACTTAGACTTTAAAGTTGATGCTGGAATGAGTTAAGAATTTGGGGGCTAATGAGATGGAATGAATGTATTTCGTATGTGAGAAGGACATGAATTTGGGGAGGCCAAAGTAGAATGCTATGGTTTAAATATTTGTATCTCTTCCAAAATTCATGTTGAAACTTAATCCCCAATGCAACAGTAGTATGATTCATGGACTTTAGGAGGTGATTAGGCCAGAGGACTTCTGCCTCATAAATAGGATTAGTGCATCATAAAAGGACTAGAGTGAACTAGCTAGGTCTTTGGTCTTTCTCCCCTTCTGCCATGCGAAGACACAGCATTCATCCCTTCCAGAAGACACAGCAGCAAGGCACCTTCTTAGAAGCAGAAAGCAAGTCCCCACCAGACACAAAATCTGCCAGAGCCTTGATCTTGAACTTCGTTGCCTTCAGAACTGTGAGAAATAAATTTCTGTTATTTATAAATTACTCAGGTGTTTTGTCAGAGCAGCACACAGAGACTTAGATACCCAATAGCACCTCCCCACATCCATACAAACTCCTCATCCCCTTCCCTGCTTCATTGTGTCTCCCAAGCAGTTATGAATATCTAATCCATCTTATTTACTGTTTACTTTTTCCTTGCCTCCCTCCCCCGGAGCATAAATTTAGGAGGGCAGGTATTTTGTCTATTTGTTCACAGCTGTGGCCCCAGTACATAGTAGAGGGTCTGCCACATAGTAGGCCCTTAATAAATACTAGTAAATAGATGAAAATTATAAATTGATTGATATATTAAAACCTTCTATATAAGAAGATAACTATATTAGCCAGTTTATGCACACATTAACTATAAACAGAATATATTCTGGACTCAAATCTTTTTGTAATTTTCTTCAATAATATTTATGATTTGAGCTTCAATACTTAGAAATACCTAGGTGTCTATAAAGTTTCACAGTGTACACGAGCACACATGCACATGCACCATAAATATGTTTCTCTTGTCAGGGAGTGAATTCTTTGAGAAACTTGCAATGCAACATAGCACTCACTGCCTTGGCAGAGTAGCAGAAACTTGTCTTGAAAGGAAAAGTGGTCCTGGTGGCCACATCTGTTCAGATATCAACCTGACCGACTCAGCTTTACTTAGAGGAATCCACCAAATCTCTCTGTAAAGCAGAAAGACAGAGAAGAGTTATTTGTGTCTAAAAGGTTTCTTGACTGTTTCACAATGGCCTTAATTTAGTGTTAAGGGCTTAATTTCCAGGTTGTACCTCTTCTCTCTTAAATAGCACTTAGTGTAATTGATGTCAGGTTAATCACTGTGCCAGCCAAGAGAAGTGTCCATAGGGCAGGAACTGCATGCTGTTTTACCTGTCTTGAAAGCGGAGAATGTCACACATCTCTGAAGAAACAGTGCTGCAGAAAAAATAGCGCTCAGTCTCAAACGAGATCTTTGAGAAAAAAAGCATGAAGCACTAAATAAGATAGAGACAATTTACTCAACTGCCTCTGCTATGGGAAGACAGGATCCTCTTCTCAAGATGGTCTCCATTTCTTTTCATTTACTGAAACTATTAATATTAACTAGACTTGCTTGTTTAAAAGATGGCTTTCTGGACATCCAGGCTAAAAGGAAATCCATCATGAGCTTTCACCTTTAGAAAAGGGCCTTACACATAGAAACTACTTAATATGCATTCATTAGATAAATAATCTGCAGAAGGCACAATAATGGGCCCCAAAACATGTCTAATCCCCAGAACCTGTGAAAATGTGACCTAGCATGGCAGAAGGGAATTCACAGATGTGACTGAGTTAAGAATCTTGCAATGGGGAAATTCTCGTGTATTTTCTAGGTGAGTTTGATGTGATCACAAGGGCTCTTATAAGTGAAAAACGGTGTTCAAAAGGTCAGAGTAAGAGAAAGTTGGAAGATGCTATGCTGCTGGCTTTGAAGACGGAGGAAGAAGGGCCACAAGCCTGCGTATGCAGAAGGCCTTTAGAAGATGAAAAAGGCAAGGAAACGCATTATCCCCTGAAGGCTCCAGAACAAATACAGCCCTGATGATGTCTTAATTTTAGCCCCGTAAGACTCATTTCAGACTTCTGACCTGTAAGATACTCCTTGTGTTATTTTAAACCACTAAGTTTGTGGTAATTTGTTGCAGCAGTAATTGGAAGCTACCACCTAACAAACTGAAAAGAAATATTTGAGAATTACACAGTCAATTTATTCCTCACTCCTTTCTTTAAACAGATGATTAATAGATTGAAAAAGCAACACCAGAGACTTCTAATATGGGCTCTTCTATAAGAGTCTTCCAACAAAACTGTGCCACAATGACCCACAAGAATGAGCACAAAGAACCGTGGCCACCCTCACTGTGGCCAACGTGCACTTCACAAAGCCCTATGCAATCGGAACAACCAATTCTAAATTATAGAGCTTTTTGCTCTGAAAATCAGCTCTCTGGCCTCCTTTTTTACTCCAGATTATGACAAATTCAAATACCTCAGTAGCACACGAAACAAAGACATTGCCTAATGTGTAATTTGGGAGGGAATTTAATGATACATCTGTCTGTTTTGACAAAGCACAGCCTTGAAGTATCTATTTAAAATAAAATCAGCAGATTGGCAGCGATTAAAAATGAAAGGCTATAAAAAGTTTAGGGGAAAAAGCATTAAAGTCTAATAGCTCTTGGTTTATGTGCCAGCACTATAGTAAATATTTCTAGCACTAAATTTCTCTCCTGAAATCTCAGCATTAGCTACTGCAAAAAAATACCACCATTAAACATACATACAAAAAAATCCATCTCTTGTAAAGATTAGACAGTAAGTCCATCAGGGATCCAGTAAGACTGAATATGCATAATATTTTAAAATATTTTATTGGACATTGCTAAGCGTTATCTTCCAAACCAGTAAGTTAGGAACAATATGCTATAACTTTGTATAAAGTGCTTTGAAACCTTTCTGTTACTACACTAATGTTATCTTGCCTGAACAATTTATTAAGGAATTTTGGAAGTTTACGAGTTCAGGATGTTCTAAGTGATCTTTTGGAAATATACTATATAGCTCTATAATGTATTTATATCTGTTCTTGAAAGCTTTAGAATAGGTTACACGTTAAAAAATATGCCATGATAAGAGATCAGTATTATGAAATAAACTTTTAAGTAAAGTTAGTTATAAAACTGCAGAAATTTCCAGTGACTGAATGACACCTGTAAGAACTCTGGGGGTAAAAGTTATAGCCCCAGAGCCAGCACCTGCCAGCTTCTGAGACCCGAATTACATCCCAGTGGCACACCTCAGTCCCCTCCTGAGATTAATCTTTCTCTGCCATCTGGTTACAATCCTTAGGTCCTCTGTTTCCTCTCCCAACTTAGCTTATTATAATTATTGGAGAATTGTATGACTCTAGTCCTTGTATATCTCTTATCTGGTGTTTACCTAGTAATGTAAATTTTCTTATATGAGTTCCTTACGCCATGGTGAAGGCTTACAGTTAGCAACTCTCACAAGAACTACTAATGGGGACTTCCAAGTAATTCTATAGCTTTATAAAACTAATTAAGTGTGTAAATGGTTACAGATGATTTGTGGTACGGAAGAGAACTGTGAAAATGTGAACCCTAGTATCTCTATTGTTTTAAATACTTTCTTAGAATATAGTTGTCCAAGTCTCCCAAGAAAATATAAGCAGAATAGAAATTAATAAAGGAAATAGTGTTTATTCAATCAACATTTATTGTATACCTACTCTGTACCATTTCTTGTGCTTAGTATTGGAAATATAATGGGGAATAAGATGGAGATGGCTGTGGCTCTTTTCCTCATGGTTAAAATAACTGCTAGAGCTCCAGCCATCACATATGCATTCCAGGCAGCAGAATGTAGGAAGGGATAAAGAAGCTCATGTCTCCTTTCTTATCTACACTATCACTCAAATTCCATTGACCACAACTTATCACCTAATCATACTGCCCTGAAAAGGAGCTAGGGAAAATAGATTTTAGCTGTGTGGTCTGTGCTCAGCTCAAAATTAGTGTTCTCATTTCTAAGGAAGGAGGGGGAATAGATCTTAGAAGTTAACTAGCATTCTCTGACACACTATCTTTATTTCTTTTGTATTTGATAGCATATAGCCTGATTTCAAGCATAGAAAATACTCTATTTAGCTTGTATAACAATCAAGTGTGGCAATGAGAAACAGCTTTGTATAATGTGACACACACATTAAAGCATTATTATTGAAGATAAAAATCTACCTGTGAATTCAGAAAACTGGTACTTTCAACACTTAGAGTCTGAAAGGTGTATAGGAAAGGACAAAGATCAATCACATTATATATTGACTTTCTTTCTGCTAAATTAACAACTATTTAATTTCATAGTTATTTTGGTTGCTACTTTTTATAGTTATTTTTATTAACAAATTGTTTTTCTTTTTAAAATAGTTGGGTATTGTTCTTGTATCAAATATCTGTCTTTAGAGATTTCTTTCTAGAATGCACTGCATAATTTCTTTATTAAAATGATTCAGATATAAATTTATTCACTCATTCAACACATGTAAATGCCTACTGTGTAACAGGCACTGTTCTAGATCCCAGATGATAGAGAGCACTCACTATTTTAAAAAATACTGTGATGGTTAATTTTAGATGTCAATTTGGCTGGATTTAGGAATACATAGAATAGCAGTCCTCAAAATTTTTGGCATCATTAACTGGTTTAATGGAAGGCAATTTTTCCAGGGACCGGGGCGGCGGGGGGCGGGGGGGGGGGAAGAGATGGTTTTGGGATGATTCAAGAGCATTACATTTATTGTGATGTCAAACCTCTCTGCTAATGATAATCTGTATTTGCAGCTGCTCCCCAGCCCTAGCATCACTGCCTCAGATCATCAGGCTTTAGATTCTCATAAGGAGTGAGCAACCTAGATCTATCATGTGTGCAGTTTACAGTAGGGTTCGTGCTCCTATGAGAATCTAATACTGCCACTGATCTGACAGGAGGCGGAGCTCATGTGGTGATGGGTGCGAAGGGGAGTGGTTGTAAATACAGATGAAATTTTGCTCTCTTTGCAGCCGCTCACCTTGTGCTATGCAGCCTGGTTCCTAACAGGCCACAGACTGGTAGTTTCTAGTCTAGAAGGGCTGTGAACATTAAATAACCACAAAAGTAAATGGATAAAAATCATACATAGTACTCTGAAAGAGGAATAAAGACTAATAAAAAAAATTGTGACATGGTGTCTTGAGTTTAATCGGGGGTGGAGGGTGGTTGGTGGAAACTTTTCTAAAAAAGAGACATCTAAACACAGATAAAGATGAACGGACATTAACTGGGGGAAGGGTGAGCCACTTCTGGAAAAGGAATAAACACTAGAGGCTTATTACTCTCTCTAGGTACAGTCTTTATTTTTATAATTATTATTCTTGTTTTATCATTATATAATAGAGATAAAGGGGCATTGAGTAGTCTTTTGCTCTTTGTATCTTTGTTTCTGCATCACCCACACAAATTGCAAAACAAGAGAAAGATTGTCTCTGCTCTTTTTTCTCTTCCCCACTAGAATATAAAAGCATGTGTATTAGTCAAGAGTTCTTGACAGAACCAATAAGATTCTGTTGAGAAAATAGATTTTGGAGATCGATGGCATTCAAAAACCCCATGCCCACATGCAGGTGATTCATTTGAATTTTTCTGTATAGGTGTGTATTGCAGAGCAGTTTTGATTAGTTAAGTTTAATATGTCCACAATATACTGGTGTGCAAGAGCCAGCTCATTTGTGTCTCTTCCCAAATCTGCACTCAATGCCATCAAAAAGGTAGCATGAAATTAGCCATACCTGGTGTATTTACATTATAGAAATTGGCAAAGGCTACAAATCAGGGCTTTTTTTCCCCTCGAGAAAACCAGCTGTTAAACATTTACCAACACACCATTGTTCTTATGTCAACTAATACCAGGATGGTTAAGCAACAAACACCTGGAGAAAGACAATAAAAAGCAGTAATTTAATTAAGCAATTCTAATTTAAAAATTGATATAATATCTTGATCCTTTTCTAATGGTTTAGCGTATTCATGGAGAAAGTATAAAGGTTATTTTGGGAACAAAACAGAATAATGACACATTTGGTTTTCTGTATTTATAGTTAGTTGATTAATAGTTTTCTGTATGTATGGTTAGTTGATTAATAATTAATGGTTAGTTGATTTAAAAAAATTAGAATTTACTCAAGTCTGATAACATTACTTCTAAAGAGAAAGCAGTAATTTTTAAAAAGCAATAGCATATTTTATTGATTCATATTTCTTTTTATCTATTCAACTTTAATCATTCAAAAACTATTTCTGATTACTAATTTTTGCTCCAGGATCTGTGAGGAAAATACCGGAGGAAAATAATAATACTAGGACTCAGAGAGTTTTCAATGTAGTTGGAATGAGACTTTTAAAATGAGAAATAATTAAATATTATAAGGCTACAAATGTGAATGAATGACTCAAATATTATGAGAGGTAAGAGAAAAAGGTAAGCTAGATAAAAATGATGAGAGAAAGAAGACATTGCTGAGAACTTGAATTGAGCTAGGTTATCAAATATGTGTGGAATTTCATTTTATTATTATAAAAACAGTATAACATATTGCTGGTGGGAATATAAAGTGGTACAGCCACTCTGGAAAGGAGGGTGAAGTTTCTTACAAAACTAATTATACACTTACCATAAAACTTAATAATTGTACTCTTGGGCATTTATCACAGAGAAAGGAAAATTTGTGTTCACTCAAAAACCTGTACAGAATAATTCATAGCATAATATGAACTATATTATATTATATATATTATTATTCATATCCAAAGCTGGAAATAAGCCACAGTTTGTTTAATCATTTATCCTTCAATGGAGTGAATGATTAAACTGTGGTACATCTATACATGGAATACAACTTGGTTAGATCTTAAGGGAATTATGTGAGTTTAAAAAGCCAAGCTTGAAAGATTACACATTATATGATTCCATTCATACAGAATTCATGAAATGGCAGAAGTACAGAGAGTTGGAGAACAGATTAGTGGTTATCACGGTTAAAGAGTGGGGAGAGGGAGGGAAGTAGCTGCCGCTATAGAAGGGTAGCATAAGGGATCCTTATGAGGAGTGGTTTGGTATTTGTGTTGGTGGTCACAAGAACTATACATGTGATAAAATTGTATTGAACTAAATATACACACATATACACACAAATGAGTGCAAGTAAAACTGGTGAAATCTGAATAAGGTCAATGAATTATATCAATGTCTATTTCTTGTCTGTAACATTGCACCACAGTTTTACAAGACATTACCATTGGGGGGAACTGGATGACGGGTTTACAGGGAACCCTCTGCATTGATTATTTCAACCACATGTGAATCTATAATTATCTCAAAACAAAATTTTTATTTAAGAAAACATAATAATAAATAGAAAAGAGAAAACTATTTCCATAATGCCATCACACTATTACAACAATATGGCCATACTTTTTATTCATATGGGTAGTATTTGGATAAATACAAAGAATAGGTCGGGATTTACTAAACTACTTCAAATAATAATGTGTTACTCTAATAAGACAAAAAAACCCTCAGTCTTATTTATTATTTATAAATACGAAATATGAGAAAAATAGTACAAAACTGCATTACTAACTCAGTCTTCTTTATTTGTCCTATTGAACCTTTGATGAATGTGTCATCCTATCAACATCATCCTTGGCTCTCCTGAGAAGTATAACTTTAAGATTCATAGCTAAAACATCAGACTACCATTTAGAGCAGAATGCTATACAAACTGAGTGCTTCTTTCCCTATCTCCTCTTAATTTTTAAAGATAAGACAATCAGTAACTCTATAGAGTGAATTCCAATGTCTTGGTCTGCTGTTGTATTGGAACATAAAATTTCAGGCTCAAAATGACAGCGAAGTATATTTTTTTGTCTGATAAGGTACAAACCCATGCATTAATCTGTCTGTTTAGTTATAAATTAGAATCCTGGAGTTTGAATTTTTATATACAACACCCCCCTCCACACACACACACACATACACATCTAAAGCATATGCATGTTTTATGTTCTTCTTACAAATGAATATAGAAAATTATGTAGAACTTACTGATAAAACCAAGCTATAAATATGACATTTGAATGCTCTCTCCTGTGTAGCCCCAGGTAACATCCAAAAGCCACAATTTAATTTTAGACCTAGAGTGAGAGGTTTATGACCATGTTATTCAAACAAACACATGTTGCTGTGAAATACCACCCTGGCCAGACCATCTGTTTATCTGGGCGATTTCATTTAGTACACAGATCTGACAAATAAATCAGCTGCTTTTTGGAATACCAGGGGCCTGCAGAAAAGGCCAAAATCTGTAATTCTGCTTCTGTTCATCATTGCCCAAGTAAGAAACCCTAATCAGAGTGAGTGGCAAATGGCTGATTTGAAACAGCAGGCACTGGTCTCTGTTTCTGAAATCTCTCTAGAAGGTCCTTCAAGTTCAAGTGGACATACATGTGTCTCTGATGCTTGCATGGCCCAAGCAAGTATTTTGTTGAAAATGCTATTTACAGTTTACCCTTTTGGCTATTTTTTATGCTGTTGCTTTCAAAGCAAAGGTGTTTAAGATCTTAGGTCAAAAGACAGTAATTAACATTAAGTGATCATTATTGTGTTGTTCAAGAAAGACCTCATATAGTAAATGTAATGATTGTATATTTTTAAAACTTAAAAATCTGTAAAGCAAAATAAATTTAGATATTAGATTAATCTCCTGCAATTCTTGGTGTAGAATAGTGGGAGGAATACAAATTTGAGATCAAACAGACACATGTTCAAATGTCTGTTGTCTTTCTTGACTAGCTGTGCAGCCTTGGGCAAGTTACTTCACCTCTCTGAATCAGTTTCCTCATTTCTGACACAGTAAAGGAACACTACCCCTCAAGGTCTTGTGAGAATTAACCCAGTAACTGGCACACAGTAGGTACTCAATATATGTTTGTTCTAGACCTTTATTAATATTTTTTCGGGTAAAGAGTGGAACCATTGAACACAAATTACCATTCAATTTAAGGCATGTTTGTGTAGTGGTTAAAAGCACAGAACCTAAAACAAGACCATTAAGCTATGAATACTAGAGTATTATAAATATAAAGCACTCAGGACAATATTAGGTATGTAACAAACACTGGAAAAGTATTAGTTCTCAGTGTTGTTGTTATTATTGTGTATTGTTTTAAAGTGTTTATTTCATAACCTGTATTTACCACTAGTCAGTTATTTTCAAAGACCTTATTATTTTTTTTGTTTCCTATCAGTCATTTCATAAAATTATTTCTTTTTCAACTGGTGTTATTACAAAATGCCTGGGTAATTCTAGTTCTCGGTTTCGTCAAGTCATCCTGGGTGATTGTGCTTCAAATGAGGGAATCAATGACCTTTATGAATCTCTCTCAGGAAGTAGAGCTGGTGCTAAGATTTTGCTGAATGTCTCAAAAGAAGTGTTTGTTTGTTTGTTTCTGGTCAATCTATCCTCAAGGATTGAAATTCTCTAGGATTCCTTCCTGCATTAAAATTCAGTGAGGAAATTCTTTCCCACTGTTGAACATGATTAGGGAAAAGGAAATAAGTTTATCTAAATCTCCATGGGTAACATATGACAAAAATGGAACTAAGACATTTTCCTCCCTCCTCTTCTTTAGTGGCGACTCTGTTACTATTCTTCAAGGCCATGGTATCACAATAGATTACAAAAAGGCACACTTCCTTTTGGCTTTCCATTTTATGAAACGGTATATTTAATGGTATTAAATAAAAATGTCTAAAGTCTGGCATGACGGCACGTGACAGCACTGTTCTCCTTTGCAGAGAGCGAAGTGGCACTGCTGTTCTCCAAGAGCAGGACAAGTATTTTGAGTGAAGTTTACGTTGCTGGGGGGGTGGGGGTGGGGGTGTGGGGTGGGGGTGGGGGGTGGGGGGGGTGGATCTGCACCCATCCTGAACACTCTTGTGCTCCGCCTCTCTTTGGCTGTCTCAGGCTAGGAGCCTGGGTTTTTCTACAGTCGTGGTGTAAGACACAGCTGCCAGTCTACACCGTCACCAAGCTCTTGAGTTGGTGGAGACACGTCTGTGCTTTATCAACCAGCTCGAAACCGTATAAACCAAAGGGGACAGGGGCAGAGGCTCATCCAATTTAGTTGGGCTAAGAACATAATTTTAGACTATTTTATAAAATAAGGGTACCAAGGTAAGAAACTATCTTTAAAAGAATACCCTGAGACTTTTCTCATTCTTCCCTAAGAAAAATCCCCGAGTTCTCATCCTAATTCAGATCCTGAGTCACATCACAGTGTCTGTATTTGTACCTTCCTGGAATTCAGGAAAGAATAGTTCACACTTCAAAGACTGAGCTCTTAGAGATGAAACTGACCTTACACAGAATAGGGGCTACCCCCTTACCCGGTGAGGCTTGAGAGGTTGTGGGAAGCCCCCTGAAGTTCCTCTCTCCCTGCTCACTCCCTCATCAGAATTGATTGTTCACATACTTGCCGCAAGTAATTTGTAATTTGAGATAAAGTGCTTCTGTCTTTAGTTGATCTTTGCAGAAATAAAATTACCACTGATAAGTAGGAGAGGACAGATCTATTTTGTTTTTAATGTTCATCAAATATATAGAGTGTTTTACAAGCTTAGAAGTGAAAATACTAAAGCTCCTCTAGGAGTAAGCTTAGAGATGGCTGGAACCTGCCAGCCTGTTAGTCCGTGGGTGGCAAATTAATTATGTACAGAATTCTCAGGGAGCAAGGGCTTCAGAGGGAAGGGCCGCTGCCAGGTGGAGGCTGGAGTGACCTGATCAGTTGGGAGGGAACCCCAGGGAAGCCCCCCCTGATTCTTCAGGGCTGCCTCAGTGACCATAAGAACCACATGTGCTGGGATAGCTTGATTTCATACATTTTTTCCTCCAAAGAAGCATTTTACTAAATATAACTAAATATGATCTACTTTTTATATTGAAAAGGCTTTTCTAAGACAAATTAGGAAAAAGTATCTCTATCCCACATGTTCTGGTTTGAGGTTAGGAAAATACAGCCTTTATAGTAAGGAATGTGTAAGTCAGAGCTGGGCAATGTGGTGCCAGGGGAAGAGAATTGCTGCTGAGCTAGGAGTCGTAGGGCCAGAGGATGCCTCACTCTACTAGAACCTGGGGAAAGAGAGGCAGGGAGTTCCCGAAGCCTGCCTTCAAGGCCCTCCAGCTGGAGCAGGTCGGCTGGGACAGGGAGGATGGAAGTAACCTGGAGCAGTGTTTTATGCTACAGCTGCACTGTGTGGCTCCAAAGAGCAAAACCACTCACGTGCCCAGCCCAGGAAGGCGTCTGAGGTTCACCTCCTCCCTTACGTGAGTGCCTGATTTCTCCCTCCATCTATTCATTCTCTTCCTCTTCACACAAAAGACTCTGAGGCAGTTTCTCTAGGACTTTACTCAAAGAAAGTTTGTTTCAGAGAAAATAAAATAATTTTAAAATAGCCAAAGGCACCCTTTGTTCTTAAAGTTCAAAAGGTACTCCCAATCCTCCTGCATATGTCGTGAGTTTATTCGCACTTCCTTTAGTGAGAGGCCCCACGGTTTATGCCAACATTTTCCTATCTGGGGAGGGCCCAGCACAGCGGGCCTAATCTGTTCGCTCTTCTCTGGCACTCTGGCAAAGATCACAAGGACACCATGGCCAAAGGTAGCTACTCGGTGCTAAGTTCCACCATTTTTGTTACATGGGATTCATCTGCACAAAGGCAGTTTTATATCTTTATGATTGTCATGCTTGAGCATGAAAAAATGAGAGTTACACACATATACTAAGAAGCTGAAAGGGTATAATTTCTCAAGCAATGTAATGGGAAAACTCACTGGGATATGGACATTACTATTCTACCTGAATATCTCGCCTAGAAACTGCTGGAGGCAATCATACCTCAATAGCTCCAGTTGCTAAAAATGTTTTCATTGAACTAAAGTCTACCTACCTGTGTGTTTTCCGTGCCATTTTTGAGACTATAAAAGTAATATTATGTTTATTATAGAAAATGTGAGAAAACATGGAAACATAAAAATAAAATAAAAATCTATTCTAACCCCATAAATAAGTGCTGTTAACATTGCAATATATTTACTCAGCCTTATTTACACCATACATACATAACTGAGTGACAGAATAAAGTATTTTGAATCTTACTGTTTTCATTTAATAATATATCATTAGTATTTTCCCATGCTTTAAAATATTCTTTGAAAACATTTCAATGGCTGCATAATGTTCCATTATATAATGTTCCATTATATAATGTTCCATTATATAATGTTCCATTATATAATGTTTCATAATGTTCCATTATATATAAATGTATCATTATATACCAACTTTTCTTATTGATGAGTTTTTAATTATTTCCCAATATTTGCTATTTTAAATAATAATTTAATAAACATCTTGATACATGATTTTTTTATTTTACTATATCCTCAAGGTAGAGTTCTGAATGGGAAATTATTAGATCAAAGAGTATGGGCTTTCTTTTTTTTTTTTTTTTAGAAAGATGTATTAGTTTACATTCCTGGAAGCAGCACACAAGAATATTATTCCACTTTTAATACTAAATATTATAATTTAAAAATTCTTTATTATTACAAGCGGTAAAAGAATGGCTATTTAACTGTTTAAATCTTTACAGTTTTAAAGAATTTTCATTTTTCTAGGAAAAAGGATTTATTGTGTATATAGCATATTTTCTTCAAACCTTGTATAGTAGGTCTACCCACAGGGTCTCCCTTCACTATCATAAACAGAACCATTTGATGATAACTATGATATTCTCAGTGCAGAATTTCGAGAGAAACTCGTCAGCCTTTGAGGGTGTGCTTTGCAGACTCAGCACATCAGAGTACCTGCCGCAAAAAAGGTAGGAAGATGGGAGCAGTTCTCAGGCCTACGGCTTCACCATGAGAGAGGCAGGCCCTGGTCAAAGTTTCTGTTTTAGCAGGAGGACTCTGGACACTGGGAAAGGAGTGCTGGGAGATAGAAAGGAGTCTTAAAGGTTGTGGAAGGTATTGAGACAAACACTGTCCAGTAACTTGTTTTGCTGAGGATATTCCCATATTTCCTCCCATTGAGAAGAAAGCCTGGAGAGGATGCTGGACTTGGCAGAAATCATTAAACACTCATACAGCAGTGGGTGTTAGAGTGAGATGCTTGCTAGAAATGAAATAGGTCAGACCTACCCATCTGGTGAGGCAGCCTCCTGTCAAGTGGTGGATGGTGGAAAGATGTCATTCTAGGAAGGCAGGGCATGCCATCTGGGTGCTGACTCTTACCCACGCAGACAGCACTTGGCATGGAGGAGATCCTGGAGTGATTGCTGGTAAGTGTGTTGGACTCTGATGAGGTGTTGAAAACTAAATAAATTTTCTTCCTAAATGTGACATGAGATCAGGATGTTTAAACCTGTAGAAGCAGCCCTGGGGCTCTCGGCCGCGGTTCAGGGGAGGTGCAGCAAGGGCAAAAGGGACCTTGGACAATTTGAGGATCTGGATAAGTTATCAAGTTGGGCTCTTGGGCCAAACAGGAGGCCAGTCAGAGCTCATGTGCAAGACACAGACTGGCCGAGGTTGTCCTCAAGACCTGTGATGCTGACTCTACATCTCCTTCTGGCAAGACCTGAGATTGGGCCCAGAGCCCTCCTGCAGGTGAGGGTTGAGGTCTCAGCTATAGGGACTGGCAGACTGAGGTGACAAGGAGCCAGGAATGTCATCAGAAAAAAACAAGGAAGTTGCTCTCAAAGACACCCCAAGTGAAACTCAAAATACTGCATTTCATACTCACTATTCAAGCTCACGAAGAACTGGAAACTTCAAATGATAAATTACAAGGAATTTTGAGGTGAGGGAAAGAAAAGGTATTAGAAGAGGCCCAGGAGAGAATGAACAAAACCCACGACTGTTAAAGTAGGTGAAAAGGGATGAAATGAGCCGTCACATGACGTGTGCTTTGATACGAATGAGGCAGGACTAGAAAGCCGGAGGATTTGGAGGCGCACATTTTCTTTTAAGCCTGCTAGTAAATCAAGAGCATGAGATTAATGATGACTTTAAAATGGCCAAGGTATTGAACTGATTTCCTTAATCCGTCTTTAATAAGAGAAATGGAACCAAGCAGCCGTTTCAATTAGGTGGTAATGTAGAGTTTGCAAAAATGTCCACAGCTGGTAAGGAAAACTTGGAGCCTGTATAAATATGCAGCTCAGCAGGTTTTGATAAGATTCATCCTTGGAAGTGATGCCTGCAAATAATCCATCCAAGGCAGGGGAGGGGCGGGCAGAAACGGGAGGGGGCAGGGGGAATGGGGGCCCGAGTGAGGGAAGGCAGCCAGCCTTTCGACACCTAGAAGGGCGCCACACGCATGCTGGAGGAGAGAGCATTCACCTGAGCTCAGTGAGACATCCTCATTACCGTCCTAGGACGCAGGCATCAAGTGTTACCATCCCAGAAAATACCAGTTAGCATAAGTAGTTGGGAACATGAGGGAGGAGAGTTGTAGGTGGCGATTAGCATTGTCATGTTTTCCCACGTCTTTAGTATACTCATGACGGTTCGCCAGATCACTATGAGAAAGGTAACTTAGTTTTGAAGAGAATATGTTAGATTTTGTTGAGTCCAGCAAATACGTGCCAAACACGTTTTACCTGCCTCATCTGTGCTGAGGGGTGGGGGATGAAGGATGCAAAATTATATTATATCCAGTCCCTGCCTTTGTGGAGCTTATGAACTCACAGAAGCACCAAATAGTAAATTAGAAAATAGGCCTACTGTGGTGGCTCATGCCTGTAATCCCAGCACTTTGGGAAGTTGAGGCAGGAGGATTGCTTGAGGCCAGGACTTTGAAACCAGCTTGTACAATAGAATAAGCTCCCATCTCTACCAGAAACAAAAACAAAAACAAAACAGAAGATGAAAAGAAAAAAAAGAAAAAAATTAGTGCAAAAGTGCAAAATAGTGTAAGCTAAACTGTGAGCAGGTGAGGTGCAGGTTCTCAGGGCCAAGCCAGAGAACGGAGATGCTCACATGGACGTCTGACATTAGGGAAGACACGGAGAAGGTGACACTTGAAATAGGCTTTCGGGATGGACAGTTCTAGGCAAAGAAGAGAGTGGGGCTTTCCTGGCAGAGGTTAGAATAACAGGTAGTGTGCATGGCACCGGGGGGAGTAAGTAAGCTGACTGGAACAGAGACCTCAGGCTGTGAAGTGGGAAAGGGTAAGGGAGATAGGAAGGCCAAGCTGCGAAAGGTTAGAGTACTAGAAAGAAGAACAGAACATAATTTGGTCAGCCAGGACTTATTTTGGTGTTCTTGAGTAAGGGAGTAGCATGAGAAGAGTGGCTTTTTAGAAAGACAGGTTCAAGCCTGGAGAAGACAGAAAGGATCACAGCATGGATTGTCAGGAGGGTATGCCTTCAAAATAAACTCATCATTTTTCCCGCCGCCACTGTGATCTAAGCTACCACATCTCACAACTAAGTGGTTAGGCTGGTCTCTTAACTGAACTCTCTGCTGCTGTTCTTGCCTGGCTTTGGTCAATTTCAACACAGCAGCCAGAGAGATCCTATTAAAGCAAGAGCAGATTGTGTCGCTTCTCTATGGAGAGCCTTCTAGTGGCTCCTAACTCACTCAAGGAGAAGCCTAAATTCATACACTGTCCCACAAAGCAACACTGGATCCAGCTCCCACCTCCCATTCCTTCTTAGATCGCATCTTCCATTTCTCCCCTCCCTCACTGCTATTCTTCAAGTATAACATGATGGGCACATTCCTGCCACAGGACCTTTACACTTGCTACTCTCTCCACTTAGATAATAATTCCCCAAAATGTATAGTCCCTCCTTCCTTCAGGTCTCTACTTAAATATCACCTCAGTGAGGCCTTCTCTGACCTCCCCTATCTAAAATTATAAATCCTCTGCCCTGACACTTTCTAAACCCCTTCCTTTCTTAGTTTTTCATTCACACTTACTACTCTGTAATATACATTTTTAAAAACTTAAGCTGTTTGTTGTCTCTCTGCTCTACTGTCCCCATGAGACAGATTTTTGTTTTTTCCCTCACTGTATTCTCAGCACCGAGAGCAGAACTTCACGGGTACTCTGTCATCTTTATTGAATGGATGAATGAACGAGTGAGTGAATGAATGTCACAGAAAGGTGAGAAGGGCTGAGGATGTGAAGTGGATGAGAGCTGCAAAAACAGAGAAAAGGGGATAAATATGGAGAGACTGCATAAGATATCGGAGCCTTTAATGACTGTGGGAAGAATTAAGGACATGCATGTCCCTTCAGTAGAAGCACCGCCCTTACTCCACATGCCTGAAACATGGGCTGGTGGGACCAGAGTTTTATCATGGGGAATCATCCTTGAACCATGACAAACACCTAAACGAGACCCATTAAGTGACCTGCTATGTCAGTAAATCTAACGAGGTTTTGAAACACGTACTTTCCCCCTTCTCTCTTTAAGATTTGCTTGATATCACTGCAAAAGGATCCATTTTAATACTGGTCAGAATTCTAAAATCAAGATTAGTCATGTTCTATTCACTCTAAGAGTTCATTTTAAATACAGCATTTTGAGGTTTCTTATGAAAAATATTATAATTCATTGTTTTACAATTAGAAATTTCAAAGAATCTCACATATGTGGAAATTGAAAATAAGGAAGAAAAAAGGCATGAGATAAATGATCCAAAGGAAAGGAAAATGTGAGAGAAAAGAAAAAAAGATCTGAGGCTAGAACCTAGAATGGAGTGGGGTCAAATTTATTCCTGAAGTGCTGCTGTAATTAAACACTTGCAGGACTAGAAGTGAGATTAGATCAATGCAAGAAAAGGTAAGTGGGCTGGGGGTGGAGGAAGGTGTAGGCCTGCTCATGATCTTGAGACCAATAAGAGAGGAGCCGAAGGGAAGTTTTGCATAAATCACCTAACAGACTCAGCATCTCCTGGCTATATGTGATCCAGGTGGCCTGAAGACAGGAGGTACCTGTGGAGGAACTGTGAGACTCAGAGGACCTACTGATTAAGGGAGGGGAAGGGATGGAGGAGCCAACATGTTGGAGACCTTCACAGATGTGAAGGTTTGAATCAGTCCATACACTTAGGTGTGCAAGAAATACCACATCTCTGGATTTTCTCCTCGTCAACTTCTTCTGAGGCCATCCCTCCATCCAACCGACTGAGCTGGCAATCCAAAGCTATTCTTGCAACAGCCTGCTTCTGTTTACCTTTTCTGTTTCAGGGCTGTATTAGTCCCGGGATCTTGCACGGTGCCAAGGTGGCAGGGGTGGTTGGCAAACTGCAAACTGCTGCTCAGACACCTGCCGTGTCAGCCCACATGTCTCTTCAGGTCTGTCCACCACTGTGCAGCTTCATGGCCAGGATTAGGATACAGGACAGTCCTGGCTTCCATATTTACTCAGTAAGCTCTCCCTCCAAGGCTCTGCCACACACAGGGGGACATGTGAGAGACAACATGCTTGTCTGTATTTCTTGTGGGACCTTCTGTCCTTGAGCAACTTTTTTAGTTTGAGAGAAATGGCTTTCTCTTCAAACTCTATTTTCAGAACAATAGCTTTAAGCTTTTGGGGAAAAATCCAGAAAGAGAACAAACTTCCCTAAGATGAGGGAACACAGAAAGGTAACTACCTCCTTGAATGGGAAAGTGAAAAGGGAAAAATACAGGGAGAAAACATGTTAATAACTTAAATGTCATTATATCATTCACAGAAGCTTTCTAGGCTATTAGCAGATTAACAATAGACCATCAGAATGAAAGTAACTCCAGCTTCTTTCAGTTCCTCTCCTTGTGTGGCAGACATGGAAACACACTGCCCATATCCCTCTTCAAAGAAAGACTTGCTACCCCCGCTCTCAGCTTCCCTGGCTGTCCCTGCTGCGGAGGGGCTGCTCGCCCCCGCATGCCCTTCTCAGGGCAGCTCATATCTACTGACCGAGGGAGGCAGGGGTATTTCAAACCAATGCAGGACAACCTGGAAGGGCTGTACATGCTCCAGAACTCATTGTGGGGTGGGTAGAGACTCTGTCTGAGCCCTGGTTCTTCTGCCTTTCTGCCCAGTCTTATTTTCTGATCCTTCTTTCCACAGGTTTTCATCTCTAGGACAATATTCTACATGCTAAACTCCATCTCCATATCTGCTTCCTGAGAACTCAGCCTGCAACTGTTTGTTCATGAGTAATCCTACAAAGCAGCTAATAAGATGGGATTTTGGAGCTGAACCACTAGCCGCCACATGATAGACAATGAGGACTCAACTGTTGATGGATGGAACACGGGCACCCCCTGGCACAAGGTGACTGTCTAGTGGGTGGTGAAGTGGAATGACATAGCCACGGGAAAGGACACATTGCCAGGTGAGATTTATAAGATATATGAGAAGTGAGGGGGAAATAGTAACTATAAGACAATGAGATTATAAGAGTTTTGCTGAGGGCCATTGATATCCTAAAGATAAAAAAAAAAAAGCTGTGGGCAATTAATAGGCAAGTGAGAGACAAATATGAAAGCCAGAGGATTTCCCTGGTCATTTTCAAAGAGGCTTATATCCTACAACATGAGGGAAGAAAAGAACTGAAGTCCAAGCCCAGGACTAAATATAGTGCGGATATTGAGAAAGTTAAATACCTAACCTTGGCAGACCTGTTATTTATCCCAACTTGACTGAGGAAAAAAGGGACCCTGACACTTGGGATAGGAACATCTGGGAAGATGCCTCTGAAAATTCTGAATCCCTAGAATCCCAGGGTAATGACCAACTTTCTTGGTTTGCCAGTGACTGACTGAGGTTTTTCCGGTAACATGGGACTTTTATTGCTAAAATCAGGACAGTCTTGGGCAAATCAAGACTGTTGTTCACCCTGTAACTCCTCTGAATTCCCTGAGCCTGCATAAGTGGCCTACCCTCCCTGCTTCGCCTAGCCCTTCCCTCTTATTTGAAAACAGTACAGTCTCTCCCCCTCAAGACAGTAAGTGCTCCCCTGGGGATCTCCCCTACCTCTCCTCTTGGCTACCAGGCTTATAGGCAGGATTAAGTCATAATGAGCCCAGGACATGCTGGGTCTGATAAGGGAAAAAAAGGAACTCTACTCCAAAGAAGCTGCAAGTCCTACCTAGCCAATATATACTGGCAGATGCCAGGGTAGTACCAGTGGGACTGAGTTCTGAGGCTGTTTGACCAAGACGACTTGGAACGTAAGTTTGGAAAAGGGAGAGTTTACTGATTCACAAACAGTCTCAAGAGATAGAAAATTTACACCTTGGCAAGGCCCCCAGGAGGTGGTGTCACCTTGCTATCAGGATGGTTCCCAGAACCATGGAGAAAGCAATGGTCCATACTAAGTGGAGTCGGAATGCCAGAATTTCCTTGGCAGAAGGGGAAGAAGGGATTAAAATGTTCAGGGAAGTGGAAGTGCTAGACTGAATATATTATATACCATGTGAGGCCCAAAAACCCACCTAAGGAGTATGTTGCACAGAAAGGCCCAGAGGACAGATCATTAACCATGGCCATAAGGAATATGCAGGTGAGAGGGGCTCCAGCCCCACTAAAATGCCCAGCAATGATGGAAGGACCTCAGATGGTGATAATGGTGGTGATGATAGGACCCCAAAATAACAGAGGACAGGTCTTTTTGTGTAGCTACCTGAAGCAAGCCAGGTGGATGACATTACCCTGATAAGCAGCAAGGTCAGAGTGGCAGCCAAAGGTGCTTGCCCTGCAGTCATGGATGATTACGATGGCCCCTGGACCAGGAACATCAATATCACCCGAGAACTTGTTGGAAATGCAAATTCTCAGGACCCTCCCCAGAACTACCAAATCAGAAACCCTGGGTATGGGATGCAGCAATCTGTAGTTGAACAAGCTCTCCAGGTGATTCTACGGCAAGCTTGTTTGAGAGCCCCTGAATTTAAAAAGCATGGCCTCTTAAGGACTAAAAATTGGACAGGCAAAAGGAGAACTTCTCATTTTGTACCATCAGAAGAAACGAGGGATGGTTAATAAGGAAGCTGATAAATAAAAATCTACATCTTTTGTCCAGTTTCTGGACTTGAGATAGTTTTCAGACCCATAGTTGGTTGAATAACTACATGTCCCCATGACGAAGGACCCTGTAGAAACTCAGCAAATATTTATGTAAGAATTCCCCCAGTTCTTGTGCAAAGAAACATATGGGCAACTGTATGCTGTGGAACCGGACATTTCAAGGACTGTTGGGTCCAAGTTGACATTAATAGTTGGAGTCCTTAAGTGTTACTATGCCCTACTCTTCATTATAGTGGGCACAGATGGGGAACTGGTAATTAATGAAGCCCTTCAGACCCACTTGACGGTCACTTTCCCAGTCAAAGGTATTGGCATATAGATAGTTGGCACAACAGCCACATTGAGTTAGGGGCTATTATGGTAGGGAAGACCAAGTGGAAGTCTCTAAAACTGCCTCCCACTGAGCCAAACAGTAAGTATAAAATGATATTGACTAGGAGAGATCGCAGATCTTGTGCCACACTTAAAGATTTAAAGGATGATGGTCTCTATTATATTTCCGTCTAATTTGCCAGTCTCGAAGAAACAAGATGGACCTTGGAGGATGCCAGCAGACTCCTAAAGCTCAGCCAAGTAGTATCCCCAATTATAGCTATTGTGCTAAACGTGGTATCTACACTAGAGCAGATTAATAAGGCCTTAAATTTGTGGTATATGTGGCCATTGATTTTGCAAACGTTAATTTTCTATTATGACCAAAAAGAGATCAGAAAGGGTTCATTTATGTGGAATGGATAACAATACAGATTTACAGTTTTGACTCCAGATTATATTAACTCCCCTATTCTCTGTCATAATGTAGTCAAAAGAGATCTGGACTCATTGAACATTCCATAGACTCTCACTTACCCACTATATCAACAGTGTGCTGACCTTACTGAGCTAGATGAGCAAGAAATGGCTAGAAGCCTGGAGACTTTGGCAAGAAACATGCACTTCATGTTGATTGAATAACTACAGGTCCCGATGACAAAGGACCCTGCAGAAACACAGCAAATATTTATGTAAGAATTCCCCCAGTTCTTGTGCAAAGAACAAGATTAAATTATTAGTATGTCTCTTGGTTGCACTTCAGGGGGTAGGAGATAAAACCTATAAAAATTCTAGGGCCTGACATGTTGCCAGAATGTTCAGGAATCTGGTGACCAGAGGCAGCTGGAATATTTCCTCTAAAGTGAAATATAAATCATTGTATCTTGCACTTTCCACCAGGAAGCAGCAAGTACAAGGCCTAGGAGGCCTCTTCCAGTCCTGAAGGCAGCATATGTCACACTTGGGAATACTGTTTCAAGCAGCAGTGGAGAGTGGGATCCTCCGTAGCCAGAACATAGGACAGTGTTTCTGTAGGCCAACTGCAGGAGAAAACAAGATTGCCTGAGAACACATCAATGCCACATTCCGACAGGCCCCGCCCCCATATTAAACTACTCCACAGTAGTGATGCTCTGGATTAGGGTATACAGCACAGACCCTGGGTATTGAACCCAGCAGGGAAACACCCAATATGACATGCACAGGTGTACTTATAGCGATAACTAGACTGACTTTGGACAGCAGGACTGTGCCAGGAAATCGAAGAAGTCTGGCTGGATCACAGCAGGGCACACCTGTGTTAGAATGTCCTTTGCATTTTAGAAAAGGCTTAGCTTTTTCTTTAGCCAAGAAAAGAATACAAAAGTTTGCAGAGAAGTCACAGATTATTCAAGTCCCTTTGTCCTGCACATTCCCACTTAGGAAATCTCACATTGGAGAATCAGAAACTGTGAGTTCTGATTAAATTATTAGTATGTCTCTTGGTTGGCAATAGATAACTCCACCTTTTCTACATTGAGCAAGGTAACATAACCACTTCTGCCCAGTAAAGCTGCTCCATTCTTTGCTTTGATTTGAGCTGACAAAGATAGGTCAAAAACATCAATCTCTCACTGAACTTTGGCTTTTACTACGAGTAGGAAGGGAATTGTTTAGAAAAGATACGGGGATTCATCGGAGGCTGTGGACAAAAAGTCTTGGTTATTCTTAAGTATGGTACATGGATACCAATTTGAAACATACTAGACAAGAATTTCAAAGGGCTATTTAAAGTCTAAGATATAAATTCCTTATTTTCTGGGTGATTCACTATGAAATTTTTCTAGAGTTTTCTTGCAGCAATTTCAGAGGGTGTGGAAGGAATTTTTTCCCCCTTGCATTGTGCTGTTTTGGTGGAAACGGACATCTGAAGTTGAGGCTTTTCCTGGAAACTCTGGAAAGAAGAAACTCCCATGCAAAATATCTGATCACATTATTACATATTCTAACCACGGAGACAAATCTTCAACTTTTTTGACTCTCATTTTTAAACTCTTGCAACCATCCATAAGTATGGAATATGTGTTTTTGTGTGTACGTGGCCAATTCCCATCTAGTCAACACCCAACTAAAATACATTTTCCAGGAAGTTTTTTTCCGGATGGATCACAACATGTTCTCCTTGGTTGCATGTTGATGCACTTATTTTACCTTGTAGAAATGCACCTAGAATTCTAGAGAATGAACGTTGAGAAAAAGAAAAAGGCTATTTGGGAGCCTAATAATACAAGAGGCAAATATTCTCCCTTTCACTGGATGCTTGTAGGAGTGGAGAAGACCCACAATAGCCTTAAAGATGTTAGCTATATTTACTGGTTGTTGTGTGACACGCATTCAGAGTGGTTTGCATCAGTGATGTGCTAAAGTCAACTTGCAAGTACGGACTGTGCACATCCCTCCCCGACTGCATGTTCAGCGGTGTCATGCTGCTAAGTTAAAACTGGCCATGGTGGAAGTAGGTACACCGTGGAAATCAGCAAATGATGCAAGTCAAGGTGTTTGGTTTTTTTTAAATCCATCAAGCTGATTTATTAACACTCTACCTTGTATATTGTTTTCAATTTTCCATATCTATCTTTAATAGGCTCATGTTCTCCTCTACCTTCTTTTACAGAGTATATTTAAAATACCCGATTTAATGTATATTTTTACTATTAATAGTTCTATCTGCCAGGTCAGAGGTTGGCTAGCTGTGGACCAAATCCAGCCTGCAGCCTGTTTTTATACAGCCCATGAGCTAAGAACGACTTTATCTTCTTAAAGGGTTGTAGAAAACAGACAAATATCATTGTTGTTCCTCCCCTACAAAGAAAAAATAAAAGTGAGAATTCCTATTAAATAAAAAAACCACAATGAGATACCATTTCACACTTCCTAGGATGGTTGTAATAAAAAGCAGAACAAGTGTTGGTAAGGATGTGAAATTGGAACCCTCATACACTATTGATGACAACATAAATGGTGCAATAGTTTTGGAAAAGAGTTTGGAAATTTCTCAAAAGGTTAAACTGCAGAGTCACCATATGATCCAGTAATTCCATTCTCAGGTATATATGAAAGAGAGATAAAACATGTTTTCACAAAAAAACTTGCACACAAATGTTCATAGCAGCGTTGTTCATAATTATTTCCAAACATTGCAAACAATCCAAATGTCCACCAACTGATGACTGTATAAAATGCAGTGTATCCATACAATGGAATATAAAGAAATGATGCATACTACAATATGGATGAACTTTGGAAACACTATGCTAAAATAAGCCAGTCACACAGAACTAGATAGCATATGATTCCACTTATATGCCATCCACAGAGAAAGAAAAAAGACATGGTTGCCAGGGACTTGAGGGAGAGGTGGATGGGCAGTGAACACTAATGTGCACAAGTTCCTTTCTGGGGTGATGAAAATATCTTCAAATTGATTGTGGTGATCATTGCAGAACTCTGTGAATATACTAAAAACCACTGAATTTAACACTATAAAAGAGTGAATGCTATGGTATTTCAAAAGAATGTTATTTTAAAAAAGTAGTTCCTAGACATTGGGATTTCATAGAGCAGTAAAGCATCCCCCCTAAAGACAAAGTTCAGGAATCTATTATAGATATCAACGTTTTTTGGGGGGGTAGGGTGGGGTAAATAAGAAAATTTAATGATCATTTTACACCAATATGATTTCATAAAAGAAAGGACATTTTAACTCCTAAGAATCAATCAGGAATAAAGAACAACACTTTAAGTGGAATAAATGTAGCTTCACTAAAAAAGGTATTAAGTCATTTTCATAGGTAATTACAATAATATGTAACTTATGTTTTAAAAAAAACATTTCTAATACTGCTTCAAGCATAAAAGCATTTGTTACTATTTTAAAAATCTTTTTAATAAAAAAAATCCAAGTATAGAAACAGTTGCCACAAAAGTTCTTTAAACCTTGAATTTTATAGTTGTGTAATTAGGTTATTAATTTTGATATGTATTTTAATAACAAATTTATTGATAATAATGTAAATAGAAAACCTTAGTTGATGAAAACTTTATTCAAAACATGTAAAGAACCATATAGTTCAAAACTGCAAAAATAAAAGACAATTTCTGGTAACGTAAAAATAAAGAATATCTAAAAACCACATTAACATCTACTATTTATAATACAATCTCAAATTCAAAGCTAATTTTTGTACTTCCATATTTTGCAACATTTGAGCTATAATCTCCTCCCTACCCAACTACTTTGTTATGTAACCCTTTCAGTTTAACACTTAAAAATACAACTTGGGTATTTTCTGACAAGCAAGAATATATACTATTGATTACTTCCTACACACCAAAATTAAAGTAGTTCAAATATCTAGAAACTAATATTCACTATAAACAAAAAAGTGTATGTTAGTAAAACATTTGAAAACAATGGGTAAATTAGTATTCTGAATTGATCTAGAACATATTTCTACTTGAAGACTCTCCAGATTGTCCACTATGCATTTATACAGTACAGGACATTTTCAAAATGCTTTTCACCATTTTTGGGACTCACAGTATCTGGGTGCTGCGAAGTAGGCGAATTAACCTCAATTTACACAGGAGAATAAGGCACACAGTGAGATCTTGCCAGGGCCACAATGAAAACTCATTACCTTCTGACTTCTTGTGCAAAGAGCCAGAATGTTTCTTTGTGGAGGACATTAATTTGTTTAATGATAGGAATAAAAGTATGTGGGATTTATTGTGGAAGAATTAGTTTTGGCTCAACAAGTAAAATGTTCAGAGCATGGATAAGGTAGAGACTTCAGTGTGAAATGGGTTAATGAGGATAAAGTTAAAACCAAAGACTCTTTTCAGACATAGATAGCTTCTCAGAAATAAAAACAGCAAAACAATAGGGAAAAAAAATAATAGCTATAAAGTTTCTCATTTCTAAGCCTGTTACCAAATCACTTTAAAAGAAGGATCACTCTTGAAGACAACCCTTAAACATCTTATTTTTTCCCCTTATAAAACCCCTGTGAGGTAGAGAGCACTAACTTACAGGGGTGAAACTAAGAAGTAAAGAAGTCAAGAGATTAAGGCCCCATGGAGAGTAAATTGGGTGGAACAGATGTTATGTCTTAAAATGTTGTCTTAGAAATAGAAGCAGAAGGTAGAGAATAAACAGGAACTATCATAGATGGACAAGTGGAACAATCCAGGGGTTCAGTAGCAACACCTGCTACTTAACATTTTTTTACAAAGGACTTGGAATTTCAGGCATACAATGAAACCTAAAATGACACTCATCGGGGTAGTGAATTGAAATGCTCAGCTGAAGGAAATACACGTAAATTCTCATAAGATCATGTGTAAAAAAGCAGAGAAATAAATGAGCCATGCTGTGGGCAGGTAAAACTAATGCATTTAGGACAGACTGCTGCTAGCTCTAGTAAAATACCATAAGTACCAAATTATTAATAAGGCTTGAGAGAGAATATGCTGGGGTGGATTTAAAAAAATACTGGTCATTATTAGAAAGGGTATTGAAAACCAAAACAATGGTACCCGTTCACTTTGAAAATCATGTTGTAACTCTGAGATTCACAGATCCACCGTGAGTCATTAAGGGAAATTAACTTCTGGAGGAGGCACATAAAACATCTCTTCATGGCTGTCAGACACATCTGTAGTAGAACAGGCCACAGTTCTAAACCAGTGTAGCAAATTTGATGTTCTGGATTCCCAGGCAGACTTTCCCTCAAGGTTTCTTCTAATCGACTTGCACAGTTAAATTCCATGCCATGACAATCAAAACAATCAGGTTAGGTCATTGTATCAAGGATCCTGCTGGGCGATACGGCACCTGATTTAGAAACTTTAAATGGTAGTGCTGGAAAAAACCACAAGAGGGCAACTGTTTGGTCTGCCACCTTTAGATGCAGAGAGTGACAAACTTAAGAAAGCTGGTTTTTGTTTACTGAAGATTGTTTGGGATGGCAATTATAATCTAATAATAATTTTAAGTCAAAGAGTCAAAGTCTCCTTGGGTTCAACTGACATGCTTATAATAAATCGTGTGCTAGTAGAGACTATAAACACCACAGCTACAGAATGGGAGCTTGTAGAGGACACGACTCTGCCTATTTTTATTCATGGAGATGTTGCTATTTTCCATAAACATACATAGCAGTAATATTCACAACTGTTCCTCTGAAACCCAGGAATTCAGCCTTAAGCCTCACAGCTGAGGATACAGAATGTAATTAGTACTTTTTGATGTATAAAGAGGTATGTCATTTGATATCTATCATAGTCTTAGCCCCCAAACACTGATACTAATATGCTGTGGGATGAATCAATGAAGTGGATTTAGTCAATATTTTTATTTGTCAATGGTAGTTTCCCTTCTCCCTGAGATTCAGAGATAACTTCTACATCATTGTCCTGATTGATAATGTACAATAAAAAAATGTTTAATGGCTTCAAAATTTTTGTTCTCTTTTAGTCTACTTTGCTTTAAACTTCTATCATCAAACTGAAACTTGAGAATAACTAATCCAATAATGGAAACACAGTAGGAATAAATCTAATATTTTATGTATTTAGGCTGGCATAGTAAATGTGGCCTCTCCCTCCTATCTCTAGCCTTTTTGCAGAGATTATGTTAAAGTAAAATGTGCCTGCATTAGTGAGATGCTTGCAGGGGTGGGATTCTCTTATACATGTGATCTGCAAAATGTTTACTGAGCTGCAAATTTTAAGTAGACCTCTCTCTCTCTCTCTCTCACAGACACACACACACACACACACACACACACACACACACACACACACACACACACACACACGACCATAAGAAAGAAAAGGCTGTCACTAAGAAGAAATGCCAGTGCAAAACTCTACTCAGCAGGTTGTTCACTTCAGAGCCATGAAGACCTCTACCAGTGTGAAGGAGTGATAACCCGAGAAATCCTTAACAAATTCTGTTACATTTGATATAATTTCTTTAAATTATTTTGGAATATGTTAACCAGACTTAATATACACTCTGGGGGTGGCTGGTTAATATTTGAAGTATCCTAATTGGGAATACACCCCTCCAGGCGCTATTAGCATTTGAAAATACTCTAGTCACTTCAGAGGCTACTATGGCAAAAGCTTTCTCTGCAGTTCAACACCAGATACTTTATTAATGGGTGAGTATTTTCACTGGTCAAATTAATGGTGTTAAAGATATGTGGATTGGCCCCAATATTGTAGGGCACTCCATCCTTTCCATGAGTAGTATATGAGAATCCAGAAAGCCCAATAGACCTAGGATTCCCTAATTCATTCTGTTAGAAGTTAAACCAGGAACTGAGCTGACTGATTTTATCTGTTGGAATATTGCTGGATTTGCTTCTAATAACTTTTCTATGTAGGATAATGTTGGGTTGCCTAAAAGGACAGAGTTGAGACTTTTTCATGCTTACATGACAGGTTGGATGACTGTTTTGGTGCCTGCTTGCTTGTAAACATGTATGACATAGCAAGTGGTCAAACAACAGTTTCTAGTTTAACAGGGATCGAAGTCCTTTTTCCTCCTTATTAAGGTCTGTGAATGGCCCAAGAGTTAAGGTAGGGCATTGACAGTCAAGCACAAGAAGAGAAGCACACAGCTAAGCTACAGGTGGGGACCCTGACATTTCTACTTCATATCCTTCTGGCTTTCTACCCACGCCAGCTTGCTTTCTATTAATATCTGTCCACTATATGAGTGTTACCACACCTGGGAGTTCAGTAAAAGGCAAAACAGAGCACCAAGCATATCAAAAAACTTAGTTGAGGAAGGGATGTTAGACAGAAGTTTGTGCCCACTAAAACTGAACCAACCGGGATGGAGTGGTTTTAATTTTTGGTTTGTTATTTTTGTAGCTATGGTTAATCTAAGGAATATGAGAGCCTATCATTCTGAGCATTTGAATGAGGTCAAGACTAAGTAAAAAATGAGCATATGCACTTGCTTTCATCTTAATAAACATTTCTTAGAGTTTTATTCCATGTACTCTCCTGTATCTCTGCTTAAAAAAAATCAATGAAACTGTATTCCCTAACACCATTCCCAGAAGCAGATTTAAAAGAAGTAACAGCTAACTGATGATCCGCATGACCTACGACTGTGCAGCATGGGAGTGTGAGACTGTCTGTCCCCATAGGAGCTCCTGGAAAGGTTACAAAACAGCAGTCTGGTCCTATTTGGTGATGATTCATGCAAGGTACTTGCCTCAGAAAGCAGTCCATACTACACACTCAGTAATATCAGCTGTTATTAGTAGCAATTTGTAAAACAAGAGCAACCACTGGTTATAGCAACATGTACTTTCAATTCTAGTTAAAGCTTAAAAGACCAAGATTCAGATACTAAGCTTTCCATGTGACAAATATTTATGGTAGTAAAAGAAATGTATCACACTTGCACTTGGCTATACTCAAATTAGATCAAACTGAGACCTAATTTGCCACTTGGTTCTCCCCAGGCACACCATAGTACTCTAAACGCTGGCAAGGGCACTAGAAGTTTAGGTTCAATATGCAACAATAATAGAGTCATAGGCATTTGTCAGGTTGAAGAGAACTCACAAATCCCCAATTTCCCATCTGTTATTATCTTGTTTAACTCTCACCACAATTCCAAGAAGTTGGCAGGGAAGGTAATATAATCTCTGCTTTATAGATAGGGCTAACTGACATTCAGACAGGTTAAGTGACTGGCTTACATTTCCAAGGCTAGTGAAGATGACAATAGAATATTTTCTTATGATTCTTGGTATAATGGTCTATCCTCTATACCCCTGGGAATAAGAGGTAAGGCAGATTTTATAGTATATTCAGAATAGCACCAGGGGACTAGCACAGTGAAGGGAAAAACTGAACAATGAAAAACAAAATAGTGAATTTTAAACTACTATGAAAGAGGTCTTAGGAAAATTATTCTCCGTCGAAGGATGAAAAAACTGTTCTTTCCCTATGAATAAACAAAAAGCCATAGAAAATTAAATTATTGAGGGGGTCAGTTCATTTATAGCATACTTCTTTAGCATATATTATGTGCATCTAAGAACACAGAAAGGCATTTCGTAGTTACAAGGAAGCTAGCACAGGTAAGAATGGTATGTTGTGTACCCCAAAGGGCATGGACTTCTTCCAATTTAGAACGTATGAGGCCAGTGATGGGGGAACCCTCACAGAATAGATAATAAATCACTGCCATTTAAGAGTCTCACCCCACTATGTCAGGCCAATCCTAGGTGGAGGGATGCTTTATTTTAGTTTGGTGTGCAAAGAACCCAGTAATCTGCTGCTGCAGCAACAATGCACATTCCTAGGGCTTGGGCTGCCTACAAAAATAGCAGTGAAGGCTGCCTGTTTAAGGTGAGTATGCACACCCTGCGCTGAAATGCAAAGCTGCAACCATAAGTGGATAAGCACTCTGGAGATTTATTTCTGTTTCAGTGTGTTTTAGTAAACCAGTTATGGGAACAGTATCTAATATCAGCTGTGGATTATATCCCTAAACCTCATTCACTGACCTTAAGAGTCTAACTTCCAAATTTAAATGGCATCGTCAAGTAGTCTAGGCTCCAAATTTAGAGATCAACAGGGTAATTTTGGATGGCATCTTTTGGTGGAGGGGGCTGGCTGATCAAACCCTTTTAAAGCTCCTTTCTACTTAGCTCAGTTTTAGAGAGAACAGATGGACGGCACCAGGATAAGCTATTATAGAGCTTGTGTGACCCATGTAAAGGGCCAAGAGCTATAAAATCTACCAGTTTGTTAAAGAAATATTACAGCTGACAGAAAGGCAAAGAGAATACTGAACTAGCTGGCTGCCAGAGAGGTGTCTACATGCTGAAATTTCTTTTCCATATTAAAAGGTGGACAGTAGGTTCTTCATGGTCCAGAGGGTGCTAAAGACAGGTCAAAGGGCTCTTGAGACCCAGTGCTTTCCAAATCCTTTCTCTGGTGCAAATGAGGACATCTCTGTCCCCCTGATGTGCTTTTGTGAAGCTAATTCAACAGCCTGCTTCCCAGCAGGACCCTAGAAACCATCCCCACTATGTAAGACATTTTTTAAAGCTTTCTAAAGGGGTTGAGGCACCACCTTATTGCCTCCATAACATCTAGTATTTATGAAACACTTCCCTCTTGGGAGAGATCTGATCATAGTCATCTTGTTGGAAAACAATTGCCAGGGTTCCTACACCTTCTGTTACACTAACTCTGTGATGCCATTCTAAGTAATAAAGTTGAATATCTTCTTTGCTACAAAGGGCAGTAAACTCTAATTTTGAGGTAGCACAGTGATACATACAGCAATGAGGGTCCTTGGAATTTACCCTTTGATCCTACATAGCTATAGCCTTTAAAATTGCTAATTTACTGGCAAAACATTGAGTTGGAATTTAAGCACCCTTTTTGTTCCAGAATTGTTGGTCATCCAGGTAATGAGGGAAGAGTATATTACTGCTATAGAACAGCCTAGATAATTTATTTGACAAAGCACAGCAACTTAAAAAAAAAAAAAAAGGGAAACACACAAACAAAAACCAGAGCCAGTGTAACATAAATCATAAAATATCTTTGGCATCTTATTAGAAATTTATGTTAATATTCTTTCTCCTCTCCCCTTGAAGTTTAGGTTGGGAATGTATACTATTTATTTTAATGCTTATGCCACTCTTTCCTAATATATGACAAGTTTGTAGTGTTTTTTATACCTGTGACACACCTCTATATTCCAGAACACACAGTGAAACACTCTCAAGATGTGAGGGTGAGTGATGGACATTTGCATGTGTAACTGTGATCCCCATCTCTGCACACTCCATCGTAATGACTATCATCAGTCTCGGTGATGGAAAATTGACAAAGGGAGATAGGCAAGCACAAGACAGACATCTGTAGGCACTACAGTGTTGCAGGATATCCCAGGTAGATAAGTCACTGTATTATTTGCTTTTTAGCATCTCTTTACTCTTGATGACCAGGTAAAGTAGGGGAGGAGGGATAAAGAGCATGAGGGTTTAACACACATGCCATATTGAAGTGGCTTATTATTTTTTTTTCCTCAAGTTTTCATATTTTTCACCTGGCTTTTAAGAGCAGTAGTTATTTCATGGTGATTTTCCAGCAGGCTTTTCTGAGGTAGATAAAACAGACGATAAGTAGTCTGAAGAATGCAGAAGGGTAGGTAAAGCCTATATGGATGAGATTAGTTTTAAAGAAATTTCAGAAGTGAAAGCTGAGCTTGTTATGTACAATACTAGAGAAAAGAGGGACACGGCTAAAGCCTGTATACCACTTAGGCTGGGTTTTCAGAATTTAATAGGTGGGAAATAGGCTAATCTGGCTAGTAAAGAACAGGAATGTGGGAGTCGTGACAGAGTAAAAGAAGAACCTGTGTTACACACAAGAGTTGAGAGTACGCAGATGACAGCAAGAAATATGTATCTCTAAGGACCCTGGTGATCAAGAAGGAGCATATGTCACAATAGCATAAGGATCTGAAAGCCACCAAAAAGCTTGAAGGTTCAAATTGTCTTTTGTTGTTGTTGTTTTTTGGATAAAGAGCCAATTTTGCGTCTTTCCTCAGGCCTCTGTTTGTACACAGGTATTGTAATCGTATTAAGCATGTCAGGGAAATCCAAATCCCAGCTAAATAATTAGTGAAATGGATTATGAACTCATTTTTCTGCCTGTTTGAATTACAGATGAATAGGCTGGCCTGCCTGAGACCCAGCGAGGTTAACAGGACCAGCTGGGGACTTTCTTTCTGGAGAATCACTGCAGTCATCACAGGCAGATGCTGTACTTTCAAATGCACATGCCGTTGTAGGCCAAATGTTAGTAGTTAAACACCATCGTCACAGAAACACACAAAGCTATAGTCAAGTTCACAAACACAGCTGGTGGTTAAGAAACCCTTAATGAAGGAAAGAAATTCGCTGTTGGCTTTAAGTTATTCATCAAGACTTCCAATACATTTAGACTGGGACTATTTTATATGAGAGAAATAAAATACCTATTGGCCTCAGTTTCTCTTGCCAATCTAAGAATAAACATTGTTAGAATACTGATTGGAAAAAGAGAAGCATCACACATAATGTTCTCGTGGGTTGATGTAGACTCTCTCGGGGCCCTTGTTTTGATGATGTCTGCCAGGGCTCCGGTTGTGGTAGCACATCTGATTACAAAGGGGGTACATCTGCTGAATCCCATCTTCCTCTGCTGGATTCTCATCTTCATAGTCAAATCTCCTGCTATTTAGTCCATTCTAAAAATTCAAACATTGCTTACATTAGTAGAGCAGCTGTTTATACTTTTCTAGCACTTCAGTAAAAACAGACAAGAATAGAATTCATTACAGTGTGTGTCCCTGACTCATTACCTCACGAGCTAAGGTAAAGTTCAATAACCTATAATTTTCCAGCCAATGTTTTGCTTACATACCCAAATAAGGATAATGGCAGCTCCTAAATACAAAATTGTAACTAATGGGGACTGGGATTAGTTTCAGGTTTTGAAATTTAGAGTTGGTATCAGGTAAGGTAAACCAGAGAAGAACAGGGTTGTAAATCTCAGGAGACTCTCAACAAGGCTCAAGCTTGGAACTAATATAGGAGTGATGTGGAGAATTAAATCAAACAAACAAAACAAGAATAAACCTCAACATTCAGCGCGGGGGAACTAGCGAAAGGATACAGCAAAATGAACTGACATTTGACCACATGCCTGACAAAACTGAGAATAAGAAACTCTGCCAAAAATATCCTCATTTTGACCTTTCTTTCTGGCTTGACCTTGGGCCACAGCTGACACTTATAAAATGAATCCCCCATGATGTTCTGCGGTGTCTTTGGTACAGACCCCTCTTCCTGGTTACTGGTTTTACAAAACTTTATTACTTCTAAGATTACTTATGCTCAATGACTTTAGCAAATCATAGTACAGACACTCAAATAGAGGAGAGATGAAAAATGAACTTTTATGAAAATGAAATAATATTTTAATAAGCATGTAAGCCACCAGCTCCACCGTATTACTTACAGAGTGCTGAAGACTGCCAACTTCTCTTTCTTTGAACTGAGTTTGCAAAGGCAAGTGTTCAGTCTGGAAGAAGACACAAAAAGATATGCACTTTAAAGCACCAAGCACATGGTAAAACATATCAACCAATACCACTAAGACTCCCACTTTTAAAAGAGCCAGTTACATCTTGTTAAATGTCTACTAAGTAAAATGTTCCACATGATGAGAGGAAGGGCAACTATATTTCTTGAGAGTCTGTACCTGTCTTTCTTTCTCTCCTGGCCCTTGACTTCTGGACAGAAGAAAATAGAGAACATATGCCACAGAAGCTCTCACGCAAACTTATTTACATCTTACATGAGGAAGAGCTCAGCACAGATCCTGATTATTTTTGTGGAAGAGCCTGACATTCTGGATCAGGTAAAAGTGGTTTGGGGTGGTAATGAGACATCACTTTCGTGTTTATCTGTAGATGACATATATATCAGCGGTCTCCAATCTTTTGGCACCAGTTACCGGTTTCATGGAAGACAATTTTTCCATAGACCAGAGGGGTAGAATGGGGGGAATAGGGATGGGTTTGGGGATAGTTCAAGTGCATTAAATTTATTGAGTAATTTATTTCTATTATTATTACATTGTCACTTGCTGCTCACTAATAGGGTTTTGATATGAGTTTGCAAGCAATTGATTTATTACAGCAAACCTCTCTGCTAATGATAACCTGTATTTACAGTTGCTCCCCAGTGCTAGCATTACTGCCTCAGCTCCACCTCAGATCATCAGGCATTAGATTCTCATACGGAGTATGCAACCTACATCCTTTGCATGTACAGTTTACAGTAGGGCTTGTGCTCCTATGAGAATCTAATGCTGCCGCTGATCTGACAGGAGGTGGAGCTCAAGCAGTAATCCGGGGATGGGGAGCGGCTATAAATACAGATGAAGCTTCACCCGCTTGCCTGCTGCTCACCTCCTGCTGTGCAGCCTGGTTCCTAATAGGCCACTGACTGGTATCTGTTCATAGCCCAGAGGTTGGGAACTGCACGTATATATGATCATCCTTCTCTTTCTGTTTATTACTCTTGTATCCCTATCTCCACCCTCACCCCACACAAATTATAAAGGGGCTTTATCATTTTCAAATTTCACCCTAAGAAGACATTTTCTCCATGTATATAGTATTATGAAACTGTGGAGGCAAACAATCTGTCTATTTTGTTTCAATATAAACAGATTTCAAAGAGCCACAGCTTTATGAGTAATAATAACATTCCTGTCTTTTTCTCATAGTAGGAGATATAAAATTAGCCAGAAGTGGTACTTTTGACAACAAAGGACAAGAACAAAGTCCATGACATGAACAGTAAAAAATGGTGCTTGGACACTGCAATCCTCATGTGCATTGACTGAACAATAAGTGAATCGGTAAGTTCCTCTTCTCTATCCCATATACTAAATGCTCATTATAAAATCACTATACTTTCTCATGAGCCCATGAAATTTTATTTATTTATTATTTATTTTATTTAGACAAGGTCTCACTCTGTTGCCCTGGCTTGAGTGCCATGGAGCTGTCATACCTCACTGCAACCTCAAACTCCTGGGCTCAACCGATTCTCCTGCCTCAGCCTCCCAAATAGTTGGGACTACAGGCATGTGCCACCATGCCCAACTAATTTTTCTATTTTTTGTAGAGGCAGGGTCTCACTCTTGCTCAGGTTGATCTCAAATTCCTGACCTCAAGCAGTCCCAGCCTTGGCCTCCCAAAGTGCTAGGATTATAAGCATGAGGCACTGCCCTGGCCCCTGGAGTAAAATATTTAATCAAATTGTTTAAACATACATATAATATACTTTTTGTGCTGATATAGATATATCAAAGAAGTTTTATTTAAAAAGCTACATAACTAAAATAGGTATTTGTGTTTGACCATCCATTTTAAGGTTACAGACATTTATTTCTTTATTGGCAAAGACAATATTCATAAGGATTCTCATCTAACACCAGAGGAACAGGTATATATTTATTGGAGAAAAACCATATTGGACTGGGTTTTACATGTTCTATTTAACTTTTTTTTGAGAAAAGGCATTCCTTATTTCTTGATTGAGTCTTAAATATCTTTGTAACTTATACAACACCATACAGTGCCTTACAATTCTTAAATCTGTTAGGGGCTGAATTGTGTTCCATCAAAATTCATATATTGAAGTCAATATGGCTTATTTTCCAAGAAGTTATTAAGTTAAAGTGAAGTCATTAGTGTAGGCTCTGAATAGAGCCAAACAGAGGAAAGACCATGTGAAGAAACAGGGAGAAGACAGTCATCTACAATTCAAAGGTAGAGGCTTCAGAAGAAACTAACCTTGCCAACACCGTGACCCCAGGTTTCTAGCCTCCAGAATTGTATACAAATGTATGTATGTAAGCCACCCAATCTGTGTTATTTGTCATGGTAACCCTAGCAAATTAATACAGTATACAATTAGAAAATTGTGAAATAAAATAAGTTTACAACAGTTGAAACAGAATGTTGTACTATAGGGGAATAATGATTTTAAACTAAATGAATTTTTTAAAAAATATATTATAGTCCTATAATACTCAAAAAATTCTAAGTACTATAATTAGCATATATAAAACTTCTTAGGATGTGGCATAATTTTATAAGGGGAAATTTTATTTATTTATTTTATTTCAATATATTATTTTATTTTATTTTTATTTATTTATTTTTTTATTTTAGCGTATTATGGGGGTAAAAGTGTTAAGGTTACTCATATTGCCCATGCCCCCTCCCCCCTCGAGTAAGAGCATTTCAAGCATGTCCATCCCCCCAAAATTGTTTATATAGATAAAGACCCCACACACCCGAGGGAAGGCCCTGCACAAGGAAATTGGGGCTATGGAAAGCATTACACATCTGTTTCTTTAATGTATGTGGCCCTCTGACCTCTGACAAGATTTTGTATCATTGGTTCAATGCGTAAGAAACTTACTTTAATATAATGACAGATGAGTATGTGCTCTTTCTGTCAATCTGTAAACCACCTGAAATGTTGCATATACTAATTTTTCTTTTTTAATTAAAAATTTTCTTTTTAGTAGTTTTAAGGTTCACAGGAAATTTGAATGGAAAGTATTAAGACAAAGTGTTCCCATATATTCCCTGTGCCCTCCACACACACAAACCCCCAACTAGGAACAACCTGCACCACAGTGGTACATTTGTTATAACTGATGAATCTTTACATACATAACCTAAAGTACACAATTTACGTTACAGTTCACTCTTGGTGTTATGCCTCATCTGGGTTCTTATTAAATGTATAATGACACGGATATACCATTGTAATATCATATAGAATAGTTACACTGTCCTAAAAATCCCCTGTACTCTACCTATTCATCCCTTCCCTCCCACCCAATCCTGGAGAACCATTCATCTTTTTACTGTTTCCATAGTTTTGCCTTTTTCAGAGTGTCATATAGTTAGAATCCTTCAGAATGTAGCCTTTTGGATTGGTTTCTTTCACTTAGTAATATGCATATAAGGTCCCCCATATCTTTTGACAGCTTGATAGCTCATATCTTTTTAGGGATGAATAATATGTCACTATTTAGATGAACCATAGTTTATCCATTACCTAGAGAAGAACATCTGGATTGCTTCCATGTTTTGGCTATTGTGAATAGAGCTGCTACAAACATCCATGTGCAGGTTTTGTATAGACATAAGTTTTCAATTCATTTGAGTAAAGACCAAGGAGCAGGATTGCTAGATTGTGTATGGTAAGCATATGCCTAGTTTTGTGAGAAACTGCCAAACCATCTCCCAACGTGTCTATACCATTTTGCATTCCCACCAGTAATGGATGTGAGCCCCAGATACCCCACATCATTGTTAGTATTTGTTATTTTTAAAAAAATTAACATAATAGTTACATGTTTGAAAAATATCTTATACCTTACATATGTTTGGTGTATGATATATATGCAGTGAATAAAATTTTTATAATACTTTAACAGATAGATACACAGCATATATTATTGTGTTATTCTTATATCTATTCCTAGAAAGCTTTGGGCTACTATAAATTTTTAATACACATTTCAATTTCCCTACTTATGTATACTATATTGCAGCAGTTTCTATTGAGCTATAATCCACACTCACTTTCCTGATTTACTGAAGTCATGTAGACTTTCATTCTTAGTTTCCAAGGTGCTAACAACACTAGTTTTTAAGGTTTTGTTACCATAACAAACATTTTACCTTCTCTGACCCAACAAATCAGAACCTTCTCCTCTTTAGTGTGTATTATATTTTATCCAATTTCCATACAGATGATGTTTTAAAATCCCATAAGCAGAGCTTTTAGAGTTGTTAAGGCTTATTTTCAGTGACAACAGAACTAAGATTTCAAGCCACTATTGTCAGGAGGCCTACAATAACCCTAAACACTGCTTGTTCTGACAGGGGCAACACTTCAAACTAGAGTTCCACTGAGAACTGTTGTCTCCCATGTCCAATTTAAATCCCTCTGGTCTTCTGCCTTCTTTCAAAATTTCATTCCCCAAAAGCTTTGCACTTACTTCCTAAGAACCATACTTTCTTTTTACTCCAATTCTTTCATTGTGATTTATAAACCTTAAACATTGTTATTTTTTTAAACACACTCTTCTACCTTGTCAATCTTTCCCCTCCAATTTCTAGTATCAACTAACATCCGCCTTTTTCAGGATTTTCTTAGAACTTGTTCTAGCTACTATCTGTTATGGTCACAATAGTATTCCCATCGAGAACTTTGGCACCTAGATTACTGTCTTCTCCACTCTGCTCAGGCCGTCACCCTGAGAGACCTACATGTTCACAAAAGTGACCCATCTTATGCCACCATCTCACTATGTTTTGGCCTTTTTCTCCACTTCAGCAAATCACTCCAACACCTACAAGAACTTCCGTATCATTCTCTTATCTTTCAGCTCTCTTAACTTTTCTTGCCACTGATTCCTTCCCTCCTGGCATACAGACATGTTCAAGCTTTTCCCATTGTAAAACAGAAAAGACAAAAATCTATCTTTTCTAAATTCTCAAAGGCCCTTAGCTTACCTCTCAAAACCTCAGCTTAGCAAGATACCTTAAACTCATAGCCTTCCTGCTTAAGGGCATCTCTCTTCCTTCAGTTCCTAAGGCTGAAAGTGAAGACAACCTAAGCTCTCTATAGCCTCACACTTCGTATGTAACCGGTCTGTCCTCCACTGTTGCCTTCCCAATTCAAGCATTTGCAAGCTTTCCTGTCACATCCTAGGGTAACTTTCCATTTCCAGTTATGGCACACCAGACATAACTATTTTAATGTGTGATATTTTTTATGAAAAGAGTACAGATTATATGAAGAATGCATGAATAATGAATATCCTACTTAATACATTGATTCGATTCTGCCTGAATTCTTGTCTGGTTTCTTAGAAAAATGGAACAAATTACTACACACTGCCCTCTTATGCCTGTCAAGAATCTCTGAACCCTTGATAATACAACATTCTTATATTACTCTTTCCTCTTTCAGTTCACTTCTATTTGTGCTTCTGTTATTCTCCAAATTCTACTGTTGACCAGGGGTACTGTCTCTTTTTTTCCCCACCTGATCAGAATTTCAGGTTAATACCTAGGATTTGTGTTGAAATTACTTTCCATTAAACTCTAATCAGAGAAGTTTTGGGAATTACTGAGTCACAGAAAATCCAGTCATTTTCTCTGAGCTGAGTCCTTGCTCCATGACTTTCATTATTCTTCTTCATCAGGTCTATTCTCTACAAGGTACTAGGTATCTGTTGGCATTCTTTCTCTCTGTTCTGATTCTGCCTCCACTGGGCATTTTGAAAGATTTCATTCTATTGACAGATCTTGCTAATCTCATGCTTCTTCCTTAAACTAACAAGAGATATATTTTGACTTCTGCTTCTAGTCATGATGGATAACTAACACCAGACTAGCCCTGCTGTCATAAATTACTAGAAAATTGTACAAAATATATGCATCAACAGTTTCCAGACACTGGACAACTGTGCTGCACAGGACGGGGATCCCAGAGAATGGAAAACACAGGCACACAGGTTATCCTCTGACAGTCTTGACTTTTCTGTTGGCATAAGGAGAGAAAAATTCAAAAAGAGCACAGGGTTTTGCTGAGCTGAGAAGACAGTTCAGCATTTGAGGAAGTTGAGGTAGCTAAAATCTGTGGGACAGAGTATGGAAGAAGAGGGAGACTCACATAGAAGAAGCTCTAGAAATCTGCATGAGAGTGCCCTTGGCTGAATACCAGGCTGAGCATGCAATGAGCAAAGAATAACTATTAGAGAAAGAGAAATTGCTAGGGAGCTCTTATCTATAAATTATCAGAGCTTGATTATAGAGTTGAGTGACTAAGTTACAACCAGCCAAATTAGAAAAGCCTCACTGAATACAACATAAGAGACATTCCATAGATAGTGATTAGTTAAAAATGCACATGCTAAACACTAGGTCAATCACTAAAACCAGTGATATAGATATAAAGGAGATATAGCTAATAATTCAACAGAGAAGATAAAAAATACTAAATTACTCAGCTAATTTTTAAAATGGCAGAAAAAGAAGAGAAAAAGAAACAATGAGACAAATAGAATATAAACAGTAAAATGGTAAACTTAAGCCCAACCATAGCAATAAAGAAGTAAAATAAGAATAAACATAGCAATTAAATGTAAGAGTTTTCAGACTGGATAACAAAACAATACACAACTACATGCAATCTATATGAAATACACTGTCAATATACAGATAGGTTAAAAGCAAAAGGATGAAAAAAACACACACACAATAAAAACACAATCATAGGAAAAAATGTTTGAAAACTGGAGTAGCTACACTAATATCAAAGTGACTCCAGGACAAGAAAAATTACCTGAGAGGTAAAGGAGGATCTTTCATGAAGATAAAAGGATTGGGTTATCAAGAAGACATAACAACCCTAAATATGTATGTACTCCCCAGAAGAGAGCTACAAAAATACATGAATAATTGACAAAACTGCAAGGAGAAATAGATGCATTCACAAATATAGTTGGAAATAACACTCCTCTATTAGTAGCTATTAAAAATGTAAAAGGAAATATAGTATGTATTCAGAAGACTTGAAAAACACTATCAACCAACTTGACCTAATTGACATTTATAGAATGCTATACCCAATAAAAGCAGAGTATACATTAATTTCAGTGCACATGGAACATTCAGTAAGATAGATCATAAAAGAATCTCAATATATTTAAAAGGACTGAAATCCTGCAGATATATTTTCTAGCCATAAAAAAGTTAATGAGAAATCAATAATAAAAACATTTGAAAATTTCAAAATATATGGAAATGAAACAACATACCTTTAAATAACTCATTGAGCAAAGAAAAAATAAAAGGGAAGCTAGAAAATACTTTGAATTGAATAATGAAATCTTAATATACCAAACTTTGCATGATTTCAAACAAAGAAGTGCTTAAAGAAAAACTTATATTTTAAATACTTGTATTAGAAACAAAGAAAGGTCTCAAATTAATGATCTAAGCTTTTTCAAGAAACTGAAAAAAGAACAAATTAAATTCCAAGGAATTAATATAATTAATGAATTAAAAACAATAAAGAGTAAAAAATCAATATATAACAGTAGACAAACATTGGAGAGAATTAATGAAACTAAAAGCTGGGTCTTTGTAAAGATTAATAAAATTGTGAAACCCCTAGCAAGAGAAACACAGAAAACACAAAGCAATATCAAAATGAAAGAGGTGACATTACTATTGATCCTATATAAATTTAAAGGGTAAAAAGAAATGTGCTATGAACAATTTGATGCCAATTAATTTTGACAAGCTAGATGAAATGGACAAATGTCTTAAAAGACACAATTAAAATCCTTTTCACACAAAAAAACTCCAGGCCCAGATTGGATCACTAGTAAATTCTATCAAAGATTTAAAGAAGGACTATTACTACTCTTAAATTATTTCAGCAAATGGAGGGAAAGAGAACACTCTACAACTTCTTTATGAGATTAACATCATCTGGATACCAAAACCAAACAAAGAAATTACAAAGAAAAAAAAAGAAAGATTTTTATTTATAACACTTTAAAACTTTAATCAAACTAGCCCTCGACAGTTGAATGAATAACAAAGAAATATGGTTTAGTTATAAAATGGGATACTACTCACTAATAAAAGGAAATTTATTCATGCAATAACATCAATGAATCTCAAAAACATTATGCTGAGTAAACGAAACTGAACACAAAAGCATGTTGATTCCATTTATGTGTTTTTTTTTTTTTAAAAAAGGCACAATTATATTGTGATACAAGGCACATCAGTGGTTGCCTGAGATAGGAGGTGTGTGGGGGGGATGGTGGTGGTGATGGTGGAGAGTTCATATGAGAAATTTTCAGGTGATGAAAATGTTTATAACTGGGGCAGTGGTTACATCAATTTATACATATGTCGAAGCTTATCAAACTATACACTTAAAATATGGCATACTAGGTGAATCGCACTTCAATAAAGTTGAGTTTTTAAAAAACTATAACTCATCATTTTATCATAGTTACTGTTTTGGAGGCACACGGGTGGGGAGATGAAGTAAAATGAGAAGTCAATGACATAGTCTGTAAGAGGGCAACAGGGGGACTTCTCCCAAATCTCACATGGTGCTATCACTGAGCAGGTGCTCAAGGAACACTTGGTAAGGTACTATCAATGCACAGGATCGGTTTCAACTCCCACTTTTGTAGTTGGCCTTATAAAATTACCTCTTTCCTATTTTTTTGTTTCCTTAGACTTTACTAATCAAGCCTAACAACCAGACTTAATTAGCCTCTCCACAGGACTTCCTAATGCCTCACCATCCATCACCAACAGCTGAATCAAGACCACCTGAAGACCCTGTGACTTCAAACCAGATGCAACCTGACCTGCATTCCACAACCCACTATAAAAGCCCTTGCCCTTAGTCGGTCAGGGAGAAAGATTTGAGACTATTTCTCCTGTTCTCTTGATAGACATCTTTCACATTACAGAAAGAGAAACCACCTGCTATGGAAAGTTAATATTAATTTTCAGGGACGCCAATTTTGTAAATATAAAACCCAAAGGTGGCACTTTTGTTTGAATCAGAGAAGTAACCATAATCCCAATTTGGCATTTTCCCACTCAGAGGCACTGAACTCTTAAGTGATGCACACAAAGGTACCTTGAAGTGGAATCTAGCTTATGAGTTAAGCATAATCAGAATGCATCAGTGATTGGAATGAAGGTTTGCCGCACCAGTGGTTTCAAAAGGAAAGTGAAGATGATACAAAAGGCGGAGAAGCTTTCTAGTGGACGTATGTTGCTCAGCTAATAAAATGAGTCAAGGATTTTTCTTGTACCTTCAATGCACCCTACAGTGTGCATTGTTTTTTGCAATTAAATACTTTAACAGTATTTAATTGTTACATAGTGACACTGTCTTATTAGACACTACTCCATAAGGCAAGAAACAATAATTAAAAGCATTTTCTCTTCATGCACACATAATTTATGTGGCCAGAGTTTGGGTATTTTCTATTAGCCTCTAACACAAGCTAACAACTATAATTGGTCATTTACTTAGTGCAGGATTGGTAAACACCACTGCAAGATGACATTCCTCGACTTAATAGTAAAAGGAGTCAGTCACTCTTACAATATGAACATTTCCATTATTTAAAACAAAGAACTAAATATGAATTTTTGGAAAAACAGAAATAAATAAAAATTTTAAAGTATTAACTCAAAAAATATTTAAATCAATTTTAAACATTCACTTAGAATTTTAGGTAACGTAAGTTACCCATTCCCTGAACAAACTGGAATGGTCCTAACCTGTGGGTGACGCTGTCTGGAGGTGCCTAGAGAGGCCTCCTTGAGAACCAGCAGAGGATGTCACTGAAGCAGAAGTACCCCTTCCCTCAGTCCCATGCAGTTAGTTCAGACACAGTGTTAATGAGAAGTGTCCACATATTTGGGATATCTAGTTTGAGATCTGATGGGAATTTTGGTTCTGTGTCTACGAGAACTGAGCTCTACAGAGGAGAACAGACAGGAAATTAATAGAGTCAATCCTCTGAAATCTCATCCTTAGTAATATACTATAGATGGGGATGTAAAAGAATTTATGGGCCATTGCCCTCAAGGAATTTATAATCTTGTTTTATGTGGCTCATCTTTCAAACAGTTAAACAACAAAGCAAGGCAGTCTGAATGCAAGTGGGAAGCCTGTCTTATGCTTTTACTTTTCCTTATCTACCATAGTACCCAGCATACTGCAGACATGTAACCTGTTGATCTGATATGCTTATATGACAAAATTATTATAGGTCCACAATCTTTCCTCTGAAACTCCTAGGACCAAATGTCTTTCAGAATACAGAACTTTTTGGTGATATGTATATACATATTCTTTTATAAAGCACCTCCAGCAGGATCTTGTACAGAACCTCATAATCAAGCACATAAATATTCATACTTCTGCAATGACAAATATTCATATTGAGGAAAATAATGATTATAAACAACACTGTGAGAATCAGTAGCTCAGCTCAGATTTGGGTACAAAAGGGGTTAGGAAAAACTTAACAGACTGAAGACCTATCACACAGACCGCAGAAATGACAGGAGTTCAAAGGCCAGAGCCATCGATGTAAGCTATAAAGAGATAAAGGTATTAGCAAGGACTCACTTGATCACGCTAGGAGTACTGAGCTGGGTATGGTGGGAGTCAGACCACCTAGGGCCAGACTGAGAGCCCAAGCCTCCAGAGCCACCCAGATGCCAGGTGGGAGCAACACAGTGAGAACAGGATTTGAGAAACATCGGTCTGGCTGGTGATGATGATGATGATGGTGGCTAAGTTCTCAGAGTCCAGGAGAATCCAGGAGTTTCTATTAATAGTAGGAGGCAAAGAAGGGAAAATGAGAGAAGGCAGAAAACATCAATGGAAGCATGTAAAAAAAAGAGAGAGAGAGAGAGAAGAAGAAATAAGAAGGTAGACCATACACTTTATTAAAGGTTTGTTGGGACAAAGGGTATATTTTTCTGTGAAAAGGATAGCAGTGTAGGTAATATTGAGTCTAAGAGTGAGAAGGATCATATTCCATCTAGGAAAACAGAACACAGATTTTCCAAAAGAACAATGAAAGGAGGAAGGAATGCCAGCTCAATCTAAGAAGGAGGGTATTATAGGGGATAAGGGGAGAAATAATTGTTCTTCAAGAGAAGACAAAGACCGTAAAATCCCTGGGTATTGAGTAGCTCATGTTACAGACATCGAACCAATTGTGAGTTCAGGGAGGTTGAGTAAAAAGTATAGAACTGCCATGCACTGAAACAGATGAGGAAGACTTTATGGGCCCCTGTATAAGATCCTGATTGAAAAGATCATATATGATTACAGGTAAAAGATCCAGAAGAAGTGAAAGCTGCTCATGTCCTGAAAATAAGATGTAAGAAAATGGGAGGAGCTAAATATTATCACATGGAGGAAAAGACTGCTACTCATGTAGAGATGAGGAACAGCTGCAGGTTCAGAAATAGACTTTTCTTGTTCACAGAGATGAAGCATTTTATATTAAAGAAGAGTGGCATGCACTTGGAAGAGGAGTCATGTTTTCCTAACAGACCCAGAATGGGTAACACATCAAAGAGAATGAGCACCATCTGTGTCTTAAAGAAAAGGCCATAATTGTTTGCTTTTGATTGTAGCCTGGTTTGTAAAAGAATGTGGCATTTATATGTAAGTTGCTTGGAGGAGAGGAAGGAAAGATCATACTAGATGTTAAGGGGCTTCAAAAGCTGCAAAAATCTCATCACTCTTCTTCCAAAGCCGCTCAGAGTGCTTTGCTGCAATTTCATTTTTAGCTCAAAAGCCATGAGGAACACTGAACAATATAGGGCAGGCGTCCTCAAACTATGTCCCGCGGGCCACATGTGGCCCACCTAGGACATTTATCCAGCCTGCTGGGTGTTTTTGTCTATTTTTGCCGCTGCTGCCTGTCCTGCTTAGCAGTCGACTCGTCCAGGGCTCACAGTGCGCTGCGCTCTCCAACGACCCTCCAACGGTCTGAGGGACAGTGAACTGGCCCCCTGTTTAAAAAGTTTGAGGACCCCTGATATAGGACATAACACAAAGGTTCTCAGAACAACTTGTGCAGGATTTCACAAATACGTTTAGGTGTTCACAGAAAAATGAGGCCTCCAACCAACATGCATGGTAAATGTCACATTAAGGAAACAGGCCAACAGGAAAAATATCCACCTGATAACAATTTGGGGGTGGAGAATTCTGTAACGAATGTTATGGCACCACTAAGGATGAAAGTTTAACTTCTTAGCACATTCAATAATTCAACCTAAAGACACACTTTCTTTTCCTCCTTCTAAAATCATTTTTGAATACCATACCGTGTCATATAGAGTATGGTTTTAAGAAATATAAATTTAAAAAAATGAGTAAAGAAGCTTGGGTAATCCAAATTTCTGTGAAATAGAATCAGGCTAACTTTGGACTCTTTAAATGTGTAAAAGTAAATGGAAAAGGTCTTATTTTTATACCCATCCTTCCTTATCCAAAATTTAAACATGTTTGCAACACTTCGTATGTATTTTAACTTAGCATCTTTAAGGCTTCTGCAATAAAGTGACAAGGACCCAGAACAACACATGATGTGTGGTGTGCATGTGTGCACATGCATGAGTATGTGTGCACGAGAGGTGTAGGAGAGATGGTGAGAGGTGCTACGGTAAGGAAGTTAGATAGAAGGAAGAAAGAAGTTCATAAAAAGCAGCTGTTGCTACATACACAAGGGGAAAAGACAAGCACTAAGATTACAGAGCTTAAAAATCTACTTGCTGAACTCATGGAGAAGTCTTAAAATATGGCAAGTCCCCATAAGAAAAAGGAGGTGTAACAGTATAAAGTTCTCAATTTATTTTAGAATACCATTTTAGTTGAATCTGCATTCAGTTCAAAACAAGAAGAGAAGGTGCAGAATATTTAGCTGATTAATGTCAGCAAAAATGCCTCAATGTTTCCTTATTTTATGAAACACTGAAAAAAATCTCCAAGTACTTGGCTACAAATCTATACAATAGACCTTTAACAGGGCAAGTTGGACAACAAAGTTAGTTATTCTGAGAAAATATGTGTGCTTTTACATTGTAGCTTTACTTTAACTTACCAAGAGATGACATATATAGCTTTCAATTGTTTTTAATTTAAGAGGTATTTTTTTCTTATGAGGTTCCACCCATATGTGCAGTAAAGTCATCTGATATCTCCCTATAAATAGCTTTCAAATGTCAATATGCACTGGTGTATGGAGCCCTGTCCTATAGAGATGCAATGGCACCTGATGTGTTGGGAAAGGATGGTGTATTAAATTGCAGCAGCTGAGCATCTTCTGGGAACAAGAGGCTGTGGGGATAACATAGCTACTAAAGTCTAAGACTGTCCTCAGCAATTGATGAATCAGAAGTAGCAAATCTGCTCAGCTCTTTCATCTGAGGAATTCTAAAATGTTAGTACAAGCAGGGCCTCAGGAATTATCCAGAAACAAATGCTCTCCTTTCACATGAGGAAAAAGTTTCAGAGATGTGAAAGCATTTCCCCAAAGGTTCACTCATGACAGAGCTGGGACACAACTCCAAATCCGTGCTTCCTGACTCATAGGCCAGTGAGCTTCCCTATACCTGAAGGGCAGTGTGGGCTCTTGAGCGAGACTGCATGGATTCTAATCCCACCTCTCACAGATGGTGACACTAATGAAGTGATTTAACTCCCCGATCTTCAGTTTGCTCATCTAAAAGGTAAGGTAACAATAGGATGTACCTCACAAGGCTGTTATGAGCATTTTATGAATATGTATAAAGCACTTAGAACAATTCTTTACATTCAAAAAATGCTAAATAAATGTGAGCAGATTCTCTTAGGTTCATTTAGCTAGAATTTTCCCTTATCCCTCATTCCCTTGTAGTAATTTTCCATCTGTTGACCCTCCCTCTGCTCTTTGGCTATAAATTGCCACTTGCCCATCCTGTATTCTAAGTCGAACCCAATCTCTCTTCTCCACCGCAAGACCCCATTACAGTGGTCTCTATATACATCTCAATGGTCCAGAATAAAGTCTGCCTTACCATGCTTTAACAAAAGTGTCACTGAATAATTTTTTGCTTTACAACCCTCAAAGTCTCAGTTCCCCCATCAACAGAAGGGAGAAAACAGCAATTCCTACCTGAGAGGGTGATTGTAAGGATTTAATGAGATTTTTCATGTAAAGTGTTTACAACAGTGCCTGGTATATAAGTAGTGCTCATTAAATAACACACATTAATCACAATAACAGTTCAATAAAAACTTTTAACTTTTTATTTCCAACCTGCTTCCACTCTATCCTCACTGATGTCTCCCTGTGTTTCACTTTTCTTCACTCCCATCCTAATAAAGAACAGTACAGGGGATTTATGCTTCCACATTAAACATGGGAAGGAAGGAAAAAAGTTTCAGGAGGATTTAATTTAATATATAAATAGCCAAATTTATCTGATATGTCAGAGGATAAGAGCTCACACTTTGGATAGAGGAAAAAAAAAGGGCACACGAGAACACTTTCAACTGATCAGTATATCATTTAGTAGCACAGCAATAATTTTGCTAAATGCAGCACTAGCTAATAAGTGACCTAAAAGGCAGGCTTTCCTCTCATATGCTATTGGTGGCAGTGAACATTGGCATAAAGTATAAATTCATTGGCAATAACTATCAAAATTAAAATCTATATACCCATGAATTTCCACATTTGAGGGATTCATCTGATAGATATGCTCCTATATGTCTGAAAATTTGTATTTACAATTTAATCATTGCAGCTGAATATAAAACTATTGCCCTAATTCTTAGTTCAGGATTCTAGCTGTGTTTTCAGTAGTTAAGAGATAAAATAGAATGTATCTGTTGTTAAACTGTTTTAACAGAGAAATGATACCTTCATATTACACCCTGGAAATTAAGTAAATGTAATAATCAACTATAAAATATGATCTGATAACTGTCCTTATAATCTATTAATTTTCTATGATAGTGCATTTTACTTATCCTTGAGCATAATTTGTTAGAGGAAAAATATTTGTTGACAATATTGCAATATCATGCTGCATGCCAAATTTTGATTTTAAAACATTAAGTATCTTCAATATCCAGCTGTACTTTCTTATTATTACTGACTTTCTGACAGTCTTGATAAACCAGTAAAAACGGCATTTATTCTATGGATTTCCTTCTTTTAGAATAAAGAAAAATGTATTTGCTTTCTTTTCCCTAATTATTATTTTATTAATCAGAAAACTTACAGAGCCCATGACAAGGTAATATGGGGAGAAGTATAGAATTAAGAGCTCAATGGTATATATAGCTTACTCAATTACATAGCCATCCATCCATCCATTTACCAAATGTCTAACATGTGCCAGACAAGTGCCAGAAGCCGGTATCTAGTAGAGGATTCAAATAACTAAGGCATGCTCCTATTTTCAACTGTGATGAGCTTTAAAAATCTAAGTTTTTTTGGTAGTCATTGAACTTCCTTTTGCGTCTAATCTCCAGCTTCTCTAAATTATCCCTCTAGCACCTTGTGAGTTAGCCTCCCAAAGTACAACTTAGATCATGTCAATGCCCTTCTCAAATCTTTGACTGATTAATCCATTCAATAAATATTTGAGCTCCAACCATTTGCCAGATACTTTTGTAGGTGCTGAAGATGAAACAGTGCTGACAAAGTTCCCTGTCCTAATAGACTTTGCATTCTAATAGGAAAGAAAAACAAACAACATACATGCGTGGTATATTAGATAGTAGTAAGTACTGGGGAATAAATAGAGGAGGAGGAGCGGTAGGAAGTCATCATATACATGTGTGTAGCCACATGCTTGGGGGTGAGCATGTCTAGTCCCTTTCTTGCCTCCTTGCCTCTGCTCACCCCTATTTGCTCTTCCTGGGAATGTTCCCTCTTTATTCTCTGCCTACTAGAATTCTTCCTACTTTAAAAGCCTCCTTTAATCTCTCTCAGTGACTCCTTGCAGACTCATACATAGAATTAAATACTCCATCCTATGGACTACTATAGCTCTTCATACTCCTAGCATGTTATTTTTTTCTTCTTATTTGGCTGTTTATCCAAAGTAACCACAGGTTGAGTATCCCTAATCTGAAAATGCTCCAAAATCTGAATCTTTTTGAGCTCTGACATGATGCTCAAAGAAAATGCTCATTGGAACATTTTGGATTTTGAGATTAGTAATGCTCAACTGGTAAGTATACTGTAAATATTCTAAAATTAAAAAAAACAAAACAACGAAATCCAAAACACTTCTGGTCCCAAGCATTTCAGACAAGGGATACTCAACCTATATGAAGTACCTAGCGCAGAGGTTGGCATATTATATACAACAAATAAAAGTAAATTGCCTAAGACTAGAATACTGTCCTAATCTTGTTGCTAAGAAAATGGGGCTTCTTCCTAATGACCAAACACACTTACATATGTGGTCTACTCTGAAGCTGGGGTGCATATGAAGCTTATACAGTGGGAGACACACAAATACCACAAGCAAAGGAGATTGCTCACCTTCAATGTTCTAATCTCCATTTATTAATTCCCAGCATACTCTTGTTATTTCACAAATTCACATTTATTTTTAACTTCTTCATCTATCTACTTTTCTACTTTGCACCTACCCTTTACAATCAATGTAAAAGAACTGAGCTTTCATTGTTTTTGTAATATTAACAAAAATATGAAGAATAGGTCAGTTTTTAAAAGAAACTGGCTTCATCCTTCTATTTATAATAAACACTTTTACTCAAGAATTGTTAGTATTTTGTTGCAACTCTCAATACTAGAAGAAACTGCATGTTGTTTTAGATAGTAATGTTCTTAAGAGAGAAAAAAGGGTTAGACAATGTGTTTTCCAGTCTCTTCCAGCTGAAAACTGATTTCACTACCCCTCTTAAAAGAGTATTACTAACTAGTCTGTTAATCTTTATCCTTGTAGAAATATATCCCAGATGTATGTACAGTTTGATCTTCATAAATGTCTTCACTCATAGAAATTCATTTCTAACTGACCTTCAATTTTACATTTTGTAAAAAACTGAATGTGGTTACAGAATGCAAAATTATTTAGCCCAAATGGGTGAAGCATCCATGTGTACATTTGGTTTAATCACTTTTAAGTATATATGTATCCCTCTACATTAGATATTATAAACACTATTTATATATTATTCCCACCTTATACACACACACACACACACACACACACACACATATATACAGTATGTAGTTTAAGTGATACACATTTTGAAAAGATTACTAAAGCTTGATATATATAACCAAAGAGTATGAACCCAAAGCTTTGGACCATTACTATCAAGTGAATATCATTTTCTCCAAGTCTGTCAAAGGTACTATTTACACATATCTAACAATCCATCGCCATATTGTAACCAAGATGTCCCTTAAGACAGACCTTAATCTAGATGGGATCTCAGAGGATCTCAAATTAGAAGAATATCAGATAGGCACAGAAAATAGGAAAATAAGAAAGTCATTTCTCTTAAGCTGATTTCTTAGCCTTAACTCCAACTTAATAACTCTTGTAGGGCTATCCTAGTCAGATGAGAGAGTTCTAAATGTCCAACAAAGGAAACAGGTAGATTATTAGTTCTGAGTTTGGTTTGGAGATTTCCTTGATGCTCATTTTCTTTGGTTGTGGATGACTTCACAAGAAAAGTGGACAGGGATCAGAAAAGGAGCATGGAGGACATATAACATTCACTGCTATGTACTTTCCCTCTTTCTGGGCACTTGGATTATATTTTCCCACCTCCTTGAAGTTACGTGACTTGCTGGAACCAATAAGACGGGAGCAGAGGAGATATGCACTTACAATTGCGAGTATTTAAAATTGCTAAGCTCAGTCCTCCAGCCTGTCCTTCATCTGTCCCAGTGACTATGGAATCATGTATTAATGTGGAACTCCAGCTTTGAATTGGCAAATGGGAGGAAAGCTGACCTGAAGCATTGTCAAGATCTGCAGCAAACCTTGAGTGGAAGGATGAGTTTTTGGAGGATGAGTTCAGATTACTGGTTTCTGAATTACTGGTAAAATTCAATTATCTCTATTTTTCACTCCCTCCTATTATGGATTGCTAAGAATTAGTTGTAGTAATATAAATGAAAATAAGACCACTTAAAAAGCTTTATGTTCAATGATTTAAAAAATCCTATATGAAGATAAATAAGTAAATAATATATTTTATTATATATTTGCATATGATATATAATTACATATATATGTGTGTGCATATCTATGTATATAATTTTAGTCTCAGAAGAAGCTTTAAAATTATTATTTTTTTTTTTTTTTTGAGACAGAGTCTCACTTTGTTGCCCAGGCTAGAGTGAGTGCCGTGGCGTCAGCCTGGCTCACAGCAACCTCAATCTCCGGGGCTCAGCGATCCTACTGCCTCAGCCTCCCGAGTAGCTGGGACTACAGGCATGCACCACCATGCCCGGCTAATTTTTTGTATATATATTTTTAGTTGGTCAATTAATTTATTTCTATTTTTGGTAGAGACGGGGTCTCGCTCAGGCTGGTTTCGAACTCCTGACCTTGAGCAATCCGCCCGCCTCGGCCTCCCAAAGTGCTAGGATTACAGGCGTGAGCCACCACGCCCGGCGCTTTAAAATTATTTTATTCAACACAATTACATTTGGCTTCAACTCAGATCAGGCAATTTCCCAAATCACCTTCTTAAAACAGAGTATTTTAATCATTACTATTAATAATTCACTATTCTATAACTGTAGTCTTCTATTGTGTAACTAACCAGTTTATGTGGTAGTGATGGTCATGCAAAGCAGCCAAGTTGCTTATCTGTGAAGGCTTTTTAATTACATAAGCATGTGTGAAGAGTCTAAGTTAGCCCTCTGGGAAAATCAGAATTTAAAAGACGTCCTCTGCTGGTTGCCAATGTCTAGTCAGTCAATTCCATACCATAAGCCGGCAGTATGGGCAGTTTCAATCTCCTTCTTACATTTCTTTCAAAGATTTTTGTCCATTTGTATGTTATTCTGGTTCTTTTAGGAAAGCCATTTTGAAGAAATCCATTTCATTCTCTAAGTAGTAAAGATCCAACACAACTCCTTTTGGCTAAAGAACTTTATTGGCAAAAGGACCATAATGTGGACAGTAAAAAGAATGCTTTGGACTGGGTGTGGTGGCTCACGCCTGTAATCCTAACACTCTGGGAGGCTGAGGTAGGCCTCTTTGCTAAAAATAGAAAGAAATTAATTGCTGAACTAAAAATATATAGAAAAAATTAGCCGGGCATGGTGGCACATGCCTATAGTCCCAGCTACTCAGGAGGCTGAGGCAGTAGGATAGCTTGAGCCCAGGAAGTTGCTGTGAGCTAGGCTGACACCATGGCACTCTAGCCTGGGCAAGAGAGTGAGATTAGACTGTGTCTCAAAAAAAAAAAAAAAAAAAGAATGCTTTGAAAGAATTATCTGCTTCCTGATTAAAGTTAAGCTTAGCTGTTTTAATAGTAAAAATTTTAACAATAAAAGATAAAACTGGTATGAAATGTCCTGTCATTTAAATATGCTTTTGTCATAAGCATAGTGCTTGAATTACATGGGGTGGTAGGTTGAACCATGTTTTCCAAAAAGACACATCCAAGTCCTAATTCCTGCTACCTTTGAATGTGACCTTATTTAGAAATGGGGTCTTTGCCAATGTAATCAAGTTAAAATGAGGTCATGCTGGACTAGGGTAGGCCCTAATCCAATGACTAATGTTCTTATAAGAACAAATACAGATAGAGAGGAAGAACAACATGTGAAGATTACAAGCCAAGGAATGCCAAGGATTTCCAGCAACTACTAGCAGGAGAGAGGCCTGGAACAGATTCTCCCTCAGGGTCTCCAGACACCTTGCCGACACTTGATTTGGGACTTTGGTCACCCAGTTTTTGGTACTTTGTTAAGACAGCCCTAGGAAGCTAACATACATGGTCATGTACTTGTATTTCAGCCACAGTATTTGCTGATGGTGGAACATGGAGAAAGAAAACACCTTTGAAGGCTGACTATGCAAAACCAAGGCAGGATACAATGGTCTATAACTGAGAGAAATAAAGCCAAAAGATTCAACATGGGAAATGGTTTCAAGACATAATATTTAGCTAGTGTAATTATATTTGATGTAATTAAATATTTAAATTTTATATAAATAATAAGACATCTTGGTAATCAGATTTTTAAAATACAACAAATAGATACAAAGTATAGATTTACAAAAATTGATTATTGGAATTATGGTATTTTGCTAATTTTAAAATCTTAATTCTAGTTAAAAGTTTCACTAACATTTGATGGCAAGCACAATCAATTCTAAAATCCAACTACTTTTCACATTTTGTTTCACATTTCCTTTATGTTTCAAAAATAGTAATTCTTTATTCTTATTTGACTTTTTTCCCCCAGATTTATTTTGGTAGTAATCCCAGCTCTTACTCATCCTATCTGTTTCACGGAAAAATCTTTTCTGATTCTGAATTGTCTATTTTCTTTATAGATCCCATCTATCCATTTATAAAAATCAAGAAATCCTCTTTCTCAAAATAGTATTTATTCAAGTAACTGCAGTTATGACATTGTACAAAGAAGAAAAAATATCACTGCTATATTACCAAAAATATTAACGAAATAACCACTTATAAAATGAATCCTCAAATAGCCTTCCCTACTTAATTCCTTCCCATCAGCATTAAAATCTTTTCCTTCAGTCTCTCATTAGTCAACAGATGCGACCATCTAAGATGTATGGCAACACAGTGCAAATATAACGTAAATGGGTTGTAAAGTGACATCACAAGCCTCGCAAAGATTTACTTACCTATAATGCTAATTATCTTGCCTTTTAGTTTTATATTTTCATGCTTCAAAATGCTCTGGATTCAAGAGAACACACAGAAAAAATGTTGTACTTTTCAATAATAGTGGCAGCATTCCTAGAGACACATGCCTTTCCAGAATATCACCATTCCACCATTAAGAGGTGGAGTCTGTGTCATCTTGCCTTATATCTGAGTGGGCTTTTGTGGTTGCTTCAACTATTAAGAGTATGGTGGAAGTGACACTATGGTAATACTGCTTTCACTTGCCTTTCTCTCTGAGAACATGCACCTCGGGAATCCTGAGCTTCTTACCATATAAGAAGTCTGGCCACCCTGAAGCTATCATGCTGGACAGACCCTGTAAAGGTACCCAAAAGAAAGACTTCCTCAGGGAGTAGGAATGTAAAAACTGTTCAAGCTCTCATCTGATGGAGTCTTGCCAACCCAGAAACCAAACAAATGAATAAGCTTTCAGAAGACTATAGCCCCAGCCATCCACCATCTGGCTGCAATTCTGAAAAATCCTGAGCAAGAACCACCCAGTGGTGCCCCGTCAACCCCAGAATCATGAGAAGTAGTGATAAAATGGCTGTTTTTGTTTAAGCCACTAAATTTAGGTGGCTTGTTATGAAGCCACAGAAAATCAACAGATTTTTATACCTGGAAGTGGAGTGCTGCTGTAACAAAAACTAAAACATGTGGTAGTGGCTTTGGGACCAGGCAGATGTTAGAAGGGCCTTAACAAGATAGCTAAAAGGTAGCCTTCAAGGAGGCTGCTGGTGAGAACTTAAAGGAAGGTTAAGAAAATATTATTGGAGCTGGAGGAAAGGGAATCCTTACTTTATAGTGGGAGAAAGTTTAGCAACCCTGTTGGATGTGGTGATATGAAAAAAATTATATAATGAAATGATATATTTACTTGAGATTTCTAGGCAGCATGGTATAAGTACCAACCATTTTCTTTTAGCTGTGTATTACTGAGATGAGTTTTTCTTCTTTTTAAAGGAATTATTTAATATTCTAGATCAATTTACCCCAGGGGGTAAACTACAAAGTCTGACCTCCAAATTGTAAGACATTGACAATTCATAAAGACAGAAACCTTAAAAACCTCCATAGAAAGGTATTCTAGGGGTTTGGGATCAAGGTGGAATATACTGTTGACTTAAAATTTGTTTATACAGATGTACTAAGTTGAGATTTTGGTTTCAACGTATTAGTTTGAGTGACTTGTAATGGTTCTAACAGGTTGGTTGGCTGATTGAAATCCAAGCCAAAGGTATACTACGATGAATGAAAGTGAAATTCTAGAACTTCCTTGGTATATGGTAGAGGAAAGTATCCATATGCTTAAAGCGATCAAATGCTAAGGTTAATTTATCTCATGAGAGATCTGTGTAACCACCCCTTAACTATGTCCTCCAGAGGGTCGTGAGAACATTCCCTTTACCAATTCTGTATAAAATGCATTCCAGTGGGGAGCTCTGGCATCCTTTAAGAGCTCACTGGTGGCCATTCTCTGTGAGCCAAGCATGACAGTGGGTACCACTGTCATTGAACTGGAATCTCTCAAGTAAATGGATAAAATGACATCTTGGGGTGACAGAGGCCAAGTGGCAGCACTTACCACCAGAAAAATGTGGGTGTGATGTTAGCACCACACCCAATTCCAACAACAATTTTTATTTGAAATTCTAATTACATCATTATTAGTACAACATAGCCTATGCTATCAGATTGTGCTTGAAAAGCTTTATAATTCCATATTTAATGTTTCTTCCCCACTCTGCTTTTACTCCACATTCTTACACTTATTCTTACTTTCAAGATCACTAGACATATAAGTTCATTCTTTCTCTAATTCTGTTTTTAAAAATTGATCTTCCCTATACGTCATCCTATTTTTTTTCTTCTACTAGCTCTAATTATTTCATTAGAAATAATTTTTAAAATTAAAAAGTATACAACCATTATTTTGGTCATAATAAGAAAATAAAATCCATAGTGGAAAGGCATATAAAGTAAACAAAACAAAACAAAAACTCCAAAAATCTGATGTAGAACAAGGGTTAAAAATAGTGGGAAACTTAAATATAGAGAAAAGGCTAACATAATAACTGATTTTGATATCTCAATTAAGTCTTGCCATATCATTTTACATTTGAGTCTTATTCATTTGAGTTTCCTGTTTCTCACATCAGCTCAAGGCACTAACGAATCAAAATTTCTGAATCTTGATTGTATTAATTAAGCAAAAACTTGGCAATAGGTTAGAATATCAATTTAAAATAAAAGTTAAATTTGAGAGAAACACAATTAGGTTAACAAAATGAATATAACAGCATGGAAGATGTTTGGATTGACAGGGGTCTGAAAGAATAAGATACAAAGATTGTAGCTGATTATCAAACACACACATACACACACACAGAGGAATGGATGCAGACTATTTTAACAGAAATACAAGGATTAGAAAACAGAAAGTTATAGTCTAAATTCATTTGGCACTTACCATCCCAGAGTATTCTATTTTGTTCCAGACAATGTATTTTATGAGAAATATTACAGTTTGATAGGGTAGGGGGACCAGGGAAAGGAGATAAACCACATTATATAAGAAATGATTAAAAACACTGAGAGCACTCAAGTTGGTTTCAAAAAATGATAAGAGCAAGTCAGAGAACTTTAAATATTTGAAAGGCTATCAATTCTAGGATTATTGTAAACACATAAAATATGTATAAAAAGCACCTGAATAAAAAAGAATGTTCTTAATAACTATAGCTTAAAATGTTTAAGTGAATTTTAAGAATTACAGAGATTATCAGGATTAATTAAATTGAAAGGCGGCTAGATTTCTAATTTTTTTTAGCAATATTACCTATCAAAATAGAATATAATATCTTGTGAAGCAGTAAAATTATTGATACAAGTGTCTTCAGTTGAAAGCTGGATGACTGACTACCTTTTTGAGGTAGAGCTGGAGGAAATTTTACCTTGAAAGGAAGGCTAGGCTATGAGACCTCAAATGGTGTTTTCAAACTCCAGGTCAATGACTCAGATTTACTACGTGCTGGCCTAAGAACACTTTCCCTTGGCAAGTTACGTGACCCATAATATCATATTCCTCATTAAAAAAAAATTCAACACAGTGGATAACTTAATTAATTCCAGTTCATTCATTATGTAAAACTACCATCAAAGACAGGATTACTCAGTTGTAAAGCTATGGACCCCTGGGCTGGGGATCTGTACCAGTCAGTGGCCTGCTAGGAACCAGGCTACCCAGCAGGGAGTGGTATGCAAGCTAAGGAAGCTTCATCTGTATTTATAGCCTCTTCCCACCCCTTGCATCAGCTCCACCTCCTGTCAGATCAGTGGTGGCAAGAGATTCTCACAGGAGCACGAACCCTACATTAGGGTTGCTTGCTCTTTGTGAGAATCTAACGTCTGATGATCTGAAGCTGTGATGAGGAATGGCTGCAAATACAGATTATCATTAGCAGAGAGGTCTGACTGCACAATAAATGTAATGCTCTTGAATCATCCTGAAACTACCCTGCCTCTGAGTCCGCGGAAAAATTGTCTTCCATAAAACTGGTTCCTGGTACCAAAAAGGTTGGGGACTGCTGTTGTAGAGGATTTTAAAAAAACTTGAGTCACTTCCTATGAGCCAACCATATTCATTATAATATGAACTCATATTCATTATATCCACATATATATAAGAACCACAATGAAAGTAGGTAGGGGTGAAGAAATACTTCTTAAGAACAATTTTGGCATTTGGACTTCTAATTACATGAAGTACTTTAAGACATATTTTCTAGGATAGAAAATAATAACCAAAAATAAACCTAGTAGAGCAAAAATGGAAAATAAATTTAAGTATAAATTTATTTTATGTAAACTAAACAAATATAAAAAATAGGCATAAAAGATAAAGTGGAAATTATTAATTATAATATCAACACTTAGTTCAGTCAGTCTTAAGTTTAGCAAATCTAATGGATGTGTAAGTAGCATTTCATTGTGGTTTAATTTGTATTTATCTGGTGGTTAATAATGCTCAGTATCTTTTCATGTGCTCATTTTTAAAAGTTTTGTTGTCTTCCTATTGAGTTCTAAGTCTTCTTCATATATTCTGGATATGATTCTTTTGTCTGATATATGTGTTGAAGATTGTTTTTTGCATTCTGTGATTTGCCTTTATTTTCTTAATGTTATCTTTAAAATAGAATGTTTTTAATTTTAATAAAGTCCAATTTAACACTTTTTTCTTTTATTTTTCATGTTTTTATGTTTTAGTACAATTAGTTTGTGTGTGTACATATGTACACGTGGGTTTACAGTTTTCATGTGGTTCATATCTAAATGGGAAATAACCACGATAAATTGTTCAACTTTGTAGTTACCTTTTTTTCACTACAGCCTGTAATTTCAAAGGTTCTACTTAAAAGTAAAGCTACTATTTTACATCATTTTTCAAAAAGGGTACTTGTGGTTTCCATAGGAACACATATATCATAATAAGGCATTTAAAATGTGTCAAATACATTTACATGGCATTTCTTTTAATGAACAGAATTGATAGTCTAAATAATTACTGCCCACCAAACATCTGAAATTGAGATTATTACCTTTGGTAAAGTGCCAATGACTTTAAAATAGAAATCATTGCAAAGCTATGCATTTCCTTTTAAAAGCCTTTAACAATTCTCATTCTTCCAAAGTTACTAATGTACAAAAAATATTCTGCAGCTAGCTAATTTTATATTTCCTTTAATATTCATTGTGGTTAAAGCTACTGTAGAGATATTCAAAGTACATTTTAAGCTTTTAGTATCTAAGTGAGTAGTCAGTCATAATTGTAAACCAACCATAAAACAATGTGTAATTTGCGTTTTTAAGAAATTTTGTTCTTAAAGTGAAAAATCTTAAAATATTTGCTTATATAAGTTGCTTTTCAAAAAGATTCAATGACATCTGGAATTGGCAACAGACTTTTAAATTAAATTCAATGAAAACATCTATAGAATAGCGGTGGTTACCTCTACTGTGCATGCTTTTAGTATTTCATTAGTTAACTAATCAACTATATAGTTAAATGTTATACTCAGAATCACACGAAGATATTTATGTGGAACATTGGTTTCAAGTAACAGCAATGTTACTTTTCAACCTACCACCTGCATTAATTTCTCAGGGAGACAAAAAGACTCAAGAAGCAGGTTTGGAAGGAACCTTAACACTTAATTTTATTCCCAATGCAGAAATGCCTCCTAAAACCTACAACAAAGGATAACAGCTGAGTCCTCTAAACAATGCCAGTATTATTAATACTTCTTGAGGTATCAGCATCATTATCAGACAGACCTAACTATTGATAAGGTCTTTTTCAAACTGAGTATTCAAATCTATATTCCTGTGAACTTCCCCTTCTGGACTCAGTTCTGTTTTCCAAAACTGTAAGAAACATGACACTCTCCAAATCAACTGAACAATAACAAATCATCATGGAGTTAGGCTCTGGCAAAAACAGATGAGTAAATATGTAGGTATACAAATGTTAAATGAACTCAAGCTAGATCTCTTGAAAAACCAAGAGTAGGCCTGAAAGAATTTAATATATTTTAAATTCTAAGTTTCTTGTTTGGTTGTCATGGAAACTCATCATAAAAATGATCCTGAATATGAATGTGTTACACATGTATTTGCTAGTTATCAGCATACAAAGGTAAGGAAAGTAGGAATAAGTTGTGACATGTTTGTAAATATGAAAATGATTTTAACAGACCTAATGGTTTTTGAAAAATAAAGCATCATCAATGATTCAGACTGAAGTACCAGTCCAGATACGTTTAAACAGTGGGTCTTATCAACTTCTCAATAATAAAGTGTTGTTTAGTCTGAATTATAAGATTAAAGTTTTAATTTACATTTCCAAGAAAATACATATGTCACTTGTCACTTTGGGGCTTATTTCTCAGAATGAGATTCCTAAATAGCAAGCAATACATAAAAAAAAGAAAAAAAAAATTGAGTCACCAATTGACTAATGGTTTGCCCTGAACACATTCCCAATTAAGAAATATCAATACATCAAAGAAACGGATATTACTGTATATAAAACTAAGTGGATGAAGACTTTGGTCTGAGAATATGCACCAAGGAATCAAACTAAATCTTAGATCATGCCCCAACCAAATTTAAACAGTGGTGAAAACAAGACTCTGGGGACACAGACGTAACTGTGTCTACTATCATGCCTAGGAACAGGAAATTTGTAACTATGGAAACTCATCTGACAGGTTGCCAAGGCAAACTGGGTGAAAAAATTCTCATACTTATAAATAAGAAAACGGAATAATTTAGTGGCTCTAGGTCAAATGACTAAGGTCAACTCAAGCATAAACTGTGGTCATGACTACCCAAAATAAGCCCTTTTGAATATTTTTCCAACTATTCAATTATTTTTTAAATGTCTTAATTTTTAGCATTTTAAAGCTTTCTAAATCAAAATTCATCTTGAATTTAATTTAGTATTTCTAACTTCTAGTTTTTTATAAATTATAACCTGTTTTATTATTGAGGTCTAATTTTATTTAAATGTTTTCAAATTTAAGAAGTTTCTAAAATAAAATTTTATTTTAATTAAAATGTTAATTCTAATTTCATTTTATTTAAAACCTCTGAATACATTCAAAGCATTCAAAAGTGTGCTAAGTATTCAGTAAATCTGCTCTAAGACACTCCTGGAGCATTAGGGAAGTATCTTAGAAAGCTTTAATCCAGGCGTCCTCAAACTATGCCTGCCTAGGACATTTATCCAGCTCTCCGGGTGTTTTTGCGCAGCTGCCTGTCCTTATTAGCAGCTAACTCGTCCCGGGCCCACAGTGTGCACTTCTCCAACAGTCTGAGGGACAGTGAACTGGCCCCTGTTTAAAAGTTTGAGAACCCCTGCAACACTAATGGAGGCTGGTGATCTGAGATAAACATCTAAAAGAAAGGTCAAATTTTCTGTGGAATAACTATGAACAGGAGTAAATATAACAGCATGTTTATTTAGGAACTCAAAATTGGGTTACATGAACTTAAATACATATTGATGGTAAGATATAAATATATGAAATCAAGACCATCCTGGAAATCCTAGGATATAAAATTATGGTGCCAATATATCAGGAGGGTTTTGACAATCATCAACAGCCTGAGATAGTCTCCCCATCGGTATTTTCAGGTAAGTAAGTAGTAACATATTATTAATGTCTAGTGGGTGAGATGTCGGGCACTGTGGCAGGCACTGAGGTCCCACTGGCTTTGCTTGCATCACAGTATGAAGATAGCCGCCTAAGGCAACTCTCCATTTAGGGCTGCCTTAATTTAAACAAGGATTCCATAAGTGAATCTACTTAAAAAAAAAAATCACTCAGCAACCCTTACTACGATTTACTGAATGAATGAACATGTAAGTTTAGACAGATCTGTAACATTTATCTTACATAATATGTTATATTTATATTATTCTCTCAAAAGTCCATGTGGCCTTTACCAATTTTTGATTTTTAACATGTTCAAAGAACTTCAACAAAACAATCTGTCTAGACTAAAATCAAGACTAAATGGCCAATTTAAAGTAAAATTAGATTGATAATGCCTATTTAAAATTTAATTCACAAATATTAAATAAGGCCATTCTATGAAAACAATTTAGTTGTTTTGTTTTGAACATTTAAAATAGCTCAGTTCTCTGTCCAGATTTCTCTATATTTACAAAGGAATAGTTCCCAATAAAGAAATAATGATTGCTTTAAAGAAAGAAAACTACTAGGTCCTCTGAAATTTGGGAGAGAATTTCATTGTACTTAGCATATCGTTTTTAATTTCAATTGTTCTTTTACTTCTACTTACTGAGTCAATCAAAAGTCACCCAATTAAGATTTATTATAGTTCCCTGATGGTACTGTGAACTTAACATAAGTCTCAAACATACCACTCAATATTTAATGTTCTGATTGTATTTTAAGTATGAATAGTCTAAATTCTTTAAAAATGAAGGCAAAAAACACAATATAAATCAATTAATGGTTAGGACAATACCTTTTTACATGAGTTCCCAAGTAGCATGAGCCATTAAAACAGTTTTGTTTTGTTTTAAGTTTTGGCATAAAATCTGAATACTATGATTTCTGAAGTGCTTTAAAAATATTTTTTGTGGTAATGTTAAAAAGCAGAAGTTTATTTCTCGTTATTATTTGAGTTGATAGTGACAATACTTTGGAAATGATATTATAAACTAGTACTTTTTCCAAAAGTTGTATTACATTGTTCAAAAATGATGGGCTATGAAATTTCCAAGCTCTTTGAAACCGATTTTCTAGGTGTTACACAGATACAAGGATGAAGTGAAACTGTCTTCTCTGTCCCCCCAAATTTCTGATACTACCTTCATCTTGCTTGGGAAACTGATTCTAGAAACACTTAATTTCATTATCACAAGTCAACAATGATTACTGAATTACTGTACAGAGGAGCATTAGATATCAAGAAAGGTTACAAAGGATGTAGTAGCCAAAGTTTCTGCTTCTAAAGAGCTTATAGTGAAGAAAAAAGAAAATTAGGAGAACCAAAAATACATATATGTAAGTACAAATACTGAGTAGGTAATTTTTATAACAATTGACTTTGTATAATTCAATGCTAAAGATGCAAAAAGAAGAAAGAAGATGAGAAGTTTATAACATAGACAGACTTATGAAAAGCTATAAATTAGATGCTCTCCTCTCTGGATTGTTCAGAACAGTCTTTAAAAAAGCCAACATTTAATCCTTTTCTTTATCATATACTTTTTCTTTTGGTATTGATAATGGTGACTACAATGAAGCCAGCTCTTTATCAATCGTTTAATCTGCATTTAATCCACAAAAAAGGAAATATTTTTTCTTAAGATATTTCTATTTATCCCATTCAGAGGCAATCCACAGCTACGAATCAGAAACGACAGCAGTGAAAAGGGAGGTCAGAAGATTTCAATTCCTTTCTGAAAAATCAATTAATACACTGATGCTGGCAATATTTACAACATTTCCATATCAATAAAAATATCCAAATGCAATTAACTTTGAATGCTTACTGCCTAGAAACCATCGCTCCAGGTCCCAGATCGGTTTGGCTTATACATATAAAGTTTATAAAATAACTCTTCTTTGAGTATTTCTACAATTTACAGCAATTCAAAATAACTAAATCTCAATTGTCTTAATTATATAACAAGATTGTTGGATCCCATGTGATCCTAAGAGAGTTAAAAACATGACTAAAATATTTTTCCTTCAAGTACCACATATGTACATACCATTTAAAATTTTTATTGGGTATCTACTCTATGCTAATTACTGTTTGATATGGAGATGAATAAAATATATAAAGATATAATGGCTACTTCTCTGCCATGGGCCACAAAATACTATTTGAGAGAAAAACTCTTTCTAATTTCCACATTTCTCAGGTGAGATAAGAATTATTTAATACTTATACTACTTAGGTGCCCTGAGGGTAGTACTAAAGGAACTCTACTGATCATGGGAAACCACTCTACTATCTTTGAATTAATTCATTAAGTTTCCTAATTGGTAATGAAGCTCACACAGAAAAAATAAAGAAAATGATATATTATAAAATATATTAACAATATTGCTTTGATTACATAAAATAACAACTAACAAAAATAGTTTCTCCACACCCTCATTCCAGAGAGAAAGCATGGAAAATGCTCATCAAGTAAATGTATTAATAAAAATGTAATATTATATCTGCAAGGTATACCTACCTAAAAAGAATGAACTATTATTGATCAATACAACATGAATTAATTTCACAGTCATGTAAAGTGAAAGAAGATCAAAAATGAGAACATACTGTATGATTCTATCTGTATAAAATTTGAAAACACATAAACTAATATATAGAGATAAGAAGCAAATCAGTCCTTGATTCCCTGGGGATATGGAAGGGAAACTGAGTAAGCACTAGAGGAAGAGATTACAATGGGGCCCCAGAACTTTTGGAAATGATGAATATGTGCATTATCTTGATTATGGTGATGTTTCTTGGGTGTGGATGTATATTTGTATAGTATGTAGAAAGTATGAAATTCATACTTTTAATATGTGTGGTTTACTATATGACAATTATACTTAAATAAATCTGTTTTTAAAAAAGGAAGAAAGTTGTTATCATAGTCATTTGTCTATTCATTACCAAAATGCAAGCCCCATAAAGGTAAGAATATTTTTCATCTTTTTATTAACTATGTATCCTCAATACTGGCACATATTAAGTACTCAAGAAATATTTGTTTGATAAATGAATGACAGAGAAAAAACAAAATGTTAGCATGAATTAAAAAGTGTAAACTCCATACATCTTAATTTCATTTCAAGCACTACTAAGCTTATAATAAAACTATCAATAATTTCCAAAAGAAATATATTCTGAGTTTAAATGAATCAAAGGAGTATCAGTTTCATTTTTCTACTAAAATAATTTCACTGCTTGGAGTTTTTAATAATTTCATTAAGAATTATATAGCTCCTTTTTAATAGTAAGACCAAACACATAGTAGTTACTATGTGTCAGGCATGGCTCTATGGATGTGGCACATATTAATTTATTAATCCCTATAAAACCTTATAAAGTAGGTTTATCTTATCATTTATAAGAGTGATTAAGAAGAGCTTCAATACTGCAAAGATATCAATTCTTTATATTTATATTTCCAGTGTTTCATCTATATATCATTTAAATGGATTTTTATAATTTTTGACAAATATTTTTAAATATTACAATTTTAATTGTTTTTTGGCTTTGAAAGTCACTCCCCAACTAAAATTAGTTTATAAATCATCATTTTATACAAGCTTTGTTCATCACAAAATTTTTTTCCTCCTCAGACCAAAATAAGGTCCCACAATTCTTTCACTGCTTGTCTCAAAATTGGTACTACTTATTAACTGAAGGCAATATGCAAGATGAAAACTTTTTCTGCTACTCAAGGTCAAAACCATGCTAGAAAATATTCAGTACTTATTTACATGAATAATCCACTCAGTCATATACTTTCCTCTAATTTAGAAGAAAAATGTTAACTCTTCTATCATCTTCTTCCCTCCCTTCCCCAACTCCAAAGATCATAACTATTGGTAGTGTCTGGAAAATAGTCAGATCCTGAAAGAAAACCAGACCATTGATGATTATTAACAAACCTAACTAGAAAATATTATTGGACGATGACAGTGACGGTTGGAAAGATGAGTGTTAAAAAGATACAATGGAAATACATGAAAGTACAAAGGGTAAAAGGGTGAACAGGTTCAAGAAAGGTTTAAATGAAATATGGCCTGATTGGTAACTGAAACTAAGATATCCGAAAGACTTGTCTCTAACTCTTGAGCTTGAGTTTTTTAAAACCACAAAGTTTGGTAACATTTGAGCTCTGACCATAACAGTTTTGCATTTTTTTTTTTTTGAGACAGAGTCTCACTCTGTTGCCCAGGCTAGAGTGCCATGGCGTCAGCCTAGCTCACAGTAACCTCAAACTGAGCTCAAGCAATCCTAACTGCCTCAGCCTCCCGAGTAGCTGGGACTACAGGCATGCGCCACCATGCCTGGCTAATTTTTCCATATATTTTTAGTTGGCCAATTAATTTCTTCCTATTTTTAGTAGAGATGGGGTCTCGCTCTTACTCAGGCTGGTTTCAAACTCCAGACCTTGAGCGATTCACCCGCCTTGGCCTCCCAGAGTGCTAGGATTACAGGTGTGAGCCACCACGCCCGGCCCAGTTTTGCATTTTTAATTTTCTTATAACATAAATCAATGGGGATATATGATTCATCCTACTAAACTGTCTTTACTACAGATTTGGATACCAAGGAGCAAAGTACATATCATTCATGCTGAGATAAAAACAAAAAATTTTCACATCTATTTATAAAATGTTTAAAAGTTCATCATAATTTTGTGCAATAAATAAAAAGACAAAATATTGATAGTTCACAGGAAAAAAATGTCCTTTTAAATACTTGAAAAGATGCTGAAACCCATTAATAGTAAGACTGAAAATTATAATTAATGTATATGCCGTTCCTACTGGATTAGCAATAATAAAGTAAAACATATTATTAGTGAGGCTGTAGAGAAACAGGCATATCATATACTACTGGTAGGAGTACAAAATAATATTAATACAACACTTACAGAGGACAATGTGTCAATATTTATTAAAATCATAGGTAAACTTACTGTTTGATTAGCAAGATCAAATTTAAAAATTACCCTGTAGATTATACTTGCATACATACAAAATACCATATATACAAGGCTATTCATTGCAGCCTTACTGGTTTATCAGTATCTTTTAACAATGAGAACTATGTAAGATAGTTCAGAATACTATGTAGACATAAAAAGGAATGAGAGTTCTCTCTGTATGTCAATAATAAAAGATCTCTAGTTTATCTTAGAAGGAAATGGAAAGATATATAACAGTGTATATGTATACTTTACCTTTCATGCAAGTAAAAAAGGCATGAGTGTATTTTCTTGTCTATGCTTAAAGAAACAGTATCCAGACAAATAAATTAATAGAAGTAGTTATCTGTAGGTGGGGATAGGAATAGGAATGAAAACCAGAGTGAGACTTTAGAAAATACCTCTTTATATTGTTTTGTATGTATTATTTACTCAAAAAATATGTAGAAATATTTCTCCTCTACTGACATGCTGTTACAAACATTCACTAAAGAATGCAATATAGTAACAGAGAATTACTAGGAAAAAACTCAGTTTTTTCAGACAGCAAATTCTGTTGAAGCACTACATAACCAGTATGACCAACTTACCATTCCAGTCCAACAATTCAGATGTTCAATACTTCAATGCTAAATGGCTACTTCTTATTATTAATGGGTTTCAGCATTAAAGGGGGAAAAGGCACTACAGAAAAACTAGAAACTATAGAAAAATATAACAAAAAATCATATTCACTGAGAAGTCTAATATAATCACTGCTAACACTTCAGAATATCTCTACAGAGTCTCTTATTCTTTGTTCTTTTGCATTCATTATGTATTGATATCTGGTACTTGATACACTGATACTAGATTTTAGTTACACTGACATTAAATATACTGAAATATCATTTCTGATACAGATATTACAGAATAAACAATGCAGAAATTTTCACAGATTATAGACTGAAGAAAATTAAAGACGCGCTTTATTTTTTTCCTCATTAATTCAAAAAATGTTTATCAGAGTGTGTGAGGTAATATTAACACTTATTGTTAAATAGCTAATACATATAGCTAATACATATAGTTAATGCATATATGTTAAACAGCTTGACTAAGTTATTCCACAATGTGTTATACACCATAAATATGTATAGTTTTTATATGTCAATTAAAAAAACGTTTATCAGATACCTATATTACATGCCCAAGCACTGTGTTCTGCACTAAGGATATGGCACTAAACAATGGTGATATGATCTCTGCCCTCACACTGCTTACAGTCTGACAGCAGAAGCTCTTAAATTTTTGACGTCAGGACCCTTTTACAAACTTTTACATTTGGAGAACTCAAAGCACTTTTATTTATATGGGTAATAACTATCTACATTTATCATATTATACATTTAAATTAAGATTTAAAAATATATATTTAATACATTTAAAAATGGTACTAAACCCATTATATGCTAATATAAATAATATCTTTTAAATAAAAAAATAAGTATGTTTTCCAAAACAAAGGTTGGTGAGAAGAGTAGCATTCTTTTCTTCTATTTTTACAATGTTTTTAATATTTGAATCCAAAGAAGAAAGTCTGATTTTCATATCTGCTACAGCATTCAATCTGTTGCAATATGCTGTTTAGTTGAAGTATCTAAAGAAAAGACAGCTTGATGGAGACACATTAGTTGGAAAAGGGAGGGTTATTTCAATAATTGGAAAAATACTTCTTCAATACTATACCAAAACACTCTAAGTGGTAGTTCCTTAAGGTTGAGAGGTGAAATCTAAAAACATACTAGTAAACTTTTCATGTTTTGTTTCAGTCATACAAGTACTTTATGCATATATTACATTTCATCACAAAGAAAATTTACATACACAATCATACATATTTGTGTACATATAAAACAAATGTCTTAAATCATGAAAATTGTTCTGTGTATTCTTATGCCTGAAATACTATTCGTAAAACATTTTAAAGGTTGTTGAAAATTAAAAATTGACCAAAAGTTATTTAACAGACAACTATGTCTGTAAATGTAGATATCAGGAAAAAAATCTCACGATAGTTTAAGAGATTAAAAAGCTCTAATTAATATGCTATGTCAGTACCACAAAAATAACTTCCAAAGCCTCATTCCTCATACTGCTGCTTGACTGAAATTCCTGTTATCATCCTCAGCAGAATAAAATAAGTTTACATTTCAAGAAATCTTCTGGGCATGACTTTCAAGATTAAATGCTACTTAGGGTGAAACACAGAGTAGTCTAAAAGATTTACATTTATATTCAGACTTTTCCATATCAGAAGTCCAACTGTATTTAAAATATAAGATATGTTTTCCTGAAAATGTTCCTTAGGTCATTTTTATTGGTTTGGGAAATATTTGTCACAATATTTTACAACTCTTTCAATATAAAGCCAGTAGCATTATTTATAGAATGCACTGTGTTGTCAAAAATTTTAATACAAAGAAATTCTATACCAGTGTTCAATTATTTCATGCTGGATGTCAACTGAATGATATAAAGAAGCCCCCTCTAAATAGCCCCCTAATTACTATAAAAAATACAGAAATCACAAAAACAAGGGATCAAAAAGAGAACTGTCATTTGCAGCAAATACATTATCCATCTAGAAAATGCAAGAAAATAAACTGAAAGAGGACACTGAATCAGAAATTTGTTAAAAGAGGCTAGCTATAAGATTCATATTTTTTTAAAAGCATTTCTATATGCTAATAATAAGCAATTAGAAAAATCTGTGAGGAGAGGGTGGAGAAAAAAATCCCGGTGATAATCAAAATACTTAAAATACCAGTAATAAACCTACTATTAATAAGAATGTGGAAAACATAACAACAAAAACTTCATTTCAGTTCATTAAGAAACACCAAAATAAGGCCGGGCGCTGTGGCTCACGCCTGTAATCCTAGCTCTTGGGAGGCCGAGGCGGGCGGATTGCTCAAGGTCAGGAGTTCAAAACCAGCCTGAGCAAGAGCGAGACCCCGTCTCTACCATAAATAGAAAGAAATTAATTGGCCAACTGATATATATATATAAAATTAGCCGGGCATAGTGGCGCATGCCTGTAGTCCCAGCTACTTGGGAGGCTGAGGCAGCAGGATTGCTTGAGCCCAGGAGTTTGAGGTTGCTGTGAGCTAGGCTGACACCACGGCACTCACTCTAGCCTGGACAACAAAGCGAGACTCTGTCTCAAAAAAAAAAAAAGAAACACCAAAATAGAGGCTTACCTGATTTCTAGATGGGAAGAAATGACATTATCATAAATTAATACATAAGTTCAATAGGATTTTTATGGAACCCAGGAAGGCAATTCTAAAGTAGACAGGGAAAACAAAAGCCAAGGAAATTTTGGAAAGGAAAAACAACAGAGATGTGGGAATTTGTTCCACTGAATATCAAATCATATTATAAAGCTATAGTTATTGAACCATTGCTATCTTGGTTTAAAAAGAGAAAAACAACAATGTAACAAAGAGTACAGAAATAAACCTAATATATATAGTAATTTATTTTAGGATGAAAGTGTTCTGAAATCATGCAAAAGGTCAGATAATTCAATAGTACTTGGAAAACTGGTTATCTCTTTGACAAAAATGAATTTCAGATTATTTAAAATAAAACAAAAACCATAAAACTATTAGAGTTTTAAGACTTTTCTACACTCTCTACATCAGGGGAAAGAAGGGAATGGAAGGAAGCCTTCTTAAGACAAGATAAAACTTCCAACAAATACAAAAAAAGGCATATAGATTTTAACTACATTAAAACTTAAAACTTTCTATGTAACACTAGTTAAAAAATGAGATGGGTATAGGAAAAAAGAAAACCCCATACTACCAGTATCAGACAAAGAATCCCTAAAAAAACTAACAAAGTTCAAAAAGTAACTGAAAATTTGAAAGATGATGCAATAGGTAGTTCACAGAACCACATACAGTTGATCAATTATGAAAAGATAATCAACTTCATCCAGGAATCTACGAAACTTTTTAATGAGCCACTTGTCCAGTTATCAAACTGGTCAAAAAATAAATAAAGAAAAAAGTTATACCAAACGGTACTGGAGAAGTAATTGGGTTTTAATATGCTATTTATGGGAATATAAATAGATACCACTGGTTTGGCTGGCAATGTGACACTTATTTAAATATAAAAAATGTTCATAGTAATTTTATTTCTTGGTATGTATTTTATAAATACATGTGTACACTAAATATGTAAAATATATAAAAATACCCTCATTGCAATAATTGTTGTAACAGAAAAAAAATTAGTCAAATCTTTGGGTAAATTGTGCTATATCAACATGATTAAATACTACTACAGACATTATGAATGAGACAGAGATACAGCAATAGTTGTGCATTAAAATACATCCTATGAGATAGGTAAAATTCCTACTGTCACAAATCCCAAAGATTCTGATTTTATAAACCTAAAACTATGTTCAAGAATCTTCATTTTTAATAACTAGTGAATTTTGATAAAAGTGGTTACATTGGTTACTCTTTGAAAAACACTGGTCTATAACAGAAGACATATTAAGTAGAATTAAGAAGACATATTAAGTAGCAATTTCTAGAATGTTATATATACTATGTCCCCACTTAAGTTTTTTAAAAAACTATCTGTAGGTGCAAATGTGAATAATGTATGCATGAAAGTAAATTAATAGAAAAAAGTCCAGGAGGATATTTAAATTAACAGCAGTTATCTCTTGGAAAGAGAATAAGATCTTTGAGGATGGGGGAATGAAAGAGCACTTTCACAGCTGACTCTCTATATAAATTTTTATAGTATTTGATTTTAATTTTTGTGCCAAGAATATATTTATATATTACCTGTATAATATTAAAATAAAACATATGAAAAGCTAAAACACATTTTAATGTCATGAGTTAATATTCATTTCCTAAATGAAGACTCACTTTTGTAGAATTGCCATCTAAAAATGTGGCAAGCTAGTAGTATTTTTTAAATACCTTTTGCCTTCGGGCAAGACATTATTTTTTATTTCCCTTATACGTATGTGTGCCTCCATGCATCTTCTCTGCAGTACGAAAATAGTTCCCACTCAAGGAAACAGTCTATTTACAATACCAGGCCTCATTCTACTGACTAACTTATATTTAGAGAGAAAATTCCCAGAGATAAATTTTGGCATTATTACCACAAAAGCAACAGTTAAGCAGGGTTGACAAATGTAGGTAGCAAGGAACTGCTTCTTTTTGTGGTTTCTCGAGGGAAACCACCGATGGGTAGAACTACTGGGAGTCTCTTCCTTAAAGCCAAAGTTATATATGGGAGAATGAGACCCTGGTTGCCAGGGCTGGCTGGGAGGGCTGATGAATAAAGACTTCGAGTAGGAATTACTTCATGAATTTAAAGTTAAGAAGTTATCTAGTGACATGGAACATAACTAGAACATTATTTACTATTACAACATGCTATCATTGCATGAAATGAATTAGATTTACATAATTACAGATTTCTTGTTAACTAGGAAACAGTTACTATGTATTTTGCATTTTGATATCATATGATTAATTTTAAAAACCCCATACTATTAACATATGGCATGATAATGCATGAATCATGATAATTCATCTGACTGGTAATGATTTCAGCATATATTTTATTTTATTTCTAAATGCTTTACAGAATTAAGAGTAAAAACTAAATATTATTTCGTCCCCAAGTCAAATTCTGACTGTCCTGAGCAATATTTTATAGAATTAGTTTTACAGCTAAAAGAAGAAAATAATGTTTCAAATGCTTAATTTTACAGTCACAATGCTATTAAATGGTCTCTGACCCCCTAAGTCCACTGTTTGTTGTCCATTACTTTTTTACGTAACACTTCATTTTCACATAGGTTCATGCTTTTTGTTATTCAATTTACTACCAATCAAATGACTCTGATCAACAAATGAATAATTTTATCCGCTGCTTCAAAATTCCTACCCCCAAAATTGATTGATCCAGGAAGTCTTCTCTGACTTCAAAGATACTAAAAATGGCAGTTGTACCACTGTCAATTCAAATCATCTAAGAAAAATCTTCCTTTAGTATTTAAGCAACACCTATATATATGGCAAGCACATTTTAACTAAAACCCAGGACACAAGATCTGAATCAAATAATTTTTTCTAATTCAGAAGCTTTCATAAATATTCAATTTGAAAACATAAATAACAAGCTATATAACCAACTGCTTTTTTGACAAGATTAAAATTACACACAGTTAGGGTTGTCCTAGAAAATGACTAACAATGTTCTAAAAAAACTCTCAAAACTAAATCAAGAAATTTTCTGATTAATTACTAGCTTTGTTGAGGGAGGAAGACAGTTATTCTTCTGCTGCAGTTAACAACAACTCTAGCTAAATATTTTGTTGATATTTCACACAACTTTTCATGTTTATTTGCCAGAAGAGATGTGAGGCTACACTCTTTATATAAGAAGGAGGTCTGAAAAGATGACATATCTTCACCCTGAAGACACATAACTGGGTAAGATGACAAAGCTGGTGGCATCGACAGAGGATGCACATGCCAGGGAATGCTCCTTCCTGCCCCATCCTTGGGGCAGGAGACTAGCTATATGGCCAGCTAAGAAATAGAAACAGAACATCTTGACAGAAACATCCCTTTGGAGTTTTTTCACCAAATTAAATCAATTAATTGATGAACATATGATTTGCCTTATTCAGACTGAAGATACAGGATATATTTTAGAAGGAAAACACTATAGATAATTCCCAAAGGTAATAAAACCCTAATACAGGGTTAGTGCTCCAACATGTTATATGGGTGATACAGAAAAAGACAAAAACAAACAAAACAACCCCAAAACCATAGCTAAGAACAAAAGAATTCAAATATTTTGATAGTTTAAACTTTCCAAAATACCACATAAGGCATATTAATCTAGGTATAGAACACAGGATAAAATAACTGCATTAATACTTTCACGTGAACTACTGTGAAGTGATTCCAAAATAAAATAAAATCATAAAATAAAATACAGTACACTAAGGAAAAGAAATGCTTCATAATCTACCAAAGATACTCAAATTTTCTACTTTTTATTTTACATAAAAATGCATATTTTACAATGAATATATATGTCAATAAAACTGTATTAACAATAAGTTTCCATCCTCAAGCTTTTAGTAAACAGCCTAATACAATGTTGATTTGCCTTAGCTATATTGGCCAAAACTTGTCTTGCTATTAACAGTTTATAGACAAAATTTGATCCCTTAAATGTTTCAAAGAAATAATTAGGCATGCTATGAATTATGTATTATATACATATATTAAACATTGAATATATTATACATACATGTACATATACATATAATGTATTATATACATTAAAGAATATTTAAGAAATAATGACTATACAATATTTTGAAAGAAATTATATAAATGGCTTAGTACTTTTTATTGTATTTTACATTATTTTAAGTGTGCTCATGAACACATACCTGAGACAGAAGATCTTTCTGAGGCAAAGGTGGGGACCGTTCTTCATACATAGGAGGTGGTTTATGTGTGGGTGGAAGGTCGATCCTGCATTAAAAAGGTTAAAAACTGTGATTGCTACATTTACCAAAGGCAAAAAAAAAAAGGAACAGGGAAAAAAAAATTGAGGTTTTCATAAGTTTTTAAAAATTTTTTGCAGGAGAGCCCTCAGAGAAAATCATAAGTTTTGAGGGTATTTTCCTCATATTACATAAATAGATAATATTTATACTAGACATGTTTAATTCAGTTCTTATATTTCCATTAATCTATCAAAGACAGAAAATAAAACACTGGTTCTAAAAATTCCAATGTGTACAACAAATCTAATCAACTCATATTTAAAAAAGCAATTCAAATAGAAGAATTTTCTTGAAAATTATTATTAAGCAAGTGACCTACTACACGACCAATTTACTTAAGTATTGCATGTTTTTCCATTTTGACTGTGGCTACCAACACTTTAAAGATATTAAATATGTGTGATTACACTTTCCTCCAAAGTGTCATAAAAGTGATTTAAAGGACTGTATCATACAATGTTAATGAAAAAAGTTTATACTGTATTTTGAGAATACTTCCAAAACTAACTTTCAAAAGCCCCCTGGTCACTCTTGGAACATTCACCACACAAATTAAGATTTTTAACCTACACATCATTATAAATTTTGTCACCTGAAATAAACAAAAGGACCACTACATCCTTAGGGAATGCATTTGTCATTTTTGCCAAAAAGACAATCTATAAAAAACCCAGTATTTCATACTTTAAACATTGTTTAGTTATAACAAAAATAGATTAAAATATACCTTGTTGCTCTCTGTATTTTAGAAAATGATTTTATATATATATTTTCTCACACTTTTGAAGATCACAGATAACATTTTCAGTACTTGTGATTATTAAATCAAATAAATGATTATATATATTAAAGGATAAAGAGAATGAAAGCCATAGATGTTGAAGTAATAAATTCTCTGTTGTCTAGTAACATCTCAATATGGGCATAAGGTAATATTTTAAATAAATAGAATTCAAACAATAAATAAAATGGTTACATTAATTTATTAGTCTATTAGTAAATTGTTTTTGAAATTTAAAAAAAAAGCCTGAGATAATCTGGGAACTAAGATGAAGTTAATCACGTCAGTCACCACTGAAATATTAAGGCACTCCAGTCTCACAAGCATTACACTGAAAGAACATTTCACCGTCCTTTATTTACAATAATTGTTTCTTTTCATCAATGAAAATCACAGCAAATTTCTAGCTCCAAGGTGCCATAGGCCATCTAGGTAAAAATACTGAGGCTCATTAAGGTACAGTGAGTTGTTCATGGTTTTACCACTAATTAGATTGTGATACAGCTAAAACTGACACCCAAGTGTCTTTAGTTTAAAAAGACTAGTACTACAACTGTGTCAGATTAGAGAAGCAAACAAATCCACTAGCATTTATAAAGACAGAAGAAATACATTCTTCGAAGGTCAGGCTTATGTCTTTAAAAACATTAATAAACCATACAGGAAATAAAGCCATTTGTATAGAACTTCACAATTCTCAGCACAATCACATGAGGTAAGTAGGAAAAGTATTATATACATTTCACAGATGAAGCAACAAAGCTATTGATAGAATTAAAAGAATTGGAGACATTGGTCATTTGATTCTATAGCAAAGTGCTATTTCTGCTTTTTAAGTCTATCTCAACGATTAGACCAAAAATATTATTTTCTAAATAAAAAGATGCATATTTTATAATTCACCAAAACCAAGTATTTTTCTTCAAGGAAAAAGCTTTAAAACTCTATGTATTTAATAACTCTAGAGAGTTAAAAGAGATATCTATACATAAGACACACAAATAATCGGAAGAAGCAACTATTATAAAACTTCTAAGATATTTTTACATGTTTTTCAAATACTACTTCCTCATAGGCCTGCATTTCCAGTCAGAAGGCAAGACAATATAAAGTATTATTATGTTGCCATTTAGAAAGATATCGTAAAGGTATCTAATTTGTCCCCAGCAGGCTCTTGACACTGTTCAATTTACCAAGATGTAGTTTGATATGTTCCAATACCAGGGTCATCTAACAAAAGCTTATCATTATCCTTACTTCTATCCCTTATACACTTCACATATGAGTAGCTGTAATGGGAGGGATAAAGATTGATACATACTGAATATTCCCAGTTAAACAGAGGCAGAAAAAGTTACCTACACTTTGTCAAGATAGGATGGTCTCTTTTTACGAGGAGTCAGCAACACAGTCACAAAGATAGCAATGATGAAAAGGGCAAGGACAGCTCCAATTACAGCTCCAGCTACGGCTATGGAAGAGGTCTGCTTAAATGGAACATCTGTAAAGTAATAAAAATTAGGTTTTTTAAACAACTTTTAAAAAGAGTTCCTAAAATTGCATACCTTAATTTCTACATTGGGCAAAGACTATTTAATTGAAGTATGTTACTCAATAGCCAGCTTAAAGACACCAAGTTTGATTCGTTAGTTTTAGTAGCATTATGCTAACATCCTTCTTTCTTACTTATATTAGTTAGTACCCCAGGTTTGTTTTTTTAAAATTATGTAAATAACCCCAGTCAGACATGAACAATGAATCTATTCTCTATGGACGAAGAATGTCTGGAGAAGAAAAGGAGAAATGGAGAAGAAAATGGAGAAAAAGATGTAAATAATTTCTGTTCTTAATCTAAAAGATGGTTAAAAAAATCAGCATTCTCTAATAGAAATGATCCATAAATACATTTACTGCTTTTATTCTGATAAAATAAAAAATTCTATTAATGAAAACAAAAACCTTCAAGGGGAAAAACAAATCCCGGATCAAATAAATATCAAAGAGTGACACTGAACATTGTTAACACTTTAATATTTTAAAAGAAAAATATTAAAATAGGTCTTGGACAAAGGTTCCCTTAATTCATGCACATTTAATACAACGTACACCTAAAATAACTTCTCTACTACAAAATTAAATAGAAACCCTTTCCTATTTCCTGGCTATAGACACTCTATATCATTTCTGAATACTAATTTCTCTTTCCCAGACTGTAACCACAAACTTTGTAAGAAAGAATTTAAAAAACATATTAAGCAATTAGCATTTCACATTTTTCTAGATAATTGAGTCCCTCTATTTTATAACTCCCAAGTGAGAAAGTCTACTGAAATTATTATAATTAACTATATATTTTCAAATATATGTATTAAGGGATACGGCAAAGCTATCAAGCCTCTGTATAAGTATTGATAATTTCAGATATCTTAAATCTAATAACTAAATTTTGTGGGGTGATTAATAAGTCCTAATGTTCCTTCATATACATGATCTTGTTTTATCTTTCTAACCAATAAGAAAGATATTAAAGATAACATTCTATAAATAAAGGTACTGCTGTTCTAAAGTTAAATAATCTGCCTAAGACCATTCAATTAATGAATAATAGAGAACGCAGAGTAAAATAAAGTTAGGTTTGGGTAGAGTAGAAGCCTCCACTCTACGCCTTGGAAAAGAAAAATGTATTTTTTAACATCTAATGTACATTCACTATTTGGGTCCCCCAGTATGTAACTAAGAGATCTTAGTTTTCACTTAAATTGACATATTCACATATACTCATAAGTAACTGCAGTAATCGTTGAAATCTAGACACAGCAAATGCATGGAATTAAAGCACTGGTAGTTTTGAAATATGTTTCACCTACTTACCATCACAGCATTTCTGTATAATACATATTAGAAGTATTTCACAACTGTTTTTATTAAAATGTGGGTCACATGGTGTTTTTAAATTGGTAAAAAGAATGTTTTACTTTCTTCCCAAATATAAAAATGTCATCAGCAAACCAACAATGCTCGGTTGACTTATCAATGGGGCATTCTATTAGCATTATTCTAGATTAAAATTCTTACATCAGTAAGCACAAATCACCCAGTTGGATAACTTTTCTAACAATGAACAGAATCTAAGAATAGTAAAAATAATATACATTTTGAAACACTATAACCCACTTTCATTCTTGGCATCACCCTCATTTGCTAATACAAGCCTACTGTTGCTCATTTCTCTAATCCCTAGTATCTCCTTTTGAGCATGTGCTAGATGAGAAAAAGATGTGTAAATCTAGTGTGGTCAAATATTATGCTGCACTTGTAAATGTGAAGAAGAAATCTGGGATTACTTATGGATAATCTATTCTACATTATCATTTTTCCCATCATATAAATTATAGCTTTGACCACTGTACACAGCTCTAAAATAGATGATTCTATTCAGTCTTTAATAATAAGCCAATAGACAACTATTAACATTATGTGATTTGACTAAAGTAATATACCTAATCACTGGCATAAATAAAAAATCTCAATTGTTGAGTACACTACTTATTTCACACTAGTTATTCTAAAGATCTCCCTCTCATGGAGATTATTTTTTTTTGCTAAAGGAACCCTATCATGTTTGCCCAAGTGTACAGTATTTAAATGTTGTGTTCTTATTTTAATCATAATGACAAAGTTAATACAGTATTTATAATACTTCCAAAATCACTTTTCAAAACTTCAAGTTATCCTTTGAATGAGCCCAAATAAAGAATCTGAATCTACAGATCATTATAAATTCTATGTCAAGTGACATATCTCCTCCAAGAAAGTTTTTCATTTAATCTTAGCAATAATCCAAAATTTGGTAGTGCTCTGTAAGTAAAAGAACATAATTTCATTGACTTTTAATATTCTAAATTAATTCCCAACTCAAAATACAGTATTTTTAATATCCTCAATTCTCAAGTCTAAATAGATAGTATATCTAAAATATTTTAATTATGATCTACTTATCCAATTGTATCAGATTAGTCATAATTTCTAGCATCTAAGGATTTAATAACTGAGAGTTGACTGCATGTATACCACAACACATCCTTCTATCTTAACTTGAGCATCTTTATTTCATCTGGTTCCACTCATTCTTTGCTCATATTAATCCTCTCTTTTTTACATATCAATTCTTGCTATCAGGACAGGCTGGTAAGTGCTGAAATGAGCAACTAGAAGAAAAACTAGGTATGAATTCATTTACCCACTTCTAGTTACCTACTTCACTGGGTAAACTGATTATGCTAAATACATACATGGGATAGATTTCACATTTCTTTTCTGATTCTTCTGAGAAAAAAGAGAAAGTAGTAATATATTTAAGGTGTTAATAATTTAAGGATATTAACAATTGATGAACATTAGTATAAAATGCAAAGAAAAAGCTGAAATCTTTTGGATTCAAGTGAAAGTACTTTGATAAAAATTGAGAATTTAACAACACTGCCTCCCCCACATCCCCCAGGAGGGAGGTCTGGGATACTACAAAGACTTTAAATTCCAACAAAACTAATACAAAAGAAAAAAAATTAAGTCAGCAAATGTATAAACATATGACATTTTTAAACATTAGGTAGTTTACTAAGTGACTGACACAAAGCATCACTACTATCACCCTAAAGAGATGTTCTACTAAATCTAATGATATGCTTACAAGCAACAGAAAACAAAAAGACAAAAGTGCTATAATATTCACCATTAAAAGAATAGTGCATGTATCTCTAAAAAGAACAGCTTCTTGTTATCAAAGCAGCTGTGGTAACCCACATTCATTAGAAACTCACCTCCAAAAACCAAAAACTAGCATTCTCTAATACATAAAACAAGTACGCTGCCCCAAATTAAAGATATTATACATATGTCTTCTGGGGAAAATGTTCAAAATGCAACCAGTTACAAACTACAACAAAAAAATTGATACAGATACAAGAACTTTTGGGAAAAAATGTATATGTTAATATTACAGATAATAAACTAAAGTTTATCATTCTGACACAAATGAATTTTAAAAATATGAAAACTATTCAAACATATTAATATGTGCACATCTAACTCACATTAAAACTGAGACTATACCCTTTTTTTCTTCTCTTCAGCGCTTTTGCCAAAACTTCAGTGATGAGATATCATGATTCACAGGTTAATATGATGGCCTATAAACTTATCTTCCCACCTTTTATTTGTTCCCATACTATATATTGCTGTATCACAAATTTTTCCCCATAAAGAATTCCATTCTTCATTTTTCAACATCCCCTTTAATGTTTTATCTTCTCAATATGAACATCTTAGCCCATATCCAAATATTTCTCTCTCACTACTTTTTAATACAAGTGCTCTATTTGGGTTAGGTCAGTCTCCTCAGCCTCTCATCCAACAAATTGCCAAGAACCTAGTATGTGCCAGGCCTTGTGCTAAGTATTAAATACTAAGAAGGTAAGAATAAATTTTACATAGTCCCTGTCCTCACAGTATAAACACCTAAAATGGGGTGACAGAATCTATGAAATATATATCATCCAATAAAGCATAGAGATATTGCCACTTATCTATAAAAAAGACATTTAATAAAAATAAATGTTTACTAATATTTAATACATGAATTGGCATTGGTAGGTCCAATTGTCCAGGTATCAGATGTTTACCTACCACACAGGGCACCCATGGTATCATATGGGGAGAGCGGAGTGGCATAGTTCCAGAACAAAATCAAATAGATAGTTACACTTTTACTTGGTTGTTCCTTCTTAATATAATCAACATCTTGTGACATACTATGATTTATGAGAACTCAGATGAATGTTCACTTATCTAAATTTAACTAACAGTCAAAAATATAAAGGAGAAATTGCATGACTGCCCCAAGTAATAGGTGAAGACCTGACACATGGACCCAGTGGAGGTGTCAGTGCTAATCTATATGTTATACACTCATAAGCATTTATTCATAGTAAATATCATTCCTACAATGAACTGGCAGAATGAACATAACATCAGTGTGGGCACAAATAACAAAAACTGGCAATGTGAGTATCTTACTCAAAACACACAAAACTTACCAGTTAGTTACAATATGAAGTAAAACCATGGCAATGTAATGAGATGTGACAAGTCAGCCAAAAAAATTCATATATATCAGATCAGCTAAAATATAGATTTGCATTTACTTACTAACAATAAACCTCACAAGTAAACCTATACTGTGCTGAAATACTAGCTACTGTGAAGGTGAGGTTATTGTTACTAGCAAGTCATTGAAAAGCCAAATATCTTCAACGTGAAGACAAGCTGTAAAAATGGTAGCTGGGCTGAAAACTCTTAAGGGCCCAAACGATACTTCTTCGATTTGCATCTACCTGTTTTTGAGAAATGGTGTTTTACTTACCACATCTAAAAGTCAAGTATCGACATTAACTGAACATGGAATGAGACCTCTGACTCAATGAATCAAAAAGTATAAAATCAATATTAAAAAATACATGGAGCACAATCATTTGGTTTTCCCAAAAATGTTTTAGTAAGAAAAAAAGGTTAACTTTTAAAATGAAATACAATCATATTATTTCCTGAAATACTATAGTTTCTGTATTTAGTGACAAAAAATATTAACATGTTTAAAATATTTTATATCAGACAAAATTTCAATTTTTGAATATTTTATAATGCATGTAGCAAACTGCTTTGGTAGCACACATATAACTGGAGCACATACTAATTTTTAACTGATAGGTACAAAGAGTTTTCACTGATCTAGAGAGGATAGGTAAAAAAAAAAGAATAAAATGTGCAGTTATAGTAATTATAAGTTGTTATAGGTAGCAGTTATTAATTCTAAAGGGGAAAGAAAATTTCATAAATCTACCATTAGAGCTGGAGATTAAATACAGACCGGTGTCCCAGTGTGGTAGACGGAGGGGAATTACAAGTAAAGGGTGCAGCATGGACATAATTATTCAGACATCTAAACATATGGTATAGTAAAAGAACAGCTTATATTAATATATCTAGACACTGAGTAGATTCTCTGTTAATAGATCTAGGCATTGAGCACCAAATGGCTATATATATAAATATATATACAAATATAAAGGCATTATGTGACTTCTGATGGAAGAAAATACCACCAATATGTATGAAGTAATCTTACCCCCCCAAAATCAAACCTGAATCTAACCAAGGCTCTAGATCTTACTACCAAGTTTAGAGAAAACACAGAGGGATGCATTTGGGAAACAACTGGAACAATTCAAACTGGGAAACTACAGGACTAACCAAGCAGTTTCTTCAACAAATAAATTGCAAGGGAAAATTGGGGTGGGGGCAGGGAGACAAAGATTAAAAGATAATTCTAGCAATCACCATGGATCATATTTGGGTCCTGATTAAAGCTGTAAAATATATATAATTAGTAATGTGAATACTCACTGGATACTTGAAATTAATGAATTATTATTAATTTATGGTGTAATAATAATACTGTGGTTAGTTTTTTAAATGGTCCCTATCTTCTAGAGCTACATACTGATTTATTTACAGATGAAGTATGTCAGGAGGGATTATGTGGGGTAGTGTTTGAATGAAATAAGATTGACCATAAATTAATAATAATTGAAGCTGGTACATGGAGGTTAATTTTTCTGTACTATTTGTGGTATAATTTTCCATAATATAAAGGGTGTTTTTTTTTGGAAAAAGGAATGGGCTAGGCATCTAGATCTAGTTACACCTGGCTTTTCGACAAAACTGTCCCTTCATGATTAGGTTTTCCCTGGGGTATTTCTCATAACTGAGACTGTCCAATTAATTATCATGTCTATAGAAGTATTATACACGTAAGGAACTGAGGCTTTGAATTACAAGTTTTGAGGAATACTCATATTTTTAAGTTATTGTCCTAAAGGTCACTTTCAGTCTGCTTCATCCATATTGCCCAGCCAGAATGAACAGCAGCTATTAACCAAAAGCAAGTGAAACAAAACTTAGCCCCAAATTGAATCATGTTTTAGGATTCTAAATTGAAATGAACATAAATAACTATTACCAAAGTTTGAGGGAAAAAATGATGCCTGAGGGCATGTAAGGCAAACACTTTTGTAAATGTTTAGTTTAAAGCTCTTGAGGGAAACCTATCACTACTCAAGTAAAAGTAGTCAAGTCAAAGTAGATAGATATTTCTTTTTTTTTTTTTTTCAAAAAAAGGCAGCTGATTGGAATATAGAAGAAAACAAATATATACACAGAAAGCATTAAAAAAATATAGAGAAGTTGGTATACTATGTACACTATTCAAAGTCTCTTTCATGCCTATATTTTTATTGGTACACTAAGAAGGAAACCAAATAACTCAGGTAAATTGTATATTATTGAAAACAAAAACCAAACAAGAACAAAATCACTGTTCTAAAATAAAATAAAGTATGGAAAATGTATCACAACTAAAAATGTCTGAAATAGGCAACGGGGTGATGCGTAACAAAGTAGTTACAAACGATTCAAAACAATGGCATTTCTAATCAAAGCAGCTCACAAATAAGTAAAAACATTAAATGGCAACTTAAGAAATATCTTATGAAATGTCTTAATTTCGAACTGAAAGCAAATACATAAAATTTGACTTATGCCAAAGTAACAGCAAAAGCATTTATAATAGGCTTTAACTGCTAGGACGATAGAGACAAGATTAATTCATGACTATTGAGAGTGTTATTTAAGATGTATTAACATATATGAAATAGAAATAAATGGTTAATTATAATCAAATTTTATAATGGCCAACATGCCAATTATTCTTAACCTGATAATATACTTTGTTTTGGGAAGAGAATATAAAACAGCTTTCCAATTCCCACCAACTATTAATTAAATTTTGATAATTATAATAAAGAAAACTAGGTTACACACACATATAAACACACACGCATGCAACTCTAGCAAATACCATAATGAGGACAAAAAAGGTAATACACAGCATGGACTTACTGTAGAAATATACTTCTAAAGAATTTTTAAAAATTTTTATTTAAAGATTCATTGCATGGCTATTGGGGCTAACGCCTAATACATAATAACTTAGTAAAAAAAAAAAAAAATTATCACTGGTACAAACTTAAATGAAACCCAAACCCAAATTACCAAAAATTTGAGAAAGAAGCTTTATCAGGTCGGTGCATTTCTAATTAACAAGTAAACAGGAAAGACAATTCAATCTGTAATCTACTCTCCTATTAGAATTAAAAATTCAATATGAGTAGCATTTCTTCCTTTCTTATATTTTACATTGATTACTCCACACATTAACAACTTCTTACTTGTCCATATACTTTGTTTTAGCAGTATTTACCAAAAACAAAATCAAACTCAAATCAGATATTTTCACATATAAAATGACTACATCTCTCAATTTTTGCATTTACATATTGTACTTCCTATAGCCCCTTAATGCAAAATATTTACCCATAGTTTCCTTCTAAAACTTTCCTGTATTTGGCTGTCAGAAGCAATATATATATATTAGTGAAAAATCTTAATGGTTTCTTTAATATTAGACTTATCAAATAGAACATTATTAGGCACATGGTAAAATACTAAATCTTTCAGCTACAAAGTATTTCTTAAATATCACTTTTAAAGTTAACTCCTACCCTTATTAAGGTTTAATATATTTTAATAAAAATGGCAGGAAAAGTAAAAGTTGCATTCATCTTCATTGTATTATTGAAATATTTTAAACAGTATGAAAGGAAACTCTCAAGTGAATACAAAAATGCAAAAACAGTTCAAACCTATATGAAATAAATAAATTTAAATATGGCCAAAAAAGAGTAAAAATATCCTTTCATCTTTTCCAAGACAGTAGGATTTTCATATATATACCTGCCAACTAGCTGTACACATCACTGGTATTCAAAAACTAAGTTAACAAAATGTTTATTTAATATGACTATGTTTACAAACAAGTCTTTATGTACAATAAACATCCATAAAGTTCTAATAAACAACAGTGCAATGCTTCCAAAAATCTTAAGTACTAGTATCAGATTCTTAAAATTTGAAAACCTTTTACCTTGCCAAATGATTAAAGATACAGAATATGTGAAATATGCATTTGTAGTTTTCCAGGTCACCCTCTCCCACCAAAAATAATATAAAATAAAATAACCTATCCACAAAATGGCCACAATGTAAATGGAATTTTATAATTAGTAAGTCTGTATTTATATTTTTGAAATATAGTTCTTGAAATATGTTGCTAATTGCCTTCAGATTATACTCAAGATTTATACAGAATCCTAAATGTGATTATTCTCTTTAGATTTATACAGCATTTCAAACTATTAATTTTAAATGATGAAATTTTGATCAAAAAAGGCACAAATTTACATCTTTCATGGTGAGAAATTTTAGAACCATTTTTCTTATGGGCATATCATTGCTGACATTTAAAGACAAAATAAAAGTCACTTCAAACACAGTGTATTATCAAAAGTTTTATTCCAATGACTTGGAATAAAGAGTCTTAGTATTTGTATGTCAGTGGTTATAAAAGCCAAACACTTTTAACAAGATATCAGTGAACTTTACTTAATTATATCCTTAACCTGATATTACAGTCTTACACTAACTATATGGAAAGAGAAATAAAATAGGTTTCTAATTTTCACAAAATACTGCTAATTAAAATAAAGAGAACTAGTTTACATCCCTTAGAATGAAGTTTTCACTACTTGCAATATACTAAGACAATGTTAGAATTTTGCCCTCTAAATCATTTTTTTGCTGTGATGTGGATTGGAAGGGGGTAATTGGGAGGGTTAAAAAAAGTACCTACTTTGTCTTTTTATTTAAAAAATAATTTATTTATGATTCTCCTACTAACTTCCACTTCATTACCCTGGCATAACAGTCCTTTTATCAAATGAATCATCAATAAAAAACATTCTTTAGGCTTCAAAATAGTTGTCATTATTACAATTTTATAGGACTCCACTGTAGGAGCAATTTAATTACCTTACAAAGAAGATCCACATTTGAAGATTTAGATAACATTTCTTTCTCAGATACATGATTCTGGAAAGGATATACTTAATTAGGTAAAAAAACAAAAACAAAAAACCTCATGGTATGTTTCCAGTTTTAATTGGAAAAACAAAAATCTTGAAATACATACATACATTTAGGAGGAAAAAGGAGATGAACTGCCAATATCCATCAGCAAGTGTTACTGGTTGGTTCTATAATTCAGATTTTTCTAGTTAAATCCCAAATTTCCAAGTTTATTCTAAATATTTTTTCTGTACATTTACCCGTTTGAACATCAACATTAAATGACTAAAACAAGATGGTGCAGAAAATTCTTTCTATAGATTCTTGGTTGAAACATCTCATTTCTAAAACTAGTACTCCAATACACTGAAATGCCCTCTTTGCACTGCATTTAACTGTGTATCATCTTTTCATTACTAAGTGTATAGTTAGGACATAAAGCATTAAAATAAGACTACCACTAATGAATCAAAATCCATGTTCACATGACAATGTAAGAATGTTTTTCCAGAGATGAAAAAAATTATAGTAATTATCATGTTTAAAAGGCATGTATTTTATTATTTTTGTAGGTATTTTAGACAAAAATATTGACCAGCTAATAATGCTCTTCCACGCATAATGTTCACTGAGTTTACTACCACAGTTTTAGTGCAACAAAATATCTTTGAAAAGCCACTCTACAGTAATTATGGCAAGGCTCATTAAAATGCAGAGGTAAGGATTCCACTTGTATAGAAACTTAGAAAATAATGTTTGAAAAGGAAAGATGTTCCATCAGGCTAAATATTTTTTGTATACTAAAAATATATATAAACATTTCTTGAATTAGTGTTATAGTCAATTTTGATGCACTATCATTTAGTGGTGATACATTTTGAGAGGTATATTTTAACAAACATTATACTTAAGATTATAGTCTTAGGTAAACATTTAATACACAATGCCAAGGTAGTTTCCTTTTTCTTTTTTTAATTTTTGTACCAAAAAAGTCATACACACTTGATGTTGACATTTCTTCTTACCTGTGTGTGCCTCAGACCAATAAAGTACTCTGCATTAAATTTAAATCTTGAGACAGTAGTACAGCATTGAAAAAAATTGTAAAGCAGCTTAGATACACTGAACCCAGATTTTACATTTTCATTTGTCAGATTAGAATATAAAAAGCTTGAAAATCAACTTGAAAAAGCTTATTCTTCCTCAAGAAAAAGTATGAACAATCTGAAAATGATCAACTAGTATGAATGAAACATTGTACATAGTTAAGTCACATTTAATGGTTGCTAGACATACCACTCCCTCCTGGAAATTACGGAACCATCTACATGTGAAACTAAGTCATCTTCATTTTCGTCATAATGTTCATCATTGACGAACTTCATTCCCATTTTTAGATCTTCATAATAATCCATTGGTCTTTCAAACCTATTGAGATTTTCTACATTGTTCCATTGAGTTTTTTCAGGCTCTTCTAAATAGTCTTTACGTATTAGATTGTTCACTGGATTTTTGATTTCTTTTTTTACACTGTCTGGATAAGAATCAAGCTCCTCTTGTTGAAGAACATCTATTTGTGATTCTTTTTGCATATCTGATGGTGGAATGTAGTTCTTGGCAAAGTAGTCTCCACGAAACGTCCGTCTTCTCCTATAGCAGAATATTCCAGCCAAAACACTTACAAGTACTACGAAGAGAGCCCCACCCACTACACTAGCAATGATCGTGCCAATTGTGTCATCCTTAATTGTTGCCAAAGTTGACAATGGGAAGGGCAATTTTTTAGGTTCTGTTGCTAGATCCTCGATGTCAGCAGTTGAGGGATGCCACTGAATTGTAGGCTGAAGGGTGGTAGTAGTAGGAGGATCTAATGGAAACAGTAAAGATAGACAAGACACAGAAAGGCAAAGAATGTCAATGCAGGCTGATTCAGCAGCAAGTTGAAAAGACAGCACAGTTAATGAATATATATTCATAGTAACAATAGTTTTTCATTCTTAATTTTATTACAATTAGACGGTAGTGGCACTTAGATATCTTAAAGAAAAAACTGACACTAAGTCAGTTACCAATAAAGAGAAAGGAACAAAACCTATAGTTTAAATCCTAATTTCTTCTATTCCAAGTTTAATAGTGATATTACACTCCAGAAAATAGGTACTTATATTTTTAATGAAGAGTATTACTTAAGTGTCCTATACATAGCTGGCTTAAGAATTATCATAAAAAATTAAATCAAAGTCAAATGTATATTTTCTTAGCCAGTAGCAAAAGAAAATAAAATTTAAGAATGAAAAAAATTAAAGTTTTCTTAATATCCATTTTTACCTACTATGGTTTATTTTTATAAGATCTGGACTAATCTTTAAAAGAATGAAAAACTATAGATTCTTGTTAAGTGGACACAGTATAAGCTGTTGGTTTAATAATTCTCTCAAAAATATTTTCCTTATATTAAAAAACTCAAAAAATATTTAGAAAGGAGATATATAGTAAATATCATTATTTAGTAATTAAAAAATAAAAAGCATATGTTTAAACTGTTAGCCAAATGGGCTATTATATTATCAAATGAAACTAATAAAGTAAAAATATATTAAAGTAATAAAAAATGTCATCATCTTATCTAATACCCCATGGGTAAGATAACCGAACATTTAGAAAATTAAGGATTTCAACTATATCTGCAAAATTTAATGTCATTGCTTTACAATGGAGTCTCAAAGAGTAACTAATATTTTAGAGAGAACATTCTAATATTTAAATATTAGATGCAAATGAACCTGTGTATTGACATTAGATTACAGAGTAGCCATTAATATTAAAAAGCAACTAAATATAAATAGTAAAAATTAAAGATTAGTTAATTATCAATTAAGTAGTATTTGTAGGTCATGTTACACAAAGTTCTAGAATTTGAAGAAACTTTAAGTTTAAAGATCTTGAATTTCTTCATATATGAAAAAAAATGACCCAAATGGTAACCTCCTATAATTAATTTTTAAATGAGTGGTACTGATAGAGCTTTTAAAAAATGATTGTTAGAAAAATACTAAATCTACATGGGGTAAGTTATTCTAATATTACAAGCTAAAGAAAAATACTTACTGAAACAGGTTTCATCACGGAATGCCATACATATAGAATATGGTAAAAATTTAGCAAGTACAGTATAAAGTTTAACAAGTATAGTATAACTAATTTCCTGTGAGTTCAAAGTAACACAACAGGTAATCCTGTCAACTACTTTGAAGTGAATATTAGCTATCATAGTAAATGTAAGTAAATTAAGGAAGTTTTAATTTATGAGAACCTATTCACTAACTGAACAAATTCAATCTCAAAAAAACAATTGTGGAATAGAAGGATCGTGTGTAGAGCGTAAAAGTAGTAAATCTTCATGTAATTCAACTGCACAGAATTAGCTACTAAAGAAATAGAGTAAAAATTAAATCATTTGTAAGACAATTCATGTATTTTCTGAGAGAGCAGGAGTAAGGGGAAAGTCAAGTTTTAAGTATTGAAGGTCATCTTTGTAATGATTCCCAAAGAAAAAAGTATTACAATAAAATGGTATCAACACATTTAAATAAAAGTACAAATCATTTAAGTAAATTTATAATTTACACGCTTTCGTGCCTGTAAGGTTTTTAAAGGTTTTGGTAGCTCTTGCTTGACATGCTAGTTCTCAGAACAGTGAATACATCCGAACTTTTACCAAGTATAAGATACAAGTGAATGTTTTTACCAAGTACCCTCAAAATAAAAACAAAAAAAGAAAAAGAAAAAACCCTGACATTTCTTATATCTACTTGCAAAGTTCTTCATATGTACACAAATAGATGTTTATTACTCATTTCCCTCAAATTAACAAAATATAGCTTTCAGAAAAATCTAACCAGAAATTTAAAAATCTTATGCTATTTAATTTGGTTAGTGGATCTAGAATGTTTCAACCCACCATCCCCATCCTTAATCAGTGTTAAAAATAGCATAATTTTACTAGAACTGCCATTCCATGAAAGAGAGACTATTGTTAATACTTTATTATTTTGTATTTTAAGCAATAGGCATATGACAATGCATATAAAACATTTGTTTTCTAATTTAGAAAGAGAGTCACAATTCCTGTAAGGAAACAGGTCTATTTTTTAATCATCAATAGCTACTTATTTATCATGATTTAAAATCCTTCCCAATAGCATTCCTTATTTTTTCAAACATTAGTTTTCATATACTTTGCTGAATGAATGTGTGATAAATGAGGATATAATGACTCTAAGTTCTCCTCACCCAAATGAAGAACTTCTTAAGTTTCTTTTTATAACTAATGAGTTCTGTCAAAAAGGAAAACAAATAGTCAGGTAAGGCCTCTGCAGCTATAAGGTATATTTTGGCTTAATAATTACTGTGTTAAAAAAATTTAAATTGATCGACTTATTTTTATTTTAGACTTTATAGGGTTATTTAAATAAACAAAATCATGCATTTTGAAATTTAAGGATTGCTAAGTGCAAATTCTTAAAGTTTAACGCTATGCATGGATCCTAAAATCAGTATGACCCCAAATTCAAGTTTGGGCAGGAATAAGAGTTTTAGGAATGGGGAGACTTATTTGATATATAAAATCTGCTTTTCTATTTTCAAAAAGAAGTAATAGATACCAGTTAGGGGGAAAATACACACCAAAAGCAAACCACAAAACACAATTTCAAGCAGTCAGGCAGTATTAGACAAAGAGCTATCACATCCCTCTACAATGTTACTATACTAAGAGTATAATTCAATTGAATATTGAAATCTTGAATCAATGACTTCAATCCAAAAATCTTATATTTATCAATGTCAGAAAATGTGTAATAAAATCAAGAACAATTTCCCTTAGAGTTGCTAACTCCATTCTGAAGGGTAGTCCCCCCACCTCCTCTTTGGGTTCAGTTAATGTGCTGGGGAAGACATGCTTACATGTATAGGTTTATTATAAAGGAAATAACAAATGATATCAATAAAGAGATGCCTAGGGCAAGGTATGATTGAAGGGGCATGCCACCTTCCAGGAACCTCCCTGTGTGTTCAGCTATCTAGAAGCTCTCTACTCTGTTCTGAGTAGAACTCTCAGTCTCTAATCATAAGATACATTTCTTTTATACATATTATTAAAATCATATCTAAAATTTTAAAATATCAATTTTAATATTGAAGTCAACTTTTTTTCCTAGTGAAAAAAGGGTACATATAACAATGAAAAAGAGTCTGGACATAAAAGTAAAGTCTAATTCTTGATTACATATAACACTATCTTCTTCTGAAGTACTTAGAAGTAATTAATTGTGATTTTTCATATTTATTAAAAATTTGATTTCCTTCTTATAAGACTTAATAGATGGTGATTAAAAAATGTGTAAAGTTTATCACTTGTATTACATCAGTTCCCTCATCAAACAAAATAAAGTTACCTAAAAGCAGATTCTGTACTTTTAAATTATTTCCTGATTGTTTTCTTCTCAGATTTATCATGAAACAAAAGCGTAATAACACCTATTATAGATTAAAAACATCATTGCAGATGGTGGGAATATAGCAGTGATTAAAGCAGACAAAAAATCCTGACTGCTTCAGAGTTATGTTCTAATAAGAGTAAAAACAGATAAGCAAATAAATAAAATACGTAGTAGGTCACATGGCAATACTGAAGAGAAAAACAAGGTGGAGAAGGAGGACTGAACAGTAGTAAAGGAGTGAAGAGAGAGGGTTGTCAGTTTTAAATACAGTCGTAAGGAAGAAAGACCTCACTGAAACAGGTGACATTTTTGTAAAGACTTACAGGAAGTGAGGGAAACAGCTATGAGGATACCTAGTAGAAGAGCATTCCAGCCAGTGGAAAAAATAAATACAAAGACTCTGAAGTAGGAATGTGTGTGTACTCAAAAAACCGTCCAGTGTGGCTGAGCTAGTGAACAAGGCATATAATAAGAAACTAGTTCAGTGAGATAATCCAGGACAAGAGCATGTATACCGCCTTCTAAGTCATTTCATAAGATTTGGTTTTCACTTTGAGCAAATTTAAGAATGGAACTACCCATAACTGAAAGGAATAAGACTGGCAGAAGAATAGGTTCAGTTTACAGGGGCAGTAGATTGATACTTCAGTTTTGAACATGTTAAATTGTAAATGCCTATTAGATTTCTACATAGAGTTAATGATCATTAATAGGCATCTGGACACACAAGTCAAGAGTACTGGGGAGTGGACCCACAATGTCAGAAGATATAAATTTAAAATATAATCAGTATAATCAGTATATATAATACGCTGAAAATGAGCCTTGATATTTAAATGATTACCTAGTTATAACATATTGAGCCTAAGATTTACAAGTTATATCCCACACCAAATTGTGCAACAGAAAAAACAAAAAAGTAAAAAGTTCTTAAGTAAATACATTTTAAATATGCAGTTCCTGTAACTTATCCTCTAAGGGAAGAGAGACTAACATACTAATATTTAACCTCACTCAGATTTCCACCAAAGCACTTCCACTGGCAAAAAGGGCTAGGGCTATCCAGAGCTGTCAGCTTCTCGCTAGTCTAATACCAAAAAAAATTTGACTCTCTATCATATGCCAGGCGCTAAGCTAATGGCTGAGTTTACAGTGGTGAATAAAGCAAACACAAATAAAGCAAACTGCTTAATAGTGAGGATAGATAATAAGCAAATAAATGAGCATACAACTACACACTATGGTAAGTGTTATGAGAAAATAATACAGGCAACTATTGTTATATTGAATGATCACATAAGGACTGAGAATATAATATTTAAACAAGCATAATACTTCTCTAAAATCTCTTATTAATTTTAGATTTAAACTGAAATAAAAACCTTAAGTACTCATTACATATTTACCATACAAACCTGCATTTCTTAAGGTTCTCTTCATTTTCACCTTAATTTTCCATTTGTTAGACATGAAGATTACAGTCAGTAAGGAGATGCTCAAAATATTTTATATAATTTTTATAAATAAGCATTCCATGGATATTTATTACTTATAGTCACAACCAGTAAAAAATATACTTTTAGTTCTCTATATATTTCATGAATGCCCAAATTTATACTTAGCCAAGTTAAAAAAAATTCATAATGAAACAAATAGAATGTGAAAAATCTAAGCTGTTAGTGGCTTAAGTACTGACAAGAAGAAACATTTAAATTTCATTTCATTAAAAAAATTTTAGTAGCATTCCCACTTCACCTCTCAGTTACACAATAAGGAATAGTCTCATATTAAGTGGCAAACAATGTTATTTAACAAGTCAGGTAATTAAAGTTAATATCCTATTTTACTTATCAGACAATTGTGTACAAAGTAGCCATCAAAGCAAAAGAAAAGAAAAGAAATCAATGCTTGTTCCTGGTGTAAAAACAAAAGAATCTAGAAAGGCATACTTCCTACTAAAGAAATTATTCAATACTGTTTAACTGAAAAATAAACTGTGTGTATAGGTATCAAATTGCACATAAACTTGTACGGACATTTTGACATTTATTTAAGTAAAGGAATACCACATTATAAATTTATTTCAGATAGGGTTACTTTACCATATTACCATGTTACTTATAGATTATTTGGAAAAACCTCACACCGTTATCTGTGTATTTACAAGTGTAAAGTACTGCCCCAAGATCATCTTATGATTGTTATTATAAGAATATTTTAAATAACTCATTTTGCAAGTTAATAATAACTTACCTGAAATATAGATGATCTTTTGATCACTTCTTTGACCTAGGGAATTGGTCACTTTACAGACATAAACACCAGAATAATTGAAAGTCAATGGCTGCACAAAATGAAGAGTATTGTCTGAAGCCAATAAACCATCAGGCCACTGTCCATCCAACCTAAATTTTAAAAAGCATGAAATTATTTTAAATATCTTCAGACTATATTTATTGACAGCTAATTAAAAGACATTACACTTTTGAGATGTTAGTTTAAAAAATATCTTTTAGATAAAATTTACTACGTAAGTATGCAAAAAGTAAAAAATTTTAATGAAGATGAATTCATAAAGTCCATTAAGACCACATATTCTTTCAAAACATCAAGCCATATAAGTAAAGCTAGGCCAACATAATAGATTGGGAAGAAACGGGAGAAAAAAAATATGACTTTAAAAAATTATATTCAGAAAACTCAAAAACAATATTATTTGAAGACATATCCACCATATCAAAGAAATTAAAATTCTCAGTGAATTATGGATCTACTCATGATATATCTACAATTTTCTTAATGAAAGTATCCCACTTAAACATATAATAATGTTCTAGAACCTTGTATAACATGTTTATAGAGCATAATTTAATACTAATACTAATCTATACTATACCCTTCCAAAGAGTTTCTAAAGCAGCAAGAAGGGTCTTCTTATAAAACAATTGCAATTATAAAGTGGGAATGTATCACAATAAAAACCAAGATACCATTTTATATCAATAACAACTCATTTTTAAAAACAATGTCTATATTAAGTTGGCTAAGAGGTCCAATACCTAGTGTACACATTACTCTAAACCATATTTAAGTCCCACGGTAAGAACTCTAAAACCATTCATTGCAATGGAACTAAGTACACTGTTAAAAATCACTTTTCTAACCTGAGGGTACTAAAGAAAACATCAATAAGTATTTATCTTGAAACTGTTCTTAAAACTCACAGAAGTTATTTTATTTTTTAATATAAGAGGATAAAAAATCAAGTAAACCCGGGTGTTCAAATATTACTGTTTAGGCTAAAAGGATTTTCAGGAAGTTCATTAACTCATTCATGCATCCAATTAACAAGAGCTTACTATTTTCCATATTCTGCTCTGTTGATATTGCTGAGATGTGGAAGTAAGATTTGATCTCTGCCTTCAATGATGCAAGTATGGAATATCAACAACTCATTACAAAGGGAATAAGAATAATAATAATAATAAAGGTGGAAAGAAGCAAATCAATACTGGAGAATAGGTACAATGATTTCATTTTGCAATCTCATGGGTATAAGTGGAAAAATAATCAGTACAATCTTCTGGAGTTGTTAATACTTTAACTTAGCAATGAAGGACAAAGATAGCATTTTTACATAATTTAAAAAACAAAAACACTCAACCTTCTTAAGAGGATTTTGAAAAGAAAATTTTCGCAAGCATCAGCTTTCAAAAGGTGAAGGTTAACAATGAATATCAACTACACCTGTCTTAACAATTACCTTTGTAATTTGACCCCCAAATTCTAATCTCTTTAATTGAGAAATTTGAAAATGACTTACAATCTTTTAAAGTTGTTTATTCAAATAATCTGCAGTTAGAAAAATCTAAATAGCATATTAAACACACAACAAAAGCATCTTTCATGCTCCTGTACCTGCATTCCGTGACTTATATTCATTGCCTGTATTCTCAGAAAAACTCTATGAATTACTGCTATTGATGAGGAAATTAAGGATTAGAGAGCTTAAATGACTTACTCAAAAAAGACATTCAGAAGTTTAGATACTGGGATGAGAATCCAGAATTGCAAGTCTTTCAGAAATACCCTATCAAACAGACATCTTAACTAATGGCTGCTTCCCACTTTTAAGAAAATGTAAATGAAAAAAGGTTTTCTGTACTTTCAAAACTGTATCTTTGCTTAAAGATAACAGATTGACCAAATATACTGTTTTTCTTACTCTAATAAAATCCCATCAAAAATAGATTATAGGAATTAAAAAGTTTTTAAAAACCTATGAGGAGAAAGAGAACAGGAGGCTGAACACACAAGATGTTTCAACAAACTTTTAGAAGACAGAAAACAGATGGAGAAAACGATATATGCTTTAAGCCAATGTTTCTCAACCAGGAATGATTTTGCCCCTGGGACATCTGGCATGTCTGGAGACATTTTACACTGTCACAACTGGGAGATTGCGTGTGTGCTACTGGCTCCAGAGGGCTGAGGCCAGGTATGTTTCTAAACATCCTACAAGTCAAAGGACTACTCACCACCAGGAATCACCTATCCCAAAATGTGCACAATGACAAAGTTGAAAAGCTCTACTTTAGGGTGAAAAGTTGCTTACAGACAGCCTATGGATGATAAAGCAGCTTATGTGGTCCAAAGAACCCAAGAAAAGTCTGAAGTTTGACTCACTGTACTGCAGAAAGTCAGGAGCCAGAGGATTAGAAATGAGATTAGTTAGAACACAATAGATTCCTCCCAACTCTATACCACACATTTATCTCTCATACAAAAGAATGAAGGTTAATTCTAGAAATAAACTGAATGGCCATGAAGAAAATATTTCCACTCTTCTACTAGTGACATCTGAAGCTTCACCAGGAAAATCACCATCTCTCTACCTGATCACTCTAAGTGGAACCTACTAATGAGTAATCCCCACTACAGAGAAAGAGTGTCCACCAAGCACTTTAATAATGCCTTACTGTGAAATGACTAGACGACCAAGAAAATTAAGAAATTATCTGCAAAATGAAAGAAAGATCAAACCAAAAAGAAAACCAAAAGAACTTGGAGAAAAAAAGAGACAATATGTAGGAAGAAAAAAAAAAAAAAAAAACTCTCTGGGGAGGAAATAACTCTAGTATCCCCGAGAATAAACGAGAAAGGCATTATACTCATTACATAAGAAAAGGGTGCTATGAAAATTAAGAATGAGAAGATGCTGCTGTAAATTGAAAATATAAAAAAATTTTTTCAAATCATTAAGTCAGTAATAAAATCAAAAAATCCTCCATTTGGAAAATATAAAAGAAAAGATATTATAAATAGGAAGTCCAGTAAGAGTGAACAGAAAAAAAAATGAAGGGAAATGACCTAAAACTAACAAAATTATTAAAAGTTGACAGATACAAGTCTTAAGATTGAAATGGGCCCTAAATAACAGACAAATATGAAATGAAATCCCTAATAAAGCAGTTTGAAATTTCAGAGATAAAGAGAATCATGCAAATAGTAAACTACACATGTAAAAACAGGCTATTGGCCACAGGGAAAGCAAATAAATAGAGAAAAGAGAAAACAATTTTGGTATACTACTTAGCTTTCTGTAAATAATATTTATCTGTCATAGGGAGGCAAACAGTGATTATAGATTTTAACTAGAGGTAGCTTAATTCCATTTGGACTATGAAGGGTAAGAATGTGTACATGGGTGTGTTTGTGGATGAAGGGGTAGATATAAAATTAATTCTTCATCTAAGAAGAAATCAACAGTGTTAAAAATTGGTAAATCTAGAAGTAACAGGTTAAGACACCTAATGGTAACTATCAGAATAAATTGCTAAAATAGCTAAAGTAGCCTCTGAAGAACAGAACTGAGAGGGAGGAAGGTGGGAAAGGGTGGGGCAGGGTAACACTTAGAAGCCTTTCATTTAATTAAAATTTTCAGTTATTACTATAATCATGTATTATATAGATAAACAACTTTAGATATGCATGTAAGAATACTTTTCACTTTTATATTAGTTCCCTTTTGAAGTATATAACATTACCTGCTCCACACAGATTTGAAGGGTGGTGGATTTGCATCAGCATTACACTTGAGATTAACGCCTTTTCTTCCTACAAACCAATTTCCATCATACCCTGTTACTGAAACTTCAGGAGCATCTATAAAATAAATAAATGCATGACATTTATTTTTGTTAATGATAAATGTGATATACAATGATAAAGCATGAACACAACAGACTAAGCTTCAGAACAGGAATCATTTTTCCTTGTTCTCAGTATATATAATCAATGTGGAAAACAGTACTCAATAAATATTAGTTGACTGACAGAAACAATGAATGAATGAATGAATGGGCTAGTATCCCAACACCAGGCAATTATAGTATGTACAGTTTAAGTTATTAGGTGTGCTAAATGTAAGAATATTCATAAATCTATAATCACCAAGAACAAATTATGAGTCCTATGATGAGAGATGTTGAGATATAGGAACAAAGCAAATACATTATAATACTTAATTTAATGAGACATGGCATTTAAGCACCATGCAGGACCAAGTCACCACATAAAATGGTCTTTAAAGCGACATTTATCTAAAAGAAAATATTTCCTAAGAGATATCAAGTCAATCACAGAGATAAGATTCCCTATATTACAGTTAATTAATATTCTATGGGCATATAGAGATGTGACACAGACTTTCTAAGACTACAGACTTATAACTAAAGTAAATTATCTATATCTAAGGCCTCAACTGTAATAAAACATAAACTTTTATCCACTCAATGTATGCAAAGGTCTTTTGTGCAATATAACTAGCTGAATGAACAAATTATCCATATCTAGTAGCAATATACATATATAAGCTATAAAATCCAATACCTATTATTAAACCATCATTTGTTTAGCTCCTGATAAATGCTAGGTACTGTTTTAAGTGTTTGGTATACATACAGACTCTGTATTCATAAAATTTACATTCTAATGTTAATAGTCATAGGGAAGACAACATTTGAAAGTATTTAACTAAAACCACTTATGAGAGAAAAGAAGAAAAAGAATAAGATGGTGAGAGAGAATATAAGAAAGGTTTAATTTAGATTGAGGATAGGGGAGGAAAGGCTTCCCTAAGGAAGTGCTAGTTATGCATGGTGTAGAGACTCCATCTTTCTGTGTGTGCTACACAGAAAACCAGGTAAGCAGCACATGGCCAGATGAGAGAGGTTAATAGAGAGACCAGTTTAGTCTTTAACTCTGCGAGAAAAGCCTGATCTCCTGCAAAGCAAAGTTTCCTGAAAAAAGTTGTAAAAAAGTTAACTTTTACTAAGGTACAATTACTTCGGTAATTAAAAAAAAAAAGAAATGTATGCCTTTGAAAAATGTTGCTACAGTCTAGTATCTGTAAGTTTAATCTCTTTTTTAAAAGGGAGAGGAGGAGGTAGCCATTGAAGTATCCCCAAAGATCACCTCCAAATTTTGAGGTAAAAATTTGGGATATAAGACCTTATCTCTTTAAACTGCCATTCACATGTTTTATATGTCCCCAATTTAAAAAAAGAAAAAGTCACATAACTACTCTAAGTCATGACTACTCTTTTAGGAGCAAGTCAATAGATCAAAACCATAATTATAAAGACTTAAACTAGAAGAAACACTTTTATATATCTAGGATTGCACTCAAACAACAAATAATTATAAGTAATACAAATTGAAGAAAATGTCAATCTTTATTAGGGACAGGGAAGGAAAAATATATAGATATGAGAAATACATTAATGGTACTTACAACTGGGAATTTTATAAGACAAAGGAAAAAGTTAGGTCTGTGAAAGTGAGGTAGGAAAAGGAAAAAACAACAACAACAAAAACCTTTTTAATTGGATTCTCCAGAGAAGTGAGAAGAAAAGATGGCATTAGCATTTAAGACTACAATGGTAACAACAATTATGTAACTACAACTTCTCATATTTAACCCTACAAATGTTGAAAAGATTTCTGGAATTAGCTTTAAAAACCAACCATATAATAAATATGTGTACTTCAAACTTCCATGCATGTCATATCAAGAACATGTCATATCAAGAACAAAAAAGAAAGAATAACTCCTTGAAAAACTTATCTAAATTTGTAATCTGTGCATAGATGAAAATGAGAGTAGAATCTAAATACTTTTTCTAATTTTATCTCTAATCTGCCTAATTTTTATTATCCTTGCTATCCATCATCTTGTCTCTTCCTTAAAATTTTAAAATGGTATACAAATCACAAAGAATATGCCAAAAACTGAGAAACTTTATCAAAAAAGGAAAAGTAAATAGACATGAATATATAAACACACACACAGGAAATTAACCCTTCACAAGTACAACATGGCTCAGCTTTGAACCTTACCTGCAATGGTTATTATCCCATGATGTCTTTAAAATATGGTTTTAACTACATGAGAATCTTCCAACATGATCAATAAGATTAAGATTAGAAACAGTATGGAAAAATACAGATTTTCAAACTAATTAATATGAATCTAGAGAAGTAAAAGATTCTTGCTAAAAGCAGCATGGGTAGTATCAATGAAACTGAAAAACAGTTCAATTAATTATAATGAAGAAGCTGTTTATCACTAAGCATTGTACATTTTGAGGTACAAATCCACAACTCCCTTAAGTCCAGCTTGCTTTTAAGACTTAAAAGGACAAGGTTACGTAATTTCAAGTTGGACTGCAACTTTAAAGTCACATGTTCATCTTTAAAAAAACTGATAAAAAATTTCTGGTTAAATGAAATTTCCAGGAGAATATAAACAAAAAATAAAGAGAAAAGAAAAAACAATGTCAACAAGGAAAAGCTTTAGGAATATCCGAATACTAAATATTCAAACTAAAAGGTTTGATAAAGAAATGGAAGAAAATAAAACAAAATGCATGACTAATACTGAAAATGCAAATGTTACCATTCACTTACACTGTATGTCTAATACGAAAGAATATCGGATGTCCTTTTCCAAGGCTGGATGTTTCACAACACAAGTAATTCGCCTTCCTCTAGCAAATCTGGTTGGAAACAGCTTGTATTGGCTCACAATTGTTGCTGTTTCATTTGGAAAAGAAGTTGTAGTGGATTCCATTTCACCAAGATCACCTTCCCAGTCAATATGTGCAACTGGTTTTCCAGTGGCTGCGATACAAATGGCTGCTACTGTTTCATTTCCTCCATCAATTAAAGAATCTGGCCCTTTTATCAGGCTCACAGTGGGTTCAACTGTTTAAATTTTTTAAAAAAAATTAGTTATATTCAAGCAACAATATATTTACATCCTTCCAAACCACATCTAGACATATTTCATAAGCTTAGGGACAACTGCATATACAATCTACATACACTTTTTAGGTAATGCCATCATCAATTGCATTCTTGGAATAAGAGAAGATCATAAGCTAGGAAAAACAAGAGGCCAAGATTTTATATAATCATTATAAAAATGGCTGTCCTTGATACATATATAAATTACTTTATAGGAAAAATGAGATCCCTTCAAATTAATATATACAAAAATTTCTGTGAACTAGATCATAATTTCCCTATGAGATTAAAAATATTACTAATCTAAAATAAAAAAAGCAGTTTTAATACATAATGCTTTGCTTTATACCACAAAAAAATTAAAGCAAATATTTTTAAAAAATAAGTTAGGATTATGAAAACTTCTATTAAAAAGTTAAGGGAAAAAAAGTTTCTCTGAGCATACATGTAGGAGATGACAAATGTTTTTCTTGATCCAATGAGTAACTCAATAATTTCATTTAAAACACTGCCTTTTAAATTTTCCATTCAATAAATCTAAGAGGGGTCTGAAATTTTGTATTGCTAACAAGGTCCTAAGTGATGCCAATGCTACTGTTCTATGAACCACATTTTAAACAGCAAGGGGTCTGAGAGTAGAAGGGAGGCGAAAAGAAGCCCATCCATTGTCTACTAAGCTAGCACTGCCAATGATATAAAGCTCAAATTACCCATCCTAGCATTCACGTTACTTTACTGTGGTCCTACCCTACCTTTCTGGACTTTAATTCTTGTATTTTATATAAATATTTTGAACAGTCAATAAATTACTTATGCAGTGTTCCACCTAAAGCAGGGTTCTCAACAGGGAGGGATTTCCCCCTGCCTCCCACCACTCCAAGGGGATACTTAGCAATATCTGAAGAGATTCCGAGTTTCACAACTGAGGATGCTATTGGCAATTAGTGGGCAGAGGACATGGATACTGCTAAACAGTCAACATTGGATCAGGCGGCTCACCACAACAAAGAATTCAAGCCCAAAATTTCAAAAAATTGAAGAAAAACTGTCTTAAGTACAGTTGTCCATCAGGAAATGGAAAGGATTGGCTTCATTGCCCCTGAGTATATTCAAATCTATGCATACTCAAGTCCCACACACAAACCTGCAGAACCCACATATAAGAAGTCAGCCCTCTTGTATATGTAGGTTTCACTCCCCAGGAATACTGTATTTTTCATCTGCTTTTGGTTGAAAAAAATCTGTGCATAAGTGGAACTGCACAGCTTGAACCCATGTCATTCATGGCTCAACTATATGTTGTTTTCTACCTCTCTGCCTTGGCTCATTTACTTTTAATCTTAGAATAACATTCCCCCATTATTTTATTTTTGCCAACCCAAAACTGACCCACCATTCAAGGACTGGCTCAACTATTTCTTCTATAAAACATTTCTTGACTACCAAGTTCATCAATCCATTCCTATATCCTACTCAAATAACAATTATTCTATGACCTCTATATATCAGAAACTCTTACTGGCTTTGGGGATATAAAATTAAATTTTAAAGTGCCCACAACTGCTGTTCACCACATATTTATAGTATAGAAAACATATAATACATAGTATGGTAATTGCTACAATAAAGATATGCTCAATACATGATGATAAAAAGCAAACAAAGCATGAGATTGGGGGGACGGGGTCAAGAATGGCTTCTACATGTGATTTGTTGAATAATAGTTATGCAGGAAGAATGTAGGAAGAAAGAGACAGGAGGAAAAAGGCAGCAATCCAGGCAGAAGGAGAAACACACATAAAAACACAGATTAACAGAACTGCGAATAGTTTTTATGACTTTAAGATTTGCTTTGTTGAAAGAGAAGCAGCAAGGGATTAAATAGATGAAGTGAAAGAAGTAGGCATGGGCAAAATCACAAGCCTGGTAACACAAGCAGTCTTGAATTTTAAGCACTTGTATTAATTTAGAGGAAAACTACTATAATTTAAAGCAAAATAACAAGTGACTTTAATCCCCATGAATTCTCTCTTTTACATGGAAAATATTATTTTCTTGATACAGAACTTTATGTGATTTTTTGTTGATGTTTTGCACTTCATTTTTCAAATATTTTTGCCTTGCCTCCTAATCAGAAAAATTCTCAAAAGTATCAATCGCTTCAATGTAAATTATATATCCCCACAGCTATTAAGGCAGTGTTTTAAACATATTAAATCCTTGAATGTTTAATTTTATTTTTAAATAGTGTCTCTCAACATGAAAAAATATACAAATTTGGACACAATTGCTTTTCTGTACGCCAGAGACTTTAATATTATATTATTAAATATTAGGGGCTGTAAGCTTGTTTAAGTCTCTGCAAAGCAGACACAAGCAAGGAATATAAAAGGTTTATTAGGGAGTAATACCTGGGAGAAAAGGTAAGAAGAAGGATGGAGTGGGGAGGGCAATCAGCAGACCTAACAAAGTGTTTGTCAGGCCAAGAGAAAGATACAGAGCAAAAATTCCCATTAAAGGAGTCTCACATTGGGTGAAAATGTCCAGGTCTTCATACCACTATCTTGTTCAATTGCTGGTCCCAAGAGAAACTTGCCCTCAACTACCAATGCCTTGCTCAATCATTGTCCTGAGGGCACCCACAAAAAGAACATAACTTGAACTCAAATATATAAAATATTGTATATCAATAAAAAATACAATCTAAAAAAAAAAGTGATCTTAAAGGAGCTGACAGCTTCCTGCTATCAGCAAACCATACCCCTGGCAACTGGGCAATGAGCGTTTCTGAAGGAGAAAGAGCGTTGTACCTCCATGTAAGCCACAGGTTACTATTATTCCTTAATCCTTGTTATATTACTCCAAAAGTACTTATCAGCATTTCCAAATTGGTTTACATTTCACTGTAAGTGGCTGTCTTAATAAGTTTACTCAACATTTTACCATAAACTTTTAGAGTTATCAGATAAGAATGATGGAATATCATTATTTTTAACAATAGCACAAAATTAAAATAGCTAAGCAAATCTAAAATAGATGGAATAAAATTTGATATAAAAATTAAAACAGGAGGTGTCAATGGCTCCAAGAAGACAAACTCATTTTCTTAAAAAAAAAATGGACAATCTCAACTAAAGATGATGATTTAATTAAAGCTTTAAAATGCAAGGTGAAGTAATGAAAATAAATATGTCACAGAAACTCAAGCACTTACTGTATAATTATAATTAAAACTCAGCAAAATCTTTCATGAAGTAGAATAGCTAAAACAATGTAGCATTATACAGACAGGTAGGTATACAGAGATAAGATTTTATTTAAATTAAGAGAACCTAGAATCAGAATTATAAAACAGAATTTGAAAAAATCCTATTTGAATTCTTTTACTTTAAATCTAAATTTAAATAAAATTTAAACCATTTTAAATTCTTGAAAATACTTTTATTATAATCCTTACCATCATCACCAAAATGGAAAGTCAAGCATACTTACCTAACACAGTTACGGTTGTAGAGGACTGGGCATTTCCAAGTGGGAATGTAACAGCTTTGCATATGTATTTTCCAGAATCAGAGAATCCTATGTTATGTAGAGTAATTGTTGCATCATTAAGTGAATAGTTTTTAAACAAGACTCTTCCTTGATATTCTCCCTGAACAGAGAATCCATATTGAGGATGATGAACTGCAACAGTCTGTGAACTTTTACCATGTATCTTCTCCCATGAAATTTGTGTTATGGTTTCATTTACTTCAATTAAACACTTCAATGAAACATTCTTTCCCCATACTGCTGTGACATGTGGCTCCACAATAATTGGTCCAGCTAAGGCACCTATGTGGGGGAAAATACAGTAGTTTTTAACATGGAAAAAATTATGCTAACATATAATCTTTCTTCCTCCCTTCATCCCCCACTTCTGCAGGGTTATGTGTGTGCGTGTGTACATTTATGACTGAATAATAAAAAGAGGTGAAAAGGCTAGATATTCTCAGGACTGGATGTGAGATTCTAAAAGTCAGGGTCAAATAAATCAAATACCTGCCAATATGTATTACATGTACACATGTATACAGTATTATTTTCATGAACACTTTTTAGAGGAGAAAACAAAAACAAAAAAGTAAATTAGAGGACAAATTTGACCATCTAAGAGATGACAGAGGATATAATAGAAAGGGACTGAAAATTCACAGTGACTATACTTAATCAGGTATCCACCGATATGTACTACACAATGGAAAAAGCACTGGATTTAGACCGAGAATTAGCTTAGAAACAAGATCCTTTCCCAGTCAAGCTAACACCTGAGTTCCCAGCCCTGGCTGACACTTTGCAGCCTTGTGAGACTCTGATACAGAAGACTCAGCTAATTCATGCCTGGCCCACAGAAAAAGAGAGATAATAAATGTATATCATTTTAAAACAACTAAGTTTGGGGATAATTTTTTACACAGTGATAGATAACTTATGTATGCAGGATCTTTCAAATCAAATATAATACCTAAGTATCTTCTTTTGAAGAGTCCCGATATCAAAACTCTCTAATTAAAAAATAAGATAGACTAATTGCCAGAAAATATTAATGAAGAAATACTTATATAAATATGAAATCATTTTTTTTCATTTGAGAGTAAAGAAAAAAAAATTTACAAGTAAAAGTTAAAATGAAATGACATCAAATTTCTTCCATATAATACTTATTTCATTCCTAAAAGCAATGGCGCAAACGTTACATTTTTTTGAGGGAAATAAAACTAATATTTGTGAATACTATAGTCAAGTAAGATACTGCTCATTGACAAATAGACTAGAACATAAATAACAAGTCCTAGGAAAGTTTACCAATCACATATGAGGCCTGATAAAATAAAAAAAAAACAAATATTCAAACAAAGAAGTAAACCAAAATAAGCATGCTAAAATGAAAATTGTATAAACAATAAACAATATCTTTACAACTTAGCTGTGTCTAATTAAAATTTTTAACCAAATAAAAAATGTAGAGAAATGTCACAGGATATAGAAAAATGCAATTAAACATCTTTAAACATGTTTAAACATATTTAACAATAAACTTAGAACCATATTATTCTCATAAACACTTTTTGGAGGAAAACACAAAAAAAGAAAAGTAAATTAGAAGACAAACTTTATTATTTAAAAGATGACTAAGGATATTACAGAAAGGGACTAAAAAAAACACACCGTGACTATAGTTAACAGCTGTGAGAGAAAAAGAAAAACTTTTGCTTTTTTTAACCACTGCTTCAAAGACGTTATCAGGCCCCCAAAATTTACTATCATGTTTTATCATGCTATCAAATACATATAATTACTAAGGTTTTAAAATTAATCTAAAACATATAAAATGTGAAAGTATTCAAATGTACTTTAACAAGTTATCACAAGCCTAGTACTACCCCAGAAAAAAAAACACAAATGAAAAAGTTGTCTCATGAATATTAATAAAAAGTTAACATTATAAAATAATACCCAGCTCCATATTTAAGAAAAGTATACTACAACCAAGTAGGACTATTCCAAGAATGTAAGGATATCTTTAGACTATTCATTACATTGAAAGCTCACACACAACTTTCTCTTTCAATGCTGAAAAGGTATTCAATAAAATTTAAAATTCACTCCTTTTTTTTTTATAATCTGTAACAACTGAGAGAAGGAATCTTAATAATAAAGTAGATTTTTCTCAAATCAGTGGCCATGATCACACTAAACAGAAAAAGGGGCATAACTGTTAAAGAAAAGATCAAGGTAAGATGGTGGTACACTATCTTTAACATTGTTCAACTGAAACTGGAAATTCAATCCACTGCAATAAGAAAAAGAAATAAGAAAAGATAAACATTAGAACAAAACAGAAATAATTATTATTTGAAAAATCTATTACCTGAAAAAAATCCAAGAAGGCCAAGTAAAAGGCTATTTGAACCAATAATGTGGTGGTTTATAAAACACATGCAAAATGTACATAAGCTATATAATCAGCATGTTATAATAGGTGATTGCTTTACAAATCTATTGCAGTAAAAGTTTAATTAGTATTTGTAAACATTAATATTTAAAACACCTGAATAGCCAAAGCCATCCAAAGCAAAAAAAACAAACAAACAAAAAAAACAAACAAAGCTAGAGGCATCATATTACCTTACCTTAAATTATACTATACTACTAAGCCATGGAAGCCAAAATGGCATGGTGCTAGCATAAAAACAGACACATAGATCAATGGAACAAAACAGAGAACCCAGAAATAAAGCCACATACTTACAGTCAATTGCTATTTGATAATGTCAACAAAAACATACAATGGGGAAAAGACACCTTTTTCAATAAATGGTGCTGGGAAAATTGGATAGCAATATGCAGAAGAATGAAATAGACCCTTATCTCTCACCATAGACAAAAATCTGCAGAAGATAGATTAAAGACTTAAATGTAAGATCCAAAACTATGAAAATATTATAATAAAATCTACAGAGAACTCTTCTAGGCATTGGTCTAAGCAAAGAATTCATGACAAAGACCTCAAAAGCACAGGCAACAAAAACAAAAATAGACAAATGGGACTTAATTAAACTAAAAAGCTTCTGTACAACAAAAGAAATAATCAACAGGGTGAACAGACAACCTGCAGAATGGGTGAAAATATTTGCAGACTTTGCATTTCACAGTGAACCGGTATTCAGAATTTACAAGAAGCTCAAACAACCAAGAATTAATAACAAAACCCTATTAAGAAGTGGACAAAGGGCACAAATAGACATTTTTCAAAAGACATACAAATGGCCAACAAGCATATGAAAAAATGTTTAGTATCACTAATAACCAGACTATTGCAAATTAAAACTACAATGAGATATCATCTTACACCAGTCAGAATAGGTATCACTAAAAAGTCAAAAACTAACTGATATTGGCAAGGTTGTAAAGAAAAGGAAACTATACTGTTGATGAGAATGTAAATTAGTACAAACTCTATGGAAAACATTACGGAGATTTAAGAAAGAACTATAAATAGAACTACCATTGAATCCAGCAATCCCACTACTGGGTATTTACCCAAAGTACAAGAAATCATTATATCAAAAAGACATCTGCATTTGTATGTTTATTGCAGTACCGTTCACAATAGCAAACATATGGAATCAACCTAAGCATCCATTAGTGGATGACCAGATTAAAAAAATGTGATACACACACACATGAACACACAATGGAATACTATTCAGTCATAAAAAAGAATAAAACCATGTCTTTTACAGCAACATGGATGGACCTGGAGACCATTCTCTTAAATAACTCAGAAAGTCAAATATCATATATTCTCTCTCATAAGTGGGAGCTAATCAATGTGTAACTCACAGATGTCTTTACCTTCAATTATTTTTCAAGTTGCATAAAACTTATGAACAGAAAACCATAAAAAATAACAAATTTTTCATTAAATTAGAAAGGGTCATTTTGTTTTCAAAGTTTTTACTCTGTCTTTATAATAAAACACCGTGGCTCAAGGCAAAAAATTTTTTTTCTTGTGTGATACTCAATGTGTTAAAGCTAAACAAATAGCATCATATGACCCAGCCATATCACTCCTATGCCTTTATACATTAGAAAAGAAGGCATATCTTCTATAAAGAATTGCACACAGATGTTCACAGCAGCTTTATTTGTAACAGCCGAAAACTGTTATCCAGATCCCTCAACAGATGAATAAACAAATTGTGGCATACACACATACAACAAGCAATAAATACTACTAACCAATAAAAAGGCACATCCCACTAGAAATAGAGGGCAACTTTTGTCACATGACGAAGAACAATCTACAAAAACCCCACAATTAATGTCATATTTAAAATCGTAAAAAACAAAACAAGAAAAAAAAAAAAACAACCACCAAAACCTAGAAGCCTTTCTGCTAAGATCAGAAACAAGGCAAGGATATCTCCTCTCACTTTTTTTTTGACAACATACTGGAAGTCCATGCTAATGTAGTAAGAATAGAAAAGGCAATAAAAAGTTTACTGATTAGGAAGGAAGAAATAAAAACTGTCTATGTTCACAGGAGACAAAATACTCCTGGAACTAGTAATCAAGTACATTAAGGTTGCGGGATTCAAAGTTAACATACAAAAGTCAATCACTTTCTTATATTCCAGCAATAAACAAGTGGAATTTGAAATTAAAACATAGCACCACTTACATTAACACCCTCAACAATGCTTAGTTATGAAACTAATAAAATATGTTCAAGATCTATATATAGGTGACTACCAAACTCTGACAAAATTCAAGAACTAAATAAATGGAAAGATATTCCATGTTCATGGATAGAAAGACTTGATATTGCCAAAAATGTCAGTTCTTCCCAACTTGATCTATGGAGACAATGTAACCCCAATCAAAATCTCACAAGTTATTTTGTGGCTATCAAAAGACTAATTCTACAATTTATATGGAGAGGCAAAAGACCCAGAATAGTAAACACAATATTGCAAAACAAGGACTAACACTATCTGACTTACTACAAAGCTACAGTAATCAAGACAGTGCGGTATTGGTAAAACAACAGACAGACCAACCGAGTAGAATACAGCCCCAAAACAGATCCACATAAATATAGTCAACTGGTCTTCGACAAAGCAAAATCAATGTAATGGAGAAAAGACAGTATTTTCAACAAACGGTTCTTGAACAACCAGACATCCACATGCAAAGAAATAAATCTAGACAAAGACCTTATAACTGTCACAAAAATTAACTAAAAATAGATCATAGATCTAAATGTAAAATGTAAAACTATAAAACCCCTAGAAGATAACATAGCAAAAAATCTAGATGACCTTAGGTATGACCTTGTCTTTTTAGATACAATGCCAAAGGCAGAGTGCATGAAAAACATAACTGATAAGCTGGATTTCATTAAAATTAAAATTCCTGCTCTGTAAAACACAGTCAAGAGAACGAAAAGACAAGCCACACCTGAAGTTACCAATCTTGAATAAGAGCATTCAGCTGCCTGAGTGGAGGCACAGAGAAGGCAGAGAGTAAGCTTTAAAGTGGGCTTGACATTTTACCAAGCAAGCACAATTAAAAGAAAAATAGGCAAGGAGTTGATGGTGTAGGTAAGGAAGTAGTTTCTAATGATGGGTTATAAACTTTAAGTTAATCAAAAAGAGAAGAAAAGAAAGTAGGATCAAAGGATTATAGAAACTAATATAGTTAACGAATCATTGAAATTGAAGTACTAAATAGAATGAGGTGAAAAATGGGAGATGAAGGCTGAATGGTGGGAAAGTCAATTTCTCTGGGACTCAGTCTTTACATTTATAAAATGTCTAATTGCCTTATAATTGTGTGTTCTTGAAAACTGTCAAGAGTTTTTACATATACCATTTTATTGATCTCTAAACCACATCCCTTCCAAGAAATATCATATAGGAATATATGTATTTTTTTTTTCCAGATGACACATCAAGAATCAAAAAGGTTAAGACTTACCCTGAGTCATATAAATAATAAGAGACAGTGCCATTTGCCATAATCCAGAGGATCAGGGAAGGTTTTGCGAAAGGTGACATTTAAGCTGTCCCTGAAGGCTTATATTTTAATAGGCTGAAAAGACCATTCCAAGTTAAATAAAAATCCAGTATGAGGTCAAAACATAGCAGTACAAATAAGCCTGAAAAGAAAGGTTGAATAAAAAAACAGGGGAAGGCCAATAATCAAAATTGACACAGAGAACTAGAACTAAAGTCTTCTAATTATACTTTGGCACAGTGCTTAGCATTTCCTGGAAAGATACCGTTCCAGCTGTTAGTCATGTGTGGCTATTTAAATTAAAATTAATTGAAATTAAACAAAATGTAAAATTTAGGTTTTCAGTAACATTATTATATTTCAAGTGCTCAAGTGCCATGTATGGCTAGTGACTACTGTACTGAGAAATACAGATATATAACATTTGGATCACTGCAGAAAGGGCTAAATAGCATAATTATAGAATAGAACTTCAATAAAGGTCAACTTCCTTTCTTACTTATAGGCCTATGCTTTTTATAAAGCTAAAAAAATTCAGTTTCAGATAGTTAATCTTTAAGTTTACATTTCTATGATAATGACTTACATACAGCCAATACAGTGAATAGCAGGTGCAGAAAATAGCAAATTTCCACTACAATATTTCCTATGCATTAACACTAAAGTTAACCCTATTGTATCATGATATCTTTAATAATCTTAAAGTAGCAATTTCAGGTTTTATTAATAAAATACTCTAAAATGTGGTTTTCACTATCTCTTCTCTACCAGTCACTACCTTATAATTTCAAAGAAGGACAACATCTTGATGTATTCAACCAACATAAATTTTAGTTGAATTTACTTTAGGCCTAAAGGCAAAATTTCTTCATATTTTAAAAATATTTAATATAAGGAGACAAAACTTTAGGAAGAGACCTTACAGGTATCTGATCTAATCTCATTTTACAGAGACAGTGAAGTGATCTGCCCTTATCATAAGACTAGTTAGTGGCAAAACATAGACAAGAAGCCTCCTGGCTTTGAACATACAAAGTTCCCAACTTTCGCACGCTGAGCACATCATAAGTAAAATATGAACATTTTACAGAAAGTTAACTTGGAAAAACAATTAGTTGGGACATTAAAAAACTCAGTGATTTTCAAAATAAAAAGGTGGAGAGGGACTGAACCTTCTTAAGTTAGTACTACTTCCATCTACCGTAGGTGAAATGCATGAGAGATAGGATTTAGTTAACATTAAGAATCTGGATAGAGAAAAGATGGCAGATGAGAGATACCACCAGCCAGAGCATCTCTGCAAGGAGAAATTTTAGATGAAAGAGGAAAAAAAACACACAGACAGACAAACATAGATCAGATGAGGATCGGAAGGAAGGGTGCCTGAACCTACAGGAGATTCTACAGGAAGAGGCTACAGAGCAGAAATGGAAGGAGAAAGGTAAGCCCTGAGAGGCTTGGAGACTAGCAAGAAGGACAAGTGGAGCAGTTAAAATTCCTCTCCCTTGCATCTCAGACTGTTGGTGGGCTCCTGAGCTGATGGAGAGACCTACTTACACCAGCCCTGAGACTGCTGCCACCAGTGAGAGTAGAGCTTCTTGAGGACAGGGCACCAGGCTCCCAGCCACCACCTGGGATGCCACCATCCCCACAGACCAGAGCTGGTCGACAGGTGCCATATTGCTTCTCTACCCCAGGTGCCTTTGTCCTTCCCAGGTGGCCTCCACCCCTCAGGTTCCATCTTGCTTGTCCCCACACAAACATTTCCCAACTCCAGCCCAGACTGCAGGAGCTGGGTCCTGGGTGACATGTGTGACTCCAGAGCCTAGTTATTCTGAGTGGCCTGCCACATGGAGAGAGGATGAAATGACTAGTGGGCAAACTTTCCTCGACCTAGAGCTCTATTCCCCTCTTCCTGTCCCCCACTTGCAGCTGCCGAGAGACAATTTCTCTACCACACCGAGGCATTCACAGGCAACGGGGCTTGGACTTTAACTTTTGGGGTCCTTCAGTGGACTGAGGGGTGCTCAGACTGTGAGTTCCCCACCTGCTGGCCCTTCCTGTGTTGCTTGCCTGGTGACTCCAACAGAACAGGGCTTTAAATTCCCAGGAGGAGGGACATTGAACCAACTTGGGCACTATGTGGGATGACTTGGAACCATCATTCTTCTCCTTGGCATGGACAGGGATTGATCTCTGGGGCCTTGGGGACAGGCCTACAAGCCAGAACTCATATACCAAGGTCTCTACAGCATTGTCCGGGGGCACAGAGGGGACATTTGTGAATTAGTCTTGTGAGGTGGGGAGCCTGAAGGGACAGATCGGGGGAAGAGTGTAGTGTGTGTGGGTCCTAGCAGTGGCATGCTTCAGGGGTGCCCCTCCTCTGGGGCATGGCCCACAGTAGGGCCATGCTCCCAGCTCAGGCTAGAATCCTGTGCCGGGAACTTCCTGGCCCACATCACAGTCATGGAAGAGTTCACCTGGCTTTACTTTCTGCCTGCAGGCAGATGCCAAAGAGAAACCACAGGGAAGGGTGGAAAGGTGCAAGACCTGCTCCAGACTATCAGACTGCTGGACTCAGACAGCCTGGCCTCTACACGCATACTTTCTTGTTGAGTGTGGCCAATTCAGCCCCACCTTGGTAGCTTTTTCCGGAGGCAGTGTACAGACCTTTAACCCCTGCAAAAGCATTTGTGGAGCTTGTGGGCAGGCTCACACAAGCCAGCCACCACCAGCCTCACTCCCCCACCTGTATTGGTTGAGGTAAAGAATAAAGACACAACTGGAAATCCCTGGGCCACAACCATGATCTGGAGCACTAGAGTGTTTCCCTTGAGGAACTAGAGCTGGTCTCGAGACCTAATAAAAACAACACTGCAGTTTGTTCCTTCTGGGAAGCATCACCTACTGACAGAGAGGTCAATTTGCATGCCCTTTTACTGCATTTACTCACTCATCATACACAGTGTGGTCAATTCCCACCCACAAGCACTGCCTACTGACTCGACACTAAACTAGGTGTGTCATTACCTAAACAAAAAAAAAATCCGAAGGTAAGAAGCAAAAGCTGGTCCAGATGAGAAATAATCAGAGAAAGAACTCTGGAAGTATGAAGAATCAAAGCGAAAGGACAACCCCAAAAAGAACCACCACCACTCTGGCAATGAAGAATTTCCAACATTGATTACAAAGAAATCAATACAAAGCAAGATAAAATGGAAACCCAACACAAAGAAACCACAAAAAGAATGAGGAAATGAATGAAAAAAAATCACTAGAGAAGTTTAAATATTAAAGAAAAATCAAACATAACTTCTGGAAATGAGAAATTTATTCAAGGAATTCCAAAACAAGGTGGAAAGCTTTAAGAATAGCTTAGATGAAGAAGAAAAATTCTCACAGATTGAAGTTAACACCTTTCAATTAAACAAGTCACCAGCAGAGATAGAGCAGAAAAATAAGATAAAAGAACAAAAACTACAAGAAATGTGGGATTATGTGAAGAGGCCTGACTAAGAACAACAGGTATCACTGATGATGAAGAAGAAAATACACAAAGGTTGGATAATATACTTGAGGGAAAAATAGAGGAAAACTTCCTTGGCCTTTACAGAGATCTAGATACTCAGGTACAAGAAGCTCAAAGACTCCTAAGAGATTCATTGCAAAGAGGCAAACACAACAACACATAGTCATCAGACTGGCCAATATAAATATAAAAGAGGCCCTCCTAAAATAAGCCATAAGGTGAAAACAGCAGGCAACCTACAAAGGAAAACACAGCAGACTATTTGCAGACTTCTCAACTGAGACCTTACAAGCCAGAAGGGACTGGGGCCCCAATCTCAGTCTTCCAAAACAGAATAATGGCCAGCCTAGAACTCTGTATCCTGCAAAACTAAGTTTCTTATATGAAGTAGAAATAAAGACCTTCTCAGACAAGTAAACACTGAGGGAATTACTCAAGACAAGACCTGCCCTCCAGGAAGTACTCACACATCAGTACATCCTGAATGGCACAACAGACACTCACCAGTGTACAATTATCCAAAAGCGAAAGGTCAAAGGCCACATACCAAATAATGCAAGACATAACACAGAGCAGCTGGGTTTTACTTAACAAGACGAACAGAAATCCACCTGACTTATCATTTCTTTCAATAAACATGAAAGGCTTGACCTGCCCCCTGAAGAGACACAGACTGGCCAAATGGATAAATATACACATGCCAAATCTGATGTCTTCAGGAAACACACCTAACCCACAAGGATTCCTCAGACTCCAGGTGAAGAGATGGAAAACAATATTCCACACAAACGAAAACCAAAAGAAAGCTGGCGTAGCACTTCTCATTTCAGGTAACTTAGTTTTCAGATCAACAAAAATAATGAAACACAAAGATGGTCATTATATAATGGTAAAGGGAACAACTCAACACAAAGACAAGCAAATCCTACTTGATCGAAACAAAATAATAAACAGCAGCACCATAATAGTTGGGGACTTCAACATACCTCTAACAAAATAGGATAGGTGCTCCAAGCTAAAAATAAACAAAGAAACAATGGATTTAAAGAGGTCTCCAGAACAAATGGGACTAACAGATATTTACAGAACATTCTAGCCTAAAATAATTAAATATACATTTTTCTCATCAGCTCGGGGAACATCCATTAAGATTGACCATATCCTAGGTGACAAAACATGTCTCCACAAATTTAAAAAATAGAAATTATACCATACATATTCTGAGATGACCATGGAATAAAATTAGAAATCAATAGAAGCATTCATCTCTACAAAAAGTCATGTAAATTAAACAATCTACTGCTGAATGACATTAAGTTCAAGGAGGAAATTAAGATGGAAATTAAAAGATTCTTTGAACTAAATGATAAAGGGGACACAAGTTACCAAAATCTGTGGGACACACTAAAGCAGTCCTCAGAGGAAAATTTATAACCATAAATGCCAACATCCAAAATACAGAAAGTTCACAAATCAACAATCTAATGAATAGTCTCAAAGAACTGGAAAAGGATGAGCAAACCAATCCCAGAGCCAGCAGAAGAAAAGAACTAACCAAGATCAGAATAAAAACTACATGAAATCGATACATTACTATACACTGAAGAAGGAAACAGCAGAGGACAAAAATAGGTGGAAAACCATAACATGCTCCTGGATCAGCAGAATCAGCGTTGTTAAAATGTCTATACTATGAAAAATGATCTACAGATTCAATGCAATCTCTATTAAAATACCAACATCATTTTTTGCAGATACAGAAAAAATAATTCTATGCTTTGTATGGAACCAGAGAAGACCCCTTACACCCAAGGCAACCTTAAGCAAAAAGAAAAAATTGGGAGGCACCAATTAACCAGGCTTCAAGCTACACAAGGCTACAGTAACCAAAACATCTTGGGATTGGCATAAGAACAGAAACACAAACCAATGGAACAAGACTGAGAACCTAGATATAAAACCACACTCATATAGCTATCTGATCTTTGGGAAAGCAGGAAAAAAGCATACACTGGGGAAAAGAATCCTTATTCAATAAATGATGATGGGAAAATTGGATCGCCACATGTAGAAGACTACAACAGGATCTGCACCTCTCACGTCTTACAAAAATCAACTCACAGTGGATAATAGCTTAAACATAAGTCATGAAACCATAAGAATTCTAGAAGAAAATATTGGAAAATCTCTTATAGACATTGGACTAGGCAAAGAATTTATGAAGACGACACCATAGGCAATCACAGCAACAGCAAAAATAAATAAATGGGGCTTGATCATATTAAGTAACTTATGTACAGCCAAGGAAACTATCATCAGAGCAACTTACAGAATGGGAGCAATATATGCATGCCACACATCCGATAAAGGACTGATAAGTAGAATCTATACAGAACTCAGGAAAATCAACAAGACAAAAATGAAACAACTCCATTAAAAAGTGCTCAAAGGACATGAACAGAAACTTTTCAAAAGAAGACAAATGGCCAAAATATGAAACAATGCTCAACATCTCTAATCATCAGAGAGGTGGAAATCAAAACCACAATGAGATATCACTTAACTCCACTGAAAATGGATTTCATCAAAAAGTCCCAAAACAACAAATGTTGGTGTGGATGCAGGGAGATGAGAACACTCATACACAGCTGGTGAGACTGCAAACTAGTATAACCTCTATGGAAATTAATATGAAGATACTGCAAAGAACTCAAAGTACAACTACATTTGATCCCGCAATCCCATTACCGTGTATTTACTCAAAGCAAAAAAAGACATTCTATAAAAAGACATCTGAACTTGGATGTTTGCAGCAGCACAATTCACAATTGCACAAGATGCAGAAACAACCAAAGTGTCCATCAATACATTACATGAGTAAATTAATAAAATGTGGTATTTGTATACCATGGAGTACTACTCAACCATAAAAAAAAATGATGAACTAATCCCTCTTTGTACTACCTGGGATGGAGCTGGAACCCATTGTTCTTTGTGAAATATCACAAGAGTGGAAAAACAAGCACCACAGACACTCACCATTAAACTGTCACTAATTGATCAATACTTCTGTGCATATATAGAAGTAACATTCATAAGGTGTTATGCAGATGGGGGGGGGATGAGTAAATTCACACCTAATGGGTAAGGTGTGCGATGCCTGGGGGTTGGGTATGCTTGTAACTCTGACATGGGCAATGCAAGGGCAATATATGTAACCAAGGCATTTGTACCCCTGTAATATTCTGAAATAAAAAAGAATCTGGTCTTTCAATTTCATTTCAACCTATAAATTGTTGCATTAGTATTTAAAAATTCAATGTGTTTTGATCCTAGTAATAGAATGTATTCCCTAAATTTTACATGAATTACATTACAGGTATGAATCACTTATCTGAAATGCTTGCAATGAGAAGTGTTTTGGATTTTTGATTTTTTTTTTTGATTTGGGGATATTTTCAAATACATGATGAGATATCTTGAGGATAGGGGGCCAAAGCTGAAACACCAAATTCTTTATGTTTCCTATACCTTAGATATAGGTTACCTTACATATAGGTAATTACCTTACATATAGGTAATTACCTTACATATAGGTAATTTTATATTAGGTTATTAAGTATGTAATGTCCAATTTTATTAAGTACTAAGTTTGACAGTTGATACCTCTGGCATTTCACCTTGACACTTCTTGTTTTATGTTTATTGTGAAGGTACAGCCTCATTCTTTTCAAAGTTTTTTTAAGAACAATTTTTGTGAATCTACGGATGAGCCAAAAATTTGTGTTATCTTTGGATATGAGTTCCATGGTGGAACCAATGCTGCACAGACAGCTCAAAATATCAACAAAGTGTCTGGGAAGAATGTGGCTAATGAACACACAGTATCTTGATGGTTTGAGAAGTTCCATTCTGGTGATTTTAATCTTGAAAACGAGCCATATGGGCAACCTGACACCAAGGTGGATAATGACGAGCTAAAAGTTATAGTGGAAGCAAATCCTTCTCAACCTACACGTGAATTAGTCCCAAGGATTGACATTACTATCCCAACAATATTGGACCATTTGAAACAAATTGGCAAGGTAAAGAAGCTGGATAGCTTCTTTAATTCTGCATGAATTAAACGAGCATCACAAGAGAAATTGTCTTGAAGCTTGCCTCTCTTTGCTGTCACGACATGAAGGTGAACCATTTCTACACAGTATTATGACACGTGACGAAAAATGGATTCTTTTTGACAATCACAAGCAGTCGGCACAATAGCTGGATAAAGATAAAGTGCCAAAACACAGTCCAAAACCAATAATTCATCCAAAAAAGCTAATTGGTGGTCCAGCATTGGTATTAGCTACTACAGCTTCATCAAACCTGGTAAATCAACTACAGCAGATGTCTACGGCAACCAACTGGATGAAATGATGAGGATGTTTGCAATTAAGTAGCCATGATTGTTCACAGTAGAGACAGGCCAATCCTTCTCGACCAAATGTCACACAAACAATGCTGCTCAAACTATAGAGGCTGGACTTAGAAACTCTCTTTCACCTATTCACCAGACCTTGGAACAGCTGACTATCACTTCTTCCAGGCTTTGACCACCTGTTGCAAGGAAAAATACTTAATTCTCCACAAGCTGTGGAAAATGCCTTTCGCAATTTTATCTCTACTAGCTTTCCAGGTTTGTTTGCTGCTGGCATAAACAAACTACCATTAAGATGGCAAACTGTGTCGACAGTTTAGGTGCATGCTTTGATTAATTATACTGCTCATTGTTTGAGATATAGTAAACTGAACTTTTGATTCAAAATTAGACCTTTCATATTTAATGACCTAATACAATATTTTTTAAAATGTTGTGCATGAAACAAAGTTCATGTTCACTGAACCATAAGTTATGGAAACTTCCACTTGTGGTGTCATTTTACAGCTCAAAATGTTTCAGATTTTGGAGTCTTTTGGATTATGGCTTTTCAGATTAGGGATGCTCAATCTGACTCTTAGGCTTTACTGTAATTCCAGTAGTAAAATTTATAATCAACAATAAATAATTTTCAACCAAAGGAATTAGGTTTTTTTTAAACCATACTTATGAATTTACTTCTGAATCTTTAATTTACTTGGAACTTATAGTAAAGTGGTACCTAAAAACAGAGAGCCTATAGACATGTAAATAATCTCTGAAGCATACATTGCAAGGAACTAGTGCTTTGAAGATAATGATCTATCAATTTTCATAAATGATAGCCTTCTGTAATGATCTAGGTAAAAATCTATACACACATGTCAACATGCATTAATAATCCAAAACTCTCAAACTTACTGTTTTAAAGAGGCATGTCTAAACAAGTACATGGGACTTACAGTTCAGTAGTATACATACTTCTCAGAGCTAAGAAAGAGACTTAAAACTGTGGACAAATAACGGAGTGGAAGAAAAAAAGCAAGAACTTTAGAACTAGACTAACCTACACTAAAGAACACATTGTGACTCTAGGTACCTTAGCTATTTTATCACCTACAAAATGGGACTATTATCATCTAATTAACAAGGCCTCAGTAAAATGTAAAAGAAAACACTCAAACATTGGAGTTTGACTACACAATACAGGAAGAATTGCTAGAATTGTGTGAGGGCTATTAGAAACTAAGGCCTGATGCTGTAATGGCACTAATCTGCATGATTATACGATTCTCTCCCACCTCCAGCATCACTAGCAGCTGAGAGGTAAACACAGAGAATGTGTAGAGCAGAGCAGGACTTAAGAGTTAGATTTTTGCAAGGCTGGTGTAACTGAAAAACATAGGGGTGCGCAATTATATATTATAAGACAAGTCTAGGTTGAAAACAAAAAGTGTACTAATATAGACAAGATACAGGATTCACAGCACATATTAAGAACTCAAATACTTATTGAGTTTCATTCATTGAATAGTAAATACTATGTACTATAAGGTAGAAAATAGTATAGTAGCTTGTGACTTCTAAGAGCTGAGAATAAAAAAATAAGATACATGAGGCAGTGACTATTCTGGGTAGAGTGACCATATACTTTGTAATCAAGTCAAAACATTTTTTAAGAGTAAAAGGGGAATGAAGAAACATTATTCATAATTATGCCAAATAACAGCTGGGACATATCACCCTTATGAGAGCCACCCTAGTTAAGGGTACAAACTTAAAAAGATACTTGGGAGAGGGAATGAGAAAAGTGTATAAAGAAAAGCTACCTCTAGACAATGATATTATCCTCAGCTAAGTCTAAACTAGTAATTCTAATTTTATCTGGGTGATTTGTGGGACAATAGGGGCATCTAAGCTGAATTTTAGGTGAGGTGGGATTTTCTAAGCAGAGAAAGGGCACTAAAGGAAAATTCAAAGCAATGACCCATAGAAACAGACAATGCCAGTTAAGTTTTTAGAAGTCAGAAAAATCCAAGTATTGGTAACAAAATAACAGAAGATAAGGCCATGAAGAATTCACTTTGTTTACACAATCATTTTTTTCACTAACGTTTATTTAACAACCTACCTGTATGGGCCAAGTATTATGCTGAGGAAGGACAAAGGAGGAGGCAGGCTCCTTATCCCTTAGGAGTTTAAAGCCTAGTCAGGGAAACTGTAAATAATTCGGGGGAGAAATAAGGAATATTGTAGGGTGAAAATATAGGAAGCCAAAAACATAACAGGAATATTAGGAAAATTAATCTAGTAGTTTATATATTATACTGAAAACAAGAAAGCACAGGTTCAGAAACAGCAATTAGGGGATATGAATCTGTGAATTCTTATTTGGAAAAAGGAGTCTTTTCAGCATCATTAAGTTAAAGGATTATCCAAGTAGGTCCTAAATCCAATGACAAGTTTTCTTGTAGGAAACAGAGTAAAGACAGAAAGGAGAAGGCCATGTAAAGACAGAGGAAGAGACTGGTTTACGCAGCAAAAATCCAAAACCTGTCTGTAGCCACCTGACCTTGAAGAAGCAGGGAACTAAATCTCCTATAGAACCTTTGAAGGAATATAGCTTGATTTTGACACAGGATGCATAGCACATATTATGGACTTCTCCACTCAAGAACTATGGAAAAATAAATTTGTTTCAAATCACCAAGTTTATGGCAGTTTGCTATGGAAGCCCTAGGAAACTAACACAGGAGACTACTGCACTAAATTAGGCAAAAGGTAGTAAGATACAGAACAAGAGTAGTGACCTTATGAACAGAAACAAGGAAAATGTTCAGACTTGCAGACCGTTGAGTCCCAGAAGGACTGTGTTAGTTTAGAAGTATTTTTTCTTTTCTATTCCAAATCCAGAGAAGAATTTTACAGATTAAAACCAAAGAAAAGCACAATTATAACCTCAATAGGTCTCAGATTTCTCATGTAGATAACGAAGAATCTGGACAAGAAAAGTAGTTTTCAAATTATTCTCCTTGTTCAATTCTAATAATGGAACTCAAGGAAGAGGTAGAATAAAGTACAAGAGAATTTCTAAAGGACAGAGCTTAGAGCTCTACCAGAGCAGCTTCACTTTTATACATGTAAAATATTTATACACGTAAAACTGTTTGAAAAAAGGTAGGAGAAATAGGCTACATATAAGCAGATTAGAGTCCTTTTCAGCACTATTTGGCAATTTGTTCTTTCTTTTGCATTTTGGACAAGAGATAATCAAAGGTAGACCCCAGAAATTTATACTTTAATCCAACCACACTATTTTCTTTTACCATAATTTCCATAAAGTATCTTAACAGTGACTATTCATTATCCTTTGAATTTGGTTAAATTCTTGAATGTGGCATTCAATATAACAAGCAATCTCAAAAAAAAAAAAAAAGCAATTTTTAGGTTACTTTTTTTCACTGACTCCAATATGCAGATTTTTCCCCACATCTCTAAATAGGAATACAGGTGGTCTATGCATAGGCAAACTTGGTTGTTTTTCCTGGTGGCATGACAAACAGTATGTAACAATATGACCTATGATCTTTAACTCAACAAGGATCTTATGTTTCACTAATTCCTTCCTGTAAGATCAGGATAGCACTACAATGAAAACTTGCAGAATAAATATTAGAGGCTTGCAAGAAATATCTCAGAGATGATAGTCTTTTATGTATTAATAAGATAACATAGCAAGCCTAAACTGCTACCCTTGAAAAGGCCTTCTTGCAAGGTTGGCCCTTAACTGACATTGGGGAATTTAGATTTGGGGAGGGATTTTTACCATTGACTGATTAACAGTGGTTCACTGAGCCTAAACTCTATGTACAAATATAATTTCTGGTGAATACTTACTTTCCTTTTAAGAGTCTGGAATTTGAATAAGTGCTAGGCAGGGAGTACCTCCATTATCATGCACCAATAAAAACTCTGTGCACTGAGTCTTTAATGAGCTTCCCTGGTTGGCAACATTTCGCCCATGTCACAATTTGTTCTGCGGAGGAATTAAGTGCATCCTGTGTAACTCTGGAAGAGGACTCTAGAAGCTTATACCTGGTTTTCCCCATACTTTGCCTCATGCCTCTTTGCTGATTGTGTCTGATATCCTTTCACTGTAATAAATCACAGCTTTGTGTATGACTCTATGCTGAGTACTCTAAGTCCTCCCAGAGAACTGTTGAATGTGAGGGTAGTCTTCTAACATATCTTTTAAGAAAGACAGCATCAAAGAACTCTTCACAACACTGAAGAAAAACACAGCACAGAAAGGCAAAGCAATACAAAAAAAGCTATGAATGTGAAGAATAAGTTAAATATTTCCAATTATATTTTCCTTTGTACACAAGTTATGATGATTAGAAAAATTACACCTATGGGTAAACTATTAAAAAGCATGAAATAAAAGTCTAGTAAATGTAAGTCAATACATATAAAATAAATACTCTAAATGACAGGAGAGTATTGTCACTGTTTTGTTTTTTCCTTCCTTAGTGGTATATCAAATCATAATATATCTTGAAATTGATGACCATTTATATTCGATGAAATACAGTAATTGGCACAATTTGAAATCCTAAAGCAGAAAATCAACAGAATAAGTATCTCACATAAGTGATAAGGCAATACAATTTATGACACCCAAAAAACAAACTAATAGAGATTTCAAAAGAATTGCTTATATTGTTTGTATAGTTCACATACCTTCTAAATGTTTAAATTGTTTTCTTTATTGCACAAATCATTATCTATAATTCTAGAAAAACATTAATATAGACAGATTTCACTTGGTTTAAGAGCAACACAAAACACATTCTTAGGTTCTAATCTTGTGCTGGAATGCCTTTAAAATACCTTCACTCTATGGAGATCAGTGTGGTCTCAAGTTATTGCCTCTCAGCTCCAAATGCACCCCTATGTATAGGCTCTGTCATAAATAAAATTCCTTTAAGTATTTCTCCTTTAATGTGAACATATGTTATGCTTTCTCAGGAGATGGCACTGAATAAATATTGTAGGAGGAAGTGACTATTAGAACTAAAAAAAGAATTTGTCAAGGTTGCAGGATATAAGATCAAGATACAAAATTCAGCTGTTTCTATAAACTAGCAATGAACAATTTAAAAATGAAATTAAGACAATCCCACTGACATCAAAAACAGTAAGTATGAATAAGTTTAACAATGAAGTATGAAACTTATACTGAAAATTACAAAACAATGTTAAAAGAAATTAAAGAAAACTTAAATAAACGAAAAGTTATCCCATGTTCATGTATCGGATAGCTTAATACTGTTAAACTAGCAACATTCTCCAGATTGATCTACAGATTCAACATAATCTCTATCCAAATACCACCTGGTACCACTGCTGAAATCAGTAAGTTTGACCTCAAATGCATACGGAAGTTAAAGAAAATAAGAAGAGCCAAACAAACTTGAAGAAAAGAATAAAGTTGGAAGACTAATACTGCCTAATTTCAAGACTCTGCAAAACTGCAGTAATGAAAACTATGTAGCAAAAACTATAGTAATCAAAACTGTGTGATAGGCCAGGCGCTGTGGCTCACGCCTGTAATCCTAGCACTCTGGGAGGCCGAGGCGGGAGGATTGCTCAAGGTCAGGAGTTCGAAACCAGCCTGAGCAAGAGCGAGACCCCGTCTCTACTATAAATAGAAAGAAATTAATTGGCCAACTAATATCTATAGAAAAAATTAGCCGGGCATGGTGGCACATGCCTGTAGTCCCAGCTACTCGGAACGCTGAGGCAGGAGAATCGCTTGAGCCCAGGAGTTTGAGGTTGCTGTGAGCTAGGCTGACGCCATGGCACTCACTCTAGCCTGGACAACAAAGCGAGACTCTGTCTCCAAAAAAAAAAAACAAAAAAACTGTGTGATACTAGGATAAGGACAGATATATGAATCAAATGAATAGTATCGACAGTCAGAAAGATATGATCACATTTATGATCAATTTATTTTCAATAAGAGTACCAAGTCAATACAATGGGGAAAGAATAATCTTTTCAACAAACGGTCTTACAACTACTAAATATCCATATAAAAAAAGATGAACCTCTTTTTCACATCATACATAAAAATCAAAATGGATCACAGAATTAAATGTAAGAGCTAAAACTCCAAGAAGAATATACTGTAGTAAATTTTCATGAACTTGTGTTATGCAAAGCCTTCTTAGATGTGACACCAAAAGGACATGCAACTAAAGGATAAAAAAGAAATGAAATGGAACTCATCAAAACTTCTGTATTAAAATGGGCAACATAAAAAGGTGGAAATACAACATATAGACTGAAGAAAATATTTGCAGACCACATACCTATGGTACTTGTCTCTAGAATATAAAAAACAAACAAAAAACTCTTACAGGTCAATTGTAAAATTACAAATAACTCAATTAAAACATTGGCAAGTGATATAAATAGACATGTCTTCAAAGAAGATATATAAATGCTCCAGGCATGATGGCTCACGCCTGTATTCCCAGTACTTCAATAGGCTGAGGCAGTAGGACAAATTGAGTGTGTGCGCACACGACTTTGAGCTTACAGTGAGCTATCATCATGCCACTATACTCCAGCATGTGTGACAGGAGATCCTGTTTCTTTAAAAAAAAAAAAAAAAAGACATATGAATGAATGAAAAATCTGCTCAGCATCATTACCCATCAGGGAAACACAACACAAAAAAACAATGATATACCACCTCATACCATGACAGCTGCAATCAAAAAGAGAGATAATAACAAATGTTTGTTAAGAATGAAGAGAAGCCTTATACAATGTTTGTAGGAATGTAAAATGGTTCAGTTCTTTCAAAAAACAGTTTTGCAGTTCCTCAAAAGATTAAATATAGTTGTCAAAGGACCCAGCAATTTCACTGCTAATTAAATACCCAAGGAAAATAACAAATGTCCACACAAAAACTTGTACATCAATGTTTACAGCAACATTATATATAATGGCCCAAAAGGGGAAATAAACCCAATGTCTATCAATTGATGACTGGATGAATAAAATGCATCCATACTACAGAATATTATATATACAATAAAAAAGAATGGAATACTGATATTTGCTATAACATAGATGAACCTTGAAAACATTATGCTAAATGAAATAAACCAGACAAAAAAGACTACATATTATATGACATTTATATGAAATGTACAGAATAGGTAAATCTATAAAGACATAAAAGTAAATTATTAGTGGTTCCCTAGTATAGGGAAGGGTGGGGTAAAAAGGAGAATGATTTCTTTTTCAGAGCAGGTGATAAAATTGACTAAAGGGATGGTTGCACAACTCTTTGAATACAATAAAAACCAATGAAGTATACACTTTAAATAAGTAAATTGTATGGTATATGAATTATATCAATAAAGCTGTTATATATTTAAAAATATAATAATAATATAATTTTCAGATAAAACTTAAGAGAATTTTAATCAGCACATTCTCACTAAAAAAAATACAAAGGATGCTCTTCAGGCAAAAGAAAAAAATTCTAGATTGCAATTTTAAGATGTCAGGATAAATGAACTAAAGAAATGCCAAAGAAGATAATGCCAAAGAAATAAAGGACTACAAAAAGGTAAACACATAAATAAAATAAACATTTAATGTATAAAACAATAAAAATGCCTTATGAGATAGATACACACACACGCACACACTAGCACTAATAGTAAAATGGGGATAAAAGTAGTTGGTAGTTGACAGTTCCTATATTATCTGGGCAGGAATAACATGCAATAGTTAATATTACTTTAATAGGTCAAGGATGCATACTGTAGCTTCTAGGGTAGTCACATAGTAAAAGAATATAACACCATCACTTTAACAAGGGGGCAAATAGAATTAAAAATAATGCAAAGGAAAGCAGTAATGAATAAATGAGTGAAATAAACAAGATATAGACAAATAGAAAGCAAAATCTAAGATACTAAAGCCAAACTCAAAATATGTAAATAATTAAGTTAGCTATAACTCAATATGCCAAATAAAACACAAAGCATAGATTGAAATTTTTAAAATACTTGCTGCTAGGATATAATGATCCTAAATACATATACACACAACATCAAAGCACCCAGATTCACAAATATTTAGGTCATTAAATATAAAATGTCCAATTTCAAATCAAAACTGTAGTTTATTATATTAGTATTTCAAACAAGAAACAGTATAATTAGTCAAAGTATGCACCTAAACTATTGACAGAGTTTTGCCATCTTAAAGGTAGCATGCATGCCAGCAGCGAAGCAGCCTGGAGAGCAAGCGGTGATAAAATCACGAAAGGTGCTTTCCACAGCTTATTGAAAATTGAGTATTTTTCCTTGCAAGAAGTGGTCCAAAGCCTGGAAGAAGTGGCAGTCAGCTGGTCCAAGGTCTGGTGAATACAGTGGATGACACAGAGTTTCCAAGACCAGCCTCTGTATTTGTGCAATATGTGATCAAGCATTGCCTTGCAAGAGGATTGGTCTGTATCTATTGACCAATCTTAGATGCTTAATTACAAGCACCCTCATCATTTCATCCAACTGGTTGCTGTAGATATCTACTGTAATCAATTGATCAGGTTTGATGACGCTATAGTGGCTAGTACCAATGCTGGACCACCAATTAGCTTTTTTTTTTTTATGAATATTCAGTTTTGGACTGCTTTGGCACTCACTTCATCTTTATCCAACCATTGTGCCAAATGCTTGTGATTGTCAAAAAGAATCCATTTTTCATCATACATCACAATATGGTGTAGAAATAGTTCACCTTCATGTTGTGACAGCAAAGAAAGGCAAGCTTCAAGACGATTTCTCTTCTGATGCTTGTTTAATTCATGCGGAACATGTATATTTAGTTTCTTTACCTTGCCAATTTGTTTCAAATCGTCCAGTATTGTTGGAATAGTAATGTCAAACCTTGCTGCTAATTATGTGTAGGTTAAGATAGATTTGCTTCCACTACAGCTTTCAGCTCATCATTATCCACCTTGGTCTCAGGTTGTCCACATGGCTCACTTTCAAGATTAAAATCATCAGAATGGAACTTCTCATACCATGGATGCACTTTGTGTTAGTTAGCCACATACTTCCCAAACACTTCCTTGATGTTTTGAGCTGTCTGCACTGTATTGGTTCCACAACAAAACTTATATATGAAAATAACACGAATTTTTCACTTATCCATGGTTACACAAAAATTGTTCCAAAAAAAATTTCAAAGACAATCACAAGCCAAAACATATGTTTGAAAGACTGAGGATGTACCCTCACAATAAACATAAAACAAGAAGTGTCAAAGTGAAACCTCAGAGATATCAACTTTTAAAGTTAGTACTTAAGGAAATTGGACATTTCATACTTAATAAACTAAAACATGACTAAGCACCTAAAGAAGACTGAAAAAATTATAAAGATTCTATTCACTGTTCCCCCTTTAGACGAGGCAAAAACTAGGAGTCTCAGTTTCATTTCTCTTTCACTTTATTAAAACAAGCTCAGCTCACAGACAAATGGAATTTTTAATCAGGAGTGAAATTTCCTCCAAGTATTCTGGTTTGTTCTTAACAGTCTTATTCAACTTGAAGAAAGAGACGGACTGCAACACTGTAATAGTGGAGGACTTCAACTCTGCACTCACAGCACTAGGCAGATCATTAAGATAGAAAAATCAACAAAAAAACAGTGTACTTAAATTGGACTTTGGACCATATAGACTTAACAGACATTATGTACCTTCCATACAACCACAACAGAATATACTTTCTTTTCATCTGCACATGAAACATTCTCCAACACAGACCACATGTCAGGCCACAAAACAAGTCTTAACAAATTTTAAAAGATTGAAATTATATCAAGCATATCATCAGATAACAGAGAAATAAAGCTAGAAATCAATATGAAGAACTTCAGAAACTATATAAATACATGGAAATTAAACAACAAGCTCCTTAATGATCAGTGGGTCTACAAAGAAATAAAAATGGAAATTTAAAAATTTTGTGAAATGAATAAAAATGAAAACACAGCATACCCAAACCTGTTTCATATACAGAAAAAGCAGTGCTCAGAGGGAATTTTATAGGGTTAAATGCCTACATCAAAATAATACAAAGATCACAAATTTAACAACCTTATGTCACACATCAAGGAACTAAAAAACAAGAACAAACCAAACCCAAAGTTAGCAGAAGAAAAGAAAAACTAAATGACATAGAGATCAAAAAAGAAAAAAATAAGAAAGAATCAATAAAATGAAAGTTGGTTCTTCAAAAACATAAACAAAAGAGAAAAATCACTAGCTAGACTAACCAAGAAAAGAGAGAAAATAAACAGTCAGAAATGAAAAAGGAAACATTATAAGTGATACCACAGAAATAAAAAAGATCATCAGAGACTATTATGAACAACTATACACTCACAAACAAGAAAATGAATGAATTCCTAAAAACATATAACCTCATGAGATTGAACCAGGAAGAAACAGAACTCCTAAATAGATCAATAACAAGTAGCATGATTGAATCAGTTAAAAAAACAAAAAACCTCCCAAGAACAAGAACAACAACAAAAAGCCCAGATGGATTCAAAGCCAAATTCTATCAGACATAGAAAGAACTGATGCCAATCCTACTGAAACTCATCCAAATGTTTGAGAAGGAGGGAATCCTCCCTAACTTAGTCTATGAAGCCAGTATAACCCCAATACCAAAGCCAGGATAAGGTGCAACAAAAAAAGAAAACTACAGTTCTGATGAACATGATGCAAAAATCCTCAACAATATACCAGCAAACCGAATCCAACAGTACATCAAAAACATAATTCACCATGATCAAGTGAGTTTCATCCAGGGATGCAGGGATGGTTTAACATACGCAAGTCAATAAATACTATATTGACGTATAAATACTATATTGATATATAGATATGTCAATAAATACGCAATTCACTATTTAAAAAAATTTTTTTTTAAAATGATCATCTCAACAGACAGGGAAAAAGCTTTCAATAAAATCCAGCATCCCTTCATGACAACCCCCCCAAAAAATTTAGCATAGCAGGATCATACCTCAAAATCATAAAAGCCATATATGAAAAATCCACAGGTAACATCATACTGAAGGGGAAAAAGTTGAAGTGTTATCTCTAAAAACTGGAACAAGACAAGGATGTCCACTGTCATCTCCTCTATTCAACCTTGTACTAGAAGTCCTAACCAAAACAATCAAGCAAGAGAAAAAAATAAAGGGTATCCCAATTAGAAAAAAATAAGTCAAGTTATTTCTGTTTGCTGATAATATGTTCTTATACCTAGAAACCCTAAGGACTTCTCCAAAGACTCCTAGATTTGATGAATGAATTCAGCAAAGTCTCAGGTTATAAAATTAATATACAAAAATCAATAGCATTTCTATATACCAACAACCAAGCTGAGAAACAAATCAAGAACTCAATCCCATTTACAATAGCTGCAAAAAGTAAAGGGGAGGGAGAGGGAGGCAGGAAGAGAGGGAGGGGAAGGGGAAGGGGAAGAGGGAAGGGAGAGAGGGGAAAGGGAAGGGGAAGGAATAAATTTAACCAAGGCAGTAAAAGATGTCTACAAGGAGAACTACAATCACTGATGTAGACAACACAAACAAATGGAAAAACATCCCAGGCTCATAGATTGGAAGAATCAATATTGTTAAAGTGGCCATAGTGCCCAGAGCAATTCAGATTCAATGCAATTCCTATCAAAACAACAATGTCATTTTTCACAGGAAAAAACAATTCTACAATTCATATGAAACCACAAAAGAACACAAATAGCTAAAGCAATCCTAAGCAAAAATAACAAATGTAGAGGCATCACATTACCTAACTTCAAATTATACACAAAGTTGTAATAACCAAAACAGCTGCAGGTATAAATGTAGACACATAGATCAATGGAACAGAATATAGAACCTAGAAATAAAACCATACATCTAAAACCAACTGATCTTCAACAAAGCAGACAAAAACATACACAGGGACTCAACTAAAAAACTTACACTCAGCAAAAGAAATAATTTAAAAAGTAAACAATCTACAGAATGGGAGGAAATATTCATAAGCTACATGTTTGACAAACAAATAATATCCAGAATCTAGAGGAACTCAACTCAGCAGAATAAAAACAATCAATCCCATTAAAAAGTGAACAAATGACATGAATAAGCATTTTTCAAAAGAAAGTATACAAAAGGCCAAGAAACATAGGGAATAAATGCTCAACATCACTAGTCATCAGGGATATGCAAATTGAAATCACAATTAAATACTATCTTACTCCAGTTAGAATGGCCATTATTAAAAAGTACAAAAAAAAATGGATGTTGGTGTGGACGTGGTGAAAAAAGAACATTTATATACTGTTGGTGGGAATGTAAATTATTACAATCTCTATGGAGATTTCTCAAAGAACTAAAAAAAAGTAGATCTACCATTCAATCCTGCAATCCCAATACTTAGTGTGTACTCAAAGCTTTGAAAAGAAGTTATCACATCAAAAAGATACCTGCACTTGTATTTTTATCAGAGGACAATTCGCAATTGCCAAGATATGGAATCAAGTGCCCATGAACTGATGAGTGGATAAAGAAAATGTGAGACACACACACACATACACCCCATGGAGTACTACTCAGCAATAAGAAAGAAAGAAATAATTGTCTTTTGCAGAAATTTGGATGAAACTGGAGGCCACTGTCCTAAGTGAAGCAACTCAGGAACAGAAAAATTGATGCCGCACATTCTCTTTTATAAGTGGAAGCTAACTTACGGCTACACAAGGACACACAGAGTGGTGTAATGGACACTAGAAACTCAAAGCAGGGAAGGATTTGAGGGAATGAGGGATGAAAAATTATCTGTGGAGTACAATGGACACTATTTGGGTGAAGAGGACACTAAAATCCCAGGCTTCAGCACTATACAATATATTCATATAATGGAATTCAACTTATACTTCCTAAATCTATTAAAATATAAAAAAAAATTTTTTTATTCTGCATATTTTTAATTCTTTGAGAAAGAAAGAGCTGTTCACAGGTAAGCTGAGCTTTTCCCATTTTCCAATAAATAATTCTATGACTAATTATTAATCAATAACAAAAACCCCTTCATACACAAACACACACACACAACAAACTCCCACTGCTTACAAGAGACATGCCTTGAATTTAAGGATACAGTAAGGTTGAAAGTAAAGGTTGGGAAAAAGATAAAATGTAAACACTAACCAAAATAAACCTAATGCAGCTATGCTAAAATTAGACAAAGTAAACTTTACGGCATTAAGCAATGCTAGAGATAGGGTCATTTAATAATGATAACAGACTCAAGTCCCAGAAAGATATAACAATTCCAAATCTCATTGTGCCTCATAACCTAACCTCTAACTATATAGAGCAAAAAAAATCACAGAATTAAAAGAAAATAGACAAATCCACATCATGGTATATAATTTTCATATACCTCTTAGAAATTAATTAAAGCAAAAAAAATCAGAAAGGATAAAGATTTAAACACAAACTAACTTGAACTAACTGATACATACACACATATATATAGGAAGAACACTACACCTGACAATGACAATGTACATTCTTTTCAGGTGTAATTGGAATTGCCAAAATTGACTGCATATTTGGCCCAAAGACTGATAGATATCACACAGAAGTTCCTTGACACAATGTAATTAAGCTAAAAAGCAGTAACAAAGATAATTTAACATTCCCATATGAATAAACAAAAAATTTCAAAATCATTCATGAGTCAAAATGATTACATGGCAATGTATAAATGTTCTGAACTGAATACACAAAGAGAATGCAGTTAAAGTAATGCCTAAAGAGAAAAAAAACATACATATAGAGAGAGAGCGAGAGAGACATATATATGTATATATATATGTATACGCACACACACACGCACACTCAAATGCATAAGAGGAAAGAGAAAGGCTGGATATCAGTAATCTATACATCTCAGGAATAAGAAAAAAAGAAAAGGAAATAGCCTCCCAAAAAAAGTAGAAGAAAATTAGAACAGAAAATAATGGAATAAAAAATAAACACAAAACAGACAGGATCAGCAATAAGTCCAAAGTGGGTTCTTTGAAAAGTCTAAAAAAGCTGATAAACTCCTGGAAACCCTGTATGGAAAACAGGAGAGAAGGCACAAAATACCAGTAAGAGAAACGAAAAGGCAGGGCTTAACTGCAGCTCCTCTAGGCATTAAAAAGATAGTAAGAGGATATTATGAACAATTTCTTGTCAATATTTAAAAGCATGAAGTTGAAAAATTCCTACAAAAATGCTAAGTGTAAAAGCTGACTACTACTATAGTTATTAAAACATTGACTCTATAAACTAAAAATCCTTCCCATTACACACACACACACACACCAAAATCTCCAGGCCTAAGAAGACTTTCCCTATGAATTCTACCAAGAAAAAAATAATACCAATCTTAAGCTCTTACACCAGACAGAAAAAGATGTAACACTTCTCAATTCTTTAATGAGTCTGGCATAGCCTTGACACTTGGCAAAAGCAGTATAAAAAAGGAAAATTAAAGCAAATTTAATCATAGATGTAAAAAAAGAAAAAATAATAGCAAATTGAATCCAGTTATATAATAAAGGACACGTTCCTTAAAACCAAACTGGGATTACTCTAGAAACACAAAGATTCTTTAATAATTTCATAAATGTAATTCACCATCAGAGGAGTTGTGCAGCAGAAGCACACTGGGCCCATAAAAATGTAATTCACCACATAACAAAAAAGGAGAAAAAAACTATATGATCATCTTTAAGATAAAGCATTTGATAAAATTAAACACCCATTGATGATTAAAAAAAAAAACTATTAGCAAACTAGGATTAGAAACAAACTTCTGTCTTAGACCATTTTGTGTTGCTATAAAGGAATATCTGAGACTGGGTAATTTAGAAAGAAGAAAAAAACATTTATTTATCTGATGATTCTGATGTCTGGAAAAGTTCAAGATTGTTGGGGGCCTCAGGCTGCTTCCACTCATGGGGAAAGCGAATGAGAGCCTGCATGTGCAGAGATCACATAGCAAGAGAGGAAACGATGGAGCAAGAGGAGAGTACCAGGCTCTTTTTAGCCACCAGCTCTTGTGGGAACTAACAAAAGGAGAACTCATTTACCCCCTCCCTTCAGGGAGGATGTTAATCTATTCATGAGGAATCTGCCTCATGACCCAAACACCTCCCATTAGACCCAACCTCCAACACTTGTAATTCAACACGAGGTTTAAAGAAGTCAAACATCAAAACTATAGCACTCCCCTAAAATGATTTTTTTAAAGGGGGCTCTATTAAAAAAAAAAAAAACCTACAACAAACATATTTAATTGTGAAATTGTGAAATGATGAACATTTTTACCTCTGAGAGTATGAATGAGACAATGATGCCTGCAGGAACCACTTTAATTCAACATCATATTGGAGGTCCTAGCCAGTGCAATAAGGCAAAGGAAAACATATGCAATGATTGGAAAGAAACAGGCTTTCATTATCATAGATGGTAAGATTATGTAGATGGAAAATCCAAAAGATTCTACAAAAATTAGAAATAAGTGAAGTTAAACAAGGTCTCTAGATGTAAGGTCAGAATACTAAAATCAACTATATTTTATATGCCTGCAAATAATTAGAAAATATTTTATTAATATTATCTATAATATCAGAAAACCAAATAACAAGAAATAAATAATTTAGATTAAATTTAAAAAATTTATAGTTATACAAGATCCCTACACACCAAAAACTATTAGAAAGCTGTACTTAATGAAAAGAAAATTTCAGTAAATGGAGAGATAAACCAGGTTCATGCACTGGAAGACTCAGGGTTAGAAAGATATCAATTATGCCCAATGTGACTTCATATATATTTACTGTACTCTCAATAAAAACTGTAGGATTTTTGTGAAAACTGATAAACTGCTACTAAAATTTATATGGATAGGAAAGAGAAATAAGACTAAGTAAAATAAACTTGAACAAATAGGTGAACTTACTCTACCCAATACTAGGATACATTATAAAACTACATTGAGACACTATGATATGTATGCAAAGATAGAAAAATGGACATGGAACAGGGCTCAAAAATAAATCTAGGCATACAAGGCTATTTGACTTATTATTAAAAACAGCATTGCATAATTGAGGGTCTCTTCCACAGTGGTAGCTGGGTTAGTAAATATGAAAAAAATATGGACCAGGCCGGGCACAGTGGCTCACGCCAGTAATCCTAGCTCTCTAGGAGGCCGAGGTGGGAGGATTGCTCGAGGTCAGGAGTTCAAAACCAGCCTGAGCATGAGTTAGACCTTGTCTCTACTATAATAGAAAGAAATTAATTGGCCAACTAATATATATATAGGAAAAATTAGCCGGGCATGGTGGTACATGCCTGTAGTCCCAGCTACTTAGGAGGCTGAGGCAGCAGGATTGCTTGAGCCCAATAGTTTGAGGTTGCTGTGAGCTAGGCTGACACCATGGCACTCACTCTAGCCTGGGCAACAAAGTGAGACTCAGTCTCAAAAAAAAAAAAAAAAAAATATGTACCCTACCTCATATACTCATAAAAATAAATTCTGGATGTATTATAGTAAAGACAAAATAATAAAGCTTCTAGGGGAAAAATTTTCTTGATGGTATACTAGAAAAAGACTTTATAAACAAGATATAAATGATTAATTGTAAAGAAAGATTTGTTTTGACTAGATGTTTTGACTAGGAACTTCTCTTCATCAACAGAAACCACTCACAGAGTGAAAAGACCAGAGTGGAAGATATTTGTAATACGGTTCAGGCCTACCATATATAAACCCAATTCCTACAAATTCATAGACGAACAACAACCCAACTGAATACAAAAGGAAGAGAAAGAACAGGCATTTCCCAAAAGAAAATATTCAAATATTCATAATCCTTATATTCTGCCATCAAAATACAAATAAAAATCACAACGTGATTACACATTGATCAGAACGGTTAAAAGAAAACACTAACATTACAAAGGGCTGATGAGGATGCAGAATAATTAAAACTTTTAATAGGTTATCGGTGGAAGTAAAAATTGTTATAAGCACTTTGGAAAACTGTTTGAACAAAAACAAGCATAAAATGAACAAGCAATTCTACCACGAAAAGGAGATACAATGATGTTCACAGCAGTATCATTCACAAAAGCCTCAAAGTAAAAACAACCCAAATGTCTATCCAACATTAAAACTGACATAAGTTATGGAATAGTTATACGACAAAATATTGTATTATAGTAAAAAAAAAAAAAAAAAGAACTACTGCCACATGTAACAACATGGATGAATCTCACAATGTAAGCAAAGTAGTAGTATAAAGTTCCAAAACAGGTAAAAAAACTAACTTATGGTGTTAGAAGTCAGAATTGTTGTTATTTCTGGGGAAGAGAGAAAATCTGTGATTGAGAATGAGTATGAAAGGAACTTCTGAAGTATTGGTAATGTTTTATTTGTTGACCAAGGTGGTGGTTTCAAGGATGTGCTCATTTTGTAATAAATAGTTCACTCAACTGCACACTTATGTATACTTTTCTGTATGTATATGTCAAGAAAAAAGTTTTAATATTTCATGAATCTGTCTCAAGCTTTGTACAAACTCACATTTCACATCTTCAAATGCTATATTTATCAAGAATCAAGCCTCAAATCTCACAATTAACACAGTTGAAACAAAAACTATATCCCCTTTATTATGGGTTGAACTGTGTCTCCTAATCCCTAATACCTGTGAATATGATCTTATTTAGAAACTGAATCGCTACCGATGTAATTAAGATATAAATTAAAATGAGATCATACTAGAGCGGGCCCTTAACTCAACAGAACTGTTGTCCTTATAAGAGGAAAAGGCCATGACAGAGATATACAGGGAAAATGTCATGTAACAAAGCAGAGATTGTAGTGATACCGCTGCATGGCCACGGAATGTCAAGGATTGACAGCCACAACCAGAAACTAGGAAGAGACAAGGAAGAATTCTATCCAAAGTCTCAAAGGGAAGATGGCCCTGATGACACCTTAATTTCAGACTTCTAGGCTCCACATCTGACAGAGGATAAATACCTGCAGTTCTAAGCCACCCAGTTGGTGGTACTTTGTTATGGAAGCCCACTCTTCTATGTATGTGTCAATACCTAATTCTTGCCTCAATCTCCCATTCAGCAATCTTCGCACTATTCTCCCATCTGTTCCTAACCTCCAAATACACCCACACTGGGATCATCAAGAAGTACTATTTTGCCTTTTAATTATCTTGTTTTTAAACCTTTCCTTTTAATTTTTACCAATACCATCCTAATGCAGACCTTAGTAACTCTTCATCTAGGCCATCTCAACTATGATAAATCAGTATTTAATAAATCCTACTTTCCTTATATCATTTCTCTGTTCCCAAATTTTCAGACACAACACACTATCACATCATACTCAAAAGGCACTCAGTATGATTCTATTCTACTTGCTTCAATACATGAATACAATTGGTCCCCAGGAACACATTTTATTCTTTATCAGTGGGTGTCTCACAATACCTATTATAATCTCTGGTAGACTTAGAGCTCAATTAAATAATAACAGCCACCAACAAAAACTTATTACTACCCCAACACCATCTTTTACATTTTACAAGTTCATGTTATGCCAACTCATTCCTTCAATGCTGAGTCATCATTTCATTCATTCTTAGTTGATATCTTATTCCATTTTCCCACAAAAGTCCTTGTTTCCTTTTTTAAAAAGATTTTTGAGTATTTTTTTAATTTTGTTTTTGCTTTCTGTGAGACAGAGACTCGCCATGTTGCCCAGGCTTGAACTGCTGGGCACAAGCAATCCCCCTGCCTCAGCCCCCTTAGTAGCTCAGACTACAGGAGTGCACCACAGTACTTGGTCTCCATTTTTCCCCAATGGTTCTATCTGAAGTCCCAACATCACCCCACACTCACTTATTTGAAAAATATCTTACTTAAATCACTACAAAGCTTCTTTTTAACATCCCTTTCATACACCTAGCACTGTCTCTACATCTTCACCCGTCATTTTCTTTTCCCTATCTATTAGAAAGAAGAGTCTTTCATTTCTAAGACTAGTCTTTCCCTTATCTGTTTAATTTTACCACTTACTTTGTGTTCCTGGACCCTTTCTCTCAATGTGCTTCTCACACTCCCCTCCCAAAGACACAGAAGTCTTATCATAAAAATTAAATTAAAAAGAAAAAGCTTTTCTAATTTCTTGAGTGGACACTAGTGGACAATATATTTTCTTGGCTATAGCAACATCATCATCTAGTTTCTAAGAGCAGCAATGCCAGCATCAGAGGTAAGGCTACAGTATTCAGTATCTAAGTGACAATAAATAATGACTTTAACAGACTGCTCCTCAATATTATCTTGGTATGGTTCTAGATACAGTTCTAGATGCCTAGCCTCCTTTGGTTCTTGATTTCCAACGTGACCCACTCAACATTCTTTTAACCAGAGTCAAGTTTCGGATATTTGTTAACTAAGACTGTATTAGTCAATTGAGGCTGCTATACAAAATATCAGAGACAGGTAGCTTACAGGACAGACATTTATTTCTTACAGTTCTGGATGATTAAATTCTGAGATAAGGGTGATAGCATGTTTGGGTCCCTGGTAAGTGACCTCTTTCTGGCTTGCAGATGGCTGCTTTCTTGCTATATATATCTTCACAGGGTGGAGGAAAAGCAGCTCTGATTTCTCTTCCTGTTCTTATAAGGACACCAATCCCATCATGGGACTCTAACCCCCTGACCACATCTAAACCTAATTATCCTCCAAAGGTCCCACCTCCTCCTAATATCATACTGGGAGTTAGGGCTTCAACATATGAATTTGGGGGAATACAAAAGACACAAACATTCAGTCTATAACAACTGATATATTCTTCTTCCCTCTCAAATTACTCTTTCCCATCTTTCTCAAGAGTAGACCCTACCCTACACTACTTCTTCACTATTCCCTCATTTGTTAATCCCTTGGGATTTAACTTTTTTCTCCCAATCACATTTACCAAAATTACTAAGAATCAATCCCCCCCAACTACTAAATGTATTCGTTTATTTTATCAAGTAAGATTTTTTCCCACATTATTTCTCTCCTTTCTGAGAGCTTATCTAATCAAAAGACCTCAATCTTAAAATTTTGCTCAGCTTCCTTCCTTCCTTCTTCCCTTCCCTCTCTACTCTTTTTCTTCTCCCTTCCTCTCCCTGCCCCCATCCCCTTCTCTCTCTCAAACTCACCAATCCAAATATCTCAGTCCTGATAATTCCCAGTTTCACATCCTATCTCCTACCTCTCAACAAATTTCCAACTATAGCTCAAAAACACAGTCCAGAGGCACCACAATTAAAATGCCTACAAAAAATTAATGGATTGATTAAAGTCATCAATCTTTTCATTATCTTTTCCTTTCAAGGGAGAAATCCATGTTAATTCATATCTAACTCCTCCTTCCTAATCCGCAATGATATTCAAATACCATGTAATCTACTTCTCATATCCTTTCCTACCTTTAAATCCCTCTGCCAAATTGACATTTATCTCTGCAATCCTCTCCCATGGACCACTGCAATGGTTTTCCCCTTCACTTGTCTCTCACAATTCCAAACATATCCTTTACATTGCTGCCAGAGCTACACAATACTATCAAGTCACAGATATACTCAATAGTTACTGCCTTCAGAAGCTCCTCGCTGCCTACCATAGTCTAATCTCCTCAGCAAAATATTTAAAAATCCATGACTTTCCTCCATAAAGTTCATGCTTGAACCACATGGGAATACTAATTCCTCCTACAGAGTTCTTATCTTAGTGGTCTTTTAAACTTATGTCTTCTTTTTCATTGACTTTCCCTCACAAATGGAAATCTGAATTTTTCCAACAAGAGTCAGCTAGAAAATTAGTCCTTCTTTAAGTCTTCTTCAGCCCCCAGTTAAAATGCTCCCTCCTCTATAATCCCACAACACTTTGTTTACATTTCTAACATAAAACAATTCATTTTCCCTTGCATTATTGTTAGTTGTATTTGTAGAGCACTTTATTGCAATTTTCATAGGAATTCTGTAAAAGAAGTATTATTTAGCCAGTTTTACAGGGGAAAAAAAAGGCAGAGAAGTAACTGGATTTAAAACACCGAGAGAGGAGAGAGAGAGAGAGAGAGAGAGAGAGAGAGAGAGAGAGAGAGAGAGAGAGAGGGGGAGGGAGGGAGGGAGAGAGAGGGAGGGAGAGAGAGGAGAGAGAACCAACAAGCGAGAGAGTGCACGAGCTCGCACTTTTAGTTCTGAATCTTCTCCTAATTAAATTTTACATTTCTTAAGGGTAAAGACTACAAGGGGGCTAGCAGAAAACTTCTCATGTAACAGATGCTTTGCGTTTTATGTTTCAAATAAATACTCTTCTCTGTTTGAAATAACCCTGTTTTACTGCTTTACCTGTCTAAACTCTATTTATTCTTGAAGACATAGTTCAAAAATCTCATCATTTTTCTTAACTCTTCCAGGCCTTACTGATCTATTTTTAAGCTATATTATACCACTTTGTATGTTGTTGCAAATGTTACATTTATGCTATTAATTTTATTGATGGTTTTATAAGCTTTAGAGAGCCACCATGCTTTATTCCACTGTGATATCCTCTATACTACCTAGCACACAATTGGTGCTCTATCACCTGTTTCCTGGTTGATGCTCAGTAGCTCCCAATTTAACCACTGCTCCAATTTCCAAGCCCCTTATTTTGTGCATAACAGGTATAGATCAACTGTTTTAACTAACTCAACTTTACCATTCTAATCATCTGATGGGAGAAAAATCTACAGCAACTATTTTAGATGACTGTAGAGGGCAGCAAAGCAACAGTAGTAGTCTCAAAAAAAATGTTTTATTTTTCTTAGGACATTTCAGGATTGGTTTTCATATTTTAACAGATGCTGTCAAGATTAAAGCTTCTGAAGGACAAGAGATATTGGGGGATGCTACATACAAATTTCACCAGCTACATTAAATATTTAAACATTTTCACTATTAACTATAAATACAACAAAAACCTCTCAATGACCAGATCCTTTTATATACATGTGGAAAAACAAGTTTGATAAACAATGTATGGTTTCAAACTAGTCACTATAATTGCTGACTCCTTTAAGAATCTAAAAGTTGAAAATGTTTTCTCATTGAAAACTGTAAAAAAAAATCTATTTCCTAATTTTATTTTCTTAAATACAGAAAAGAATGTCAATAGTTTAACTAGACAATCTTATTTCCTGCAGAGAAAAAAAAAGATGTGTTCATTAGTATTCCTAATTCTAGACTTGATATGGCTCCTTTTTGTATTCAAAATCAGTCAATCAACTGTAGGGTCTATATCAGCTTTAAAAGTAAAAACATATGAATCCTTGGACATTGTGCTAGTACATAACAACGTACTTTTCAAGATAAACTTGAAAAATAGGAAGTCCTTACTGTTATTTCAACATTCAAGTTCATTCTGTTTTTAATATGTACTAAGCAGACAAATTGCATCATCAAGATAATCATATATTTACAACCTCAGAATTGCTTATAGGCATGGGGAAGCTACTATAAAAGTGGTTACTGAATACAACTTTATTATTTGCATACGTTTCTCGAAGTTTGTATTAATGGTACTTTTTTATCTTCTTTAAATTTAAACAAGCAGAAATGCAGAGTTTTAGAGTAGCTGCTATAGCCATTAACATAAGCAGACTCATGATTTAGTGAAAAATGCCATGATGTTCTAGCCCTGTGCCCTTAGCAAGAAGTATAGAACTGTTAGCTATGTGTCCTCTCCCACTGAATCTCTTCAAAAAAATTAAATAAAAGAAACTGAAAAGCACTTTTTTATTTTGCATTTAAAATACAGGAGCTAGAGTATCTCTAAGCAGGTTTAAAAACTAGGCAGTTTATTGTCTGACTTAGCATTAAATTGAATGTATACAGCCATGAATGATTATCTCTAATCTAAATCAAATTAGTAGGAAGTGTGAGTTCATAATGACAGGACATTTGTGAAATGAATCTTAATCTTAATAGTCCACAGTAGCCATGACTAAATTAAAAATCTTATTAATAATCTTCAAAATATGGCTGGCCTAAGAAATTTCCGTCATGGCAATCATGGATAACTCATAGAAATAGAGTTACTAAATGAAATTCATCTTATTTCAGTTTACTAATATTTCATTAACATTTTTATTCATCCTCTGAGTTGAAACACTAGAAAAGTCAAGAACACTCTTAATTATAGACAATGTTCTCAAACGCTGAGTTGGAGCCCTAGCTCTGTGTATTTATTCTTATATTTGCCCCTTGTATTTTTCGTGTCTTTCCCAATAGGAGCACTGGCGTATTTCCATTACAAAACAGATTAGCTATCTTAACTTTACCCATTTTATCCCTAAAACTCAATCCCAGGGCAAAATGTGTCACACATAAGGTACATAAGGTATGTTCATTTAAGCAAAAGAGTTAAATAATTACACAGCTGATTATGCAAAAGCAAAGAGGAAGACTTGTATTCTCCTAAAGATTAATTTCACAAACATCTTAAACTCAAAATGATTAAGACAATGGGAAATAAAGAGAACTAAAGAAAGCAAAAAGAATTAAGAAAAAGAAAGAAAGAACAAAAAACAGTGGAGAACTGTCTCATCAAGTAACATCTTTAAGTCTATCAATGTTGTCTAGTTCATAACGCAAATTTAAAATATACATTCCTTCTAAGAATGTATTCTCTTGAGAGAGAATACTCTTGAGAGTCCTAAGAGAACCTCTCTAAGAATATATTCCCATAGTGCACTCTACACAACATAGCTTCTGCAATACAGCAGGTATTAGACAAAAAAGGATTTAGTTTGTAAAATGGTGTATTTTACTAAATGTATTTTTAGACCAGTAATAAACTAGTGCACATTGTAACTTTCCATGAGGGGTATAAGGTTAGTTTTTCCCATTCTCAAATGTATTAAACCATGGTACTTTCCTCCAAGTCTTCCTATCTTTTGAGATCAGCGTTCCATAGAAATACTTTGACAAACATTATTGTAAACCCTTTCAGGTTGAAAAAAATGAACAGAATTGGCATGTTCACTGTATGCAAGAAATGATAAATTTTCTTCTTCATGAAGAAAATCAATCTTAAACCAAGCCCTGCAGAATCTGATTAAGTAAGGAAGCATATAACCTACTTTAGAGACAATAAATAGTTTAGACTTGCACTATCCAAAACAGCAGCCATAAGCCAGCCATTCCACACTCTATACACTCTGTACAACTACTACTAATGTGGATAATCCAAATTGAAATGATCTGTAAGTATAAAATATCTACCAGATTTCAAAAACTTACTATAAAAGAAAATGTAAAATATCTCAAACTTTTAATATCAACTGCATGCTAAAATCGTATTTTGGTTACATTATTTTAAATAAAATATTAAGATTAATTTCCCGTTTCTCTTTTGTTTTTCTAATGTGGCATCAAGAAAACTTAAAATTATGTGACTTATCTTTCTATTGGTTAGTAGTGATTTAGACTAAATTTGATTTTGCTATTAAATTCTTGAAATAAAGACATTTGGGTGCCTATTGTATGCCAACACATGGAAATACAAATCATAAACAAAACAGTGAAGTGTATTTCTTTCAGAAGAGTGATCGCATCTGGTCAAACCATAAACAAAAATGCTATAATGAATAGCACTGGTCAGAGGAAGAAAGAATCATCTGAAGTTGTCTTTCAAAATACAAATGCCCCAACCCTTAGACTCTACATCTCCCCTCCTGCAAAAAGTGATCTAGTAAGTCCATAGTGGGACCTGGCCATGTTGTTTTCAAAAAGATTCCCTAATAACTATGACTGAATTCACTCACATACCCTACTTTTGCTGACTTTAGCAGCTACCTGAGAATAGTGATTTATAGCTCAACACCTTTTTTAAATTTTATTTCTTCTGAAGAAACCTAGGCTGAAAGCCTAAAGAGCCTCTACTAGGTGCAACAACCAACCTATTTAAAATAAGAACAAGTTTGATTCTTTTTTTTAACCATTAAAGAGAAACCAAATAAAGTTAAAACAACAACTATTACATCTCTTCTATCCATAGAGTCATATGTATAATTTACTAATTTAAACCTATAAAATAGTACTCTGAAGTGTTCAAAGGTATACTATCAATTCTTAGCTATTAAATCCAATCATGAGCTGATATGCTTTCATACATGGCTTAAATTCCAATTTATGAATATCTACTCACTATGTAGCAAGCCCACCCTACTCATCGTAATTAGCAGAATGAATAGTGGGCAGTCAACAGTCTCACAAGAAAAACAATCTCCTGGAAGCTATATTAAACAGAATAGGTAAAATTTACAATTTAAGTATACAATAGTCTTTTAAAAATGACATTAGTACCTGCATATGGCTATATCTAGACTCACAGAAGGCAGCCCTCACCAAAATTTGAAATTGATGAGCTATATTATAATTAATGAGCCTTTCAGAAAAATAACTTGAAGCCTATTCTTAATAAAGTTTTAAAACAAATTTTATTTAAATAAATGATTAAACTATGTGAAAACCTATTATAAAAATTAAAATCTTGGGTTCAAAAATTTAAAGACAATTTTAGACAAAAATATATAAGGTAATCAAAGTATGACAGATTAATGGTGTTTAGACTTTTCATCTCTGTGCTTGGCAAATTATCTTTAAAATTCCATTACTGACTTAAGGGTTATTTTATTTTACCCTACATTCACGTATTAACAGTAATTATTAACTAAATGTCTCATCTTTTGCAAGTCATATAGTGCTTATCAATTTTTATGAAGACTTTAACAGATTTCAGAATGTCACAGCAATATATTATTATTTACTTACTAATTTAATGAGTAAATTACAGAATGTTAAAATATTATTTTCTTAAGGATATCACAGCCAGCTTCTCTTCAAAAATTTTCAAATAATTGGCAATGACCCGGAAGTTTTATTCCTTAACTATACAGAAACAAAACCTACATCAGAGTTGCTGAGTCACTAAGTTGTAAACACACAAATATATTTAAGTGTGACATAAACAAGGAAGGACAGTAAATATATAATACAGACACAATTGCCCAGCTCTTACAATTCCTATTTCTGATGCTGTAGCTAACTTCAAGTAAGGAAGATTGGATCTTTTTAGGTTGTGTCTAACTTTGGTTTACTTTCCAGTAATATCTGTTTAGGATGCACAAAGATTCATGTAGGCAGATTCATACGTACTATATAGTATAGGCCTCAACATGATACTATCAGTAAGTTGATAAACTCCAAGCTGTGTCTCCCTTTTCCAACTCCCATTTTCAATACAATCACTAATATTCTAGGTGACCTTATGGAATAACCAAATCTTAAAATGCATTGGACATCATTAAGGGAAGAGTCAACTAGGCTCCATACAATTACACAGTTGAGTTAGTTCAGCTGTATTCTAAAAATACTGAATATGCTGAAATTTGGTCATCTGTATATTTTTTTGAAGTAAACTAAACAAACATTTAGAGTCACTGGGCTATATACTCAATATAAAGATGTAAAGTGCAAATACAGCAAGTAAATTAACTTGAAAATTCAATTATTCAGGACATCAGTGTAGAATTTAAGAATCACCAATACCAACCTGGTTGGTTTATGCTGTGCAATATAATAAATGCTAACAATTATTACTATATTCCATGCCCTCTAAGTGTTTCATTTTACTCTTTCATTTAATCCTTACAAGAACTCAGTCAGCAAGGTGATAATGTTATCTGTTTTCTTAAAAGATGAGAAACTTGAAGTTTGCAAAGTTAAATAACCTGCCAGTGATTCACAACTAGTAAGTGGCACTCTTTTTTCAGAATCAAACTGCCTCTTTAGCAACTGAAGAATAACCTTCTGGAGAGATAAAGGGAGGGGACATTTCAATAAGATCTGACTCAAGTGATTTTTAAAAGTGATTGATTTTTTCCCTAATTTTAACATTCATGTCTTTACCAAATGGGTTAGGTATCCACCTTCCAGGCAATCCATAGTACCTCATGCATATCTCTATCATAAATACCAAACTGTTCTATAATCATCTTTCCTTTATGTCTATTACAAACTTGTAAGCACCTTGAAGCCAAGAATCTGTCTTAGTCATGTGTTATGCCCCAAGTGGCTATTAAGTACATAGAAAGTGTTCAAAGTGCTTTTAAAGGTTCCATATCATATTAGATCTTCTTTTCTATCTTCTAATAAACACCCATCTTAAGATAAAGCATTGCTGAAAATGGAAAGAGGCATAAAATCTCAGAGTCAAATGGGACCTTACAAAGGTCAAATAGTCTATCTCCTCATTTGTCAATGCCATATCCCTGCTGATATTCTCTACTTCCCAAGAAAAATGTGGGAAGAAAAAGTGAGGTAAATCTGATCATTTGTGAATTGATTATTGCCATCGTAAAAAGCATGTAATTTCAGAATTAAATAAATGAGTCTTTATCAAGTCAGATGATGTTATGAACCTAGTCCCCTTGACCTTTATACCTAGGAATTTCTTAGGCTTAAAAACAAAGTGTCAGTTTTTCAACCTGTAAAATTCTCATTTTAAGAGTTCAGTTCTCCAAATAAGATAATGTTCACCCCCGCACCCAAGAAAAACAATAAATCTGATATAAATGTTTTTATAACTTTCAGAGTGTCGGGTCTACCAGTTGTGAGGAATATTTTTAGCAGTCAAAATTAGCATAATAAAGTTAAACAAAGTTAAGGCCATGCTAAATATAAGCAACATATCAAAAGTAGCAGCAAAAAGAAAAAAATCTGTATGTGATAAAATAAGTAAAGCATCTGATCAACAAATCACCAGATAAAGTCACTTTTTTTAAAGCTTTTACCTTTTCAACTCTAAAACTGGCTCTACTCGGTCAAACATAAGTACAAGCCAAACCTTGCAAGTAGTACTATGATGTTAGTATTACTGTATTAACAGTAATTAGATCAACAAGTTGTTAAATCAACAGCTTACTTGAAAAAATTCTGTTTCCATACTATTAAGCATCCATAAGTCACAACAACTGTGCCCTATTCAAACACTGAATTCTAAAATAAAGGATGATGGAAAAAACTTGTCATAAGGGTTCACAAATTAGGGTGTTATAACACTATAAGCCAAAAAAAGCAGCTCTTTAAATGAGCAGTGCACAGTATCACAAAACTGGTGTCTATCTCTACAACTACAAGCAGAGTTAACTCTAAAAAGTTCAATTTACACCTGCTCTAAATCGCACAGTCCATTTGCCTACACTGCTTAAGTTTCTAATCTCTAAAGTATCAAGTCCCTCCAATAACATATTAGTGAAGAGATTTTCCTTTTTCCTGTGTCCATGTGAAAACCAATGTGTTACTTCAAAAAGTAATCAACAATTCATTGTCACAATCACTATGAATTATGTAAATTCTCTCTCCTTTATCAGCTGTGTATGTTCCCTAGCTTCAGTCATCCATAGGGCTTTGCCTAACTAGATCTACCTCTGCTGAGGTACAAATATTCTCTCAATCCTTAACATAAACTAAGCCAGGATAGTCGTCCCCTCCAACTATCCTCTCACCCAATTGTAAGCAGCATCCTCAATCCTCCTTAATGGAAAAGGACAGCGCACAAATTAAATCCAGAATCTTGCATCAATCTAAAGAAGCATAGCACTAAGAACCAAATATTTGGGGACTCGGAATATAGAAACAGTGTACATTAAATAATATGCCACATATCAACACTATACTCTGTGTAAATCATAAACTTTATCACCACAGTGCTAGAAACATGATAGTGAATTGGTAGTGGAAATTCTCAGCCTATAGGGGGGACTCCATCTCATTATAAAAACTTTGCCTCCCTCATAACCAACTACCTTGACTCAGGATTCTCTTTCTTCTAAGTCACACTATCGAAGAAATTCGCACACATCTCTGCTTTTAATGAATATTGGAAAAACTTCTATTTAAGGTTTCATGAAACACTGAAAACCAACCTTTGAACAAACTTAAGCTTTATCCCTCCACCTTCCTCACCAAGAGCCCTCAAAAAACGTCCCTCGGCGTTTTGATATTACCCAAAGGCATTTAGAATTAATCTCCAAAGGCTGGTGGCCTTATTTTCCCAAATCACCGCCTTCCATTAATTATCCTTTACGTCCAGTTCTCTCCCATGAAAGGCAGATGTGTTTTTTACAGGATCCTTAACAAGTTGGCTTCTAGTCTCCGATACCTGGGAACAGAACTTACAAAGAGACTAGCTCCCAAATGTGACAGGAAAACAGTAACCTTACATGGGAGAAGAAAAGGATGGGGAGGAAAGGCGCGGGGCTCTTTTGATCAGAACAGCCAAGGCACAGTCCATGCAATCAAGCATTTAACACGCAAATCTTGGCCTTGGCGACAAATAGGGTTTGCTAAAATAAGAGATGTCCCAAAAATGGAAGGCAACGACGGCGCTCAATCCACAGAGATCCAGAGGCTGCGAGGGCAGAAAGGGGCCGCGGGACGGAAGAAAACTGGCTCTAGGGGATGCTGCGGCAGGGTGGGCTAAGATGGTGCCTTCTCCCGGGTAGAAGACCATGAGGGGTGGCCTCGAAGGCTTCATTCCATCCATCAGGCTCTGGTCCATAGGGTTTCCGGGCTCACAGCTCAAATTTCACCGAGGGAAAAAGGGAGGCGGCAAACGGACATCCCGGCACCTTCACCTCAGTCCAGAAGTCCATGCTCTCGGCTTCCCCGCAAACGAGCGAGGAAGTAGCAGTCCCCGGAGCAAACCCAAAGGCGCCCCGCGCACTGAGCACCACCGCCGACCCCTGGCCATCGGCGCGGCGACCCGCGCAGCCGCGGGGGAGGGGAGCGGGCAGCGGGCGCCGCACTCGCCGGCCCGGCCCTTCCCCGGCCTCGCCCCGGGCACGACGAAAAGTTTCCAGCCAAAGTCCGCGGCACTCGCTCGCGCAGCCAACCGCCGAACACAACCGCCTCGCCGCCCCGAGAGTGGCCCGGCCGACCCGGTCGCGCCGCCCTCAGCCCGCGCCCGCCGCCGAGGTTCACCTACCACAGAGCCGGGAGAAGAGCAGCAGAGGGAAGAGCAGCAGCAGCAGCGGCGGTGGCGTCGGGGGCGGCAGCAGGAGCCCGGCTCCGGGGGGAGAAGCAGAAGAAAGTTGTGCTTTGCTGCCTCCGGGACACAGCGGGGCCGGCCCCGGGGTCCGCGCCATCCCCCACTCTCCCCCCGGCCCGCTCGCCCGCCCGCCCCGCCTTCTCCCCCGGCCCCGGCGCCTCAGGCTCTGGGCGGCGGCAGCAGCGGCCGCGGCGCGGCGGCGGCGGCGGAAGGTCCGGCGCGCGCGACCGCAACTCCCAGCTCTTGCGCCGTCGCCGCCGGCTGACACTCAGCCGAGCGCTCGCGGCTGCCTCGACTCTGCAGTCGCCGACGCCACTGCCGAGGCTGAGGCGGGAGCCGCCCGCCGCCGCCGCCACTCCCCTCCCCCCCTCCACCCGCCCGCCTCGAACTCCTGGGAACTCGGAACGCACCACCCCGCCCCACGCGGGAGGGGGAGAGGAAACCGACCCTCAGAGCGGGCGCTACGACTCGCCCGCCCTCCCCGCGCAACTCCAGCTCCCGTCTGATCCTTGGGTGCAAGCCGCGTCTCCTCCCCCGCCCTCCTACACACGCTCCTCCCCTTTCAAAAAAAAAAAAAGAAGTCTCCTCATCCACTTTGATACAGGGTTTCTCCCAAAACAGAGCTTTAAAAAGGACAGGAAAATCTGGAATCTGTTAGTCGGCCCCGCCCCTCATTCCTGCCTCGTTTACCCCCGTCCCAGCGTTTCCAATGGTCTCGCCCACTCCGCCCCTCGCGGGTCCGCCGCGGCCCGCGCAGACCGAGGCGGAGGGCTGTGGGACCGTCGCGCCGGGCGCTCTCCGCTCGCCGCCCGCGCTCGGGCTGGCCGCACCGGGACGAGGAGGGGCTGGGAGGGGCGGGAAAGATGGGGCAGCCCTTCCGTCGCCCTCGCTAAAGGTTCCTGTCTGGGAAGCTGGGCGCAGCCTGCTGGACTAGCCGTCTCCCTCCTCGCCGGGGCGCGGGAGACTGAGGAGAGAGAGACTTCTCCTCCTTCCTGCTCCCGGGACAGCTGTGTTGTCCGAGTCTCCCCCTTCCTCCCAGCCCCGCTTGCCCCCGCTCGCCGAGGCACGTTTGCACAGGCATTTCTCCTGCTTCTTTCTCTGGGAGGGCGGCTTGGTGGAAGGGTCGGCGGAGCTGGGCGAGGAGAGGGGCCCCGAAGGTTTGTTTTCTCGCTCTTCTCTCCGGCCGCCGGGCTGTCCACTTTCCGCGCCGGGCGACTGGCAACAGGAGGCCGTGGATTCCCGCAGCGGAGGGCTTCGAGTGCGTTGATGCTTTTCTTTGATTTTGTTTCATTTGCATGTTTGCACGTGTAGTTTTATTTTCTTGCCTGTTTTCCTTTGAACTGATCGCAGGAGAGCAACCTCGGGAAGTATAAAACATTTGCCCGTAAGAGGAGCAGCGTCTGTGGTCCACCATGACCCCAGATGGCTGACGGGACTGCCCTCTTCATCCATCCGCCACGCACAGTTCCAGTGGCTTGACCTTGGAGCCACAGCCACTCGCCGTTCTGCGGGGGAAGGGGAAGGGTGGGCAGTTGGGACTGTCCGGGATGGGGGGGGCGGATTGGAGGCGGAGGACACCAGTCCTCAGGCCTGACACCGTTAATTTCATGTAGGTCCCACCACCTCCACCACATAGCCACAAATGTACTCCAATAAGAAGAGAGCTGAACCAGGATCAGCTGCCCAGAGATGAGCCTGTCGCAGCTAAACTAATGCTTGCCTGTGGCCAAGACCAAGCTTTTCCTCGGCTTTCAAGCACTAAGGTCTTCCCACCTTCCTCCCACTAGCTTATAGTGTTTTACTCACCTCCAAGGCAACACGTCATTCTACCCGCTGCCCACCTCTTTTTTTTTTCTTTCTTAACTTCCACCTCCCATCCTGACTCCCATCTCTCAATCTAGTTACTTCTTTCCCTCTACCCACTTCATCTTCTCCCTCCCTGTGCCTGTCTGCCTCTGTCGTCCCATGTAAGCTTGTCTCCGGCAGCCAAGGCTTTCTATTACTTATCCTCAAGATGCACTTATGAATAAACCTGGTCCTGCATCGCTCAGGGAAATCCCCTGATGGTGATCATAATTGACGAAATGTAGCTATTGTGACATTCCTCAGCTGTGCTGACACCATCGTTTCCCTTGAGAAAATTCCTTTTCGTATGTTCGCATTCCCTAAACCTAATTTCACTGCTAAATTTAGAGCCCACTGTGCAAGGACTAGCTAATTATCTGTTTAGATAGCACTTTAACACGTTGTTGAGACTCAGTTAAATGTTAAACAACCAAAATTTTATTATCACTAGCCAATTTCATTATCCAGGCTTTCCCTGATGGTTTCCAGTCTCCAGAAAAAGTAATTTAGCCCACATTTTAAAAGGTAGGAAAGGATTGATAATGGGGGCCATCGTGCAATTGCTATAGAGTCCCTAAGGGAAGTTTAGTGCTTCTCAAAAGGATATGAAGCTTTAAAAAATATATTTCCTCTATATATGGTGAAATTGATTAGTGCCATGCTATGATTATGTTCTCTGACCTAAAGTGAAGAGAGAGCATGAAAGAACAATATTTATAGATGTTATGTAAGCATTAAAAGAGCACCATTCTACTGTTTTATGTGCATAATGCATTATGTTCTAATAATAATAATTTGTGTTGATATAGCATCTCGAACCAGAGATGTCAAAGCACATGCTTACTTCCCAGGAAAGGTAGCAATTACTATTATCCCTGCTTGACAGGTGGAAGAACCTAGGCACAGAGGTTAAGTGCTCTGCAAATACTACCAGCCATGTGCAATGGGATTTCCTGCCAGAACCAAGTTCTTACCTTTCAATGGACACCATTTACCTCTCAAGATTACTCCTTAAATTAAAAACGAATTTACCAAGGTAAATTTCTACTTTCTAAAACTGTCTAGTCTTAAACTACCTTGTCAGATGAATGAATTTTAGACAAACCCACCCCAAACTTTCCTGTTGGAAATTTTTACTGGCTACAGAAAAAGATTTTATATTATATATACAATTAATATATACAATATATATACAATTAATCTTTTTCAAGAACCACAATTACTGTTGATTTTTAAAAAACCTTTAACATGAGAATATTACTGGGTTTTATACCATTTTTAGTTTTCTAACTATAGATAAGCTCGCATTTATTAGTAACAAATTGGTTGAAGTAATAATTATAGCTAACATTAATATTTCTGACTCTACTGAATACTGAAGTATGCATGTGTTTTCCCAGGAAAAAAATTATCTGAACAAAAAGCAACATAATCCTAATGCCAACAATGGCTTCATTGTTTTGGGCTAAGATTACTGATGGTGTCCATCCCACTTTCCACCTCAAAGACTATTTGCCTATTATCAAGGTTCATTAACTCTTAACTAAAAAACAAAGGTTGACATCTTAACAAAGAAGTAATTATGTACAGTGCTGGGCATTTTACATTTACTCAAATCATCTAAATGAAAGGTTTGAGACTATTATTAGAATTTCATAGCCGACTCTAAACCAAAGGAAATATTTTATAGGAGAGGTAGGATATTATTATATATACTTCAGCTAATTCTCCTTATCATCAGCAAATTTTTTATAACCTGCTGTGTGAAGAAGCATAGTTTTCCCTCAGTGGAAGAGATGAGCAATGCTTTGTGGAATGTTTAAACTTGGTACTATATTTGATAATAAGCTGATGTTACCCAGCTAGAACCACAGTCTTCTAAAAGAGAACTTTTTAAAGTATGCAGATACTTAAAGACAAACTTCAAACCCACAAAAAAGTCCACCTACTTGCAAAATTTTCACTACACTCAAGTTTATCAATCGTAACTATTTCCTACTGAAAAGATCTTCCCTATATATTCATACTACTTTCTCCCTCATATTTCCTTTGAGTCTTGGCTAAAATTCCACTTTATCATTGAAACCTTCTAGGACCATCCCATATGAAAGAGCTGCCTCGATCCCAATCCCTATCCCCTTAACTTGCTTTATTTTCTCTACTGTACTTGCCATCTGTGACGTGTTATGTCTCTATTTATTGTCCTATTTCCCTTCACTAGAATGAAAGTTCCACAAAAGCAAGCAGATGTCTATTTTTCTCACTGTTAAAAAACAAGCACCTAGAATAATGTCTGCCATATAGCTTCAATAGTTAATGATTAAATGATAATTATTGTGACATAGCATACTCAGGTGCATGTCTAATGGCATACTCAATAGAAGTGTATTAATTTGTTAAGGTCATGAGTATATGATTGATAATGTTGAGGTTTTAAGCTGGGAGATAGTTACTGTGACCATTGCTTAAGACTTTTGATATAATTGCTATCAAACTATTTTTTTCTCCACTCCATAGTTCTACACTGGTTTTGCAATGCTGGGTCTAGGACTCTGCAAACTATATGTCTTCTTTACCAACTGATTTCCTAGTAGGTTCTATCAATAGATTCTATCAACAGAGGGAGTGTTGAAGGCAAAAGTAAGAGGAAGGGACTTTGCTTCTAGCTCCTTTCAGCATCACCTCAGCAGTAATAGCCTGTCACCTTGTCTTTAGCAGTTTGTTTCAGCTTCCCACTTCTACACTCCAAAAACCAGACTCATCATGACCCCTCAAAGGTAGCAGCCCCAGCCAGGCTATTCCTATTTCTCAAAGGTCCAAGAGCCAGCTCAGAAGGATACCTTCTCTGAGCTTCTGAGTTCTGATAACCCAACTTTTCCCTTTGTTCTCCTAGCTCTAAAAGTAGTAACAATTTCCTACAGTTAATATCTCTGAGTCAGCTTAGTGTTCCCTTTTTGATCTGGAGACCCCCTCCAACCCCTGAGTAACATTTCCCTAAATGAAATTCCCTTAGCTACATAGTATGGTTTCTATATTCCTGATTGGACCTCAACTGATGCTCTGTTTTTCAGTGATGATTTCCCAAAACCTTTACTGTTACAGTTATTTTTCTCTAAGTCAAACTGTTTAAAATCACAGAGAGAACGTCACTCTATCTATTAGTCTTAATAAAAGCAATAAGGCAAATGAGCAAAACTTGTTCTTTCTTTGGCAATAATCCAGGTTAAGCAGAGTTGAGTTTGAAATAAATAAATTCGGAGGCAATTATTTTATCATTTTAGTCATATATATATATATATATATATATATATATATATGCCTTGTATTTTTGTTGATGTTCCTTCATGGCAAAAACAAACAAATTTCTCATTTTAGATGCTTTAGCTGATTTACTTCTTTTATGGTCCTTGGTTGCACTTAGAAAAGTGCAACCAAGTGCAATTTCATTACGAAATTTAAAATGAAAGGAATAGACAGTTTGATCTAAGAAATAAGACCTAATATTTGATAGATTGGTAGGGTGACTATAGTTTACAATAACCTATTGTATATTTCTAAATAGAAGAGAATAATTCAAATGTTTCTAGCAGGAAGAAAAGATAAATACTTAAGGTGATGGATATCCCAAATATACTGATTTGGTCTGTGCAAGTTATATGAATGTATTAAAAAATTACCACATGTACTCTCGAAAATATGCATATCTTCTATATCAATAAAAAAATTTTTAATAAAAGTATTATTTGGAAAAAGAAGATTTGGAATTCTCTCTTATACCTAGAATGAAAACAAACATACATTTCACGTAACTATCTGGAGCCTAACTTTGTTTATACTATGCAACTCTTTTGTAGCAGTGCTAGTGTTCTAAGGAGTCTAGTTTGAGAAACTGATAATCAAGCAGAAAGAAGAGCTATACTATATCATTATGGTAGGTTAAATCATAGAGTAGGCTAATTGAACAAAGATGATTAAGCTACTGTGTGCTGGATTCTATGTTAGAATCTATGGGTGTTAGAAATAGAAAACCACAAGTCCTGCCTTCAAATACTAATAGCAATATTCTTGCAAACATTGGAGGGATGGACAGTATAGGAGAGAGCAGAGGAGGAGTCCCAGGTCTGCCTAAAAGAGACTGGAAGTCCTCACAGCAGAGATTACATTTGAACAATCTCAAAGAATGATTAGGAGTTTTCCACATGAATGGGGGGAAAGCAGCAGAAGGAACAGGGGAATGATACATGGAAAGTTACAGAGGCATGGCAGAGTATCATGTGTTCTGGAAACCACAAGTATGTCTGTGCTGCTAGAGGATAGCATGCAAAGGGGAATTATGGGATAAGGTAAAAATGAAATTAGATGAGTAGGCAGAAATTTTTTAAATGTTTTAAAGAAGTTTGGATTTTATCTGGTAGATCATGAGAACAATTGAAGAACTTGAGTAAGAGAATGACAAGACTAGATGTGTTAGAAAAGAGGAAAAATGTGAAGGTGAAGATGGATGGATTCTCAGAGGATTTAGGAGAATTATAAGCAGGAGTTTAGTAAGGAAGTTTTTATAAGGAGCAGAATGAATAAAGGTATGAACTTGCATTTGTGGATGGAATAAAGTAATAAAATGAATGAAAAGAGAAAATGAATTCAGAAGAATTTTAGTATTTTAAAATAAAGTAGTTTCTTCCCAAAGTGGATTGAATATGGTGTAACTAGCTAGGAGATAATAATGTAGGCAACTGAGAGAAACAAGAGGCAAAAAGCACAGAGCAAAGTGATGAAAAAAGAATCAAAGAAGGTAATGAAAATATGGATAGAGGCAGAGAGATATTAAAAGAAGAGAGAACATGAAGAAGAAAATAGGGAGTAAAATCCAAGTGACAAAGGCTGCGATAATGCAATTGATGATTTTTAAATTATTGTGCAAAATTTGGGAACAAATTTTATAATTTGCTTCCACTGAATATTATTTGATCTCATGTCTCAGTAACCAGGTCTGTGTAGTGTCCAGTACAGTTTCTTTTACATTGTCAATACTCACTAAATATTTGTTAAATGTATGGGAGGAAGAGAGGGAAAAGAAAGAGGAGCCTTGTAAATGATTTTGCTATTATATTTAGATTGAACTGAAGAAGTCTGCTGTCTGTGTAGATTCAGTACAATGAAGAGCCACTTTTTCCCCCATGGATATTTCAACCTATCTAACCCTAATTAATTACCTAAAGCCTTATTTTTAACCTGTATCCCTTAGTTTCTAATCCAAAACATACTGATCAGCCACTCCATGCCCCTCAACCCAGAGAGATGCACATTAAGAGACTGTATGATGTTGTTAAAGGCCCTGGAGCCACACTGCCTAGAGTTCAGTTCAAATCTTCACTGTTTAACTTTGGGCAAGTTGCTGATTGTCTCAGTTATCTCATGTGAAAATAGGGAGAAGGATTACTCTTTCCTCACAGTATTGCTTAAAGATAAAATTAGTTCATGAAATAACTTTAGAACTGGTCTAATATATAAACCCCAAGAGGTGTTAGTTGTGCTAGTAGTTGTATTATCAATAGTAATAGTATTTTAAACATACATTCAAAAATTACATATCAATCATAGGAGCCTGGGAGTGGATTCTTGATAAGGCTCCTGTTCCCAGCAATCCAATAGAAAGCTTGAAACCAGTTCTGATAAACTTTCCCTTCTATTAACTAGATTGTGCTAATTCAGCATCCTTCTTTAGTGCTTACAAACCATTGCAGTTTACTGCCAGAATAATGCCATCCCCCAAGTCCATATCCTACTCCCCAAAACCTATAAACATATCAGATTAGATGGCAAAAGGAAATTAAGTTTGCAGATATATTTAAGGTTGCTAATTAGCTGGCCTCAAAAGTAAGGGGATTATTCTGGCTTATCCAGGTGAACACAATGTAATCACAAGCATCCTTAAAAGTCAAAGAGGAAAGCAGAAGATGAGAATCAGAGTGAGATGCAACTACAGAAGAATGATCATAGAGATGCAACATTACTGGCTTTGATGATAGAGGAAGGGGGCAGTAAGCTGAAGAATATGGTAGTATGAAGATTGAAAAAGCAAAGACACAGATTCTCCCTGAGAGCCTCTAGAAAGGAATGCAATCCTGCCCCTCCCACCCTGATTCTAGCCAAATGAGACCCATGTTAGACTCCTAATCTACAGAACAGATAATAAATTTATATTGTTGTAAGCCATTAAGTTCGTGGTAGTATTACAGCAGCAGTAGAAAACTAATACATCTCCTAATCCCCTTACCTTAATTCTTTTGACCAACACTCAAAGACCTTAATATAAAACTCAGTTTATTTCTAATCACCTTATCTAGCTTGCCTCCCTGGGTTCTAGGTCTGCTCCATTCCTGACCAGTCTCCTTGTTTTCCTCATGAGACCTTTTAGGACCTTGTTCTACCATGAAAAACACCGACATATCTTTGCCTTTAACATTCCCACTTTCTGAAACTAAATGTAACATGAATTTGTCTCTTGAAATTTAAGAGCTAGTATACTACCCTGCGGCCTGGGCTGACATTCCCACTACCACTACTGGGCCAAGGATAGAGAAGATGGGCCAGGCAATTTCATGCACCTCAAGGACAAATTCCACTGCCACCTTTGTGGGCTGCTGTGGGACCTAGGCTTGAGGAAACCATGCATCCCACAGCTGCCTGCCTACCCTGCTCCCACCGAGAGTGCCCCCCTCCCTGGTGGCAGGCCCACAGAGCAGCTGCTGCTGCCCCTACACCTCAATTCCACCAGCAGCCTGGAAACATCATTCCCCTGCTTATCATAGCCAGCACCTGAATGCACCACCAGAGAGAGGAGGGATACAAAAAACAGTAGAAAATTATGTAACCACCTATGAAGGAACTACTATCAGAAAAACAGTAGATTTTTTTCAGCAGAAACCTTAAAGGCTAGGAGAGAATGGGATGACATATTCAAAGTGCTAAAAGAAAAAAATGGCCACCCAAGGATACCATATCCAATAAACTGACACTTCATAAATGAAGGAGAAATAGTCTTTCCTGGACAAATAAATGCTGAGGGTATTCATTACCAGCAGACCAGCCCTATAAGAAATGCTCAAGAGAGTCCTAACTTAGAAGTGAAAGAACAAAATTTGCCACCATGAAAACACATGAAAGAATAAAACTCACTGGTAAACCAAACACACAAATGAGGAAGAGAAAGGATTCACATGTTACCACTAGAGTAAGCCACCAAACCACAATGACAATCAATATGAAAAAAAAAAAAAAAACAGAACATAGAAAACAACCAGAAAACAACAATATGACAGTAACAAAACTTCACATATCATTAATAACCTTGAATATAAATGGATTAAATTCTGCATTTAAAAAACATAGACTGGCTGAATGGATGCAAGGTACATACATGATCAACTATGTGCTGCCTACAACAAAACACTTTACCTGAAAAGACACATGTAGAATCAAAGTAAAGGGATGGAAAAAGATAATCTACGCAAGCAGACACCAAAATCAAGGAGGATTGGCTATACTTATATCAGATAAAACAGGCTTAAGTCAAAAATTGTAAAAAAAAAAAAAATAGATAAATAAAGGACAAAGAATATCACTATAATGATAAAGGGATCAATCCACCAAGAGGAAAGATATAATAATTACATAAATATATATATATATAATATATATATATACATATATATATATATAAAAAACCCCCAACAATGGAGCACCCAGATTCATAAAACAAATGTTACTAGATCTAGAGAGGGAGATAGAGTCCAATATAATAATAGTGGGGGACTTCAACAACCCACTTCCAGTATTAGACATCATCTGGACAGAAAATCAACAAAGAAACTTTGGGGTTAAACTGGATTCCAGACCAAATAATCCTAACAGAAATTTACAGAACATTCTATCCAACAACTGCAAAATATATATTCTTGTCATCAGCACATGGAACATTCATTCTCCAGGATAGACCATATGTTAGGCCACAAAACAAGTCCTAACAAATTTTTAAAAACTGCAATCATGTCAAGTATCTTTTCAGACCACAATAGAATAAAACTAGAAATCCACACAAAGAGAAACCTTTGAAGCTATACAAATAGATAGAAATTAAATGACACGCTCCTGAATGACTATTGAGTCAATGAAGAAATTAAGATGGAAATTTAAAAAATGTCTTGAAACAAATGAAAATGAAAACACAGCATACCAAAACCTCTGGGATACTGTAAAATCTGTGCTAAGAGGGAATTTTATAGCTGTAAACACCTACATCAAAAAATTAGAAAGATTTCAGTCAACAAGCTAGTGATGCAGTTCTTCAAGGAACTATTAATAGAAAAGCAAGAACAAATGAAACCCCAAATTACTAGAAGAAAAGAAATAATAAAGATCAGAGCAGAACTAAATTAAATAGAGACTAAAAAATTACACAAGATCAATGATATGAAAATTTGGTTCTTTAAAAAAATATACAAAATTGATAAACCATTAGTTAGACTAACCAAGAGGAGATAAAATCCAAATAAACAAAACCAGAAGTGAAAAAGCACATGTTACAGTTGATACCACAGAAATACAAAAGATCATCAGAGACTACTATGAACAACCATATACTCACAAACTGGAAAACCTAAAGGTAATGAATAAATTCCTGAAACATACAATTTACCAAGATTGAATCAAGAAGAAATAGAAAATCTGAACAGACCAATAAAGAGTAGCAAGATTGAATCAGTAATAAAAAGTCTTCCAACAAAGAAAAGACCAGGACCAGACATATTCATAGCCCAATTCTATCAAATATGAAAAGAAAAATAATACAAATCTTGAAACTATTCCAAAAATTGAAAAAACAAGGACTCTAATTCATGTATGAAATAAGCATTACCCTGATACTGAAACCAAAGACACACACATAAAAATAAAACTGCATCCATGATGAACAGAGATATAAAAAATCCTCAAAAAAAAAAAAAAAAAAAAACACTAGCAAACTGAATCCAACAGCACATCAAAAAGATAATACACCATGACCAAATTGGTTTTATAGCAGGGATGCAAAGAAGGTTCAACATACACAAATAAATGTGCTACCTCACATCAAGAGACTAAAAGACAGAAACCATATGAGCATCTTGATAGATTCAGAAAAGCATTTGATAAAATTAAATATCTCTTCATAATAAAAACTCCCAAAAAACTAGGAATAAAAGGAACTTATCTCAAAATAAGAAAAATTATATATGACAAACCCACAGCTAACATCATAATAAATAGGGGAAAGCTGAAAGCCCTACCTCTAAGATCAGGAACAAGTCTATACTTCAGACTTGTTCACCAGTCTTACTCAACATAGTACTGAAAGTCCTACCCAGAGCAATCAGGCAAAAGAACAAAATAAAATGCATCCAGATTGGGAAAGAGAAAGTCAAATTGTCCCACTTTGCTGATGATATGATCGTATGTCTAGAAAAACCTAAAGACTCTATCAAAATCTCCCAGACTTGATAAACACATTTGAAGGATAAAAAAATCAATACACAAAAATCAGCTAGGCTCAATGGTTCACGCCAATAATCCTAGCACTTTCGGAGGCCAAGGCAGGAGGGTCATTTGAGACCAGGAGTTCAAGACCAGAGTGAGTAAGATAGCAAAATCCTGACTGTACAAAAAATTAGCCAGATGTGGTGGCATGAGCCTGTAGTTCCAGCTACTCAAGACGCTGAGGTAGGAGGATTGTTTCAGCCCAGGAATTCAAGGTTGCAGTGAGCTATGATGACACCAGTGCACTCCATCCTGGGCAACAGAGAAAGACTCTGTTCCCCACACCCCCACCAAAAAAAAAAAAAAAGAAGAAGAAGAGAAAAAAATAGACATGCAAAAATCATTAGCATTTCCATATACTAATAATGATCTAGCTGAGAAAGAAATCAAGAAGGCAATTCCATTTAAAATAGCTACAGAAAAATAAACTATCTAGTTATAAATTTAATGAAGGAGGTGAAAGAGCTCTACAAGGAGAACTACAAAACAGTGAAGAAAGAATTAAAGAGGCAAAAAAGTAGTAGGGAGATGCTTCAAAGAATTAAAAGTAGAACAACCATTTCTTCCAGTACTCCCACTACTGGGTATCTACCCAAAGGAAAAAAGACATTCTATAAAAAGGTAATCTGCACTTGAATGTTTATAGCAGCACAATTCACAACTGCAAAGATGTGTATTAATAAAATGTGACATATGTATACCATGGAATACTACTCAGCCATAAAAAATGGTGAACTATCTATGGTATTGGTGAACTATCTATGGTATTACCCTGGATAGAACTGGAGCCCATTCTCCTAAGTGAAGTATCACAAGAATAGAAAAACACCACATGAACGCTCCTCCCAGGAGGAGGCCGTGCGCCCAACCCAGGTGGCGTTCCTGTGCAGGGAACTTCCCCGTCGGCATCACAGTCCGGGGAGGCCTGGTGGCTTCTGGTCTGGCCTGCTGGCAGAGGCTCAGGAGTAGCTGCGGGAGTTGGGGAGGGTGGAAAGAAGCGAGGCCTGCTCCAGACTGCGGGTCTCAGACAGCCCCACCCCCACACCCAGACTTTCTGGCTGAGTGGGACCATTCCAGCCCCGCCCTGACAGCTTTTCCTGGAAGCAGAGTACAGAACTTTGACCCCTGATAACTGCCTGAGAGCAGGCTTACCCAACCCAGCTCCACCCAGAGCAAGAGCTGATAACAGGACACAAAATCAACAGTATAGCCTGTTCCTCCAAGCAAACGCCACCTACTGACAGGGACGGCATCTTGCACAGCCTTTCCATGGCACCCACTGACTCAATATACAGGGAGTGGTCCAATCTCACCCACAGACACCACCTAATGCCTCAGACTAAACAAGGTGTGTGAATACCCAAACAGTGACCTAAAGGAAAGAAACAACAACTGATCGACATGGGAAGAAATCAGCAAAAGAACTCAGGGAATATGAAGAACCAAACGGAAAACACACCACCAAAGAGGAGCACCAGCCCCCTAGAAATGGACACCAACCAAAATCAGGCAACCAATATGACAGAAGAGGAATTTCGTATGTGGATCATAAGAACACTCACCTAGCTGCAACAATAATTCAATAACCAACACAAAGAAACCACAAAAAGCCTCCAGGATATGGAAAAAGAAATAGACACAATAAAGAAAAGTTTAACCGAACTCCTGGAAATGAAGAATCAATTCAGGGAACTACAAAATACAGTGGAAAGTCTCAAGAACAGGGTAGATCAAACAGAAGGAAGAATCTCAGAGCTTAAAGATAACACCCTCCAATTAAATAAATCAGTCACAGAAAAAGAGCAGAGAAACAAGAGAAAAGAGCAAAGCCTACAAGAGCTTTGGGATTATGTGAAGAAACCTAATGTGAGGGTCATAGGGTTACCAGAAGGGGAAGAGGACAACACTCAAGGGTTGGACAAGCTGTTTGAAGATATAATAGAGGAAAATTTCCCAGGCCTTGCTCAAAATCTTGATATACAAGTTCAAGAAGCTCAGAGGACCCCTGGGAGATTCAATGCAAACAGGAAGACGTCACGACATGGGGTCATCAGACTGACCAAAGTATCAACTAAAGAGGCCCTTCTAAGAGCTGTAAGACAAAAGAAGTAAGTAACATACAAGGGAAAGCCAATTTGAATAACACCAGACTTCTCTAATGAGACTTTACAAGCAAGGAGAGACTGGGGCCCCATTCTCACTCTTTTGAAACAAAACAATGCCCAGCCTAGAATATTATTCCCTGCAAAACTAAGCTTCGTATATGAAGGAGAAATAAAAACATTCTCAGACAAGCAAAGGCTCAGAGAATTCACCAAGACAAGACGAGCCCTACAAGAAGTAATTAAAACAGCGTTATGCACGGAACATCATAATAATAACCCACGGATATAAAAACAACCAAAACCCAACGATATTAAAGGCCAGATATTACAATGGCTCAAGACAGAAATCATACCAACAATATCCAACCCAACAGAATGAACAGTAATCTACCTTATGTATCAGTTCTCTCAATAAATGTGAATAGCTTAAACTCTCCACTTAAGAGACATAGGCGGGCTGAATGGATAAGAAAATACAGGCCAAGTATATGCTGTCTTCAGGAAACACATCTAACCTGCAAGGATGCATATAGACTAAAAATAAAAGGGTGGAGATCAATATTCCAAGCAAATACAAGCCAAAAGAAGGCTGGTGTGGCAGTTCTAATTTCAGACGATTTAGTTTTTAAACCAACAAAAGTAATGAAAGACAAAGAGGGTCATTATATAATGGTGAAGGGCACAGTTCAACAAGAAGAGATAACAATTTTAAATATATATGCCCCCAACGTAGGTGCACCCAGATTCATAAAGCAAACCTTACTGGAGCTAAACAAATGGATTAATAGCAACTCCATAATCGCCGGAGATTTCAACACCCCACTAACGGCACGAGACAGATCCTCCAAACAGAAAATCAATAAAGAAATAATGGACTTAAACAAAACTCTAGAACAATTGGGTCTGACTGACATTTACAGAACATTCTACCCAAAATCCACCGAATATATGTTCTTCTCATCAGCTCACGGGACATTCTCTAAGATTGACCATATCCTACGACACAAAGAAAATCTCAAGAAATTAAAAAAAATAGAAATCATACCGTGTACCTTCTCAGATCACAGTGGAATGAAACTAGAAATCAACCCTAACAGAAACTCACATTTCTACATAAAAACGTGGAAATTAAACAACCTCTTACTAAATGATTACTTCATAAATGAAGAAATCAAGACGGAAATAAAAAAGTTCTATGAAGAAAATGACAATGGAGAGACAAGTTATCAACTCCTCTGGGACACAGCTAAAGCAGTTCTGAGAGGAAAGTTTATCTCCATAAATGCCTATAACCAAAAGACAAGAAGATCACAAGTAGACAATCTAATGAAACGACTCAAAGAGCTGGAAAAAGAAGAATAGACCAACCCCAAACCCAGCAGAAGAAGTGAAATCAACAAGATCAAATCAGAACTAAACGAAATTGAAAACAGGGAAGCTATTCAGGAGATTAATAAAACAAAAAGTTGGTTCTTTGAAAAAATAAACAAAATTGACATGCCATTGGCTAAGCTAACGAAAAGCAGAAAAGAGAAATTTCTAATAAGCTCCATCAGGAATAATAAAGGAGATATCACAACTGATCCCAAAGAGATACAAGATACAATCTATGAATACTACAAAAATCTTTATGCACACAAACTGGAAAATGTGGAGGAAATGGACAAATTTCTAGAAACACACAGCCTCCCTAGGCTCAACCAGGAAGAGATAGATTCCCTGAACAGACCAATATCAACTGCTGAAATAGAAACAGCAATTAAAAATCTCCCTAAAAAGAAAAGTCCCGGTCCAGATGGCTTCACACCCGAAATTTACCACACTTACAAAGAAGAACTAGTACCTATCTTGCAGAAACTATTCCACAACATCGAGAAGAACGGAAACCTCCCCGACACCTTTTAAGAAGCGAATATTACTCTGATACCAAAACCATGAAAGGATGCAACAAAAAAAGAAAACTATAGACCAATATCCCTAATGAATATAGATGCAAAAATTTTCAACAAAATCTTAGCTAACCGAATCCAGACGCTTATCAAAAAAATAATCCACCACGACCAAGTGGGCTTCATCCCAGGGATGCAAGGATGGTTCAAAATATGTAAATCTATAAATGCAATTCACCACATCAACAGAAGCAAAAACAAAGACCACATGATTCTTTCAATAGATGCAGAAAAAGCTTTTGACAAAATTCAACACCCTTTCATGATACGAACACTTAAGAAAATAGGCATAGAAGGGACATACCTCAAAATGATACAAGCCATATATGACAGACCCATAGCCAACATCATACTGAATGGGGAAAAATTGAAATCATTCCCACTTAAAACTGGAACCAGACAAGGCTGCTCACTATCTCCACTTCTATTCAAGATAGTGCTAGAAGTCTTGGCTACAGCAATCAGACAGGAAAATGGAATCAAAGGTATATAAATAGGGGCAGAAGAGATCAAACTTTCACTGTTTGCTGATGATATGATATCGTATCTAGAAAACCCCAAAGATTCAACCAAGAAACTCCTGGAACTGATGAATTTAGTAAAGTCTCAGGATACAAAATCAATACACAGAAATCAGAGGCATTCATATACACCAACAACAATCTAATTGAGAACCAAATCAAAGACTCAATTCCCTCACAATAGCAACAAGGTAATTAAAGTACCTAGGAATATACTTAACCAAGGATGTAAAAGACCTCTACAGGGAGAACTATGAAACACTGAGGAAGGAAAGAGCAGAGGATGTAAACAAATGGAAATCCATACCATGCTCTTGGATCGGTAGACTCAATGTCATCAAAATGTGTATACTACCCAAACTGATCTACAGATTCAATGCAATACCTATTAAAATCCCATCAGCATTCTTCACAGATATAGAAAAAATAATTTTACGCTTCGTATGGAACCAAGGAAGACCCCGAATATCAAGAGCAATTCTAGGCAACAAAAACAAAATGGGAGGCATTAACATGCCAGATATCAAACTATACTACAAAGCTGTAGTAATTAAAACAATATGGTATTGGCACAAAAATAGGAATATCGACCAGTGGAACAGATGTGAGAATCCTGATATAAAACCATCCTCACATAGCCATCTCATCTTTGACAAAGCAGACAAAAACATACGCTGGGGAAAAGAATCCCTTTTCAATAAATGGTGCTGGGAAAACTGGATAGCCACCTATAGAAGGCTAAAGCAGGACCCACACCTTTCACCTCTCACAAAAATCAACTCACGCTGGATAACAGACTTCAACTTAAGGTATGAAACTATTAGAACTCTAGAGGAAAAAGTTGGAAACACTCTCCTAGACATTGGCCTGGGCAAAGAGTTTATGAAGAAGTCCCCAAAGTCAATCACAGCAGCAACAAAAATAAATAAATGGGACATGATCAAACTACAAAGCTTCTGCACAGCCAAAGAAATAGTCATGAAAGTAAACAGACAACCTACAGAATGGGAGAAAATTTTTGCATCCTATGCATCCGATAAGGGACTGATAACTAGAATATACTTAGAACTCACGAAAATCAGGAAGAAAAAATCAAATAACCCCATTAAAAAGTGGGCAAAGGACTTGAACAGAAACTTTTCTAAAGAAGACAGAAGAATGGCCAACAAACATATGAAAAAATGCTCAACATCTCTAATAATCAGGGAAATGCAAATCAAAACCACAATGAGATATCACTTAACCTCAGTGAGAATGGCCTTTATCAAAAAATCTCCAAACAATAAATGCTGGCGTGGTTGTGGAGAGAGAGGAACACTCCTACACTGCTGGTGGGACTGCAAACTAGTTCAACCTCTGTGGAAAGCAATATGGAGATATCTTAAAGTGATACAAGTGATTCTACCATTTGATCCAGCAATCCCATTGCTGGGCATCTACCCAAAAGATCCAATGACACTCTATAAAAAAGACACCTGCACTCGAATGTTTATAGCAGCACAATTCATAATTGCAAGGCTGTGGAAACAGCCTAAGTGTCTATCAATCCAAGAATGGATTAATAAAATGTGGTATATGTATACCATGGAGTACTATTCAGCTCTAAGAAACAATGGTGACATAGCACATCTTATATTTTCGTGGTTAGAGCTGGAACCCATACTATTAAGTGAAGTTTCCCAAGAATGGAAAAACAAGCACCACATATACTCACCAGCAAATTGGTATTAACTGAACAGCACCTAAGTGGTCACATAGGTACTACAGTAATAGGATATTGGGCAGGTGGGAGGGGGGAGGGGGACGGGTATATACATACATAATGAGTGAGATGTGCACCATCTGGGGGATGGTCATTCTGGAGACTCACACTTGTGGGGGGAGGGGGGAAATGGGCATTTATTGAAACCTTAAAATCTGTACCCCCATAATATGCTGAAATAAAAATAAATAAATAAAAGAAAAACACCACATGTACTCACCATTAAATTGATACTAATTGATCACCAATAATTTGCATATATGAGAGGTAACATTCATAGGGTGTTGGGCAGGTGGGAGGGGGAGGAGTGTATGGGTAAATTCACACATTATGGATGTGGTGAGTCTGTCTGGGGAATGGGTATGCTTGTAGCTCTGACTTGGATGGGGCAAAGGCAATTGGTGTAACCTGAAATTAAAAAAAAAAAGAAGGAAATCAAAGAGGACACAAAGTAATGGAAAGACATCCCATGATCATGGAATGATTAAATGACCATACTGCCTGAAGCAATCTGTAGATTTAATGCAATCTGTATTAAAATACCAGCATCATTTTTGACAGAATTAGAAAAAACAATATTAAAATTCATATGAAACCAAAAAATAACCTGAATAGCTAAAGAAATCCTAAACAAAAAGAACAAAGCTGCAGGCATCACACTACCTGACTTGAAAATATATCACTAGGATATAATAACCAAAACAACATGATATTGGTATAAAACAGACCCTTAGACTAATGGAACAGAATGAAGAGTACAGAAATAAATCCATGTATTTACATCCAATTGACTTTCATCAAAGATGCCAACCACATACACTGGGGAAAGAATGCCCTCTTCAATAAATGGTGCTTGGAAATTGGATATGCATGTACAGAAGAATGAAACTGGACCCTTATCTCTTCCCGCATAGAAAAATCAACTCAAGATGGATTAAAGACTTAAATGTAAGACCCAAAACTATAAAACTACTAGAAAATATAGAGAAAACACTTTAAGACATTGGTCTAAGCAATGATTTCATGCCTAAAACCTCAAAAGTATAGACAACTATAACAAAAAAGACAAATGGGACTAAATTAAACTAAAAAGCTTCTGCACAGAAAAGGAAACAACCAGCGTGAAAACACAACCTATCAAATGGGAGAAAATGTTTACGAACCACTCATCTGATAAGGAACTGATATCCAGAATATACAAGGAACTCAACTCCACAATAAAAAAAAAAAAGCCCCATTAAATTGGGCTATGGACATGAACAGACATTTCTCAAAAGAAGACATATAAATGGTCAACAGGTTTATAAAAATGTTCAACATTACTAAGCATCAGGTAAATGAAAACCACAATGACAATGAGATATCATCTTATTCCAGTTAGAATAACTATTAATGAAAAAACGAAGCAACAGATGCTGGCAAGAATGCTAAGAAAAGGAAGCTTTTATATGCTGTTGGTGGCAGTGTATATTAGGACAACGCTATGAAAAACAGTATAGAGGTTTCTCAAAAAACTAAAAGTATAACTACCATATGATCCAGCAATCCCACTGCTGGGTATTTATCCAAATGAAAATAAATCTGTATATCAAAGGAATACCTGCACTCTTATGTTTATTGCAGCACTATTTATAATAGCAAAGATAGGGATGCAAGCTTTGTCCATTGAGGGACAAATGGATAAAGTGTGATGTATATACACAATGGAATAATATTCAGCCATAAATAAGAACAAAATCATGTCATTTGGAGCAACATGGATGGAACCGGAGCTCATTATCTTAAGTTAAATAAGCCAGGTACAGAAAGACTGATACTGTATGTTCTTACTCACATGTGGTAGCTAAAAAAATTGATCTCGTGGAAATAGAGAGTAAAATAATAGATACCAGAGGCTAGGAAGGGTGTACAGTTGGGAAGGGGCACAGAGAGAGGTTGGTTAGTGGGTACAAATATACAGTTTGAAGAAACAAATAAGCCCCAATATTTGATAGCAGAGTAGGGTGATTATAGTTAGCAGCAATGCATTGTATATTTCAAAGTAGCTAGAAGAGAAGACTTGATATTTTATAAACACACAAAAATGATAAATACTCAAGGTGATAGATACCCCATATATCCTTACTTGATCATTTTACATCCTGTACATGTAACAAATATTCACATGTAACTCACAAACTGGTAAAATATTTTGTATCAGTATAAAAGTAAGATATTTTTCATCCTTTTCTAAAAGGAAGCATCTGTTTTTTTCCACTTACTTCAACCCAGGTTGTCTAGAACAAGGCTAGGTGTTTGTATTTCTAGAGCATTGTTCTGTAGCCCTTAATCGAGAACCTCTCATCTTTCGAACCTCTGTTACACATTTTTATTCTGCTTCTACTTGAAGTCCTTGATAACATCAATACTTTTCAACCTTCTGTGAACCTTTGGTCTTAGTGGGGATTTCTCATTGAAGAGCTTTTTTTTCTGACCTAGCCTCCGATTTTCCTACCAATTTATTATCACTGTTGAATTTATTGTCTTCCAATTTTTGTCTTATACCATTTATCTCCAAATCCATTGCTCCCATTCCGCCTTTTTATTCAGACTGGGCTTCATGATAAACTTTTCAGTGATGCACTTGCCAGCCCTTGTCTGCCTTGCTAACACTCACTAATGGCATTCAGCATTCCTGCCAAACATCGGGAGTTACTTGGTAAAATGTCAACAGGGTGCCAATTATAATTCCTGAAATTTCATGGTATCAAATGTCTCCTCAGGTTCTCAAAGCTGTGCAAAAATTCTCATAGTTATCTTTATTGAAGCCTTTGCAATGATTGCTTCAAAATTATTTAAGCCTTTACCCTCTTCCTTAGCCCGTGAACTCTAATTGGATAACATTGCTTCTTCTTTCCCTGAAAAAAATGAAGTCTTCCTAGAAGAACTGCATCAATCACCTTCTAATTTAACTTATCTTGTCTTCCTTTCCTCTCTCTCTGCAATAATTTAACAGTTCATTGATAATGACCAAGTTGTTTTTTCCTACCTATTGCCATAACTATCTTCATGGTTACTTAAATTACTGTGAAATATATTATATTATTTAAAAATATCTAGGTGTTCATACTTCCAATACAACGGTATTAGTCAAGGTTTTACAAAAAGAACAAACCAATAGGATATATAAATAAGTTAGGTAGATATATAGATAGGTAGGTAGGTAAGTAGATGAGAAGGGATTTATTAGGGGAATTGGCTTATGGGATTATGGAGGCCGAGAAGTCCCTTTATAGGCCATCTGTAAGGTGGAGACCCTGGGATGCTGGTAGCATGGTTCAGTTCAAGACCCAAAAGCTTCAGAACCAGGGAAGCTGATACCATAATTCTTAGTTTGAAGCCAAAGGCCTGAGAACCCAGGGTGGGGGCTGGTGTAAATTCTGGAGTTCTGAGCCCAGAAAGGCTGGAGTTCTAATGTTCAAGGGCAGGAGAAGGACAGTATCTCAGCTTCAAGACAGAAAGAGGAAATACTTTTCTCTCCTTTTTTGTTTTCTCTGGGCCGATAGCCAACTGGATAGTGTCTGCCCACTTTGAGAGCAGATCTTCCCCACTCAGCCTGACTCGGGCCAATCTCCTCTGTAAACTCCCTCACAAACACACCCAGAAGTAATGCTTTACCAATTCTCTAAGCATTCCTTAATCCAGTCATGTTGACAACTAAAATTAACCACCATGACAACTCACCAAGAGAAACTAATATGTCATTTTTGTCAATCTTTTAATTTATAACATGAGAGAAATCCCTGAGAAAATGATTCTTTTGCCTAATGATAAAATAACGTCAGAATTAATAAATGTTTGTCCCTGAAGGGATTATTGACAATGAATGAAGGAACCACCCTTTTTAATGCCATAATCGAAGATATACTTCATTTATTTAGCAAATATTTATTTCAGATCTTTCATGCTCCATCTAATGGAGATGTAGCAACAAAGAAAACATATATGTCTTTCTCTTCAATGACTTTTCAGTTTGGCATGGGAGATAGATATTGAATGAATAATTATGCATTTAATTATTTAGTCCCCCTCTCTCTCTATTTTTTTTTTTAAGACAAAGTCTTTCTCTGTCTCCCTGGCTAGAGTGCAGTGGCATCATCATAGCTTACTGCAATTTCAAACTCCTGGGCTAGAGTGAGCCTCTTGCCTCAGCCTCCCAAGTAGCTGGGACTACAGGCAGGTGCCACCACACCAGGTTAACTTTTCTATTTTTTGTAGAGACAAGGTCTCACTCTTGTTCAGGCTGGTGTTAAACTCCTGGCCTCAAAAGATCCTTCCAACTTGGTCTCCCAATATGCTAGGATTACAGGTGTGAGCCACTGCACCCAGCCTATTTAGTCTCAATTTTATGAATGTTATAAGGAAAGGTTCAGGGTGCCAGAGTGTATATATTGAGAAACCCAGATTAACAAGTTGGGCCAAAAATAGCTTTATTGATGAACTGTTATTTAAGCTAAGATCCAAAATATAAATTTGTATTAACCCTATGACAATTGTGTGAATGAATGAGTGTGTGTGTGTGTGTCGTCTTAATAGCATTCAGTTTAAACGCCAAGAGTTTAGTTAATTTGAAAAACTAGAGTAGGAACATATGCCAATTGTTTGTGTTCTCCTTCAGTCACAGGGGCTGGAAGCCTGCAAACTACATTTTGCCAACTCTTTTGTAAGCACATTTCCTGTTGATTTCTGCCAATAGGCAGGACTGGAGGGACATTAGAAAGTGAGAGTAAAGCAAAGTAAAGCAGAGCATTTGCTCTGCTTATGGTGGAGCCTCTGTTAGCAGCAATAGAAGTAGAAGGCTCTGGGATCCAGTAGTCAGTAAAAGTTTTTTAGCAACATCTGCATAAAGGAAGGTGCTTGTTTATTTCCAACAGCAGCAGAAGCAGGTATAGTGCTTCCAGCACATTAAAGAAAAGTAAAGGATAGTGAGTTCTTGCCAAGAGGGAATAGCAGCTACTTGACCTCCAGGCAATATCTCACTCATTAAAATGATTCTTCAATTTTGTTTTTCTAACTGTATGCTGACTAATATAGAACAGAAGAAGGGCATAAGAGCCTAGCAAGGTCAAAAGAGGCCAGGTAAAGGAAAGTGTCATAGGTTAAGTATTTTGGACTTCATCCTAACAGTAATGGAAAGCCATTGAAGGATTCTCAACAGAGAAGTAACATGATCAATTTTCCATTTTTGTAAAGAGCAATCTGACTACCACGGATTGGTGAGAATAAGAGTGAATTCAGGAATCAGTTAAGTGAATATAGGAACTCAAGCAACAAGTGATAGTAATAAGATCCAAAGTGATGAAAATAGAGAAGTTAACAGAGCTGAAAAGGAATTGGTAGGATTTGGGGATTGGTTGAATTAGGAAGTAAGAGATAAAAAGTCAAGGTTGATTCAAAGATTTATGACATGAGCACTGGATAGATGAAGATGTAATTCACTCAGATAAGACAATTTTAGGGACAAATATCAAAACTTTGAGTTGCATATGAGACATCTAAGCAAACATACTGAGTATAGTTAAATAAGCAGATATGGAACTCATAACATTAGTTTATGCTGGGGAAATAAATTAGAAGTGATCAGCAAATTGATTTATTTCAAACGGCGTAACTATATGAGATCACTTAGGACATGAACATATTGTGAAAAGAGAAGGTCTAATCCTGAGAAGTGGAAATATTTAAATGCCATGTTGAAGAAAAGGCATTGTCAGCAACAGAAACTGAAGAGTTTGCCAGAGAGGAAAAAGAAAACCAAAAATGTGATATCATGGAAACTGAGGGATAAGAATATTTCTAGAAAGAGGAAATGATCACTTTGTTTGAATGCTATGATTAGATAAGTACATTGGTAATCTCAGCAAGAGTAACCGAAACCAACTGTGGCTAACATAAGCAGACACTGAATTTATTTAAAGGATATTAAGGCAGTTTATTAAATCTCTAGAAGGCATGGTAAACTAAATTGGAGTCCAGCAGGCAGAAATAATGCCCAAAATCATACTGAAGAGGTAACTGCAGAGGTAATCAAGAGAAGATAATGTTGATACAACCACTTAACACTAGCTGCCACATTTGGCACGAGGATAAGACTTAAACTGTACATTGGATACCACCTCGAACACTGCTGCCACCATCACCACACCTAAGAGACCTTCTTGAGTGCCACCATGATTCATAGGCCAGTGCATCTGACCTGCCTAGCGCTGGACACAGTTAGACTGAAACTAATGGAATGAATGGAAGCTGAGTAGGTAAAAAGAACAAGAGTACAGTTGACCCTTGAACAATGTGGGGGTTAGGGGTGCCAATCGTCCCCACCCTGCTGTATAGTCAAAAATCTGCAGATAACTTCTAACTCTCCCCAAACTTAACTACAATAGTCTACTATTGACTGAAAGACTTACCAATAACATAAACAGTGGATTTACACATATTTTGTATGTTATACATATTATATACTCTCTTATGATAGAGTAAGCTAGAGAAAAGAATGTTTCTAAGAAAATCAAAAGGAAGGGAAAATATATGTATTCATTAAGTGGAAGTGGATCATTAGAAAGGTCTTCATCCTTATCACCTTCACATTGAGTAGGTTAAGGAAGAGGAGGAAAAGGAGGGGTTGTTATTACTGTCTCAGGGGTATCAGAAGTAGAAGAAAATCTGTGTATGAGTGGACCCATGCGGTACAAACTCACATTGTTCAAGAGTCAATGCAGATACCTTTTTTAAGGCATTTGAAAGAAAATAAGAGAGCAGTAGCTGGAGGGCAGTATGGTATCCATAGAGAATTTTTTAAGATTGGAAGAATCACTGGTGCAGTAGGTCACGCCTATAATTCTAGCACTTTGGGAAGATGAGGCAGGAGAATTGCTTGAGTCCAGTAGTTTGAGGATGCCATAAGCTATAATCACGCCACTGTACTCTACCCTGGGCAACAATAGAGTGAAAACCTGTCTCAAACAAACAAACAAAAAGATTAGAAGGATCTAGTAGGGAGAAGCTAATGATATTAGGAATTTAGAAGATAAACTAAAACACAAGATTACCTGAGTAACAAACAAGAATGCTCACTATCACACTATTTTCTAACATTATTCTGGGGATAATAAATATAGAATACAAAAAAGAGAATTTTGAGATTTAAATATGAGAAAGGAAGAGGTTAAATTATCACTATTTGCAGGTTATATAATTGAATATATTAAAATCCAACCATAATTAACTAAAAACCTATTAAAATCAGAATTTAGTAAGGTGACTACAAAATTAATACATGGAAATTAGTAGCTCTCATATATTGAAACAACAATGAATTAGGAGATCTAATAAAAGACAGGATACACCTACAATAGCAATAAAAATGATAAAATACTGAGGAAGGACCTTAACAAGAAATATATAAGATCTATATGAAGAAAATTTTAGAACAGAAATTATAAAAGTGGTAGAAGAAAGCATAACAATTTTTTTCATAATCCTGGGGTAGGGGAGGACTTTCTAAGTATATCACAAAAGCTAGAAGCCATACAAGTAAAACTTTTATAAATCATTTGACTACAAAAAATTTTCTGAATCGCCCCCCAAAAATACAAAAGCTATTTTTATATAGGCATATAATTTCTACAAATCAATTTTTTAAAAATACAACATGAGAAAATAGAGAAAGGATTTGAACAGAGAAAGGGAATCACAAATGGCTTTTAAATATTTGAAGATACTCAATCTCATAAATGAAAGCCTCAGAAGCAGCCTCAGAAGCAAAAGTTTTTCTTTGCCCTCCTGTCCTACTGTCTCTGGCCTTTCATTCTTCCCTGAAGTAAGCCATGGAAACTAGAATCCTTCATTCCCAAGGAATGTCTTGGAAACCAGACCCTCTTTTTCCCTAAACCAGCCATAAAACCTGAAAATATTACGCTAACTCCCCTAACCTTTCTGTGTGAAAATTGTTCATAAAGAAATTGTCCCCTGACCTACCTTTTTGATTGTAGGTCTTAAGACCTCCGTTCCTGAGAGGGTCCTGCCTAATACCCAGGAGGAAGGATGCATGTTCAGAGAGGCCAGAAAGAATCTAGACAAACAGGTCTTACTATGTTTTCCCCACTCAGTCTATTAGCATTAGATTATAAACTTTTTGTCCAATTATGTTGTACAGTTTGTATGACTGTACATATTGTTAAACCTAAGCATAAAAGTGAACAGTTTCCCCCGTTATCTTTGTGTCTTCATTCTGAAGGCCCCTGTGCCACATAAAACTATGATCAAATACATTTGTATGCTTTTTTTTCCCTGTTAATCTACCTCTTGTTGGTGATTTTCAGTAAACTTGCAGAGGTGAAAAGTAAGTTTTCCCTTGGACACATTTGTTACACATTTTTGGTGGAATCGTAGTTTGGTTTGACCTCTATGGAGGATCATTTGGCAATATTTATCAAAATTACAATTGCATTTGCCCTTTAACCCTGTAATCCTACTAATAGGAATTTATAGGTATATTTTTATAGATTTATATTTATATAGACTTATATATTTTTATAAATTTATAGATATATTTTCACATGTAAAATATTGCACAAAATTATTCATTGCAATGTTGTTTCTTATAGTAAAAGTTTGGGGACAACTTAAATGTCCATCAATAGGGTCAGGTTAAATAAATTATGGGATAATCATAATTTATGCTATGCAGTTTAAGAAGAATGAATCAATATTTTATTAGTATTATCTCCAAGATACAGTTTTAAATGAAAAAATGAAAAAAGCAAGATATCTAACATTATGTACAGTGTGTTGCGCTTTTTTTTTGACAAATCAGAAAAAAATGTTTGTATACTTTTACTTGTGGGTGCATAGGATATATCTGACAAGACACCTACCCAATGCAAAGTCATGAAAATATAAGAAGTACAGCAAAGATGGAGTGTGAGGAGAGTAGAAGTTTGAAGTAATTATTATGAGTGTAGGAGATGAGCTGACCGTGGAAATGTAAAATTGCAAGGCAGTTTAAGGGTCAGAGTATTAAGCTGGGCATTAGAGATCCAAACTAATTCCTACCTGTTCAATTGTCTGACATTTCTCCATCAACTCCTAGCTAGCTGGGGTGAGACAAAAAGGTTCATGAAAATGAGATGTTTAACTTTTCACACTTCTTGCTAAGAGAAAGACTGAGGATGCGATGATTTCTGTGATTGGAAGGACACCCTAAGAACAGGTGGTTAAACTGCCAGGAAATGCCACGGTGGTAGGGAAAAATACCATTTGACTGTTTGCCATCATCTGTCACACAGAGACAAGAACAAATTTACAAGGATTTGCTTACACAAATCCTATTTGATTTTCTTAAGTTCTCAGACATTTTGTAAGATCCTGACTAGTTCAAGCTTCATGTATAAACAGGTTGTCAGCTTGCAAACTCTTTTTTATATATTTGTTACTCATGTTAAATTCAGTATAAGATGAATCTGTTTTGAGAGGCTTTTAAAAGGAACTTAGAAAAAGAATAGTATAATAAACGGAATTTTTAAGATATCCTACCATTTAAGCCAAACTTAGAAGTAGAACTATACCCTGAATCATGCTGATCCATCATTGTTAAAATGTTAACAGAAGAAAGACTGTATGTATTTACTATTCTTGACACACTAAACTGTTAAAAATTGAAGCACATAAAAGTAATAATACATTTTTAAGCTTTCTACCTTGAATATAGCACTCTGATTCTGTTCAATAGAACTGCTTTTGAAAAATCCTAATTTTTAAGATTGAAAATAAATGACATTTCTCAGGAACTTAATCTTCAGTCATAGCTAAGGCTCCTCTATTACTTAAAACTCTTAAAATTATATGTGAGAGGACACAATTGTCTATTTTTGTTCTGATAACATGCCCTACTATTGAAAATGAGTGAATATTGAATATTCACTCCCTGAAAGTCTGTCCTTGAAATTCTTCTTAAGAAGTGCTTTAAAAAGCCCCACAGAGGTAGTTCCTTGTTAGTGACCAAGCATTACCTCCCATAGTGATCTTTAAATAGCAACAATAAAAAGACTTCTTCTTCAGTGTTGTCATTGAAAAAGATATTTTCCTTGTACTAGGCTCAAACTCAGGGTTAGATTGATATCCTTTTGTAATTAAGTCTTAGTGGTCTTAAAATAGGTATTCTTCAGTGATAGACCAATAGTTCTGTATGTATTTGTATGTGGGAATATAAATTGTACATTCTTATAGCAACAAAAATTCTTTGGCTTTCCATATAGGTCAATGGAAAAGTCCCATTGCATTGACTAGAACCAACACTTCTGAAGAATTATGAAAATACAAAGGATTTTGCATTAAAATTATGTGATCATTTAAACAGTAAGCAAATAACAGCAAACTATGTTTAAAATATGTACTATTTCATAGTCCCATGGTACTACAAAGATAATGCTATTTAAACAATTAAAAACATAAGCTTGAAATGTACACAGTATCTTTTCAAAATTTGTTTCTGACACAATAGGGCCAATGTACTTTTTGAATCAGAGAATTCTTTGATCTATCTGAAAGAGTTCAATCTTCTTCCACTTTACACACATGAAAACTTAGGCTTCTAGGGGAGAATAGATTTTTTTTTCTCACCCATCACTAGGTTCTTGGCTCTGTCCCCTATAACAAAAGAAAAATTAGCAAGAGAAAAGCAAACAAATTTATTTAATATAAATTATACGTGACACAGAAGTCTTCCTAAGAAAGTGAAGACCCAAAGAAACAGGTAAACCTCTGTATACATTATGCTAGGTTGATAGAGAAGTAGATAGTCATGAAGATGTACAACTGGACAAAGGACATATGATCTAATGCTAATAAACTAGGGGAGCAGGCTGCTTTACCTTGTGAGAAGGCCACTGCGTATATGTACCTTCTTAGTTATCACCTGAGCCGAAGAATATGGCAGGAATTCTTAGGGACAAAGGCATGCCTCAACCACCAAGTACAGTCATGCACTACGTAACAACGTTTCAGTCAATGGTGGATTTTTTTTTTTTTTTTTTTTTTTGAGACAGAGTCTCGCTTTGTTGTCCAGGCTAGAGTGAGTGCCGTGGCGTCAGCCTAGCTCACAGCAACCTCAAACTCCTGGGCTTGAGTGATCCTTCTGCCTCAGCCTCCCGTGTAGCTGGGACTACAGGCATGCGCCACCATGCCAGGCTAATTTTTTATATATATATCAGTTGGCCAATTAATTTCTTTCTATTTATAGTAGAGACGGGGTCTCGCTCTTGCTCAGGCTGGTTTTGAACTCCTGACCTTGAGCAATCCACCCGCCTCGGCCTCCCAAGAGCTAGGATTACAGGCATGAGCCACAGCGCCCGGCCTCAATGGTGGATTTTGTATCTGATAGTGTTCCCATGAGATTATAATGGAGCTCAAAAATTTCTATCTGACCTACTGTGCCGCTAATCTTTACAATTCAAAGAGGTACACAAAGAGAAGCTAGAGCCAGAAGCCAGAAAATTGTCTCTTGGCCACAGGGCAGCAATTCAGCTCCTGGTAGTTTGTTTTTTCTCAAAATTGGAAGTGTATTGAAAAAGAGTTTCCTTTGTACGATGAGGAATATAAGTCATGGAGTTGAGGCAAGTATAAAAGAAAGAGAAATCTACCAGACTTTTTAAAACTTCTCCCAGACTCGACAAGGCAAAAAGGAAGATGAGATCTTGTCATCCCAATTGAGAGAGGTAACATAGTCATAAAGAAGCAATTTAATTTGTACAAAGAGAATTATCTAAAATAACCCCCATGTGAAGTAGTAATGATGGCTCTAATGGTTATTTACAGCCTGAGTACTCTGGAAACAAATAGAACTTTGAGACTGAACATTTAAGCCAGTCTGTATTTTATTAACTGAAAACCCTTGGGGAATAGTTAGGTAGAAGGTGAAGAGCGGTAGACTAGTCTACCTACAAAACATGAAACCTCATGAAAGCCTCATGGTTCCTGAGGTGATATACAGAACAACTCTGAGAGTCACTTTTGAGACCAGCTACAGTATAATTTCCATAGGTGTGCTGGATCAAATCTTCTCTATTTCCTTATTTGCTTTACAGTTAAAGGGAAAGGGGAAAAAATTGAAGCCAAATACTTCCATCTATTCTCCCAGCTTCCATTTCCACAAACCCACACAGTTTACTGAAATATAGAATCTGTAAGGGACTGTAGAGATCATCCCATTCCAATATGCTTGCTTTTTGTTGACATAGGCCACGTGTACACAGAACTGAATCAATTGACCTAAGATAACATGATGTAAAAGGGAGGATGCTATACAGGACAGGAGAAATGGATTCAAGTTCAGGACCTATCACTAAAGAGCTTGAGAAAATTGACAAATTTCTTTAGGTCTTAGTTTCCTTATCTTAAAATGAAAAGTTTGGATTACGGTAATGACTTTCAAAGAGGGTGGGTGAGTGGAAGCTTCCCAGTTGAGACCCGCTGAAATAAAATAATTTAGTTAATCCCTTGAAGTTGTAACACTACAACATTCTAAATCTGTGCCATAACAAAGCCAGTGTCTATATATGTTCTCATTCACTTCCTTGTGGTTATGGAGCAACATATTTTTAAAACATAATAAAAAAGGAGAAAGAGGAGGAGGAGAAAAAGAAGTACTTTGGGAGTGTCAGTGGAGAACAAACATGAATAATAAGTCAGTCATGAAAATATGATGACATTATAATGTGAAGGTCATTTAACCCTGCATTGATGTAATTACTCTGACTGTAATGACCCAAGTGGATCACTATATAATCAGTATAGCTTCGGATATCAGTATTTATTTCCTGGAGGATTTAAACATTTGGGTTGGTGATATGACTCATTTCAGCAGTGCATACATTGTGCAGCCATTCACCGTAGTATCAGTGAGCATATGTTACAATCTTTGATATAGTGTAAAACCTCCGTCAGGTACAAGGACTGATTTTCCCAATAATGTCAATGACCAACAGGTCAAATTCCAGCAGGAATAATGCTCAAAAACTGTATATGTTTCAAATAATTCTCTTTTTAAAATTTATTTTTAAAATTTTTTCACTGATTTTTTAAAATTTATGTTTTAAAGTATTCTTACAATTTTTTTTCAGAAGGAAAATGTAATATTTACTCTAAATCTGGCTTGACATTTAGTCATTTGGGCCTTTTTTTAAGAAGATATTTTCAGTGGAGCTTCATTGAGGGAATGAATTGATGATATTTTGCAGTCTTGAAATAAAATAGGTTACTAATGGATTTTCCCACTAATATAATTTAAAAAATAATTAACCGACTTTATTTCTTGAGTAGTTTTATGATTTCAGAAAAATTGAGCCCAAAGTAGAAAGAATTATCCTTTTTTCCCCCCTCACTCCTCAATTTGCCCCTATAATTAATATTTGCCATGTGTGGAACATTTGTTACAATTGAGTCAATATTGATATATTATTAACTAAATTCCATAGTTTACATTAGGGTTCATTCTTTGTCTTGTAACATCTATAGATTTTGACAAATGTATAATGATAATTCTCTTTTTTTGTTGTTATAACAGATCCAGTAGACTAATTAGACTAAAACATTGACATTAATTTATAAGAGCAATAAACCAAGAGATATCTTATGTAAAATTGGCTACTGGCAAAGATTCTCAACTGCCTACTACACATGGTCAATTATGTTTCACTGTACCTACCATGGTTAAAACTCTAATTTATTATATTCTCTTCCAGGAAAAATTCCCTCTCCAAGTCTTTAGTTCTATCATGACACAACTGTCACCAGGCAGAGTAACCCCTGCCTTATATGCGGGGGGCATCATGAAACAACTAGTGCTTATGTGGTTACGAGTGTTAGTTAAGTTCCTTAACTAATTTTGTCTTTGTCTTCCTGTTGCAACCTCAAAACAATAAAATTTAGTGGCAATTACATTAGATGAAGACTCAGAAAAGCTAGATACTGATATTAACTTTAATATTAACTAGATGTGAAAATTCAAGCACAGTCCTTTACCACTCTGGGCTTCAATTTCTTATAAAACGGAGGCATGAGATTAGATGATTTCTCAGGTGATTTCCAGCTCTAATGTAGTAATCCCTCATTCTCATTCATTCCCTATCCTGGTGACTTTTTCTTTACTTTCTCATCTTGCAGCCATCATCCATCCTTTCAATTTATTGCAGGCTTATGTTAGCATCACCATATCTGGAGCAGGCTTTCTGGAATCAGGCTCTTCCCTACTCCAAATTATCTCATATAAATCTGGCAGGTTAATCTCCCTGAAATACTATTTCTATCGTTGTACATTTGTGGCTCAAAATATTGAACAGTTTTCTATTACTGTTATGCTAAGCATCAAATAATAATTCACATTTGTTTCTTCTAGGGCAGAAGTTGCAAACTTAAATGTCTACAGAGGCCAAGCAGGCAAAACATAAAGCCAACCTGGTAGGTCTTGTAGCTGATCAGAGAATACATGTTTTGCTGAAAAGAAGGTTACTAAAACTTGGCTTCCTCAGAAGGCTGCCATGTGAGAAAGTGGACTCAGTGAATGCCAGCTGTATTTTTCAATAGTTCGAGAGAAAGAAATTGAGATTTCTTTGTAAAACATATCAATTTTTTAATGTTTATGACTAAATAACTTTTCTCCTTTGTGATTTTATTTTTTTTGTTAATTATGTGAAAACTACATGCCAAAGTCAAAATGATATTGCAAGTGACGTTCGTAGAAGTCTTGCTTCTATTTCTGTCCATTGCATTCTGTTTCATCCCTCCCCTTATAAGTAACTGATTTCATTAGTTTTTGTTTTATCCTTCCATCATTTGTTTTTAAAAATAAAAACATTATGTATATATACACTCCTATTAATATTTCCTTCAATTTCTTACACAAACAATAGCATACTATAAACACTGTCCTTTGTTTTTTTCACTTAGGACATTCTGGATCCATGTTAGTATATGGGTATCTTCCTCATTTCTTTGTGCAACTATGCAGGATTTTATCATGAGGATATACCATTGTTTACTTCAGGGAATGACAAACTACAATCTGAGGGCTAAATTTAGCCTGACACTTGTTTTTTATGGACTTCAAGCTAAGAATAGTTTTATCTTTCTAAATGATTGAAACAACATCAAAACAATAATAATATTTTGTGACATGAAATTTATATGAAAGTCAAATTTCAGTGTCCATGAATAAAGTTTTATTGAAACATAGCCCTGATCATTTGTTTATTGCCCCTGGTTGCTTCTGTGCTACAATGTGAGTTGAGTAGTTGCAAGAGAGATCACATGGCCCACACAATCTAAAATATTTGCTATCCGGCTTTTCACAGAAAAAGTTTGCCAACACTGGTTTATTGAGCCAGTCTCCTATTAATAGATGTTTTGGTTGTTTCCAGTTTACTGGAAATAATAAATAAATACACAAAGACTTAAAAGTATAGCCTTTGATATAAGTCATTTTGTATTATTACCCGTATATCTTATAAGAGATGCCTATAATTATAATTGCTATGTCAAAGGGCAGTACATAGGTAATTGCAGTAGAATTTGGCAAATTCCTTTCTGTAGAGATTGCATAATTTTTGCTTTACCACCAACAGTGTATGAGAATACCTGTATTTCCACCAGCCTACCTAACAGAGCATATTGTCAAATATTAATTTAAGTTGCTTTAATGCACTTGAAGATGACCACAACAAAATATGTCTAAACATAAGATGGAGTTAGTGATATGCCCATTTGCAGATATGCAATGTATTTTTGGTCAGGCTGTGTTGTGCAAGAAGATGTCCAATTTTGGGAAACAAATGGAGACTGAAAGTCGTCCTTCTTCACCTAATTTTGTGATATAGTACAGGCCTGCCTTGTTGCTGGAGAAAAACAAAAAATGCCTTTACTTAATTACTCCAACCAGAGAGAGTCACCATTTTCTAGTCTACTTAGTGGATGTGACTTTTTGCAATTTATTTGTTACATTGAGTGGGAGACTGGGCAAGGGAGGCAGCTCCACTATTTGTGACAAGCTATTGTAGGTTATTCAGTTGCAGGACTCATTTCATCTACCAATTTTTTCTACTCACCCCTAATATCTACTCTGCAGATCCATATCATCCTTAGCCAGCTCAGTTCCAGTATTCTTAATGAAGTCTTTTAACTATTCCCATTCATCTTTTAGTTTTCTTTTTAATTTCTATCACCTTGTCTATGCCTCATAGCCTGTGAATTAGGTATTTACTATTAATTAGTGAATCTGGTTCATTCTTGATTGTTTTATCTCATCACCTTATTTTGTCTCCTCCTCTCCCTTAAACCACTTTTCTCTCTACCTCCTATCCCCTTCCTGGTTACATAGCAGAGTGCTAGGAATATAGCAGATGTTCAATGTACATAGTGGATGAGTGCAAACACACACTGTAGGAAATGCCCAAATTTTCCAAAAGTGCCTGCAGAAGACACTTGGAGGCTCCCACTGGATTAACTTGCTGGAGTAAGGTTTTATATTTGAATGGGATCCAATGGTCTCTTCCCCCAGTTAGCAGGAGTTGATGTCATTTTAGAGGTAAGTGTTAGTTGTGGTTAAGATAAGCTGAAGTCAGAGCCATCAGGGCAACTGCAGATATATGGAGATGGTTGAGGAACCAACAGCTGGGGAATCAGGATGGTTTGACTGGTGAAATGCTAGGTGCTATAGGGTGATCTGTTTCCAGACAGAGAAGTAACAATGTAAGGGTGCTAGAATGGTGTCATTGGATTGTGGCTATATAGCAAGAAAGTCCTGAGGTCTAGACGGGGGTCAGCAAGCTTTTTCTGTTAAGATCCAGACAGTAAATATTTTAGCTTTGCAGGCCATAAGGTCTCCATTGCAACTACTTAACTACTGTTGTGTCTCAAAAGCAGCCATAGACAATATATAAATGAATAAGTATGATTGCATTATGATAAAACTATTTATGGACACTGACATTTAAATTTTACATAATTTTCACATTCAATTTTTTTCAATCATTTAAAAGTGTAAGAACTATGTTTATCTCATAAGCTGTATAAAGACAGGCAGTGGGCTATTGTGTAAACCCCTGATATAAAGGCACAGATCTGTCTGGAAGCTTACTACTTATTTCTGTCCATGAAACTATACATTAGTATGTTTGAATTGGGCTGTTTTAGAAATAATGTTCTTGTACAAAAATTTTCTTGTACAAAAATCCAGAATTCAAACACTGAAACAGAGCATCTTCACACAATTATGAATGAATCTACCTTAAAATTAGGTAAAGCCCTATCATTTTAATATGGTTAGTAGGTAAAACATATAGCCTAATACAGATGGAGCACTCCAAATCTGAAAATCTGAAGTCCAAATGCTCCAAAATCTGAAACTTTTTGAATACCAGCATGGCACTCAAAGGGAATGATCATTGGAGCAGTTTGGATTTGGGATTTTCAGATTTCGGATGCTCTACTAGATAATGCAAATATTCTAATGTCTGAAAAAATCTGAAATCCAAAACAATTCTGGCCCCAAGCATTAAAAATATAAGATATTTAACTTGTAATAGTAAATCACTCTCTGTTACCACTCAAGTTTCGTAATTTAAGGAAGATTTAAGTGCTGACTAAAATGTCATTTGCAAGATGAAGTTAGTACAAAACTTCAGTAAAAAGTTTATTAATTTAGAGTTTCAGATTATGATGTGATGATCAGCAATGAGTTTCAACTTTTCTTGTACAAAATCATAGTGTGTTGGGGTAGCTCTAAAATATATATTTGAAGTTATGAAATGTCTATATAGTAGTTATCCATTCATAAAAGAGAATATAATAAGCACACATCAACCTAACACTTCTTATCAATGATAAAGGAAATATTCTTTATATACTAACTCTTCTTTACACTCCTATGGTTTACATAGTACTTATACATACATTATTTTATCATGTTATATATAACTCACAACAACACTAGGTGGTTGGAAGGGCAGACATCATTATTCCTACTTTAGAAATGGAACTATAAGGCTCAGCGAAGTTAGGTGAGGGATTGAAAATTAAAGAGATGAGCCATAGATCCAGATCTTAAACTAGGGCCAGCTTCACAGACAGGTGACCTGTTCAGTTGCACAAGGCCCTGCATTTAAAGGCCCTCATGCTTGGCTTAATGTTCTACTGTTGAAATTTTGAAATTATTCATAATTTATTAAACAACAGGTCTCACATTTTCACTTTTGCACTGGGCAGTGCAGATTATGTAGCCAGTCCTAACTTAAACAAAAATCTTGTTTCAGGCCATGAATACTGACAACTGACTTGTCTTTTTCTTCTGTCTTTTTCCATGACCTTACTGCCTCGTCTTTATTTATAAGCAAAACCTGGAAAAGCTACAAAAATAAGTGTTTTGTGGTTTATCTAGAAATAATATGGAAAATATTGCTGTTATTTTTGGTGAAGAAAATAAATTTTGTATAGTTTATTTCATTCAATCTAAAATAATAAAAACTTGTTACCATGTGATCTGTACCTTTTTTTCATTCTCTAAGAATTCTTAAGATCTTTACATATGGAGTGGCCAAAGTAATCATGGTGTGTTTAATCCATTATCTTCAAATTTATTCACAGTCAGTCACCTATTGTCCTTAGACAACAACAAAGAAATCCTTTCAAAATTCTGATAGAAATGATTTTCTATCTAGAATTCTATACTTATACAAAGTAGCAAGCATGAGGGTAGACAGAAGAAAAACATTTTCAGTCAGCAAAGACTCAAAATATTAGGCTGGGCGTGGTAGCTCATGCCTGTAATCCTAGCACTCTGGGAGGCTGAAGCAGGAGGATCACTCAAGGTCAGGAGTTCAAAACCAGCCTGAGCAAGAGCGAGACCTTGTCTCTACTATAATAGAAAGAAATTAATTGCCAAACTAAAAATATATAGAAAAAATGAGCCAGGCATGGTAGCATATGTCTGTAGTTCCAGCTACTTGGGAGGCTGAGGCAGAAGGATTGTTTGAACCCAGAAGTTGGAGGTTGCTGTGAGCTAGGCTGACGCCATGGCACTCTATCCCAGGCAAAGAGTGAGACTGTCTCAAAATAAATAAATAAATAAATATAAAAAAATTTGCCTCCAGCAATACAGGGAGTAAATCAGGTAATAGTTGCTGCAACCCACAAGAGTTGTCAAGGGTAGTCCCAGGATAGCTGTGCAGCATGCCTGGAGAGCAACAGTCCCAAATAAAGCAGAAAGTTGAGAAAGGAACCTTTTTTAATTAGGGTGAGAGTGAAAGAGGAGTCATTCAGTAATTACCTGATATGATGAGACTTCAGACAAGAAAATTAAGAGCAGTTCTAAGAAAGAAACTGTAAGAATAAAGTAAAATAATTAGGAATTCTAGGAACAAAACCAAAAAGGTGTGTAAGAAAGAAAATGTTCCTCTAGTATAAGTATGTGGCTAACAGTCCAACAACTTGGTTCTGCAGTGAATATTTACATATACTCAGAATGATCTAAACACTATTAGGATATTTAAGTAAAAATTATGTAATGGTGTTGGAAGAATTAGGGAAGAGGTTGTGATTGTGTCATAAGAGCTAAGTCTTCATTTATCAGAGAAGGACACAAATAGCATTTAACATTGGTAAATTAAGAATAGCAATATAAGCATATTATTTATAAACACAGAAGCTTGTATTTTAAAAAAGGTTATCTCTAGGGAACAGGAGTTAGGGAGCTATGAAGAAAGAAATGGTTGATATTCATTATCAACCATTACCTCAGTGCTATTTTATTTTGTAGTATTTTGTAAAATACTATTTTGTATTTTATATTTGCATTCATTGCTTTTATATATATATGATTTAAAAAATCCTTTCAAATGATTTTCAAAGCTCAAAAGTTTTCAAACCTCTTTTGAGTCATTAAACTGATGGAAATCTACAGACTGGCTGTGCTGTAGTCTGTTCAGTTTACACTGATAGATATAGAAGGGGAGTTCAAAAAGTTCATGGAAAATGTGTATTATGAAAAAAACTGTGCATGGATTTCAATTCTTTTTGCACCAAAATAAAATTATACTAACTTACTATAACGTGTCTGAATAGGTTCTAGTTTGAGGCACTAAAAAGGGCAAGACATCAGTTTGAAAAGAGCCACAATCAGAGCAACATGAATTTTGCTAAAACTGAAACAGGAACAAACATCAAGTTTATGGTAAAGCTTATGTGGAAAAATGGTGAAATCATTGATTCTTTATGAACAGTTTATGGGGACAGTGCCCCAAAGAAATCAGCAGTTCATCAATGGATAACTTATTTTAAGAAGGGATGAAATAACATTGAACATGAAGCCCACAGTGGCAGACTATCCACATATATTTGTGAGGAAAAAATTCATCTTGTTTGTGCTCTAACTGAAGAGGACTGACGATTAACAGCAGAAACAACAGCCAGCACCATAGACATCTCAACTGGTTCAGCTTACATAATTCTGACTGACAAATTAAAATTGAGCACGTTCTCCACTAGATCGGTGCCGCGACCTTTGCCCCTAGATCAGGTGCAGAGAACAGCAGAGCTTTCAATGGAAATTTTCAACAAGTGGGATCAAGATCCTCAACTATTTCTTAGAAGAATTGTAACAGGAGATGAAACATGGCTTTACCAGTGTGATCCTACGTGGAAGCACAATCAAAGAAATGGCTTCCAAGAGGTGGCAGTGGTCTAGTCAAAGCGAAAGGGGAACTGGTCAAGAGCAAATGATAACATTTTGGGGGGATGCTCAAGGCATTTTGCTTGTTGACTTTCTGGAGGGCCAAAGAACAATAACATCTGCTTATTATGAGAGTGTTTTCAGAAAGTTAGCCAAAGCTTTAGCAGAAAAAATACCTGGAAAAGCTTCACCAGAGAGTCCTTCTCCACCATGACAATGCTCTTGCTCATTCCTCTCATTAAAAAATGGCCGTTTCTTTGAGAGTTTCAATGGGAAATCATTAGGCATCAATCTTACAGTTCTGATTTGCCTCCTCTTGACTTCTTTTTGTCTCCTCAAAAAATCCTTAAAGGATACCCATTTTTCTTCAGTGAATAATGTAAAAAAAGACTGCATTGATATGGTTAAATTCCCAAGACCCTTTAGGAATGGACTAAGTGGCTGGTATCAGCCACAAAAGGATCTTGACCTTGATGGAGCTCATGTTGAGAAATAAAATTGATATTTTTTATTTTTATCTTTTAATTCCACTTTTCCACAAACTTTTTGAAGTCTTCTTTTAGTATGAGCCCTTAGTTTTTAAACTAGCCTATGCGGTTTTAGTTCATGTATTCTAATTCTTACTTTACTGATGGAGGTATTTTAAAACTTAATTAGCTAATGTTTATAAAGGGATTTTAGGCACTTAGATGAAAGGTTTAGTCAATGTTGAAGCTATTTTTTCTAATGAGAAATTTTAAGGTACACTTAGCTATGACTTTTATTTGACATCAACTGACAAGAAAACATAGGAAACGGAACATTAGAACTACCGCTGTGACATTCTATTACAGTCTGCTTCACTTTTTAAAATTTTAGATATTTTTAAAATCAAAAGAAGATTAGCATTTTATACTTCCAGGAGGTCACCAAAATGAAGGAGTAATAAAATATATAACAGTAAAGTTAAATCAAATTTTAAATATAGCAAAAATGAACTCTGAAGACATATGTACGATTAAAAGATGTAATGATTTTAATATAACTCCTGATATCACCTGGTATCAGGTGGTATTAAAGAAAGAGAAGAATTTCGTGATATGAAAATGTAAATAGCATTCATTGAGCACCTACTATTTGCCAGACCTTGTTGCTAGCTTCTTTCAAATACATAATATCCTCCTCTCCATCTCACTTCCATTGTGCAGGTAAGGAAATGAGCTTCAGAAACGTTACATGACTTGTTCAAAATTACACAGGCAATGTGATAAATTTATATTAACAGTTTAAACCAATGAAATCTAATTCTATGTTGTATCCAGTTCAACATGTCATGAGATTTTCTGATAAAGCATGTGAAACAAAAACATAGTTAATGAGAGAGAGAGACAGAGACAGAGAGATACAGAGAATACTGACAGGGTACAGTGGAAACTATCTCAAATTGCTACCAAGTTAAAAAGAATTTTGAGATGCAAAGTGGGCCTGAAGCTTTCCAATAAAATTGGTTTTAATTTGGACAAGCAGAGAATGACGAAAATAATTTAGGGGAGATTTTGACTCAGGCTAGTTTAAGTAACAGGGAAAATAATTAAATCTCTAGATTGGTGATTCTCAAAGTGTGGTCCTTGGACTATCAGAATCAATATCACCTGTAAGCTTCTTAGGAATGCAAATTCTTGGGCCCCAATCCAGACCCAGACCTAGACCCATGCTTCTCAAACTTTAGGTGCATAGCAATTACCTGGACAGCTAGTTATAACAAAGATTCCTGGATCCCACTCTCAATGATTCTGAGTCACTTGGTTTTTGTATTTTAATTGTAGATCACTGTATTCCATAGTAGGTTATCAATTAATTTTTGTTCAAAGAGTGAACAAATGAATGAACTTTTCATGTGGACAAGGATTTAGGACAAGGTAGTGGGATAGGTAGAAAAGATGGTTAGAATTGAAGAATCAGAGAAATAGGCAGAGGAGATAGATCAAAGTCAAAAGACCTAGTAAAAAAGGTTGAATCTAGAAAGGTTGAGGTTTGCATCAAATATGTACATTAAGAGATGATCTAGGATTTTCCTTAGCAACCCTACTTTGGTTTTATTCATCTGGATTTATTAAGTCTGAAACATGGCAAGAGAGGGCCTTTTTATCAGTAATTGCAGCTAGTTTTATCCAAGAGCCCATGAATCATTGAAGGGAAGGAGCAGGTGAAAATTGATTTCTAATTTTCAGCATATTATATTTTTTTCCTCCAAGGCAGCTCTCAAAATGAGATGTTTGGCCAAGACCCTAACGTCTAATCTAATCTCTCTCTTCCTTTCACATCAGCAGTAAGAAGCAGTTCCTGGGGACACAGACATTTTTTTTTTAAGTCAAGTATTATAGTACAAAAAAATAAAATTCTAAAATAAAGATTTAAAATTTAGAAAAAATTAAGTATAAAACATATTATAAACATATTATAGTCTTAAAAAACCCCACACTCCCTATATACCATTTCCAATTTCTCACCCCAAACTGGAAAGAAATGTTGAAGTCATATTTTCAGATTCAGTTGAACGTACTATATTTGTTTTCAAGAACAAGGATCAGAAATACATTATGTAGATTTTTTTGTAAGTTTAGGGTCATAGAACAAAAACAAACACCTCAATGCCAGAATTCAGAAATCCACAGAAAATTATTGTGAAAGAAAGGCAATTTTTCCCTTTCTTTCAGAGAGAGGCCAGAAGATTCATGGAATTATAGAATAGTGAGGAACCCTTGGGAAGCTTAAACCCTCTTCATTTAGAACAAGAAGGAGAAAATAAAGGGAAAAATAAATTAAGTTTGATTATGTGTCCTATGTATTAAAAGGTAAACAAAAATACAAACCCTAAGCCTCTGAATTATAGAGATGCCTGTGAAGGAAAGGACCCTACTCTACTGGAGATATTTATTTTTTAATTAGTTAAGGATATTAGATATGTCTCTCAAATCTTGGCTTACAGATCTGTCTTACTTTGAGTTGTTCCAGAAACAGATACTGAGGTAAGGATTCAAGTCTAAGTAGTTTACTTGGGGGATGATCTAGAAAACAACAGTAGGGAAGTGAGAAAGTGAGATAGAGAAAGGAAGACAGCTTACAAACAATGCATTATTAAACAAGCTACCACTGAGGATACAAGGAGCATATTCCTGTTGGAGAACTCTGGAACCAGTGTAAAACTTGCCTCAAAATTCTCCCACCAACTCCAACAACCAGTAATTAGGCGTGGAGTCAGGAGGGTGGGGATTAATTCTCTGGCTCTGCTGATTTGCCAGGTCTATGGACAGAAAGGGTTCCACCCAGGGTCATCTACGGGATTTGTGAGGCTCAGAGCAAAATCAAAATGAGATAGTGAGATGACTTGTGAAAAGAAGGCTTTTTCCATTTTTTCTCTCTCTCTAGAGAGAGAGAGAGGGAGAGAGAGGGAGAGAGTGTGTTCGCTCTTTAATGTCATACTCCCTCTGGCATGAAGCTACTCACAGGGAAAGTGCAAATCCTCACAGTTGGCTGGTCCCTGCCCCATCCTGTCCTGCAACTGAGCACATGGGATATGCTGTATACATGCACCTGATCCTGACTCTCATCCCACTGTGTTCAGCCCCCTCCTGGAACAGAGGGTAGCAGAAGTACTGGGTCAGGGTAGGGAAGAGGCACAGAGTCAGCAGGAGGTGGGAGAGTGTATCAGTGGAGGCTCCAGGCCCCCCAGTGCAGTTCTATCATCCCATCAGACTTCACTTACAGAATCAGATTCAAAGAGAAACATTAAGAATTTCAATATGGCAACTGCAAAGAATTAAACCCCAAGTGTGGGGTAAGCCTTCTGAGTACAGGACCCTGTGCAATTACACTGGTCATACACCCATGAAACGAGCCTTGTTTGTGCCAGCCAGATGAGCCCTCTAACAAAGAGATGAAGATGCTGATAGCTGGAGACTAGAGTGGAGTGCAATGGGTAATGCCTAACAGTGCATGCTACAGGTTCAAAGATTTAAACTGTAGATACCCATTCCTGTCATTAATTTTACCTTCCAAATGAGATCATAGAAAGTTCTTTAACTGACCCTGGAGAAAGTTACTTGGCTAACTCCCATATGTCAGGGACTCACACTGTCATACATCTTGCATTAGTAGCCATGTAACATATATGGCTTTCCCAAGCAGGCTCAATAATGTATTGAATATGTTAATAGTTTTTGAGCTCCTATTATGTACGAGACACTGTGCTAGGTGCTAGAGACTTAGTGATGAATAAAACCTACATGCTCTCTACTATACTGGTGATTACATTCCAAGTTTCACTTAAGAAATCTGCTGCTTGTATCTCGCTGAAATTGTCCCCACATCTTGGAAATAGTGCTAGCACATAGGAAAAGTGATATTGTTATTTCATGTCAATTTCAGCCCTTGAGAGTTATTCATGAAAATGCAATAGCTACATTTGCCTACCTTTTAAATCCATGTAGAATCCTTGCTAAGCTATAAATTCAGTGGAAAGTCCCTTGGGTTAATTATAGATTTTGTAAAAATAGTTCTTTCTATTCCTTTTCACAATGACAAAATCACCAGCATATCATTCAGGATAAACACGTAAGTAGTTGTTTTAGTATACTGTGGCTCCTAATTGTCCTAAGGTTGCTCTAAAGAGTAAGGCTTTGTAATAAGTCATCTGTACTCCCCCACCTAATTCATGGGGTTCACTTTTTCTTATCAAAGTGAATTAAAGCAGAAATACACTCTTCCCTTTGGGACTGCACCAGTTATAATCTTAAAACTGCTCCTGAACATTTGAATCTTAACTTCTCTTCAGTGCTCCTTTACAATATGAAAAATAGCACTATACTGATGGCTTGTCTCTTTTTTCCTCTATCTTTGGTGCGAATAAGATTTTAGGAAATAACTCATTCACACCAAGAAGGCTTTTGGAACTGTGAAAGAAAAATCACATCATGAAACAAAATAATTCTCACTTTGTTCCTGGAAGAAAATGGTCATTGTTTCTTATTTCTGAGGTAGTTCTTGGGATGATGGCTGAAATGGCAAGAATAATTGAGAAAAATAGCTGTATGCATCACAAAAGCCCCAAGTATATCTTTTCTATTATACAAATAATCATCAGCTCTTACTGACAGTCAATACTACATATTCAGAGAAGAGGTGTTTATATTCCTAGATATGATATGAAAAGCCTCTTATCACTCTTTCACCACATTTGTAGTCATTTAAAATACTATTTGCAGCATGCACTATGTATACTGTACACATACGGATGCAATGTATCTTAGAACATATCTATTTCAAATGAAGCTGCTGGTAGACTATACATCTGATTTGAGATGATCACAAATCGTGTGCATAAGAAATATCAAAATAGAGAAAATCACATAGAGATTAATTTATTTCTTAATAGTGTTGAAATACATATTGATGGTGTGTATACATTCTGCAGATAAAACCATTCAAAAAGAAAGATTTTAGACAGTTTAAATGCTATTTTATGCCACTTTAAAACTTTCATTTTCAATATCATAATATAGAGAAATAATTCCAAAATATTTCACTAGTGAAAAATGGCAAAGCAGAAGCAATTTCCCATTTCTCATTTATAGTATCTCTAAAATCAAAGGAACATGTAAGAAATCCTAGATAAGCAACACCCTATTTGAGTGAAGTAAGTATTAAACTAACTTTAACCTCTGTTTTGAAGGCTCTTTCCCATACAGAAACTCCAGCCCCCTGCAAACCTTCTTACAGTGATTTCTAAAGGTTCCCCTGGGTTTGTTTTATTATTGTTGTTGTTGTTATTACCAAGTTCTATTAGGTAGTATTAACTGGTGCTTTCCATTTTCTTTAGCTCTATTTTCCTTATCGCCAACTCTGAAGATGTTTGATGCTGAGGAGTCTGTTGTCTACTAGGCTCCATGAAGTTTCCCCATGACAACTGTCTATTTTGTCCACAGATGTCCTGCTTGTATCTTGTTCTGATAAGCTGCTATGATAGGAATGGCTGTCACTCTTTCTGGGCATTGCTCTCTCATCAGTTATTTCCTTTTCCTATTAAGTCATCCTTCAAGGGATGTCACAGGGTCCTTCAAAAAGTCAAAATTTCAACTACTGATGAAGTACTTTTTCTTGCTCCTGCCATAAAGAGCATATTCTCTGCTGAGCTTTCATTCTTCCAGTGTTCAAGTCTCAAACCAAGAACCACCCTGGATACTTCCCATTCCTTCACATCCTCCATCTAATCCATAAGTAAGCCCTCTTGCCTCTATCTTTAAATATATCCAAAACCTGACCAGTTTTCACCCCACCTACCTCTACCACCTTAATCCAAGTCTTCATCATCTCTTGCCTGGGCTATTATAATAGCTTCCTAACTGATGTCTCTGTTTCCAATTTTGCTGCGAATACAGCAGCCAGAGTGAGCATTTAAAAACCTATGGCATGCTTCTGCTCCAACCCCTTCAGTGGTTTCTGTTTCTCTCAGAATAAAATCCAAACGGTTAACCTTGTTTCACTCAGCCTTTAGTGATCTAGTTCTTGGCTTCCCAATACTTCATCTTCTTTAAGTCTCTCTCACTCACTCACTCACTCACTCACTCACTCACTCACTCACTCACTTCCTACTCCCCATCCCTATGTTCATAAAGCTTCTTCTCTCACTTTGCTCTCTGCAACTGTGGCCTTCTTAGAGAGGCCTTTCCTAACCTAACCACCTTACATTTAAAAAGTACCTTTCTCTGTCAACTATATTTCACTCACTTTCTAGACCCTTCATTGACTTTATTTTTCATCTCAGTAATTTTTGCCATCCAATACATTAAATATTTTAAAATGACATATTTGTTTATAATCTGTCAGTCCTAGTAGAATGTCAGTTCTATGGAAGTAGCAGTGTGATTCGTTTTATTCACTACTCTATCCCTAGATTCTGGAAAATAGTAGGTACTCAATAAATACGTTGACTAAATGAATAGATATGAAACCCCTCCTATAGTGAAGGGTAGCTACTGGTACAAAATTTGGTATTTCTAGATCTTTGGCTAAATAGTATAATAATAGCATTTTTATCCTACCGTCTTAGCCTGTTTTGTGTTGCTGTTACAGAATATCAAAGACTGGGTAAGTCATAAAAAAATGTTTATTTAGCTCATAATTCTGAGAGCTGAAAAGTTCAAGATTGGGCATCTGCACCTGGCGAGGGCTCAGGCTGCTGGCTTATGCAGAGATCACATGGTGAGAGGGAGAAAAAGAGAGAACAGGGAGATGCCAGGTTCTTTTTAACAATCAGCTCTTCAGGAGAACTCACTCACCCTGGAGAGAAGGGGAGAGAGCGGGCACACATTGATCTATTCATGAGGGATCCACCCTATGAGCCAAACACCTCCTATTAGGCCCCTCATACAACAACGGGGATCAAATTTCAACATGAGGTTTGGAGGGGACAAACATCCCAAACATAGCACCTACTATCACTGCAGCTATTATCTCCAACATTATTCCCACCAGTGATTGAAAAATATACATTCATGATTGTTGGTATTTTCTAAATTCCTGGAATAATCATGAATTACTGACAAAATAAGAAAGAAAAAAAGAAAAATATATATTTGGTATGGAATGAATAGCATCAAATAGTTGGCCACCTGTTAGGGAAAATATGGTTGTCAGTCTGGGTAGTTGTAATGATATTAATCATATCTTAGGATATGTGATATCTAAATTATATTCATCTATACACTCATATAGAGGATAACTTTTAGCTGTTAATTTTTTATTCAATAATATCTAAGGCTTTTCTTAAAACTTATATTTTATATACTTTTTTATTCAATGTTAAAGAAAAATAACTAAGAATATATACTAAAGAGGAGGGGGAGGTCTTAAAAAAGAAAATTTCTTATTCTATTTGTAAGCCTGAAAAGAAAATAATTTTATAAATGAACAGTGAATAGAGAAAAACCAAATTATTTTTTCTCTCCTATACTCTCACAATACTTAATACTTCACTCTGGTCATCAAATGTTTGGGGTTTCTCCCATGCCAATCAATTCTCAGACACTAGCTGGGTGTCCTACAATTTGATTCAATTCTGGCAGACCCCACAAGTTAAGGACTCGGTCCCACAAGACGGCTCCCCACTTCAGATGCTAGTCACAGATGGTAGATCCACAGGTTACCCATAACTTCTGTCTGACTTGGCTACAAATCAGAGGTTCCCAAGTCCCCTCCTCAGGTTTGATCATTTACTAGAATGGCTCACAAAACGCAGGGACACACTTTATTTACTTCTACCTGTTTATCATAAAAGGAAACAACTTAGGAAAAGCCAGGTGGAAGAGATGTACAGGGCAAGGTATGGTGAAAGGAGTGTGGAGCTTTCATGCCCTCTCTGGGCATATTGCCTTCTTAGTATCTCCAAATGTTCACCAATCCAGAAACTCTCTACCCTTTCCTTTTGGGGTTTTATGGGGCTTCATTATGTAGGAATGGTTGATTAAATCATTAGCTATTCCTGCTCAATTCAACTTTCACCTTCTCTCCTCTCCCCAAAGGTAGAGAGGGCTGAAATTTCCAACCCTCTAATCTCAAGGTTGGTTCCCCTGGCAACCAGCCCCCATCCTGGGGTTATCCAGGAGCCCATAGCCATCAGTCTTCTCATTAGTATACAGAAAGATACTTGTCACTTCTAAGAGTCCAAGGGTTTTAGGCGCTATGTGTCAGAAAACAAGGGTAGAGACTACCTATATATTTCTTATTATATCACAATATCACAAACAGGACTTTTTCTCTTTATATAGCTTGCATAGATATATGTAAGTGGGAATGTGTTTTCCTGCCTTTGTCTTCAATGTCTTTCTTCTTTCTAATCAAAGTAATAATTTATATTCTTAATAAATGATAGTGTATTTAAAAATCCTCCTTTAGACCAATGTAATTTAAATGAGCCTATTTTAAAATTGGCCATTTATCTGCAAGAAGCTTGATTAGGCCTAAACAAGGGTCCAAATATATATTTTGAAAGTCTTATACAAGTTTTGTTAATATCTTCAGTAACTGAAATCAGTTTTCTAATCTATAATTAGTTTCATTAATCCATGGACAATATTATTAGCCTCTGAGGACTCTTATAGATCAACAAGAGGGATCTGAGAAGCATGGAGAGAGATGCAGAAAAAACAACCAAAGGAATTAGGTCATAAAGTAGATAGTAATCAATTTCCTTATGTTAACTAGCATTCTTAACATCCTCTGAAGTTCTCAGACGTTTTATGCCTGGGAAAAATAGGAAGGTGAGAAAAATGAGATACAAACAAAGTATGATCTTCTGGAACATAAAATGCCAGCATAAAAATCTTTAGGCCGGTGGAAAACTTGCTCTGAAATTTCAATTCCAGTTCTTGAATTAGACAACCTCATTAAATAACCATTCTCAGTCATTACCAGAGTATCATTTTTGCAGTGCTATGATTATAGAGAATGCCATAATTAAAATCTTCAATAGCAAAAGAAAAATTATTATAATACTATTGTAATACTTTTCACCTGAAAAATGAAAACTTGCCTCCTTTTATCTAAATAATGTAATGCTTTAAAGGCTGCTGAATTGCAATTATTTTGTTAATCTTTATGTCCCAGGCTGAATGATTAATCCATCATCAAGGCTTAAAAATACATTTGCAGGTGTTTTGATGAGGAATTCATTTTTATCAATGGCCTAGATTTTTCCCTTTTTTTCAATAAAGGTCATTAGACTAGAATGGTTTAGAGCTGTGGTTCTCAAACTTTAATGTGCATCTGAGTCATCTGGAATCCTTGTTAAAATTGCCGGGCTCCAATTTCAAGAGTTTCTGATTCAGAAGGTTTGGGGTGGAGTCTAACCATTTGTATTGCCAACAAACTCCTTGGCGGTGCTTGTACTGCTGGTCTGAGGATCATATGTTGAGCACAGTAAACCACCAGTTTAAATTAGACAAGTGGTTATCCCACAAATAATTTTGTTTGAATTTATGTTCTGTTCCCTTATTGGAAAGATATTATTGATTATATAAGGATAGATGTTTAGAAATAGATTGTTCATATGTGGTTTTTAAAATGCTCTGAGCTCTCTGCTGTGTCTTACCAAATATTACTTAGAGCTAACCTACAATACTTCTCAAGATTGGAGGCCTATGCAAAATTTGAGTTTCTAGTCATAGAAGAGCATCTCTATATTTAAAAACGTATTAGTCCATGACTTCCATCTCCTAATATCAATAAAAGTAATAAACTCAACTGAAGTATAGATAATATTAAAATATAATGAACATCTACTTTGGATTATATTAATTGATAGTCAGATTAATACATTATTTACACTGCACCCACTTCTGGAACTCTTTACTAATGCATTGAACCTAGCTTACTTTGAAAGAGTCTTTCATCTAGTCTGTACTTTTTTATATCTCCCTTGCCTGAAAAAAGTTTGTATGATTAGATGTGCAGTGCCAAGCTATTAAGATATGATTCACATTGAATAGACTTTCATTGTAAATAACTTTCTCACACAACCATCTTTCATTTAATTAAATATCCAGGTTGAAAGCTAAGGAAGTTACTGTTGGAATAAAGATGAGAAACAAAAGAGTAGAAAATTCATTTCCAGGGTCACAGCAATAAAAAAGAAATTATCTTCTCAACAGTAGGTTTTTTCCTTAATTTGGCATAATTGCATTTGTCTCTTTATACATAATACTGAAAATTTTATTTTTATGTAAGAAAATGATTTCTACTGCTCATTTTCTCACACATTATATTCATGGACATATCTAATGCACTGACTTCTGCTCTTAGCCTGTCTCTCTCCACCTCAGACATGCAGCAAAACACCACAGACAGTCTCTCCTCTCTAGAGGAGACTGGTGGCAGCTCCTTGGACATGCTACCGTCAAGGTTATCTGGAATTGATAACCTGCCATCTTCCTTTATAGTCCCAGGGTGACTTTTGTTGCTTTCATCTCTCCTGATGGTATAGGTATTTTATGTTAACTACCTTTCTCCCATGCTTCTGAATTTGCAGGGATGTTACTAATTTATAAAGCAATGCCTATCCTTTTAAGTATATTTTTACTGAAAAATATGAATAAAAATTTCAATGGATAAAATACATATATAAATATTATAAATGTATCTGACATTGAACTTTGGAACATATGGGGTGGATAGCATATTCCCAAAAGTCACACTTTACCAGACTATTACAACGACTTAAGGCCCTTTCAGAAAAGATGCTATTCTTCCCTTCCTGCACTCACATTCCTCATCTTAACGAACTTGTCCATTTCTCATTCTCAGAGATCTCTCTCCCACAATCCTTATAAAAAAGGACAGGAAAAATGAATCCCTGTAAAAATGGACTGGAAAAATGGACATGTGAATCTAATACTTTGGTAAAGCTGATTGATGTTGGGACAATCTAGGATTTGAAAATGTGATTTAAAATTTTAGGTATTTGGCTGTAGTTTTGGAAACTAGTTTTGGAAAATAATGTAGATTCAGAAATGGAGGACACCATCTCTTATGCACAGAAAAGTATAGGAAAATATTTTTTACATGTGGAAAAAGAGAAGAATAATGCAAATAAGCACAAAGAAGCAGAGAGAAGAAAACATTTGGGCTAGAGGGTTTTGCCAGCTTGCTTTCCTATTCCTGTACATCCTACAATTCCTGTCCTGAAAGAGCTTTGCTTAAGCTTGTTCAAGTGAATTTCTATTTCTTGCAATTAAACAATGCTGGACTGGGATGATCCTTATAGTTAAAAGTTCTATATTTCCAATTACAGGGATAACAGGATATCAGAGATAATAGACTATATCACAGCCATGATGCTGGCCAACCCAAATGTTTCCTGTTATCAATTTTTCTTTATTAATAATTTATTAATATTTTAAGTGATGGATATGTTTATTAGCTTGATTTAATCATTCCATATTGTACTCAAAAATCATAACATCATTTTGTGCCCTATAAATATATACAACTATCATTTGTCAATTTATAATAAAAAATTAAAAAGTTTAAATTAGAAAACTAAAAAGGAATACATGTTCAGTGTAAAAAAATATCAAATAATACAAAATATACAAGTAGTAATATGTATAGAAAATGAAAGATACATGTTTCAGGTCTTACTTTTTCCTGATGCCATTCCTCAGAAGTAAATTCATAACTGTCATTGCATATCCTTCCAAATATTTTTTTATATATTTACAAACAAAAAAACCGCATTAATATACACTGTATATTATCTATCTATCTATCAATGTACCCTATTTCAATTTAAATACAATGCCTCTTGTTTATTCTTCTCCAGCCAGCCCCTAGGAAACATCTGCTCAAGCTTCTCCTGTATAAACCCTTCATGGGTCTGAGGTCAGCCATCAATTGCTTTTTAATCTTCCTTTCTCCAGGCCAAGCAACCTCAATTCCATTAACTTTTCCTTGGTAATTCTATTTAAAAATTCTTTTTTCTCCCTCTTTCTTACTACAATAGAAAAATTGGTCTGTGAATTAAGTGCTTTAATAAAATTTTCAAAAAAATCTTTAATATTGTGTTTCAAATATAGGCTAGTTCTGTATCAAAGTCTCATCATCTGTGTAAGGGGGTCACTGACTCATCCGGTCAGTTTTGTGGCCTAATTTTGTTTGACATTCAGTGGATTACTCTCAGCTAATAGATATTATAGTCATGTATAGTGGGATGTCATCTCAGTTAATTCATTGTCTCTTTTAAAATTTATACTAAAAAGAAACATAGTTTCTTATTTAACAGGATGTGACTATCTTCAAGCCAAAAATAGATGACAGATTTTCTTTAGAGATACTCCCATTTCTCCGTATTCTGCCAACAATCATCTAAATTATCTATTCTACATCAATGTCTGACTACTTACGTAGAGAATACTTAGAGAAAGTTCTTCTTAATAGAGTAGATAATTTGTTTTTTATAAATTTGATATTTCTGAGATATCCAAATAGAAAAAAAAAATCTCCCAGTGGCTTCCCCTTCAATTATTATTTAAACCTCTGTTCAAAAATTTTTTAGAAAATATGTACATATAAAAAACATATAAAACCTATCTGTAACATTTAAATAATAAAATAAATATTTCTGTAACCACCACGCAGGATTAAGAAACAGGACATGGCCAGCACCTTGTAGACACCTTGCCAAATGCATCCCTCTTAGTCTCTCCCAGAGGTAAGCTCTATCTCAAATTTTTATTCTTTTTGCTCTTCTTTATAGTTTTGCCACCTAGATATTTATCCTTAAACATTATTATATTATTTAGTTTTCCTAAATTTTAAACTTTATAGAAATTGAATCATATTGCACACATTTTTCTGTGATTTTTGTTGATGGAAGCAAGATGATTTTAAGATTCATTCATGTTGATGACTATGAGTTGAATTCATTAATTTCAGTGATGAATAATGTTTCACTATATGAATATTCTATAATTTATTTATCTATTGCATTACTGATGAACTTTTGGGTTGCTTCTAGTTTTGCTATTATTTATAATGCTCTTGGACATTCTTAGATATTTGTCCAGCAAAGGGATTGCTTAGTTTTATCAAAAAAACTTTTTTAACATAAAAGAAAATCTTGACACATAGTAGGCCCTGAGAAATGCTTCAGTGAATTAATTTCAATAATTTATAATAGATTTAAAGTCTTTTTAATATTTCTTAGCAAATATGTACCTAGGAACAAATATAAAGGATGTATTTGCAGAAAGAATGCAAGGTAAAGACTTAGTAATTGTTTAATTTCATTTACTAGTTCCAGAAGGAACTATACCTTTGCTGAAGAAAACACAACTAGAAAGGGATAACTCATTGTCATTATGTGTGGTCCTTGCTAGACCACCAAACAAGAACACATTTGTCCAGCTAAGCCCTAAACCTTCTGGGAAAAGAACAGATAGAGACAAGTACAGTAAGTCAAATATTTGTGTAGCTGACTTTTCCTGTCATGTTGGTCTTTATACAGGTGGCAGTCAATTTTCCCTTCAAGTCTCTTTCTGGCTCTTCCATTACCATTCAATACATTCCAATTCCCATCAAAAAACATTTATTAAGCACTTAGTTATTCATTGCATTGCAAATGAAATCATGGCTACAAAGTGGATCAGTATTCTTTGCTACTAAAGAAAGCTTAATAACTCTGTTTAACCTATATCTTATGTTAGGACTCTAGTTGTAATATCAATTCTTCCCAAACAGTTTAAATAATTTATATGCCATGCATAAACCTAGACATTTGGAACACAAGTTGAACTATGATAATGCCCCCACAATCATTTGCAGCCCCTGGGAGGCCTGAGTTTGCTCACCATCTCCTTCTGGCAGGAAATATTAAGAAGTCAAGTACTTCCTGCTTTGGAATTAGGCTCTTCTGATTCTTGTGGGAGGGGGTGTTGATTAAGACACAGTTTTCTGGATTCCAGGTATGCTTGCCCTGACATCAGTTACCTATCTGATTTCTCTTGCTTTTCTTACCTGAATTCCTGACTTCTAAAATCTTAGCTAATTTCTTTGGTTTCTTAAGAACCCTATTCTTTATTGTAAATGATCATTGTAGATATAACTGGAGGTGTCTTGATTTAAAGCTTGAGTGTGAATAACTGCCCTCGAGCAGTGAACCACATTTCCAAGTATTATATTTGATGTCACCAACTTACATTATTTGGATAGCAAGAAATCCAATTTCTATCTCCCTGACATTCACCCAGCCTCCCTTTTGTATTCCAAGAGCTGGTCCTTCCAAGGGTTTATTCCTGTCTTGTTTATTCCTCTATTGCTTTCATATTTTTTTTTGCAATTAAACAATGCCAAAACCAATGCCAATGGTTTAAATTTCTTCTTTAAATCCAATATATAGTGACTCCTAGCTCAAGGGTAATAGGACCTCTCTTATTACAAGAGTGTCTGAGCTCAGCTGCCTTCTCCCATCATTTCTCCTTTTTGTAATATCTACTTGCTAAGGCATTAAATACCATGAAGTCTAACTCAAATGTTTTCCATTACAATATTTTCTTTAGTAACACTTTAAGTTAAAAAAAGAAGATGTAATGTATACTCATCCTGCTACGGTCAGATAATCAACGAATAACTTTTTCGTATAAGTATGTCTCATGCAATAATCAGGACACACTTATATGAAAAAATTATTCATTGTTTATCTGAAATTCAAATTGAACTGGGCATCCTGTATTTTAGTTTGCTAAATATGGCAATCCTGCCCTTTGAGCTGGAGGACTTCACAAATGCCAGCAAATGTTGGTTACTCTTTTAAAAACCACTACTTTCTTCAACACCATCCATGTACTTCCTTGTAAAATCTAATTTTAGCAAAGATCCCTGCAAAATCAGTTTAGCAAGAACCTCCCCAGCCCAGCCTCCAGTAGCTGATCACTTCTGATATCTGATTGCATTTCTCATCTTCTGTCATCCTCCAAGTTGTGTCTGATCACCCTGGCCTGTCTTCATCTAGAACGTTGTTAAGTTGGTTTAGCCATAATCTTCCGACCCTTGAATTTCCCCCTAGTAATTTTCCATTAACTGACTCCCACCCTGCTCCCTCCCTATGAATTCTCCATTGCCCATGCTGTATTCAGAGTTGAATCCAATCTCTTTCCCTAACTGTAAGCCTGTTGCAATGGTCTTTATGTGCATTGTGATGATCCTGAATAAAGTTTCCTTGCCATGCTTTAACAGTATCATTGAATAATTTTTTAACATGTCTAGGAGAATGAGGCTTATGATGATGAACTTTAAGCTTTAGTATATTTTGTACCATCCAGTGCAGATATTATCCAATGATTCTTGAAGATTTCAGAGAAGGATCACCCTTCTCCCCAACACTCTTCTTAGAACTCTATGGGAACAATGATAATGGTTCATTATCATTGGTAAATATATACCAATATACATGGTAAAATCATCCTGGGATCCCGATATTCTAGCTCTTTAGATTTCCACACATGGTTACTTCAGGAAGATATAAGCCACAAAACTAGATAAGAAGAGGCCATTTAAGAGAGCTGATCATGTATTGGAGATCAGGTAATGGAGAAGCTGATCATGTAATGGAGAAGAGGCCATTTAAGAGAAAGCTGATCATGTATTGCTAATTGTCTTCCAGTGGAGTTGTACCTATTTATGTTCCCAATTACATGGTAGGAATAGTTTCATATACTACATGTATTTATTGTAGAGTGATGGAGTCTGGGCTTTTGATATTCTGTTCCTTCATCTTTGGTAACACTGGATAACAGTATGTCAAATTTGTAGTATATGAAACTATAATAGATTATAGATAAATAATCTGTATCAATAGTAGAAGATTATATCTTGGTGGTAGTCTGACTAATAAGATTGAAATTTTGTCACTTTGCTTATTAATCATCTTTAAAAATTTTTTTATGACCTTAATGTATTTCTACAGTTAGTAAGCAAATTCACTGACATGCCTTTACTTCAAAGTTTCTTTATTGTGACCTGCTTGAATTACCTGGTAACAACTGTTCTATTAATTGTTGTTTTATAAATCTAGGACTGGAACTATGCCATCTCAAATCAATCACTGTCTGGTGACTCCCACCATGAACATTATAGGTATCTTCTTTATTTAAAAAGCCAGATACAAAAGGAGAGGATCATTCACCAATAGAAGGGGGATTCAGCATTGGGATTAGAAAGAACATGACTAGATAAGCCATGCTACTTGCACTTATTTGATCTGTCACTTCTGTCCCTTGCCTCTCTACATCCATTCCTACCATTCTCCTTTTGCTGGCCTCCCTACTGTTTTTGGAACACATTTAGCACATTCCCACCCTGGGCCTTTCTGCTGACTGTTTCCTTTGGCAGGAACATTCTTTTCCTTGTTATATGCATGGCTAGCTCCCTTACCTCCTTCTAGTCTTTACTCAAATGTTCTCTTTGCAGTGAAGTCTACAATGACTACTCTGCTTACAAGTTACTACCAACATCACTTCCGACTCCACTTACTTGGTGCTTTTTTCAGTAGCACCTCATATTATACCGTTTACTTTCCTCATATTATACCATTTACTTATTTACTGTATACATCGTCTAATTCCCTCTCCCATTACTAGAATAAAAACTCCTTACTATAGGTAAAGACCTTTGTTTTGTGTTTTGGTACATTCCAACATCCTAGGGAAATGTCTGGATCATAGTAAGTACTCAACAAATATTCGTTAAATGAATAAATCAATTTAAAAAGAAAATCTACACACATACAAAGGAGGGACACAGGAAAGGGAAAGCCCTACTAAGGTACTTTGCCTACCTAGGCAAACTTAAGTGTTTTATTTCATTTATTTATTTTTATTTTAATAGGTTTAGGGGGTACAAGTTGAATTCTGTTACATGTACCTATTGTAGAGTGATGGAGTCTGGGCTTTTGGTATTCTCATCACTTGGGTAGTGTTCACTGTACATAAGAGTAGTGTACATTGTACATAGATAATTTTTTATCCCTCACCTCCATCCCACCTTCTCCCCCTGTGAATCTCCAATGTCCATTATAACACTCTGTGTGTCCTTGTGTAGCCATAATTTAGCTGCCACTTATAAGTGAGAATATGTGGCATTTATTTTTCTGTTCCTGAGTTACTTCACTTCCATAATGGCCTCCGTTCCTTCCAAATTGCTGCAAATGACATTAGTTCATTCTTTCTTATTGCTGAGTAGTATTCCATGATGTGTATATCTCGCATTTTCTTTATCCATTCATTGATTGATGGGTACTTAGGTTGATTCCATATCTTACTGATTGTGAATTGTGCTGTGATAGACATGAGTATGCCTATCTTTTTGATATAATGATTTCTTTCTCTTGGTACTCAGTAGTGGAGTTGCAGGATTGAATGGTTGATATACTTTTAGTTCTTTGAGAAATCTCCATACTGCTCTACATAGGAGCTGTACTAATATACATTCCCACCAACAGTGTATAAGTGTTCCCCTTTTACTATATCCATACCAACATCTATTGACTTTTGACTTTTTTTTTAATGGCTATTCTAATCAGACTAAGGTGCTATCTCATTGTGGTTTCAATTTGAATTTCTTTGGTGATTAGTGATGTTGAGCATTTTTCATATGTTTTTTGGCCATTTGTATATCTTCTTTTGAACAGTGCCTGTTCATGTCATTTGCCCAATTTTTAATGGGGTTGTTTGTTTCTCCTGCTGAGTTGTTTGAGTTTCCTTGTAGATTCTGGATGTTAGTTCTTTGTTGAACACATAGTTTGCAAATGTTTTCTCTCATTCTGTAGGTTGTCTATTTATTCAGTTACTTATTTCTTTTCATCTGTGGAAGCTTTTTAGTTTAATTAAGTCCCATGAGTCTAATTTTTTGTTGCATTTGTTTTGAGGTCTTAGTAATAAATTCTTTGCCTAGACCAACATCCAGAAGAGTTTTTTCTAGGTTTGCTTCTAAGAGTATCATTGTTTCAGGTCTTATATTAAGTCTTAATCCATCTTGAGTTAACTTTTATGTATGATGAGAGATAGGGATCCAGTTTTACTCTTCTGTATATGGCTATCTAAATTTCCCAGCACCATTTATTGAATAGTGTGTCCTTACCTCAGTGTATGTTTCTGTTTGTTTTGTCGAAGATTTGTTAGTTGTAGGTATATGGTTTTATTTCTGGATTCTCTATTCTTCCATTGATCTACATCTCTGCTTTTATGGCAGTTTCATGTTATTTTGGTTACTATAACTGTGCAGTATAATTTGAAGTCAGGTAATGTGATACCTCCAGTTTTATTCTTTTTGCTGCAGATGGCTTTGGCTATGGGGCTCTTTTGTGGTTCCATATGAATTTTAGAATTGTTCTTTCTAATTCTGTGAAAAATGACATTGGTATTTTGAAAGAAATTTCATTGATTCTGTTGATTGCTTTGGGTAGATGGTCATTTTAACAATATTGATTTGTCCAATCCACGAGCCTGGATGTTTTTCCATTTTTTTGTGCTGTTTATGATTTTTCATCAGTGATTTGTAATTCTACTTGTATGGATCTTTCACCTCCTTGGTTAAAGTTATTCCTAGGTGTTTCTTTTTCAGCTATTGTAAATGGGACTGAGTTCTTGATTTGTTTCTCAATCTTGGTCATTGTTAGTGTATAGTAATGCTATTGATTTTTGTATGTTAATTTTATAACTTTGCTGAATTCATTTATCAAATCTAAGAGTCTTTTGGAGGAATCCTTAGGGTATTTATGTATAAGATCATATTATCAACAAACAGAAATAACTTGACTTCCTCTTTTCCAATTGGGATGCCCTTTATTTATTTTTTCCCTTGCCTGATTGTTCTGGCTAGGACTTCTAGTACTAGGTTGAATGAAGAACAGGTGACAATGGCATCCTTGTCTTCTTTCAGTACTTAGGGGAATTCTTTCAACTCTTCCCTATTCAGTATGATGCTGGTGTGGCTTTGTCATATATGGCTTTTTTGATTTGGAGGTATGTTCTTTCTATGCCAAGATTTTTGAGGGTTTTTTATCATGAAGAGATGCTGGATTTTATAGAATGATTTTTCTGTATCTATTGCAATGATCATATGTTTTTGATTCTGTTTATATGTTGAATCACATATATTGACTGGCATATGTTAAACCATCCTTCCATCCCTAGTATGAAACCACTTGGAAGTGATAAATTATCCTTTTGATGTGTTGTTGAATTTTATTTGTTAGTATTTTGCTGACGATTTTTGAATCTATGTTCATAAGAGATAGTGGGCTGTAGTTTTCTTTTTTGGTTACATATTTTCCTGGTTTTGTTATTAGGGTGATATCGGCTTCATAGAATGAATTAGGAAGGATTCACTCCTTGATCATTTGGAGTGATTTTAGTAGAATTGGCAACAGTTCTTTGTATATGTGGTAGAATTTGGCTGTGAATCTATCTGGTTCTGAGCTTTTGTTTTACTTGGAGTTTTTTTTATTACCGATTCAATCTGGCTTCTGTTTATTGGCCTGTTCAGAGTTTCTATTATTTCCTGGTTAATCTTGAGAAGCTGTATGTTTTCAGGAATTCATCCATTTCCTCTAGGTTTTCTCACTTGTGAACATAAAGTTTCTGATGATGTTTTGTATTTCTGTGGTATCAGCTGAGATGTTTCTTTTTTCATTTTTGATTGTGTTTATTTGGATCTTATCTCCTCTTTTCTTGCTTAGTCTAGTGAGCAGTTTATCAATTTTGTTTATCTTTTTGAAGAGCCTATTTTTCATTTAATTGATCCTTTGTATTGGGTTTTCAGCCTCTAGCTCATGTATTTCTGCACAGATCTTTGTTATTTCTTTTCTTGTGCTTTTGTTGGGTTGGTTTGTTCTTGTTTTTCTATTTCTTTGAGATGTAAGGTTAGTTGTTAATTTATGCTCTTGGTACTTTTTGATGTAGGTATTTGATGCTATAAACTTCCCTCTTAACACTGATTTTTTTCTATATGCCACAGGTTTAGGTATGTTATTTTTAATTTTTATTCATTTGACAAATTTTTAAAATTTCTGTCATTATTTCTTTGTTGATCCAATGATCATTCAGCACCATGTTTAATTTCCATGTATTTGTATATTTTCTGAAATTCTTCTTTGTATTGATTTCCAACTTTATTCTCCCCTATCCTTCCTCAGCTGGGCAGTGCTACAGCTGTGTCAACTTGAACTGAGACAAAGGGTGCAGTACTACCTAGCTTTAAACTCTAAACTGTGACCTTGGGTCTATGACCAGAGGGTGGAGCCCTTCTCTGGAAGTCTGTACTGATAGGAAACTTTTTAGAGTGTAGTTTGCTCAAGTCTCAGTCCCAGAGCAGTCAGCTGCAGGATACTGGGCACTGTCCCAGATGTATGTGGGAAAGCCTATTTTTTTCTGCCCTTCCCCAGTCAGGCAGAGGATGTAGCTACATCATCCCAAACTCAGCCCAAGGGTGGAGTACAGCCCAAACTTGCAAAATGGCGGCTTGGACTCGGTATAGAAAGGTTAGAACCCTACCCAGGCAAGCAGTGTGATAAAGAAACTGTGAAAAATTCTGTCCCTTTACTTCTCAATGTCATGAACAGTCCCCAGCAGGGTGGTGGGGATCTTCCCAGGGGTGCATGGGAGCACCTGGGCTAGTCTATCATTTCTTGGAGCCATGCCCTGGCTATAGGCATTCCTGTGGCTCTCCTGTATTTAGGCTCTCAGAATAGCACCTGGCTCAAGCTGCTCTAGGCTCAGATGCCATGTGGGTTCCCTTTCTGGAGAAATATCTCTGTGCAGTCTCCAAGTAGCTCCTCATGGTAGGCCTAAGACTTGTGTGGGTAAGGTGGTTCTATTCTTGCCAAAATATAAAAGCTCATCTTGGAGAGTAGAAACTTGGGGATTCCTTCTTGTAGTTTCAGTGCATCCAGGAACTTCTTCTGGCTGTTAGCCAGTCCCCCACAGGGCAAGTGGCCCTGAACCCTCTCTTTATCCACTTTTGGTGCTTCCTTTCACTTCCCTGGTGAATCTTGGCATTATCTCCTAGACAATCTTCTCAGAATGTGAGAATCTGCTTATTATGCTGGTTCCTCTCTGTGTAGGAGGCACACACTACCTGTGTCTAATTGGCTATCTTTGAAATACATTTCAAACATGGGTGCTTTAATCAGAGTGCTTTTGAACATATTTCTTCCACCTTTGTTGGCAATCCCATAGGAGTGAATTTGGACCTTCAGGTCACAAGAGTTCATTCTGTGTAACTCTTCAAATGGCTTTGTTTATCTATGCAAGCCTATGCTGATGTTACAAAAAAAGTTACTCCATAACTTAAACCTCTCCAGATTAGAGATTCCCACACTCTAGTGCCAAACCATAATAGTTTTAACTAGTCTAAGGAGTTTCTCTCACATAAAATTCTTGACTGCTCAATAGTGGGTGATAATGACCCTAAGTTGGGCAACCGTGGGTATGAGAAGCTTGAGGGAACACTTCTCATACCCTTCTTTTAGAGCTCACCAGCTCAATATCTGACCTAAGACAATAATGTTTTTCTCCCAACCCTTTGAGGAAAAAGCTAGAGGAATTAACTGTAGACAAAGATATTGTTGTTCCTCATTTTATTTCAACTCACTGAGACTATTATAACTTGACATAAACATTTTAAGTAACTTTTAAGATTGTTTTGTTTTAGACAATAATGAGAAACTGTAGGTTCTACTTCTGCTTAGGATGTAGAAAGCCACAAAAAGTGTTGCTCACATACTAATAACAAGAATAATCCAGATATAGTTTAAGAAATCATATCTTTTCTTAAATCCATCAGAGGACAGAAGTTGCAAGGTAGCTAAGGGAACTGAATCTCAAAGAGTGACAAACCCCTCACTCAGAGCAGAGATGGAGCACATGAATTGTTTCATCTTTAGCAGAGCCTGGGAGAAAGAGGAGGCTTTCATGAAGCAGGTAAGAAGAAATAGCTAAAATTTCATCAATTTCCTAAAGGCCAAGTGTGAACTAGCATAGCAATTTAGAATAACTGGAAGACCCATTCACAAGGGGAGTTCACAGTCATTTTGCAAAGTCTTTTCTGTGGGCTTGAACTAGATGCTCATGAGAAAGATTAGCAATAGGGCGAAAGACCAGAGACAGTTGTTCTTGGAGCCACCAGGAAGAAGAGAAAGTTTTGTTGCCATGGGGACAGAGGCAGGCATGCTGAGAAGCCCCTGTCCTCAAGACCTGGGTGTACAGATTCTGCCTAACATTAGGGCTAGACCACGAGAATCATGAACTACCCCAGTTCCCAGCATTATCCTAGCACCAAATAATAAGCAATAAAAGTTTATTGCTGAGGGACGGAGCAAGAACTTGGAGAAACATGCCCTCTGAAACATGTATATTCACAGCTGATGAAATCTGAGGGTATAGCAGTAACAGCAGTGAAAGCCCTCTAAGACCCCCAGGTCTCAAACTAAGCACAAACCCAGCAATAGAGGAATATGAAGATTAGTGTGCTGAGATAATGACAGCAACAACACAATTCTAACAGAACTTTTATAATGGTTGCAGAAGAGTTGAGAAAAACATATATCTGATGGTTACTGTGGTTTGATCTTGAATCTACCTTCTGGTCATTGCACCAGTATTCATGCTATTGAAGCCAGATTAATGGTTATGACTATAGTGAATTATAGGAGAATTCATTTATCATTGTTTCCAGTGGATGATTTTTTTTAAATAGTACATGCTGGAAAACATGTATAGGCAATTAGGCTTTATGAAACTTCTTCTAGGAAAATCAATAGAACATAGACGATGCTAAATGTTAAGGTTATTTTAAAAAACAATATTTCCCTAGATTCTCCAGCACATTTTCAAGCAATTCTATAAATTCTGTAAATGTTCACAAAAGGCTATAGAATAGTTGAAGAGACAATTCATTTTTCAAGGTTAAATTTACTTATAATGCCTTCTTAGAAGGCTCTCCACTTTATATTCTGCATATAAACATAATAGCACAGTTAGGAAACAAAAACTTAAATATGTTGATTACAATATAATTTCCATCACTTCATATATGAATTACCCAAGATTTCAACTTCAGATTTAAACATAACATATGCTCAAAAGAGAGAGAGGAAGAAAACAGTAACAACATTTACTCATACTGTTTTTCAGAATTTCAAATGAAAATTTGTTGATTACTAAATCAAACTTAAAATTGAAGATTACGCTAAAAGCATACAAATGCAATTTTTCTTAAAAAGTAACAACCACCTAAAACAATTGTTTTCTACTTAAATAATGAGTTAAAACCAACTGAAAATTTGGTTTGCTTATAAATTATAACATAGCCCTGTTCTATGAGATGTAGAAAAAAATACCTCAATCTTAACTCAATTTCCTTAATATTTTGAAGGAGCTGAAAAAAGATAACATAAGCAAAATAATGACTCTTTTGTTTGTAGGTAATGATGCAGGTATCATCTAACCCTCTTTTTGTCATCCTGTGGGAAATGGTGCTCAGCGAACTGGCACTAATGCTGACATTCTGGCTATAGTTATTTACATGAATAAGACAATTCTTTACCTCTGAGCCAGGAGTGTTATGCCTTCTGTCAGAATCCATAAAATTGTGGCAGGCTAACTTGTTAGCTTGCAAGTAGGTAAAATCTCAAACCCCTTATAGTTCTTAACAACCACACTGCATTGTTTCTGTGGCTTTTCAGCAAGTCTTTAAATCATATTGTGTATGACAAATATATCATTTTCTTTATATATAAAATGTGCTTATTTAGTTTAATTTATCCTTAAAGACTTCATGCTTTTGCATACTATATCATAAATGGTACTTTAAAGAAATTTATTTTAAATTGTTCATTGTTATTATATAGAAATACACATTAAATTACTGCATTACCCTAGTATCGTATATACCTGCTAAAATAATTTATTTATATATAAGAGAATATCTTCAGCAAAGAGCAGTAGTTTTACCTCTTCTGCCCCCATTTGGATGCCATTGATTTCCTTCTCTTGTCTGATTGCTATGGCTAGGGCTTCCAGCACTATGTTAAATAAAAGTGGTGATAGAGGGCAACCATGTCTGGTTCCAGTTCTAAGTGGGAATGCTTTCAACTCTTCCTCATTCAGTATGATGTTGACTGTGGGTTTGTCATATATGGCTTTTACCATTTTTAAGTAGGTCTCATCTATGCCTATTTTGTCAAGTGTTCTTCTTATAAAAGGGTGCTGGATTTTGTTGAATGCTTTTCCTGTGTCTATTGAGAGGACCATATGGTCTTTGTTTTTACTTCTCTTTATGTGGTGAATTGCATTTATAGATTTGCATATGTTGAACCATCCCTGCATCTCTGGGATGAAGCCAACTTGGTTGTGATGGATTATTTTTTGGTAAGCACCTGAATTTGGTTTGCTAGGATTTTGTTGATAATTTTTTCATCTATAACCATAAGGGATACTGGTCTGTAGTTTTCTTTTCTTGTGTCCTTTCCTGGTTTTGGTATTGGGATGATGTTGACCTCATAAAATGTGTTAAGGAGGATTCCTTCCTTCTCTATCTTGTGGGATAATTTCTGCAGGATAGACACCAGTTCTTTGTAGGTCTGGTAAAATTCAGGTGTGAACTATGGCTCTTTGCTGATGAAATGATCTTATATCTAGAAAACTCCAAAGATTCTGCCATGAGACTACTGGAATTGATAAGAAAATTCAGAAAAGTCTCAGGTTACAAAAATCAATGTACAGAAGCCAGTAGCATTCCTATACACTAACAACAGTCAAACTGAGAAACAAATCAAAGACTCAATGCCCCTCATGATAGCAACAAAGAAAATAAAATACCTAGGAATATATATAACTAAGGAGGTAAAAGACCTCTATAGGGAGAATGATGAAACACTGAAGAAGGAAATAGCAGAGGACATAAACAAGTGGAAAACCATACCATGCTTACTACGGGTCAGCAGAGTCAACATTGTTAAAATTGCCTATACTACTCAAATGATATGCAGATTTAATGCAATCCCTATTAAAATACCAACATAATTTTTCACAGATCTAGAAAAAATAATTCTACACTTCATATGGAACCAGAGAAGACGCTGTATAGCCAAATCAATCTTAAGTAAAAAGAACAAATTGGGAGGCATCAATTTATCAGACTTCAAGGTATACTACAAAGCTATAGTAACTAAAACAGCATTGACTGGCACAAGAACAGGGACAAAGCCCAATGGAACAGAACTGAGAACCCAATATAAAACCATCCTCATAGAGCCATCTGATCTTTGACAAAGCAAACAAAAACATACAATGGGGAAAAGAATCCTTATTCAATAAATGGTGCTGGGAAAACTGGATGGCAACACATAGAAGACAGAAAGAGGATCTGCATCTCTCACCTCTCAAAAAATGAACTCATGGTTGATTTGGATAACAGACTTAAACCTAAGCATGAAACTATAAAAATTCTAGAAGAAAACATTGGAAAAACTCTTATAGACATTGGCCTAGGCAAAGAATTTATGAAGAAGACTCCAAAGGCAACCTCAGCAACAGCAAAAATAAACAAATGGGACCTGATAAAATTAAAATGCTTCTGCACATCCAAAGAAACAATCATGAGAGCAAACAGACAACCTACAGAACAGGAGAAAATATTGTCTTGCTACAATCTGGTAAAGGGCAGATCACCAGAATCTACATAGAACTTAGGAAAATCAGCAAGAAAAAATCAAACAACCCCATTAAAAAGTGGGCAAAGGATATGAATAGAAACTTTTCAAAAGCAGACAGATTAATGGCCAAAAAACATATGAAGAAATGTTCAACATCTCTAATTATCAGGGAAATGCAAATAAAACCCACAATGAGTTATAATTTAACTCCAGTGAGAATGGCTTTTATGAAAAAGTTTTACCAAAACAATAAATGTTGGCATGGATGCAGAGAGATAGGAGCACTCATACACTACTGGCATGACTGAAAACTAGTACAACCCTTGTGAAAAATAATATGGAGATACCTTAAAGAGCTAAAAGTAGAATTGCCATTCGATTTAGCAATCCCATTACTGGGCATTTACCCACAGAAAAAAAAGACTTTCTATAAAAAAGACATCTGCACTCAAATGTTTATAGCAGCACAATTCAGAATTGCAAAGATGTGGAAACAAGCCAACTGCCCATTAATACATGAGTGGACTAATATAATGTTGTATATGGATACCATGGAGTTCTACTCAGCCACAAAAAACAATGGTGATCTAACACCTCTTGTCCTTGATAGAGCTGGAGCCCATTCTACGAAGTGAATTATCACAAGAATGGAAAAACTAGCACCATATGTACTCACCATCAAATTGGTATTAACCGATCAACACTTATGTGCACATATAGTAGTAACATTCATAGAGTTTTGGTCAGGTGGGAGGGGATAGGGGGGAATGGGTATATTCACACCTAATGGATACAGCATGCACTTTCTGGGGGATGGATATGCTTGAAGCTCTGACTTGGGTGGGGCAAAGGCAATATATGTAATCTAAACATTTGTACCCCTGTAATATGCTAAAATAAAAACAATAAATAAAGTAACCACCATCTCCCCAAAATAATTTATGTTTTAGTAGTTTTTTTGTTAAATGAATTCTGTAGGATTTCTGTTATGTGATCTACAAATAATGATAGTTTTACCTATTCCTTTTGAATAATTTTCCTTTTGTTTTCTTTTTTCAAAATAAAGTCTAGCATGGTGGTACATGCCTGTAATCCTAGCCACTTGGAGGCAAAGGTAGAAGGACTGAGCCCAGTTCTAGGCCAGCATGGACAACATAGTGAGACTCCATCTCAAACAGAAAAAAAAAAAAAAAGAAAAAGAAAATATAATGTTGAACAGAAGTGTTGAGGCTGGATTTCCCAGAATTGTTCCCAGTATTAGGAGAAAAACTTGAGTTGTCCTCTAGTAAATATGTTACTTGTAGGTTTCTTCCAGATTTTATTACATTTAGAAAATTTCTTCTAATTCCCAGTTCTCTAGAAGATTTTTTAAATAAATGAGGAACAGGCATTAAATTTTGTCAAATGCTTCCTTTTTTTATTGAGATAATTTTATCTTTTTTTTAAAATTTCTGTTATTATGGTGAATTAGATTAATTGATTTTCAAGCTTAAACCAACCTTGCTTTCCTGGGATAATTTCATTGTTGATATATTGGCTATATCTTGCTGAACTAGTTTGAAGATACATTTTAAAGACTTTTGTGACTATGTTCATGAGTGGCATATAATTTTCTTTTCAGAATGTGTTTATCTGCTTTTTGTAACAGAATAATAATGGCCTCATTATATGAGCTGGAAACTTTCACTTTTCTGTATTCTGAAAGAGTTTTTTAAGGATTGGTGTGATTTCTTTATTAACTTTTTGATAAAATTCACCAAGGAAGCTACCTGGGCCTGAGGTTTGCTTTGTGGGAAGGTTTTACATTTCTTCAACTTATACATAGATATTGTATGTATTTTTTGTATTTAGTTTTGATTATTTGTCTTTCAAGAAATTAGTGCATTATGTCTGTGTTCTCCAAATTATTGACATAGTCGTTCATAATATTTCTTTATTATTTTTATATCTGAATGACCCCATGAGATGTCTCCTAATTTATACCCAGTATATTCTTAATCATCTCATATGAGTAATTAATGTGTTTTCTCTCAATTTTTCTCCTTATCAGTTCAACTAGAGATTTATCAATTTTATTATTCTTTACAAAGAACCAAATTTGGTTTTACTGAATCCATTTATTTTTGTAATGTTATTGAATTTCCCTCTATATTTATTATTTCCTTCTATTCAAAATAAATTTAATTTGTTCTTTATCTTCTTAAGGTAGAAGCATTAAATAATGGATTTTAAATCATTTTTCTTTTCTAAGATGAATATTGAAGGCTATCATTTTTTCTTCAAGCCCTGCTTACATTTCATACATTTCATACATTTATACATTACGCTTACATATGCTTACATTTCATACATTTATAGATACTGTGTTTTCATTATCATTTAATTCAAAATTTTTGAATGGCCCTGATACTTTCTTCTTTGATATATGGGTTATTTAGAATTATGCTGCTTACTCTCTAACAATTTGCATCTATTTAAGATATCTTAATTTTTTTCTTCTAATTTAACTCCACTGTGGTCAGATTTTTGAAAATTATTGTTTTAAGGTCCAGCATATGTTCTATCTTGGTGAATAGTCCATGTGTATTTGTAAAAAAAAAAAATTGTATTTTCCCATTGTTAGATGTAGTGTTCTATAAAATCAATTAGTTTAAGGTGGTGGTTACTACTATTCAAATATTTCATATACTTTCCCCCCATCTATTTGTTCTATCAATATTCTATCAATGTTCTATCAATGACTTAGGAGAAGTTTTAGAATATTCCACTCTAATTTGTCTATTTTTATTTCACTCTTGGTTTTTGGTTCAAGTATTTTGAACCTCTGTTATTAGGTTCATACACATTAATGACAGTCATGTCTCTTTGGTAAATTGATGATTCCTTTTTAATTATGAAATGTCCTTCTATATCTATAATACTTCTCCTAACATCTATTTTGTCTGCTATTAATATAGCCACTTATATGTCAGATTGCTATTTTTTCATGTTTCCCCCATTTTTTTTTACTTTTAACCCTCTATGTCTACATATTTCAATGACATTTAATTGTTAAAAGAAAATATTTTGACCTTACCTTTTTATCCAGTTGAAAATCTCTGCTTTGAAATTTGTATGTTCAGTGCTACTAGAGTTAAAATAATTAATGATACTATGGGGTGTAATGTTACCATTTAATTTTCCATTTTCTATTTGTCTCATTTATTCTTTGTTCATTTTTTCCTTCTTCCTCCCTTTGAGTGAATTAATTTAATATTTCTAAGTATTTCATAGTATCTCTTGTCTTGGCTACATAGTTTTGCTCTAACTCTTTGGTTCATTTTTTTTAGTGGTTTCTTTAGAGTCTATACATATGTCCATAACTTATCACCATCTGCCTGGAATTAATATGATATAGGATACATAATTTAAGACTCTTTAAATATTATACTTGCATTTATCTCCTTCCAGATTATTGTGCCATTGCTGTCATCCCTTTTACTTATACTTTAATAACATTTACACTAATTAATTTTTATTACTTTTAAAAAGTAAATTGTCTTTTACTGACATTCAGAAACAGGAACAAAAATGTTTTCTATAATATTTACCTGCATATTTACTATTTCTAGTGCTCTTCATTAGTTGGTATAAGTCTGAGGTTTTATCTGGTCTCATTCCATTTTAGCCTAAGGAATTTCCTTTATGATTTGTTACAGTATATGTTTACTGATAAAAAATTATCCCTTTCTTTTTATGCTTGCAGCCACTGCCACACTTTCAGAATCATCAGAACCTATATCATCAGGAATCCTTCAGTAGGCTCCTAACTTGTTGTTTTATCCCTAGTCTCATTTTACTGCCTTCTATTTTTTCACATGTTTCTCAGATTTATCCTTCTGAAACGTGAGTATGATCATCTAAGTTTCTCCTTAAAACCTCCAACAACTCCTAATAGTCTTCATGATAAATGTCAAACTCGCAATCTTGGTATTGAAAATTCTTCATTATCTAATCTATGACTGCCTCTCCATTATTATCTCTTGTAATTCTGTGACCTACACCCCATAGTGTCAAACCAAAATCCTTTGAGTTACTAGAATTACAGCTCTAGTTTGCTGTTAGTTATATATTTTTAACAATATTCAAGACAATAATTTCATTATATAGCATAGAAGAAAACAAGGAAACTTAGATTATCAGACAAAATTACAAGTACTGTTTAAAATATAGAACAGATGGGAATAAAGCAGATATATTCCAAAGAAGCCCATTTAAATTTAAATTTATCTCCTTCAAGACAAGCAGGTTCTTGCCTTTTGGCTAGGGACCAACAAGTCTTGACCAATTGTTAACGGCTAGCTCTGTTGTACAAGTTAGTAATAGTCTCCATTTGTTATTTGTCATGATCTGGTGGCTTTGCATATTTCAACAAATTGATAAGTGAAGCAATTTGCTTCAGGTTAAAAAGAGGTAGTAGACAGTATTTAACCTCAGGTGTGTAGGACTATAAAGACTGCAAGTATCCTATCCTACTAAACACCCTGGAGTATCAGAACTCTTTCTGTTTTCATGCTGTAGATGACCTAGATAGTTGTCAACATTAACTTACTGTTGTTGATAACCATGGCTCATAAACACAGAGCTAAAGTAAGTACTGTTGCTGCCTGTTTTAGAACAAAGTTTTCTTAATAGTGAATAACTCCATCAATATTCCAGTTTTCTAGTGAGTGAGATGTGCACCATCTGGGGGATGGTCATGATGGAGACTCAGACTTTTGGGGGGAGGGGTGGAAATGGGCATTTATTGAAACCTTAAAATCTGTACCCCCATAATATGCCAAAATAAAAAAAAATAATTAATATAAAAAAATAAATAAAAAAAAAAAATATTCCAGTTTTCTTATCTGTAACATGGCATTTATAATCATTCCCTATGGGAGAGAATAGAAATTCTTTGTAATAAAAGTAATATCAGGTATTTGTAAAACATTATAAGATATTTATAATAAAAAGAAATGCCTTACAAATTCCTCCGAGTTGCTTGAAGAAATGTGTGATACAGAGGGGAGGATCAAGATGGCAGAAGAGAAATACCGCCAGACAGAGTGTCTCTGAAAAAGAGACAGATTCCACCAGAAATTAGAAAAAAGAAGCAAGAAGACGAACATACAGTGGATGAGGGCCGGAAGGAAGGGTACCTGAGACCATGGGAGACTCCACGGGAGGAGGTTGCGAAGGAGAACTGGAAGCTGAGATGGCCAGAGCAGCCTGGAGACCAGCAGGAAGGGTAGGTGGGTCAGTCATCTTTCCCCTCCCCTGCATCTGGGAATGCTGGTGGGCTCTCCAGTGGGTGGAGAGGCCTGCGGACACCAGCCCAGAGATGGACGTGGCACCAGGCTCCCAAATACCTTGGGGCACCTCCGTGTGCACAGACCCGAGCCACACAGCAGGCGCCATATTGCCTCCTTCTCCCCTCCACCGACTCTACCCAGGGCTGCCCAAAGAGACAATATAGCCACCAGCCGGAGGCACCTCCAGGGAATGGGACCTTCCCTTTTGGGATCCTACAGCTGACTAATGGGAACTCAGACTGTGAGCTCCCTATCCGCCAACCCTCCCAGGTGCTGCTGGCATGGTGATTCCAGGAGAATGGGGCAGACCCTGAGGCAGAGAGACATAGATCCAGCTTGGGCTCCCTGTGGGTGAATTGGGACTGGCACTCCTCTCCCTGGTGGGGGTATAGTTTGAACTCTGGGGCCCAGAGGTCAGACCTGCAGACCAGATCCCATGGACCGAGGTCTCGCATTGCCCGGGGCACAGAAGGGATATACGTGAACAGCCTACTGAGGTGTGTGTGCCTTTGGGGTCAGATCAGCATCCTAGAGGGCAATCCTCCTTCCAAAAGGAGGGCATACGCCCAGCCCAGGTGACGTTCCTGCAAAGGGAACCTCCCCGCCGGCATCACAGTCCAGGGAGGCCTGGTGGTGTGAGGTCTGGCTTGCTGGCAGAGGCCCAGGAGTAGCTGTGGAGTTGGGGAGGGTGGAAAGAAGTGAGGCCTGCTCCAGACTGCAGGTCTCAGACAGTCTCACACCCCCACACAGACTTTCTGGCTAAGTGGGGCCATTCCATCCCCTCCGTGACAGCTTTTCCTGAAAGCAGAGAACAGAACTTTGACCCCTGCTAACGGCATTAGTGGTGACTGAGGGCAGGCTTACCCAACACAGCTCCGCCTAGACTCTCTCCTAGACCAGCCCTCACTGAGGGGGAGAAAAGGACACACCTGGAAGTCCTACAGCTCCCCCCCACCTGAGGCACTAGAGTGTCTATCTACAGGAATAAGAGCTGATAACAGGACACAAAAACAACAGCGTAGCCTGTTCCTCAAAGCAAGCACCATCTACTGACAGGGAGGACATCATGCACAGCCTTTTCACGGCACCTACTGACTCATTATACAGGGAGTGATCGAATCTCACCCACAGACACCACCTAATGGCTCAGAAACTAAACGAGGTGTGTGAATACCCAAACAAAAACCTAAAGAAAAGGAACAACAACAGATAGACATAGGGAAGAAATCAGTGAAGCAACTCAGAAAATATGAAGAACCAAATGGAATACACACCCTCAAAGAGGAGCACCAGCCCCCTAGAAATGGACACCAACCAAAATCAGGCAACCAAACTGACAGAAGAGGAATTTCCTATGTGGATCATAAGAACACTCACCAATCTGCAAGAACAATTCAATAACCAACACAAAGAAACCACAAAAAGACTCTAGGACCTAGAACAAAAGTTCACTAATGAAATAGACACAATCAAGAAATGTTTAACTGAACTTCTGGAAATGAAGAATCAATTCAGGGAACTACAAAATACAGTGGAAAGTCTCAAGAACAGGGTAGATCAAACAGAAGAAAAAATCTCAGAGATTGAAGGTAACACCCACCAACTAACTAAAACAGTCACAGATACAGAGCAGAGAAACAAGAGAAAAGAGCAAAGCCTACAAGAGATATGGGATTATGTGAAGAAACCTAATGTGAGGGTCATAGGGTTACCAGAAAGGGAAGAAGACAACACTCAAGGGTTGGACAAGCTATTTGAAGATATAATAGAGGAAAATTTCCCAGGCCTTGCTCAAAATCTCCATATACAAGTTCAAGAAGCTCAGAGGACCCCTGGGAGATTCAATGCAAACAGGAAGAAATCAGGACATGCGGTCATCAGACTGACCAAAATATTAACTAAAGAGGCCCTTCTAAGAGCTGTAAGACGAAAGAAGTAAGTAACATACAAGGGAAAGCCAATTCGAATAACACCAGACTTCTCTAATGAGACTTTACAAGCAAGGAGAGACTGGAGCCTTGTTCTCACTCTTCTGAAACAAAGCAATGCCCACCCTAGAATCTTATTCCCTGCAAAACTAAGCTTCATATATGAAGGAGAAATAAAAACATTCTCAGACAAGCACAGTCTCAGAGAATTCACCAAGACAAGACCAGCCCTACAAGAAGTACACAAAACAGTGTTACGCATGGAACACCATAATAAAAACTCATGAATATAAAAAAAACCAAAACCCAAAGATTAAAGGCCAGATAATACAATGGCTCAAGAGAGAACTCAAAGTAATAACATCCAACCCAACAGAATGAACAGTAATCTACCTTATCTATCAGTTCTCTCAATAAATGTGAATGGCTTAAACTCTCCACTCAAGAGACATAGGCGGGCTGAATGGATAAGAAAATACAGGCCAAGTATATACTATCTTCAGGAAACACATCTAACCTGCAAGGATGCATATAGACTAAAAGTAAAAGGGTGGAGATCAGTATTCCAGGCAAATGGAAGCCAAAAGAAGGCTTGCGTGGCAGTTCTAATTTCAGATGATTTAGTTTTTAAACCAACAAAAGAGGTGAAAGACAAAGAGGGTCATTATATAATGGTGAAGGGCACACTTCAACAGGAAAAGATAACAATTTTAAATATATATGCACCCAACTTAGGTGCACCCAGTTTCATAAAGCAAACCTTACTGGATCTAAGGAAATGGATTAATAGCAACTCCATAATAACCAGAGATTACAATACCCCAGTGACAGCACAAGACAGATCCTCCAAACAGAAAATCAATAAAGAAATAATGGACTTAAACAAAACTCTAGAACAATTGGGTCTGACTGACATTTACAGGACAATCTACCCAAAATCCACTGAATATACGTTCTCATCAGCTCACGGGACATTCTCTAAGATTGACCATATCCTAGGAAACAAAGTAAACCTCAAGAAATTAAAAAAAACACAAATCATACCGTGTACCTTCTCAGATCACAGTGGAATAAAAGTAGAAATCAACCATAACAGAAACTCACATTTCTGCACAAAAACGTGGAAATTAAACAACCTCCTACTAAATGATTACTTCATAAATGAAGAAATCAAGATGGAAATTAAAAAATATTCCATGAACAAAATGACAATGGAGAGACAAGTTATCAAATCCACTGGGACACAGCTAAAGCAGTTCTGAGAGGAAAGTTTATGTCCATAAATGCCTATATCCAAAAGACAAAAAGATCACAAGTAGACAATCTAATGAAACGAATCAAAGAGCTGGAAAAAGAAGAACAGACCAACCCCAAACCCAGCAGAGGAAGTGAAATCAACAAGATCAAATCAGAACTAAATGAAATTGAAAACAAGGAAGCTATTCAGGAGATTAATAAAACAAAAAGTTGGTTCTCTGAAAAAATAAACAAAATTGACACACCATTGGCTAAGCTAACGAAAAGCAGAAAAGAGAAATCTCTAATAAGCTCCATCAGGAATAAAAAAGGATACATCACAACTGATCCCAAAGAGATACAAGATACAATCTATGAATACTACAAAAATCTTTATGCACACAAACTGGAAAATGTGGAGGAAATGTACAAATTTCTAGAAACACATAGCCTCCCTAGGCTCAACCAGGAAGAGATAGATTCCCTGAACAGACCAATATCAACTGCTGAAATAGAAACAGCAATTAAAAATCTCCCTAAAAAGAAAAGTCCCGGTCCAGATGGCTTCACACCTGAAATTTACCACACTTACAAAGAAGAACTAGTACCTATCTTGCAGAAACTATTCCACAACATCGAGAAGAACGGAAACCTCCCCGACACCTTTTATGAAGCTAAATTACTGTGATACCAAAACCAGGAAAGCATGCAACAAATAAAGAAAACTATAGACCAATATCCCTAATGAATATAGATGCAAAAATTTTCAACAAAATCTTAGCTAACCGAATCCAGACGCTTATCAAAAAATCATCCATCACGACCAAGTGGGCTTTATCCCAGGGATGCAGGGATGGTTCAACATATGTAAATCTATAAATGCAATTCACCACATAAACAGAAGCAAAAACAAAGACCACATGATTCTTTCAATAGATGCAGAAAAAGCTTTTGACAAAATTCAACACCCTTTCATGATACGAACACTTAAGAAAATAGGCATAGAAGGGACATACCTCAAAATGATACAAGCCATATATGACAGACCCATAGCCAACATCATACTGAATGGGGAAAAATTGAAATCATTCCCACTTAGAACTGGAACCAGACAAGGCTGCCCACTATCTCCACTTCTATTCAACACAGTGCTGGAAGTCCTGGCTACAGCAATCAGACAGGAAAGTGTAATTAAATGTATCCAAATAGGGGCAGAAGAGATCAAACTTTCACTCTTTGCAGATGATATGATATTATATTTAGAAAACCCCAAAGATTCAACCAAGAAACTCCTGGAACTGATCAATGAATTTAGTAAAGTCTCAGGATACAAAATCAATACACAGAAATCAGAGACATTCATATATGCCAACTACAATCTAATTGAGAACCAAATCAAAGACTCAATTCCCTTCACAATAGCAACAAAGAAATTAAAGTACCTAGGAATATACTTAACCAAGGACGTAAAAGACCTCTACAGGGAGAACTATGAAACACTGAGGAAGGAAAGAGCAGAGGATGTAAACAGATGGAAATCCATACCATTCTCGTGGATCGGCAGACTCAACATCATTAAAATGTCTATACTACCCAAACTGATCTACAGATTCAATGCAATACCTATTAAAATCCCATCAGCATTCTTCACAGATATAGAAAAAATAATTTTACACTTCGTATGGAACCAAAGAAGACCTCGAATATCAAAAGCAATTCTAGGCAACAAAAACAAAATGGGAGACATTAATATGCCAGATATCAAACTATACTACAAAGCTGTAGTAATTAAATCAATATGTTATTGGCACAAAAATAGGAATATTGACCAGTGGAACAGATGTGAGAATCCTGATATAAAACCATCCTCATATAGCCATCTAATCTTTGACAAAGCAGACAAAAACATATGCTGGGGAAAAGAATCCCTTTTCAATAAATGGTGCTGGGAAAACTGGATAGCAACCTGTAGAAGGCTAAAACAGAACCCACACCTTTCACCTCTCACAAAAATCAACTCACGCTGGATAACAGACTTAAACCTAAGGTATGAAACTATTAAAATTCTAGAGGAAAAAGTTGGAAACACTCTCCTAGACATCGGCCTGGGCAAAGAGTTTATGAAGAAGTCCCCAAAGTCAATCACAGCAGCAACAAAAATAAATAAATGGGACATGATCAAACTACAAAGCTTCTGCACAGCCAAAGAAATAGTCATGAAAGTAAACAGACAACCTACAGAATGGGAGAAAATTTTTGCATCCTATGCATCCGATAAGGGACTGATAACTAGAATATACTTAGAACTCATGAAAATCAGGAAGAAAAAGTCAAATAACTCCATTAAAAAGTGGGCAAAGAACTTGAACAGAAACTTTTCTAAAGAAGACAGAAGAATGGCCAACAAACATATGAAAAAATGCTCAACATCTCTAATCATCAGGGAAATGCAAATCAAAACCACAATGAGATATCACTTAACCCCAGTGAGAATGGCCTTTATCAAAAAGTCTCCAAACAATAAATGTTGGCGTGGTTGAGGAGAGAGAGGAACACTCCTACACTGCTGGTGGGACTGCAAACTAGTTTAACCTCTGTGGAAAGCAATATGGAGATATCTTAAAGCGATACAAGTGATTCTACCATTTGATCCAGCAATCCCATTGCTGGGCATCTACCCAAAAGATCCAATGACACTCTACAAAAAGACACCTGCACTCGAATGTTTATAGCAGCACAATTCATAATTGCAAGGCTGTGGAAACAGCCCAAGTGACCATCAATCCAAGAATGGATTAATAAAATGTGGTATATGTATACCATGGAGTACTATTCAGCTCTAAGAAACAACAGTGATATATTTTCCTGGTTGGAGCTGGAACCCATACTATTAAGTGAAGTTTCCCAAGAATGGAAAAACAAGCACCACATATACTCACCAGAAAATTTGTATTAACTGATCAGCACCTAATTGGACACATATGTACTACAGTAATAGGGTATTGGGCAGGTGGGAGGGGGGCGGGTATATACATATATAATGAGTGAGATGTGCACCATCTGGGGGATGGTCATGCTGGAGACTCAGACTTGTGGGGGGAGAGGGGGAATGGGCATTTATTGAAACCTTAAAATCTGTACCCCCATAATATGCCGGAAAAAAAAAGACCTTTTAAACAACAACAACAAAAAAAGAAATGTGTGATACGAAAGCAAGTTATTAGTGGTTGAAATGTGATTTCCGCAAGTCCCACAAGTTGTTTCAGATGCAATCTCTTGGTAACAGTTTGTTCAGCCAAGATTAACATAAGCCAATATACACATTTGTAAAAAAAATGTAACCCAACTACTTTGAGGAACACTGACATATTTTTGATTAAATTGCCAAAAAATTAAATTTTCTTAATAATTAGCTTCAAAATGACATCTTTTAGAGAAAAACTGTCTTTAAAAACACCTCGATGTCCTTATGTTACATCTTTTATACCAGATATTGAGTTACATAAATAGGAAAAAATAATAAAAAGCAACTAATTTCAATAGTTGCAGCTCACATTTTTTTAGTTGACATATGAGGCAAGTTGCCTTTAAGGTCATTAGCCACGTGTTCTGCAGATAAATCTCACAACTGTTGGTATTTATCTTGGCAGCACTGTAAAATATTAGAAAGCTGTGATTGCAATTCTCAAAGTTTCTGTGAAACCCTAAAACTCTAAAGTTTTAAACTATGACAGGATTTACTCATGTTTTAGCTTGTAAAATCAAACAATAGAAACTTTTGGCTCTTTCAACTCCTCAAATACAGCTACAAGTATCCCTTTATTGGTCTAGAGAAACATATCTATAGATATACACCAGGTAAGAATTCAATACGTATATGTGATTTTTTTTGAGACTTTGGAAGAATGGGGAGAAGGCCTTGATATATATGCAAATTATGTTACTTTACTTTATTATTAAGAATTTTTTTTTAGACAGTCTCACTCTGTTGCCTTCAGTAGAGTGCTGTGGCATCAGCCTAGCTCACAGCAACCTAAAACTCCTGAGCTCAAGTGATCCTCCTGCCTCAGCCTCCTGAGTAGCTGGGACTACAGGCACTGAACAAGCCGCCCAACTAATTTTTCTATTTTTAGTAGAGACAGGGTCTCGCTCTTGCTCAGGCTGGTCTCAAACTCCTGAGCTCAAGCGATCCTCCTGCCTCAGCCTTCCAGAGTGCTAGGATTACAGGTGTGAGCCACCGTGCCAGGACTACTATTAAGAAAACTAAAGGAAAAAAATAAGAGACTATAAGGCTAGATGAGAAAATTTTTTTTTTTTTTTTTTTTTTTTTTTTTCTCAAATACTTCCTGCTTGGATAGAAAATTTTAATAAAATATTTTAGAGATGAATACCAGGCAGGGACTAGGTAAAATTATTATAATTTCAGATGATGACTGCATGAAAAAATTTAAACCTCAATATGCAGTAGATGAATTATAGCATTTTGGGAATTGTATGTGTTGATGGGGAGAAGAAGAAACTTTAGGAATAGATCAATGCTAGACTTAGATCATCAGTGTAAAACATGTATTAGAACTTGAAGTTCTTATTCTACTACAACTTGTGGTAATCTTTCAGCACATAGTTCTTTAGTTTCCTGGGCCTGGGACACAATTAATTCTTCGTAAATTTTTAGAGCCTATTGATTCTTCAACATCAAGGTCACATATCACTCAATCTTTCATCCTTCTCAGCCATATTACTTCTTGTCATTCATTTGTATTGACTTGCGGCTATTCCTGAACTATTATCTCAAAGTCTAATTTAATTCTTAAGATTTTCAAGGCAGGAAACAAACCCTTTACTTCTTGGTGTGCCTTCTTATACCTGCCATTAGTAGTGGCACTTTAAAATTCACTGAAACCTGTCAGGAAACAGGGCTGATTGAACGAATGTGTTCATCTCTACTCCCTCTCAAATTTCCAGCAAAATTAAAGGAAGGAATAAAAAAGGTACCAATGTACACAAGACAAAATAATAAGAATTGCAGGGAAAACTGTGCTAGGTAAGAAAGATAAAAAATTGGGGGGAAAATGGAAACATTAAGGCAGGGGAAGATTAATCTTAAAAGCTAACAGACAGAGATAACAAAGTACAAACTTATTGATTTGTTAAACCACAGAAAGATTCAAATATTAGTGGTACCAGTTATTCAGAAGAAAGGGTAAGATAGGGATTTAAAAAAAAGAATTGGTTTAAAATATAAATTGATTGAAGATATGAATTAGAATTAGATAGACATCTAGGTCCTCACCTTCACTTGAGAAGCAGGTGCATAACCTTCAGCCACCTCTAGAGGAGATGAAAGGTTTGGTTTAAAAAAATTTTTTTTAACCATAAGGACTATAGACTGTGGTCACCAGGCCCAAAGATGAATGGGAGTAAGTTGGTAAATCAAAGTAGAATGAATTAAGTGAAATTGTATAATATAAATGATGAGAACACCCTCCTCCCCCTTTTCCTACTAAACTCCCATAAAATCATCAGTCACCTCCTCCCTGAGGCAGGAATCTGGAAGATCCTTTTCTGAGTAAAGTAAAACACCAAAGTGAAAATAACCATAGATATTGACATTTTGTCTACCCCAACAAAAAGATTAGCTAGCCACCAAATCCCCACATTGAAGTGCACATTCTCAAAAGACTTGCCCACTCATGCAGCTTCCTATAAAAGCATCAAAGTATGTCACTCTCAAATATGAATGAACTATCAAGACCACCTGAATTCCTCCAACATGAAAGAGAACAAAACAAAGGAACTTGACAAAAATAGAAGCAATCAAGGAATCAGAAAAAAAATATGATTACCACTCACAGAGAGAAAAAAAATGATGCTACATTCATAAAATAAGAACAGGATGCTAAAAAGTTAATGATTGAAAATTAAGAATAGAGTCTTAGAAAACACATAAAACCTCAAATAATTAAAAAATTCTATATAACAGTTTGAAGATTAAGTTAAGGAAATGTCTCGGATAGTAGAAAAAAAGGGTTAAAGCAGTGACACAACAGCTTACCTCTTAATTAAGTACATTGAACATATCTATTAAGAAATTTCCTTGTTTTTTTCTAAACTGTCTTTGTATTTTTATGCATCTTCTAAACTGTCTTCACAGTTTTATTTATTTTCTAATTTTTCTGCTTTCAAAGGAAGACATGTGCCTTTTCCTTTTCAAGGCACATTTACTTTCTGTGCCTAGGATCCCAAAACCTCTATCTTTGTTAGATCCTTGTCTAAACAACTACCCTCTCTTACTTTTTTGCCATCTCCTTATATATTTACTCTTTTTCCTGGACCTATACATTTTAGGAAATTTCCCCTGTCCTAAAAAACAAACAAAAACAAATAAAGACCATGGCACAGAAATGTCTCATTTTTCTGTTTTCTTTCATTGCCTAACCTCATTTTTTTTAAGAACACATTTTTCTTGTTATAAAATTAATTAATATACACCTCAGAAAATGAGGAAAACAAGGAATTCTAAGGGAAGATATCCACAATTGAAATATTATTATTAATATTTTATGGTATATTCTTACATTATTTTTCCAATACTACACTTTTTTCTGTGACAAATATGGTACTGTTCAGTTTATATATGTCTCTTAATGTATGTTACAAATTGTGATATATTGGAAATGTCTTCCCATGTCAAAATTCTTGTTTCCTGCAATTTGATTTTCATGGCTAACAGTGAGGGCTGGTCTTGGAGTGAGTCTGGGCGGAGCTGGGTTTGGTAATCCTGCCCTCAGTCACCACAAATGCTGTTAGCAGGGGTCAAAGTTCTATTCTCTGCTTCTGGGAAAAGCTGTCAGGGAGGGGCTGGAGTGGACCCACTCAGTCAGAAAGTCTGCATGTGGGAGTGGGGACTGTCTGAGACCCGCAGTCTGGAGCAGGCCCTGCTCCTTTCCACCCTCCCCAACTCCGTGGCTTCTTCTGGGCCTCTGTTAGCAAGCCAGACCTCACGCCACCGAGTCTCGCCTGAGTGTGATGCAGGTTGGGAGGTTCCCTGGGCAGGGTCGCCACCTGGACTGGGCACACATTCCCCCTTTGGGAGAAGGGTTGCCCTCAAGGATGTTGATCTGCCCCTGAAGGCACACACACTTCAGTAGGCTGTTCATGAATATCCCTTCTGTGCCCTGGGCAATGCGAGACCTGTGTGCATGGGATATGGTCCACAGGTCTGACCTCTGGGCCCCAGAATTCAATCCTTGACCCCACCAGGAAGAGGAGTGCCAGTCCCAATTCACCCATGGGATCCTAAGCTGGGTTGATGTCTCTCAGCCTCAGGGTCTGCCCTGTTCTCCTAGAATCACTGAGCCAGCAGCACCTGGGAGGGCTGGTGAGTAGAAGCTCACAGTCTGAGTATCCCTCAGTCAGCTAAAGGGCCCCAAAAGGGAAGGTCCCATTCCCTGATGATGCCTCCAGCTGGTGGCTATATTGTCTCTCTTGGCAGCCGCGGATAGGAACGGAGGAGGGGAGAATGGAGCAATATGGCGCCTGCCACACAGCTCAGGTCTGTGCACACGGAGGTGCTCCGAGGGGGTTGGAAACCTGGTGCCATGTCCACTAAAGGCTTATTGCTCGCTGTTGGTGGCCAACTCTGGGCTGGTGTCCCCAGGTCTCTCCATCTCTGGGGAGCCCACCAGCACTCTGAGATGCAAGAGAGGGGAAAGTTAACTGCTCCACCTACCCATGCCACTGGTCTCCAAGCTTCTTGGGAAGTCTCTGCTTCCAGTTCTCCTCTGCAACCTCCTCCTGTGGAGTCTCCTGTAGTCTCCGGTACCCCTCCTTCCAACCCTTGGCCGATGTATGCTCGTCTGCTTGTTTCCTTCTTCTAATTTCTTCTAGAAACTGTCTTTTTTGCAGAGACACTCTGTCTGGCGGTGTTTCTGGTCTGCCATCTTGCTCCGCCCCCCTATGATTTCATTCTTAACCACTATTGACTGACTTATTACTTGTTCTTTTTCATAAAATTTTTAAATAGTTGCCCTAACATTTACAGTATTCATCTTTAAGTAGTCACTGTCAGTATTATAGCACTTTACATGCATTGTGAGTACCTTACAATAATATACTCCCAAACCCTCCTTCTCACTGTGCTATTGTTATACGTTTTATTTTTACATATGCTATGAGCATATAGTACATTGCTACTGATTTATTGTAGGCACCCAGTTATTTTTTTAAAACAAAAATAAGAAAAAAATTATACTTACATTCATTTTTTCATTTCTAATGCTCTTCATTTCTTTCTGTAGATTCAAGTTTCTGGCTGGATCATATGCCTTTTGCCTGAAGAACTCTCTTAACATTTGCTATAGTTCATCTCTGCTGGCTGTGAATTCTTTCTGAGTTTGTCTGAGGAAGATCTTATTTCTTCTTTATTTTTGAAAGACATTTCCTGGGCATAGAAGTGGAAATTAAAAGTTTTTCTATCAGAACCTTTAAGGTGTACTCCATGCTTTTCTTCCTTGCATTATTTCTGGTGAGAAATCTCGTTTGTTCTTCTACTGTTCATAATATATCTTTTTGTCTCCTCTGACCATGTTCAAGATTTTTCTCTTTGTTTCCGGTTTTCAACAGTTTGAATATGATATGTCTAGTCATTTTTTCTTTCTGTTTGTTTATTTTTGCATTTTTGTATTATCCTGCTTTATGTTCTCCGAGCTTCTTGGATCTGTAGTTTGGCATTTGTCGTTAATTTTGGAAAATTCTTAGCCATTGTTTCTTCAAACAGATTTTTTTTTCTGTGCTATTCTCTCTTCTCCCTCTGCTATTTCTGTTATACATATGCTAAACAGTTTGATATTGTGTATTTATTTTTTATTCACTTATTTTTCCCTCCTACTTTTTTGTTGGCAGTTGGACATCTTGTGTAGGATACAAAGTGTGAGATAAATAATTTTTATGCCTGGAAATGGCATAATGCCATTTCGTCTAGTAGGCCTTCAGTATAGGGAAAAGTTGAGTCAGTCAAGTAAGAAATTGGGCTCTATTTGCATTTTGTCATTGATATGGTAACTTTCTGTGCAACATCTGCTTTCAATCCTTTGACATTACCCTGTGCTTAGGATGGAGGTTGGTTTGCCAGAAGGTTTTTCTGAATGTCTGCTCCATCTCTGCTTTTTGGATCTTTCCTTGGAGCTATCTATGTCTCAGAGAGCATCTCTCTTATGATCTTGCTCCTTTCCCTAAAGTACACTGCTGTTCTTTGTTACTCAACTTTAGCTATATGGTGGTAGGGGTGTGTGAGAAGAGCCTGGAAGTGAGTGCAAGTTCCCTTTGTGCCTGCAGCTCTAGAGTTCTGTATTTTCTGGCTAGTTTAATTCTTTAAATATTTTAGGTAAATTCTTTTTATATCTGTTCAGCAACATCTACTCCAGGTCACCAAGTTCTTGCTTTCCATCTATATTTGGAGGTCCATACCTTTACTTAGACTTCAGGTTAGTTCATTGCTCTACAACCTCAGCTAAACTAAATGATGGGCTCAAGTAGCATAGATTTTCCAACATTTTATTGTTGTGCATTCAGTGTGAGGCTATATGGAACTGAAATATTGAACTAGCACATCTTGAGCATAGAATTAAATCAGGTAATGGAGCCATAAGGACTTAAGTGAACTGGCCAGTTCATCCACTTGCACTGTTCATAGCACTTCGTGAATGGGTGATGCCTGCAAGCTGGAAAGTCTTATGCCTTTTCTAGTAGAGAGGACACATCTAGCTAAGACTCTATCTGTAAGAAATTGGAAGAGAGATTTCTCATATCTTTAGAGTAGTGACAACATGGTGAAATAGTTGGATTTTACATTCTTTGTTTTCAAGTGCCCTTGATAGATTTTTTTTTAAAAAAATAAAGAATAAAAAACATTGATAAAAAGGCTACTGAGTTCAGAATAATGCTGAACAGTGCTGGGCTGGAAAACCTGCTGGCCATTCCACCTATCTCATCACAGCATCCATTTACCTATAATCTTAAAGGATATTTGATCAATTCAACATGGTTAATATGTAGTGAGATTGCTGACTTTTTGGCATTCACATTTAAACCATCTGGTTACACAAGTGTGGAGCGCTGTTGATTAGAGAATGGTACAGCTATTACTTACTGTGAAATTTAGCCATTTCATTATAGGTGAATGAAACTCAAATTGTCACAGTATCAAGTACAATAAAAGCTTTATCTGCTTTCCTGTCCTTCCTGCCAGATACACACTACAAACACACATTTCACTTTACGAAAAGACTTAAAACTACTCTGAAGTGAAAACTATTCAAAGGTCTCCAGTTTCTGCAGTAAAAACACAACAGCCAGGCAATTGCAGATCAAACTGATCTTCAAGGTAACAGGATACTCTTTAAATCTCTTGAACTATTCCCTTTTGTATTTTAACACTACAGAGTTGTCAGAGAAGAGAACGGAGAATCCCATAGTACCTTTGGATTTTAAGTTTTAAGAATTGAATTCATTTTATATTCAGTCATTAAAAATGTAGGTTCTTAAATCCTGATGTTCTATAAAGTTAACTTGATGGGGTTGTATTGCTACTGAATCCTGCCAATGATACTCCTTAAATAGACTTCTTTGTTCTATCCCCCCTCCTTCTGTCACACCAAGACCTGTTCTTTGTGCCTTACAATTTCTGCACAAACTCTCCATTTTTATGCAGCTTTCGGATAGACAGCCCCAGGGCCTGGTCTCTGAGCAACAGTGCAACCCTCTTGTCTGATTCTTTGCACAGCTGAAGCTCGCTGTGTGTTTTAATATGTGTTTTTATACACTTGCATATTTATGTTTATGCTGACAGTGGATGATATCCTTTTCAAGTACAGAAAACATATGTACTCCCTTCACAGTGCTCCATGTCTATTACAGTGCTTTGCTATCATATTGTTCCTTTGAATTAGAAATAGATTTATATATCAGTCTACACAGTACTGATATTTTGAAAAATATTACTATCCAACTAAAATTTAAAACTGACTGGCTGGGGTATAATATGCAAAAGAAGGATGCTAATTTTTATCAAACACAGGATAATAGGCAGTAAGCCCCAAATTCTGCATTTCTAACAAGAACCCAGGACCATGCTTTGAGTAGCAAGATTCTAGGCCAGTGGTTTCCAAACTTGCTCCACATTGGAATCACCTGAAGATGCCTGGCTCCCACCCCCAGACATTGGGATTTTTAAAGTTTCCTAGAATTCCTGGAGTCAAATGTTCTCATGGTCATATCTTATCCTGCTTTATGACAACACCAATAAATAACAGCCTAAAATCAATTATTAAACTTCTGTGTTTTTAAAACTTTTTCAGCCAACCCATATTCCTCCCTCTGACAAGACCTCCCTCCATAGAAATTTTTCGATGGAAACTCTTCATAGAATTTTCCATTTCCTCTCAAACTCCAGTTTCCTACTACACTGCTGTATCACCCACCAAAAGCATCATTAAATTTCTCCTCTTTTCGTGTCCTTAACATCTATCTCCCAGGATACCTGAGCAACTCTAGGTTCTTTTTATGCAAAGTTATTCACCACTCAGCTTCACCCTCTATTTCACAATCATTACAGCACATGGGAATCAACTGAGGAGCATATGGCCTAGCAAAGTCCTGGCCCCACTCTACACCAAATGATTTACAGTCACTGTGAGGGAGGCCAGAATATTATGTTGTAAAAGTTACACAGGTGATTCTAATGAACAAGCTAGAAAACTTTTCTAGCCTGGTGCTTCTTGGGCTTTAATGTGCATAAGAATCACCTTGGGGTCTTGTTAAAGATGCAGATTATGGTTCAGGGCTTTCACACAAGGAATTCTCAGTTTTTTGTGAAAAATGTTAAAATCCTCACAAGATTAAGATGGATGGAGGCTTGAGTTATTTAAAATATAGCTAAAGGAAGACTAATTCTAGAAGGCCAGAGAACTTAAGAGTTGTAGGCATCTTGACATCATTTGGGAAATAAACACATCATATAAGAATAATTCTCCCTTTGACTACCAGCTTCCTCAGGAATGAGTAGTGTCTCCCCAGCTATACTCTAAGTCAGTGTCTCATTCCTGTTCTTTTGTTACCTAACAGTCTCTTTGCTCACTCATGCTGACTGACTGCTTCTTGACTGCCATGTTGTCCTTATAGTTGGAGGAGCTTTCAGATTCTCATATTTAGTTATTAACCCAACAGAACTTTTCATTATAATTGAAAAACATTTAATGCTGCTCTTTTTCTCTGGCTTTTTTTCATTACATCCAGACTCTTCTAAGCAATGATGAAACTTTTCTGGCTGTTGAGTGCAGGATACTTCCCTTCTAAAAAAAACGAGACAAAACAAAGACAAATCAGAACTCTTTCTCTTTAGAGTAAGAGTTATTTGCCTATACTACTGTTTTCAAAGGGAAGTGTAAAAAACTCCCCTTGAGGCATCTAAGTCATTTTTATTAAGCTTAGGGATACATTCACATTCAATGTGGCTGTCTCTTATAACAGACTCTGAAACCAAAGAAAATATTAGGTGTAGTAGCAAGAGCTTAAATTATTGAGCAAACGGACTTTCAAGGGGAGGAAATGCTTTAGCTTTTTTCATCTAACTTCTATCCCCTTCTGAAAGAAGGCAAGGTGAACAAGAAATAGGAGTTGTAGAAAATTTTGCATTTAATGTTGTGACATGGTTTCCAATAGTGTTACTTTTGTGTACATCCTATCTTGAACCTTGTAATACAGTAGGGCTTCTTTGGAGATTTTGCTCCAACACAGAAGTGGCCATGTGAAAAACAGGAAAGTTATAAAGGCTGAATATGGACAGTCTGATAAGGGTGGGTGTAAGGAAAAAAAATCATAGATGAGGGAAGGCAAAGTGACAACACCAAGGTACCCTACCCATAGCTATCAAGTATTATATAATTTTAATTATTCAAAATTTAATAGAAAATATTTTAAAATAAGAATACAGCTAATGCATGAAACTCATACAGTTTGCTGCTTAGAAGAGTAGAACCATATTTTTCTTTTAAAAATCAATACTACATAAAATGACAAAAAGTAATTTTCCCACTGTCAGTTTTTACTTCATGTTATTTTACAACCAGAAAGCAAGCAAGGGAGTGTCTATAAAGTTAGCCTAGAGATTAAGAAACTGATTAAATAACTGGAGCAGCTGACAGTCTAAGGTCATTTAGTGTAGCAGCTGCCCTCCATACCATTGGAATTGCCACACAGGAAGAGATACCAAAAATCGGCAACTTTAATAGACTAATAGGTGGGAGGAATTCAGTAAGTCCAGTATGAAATCCGCAGTCTGCAGTGACCTTGAGATATTCAGAACATCAACATGATGCTAATGATAAGAACTCTCGTGTTACAAGAAAAGGTTAAATCTTATCCTGTATGTTTATTTGAGTAAGAAAGAATATTATATTTCTCAAGTGAATTTTTTTCTTTTTTTAAAAAATTCATTTTTCAATTGTAAATTGACAAATTATAATTGTATATATTTATGGGGTACAAAGTGACATTATGGTTTATGAATGTAATCTGGAATAACTAAATCAAGCTAATTAATGTGTCCATCACATTATTTATTTGTTGTGTTTATTTGTTGTGATGAGAAGTTGAAATTTATCGTCATAGCGATTTTGAAAGGTACAATACAGTATTTACTATATTCACCCTGTGTGTAATATATCTTAAAGAAAGAAACTTATTCTTTCTGTCTAATTGATGCTTTGTACCCTTTGACCATCATCTTTCACCCACCCCATCTCATTATTATGCTCACTGATTCTTTGAATTTGGTTGTTTTATATTCTCTATATAAGTGATAACATTTCTGGATTTGTCTTTCGGTGTCTGGCTTATTTCATTTAGTATAATGTTCTTCAATTCCATCCATGTTGTTGCAAATAATAAAATTTATTTCTTTTTTATGGCTAAATAGTATTCCATTGTGTATATATACCACATTTTCCTTATCCATTCATCTGTTCATGGACACTTAGGTTGATTTTATAACTTGAAAATTGTGACTAGTGCTGCAGTGATGATGGGAGGGGAGGTAGTAGAGAAAACTTTCGACATACTGATTTTAAATCTTTTGAGTAAATACCCAGAAGTGGGATTACTGGATTACATGGTAATTCTATTTTTAGTTTTCCATAATGGCTGTAGTAATTTACATTCCCACCAATAGTGTACAAGGGTTTCCTTTTCTCCACATTCTTGCCAATACTTCTTATCTTTTGTCTTTTTTATAATGGCCATTCTGACAAATGTGAGGTGATATATCTGCATTTTCCAAAGGATTTATGATATTGAGTATTTTTCATATATCTGTTGACCATTTGTATGTCTTCTTTTCAGAAATGTCTATTCAGGTCTCTTCTCTATTTTTAAATCAGATTATTTATTTTCTTTCTGTAGTATTATTTGATTTCCTTATGTAATTTTGATATTAATCCCTTAACATATGTATGACTTGCAAATATTTCCTACCAATCTGTAGGTTGTCTTTTCACTCTGTTAATTATTTCCTTTGTTGTGCCAAAGCTTTGTATTTTGATGTAAGCCCATTGGTCTATTTCTCCTTTTGTTGTCTGCATTTTTGGAGTCAAATCTAAAAAAAAAATTGCCCAGATTAGTGCTGTATAGTTTTTCCTCTGTGTTTTCTTCTAATAGTTTTACAATTTTAAGTCTTACCTTTAAGTTTTTAATCCATTTTGTGTTGATTTTTGTAGATGGTGTGAGAGAAGGGTCTAACTTCATTCTTTTGCTTATGGATATCCAGTTTTGCCAACACCATTAATTGAAAAAACTGTCCTTTTCTTATTGTGTCTTGTTGGCACCTTTGTCAAAAATTAATTGATCATACATGTATGGATTCATTTCTGGTATTTATTCTCTTCCATTGGTCAGTGGGTCTATTTTTATGCTAGCATATTAGCATACTATGGTATGCTAGTACTATTCTGTTTTAATTACTATCACTTTGTAGTATAGTTTGATGTCTCCAGGTTTGTTCTTTTTGATCATGGTCACCTTGGCTATTTGGATTTTATGTATTTTCATATAAATTTTAGAATTGTTTTTCCTATTTCTATTAAAAATGACATTGGAATTTTTATAGAGATTACATTGAATCTGTACATAGCTTTGCATAGTATAGACATTTTAACACTATTCATCCTTTCAGTTCATGAACATGGGATAGCTTTTTATTTATTTGCATCATCTTCAGTTTCTTTTATTAATATTTGATGGTTTTCAGTGTATAGGTCTTTCACCTCCTTGGTTAAATTTATTCCTAATTATATTATTATTTTTTTGTAGCTATTGTAAATGGGATTTGTTCCCTTAATTTCTTTTTTGGAAAGTTTGTTGCTGGTGTGTAGAAATGCTACTGAATTTTGCATGTTGATTTTCGTATCCTGCAACTTTACTGTGATCATTTATTAATTCTAACAGTTTTTTGGTGGTATTTTTAGGGTTTTCTAAATGTAAGATCATGTCATCTGAAAATAGAATTAAATTAACTTTTTGATATCTGATTTAGGTGCCTTTTATTTCTTTCTCCTGTCTAATTACTCTGTCTATATCTTTCAGTACTCTGTTGAATATAATTGGTGAAAGTGGGCATTCTAGACTTATTCATTCTGATAGAGGAAAAAGTTCCAACTTTTTCTATTTACTATGATGTTATCTATGAGCTTTGTTGTATAGTGCCTTTATTGTGTTGACATACATTCCTTCTATACCCAATTTCTTGAGAATTTTTATTATGAATAAATGTGAGATTTTGTCAAATTCATTTTCTGAATCTGCAGAGATGATCGTATGGTTTTGTCCTTCATCCTGTTTATGTGGTGTATCATATCTATTAATTTGTGTGTGTTGAACCATCCTTGCATCCCAAGGATATATTCACCTTGATCATGATGACTGATCCTTTTATTGTGCTGTTAAATTCAGTTTGTTAGTATATTGTTGAGGAATTTTGTATCTATGCTCATGAGGTATATTGGGCCTGTAATTTTCTTTTGTTGTAGTATTCTTATCTAGCTTTAATATCAGGGTAATGCTGGCCTCATTAAATGAGTTTGTAAGTTTTTCCTACTCTTCAATTGTTTGGAAGAGTTTGAGAAAGATTGAGATTAGTTGTTTTTTAAGTGTTTGGTAGAATTCAGCAGTGAAGAAAATAACAGATTCTGGGCTTTTCTTCGATGAAAGATTTTTTATTATGGATTTGCTCTCCTAACTCATTATTGGTCTGTTCAGATTTTCTATTTCTTTATCATCTAGATTTAGTAGGTTGTATGTGTGTAGGAATTTAGGTGTCCATTTTCTTTTGTGTGTATATTTGTTCAAATTAGTCTCTTGTGACTCTTGATATTTCTGTGATATCAATTTTAATCTCCCCTCTTTTGTTTCTGATTTTATTTTCTCAGTCTTTTCTCTGTTTTTTTTTTTTCTCAGTTTAGCTAAAGGTTTGTGGATTTTTAAAAATCTTTTTAGAAAACCAAATCTTAGTTTCATTGATATTTTCTATTGCTTTTTTTTTTATTTCAGCATATTATGGGGGTACAGATTTTAAGGTTTCAATAAATGCCCTTTCCCCCCACCCCCCAAAAGTCTGAGTCTCCAGCATGACCATCCCTCAGATGGTGCGCATATCACTCGTTATGTATGTATATACCCGCCCCCCTTTCCGCTTTTTGAGTCTCAATTTCACTTATTTCTGCTCTGATCTTTCTTTCTTTCTTTCTTTCTTTCTTTCTTTCTTTCTTTCTTTCTTTCTTTCTTTCTTTCTTTCTTTCTTTCTTCTAACTTTGGGATAAGTTTGTTCTTATTTATTTAGTTCCTTGAGGTGAAATGTTGTGTTGTTTATTTGGAACATTTCTTCTTTATCGATGTAGGTGTTTATTGGTATAAACTCTAAGAATTGCTTTTACTATATCCCATAAGTTTTATTATGTTGAGTTTTTATTTTCATTTGTCTCAAGGTATTTCTTAATTTACCTTTTAAGTTCTTCTTTGGCCCATTTGTTATTTAGAAACATGTTGTTTAATTTTTACATATTTGTGAATTTTCAGAAATTCTTTCTACTATCGATTAGTAGTTTCATATTATTGTGGTTGGAAAAATACTTGATATGATTTTAATCTTCTTAAATTGTTAAGATTTGTTTTATGGCCTAACATGTGATCTTTCATGGAGAATGTTCTATGTGTGTTTGAGGAGAATGTGATTTCCGCTGCTATTGAATGGAATGTTCTGTATATTTCTGATAGGTACATTTGGTTTAAAGTATAGTTCCAGTCCAATATTTCCTTATTGATTTTCTGTCTGGATGATCTGATTGTTAAAAGTAGGGAGGGTATTGAAGTCCTCTACTTGATGTCTATCTCTCTCTCTAGACCTATTAATATTTGCTATTTATGTATTTAGGTCCTTAGATGTCGGGTGTGTATATATTTACAATTATATGGTTTTTTCTTTTCTTTTTAAATTTTTTTTCATTTCAGCATATTTCAGGAGTACAAGTATTTAGGTTGATTAGGTTGATTTAGGTGATTAGGTTGATCAATTGATTTTTTATCATTATAAAATAAACTTCTTTGTTTCATATTACAGGTTTTGACTGAAAATGTATCTGATATCAATATAGCTATCCTTGCTCTCTTTTGGTTTCAATTTGTATGGATTTTTCCCATCCTTTCACTTTCAATCTCTGTGTCCTTAAAGTTGACGTGAGTCTTCTGTCAGCAGTGTATGGTTGAGTCTTATTTTTTAAAAAAAGCCATTCAGCCACTTTATATTTTTGATTGGAGTATTTAATTTATTTACATTCAATGTAATTGTTGATAGGAACTGTGTTTCCTCCAAAATAAGACCTACCCATAAAATAAGCCCTAGCAGGATTTCTAAGCATTTGTGCAATATAAACCCTACCCCAAAAATAAGCCTAGTGATGGGTGTGGCTACACAGTGTATCTGCACTACCCATGTATTTTGTTGCAGAGTGGTAAAGAAGACGAGCAGTCCTTCTCATCTGCCCATGAGAGCTCTATTGCTCGACATGAGAGATTGGGGCCAATGGTTCTAAAGGAAATGGAATTGCAAGAAATTCAGGATGAAATTTGGGGTTTGGAATTTGAGAGTTATGATGATGTTCCAGAAGAAGATAACTATATTTCAATAAATGTAGATTGTTGTACTGTACTTAAAAGAAATAACACATCCCTGAAAATAAGTGCTAGGGTGTCTTCTTGAGGAAAAATAAATATAAGACCCTGTCTTATTTTCAGAGAAATAGGGTAAGTACTTAACCATTGCCATTTTGTTAATTGTTTTATGGTTGTTTTATTGATACATTGTTTCTTTCTTCTCTTATTATCTTTCTTTGCTGTTTGATGGCTTTCTGTAGTGGTATTCTTTGAGTATTTTTGTTTTGTGTGTCTGCTATAGATTTTTGCTTTGAAATCACCATGAGGCTTGCATAAAACATCTTGTAACAGTCTACTTCCAGCTGATAACAACTTAACCTTGCTTATATACAACTACTCTACTCTCTTATTCTCCCTCCACAATTTATGTTTTTGATGTCAGAATTTGTATCATTTTGTAATATGTATTGTTTTATAGTTTTTTTAGCTATAGTTATGATTCATAGTTTTGTCTTTTAACCCTTGGACTAGGAATATGATTGCTTTACACACCACCATTGCAGACTCACAGTATTCTGAATATGGCTGTATTACTTATACCTTTGAGTTTTGTTCTTTCATACATATTATGTTCATTAACAACCTTCTGTTTCAGCTTAAAGAACTACTTTTAATAGTTCTTATGAGGCAGGCCTAGTAGTGATTAACTCCCTTAACTCTTGTTTGTCTGGGAAAGTTTTTATTTCTCCATCATTTCAGAAAGACAGATTTTCAGGCTAAAGGATTCTTGCAGATTTTTTTGCCAATCAGCCCTTTGAATATATCATCCCACTTTCTTCTGGTGTGCAAAGTTTCTGCTGAGAAATCCATTGATAGTCATATTGAGATTTCTTTGTATATATTGGGTTTCTTATCTCTTGCTACTGTCAGAATTTTTTATTTGTCTTTGATTTTTGTTTTTGTGATTATTATGTGCCTTGGTGACATCCTCTTTGGGTTGAATTTAATTGGAAAGCTTCACTCTTTCAGTACCTGGATGTTAGCATCTTTCCCCAGGTTAGGGAAGTTTTCAACCATTATTTCTTTAAATATGCTTTCTGGCCCATTTTATCTTTCTTCTTCATCTTACATTTCTAATATTCATAGGTTAGGTCTCTTGATGGTATCACACAATTCCTGTAGGATTTCTTTATTCTGTGTCATTTTTTTTTCTTCTTGCCCTCTGATTGGATGGATAACTTCAAATTTTCTGTTTTTGAGCTCACTGATTCTTCAGCTTAATCAAGCCTATTTAAGCTTTCTGTTGTATTTTTTAGTTCAGTTATTTTATTCTTCATCTCTAGAATTTCTACTTTTTTCTATATCTTTGGCAAACTTCTCATTTTGTTCATATATTATTTTCCAAATTTTACTTAATTTTTGTCTGTATATTCTTGTGTTTCACTAAACTTCTTTAAGAGGATTATTCTGAATTCTTTGTAATTTCATATATTTACCTTTCTTTAGGGTCCGTTCTTGAAGAATTGTTAATTTCTTTTAGAAGTATCATGATTTCCTGAATCTTTGTAATCTTAGTGTCCTTGTGCTAATGTCTGCAACCTTGAGGAAACAGCTACATTTGCTAGCATTTGCAAGTGTTTACTGACAGGGATACATCTTCACTATTTAGTTTGTGATTCTGGATGGACCAGCTGTTAATGACCCTAGACAGACAGAGCTTGCTTTCAGGTTCTCTAGATGGCTGTGGTGTCATTTCTCTCTCTGTGCAGGGCCCTAAGGCAGGGTTTAAGGCTGGATATTTATGAATTCAAACCAACTAGACTTTCCCACAACTTCTGGAAGCAACTCACTTGGCTTTTTAGGCTAGCAAGGCTGTTAGCTGGTACCTCTGGGGGCTACCACTGGCAGGTGCACAAAGCTACCACCATGATCTGCATGCTGGTTCTGTGGTCTTTGCTTCCATGCTTTGTTTCTGTCTGACCCCAGGTGGTCCTTTTGTGCTGCTTCCCCCTGCATCTCCATTAGTGGGCTTCCTAGGGAAGCTGGATGTCTGCCTCTTACTCTTCAGTGAGATTTCCAACAAAATAATTAGATTGTTTTGTTATGAGATTTAAAGGGAAAAGCTTTTATTATATTAGACATTTATTTATAAGACCCATCCTCCATCTTCCAGGAATGCTACCCTGGATAACTAAGTTGTCATGATATATACATTTATTTATTAGTTACTAAGTGGCATGCTCTTTCTTATCTACTTTGCTGCTTGCATCAGTCCTTTTAATCATGTATTAATGTCACTATCACAAGTTAACTTAAAATTGTATTTATTTGGTTGCTTATAAAAATATGTTGGTATGTGCTTTTCTCTCTTTCCTTCCCTTAATCATGCATTTAACTGAATTTCCTCTCCTCACACTTTTCTCAAATGCTGAATAAACATAATTTGTTCAGAATGTTTCCCCTACTCTCTGTCTAGCCTCTCTGCTCTGGTTCTTGTCTCCTATATTGAAACTAACACCTAGACAATTTGTTTCTTGGTCATTGTCATTGCTCACCTCCAATTTTAGCTCTTCAAATGATATCACACTTCTCTCCCAACACATATGCTAGTAATTTAGCTGCTCGACATGTTTACTCCTCACATTTATACAAAACACATTTAAATTTTCACTTTTCATTTTCATCTGCACTTCATCCCCTTTAGAAAAAAACATTACACAAAAGAAGCTTCTGCCAGAGCTCTAGTTCTTGTTTCAATTTTATTATGCTTTCTTTTTCTTTTTTGATTTATTTGATGTGAGATAAACTATACCATGGTTTTGTAATATTTGGTTCTTGCCATCTCAAAGTACCAGTATTTCCTTAATAAATTTATAACTTCACAAGTATATTTGCAAGTGATATTTCTATATGTTTGAATATATCACATGTATGGATGCACATGGTTACATATATAACATGTATTTATTTATAGATAGAAGATTGGCGGCTTAACTGTCACTTTTTATCAGACAGAGATAAGCCCATTCTTTTTTAGCACAAATCCATTAAAGAGACAGTTCTGTTTGCCAGTTTCTTTCAGGTGAGTGATCAATTGCTCCTTTGTTTCCAGTTCTAGTGAAATTTCTGCCATGGGCCAGAAATACTCCAAAGTCACAATTTACCCTTTCAGTACTCCTAGACTGTATCCCAGGTTATAGATTTTATCTTAAGCCCTGAGTTTTTCTTTTATTTAATTGTGTCCATATAATAATTTCTTGGTCTCTACTTCAGCTTCAGAATTCACTCAAATATATTTAAGTAACTGCAAAAGATGCAGCAGGCAGTATAAGAATAAGAAGACAGGCTGTTTTGGTAGCTAAGCAACAGGAGTAGAAGTGATAATTTATAATCTGCATTGCTTTGTGACCCTCAGCCACTTTTTGTCTCATTTCTTGTAATTTGGGGCTAGTGGGCTGATAGCGGGTATTGCCATGACTTATAATAGATAACGAGGAAAAAGTATTTACTTCTTAAATCACAGAATCCCACTTTCCTCTAATCTTCAGTGAAACTTTCTCAGATTGTCTGAATTTAATGTTTAAGGCTCCCTTTGTCCCTGAAGAATATCTAAAAATCACTCTGTGTGTCACTGTTTTTCCCCCTTCAGATGTAGGGTTATCCATTGATTCTGCCTGCTATTCACCTCATCGAATGTGACCTCAGGAAATTCATTAACCTGTCCACTCCTTTGGGCTGCTATATCTTGTGCAATAAAATACACAAATCAATCGGTTTGCTATGTGCTTCTATTCATTTATCTTTCAAAGCACCTCAGTTTCTCTTTTCCAAGCTCTGCAATTATTTAGAGTCCTGGGTAACTTACTGGCTTGAAGCTTTAACCCCTGCTCTCCTTCATAGGATATGAAAAGGTCTCTTGCTTGCTAAACATAACCGATTAGTAATAATTTATGTTCCAAGTATCTATTATACCTTCATCTTGATTGAAAAGAAAAGTTACCTTTTGGAAATGCAGGCACCTGATGAACAAGAATTTTAGCAAGGGAATTTTAACACTTCATACTGGTGTTAAATGAACAGAGGTAAGGAACACCACCTTGGCTATAGGAGTATAAAAACCTTCCGATAGTGCGTGTTAGATTTTTCTCCTCAGGAAATGCTTGTATTTTAGCTCACAGTGTCTGTCAAACATGGTAATGTGTCTGTAAATTTCAGTTGACAGAAAACACATCAGTTAATCAGCAACCTCAGAAAGTAAACAAAGCTGAACCACAGACAACAATTACTAAGGAGCCAGAGTATTTCTTGAAGGTGGTGATAGGAAAACCCTACCAAGACTAGAAGAAAAACCAAAGGTTGTTCTTTCTGTCCTGGGTGGAAAACTGCCCTCCAGTCACTCCCAGAATGCTGTTCATTAAATACTTGCCCGTGTCCCTTGGCTGGTAATTAGTGGGTAAGACAATGTACCTTGATGCTTTACACTTCTTCCAAAAAATCCTTTCCATCTCTTTCTCTTTTTTATTTTAAAAAGTGAAAAAAAAAACAACAAAAAATGAAACAAGAACACATTATAAAACTACAAAGAATAATATAACAAATACCTGTGTACTCACCTGGGATTTAGAAATGTGTCTGTCTTTACATTTTGCAATGGACTTAAAGCACAGATAAAGTTGACATTCTTTTGTTCATTTTTCCCAGTCCCATTTTTCTTCCTGCTTCCCTCACAGAGAGGAAGTCACTTGTGATCTTTCAAGTTAGTTTTTAAAAATTGCTTATGAATATATCCCTAAAGTAACATATAATTTTTTGTATGTATAGAAATTTACATAAATGATAGTTCCATGTACCTCCTCTAACCATAATTCATGAAAGTGAATTATTTTCACACTTTTCATTTTTATTATAATTTTGTTGCCTTGTCTTTCATTTTTTTTGTTGTTGTATATTCTTTTTCCTCATTGACACATATATGTGGCTAACTGCATACCCTTCATTTTTTTCCCTTTATTGTCTTTGTCCTATTTTCTTATTTCTAAGACACACATGCATACCCATCTAAACTTTACACAGGAATGATCAGCATAGCAAGCCTCACCTATTCTTTTGCTGGTAGACCTACCCAGAGATACCCTGGAGTGATGTGATCTCTACTACCAAAAAAAAAAAAAAAAGAGCAGTTAAATCCACACCAACAAAGGAGAATAAGTAGACGAACTTGAAGTCTGTAATCTCTTGGCTAACTCAAGGGTCTAACAATTCTCTTATGAAAAATGACCCATTTGTGGGTTATAGATAAGCCTTGTGAAAACTGAGCAGTGAGTGATGACGTGGCTCCCTCATTCCTAATTTTCTTCTCTTTCCCTGTGATGAAAGCAGCAGGAATTTCTTATAGCTTGTACAGGGTTAAAAGAGATTTGACATTTAAAAAGATCTCAGGACCGACTTTTCCCCAATGGTGTGATGACTAGGTCTTAGAATTTCCACAGAGGATAGTAAAATTATTCTCTTTAATATACATATATCTCCTGTGTAGTTTTCCAGCTCACTTACTGAACTCCCACTCAGATCAATGGGCCGTAAGTATTGACTCATTGCATTCTTGACCAATTTTTGCCCTCTCCTAGGTTACCCGATACTTTTGCCATGTGCCTTCTTTACCACATGCTCCTATCCTCTGTCAAATACTGACACTTACTTCTATTTCCTTGCTCACTTTTGATTTACCTCTTCTTCTTGTAAAAGAAACATAGAGCATAGTCATACTCAGGCAAATTTTCAACCTCTTCTGAGGAGCTTGAGTCATATGGGTATCCTGCTCTTCTTCATTTTCATAAAACTCTTATAGTGCACAAGGATGCTAAAGAGATGAGGCAGGGAGGTGACGTCCTCTTTCCTCCAACTGATTTGATATTCGGGAACATTTCTTTGCTATGTAGTTAGTCCTTGATTGAATCATAATTTAGTCTTGTCTGCCCAAATAGATTTAACATCTTTGATGGGAAGTATCATGGCTATGTCCATTCAATGTGTTCGTATGAAGCAGGCCCTATCAAGGAACTCCCCATGCTCCAGGCATGCTGTACTATTTTTTAGTTTCTTTTTTTTTTTTTTTTTTTTTTTTTTGTGTCATTTTTTTTTTTAATTATTTTTTTTATTTTGGCATATTATGGGGGTACAGATTTTAAGGTTTCAATAAATGCCCATTTCCCCCCCTCCCCCCAAAAGTCTGAGTCTCCATCATGACCATCCCCCAGATGGTGCACATCTCACTCACTATGTATGTATATACCCGCCCCCCTCCCCCCTCCCACCTGCCCAATACCCTATTACTGTAGCACCTATGTGTCCACTTAGGTGCTACTCAGTTAATACCAGTTTGCTGGAGAATATATCTGGTGCTTGTTTTTCCATTCTTGGGATACTTCACTTAGTAGTATGGGTTCCAGCTCTAACCAGGAAAATATAAGGTGTGCTATATCACCATTGTTTCTTAGAGCTGAATAGTACTCCATGGTGTACATATACCACATTTTATTAATCCATTCTTTGATTGATGGGCACTTGGGCTGTTTCCACAGCCTTGCAATTATGAATTGTGCTGCTATAAACATTCGAGTGCAGGTGTCTTTTTTGTAGAGTGTCACTGGATCATTTGGGTAGATGCCCAGCAATGGGATTGCTGGATCAAATGGTAGATTCACTTGTATTGCTTTAAGGTATCTCCATATTGCTTTCCACAGAGGTTGAACTAGTTTGCAGTCCCACCAGCAGTGTAGGAGTGTTCCTCTCTCTCTGCAACCACGCCAGCATTTATTGTTTGGAGATTTTTTGATAAAGGCCATTCTCACTGGGGTTAAGTGATATCTCATTGTGGTTTTGATTTGCATTTCCCTGATGATTAGAGATGTTGAGCATTTCTTCATATGTTTGTTGGCCATTCTTCTGTCTTCTTTAGAAAAATTTCTGTTCAAGTCCTTTGCCCACTTTTTAATGGGGTTAATTGATTTTTTCTTCCTAATTTTCGTGAGTTCTAAGTATATTCTAGTTATCAGTCCCTTATCGGATGCATAGGATGCAAAAATTTTCTCCCATTCTGTAGGTTGTCTGTTTACTTTCATGACTATTTCTTTGGCTGTGCAGAAGCTTTGTAGTTTGATCATGTCCCATTTATTTATTTTTGTTGCTGCTGTGATTGCCTTTGGGGACTTCTTCATAAACTCTTTGCCCAGGCCGATGTCTAGGAGAGTGTTTCCAACTTTTTCCTCTAGAGTTCTAATAGTTTCATATCTTAGGTTTAACTCTGTTATCCAGCGTGAGTTGGTTTTTGTGAGAGGTGAAAGGTGTGGGTCCTGTTTTAGCCTTCTACAGGTGGCTATCCAGTTTTCCCAGCACCATTTATTGAAGAGGGACTCTTTTCCCCAGCGTATGTTTTTGTCTGCTTTGTCAAAGATGAGATGGCTATATGAGGATGGTTTTATATCAGGATTCTCACATCTGTTCCACTGGTCAATATTCCTGTTTTTGTGCCAATACCATATTGTTTTAATTACTACAGCTTTGTAGTATAGTTTGATGTCTGGCATATTAATGCCTCCCATTTTGTTTTTGTTGCCTAGAATTGCTCTTGATATTCGGGGTCTTCTTTGGTTCCATACGAAGCGTAAAATTATTTTTTCTATATCTGTGAAGAATGCTGATGGGATTTTAATAGGTATTGCATTGAATCTGTAGATCAGTTTGGGTAGTATACACATTTTGATGATATTGAGTCTGCCGATCCACGAGCATGGTATGGATTTCCATCTGTTTACATCCTCTGCTATTTCCTTCCTCAGTGTTTCATAGTTCTCCCTGTAGAGGTCTTTTACCTCTTTGGTTAAATATATTCCTAGGTACTTTAATTTCTTTGTTGCTATTGTGAAGGGAATTGAGTCTTTGATTTGGTTCTCAATTAGATTGTTGTTGGCATATATGAATGCCTCTGATTTCTGTGTATTAATTTTGTATCCTGAGACTTTACTAAATTCATTGATCAGTTCCAGGAGTTTCTTGGTTGAATCCTTGGGGTTTTCTAGATACAATATCATATCATCAGCAAACAGTGAAAGTTTGATCTCTTCTGCCCCTATTTGGATACCTTTGATTCCATTTTCCTGTCTGATTGCGGTAGCCAAGACTTCCAGCACTATGTTGAACAGAAGTGGAGATAGTGGGCAGCCTTGTCTGGTTCCAGTTCTAAGTGGGAATGATTTCAATCTTTCCCCATTCAGTATGATGTTGGCTATGGGTCTGTCATATATGGCTTGTATCATTTTTAGGTATGTCCCTTCTATGCCTATTTTCTTCAGTGTTCGTATCATGAAAGGGTGTTGAATTTTGTCAAAAGCTTTTTCTGCATCTATTGAAAGAATCATGTGGTCTTTGTTTTTGCTTCGGTTTATGTGGTGAATTGCATTTATAGATTTACGTATGTTGAACCATCCCTGCATCCCTGGGATGAAGCCCACTTGGTCGTGGTGGATTATTTTTTTGATAAGTGTCTGGATTCGGTTAGCTAAGATTTTGTTGAAAATTTTTGCATCTATATTCATTAGGGATATTGGTCTGTAGTTTTCTTTTTTTGTTGCATCCTTTCCTGGTTTTGGTATCAGAGTAATATTCGCTTCATAAAAGGTGTCGGGGAGGTTTCCGTTCTTCTCGATGTTGTGGAATAGTTTCTGCAAGATAGGTACTAGTTCATCTTTATAGGTATGGTAAAATTCAGGTGTGAAGCCATCTGGACCGGGACTTTTCTTTTTAGGGAGATTTTTAATTGCTGTTTCTATTTCAGCTGTTGAGATTGGTCTGTTCAGGGAATCTATTTCTTCCTGGTTGAGCCTAGGGAGGCTGTGTGTTTCTAGAAATTTGTCCATTTCCTCCACATTTTCCAGTTTGTGTGCATAAAGACTTTTGTAGTATTCATAAATTGTATCTTGTATCTCTTTGGGATCAGTTGTGATATCTCCTTTTTTATTCCTGATGGAGCTTATTAGTGATTTCTCTTTTCTGCTTTTCGTTAGCTTAGCCAATGGCGTGTCAATCTTGTTTATTTTTTCAAAGAACCAACTTTTTGTTTTATTAATCTCCTGAATAGCTTTCCTGTTTTCAATTTCGTTTAGTTCTGATTTGATCTTGTTGATTTCACTTCTTCTGCTGGGTTTGGGGTTGGTCTGTTCTTCTTTTTCCAGCTCTTTGAGTCGTTTCATGAGATTGTCTATTTGTGATCTTCTTGCCTTTTGGTTATAGGCATTTATGGAGATAAACTTTCCTCTCAGAACTGCTTTAGCTGTGTCCCAGAGGAGTTGATAACTTGTCTCTCCATTGTCGTTTTCTTCATAGAAGTTTTTTATTTCCGTCTTGATTTCTTCATTTACGAAGTAATCATTTAGTAGGAGGTTGTTTAATTTCCACGTTTTTGTGTAGAAATGTGAGTTTCTGTTAGGGTTGATTTCTAGTTTTATTCCACTGTGATCTGAGAAGGTACATGGTATGATTTCTATTTTTTTAAATTTCTTGAGATTTTCTTTGTGTCCTAGGATATGGTCAATCTTAGAGAATGTCCCGTGAGCTGATGAGAAGAACGTATATTCAGTGGATTTTGGGTAGAATGTTCTGTAGATGTCTGTCAGACCCAATTGTTCTAGAGTTTTGTTTAAGTCCATTATTTCTTTATTAATTTTCTGTTTGGAGGATCTGTCTCGTGCCGTCAGTGGGGTGTTGAAATCTCCGGCGATTATGGAGTTGCTATTAATCCATTTGCTTAGCTCCAGTAAGGTTTGCTTTATGAATCTGGGTGCACCTAAGTTGGGTGCATATATATTTAAAATTGTTATCTCTTCTTGTTGGACTGTGCCCTTCACCATTATATAATGACCCTCTTTGTCTTTTACTACTTTTATTGGTTTAAAAACTAAATCGTCTGAAATTAGAACTGCCACACCAGCCTTCTTTTGGCTTCTATTTGCTTGGGATATTGATCTCCACCCTTTTATTTTTAGTCTATGTGCATCCTTGCAGGTTAAATGTGTTTCCTGAAGACAGCATATACTTGGCCTGTATTTTCTTATCCATTCAGCCAGCCTATGTCTCTTGAGTGGAGAGTTTAAGCCATTCACATTTATTGAGAGAACTGATAGGTAAGGTAGATTACTGATCATTCTGTTGGGTTGGATGTTGTTGCTATGATTTCTGTCTTGAGCCATTGTAATATCTGGCCTTTAATATCTTTGGGTTTTGGTTGTTTTTATATCCGTGGGTTATTATTATGATGTTCCGCGCATAACGCTGTTTTAAGTACTTCTTGTAGGGCTGGTCTTGTCTTGGTGAATTCTCTGAGCCTTTGCTTGTCTGAGAATGTTTTTATTTCTCCTTCATATATGAAGCTTAGTTTTGCAGGGAATAATATTCTAGGCTGGGCATTGTTTTGTTTCAAAAGAGTGAGAATGGGGCCCCAGTCTCTCCTTGCTTGTAAAGTCTCATTAGAGAAGTCTGATGTTATTCGAATTGGCTTTCCCTTGTATGTCACTTGCTTCTTTTGTCTTACAGCTCTTAGAAGGGCCTCTTTAGTTGATACTTTGGTCAGTCTAATGACTGCATGACGTGACGTCTTCCTGTTTGCATTGAATCTCCCAGGGGTCCTCTGGGCTTCTTGAACTTGTATATCGAGCTTTTGAGCAAGGCCTGGGAAATTTTCCTCTACTATATCTTCAAACAGCTTGTCCAACCCTTGAGTGTTGTCTTCTTCCCCTTCTTGTAACCCTATGACCCTCACATTAGGTTTCTTCACATAATCCCACAGCTCTTGTAGGCTTTGCTCTTTTCTCTTGTTTTTCTGCTCTATTTCTGTGACTGATTTATTTAATTGGAGGGTGTTATCTTCAAGCTTTGAGATTCTTTCTTCTGTTTCATCTACCCTGTTCTTGAGACTTTCCACTGTATTTTGTAGTTCCTTGAATTGATTCTTCATTTCCAGGAGTTCGGCTACACTTTTCTTCAATGTGTCTATTTCTTTTCTCATATCCTGGAGATTTTTTGTGGTTTCTTGGTGTTGGTTATTGAGTTGTTGTTGCAGCTGGGTGAGTGTTCTTATGTTCCACATACGAAATTCCTCTTCTGTCATATTGGTTGCCTGATTTTGGTCGGTGTCCGTTTCTAGGGGGCTGGTGCTCCTCTTTGGGGGTGTGTTTTCCGTTTGGTTCTTCATATTTCCTGAGTTCTTTCTCTGATTTCTTCCCATGTCGATCAGTTGTTGTTTCTTTCCTTAGGTTATTGTTTGGGTATTCACACACCTTGTTTAGTTTCTGAGGCGTTAGGTGGTGCCTGTGGGTGAAATTGGACCACTCCCTGTATATTGAGTCAGTGGGTGCTGTGGAAAGGCTGTGCAAGATGCCGTCCCTGTCAGTAGGTGGCGTTTGCTTGGAGGAACAGGCTATGGTGTTGATTTTGAGTCCTGTTATCAGCTCTTGTTCTGGGCAGAGCTGGGTTGGGTAAGCCTGCCCTCAGGCCGTTAGCAGGGGTCAAAGTTCTGTTCTCTGCTTCCAGGGAGAGCTGTCAGGGCGGGGCTGGAATGATCCTGCTCAGCCAGAAAGTCTGGGTGTGGGGGTGGGGCTGTCTGAGACCCGCAGTCTGCAGCAGGCCTCGCTTCTTTCCACCCTCCCCAACTCCGCAGCTACTCCTGGGCCTCTGCCAGCAGGCCAGACCACAAGCCGCCAGGCCTCCCCGGACTGTGATGCCGGCGGGGAGATTCCCTGCACAGGAACGCCACCTGGGTTGGGCGCACGGCCTCCTCCTGGGAGGAGGGTTGCCCTCTAGGACCCGATCCGCCCCTGGAGGCACACAGACCTCAGTAGGCTGTTCACATATAACCCTTCTGTGCCCTGGGCAATGCTAGCCCTCGGTGCAGGGGATCTGGTCTGCAGGTCCGACCTCTGGGTCCCAGAGTTCAAACTGTATTCCCACCAGGGAGAGGATTTCCGGTCCTAATTCACCCACAGGGAGCCCAAGCTGGGTCTATGTCTCTCAGCCTCTGAGTCGGCACCGTTTTCCTGGGAACACCGTGCCAGCAGCACCTGGGAGGGCGGGCGGGGTCCCAAACGGGAAGGTCCCGTTCCCTGGAGGTGCCTCCGGCTGGTGGCTGTATTGTCTCTCTGGGCAGCCGTGGGTAGGGTCGGCGGAGGGGAGGAGGAGGCAATATGGCGCCTGCCGCGTGGCTCGGGTCCGTGCACACGGAGGTGCCCGGAGGAAGTTGGGAACCTGGTGCCACGTCTGCTACAGGCTCACCGTTGGCAGGCGGCGGCAGTCTCTGGGCTGATGTCCGCAGGTCTCTCCACCCGCTGGGGAGCCCACCAGCAGTCCCGAATGCAGGGGAGGGGGAACAGCAGATCCACCTACCCTTGCCGCTGGTCTCTGGGCTGCTCCGGTGGTCTCAGCCTCCAGTTCTCCTCCGCAGCCTCCTCCCGTGGAGTCTCCCGGGGTCTCAGGTACCCCTCCTTCCGGCCCTTGTCCGCTGTATGCTCGTCTTCTTGCTTCTTTCCTCTAGTTTCTGCTAGAATCGGTCTTTTCTGCAGAGACCCTCTGTCTGGCGGTGTTATTCGTCCGCCATCTTGCTCCGCCCCCCCGATTTTTTAGTTTCTTGAAATTAATATAGTATCAATATATCATAGGCCCTTGACTGTATAGTTACCTTTATCTGGAATATGTGCAATAAATCCTTTCACCACTCTGACTTTTGTGCCAATCTACCTCAAATGTTTATTTAGATAACTCATCCCCATATATTATGTCTCCAAAAAAATCTTCTTTGGTATTCCAAGTCAGAGAGAAATCTAATTCCTTATCACACTTGACTGCTGGCTTACTTGTATGCCTCCCCAGCTAGATTGCAAGTTCTTTATCTATTATGTTCATGTTATACCTCAGATGATGAACATAGAATCTGTACCTAGTAAAATGTCTTCCAACGAGCTAGCATTCTTAGATTGAGGGAATTCTTATTTTACTTTGTCCAAAAACCTTGTAAAAGCAATTAACTTTTTCCACCTCCCCCTTTTTCTTTTTCTATACAGTTTTCTTCAGCAAAATCCAGAGGAAGGAAAATTGTTTTGCTCTTAGCCTGTTTATAAATTAATGCAGTACACATCTGCCCAACCCAAGAGTTTGGAGAAAAATATCTTTACACATTGTTAGCTACTTAGGTTTGCCTATAAAACCTTGATTTTAATGAGTCTGAAACTTACCTTGCTAAAACATCCTTATCTTAAGGGATATGAAACACATTAAGTAACATCTATATTTCAGTTGAAGAAAATACAGATAATGCAGCTAGTAACACATTCACTGACATCTATGTATAATGTATAGCATTTTTATGTTAGGATTTCACGTGGTTTACTGACACTAATCAACCAGTAGAAATAAGGTCCATTGTGCAGAAGTAAAGAGATGGCATCAATAGCTCCTCTTATTATTGTGAACTAAAAAACCTATAGATTTTTATTCATCAGTGAGAAAGTATATAATAAAAGTTTTATTCGGTGAAAGTTATTTCTTTACCTAGGAAACTTTTTTGTCTTTTGGTAGTCATTCCTACACAGACTATCCATTCCTATATAGACTGTTTGAAAACTTTTGAAACTTTAACCCCTGAATGTATAGCCAAATCAAACAATCTCTAAGAAGAGTGAGTTAACTAATTATTTTTTCCCATACCTTCCTATATGTGAGAAGAAAAAAATATCTGGTAACCAATGTCAAACAAATAAAGAAAAATGGCCCTGAAATATAGCAGTACATTGACTCATCACATTTACACTTGCATTCTATCTTTATATTAATGTAAATTCAAGCTGCTAAAAATTACTCCCACAGGCAGCTGTGTAAAATCACTTTTTTCTCCCCACACATTTACTTGTAATAACTGAAATCTTAGAGTAATTTCTTTAAATAGTTGTAGAAGAAAAAGTGTGCCAGTTTCCAAGTTAGGAAACTTTACTTCAGTGTTGTGCCTATTTCCTAAAAGAGGTACTCCAGAGAGCTGAGGTTCTTCTTGCTTGGGAGAACCCACTCTTTTCCAACACTAAGGCTTGGCATCTGCTGGTCTTGTGTTCTTGCTATGTAGAATAGGTGTCGTGGTGTAGCATAGCACAAAAGTAGGTTCTGGTGGATTCAGATAATCCTTGCTCAGATATTCTTTCTGCTGCCTTTTAGCTGTGTTACTTTTATGATGTATTTATCACTTATACTTATGTCCCAGGCTTGCTGTGAAGATCAAGTTAGATAATGTAACTTAGGTGCCTAGCACATGATGCTACTGAATAAATGTTAGTTCCTTCCTTTCTTCTCTGTGCCTTTGCACACTCTCTTTCCCTTTTGGCATATTCTTTTCTGTCTTTTTACCTTCAAGGAACAGCACTTAAAACACTTACACTGAGAATTTCCTTATGATTCCAGTCTACATTGGTTACCATCCTGCTTTAAGATGCATTTATTTTTAGTTAGATCACCAGTTTGTTATTGCATTTGTCTAGTTATACGTACGAATCCTGAATACTCAACAAAAATGTCTATAGGCTTTTATTTTTATGTAGCTACTATAGTATCTAACATGTGTGTAGGTAACCTACAGACTCCATAAACTCAGTAATTGATTGTTATTATCTATGACCCATCCAGCTTTATAAGATGTCCTAAAAGGCTAATATTTCATGAGATGAGCACAGTGGCTTACCCACTTTGGGGTTTCTAGCTTCTAGTTAATTAAACAGCCATACTTTCATTCTGTGAGCTGACCTTTAAAGATAAACTATCAACTGGTTGACTTTAATACTTTTTCTGCAAAAATCAAAACAAAACTATACATTCTCATTTATTATTGTATTTGAATTCCAGTGACTTTGGATAGCTAAGTACTTATTGTACAGTCCCTGATCCTATCCTTAAAGATTTAGATGGTGGTTTTAATTTTGGTGGTATGAGAAATAAGATTCAGAAAAATAAGCAATGATATTTCTGTGAAGACAAAGTAGTGACAGTTCTTTGAGAGCCCCTAACCAACATAAATTGAAGATATGAGATTCAAACGTAAATGTAGCTAAGTCTTTGCATTTCTAAGTGCATGGAAAAGTTCACAGAATCACAAAACAGTTGCAGATTATGAGATACACTGAAACACCCTAATACTTATGAACAATTTATTTGTTTCAAATTAGCTAGTGTTGCTCTAGAGAAATTATTTTCCATCATTAAATGTATAAATACTTGCTGTGCCTCAGTCTAGAGCAATTTACATGGAGTTGTCCACTCAAGAAGCAACTCAAATACATAATAATACTTGTAATTCAGGAGTATAATTTTGTGATTTTTTTCCTTTTAGTGGTAAAATTACCATACATTACAGTTTGTTAAGTGTTAGTGTTAGTATATGCCTGCTGTCCTGATATTATTATTAATTACACTCACTTTCATTATTAAATAACTTAGTTTGGACAATACTACTTTTTTATCCTTTTTAGAATTCTAATTGCAGTCCTGTTTGTTTTCTGTGTTCATAGCATTTCATATTCTGGGGTCCATCTCTCCAGATTGATTTTTAGAGCTGGTCCTAAGGTGGGATCTCAACCCATGCTAGTTAAATGGTTCCTGTTTATTGAATTGTGTCCATGAAAAAGACATGTTGAAGTCCTAACCCCTGATACCTGTGAATGTGACCTTACTTGGAAATAGCATCTTTGCAGATATAATCAAATAAAGACAAGGTCATACTGATTAGAGTGAGCTTTAAATTCAATGACTGGTGTCCTTATAAGGCAAGAAAGATTTGAAGACACAGACACAGGGAGGAAGGCTATATGAGGACAAGGGCTGAGGTTAGAGTCATGTTATCACAAGGCAAGGAATGCAAAGGATTGCCAGCCACCACCAGAAGCTAGAAGTGGCAAGGGAAGATTCTTTCCTAGAGCTGTCAAAGAAAGCATGAAAACATCCTAATTTCACACTTCTAGTCTCTAAAACTGTGAGAGAATAAATTTATGTTGTTTTAAACCACTCAGTTTATCATAATTTGATACAGCAGACCCAGGAAACTAACACATGTCCTCAATTCACCTGTTCTAGAAGATGACTGTGGGGTTCTTTGGGGCTCACAAAGTGAAATTTGTATACTCCAGATACCAATGTCTTAACTTAGATCATCCTAAATGTATACAGTTGGCCCTTGAACAATATAGACTTGAACTGTGTGAGTCCACTTGAATGTGAATTTTTTTTTTTTTTTTTTTTTTTTTTTTTTTTTTTTTGAGACAGAGTCTCGCTTTGTTGTCCAGGCTAGAGTGAGTGCCGTGGCGTCAGCCTCGCTCACAGCAACCTCAAACTCCTGGGCTCAAGCGATCCTCCTGCCTCAGCCTCCCCAAGTAGCTGGGACTACAGGCATGCGCCACCATGCCCGGCTAATTTTTTCTATATATATTAGTTGGCCAATTAATTTCTTTGTATTTATAATAGAGACGGGGTCTCGCTCTTGCTCAGGCTGGTTTCGAACTCCCGACCTCGAGCAATCCGCCCGCCTCAGCCTCCCAGAGAGCTAGGATTACAGGCGTGAGCCACCGCGCCCGGCTCGAATGTGAATTTTTCTTAATAAATATATTGGAAATTTTTTTGGAGATTTGCAACAATTTGAAAAAATCTTATAGATAAGCCACATAGCCTAGAAATATTGAAAAAAAATAAGAAAAAGTTAAGTATGTGGTGAAGATATAAAAAAATATGTAGATATTAGTCTATTTTATCATTTACTACCATAAAATATATATAAATCTATAAAAAGTTAAAATTTATCAAAGCCTATGCATACAAACACAGACTGTACATGGCTCAATTCATAGTTAAAAGAAATATAAACAAACATAAAGATGCAGCATTAAATCATAATTGCAGAAAATTAACTGTGGTAATACAATACTATTGTCATAATTTCATAAGCACTTTCTGTTGCTATTTTGGTGAGCTCAAGTGTTTTGAGGATTCACTTAAAACGCCATTTGATTATAATCATCTCCATGTGAACGGTTAGTCTCTCCAGTAAATTGTGTATCACAGTAAAAAGTGATCTTTCATGGTTTTGGGTATTTTTCATCATGTTTAGTGCAATACCGTAAACCTCAAATAACACCATGGGACCCATACGAAGTGCCACTAGTAATGATGGAAGTGCCCGCAAGAAGCAGAGAAAAGTCATGACATTACAAGAAGTTGAATTGCTTGATGTGTACCATAGATGAGGTATGCAGTTGCAGTCGCCTGCCATTTCAGACAGATGCTTCATCTTGTAAACAGATGACATAAACTTACAATATCAATAAATACAGTACAGTGCTGTGAATGTGTTTTCTCTTCCATATGATTTTTTAAATAACATTTTCTTTGGTCTGGTTTACTTTATTGCAAGAATACAGTATATGATGCATGTAGCATACAAAATATGTGTTAATCTACTGTTTATGTTATTGGTAAGGTTTCCAGTCAACAATAGACTGTTAGTAGTTAAGTTTTGGGGGATCCAAAGGTTATGTAGACTTTTGATGGCACAAGGGTCAGCACTCCTGACGTCTGCATTGTTCAAAGGTCAGCTGTACTCCAAATGAGGTGAAAATTCATCCTCAGTTTTGGCTATGTGAGAAAATCTCCCAGACTGAATTTTGCATTTAACATAGTGCATATATTAAGTCAGATAGTTCCAAATATACTCTAAATTTGGTGAAAATCTTTATAGCTTGTCTCATATAGTGTGGCAACCACAGGTAAACTGACAAATTGTCAGAAACTCTTTTAAAATGTTTATATAGATAGATGAACATGGATATAGATTTATCTGTCTTTAATTTTTTAAACAGGGTGTCTATCCATTGTTTTAAAAGTTTATGTCTATATCTACGTAGATGTAGTTGTAGATATAGGTAACTATTTTATCTGTATATACCTATGTCTATTATGTCTATATCTCTAGCTATCTATATGTTCATCTATCAGTTTGACATGTACATCTATCTGCCAGTCGATAGATAGATCAGTAGAGATAGATAAGATATATGATGTTAAGGTCATTTACATACCTAGGAAATGCTATGAATTAAAACCAACTTTCAGAATATTTCATAATTTTACTTTACTTTATTTACATTGTAAAAGTCATCCTTTCCATGGCTGACTCTATTCTATGAGAATAAAATCTACATGCTTTACTAAGTTGCTATTAGGATTTAGGGAAAACATTCAAGTCCTGATGGCAGTAATGGCAGAGAGATCAGGAAGGGGTGGATGCTGCTGAAACCCTGCTGGGGAATGAGGAATGAGCCATCTGGACCTCCAGCTGAGGCCAATTGGATCCAGACAAGAGCTGCCAGTGGGAATGGTCTGGCTCTGGATGAGGGCCACCCCTTCCTAAGGAAGTGGGCTGGCCCCAGAGCAGAGAGAAAAAGATGGTCTTCTCAGGAGAAGGGACTTGGAAGACAAGTTCTCTCAGAGGTCACAGTAGGGACAGACATGTTATAATTATTAACACTGACTGAGGGCCAGCAAGATGATGACGACTGTTGAGAACATAGAAGCATTCTTGATCTCTGTCCAGGGAACCATTTATTCGGGTAGAGAGGTCAACTCTTTAGTGTTCTTGCCCCTTAAATTTTTGCTCTGCAGAGGAGTCATTTTATGTGAAGCAAAGAGACCAATCATTTTATTTTATCAACCTCTTCCCAGATGTTATGTTACCACTGAAAAAGTCTTTCTTCTGGTACTGCTGTTGTCTTTTCTTTACTCTTGTTACTTTGGCATCAATTCTAGAAAAAAAGAAACACCTCCTGAACCATCTACATTTTTTCTTATAGTATCTGCTAGATACTGGTTTAGTAAAATCAGAGCTTCACTTTCATAGATTAACTAGTTACCAGATTTGTATATGCATCTCATTGATTCTGCAGCAGGCAAAAAGAAACTCTGAAAAACTCTTATTATCTACTATAGTTCATTCATTGGGTTTGCTATGGTTTGTGTATGTCTCCCCAGAGCATGAGTTAGAAACTTAATCAGCAATGAAACAGTGTTGGAAGGTGGGGCCTCATGGGAGATCCTTAAGTCATGAAGGCTCCACCCTTATGAATGGATTAATGCTGATTATAAAAGGGCTTGAGGCTGTGAGTTCAATTTCTTGCTCTCTTACTGTGTGCTGCCTTCTGCCATGTTATCATGCAGAAAGAAGACCCTCAGCGCATGTGGCCTTTTGATCTTGGACTTCCCATCTCCAGAACTATAAGAAATAAATCTCTGTTCTTTATAAATTACCAGTCTGTGGTATTTTTTTAAAAGTAACCCAAAATGGACTGAGACAGGGTTTACAATGAGCTTTCGGTGAAATTTTGTCTAAATGTGTGATTGTTAGTGGCACATGTTTTTCTTTTAGCTTTATTGAAGTATAATTAACAAATAAAAATGATATATATCCAAGGTATTCAATGTAGCTTGTGATGCTTTGATATATGTATACATTGTAAAATGGTTACCACAATCAAATTAATTAACATATCTATCACCATACCAAGTTAGCATTTGTGTGTGTGTGTGTGTGGGGGGGTGTTTGGTGAGTACAAATAAGTACTTTGGTGAGTACAATTAATCTACTCTCTTAAATTTCAAGTAAACAATGAAATGCTAACTATAGTCACCATGCTGTATATTAGATCCCCAGAACTTATTTGTCTTATAACTGAAAGTGTGTACCCTTTGACCAACATCTCCCCATTTCCTCCATCCCCAGCCCCTGGCAACTGTTCTATGCTTCTGTGAATTTGACTTTGTTAAGACTTTACATATAAGTGAGATCATACTGTATTTGTTTTTCTGTGTCTTATTTATTTCACTTAGCATAATGTCTTCTACATTTATCTGTGTTGTTGCAAATAGTGTAATTTCCTTTTCTTATGGATGAATGATATTCTTGTGGGTGTCTAATATGTAATGTATGCTGTATATATTATGTATAAAAACTCATTTTTTTAATTTATTCATTTATCAATGAACACTTAGGTTGTTTTCACATCTTGGCTAGTGTGAATAAGGCAGCTGTGAACACGGGGCTGCAGATATCTCTTTGAGATACCAATTTCATTTCCTTGCATATATACCAAGAGCTAAGATTGCTGGATGGTATGGTAGTTCTATATTTAATTTTTGGAGGAACTTTCATAATGGCTGTACCAATTTACATTCCCACGAACAGTGTACAAGTGTTTCCCTTTCTCCATACCTTTGTCAACACTTATCTCTTATTTATATTAAATAACAGTTACCTTAACAGGTGTGAGATGGTATCTCATTCTGGTTTTTATTAAATATGTAATCTTTTTAGTTTAGTTTAGATAAAGGTAATTCAAGATGATTACTATGTTTATTGACTTGACCTGTTCTTGTGAAGAATGAGTCTGTGGTATTAGACACTTCTCTATATATCACTGTCACAAAAAACATAGTAGCCATTGTAACCATGAGCAGGATTCAAAGGAAAAGTCTTGCCAATGAATTGTTCTTTAACTATCCTAAACTACTTTACTAATTTTTTTAATTGAATTAATTGGTTTTGGCACTAGTTGGATAATAATTAAGAAATGGTTTATTCTTATTAAAATTGTGCATCAGACCCACCCGGCGAGTTTGATTTATTGTGTTTTAAATAGCTGTAATTGAGTCACCTTTGGAGCTTTTGATTCATTTGTTTTAAAGTAGACACCAGCTACATGTAGTTTAGCAAAACTATCTCAAGTCAATCTAATACGTGCCTTTGAATAAACCATTATTTACAAGGATGTTCAGCTGTGTATTATATACTTAGCAACCTAAAGGTTTTAAAACTAGCCTAGTTTTTGTCTCATTTCTTTCTCCTTCAGAATGCTAAGATTGTTCTCTGTGTATCATAACATATTGCTCTTTTATCTCTGTACATGAGTCTACAAACTTAAACCTATCAAATTTTATATTCCTGGTAGTCAAACTTTTCCATAGTATGAACACCACAGACTTTTATTAATGTGAGAGTCTTAACCTTTCTACTACTGACAGTAAGCAGGGCAAACTAATCTAGACTTTACCTTTTTGTTTCCTCCTTTACATTCTGCTGGATGTGATAGTTGAATAGTGAAAAGGTCAAGAAGGAGGTTGGCTGTAGGAAGATGAAGCAAGGTCCTAATCACTCAGATAAAATTAGTCACTGGACAACCATCTCCTGGATAATGGCGAGTAGATTGAGAAGGGCTGAAACAGATGCAGCAAAATATAAAGCGAGATGGCTAACACAGTCTGCCATAGCTGTAAACATAAAACCAAATAAAACAGCAAAAGATGATTAACAAAATAATAGAGGGTTAAATAGCATTGTAATAGACTATATTTCATTTGAGACTGCTTCTACTGGAACATATCACAAACCTAAATGGGAAATAAAGGCTATTAAGTTTCAGTCAACCCATGAAATTATTACTGCAAACATTCATTATTTTTGAAGCTGCCTATTGACTTCCCCTTGCCTGAAGAAAGAATTATATACCCAAGTTACAGTGGAACACAGTCACTGAGTTTCAGATTATGAATTCACCACTGTGTTCCTAAGCCCATGCCATTGTTTCAGGCAAAATATATGTATACTTTAACCCTTTGGTGACATATGTTACCTGATGTAAATCATGATGCTGAAAGCCAAAATTATGCACAAAAGCCCAAATTAAAATATCTTTGTATCATATTAAAATATAGGGCAGGGAATAAATATAAATCTCTGGAGATGCAATTTTGAATGCATATACAGAATGATCTTCCTATTATATGAACAGTTATTGTTTATGTGTCATTTGCTCATTCAAACAAACATTTATTAGGCAGCTGCTTTGTTCCAGATACTGAGCTAGGTGGTGGGAAAACAAAGCTGAATATTATCATGCTCCTTGTTCTTCAGAACAAGTAGTCAGTAAGTGAAAGACTACAGAAGAGCATAAGTAAATGTAGCTGTAGAGTTGTGCATGAGAGGCTATGGGAGCACTGAGGAGAGACATTTAGGTGGAACTTGGTAGTTAAAGGAAGACTTTCTTGCCATAAAGGGGACACAATGTGATTTGTAAGGGGCATCTTTTTTCATATTTTGCTTTGGCATAGATAGTACAAAGGGAAAGAGGAAGTGAAAGAAAGTTATTCTTATAGAATGCTAAATGAAATGAAATGAATGCTAAATGAAAATTTAGATTCCTAATACCCTTTCAAGCTTTTACAAGGACCCAGACTTAATAGAGTTACTAATCTTGGAGTTTGAGCACCCACCATGCTTTTGGATTCTTGATCTTCTGGGTTGCAAGATAGTACAAAATCCATTTTGAAAGTTACTATTTTTATTTATGATGAATACATTTTTGAGTAGGCCAAATTCAACAAAATATAATTTTGATCTGTCTTCAGAGATTATAATTTCATACGATTAAAAAATCCTACAGTCATGTTCTCCATAATGACATTTTGGTCAGTGATAGATCACATGTAAGACAATGGTTTCATTAGATTATAATGTTATATTTTCACTGTACCTTTTCTATGTTTAGATATGTTTAGAGACACAAATAGTTACCATTATGTTACAATTGCCTACAGTATTTAGTACAATAACATGCTTTGTAGGTTTTTAGCTTAGGAGCAATAGGGTGTACCTGTAGTCTAAATGTGTTGTAGGCAATACCATCTACATTTGTGTAAGTACAGTCTGATGAAATTGCCTAATGACATATTTCTCAGAATGTATTCCAGTTGTTCAGTGACACATGACTGTACTTTCTGAATTCATTTTAAGTTTGATGAGGAACCGTATGCTGCAATACAAATCTGGGTAATGGATGATTCTCCTGTGTAACAAGGGCTCTATTGAAGTGATCTCATATATCAGTTCTGATTAGAACAAAGTAAACCAGTTCAAGTTGAGATATCCATTTACACAGGACTCCTGTTTACCAGAGTAAGACAAATGTTTTTTTACAGGTCAGTGTACTTTTAGAATAGAATGTGATACATTTTCAGCATAAACTACGTTAAGAACCTTTAGATTTCTATCTTACATTTACTGGGTCAATAGAAACCTGGTAAATTTCTGGATTTCTCTTGACTTGGCAGGAAATATGGAAAACACTTTGGTATGACATTCTATATAGTAAGGTATATAAAGAAGAACATATATATTCTGGAAATAGAGAAGTAATAATAAGGAAAAATATGTTCAGATTTAGTTCTTTAAATAAAAACATTAGACTCTGAAAAGGAAAATTTGGGTATTTGCTGAGTTAATTTGATTATCATAGATAGAAGGATTTTACCATGTAGTGTGTATATGGTTGACTAAAATGAACACATTAAGAATATATCTTGTATACCAAATATTGGGTGTCATCATAGCCTGAGGATAAATTGAGTAATGAGATAACGTATTTTAATAAGCCTAGGAATTTGGCTGCATTTGATGAAGGTTCCACGTAAGATGAATTTATGGTATCAGCCAACGAGAGATTCATTTTTCTGATATTGTTGGTACAAATTTTGTACATAAAATTACTTCATTCTATCCCATTTTATAAAGCTTTGGGGAGAGTTTAACATGTGCTAGTGACAGAATTTCAAGTGCTTTGAAGACTATATAAGAGCTTGATGGATTTAGGATAATCTATGGGTTTGATTTCCTTGGGCTCTATTTTCCCATTTTCCTCTCCTCCTTCCCTTCTTTTATTTTTCTTCAAGTTGTATAAGTCAAACTTTAAAATATTCCATTTATTTCTCATCTCATCATTCACAACAACAATTTTAGCCATCCAGTAAGTATTGAGTATCTAACATACACGTCTCTAGTGTAGTGGGTTTTTCCCAAATTAAGACTGATCCAAGAGAGGTGTAAACATAAATAAGCAACTGAGAGAGGGACCTGTAATTTATATTTTTCCAAGATTTGAACTTCTTGTGTTTACATTTGTCACTTGAAAATTTTCCCAGTCTCATCTTCTATATCCACTCAGGTGTTGGATACACCAACCTCATCAGATTTCTTGAAGTTCACCAAATTTGCAGTGCACTTTCACTCCCGTCTTTATTCATGTTGGTCTCTTAGCCTCTAACTATTGAATCTTTCTATATTCTGATGAATCAGTTCAAGGGTCACCTCCTTAGCATGGTGGTGTGGCATTAAACACAAAGAGGCCTGGAGACAAGTTCTATCTCTTACAACTCAGCTATCTTGGGCAAGTTTTTTAATCCTTTTAAGCTTTATTTCCCTCATCTGTAAATTGGGGATAAAATAATATTGTTGAGCAAGAAAAAAATGTGTTCCTCTTTCTCCTTTTCAACCTTTCTCCATTTGTGAAACTTTTTCTGATTACCCTAACCATTACCTCACAATCAGAATCCTTCCTTCGTATGTGTTATCATGGTTTTTTTCCTCAATAATAAAAGTAGTGTTTTATTATAATTGGTTTTTCACATTCCAGTTTCTTTAATAAGCTGAAAGCCCCTTGAAGGCAGGGGCAATATTTTTCCTAGTGTATGCTAAACATTCATTAAAATATGATGACATTTAATAAAACGGGTGTCACTTGATTCTTCTCCATTCTCCCATTCCCCGATTTTGTACACTTGGAATCATCTTTAGGCATTTTTTAGGATCTGATGCTATAAAATAAATATGACACTAAAATTGTAACAGACAGTAGCATAATCTCAGATCAGTTTGTCTACCTAGTGGTTTGTTTTGTTTTTGTTTGTATTTGGAATCAGAAAATTGAATTATTCCTGAGTAAATTTATTCTTATATTGTTGTTGCATTACAGGATGACCTGGTTTTTTGTTTAGGTTTTTGTCCTAAATCGTGTGCATTGTCAGGGCAATGATGAGATAAACAGTATGACTGGCCCTTTCCCTGTGCTTTGCTTTATGGGGAACTGCAAACACTCTACGGCAATAAAGCTTTTTTCCTCACTTTACCTAGGTAGTTCCCTGCTAGAAGGGCAGAGCAGAAGAAAAAGGTGTAGGTGATGAGAGAGAGAGAGAGAGAGAGAGTGTGTGAGAGAGAGAGAGAGAGAGAAACAGAGAGAGACAGGGAGAGCACCTGTGACTGGGTAACGTTGGTGACAGAACATTTGGCACGCTTCTTCTACATCTGTTGGAAAGAGCCAGCCAAACCACCTGTTGTATTTCAATTCCCCGTTCCTCAGGGACCTGCTGCTTGCAGCAAAAGGTTTAAGATAGCGGAATCCACAAGAATAAAGAAGTTTTAGGTCACCCAATTCTTTACCCCAGGGATCCCCATCAAACAGTTCTCTACCATAGCTCTTTAATACAATATAGAACATTTCTGAAACAGTGCACTCTTTGTCTAGTCTAGGTTAAAACATTCTAAGGAACAAAAGTTTCACTCTCTTCTAAAGGAGATGAATCAGAAAATTCCATTGTTTACAAGGTCAAGAAGTGTGTCCCTGATTGTCAGCCAACAGAGTCACTTTCAGAACATCCTCGGATCCTCTACCGCACTCCTTTTGTACATTGGGGCTTGAATGGAGAAGGCTGTGACTTATCTTGGCCCATAAAATACCCTGCAGGATGTTTTAACACATTAAAGAAAGGTTTAATCTATTTCTATTAAAACCTAAAGACCTTTCACCCCTTTTCAGGAGTTACTAATCTTGGGATGCTCATTCTCATATTCTCTCTCTCTCTTTTTCTCTCTCTCTCTCTCTCACCTATTCTGTGTGGTTTTTTTTTTTTTTTTTTTTTTTTTTAAGTCACTATAGTTACACAGTCCCTGAACCCTGCCTCCATTGGCTTATTTTTGAAGTGTTAATCTTTCTTTATTTCCCTCCCTCCATTCCCCTGCTCCTCCCTTCCTTCCTATCATGGTAAAGGTTTATAATAAAAATATAAAAGCTGCTTTCCCAGTTTTCTAACTCAGAGAGTCTTTTTTTTTTTTTTTAGTCAAACCGAGAAATTCAGAGGTGGGTTGTTCTAACTCCTTCATTTTGTGACAAAGGAAACTGATACCCAGAGTGAGGAAAGGAGTTACCAGAAAAAATCAGGAAGAATTCAAGCCTCCTGAAGTCTAGCCCAGGAACGTACCGACAGTGGCTCTCCCCACTTGCAGAGAGGAGGACATCACCTGTCTCCCACTCTGTCCACATCAAGGGCATAAGAACTCCCCAGATATGGTAACCAGTGGTAAGCACTTGCCATGAAGTCTCAAGGACAGTGTGGCAGCAGCTGCGGGAGTTGTCGGGACTCCTGTACCTGCCTCAACCTGTCTTGCTGGATGTCAGGCTGCCTACTCTGGGATGAACCCTTACCAGGCTGTGCAGATTCTCTGGCTCATTTTAGAGGGTGGCCTCCTGAGCCTCACTTGGCTATAGTGGATACTCAGCTAATGTTAAACAGCCACACCAATTCTGACCTCTGTTGGGACAAAGAATTTGTATTTGTCTTTTATAACAAGCCCTCCCAGCTCCTTCCATAGTGCAAGCAAGTAGTCTATATGTTTAATAACTTGTGGTTACCCATCAGGCCCTGGAACCTTAGAGCTTGGGTTCAGATCCCCAGGCTCTTCTTACTGATCAGCTCCTAGCATTGGGGCCAATTCCCTCATCTCTTTAAGACTCAGGTTTCTCATCTATAAAGTGAAGAAAATATTACACCTCCCATGTAGAATTGACTTGAGGATCAAATAAACTAGCAAGTAAAAACCGCTGGCATGTTCAAAGTACTCAGTAAATATTAGCTTTTTTGTTTATTTCTACTCAATGCAGTCTGAGTAAAAATGGGGTCACCACATATCACTGGCTGTCACTGGTCATTGCTGAACTCTAGCCCTCCAAACACTTTACTTCCTCTGCTCAGGCATTTCTGAGAAGGCAACAAGGGGGACTCTCACGTGCTCATAAACAAGACTGACCAAGTACCCTATGGTGTCTCCCCAGCACCACCAGTGCGTGGTGCATTACATGACACTGCTGCGTCCTCCTCCTCCGGGTGCAGACAGTGCTGTTGATTGCTCCCGTCAGGTCTCTCCTGCACTGCTGCCTCTTCTGCTGGGTACTGCTGCCACCACCGGAACCACAGGTTATTCTGTAGTGAAGTGGGGTGGGGGAAATGTCCTTCTTCCATCATTTGGGCTATCCTTTATTAGAAGTTCTTTCAAAGTAGTAGTAACTTGCACCCCGATGTCTTTTAATTTTCACCACAGCCTTCTGTCTTCTTGGGACGCAGATGCGAGTCTTTGGAGGGCTGGGATGGCAGAAACCAAGCTGATTTTGTCAGCTGAACCTTTCGGCCTGACTTCCTCTTTTCTTAGGAAAAATTATCTTCCAAAAGGTTCCAGAGTCTCTTGGGCAAATAGACTAGCAGTCAGATCTCTAGTCCACAACATCTCCCCAAGTATGTTTGAATCACAGCTATGAGAGCCCTGCTAATGGTCATTTAATGTGACAGCAGAATTCATATTAGTAAAACTTATCCGAGCTAAGTCAAAGATGTTATTATCCCATTTAAGAGGAGGAAAGTAAGACACAGTGTATGTGACCAGCCACCATCTGAGCCACTGTTAAAACTTCTCCTAGGCGTTAAAACTTGCCATGCAGGAAAGCAATGGGATTTAGCTTTTTGATCTTAACAGTGGAACCTGTCTCAAAATGGCTAATTTAAAAATCTCGTCTGCCTAAGGCCTGTCAGTATTTAAATGAATGGTATTGGTTCTCATTTTTTGCTTCAACTTGCAGCTTCCCTTAGAGCTGTCACTTACTAATGGGCTAGGTGTGGGAGATGCCAGGGATAACAAGGAAGTGATTTGTCAGCTTAAGGGATGTCACTGGTCATCAAAGAGTCTTTTTTCTTTGGTATGAGCTGCAAAATCCATTTGAGTCACAAAGTCAGGTGGTGACACTTGGTACCTCTACAGACACTGAACGTTTGTGACAATTACAGCCTTTGTACATGGGGAAGGACAAAGCTGATATACCTGCTAGACAGATAAGTCATCTTAGAACCCTGAAAAAAATAACTTTATGTTAAGTAACAACCAATATAGAAGCTAAATTTGACTTAGTTTTCAATCTGCTGCCATTACCCTATCTCTTTTAGGGTCATGGAAACAAACTTCACAGAGGAGTGGATTTCCCAAAATAAGTTAACTGGAACTTTATGAAGCAGAAATAGTAATATTTACATACAGAATATTTATAAACAATATATAATTTATAACATTATTAGGAAAAATATTTATGTAATAAAAAGTACCATGAGTGATTAACAGCATACATGATGTAGTTTCTATACTCTAGTTTGAATAAAGATATACACATGGAAAAGGAACTGGTAATTTCATGAAATAATTTTGTGTCAAATAATGGGATAGACACCTGACTTTTAGGATGGATTATTTATTTTATTTGGAATGGCCAAGGTAGTTTCCTATAAGACATGTGATCTAAGCTGAATGTTGAAAGATGGGAAAGGAATGAGTTTAGGGGAATGAAGGTGGAAGAAAGGCTGGAGATGCAAACTGGGGCTAGGCTATGAGTTCTCTTGAATACTAGGACTTAAAATATTCTTGAATATATCAAAAAGAGCAGCATTGAAACTGATATACACAAATAACATTTTGTAGTCGATCTTGGGATCGTATGGGATGGGTCAAGGAGGTAAGACTTAAGACAGGCAGGCTGATTAACAGCCTTGGAATATTGCATGGGGCGATCATTGGTAGACGTTATAGTGGCTGATAGTTAATCTGTAAAGAAAAACTTCCTCTAGGATGTGGAATAATTAAATAAGTAAGTAAATAAAGAGTCATGGACCTTTGTGTATATCTAAAGATGAAGGAAGAGGAAGAAACAACAGTGACCTCATGGTTTTAAGCTTGGATGACTAAGAGCACAGAGGGACCAACAATGTAAGTGGGAAAATCAGAAGGGGAAAGTGGTTGTTTTTGCTTGGATTATTGCTAATACTTCCAAAATGTTCTGTCTCTCTCTTGTTTTTATGTTCTGTCTCTCTCTTGTTTTTTTGTTTGAGATAAACCTCTTAAAGTGGGCAAATCAACTTTTAATTCCATTCAAATTGCCATCTATTGAGAACAATGACGATTAAGTATGTGAGGTTGGGTTATACAGTTTATACAGTGCAAAATGTGTAGAAAGGTAAAGTTTTAAGTATGGTAACTACATCATTGACTGCTCTATCCTCAGAATTTCTTAGAAAGTGTAATTTTTATATGCAACTGCTTTCATTTTTCTCTAATAAATTAGTACTATTCCTAGGGGATTGATTTTAAAAGATTAAGTAGCTAACCTATTAAATGAATAGGGCTTCAGCTAATTATTATTTTCTTTACTAAGAGATTTTTCATAATAGCATTTTAAATTTGAGATTGGTAACACTAGCTGATTTCTTCTGTATTGCTAAACTATTCTTGAGTCAAATGGGACTGAGTTTGAATACTTGTCCTCTACTTAATAATTGTGTTGGCTGAGCATGGTTCCTCACACCTGTAATCACAGCACTTTGGGAGGTTGAGGTGGGAGGACAGCTTGAAACCAGGAGTTCAAGACCAGCCTGAGCAGCATAGTGAGACTCTGTCTCTATAAAAAATAAATAAATAATAATTGTCTGATCTTTTGTCAAAGCAGGTCCCTTTGCAGAATGGGAAGATTAAATGGGCTAATATGTGTGAAGCGCTCACCACAGTGTCCTGCATATAGCAAGCTTTGAATAAATGTTAGGTGATGTATTTCTGCACAGATTTCTCAGCAGTTATGAACTGTAGAACCAAATAGGGTCCTATCTCTTTAAATATTCAATTCAACATGACCTAGAGCAGCCATCCTGGTATAAGAATATCTCTGTCCTGGCAGAGCTCAATGACCCAGAGATTATCTCAGATCCTGGGGTTAGTTGGGCTTATAATCAAATTCTATCAAGAGGAAATCAGTTGGTTGGTAGTTTGTAGCCTATGCCCCCACTGGGTAGGTATTGGCTGTTGAAAATGCCTTTCTGCTGTGCCCTGCTTAGATTCTGAAGGTACAGTTCTGAATGGGGAGAGGAACCTTCCGAACCTTGGTCACCTCAGTCATGGTCACCCTGTCTTAATGTCATTCAGCCCTTAGGTCCATGTACACACACACACTCAAACACACATGCTCACACAGCTTTGTGCATACGTGTTGGAGGGGGGAGCAAATCCACTATGTTATGTCTGGTTCGGCAAGTTTTCTACAGAAATAATGCATGACTAAGACAACCCAGGCCTAGTCTGGAACCTGAATCTAGTCCAGAATCTATTCTTCAGTGTGATATTTTCATGGGATCCTAAACTTCAGCTAACCTCAGCCACATCAGCCTCAGTCAGCTAGAGGTGTCTGAATAAGCTGCAAATGCAAAGAGAACAGGACTGAGGTTTTTTTGTTTTTGTTTTTGTTTTTATCACTTTCTTTCCAAAAAAATCACCTTAGAAGTATGCCTATCCCCATCATATCATCCTTAGAGCTTCATATTCTAATACATATAGGTTGGAGCAGCTTCAGTCTTGTGGGAAAAATAAAAAGGAAGCCTGATATATTTTCACCCCAGAACAATGGATGCCTGTTTGTCTTATATCCATTTGATTAAAAATAATTCTTCCCACACATAATTGATGTCTCCACTGGTAGAAGCCAACGGGATTGGCAGTTTTTAAAATGCATAGTCTCTCATTAGAAAACTTCAAGTTCCGCCTCAATAGTCATCCATCTATACTATTATTTTTATTCTTATTATTGTTATTTCAGAATTGTAGAGCTAAAAATTTCCCTTGAGAAGACAACTTGAAATAAAGAGGCAAATCTGATTCTTTTAAAATTTTATACTCTAGTCAGTTATCATTCTGGCTTTGATCTGTCATATATAAGATACCCTAGCATTCTAATGAAGTATTCTTGTATGATATGTTGAATTTCAGATGACCACAATTACCATTTTTTTCAACTAAGAAATTCTCTGTAGTTTTTTTTTTTTAAAGTCTCAGGAAATTCTCATTTCTCATAGTTCACATGAAATCTAGGGAACTTTCTTCTACCTTTAATAAAGGGAGAAAAAGCCAAGTTGTTACAGTGTGATCACTGTGTTAGTTTGACAGCCACATCAAAGAAAACAGCTCTCTAAGCAAGACTGTCCTTAAAGCCAGAGACAGACTTGTCAGTAACTCAGAGCCAGAAAAACTTGATTTCTAGAAATGTGATCAAACTGGACAATGCTGCTTCCATGGGAATCAAGACAAGCCCACCTATCTGATATTTTTTCCAAGCATTACTGAGAATTCCAAAGGTGATCCAACTAGCAGAGCGAAAGACATCACACAATTGGATTACTATTTCCCAAGAGGGTCCTGAACCCTCAGAAAACCTTCTTAAATTAACTCTAAATGTGGTGAATCTACTGTTCCCCCATTCAGAAAATTGCCTCATTTTTTTTCATGTTACTAAGAGAGTGGGAGTTTGAAATTCTTTAAAAGAAGATTTTAAAAGCATGGAAAGAACAAAATGAAATGGGGTAAAAAGAAAAAAATAAGTAAGACCAAGGCTGTTCTGGATCCTCTGTGGATAAATGGACAGTGGCCCTAGATAATCATTCAGTAAGTGTCGACAGAATTGGTTTATGTGCTCATTCTGGTGGTGTGCTAGCCATATTGATTATGAGGTGATACACATAGATCATTAAGATGGCTAACAGTGCCTTTCACGGCACACTGGCTGACTGCATATTCAGACTAAATCAAGCTATCCAATATAAACTATTCCTTAGGGCGTGTAGGGGACTCACCAGGCACTTTGCTTTTCATTTATCCTGCCGATAGGGTTATTTTAAAATGTAAAGTGTTTCTGCACAAAGGAAATATTTTGTGGAAGGAATTCATGACACCATATAAGTATGTTTCTTTAATTGGAGACCCAATAACCTTTACTAAACATATTATTGGAATATTTATTTCTCACCTTAGGAAAAATTTCCCAAGAGAAATGTTTTGTGACTAACTATGACTGTCCATATATGAAAAGTGAGTACAGGGACAAGAATACACAATTAAGAGGGCAGGCCTCCAATTCTTTATTGGTTTTCTGACATTTCCAGCAGTACCTTCTCCCAAAGATGATAATAATAAGCAGGGCATCTAATACCAAACCTAGTCAGATTGGTACACTATTATCCCTTATTGTCGTTTTACTCTTTAATACAATCTGGCTGTAAATAGAAAGCTAAGACTATCATTATAATCCTGCAACCTGTTTCACTTGAACAATGAGATAAATGAGATACAAAAATGAGAAAAAATGAGATACAAAACCCATGCTGCTTTTACGTTCTTAGATAGCACTCCTGACTCACTTGTAGACTAGTGGCATCTTTGTTTAGTTTTTTTTGTTTGTTTTTTAATGGATAGATCCTTTAACACATTAACTGCCACACTAGAAAAAAATTTTTTTCCTTGGGGGTGCAGTGTTTCATTACAAAAATAGAATAAAAACGTCAAAAATAAAATTATCCTTTCTAATTTAATGAAAAATTTATTTTTCATTGTTTTCCGTGCATGAGTTATATACAACTTGAAAAATAGTTCAAGAAGCTTCCAAGGTCAAGAGACATGTAAGTTACATATGTTTCACAAGGCCTCAGGCTCAAAACTAGGATGAGTTGAATACAACTCACATGGCAGTTAATGTGTTAAACTATGCCAGTATAGCCAGTGTAGTCTCTGGATGAGCAGCATCAGCATCACCTGGGAACTTGTTAGAAATGCACATTTTCAGGTGAATCCCAGATCTTTTGAATCAGACACTCTGTGGTAGGGGTCCAGCGATCTCTGTTTGACAAGCCCTCCAAGGTGCTTCTGAAGCCCACTGCACTACATCATCCAACTCCCTCCTCTCGTTCACAATATGAAGCACGCCGTTCATACAGTGCAGCTATGACTTAACACAAAATGTAGTTCCCTGCCTTTAACTAGACCTGCTGGCTTTGCAGTCTGGTTAGCACAGTGTGCTAAATGATTGCGCTAAGCAGACATAAAGGAAATCTATGAGTTTCTTCCCACTTTCCCTTTTTGAAGAAGAGGCATGGTATTTAAAGGAAGACAAGTCTAATTTCAAGTTCTGATGCATCTTAGTAGTTGTGGGGCTTTGAAACAAGTTATTTTACCCCTCTAACACTTACATTTTTCATCTCTAACCAAATATTCTTTATGGAGCTCTTTTGAATATGAAATGAGATCAGGGCCAACGCTAGCACTTACAGTGCCTTTATGTGAATTAGAAAAAGATGCCCCCTCAGGGGAGAGGTACAATTAGGAAAAAGCATTCATTTGTTAGGGCTAATATTGCCCATGTCTCTTCTCAGATTTGGCAAGGAGAACCTGAACTGGATTTCAGCCCTGACTTCTGAGTGCTCATCTGAACACCTTTGTCCAGAGCATAATTATATGCAGAGTTCTTGACTGAGATAATGTATATAAAGCAGCTGGCATGTAACAGTTGCTTCCCATACAGTGTATTACATACATAACATGCATTTCACAAGAACGTATTTTTTTTAGATGTTATCTATTATAGTTCAGGGAGAGTAACATACACAGTAATCATTTCATTATCGGTAAAGATTCTTAAACTTCCTCCTATGGTAAAAGTTTTTAAAAAAATCATCTTATTCCACAATGTTCTGACTCATGGATCAAATTAAGAGTTTAATTGAAAGCATTTAATTTCATCCTTATTGCAATGTGGATAAAACCTCTATCTGGAACCATTAAAAAATAAGGAGATCTGGAAAAAAAAACTTCTTGCACATTTGCTACCCAAGTACCACCCATGACTATCTACTGGCTAATTAAATAATTTAGGGAACTAATAACCCCAAATAACAAGTAAGACTTAGAAGCACCTGAAATAAGGAGAGTAAACTCCCTGATAGGACATTCTCTAGTTGCTGAAGACTGATTTTAAGTCCTTTCTTGAGGGCAGTGGTTAAATAGGGAGAGAAGTCTGAGTTGCTATAAGTGAGTGTGAAGACAGAGACCCAAGAATGGGAAGGGTGAAGCTTTCAGCTTCTTCACAAGATTACCTAGGGTTAACCCTTTCTGGAGTTTTGTATTTAAGAACTTAAGGCCGGGCGCTGTGGCTCACGCCTGTAATCCTAGCTCTTGGGAGGCCGAGGTGGGCGGATTGCTCAAGGTCAGGAGTTCAAAACCAGCCTGAGCAAGAGCGAGACCCCGTCTCTACTATAAATAGAAAGAAATTAATTGGCCAACTGATATATATATAAAAAATTAGCCAGGCATGGTGGCACATGCCTGTAGTCCCAGCTACTCGGGAGGCTGAGGCAGAAGGATCACTGGAGCCCAGGAGTTTGAGGTTGCTGTGAGCTAGGCTGACGCCACGGCACTCACTCTAGCCTGGACAACAAAGCGAGACTCTGTCTCAAAAAAAAAAAAAAAAAAAAAAAAAAAAAAGAACTTAAGTACTCTCATCATAGAAAAGACACATAACACACTGTTAATGTTTAGTTGTCTTAGATTTTGGTATTCATTTTAGCACAACTCATTATTACATTATCAGTTCCCTGGTGTAAGGAGCTGGGAACGTGCCTAACACTCATCATTACATATTAAATCAGCACAATGAAAATAATGGAACAAAGCATTGGCTTTAAAGGCAACAAATTCCTCTAAGGCTACACTAAATCCTTGTCTATCTATACAGTACTAGGTTACAGTGCTGCTACCATAATTAAATGGTATATGAGGCAATGTAACAAGATAGTATGTGGCCAAAGTACAATGTTAACCCAAATAGCATCGTTAAAACATAACACATGAAATAAAATTGGAAATCACTTTTAGAATACTGCTCATGTTACAAGATGTCAGAATCATGCATAATGCAAGAGTGGAACTGCTTACAGAGAGTTTACACAAGAGAATTTAAACTTGCTTCCATGGACATGAGGAACTGCTCTTTGAAGCATGGGCTCTGATGAGATTCTCTAATGACATTCCAAGGGAATGTTCTCTTTCCATCTGATGCATATTTATTTATAGGGTGCTGAATACAGGAGCATTTATACTACATAGCACATTGCACCTCCACCATATTTTTCATTAATCACCTTTTCTTTGGCATTTTCACCATTGCTTTATTATCGATCTGTTTTTTGCACCCTCTATGTGAATAAACCTACAATCACAAAATTACCCATTGATCAATGTCAGCAAACACATTCCTGCAAACACAACCTTTAACTCCTTTTCTCCCTCAACCCTCATTCTGTTTCATCTCTCAGGCAAAGGCCGGAAAAAACAGATGAGCTTTTTATTATTCCCTGAAGGGCAACAAATCCAGACCACACTAGGTTTACAAAGCTGTATGTAAAGCTCATCTCAAAGAGAATACTTTTCCTCTGCTGCCCAGATTTTAAGTCAAAAGACCTTTCTTGATCACTCTAACATTCCCCTCTGCTCTGTGTTAAAGACTGTTGACCACATATTGGTTTTTGTTGCCACATGCAGAGAAATCACCATCTCTGAATACATGTACCAAGTACAAACATATTTATCCACACACTAACCTTTCTAATTTGGACATAATTAGAGAAAGGGCTATTTAATTAGTGGAAAGTCTTAAATTATAGATGGCTGATTACTTTTGAGTACATAAAGTAATAGCAGGAAATGACTAACAAAGTATTGCCAAGTACAGGACCTGCCAGGCCTGTTTTAATGAATAGCTAAAGATCACTGAAATTAGCACATTAATTGTATGCATGTAAATTGCTTCTACTAAATGTATTAAAATGTTGTTCTCTTTGTAATCATGTTGAAATTATTTGTTTGGTTAGTATACCCCTTTCATAATTATTCATGAGGGACAAAAAAATGAACTTCAATATAATTCCTGCCTAAATCCAAACACTACAGATTACAAGCCTCCACATTTTACCATGCATGCAAAATACCCATGACTTATTTTTTTAAAAATCCAACATGCACATCCAATGAAACCTTTCTTCAAGTTACTCATTTCTTTACTTAGTGTTTCTTTCAGACTCTTGTAGAGGGCAAGATGTCAAATTCTAGGTCAAACTCCAAGAATGAATCCTTGTTCTACCATTTAGTAGCTGTGTAACTTTGGACACATTGCTAAATAACTCTGAACCTTAATTTTCTCATCTTCCCTGTAGGATTGTTGTGAGGATTAAATGAAATGATGTTTTGAGAAGTGTTTCTTAAACTTTCATGATGATAAAAATCACCCAGGGCACTTGTTAAACCCGAGTTTCCCAGGCTCTTCTTCCGACTATCCCAGGTGATTCTTATCCTCTGGGAAACAGTTTGGAAACACCTGGCTCATAGTAGTTTCTCTTCTGTCACATCCTGTGCACCGTATGTTGCACTAGTAAGCCAAGAAAAACAAAGGAAAAATAGACTGCAGATACAAGAATGAAAAAAAAGTCATCACAGCATCCCTGACAGCTTTTCCTTAAATATATCCAATGCTGAGGCTTTCACTCTCTTACAGAGAGTAGTTTTCTCCACAGTTGAACAGTTCCATTGGTTCAAAAGACAAATCTCTTATTGTGTAGGAACCTGTTTCTTTTAAAGTTCTATCTATTGTTCTTACCTGGTATTTAGAGCAACATGGAACAAGTCTGCTTGCCTGTCCATTTGACAGCCTTTCAAACGTTAAAAGAACTCTCTTATCTCCTCTTGATCTTCTCTTTCCAGGCTAAATATACCAAGTTCCTTCATCCATTATTGGTGAGAGAACTTGGTTTCTTCTCACAGTCTTGATCATCCTCCTCTGGAGCCAACTTGAGACTGTCAATTTTCCACTAAAAATGTGTTTTGTGACAGAACTGGATAGAGTGCTATACATTTCTGAGCAGGACAGAATATAGACAAAACGTAGTTCTATAAAAGATGCCTATAATAAATTATTTGAAAAGAATGGTTTGCTTACATTAAACATTTCTAACCTTAGTTCTTTGATTTACTATGTGACCTCAAATGTATCACTTAACATTTCCAGAATGTTAACGACCTTGTCTCTGCCTATTCACCCACCTCATAGGGTTGTTCAGATAATAAAACATGAATTTTGTCACCAAGTCAACAATGAAGCTATGTTTATAATAAGAGTTATTAACAATTAAGTTATATTTTTAAATAAGAAAGATGATTTGTTACCTGAAAACTTTATGTAAATAAAAGGTGTTACTTTTGTTGAGTTTTTTTCTCTTGCTTTTATAAAAAAAAATGTATCACACAGTGGCTCATGTCAGGCTTGTATCAATTTTTTTTAAATTCCTGAATTTTTGTTAAACATAGATTGCTAGTTTACATAGTACCTAGTTTACCTAGTACCATGTTTGTATAGTCAATTTTTTGAAACGGAATTCTGAGCTTTACTTTTTTAAAAAAATACTTTATATGCTTCTAGAATGAGGGTCTATAGTCAGAAATACGGGGTCCACTATAAAATCATAAAGACCTACTTGTTAGATCTGAAGAGAGAGTTGGACACCACCCTCGCCTCTTCTGAATTTGTTGGAATTCTCTTTAGGAAGGATAGTGCAGTTTGTAGGAGTGTCCTATTCCTCAATTCATTTCAGAGATTTTATTATCAGTACTTTCCTCTCCTTTTTTTGCCTTTCCTTTGGTGTTTTCTCAAGGCAAAATTTAGAGTAATTGAGAAATAGGTCTGTCTTTCCCTCTTATGAAAGATTGGGAGAAATAACCTCATTGTAAGTATGAAGACTTAGCCTTGTTGATGTTTAAAATAATATTTAATTATACAAGGACATATTTTTGTTTAATAGTAAGGAAAAAATCAGGATAGAAAATTATACATATGTGACATGATAACAGATATGTAGAATGTTTGTATGTGTATGCTTATGTACATAGAAAAATAAAGAACATTGGAAGGAAACAAAAATATTAAAAGTGATTATCACTGGTTAGTGAGATTATAGGTATTTTCTTCTGTCTATACTTACCTGTATTTTATAAATTTTCTGCAATGAGCATGTATTACTTTTATAATCAGATAAAATGCTAACAAAGTGAAAAGGCTTTGCTGCTTGGTGAAAAGTTGGTGTTTGTATTAGAAACAAAATTTCATGAATAAATTATTTTATTAGTGCCAACTCCAGAAGGTGGGAAAAGGACCTTCTCTGATTTTTCCTCCATTTTATATGACTTGTAGGAACCTCCTTTAATGATAAATTTCAATGAGAGAAAGGCACCTGAGGCAACAATCAAAGGAGATTGCATTACACTGTGACAAAAGTCTTTAGAAACGCCTTTCTGTCTAGGCCATCAAACAGACTGCAACAGGTGCGAATCCTTTTTCTTTTTTTCAAGTAATTTTTAAGGAGACTTCTTACACATTGATTATTTTTTAAAAATCCAAGTAGGATTCTCACTTCCACACTAATGTTTCTGGTCTTTTAGATAAATTTAGAAAGTCAAGCACTGGTACTGGATCACTAGACTAAAGGCTCCATGACACTAGGAACCGTGCTTATTTATTTGTTTTTAATTCATCTCTGTGTCCTCAGCATCTAGCCTATAGCCTGATGCTAACTGCCAGCAGAACAAGGTAGAAGCGAACCCTTAATCTGACTAGGGTATAGAAGAGAGTTCTCTCCCCTTCTCCCTTGGGTATTAGTGCCTTGATGAAGGACAGAGAAACCTTGAGAGACCTGATCAAAATGGAGCTGAGTAGACCCTGCTGTAACGGGCAAATTGGGGTGGAGCTGGTAGAATCCAGCTGGAATCTCCTCCATGTTGTTACTGAGTGTGGAAACTTCATACTTTGGGCAATACACAGCAAAGACCATTATTAAAGCTCATTGGTCGATCACCTTTTTTTTTTAAGGGATAGATTACAGAAGGCTGTAAATTTACCCTAAAATGTTTGAAAAAGTGTCAAGACAGGGCCCGAGCTGACAAAGTGACAAATGTCAGAGTCAGTAGGCTCCACATCCACAAGAAATAAAAACAGGGACTTTGGCATACACTCTGAATGACCAGAACAGGTGAACAAAGCAAGGAGGGGCCAGGTCTTGGGAACGAGAAGCTTAATGTGACTTCTGATAGACCCCCCTATTATTGGGCCTCATGAATAAGGTCAGAAATGGACTTCGGGTTTGGGGTAAGGAGAAGGACAAATGGGTGTCAAGTAGCTTAGAGAAGCTATTGGTATATTTGGCCTGGGGAGGCTGAGAAAAGAGGTGGATGGTGTGGGGTGGATGCCAAGCGGCCGGGGCTGGCTAACCTGAAATAGTAAAGTGAGGCGGAGACTTTGAGGGGAAGCTAGAAAGAACAAGTCAGTAACCACCACATACCTTCAATTTGCTGACTTGCATATAACATGTGTTCCAAAATTTTCCTCCATGCAGTAAAGCTGCAGAGAATATTATGCCTTAAATTACTGGCTACAGTGTGTGAGGATCCAAATGACTTACTATGAAGAGAACATTACTGAGAACTGAGTTCCTAAAGCTGGAATTTCAAGAGAAAAACCACTTTTGTCCCCTGGTGGTGGCAGAAGGAGCAAGAGTTGCTAAATGAGGTGCAGAATAATATACACCAACTTTAACAGGCTTCAGGGTGTCAGCACCTTGACCAAATCAGTGATTCAAATGGTAGGAATTTCAAGTATGGTGAGAAACTTGAGAGAAATATGAATAGAGGCTTCTGAACCACTCGTATCTGGACAATCTGGTCAAGTTCCATGCTAAGTCTATATGTGTTTTCAGAAGGATTCTTTATCATCCCTGGAGAGATTCAAACATAGCAGTGTTGAATTATCCTTATTCCAGGTTCCAGTCCATGCATCAGGAATCCTTTTGTGCTAAAGTCACCAAGTAGCTACTCTGTGCTACTAAGGCCAATTCTTCTTTGAAATTGCAGTCCTCTGGCCTGGACCATTGGTTTTCTTGGAGAATACTGTAACTCTGTCAACCTCCATCTAGTTGACCTAACCCACTATCTCTAGATTAACTTTTCCAAAATGCTGTGTTCATCATTTTTTTTTTTCCTGTGCAGTAAACATGGATATCTTTCCGTGGAGCACTGGGTCTTAAGATGTGGTTCTTGAACCAGTAGTATCAGCCTTACCTGGAAAGTTGTGGAAAATGTAAATTTTGGGCCATCCCACAGACCTACCTACTGAATTAGAAACTCTGGTGGTGGAGTTCAGTGATCTATTTTACCAAACTCTGATGCATGCTGAGTTTGAGAACCATTGTCATGGAGCTCCTTCAACTTGGCATTCAAAGCACTTTCTCCTCTATAGCCTTGTAATGCCTGTCTGTTGTATTTGGCATTTATTGACACTGCCATGTGTTATTATTTTCTTCATTTGTGTAATCTGATGTCACCTTCAGAACTGCAAATTCCCTGAGGTCTTGCTCTGTGTGTTTTCTAGATTTACTAACTTGTAAAATCATAAAGCTGGAAAGGACCTGGAAAAACATTTTATCCAACACTTTAATTTTGTAACTTTTTGAACAGTACCATGCACATAGTGGACATTCAATTAACATTTGTTGAATGAAATAACATGCCCACAGGGGCCACAGAGGTGAATTAAGACTGCTGAGACCTCAGTGTCATCGCCTTAATTTAGATCATCTCTCTTGGCACCCTCTGGGTTTATGAATGCCTGGGGAAAGCCTTGGATGCCTTTGCCAGCTTTTCTCCCATGGTCCTTTGCATGGGCTTTGGAATTTGCTTACTGAACACAGGCAGCATGGTGGTTTAAGATACAAGTGGCAGAGCAGTTGAATTAAGAAGAAAATAAAAACTAAAACAAAATTGATGTTGTTTTTCCTATTGCTGCTTTGAAATTCAACATGAAGTATGAATCTGTCATACACGAGAAATAACATCTTACACGAATATCTAAAGTATAAATAAAAATTAATTGCACCACACAGCTGTTAATTATTAGGCTTTGGAGCATTCCAAGAGCAGTTGCTCATGCATACCTATTCAGCTAAAGATCACTCATTAGGACATACTGACATCGTTATGAAGATACTTGCCAGTTGTTGAAGCTTTTTGCATCTGCATAGTCTAGGGGTCCAGGCTGCCAGTGGTCATTGTGCTTATGAGGGATAGGCTGCCACAGCAGAAATGAGCAAGTTTGGCTCATGAAACTACTCTTTCTCCTTCTCAGGAATGTTCACAACCAAAAGGGGAGAACCTTGGCTTCCAAGGATGGCCATATCACAATACTTCTAAATAAATTGGGCTGTGGGGGTGGCAGACATTAGTGTGTGTATGCAGTAAAGCATAGTAGTGTGCTAAATACATGAATAAGTTTTATACTGCATTTTATTATCAAGGTTCAATGCTTTAGGGCCCTGTTAGAAGCTGTTGTTCCCAGAAGAATGACAATGACCTGAAAAATGTATTTATTGTGCTTTAGAGAGAGGACAAGGCCAAAAGAAGTCTTTGTATCTAAGAGATGAAAAGAAATTCAGAAAGGCAACTCATTCTCATAGGTTAAATTTACATAGTAATGAAAGGGAGAGAAAAATAGGGAAAGAGTTGCTTTGTTTTCATCTTTTGTAAACAGGGGACATAGCAGCAAAAATAGCCTATCTTGTTACTGTAGGTCAAGTTCATTAAAACAAACTACATGGACTTTCCTAGTTATTTTTGTGATTGTTATGCTGAGATTTGGTTCAAATCAGTGCTGCTATGTTGCCTAGAAAGTTTTATGGTAATGATATTGACTAAAGTATTGGAACTACAGGCCTGGTTTTCCTGATCTTATTATTGTTGAGTCCTTGCTGGTCTCCAGTCTCTGCAACCCTCCTCTTACTCTGTCTGTTTGCTGAGACTTCTAAGCTCTCTGTGGCCAGGCTAGACCTGGGAGAAGAGGCATTTTAGGAGTTCTAACCTAACACTTTTGTTCCTTAGCATCAAGTTTGTCTGGCTTTTATTCTATCTTTGAGATGTGCTGCAATTTCTAGAAGCATATTAAGTCTCTTGTTCCTTGGATTCAGTATCTACCTTGTGCTGTAGTTCATGTATCTGGATTCTTGTCTCATTACCCAGGACTGAACTCTGTCTTAGGAATTTTCTAGGTTTGCTCAGGTCCTCTAAGAAAACCTAAGACCCAGCCTTACATGTGCCATTCCTTTTCTCTCTCAGCCACCAGGGGCCAGCCCCTGCAACACAGACTGACTGAAGCTCTACTATCATGAATAGGGTTTCTGATGCTGCCTGCCTGAATTTTGGGACATTTTTGTTTTTCCTTGGCACTATGCTGTGCTTTCATATTGAGTGAACTTCCACTGTTTCATGTTTGCTCCTTGATGTCAATTTCCTGGCTGCATTATCAACTCTTATGTTCTGTCATGTTCTTCAGATACTTTGTTCTGCCCGCCAGACTGGACATTCTCTCAGTAGCTGTAGCGAGGCCATTCTCTCTCATGGGCAGGTCTTGTTTCAGGTCCCAGCTTCTTCCATTATGACCTGCCCAGGCAAGTGCCCAGGTTGAACAAATTCAACACATGTAAAATACGTCCTTCAAAATATTTGTTTCAAATACCATAGTTTAATCATTTTTATTCAAGGTAGGTTGTGTTACAATCAAAGAATTATTCCCATACTTTTTTATTACTCTATGTGGACTATGAAAATAGTGCCTTTCTATATTTGCAATTCTTTTATGTAATAAAATTCAAATGAACTTCACTTTTAATAGAAATTTTGAGCAAAATTCTTGGAGAAAATTTATATTTAAGGGTGCTATAGTCTAAATTGTGCCTATTTCTGTCCTCATGTCCAAATTAGAAACCTGGGTCTAATTATTGTGCTTATTAACTGCTCTCATTCCTAGTAAAGATACGAGGAGTTGAAGAGCAGGTTAAAACAAAGAAAATATATATGTGTGTGTGTGAATGAAAGTGTGTGTGTGTGTGAATGAAAGTGTGTGTGTGTGTCTCATGCTGGGAGTGAGGGGTAGGTAAGGACAGCGGAAAGCAACTCTGTTCACTTGACAAATGTAAAAGAATTCCTACATGGGTGCTTATTATGGTATATCCGGCAGTATGCTAAGTACTTGGTTTACTTTAAGGACTCTTAATTTTGTTCCAACTTCACATATGAGAGACTGAGGTTTAGAGAAGTTAATTTACCTGAGTCCACACAGAAAACAATTGCTGGATTAGGGATTTGAATTCCTGCAATGTGACGCCCAATTTGTGTCCTACAGATTATATTGCTTTCCTTTTTTTTACTAGGATGTTTTCAGATTATTCTTATATAGCCCAACAAGTAGTAGAGAATATAGGAGGAAAATAATTGACATTTATTAGTTAGTAATTTCAAAGGAGTTTTATATATGGTATTTGCTTTATCTTCAGGAAAAATAAGGTAAATGGTATTATTTTCTTCATTTAAGAGGTCAAAACAGGGACTCAGAAACATTAAATAACTACATATTGTTGTGAGTAGCTGTAGATTCTTCCTCTGCCTGTTGTTTATGATTCTATTGTGGAATTCTAGCACAGTATGCTGACAATTGATATTTGGAGTTTTTCCAAGTTTTTGCTGTTGTAAATAGTGCCTTTATGGACTTTTATATGAATATTTCCAGTACATATTTTGCATAACTTTTTTCTCATGATTATATCTAAGAGTCTGTATGTTAAAAATGCACACTTATAGCAATAAATAAAAAAGAGGGTTATGCATGGACCAATGGTCACAGAGTGTCATGAACCAGTGATTTTCATTAAACTAATTCTGTAAACTGAGGTAAAAAAAATTCTGTAAGTCTAAGGTTTCACTTTTACCCCTCCCCCAAACAATCAACTGGCTCAATGACTTGTCTAGGGTGACAGAGTGGTGGAGCTGGGACTAAACCCCAGTTCTGTAATTATAGACAGTTCTTAGGCCTGCCCCACTTTAACACATGAACATGATTCTCATCATTCTTCTTGGGTGGCCTGAGAGCTGAACTTCACTGGTTTAGAGGAGAGATTACATACCACTGAGTTGCAAGTCTGTTTCTGAGAAGAGATTTGGTTTTGAGAAATTACTCAAGAGTGTTTATATTGCTTCACCCATGGGCCTGTGTGCTGTTAAGCTTGAAATGAAAAGAATGGCTTCGTGGTTTAGTTTTATGAGGGGACAAAAGCCATAGAGTTATGATGCAGTGCATATAACATTGAAGGATCACAATTTAAAGTCCAATAATTCTTACCGTTTGTCTTCACAAGAGGATCTCAAAGTTTTATGAGAAATTATAGACTAAGAATTTGTAAGAGTTATGTGCAATTTATGGTTAAAACAAGGAAGTGCTAACGTTTTCTGGAATGCTCCAAGGCTGTCATTAGAAAAGGCCTGAAGAGAGCCCAGGATTATTGACTCTTTGGGTAGGAATCCTCGCAGGATTAGATGTGACCAAACGGTTCAATGATTCTGAATGGCTTCAGTTTGCTTTGAGTGGAAATTTTCGTTTTCTGGGGGCCTTATTAATTGAAGGAAAGCATAGAAAGCATAGAGAAACCAGCATGAATTGGTTCCCCAGGCCTTTAAGAAACAGTCATATTGCAGAGATCATATTAATACAGTTTTTGTAATATACTCTCTGATTAGTGTTTTGCTCTCTTTAATGGGAATTTAAAGCAGCATAACGACAGGAGCCAACAGAGATTTTTAAACAGTAGAAATATAAATGGTTATCCTAAATTATATTTGGAAGAAACTGTACTTGAAGTATTTAAGTTAGTAAATAAAAGACAAAATTAATATAGGCTATATTAAGACCAAATATGAAATACTATAAAACTTTGATGATTTGTATACTTCTTGGTGGCTGGCCAATAGGATTTTTAATTGAATTACTATAGAAAATTCAGCACAAAATATTATCAGATTTAACCACCCACTGAGTGTGTTATTTGTTACCGTTTTATTAGACTAAATCAAAGGTTATAGCATCTCTTCTTTTGCATTGGTTTTCAGCCCAGAAGGGTAAAGTTTTAAGATGAGATGCTGAAATTTTATTAATAGTAAAGAGTGGGGACTCAATAAAAGGATAATACTCAATTATTTTATTTAGAAAAGTAAAATTGTTTTATGACTATTTTATATGTGCATTCCTAGCCTTCAAATAGAGGAGAACGTCTTTGATGGTCACATTTTGAAGCTGGTAACTAGCCTGAGGTTGAAACTAGGAATGAAGCTGCTGGGGTGTCAAGGTCCTCATGGAGGAAAGATTTGGTATCAAGCCCAGTGTCAACAGTACCCACATTCAAGAATATTGTCTCCGGCCATATCCTTACAAAAGCCCAAAATGTAGGTGGTGGGCAGCATGGCTATATAATCATTTCAGAGTCTATACATTTTATGTTTGGTCATAGTAAGTGGTTATGAATCCCTCTTTTTCACCTGTTGTGAATCAGTGTGTCTCATCTTGCAACTGAGATCACCTAATTTAATGGTTCTCAAAATGCAGTCTCCAGGCCAGCAGCATAACCCAGGAACTTGTTAGAAATGCAAATTCTCTTGGATTAAGACCTATGTGAATCAGAATCACTAGACATAGAGCCCAACAATCTGTGTTTTAAAAGTCCTCCCTGTGATTCTGATGCCTGCTAACATTAGAAAACTATTGATTTGAACTATGTTGATCAATATAATTGTTTTGGAAACTGTATCAAAGAGCTCCTATCCCAGCTCTGATTCATGGTAAGCTCTCAGAATTAGTCTAAACATGCTAAACATGGAAAATGCACTTAATTTGTAATGCAACAGTCTATGATGTTTTGCCCTTTTTTCCCCCTACTATCTATTCAGGAATGAGTAGTTGCCCTCACAGATTATTCATTTTCTTTCCCTTTGGGAGACTAGCCCTCAACTTTTCATTTAATATGAAAGGTCATCTTCAGAGAAAATTATTGCCTGTGCTTCAGTGATTTAACTTTCTAGAGAGTCACTGAAAAGCAAAGTTGGTTCATGCCAATCATCTTTCCCCTTTTTAAGAAATACAGTCACTTCACTGTCAATAATGATTAGCAAATTTTTTCTCTAGTTCTACTTCAGGACTAGCCAAAAGTTCAGTGGCCAAGAGTTTGTTGCTTTAGGACTTCTAAGTTGGCTTTGAGTCTTCTTAGGCAGCAGATTCATCCAAGGGCTTTAGTACTTTCAGCTCCTCTGAAAGTAATATGTTTTAATGGGAAAAAATCAACTGCAAAGACAGTTGAAGTACAACAGGTTTGGGAAGACAAATGGGCTCAGATTGTGATATGTAAATTCATATGTATTATACACCAAATTGTTCTGATGTGTGAAATTCAGGGAAATCATGTGTTCCAGATTCAGTGAGATTCAGGTAGCACAAACCTCTTTTGCATCTTGTCAGGCAAAAGACCCATGCGGGTTGAACAACATTCTTGCATGTAAGCACATTTAGTCCCCGGGGGAGCGTTTCCTCGGGGTAGGGGCACTGAAACGGAGATGTTGGGTGTGTGCCCCATGGATATGAAATAGCAGATTCTGGGTAAAAACTGGAAATCCAAGGACCACTGAGATTTGAGGGAGGCTCCACATGGACCAGGGCAGGGAGGTAGGGATGGTCAAGGTTGCTGAGAGTCTACCAGGAAGGGAGAGAAATCTGGTAGGGACAGGAAGGAAGTGGGTACGCAGAGAGCTAGGGGTCTGAATAACCATAGGACCTCCTTAGATAGCATTCCGTATTCTTATAATTCTAGTGGGGAAGTGAGTGGAACAATGCTTCTAGGATAGAATTGGGCTGAGTGGTGTTAACCACTGCCTGAGAAACTCTTTTCTGAGTGAAGTCAGCTGTTGACATCACAGACTCTGGATTAGTAGCTTGATTTATAGCTCTGAGTACCTGGCTAGACCTGCTCAGCTTGGTCCTCCAAACTTTTGTGTGTTTGTTCATTTAGAGAGAGGATCAAATAAAGGGAAAAATTGGCCTCTATAGCCCAAGTTCTGTGAGAAAACCTATAGAGACTTGCATTTTGAAGTTCACAAACATCAACTAATACCTTCCAGGTGCTAAACACCATGGAGATGCTAGGGTCCAAGTAATGACCATGAATTCCTGCCTGCAGGGAGCTCCGAACCTAGTGAAGATGATGTTTAAACAGCTTATCATAATTCAATCTGATGATTTTTGTAGGCACAGAATATTATGCAAGAACCTCAAGCCAAACTTGCACCAAAAAAATGTCCTGGTCACTGTTTGGTGGTCTGCTGCCAGTCTGATCCACTACAGCATTCTGAGTCCCGGAAAAACCATGACATCTGAGAAGTATGCTCTGTAACTTGATGAGATGCACCAAAAACTGCAATGCCTGCAGCTGCCATTGGTCAACAGAAAGGACCCAATTCTTCTCCATGACAATGCCCTAGCACATGTTGCACAACCAATACTTCAAAAACTGAACAAATTGGACTGTGAGGCTTTGTCTCATCTACCACATTCACCTGACCTCTTGCCAACCAAGTACCACTTCTTCAAGCACCTCGACACTTTTTGCAGGGAAAATGCTTCCACAACCAGCAGGATGCAGAAAATGCTTTCCAATATTTCATTGAATCCTGAAGCATAAATTTTTACCCTACAGGAATAAACAAACTTATTTCTCATTGGCAACAATTTGTTGATTGTAATGGTTCCAATTTTGATTAATAAAGATGTGTTTGAGGCCGGGCGAGGTGGCTCACGCCTGTAATCCTAGCTCTTGGGAGGCCGAGGCGGGCGGATTGTTCAAGGTCAGGAGTTCAAAACCAGCCTGAGCAAGAGCGAGACCCCGTCTCTACTATAAATAGAAAGAAATTAATTGGCCAACTGATATATATATAAAAAATTAGCCGGGCATGGTGGCTCATGCCTGTAGTCCCAGCTACTCGGGAGGCTGAGGCAGGAGGATCGCTCGAGCCCAGGAGTTTGAGGTTGCTGTGAGCTAGGCTGACGCCACGGCACTCACTCTAGCCTGGACAACAAAGCGAGACTCTGTCTCAAAAAAAAACAAACAACAACAACAAAAAAGATGTGTTTGAGCCTAGTTATAATGACTTAAAATTTACAGTCCCAAACCGCAATTACTTTTGCACCAACCTAGAATTCTGTTTTAGTATATTAGTAAATAAATTGTCTTTAGATACCATCTTTTATGATAAGTAATATCATTTGAGTCTGGCATGTGATTTAAGTGGCTTACATCAAATTCATTAATTCATTCATAAAACTTTTATTGACATTGACATTTGCTATATGAAAGCACTCTTAGCTTCAATGAAGGATAAACAAAAACTATTGGATATCCTCTTGCAGAGTTTACCAACCCTTCTTGATCTCCTGGTCTCAAGTTATCCTCCCTCCTCAGCCTCTTACAGCACTGGGATTAGAGGTGTGAGCCACTGTGCCTGGCCAACCAACTCTTCTTTATTCTCTATAGCCACAAACCAAGGAACTTTCTCAGAGCAAGGAACTTTCTTTGTTTTATTCATTCATTCATTCATTCATTCATTCAGAGCCAACAAATATTTGTTAAGCATCTACTATGTGAGGGCAAAATAAAGACATGAGGAAGACATTAGAGTCAGAAATAAAAATAGAATAGAAGGTTCTGGATGGACCTCAGAGTTCTCATAAATCCCAGCATTTAAAAATACCCTTGAGACTTTGGGCAACTTTGGGCAACTTAATTTTATTACTGGAGAATATCCTTACTTTTAAAAATAATGACCTAGAAATTTGTCCAATTGTTAAATACAGTTACTATCCAGGGATTTATGCTAGAATTGGCAGAGTCTAGTGAATGTGGGTTATTTGTGACTAGGAGAGACTCCATTGTCTATGGAGCAATTACCTTAATGGCTTTTCTCTCTCCTTTTAGGAAATCTGTGACCTCCTACACCAAGAAGAACAACCTGAGAACTCTTTCTGAAGGTCATTGGATTCATTTAGAGAAGTGCAGAGGAGAAATCTGAGATCATTACACTGCTAAGGATACATCATTAGAAAGAGTCAGTGTAGTAACTACTTCCTTTAGCATTTGACTCTTGGTCCTTTTGTTATGAGCCCCTTGTTCCTGCGAAGCTGGCTGGGAGAAGAAAACTCGTCAATGACAGATGTTCAGAATCTCCAGTCCCCATCCCCAGACACATCACCAATGACTTGAACATACCACCAAATATTCGAGATACAGAGGATATGTATCCCCACCTATGGGGAAAGGATGCTCTGAAAAAAAGTTTCGAGTCCTCATCAGAGCCATTGGAGGAGACACCTGAGAGTCATGTAGCTGAGGTTTCACAAGATGCTGTCATGCCTCCAGTCCAGAGGAGAGAGCTAGACCCACTCCCCAGGAAGCATAGATATTTTTTGGAAGGCAGTAAGGGCAAAAATAATGAAAAAAAGCAAGAAGAAGAAGAAAAGGGAGGCCCAATGACTGCCCATTCTTCCATCACCTTTAGCACCATCCCAAAGTGAAGAAGATGAGACTGTAGATAAAAGGCATTCCCTACTCAGTACCAGGAAGATAATCCTGATCTTCCCAGTGAGATAGGGAGGAGGCATGGGGTGGCAAAATCCTGGGCTTTTCACTTTTCCATAGGAAAAAATAATGACAGATTTTCACCTGGAATGGGAGAAGCTGGAGATAAGGAGCTTGAGAAACAAACTGAGATCCTTGGGCCTGAGATAGAGCATGAAAGATCATAGGGTCATTTTTTTTTTTTTTTTAAATATATGGGTATTGGCTTTAAGGACTTTTAAATTTTTCTTCTACTTGCAGGAAAGATTACAGAGTCAGCAGGACGAGGATTCCTGTGTGATGGATAGGGAATGTCAGATCCAGTCGTGTGAGCTCCCAGTGCCTCAGGAAGCCTGGCCCTCTTGTCCTGCATGGTATCCTTGGCATCACCACCATTCTGCTCGGTCATTTCCTAAGCTGTGTCTTCCGGATATTCTCAAGGTCTAGGAAGCAGAAGTCTCCCATAAGAAAGAGTAACAACCAAGCTGAGGCAGATGATGCTGAGGTTCTGAGACCTGGCTTACTAAGGGGTCAGGGCAAAAAAAAAGTGCTGCCTCACCAAAGCCTGTAGCAAGATGACATGGATATAGCTTTCCCCTGTGTTTAGTTTTATAGTTCTCTCTATATGTCACTGTTTTTCTTAGTTGAGTTCTTGCCTGTCAAAGAGATAGAGAGCTGCTTTTATGTTGAGATCCTTAAGCCTAAACAGGTAGTAAAAGCAAAGTAACTTTGAGGCTTTTAACTTTTGCCCAGTGGTAGAATTACTTCTTACTCCCTTTCCATTAGACTGAAGTGGGATTTGCTCTGGAGTAGTGGTTCCCAGAATTCATGTTTATTTCATTCATGTATTCACTTGGCTTAACCAGCCCCTAACTTCTTTGAGGATGGAAGCCATACAATTTCATCATTTTGAGTAGTGTCTCCTGATAGCTACAACCAAGTGGAGACTCCTCATGTCCAGCACCCCTTATTTTCTTTTACCTTTGGCTAGAAATTCATTTTTCATTCTTATTCAGAACTTTGTTGAAATTCTGCTACTTCCTCTCGAATTTGAATAAGCCTCAGGGTGTGGTGGCTGCTACTATTCTTGGGCAGGATACAACTATCAGCTCCTCCACCTCTAATCAGTGTTTGGGTTCCTTTTTGTCACTTGTTAGTAATATACCTGGCTCTTCCTTCTGAAGTGATCTTTTGGTGTTCTTTAGCCATCTGTACTGAAAACAGTCACACAAGGTAATGGCCCTTCCTTGTCAGATTTTAGTCGGACTCTCACAGAACCCAGAGTTCTCCCAAGAATCCTAAAGAAGATAAGAAATTTAAGAAAAGTTCTAGATCATTTGATTTTCCCCTTGTTGTCCTGGCATGCTAAGGTAGTCCTTTTCCCAGTATATAAAATAAGAGTTTGAATTAATCTTATACCTTCCTTGGAGGGAGTATGTTTAAGAAGAGTTTAGGAATTTCCCTAAACAGGTTTATTACCTGTTGTTATTTCCTACTTGTTCCAGTTTCCCAATTCATGTAAGTATAATAAATAATAGTACGTAATAATAAATAAAAGTACATATATAAATAAATGTTCAAAGTATCTGCATAAGAAGAAAGTAGTATACTTTTCTTTCTTTCATCCTCAGCATCAATTCTGATCATTACTATGGTAAAATTGGAAAAGGGACCAATATGTTTGTTTTCTTCTTTTCTTGCCTGGAACAGGGCTTTGTACTGTTGCAAGAATGTAGTTGGGAAGGGAATAGATGAGCTGCAAGAGTGGTGGCAAACATCCTCAAGGCCGCTTTGGAGTTAATAGGTAAAAAATCAACCTTGGAGAAGTCTTGTGGTTTGGTGAGGATCTCAAATTAGAATTAAACATTTTATAAAATGTCATACTCAGTGCTCAGAGTAAAATAGGACACCTTTCTAAAATCAGTCATGCTTTGATACTTTTAGTTGCCTAAAAAGTGGTTGATTTCTCATTTTAATGAGCATGGAGTTAATTGAGCTAATTGACCATTATAAATGAGTTCTAGCTATTATATAAAATTTCAAATTACCTAAACTATATCTATATTTAGATATGTGTTTTCTCAATTTAATACAAGAAAGACAAGGCACAATGTACGTAGAGTTTTGAGTCATAGAGCCTATTATTAAAAGCTCTCAGGAATGTAGATATTAATGTTGCTATTAATAACTTTATTATTGTTAATGTTTCTTAAGATGTTTCAGGATGAGCTATTCTACCATAGAAAAACTATTAGTTGGAGCCTAGTTAGTCATATCTCCAGCCCCATCTATAATACTGATTTTCACATAAAAGTTATTTACTACAAATTTAGAATACAGTTTCAGATAAGGAAAGATCTATATAAACACTTAGTTTTGCATTTTTTCTGCTCATGTGTCCTGACCCCTCACAAACAGGAGAAAGGGTATCCATGTCTCTGATGCATTTGTAAATGAGCAAGTGCATGTTCTCTAGTTTTAAATTTTGGCTGCTGTCTTTATGGTTTGAATTATTAAACATGATTTATGACTTAATAAAGATGTTTTTGAAAAATATACTTGAAAAAATAGTATAGCTGTACCAAAGTAAAAAAAAAAATTTAAAAAATAAAACCTGCTACTATTGATGAGAGATAAATCTTAGGAGTCATTTTTTAAATTTGTTCCCCTGAAAGAAGATAAACAGATATTATAAATGTGTTGTAAACAGAAATAATTGACAAATATAGAGATGATTATATTTAATGTATTTAGTTTCCTTTTTTTCCACAGGAACTCAGAGAACTAGGTAGGTGGTCGGTGTTGCTATACTCCTTGCTACACATTGATTAAGCTAAGATTAAGCAGGTCAATAAAATTTTTGCAGTAATTTTCCCAAGATTACTCACTTAATCTGATAATGAATCATAACACAAGTTTTTTAAACAAATGATTTAACTACTAGTGTGTTCTTTTTTTTTTTTTTTTGAGACAGAGTCTCGCTCTGTGGCCTAGCTCACAGCAACCTCAAACTCCTGGGCTCAAGTGATCCTTCTGCGTCAGCTTCCCAAGTAGTTGGTACTACAGGCATGAGCCACCATGCCTAGCTAATTTTTTCTATATATTTTTAGCTGTCCAATTAACTTCTTACTATTTTTGATAGAAACAGGTCTTTGTCTTGCTCAGGCTGGTCTCGAACTCCTGAGCTCAAACTATCCACTGGCCTCAGCCTCCCAGAGTGCTAGAATTACAGGAGTGAGCCACTGCGGCCTGCCCTGTTCTTTTTACTAAGTATGATTTTTTTTTTTTTTTTTTTTTTTGCTATGGTTCTTGTCTCAACATTCCCTATTGAAATTCTTTTATTGATCATTTTGTTTTTGTCACCTTATCCTCATATTATGGTCCAAATTCCAACTAATGTCATCACTACTCACCAGGAAAATTTTATCAGGAAAACATTCTGGCTGATGTAAAATTATACAAAAAAACAATACAGAAGGTTTACTTATTAACTGAGTTTTGACAGAAAATGTAGAAATTATCTACTCTCGCCCTTTTATTTATCAGAGGTACCTGAAACAGAGAAATTACAAAGCTCTTTCAAAATGACTTAGCTGGTTAGTGACAAAGCTAAAGCAAATAATAGCTAACATTAGATTAAATATTGTGCTTAATACACATATCAGCAATCTTCAGGTAATCTGCATTGGGTTGATATGAAAATTTAAGTTCAGAAATGTCCCAGGACTAGCAAGTCCTGACGCAGAATCTAAACCCAGGTCTGTTGGTCTCTGAGGTCTCTGTTTATTTATTACATTCTACCTCTCAGTATTACAATATAAAATCTCTTTGTTACAAGTCTGTGTAATATTAAGAAAAGGCTATTTCACTTATTTGCCAGAATTTACATTTTAATCTTAACACACATGCAATAAAAATAACCCAACAAAAAAGTCCAGTTAATTTGCATTTCTGTATTGTGCTATAAATGATAAAATAGTTAACCTAAGTGTGATTAATAAAAGAATATTGCAGTGTAATATAAATAAACTTTTAATCATTACAGCCAATTAAGCCAAGACAATTACTTTACTGAAAAGTGATCAAGAAGAAAGAGATAGCACATAATCAAAGCAAGGCCCTCCACTTGATGGGGTCAGGAGACAGGCACAACAAAGATGAATTAGGCCCCATAGAAAGCTGATAGACTAAGGGCATTTCTAAACCGTTTTCAGGTGAAGGGTTTGAGACTTGGGCAGCAGAGAGACAGGCTCTTGTGTATAACCCAGTGACCCTTGAAATAAGTGAGTATACTCCTGCTAATGAACTCCAGGCTTTAAATAGGAAATTTAAATTTTCTCACGCTTCAAAACATTCTTTTCATTCTGATTTGACAAGGCCTATTGCAAGACAAAAGAAAAGAACAACAAAACTGAAAGATTCAAACCACTGGTCCCTGTGATCAAGGAATGTGGTTTTTCATTTTTGCAAATTCAAGACACAAGGACAACGGACAACCATTGTATATGGAAGAGACAATTGGTACAGATTTTGTGAGCTATTTTTGGCCGGCTCACAGTGCTTGAGTCTAGGGAAGGGCTTTGACTGGGATCTTCCTTCCCCCACTCCCCTACAAATGCCTTTGCCTTAAAATCAGTCCTACAGTTGGTCAGAAGCCCACGGGTAGCTACTTTAATAGAAGTTTCAATAGTCTACATGAAAAGAAAACCTCAAAACAGATGACAAAATTCTTTAAACAAGTTGCATAATTTTAAATGAATTTAACATTCTAAAATTCAATTGCAAATGATATCTAATGTGAGCTTGACTTCTTTCCTAATTATAATCACCTTTCTGATTCTGAGATGCCTGTGAAAATACACAGTACTGGATCATTGTGATGGTAACACTTCTGGTGAACAACACACTAGATCCATTCCCAGAAGAGTAAGGAAACAGCAACTAGGGTTTTTAATAACTACTGTGAGAAATATCCCTTTATAGCTCTCCTTTTATTTGGTAGAAAGCAGAATTACAATGCTTGTAAAAAATTTTAAAACAACAAAGCCACATTTCAACCAGCATTTAGTACCAAAACTCCTACTTGACCTGTGATACTCAAAAAGAATCTCTGGCTAAAATTTATGTATGAAAGATAATAGACAAAAAATAAAATAGTAATCCTATAGCTTTTCTAAAAGCTACCATTTATCTTAACTTAAAATTTGAACCCTTTTTAAAGTTAAAATTATGATGCAAAATTCTATGTCTAATTCTGTAAGTTATCTAATTCTAAATGTTATGTAATTATATAATAAGTATTTGTGAAATATCTGCATAAGCATGGATTTAAAAGACTTATTGGATCCTAGTTTTGCCATTTACTACTGTATAACTTTGGCTACTTATTTAAACTTATTAATCTTTAGTTTCCTCATCTAAAAAGGAGGGTATTAACATATCATTGGTGGTTTTTAATGAAGATTTCATGAGATCATGTTCCTGAAAGAGCCTAGTGGCTGTTTTGCTGTTTTGTACTAGAAAGCCTTTGACATTATATTGCCTATTGAATTCTTATAAAACCATACCAAACATTAATTGACTAAATGCTACAGGAGGGTAAGCTATTCATATCAATTCTTATTTCAAAGGAAACTAAACTTATATCTGGGGGATCATATAGAGCAAATAGATTTAATATGTTTGTTCCCAATTTGTGTGTCTCTAGAGAAAATTTTTACACCAGAATTAGATAAGCCAAAATCCCGTTATTGTTACAACTTGTGAAAACATTATTTGGGTCATTGTCCTTTATTTTTAGGGCTGAACAGACACCTGGCCCAAAACTATTGGGATTTATGAAATTTTTAAAAATAAGTCTTCAGCATTTTCTAAGAAAACTTAATTGTAAAGACAGCTTATTTAATGGCTGTAATAGTGTAGTTGTTTTAAAGTTTTTACTCCTCTAACTCTTCTGAGTGGTAGATGTTCTATCAATAACAATAGCTCACTATGACAATGATAATTGATGAAATGATGATAGAGGAATCTTTCAGGTGTATTAGAATTTTGGAGAAATTATAATTGAGAAAAGCCCTTGAATATTCTAATAGTCCCCTTTGCTATTTCTGCTATCCACCTGCTGAATATTACACCAAGACTATGTAAAGGGCCATTAAATTCCAGAATTTGGTGATCTGGAATTTTATTTTGTTCTACTCAGTAGGCATGTATGGAACACCTGTGCTTAAACTGAAGTTATTTTATCTCCAAGTTGAAAAGCAAACATAACATGAAAAGTAGAAGAACCTGTCTATGCTGTTAAAATACAGTCTGTTAAAAGAAAAAAGGCAAGCACTCATAATGACTACTGAACAATATCAAAAGTATCCAAATGAACTCAAAATAGAATGTTATGCCATGTAAGTAAGCACTGATAGGATGCCTTGTAAAGGAGTGATTATTGCAAGGTAGAATATGTGAGATGGCTTCTCTGAATAGGTATATTTTGAGCTGGACCTTGAAGAAAAAGAATATGGTTTAGATTTATTCAAGCCTACATGCAACCAGGTTAAAAACTACTTTACTGGGAGAGTCTAGGAGGCTGGATAAGAGCCAGAACACAAGTGTAAACAAGAGCCAAGATAGAAAGCTGATAGAAATGGTGAAGCCATTGTGGATATGTCTAAGAGTAAACAGTCCAATAGACAGGTCAAGGACTGAAGACAGAGCTAGAAAGTTAGGATTGACTAAAAGCATAAATTGTGCAGAGGCAGTCACAGAGGCTAGAATAGAGAGCGAGCCCAGGACTTTTATCTAAGAGAAAGGCGTATGAGATATTGGCCATGATGTGCTTTTGGTAGGGAAGCCCCTTCCAAAGGAAAATAAGGTGGACAACATTAAAGGGCATTAAAGAAGGTGATTAAGATGGAGAACATCATGAAGAAATCTACAGATGTGACAATTTAGGTCATATGTTGAGGGCATGGAATAGCTTAGAAATGTGTAGTAGGAATAATGAGAAATGAGGCCAGTTGAATTCCACATTTGAATTCTATACTTGGCTTTGATTTTATAGGTAAGGAGAAGCCACTGTATATTCTTCATCTTCTCTAAGAAGGTAATGTTGCCCAAGTTAGCAAACCCAGGAAGGAACAAGTGGAGGGGGAGAGATGGGCAAGGGCATACACCTAGATTCAGTAATGATCTCCAGGAATATACTGTTTGTTTAGCTGTCTTCCACTATGTAATCTGAGCTAGATGAGTGCCTCTCTTTTGCCACTTGCTTACAACTAATATATTTTTATAAGATAAAATAAAGGAACAATTTTAATGTGAGCACATAGCATTTTGTATTGTTAAGAATGTGGAAAATCACGATCTCTTGACTTATGGTTTCATAATCTAGATCAGTCAAAAATTAAACATAAAAGTTAAACATAATACATTTGGTGGAAAGTTCCAAATACTTATTTGTTCATAAGGCAACAGAGCAGTACAGCTTAGTATTTGACAATTCCTCTACAGACTGTTTCTGGGTTCAATTCCTGGCTTTGCCACTTAATAACTAGGTACTCTGAACAGATTACTTTCTGTGCTTCAGGTTGCTCATCTGAAAAATAGGAATAGTTATATCTACCTCATAGGGCTTTAGTAGAATTAAATGAGACAATAATACATGTAAAAACTTAGACTAAAGCTTGGCATGCAGAATGTGAGCTCAACAAATATTCATCTGTTATTATCATATGAGCAGGATATTTTTTCTGAAATACTGATTTGTGTGGGAAAGTGTTATGTGAGGTAGTTGGGGGAAGTTTGACTCTAAGTTTAGGGGCTCCTAGACTCACTAAATATTCTGAGCATGGTTCAGAGATGGTAGAATAACCAAACCTAAAGAGATCCTGTGTGGTAAAACAATGGTTATCTCTGGAGACAAAACCCCAGTTATTTCATGAACATATGGTTTGTTCTTTACACCTGATTGTGAAGGAGTCTAGTTCATCTATTTATACCCAGTGCTTAGCATAACACTAAACACAGTAAACACATAATAACTTCCAGTAAATGTCTGTCAAGTAAACGAGCAAATAATTCAATGAAGAAGAGAATTCCAGTACATATAAAAATAGCTGTGCCACCCATATAAACAACAATTTGTTTCGTCCACAAGATAGCTTTTGTAGTCGTTGGCACTGAAGGCAACTCTCAGATCGTGGCACACTGGGGGAGATCCCCCAAAGGGGAATGAATGTGAATTTCTCATCAGTTAAATGGGATGGGGGCATGAGATCAGCATTAGGCTGATTTTAGAAAATAGATTCACAACTGCTATATTCAATGTTTAAGAAAAAGTAATGCATTCTCCTTTTTAGCACTCTCAGAACTTTGCTTTAAAATGCACCCAGGTGCACACACACATACATGCACACATGCACAGGCACAAACATGCAAATACATCATAGTTAGAATATCCATTTCTTTTAATTTTTAGTAAGTGTGGTATAGCAATCCACCTCAAAATTTAGTAGCTTAAAATAATAACAACTGTTTATTTAGTGCGCAAACTTGCAACTGGTTGGGGTTCTCAGGAAAGGCTCATCTATGCTCCATGGAGCATCAGCTAGGTTGGCTCAAATTTTGACTGGAAGTTTCACTTTCAAGAAGGCACACTCACGTAATTAGTAAGTTAGTGCTTGCTGGGAGCTGGGAGCTTGGAGCTCAGCTGGACTGTGGGCCGGGGTCTTAGTTCTTGTGTACGTGGGCCTCTTCATGGACTGCTTGGCTTCCTGTCATAGGATGATGGCCCTGTTACAAGAGCAACTTCCTGAGACAACCAGGTGGAAGCTAAGTTTTTATGATCTAGTGTTAGAAAGCACTTAAAGTTAATTCAGCTATGGTCACAGGCCACCCAGCTTCAAGATAAGACCCACCCTCCCCACCCCCATTACCATGGGAGGACTGTCAGGGTCACACTATAGGAACAGCATGTGGGATTGGAGATATTGCACCCATTGTGGAACATATAGTCTGCCACAAAGAATGAGTACGTTTTTGGACAGCATTTAGAGGAATTTTAATTCAGGGATCTCTGGAGTTCCCCAAAGTGACAAGGCTATTGTGGTATGCAGGAAATATTTTCTGGAAGAGGCATATTCTAAGGGAGAAAAGATTTCTGTGGAGATTTGGAAAAGATGGTTTCAATTAGACCTAAAAGGTGCCATGAATGGAACAAAGGGATGGGGGCATTAGCTGACTGAGGCAATTTAGCATAAACAGCTGAGGGCCAACAATTTAAAAACTGAAGTTAGGAAACTTCATTTGCTGTGTTGATGCCATTGGAAGGGAATATTTCCAATAGCCAAGGACCTTCAGCTATGGCTCCTTTGATATAGAATAGGGTGTGTGCCTAGCTAAAGCCAGTCTTTCACTTTCCGTGACTGAATGAAATGTTCCAGGATGACTGGAGGTTCATAAAAATCTTACCACATGAATATGAGCCACCAAATTGAAAGTAGACAAGAAAATTGTAGGAAAATCTATATCTAAAGTATGTATCAGCATTCTTTGGTAGTAAATATTTATTTAGTTCTCACAGATGAAATATAAATAATGACTGCAGTTTTTCTTCAAGGCATATTAGAGTTCAGCTGAGAATAGTGATCAGGAAATCAAATGCCAGAAGCTTTGACCCCTCTGCCCGAGGAGAGGCATTTAAATGGTTCTTTAAATGATCTATTTTAGGACTTTGCATGGAAACCCAGCAAAATCAGTTTGCTAAAATCTATGCCAGCTGGCCCAGGTGACTTTTTGTAGTCTCTGCCTGCATCTGTTTTACTCACAACTGAGCTGTTATTGATTTGTATAATGAAGCAATAGCATACAAGTGATAGCTTCCCCAAAAGCCATATCCTTTCTCTGTTGTGATATTTGGAGCAGGAAAGAAACCATAAACCATACATTTTCTTCCTAAAAATATATTTGTCATATTCAAGTTGCTTCCTTCCATTCAAAGACTATCATAGCTGAGTTGTGACTGACCACAGCAATGCATTTCTTTACCTTGTGGAATGTTAACCTGGCAGACAGAATCTGCCCTGACAAAAGAGAGGATAATCATGGTTGGTGTCTTACTCTACTAGCCTCTAAGAAGTACTCCATCATTCATTTTCCACAGTCATTTTAACTGATCCCATATGCTTCAGTAATTTTCTTTTGTTTCATTCATTGTTTCTTTCATTTCATTATTTAGCTTCTTGATGAAGAATCAGGGAAGTTAAATGATGACGTATTTGTTATAACTATGTGTACCCTATGTCTGACTACTGTTAGGATAGGGAATCAAGTAGTATAATGGAAAATGTTAAACCTAAAGAATTAGGAACATGTTATGAAAAAAGGATTTTTTATCTCTTTATTTGGGAACTTCTTAGAATGGAGCTGTGGGTTCATTTACCTAGGAGGGTTAAAGTAGATCTCTAAGAGCAGGATCTTATGACTGTCAACATCATTTAAGCCTTCTTGCCTTTTACAGATTCATATCTGATAATTTATTGAGTCTAGACAACTTCATGTGCAGGATTAAAGGCATTGCCTTGATCACAGCACCTAAATTTCAACACCTTCTGATGCTGCCAGAGAATAGAAATTGTGTGACTGCTTTTGCTACTGGGGTTACTCTCCTTGACACTAGGCAGATATTGAAAACAAACTTGTTGTTTTTATTTCATCTCCTTGTAGTGATGACAGTCCATGGGGTTGGACATTTTCTATGTACATTTTCTATGAGTTACACAAGTTCTTTAACCCATGACCTGTAACTGATGGCATGCACCTAAATTGTGTTTGGAAGCTTGGTGCTCTCTCTTCTTCAAGTTTCTCTTTTTAAGTTCCATATCTGTTTTTGAATGAGTACAATTGCTTTCAGAAAATTCATTGTAAGATGTCTTGAGATACTAACATGGCATAGACCATATAAATAGTTTAGTTTTGCAGTGTTTATGTTTATCTTCTTTCTGAAGAAATGTTAAATGAATCTGTTACATTTGGCTTTAAGGAGTTAGGCTTAGAAAAACCCTTCAAACAGCATGACTTCTTTAGACAGGTGGTAATTTATTGTTAGGCATTCTGAAATAGTTTGCCAAATGCATTGGCAGAAATAAACATACAAGAAAATTATCCAAAAAGCATTCAGGTGAGTGTTTTGATTCAACAATTGACAAGAAAGTTTTGAATTTGAATATTTTGTGAATTATAGTAGCAACTTTAGCAAGTGAAAGGATTTGACGACAAATCAAATGGAAAGGAATTTTGATTTTAGTATGGAAAATGTGCAGTTATGTAGAAGATACTGAAGGTATGAGAAAAGACTTTAAGAAGTAACTGGAAATTATGTTTAAAAAACCAAGAAGATCAAGAACACATGATGATTGACAAGTATTAATAGAGCTATTAAAGATGCTTTTGAAGCAAATACACATGACATATTTAAGCACTTCTATGATTTCAATAGCTTTTTTGTTTATTTATTTAGTGATTGAGGTTTAGTCAATGTTATATAAAAAGCCCAAGGGCTACATGGTAAGGAAAGCATTTTATATTCTCTCATTGCCAATCTTTTAAAATGTCTTCTGTATTCATATATATATATATATATATATATATACACACACACACACAAACACCCACAAACACAGACAATAAATTGACAAAATAGGTTGTGATTTTACAACTAGTAAGAAAGACATCTCTGATTGAAATAGTACCTTTATCTATATCACATAGAACCATACTCTTTGAATTATAATTATGCTTTTATATGATATATTGTTCTAGGAAGGGATGTGAGAAAACACATTTTTATTTTGGGGAACTAACCCTATACATTTCTCCAAAAGGATATTTAAGTAGTAGAAAATTCGAATAAAGGTGAATATGAATAAATGTTTAATGTTTGAATAGAGATATTATAAAGATTAATTGATTGAAATTTCCTAAGCATCCATCTACTCCTAGACCTTTCAGACATCAAAGTCAAGTATATAGTAGTGTTTCTCAAACTTTGTGTGCATTAGAATCACTGGAGAAACTTCTTAAAAAATTCTTGCTTGGACTCCACCCTCAAAGGATTCTTATTCAGTAGGTCAGGTCTAGGCTTCAAGAACCAATATTTTTAACAACATTCTTTGCCCCATTGCCCAAAATGTGTTCTGGTGCATACCAAAGTCTGAGAACTATTGGAACAGATAACATATATACACTATGATAAGATACTATGGCACTTGAATGGTAAAACATTTAGGCCTTTAAAATGTCAGCAGTTATTGAGAGTCTGTGGTCTACATGAAGTGGACCATATTTTCTACACTTTGCTTCTGGATTAAATTTGCCCTTTATTTTTCCATAATTCTTCTAAAAATATTTAAAACTGATTTACATCTTGCATATGTTAATTTAGAAACAACCAAATTGTTAGGATTGAGTTACTTCTATTAACGGCTTCATTTTAACCTGTTACATCTTTGTTTTGACTTTGATACCAGATAAAAAAGTTATAGCTTTCTGTAATGACACACAAAGTTTGTAAGTGTACAGGTATTTACATTAAGAAAAATGGTATTAAAAGAAGTAAGGCATTATATTTAAAGTGATCTAGCTTCTCTACTGTTGCATTAGCTATATAGTTTATCATTCTCTTGCAGCTGGCTATTTGCCCTCAAATTACTGTCCTATTCTTAACAGGCAAGACCTGAAGAGAAAAAAAACATTGTTAATAGGCTTGCAAAAGGGCTGATAAGGTGGGAAGAGGAGTAGGCTAATCCTTTAGGGGGAGACTAATAATTTGTGGAGGGAGTGCTGGCTTAGTTGTATAGCCCTGATTGGTAGAAGCATGGGAGTGATGGTGTAATTGATTTGCCCACACTGGGTTTTAAGATGAGTATTATTGGAGGACTGAGAGATGAGATTGTTAACTGTCAGCCTAGGGTTAGGTGACACATGACTAAGTTGTTGGGAAGGCTATGTAAGATCTGTCTTGAGAGGTGTTCTGGTGTGTTCAATATAGTCACAGACTCCAGAGCCAAGTTCAATGACTGAAATCACAGATCTGTTACTTACTAGCTATCTGACTATTGACTAGTCACTTATTTTCTCTGCTTATCACTTTCTTTATTTGTAAAATATAGATAACAATTGTGTCTACCTCATAGGAGTTTCATATAAATTAAATGAGGTGATAAGTCTTTTAATTGAGTTAGAATAAATACTAAATATTCTCAGATGTCTTATATCTATTTAGGAAGTGTGAACTATCTGAGATTGAAACATCACCATTAAAATAAGAATGCTGTTCCTGTGAATGGTACATCTAACATTATGTATGTTGGAATTCTTTTACTTCTTGAATCACTTATTTGTTTATTTGATGGTCATTTATGGGTATTTGCTATGTGCTCACTGTGCTTCGCAATATGCAAGCACTAGGGATAAAAAAGTGAACTAGACTCCTTGAAAATAAGGTGTTAAGGAACATCCCCTATAGTCATATAATAACTATGGTAGCTTGTTATTGAAAGGGAACTACTTCAATGAGTAAATTAGCTTTTCCTTATTAGTGTATGTTGGAGTCTTTAAGAAGGCTTGGCAATCCCCACCCTCTGCTTTTTTTCCTCACTGGTGTACCAAACTAGCTAATAAATAAAATGGAGTAAATCATACGGAGATCAAAATATCCAATACAATTTCCTGAAATTGAATGATGTAGTTTATATCTATAAACAAGCTCAATACTGAACTCCAGAATTAGTGAGACTTACCCGAAAAGTCACAGTAAGTACCTTACCACACATGCCCCACCTTTAGGGACAAAGCATTTTTTGCCACTAATTTATCATATGAGTTAGAGAAATTAAGAACAGTCTCTCTGTGGGCAAGAGACGAGGGGAGATAATGTGACTGGGCAGTATATGCCCTGCTTTTCCTCCCAAACCCACCAATTGTTTTAACTCACTGGAAGTTCCTTAGGGAAGAGAGAAGCCTAGTGTGTTATATGGAAGGATACATACGGATTGGAAAGAGTGTCCTCCTTGTCCTCTAATAATTTATTTTTAGTGTTTTAGTTTGCCAAACATAGTCTATTATTTTTTATTCTTGCTACATATACTCCTGTGAGATAGTGTTACAAGTGTTACAGTGGACAGCACACAGAGAATTGGAGAATCAAAGTTTACTTGCTGGTGGGCTCAGAGGGGTCTTACCACCAAATTCTGAATTCCATTTACTGGGTTTTTCCCACTTTTATTAGGTAGGGATGGCCCTATGGTTGCAGTATCAGGTGGCTGAGCCAGGTAATAGGTTAGTATGAGGTTGATAAGGGTCTTCCGAGGGGAGGCGTGGGGTCTCAGGTGGCTGATGCACCAGGTAGTAGATAGGGGTCTTTCTTATCAATAGGTTTCCTTTTTCTCCCTGTTATCCACATTTTAGGAATTTTTAAAAATGAGACTTTGATTCTAGACACAATGGAGGAAGCATGCTCTACCCCGTCTCTTTCACGAACTACAACTAAAAGTGCCAGGAAAAAATACAATAAGCAACTAATGTAGAAGTGAGGGGAAACCTGCCCTTTTCCCTGAAAGATCAACTCACAATTAAGGGAGATTAGTAAGAGAAAGGTTTATTTACCATGCACAGGGGGAGAATCACAGAATGATTACCTAATCTTCCAATGAAGTTCAGATGTTTTTATATCTATCTTTTTGGAGGAGAGGAGAAATGAAGAGCACAGGTAACTCTGTTTAGGGGTGACAGATGGTGCTAGGGAGGACAAATGGATGGAGGAAACAGACTAACTTGTAAATGATGCTCTTTGCAAATTAAATTAACCAGAGCAAATTAAATTAATCTGAGAGTCAGGTATTATATTTAAATGACGTGGGCCAGGCCTGGTTGCATTCTTAACTTCTTTCCTGAAATATATTGAAATAACAGGGAGAGGAAGGGAAGTCAATTGTCCCTTTGATCTTTTGACTGGGTCAGTCCAGTTCATGCAAATAAAGGGAAAGCCCCCTCTAGTATTTTTTGATCTCAAATGGCCTTTAATTCAAAATATTCTTTATACCAAGGAGTCCTATTTTGGGGTGAAATTTCATGAGCTCCTTTTCTAATATAAGATTGAAAGGTAGATAAAAGAAGGTGGACTGGGCAAGGATCTCAGGACTGGGGAAATGATCTGGCGGTGAGTTTCCTGTTTATTTTTTTGTTTTGTTTTGTTTTTCAACACCTCTCCCTCCCCACCAGAACACTATGGCTAATCCTGAGGAGAGGATCCCTATGGACTCTCCTCACCTTACACCAAATGAGTGGCAACAAAGAATTAGGACCCCCTAACCTCCCACCACTCTGATAGTAACAAACAGGGTGGGATCGAGCCATGTAAAGTTTCCTAGCCCTATAGTCCTTCAGAATGTCAGTAGATAGATGAAACCCCTTGCCTTCCTGATTGGTGTAGCAGAGGCAGATCTAAAAGGGCAGAACCCTGGCATCATTGTGGGGAGGCTAACTTCCCATATTCCTAACAGGGATACCAGGAAGAGGAAGCCTTGGGAACCAAGGTGGGCAAAGTGATAATGGAGAAAAAGTAGCCAAAGAAAGTGACCACTTAAATCTATATTTAAAGTCCTTGACAAAGCCCTAAGCTATTCATGCATGAAACTGAATGGAATCAGCTCAGGAAAAGCTTTGAACACTTAACCACTGAAACATCACTGCCCAGGTTTCAATCTGAACCCTGCATGGCTTACACACTGGAAAAACCAGATATCACTGAAAATTCTTTGAAAGCAAAATTGATGTTGAAAAGACAGCATACAGAAGTTGGGCCAGGATATGTATTAACTGCCTGTTTAAAAAAAAAGAAAGAAAGAAAAACAACAATGTTCTATAGAAGATTTAAGTAGGATCCAGAGTCTCATAATATAATATTCAAAATATCCAGGATATAACTCCAAACTAATCCCCATACAAAGAAACCAGGAAAATCTGAAAAGCTACCAGGGGAAAGAAAATCAATAGGCACCAGCTACAAGATGAATCAAATGTTGGAATTATCAGAGAAAGTCTCTGAGGCAGTTATTATAACTATGCTCCAATAAGAAATGGCGAACATTCTTGAAAAGAATAGAAAGATAGATGGTGTTTTCAGCAAAGAAATAGAAACTATACCAAAAAGAAAACAAACAAACAAACAAACAAGCAAATACCTCAAGCAAACAAAACAAAATAAAATTATAAGACAGAAAAATACAACAATGGAAATTTAAAATATCACTGGAGGGGTTTAATAGCAGAAAATAGGTGAGAGAGGGAGTCAGTCAACTTGAAGATAGAGTGATACAAATTATCCAGTGTAAAGGATGAGAGGAAGAGAAAAATGGGAGGAAGAAAGAGAGGGAAGAAAGAGAGAGAGAGAAACAGAGCCTTAGGGACCTGTGGGATAATATCAATGGGTCATAAAAGGAGAAAAAAAGTGTTGAAAAAAGCAAACAAACAAACAAACAAAAAACCCAAAAAGCGTATGTAAGACTTGAATGACATTCATGATTAACGTCAACTTTACCTAATTGACATTTATAGGACACTCCACCTCACAATAGCAGAAGGCACATTATTTTCAAACACAGATAAAACATTCAAGATAGTCCATACTGTGAGTCACAAAGCAAACCACATTAAATTTAAAAGAATTAAAATTATTGTAAGTATATTCTCTGGTCATAATAAAATTAAACTAGAAAGCAATAACAGAATCATATATGGAAAATCCCAAGATATTAGAAAATGAAATAAAAAATTACTAAGTATCAATGGATCAAAGAGTAGATTTCAAGAGAAATTAGAAATGATTTTGAACAGCATGAAACTTAAAATTTAACTAATCAAAATTTATGCAAAATCAGTAAAGCAGTGCTTAGAGTGAAATTTATAGCATTAAACATTTACATGATATCTTCCATTTCCCACTAGAAGTCAAAAAGAAAAAAAAATTATATGAGAGAAGAAAAGTCTTAAATCAATAAAAGTATGTACCTAAAGAAATATAGAAAAAGAGTAAATAAAAGAGCAGAAATGAATGAAATTGAAAACATAAAAACCAATATAATCAAAAGCTGCTTCTTTTAAAATAAATAAATAAAATTGGCAAACCTTTGATGAGAGTGATCAAGAAAATAAGAGAAGACAAAAATGATTAACATCAGGAATGAAAGAGAGTGTATTGCCACGGACCCAATACAAATCACAGGTGTCAAAACTGAATTAAAAAGAAATAGAAAACATGTTATCCTATACCTATTGAAAAATTTCGTTCATAGCTAAAAGCCTTCAAAAATATTTCCAAGCCCAGATAATTTCACTGGTGAACTCTACTAAATATTTAAGGAGGAAATAACATCTATTCTTAACAATCACTCTTACAGAGTTAGAAAAGAAGGAAATGTATTTCCCCTTATTTTGTGAAATAAGCATTACCCTGATATCAAAACTGGACAAAGACAGCACAAGAAATGGAAATGATAGATCGACATCCCTCTTGAACATAGAAAAATCCTCAACAAAATATTAGTAAGTAAAATTCAGCAATATGTAAAAAGAATAATAATCATGACGTGTGGTTTATCCTGAGGAAATTCCCAGATGTTAGAAATGCCAGATAATTCCTCCAGTACTGGCTTAATACTCTAAAATCAGTCAGTGCACAAAATCGCATTAGCAGACTTAACAAAAAAGGATACATAATCATATCAATAGATGCAAAAAAGAGCATTTGACAAAATTAAATATCAAATTTGTGATAAAAACTCTTAGCCTACTTGGGACAGAAGTGAACATCTGCAATCTGATTAAGGACACATATGAAAATCATACAGCTAACATAGTACTTAATGGTGAAAGATGCATTACTTTCTTCCCAAGATCAGAAACTAGGCAAGGATTTCTATTCTCACCACTCCTATTCAGTATTGTACTATAAAGGTCATTAAATATAGAATGTCTGATTTTGAATAAAAAGTTTAGTTTATTATATCTCAAACAAGAAGCAGTATAATTAATCAAAGTATGTACCTAAACTATTGACACACTTATATATACTTTTACCATCTTAGTGGTAGCTTGCTTATGCCAGCAGTGAAGAAGCCTAGAGAGCAAGTGGTGATGAAATGACAAAAGGCATTTTCCACAGCTTGTTGAGATTTAAATATTTTTCCTTGCAAGAAGTGGCCCAGAGCCTGGAAGAACTGGTAGTCAGTTGGTGCAAGATCTGGTGAATATGGTGGATGATAGAGCGTTTCCAAGTCTAGCTGCTGTAGTTTGAGCAGCCTTGTTTGTCTGACATGTGGTCGAGCCTTGTCTTTCAAGAGGATTGGCCTGTCTCTACTAATCAATTTCGGCTGCTTAATCACAAGCATCCTCATTATTTTGTACAGTTGGTTGCAGTAGACATCCTCTGTAATCTATTGACCAGGTTTCATGAAGCTGTAGTGGATAATACTAGCGCTGGACCACCAGACACCTTTAGCTTTTTTTGATGAATATTCTGTTTTTGACTGAATATTTAAGTACTATATTTAAGTACTATATCTTTATAATATTTAAGTACTATATCTTTATCCAACCATTGTGCCAAATGCTTGTGATTGTCAAAAAGAATCCATCTTTCATCATAAGTAACAATAGGGTAAAGCGATACAAGTAGACCTACAATTTGATCCAGCAATTCCACTACTAGGCATCTACCCAAAAGATCAAAAGTCACTTTATGAAAAAACACCTGCACCCCAATGTTTATAGCAGCACAATTCACAATTGTAAAGCTGTGGAAACAGCTCAAGTGCCCATCAATTCATGAGTGGATTAATAAAATGTGGTATATGTATACCATGGAGTACTATTCAGCTTTAAGAAACAATGGTGATATAGCACCTCTTGTATTTTCCTGGATAGAGCTGGAACTCATTCTACTAAGTGAAGTATCTCAAGAATGGAAAAACAAGCACCACATGGACTCACCAGCAAACTGCTATTAACGGATCCACACCTCAGTGGACATCTAGGAATAACATTTATTGGGTGTCAGGCAGGTGGGAGGGGGGAGAAGGGGATGGGTATATACAAACACAATGAGTGAGATGTGCAACGTTTGGGAGATGGTCACGTTTGAGGCTCTGACTCAAGGGGGCAGGGGGAGCACAGGCAATATATGTACCCTTAACACTTGTACCCCCATAATATGCTAAAATAAAAAAGAAAAAGAAATGGTTCACCTTTATGTCGTGACAGCAAAGAAAGGCAAGCTTTTAGACGATTTCTCTTATGATGCTCATTTAATTCATGTGGAACCCATCTGATTTGTTTCAAATGGTCGAATATTGTTGGAATAGTAATGTCAAATCTTGCTGCTAATTCACGTGCAGCTTGAGATGGATTTGCTTCCCCTGCAGCTTTCAGCTCATCATTATCCACCTTGGTCTCAGGTCACCTACATGGCTCATTTTCAAGATTAAAATCACCAGAATGAGACTTTTCAAACCATCAACATACTGTGCATTCATTAGCCACATGCTTCTCAAACACTTCGTTGGTATTTTGAGCTGCCTGCACTGCACTGAATTTTTGACTTATCCATGGTTTCAAAAAAATTGCTCTAAATTTTTTTTGAAAGATTATTACAAGCCTAAATGTACCTTTGAAAGAATGAGGATATACCTTCACACACACAAAAAAAGTGTCAAAGTGAAATGTCAGAGATATCAACTTTCAAACTTAGTGCTTAAGGAAATTGGACATTCTATACTTAATAACCTAATAGAAATCTAGCAAATACAATAAGTGTAGAAAATAAAATAAAAGACATTTTCCTTTTGTTTTCTTTCTTTCCAAATGATTGGAAAGAAAAAAATAAAACTATTATTACTTGTAATGACATGATTGTCTATACAGAAAATCTCAAGGAATATATTGAAAAACTACTAGAACTAATAACTGAGTTTAGCAAGGTTGCACTCTGTGGTAGCAATAGATAAAATTCAATTATATTTTTATAAACTAGCAATTCATATTTGGAAATTGAGATTTTTATTAAATAGTAATATTTATGATAGTTTCAAAATGAAATACTTTGAGATAAATATATCAAAACATATGCAGGATCTATATGCTGAAAACTATAAAACATTTTGATATTACTGGCCAAACAATTGTGTCAGAATAGGTAAGGAACTCTTAAAAATTAAAAGAAATTAGAAAAAAACTCAATTTAAAACATTGACAAAAGATTTAAACAGTCACCTCACACACAAAAAAATACAGATGTCAAATTATCAAATAATCATATGAAAAGATCTTCTGTATTCTTAGTCATTAGGGAAATGAAATTAAAACCACCAGGAGATAGCATTACACTAGTTATCCTAAAATAAGATACTGCTAATAAGCAAAACTGATTAGGATGCAGAGTAAAAGGAACTTTCATACATTGCTGATAGGAATGCAAAATGGTACAGCGTTCTAGAAAGTTTCTCAAAAGCTAAGTTTATACTTACTTACCTTATGATCCAGCAATCTCACTTTTAGGTATGCATATTAGAGAAATGAAAGTTTATGTTCACACAAAAACCTGCACATAAATGTTTATAGCAGTATTATTAATGATCATGTAAAACTGGAAGCATCCAAAATGTCCTTCAGTGAGTGAAAGAATAAAATGTGGTACATCTATATAATGGAATGAACTACTGATACACACTAGAACATAGGGAAATCTTCAAAGAATTACTCTAATTTAGAGAACTTAAATACAAAAAGTAATATCTTGTACGAGTTTATTTATATAACATTCTAGAAATGCCCTCCCCACCATACAAAAAGAAACAGAACAGATCTGTTTGCCACAGCTTACGGGTGAGGAAGGTGTGAATGCGCAGTGGTAGCACGAGAGAACATTCAGGTGCTGGAACATTTTGTATTCTCTCTATGGTGATAGTTAAAGAATCTACACATGTAAAAAATTCACAGAACAAATCTGCAAATCAAAAATGTAGATTTTGGCCGGGTGTGGTGGCTCATGCCTGTAATCCTAGCACTTTGGGAGGCTGAGGCGGGCGGATTGTTCAAGGTCAGGAGTTCGAAACCAGCCTGAGCGAGACCCCCGTCTCTACCAAAAATAGAAAGAAATTAATTGACCAACTAAAAATATATATACAAAAAATTAGCCGGGCATGGTGGCACATGCCTGTAGTCCCAGCTACTCGGGAGGCTGAGGCAGAAGGATCGCTAAGCCCAGGAGATTGAGGTTGCTGTGAGCCAGGCTGACGCCATGGCACTCACTCTAGCCTGGGCAACAAAGTGAGACTCTGTCTCAAAAAAAAAAAAAAATGTAGATTTTACTGTTTGTAAGTAAAATAAAATAGAATTTCATCTGAACCATTATCACCATTCCATGTAGTATTGGAAATAACTCAGTGTGCTTTCAAATCCATAATCCGTAGTTATGTGCTAAATGAAGTCTTTAATATTTTTCTCTTTTATTAATATATTTTAATATTCAGCTAGGAACTTAGTAGATGGCCCCCAAAATAATATGAAAACCAATATCTTTAAATACTGACGCTTTCAAGGATTTTAACTCCCTAGTATCCTTTCTTCATATACTAAATTCTCTGGTTTGCATTTTAATTAAAATGGTAATTTCTATAAAATACTTGTTTATCTTCAGTAATGCTTCTTTCAAATAGAATAGATAAAAAGTCTTTCCTATTCTCATCAGTACGCATTTCTGTACCTCTCTAATTTATTTGTTCTGACACATAAACTTTTGTTATTACCGGAGGAGACTTAAGATGGGAGCTTTACTTAAATTGAGTGAGTGTGCTACCTTTGAAATAAAAAAGGTATACTGGAATGTTCTACCCCCAAACGCAGTGCTATTTCAAAACTAGAAATCAGTATAGTGTATATTTTCACTAACTTCTAATGAGAGAATCCAAGACCAGTTAGGTGTCTGTGAAGGACCTGAATTTTTGCAAGCTAGAAAGATAGCCTCCCACAGTCTCATAGATGCTTTTTGCCAGTCTCCAATGAGCAAAAACATCAGTCATGGAGGATTGTAGCTCAAATTGCTCATTATGGTTTTGAGATAGTGTGCTCCAACTTGATGTACAGCCTCCAATTAAGCCTATTGGTTAGTCCCCATTCAAAGGATACTTACATGCAGATTAGCCGATAAAAATGACCAAGTGAGGCACATACCGTTCCCAATATCCAAAGAGAATAATAAAGTGCTGAGTCTTCTTTTTGGTGGGGGAGGGGAGATGCAAAGTGACAGCAGTTTTTCCTTTACTGCTGGGGACAGTAAGTGTTGTGAATCTGGCCACATAATCCTAAGAAAGTTTATTTGGTGAAGATCTCTGAATTTCATCGCAGTTTGTCAGCTACCCCTACGAGTAGAGATATACTATAGTCAGGGCCATTGAGACTGAGGGTTCTGATTTGCTAACCCACAGCACATCAACTATAGAGTGAAAGCTTTTAAAACTGTGGAGTAGAGGAACTCATGCTAAATCCTAACCCACTTAACAGTGGGAGTTTAAATAGCCCTGGCAAATATATATTGGGAGCCTCACCACATGAATGCTAATTGGTATTGGTAATCGGGTACCAGCGGCTAGGAAATAAGTCACTAGCCATGTCCGAGGCAGCATGCCAAGTGCCATCAGTCTGTGCAATGGATTCAATTACAGTCACAATGTCTGAACAGCTGGGGCCATGGGAGCAACTACTGAATTCATTGATGGTGGAGCCAATCTAAACCTCCAGTTGGCGTTAGCCTTTTTCACTAGCCAAATAGGCGGTTGCATCTTTTACTACCTCTGCTGCCTTTAAGTCTTTAATCATAGAGCTGTAACTTCTTTTTTTCCTCTGGCATTCTGTATTGTTTCTGTTGGATCACTTGAGAAGGAACAGGGAGATGGGTTGGAAAGCCACTTAGGTGTCTTTGTAGCATTTCTCTACATATAGTGGTTCCTGAATGGGAGGATCCCTTCTGGCACATACAAGTATTCACAGCATAAGCATGTGAAACATCAATACCAAATATATATTATCAATACCAGTACCAGCGCAACACTGAATTAACAGTACAGTATGTACATTGGATCCCCTTCGGGGCCCCACCAACAAGGAAGATGTAAGGATTGAGTCTTCTCTCTCCATAGTTCCTTAGCAAACTTGGGCAAGTGTATATAGCCTTTGGTACCCCATATAGACAGGAAGATCTTGGCCCCACCTATAACTGGCTTTCTTTTTAATGCAGTTAAGTTTGGATTAGAGGAGAAAAGAGAATCAGGGGTCATTAGGGAGACAGCTACTTGGATACAGTAAGCAAGTTATATTTGCTTTCCATTTTGTGTGGTGCAGCAGCTGCATGTGGCTCAACCAAATGAATCTTCAGTGTTTTTGATCCAATCAAAACCCAATAACAAGCAGCAAGGTCATCATCACCAATACCATCAACTTCAGCTTTGAAGACCCTTGACTCTACAGCTGGAGCAACATTGATCCTAGTTGGGGTCTCAGAATTTATGTTCTTTGTCTGATTTTGTCTTTATTCTCACCAAGGCAATTTTTATAAAGGAATGTACCTTAACCACCAAGGTAATATGTCTTAAATTCTCACTTGGTTTCAACATAAGGACTAGGGAAGTTTTTTAAGGCAGCAAGACTGATCACAAGGATTTATACAGATTTCTTTGGAACAGGTTCTCATTCTCTAGTGCAGGGGTCCTCAAACTTTTTAAAGAGGGGGCCAGTTCACCGTCCCTCAGACCGTTGGTGAGTGCATACTGTGGGCCCGGGACAAGTTGGCTGCTAAGTAGGACAGGCAGTGGCGGCAAAAACACCCGGATGGCTGGATAAATGTGCTAGGCGGCTGTTTGTGGCCTGTGGGCCATAGTTTGAGGATGTCTGCTCTAGTGTGTTACCTTCATCAACATTGTAAACCCAATCCAGGGCACTAAGAGCCTGAATAGTAGTCAATACCCCATCCATGACTTCTCACATATGTTTGCCTGTCTCAGAGAAATCTTCCCATGCAGACCAATGCTCTCTTAAAGCAGCCAGGAACCACTGAAAAAATTCCTGAAACTTTTTGCTATTGCCGTTGAATGGATCTAAGATTGCCCTGCTACTGTAGAAAGGCCTGAGCCACATACAACCCAGCTGTTGCATCCTTTCTTGGCAAGCACTGTGCACACCTACCCACCCCACCACCCATCTCCCAACTGAATCAGCCTAAGTTCCAGTGATTTCCTTGCTTTCTCCCCATAGTGGTTACAGATTTCCCTCCTTTCACATTCAGGAAAGTGTGTTCCTCTCTGTAACTTGTCTGAAAGGGGACTCAAGATGAATCTATCACTAGATAGATTATGGTAGACCTAAGGCAAACTGTGAGATTGACCAGGACGTCTCCCTGTTCCTCCATGGGCAACTGTCTTTGAACCTAATTCCTGGTGTTCAATCTGCAACCATCTCCCCAATTGCTCCTCATTTGCAGGCAATAAAGTAGAGGATCATGTAGTGTCCAGTTGACTGTACAATTTGGTTAAATGTCTCATACGGATCAGTTAGATCAACTGGTAGGGGGAGGGGAGAGGAAAAGAAGAAGCAATTTTTCCTTTACTTTTCATCTGTACTACCTTCCCCTCTGGGTTAATATGGAGATAATTGATTCTGTTCTGTTAAATCACACAAACTTCTGTTTAAAGGGAATTGGTGGAAAGAAGGAAATCATAAGTTTCAATTTCCAGAAGGAAGAATTCACTTTTACCTAAAAGAATTTAATCAAAAAGAAGAATGAGATGTTAAACTCATGTATCTTTAAAAAAAATGTGTTTTGGGGGACAGATATTGAAGCCTGAGATGAGCTTAATGGTCTCTAATTGGTCCTGAAACGTCTGAGTGAGTTTTGATTAAATTTGCCACAGGCACAGGCATCAATGGAAGAAAGGAAAATATGAGACACTGGACAAGTTATAAAGAAAGGTCACTTTCTCATTTCTATGCATTTTTTCATTATGCACATTTGAAATATTTGTGGAGTTAGTTTTGGCATACTAATGTGGACTAGAGCCTCCAGGTGAAACTTAGGCTGGGAAATTTGACAGACCTAGCAATAAGTTCCTGCCAGACTACTTGCTCATATCATTTTTATACAAATTTCTCAATCTTTTTGAACCCGAATTTCTTTAGCTCTGTGACAAAAATATTAAATATGTACTTTTTATAGTTGTGAGGATTATGGGATGAGATTATATATAGCCAGTGATTAATACAATGCTTAGCATACAGAATCTTGAATAAATGATACCCAGTTATTATTATTAATATATGAAGACCATAAAACATTTTTCTTTGGTGTTACTGAGGTAGAAAAATATAGGAGAGCGTTAACTAGTATGAAGAATTGTTAGCTTCCTACATAGCATACATTGAGAAGCCAAGAATTCTCTTCCAAATAACTGAGTTAAAAATACTGATTCTTGGAATTTCATTGTTATAATTTTATCTCTCTGATATTAACTTATCAAAATGCTTTTAAAATACAAAATCATTGGCAGATGGTAGCATATGATCTTTTTTGGTCATTTTAATTGTGAGGAACCTGATTTGACTCTACTGTTTCCCGAGAGTAGATGGCAAGAAAGAGGAGAAGTAAGAAGCATTAGGAAGTTATACAATAAGGAAGGCTTGCCTCAAGAAAGAAAAAGCAGAGAATAAGGAGGTGAAGTTTTTCTGAAGACAAATTTTACCACCATCAAAATTTAGCCAAAGTTCAACGTCATTTCTGAGGAATTAAATTATAAAGAAAATATGTCAGGTTAGCCAAAGGATTCAAGAGTTAATAAAATTTCATCATTTTTCAATCAGTGTTTAAATCTTTTTAATTCCACATTTTGAATGGAATTCTGAACTGCCACATTTCTAAGGTAATACAAGTTAATTACATCCTTGATAATGATGTATTGCTATGATTTTCCTCTGTGCATATAAATCAGACATGGAATTCTATTATCTTCCATGGCTTGTCCTGTGTGACCAGTCATACTCCAGAAAATTTTTACTTTTTCTTTTCTGCTTTAGATTATCTCTATGTGCCTTGCCTTGAGTGTAGACTATTTATTAATGCATGGTGGTATTCCTGGTAGTACAAAACCAGCAAGTTATCTTATTATTCACAATAATAGCTCTTTGCAAATTATGATCTTCAAAGAGATTTAGAAGCTATGTCTACAATTCCTCACTTACTATAGAAAATATCCTACTGTATCCATGAAAAGTAACCACTCTTCATCAACTTGAATGCCTTCAAGGTGTGAAGAGAGCACTCTGACAAGGCAATGTTTTCTGTTATTGGCCAGTTCTAATGAAAAGGTCTTTCTTATTTTGAGCCCAAATCTGCTTCTTGATATAATTCTGCCTTTTGGCACAAAATGGAATAAACTTTTTCACTTTGTCACATGATGGCCCTTAGAGAAAGTTTATGCTGCCCTTCTCTGGCCTCTAATGCACATAAATACACACACATACATCCTCATACTATCAGGCTTCTCCTCAGGCTGAATAGCTTCAGTGTACTCATACATGATTTCTAGAATTCCAGGCTTGATTTTTCTCTTCTGAAAGGCAATGCATCTAGGATGACCATATGTCCTGGATTTCCATGGACAGTCACCTTGTCCAGGTGTAAATAGCAGTAATGTTTTATTTCACCTTTAATAATATTTTTGTTTTGATGATAAACTGTAATATACCTGTTGTGCAAATAAAGATGAATTATAAAACAGCATTAACACAAGGCCTACCAGTGTAGCATTCTGAAACATTCATTGGTACTGGATCAGTAACAGATGTGTAGGCACATCTACTACAACTTTCCCATTCATTCTTTTTAGGGCAATACAAAATACTCCATCAGAGTTCTTTGTTAGACTCCAAGAGAAAGACCTCTGTCTCTTAGGTGGTGGACTTTTAAGCTGAGTAATTCAAATGAAGTGCCAAATCCTTCTTTGGTGTGACCTGGGGCTAGGGTACAAAAAACTACATGATCTGATAGCACATTGGCTACAGCCTTATCCTGCCAACTTCATGTGTTTCAGGTGGGGACGCTCCCCTGTCTTGTTCAAGGGCTTGGGGTCCAAGCATTGCAGTTGACCATGATTGATTGCCTTAATCACTGGGCTGTAGCCAGTTTCCATGGAGTTTTACAAGAGATAAATTCTTTTCATGCGAGATGAGCTATTAGAAGATTAGTCAAGTCAAACATTACTTCTCAGTTCTCCTCCCTTCCCCCAGACTAAGAAATAGTCACTAGGCATCATAATCTATCATTTTAACCCATAAGAGCTGTGTAGCTAGACACAGCATCCCTATGGTTGAAACCAGAAAACAGTAGGAATGGCTGAGTAAGTACTGCCAGGGGAGTTCATGTTTACCTAAGGCAGAGTAGGAAGGCCCATTGATTTTAATCCCCCTAGAGGTATCTAGCTGGAAAGTGTGTCTCAACATGGGAGACGAGAAAAGGCTAACCATGACAGGGAGCATTGCTTCCTGGCCACATGGTCCAATGGTCAGGGAACCTTTGTCATTAGGTACTACTGTAGCCTGGTTCCTGATCATACCAAGGGAGGGCTGACATGTCCATAACATAACCATGCACTTAAACTTCCATAGTCAAGGATTCCAAATACTGTTCGAGAAAAGAAAATGGGCAAGGAAAGACCTAGACACCTACTACTCATTCTGACTTCATTTCCCCCCAAAGAATACTGCCGTAGAAATTTTATGCCAGTGTTGCTTTGGCCATTTTCCTGTGTGGCAGACCATCACCCTAAACCGTATCTCATGTTACATGTATGAAAAGGAAAGCAAATTAGATGGAGGAGACCAGTTCTTGTTAATTATTACCTTTTAGAATACTTCTTTTATACCTGTATCTTCTTACCTTTGCAATAGTTATATGGAATAGTGGGGATTTCCCTGGACTTTAGCTCTGCTCTAGGCTCTTTGACTGACTTGCTGTCTTACCTTGGACAAATCGCTTAAGCTTTCCAGTTCTAATATTCTTTATCTATAAAATGAGGAGGTGTGGTGTAGGTTCATGACTGTTGCTCTTTGAGTTTGGAAGCATGTCTTATTTGTATTTCCCCATTCCTAGACTACAGAACACAATATATAAGTACGCTCCATAAATATTTGCTAGATGAATAAATAAATAAATGGACATCTCTTACATTTCTCCCTGCTGGAGTTTACATGCTATTTAAAGCTGTTGAAATCCTTCTGAATCTGACTCTGCCTTTCATCATAAAATATAGCTTTCTGGAGCTTAGATTTGCCTACCTTCTACATATTCATCTTAGTCACTGATATAATTAATGATTGAATAGGATAGATCGCTGTATGCATTTTCCTTTGTATTATAGGATAGATAGGAAGTAATACATGTATGAATTGGCCCCTCTACACTCTTCAAAATCTGCATATATATTAGGAGCACCTGTGAAGAAATAGAACAGTCAATGTTTTGGACTGATTGAACTAAGGAAATAGCTGTTAAGATTGACTATTCATATGAAAAGTTATTAAAAATTAATTTGATTCTTGTCTTTAACTGTTGCAATTGTGATTGTTAATTTTCTGTGTCAACTTGGCAATTGATAAAAGAAAATAAACAACAATGGCTTAAGATAAACAAAAATTACCAAGAAAAAAAGCAAGCCCCTGAGGGCACTTATAAACATGTCCTTGTATACCAGTTGAAACTGCTTATAACCGCTTTTGCTGTCTTATAGTACTTTTTATCTCATTTTACTACTAAAATCCTTGCGTAGAGAAAAATTATAATATCATTAACATGCATGAGTCACATAGACATATGGTCAATATATTGCCCATGCTTAACATGTTTAGCCTGTGTACATACAATGATGTTGGGAAAGACTCTATGTCATTCACCAGGAGAAATTTAAGGTCCCACAATGGGCAGGCATCACAAATTTTACTCTCCAGAGAAGTCCTGTGCCTCTCAGGAGTAATCAGACCATGTAAAGTAACCTCTAATAAACTCATTTAACTCAACAAGCTAGAGTTGGCCAAGTCATTTTTTACTGTCATGGTAATACCTCAGTGTGTAAGGTGGCATTTCTATACCATCCCAGGATTTTCCTAAAATAATGGTAAAACATCATTTCTAGGTGTATCTATGAGGATGTTTCATGAAGATACTAGCATTTTAATCAGTAGCCTGAATAAAGGAGATCTGTCCTCACCAATGTGGGCAGGTATCATGCAATCCACGGAGGGCCCAAATAGCACAAAAAGGCAGGGGAAGCACAGATTCTCTCTTTTCCTCTTCTTGAGCTGGGATATCCATCTTCTCCTGCCCTTGGGCATTGGAGCTCCTGGTTCTGAGGCCTTTGGATGCAGACTGAATTTCACCTCTGGCTTTCCTGATTCTCCAGCTGTAGACAGCACATCATGGTACTTTCTTGATCTTCATAATTGTGTGACACAATTCTCTCAGTAAATCTCTGTCTCTCTCTTTCTGTCTCTCTCTCTGTCTCTCTCTCTGTCTCTCTGTCTCTCTCTCCATATATATATATATATATATATATATATATATATATATATATATATATATATATATCCTGTTGGTTCTTTTTCTCTGGAGAACCCTTACTAATACAACTGTCATGACAATTCTGGTTGGGGAATTGTGAGGAGGACATTGCTACTCTCTGATGTTCTAGTATGTTGATCCTGAAGACATACCAAGCCATTCTTAAATAAAGAAAAAAATAGTAAATACTAACCTCTTATTGGGCTAAATTTGTCTCCAAGTGTATTAAATGATAATAGACTATTGGTGAATATTATACCAGAAATGGCTAGACTAGAAGCACTGATCAATACTACAAGGTAAAAAATCTTAGATAATTTTTGAAGTTTAACTTGTTATATAGAAGATAAAGAATTAAATTAATAAGCTTGGACAGTTGCAAGAGACTGGCAGATTGAGTTCTGCGTAGTATGTCCCATTAAAAAAGTAAGAAATATCTTTTATTACCTGGGCTTAAGATAAATCTTATATTACCATTAAGTGTGGGAGTTACACAAACAATGCAACCAGTAAAGAGAAAATTCTTGGGTACACTTGGTTAGTGAAGAACAGCCAAATTTTACGATTGAGAGAGACTTCTATAGTCATCAATTTAGGCAGACATATCGTAAGAATTGTGATGTTTCCAAGTCACACTTATCTATCTTCTTTTTAAAAGTTATTTCAATATTTGTGCCATAAGTTATAGGATTGTAAAATAGTTGGATGTTGCCAAAATCTTAGAATAGGAAAAAGGCTTAAATTATTTCCTAGTAACTCACTATCCTAATGCAACTAGAAGATTGTTCAGAAATTAAAGATAAACTTGAGCTCGAAGAAAAGAATTGTTTTACTTCTTTCTGTTAAAAAGGGCAATGATGACTGGCCTTGGTGTCAGAGTACATTGGCAACCCTGCTTGTGTACTCCTTGTACTTTTAACTGTGTGTGAGTCAATGGCTTAACCTTTTAAACCTAATTTCCCTCAGTGAGACTAAATATGGCTTGTAGGGAATCAAATGAGACCAAACAACAAAGCAACAATGACATTGCTGGTGACAATAACAACTAACATTTTTTTTTTTTAGCTCTTCCATGTGATAGGTTCTGTGCAAAGCATTTTAAACTTGTTTTAAACTTGAATTCTTACAACAAACATGTTTGTGTCCCCCTGCCCCAAATTCGTATGTTGAAATCCTATCACCCAAGGTGATGGTAGTAAAAGGTAGGGCCTTTTGGGAGGTGATTAAGTCATGAGGGCTCTACTTTCATCAATGGGATTAGTACCCTTCTAAAAGAGGTCTTACAGAGCTGCCTTATTCCTTCTGCTATGTGAGGAAAGCACCATTTATGAAGCAGGAAATGGGCCTTCACAAGACATCAAATCTACTTTGATCCTGGACTTTTCAGCCTCCAGAACTGTGAGAAATAAATGTCTGTTGTTTGTAAGCTACCCAGTTCGGGACATTTTGTTATAGTCACTTGAATAGACTAAGACAGTGTTACTACAGTTGTCCCTTGAACAACATGAGGGTTAAATGTGCTGACACCCCACATAGTTGGAAATCCATGTATAGCCCTCATGGCTTTTATAGCTTTCCACCAAAACTTAACTACTAATTGCCCACTGTTGACTTGAAGCCTATTGATAACATATATAGTTGCTTAACACATATTTTATGTTATATGTATTATACACTGTACTCTTACAATAAAGAAAGTTAGAGAAAAGAAAATGTCATTAATAAAATCATAAGGGAGAGAAAATGCATTTACTATTTGTTAAGTGAAAATGGATCATCATCCTCATCATCTTCACACTGAGTAGGCTGAGGAGGAGGAGGAAGAGGAGGGGTTGGTCTTGCTATCTCAGAAGTGGCAGAGGCAGAAGAAGATTCAGATATAAGTGGGCCCATGTAATTCATGCCTGCGTTGTTCAAAGTCAACTGTATTTTCATATATGTGTAAAAATTTTAAAAATTCAAGGAGCTATATTGATGTCAACTATTGTTAGTAGTATTATATTTCATCTAAGTAAAAAGGGCTGTGTCTTATATTAGGAATCCCCACCCAATTATTACATATTTTGAGGGTACTAAGGCAAGATTCAATGGGTGGAACAAATATTACGCTTACTTACAGCTATATAAGGAGGAACAGAAACACAGCATCTTAGAACAAGATTTGTATAAAAGTTTGTGTGTATATATATGTTTATATATATATATATATATATATACACACTTTTTTTTTCTGCATGAATAAAGCAGAGGCTATTAGTGGTCACCAAGTATCTATGTGATTTCTTACATTTTCCAGCACCTTAACAGTTAAGATAGGGATATGTCATCAATTTTGGCCAATGAGACATGAGCAGAATTAATGTGTATCAGTTCTGTGTCAAGTAATTAAAGACTTTATATGTCTCCCCCAGTTTTCTTTGTTCCTGTGGTCACGATCTGGAAGGCTATATGTTCCTGATGGCGTAACAGTAAGATAGAGGAGGGTACCTTGACTTGTACCGAACTTGGTTGAATTGGATTAAGCCACTGAAATGTTGGTATTTATTTATTAACACAGCATGGACTTGCCTATTCTGACTAATACAGTGCACTGTGCCTTACTCATAACTGTATCTTCCCCCAGAATCTAGCATAATGTGATAAATGAAAGAACTGCTTGGTAAGTATCTGTACAAGCAACACAGTACAAACCCATAACTTTACAGAGGAGATATCTGAGGTATGGATAGGTTAGATGTAATTGACTAAGCTACTAAAGATGAAGTTCTTTCCAATTTCTGCACTAACAAAAGATGATAATATTTACTTGGAACACCTAGACAAATAGTCATATTTGTTCAAGGATTGAGGTGACTAGTCCAAGAATTCAGGCTGTCTCAGGTTCTGCCTAGGCATGCTAGGGTCTAACGGGTTAATATTTTCACCCATTTATTCATGCCATCCTGTTCAGAGAATTCTAGCCTAAAATCACCCAGGCCAAGTGGCCTGATATGCTATTTTACTATATGGCATAGATGGTATATTGTAAAAAAAAAAACTAGATAACTAATTGAGTTTCCTCAATTAGTCCTAGAAAAGTAATTGAAGTGATTCAGGTTCCAGAAAGAGTTTTTCTCCTGGCTTAATGGAGTTGATTGAACTGGGAAAATCTTGAGTCCTCAGTTTCTTCATCTGAAAATAAGGTGTTAATCTCTAAGGCCCCTTCTCTACCACTGCTATTCTATAATTCTTTATGAACAAGAGAATATACTGCATGGTATGTGGAGCTAGCACAAATTGAAATGACTATTTTATGATAATACAGTAAATCTGATCAATGCAGACGGCTGAACTAGATAATTCCATCCCTGAAGTGGGTTTTATTCAGTTTAACTGTTTATACACATCACATAAATGGAGTGATTAGGTAACTATGTGAGAAGCCAGGAATGTGCAGTCAAGCTGTAGATTCTGCATGGACTGACCCACATTTCGCTTCTATCACACACACTCGAGGCCTATACATGTGAAAGTGGTGTGTATATTAAGGCCTTTTCCTAACAACTGGGAAAACTTGATTCCGATTCTGACAAAGGAAAATGATTGAAAATATTTTACATTAAGTTTTAAAAGTCAATAAAAGCCTATAGGGCTTGGCAAAATTTCTTTTCATTAGCATGATTTTTAGTTTATTATTGAAAAAATAAATATTATCTTATTGATGTAGCCTTTTCTGAGACGGCAAAATATTTTAATAACTTAATTCGTTACCATTTTCAGTGTCCATTCAGGATTTTTACCTTATGTGAGAAAGTTCCCTATGCCAAGTTGTAGCTTGGCGAGTTATTTCACCCAGGTTTAAATCTGATGTATTAATATACCATTTTGTGCTCTTCTCTCAAATGTTGTTCATAACTCTGTTATAGTTGTCATTTGGCAAATAGACCAGGAGCATATGCCCTGTCTGTAGCATTTAATTAAAACACTTATTTTGCTTTGAATGATATTCAAGATGGATAATGTTTCTCTTAATGGAATAAAATGCATATCACCAGCTGATTTTATGATATTTAATTGAAAAATGTGAATTTAGCATGCTTATTTTCTGTATTGACAAGTGTATACCACATGCCCCTCTGAACTGTCATCCCCTCCTGTTACAGTTTTCTTTCTCTCCATTAAGTGACATAAGTGTCTCTCACAGATGGAACCAGGCTGGTGCGCTGAGAGTTAACACAATTAAAATTGCATAACTAAATAATAGAAAAATATTTGCTGCATATGGAGGGAAAATGACATTTGAGAACTCATTTATTAGATTGACGAACTGAGACATCTAATGCAGTGTTTTCCTGATATGCCTGGCTGGTAGTATGGGCTTCATTTCTGGAGTTGGTTGACAGATTATGCCATGCCTCATTAAGGCAGATGTAAAGCTGACTACATCTGTAGACTCTCTTGTATTTTTGTTTTATGTTCACTGTGAAGAATGTAAAGTGTTTGTGAGATTTTTTCTGAATATTCTTTCTGGTTATTCAAATAAATGTGGGCATGGCGTGACAGTTTCTCATTTAGGCCTCATGTAGCAGAGACAAACTTTGTTAGCATCTATTCTAGTGGTGTGGCTACTCTCATCTTTTGTTTCTTTACGTGAGGTTTATCTTTGTGGCTTTCCTACGTACTCTATGCTGTAGTCACATTAATATTCCCCCCACTGTCTACTCATTCAAGACTGAGCTCAAACATCTCTTCTGCGAAGGTGGCTCCTGTGTGACCAAAGGTGGCAGTGACTGAAGGAGGCCTGGAGAATACCAGTGCCACCTTGTCACCATGATTCATGATTTACTGCCTTCACTGTCATTTATCTTTTCACCTGTTTATGCTGTTTCTCCATTTGGCTTTTTTGAAATTTGTCTTTTCTCTAGCCTTTGTCACCTTAGTCCTTCAGCTAAGTCCATGTATTACCCAAGACATCATTCGCAACCTGATCCAGCTCTGGTGCCCACTGAGACCTCTGCTTTGTCATTTTATTTTCCAAGAGTGGGCCTCTGTTTTGGTTCCCGATAGACAATACTTGTCCCCTTCAGGAGGGACAAGGAGGTCACCATTTGACAAACTTCTACCTAAGTGACCCCCTGCTGCTTAAATGCATATGTTCTTCCTGGCCTCCCATATTGTGCTCTCTGGTATGGCAGGCTGGTGGAGGCCCTTGAGCCTCAAAAACTTGTTTAATATGCAATTGCCTTTGAAAAGAAAAGTGGCCAGAAACTGTCCTTTCCTGCAGGTTATGATAGGGCTTATGGTATATTTTTAAGTGAAAGTAACTCTGGTACAATAGCCAGATATGATTAAGTTAGAGACAGGGGCATGAGGTAAGTGCAATGGGTGTGTATGAGGGATCTCAGGGGTCTCTAAGGTGGTTTGGGGTAGTTTCTACCCCATGAAATCATGAGTGCACTATAGAAAATGGTGGCAAATAATCCTAATCATATCTTTTATTTTAAGATGTGCCAGGTATCCCGGATATTCTCTAGCATATACTGAACACATGTTCTGGGTCTCTGAGTTTCCTAAATTGCCTGTAAACGTGAGTCACAGCATGATCATCAGGCTGGTGGGGTAGCTTTCATATGACTTGGTGTTCTTGTATTCTTGGAATAAACATCCTCAACTGAAGGCAAACCATGAGTGTTCCTGCTCTGGATTTCTTAGGAGGAAAAATATCTACTCATTGGAAACTCATGACCTTCTTTTGGCAGTAAAATACTCACTATTGCCTGAAGCCTGCTAGGTCCCATCAAGCCCTCTGCATCTTGGGCTGCACAGTCATGTGGACATGTGCCAGGTCTAACCTCAATCTTTCTCTTCCTGCCCTTGCTGCTCTGAGGTAAGACAAATGATAGTTATCTGAAGGTCTGAGATGGTGTTTCAAGTTTCCACTCCATGTAACACAGGCAATATATAGGTTTTTCAATAAATATTCATTGATTAATCCAGAGTCAATGATGTGGCTACCATCCAAGGTAAGTTCTCAAGTAAGAATAAGTTTGCCTCCCACAAATACATGTATGTATGTATATGTACTTGTGTGTATACATAGAGTATATACCATATATAACATGTACACACACACCAATATTTTATTTCTAAATACTTGCTGCTGTAACCACAAGTCAAACTTAGTTTTTTAATCAGGATCTTTAGTAAAGATAAATCAAATTTTTTGTTATTCAAAGTTTGTCCCAGGAGGCTTTTCCACCTATCACATATGTGAGCACAGTGTTGCTGAATATAGAGGCCACTGCTTGTCTTTCCAAAGGATTGGTGTATTTTCTAATATCATGGTACCTCAGATAAGTACTGTTCAAGCATTACAAATGTTGTCACAGTTGTTGATTGATTTCATTATCGTAATAATTTTAATACTACCTCCTGGGGGGATATATTCTTTGGGGAAAAACATTTTAAAAATATGCCTCTATATATCATTTCAGCTGAAAGGTAATACTAGATAAAGTCTACAGTTTTTGTTTTTTTTTCTGACATGTGAACTACTCTTTTTTGAAGTAGGGAGATTTGGCCTTAAGGAAGCCACATCAAATCATTCCTTGCAGCTGCCCTCAGTTCTTACTCTGTAATAATTCCATTTCTCATCTCCTTGACACAGAGTTTCTCTCCAGCAAAATAAATGAGCTTATTTTATACATCTCAGATAATAAGCCCCTAGCTTGCACTATTTTATTCCTACTGACTGGAATGCCTTAGGTTCTTCCTGCCTTCCAATCTTCCTTAAAAACTTGGCTCACATTTCATCTCCTCTTTGTTATCCTTTTGGATTAAAAACAATACAAAGGATCAATGAAACAAAAAGTTGATTCTTTGAAAAGATAAACAAAATTGATAGACCTCTTGCTAGGTTAACCAGGAATAGAAGAAAAAGGACCCAAATAAACTCAATCAGGAATGAAAAAAGAGTTATTATAACTGAAACCACAGAAATACAAAATACCATCTGTGATATTATGAAAATCTCTTGGTACATAAACTCAAACATATAGAGGAAAAGGAAAAATTCCTGAACACACACAATCTCCCAAGACTCAATCAGGAAGAAATAGAAAAACTGAACAAACCTATAATGAGCAACATAATTGAGGCCGTAATAAAAAATCTTCTAAGGAAAGGAAGCCCTGGACCAGATTGATTCATAGTCAAATTTTAATAGACCTACAAAGAAGAGCTGGTACACATACTACAGAAATTATTCCACATCTAAAAGCAGGGAAGCCTCCCCAACTCATTCTATGAAGCCAGTATCACCTTGATACTAAAGCCAGGAAAGTACACACAACATGAAAAGAAAATGACAGATCAACATCCTGTATAAATATAGATGCAATAATCCTCAATAAAATATTAATACTAGCAAACTGAATTCAACAGCACATCAAAAAAATCATCCATTATGACCAAGTGGGCCTCATCTCAGAGAAGCAAGGATGGTTCAACGTAAGTAAATCAATAAATGTGATTGACCATAAACAGAAGCAAAAACAATGACCATATATATGATCATCTTAATAGATGAAGAAAAAGCATTTAACAAAATTCAGCATCCTTTCATAATAAAAACTCTGAAAAAACTAGGCATAGAAGGAACATCTCAAGATTACACAAAGCCATATATGACAAACCCACAGCCAATATCATACTGAATGGAGAAAACTTGAAAGCATTCCCACAAAGAACTGGAATAAGACAAGGATGTCCACTGTCACCACTTCTATTCAACATAGTGCTGGCAGTCCTAGTCAGAGCAATCAGGCAAGGGAAAATAAAGGGTATCCAAATTGGGAAAGAAGAGGTCAAGCTATAGCATTTTGCTGATGATATGGTCTTATACCTAGAAAACCCCAAAGACTGCACTAGGAGACTTTTGGAACTGACAAGTAAATTCACCAAAGTCTCAGGTTACAAAATCAATGTACAGAAATCAGTATCATTCCTATATACCAATAACAGTCAAGCTGATAGTCAAATCAAAAACTCAATACCATTTACAATAGATACCAACAAAATAAAATACCTAGGAATATACTTAACTAAGGTGGTGAAACATCTCTACAAAGAGAACTACAAAACACTGAGAAAAGAAATTGCATGTGACACAAACAAGTGGAAAAACATATCTTGCTCATGGATCAATAGAATCCACATTGTTAAAATGCCTATAATACTCAAAGTGATTTACAGATTCCATGCAATCCCCATCAAAATACCAACATCATATTTCATAGATCTAGAAAAAATAAGTCTATACTTTGGAACCAGAAAGAGCCTGAATAGTCAAAGCAATCTTAAGCGTAAGGAACAAATCTAGAGGCATCGCATTACCAGACAGCAAGCTATACTACATGGCTAATGTAACCAAGACAGCATGGAATTGGCACAAAAATAGAGGCGTAGACCAATGGAACAGAACAGAAAACTCAGATATAATACCATCCACATACGGATAACTTATTTTTGACAAAGCACACAATAATATACACTGGGGAAAAGAAACACAATTCAATAAATGGTGCTGGTAAAACTGAATAGCCACATGCAGAAGAATGACAGAGGATCCATATCAATCACCACTCACAAAAATTAATTCATTAATTCAAATTTATGTCTCTCATGTATAAAAGACATAAATGTAGAGCATGAAATCATAAAAATACTAGAAGGAAATGTTTAAAAAACTCTTCTAGATATTGGCCTAGGCAAAGAGTTTATGAAGAAGACTCCAATGGCAACCACACAACAACAAAAATAAATAAATGGGACTTGATTAAATTAAAAAGCTTCTGCACAACCAAGGAAATAATCAACAAAACAAATAGATAACCTATACAACGGGAGAAAATATTCACAAGCTATACATCTGATAAAGGGCTAAAATCTACAAAGAACTCAAGAAATTCAGGAAGGAAAAAAATATAATCTCATTAAAAAGTGTGCAAAACACAAGAACAGAAGCTTTCAAAAGAAGATAGACAAATGGCCAATAAAAATATTAAAAAATGGTCAATGCAACTAGTTATCAGGGAAACACAAATTAAAACCACAATGGGATAGCACCTCAACACAGTTAGAAGGGCCCTTGTTGAAAAGTCCAAGGCAATACATGCTGAAGCAGATGCAGAGATAAAGGAACACTTATACACTGTTGGTGGGACTGCCAATTAGTACAACCTCTATAGAAAATAGTGTGACGAGTCCTCAAAGAACTAAAAGTAGACCTGCCAAGAGACCTTAACTTGAATGTTTATTGCAGCATAATTCACAACTGCAAAGATGTGGAATCAACCCAACTGCCCATCAATTCATGAGTGGGTTAACAAAATGTGGTATATGTATATTGTAGAATACTACTTAGCCATGAAGAAGGATAAGTTAAGGCCTTTTGCAACAATTTGTATGGAACTGGAGACCATTATCCTAAGTGAAGTATCTAAAGAATGGAAAAACAAACACTGGTATGTACTTGCTAGTAAATTGGAACTAATTGATGAGCACACGTGTGCACAGAGGGAAGTAAAATTCAGCGGAAATCAAGCAGAGGCAGGGAGAGGGATGAAAACCTACCTTGCAGGTATAATGAACATTATCTGGGTGATAGCCCTGACTCAAGCATAACAAATATTGATCCATATAATCAAAAACGTTTGCACCACCATAATATTTTGAAATAAAAAAAGATCACATATGAATATTATGTGAGTATTTTTTTCAGAATATCTATGCTCTGTTGGCATATTTCAAGCAGCTTGAATAAATACCATTGTGGCCAAATGTACCATAGGTTCACAAGCTGTATAGAACAAAACTTAAAATGTCAGTAAACACTAGTGTAAATGTAAATGGATCCTGAAAAAAAAAAAAAACAAAAAACAAAAAAACTCCATTTGGTGTAAAAAAAAAAAAGAAAGTGTTGTATATCCATACAATGGAATATTATTCATTTCCAAAAAGGATTAAGCCACTAAGTAAGCCACAGGAAGATATGGAGGAAGCTTTTATGCATATTGCTTAGTGAAAGAAATCTGTCTAAAAATATTACAGACTATATGATTCCAATTATATAACATTCTTGGAAAGGAAAAACTATAGAGACAATTAAAAGGCCAATGGTTGCTAGGGTTTGGGGGGAGGAGGGAAAGAGTACCCTGAAAATCTCCTGTGCTTTACCTATTCATCAATACTACTCCGTATGATACTATAATGGTAGATACATGGCATTAGGCACTTGCTAAAACCCATAGAACTGTACAACACAAAGAGTGGACCTTAATCTAAACTATGGACTTTAGTTAATAATGATGTATCAATATCAGTCCATCAATTGTAACAAATGAATGACAGCAATGCAAGATGTTAGTGGAAAAACTATGATCAGGAGTTGTGAGCTGGGACGGGGGGGGGGGCGGGAAGGGGGGTGTAGAAATTTTCTGTAAACGAAAAACTGCTTTAAAAATAGTCTATTAATTAAAATAAATCCTTTTTTAAAAATAAAGTATTGAACATGGATGAACCCTGAGTATATTATGCTAAGTGAAAGAAGGCAGTCATAAAAGACCACACGTTATGTGATTCCATTTATATGAAAGGCCCAGAATTGGTATATCTATGGACATGGAAAGTACATTAGTGGTTGTTCTGGGCTCGGAGGAATCAAGGGCAAGTAGGGGGTGATTGCTAATGGGTATGGCATTTCTTCCTGAGGGTTTAAAAATGTTAAAAATTTTATTGTGGTGGCTGTGATGATGGTCATAGAGTTCAGTGAATACACTTAAAATCACTTTAAATGGGTGACTTGTATGGTATATGTATTATATCACAACAAAGCTGTAAAAATACTAAGAAAGAAAAAAGTCATGAAGCTATGGTTAGTCCAGTCATTCCAACACCCTCCTAACATATGCAAGAATGAATACCAACTGCAAGTCTTATGATTGCTTCAGTTTCTGCCATTTGACCATGACCTTGAGGCACACACAGTGGCATCTCAGTAATTTGAGACTTGTGAGTAGGTTGAGGATGATGGAGTGCTAATGCTTAGCTCAATGAAGAGGCTTTGGAATATTGAGGGTTGGGTGCTTTGAGGCATCAGGAGAAAATACTCTTGGAATGCTGGTTCCTGGCAGAAGTAGCAGGGGTAAGCCAATACCCTCATGGGTCTTAGCAAGCCAGAAATATCAGCATGGGGGCCAGAGAGAAACACATATGAGGGAACTTTACAGAGAATTTTGTCTCTGAATTAGTGCAGGTGACAGAAAGTACCACCAAAACATGGATAATTAGCTTGAACGTGAGAGTCATGGTAATCCTCACAGGAGATCTACCTTCTCCCAATTCATCAAAAATGCCACATAGGAATTGAGGATATTCAGGACTGCCAACTAGACCCACATTTTGCCTATCAAGTTGTCATACCCTCTTAACCATGCTGTGGGCTTTTCTCTGTCATGGTCTTTTTCTAGACCCATAAGTAAGCATAAGTGTCTGCTTCCAGTGTGTCCCTTACCATGTCTAAACTCCTCCTATTGTCGAGTGTGGAGAAGGCTCTTTCCTTTTACCCTAGGGCACCAAATATTTTGGCCTAGCCTTTCTTTGTGAGCAATGGTCTTCTCCATGATAAGAAGTCTATGGGTTGAGAGTGTTTGGCTAAATATGCTGGTGAAATATATAGAAAAATTCTAGAAAAATTCTTTTATTTTTCCAAACTTGGTTTTCAAGGCTATTTATTATCTTGCTAATAAATAAGTCAAATATCTGCTCTCTCTTTTATGGGGCAATAATATCAAGTGCAGCCTTGGAAGCAGGGGGTTATTAGGAATCACGAGTTAAGGGTACAATTAAAATATATTAGTGTAATAATTGTAAAGTATCTCAATCTTACTATTGTCAGATCAAAAACTGATTTCAGTACTTTAATATTTTTAATGACTTTACTTTATTGGTTATCTATATTTACATATACAAGAATTTTGTCAGATTCACTTGCTTAACAAATATTTATTGAGTACCAATTTTATTACAGGCACTATTCTAGGTATCTGTGAACAAAAAGTTCTCTGTCCTTCAGAGCTAACATTATAGTCCAGAGGAGGCCAAAAATAAATAAAAGTAAAACAAATGTAAAGATTGTATTGTATATTTTGAAGTGTTTAGTGCTATGGATAAAAAAGTAGAAGAGGGTAAGTGGAATCGTGAAGGTTGAGTGAAAGAAAGATCTCATTGAGAAAGAGACATTTGAGCAAGGACTTCAAGGCGGTGAGGGAGATAGCCAAGTGTATATCTGGAGGAAGAGTGTTCCAGGTTGAGAAGACAGCCAGTGCAAAGGCCCTGTGGTAAGAATATGTGTTATATGCTCCAGGAATCAGAAATGGGCAGTATACCTGGAGGGGAGATGTTGAGAAATATGATTGAGAAATTAATGAGATGTGGCTCATAAGACCATTATTTTATTGTATTACCCAATATTACTATATTAAAGACAGAAACAGGAGTTTGCAGGGTTTTGCCCTGAAGGAATGTGTGAACTCAATGGTTTACTTATTAAAGGCTGCTATCATGGGAGAGCTCTCAAGTCTCTGGTAGGGATGTTTCTAGGAAGGCTTCCTGGTATCTCAAAATCTGTGAGCCTCCCTGTGTCTTGAAAGACAAGGCAAGGCAAATATGGCCCACAGGAGGGGAGCCGGAGACAATGAGTGCACTTGGCCCAAAGATGAGCCCTGATGGTTATAAACAACCTGTTTATTAGAGATGGGCTTCCTGCTCTCTCCTGTCTATCTACCTTTAAGTGCACCATAACTAATCAAAGAAATATTGAGTCATTATACCTCTTTTGTTTTACCTTTGTTCATAAACAACTACCTCTTAGAACTTAGAAGTTAGCCCCTGAAAGACTTTGTGTTTGTTCACCTAGATAGATTAGAAGCCCCTTGAGAGGACTTTTGACCCTAACCCACTACCTGTATCCCCTAGCAACTGCATTCCCTGAGATGCAACTATGTTACCCTGACAACTGGTAATTGATGTCTGTGATTATAAAAACTTGTATGAATCTAACCATATTGCTCGCGTTTATGGAGATCCACCAGTCTCCTAGGTGTCCCCTGCTGTGTTATAGCTGATCTTTATATATATATATATATAAAACTATAAACTATACCTTAGTCTCTGTGTATTCTTTTATTTCTCTCTGTTGCCCATCCATTGCCTTATCCTCTGTGGCGACCCCTATCTTAGGGACTTGGCTCTGTGGGGAGAAGTGGCTGATCTCCTCGCAGGCCTGCCTCAACTACTCTCACCCCGCAGGGAGAGAACAAATAGAAGAGTAATAGAGATTCTTTAAAAATATTTTCAAGTTTAGAAATAAAGAAATGTTTGAATATTAAAACAATCAAGTTGATGAAAGTAACCAAAACAATTATGTGAATAAAAACATATTTTAGCAAAATAAAAATGATTTTGTTGGCTCTTATAAAATTTAATGCTGTGTTTTAAAAAAATATTTCACATCTTAAAAGTCCTAAATCAAGTTTTCTTGCTATTTTTTTTCTATGTGCACTCTAACATGTTTATACTACTTATGTATGTATAAACATGTAGGTATTCTTATGTATGTGTATGTCCTCTTGAATCAGGTAAAGTGTGGATCAACCTATTCAGAATGTGCAGCTTGTTTGAAGATTTCTAGTTTCTTACATAGTGGCTCTGAGGTTATCTAATTATCTAATTTGTCTGAATGTGGGCAGCTAAACTGAATAAAATTCACTTTAGGGATTAAATTACCTAGTGTGCTGTCTGCGATGATTAGATCAACTCTATAATTACAAAATAGTAGCTTCATTTTGGGCTCCTTCAACATAGTGTCAGCACTACACATAGTGGAATGAATTCTCTTGTTAATAAAAAATTTTAAGCGCTAGAACTGAAAAAATCCATGTGGATTATTTAAACCTCATTTTACAAGTGAAGAAACTGAGGTTCGCAGAAATGACAATTCATTCAATGCAATTAATTTTAACTCAAAACACGTTCAAGAATCTGAAATATTTTAATTAGTTGTTCAATCAGTGTGGTGGAAGAGAACATGACAGAGCAGAAAAAGTCTGGGTGTTAGACCACTCGACACAGGCCATTGTGAATACTTTGACATTCCCACTGGGGATAAGGGGGAGCCCTTGCAGGCTTCCGGAAGAGGCCCAAGACAATGCAATTTGTATGTTGAATGGACCTAGGGGTTCAGAGTACAAGCACGGAGTTCAGTTAGGTGGCTGTATCAGGAATCCAGGAATCCAGGAGAGAATTGATAGCTCAGATCAGGGCAAAAGAGTAGAGGTAGTGAGCAAAGGAGTATATTTTGAATGAATTTTGAAAGGGAAGTCAACAGGATTTTCTGGAAGATTGAATATGGAGTATGAGAGAAAGAGAGGAACCAGGGATGACACCCTCCAAGGATCTTGGTCTGAAAGCCAAGAGGATGGCACTGCCATCTAATAAGACAGGGAAAGCTATAGGTGAGCAGGTTTTGTGGGAGGAGATCAAGAGTTCAATTTTGGACATGTTGAATTTGAGATGTTTTCAAGACATCCAAGTGGAAATTTCAGGAGGCAGTTACATATATGAGTCTGAAGGATGGAAGAAAGTTCTGAGATAAAGATGCACATTTGGGAGATCCTGGCATAAAACTGGGTCTAAATGGGATCACTTAGGCACTGCATTAGTTTGCTGTGGTTGCTGTGGCAAAAGTACCACAAGCTGGATGGCTTAAGAAATAGAAATGTTTTTTCTCACAGGTTTGGAGGCTAGAAGTCTGAGATCAAGGTGTCAGCAGGGCTGGTTCTTTTGCAGGCAATGAGGGGAAAATGAAGCATCTCTTAATGCCTCTTTGCCAGCTTCTGGTGTTTGCCGGCAAGCCTTAGAGTTCTGCAGCACATAGATGCATGTTCTTCATTTCTGCCTTCATGAGAAATCATGAGGAGGATTTCTGCCTCCTTGAGAAGGCATGCTCTCAAGGAGAGCACATGCACTCCTTGTGTGTATGTCTGTTCCAAATTTCCACTTTTAAAAGGATAACACTTAATTTGGATTAGGGGCCCACTCTACTCCAGTACAGCCTCATCTTAACTAATTACATCTGAATCAGCCCTATTTCCAAAAAGGTCACATTCTGAGGTACAAGAAGCTAGGACTTCAACACAAGAATTTTGGGGGGACACAATTCAACCCAAATCTGGGCCCAAGCATCTATTAACAAAGACTAGGAAAAGAAGCTCAATGATTGAGTCTTTGGTACCTCACCTTTAGAAGCCCCCAAATAAGATGAGAAACTAGGAAATGAGGTTGAAAATGAGCAATCAGTGAGGTGGGAGAAAAACCAAGAGAAGATTTTTGTCATGGAATCAAGGGAAGAAGTTGCACTTACATTCATTTACTGTGTTTAATTGGGCAGCATCAGTTTAGACCCACAAGACTATAAGCTCTGTGAGTACTGGGAATCAATTCTCTTGCAACTGTTTTATAATAATAGTAGATAAATACTTGATGCAATATTTATTGACAGAATTAATAAATGAATGAACCTTCTATTCCTATACCTTATAGTTTACCCCACAGTAAGTTTTATTGCTCTGGAGTTTCTAGTTTTATTTAGTTTTATTAATATTATAATGCTAATACTCCAAAACAAATCCTTATAGAATTTTGATCCATTTTTTTCAGTTTTAAAATTCCCTTATACCCTTGATTTTTTACATACCTTTCTTTGTCTCTTTTCCTTGTATATATTTGCAGGTATCTTGTCTCCTTTAATAGATTCTGATAATATTAAGGCCAGGAAGTATATCTTATATGTCTTCTTTTATTCCCTTAGTGACATATAGTTCAGTGGATATATTCCTACCCCCACCAACTCACCTATTTGGATTTAACTATTTAACAATGAATTAACAGCTTGATTCCCATAGTCACTTCAGAGAAGATTTCCACTATCTTTTTTAACCCCCTGGATGTCCCAGTCTCTGTAATCCTGCCTTGTGGATTTAGCAGCAAATGACCACTTTATTTAAAGCAGATAAAATCCAAGATGACATCTTCAGGGCCTTGTTGATAAATATAGTTCAGAGAATCACTCTTCCATTTGGACCATGTATCCACTGTAATGCACCCAAAACCTGGGGCTTTAATCTTGTTTTTAAGCACCGATTTAGGCACTGTGATTATAAGTCAAGTGCGAAATGGAAAAGAGAATTAGGCGGCAAGCCTGTGGATGACTACAAGTAGCAACAAAAACTCCCTTCACAAGAAGCAATTTGGGAGAATGAAAGGAGGTGATTGAGGATAGGAAGTAAATATTTTTCTTTTTAATGGATGTTGGTTCTATTTATCAGAATGTTACCACTGGAAATATTGTGAGGTTTTTGTGCTATAATAATAAACTCCAAATTAATGACTATTTACTTCAAATCTTGGCAAAAAAGTAAAATATCATTGAATGCAGTAGTATAACTAATTAAACCACATTTTGGAAAGACTATCCAACACAAAAATGTCTTTCAATTTGCTATATGAAGCATCCTTCAAATCCATGGCAACAGGTTTCACATATTTGCCAAAATTTTCATGCCAGACTTTTATTTAGCTCACTGTTGGTAGAAAGAGATAATTATTTTCTTCCAAAAGTGACTATAAAAATTTCTAGTTGCTTTTCTTATAACTCCTCTACACCACCATGGAAACTAAGGTAAGTCTGAACATTGGGATAGGCTATTAAAAGTGATATACATGGACACATTTTAAGTAAGAACTTATATAAGATCACAGTATTATATTACATAGTAAAAGAGAAAGAAGAAAAAAAAAGATTTACCAGAAAGTTAAAGAAAAGGAATAGAGCCCCAGTGACCTATTGAAAAATATCTGGAAGTATAATATGTTATATATGCAATTGGGCTTCCATAAAGAGAAGGGGGAGGAAAATAAGACAGAAAAATATTTAAAGAAATAATGGCCAAAATTTCCCAAATTTGATGAAAACAATAACCTGTAGATGCAAGAAACTCAGCAAACCCAAGAAGCCACATTGATGTACATCACAGCAAAACTCCTGAAAGTCAACTCAGATTTTATATTCAGTGAAAACATCCTTAGAAAGGAGGGATAAATAAAGAAATTTTCAGATAAAGGAAAGCTGGCAAAATTTGTTGCCAGCAGACTTGCATTACAAGAAATACTAAAGGAGATTCTTCAGGTGGAAGAGATATAAAACAAGATGGAAATTCAGATTTACAGGAAAGAATAAAGAGTTTGGGAAATGCTAAATATATTGGCCAATATAAGGAACTGTCTTATGTTTTTCTTCTTAAATTATTTTTTAATGGACAACAGTTTAAAGCAAAAGTAAAAATATTTTCTCATAGCATTTGAAATGTAGATAACAGTAAAATATATGACATCAGTATCGCAAAGGACGGGAGCAAATGGAATTATACTGTTGAAAGTTTCTTTTAGTTCATGCGAAGTGGTATAACAGTAATTCCAAATACATTATGGTAAGTAAAGGGTACAAACTGTAAATCCTAAAGAAACAAGTAAAACAATAATTAATACAAAGAGGTATAGTGAAAAAGACAAAAGAGAAAATAAAATGGAACATTAAAAGTTAACAAAACCAAAAGCAGCCTTGGTTTTGGTTTCACCTATGACTTTTCTCTTTCTCTAACATCTCATATCCAGTTTTTTTAGGGAGTCCTGTTGGCTTTACCTTCAAACTATATCCAGACTCTATTTTTCACAGCCTCTACTGCCACCAGCTTGATCTAAGCCATTATCCTCTCTCAGCAAACGCCCCTGTCCCCTGGTGTTCTGGATTCTATCCTTGCCCCCAGGGGGTCATTCTTAATACAGGAGCCCCGGTGATTTCATTAATCACCAAAGTGCAAGGTGCTACATGCTCTGGCCCCAAGGTTTGTGTCCACCCTCATCTCCTATCTCCCCTCCTATCTCTCCAGCCACACAGGCCTTCTTACTGTTCCCAAGGCAGACTACTTGCCATGCTCTTGCCTAGGGGCTCTGTGCTATCCGTTCTCTCTGCTTAACTACAGTTTCCCCAGATGATTTCCAGGTTAACTCCTCACCTCCTTCCACTTTTTGCTCAAATATCAACCACTTTATGAGCCTTATCTTTATCAACCTGTTAGAAATCACAATATGGTCTCAACTCTCCTTACCCCTTGCCCTTCTCTATTGTTTCTTTCTTTTGCTTTTTTGGTAGCACATAACACTTAAAATACTATGTAAAATTCGTTTATTGTTTGTCTTCCCCTAGTAAGATAAAGTTCCAGAAGGGCATACATCTAATTTTCTGCTTGTTTGTTCACTGTAATTGATGTATATCAGGCACATAGAACTGAAGCTCAATATAGAATTGTGGACCAAATGAATGAATGAATAAGGAAGCAAAGCTCGTGGTCTTGTTCACTGAGAATACATATTATATATTCTAAGTACACTGTATAGTGTCTGGACATGGTAGAATTTAAAAGTACAATTTTTATTTTCAGTAAAAATGTCTGAAGTGAGTGGGGCTTGCTTTGAATACGGGACTCGGTTCTATGAGAGTCGCTGGGTGGGGACCCTGGATGACATGCCATTTTCACTATTCAATTTCAAATTTAAGTGAGACATAAATCAAAAGAAAAGATGGAGGACTGAATTCTTTTTATTACTGATAAGACTGACAGTGGTGAACGTAACTTTTGACCGCAGGTTCTCTGTTTACTGATAGCGAACTCCACAAATAGCCTTCCCCAGGCTGTCAGAGTCAGTGCTGCACTGCACATAGGAGGGACCCATGTTTGGAAACTCGCAGAAACGAGGAAGAGAACAGAACATATGTTCTCTGTTCTTTATTTCTAAGGAGAAAGAAGTTGCGATGGAAGCACTCCTGGTTTATTCTTCTCAAAATCATCATTTAATAAATAATATCTTCTTCCTTGGGGAGGAGCAAAAAGGGGTTGTAGAGAAGGCAGGGGTGTTGCACTAGTGGGCATCTCTCCATAACGAAGGAAACAGAAGGAGTGGGAGAGAATTATCTTCCTCATAACTAGAACATAAACCAAAATGAATCATCAGGATGAGGATGGTAGTCGATTGTGTGGGCTTGGACAAACTCACTCAGGAAGAGGACATGCAGAGAAGAAGTCAGAGGATTGAGAAACCATCAATACCTGGGTGGCAGATAACAAGCTGATAGTGGAGAGGGGAAGGGGCACACTAGGCAAGGGTGTCGCCACAGAAACAAGCACCAAGAGCATTTTAACAAGGTAGGAGCAGTCAGTAGCTTCAAATGTGGCTGAGAAGTCAAGTAATATGAGGACCAAAAGCTCACAAAACCAATGACACGGATGATTTTGCTGTTTCCTGGACAGATGGAGATGAATGTCAGGGTGAAATTGAGATAGCAAACTTAGACAACTACTTCAAAAAGTTGACTCTGAACAACTTAGATAGGCTGGAGAAAAAGGAAAGAAGAAAGGGAGGATGTCATTGGAGAGAGACGTGTTAATATGGTGAGTTGTTGGGACAGTATGCAGCCATGACCAGCCTGAGCAGAGTAAGCAAAACTGACTTAAGAGTTGATTGGTACATGGTTAGAGAGAATAGAACCAGACTATGACTTTTCTTGGAACTCAAATGAAGAGAATTTTATTTGATATAGAAGGAAATGGGTAGACTGACAAGGTTTTTGACAATTGAATGTAACATTCATTCATTAACTACTTATTGTGAGCTGGTAACTCCACTGTGATTAATACATAAAAGAATATGCAAAGTATACTTCTATGCACATTTTTTATAAAATTGAGGTACTACACATATTTTTGGTAGCTTGATTTCAAGTTATTCTTTCATGATTCTAAGGAATGCACTCAAGTCTGCCTAAATAAGGAAGAGTGTATTGCAAGGACTCATCTGCAATCATAAAGCAGATGGAATCTCCCAGAAGTATGAGAACAGCAAGACAGTACCTGTACCAAATATTCTGAATTGCTTTATTTAATATCCCTTTCATTGTACTTTTGGACAAAAACTTGGAAAGCCAAAAACTTCCCTTTACACTTTCTTCCAGCTAACAAGCTAAAATTCTAGATGAGAACGAGATTCTGCCAATTAGGTTCACATGCACAACATTTTAAAGGCAGAACTGAGGCATAGGCTGTCTTCCCTATTCTGGAAATGTACAGTTTTCATGCAGCAGCTATGCAGTGCCTGTTCTCCAGTTTTCTCTCTGTTGATGAACAGGTAGATTGGGGACAGAATTGCCTTTTTCTGGAAAAGTTTCAGCTGTAGCTTCAGAGGTAGTGGCTTCCTAAGTTGGGTGGTTCTGAATACTTTGGAAGCCATTCCAGGGAGTTTAGCCTAAACCAGAGATAGGAAAACTTTTTCTGTAAAGGTACAATAGTAAATAGTTTGGGCTTTGTGGGCTATATAGTCTCTGTGGCAATTATTCAACTTTGTGGTAGTTTGAAAGAAGCCATAGCTAATACATAAACAAATAGACTTGGCTATGTCCCAGTGAAACTTCGTTTATAAAGACAGATGGCTGATATGGGTTTGATCTGCAAAGAGGATACAGTTTGGCACCCTCTGACCTAAACTCTTCTCCTTTAAACTTTCCAGTGATTTTATAGCACCTAATTTACTCTGTTAATAATGTTTCTGCTAAAATAATATGTAGAATGGTTTCTGGCTCTTGCACTGACCCTGAGTAACACAGTTATTAGACTGTATATCAGGAAGGGCAAAGTTATACAACAATAACAACAGTTTTCAAATCTTAGTGACTTACAGCAAAAGATGATTTCTCATACACACTAGAGATCAAAAGTAGGTCAGCAGGGGATACTGTTCCATGTCTCCTTACTTGGGGTCCTGGGCTGAGTTAGCACCCATCTTGGAGGTATTGCTGTTCTCCGTAACATGATGACACACACACTAGCTCTTGAAACTTCTGCTTGGAAATGATACATGTGACTTATGCTTATATTTCATTAGCTGAAATATGTCACATAGTCATGCTTCAAGGGGTAGGAAAGGGCAATCTTACCACACGAGATGAAAGAGCATTTTGGAAGAGTTATAATGACTCCCAAAAGTGGAATCTTCCAGCTACTGTAATGGGAGGGAAATTGTGGATCAAAGTCAGTTGAAAAGATATTCATGGAACATTGCACTGTATTTCATTATCCACAAGATTGAACTATGTTACTATTGTGTACCGCATTCATTATACTTGTGTGAAGAAGGAATAGGAAGCCTCTTCTTATTCAAGTGAATAATGAGAATAGTAACAATACTGCCCACTTTCTTCTTCTTTTTTTTTTTTTTTTTGAGACAGAGTCTCACTTTGTTGCCCACTTTGTTGCTCACTTTGTTGGCTAGAGTGAGTCCCATGGCGTCAGCCTGGCTCACAGCAACCTCAATCTCCTGGGCTCAGCGATCCTACTGCCTCAGCCTCCTGAGTAGCTGGGAGTACAGGCATGTGCCACCATGCCCGGCTAATTTTTTGTATATATATTTTTAGTTGGTCAATTAATTTCTTTCTATTTTTGGTAGAGACGGGGTCTCGCTCAGGCTGGTTTTGAACTCCTGACCTTGAGCAATCCGCCCGCCCCGGCCTCCCAAAGTGCTAGGATTACAAGCTTGAGCCACCGTGCCCGGCCCACTTTCTTCTTATCTTGCAAGTGACTTCCCCCAGCATTCTGAGTAGTGTGAAGTACTTTTGGAAGGTGCACGGGCTCTTTGATGCCACTCCTTATATAGACTCACTGATGTGAGTTCACATAGTTCTCAACAATTACAGGATAAAAGCAGTTGGGAGTCTAGAAATATGATTTAATCCCTGCAGAATTATTTTTGTGCTGTTTCTTCGTCATCGACATATTTTTATTGTTCTCCTATGAAAATAGAAATAATTATGGATTTGGTTTTGGGATCTGAAACTAGGCTGCTTCAGTTTGAATTCTATCTCCAAAACCTACTGACATAGTGTCATCAGACATATTATGTAACCTCTTTGACATCAATTTCTCTTCTAAAAAAATGGGTTTAATGCTAGTACCTACCTCACAAAGTTGTTAAAGGATTAAGTGAATATCTTTACAGCACTTAGAACAGAGCTTGATGTACAGTATTAGCTGAATGATGTTTCTCCTACTCCTCCTTCCCTTTATCCTCATTCTATGGCACTATAAAGATGATTACAAGATAAAATGTATATAAAAACATTGTCTGTTAACTCCAAAACACTTCCTAAGTGTTATTATTAAGGAACACATTATGAAACCCAGAAGAGCTAATCGATTTCTCCAAGATCAAACTTGTCTCAAAAATCACATGAGAACATCAGACTTTCTTCCCTTACTCTATTTGTTGCTCCACAATATCTCACACCCTTCCAATGATTACTTTGCTAAGCAAAGTTTGAGTCTTTTTCTTCTATTTGGTGTTAGAATATTTTCATTTAGCTCAGTTTCATTTTTTCTCATCTCTCTGTCCATTTCCACTTCAGCATTCTTGTTATGCTTCATCTCCCAATAGAAGGAGTTAGTTCTGACAACTCCACAATAATTCCTAAGAAATGTTTATCCTCCCTTCCTGTAGCTTCTGTGGACTGCAGGCAGCTAAGAGAAGAGGTAGTACAGATTTCCCAGAAGAAATTGCTGTATTGTCAGGAGGCTCCAGGGAAATTTGCTCAAACTCTGAGCTAACCAGCTCTCACACCTGGGAACTCTGCCCAAAGGAAATTTTATACAGAATCTCTGCAGTGGAACCCAAGTCCCTTCGGATCAACTCATCTTTGAGAAGACAGTTTGAGGATGGATCACTTGAGATAGGCTGGCTCTTCAGCATGCAACAACACTCCCAGTTCTAATGCCACACCACCATATTTCAGCCTTAGTTTTCAAGCAAAATCTAAAAAAAAAGAAAAAAGGGAAAAAAGAAGCTGCTGGACCCTACCCTCCAAAAATTCGTGACTGACACTATGGTTAGTGCCATATCACCTGAGGCCAACTCATTATTAAATACTAACAGCACTGAAGAGAAATGTGACATTCATTTCCATCCCGTCCAAAGCATTTGGGCTTAGAAGGACAGGTAAAATCAATATTTGCCTAAAAGAAGAGGATGAAATTTGTGAGTGATTCTGTAATTTCAAGATGTGGTACAAAAGTACTCAGTAGATGAATTGCAAATAAAAGAGCAGAAAAGAATTTCCTGAGTGTCATTTTAAAAGGCTTCATGCTAATAAGAGCCAAATTCGTCCTTTGATATTTTCAAGCTTGCTGAGTAAATAACTCATAAATTTCCCACAATAATTATATGCATGTAACTGGTGTGCCTCCAAGTCTGACCTATTTTGCAAGTTTGCATCAGAGTCTGGGAAAGCCGTGCCAGAGCGCCAGCATCCCAGGCAGCTCCTCGGCTCTGTACTCTGCCCACACACGGGGTGGCTGGGATGGTGTCTGCTTCAGGAGACTAAGCTGATATTTCACCTGGCATTTGCTTAAATAGTATTATTTTTCTTGTTGTCCTTTCTTTTGAATTCATTTTATATGTTTTGTTTTCCTCTAGCCAAGTGAAGAGCATGACAATGTATGCCATAAAATGTTGTTGACATTTCTCATCTCTCACTAAAAATTTTTATGGTAGAGTACAGAAAACACCCTCTTTTAATATTTTTAAGCTTAAGGGCTTGAAATATAAAAAAAAATAGAAGGTGGATAATAAATAAGCACATCTTTAAAGGAGCAAATGTGGTCACAGGATGAGTTTCCATTTCCATACATTCTTTTCCATCTACGGAATATGTTTTTTGAGTTTGACCATATAGTGCGAGCTGTGAGCAATGAATGAATATAAAGAGATGAGGGAGGTGGGGTGACTAAACAACAGTCATAACAATGTCAACCACAATGACAATACTCAAGTGTACCTGGCTTTTGTTTTTTTCGTAAGAAATTTTAAGCATTCAAAGCAACTGTGTGGTTTTAATTGTGACATTTCCTCAAGGTAGCATTTTATGTGAAGCTCATTAAATCCTTTGTCATAGTAGAAATATGATGAATGTGGTTATAGTCCTCAGTCCCACATTCAACATAGATAATAAAACACTGATATTAAACTGTAATAAAGAAAATGATGAAACTAAATCCACCACTTAATAATCATATGACCAAACCCATGGAAAACAATAATTTCACAGATGGAAGGTCAAATTAATTTCAACCAAATGCTTCAGTGCAAAGTAGATGTCTGAAGATGAACAGACCATAATATGTTATTACAGGTTGCTTCTTATTATTTTCAATTTTACAGACATAGTGTCCTAAATACAGTAGTCAAGCTAGAAATGTGAGCCTTAGGGAAACAGGAACTGCTTTAGTCCTCTGCTTCATGGACATTAAGTTGAAGTTATTTTTCTTTATTTTTTGGAGTCCCTTATTTCAATCTAAATTTGGAGTCTCTTATTTCATACAGAAAATTCTTTCCCTTATTTGAAGATATAATGGGAAGGATGGTTACTTCATCTTATTACAACAGCCAAGGCAGGGCCTTCCTTTATAAATATGGAACGTCATACACAGTGGGGAGGTGCATGGAAGGATGGTTGTGCAAGGCACTTCATGGATGGAAAAAGGTAGTTTTCCAGAGAACTCAGTTCTTTTAGTCTCTGGAGTGCAGCTTCCATTTGTGTCGCCTTTGAGCTGTCTCAGAAAAAGCTGTAACAGAAAAAAAGTTATGTTAATATTTTCAGCCTCAAAACCCCTCTGGATCTGAACTCTACTTTTCCCTCTTATCTGTCTTCTCAACCTTGAACCATGGGGGCCCTCCTTCAGGTACCTGCCTCCAAATGCATTTGTTTCTGCTCTTCATCATCACTGTGCTTCTTGCCTGTCTCTACTCTTATTTTGAAACTGGATTTGTGGACAAGTCCTCAAATTAAAAATGACTTCAGCTTGAGAAGGCCTTTCAGAATTTAACAGTAAGTTGCATTAACATGGACATTCTAGTAATTCTTCCATTCCCAGTGACTCCTTGGTTTTCAAAATTATTATTCCCACTTTACAGATGCTAAAAATCAGGTTGAGAGAGGTTGGGTAATTTATTACAAGTCAGGAAGTTTCTAAGAGGACAAGACTGAACTTAAATCCATGGTATCTCCCTGTGGATTCTCTGCTTTTTTGACAACATCTACTCATTTCTAGGGGATGGAGTAAATACTGGTACTTGAAGTATAATTTATATAAGTATGCAAATTTATATTCTCCTTTATTCATCCTCTACTTTCCAAATGTTCTTATTCCATAACCCAAGATTCTTCTTCTAATTCTCTCAAGTCCAGCCACAGACTTCATAACCTACAATGCCCTATTTCTAAGGATTCACCAGTGTACATAACCTAAAGAATCCTTGGTCTTTGGTTTAGACCAGTCTCAATTCTTGGCTACATTAGAATCATCTGGGGAGTTTCAAAGATACAGAAGCTCCCCTGTGGTTCTAATACCATTATACCAAACATTATAATCAAATTTCTGAAAAAAAATAATAAGGAAAAAATCCTGAGGGCAGCCAGAGAAGAAAGATTCATTACATACAGATGAATAAACTACAAATGATTTGTCAGAAATTTTACAAGCCAGAAGACAAAGTAATAATATTGTAAAAATTCTAAAAGAAAAAAATCTGTCAACATAGAATTCTGTGTGCAGCAAAAATATTGTTCAACAATGAAGGGAGATAAAGACTTTTTTGGGACAAGAGCTAAGAGGATTAATCACCACCAGACCTACACTACTACTAACTTTTCATTAAAAATAAATGATAGCACATCATTGTATATTAGGTTAGCTGCTCCTAGTCTCTTAAATATCCATCTGATTTCTCTTGATAGTACAAATTGAGCAAAACCCCATCTACCTTGCCCCTAGGTACACTGTATTTTGTTAATCATCTCTAAACCTTTCTGCAGGTCAGGCGCTACTGGCTGCAGATCTAACCTTGCTGCTCATTAGAATAATTACACTTACTTTGCTTCTGATTTTTAAGTGCCACCACCTGGCCACCATTATTTCAGGATTTGGTCACCCTCAATGTTATTGGTGAGCTCAGTTCTGCAATAATATTTTCTACCGTCAGCCCTAAGCTATCAGTCAGAGATAATCTATGTGCCAAATACAGCCTGTTGCCTGTTTTGCAAATAAAGTTTTATTGGAACACACACAGACAAATAAATGATACAAGATGGAAATTTGTATTGACACAAAGAAATGAAGAACACTAGAAATTTTAAATATGTGGATACATATAAAAGACATTTTTCTCATTTGTAATTTCTTTAATGGATAGTTGATTATTGTATATAATTTTATACTAATAAAATTCTATAACATTTGAAGAAATAAAACATGACAAGAACAAAAAACAAAAAAAGGACACAATGAAGGAAATATATAGGATGTGGCCTAGTATTATTTGGTGTAGACTGTGCTATATGAAAGCTATATAGCAAATCTTAGAGCAAACATTAAAGACATAAGATGAAGAGATATACTAATAAGTCAATGGTAAAGATAAAAAAAAATCAAAGTGAAACAGAGTGTCTATTTCTTTTGGAGAAATACTGTTTTTGAGTTTTGAAAAATATTACAGTTATTACATTTAGAACAATAAATAGTAGAGAGAGAGAGAAAAGTAGTTTTACATTTCATTATATACTTTTTTGTACTCTTTGAAAATGCCTCCAATATGAATATATTGGTTTTAAATTTATTTATTAATTTTTAAAATGACAGTCATAAGCTGAACTTATGGGTCATTTTGTTTTCTTTTACTTTTCTAAATTGAAAACTAAAAATTGTCATTATTAAAAAATACACATTAAAATAATTATCCACATCTTACATTTTGACAACCATAGCATCATAACAAAGGCATGGTTATAGTTCTACTTTGAATGTTAAATTCTATGCCACTTATGAATAAATTTACTTGAATAAATCTCACACAATATTATTGTTGTTGATTTCTACTTATTACTTTTCTTATTATTAAATATCCAAAAGAATATAATATAAAAGATCACATGTGTAATGCAACTGAATTGCAAATTTTTATTTGTTGATAAAACACAATAAAACTAAGTTTGAGTTAAAACAAAATCCCCAAAAATTCATATGAAATATCCATGTACCATTCTGAAGTCTCGATTCCTGGGAAAGCACATGTTTTGAAATGATCAGCACAGAGTCTTCCAAGAAATGTGTAATAAACAAGAGTTTGTTCCATTTCAGCATCCATTAGGTAAGAGAAGGGCCATGATGGAGACTTTGGAATCTAAATGCCACTCTAATGGAATGAATATTATCTTGGGCACATTTCCTGCCTTGCTATCCCATCTAATTTTGATCAATGCTTCTGTTTCATGTCCACATCTACAATGAAGTATGAAACCATAATACAAAGAGATGGTATTTGATATGCTACAATATATTATAATAACCAACTTTTTATGATATTATCAGATCATGTTGCTGCAAATGGAAATAGGCAGGTGAAATGCTATTTTAACCAAAGTATAAATGCAATTAAATAAGTAGACTTATAAATCACATAGTGACCTTAAGTTTTTTCTTTGCACAGAAAGTTGAGATATCATTTTGACCCTGTCTAGTTTATCTCCTATTCATAAGAGTGCTTACAGAGGATGACTGTCAACAGTAGACAGCAGTTGTTTAGGCCTGTTTTTGGACTTCCTTCCCTAGTCAAGTTCTGAGGGGAGAAAGTTATGAAGAATCAAGGGTATTTATAGGATCTAAGAAAACACTAGAATAAGTACAGAGCTGTTTTTACCTGAGTAAAGACCTTCTTGTGGCAGAATTTTTATGTTGTGGTCTCACCTCCTTCCTCCAGAAACATAAGAGAAGCTTATAAGTTGAGGAGGTGAGGGTAATATGGGTGGCAAGTCCATAATAAATTATCTATTTATTCTGCATCTTCCTCAAATATACCTTCAAGTATATGTCCCTTTGCTCATTCATTTATTAATTACATTATAAAATCTAATATAATGGAGAATATCATACACCACATTAGGAAGCTTGACCTTCATTCTACAGGCAAGAGGTAGCCACCAATATATTTAAAGCAGATGAACTATATGGTCAAGTATTTTTTTTCCACAAAGATTACTCTGATGGTGATGTGGGTGTTTGATTGGAGGAAGACTATTCTAAACAAAGAGAAACATAATAGAATTTTCCAGTGTTCTAGTGGAAAATAATTAGCCCTCATAACTAGGTAGTACCAGTGGAAGTGGGAAGAAATGAATTTAAGAAATAATAATACTTAGGAGGTTAAAGCAACAGAGAATTGAGAAGAATGGGTGGAGTCAGGATGGTAGACATGAAATAGGAAGGACCAAAGATCAATTCTGGTTTTGAGGACTGGGAGACTGGATGAATGACTAGCCTTTCACTGGAGCAGCAGAATTAAAGAGAGGATGTAATGAGGAAAAGGACTTAATTTTGTATGTATATACATACATATATTTTAAAAACCTATGGGTTATTTATTTGGAGAAATTCAGTGGACAGTTATCAGCCATGATCCTTTATTTCAACAAAAATCAGTTTTCTCTGATTTTAAAAGTAATATATGTTCTTTGTAGATAGTTTTCAGGAAAAGTAAGAAAAAAAGAATAGAAAATAAAAGTAAAAAGAAAATAATAAAAATAAAAAGAGGAGAAAATAAAACTATAAATTCTTTATCCTGATATGATGGCTCCTGGGGCTAATGTTTTAAAGTATATTTTTCCACTTTTTTTCTAATGATTGTTTTTCATCACAAAACTAAGAAATAATTTTGAGTCTTGCTTTTTAAAATGAAAATGTCCCATATAATTAAGCATCCTTTCAAACATGATATTTCAAAAATGTTTATTATTTTAAAAATTTACATATAGTAAAGATCTCTCATTTTAGTGTGTGGTTCTGTGAGCTTTGACAAATAGAGTTTCACAACTACTATCGTAATCATGACACAGAGTAGTTTCCTCAGGACCACTCTCAAATTCCCTTAGATTTTGCCTTTGTTGTTAATTCCTTCACCAGCCCCGCAAACTGGCAACCACTAATCTATCACCAACCAGCAATCATCACTATATTTTTTCCATAATATCATATAATGAAATTATTCAAGATTCATTCATATTGTTGCCCTTCACTACTGAATTCCTTTTCATTGCTGATTAGCATTGAATGTGTGAATGTACCAGAGTTTGTTCATCCATTTGACAACTGAAGGACAATTGAGTTGCTTCCAGTTTTTGACAATTATGAATAAAGCTGTTAAAGCATTCACGTAGGTTTTGGTGTGAACTTAAGTTTTATTTTCTCTTGGGTAAATATGTAGAAGTGAGATTGCTGGATCATAAATTTAAGTCTAATTTAAATTCAAAACAAACTGGCAAGCTGTTTTCCAAAGTGCAGTACCAGTTTACATTCTCATAAGCAAGATATTTGAGTTCTGGTTGCTCTGCATTCTCATCAGCGTATAATATTGTCAGTATTTTTAAACCATTTTAATAGGTGTGTAAGCATATCTCATTGCAGTTTTAACATGTATTTCCTTGATTAGTAATCCCGTTGAACATTTTCATACATGTGCATTTGGATCCATATCTCTTCTTTAGTGAAGTTTCTGTTCATATTTCCCATTTTGAAAATAAGATTGTTTTCCCATTATCAAGTTTTCAGAATTCTTTATGTAATCCAGATCAAGTGCTTTGTAAGATATGTGATTGGCAAATATTTTCTCCCAGCAGGTGGCTTACTTTTTCATTCTCTTAACAGGGCAAAGTTTATATTTTTGATGAAGTTGGTTTATATATTTTTTCTTTTATGGTTTTCATTTTTGGTGTATTTAAAATCTCTTTGTCTAATCACAGTTACAAAGCTTTCTCTTGTAATTTTTTCTATTTCTTGGCTTTAGTTTTTACATATAAGTCTATGTACTACTTTGAGTTAAATTTTGTATAAGGTATAAGATATACTGTGAGGTCCACTTTTTTTTTTTTGCATGTATATTTTATTGTTTCAGCAGCATTTGTATAATAGACTATTATTTTTCAATCGTATTGGATTTGCACTTTTGTCAAAATCAATTGACCATATTTGTATGGGTCAATTTCTAGAGTCTGTATTCTGTTCCATTCATCTTGGTATCTATCCTTTCGCTAATACTACAGTTTCTTTATCACTGTGGCTTTTATAGTAAGTTTTGAAATAAAATCATATGACACCTCTGTGTTTTTCATTTTCAAATAATTTTTGCTTCTTCTTGTTCCCTTGGCTTTTCATACTAATTGTATGATCAGCTTATTAATACACACAAAATAATCTTGCTGAGAATTTGACTGTTTGTAATGAATACGTTGATTGCTCTGAGAGTTCTCCAATTGAGAACTAATGCCATTGAGTTCTCCAATTCATGAATAACATGATTTATCTTTCAAATATTTAAATTCTTGATTCTTCAGTGTTTTGTAATTTCAGATATCAATTCTACACATATTTGATCTTATATTTTGTGACTTTGCTAAACATATTTATTAATAAGTGCTTTTGATAGATTTCTTGGTATTATTTTTTGTAGAGATTCATGTTTGAAAATAGTTTTATTTCTTCCTTTCTGATCTGTATACTTTTTATTTCTTATTATTACTTTATTGCACTGCCCAAGACTTCCAATATGATGTTGAACAAGAGAAATGAGAGTGAATATCCATGCATTATTCCTGATCTTATGGGGAAGACATTCAGACTTTCACCATTGAGTATCATCATGTTAGCTATAGTTTTTTATGTGTGTATGTATATATATATGTATTTTGGTAGATATACTCTATCAAATTCAGTAATTTCTCTCATAGTCTTCATTTGCTGAGATCATGGATACATGTTGAATTTTTAAAGCCTCAATAGGTTTTCTAAATCTATTGAGATGGTCATATGTGTTTGCATCTTTAGAATGTTGATATGGTGAATTACATTGATTAATTTTCAAATATTGGACCAATCTTGCATTTCCAGAACAAATGTCTTTGAATGTGATGTACTATCTTTTTTATATCTTGGTGGACTCAATTTGATATTATTTTGTTTAGAACTTTTGTGTTGTTTGTGAGGAATATTGATTTATAGTTTTAATATTATTTTATAGTTTGGGAATCAAGGTAATTCTGGTCTCATAAAATGATTTGGGAAGAGGTTCCTCCTCTTGTATTTTCTAGATGGTATTTTGTAGGATTGGTTTCATTTCTTCCTGAAATATTTGTTAGAATTCATCAGTAAAAATATCTTGGGCTGGAATTTTTTATATTTGGAAAGTGTTTATAAATTCAATATCTTTAATGGATATAGAGGCATTCAGGTTTTCTATTCCACCTTAAATAAGTTTTGGCAGCTTTTATATTTGGAGAAATTGGTCTGTGTTATCCATATTGTCACTTTTATGTATGTAAAATTGTTCATGATATTCTCTTTTTATCTTTTAAATGTCTATAGTAATGTTTCCTTTTTCATTTCTGATATTGGTAATTTGCAACTTCTCTCTTCTTTTTTTGGTAATTCTTGCTAGATATTTACACATCTCATAGATCTTTCTAAATAGTCAGCTTTTGATTTCATTGTTTTTCTTATTGGTTTTCTATTTTCCAGATTATTGATTTTCATTCTTATCTTGATTAGTTCCTTCCTTTCCTTTGAGTTTTACTTGCTCTTTTTTGGCTGTTCTATTGAAGTTTAGATTATGATAATATTTCTTGTTCCAAAGCCTATTTTGCCTGATATTAATATAAATACTCTAGCTTTTGTTTTTGAACAGTGTTTTCATAGCATTAATATATCTTTTTACTTGTACTAAAATTAACCTATTATTTTATATTCAAAATAGGTTTCCTATAGATAACACATAGCTGTCTTTTTTTAAAAAAAATCAATCTGAAAAATCTATCTTTTAATTGGCGTATTTAGATAATTTACATTTAATGTAATTATCAATATATTAATAGTTTTATTTAGATTGATTTTTTATTACTATATATATATGTCTCTATCTCTTGTTTCTTGGTTCCCTTTTTCTGCTGTAAAGTCATTCTGTATAATTTCAACATTTGGGTTGCTATGTGGTTAATATCTGTTGATTGTATTTTTCCTTAACAATTCATCCTTTTTTCCTGGATTTATGGATTTTTGTATGTTGAGTGTTGTTGGATTATATATTACACATTTCAGACACGATCTTGTGAGAGTCTAAGCTCTATTAAAATCCCTATTGATAGGTGGCGTGCTGGCTCACACCTATAATCCTAGCACTCTGGAAGGCCAAGCTGAGAGGATTGTTTGAGCTCAGGAGTTCAAGACCAGTCTGAGAAGAGTGAGACCCTGTCTCTACTATAAATAAAAAGAAATTAGCCAAATAACTAAAAACAGAAAAAGTTAGCTGGGCATGGTGGCGCATGTCTGTAGTCCCAGCTACTCGGGAGGCTGAGGCAGAAGGATTGCTTGAGCCCAGGAGTTTGAGGTTGCTGTGAGCTAGGCTGATACCATGGCACTCTAGCTCAGGCAACAGAGTGAAACTCTGTCTCAAAAAAAAAAAATCCTATTCACAATGTTGTTAATTTTTGTTGTTGTTTTAGCAAGCATTTGACCTATTTAAGGACTTATTACAATTTTTTTCTCACCTTTTTTGGTAGTGGTCTTAATAAGTTTAGTTTCTAAACCTTTGCTACATTGCTTTGGGTCTGTGTCACTCAAATGTCATCAAAGATTAGTCAGGAACTTGGGATTGGTACTTATATTTCAGCTCAATTTTTAAAATTTTTTCTATATTACTTTGGGTGTTTCCCATACAGTCACAGTTCAGAGATGAGCTCAAGACTTTTGCTGATTCATATGTAGAATTAGGAAATTGCCTTCTTCACTTCTTTCTTCTGTTGGATCCCCCTACATTTTCTGTCTTGCAGGAGACCTTTAGCTCAATCCTCTGGCCAAAAAGATTAGATTTTACTTAGAATCATGCTTGTGCCACCACCACCTTTCCATGGTGGGAGTTCAGTCTCAGGTCTATTTCATAAGAGAAAAGAAATAAAAATCCCCCCCAAATCACACTCATATGAGTTCCTTACTCCAGTTTTGACTTTCCCTCTCCAATCTGCCTGTTTTTGTACACTATTTAGGTAATTAATTTCAGTATAAGGGTTCAGTTATAATCAGTTGGGGAGTTAAACGATGGTGGGCTTATCCATTTGGCTTATCCAATAGAAATTTTTATAAACAGTTTTTGATAGTTACATCATAATCTACTTTATGGATATTCTAACATTTAAAATGGTTTTTCTACTTATGAATAGTCCAGTTTCTTTCTTTTTGTTGGTTTTGGTTCTTCTAAATAACATTACAGAAAATGTCATTAAAAATAACATTTCTCTCAATCTCTGAATATTTCTTAAGAATAAGTTCATCAAAATTAATTCACTAGGCCAAAATATAGAACACATATAAATCACTAGATCAAATCACTTTTACTGCTAAGGCATTTGACTTTGTCTTGGAAGTGACAGAACACATGTGCTATAGTAACATTATCACCCTTGTGGCAACAGAAAATTCTGGTGGCCATGTGGAGAATGAGCCAAATGGGAAGAAGAGGAGGTGGAGGTATCATTCAAGAGTCAATTACAATGTTTTGAGTTAGAAAGGCTAGGTGCATAAACTAAGATAGTGGTAATTGACATGAAGAGGAGGCGATGGCTTCTTTGTTTGAAATAATCTTGGTGACAAAGAAGATAGGAGTCCAGGATAAATCAAGAGTGACCTGGGCTTTGGATGACTCGGTCAGCAATGGAATAGGAGATAGGAAGGAGAATAAAAAGGGCTTACTTGGAAGTTTCTCAGGGAAGTGGTTCTGGCACAGGCAACCCAGGTTTCAGTGGGAGCACAGAGATAAATGGAATCTTACACAGAACAATTTAAGAAAACAAAAACATTTTGGAATATCATGGTGAATGGTGGCAAAAAATAGGATAAAAATCATCAAGGAGAAAACAAAAGGAAAAAAGGAGCTCTAAACCAAATAGAAATAAAAATGTGTGAGGAGGAGTTGAGTGACTACAGTAGAAAATTTGCAAATTGATAGAAATGAAAGAACAAAATTAAGATTGAAAAATCTGCAGTACCCAGTGAGTCTGTGATCAGAGGCATTTCCTTGTGAATGCCACTTTGTTCCTCAAATGACTGAGAAAGTCTTAATGCCTCAGCAGGAAGTCCGCCCCTGCTTTGTGGTGAGGTCATTGGCAGTTTACTTTGCCACTTTGCAAACAAAATCTATCTTTGGTAACCAGCTGGTAATTGTGTCTGGTTCCCAAACTACCCCCAACCCCATATTGGATAACCTCCATGCCCATCAATAGGCTGAGTGCTCAAAACTCTGGTAGCATTCAAAGAACTTCAAACACAGCATCTTGCAAGTTGTATGACCTTTAGGGATTTACTCAACCTTCCCTGGATGAAGTTCCCTCATCTATAAAATGAAGAGGACAGACTAGATGATCTTTTATTTATTTGTTTTTTTAGATGATCTTAAAATTACATTGTGGCTCCTCATTCTTTGATTATATCATCAGCATAATCATTTTTGTAAATCTATTTTATATATATTTGGAGAATATAAATAAAACAAGCTGTTTGGGGACTGACTCATTTAGTCCCTGATACTAACACCATTCTCTATGTATTATTACTAGAGTAAGCAACAGCTTGCAGAATGAACTATGGATACTAGACAGATACTGCTAATTGTGAATCAGGAGTTGTGGATGGGGAAGTGGAAGCTGTGCTAAATCTTTCTGACCCAAGTTATAGTCACCAAACTGATGATTTTGTCATTGGCAGCTAATGGTACCTGCTTCTCAGATGACTAGTAAAACTATGTAGTGGAGGCAGGGTGAATGAAATTCTGAATTCTTATTATCCATTATAGGAGCAAATCAAACACAGACAGTGTTTAGGAAGTGATAGTGTAATGAATGAGTTGGAAGATAAAAATTATCACACTAATCCAGAAATAACAAAGACAGTCTGGAAGGCCTTATACCAGTATCCCTAATATCTATACCAGAACAGATATTTAGGTGTGGCCATATTGGAATTGAAATATTAAGCTGCTTTCAGGCCTCCTTGGTGTCTTCCTATACCTGGCTGCCTAGGCTCCTTTCCTGGGACTATCTGAACATTTTCCATGACTCAGCAACTGAAGGTGAGATGCTTAGAGCACCCTGCTCTCGTGCAGTGGCTGATATTGGTATCCGTGTGTCTGGCCTGTGCAGATGATTACATACTTTGATTTTAACTCCTGCCCATACTTAGAACTATTTTGTTTAACAATTATTTTTAATGCATTACCAACATTAAAAAATCAAAATATTTCAGATATAATAACGATTTTCTATTTTTCTTGACAAATCAGAAGATCTGATAAGACTGGGTCTATATTCCTACATATTAATGATTGTCCAGAGTTGCATAGTCCCTGCTATCTCCAGATCAATAAAACTCCTCCCCTACCTCCACCAAAGAAGCAGAAGTGTTTGTTCTCTATGTTATCTGCCTCACTATTAAGGGAAGTGACCACATTTCCTGGTTTGCCTGCAAGAGACCCACTTTACATGCTGTCCTATAACTCATAAATATTGTCCCCTTTGCTGTGGCCTGGTGTAGATTAATAATTATTTGGTCATACTCTCCAGAAGGATATGAATCTGCATTCTAGATTCTAGATAGAGGGAAAGGATACAATTAACTACCAAGAATTGTTTATTCAAGTATGCTTAAATGATACTACTTTTTATTTTGGGTATAGTTATTTATATACAAATGTTATTAATTACCCATTTACTTGCAAAGCACTGCATTAAAATCTGGGGATAGTGTGAGATCAAGAAGAGATATATTTTCTTTCCCTAAAAATGATGAATTTCATTGAAAAAGACAAGTATATAAGAATTAAAATCTGATGAGTAATAACTTAGAAGGATTACATAAAGGAGAACCTAAACTTGTCTAGACAAACCAGGGAAGGCTTCTAGAAAGAAGCTGAGACCTGAAGGATATTCTCAGGTTGGAGGGGAATAGAACAAGGAAAAGGTATTCCAGAGAGTGGGAACTACATGCTTTAAGATCTGAACACAAAAGCAGGTTCAAAGAATACAAAGTATCTCAGTGTCACTATAGAATTGACCATTTATTAGAAGAGAAATGGGTAAAGATTTTGGCAGGGGAGGACCATGGAAGATCATTTTAGATACAGTATGTAGAATGGATGAGAGAGTTAGGAGGCATTTTGAGTAATCCAGAGCGATACTGATGGTATGACTTAGAATAAAGTGAGATAGAGGGAAATGGGTAGATCAAAGTGATCTATTTAAGATTTAGGAGATAAAACTGACAATATGCAGTGGTTAACTAAATACTATAGGTGAGGAGCATGGAGGAATAAAGGATAACTCCCAGATTTCAGGCTTGAAAAATGAAGTAAATGAATCTTCCTTTCACTGAGATAGGGAAGACAAAGAAAAATTGGCTATAAAGAATTAGACGGGATAATCACTGGAGAAGTGTGTGGGGTTGAGAGGGTTCTGTTTGTTTTATAAAAATGACACATTGATTATGTTTAAATGTTCATGGAAAGAAACCAGTAGAAAGTGAGAGGCTGATGACTCTGGTGAGAAAGCACAAAGAAGAGTAGGACCGAGGGAAGTTGAGAAGAGCTGAGAAAAAGAAAATTAGCAACTCCAGATATTAAGTTAAAATTCTTGATCCAGAGAAAGAATTTCCTAATAACTATGAACTGTGTAATTAGCCTTTCTAGTAATGTAATACCAGATACAAACAATCTGTGATGTATTTTAAAGTCCATTTACAAATAAACCATTAGCTTGTCAATAAGACATTTCTTCATATGAGCTTATCTTCCAGGTCACCAAACTGGTGACACCTTCAGTGCTTTATGAAGTTAGATATGTTCACTTGGAATATTATTGGGCCCATTAACAGCTACTTTTATCCCCTCCCTGTTCCCTCTTTACCTCCTGGATTTTTGAAAGGTAGCTCTCAAATTTTGTCACTACAGTCTCGCTGATGCTCACATCCCATGCTCTAATTAATAACTTCTGCATCCTTATAAAATAAATCTAACATCATGATGTAGGACCATTTGATACACACTAAAGCTATGGAAATTAGATCATCACTGAACAATTGCTGTTCCTGCAAGACTGGAGGTGAAAGTTAAATCATTAACTGACCGCTATTCTTATTTAGCCATGAAAGGGTGGCTTCATTTTTCTGGTGACTAACAGAATCAACCAGCCACAACATTCAGTCAACTTGAGTCAGACATCAAATAAAAAGGAACAAAATAGAATACCATCACTTTTATACTTAGGTCCTCCTTTCAGAAAAAAAAAAGACATCACATGCATGAACTCATTAATATCTTATAATTTGCTCATACTATAGAAACCATTTTGTAGTCAGAGCAAGAAATTATTTGAATAATCTTTGGAAAGTTTGTCAGTAAGAGCTCAAATTAAAACAAGAATTTTTAACTTCTTCAGTGGTCTAACATTGATTACATTGACAAAAGTTCCTATATTAGAACATAAAAATCATTGCAAAAAATAGTAGGATTATTTGACATTTTGAATAAAAAATCAGTGAGTCATTGAAAAATAAATCACAGTTTTGTAGTTTGTTTAGAATCTCCTGATGCCAATATACAAATAGTTCCTGTTTTCAAGAAAAAAACTGTTCTTATCTAACCCCTGCTATCTGGAAGGGAATGGAGGCAGGCTCTGGAATCATATAAATGTAGATTCTTTTCTTAGCTTGGCCACTGTTGAAATCTTGGATATTTTATTTAAACTCAATTCTTTCATCTATAACATAGGAAAAAATACTCTCTTATGTAGCTCCCATGAGAATTAAAAACATTATAATATGACCTGCTCATGATGGAAACTCAAGAATGATCTTTTTCTTCCTATTGCCAAATGGAAATTAAATTTCCAAGATAACACACATTCTCCTTTTCCTGCATCATTCTTTCCCATTGTTCCCCAGATAATCACTGTCCTTTACATATTACCAAATCCATATTCCCTACTCCATCTCTGATTCTTTTGTGTTTCAGCTATTATGTAGCATCTGTATAAAGAAAAGGAAGGAATACTACTTTTAGGAATCCAGAACCCAATTTATGGAAGCCAATCACTTTAATCTTTCTAAAAGCATTACCAATAGCAGGAACTCAAGGCTCTAATAAGCTAAAAAGAAACTTTGGTTCATAATTTTAAATTTTTAGTGAAGAAAGTTATACAATATTGTATTTGTTATGTTGATTTGTCACTGATTTTACAGTCTGTTAATTAATGTAAATACTCAATGATTAAGAGATGTATTTGTAAATTGTCCATACTTTCTCTAGCTTTTTTTTCTATTAAATAGTAAATAGATAGTGGAAAATTAATACAGAGAAATCAGTTTTAATCAAATTATTTGAAATGGGCAAAAGATCTAAATAGACATTTGTCAAAAGAAGACATACAAATGGCCAATAGATATATGAAAAAATGCTCACCATGACTAATCTAATCATCAAAGAAATGCAAATTAAAACTACAATGAGATATTGTCTCATCCCAGTTAAAATGGCTTCTATCCAACAGACAGACAATAATAAATGCTGATGAGGATGTGGAGGAAGGGGACACTTGTATTCTGTTGATGGGAAAGAGAATTAGTACAGCTACTGTGGAGAACAGTATGAAGTTTACTTAAAAAACTAAAAATAGAACTACCATACAATCTAGCAATCCCATTGCTGGGATCCAAAACAAAGGAAGTCAACATGCTGAGGAGATATCTGCTGTCCCATGCAGCACTATTCACAATAGCCAAGATATGGAATCAATCTAAGTGTCCATCAATGGATAAACGGATTAAAAATGTGGTATGTACACAATGTAATATTACAGCCATAATATTACATAATAATAATATCAGCCATAAAAAGAATGAAATCCTATCATTTGCAACAACCTGGTTGGAACTGGAGGACATTATGTTACATGAAATTAGCCAAAGCATAGAAAGACAAATATCACATGCTCCCACTAACATGTGTGAGTTAAAAAATATTTGAACTTACGGAGATAGAGAGTAGAATGATGATTACCAAAGGCTGAAAAGGGTAGTAGGGAGATGGGGGAGAAAGAAGGGATGGTTAATGGGTACAAAAATACAATTAGATAGAAGGAGTAAGATCTAGTGTTTAGTAGCACAATAGGATGACTATAGTTAATAATAATTTATTGTATATTTCAACATAACTAAAAAAAGTAATATTGGAATGTTACACAAAGAAATGATAAATGTTTGAGGTGATGATTATTCCAGTTACCCTGATTTGATCATTATACACTGTATGCTTGTATCAAAATATCACATGTGCCCCATAAATATGTACAATAATTATGTATCTATAATAATTAAAAATTTTAAAAAACTTTTTAAAAATACAGAGAAATCCATTTTAAGGTAACTTCTAGATTTATAGAATGATTACTTTGGCAAAGAAATTCTTTTTTTTTTCTGACTTGCATTTGAAGGTGTGAATTTTACTTTTGAAATGTGATCTCTAAAAATAGAAAACCAGGTTACCAGAATGGGGGAGAGGATGCTTTTTCTACTTAACATAAAAATCTCTTCTGTACCAACCATTTCAGGGATGAGGACAGGATGGAAGGTGGGGCTAGCCTAACAACGATTGCTCATTCAATTTCCATCAGGCAAAGTAGGCTCGTCCTTGGTCCCGATCCACATAAATCATTCCAATTGCCTATGCACATTGATAGTTTCCAACACCCATAGGTCATAACATTGTACACCAAAAATAATAATTAATTATTAAGGTATTATTTTGAGATTTTAAAAATAATTTTTCCCTGTCCTGGGGAGCCTTATAGGAAAATACCCCCAATTTAATTCTTCATTGATTTGGTAGGATTTCTTACTTATGTGCCTACTAAAGTGTGAGTTGATTGAAGTAAAAAACTGGACATCGTTTTCGGTTTCCATAATTTTGCACCTATAACAGCAGCAAATATTTGGTAACTGAATGGACAGAAGAATGAATAAGTGAATGAAGACATAAATAACACTCACAGTGAATATTTACTCATTAGCTTTAAGAATTCCTGATTCGCAGGTGCCTCTTCTTTCTGGGCACTCCAGACTATTTGCTCTCCTATTGAACATTCTGAGGAAGAGAAAGAGGAAAGAGAAGAGTATGGGCAATCACAGAATTAGCAAAGTTCCTGAATTCCTTTGCATTTCTAGTAGTTATCAGCTCTCGCCATGGCCTTTTCCAGAACGAAGAAAGGCCAACTAATGACTGATATTGTTTAAAACTAGTGGCTCTCATTACAGCTGATATTACAGGGTGGAAAAGAGGCACATTTCCACCTTTAACACCATACAAATCCACTTAATGTAGTTGGGCTTATTCCTAAAATAATTCCTTTAAATAATTAACGATCATTGCTTTATCTTCAAGGCATATGCAGGCATTTAATTATTGTACACAGAGATGTGGGGGCTTTGTTTTGGTAAATAACTTGTCAATCAGGGAATAAAGACCTGAAAATTTAAGTCCCAAATGGTTTTATAGTGGGGAAAAATGATTAATTTAGAAGAGATACTTATAACAATTACACAAGCAGTTGATTTAGCAATTTGTTTCAAACGATCATACACTTTAAGGAAACATATATTTGTCTAATTTATCATCATATTAACAGACTATATATTCAGTAAATCAAAGAATAAGGACTGTAAATTGCCTTAAGAATAGTTATTGTTGCCTTTTCTCAGAATGATTGTTCTAATGCCCATCCAAGTACTTCTTTAAGAGGAATAGTCTTTTTGAAAATTACATTAAAAGAATATGGAATTGGAAAGAGATATTCTCATACTTTAAATTTTAGATTTTATATAATACCTGTATCTGTATATATTTGTTTATATGGACATAAATAATTAATATATATGTGTATGCAGGTATGTGTGTGTGTGTGCGTGTGTGTATTAGCTTTCCAGTTCAGTGATCTACTTTTTTGAAGAAGTAACTCATGTTTTTGCTTGAATGATGTCTCTTTTAAAGAATAAAGTTTATGTTTTGTAATGGAATTCTTGACCCAGAAATTACAAGGACCTATTTAAAGCTATTGTAGTATTTACATAGGTCTGGAGGATGTGGGGCATATTTAAACACAGTTTTCTATATTTGTGATTGTAGAAATTTTCTTTGATATGTGTACTGCTATATTAAGGCATAATATGGTGATTTCTTTTAAATATTTATAAGAAAATTGCCTATTTTAATTTATAAGGAAACAGTGCTTGGCACAGCAATTTGAAAGTTTATCTGGGCAGATGAAGTAAACAAAAAGCATAATCCTTAGTGTGAATGCAACCCACTGTTGAAAGTATTTTAATGTAAAAACTATACCTTACCTATATAGCCTTATTGGGCAATGTCTCTTGGCTGTGTCTTCTACTAAACCAGTTCCCTGTTCTTCTCTTTCCTTGCTTCCCAGGCTTAGAGATACAACTTTTTTGCCCTTTGTTATTAAAGCTTTCACCATGTCATCTCTTTCTTCAACTTTGTCTCTACCCATGATTGACTGTGAATGTTGGCCTTGTACCCTAACTTGTTCAATTCTATTGAAAACAAACATTCAAACACTTTCCTCTTTAAGACATTGGCTACAAGTCTTTCATCAAAGAAAAGTTTTGGGCAAGGAAGAACCCTGAAGTTTTTCCCTAAGGGGCAATTTCTCCCCACCTTTTACAGAGTAGGTAGTAATTAACTATACTTTATCTTACTTGATTACCACAAGTTCATTGTTTTCCTCCATTTTACAGACCAGGAAACGATAGCAAGTGTAGGCAACTGATTTGCCCATTAATCTCTTATGTATTAGAATTTAAACCCAGTTCTCTGACTCTAAGTTTGAAATTCACTGGCACACATGTATATTTGCTTTTTTGTATACTATAGAATTTATTCTTTTGAAGTGAAATCTGTGGTTCCAAGCAGTATATAATATTTTCCAGGCTTCAGGAGAATGTGAGTATAGCCACTTCTGGAAATAGTGTTCTAGAAGGTTGTGACTGTCATTAGGTTTTTCGTCTGCATAAGCAACCCTAAAATTCTGGCTGAGCAAAATGTTAGATTGAAGGGGAATTTTTCATTAGATCCATCCTGGGAAAAAGAGGGAGCACACAGAAGTATAGCTGGGGATCATAAACTCTTTTACAGGACATAGGAAGAAGATACATGTGTTAGGAAGCACTGACTTTACTTCTGACAATAGCTTCTGACATTTGGTCCCTTGATAAGTCAGCTCTGAATTCCTAAAATAGAAAACTGTGAACAGTAATGTGGATTGTGGAGCCTGAAAAGATGTACTTAGTCAAAGTATAGTTCTGGCCCACAATCTAGAACCAGACCTTTTCTCCCTGAGACACATAGAGTTTTAATCTCCTTTTGCATTCATGTTTTCTGGCTGCATTTGAATAGCAACCATGGGGACAACAGCATTGCCAGAAAAACTTCTGAGAGCAGGGAAGAAGGTTGGGGTCAAGGGTCAGTTTGGAGTAGGGTGAGGACAGACTCTCCCTCATAGCCTACTCTCCAGGGTCCAGACCATTTTTTCTTTCATTGCCCACACACTAATTTCAGAAAGTCTCAGTTAATGCAAATCAACCCTCAGCACTTACATCAAGTGCTTACTATTCATGGCAATTATTATACAAAACAATAACCAACAATTTCATATATCCTTGAAAATGGACCATAAAATTTGCAGATCATGTTCAAGTGTTGTAATGGTGCTGCATTTGATGAGTTTATTAAATTAATAATTACTACCTATACTGTGATTTTTCAACTATTTTTAAAGTAATATCTCAATTTACCTAGCAATTCTTAAGTGCTTCTTTATCCATGAGATTATCTTTTCTTCTAAAATATTAACAAATATCAAAATAATGAATGTATAAATTATAACTCATAACGATAAAACATTTAAATAAAAACAATTTTAAAACATTAAAGTTTAAAACAATTAGCATTCCACAGCTCAGGGGTCATGTAGTTGTTACCTTAAACTGTGTCCTTTATTCTCTGTATTCTGATGCTTTGACATCTGGGGCCTTGGAGGGACTACTCCTCTTAGGCTAACTCCTCTTTGGCTAACCTCTTAGGGTTGGCCAATTCTTAGAGATAATAAACAACTTGCCTGTGAGTTTACTTTTCAAACACAAACCAATCAATCCAGAGCCCATGCTAAACCACCTCCTTTATTGGGTTCTCACACTCTGGCCCACTGTCTGCCTGCCCTTATCATTCTAGGGTCAGGTACCAGACAACTAGGGACAGCTCCTGTAACCTGGAGCCCACTGAAATCATTAAAACTAGCCAATCCTAAGCCTGCTTACCCTGCCTCACTCCTTCTTTCCTATGGAAACCACAATAACAGCTCTTGCCCACAGTTTTTTTTTCTCCCTCTGCTCCCTAACCAGCCTTGGTGCTACCTCTGTGGCCTCTGTGGCATGGTATGCCCTTTCCTCTTGGGAACTGTGAGTAATAAATTATGTTTTCAATGGCAGTCATTTTTTGATCTGGGGGCCTTCTTATTGTTCATATTTCTTATTAAAGTGCTTACTTTAAAACAATTGACAATGTAAGTAACTGGTACCATGCTTCTGTTTCTACATGTACCCTATATCAAGTAATTAAGCCTTGACTCTTTTTCCCCACTCTGGTGTCTGAGTCTATTATTATGCTTCTTTCTGAGACCAAATTTCTTCAATGGTGGCAATTTTCCTATCTCCACCCATACAGAAGAGGATAAACAGAATGTATGGTGTGTCTCCTTCATAGTGCAATCAACACAAGACTCTTAAGGAACTTAAAAAACCTTTATTTGTGCCTATAATGATAAAAAATAGGTGAATGTGAACTGGCACCAACAAAAACTGATATCAAAAACATATTTGGAGTAAATTTTGTGCTAGCAAGTCACATACTGGTGTGAAGAAATCAAATGAGGGCCTAATTACTCAATATATGACTTAAAGTAGGGATCTGCTTACAGGGAATAAGAAAAAATAAGTGTGTTTCTTGGAACCTGGATAAAAGACCAGAGAAGAAAAGCAGTAAGTCAACTTTGAAGAACAGCTAGTTGGCCATGGATGAACCAGTTCTTAGATATGGCCTTTATAGAGATTACCCTGGGTCCAAAGTGCTAACTGGGGCTATGCTTATTAGAGTAGATAAGGAACACCAGTGGGAAGATTAAGAAAAAGAAAAGACTTACAAAGATGTAGTGAGACTGATCAATATAATTAACTTGAGAAGGAAAATACATTTCAAACATAGGCCTTAAATATTGTCCCTCAAATTACCGGCAAGGTAAATAAGACAAATTGCATAAATTCTCCATGCCTCACTTGTATGATCTGGAAAAAAGATACTATAATGCCTTACACAGTTTTGGCGAAGGTTACCAAAACTTAAGTAAAATTAAAGAAGACAATCTATGAAACCAGATGACACAGTGTTGCATATACAATAAGTGCTCCATAAATGTTTCCTTTCTTTTCCTCTTGATTATAACACTAAGTAACTGTATGATTTTGAGTAAATCACTTGATCTCTGAGTCTTGCTTTATTCATTATAATAATAAAAATTACTTCATGGTTTATTGGGAGGATTAAATGAGGTAATACCTATAAATCTGCTTTAAAGAGTATCTCTCAAAAGTATTAAATAATGTTAGCTATATATTTAATTTCTTTTCTTGAAATTATCTCAAAAACTGTGGTATATTCTTTTTTTAAAAAATCCAAAGTGGCTGCATTTAGAAGTGGTTATATCTAGAAAAAATATTACCAATGTTACTATGAAATAATGTCTTACATATTTTTATGGTTTATAAACAGTTCTTAAATTGGGAGACAAAAATGCTAATACTAAGAAAGCAACACTGTAGGCAAATGTCTAATGAGATGATAGATTTTAGCGGATTCTTATACCACAAAAATATGTGACTTGGAAGATGCAAAAGTCAGGATGTTTAAACAAGAGCCTTTGAGTTAATGGCCAAGTTTCTGTTACGTCAAACATTGTGAGAAGGATTGATGTGTTGATTAAGGCTCACTTAGAGTTTGGAGGCCAGGAAGAATTACTCTGAATGAATGTCAATACTTACAAAAGACATAGATGTATTCTTATCTCTCTGGCTTGTTGTATGCTATCCTCTCATCTAGAAAGCCCTTCCTGGTTTTTCTTTTATTCAAATCCTGTACTTTAAAGCTAAGATTAATATTCATCTTCTCTATGATGCCTACTTTGACAACACCAAGCACTTTTGGTTACTTCTACCACCTCTAAATTCTTACAGCCCTGTTGTTAAGAACTGAGTTGTTAATGGAAACCTACATAGTTGAATCATATACAACTGATGATATTCAACCATTTTGAACAAAAAATGGCAATTTCATGTTTCAACTTAATACTTGCATTATAGTATTTAAGAGCCTGGGACTCTCAATTCAAAGTTTATGACAAATAGTAGATCTAGGACCCCGACCTTGGGCAAGGCACCTAACAGTCTATGTCTCATCTATAATATGGGGATGATAATATTACTAATCTCATGGGGTTGCTGGAAAGGTTAATAAACTAGTTTATATAAGTTTATGATAGTGCTATAATTGTGCTGGATACTCTATAATGACTAGCTATTATTATTATTTGCTTAAGATCCTTTTTATCTTAAGTAAATAATACCTAAGAGTTTTTGATATTATAGACATTTATAGAAAGAATGACTAAGTGTATAGATAACGTCTTTTTTTCTTTAGTTTTTAGAAAATGTTGTTTTATATATTTAAGGTGTATATATAACATGATGTTTGATATACATATAGATAGTGAAATGGTTACTATAGTCAAGCAAATTAACACATCCATTATCCCGCAGTTACTTGTTTTTTTTTGTTGTTGTTTTTTGTGGCAAGAGCACTAAATATCTATTCTTTTAGCAAAAATCCCAAACACAATAGAATATTACTAAATTTAGTCCTCATGTTGTATATTAGCTCTCTAGACTTGCTCATCTTACATATTTGCTACTTTGTATCCTTTGACCAAATCTTCTCATTTCCTTTCTCTGCCCCTTCTCTCATAACTATTGTTTTATTATCTATTTTATTCTCTATCTCTGTGTATTTGACTTTTTTTTTCAGATTCCACATATAAGTGAGATCATGTAATACTTTTCTTTCTATGTCTGGATTATTTTATGGGGTATGATGTTATCCAGCTATTTCCATGTTGTGGAAAATGGTAGGATTTACTTCCTTTCTAAGACTACATAATATACTATCATATATATGCCATAGTTTCTTTATTCATTTGTCCATTGCTGAACACTTTGGTCATTTCTATATCTTCTGTGAATAATGCTGCAATAAACATGGGAGTACATATATCTTTGCAAGGTAGTGACTTCATTTCTTTTGGATATATACTCAAAAGAAGAATTACTATTTCTGAATATTTCTGTTACATTTATATACATTCTGTTGAATCCTGGAAATGACCTTTCTGCAAAAGAAATCAAGAAAACAATCTTGTTTACAATATCATCAAAAAATAAAATACTTAGGAGTAAACGTATCCAAGGAGATGAAAGATTTCTACACTAAAACTATAAAACATTGCTTAGATAAATTGAAAAAGACACAAATAAATAACATATCTCATATTTATGGTTGGAAGAATTAATATTGTTAAAAAGTCTATACTACTCAAAGAAATATACAGATTCAATCAATGCAATTCCTATCAAAATTTCAATGGCTTTCTTTATGGAAATAGAAAAAAAAATCTAAAATTCATATGGAACCACAAAAGACCCCAAATGATCAAAACAATTCTAAAAAGGAAAGAGAAAATTAATGGCATCACATTCCCTGATTTAAAATTATATTACAAAGCTATAGTAATCAAAACAACATGGTAATGGCATAAAAACAGACACATAGACCAGTGGAAGTGAATGGGAAGCTCAGAAATAAAAACTCAAACATATATAATCATCTAATTTTGGACAAGGACACCAAGAAGACATATGGGGAAAGAATAAATCATACTGGGAAAACTGGAATTTTACGTGCAAAAGAATGAAATTGGACCCTTATCTTACACCATACACCAAAATCAACTCAAAATGGATAAAAGACCGTAATGTAAGACCTGAAACCATAAAATTCTTAGCAGAAAAAATACGTGAAAATTTCCTTGACATTACCAAGCTCTTTGGCAACATTTTTTGGATATCACACCAAAACCTCAGGATACAAAAGCAAAAATAAATAAATAGGACTACATCAAACTAAAAAACTTCTGCACAGTAAAACAAACAATCAACAAAATGAAAAGGTAGCCTATGGATTGGGAGAAAAATTTGAGAACTGTATATCTGATAAGGGGTCAATATTCAAAATATATAAAGAACTCACAAAGTCATTAGCAGAAAAACAAATCACCTGATTAAAAAATAGGCAAAGGCCATGAATAAACATTTCTCCAAGGAAGATATAAAAATAGCCAACAGATATAGGAAAGAGTAAATCACCAGAGAAATGCAAATCGGAACCACAATGAGATATCACCTCAAACCTGTTAGAATGGCTATTATCAAAAAGACAGGAGATGACAGCATTGGCAAGGATGTGGAGAAAAGGAAACCCTTGTGCACTGTTGGTGGGAATGTAAATTGGTGCAGTCATTGAGGAAAACCGTTTTGTGGTTCCTGCAGAAATTCAAAATAGAACTACCATATGACCCAGCAGTCCCTCTTCTGGGTATACAACCAAAGATAACATCTTTTTGATTACATTCACTCTAACACGGAGCAATAGCCAATGTAGATACCCAAAAAATACTTGCCAGTAATTATTAATTAATAATTAATTCATTATATTAGTAATGGGAAAGATGTAGTCAAATTGCAGCTCTGCATAAATAATAACCCCTATAATTTGGGGAGTATTCATAATCTGATTTGTTTTTATTCATGTTAAAAATGTTCAACGTTTTAACTCACTTTTAACAATTATTTAAGTATTTCACATTTAAATGAAAAATATGCTCTGTATTTCAAACTAAATTAACCATCTGTTAGTTGCAGACTCTTGGCTCTCCCTCCTTTTAGAGTTCTCACAATTAGTTTTCAATCACCACCAAATAAAGGTCATATGCCAGTCACTGGAGTGCTTGAGATGAAAGCATCCCTCAAGTTTGTTTACCTGCAGTATTTGCAAGATTCACTGAAGTTTAATCAGTTTTGTCAAATGACTCTCTCCTAGCCTAAAACTAACTCAAGATTGGTCCCCTGATTACACTAGTAAAATTCCATCCAAGGATAAAATCATGGACCTGATTTGAGGAAATTTGAACTTAGAACTGAAATCTAATATTTAAAAAAAAAATTCTGTGCACTTTAGAGTCAATAAGTAGAAATTAGGCTTTGAATTTTGTGTCCAAAGCCCAGGTTTCCCTTAACTGACCTCACTGCCTAAAACAAGCCTATTTAACATCAGTGCTGCTAAGAAATGGATTTCAATAGTGGGAGAGGTTCTACACAGAGTTAAGAAGTATCTTAAATGCAGAAAACACTGGAATCCATCAGGCAGCCTTTAGAGACTTATGTGGTCCCATGTTTTCAGTTTGCACGTGGGAACACTGAGGATAAGCTATCCGCCAAGCCAGCAGAATGGATGTGAAAGTTGAATGAGAATTTGGGACTTCAGTGGTTATTCTGTGGCATCTATTTCTAAAAGGTTAAAATAAAAGAGTGAGACTACTATGGTGCTTAGACTTCAACCAAAAACATGTCTCTGAACCATACTTACTGGAAGAGTTGTAAGTATTAAGGTGGATGAGGCAGAGCCAGGGACAGCACTGTGCTGATCTATAATCTAGAAAATGTACAAAGGAAGATATTTCAAAGAACTCTAGGGAACTCTGTAAAATCAAGCTCCATAAAAACACTTAGTCATATTTTAATGAGATTTATATAAATATTTTGATAGGTAGAATATAATCAAATTAAGGAGATAAAGATAACTTCATTTTGTGTTTTTTCTAAAAAAAATGCTTGAATCCAGGAAAAGTAAAATACAAACACTTTTTGTAATTAAAGCACTTCGTTAGAATAGTTCAAACTGCCGAAAGGAAACTTAATTATAGAAAAAAAGAAGTTGATAACAAAATACTATGGGACTTAAAAATGTATTTTGAAATCATAAACATTGAAAATATTCATTCAAAGAAATTTTTATTGGCAGCCCAGAGTTATAGGAATATTCTTCAGTCTTTCCAGAAAAATTGTTAATTAGATAGAATTTTTAATTAGATTCAACCAGAAATGACTCCTTTTGTCTGTTTCAAATAGCTCTACTATATTCATGTCTGAGAAAATGGAGGAAGACAACCTGTGCAGGGAGCAGATGGCTTAATGATGAGGATGTAAACCAAGGGCTGGGCAGAGGAGTGATGGAATAGTTCATTCTTTTCACTGCTGAGTAGTATTCCTTGGTATAAATGTACCACAGTTTATTCACTTATTGAGGGACATTTTGATTATTTCCAGTTTGGGGCCATTACAAATAAAACTGCTATGAATTATTATGCATACAGGTTTCTGTGTGAAAACATTGTTCATTTCTTTGTGAGTAATGTCCAGGCATATAGTTGCTAAGTCACATGGGGAGTGTATGTTTAGTCTTCTAAGAAACTATCAAACTGTTTTCCAAAGTGGCTGAATTATTTTACAATCCCATTGGCAAAGTATGAGAGATCAGTTTTCCTGTATCCTGGCCAGCATTTGGTATTGTCAGAATTTTTTTAATTTTAGCTATTCTCATAGGTGTGGAAGCAACTGGTAAGTTTTTTTTTTTTTTAAATATGATTCTTGCGCCTTATACCAACCTGACATTCAAAACAGAAACTCTGAAGAAATTGGGCATCTTTATAGTTAAAATCTCTTCAGGGGACTCTAATACATACATTGCTGAACTAGAGCAGTGGTTTTCAAAATGCAGTCCCTGGACCTGCAGCATCAGCATTACCTGGAAACTTGTTAGAAATGCAAATACTCAGGCCCCACCCTAGACCCATCAAATCAGAAACTCACGGTGAGGTCTAGCAATCTGCATTTTATAAATCCCTCACAGTGATTCTGATGCTCACTAGAATATGGGAATCATGACCTGTAAGTTAAAAACAAGAATATTTTTTTGGCAGAAAATATCCTCAAATTTGAAATGAGATGCAATGGACAGGTACATACGGACTTGATGGTAGATACTAGCTACCTGGGATAGGGTGATTAGGTGCTAAAGAAAACATGGAAGACTGTCTCAGGTCTTTAAAAAACACAAGGGCAAAGGTTCTTTAGGCAGTGGGAACAAATAGCAAATGCTTAGAACTCTGAGGCAGCAGTTGCTTGGATTGGCTGTGGAATATATCTAGAAAGGTATTCTCTAGCATGGACTAGTTCGTGTTTCAAAGTTGGAACAGTGAGAGGAACTAAACTTGACTCAAGTGATATTTAACTGAAATTAACCTCACCTATCTTAAGATCTTTAAGTTGGTACCCACAATTGATGGCATTTTGTGTAAGTACATTAATGCTTGCTCAGAACAATTATGAACAAAGATGAAGAAATGGGGGATGATCAGAAGAAACAGGTAACAGGCTGCAGAGGCATGGCTTGAGGTGGAAAGGTACAGTATTTTCAATTCTAGCCCAATGTGTGGTAGCTGAAATGATCTCATACAAGAACATCCCATCTGGAAAATGGGAACGCATGCGTCTGGCTACAGAGAGATAGTCATGGATCACCCACTGGCCTCTAACTGGGTTTTGTGGGTTTTGTTTACACCCTAGCAAAGCTGCCTAATAATTCTATTGCCATTTGTACTACTCGATTGCATTTATACTGTAGAGCTGGTTTTATTGTTAAACATGATTTTCTTGCTAAAAACAGGTTCTGAAGGAGTTAGAAAAATACATGGATGTAAAACCTTTATGATTTCTTTTATTTCATTTGGTTGCAGTGAAGGTCAGTTTAGTTTAACAATGTATCTCCAACACCTAGAACAATTCCTGGCACAGAGTGTCTTCTCAACAAATATTTGGTAACAGAATAAACAAAAGGTATGCCAGCCAGTGTTTCTTAGGTAACAGAGTTTAACTCTGATCTCCTATAAATATGAGTTAAAATATTGTCTTTAAATGGAAAGATCTAGTGTAGCTAGACTCACTGACCACTGTCCTCCCCTATGACATGGCACTGTAGGGGACTTTCAAGTATCTTCTGTTAGTTATTATTACCAGAGAGACTTTGGAAACTTCTGCTTTCCTGAATCATAAAAAAGATGAAGATGACAATGTAGTGGTTTGCCTAGCCCTAAACCTGTCATATGGCCAATGTTCTGGAACCAAGGTGAACTGCAGGGTTGCCTGTGGGTATGCCTAGCTTTAGTTTGCTTTTTTTTTCCCTCTTAGATAATAAGTAAACATTATTCTCTATTTAGACCAAGGAGGTTGCAGACGGGTGAATTGTTCTCCGAGGTGTGAGGGGGAAGCCAGCTGCCAGTGCCATCCCTGATCCTGGAGCCAGAATTCAACTTTGGGCGTAGCTGGAACTTGAAACCTGAGAGAAATCTCTCTATGGCATGTGCGCCCTTATTGTCTTGCCCTGCAGAGGCTCATAGATGATCCATCATCGGAAAGAATCTACTCTTATTTATAATTGACCTAAGATACAAAGCAAGGTACAATCCTTTTTCTGCTCTTTATCTTAAATATTTATTTCCCAGTGCTGCACAAACTCCTCATAGCTATGAGAAGTCCCCTTCAATTGATTTCTTTCCTCACGTCTACTCTTTTGTCTCTACTTAGTCCTGTTGCAATGCCCTATGCTCTAGCTGGCAGGCCCTGTGTCACATTGATCCTTGTATTTCTCAGAATGGGGAACCTACCAGACAAAAACACCACTTTGGCTCTCACAGAAGAACTTCTGTGAGTTATTGAGTTTAGAGACACCCTCCCACCAGCATTGAGGCTGGGGTGAAACAAAAGGCTGAAGCGGGCAGAGGCCTGTGAATACTATCTCCTTATCTCTTGGGCAGATTGAATGATATTCTCTTCACGTTCTAATAAGAGTATGCCATTACTATTTGGTGTCACTTCTGATCCCATCAAATCTTAGTGGACACTCTTGCCTCATGCTGTGTGAAAATGAAAGATAATTTATCTCTGTCTTTTTAAAGTGACTATTGTGGAGGAGATTATCTTTTAAATCTCACTCCCTAACACTGAGTTCACTCACTGAAACATTAATTATCCGTGACCACTTTAACAGGGATTTTTAATAACAGTAAACAACCAGTTGTCAAGACAAACAGGCGACACTGGATGGTCACAACTGGTGAGGGTTCTCATGAGTATGCAGGGGACACGGTGCCACGACAGACCTCCAGGAGCCACCAACATCACTATGTCGCAATTTCTCTTTCTTTGGGAAGCTGATGAGATTAACTGCCTGAGAGTATTGCCATTATTCTTAAGTGAGTTATTGCAATGATCTGTGTAGACAGGCTACTTGCAAGAAAAAAACAGGATGCCCAAGTAAATGTTTAAGAAATGAGGTTCCCAGAAACTGAGCTCTTAGAAGTTTATCAGGTTTCTCAGAAGAGGAAAATTATGCAAATATGGGCTGTTTATTCATATATTCAACTTAAGTTGATCTTCCTTTAGTATTACTATGTAAGCTCCAGAAATATTCTGTATTTTTTGTCTTTAAAGTATCTACAACATGTATGTATGTGGAGTGCAGCATTGGTTTCTATCTAGGTTTCATTTTTATTTTCCTTCTTTCTAAGACAATCCTTTAAAAAATTCTTTCCAGATATTTACCTCTTCCTAAACCAGCCCATGAAAAAGCTGGTTACACCTCCATTTTATGTAGTAGATTCCCTATATTAAGGGTTATGCTGCTGTAGGTACAAAAGGAAAACATCCCCTGAACCCTCAAAAGATTCTCTGAGGCCTGGCGTGTTGGCTCTTGCCTGTAATCGTAGCACTCTGGGAGGCTGAGGTGGGAGGATCACTGGAGGTCAGGAGTTCAAGACCAGCCTGAGGAAGAGTGAGATCCCATCTCCACTAAAAACAGAAAGAAATTAGCTGGACAACTAAAAATATATAGAAAAAATTAGCCAGGCATGGTGGCGCACGCCTGTAGTCCCAGATACTCAGGAGGCTGAGGCAGCAGGATTGCTTGAGCCCAGGAGTTTGAGGTTGCTGTGAGCTAGGCTGATGCCATAGCACTCTAGCCAGGGCAACAGAGTGAGAATTTGTCTAAAAAAAAAAAATTCTGAAAAATTAACTCACCAAGGGCAGATTAATTGGAGAAAAGTCACATAATATACTGGCCTATAGAGGGAGAGAACCACAGAGTGATTCCCCAACCCCCCAGTGGATTGGGGAAGCCCATATACCACCTTGAGGTTCCAGAAAGAATGGGAGCTCAGAGCATGGCCATGAAAACAGGTTATGGTGGTAATTCAGGTTGTAGTAAGACAAGTTATGGGAGGGAGAGAAGAGGAGGCTTGGCTAGCAAAGATGGTTTTGCTATATACGTGAAACCTCACAGGTATCCCTCAGAGAGAGGAGATGGGAAATGTGTGTCTTTCAGCTCCTTAAGGGTCAGACTCTCGGTTACTCTTTTCTAGATCTGGACAAGGGAAGGCCTGGCTACATCAATGTAGATTTTCTCTACGGGTGCAGATTTCCCCCACAGAGCATAGCTTTGCAGAGCCACTTCTGTTTGCTGGCTTTCTGACAGCCAGCAAAGTATGTCAAACAAATATATTTTGAGGTAAAATATTTTTATTTCCTTCACTAGTGAATGAATCTTTGAGGAATGGGTTCATAAATCTGTATTAGCCAGTGAAATATAAGTATAATTTTTTAGGGAGTGTCTGGAAAGAGTTTTCCTTATGTCTAAGAAAATTCCACCACAGGAAATAATATCTCTGGATATTGTTTCCTGCAACTGTGGTGGCCACACTGTAGTATGGATGGTGCCTATGCTGAGGATGGCTGAGCTGAGAAGAGAAGACCTGGGCTCCCAGGTTATCATTGATCTGTTAATTCAACCAGTCCTTAAATCTCCCACTTCTAGAACTCTTGTTATGAGAGATAATAAATGTCATAGTTAAATTAGTTTAAGACAAGATTTTTGTTCCTTAAAGTTAAGGACATCCTAAATTAATCAGTGTCCTAATGAATAAGTGAGTATGATGTTAGCTAAATATAATATCAGTATGTTTTATTTGGAAAAATAAGTTAAAAAAAAGATATCACTTAATTCAATATATGACAGTAAATGGGGGTGTGGAGAATCAGGGTGGGATTTGAGCATTTAATGTGAGATTTTCATGTGAATAATTAGAATAACTCTTCATCTTCCTTCTGTGGTAAAAGTCTTCAGATTCAAACATTTGGAAATTTATCGAGCTATTTTTTTTCCTCTTGGCTATTTATGCAAGAAAATAAGAAATTACTTTCTTCCATAGCATTTGTCATGCTTTCTTTTCTTCTCTTTTTTTAAGGATTGTGCTTTGCAAAGTAAATACTTATTTGTTGAATACTAATGAAGATCTGAAAAAAGAAATCAGGGACATACTGTATTCTGAATTTGATTGAAGTTGACATAAGGAACATTTTGTCTATAGTTTCATGTCTCAGACCAGAAGGTACCTTTGTATTTTATCCTGGCTACTGTGAGCCACAGAACACTTAAGACCCTAATTACTTTCTTCCTTGCTTCACAGATACATCTTACTTCTAAGATTCTCTTACTCTGTTCACATAATGTCTTCCTCTTCCATCCACTTCCCTATAAAATCCTTCTCTCAGTTATTTCCAAGCAGGTCAGTTCCCTCATATGATCTTTGAAGTCATTTGGGGGAAATTATTATTTTTTAAATCGCAATGGATTCTTTATGTTTGAATATTATTGTAAAATATTCAATATTATATTAAAAAGATAAACATTCATGAAAATTTTCTGATATAATTAAAAATTTTAAAGGTATAAACAATGCATTTTTTTCAAAATAGTATGTATGGAAAGATATCATAACATTTTACTCCAAAATATATTTTTTGACCTATTTTGAGATGGCTGTCACAGGTCCAGAAGACAGAAGCCATGCTTCAAAGCTGTGTTTTGGGGCGTGGGAGAGGAGATTTGCACATGTAAGAATCTGGACTGATGCAGCCAAGCCTTCCCTTGTCCCATCTAGGAAAGATTAACTGAGAGTTAGACACCTTTAAAAGTCTAATAAGAAACATTTACCATCGAGCTATTACCTGTGAGGTTTTATCTACATCAGGGGTCCCCAACCTATGGTGAGTTGTATAATTGTTTCATTATATATTACAGTGTAATAATAATAGAAATAAAGTGCACAATAAATGTAATGCACTTGAATCATCCCAAAACCATACCGCTCCCCAACCCCTGCCAGCCAGTCTGTGCAAAAATTATCTCAATGGAAATGGTCCCTGGTGCCAAAAAGGTTGGGGACCGCTGACTACATAACAAGACCAACTTTGCTAGCCAAGCCTCTTCCGTTCTCCCTCCCATAACCTGTCTTGTCACTAGAACCTGTTTTACTGCAATCCAAGCCCCCATTTGTTATAAGCTTCTGTACTTCATTGGAAGGTTAGGTCTTCATTCTGAAGGTTCCTGGTATGTACACATTAAATAAATTTGTATGCCTTTTATTAATCAGTTTGCCCCATGTCAGTGATTTTTCAGTGAACCTTTACAGGACCAAGAGCCTTGGTCCCTAAGATGATAACCTCAAAGTTTGAAGTATCATATATTTTTTATAAAATAAGATAAAAATGTATACTGTATGTATACTATAGGGACCAAGTCCCTTTGCCCCCTACAGGGGCATGAAGCAGATTTATTAATAGGAGAAAAAGCAAACAAATTTATTTAATATGTATACATGGGAGCCTTCAGGATAAAATACAAAGATACAAGGGAATTGTCCATTTTTATGCGTAGGTTTAACAGAGTATGGACAGCTGTGTACAAATACGACTGAACAAAAAGAGTATGATCTAATGCTAACAGACTGAGTTAGAAAACCCAGCAAGGCCTGTTTGTCTAAATTCTTCTTGGCCTCTGAGCATGCATTCCTTTCTTCTGGGTGTGGGGCAGGGCTGTATCTGGAATGGAAGTCTTATGACCTATAGTCAAACAAGGTAGGTCAAATTTACACAGAATAATTTTAGGTTTTACGGAATGCTTTGGGTAAAAGGGATTCTTGTTTCTATGATCCACTTTGGGGAAAGAGAAATTCTCGTTTCTATGGCTAGCCTTGGGGAAGAATGGGACTGAGAGACAAAAAGGGCAGGAGGAAGTCAGAGGAAAACTTTTGCTTCTGAGGACTTCATTTTGAAGTATTGTTTTCTGAGTCCCAAAAGTGTTTTTAAAGGATAGTAAATATCTGTGACAAGATTATGATCAAGTACAGTTTTAATTTCTTTTCCCTAAAAATTAATGGAAAATATTTGTAAATTTTTTTAGTTTTAAATGATAGCTTTTATCCGGGATGCTAGTGTAAGTTTAAGCAGGGCATAATATCCAGATTTTTTTCAAGTTCTGATTTATTCATGTTATTTATTCATGTTCTTTGGTATATTTTTCATATTTTATGCATCTTTCTTGGGAAGAATTTAATTTAAAAATATGTTACTTTATGGCTGGGCGTGGTGGCTCATGCCTATAATAATCCTAGCACTCTGGGAGGCTGAGGTGGGAGGATCGTTTGCTCTCAGGAGTTCAAGACCAGCCTGAGCAAGACAGCGATATATATATATTATATATATATATATATATATATATATATATATATATATATATATATTAGCCGGGCATGGTGGCGCATGCCTGTAGTCCCAGCAACTCGGGAGGCTGAGGCAGGAGGTTGGCTTGAGTCCAGGAGTTTGAAGTTGCTGTGAGCTAGGCTGATGCCAGAGCCCTCTAGCCCAGGCAACAGAGCAAGACTATGTCTCAAAAAAAAAAAAAAATGAATAAACAAACAAATAAATAAGTAAAATATGCTACTTTAAGTTATCTAGTGTTTTAACTTTCACCCCAAATTCTACTTTTAGAAAAATATTTTTCTACTTGCAGAATGTTTTTAGGAAACTGAAAAAGGAAGTGAGAAAAATATAGTTCCTTAAAAAGAAATCATCTTTTTGGCAAACTCAAATGTACTTTGGTATTGGGAAATTTTTTAGGTTCAGTTTAAATTTTTAAAAAAATCCAAAATTGTTTGGGTGGATTTAAAATGAGTTGCCTCATCTTTAGTGGTTTCATGTTTTTTTTTTTTCTCCTCCTTCTGAAAAAAAATAGCTAAGGCAAAATACCTAGAAGTTTATCTTATACTCCATTAAAAATAGGTTCTATAGACAAGCAAATTGGGAAAATGCCACATACTATCTCCCCTTGATGTTAATAATGCACATCATCATATGAAAGAATCAGAGAAAGCCGTTTGTAAAGACATTTTGTTTCACCTAGTCTTCAATCCTAGGACCATTTCTTCCTGTCACAGCTATAAATATCCCATGGAACTAATGTTTCCATTTAACACCCTTTGGGAAACATCATCCTAAATCAATCTTACTATCAATCCAAATAGCCTTTGGTGCTGTTCTGGTTAAGAAAATATAATTTGTGTAGCCACTGAATTGCTTTAATTTTTTTTTATATTTTAATTGGGAATTTCTATTTCATGTTATCATGAGAATCCTTACTGATAATGCAATACTAGAGTTGATGTCCCAGGTTTGCATTTTCTTTTCACCTTTTTCAATTTTTGCTTCCTGTTTCATTTGGAGGGTTTGGCCAAATGAATAGTGTAAAGTGAATAGCAGTGATGTTTTCAAAAAAGCCAAGGGAGTTTTTCCTTCATGGCAAAGGTCATCTTTAATTTTTTTCCCTCACATTGTTATGTGCAATACATTCTAAGCTTGATTAGAGATAGGAAACAAAAAACGCTGTGCCACATGTTGACCTTCCTATACAGCCTTGAGATTCTGAAGATGCCGCTTGCCCACACGGGCTGTCATTGTATGATCTATTGCTTGATAAAGAAAGAGACTCTGCATTCTCTGACCCCAATTCCTCCAAGTCTGGAACAATGCTTCACATTAGATATTTTAAATTGACCTATCAAGTTATCATTAACTTCCCACATATATATGGAAAATGTTTCTCCATTTATTTAAAAGAAAATACATAGATATTCAGGTTTCTTTTTCTCATTAAAAACACGTAATTCATTTTGTTCCCTTATGATGCTTTTCATTCTTCCCTGATGTTGCCCATCCCTTGAGAGAATTTTTCTTTTTACGATTCAGCTTCAATAAGGGATAGCATTAATGACTTTTTTCTCATTAAAGTCACAGAGTGTTTGAAATCAGGGAAATTGATAATTAAAGTAGCATTTTCTTTTAGAGTTCTAAATGTGTGATATTTAGGGTTGTGTTTTGAAGTGAACCCAGTCAAAGTAGGTGTACTCCAGAGATTTCATTTTCTGTTTTAACTTTTTAAACTACATTTTATCATTAAACTTGAAGACAGGAAAAAAAAGAGAGAGCAGAAATTAATTTAAAGAGAGAATCTAATCTTATCAATTTGTCCTTTTATAATTTTGGAAATATGGTCATCATTTACTCATCTACTTATTCAATGATTTACAAATTCTGCAAATATATATGAAGAACCCGATTTTGAAAAACAAACCTCCCACTGTAATTGTATAGATATGCTGCTTGTCTTGTGACTGCAATCCCTTAAAGTCTTGGAAATATGTCCCTTATTTCTGCCCCTTTTGTTTCCTGTTATTTTCCTGGGCTCTAAGGCCTTGCCATCTATTCTCTGCCATTTTGAACTCTATGCATGATCCACAGAGTAGTTTTGATCCCATCTTTTTAGGAATTCTGCTCTGCCTCACTTCAGTACTTGTTTAATAATTTTTCCTTTTCCCACAGTAGTTCCAGAATGACCCATATTATTTAGCACTTAATTATACATAGTCTCTTATATGGCTTGTCTATAAAAGATTTGTCCTCCTGGTTGGGTTGCACCCTTACATTGTAAGGTGATAGAAACCAGGGATTCTTGTCCTTTAGCGTCCTCCACAGCACCTAGAATGCGGTAGACGTTTAAACTGCTTGTTTATAGATTTACTGATTTTTCATTTGTTTAAGGAGACAATTCAGTTTAAGAGAAGGGGCTATAGACTATCTAGACTAAAATCTCAGCCCTAACATTTATTAGCTGTAACCTTTGGGTAAATTGTTTAAATCAATTTTTTTCATCTGTTAAATGAGGATAATAATGCCATATAGGTTTGTTGTGAGAATTAAATATTATAGTACATGTAAAATATATAGCATAGTGGTGCCAGAAACTTGATAAAAACCTCGGTGAATACCAGTTGTATTATAATTAATGCAGCAAAAACAATGCTGTTTCCAATTGAAATGTAATTATTGGAAAGAACATTACTATAAAAGAATTAGGAGTGGGGCTAGAATAGATTGGTACAGAAAGGGAAATGAGAATTCTTACATCTAGACTCCCAATAAATCTCTTGCATATCTAAGACTGTCTTAACATCTGTTTCTCAGAGGACTCAAACTAACACACCCACCTAATGGTAGTCTCAAAAAATATTGTTTACTTCCATTTACTTATCACATATATACAAGTTCTTATACCTAAGCTACATTCCATTATTTTTGTTCAGAAAATTCTGCTAATTATGTTTCAATACCTTTGTCAACCACTGAATCTTGTGTAATAGGAGATCTCAGTGAAATTCTCCTTTATAGGGCTGAAGATTCCATAATTAAAATTAATATACTGAAGATCCATAAAAAAATAATACTTTTTTTTCTTCTTCATGGGCAACAAATGGATTATGAAACATTAAGTTACAACAAGATTTTATGCCCCTTCCTTTGTTATTCATCAAGGGAAGAGGACGTGTAATGTTTGCATCACTCTCATGAGAAGACCTTCATTGTCTAGAAATCTGCTGACTTACAGCTTAATATTTCTACTAGAGAACAGAGAGAAGCTAACCCTTTAACTGAGGTTTGGAGGTGTGTTTGGATGTTACATTGAACCCACCTCACTTGAAGTAAGAGTTGTGGCTGGATATTACCTAAGATTTCATGGCTTCTGTCACTGGGAGATAAGAAAACTCTTCGAAATATCTGTACTTCACGCACAGGAGCTTGTCTGTGGAGTATGGCATTTTGCCCAAGCGGGTTTACCAACTTAGGGATCCTGGACTTTAGCTATCTGAAGTAAGGGCATCTTCAGCAGAGGGCTGGAAGCAATGCAAATGTCATTTGTATATTTTACATAGGGGAAAATGGAATAGGAAAAATACTTTCTTTTTTGTCTCTTAGTAGCCTGAAACTTTTATGTGGTGACATTTTAAAAATCACAGCAAATGCCTTACCCAAAGTGGAGGAGTTGATATTTACTTTTTCCAGTTTCGAAAAGGCCTTGGTTTATTTCATTTTTCGCAGAATGAGCTTTTCACCTAATTCAGCCACCTTGTGCGTACTACTCTTGACCACAAACACAACCTGTTAGAAAATTAGGATTTTGGAGGAGGAGTTTGTGGTTTCATCTGCATAGATAACCTCCCTACGCTGCTTTATAAATTGGAAGAGTGGGTATAGTTCTCTTGAGTGGGGTTGGAAAGTTTGTTTAGCTGTCTCCTTTTTGAAGCATCAGCTTCACTAATCCACGAACTATTCACAGAAGAGGTAAGTTGAAGTTGAACAATTTATATACCTTGACAATTCTAGAAAAAATCCAACATTGATGATGTGGCAGTAGAGAAGATTAGCAACAGATTTTTTTCCCCCAAAGTTTTAGTTCCCAATAACTAATAAAAGTAATGTACTTTGAACCTTCATGTAAATAATGAGCTATTTATCTTTTTAATGTCAAGACTGAATGAGATGAAGTAATGAGGGCAGTTAAACAATATTCTTACATTCTTAACTGATCCTGTGTGTGTGTGTGTGTGTGTGTGTGTGTGTGTGTGTGTGCACGAGCACACGATGCAAAGTGCCTACATTGTGGTCTGGATTGCTCGTGTTCCTTATTGTTATACGTCAAGGCTCCTTTGACTATGTATGAAAGAATTATGTATAAAGAATTGAAATCTCTAAATTTCATCAGGTTATTCAGAAACAACTACAACACTAACAGGAATGTGTACACCTTACTTTGAGAGAGTTACGGATTTCTCTTGCCATAAAATGCTTTGCATGAAGAAGATACTCAATAAATAATTGTCAACTCTTCTATCTGTCCAACATTTAAAACACAAATTAAGAAGACATAAAACAGCTTTTAACCTTTCCTGTGATCATACCTGTATATTTTTGTTTTAAAATCCTTTCATCTTGCAATAATAAAATCTCTATCTGGCATTTAAGTATCTTGGGAATTTTTAAGATGTCACAGTACTGTTATCACAGAATATTTGAAAAGGAAGGGAAATCTTAGATCATCTAGGGCTCAAGTATGGCCCCTATCAGCATTAACATCACCTGGGAAACTTGTGAGAAATGCAAATTCAGAGCCCTCATCCCAGACCCACAAAATCAGAAACTTTAGGAGGCAGGGCCCCAAAATAAATGTTTTGACAAACTCTGTGGATTGTTCTGAGGCATACTGAAGTTTGAGAACCACTGGTCATATTTAATCCTTTCTTTCTTCCTTTCTTCCTTCCTTCTTCCTCCCTTCCCTTTCCTTCCCCCTTCTCCCTTCCAACCCCCTTCCCTTCCCTTCCTCTCTCTCTCTCTCTCTCTTTTTTCTTTTCTTCTTTCTTTCTTTCTTTCTTTCTTTCTTTCTTTCTTTCTTTCTTTCTTTCTTTCTTTCTTTCTTTCTTTCTTTCTTTCTTTCTTTCTTTCTTTTCTTTCCTTTCTTTTCTTTCTTTCTGTCTGTCTTCTTGCTTTGTCACCTGAGTTAGAATGTTAGAGTGTTGTGGTATCAGCCTAGCTCATAGCAACCCCAAACTCTTGGACTCGAGAGTTTCTCCTGCCTTAGCCCCCTGAGTAGCTGGGACTCACGGTCACCCACCACCACACCTGGATAATTGTTTTAGTAGAGACAGGGTCTTGCTCTTGCTCAGGCTGATTTCAAACTCCTCACCTCCAGTGATCCTCCTGCCTCCCAGAGTGCTAGGATTATAGGCCTGAGTCACCTTACCCAGCCTCAATCTTTTCATTGAACAAGAATAAAATTGAGACTGGAACTACCTTGGTCTTGTTATTTTATGCTATCTCTGGGCTTTTATACCATACATGACTTTAAATAACTGTCTATATTCTTCTGACTTCTAAATTGGCATCTCTAGACATTTTCCTAGGACTTATATATCCAACTGTCTACTTGGCACCTACACTTCAGTGTTTCATAGGTACCTCAAATATACAGGTACAAACCAATCCCTTATCATCTTTTTATCCAGTGTTCAATATCTCAGCAAATGGGCATCGTTTTGCTCAGTTGTTCAAACCATAAACCTGAGAATCTTCTCTCATACTTCTCCCTCACTCTCCTTTATTTAACACCCCAAACATCAGCTCTGCTTCTGAAATAGCTCAAAATAATTCTCTCTCCATTTCTACAATTACAAGGCCAATGCAAGCCGTTACATCCTCTGTCACCTCCCTACTCCCCAGTCCCTTTTCAGACCCTTCCGGTACTTTTTCTAGAGAGAAACTACCGTGATTTTTACAAACTGTTCATGCCAGTTCTCTGCCAAATGTTTAACAGGTTTTCATCATACTTAGAATACAATTCTAAATCCTTCAAATTGCTTACCTAGGGACCCAGATCCAGTGTCCCTGCCTAATCCATTTCTCACTGCCTTCTTTTAATTCTTAAACATGGCAGGTTCTTTCTGGAGCTTTGGCAGAGGTCGTTCTTTCTGCCCTGAAAGCTTCACTCTCTGCTTAGCTTCTTCCTGCCTTCTGATATCAGCTGAAATCAGTAGCCTTCAATGCTGGCCACAAATCGCAATTAGGAGAAATATTAAGAACTACTATTACCTAGACCTCATCCTTAGATTCAATTCCTTTCATCTGGTGTAGTACAGGTCACTCATATAGTTTTTAAAGCTCCCAAGGTGATTCTAATGTGCAAAAGTTAGATCTACTGATTTAAACAGCACTTTCTCAGAGAGACCTTCCCTAACTCAACAGTCCTTGTTAGAATCCCTAATTGACTGTATTTTTTTGTTTATAGTATTTATTGCACAGTATGTGATAATATTTAATATTTGTCATCTCTGCTTCCTTGTGAGGCTCAGGGAACCTGTATCTTTTGTTTGCCTCTATCTCCAGTAATGCACAGTGTCTGGGCAGTGACACAGTTATGCAAAGTTGGTGCTCCATAAATTATTGTTGAATAAATTAATAAATTGATATATAATGTTTTAAAAGTAGCTCATGGCAGAAGCTGGACTAAAACCCAACTTCCCTGACTTTTAGTTCTATTATCTTAGAATGAAAAGAGTCTAATGGCTCTCTGAATCTCACATGCCCAAACTGAGACAGTTATAATCTAGTCCAGTCTCTTCTGGTGGGAGATGACGTGAGCCATTAGTGCTATTCCTCTTAGTAGCAGCCTCACACCAAATGGCTGTGTTGCTTCATTTCTGAACCCTATACTCCAAATTGGTTCTAATTTCTCCTGAGGATATTCTGGGCTTTCCTAATAAAATAAACATTATTGAATTTTTATGATGCTTACATATGCTTTGACATAAAGTTCAAGTCAAATATTGTGATATAGAGTGCCATCAAGAATTAGAGTTGCCATTAAATGGTCAGCTAGTTTATGTTCACATATGTACTATTTTCTTCCTTAATGCACTACCTTATATGAAAATTCTATTATATATCATTAATGTATAGCTATAAACAAAGGGAAAATGAACATTCAATCCAGTTAAACAATATGGAAACATCAAATATATATATATATATGTATATATATATATATATATATACACACACACATATACACAATTTCCTAATAGCAATTACTGTTCATTGGGATAAGTTAAAAGTATGTATTCTTACCAAAGCCTTGCAGGCTCATCGATGTGGACTGAAGGTGACTCCTTAGGACTCCCAGTTCCCCACAGGAGACATGCTTGGTTGGTGGCAATGGTATTCTACCTGTCCAAGGAGAAGTTCTGCCATATCCCTGTCCCAAGAAAGAGCTTGCTAAGCTTCATTACTTCCAATAACATCACCTGGAGCTCCAAAATTTAGCAAGCTGTATCTCTTGGATCAAAGATTTAGCTATCATGTTTAATTTCTAACTTTCTTCTTGTTTCTTGGGCCACAAATTATATAAAAATGACTATGAATCATACATTCTCATACTGTAGCTCTGTAAAGAGGACTAGCCTGTGGGCCTGTGAAGTCACATGACTATTAACAGAAACCTTAACAGAAATGATTACAGCCACTCTGGGCATGGCCCACCATGCTGTCAATCTTAGGTTTTTCCCTGTAGCTTGAATACCACAAAATTTAGCAAATTTACACTTTTGGAATAATAGTCCCCTTCCCCTTAAAATAACATACCCAGTTAGCACTAGCTGATTGGTATATAAGCACTAATTGTGGCTTTCTATTATATTATTATTCGAGGAGTCTTAGGACTTCTTTTTATCTGAGATAGGACTCTAATCTCAGTGGCCATCTCGTCAGCTGTTGTGAAGATTTCCCTACAAAACATCATTGATTCCATTATTTGTGGTGCTGTTCTTAAGTCAGATTTACAAATTTTCCAGGAAAGTTCTGATTTTGCATATCTTATCTTGTTTGATGCTTTAAAACCTCAAAATGCTCCAGGAATCTCAACATTTTGGCAATGACAATGAAGATGACTCAAGTCAGAGGCTGAAGGGAAATAGAATACTTACAAAACACGTGCTTTCCAAGTCATGCTCTCTGTGAATGCTTCCCCAGTATTATGCCAGAGCAATTGCGGCATTTGCCTGAGCAAGGCAAAGCTGCCTGTGTCACTCATTCAAGGTGATAAGGATGGCAAATATTTCTGTGTGTAATTGGAGGCAGTTACTTTGCTTACAATGCAAGCGTTCTTTGAAGTATGTTCAAAAGAAATTATATTTCATTTTAATGTCAAAATGAATGTAAAAAAATCAGGAAAAGATGTACTTTCAAGTCAATTGGGTAAAAAGAAAATTCCATTAAAAAAATAACCAGTAATCTCATGTGATATTAGGCACAATGGAGAAGTGAGATAAATATGCTTGCGTAGGGAATTTGATATGCCTTTATGTACTCAGACAAAGAGAAATTGATTCATTTTAGGCTTTATTAACTTACAGGTAGAAAAAGGGAGACATTTTTCTTTTTGTAAATTCAGAGGGTTTTATTACTTTTTAAGGAAATGATCTTTTAAATAAACATATTCTTAATTTATGTTTTAATGAGAGTTTGCAAGTAGAATGAGGTGAAAAGAAAGATTACAAACTAGAGATGGCTAAGAGGATGTAAAGATGTTTGGCATGAGAACATTAGGATTTCAAACATAAAGAAATTATGTGAATTCATTGCCTTGGTGTTATGTACAGATGCTATGATAGAAAGGTCATTTTCCCTAATTAATGACTTCTAGACATAGAAAAACATATGTACTCAAAAATGTTCATAATCCAAGTGAAAATCATAGAGAATTGCCAAGATTTTTAGATGAAAAACATTATTAAAAACAGACTGAAGTCTTAGACTAGATTTAGTAAGATATTATCAATCTTACTGATAGTAAGATTGATTGTAACCTAATTTTATTTTATTTTTATTTTTTTCACGCTTTTATTATTATTATTTCAGAATATTATGGGGGTACACATGTTTTGGTTACATGATTGCTTTTGTCCTGCTTGAGTCAAAGTTGTAAGTGTGCCTATCACCCAGATAGTATACATTGTACCCGTTAGGTATGATTTCACCTATCCCCTCCTCCCTCATCCCACTTGTATGATTTCCATTAAATTTTACTTCTATCTGTGCATATGAGTGTCGATTGGTTATTTCCAATTTAATAGTGAGTACATGTGGTGTTTGTTTTTCCATTCCTGCCATACCTCTGGAGGATGGTCTCCAGTTTAATCCAGGTTGTTGCAAAGGTATTAATTCTTTTTTTATGGCTGAATAGTACTCCATGGTATACATATACCATATTTTATTAATCCACTCAAGAATTGATGGGCACTTAGGTTGATTTCACATCTTTGAAATTGTGAATTGTGCTACAATAAACATTCAAGTGCAGGTGTCTTTTTGATAAAATAACTTCTTTTCCTTTGGGTAGATACCAGCAGTAGGATTGCTGGATCGAATGGTAGGTCTACTTTTAGTCCATTGAGGAATCTCTATACTATTTTCCATAGGCATTACACTAATTTTCAGTCCCACCAACAGTGTGTAAGTGTTCTTTTCTCTTCGCATCCACGCCAGCATCTATGGTTTTTGGACTTTTTGATAAAAGCCATTCTCAATGGGATTAGGTGATATCTCGTTGTGGTTTTGATTTGCATCTCTCTAATGATTAGTGATATTGAACATTTTTTCATATATTTATTAGCCATTAGTCTCTCTTATTTTGAAAAGCTTCTGTTCACTTTTTAATGGGGTTGTTTAATTTTTTTTGTGCTGATTTGCTTTAGTTTTTTGTAGATTCTGGCTATTAGCCTTTTATTGGATGGATAGCATGCAAATATTTCCTTCCATTCTGTAGGTCTATTTGTTCTGTTGATTGTTTCCTTGGCTAAATGGTGCAGGGAAAATTGGATAGCCACCTGTAGAAGATTGGATCCATATCTCTCACTATTCAAAAAAACTAATTCAAGATGGATAACAGACTTAAATCTAAGACATGAAACCATAAGAATTATAGAAGAAAATGTTAGAAAAACTCTTCTGGTTATTGACCTAAGCAACGAATTTATGATGAAGACCCCAAGGACAATCATAAGAATAACAAAAATAAATAAATGCGAGTTGAATAAATTAAAAAGCTACAACCTAATTTTAAATGATTGAATTTGTCATTGTATTTAACATATTTTTTTCAGGAAAGAGTATCTATTCTTGTGATTGATGTAATTTTACATTATTATCTGACCTGAAATATTAATATACAGATTAAGAAAATATTATTTAACAATGTATCTCAAATTTAGTCATGAAACATAATAAATAGTATGTGATAAATTTCTACTTTGAATCTAGTTCTGCATTATAGTAACTGAATTTCTTCATTTTGGAAGTGGGTCTTTTACCCCAGCCCCCAGATCTTTACCTGTTTATCAGCTCTGGGGAACACCTATATGGTTGAGATTTGCAGGCCTAGCTGTCAAAGAGTGTTTGCTGATGATCAGGTACTGTGTTATGTGTGGGGCATAACAGAAATGTATAGAAAATGGTTCCTGCTGTGGAAGAACATCTCATTTAATGAGGAAGATAGATACAATTAGCAACATAATTAAGGGAGCTGGTGGGTACTAATATTGAGCAATAACAAAATACATTTGGGGACAAATAGACAAATAAGTTTAATTCTGACTGAGAGAAGCCACTGAACGCATGTCACTTGACCAAAAATTAATTAATTTTTCTATTAACATGCTGTCTAGTATTTCTTGCACATAGCAAATGCTCAATTGTTGGGCTAAATTAAAGTTAATACAGACATATGAGCCATCTTGCCATGGGAGTCTTGGAGAAGTCTTTAATTCTTTCATGGTTTTTTAGATAGATGCCTGGTTGCCTTAGATTCACTTGAGGGACTGAATCATGAAATAGCTTAAACATGCAGGAAGGTAATTTCTTTTTAAACTTTAAAAGTTTTTTTTTTTTTTCCTAAGAAGGTTTTGCCTAATATCCATCAACATTGTAGGCAGATCTTGAAATGATATTTTTTGGGATAACTGGAAAAACCATGTGCCTCAAAATATATTTCTCTATTTTTCTTACTTAAAATCCTACAACTGAAGAATAATTCATTTGCTAAACTACCAATACCTTTTGAATGCAAATGACTGAGAGAAGGCTCAGACATTATTTTGTTATGAATTATAACATCTGAGATTGAGTCTACTTTTCTTTTGCAGACCTTTGATGTTTTGCTAGTACAAAGTTAGTAAGATTTATCCAGGAATGTTGCAAATGTTCATGGAAAGAAAGGAAACCTAGACTAGTGTGAGCAGTAAGAGGCAGACTCAGAAGAGGGGAGTAGGGTTCTTGAAGAAAGAGGAGACATGTTTGCCAAACCTCTCTAGGACTTGTTCTAAGAATAAGGTTGTGCTACCCTGGGGCTAAGGGATTTTCCCTTTTGCCCTCAGAAGGTTCAATGAAAAGTCAACTCACAATAAAGCAGATTAATAAGAGAAAATGCTTTACAAATTTATTGTCAGCAATGGGGTATAGATGTTTATATACCTATTTCTTCTACTTTTTAATTTTTTTTGAGATAGAATCTTACTCTATTGCCTGGGCTAGAGTGCAGTGGCATCATCATAGCTCATTGCAACCTCAAATTCCTGGGCTCGAGTGATCTTCCTGCCTCAGCCTCCTGAGTAGCTGGGACTATAGGTGCGCATCCTTACACTTAGGTACTTTTTAAAAATTTTTTGTAGAGATGTGGTTCTCCTCTTGGTCAGGCTGGTCTTGAATTCCTGAACTCAAGCAATCCTCCTGCTTTAGCCTCCCAAAGTGCTAGAATTACAGGCATGGGCTACCACACCTGGCCTTTATATACCCTACTTCTTAGGGGAAAGGGAGATAGGGAAGTGTGGATGATTTGGGGAGGGGGATGGTTAATGATTTTTAGAGGAATTCAATGAGCTTAAAAAACATACAGTGTTCTGGGGCAGTCTTTTGGGCCCACAGAGTGGACAATGGTTTGTGACAAAAGTCTGTCCAGATTTGTTGACAGAGTTTAATCTTCCTTCCTGTGATATGGGTTCAATTAATGAAAACTCATGGAAGGGATCAGAGGTCATCATTTCTTCTCTGGTAGGTGAAGATTTTAGGCAAATGAGGGAACTTCAGAGAACATCTACGCTTTGGGAGAGACAGTAGTGGTGGGGGACATCAGGAGAACCTAAGGCTCTTTATTTCTTCAGTTCAGTATGTACAAAGCACCATATTTTGGGATATCAGTTTCTGAGCCCCAACAGCTATGTGTTATGGTTGTTTAATAAATCTAATCACTGCATTTTACAAACCTAAGCCCTTCCAATTACCTTAATTACAATTAAAATTCAATTTAATTGAAATTCCTGGCATCGAAATTAATTGGACTTTCAGCAGCTGTGAGTGAGGTCAGCATCCCTTGTGCAGGTCAGATTCTGAGGCTGCATGCAGGAGGAGTATGCTGGTTAACGACAGAAATGCTGGGTCAAACATCCATACTCACACTGGAAGCCCAGGGGTTCTATACCATACATAAAGGATAAGGTGATACTCTAAGGGAACAAAGGTGTAAACTACTAAAAATAGCCCAGTCTTCCTATTTCCTCCCTTATTATTAATGATAATTCATGTTACATTTGATATTGAGAATAAATGATATAATTCATATCAATAGTTAGCATTTATTAAACACCCATCTTGTGTGAGGCCTGGTGGCAATACCTGTCCTACAGGATCTTGTTTAATCTTCACCAATAAGATGCAAATCAATTGACCTAGAATCATGCATACAGTTAACATAAAACAGAAGCAGAATTGCAAAGCAGGAGAATTACAGCCTAATTTAGAGCTCTTAACCACTCTGTAATATTACTCGCAGAAAAAGATGAAAAGAAAAAAAGACAATTGGAGACCTGATTTTTCCTCAACCTCACTCCACCTTTGTGTTGATCATTAGTCTCTCATAGCCACATGCAGCAAGGAGACTACATTAAGTAAGTTCAGCCACTCTTCAAGATCAAACATTTTATGGTTCTCTTTATTTTAGGGTCTATTAGTGGTGGTAATACAGTGGGCATTATACCAGAGGTAACTTTATCTCTTACTTCATGAGAGGCACATTTGGCAAATGAGAAGAATGGGCCATTTGCTCCCTTGCCCGTGTGGAGCTCAGTGTTCGTGATCTGTGGGCCTCCTAGAGCCTGCCTTCTTTGCAGAGCCCCTTGGCTGTGAACCACAAGGGATGCCATTGCCATATATGGACAGCACATTGGGCTTCAGGAGTTAACTGGGATTACCGATGTCTGTAATGTTGGTGTCATGATCCTTAGTGACTGTGCTTTGAAGCTGAAGGGCAGGGCACTAGCATATTTATGCATCTTAAATTGGTAATGATAGCATGCCTCTCTGATGACAAGGCATACTGCGAGTATCCAAGTTTATACTATGCATACTGTTGATATTTGATACAATATTAAGTTAAACTGTGGTTCGTCCATTTGTCTAAATTTTGTCATTTAAATCCCAAACACTTGTCATGAATAGACTTGAAATGTGGTGGAAAAGTAATTAGGAATTGGACTTTTTACTTTTCCATCTCAAGAGTCACAATTTCTTGACTTTTTAGAGATTTTCAAATGATTTTGTTTATCTTTGCTTACCTTAGTTGTCAAGTTAAAATGAATATTAATTTGAGGTTGCTTTAAGTTACTATAGTCATAGGCAAATAGCACTGCATGGATTTCTACAACCCTAGAATATTAGTGCTCAAAGCAATCTTGGGGATAATTTAGCCTAATTCTATTATCAGACCATTTCTCCTAACCCTTACAAAAAATTTGAATTTTAGTATCAGAATTAGATTCAAATTTTTGCCTTGTCACTTAGTAGCTATGCCACCATTGGCAAGTCATTGACCTCTCTGAGCCTAAGAATCTTCAACTGTGAAACAGTGGCGTCTTCCTTTTACAGATCTGTATGACCTGTGCAAAGTAAAGTAGTAAGATGATATGTATAAACATGCTTTGCTCCAGACCCTGGTACAGAGTATTAGCTGAATAATTGTGTTTTCTTCCTTTTAACACTATAATAACATGGCTTGTTTCAATTTTAATTTAATTTTAAAATAGTGTATATCACACAGTAACTAAATAAGGTTATAAGATATACCGTCTTTTATAATAGCACTTTCTTCTTTCCTTTATTCTGAGAACATAAGATTAGCTGTCAGATCAGATATAGGGGTCTAGATGGAAGAGAAAACCGTAGTGGAAGAAAAAAAGAGGATCTACTTCATTTTAAATCCCAGACAATAGGTATAGATGTAGTGAAGTGAAGAAAGGAGAATGAGTTTCTGAAAATTCCTGGGATGGAGATGGAAGAGAGTTTATATATAGACTTAAAGTATAATTTAAATAATACTTTGAAGGGTGAAGGGTAAAGATTTAAGATAGACTCATAATGATGAAAAATAAAATCCTTTAATATGAATAATGTAAGCCTAGTCAACATTTTTCATATTCTAAAAGCCATGGAAGAAGCAGAGGGTGAAAGCCTGAACTAAACTAAAAATAGATTTATCAAACAGATTGTCTGAAGTTAAGTGCAGAAGGTAAAAGGCAAATTTCTTTCTTTATCTAAATTGTTAGATTTAGAAACATTAATGAACAATTTTTGAAGCATTAATTAACATTTCTGCTTAAGGCAATATTAATCAATTCATTCATTCATGCATGCATACACACATTCTTTCATGTCACAAATATTTACTGAAAGTCTACTGGACACGCTTCTATGTGCTGTGGGATAGTTGTGAATATAAACAGAAAATAACTCTGGTCCTCACAGAGTTAACAACTTAGTAGGGCATGATGACATTAATTATACACACACACACACACACACTTACGGTGATATGTGGGAAGTGTCACACAGAAACAGAAACTTAGAGCAGAGAACAGAGATAGGTATAAACGATGAAGGAAAAGGCTGCGGTTTTAAGTAGATGGATCAGGGAAGTTCAAAGATGGAGTGTGCCTTGCACTTTTGAGAAACAGACAGGAGGCTGGTGTGGCTACAGCAGAGCTGGTGGTGAGGGGGATCAGTTTAGGAGACGGGTCAACTAGGCAATAAGAGCCATATGATACAGGCTTTGTATAGCATTGATTGCAAAGATTTGAGCTTTTACTCAGACTAAAGCAATTAATTTACAATATTTTCAAGAATGGTAGCAAAGAAAATTAATTCAACTAGTCACCCCAGAGAACCTTTAGACCTTAATTATCTTCATTCCTCCCCCCCACCCCCCGACCTTGTCTCCTTGTCTGATCCAACCCTCTACCCAGGAGTTTCCCCTCTCTATCCTCTTTTCCCCTCTCTATCCTCTCTTCCCCTCTCTATCCTCTCTTCCCCTCTCTAGCCTCTCTTACTCTGCCTTAGTCCGACTGCAGACCCTCACCATCTGCCATCCAGACACAGGCACTAACCTCCTAACTCCTTTCTCTGCCTTTGTCTCTCTGTTATCTCAACTCCATCCTTCTAACTGTCAACTGATATCTTTCAAAAACACTAATCTGTGTTTCACTGGTTAAATATCTTTGAAGTTCATACCTTTTTCTAAAGTCTGGCTCCTCACAAGACTTTCTACAATCTAGCCTTAATGTGCATGCCTAGCCTCAACTCTGCCGCTCCGTTGCATATACTTCATCTTTCCCAAATCTGTTCTGGGCTTTCACACCCTGGGGCTTGTACATGGTATGTTCCGTAGCCCAGAACGTTTTCATGTTTTAAATCTATCATCATACCTTTAGTCAACAATAATTCTCCTTCTCTGAGAAGCAGTTTTTGATTTTTTTCAAGTAGAACCAATGTATTCTTCTGGATACTCATAAAACTTTTCTGTTCTCTGTCATTGCATGTCTTCCCCTTAAATTGGGTTTTACACATATCTCTCTCAGCCAGATTCTAAGCTCCTAAAGCATAAAGACTAGGGATTTGCCTACTATTTAGGGAATTCAGTGATTTTTAAAAATACAAATAGATGAATAAATCACTATATGAATGAGCATATGTGAGTACTTGCATATAACTATTTTAAACATAATTAATATGAGCAATAACATCAGAGGGGTATCAGATCCATTCTTTCACTTCTCTTTATCAATAAAGCTTTGAGAAACCTACTTCTATTTTTTTATCTAATATTCTGGCCTTAAACTTTCTTCCAGATAAATTAAAAGGGTTAAATTGGATGATCTTTAAGACTCTTGAAGCTCTGAGAAACCATTCATTCATTCATTCAAGCCTATTTAAGTGCCTATTAAATGCAAAGTATGTCACTTCACCAAAACACAAATCATCTTTTTTGTGCATGTTTTATATTTCTACTTACTCAAATACTATAATGAGGCTATAAATAAATGTATGGTATTTCTTTCTAGTCTGCCATAAGCTTATAAGATTAGAAGATGTTCAGGTGCAATCTAAATACACAGCATTAAAGGAATTCAAAGCAGAAAATGGATACTAGAAATTTAAAATAGCATTTGACACTGACTGACATCTTAATACCACTACAGACATGGAAAAACCCATGTCATCCTTTCTACATAAGATAAAGGGATTTGGAAGACTATCTTGTTACTATACATGCTGGAACATACCCATAGAATTGCTATAATAACATTTCAGCATTCTAAAACAAATTCTTTACATTTAACAGATGGGAAAATGGAATGATATCTATACTACTTGAACTTGAAATATTATCATAGAGTGAAAACAAAGAGTGACATTTATAATGGAATTGGCTAACCTAAAAATAATCTTTTGTAATCTGTCAATATTTCCCCCAAAGTAGATTTTCTTTTTAAACGAAGAATCCTGACCTTGAAGACTGCTATCAGCATAAGGCAAAGGGGAATAAGCTGAAAATTTATTTTCTAGGAATGAATGAAATTTGAGATAATTTTCCAATTAAAAAGAATAGGTTGTTCTTTCTTTTCTTCTTTAATTTAACTCTTTTTGTGCTCCTCTGTTGAAATTTCTTAAATAGAAATATGCTATTATGCAATGCTTATCAAAAGATTATTTGGACCCTAATTAGACTTTTATGACTCGGCCTTTATGTTATTATGTGTGACTGTTCGCCTAGGGAATAACTTCCATATTATTGGCTATGGAGAATTTGTCATCATGTGAGGCTGTATGAGTAAAACCATGTGGGATTTTCTATGGCAGAAAGGAGACAACTAGAAAAAAATGAGGTAATTTCCTGTATACCAAAAGCTTTCTGAATTTTGTACTGGATTTCCTTGCCTTGCCTCTAGGCCACATCATTTGCATTCTAAAATAGTCCACAGATATTTTATCGCCAAGGACTCTTTAATTCACATCAGCCCTCATGGAAACCAACCTAAATACATAATGTTTTTCCAATAAATCTGCATTTATTGAATAATAATTTATTTCCTCTCTTTTTTAAAAACCTAAACAATTGTATGCCTTTTCCCTTGCCTGTTTACATATATTGACCATGTTTTTCCTCATTCACTGTCAGCTCTACTTGCTTTCTTTTTCCTCTTGGACCTTGCTGAACTTGTTTGTGATGAAAAATATTTGTTCTTGGTGTAATTTATGCTCGGAATATTCTTCATTTATATCAGTGGTTTCCAACAGGGGCTGATTTTGCCTCCCAGGGGACATTTGGCAATATTTGCAGGCTTTTTAAATCATTATAATTGGGGGTGAAGGCACTATTGGCATCTATAGGGTAGAGGGCAGGGATGCTGCTAATTATCCTGCAATGGATATTATAGTCTTCTCCTCTCCAACAAAGAATTATTTGTCCCAAAATGTGAATATTGCTAAGATTGAGAAACTCGTCTTTAGATGTTCTCATAGATGATTCTTTCCAATCATTTAGATCTAGGGTTTGGCTGTACATCACCTATTCAGAGAGATCTTCTGTAACCATCCAGTATAAATATTTCCACTGCTCTTATCACCTGATAACTTTTTATTCTATTAATCTGTTTTCATAACTTAGTTTTTCTGAAGTTAAAATTGAATATATGATCCTTAAACATAAGTTCTACAGATTGATGCTTTATCTAATTCACTATTATATCCCTAGTGCTTACAGGAGTGTGTGACACATAGTTATAATAAATATTTTTGAATGAATATTGAAAGAGAGATGAGATCAGTAGGTCACAATCAAAGATTCTATATATTTAATTAATAAAAGAAAGAAAAATCTCAAAGAAAAAAACTTGTCCCAGTGCTCTTGTGCAGCATTATGGCAGAAAAAGTTTGGTTTTTATAAGTTTGAAACATATTGGAGAAGTTATGCTTTCAGTAATGGTAGAGTTGCTTATATTGGACTATCCTCTTGACAGATACAGGTAACAATTATAACTTCTAGACAAAATCTAAAAAACAAAGAAGCAAACTAACAAAAATACAAATAAAAACACATACCTTTTGGAAGCAAAGGATAGTGACAAAAACAAAATTTGTAACAGTGTTTATAATAAAAAGAAAAGCACCAAGCTGAGACCATTTGACTTTTATATAGCTTTCCCCAATTCAAGCACCATGGAATGATCAAAATTCAAGCATAAAAGTACAATCATAATGACTTGAGGAGCTAAAGGATGCCATTTAAGGCTGCCAGAGTAGTGGAAAATGAATACAAAAAGTCATAGAAAAAGTAGTAGCAATAGAAGATGAAGCTCAAAATCTGTGTATCAACATTGCTCATAATTTGGCTGATCTTTAAAATGTACATGCAAAGGGGAGACTACAAAGAGATGAATGAGAAAAGAAAAAAAACAAAGGCCAACAAACAAACAAACTAACTAACTAACTCACAAAGCTGGAAGACTGAAAGACCATCACAGGAAAAGCAGAGATTTGAATTTGAGTCTAGTAAAGATAACTGTTTCCAATAATGAAATCAATCCTTTCCAGAGGAAGGTAATTACATTCACTCTTTACGATGTATTATTCACAATATCTGGTATAAGATAAGAATTACTAGACATTTGAAGAAAGAAGAAAATTATACACATGCTCAAGAAAAATAACAATTTATAGAAATAGATGATGAGCCCAGACAGATATTGGAATTAGTAGACAAGGACATTAAGGTAGCTTTTATAAATATGGTAAGGATGTAAAGGAAACTATGGTGATAATGAATAAAAAGATAAGGATTTCAGAATTAAAAAGAATGAAATGGAAACTATGAAATTTAAAAATGCAGTATTTAAAATGGAAAAATTTAGGGAAAGAATGGCAGACTAGAAGCAGCCTGCCAGCATGTTACTCCCAAGAAAAGAAGAGAAAGATGCAGGCAGCTGCTTACATACAGATCACTCTTCTCTGAAGCAGTGTTATGAAATCACAAATAAGTAAGTAGGACACTCCAAGTGGAAAAAAAGGTGACAGTTGATATATATAGAAAGATCAGACAACACAAGGGGAACAATAGGAGGATAGAGTGCTGGGGTATTATGCTGGTGTAGTGAGAACTGAATGGTAAGACAGCTCCCACTACCCCCACAGACCTCTGCTTGGTTGGATCAGGAACCTGCCTGGAGTCTGTGCAGAGTCATTGCACCAGACAACAGGTACAGTGGGGATCAGGCAGCAGCTAAAGGCATCCTGAGCTCTCAGGTACACTGAGCTAGGTCTACACTAGGTTGGGGATGAAGTGGTTTGACTGGTAGTTTCCCTGAGCTTTACTGGGTGACTTGAAGCCAAGCACCTCTCATCTAAAGCACAATGGGACCTGAGCATGGGGATTGATTGGGGTGAAGCAGGCTTAGGCAAGTCCTGGATGGGGAGTGGAGAAATTTGTAGCCCTGGGGCTGCTGTAACAGGCATCTGCGCACCTGACTTGGCACCTGCAGAACCCTTGAGCCTGTGGAACAGCCTGCCACTTCTTCAGCCCCAACTCTACCCTCTAGGCCCCAACTGCCTCTTGGCTGCTTGGCCCTGACCCCACTCTCTAGGTCAGATCAGCTCTGCTATCTGCAAGGCCCTGCTTCTGGCTCCTCAGCCCTGCTCAGAAGCTTTGCTTTTGGCTCCTCCATAGTCCAGGTTCTGAGGCTCTACCACCAGAACCCAAGGCTCCACCTCTGTCCCTCAAGAACCCCCATCAGACCCAAGACACCATCCTCAAATTTCCAGTGCTGTGCCTGGACCTCAAGACCCCACCCCAGAGCCTCCATCACTGCATCAGGGCTGGAAAGAACCTACTCCCAAATCCAATGCCCTACCAGGGACCCCCAGTCTCAAGTTGCCAGTACACAGTGACCTGGTTTGAGCAAACACACACAACCCAGGAACACACAACAACTGCATCCAGCTGCTGCTCTTATCTCTGTGAGGAGAGCCTGGATAGAGCAATCCCCCCAATAGCTTCAGTGAAGAGGGTCTCTTTCAGCTCCCAACTCAAACATCTTACAATTATCTGGTGAGCAACCCAACACCCAACTCAAACAGCATTCAGCACAGGCTTGCACAGAGGCAATCACAGGTGAACAGAACAAATCAGAACAGCTGCATTATGGGATTCTAGTGCACATGCCCCTCCTCTGCCACATCAACATTCCAGAGTAGGGGAGAAAAAGAGTGTCATCTAGTGACCTCTCCTTACTCTAATTAAGCAGGAGAGTTTCCAGCAAGGAACAGGAGCCTTGCAAACCTATCAGCCCTGAGTTGAGAAAAGAGGTCACAGATGAGAAGAAACCAGAAAAAGAACCCTGGCAACATAAAACATCCAAACAGATCAACACCCCCAAGAGATCACAATGGAACTACAGCAGTGAAGTCTAACTACAAGGAAATTATTGAGCTGACAGAAATAGAATTCAGAATATGGATGGAAAATAAGATGAATGGAATTGAAGAGAAAGTTGTAAAACAACAAAAAGAAGCCCGAAAAGTATTTCAGAAAATTAATAAAAAGGTTACAAAGAACTAGACAAAATTAGGAAAGATATAATAGAACTTAAAGAAATGAAAGAGTCTTTCAGGGATTTTCAAAATACAGTAGAAAATTTTAGCAACAGATTAAACCATGGAGAAGAAAGAATTTCAAAGCCTGAAGACAAGGCTCTTGAACTAACCCAATTATTTAAAGAGGCAGAGAAGAGTACAACAAAGGCAGAGTAGTTACTTAGAGATATATAGTAATATATAAAGCAAACAAACATACAAATAATAGGTATCCCTGAGAGAGAAGAAGAAATCATTAAACACCTGGAAAAGCTATTTGAGGGAATTACTGAAAAAAAAATGTCCCTAGTATCACCAGAGTTCCAGACATCCAGATAAAAGATGGTCATTGAACTCTGGGAAGATTCACAGCAAATAGGACATCTCTAAGACATATAGTAATCAACCTGGCCAAAGTCAAAATGAAACAGAAAATTCTACAAACAGCTAGATATAAGCAACAACTGACCTACAAAGGAAAACCCTTCAGCATAACAGCAGACTTCGAGGAGGAAACCCTACAAGCCATAAGGGAGTAGGCCCTATCTTCAATCTTCTTAAACTGGACAACTGCCAGCCTAGAATATTGTATCCTGCAAAACTAACTTTCACATCTGATGGAGAAATTAAGTCTTTTCCAGATAAGCAAACATTGAGGAAATTTGTCATAACTAGACCTGCCCTGCAGGAAGGACTCAGATCTGCATTATATATGGATCAGCACCATAGACACTCACCAGTGTAAAAGCACCCCAATACTAAAAGTCAAAGACCAGATACAATAATGGCTCAAGAGGTAGTACAAAGCAATAAAGTTCTGCACAACAGGATGAATAGAAATCCACCCCACTTACCAATTCTTTCAATACATGTGAATGGCTTGAATTCCCCACTGAAGAGACATAGGCTGGCTGAATGGATAAAAAATTACAAGCCAAATTTCTGCTTTCTCCAGAAAACACATCTAACTCACAAGGACTCATTCAGACTCAAGGTGAAGAAATGAAAACAATATTCCATGCAAACGGAAACCAAAAGAAAGCTGGGGTAGCCATTCTCATATCAGATAACACAGACTTCAAATCAACAAAAGTAAAGAAAAAGACAGTGACTATATAATGGTGAAAGGAATAATTCAACAAGAAGACATAACAATTCTAAACATTTATGCACCTAGCACAAGTGTGCCCAGATTTATAAAGCAAACCCCACTTGATCTAAACAAAATGATAAACAGCAGCATTACAACAGCCAGGGACTTTAACCACTGACAGAATGAGACACATCCTCTAAGTATAAAACAGAGAAATAATGGATTTAAACAGGACTCCAGAAAAAATGGGTCTAAGAGACATTTATAGAACATTCTACTCCAAAACTATTGACTACTTATTCTTCTCATGGAACATTCTCTAAAATGGACTGCATCCTAAGCCACAAAATATGTCTCAAAAAATTCAAAAAAATAGAAATTATACCATGTATCTTCTCAGATCACATTGGAATAAAGTTAGAAATCAATTCCCACAGAAACACTCAACTCTACACAAAGTCATGGAAATTAAACAATCTACTACTGAATGATGATTAAGTCAAGGAGGTCAAATTATCTTTGGCAAAGACACCAAGAACACATCATGGATTAAAACAGTCTTTTCAATAAATGATTCTGAAAAACTGAATATGCATAGGCAGAACAAAGAAATTAGACTGTCATCTTGCACCATATACAAAAACCAACTCAAGACTTACAGGTAAAACCTGAAACTGTAATACTACTAGAAGAGAACATAGGTTAAAAACTATAACATTTGTCTGGGCAAAGTTTTTTGGATATAATCTTAAAAGCACAGGCAACATAAGTAAAAACAGACAAATGTGATTACATCAAACTAAATATTTTCTACACAGCAAAGGAAACAATCAGTAGGGTGAATTGACAACCTATGGAATTGTAAAAAATATTTGCAAGTCCTACTTCTGATAATGGCTAATATCCAAAGTATCTAAAAGACTCAAACAACTCTACAGTAAGAAAATAAATAACTTGATTAGAAAATAGACAAAGGACCTGAATAGGCATTTCTCAAAAGAAGATATACAATTGGCCAACAGGTATATGAAAAGATGCTTGACATTACTAATCATCAGGGAAATGCTAATGAAAACCACAATGAGATATTACCTCACACCTATTATCCCGGCTACTATCTAATAGACAAAAGACAAGTGGTGGTGAGGATGTGAAGAAAGGCAGTTCTTGTACACTGTTGAAGGGAATGTAAATTGGTACAGCTATTATGGAAAACAGTATGGAGGTTACTCAAAAACTTAAAAATATAACTGCCATATGATCCCAGGAATCTCATTACTGGACATATATCCAAATGATATGAAATTGGTATGTGGAAGAGACATTTATACTTCCATGTTCATTGCACTGTTATTCACAGCAACCATGATATGGAATGAACCTAAGTGTCCATCAACAGATGAATGGTTAAAGCAAAGGTGGTATATTTATACAATGAAATACTGTTTAGCCTTTAAAAAGAAGAAAACTCTGTCATGTGTGAAAATGTGGATGAAACTGAGCACATTATGTTGAAAGAAATAGGCCAGGCACAGAAAGAAAAGTACCTCTTGATCTCACTTACATGTAGAATCTAAAGAAGCTGAATTTAGAGAAGCAGAGAGGACAATGGTGGTTATCAGGGACTTGGGAGTGGGGGCTAGGCAGGGAAGATGTTGGTCAAAGGACACAAAATTTCAGTTAGACATGAGAAATAAATTCAAGGGATTTCTGTTGTACAACTTGGTGACTATAGTTAAGAACAATATGTTGTATACTTGAAAATTGCTAAGAGAGTAGATTTTAAATGTTGCATTACAAAACAATGAAAAGTATTTGAGGTAATGCATATATTAAATTGCTTGATTTAGCCATTCCACAATGTATTTATTTATCAAAATATCACATTGTGTGCCATATATATATATATACACACATACATATATATAATATTTACTTGTCAAAAATATAAAGGAAAGGATAAAAGGCAAGTTTTGGGGAAGAATTCTGGCCGACATTAAGTGATCAAATATACATCTTCAATATTGGAACAATCCAATTTCCAGTGCCATTTGACAAGATACATACTATGAAACTCAAATTGAAAGACATTTAACAGCTCTTTCCGTGCTTAGCGCAGCCATGGCCCGCGGTCCCAAGAAGCATCTGAAGCGTGTAGCAGCTCCAAAGCATTGGATGCTGTATAAGCTGACTGATGTGTTTGCTCCTCGTCCATCCACCGGTCCCCACAAGCTGAGAGAGTGTCTCCCACTCATCATTTTCCTAAGAAACAGGCTTAAGTATGCCCTGATAGGAGATGAAGTGAAGAAGATCTGCATGCAGTGCTTCATTAAAATCGATGGCAAGGTCCGAACTGATATAACCTACCCTGCTGGATTTATGGATGGCATCAGCATTGACAAGACTGGAGAGAATTTCCGTCTGATTTATGACACCAAGGGTCATTTGCTGTTCATCGTATCACACCTGAGGAGGCCAAGTACAAGTTGTGCAAAGTGAGAAAAATCTTTGTGGGCACAAAAGGAATCCCTCATCTGGTGACTCATGATGCTCGTACCATCCGCTATCCTGATCCACTCATCAAAGTGAATGACACCATTCAGATTGATTTGGAGACTGGCAAGATTACTGATTTCATCAAGTTTGACACTGGTAACCTGTGTATGGTGACTGGAAGCGCTAACTTGGGAAGAATTGGTGTGATCACCAACAGAGAAAGACATCCCGGGTCTTTTGATGTGGTTCACGTGAAAGATGCCAATGGCAACAGCTTTGCCACTTGCCTCTCCAACATTTTCATTATTGGCAAAGGCAACAAACCATGGATTTCTCTTCCTCAAGGAAAAGGTATCCGCCTCACCTTTGCTGAAGAGAGGGATAAGAGACTGGCAGCCAAACAGAGCAGTGGGTGAAATGGTCTCCATGTAACATAATAACATGTTAAAAAGTTATTTGTACTTAATTAAAGATATTACAGTATGATTCAAAAAAAAAAAAAGAAAGAAAGACATTTAACAAAAACAATTGACCATTTATTTTCAAAATATAAAGATTGAAGAGTTTTTCAGTTAGACAGTAAATGCAATATGTGATCCTAAATTGGATTATAGAACAGGAGAAATTGTAAAGGATATTATTGAGACAATTGCTGAAAATTGAATATGGAGTGTGGTTTAGATGATAGCATTATATGAATGTTTAATTTTGTGATTTTGATAATTGTATTGTGGCTATGCAAGATAATGCCCTACTTCTTAGGAAATAAAAACTGAAGTATACATGGGTAAAGGTACATTGTATCTCCAGTATAGTCTCAAATGGTTCAAAATGATATAATAAATGGGGCAAAACGTAATCCATTGGTGAAAATTGGCGAAGGGTGCATGCACAGGAGTTCCTTAAAACTTCTTTGTATGTTTAATATTGCACCAACATAAAAAGTTAAAAAGGTTTGAAAGAGCTGACCATCTTGCTAATCCATGTGTTCCTGAACTCCTGATTGGGAATCATGGGTTTGGTTTGTGTGTGGGATGACTCAGGCACCTACTTGGAATTTCTTGGCATCCAACCCTATCATGTTTCCTAATGCAAACCTGCATTATTCTTTTCTCAGAAAGATGGTTAGGTCACTCATTTTAAAAACTTCCCTGGAATGTGTAGAGTGTGGAGATTATTCTTTTCTTCTTCAATGTGACTCACTGTTGTTACGAGAAGCAAGAAAATCAGTTTCCCTATTCTACAACTCTATGTTCTACTCTATGACTCACAGTGGAAATGCTCATCAGCAAGGGTTTCAGCTACTCTCTAATTGTTCCCTCGCATAGTCAGTCTGCTTCTTCGTCGGTCCACCTTCCAGCCATGTCTATATTGAGATGTCTCATAACAGCTGTGGTGAGCTTCATTTTTTTTTTTTTTGAGAAAAATCTCTCTTGAGAAATAGGTTTAAATCTATTTAAGTTTACACTCAGGAAACTACTGTAGTCAACGTAACTCATTGGAATATTATAGTCATAGCTCAAGGCTCTGTTGTAGGACACCTGTCTGTGAGTTTCTCCTTTGCTTCAAAGATATTCTCGCAGTCTCCCCAGATCAGAGGCCACCTAACCACAGCAATGGGCCAAATCTGTCCCACTGCCTGTTTTGTAAATAAAATTTCATTGTAACATACCCCCACTCATTTGTTTATTTATTGCTTGTGGCTGTGTTCATGTTATAATAGCAGAGTTAAGTAATTGTGACAGAGATTGTGTGTATCACAGTGCCCAAAATATTACTATGTGTCCCTTTTCAGAAAGAGTTTGCTGAGACCTATTCTAGACAGTCCCCTCCGTAAGTATTACACCAAAACTCATTCTTTCTTTCCCAAAAGAAAAGTTAAAGTTTAAAAACAGACCTTTAAAGGACTCAGTGTACAGCGAAACCTTAAATTACTCTCCATAAGGCAAAGTTACAAAAAGACAAATCAAATCTTTTCTCCAGGGTACTGGAGGGAAGAGGATTTCTTCTACTTTCTAACTTTTTCGTTTTCTCTGGAACCCAGAGCATTGCTTTTTGCACAACTGCTTAGTCAATATATGTAGTCTAACTGAAGTTTCTAAGACCATCAAAAGTGAAGATTCTGTTTCACAGAGTTATTTTGTAGCACCCATTCTGCCCAGTATTATGTTAGAAGTACAGTATCCTTATCATGTTAATGGTAATTTAGATAGATAATTTCGTGAAACTGATTTTAGTATTCATGTGTAAAGGGACCCTTCTATTATTTCTAGTTCAATTTTGCCTATTAAAGAAAATGCAGTATTTTTTCCCATGGTTATTTATTTATTCATTCATTTTAAAGAATTTAATGGCTCCCGTTGAGGAGACTTCAATGGGTCTGCTTTATTTTCATTGCTTTGGCTAGATTTATTATTTATATCCCTTGGCTGATTCCCCATCTGACTTCTAGTGATTTATTCATTCATACAGGTCCTAGTGGGGTAGGGCTGGGGTGCAATGGACATTTTCATGAGTCTCCACAGCACACACCACTATGTTTATGGCACAGTGAGCATAACTTTCTGTCTTGCTGTTAGACTTAGGGTTGCTAGTCTCCGTAAGTCAGGACCCTTAGCACATCTGTATACAATGTGCAGAAATGCAAAGATGTCAAAACCCGGGACACATGCAGCCCAGCACTTGACAAGCAGAGTGTTATTAGCATTGGTAATAAGACTACCTGGGTCTGTCAGCAGAGGTCCCTCAGCTTGAGATCATTTACATTCACTGCACACAACATTCAAACCTGGCTCCTAAATGAGACAGCTTCAGAGAAGACAGTGGAAACCCTGACAGTAAACTGAAGATTTTAGGTAGAAATTATTTTATCCTAATTAAGAGAACCTCTCAGACCTACCTTCTGGCAATTAACACAGTTGTGTGCGGTCCTATTATTTAAACTGACAAGAGCAATCCTAGGTTCTACAGGCTCAGGGAGCCCTCTCTCCTTTGGAATGCCACAGTCCAGCTCTCCTCTCTGTAAATAGATTCTCTTTGGCTTGCAACAGCAAACACTTCAAACATTTGCATTTCACTCATTACTTGTGCTGCTACAGGCTGAGTGTGACCCTGCCTTAGAAACAAATCCAGCTGAAAACCACCTAATGCTGCTGGTTATATAACTTAGATTTCGCTAAAACATACTTCCTAGGACAAAAAGAAAGAAATGGGATAGTTGTACCATGGGATTAGCTTGGTCAGATCTCATTTTTTACTTCTTTCAGCAAAACCTCTTTCTCCTTAAACTCAAATTATGAGAACTCAGTTCTTGTCCATGGTAAGAAGTCAGTGGAAAGAATGTCAAACTTTATATTAGAAAGCACAGTGGGAATTTACAAACAGTTTCTTAATGCCCTTTTTCCCCTTGACAATTATTATTTTGACAGATAGAGATGGGAGTATTTAGGAATGGTTGGCAAATATATTTTTTATGTGTGGGTTAAAAAAAAAATCTCAAATTGAGTTTCAAAATCTCAAGTGGTGCCCTTCCTTTGATCTGTCACATTGTGTTCCCTTCCATCACATTCCTGCACAAGCCCTTACATTTAAAGGAGCCAGCCTTTTCTTTATCCAGGTCAGATACTAATTTAGAAATTTGGTGTGAAGTAATAATGAATAATGGATGAACCAAATCATAGCCCCAGAATCTCAGGAACATGGGAAATCTTCAAAGCCAGCTGGAATGTGTGAACTTGGGTGTCAGGAGAGACCCATCTGAAGGAATGGTTCTCTTCTCCACCTGCCTGGTATTCCACTCACTGCCAGCTGGGTTTGCTTCCCTCAGTGTTGAGCCCAAATCAAATTGTCACATGTGAAAGTGGTGAAATACTTTGTTCTAAATTTTATTTGAAATCTAGAAATCCTGCTTTTGGTTACCTGTGAATGCACAGAGTCTTGGCATAGGTTTGGGAAGTGCATCATATTGCTTTCAGAAATCTTTGATCTGCCAATAATATCAGCCATCATCCATTTCTGCTTTCTATGCTTGATGTTTATATAAGTTTTACAGGAGCCAAAGAGTCAGTTCCCATTGGCCCTCCAAAGTTTTGCTGCAAAATTAACTGGTAAAAGGCAGATTAATTAGAGAAAAGGTATACATATTTATTTAATGTATATACATGGGAGTCTTCAGAATGAAGACCCAAAGATACAGAGGAAATTGTCCATTTTTAATGCTTAGATTTAACAGAGTATGAACAGCTATGCAGAATTATGATTGGACAAAAAGAGTATGATCTAATACTAATAGACTGAGTGGGGAAACCCAGCAAGACTGGTTGGTCTAGATTCCTCTTGGCTTTTCTGAGTATGCATTCCTTCCTTCTGGGTAAGAGGCAAGGCCCTCTCTGGCATGGGGGTCCTACGATCTACAGTCAAACAACAACGTAAGTCAGATAATTCTTCATGGCTAGTTTTTACACAGAAAGGTGGAGGAAAAGTTAGAGTAATATTTTTAGGTTTTATGACTGGCTTTGGGGGAAAACGGGGTTCTGGTTTCTATGACCTGCCTTCAAAAAGAGGGATTCTAGTTTCTATGGCTAGCATTGGGGGAGAATTGGACTGAGAAACAGAAGGGCAGGAGGAGGTCAGAGAAAAAATTTTGCTTCTGAGGCTTTTATTTTGGGTTATTGTTTTTTGAGCCCCAATAGCTTCACATTCTTTTCTCTTAAAGAATGTTGTCTACTTCCTTGATGAACAAATGACATTAAATTGGGATTTATTCTCAGAAGATTTGCTGTAGTGCAATAATTCATAAATATAAATACTAAATACTAAATATTATGTGGAATATAGAGTTACTGAAGTATAAGTTTTTAAAAATTAAAAAGATATTGCCTTTAAAAAGATACTGCCTGAAAAGATATTGAGTAAGAAATTCCCACCTAATCATATATTTTTTTATTCCCCAAATTTTCTTTCATTCTGTTCCTTCTGGATAAAGCCCTCCATAGTAGCCACCTGGGCACAATGGGGAAATAGAGATTGAGTGACAGTTACCTTAATGATGGTGCGATTTGATTTGCAACTGGTTAAACATTTCTCCACAAAAAAAAAAAAAACGATAGATGGCTCCAAGTTATTTTGCTGTGGGGACTTCTAATGTTATTTATTCTTAAGCCCTGTGTTGTCAGAGTTTTATTATATGAAAATACAATAAGTATTTTATTGATTTCACAGATAATCCAAAGATGGGAATGATGGTGAATATACTGGATGACAGAATTGGAACCAAGACAATTCTTTAGGTTGAAATAATGGGCCCAAATCTATTAAAATGAACCTCAATAGGAACAAATCTGAGGGCTTGTTTCTGGGCTCAAAAATACCTCACAAGTATAGATGCTTCTTTCACAGAGATATGTAACAAAAGGGACCTTGTAGCATAACAAGTGCAATGTGAGGCAATAACATGATGTGGACAATTGCAATCTGAGATATGTAGAAGCCAACAGAAAGCTTCCTCTTCACTTTCTGAAGGTGCACACACACACAAAAAAAACAACTGACAAAAGGCGGATTAATTGGAGAAAAAGCATACAATTATTAACATGCACACAGGAGGCAAGGGGGATCCCCAGAGTGATTGCTCAGCCCCCCGTGGAGTACAGAAACTTGTATACCATCTAATGGGGGTTTGGATTGTGGCAAAACATGTGGTGGTGACAAAACAGGCTGTAAGAGGAAGAGAAGAGGAGGCCTGGCTAGCAAATGTGGTCTTACTATGTAGATGAAATCTCATAGGCACCAGTCCTCCAAAAGAAGGGATGGTGAACGTTTCTTTCAGGTCTTTAAAGATGTCAGAGTCTCGATTAATCTTTCCTAGGTTGGGCAAGGGAAGGTCTCAAAGAAAGCCTGACTGCATCAATGCAGATTTTCTCTACAAATTTCTTCCACAAAACACAGCTGTTCAGCTATTCTTATATTTTCAGCCCTTCTGAATAGCCATCTCAAAATGTCAAAGAAATATATTTTGGGGTGAAGTTTTCTGTACTCCTACAGATACTTTAGTAGATGCACAGTACAAACGATGAAGAAAGTTATGGTGCTGTTCTCTTGGAGTCTTATTGGGTTTTTATGATAGGTAAGACAAAAACAAACCAGAGTGGGAAAAGAAGCAAGCAACACAGTATTGCACCTGGAAAAGTTAAAGCTACCAGGGAAATTTAACCAGGAGATATGAAGCTTTTAATTGGTTTGATACCAATGTTTGTAGATGTCCAATGGAAGAGAATTAAGCTTTCTCTAGAAACTTCAGTGAGTTGAACTAGAAGCGATGGGTAGAAGTTACAGAGAGATGGACTTTTTTCAACTTAGGACTAGAAAGGGCTCTCTAATAGAAGTGGCAACAGATGCACAAGCTGTCTTGCTGAAAGTATTTAAGCTAAAGTTAAATGATTACTTTAAAGAAATCTTGTAGGGAGAATTCAGATGGGCAGTTGGGTTTGATAGCTGGTTGCAGCTTTTTTTTTTCTCTGAAATTCCTCATTATCAATCTTATAATGGCAATGTGTCCAAATAAATAAACTTAATGAATTAGAACTTTGGTAAGAAATTATATATTCATTATACACAAGCAAAAGTTACGATACTGAGGTGATAGAACAGCAATTCCAGAGAACCCCTGCCCTTGGAAATATTTAAAGAGTAGGAGAAACAACTATGTTGGCTTAGAGACTTTCATGGTAACAAACTGGCTTCTGAAGCAGGTAGTTTCTTGTGTTATGGTTATCTATGTTTCAGGAATCTGTATTCTATTTTTCAAAAACAAATTTTTGGTCAGATTCTTTTGGAGATCTTTAAGTTCAATCAACCATGTATAATTTCACTTTATGATGTGGAATAGACTTCCCAGAAACTTCTGGCTTACCCAAGGCAGAGAGAAAAACATGGTGCATCATTATTTGACTCCTCCCCACAGGTTGCTTCTTATTTTCTATCTTGAGTGGTTTGAAGGATGTGAGTTAAAATGTACCATTTGATCTTTAATGATATTTTAAGTTCTATCCATTAGAAAAAGACCTTTATAACTCTTATATGAAGATTCTTTGACACTAATTGGTGAGAAGAAAATAGGGATGAAATTATTCTTAGAGTATAGACAACCAATTTTAATTAAAGTTTTATATATACACATACACATACACACACATATGTATATATATGGATTTCCTCACTTTGATGTATATATGTTAGATACAAGTATAGCAGGATACAGAATTAAGGTCAAAAAGGGTCACATAAATGTTTGGAGTCAATTAGCCCAAATTTCCTGATCATCAGAATTACCTGGAGATTAAAAATTCTCTGGGGAAGTTTCTGATAGAACAGCTTTGGAATGGGGCTGAGGAAGCTGTGTTTTTAACAAGCATCAGTGGGAGTTCTTATGATCAGACAAGGAGAATGTTATTCTAGACAATTTCAAGTCACAGTTCAAGTAAGTGGAAAACTATAGATGAGCATGGAAGCTGTAACAGACAGACCTAGGGCAGAAGTTAAAGAAGGGGTTGCCACTTTCTAGGAAAGATGTCACAGAATTGATTTGCTCATTTATGCAAGTGGTGCTACCTAAAAACTTTCAGTTTCAGATCATGAATTATTGAATTGGCTCATGTATTCTACCTTTGCCAGAATATTTCTTTCCACGTGCATTTTGGAAAGAATTTCAGGTAAGCTATTTGCCTTGTGTGAATCCATCTTGCCACTTTGAATATAAATGCTTTTCTTTTTAAAGTAGCAACCAAACCACTAGTGGATGATTTAATGAGCAAAATGTGCCTTCTCCTTGTGAAGGAAAACAAAGAGCATCACCAGCTGCTTAACTGTGATGTGTGGGAAGAGATTTAGTCGATGCTTGCTCCTTGGCTCTTACCCATTGCTTCTCATGTCCTTGTTCCTTCATTTCCCCTTTCACAGACTAGCCATTTGGTGCTGTTCCCTCTTAAATCCCCCTCCACCTTATGGGCAAAATTATAACATTCAACTGTGCTTTATGTAGCTGTTAAGACATTTTCCCTTTATAATAAAATTTGAAACAAAGTTTGAAATTTGAATGGATATATTATACAAGCTATATTTCAATTAATGCAAATTATCTTTCTGTCTTTATTTTTCAAAAAAAATATCTACAAACTTTATTAAGCAGCCTTTGCTTTAAGCAGCTTTTAAAAGTACATTAATAGGATTTCCAGGGCAAATAAAAATGTTATAAATGCTGGATGACTGTAACTTTCTACCAACAGTTCTTTAATTCTCATGAGTCTTTGCATTCAGTAAATGAAGAAAGGACCTCTCAAAGACTACTGTCATTCCAATGGTTGTCAGTAAACAAAGGATCTATAGATCCTAGACGTTAATGTTAATTTCCTCCCTTTCCCCTATTTTTAAGGAGGAAATATTGAAAAGAATAGGCTGAAGAGATTATGAGATTAAATTGGGTGGTTCATAATGAGAAATGATACAAAGATGAATCATGGGAAATACTCCTATTAATTCCTCCATAATTTGAATTGAAGCTCGCATCACTTAAAGTGGCAAGGGTTTGGAGGACTCCTCTGTACTCTTCCTGGCTGTGACAATTCACACATGAGACATTTATTATTGTTTCTCTTGCTGTTGTTGGGTTTCAGAAAATAACACCTTAAAATGAAGGCCTCAGAAGCAGCCTCGGAGGCAAAAGTTTTTCTCTGGCCTTCTCCTACTGTCTTGTCTCTTAGTCCTATTATCTCCTTAAGTTAGCTATAGAAACCAGAATCCTTCTTGCCCAAGAGAGGTCATAGAAACCAGAACCTCCTTTCCCCCAAAGCCAGCCATAATATCTAAAAATATTCTGGGTAAAAATGGCCATAAAGAAATTATCTCATCTACCTTGTTTGACTATAGGTCATCAGACCTTCATTCCAGAGTAAGGTCTGCCCCACACCCAGAAGGAAGAAATGCATGCTCAGAGAGGCCAAGAAGGCATAGACAGGCCTGCTGGGTTTTCCCGCTCAGGCTATTAGCAGTGGCTCAGCTACTGTGCAGACTCAGGTTTGTGGACTACGCGTCCAGTGGTATCTCTGCTTACATTACTCTATCAAGCAGTAATTGCCAGGAGTACTTTTTAACATATTAAGTAGCTTATTTGCATTTCTGTCTTAGTTTTTTGTCATCTGTTTCTCAAATTCATCTAATTTTCAAGCTGCTTGTGGCTTATACAGTGAACTAGACAATTTCTTCAAAACCTATATTTGGTCAATAATCACTGTTCTGGTAATTTGCCCACGAGTTGTTTCAGGTTTACAACTTAAAGGTAAATTTATTTAACTGATAGCTGCTGTTCTAATTAGTGATGCCTAGTAATTTAGATAGAGGCAGATGTTTAAGAAAATTAGCATTAGATACAAAAGAGCATAAACCAACACACATTTTCAACCTATTAAGCTCACCAAACATTTACCAATTTGGATAATATTACCATAAATTATGAATGAATTAATAAAATTTCTGAAATATAATATATTAATCCTATAAACATTGTAGAACATATAGTGTAGCATGATAAAATGTGCATATTTTAAAATGAATGTGACTCTAATTTCAAATACTTATAGTAAACTGAATGACTGGAATTATTTACTGGGCAATTACTAGGAGGGAAATTGGGCGGGGTAGTGGAAAGAAACAGGTTTCCTCTTTAAACGGTTCTCAATTGGGATCTGGGCAATCAGTGGAAGGTCTAATCCAGTGCACTTTCCCCAATTTATTCATATCTCTGAACTTAAAACTGTCATCGTAAAATGGTGGTAATAATATCCACTCCATAGGGGATTAAGTGCGATCGTATAAGTAAACTGCCTGTCACCCAGTAGCTGGTCGATCACTGCCTGCCACTGCTCCTCACCTGCTTTTCTCCACACTGTTCTGAGATACAGCAAAGAGAAAGAAATTGACAGGCTACAGATTACAATTATCAAGTGTTAGTAGAAATGCACCTTTGTGATAATCTACCCCTCAATTCTTCCTTTTTCTTTTTCTTAACTCATTCATGTGCACGACATATATTAAGTGCTATAATTTGCCGGGTACTAGTTGATGACGGAGGCAGTAAGGAACACAGTGCTGTAATTACTGGCCGAGGTCATAAAAAGTTCATTTGTCTGACTTCAGTCCAGGGCTTTCTTCATTGCACATGCTGTGTGTACAGCAAGAAAAAAAAATCATAAAACGGAAACCAGAGGGAACTCTTTAAAATAATATGCAATTGAAATCTAAACTGTTACCCACAAGTGCTTGGGCATCTCAGCCAATGAATGACCAGTCAGGCTGGGGTAGGATAGGAGCCAGTGGGCTTTGTGGGATGGAAGACGCAGCTGTTCCTGGAAGGGAAGGAATGGAAGCAGGAAATAAACATGATTTTTTCTAACGGTCAAGTGGCCCAGCCCAGTGAATGGAAGTTCATGTTATAAAGCCCATGTGAAATAAGGTTATTATGTTGAGGTAAAATTTAACTTAGAGACCTTGAAAATTAAGCAGAAAAAGAAAAGAAAGAATTAAGCAGAGAAGTTTTGTCATAATAATAACTAGTATTTATTGTACATTAACTATGTGCCAGGCATTGTTCTAAATTATTTTAATGTATTAACTCACTTAATCCTTATAGCAATACTATGATAAAGATATTTTTATTACTATTATTCCCATTTTACAGAGGAGGAAACTAAAGCACAGAAAGTATGAATCATTTGCCAAAAGATTTACAGCTAAGATGTTGCAGAGCTGGGGTTTGAATTCAAGCAGTTTAGCCTCCACAGTCCACACTCTGATCACTTGGGTTATATTAGGAATATTTGATAAGTATGGTGCAAGTAGTAGAAAGTTTTTGATCAAGGGGATCGACACAAACAGAAGTGTGTAAGAAGTCAGGGAGCCCATGAGACATCCAGGATGGTCAATGGGTCTATGCCGTAGGGTGAGGTTATTGGAATAGAGAATTTGGGAACATACTAAATGTAGACTGTAAGGAAGAAAGTGATTCTAAATTGCTCCAAGATGTCAAGGGTGGGTGGCTGGACGAAGGTTGGTGCCACTGTCTATAATAGGGAAGTTAGGGCAGGTGGCAGTTTTTGGGAAAAACAAAATGATTTAGGCTTTGTGTACACAGAATTTGATTTAACTTTTGAAATTGTGAGTCTAGCACTTGAAAAGAATTGAGAGATGGATACATAAGTTTGGGAGTCATTAGCAAAGAAGTGATAGGGGAAGTCATGAAAATAGATGCACTCTCTAAGGAAGAGACTGTGAAGAGAAAAGAGCAGATGGCAGAAGGAGTAGGTTAATTAGTAACGCGGACTAATGGCTAACCAAGGGTTGCCAAGCAAAGTACCTGCCAGGTTTGTTTAAACAGTAGCTCTTTAATTGTGTTTACATTAGTAATTTGCTTAGCAAACCTGGTTCCCTCCAAAGTTGATGGGGAGTGGGGCAACTCTGGATCAGTTTCGACAATTGAAAGAGTTTCAAGGTAGCCAAATAAATAAAGTTTGCACACTTGAAATACCCAGCCACTGTCCTGGTCATCTCCTTTAACTGAATACGTACCCTTCTTCTTCCCAAAGGACCATACAATTCTCATTTTGCAACTTACTGCTCCTGAAAGTTTCCCTTTATTTTTTACCTAGAGGACAATTAAAATGAATTCAGTGCCTCAGCATTTTATCCATCATGGATTTAATAGTTCTAGTTTATTAAGGAGCTTACATGTATTCTCTTTTCTCTTTTTCCCCTTAAAATATTTATAACAATCTCTTACTCATTCTGAATTTCACATCCCTTAGCTTCTGAAATTGTCAACTCACTTAGTGTATCATTTTTTGTTTATCACTATTTTACTCTTTACTCTTTAGTCTTAGATACACAAAAAGCATTTGTGGACACTTTTTAGATTTCCTTAGAAATAAAAGGTGTTTATACTTAGAATAGACTTTCCTTCTACATTCTATATTATTTTATTCCAATGTATAATTACTTAAAATGGTTTTCTTGCAACTGTTTTTTCTGAATTAAGCATATTCTATTAGTGAAAGTTTAACTTACTAAATGCCACTCAAAACTATTGTCCTCAGATGTTGTATATCCTGATTTTTTTCCCTGTTTAAAGAAGAAAAAAAAAAACCCCAAAGATGGAATATGAAGTTCTTCCAAAATGTCCATTCTCTCTTTTACATGACCCTCCATGAATCTTGGATAATCAGTTAATATAACATGTGGCTCAAGAATTTTATTAATAAATAATAATAACCTGTCATATTACTATGGTTTTGGACTTAATTATAGAGCAATGAACCTTAGATATTTATTTTTCTTTTCAATCTTGCAGACTGATTCTTAACTTCTGATAAAGCTTTAGCCAAACATCTGCCTCTTCATAATCAAACTGCATATAGAGTCCATGTTCTTTGTTTCCTTTTTTATCAATTCCACATGGTCAGGGTTCTATTTTGCTCACTTATCATAAAGAGCTGCCTTAACTTCTTCTGGATTTTAGATAACGGGTCCGGAGGTGCTGACAGTAAGGTCCACCTAAAGGTATGGTGCCACCTTTAACACTTTTCTGTGTGCTGTAAGCCCCTGCAAACCAGGAGTCAGAACTGGATAGGGCATGAATATCTGTTGGCTTAGGCATTTAAATTTATTGGTGGATGCCAGCTTACAGTTGGAATCCCCTGGTTTATGGCAGCATTTCTCAAAATGCTTTCCTAGATACCATAATTTTAAAATAGATGTTACAAGTAAAAAGCATTTCATGATCAAGTAAAATTTTAGGTTAAAAAGTGTTGAGTATGTGTCTGCTTTCTGATGTCTCAGAGTCCTCAAATTCACTAATGTGTATTGCGGAGTTCTAAGAAAAAGATATTCTATCTCCTGCATCACAAACTTTTTTTCCCTTTTTGCATATTAGAAGACCATTTCTTCAGACCACATTTTAGAAAGTGCAGGCCTACGTTATAGATTCCAATATGAACATTTTTGATACATTGATTTGTTTTTTTCATAGCTTTCCTTTTGACCCTTCCAGGGTCAAAATTGTGTAATCTGTTTGACTTTTTAAGTTTGAATATTTGAATGATGTTTTAAATTTTTTAAAAGTAAATTTAAAAAATTAAATGAAAAAATGATTCTGATGACTGAGTGGAAAATGGACTGACTCTAAGGTAAAAAGAGGCTGCTGTAAAAGTCAAAGTGATAGATAATAGTGTCCTACAGAAGGGTAGTGACTATGAAGGGAGATGTATTTTGGAAACATAATTGACAGGAGCTGCTTATGGATGGTATCTGGGGTACACTTGTCTTTTAGGACAAATCGAATGAATGGGCTGAACTGTCATTTACTGAGCTGGGGAATATAATACTAAGTAGTGCTTTGGTAAGGAGAATATCTGTGGGTCAAGATTTCTGATTTATTAAAGTATGGATTGCAGGACAGCAATCAAAGGGATAGGTCAAGAAGACAATTGGGTACAGATGCCTGGCTTCGTTCTAGATATCAGACATTGAAAAATATATTTAGAATCCATCAGCATATACATAACACTTAACTTCACAGGGCCATCTGATATTATCTAGGTAGCAAATATGAAAAGTGAAGCAAAGGGAGCCCAGGACTGAGCCTTGAACTCAGAACCTCCCTTGCTTCTGCAGACAAACTCTCCCCACCGTTTCACAGGGTTAAAAACCATGGCTACCCAGAGCAACTTCAACTGTATTCTACAGCTGGCTCTGTTTTACCTCTTGTCTTCCTCAGATGCCCTAAGACTCAGGTAATCTAGTCCTGAGAAGAGGTCAGTTACAATCACTTTGTTGCCCTTGTCAGGGCTTTTTCAGTATTCTGAAAATTATTTAGTGGCAGGAAAGCTTATAAACCAATCTCTTTGAACCTTATATCCTTCCAAATGAGCTCGAGATGCTGTTGGTGTATTAGTTCCCTAGGGCTGCCATTACAAAGTACCACAAACTGAATGACTTGACAGAAATTTATGATCTTATAGTTCTGGAGGCTAGAAATTCCAAAGCACATAAGCATGGCTATACTCCCTCCAAAGACTATACTGGAGAATTCTTCCTAGTTCTGGTGATGGCTGTCGATCTCTGGCATTTCAAGGATGCAATATTTCAATCTCTGGTTCTGTTTATCACATGCTGTTCTCTCCTGGTGCATCTGTGTGTCTGTGTCTCTTCTCCTTTTCTTATATGAACACAAATCATTTTGAATCAAGGCTCCACCTAATGACCTCATTTTAAATGATTACATCTACAGAGACTCTATTTTCAAGTAAGATTATACCCACTGGTACCAGGAGTAAATACTTCAACATATTTTTGTGGAGGGCACAATTCAACCCATAATAGTTGGTATAATGACCAAACTTAAGATTTAACTAAGTGTAGAGAAAACATTCTATCATTATTTGACATGAAGGAAGATGTAGACCCAGTGCTTGTTACTGCAGGATTCTCACAAATCCCACAAAGAGGTCCTCATTCTCTCAAAGAGGACTCTGACTCTTCACATTGTAGCAGAATAAGATTTTGTTATATTTTCATCCTTGGAAATTTATTTGCCCCACAACACTATTTCACTGGGGTATCTAGACATAACACATGAACTTCCCAAGTAGATAAAAAACAAAATGTTATTTATTAATTGACTTTTAAACTTCATAAACTAAGGACCTTGGTAAAACAATAGGTGTAGAAGAATAATTTCTCACACAAATTTTTTCCTGCACCAGTAAAAATGAAAAATTCTATACCTGGGGGAGAAAGGGAAAAGTTCTAGAGGAGTATAATATATTGAAACAGAGGGGTGGTGGGAAAAAAACCAATAGAAGGAGTTGCTGGTATGAATCCCTGAGAGGAGACCCTACCTCTGCCTCCTTGGGTTAGACCAACAGAATTCCAGTATAGATTCAGGATGTATTGAGGTCCTGTGCTCACTTGTTACCTGAGAGCTCTGGGAATGGTAGCCTTATAGATTTTCCTGCATTATCATAATGTGAAATCTTAATGAGAGATAGTGTCAAAGGGTCTTGAACAGAAAGGGTTTGGGACAGCCTCAGGATGGGTAAGCAACATTTTCTTGTAAATCAGTGAAGAGTGAAAACCAATAGCTGAGAGGGCAAACCGGTAGACTTGATGAAGTCCTGAGGGAAGGATGGAGAGTAGACAGCACAGCCAGATATCAGTGTGAAAGTGGATGATCCTGCAGGTGTTGATGTAAGGGCATAGTGATGATGGAGGGAACAACTTGATAATAAATCTTTCAGTGAATGCTAGAGTAGACAGCTCTAGGGACCAAACAACCAGATAGCTTGATGTTATGAATCCCAAGGAATGGAAATGAAACTCCATAGAAAAGAACAGAAGAGGAAACCCTGAGATGTTGGAGAGTTCAAACCAACCAAGATTACCTTTTCTGCTATCAGACAGAAAGAGGTCTCAAAAACAGGAACTAAGTTCATTTATAGAAAAATGAAGTTAACTCCTTTTATTCCCTCATGAGTTTATAGTCTGAAATATCATACCCACTATACTTTGTAACAAAGTCTTTCCCTCTGCCTTGGAGTGGACCCTATGGATTAGATAGTAATCCCCCAGGACACGGGACCAATATTTGTCATGATTATATTTCAATGCATAATGTAGTGATGTAAGGTGCTATGATAGAGGGCATACTTGCTGAATAATGAATGAGTGATTAGATATCTATCTTTTAGTTTTTCCAAAAGAATCCTATAGTGTGGTAAAAATGAAACTTAGCACCTGTAGGAGGGCATGTAGGGCAATGACAAATGAAGCTAGTCCTTATCATTTTCCTTCTGGAAGAAGTAGCCAAAATTTTGAAGTTTTGTAAGCACTGGCTCAAGGAACAATAAAAATGCCTTTTAATATTTCTGATCACTAATTGTCTCATACAATATCACAGTGATGGCTTAATATCTCTTTAACTTCTCTCTAGCTACCTGGTTTTAAATTTTTATTAATGTAATACTATATAATATATAATAAAATATATAATATAATAACTAGTATTTATGGTTAGCACAAGTATATTAAGCTCAGCTTGTTATATATTTCATCTCATTTAATAGTTGCAACAATTCTAAGAGGTAGTGATTACTCTTCTTCCCATTTTTAGTATGAGGGAAGTGAGGCTGAGAGAGGATTAGTAATTCAGAATTGTACAGCTGGCTGGTGCTAAGACCTAAACCCTGGGCTTGCTTTTGGCCATGATGCTATAGTATCTCCAGACTGTGGAAAATATACAGGCACATCTTGCTTCATTGTGCTCCACTTTATTGTGTTTCAAAGGTATTGCGTTTTTTACAAACTGAAGGTTTTTGGCAATCCTGCATCCTGCAAGTAAATTGGTGCATTTTTTCCCAACAGTATGTGCTCACTTTGTGTCTCTGTGTCACATTTTATTTTTTTCTCATAATATTAAAACTTTTTAATTATGTTATGGTTACCTGTGATCAATGATTTTTTATGTTACTATTGGCATTGTTTTGAGGCACCACGAATTGTGCCCATATAAGATGGTGAACTCAAATCGATAAATCTTGTATGTGTTCTGACTGGTCCAATAACTGGTCATTCTCCCATTTCTCTCCCTCTTCTCGGGCATTCCTATTCTCTGAGACACAACAGTATTGAAATTAGGTCAAATAATAACCCTATGACAGTCTCTCAGTGTTCAAGTGAAAGGAAAATTCACATGCCTCATTTTAAATAAAGCTAGAAATGATGATGCTTAGCGAGGAAGGCATATCGAAAGCAGAGAGAGGCCGAAAGCTAGGCCTCTTGCACCAAACAGTGAAGTTGTGAATGCAAAAGAAAAGTTCTTGAAGGAAGTTAAAAGTGATACTGCAGTGAACACACGAATGAGAAGAAAACAAAGCAGCTTTGTTGCTGATAAGGAGAAAGTTTGAGTGGTACAAATAGAAAATCAAACCAGCTATAACATTTCCTTAAGGTAAAGCCTAATCCATAGGAAGGCCCTAACTAACTCTCTTCAATTCTATGAAGGCTGAGAGTGAGGAGGCTGCAGAACAAAAGTTTGAAGCTAGCAGAGGTTGATTCATGAGCTTTAATGAAAGAAGCTGTCTCCACATCACAAAAGTGCAAGGTGATGCAATAAGTGCTGATGTAGAAGTTACACTAAGTTTTCAAGAAGATCTAACTAAGATAAATGATGAAAGTGGCTATACTAAACAACAGATTTTCAATGTAAACTAAACAACCTTCTATTGAAAGAAGATTCCATCTAAGACTTTCACAGCTAGAGAGAAGTTGACGCCTGGCTTCAAACTTTCAAAGGACAGGCTGACTCTCTTGTGGGCTAATGCAGCTCATGACTTTAAGTTGAAGCCAATGCTCATTTACTATTCCTCAAATCCTAGAGCTTTTAGGAATTATGCTAAACCTGCTCTGCCTCTGCATTATAAATGGAACAACAAAGCTTGGATGAGAGCATTATCTCTTTACAGAATGGTCTACTGAATATTTTAAGCCCACTATTGAGACCTAATGCTCAGAAAAAGATTCCTTTCAAAATATTATTGCTCTTTAACAATGCACCTAGTCATTGATGGTGATGTATAGGAGATTAATGTTGTTTTCATGCCTGCTAAAACATCCATTCTACAGCCCATGGATCAAGGAGTAATTCTGACATTCAAGTGTTACTATTTAAGAAATACAGTTGGTAAGGCTACAGCTGACATAGATAGTAATTCCTTTGATGGATCTGGGTTAAGTAAATTGATAATCTCTGGAAAGGATTCATCATTCTAAATGTCTTTAAGGACATTTGTGATTGGTAAGAGGAGGTAAAAATCAATATTAACAGGAGTTTGGAAGAAATTGATTCCAACTCTCATGTATTACTTTAAGCAGTTGAAGATATTAGTGGAAGAAGTAACTGCAGGAATAGCAAGAGAACTAGAATAGGAAGTGGAGCCTGAAGATGTGACTCATGTGTTGCGACCTCATGATAAAACTTGAGTGAATGAGGAATAGCTTCTTATGGATGAGGAAAGACAGTGGTTTCTTGAAATGAAGTCTACTGCTGAGGAAGATGCTGTGAACATTGTTGAAATAAAAACGGGAGATTTGGAATATTACATGAACTTAGTTGATAAAACAGCAGCAGAGTTTGAGAGGATTGGGTCCAATTTTGAAAGAAGTTCTACTCTGGGTAAAATGCCATTAAATAGCATTGCATGCTATGAAAAATTCATTCATGAAAGGAAAAGTCAATTGATGCAACAAACTTCAATGTTGTTTTATTTTAAGAAGCTTCCAGAAACACCCCAACCTTCAACAACGACCACCACCCTAATCAGTTGGCAGCCATCAACATTGAAGCAAGACCTTCCACCAGCAAAGCGATTATGACTCACTGAAGGCTCAGATGATCACTAGCACTTTGTAGCAATAAGATATTTTTAATTAAGGTACATAAATTTTTTAGACATAATGTGATCATGCACTTAAATAGACTATAGCATATTATAAATATAACTTTTACATGTACTGGGAAACTAAAAAAATTATGTGACTCCCTTTATTGTGATATTTGCTTTATTATAGTGGTCTGGGACAAAACTCACAATATCTTTAAGGTATCCCTGTATTTGGAAGATATATCTATATCTATATCTATATATATCTATCTATATATATATACACACACACACATATATTGCAGTTGGAAGCCATTTGTTTTTAAATTTTGATTTTAAAATGTCAAGTACTCAATATTTAAATAATACCTGTAATATATGCCTGCCTCAGTCATTGCCACCTCCTTCTTTTTTTCAGTGTATCTCACATGGCAGAGAGCAAAAGAACAGTCTTACCAAGGAGAAAATTGCAAACTAGGGAATCTGTTGAAGCTATTGAGGCCATAGAGGAAAATTGCTGCCCAGTCACTGAAACCCATCTCTGATTGTCCTCTTCTACTGATTGCAGAGCTGGGTCTTGCTCACCATATCTAGGCTGCAGCAAGTGCTAAAGAAAACTTAACCTTTCCTGCAAAATTCTTTGTTCACACTGGTGGCTTTGGGAAAGCATCAAACAAAAATGCCCTTTTAGGCTGGGTGCGGTGGCTCATGCCTGTTACCCTAGCTCTCTGGGAGGCCGAGACGGGCAGATCATTTGAGCTCAGGAGTTTGAAACCAACTGGAACAAGAGCGAGACCCTGTCTCTACTATAAATAGAAATAAATTAATTGGCCAACTAATATATATAGAAAAAATTAGCCAGGCATGGTGGTGCATACCTGTAGTCCCAGCTACTCGGGAGGCTGAGGCTGGAGGATTGCTTGAACCCAGGAGTTTGAAGTTGCTGTGAGCTAGGCTGACTCCACGGCACTCACTCTAGCCTGGGCAACAAAGTGAGACTCTGTATCAAAAAAAAAAAATGCCCTTTTTTTTTTTTTTTGCTTTTCCAGTGCTGTTTGTGGGGGAGAGAGTAGTTGAGGCAGGCCCATGAGGAGATCTGCTGCTTCTTCCCACAGAGCCAAATCCCTAAGATAGGGGTCGCCACAGAGGATAAAGAAATGGATAGGCAACAGAGAAAAATAAAAGAATACACAGAGACTAAGGTATAGTTTATAGTTATATATATATATATATATATATATATATATATATATATATCAGATATAACACAATGGGAAGTTCCTAGGGGACCAGTGTATCTCCATCAACACCAGCAATATGGTTAGCTTCATACAGGTTTTTATAATCACAGACATCAATTACCAGTTGTCAGGGTAACATATTTGCATATCAGGGAATGCAGTTGCTAGGGGATACAGGTAGTGGGTTAGGGTCAAAAGTCCTCTCAAGGGGCTTCTAATCTATCCAGGTGAACAAACAGGTACAAAGTCTTCCAGAGGCTAACTTCTAAAGAGGTAGTTGTCAATGAACAAAGGTAAAACAAAAGAGGTATAGTGACTCAATATTTCTTTGATTAGTTATGGTACACTTAAAGGTAGACAGACAGGAGACAGCAGGAAGCCCATCTCTAATAAAATAGGTTGTTTATAACCACCAGGGCGCATCTCTGGGCAAAGTGCACTCATTGTCTCCGGCTCCCATCCTGTGGGCCATATTTGCCTTGTCTTGTCTTTTAAGACACGAGGAAGCTCACAGATTTTGAGATACTGGGAAGCCTTCCTGAAAAACATCCCCACTGGAGATTTGAGAGCTTTCCCATGATAGTAGCCTCTAATAAGTGAACCATTGAGTCCACACATTCCTTCAGGGCAAAACCCTGCAAACTCCTGTTTCCATCTTTGATATAGTAATATTGGGTAATACAATAAAGTAATGGTCTTATGAGCCACATCTCATTAATTCCTCAATCATATTTTCCCAACACTGTTGGGGCAGCTACCTCAGTGGTGCAAGTGTTTCACCCTCATTCATATCACAGCTGGTTTCAGGTGCTATAAAACGCTGAATATCTGGTTTGCTGAAATGGATGGAATACCATTTTAAAACACTGCTTCATGTAATATTTATATCCCCTTTTTCTTCCTAGCTCAAAATACGACTTTAAAATTGCGTACTGTATTGTTTTCCAACTACACCTTGTGAGTTTATCTACCACTTTCCTCATAATGTACAATTCCCAGTAGTGCTGTAGCTAGATATGAGTTTGTCAGGCATGCATTTCTGAAAACCTTCCTCTCCTATAGCAGCATGGATCTCTCTATTCCAACTCAGTCTGCTGAATTGGATACTTTCTTTTGAGCTCTCCCTTCCTTTTTATCCTGAGGAGATGCCAGTATGGTGTAGAGGTAGAAATTATGTTGATAGAATGAAAACCCTTCTCAGAACATGATGCTGATGCCTTATGCCTTACAGCCAAGCTTCAGCTTCCCCCATATGTTACAGGGCAATGCTTCTAGTGTTCAGTGCTTGGTGAGTATGCTACAGATGATTACCCACTCCAACTTGTCCCATCTCTTTCTTAGAAAGTCTTTTCTGCTCATAGTGTAGTTGTAGACCATGGCTCAGCAAATTATAGCCTACAGAACAAATCCTGCCCAACACCTATGTTTGTAAATAAAGTTTTATTGGCATACAGCCGTATCCATACATTTAAGTATTGTCTATCGTTGCTTTTGTGCTACAACAGCAGAATAGATTAGTTTTGACAGAGAATCTATGGTTCCCAAAGCCTAAAATATGTACTATATCGCCTTTACAGAAAAAAAATTGCCAACCTTTGATGTAGACTATGGCTGTGACCCTCATTGTGCTCTATTTCTATAACACAAATGGCCAACATTCACTGGACCAAGAGAACCTATCTGGAAGCTTATCTCCTCTAATTAGATTCTCTCCTCCAGGAATTTAGTCAGGTGGCCCATTTGTAAGTGAGTCCATCTCAAAATTGAAGAATGAGGCCAATTTGTAGAGTGAAAGAGAGATGTTAGATCTTGCTTCCCTGAGAGAACAAAAATGTTGAAAATAGCAGCTGTGTTGGCTCATGCTGACTTTTCTGTTCTTAGTTCTAGTGTCTCACAAACCCCAGCTGCATATTTTGACCTTGGATTTCAAGAGATAACCCTGTATGCCTTCAGTAAATTTGCCTTTTCCCTGAAGCTCATTTTGTTACCAAGTCAGTGAGTTTAGACTTTAGGTATGCTTAGAGTTTGCATTCAACATCCTTTCTTTTATAAAGTTTGCTTCATCTTCCCTTGGCTGCACAATTCTCCTCTTGGATAGTAAAACCCAGGGATAGTATATCTGGCAACAACATGAACTTAGACTGGGAATTGATTCCTGTGGAGAGAAGGCGGGTGGGAGAAGAATTAGAAAATGACTTCCCTGTGATAATTTGGGACTTTATCAATGCAGATGTGTACAGAATGTTTGCTGTCTTTACTTCTGTGCTTTTTGTGACAGTAGCGAAGAAAAAAACATTTTTTATTAACTTAACAATAGCTGGTACTGTTTGAGTTTTTCAATCTATTGTTTTTGGCTTCCCTAATCATGGCATTATTATATTTTAGTAGTATTTGGATTCTCCAAATTCATTCCCCAAGATATAATATGGGGAAGAAGAAAAATCTCTGGGCTTCAGAAGGGTTTTTCAAACATCTAATTAGCAAGATAAACTGCAGAGAGCTTAAAATGAACCTTTATTAAGGCTGGTAGATGTGATGTCCTGTTATTAAGCTTTTCCTTTTTATATTGATTTTATTAATATTTTACTCTGATATTTGGATCTCATGAACTATTTAAAAAATAAGCCACACAGCAAACAAACAAGAACCAATAAGATTCTTATGAGGTGTTGTCATTAAAATATCTTTATTAGGTTTATTCTTTCTTTAAAAAGAGAGAGTTGAAATCTTTGTTCTTAGATGGGGCAGACGTTTGATGATAGCACAGCCAAAGAAGGAAATGATAGAGGTTGGAGGGCAGAGCACTTACTGATCTCTGGGTGTTTTCAAACTATTGTAGGATTTATAGAACTTATAATTTTTCTTCTCTGTGACAATAAGGCACTGTCCTCACAAAGTACTTTAAAGAAAATTAATGGTTTAATTAAAAGGTTTTAAGCAATATTTCATGAATTGTTGGGAACATTAAAGTTAGCTTGAGAGAAGACACACTGGTTATATAAGGAACCATCAGGCTTCTTGAAGTTTATATAACACACATGCTATTTACTTAGTGAAATACTTTTTAATTTAACAACCTATTGACCTAAGAAAACATAAAACTCTTGGACCTACATTACTTAAAGTTTTCAGTTACTGAAACTTAAAATTTGAGATTAATTCCACATTACTTCATATATATGATACAGACTGTAAGATGTATGAAGTCGTTCTTCTGTCTTCTCTTTACTCTTAGTAATTTTAGATAATGTTTCAAAGGTATTTATATACTTTATATTTGCCTGCTGGATTTATTTTACTTTTTACAAATACATCGTTCCTTCTGTGTATTAGGCATAATTGTACTTAAGTACTTAACAAATACCAGTGCATTTAATCTTCACAACTATATTAGGTATTATTATCTTCAAGTAGAGTTGAGGAAATTGAGGCTCAAAGAGATTAGAATAGCTTGCCCAAACTCACACAGTCAGCAAAGTGGAGGATCTAGGATTGGAACCTAAACCTCTGAACCTTCTAGGTCCAGAGTTAACACTTTTGATTACTCTGATTGTGTCAAGTGCTTGCTTTAACTTCATTTTAGAGAAAGATGCAGATTTTACTCCTAAGAAATTGCCTCTCAGGACATTGTTTTGTAGAGTCAGAAACACATCTTTTGGAAACATTTTGTAAAGAAAAATACACTTATTAGTGAGCTTTCTTGATGAGGGATTCAACTATCAACCATTTCTAACCACACCATTCTCTCCTGGCCAGAGAAAGAGATGAAACTAGGCTGCAGGGAGCCAGTAATTTGGACAAGGTCAATGCCAATTCCAAACTCAGGGTGATGCCCACCCACCCTCTTCTGTTCAAAGGCCAGATTAAGGTTAGGGCAAAACAATCTGTTGCGCAGCCCTCTATTCTAAATTACTTTTCTGGGCCTGATAAGAAGAAGATTTACTTTGATTAACCCCCACTTTTTTTTCTTTTTGCATTAGCTTGAAATTGTCATAGGAGATAAAGGCAAATGTGTCCAAGGTCATATAGGAAAAGCTTGTTTCTGAGAATTTTCTCTCCTGGACAATAGCAGGAATTGTTTCACTGTTTCATTACTTTAATTTTTCATCACTGTAAATTTAAAAGGAGCTTATTTGATTTAAATTTGAATTGAACATGTTTTCTTAATTGTCCTTGCCCAAGAAAAAAGTAAATACTGAAATAATTTCACAATTTTTTTTCTCTCTCTCTTCTTTCTTTTCTCCTTCCCTTCTCTTCTCCCTTCCTCCTTCTCCTTGTTTCTTTCTTGAATTCAAGGAAACAGATCCTCTATGTCTTCACCGTGGCCAGGAACTCCTTCCAACATTAAGGCTAACCAGGTTATTTATTCACAATCCCTATCCTTAAGTTGCTCAAAGTCTCACAGGGTGAGACAGACATCAAAACAAATAACTATAAACCAATTAAATGAGCACCACAATGGAGACATGCTGGCGTGTGTTATGTCAGAGGCAAGTTTCTTAAAATGAGCCCCCCATGTTAGGGGTCTTCACTAAAAAAATGACAGTTGAATGTAGAAAACAGCTGGAGAGGGGAGAGCACAGCAGAGAGGGAAGACATCTCCAGCGCCTACTAACAGGAAACCCAGGAGTGGAGTTGAACAGTATTAATCTCAAGACCCAGAATTGATCCAAGAAAGCAACAATTATGAGTAAGTGGAGGAAAAATGTGCTAGACTAAGTCCTGCTACCACAAATTCCTTTTAAAGGAGCAGGAATGACAAGGTTTCCACACAGAACGTGCGTCTGCACTTACCGCCGCTGGGCTGCCTGAGGCATGGAAGGAACACGAGGTAGGTGGTGATTGATTCTGCCTGTGGGAACCAGGGAAGTGTTGCTGAAGAGGTCGGTCATTGCTGGAGCTTGCCTTGCAGACTGATAAATAGTTCTTGGGGAAGAGAATTGGGAGGTGAGGGTGGGAAGAGTGGTGAATTGCAGAGGCAAAGGAGTGCCTGCTATATTTTACAAAGGGCGACTTGTTCTGTCCTCTGTGTTTGGAGCATAGACTTTCTGTCAGACTCTGTTGCTTTGATCTGCCTAGCGCTCTTTTTCTCCTGCTCCAGTCCTGTCCTGTGTTTCTGGCGGGCTGTCCATCACAGTGCTCCCCTATTCCTCCACCAGGGTGAACCAATGACTGAGGCATAGCCAATCGCAATTCCTTTTCCCCTGGCAGCAAGGATTCTGCAGAGGTGCCTTGATGTCAGAGTCTATCTATTTGGTTCAAAATCCCAGCCCTGCCACTTCTTACCTTGGTGATCTCGGGCAAGTTGATACATCCCTCTGTGGTTGTTTCCCCATCTTCAAAGTGGGGATGATAGTAGGGTGTTGTGAAGATCAAATCACTTGTTATATATAAAGTGGGCAGAACAGTGCCTGGAACATGGTACACACTCTCCACATGGTAGCATTTATTTATTTAGAGTGGAGGAAAAGGTGTTTTGCAATTTCAGTCAAGGAGTTTTAAGAAAATGAGATAGGGGTTGATAATAGACATTTATTCTGCCACATGGAGCAAGTCTGTCTGCAGCAGGAGTGAATGAGACCAGCATCCACTGGTCATGTGTCCGTCTATTTATGGGACATTTACTTATTGTGGGACGAACAAATTCTTTGACTAGTTTGTGTTAGATTCTTGCCACTTACTACTGAAAGAGGCCTGAATGAGTCAGTATTTATAGAAAGGCATTGCAGAAAGTTGAGGCAGAATAGGATTAGTTGGGGAAAGGCTGCTAATTGAGTTTGGACTTTATCCTTTCAGCCATAGCATAACGTTAAAGTTTTCAACAGGGAATGACACAATCAGATGTGATGAAAAAGAGAACTCTGATTGCTGGGTGGAGAATAGAGTAGATTCAGGCTTTTTTATACCTGTAATTCCATCTGTGTATATTTAAAATTATGCTATGAAGCTATATTTGGCAGATCATAACTATAATAAAGGGAATTCTATCCCACATGGCTCTATACAGAGATTAACTGCATTGATTTTGACTTTCTCTTTAAAAGGATCAGGTGATATAATGAGGTGCACAGAGGAGTAAGGCTCTGCTGGAAAAGGAATTGCCTTTCACTTCTAAGAGTGTTTGGAATTCTCACGAGAAACATGGAACATTTACACAATGTTACGCTATTAGACTGAGCTGCTTTGGAAGAATTTGTGGAGGAGCAGAATGTGTTCAGGTCCTATTTTAATATTGCAATATACTTCTAACCTAATTCAATTTCTCTTCTGTTTGTAGTATTCTTCTAATGGAGCCTTCTAAAAGAGTACTCTGAGCATATCGCTTCTGTTACTGAGATGGTTTAGTGGCTCTCTTGTCTGTCGAATAAAATACAAGATCCTCAACCTGTCTGTAAGGTTCCTACTACATTTGGTTAACAAGTATTTTATGGAGTGCCTACTTAGTGCCAGGAATAGGCTAGTATATCTCTGTCTAATAGAAATATAACATCAGTCTTGTATGTACTTTTAAATTTTTTAGTAGCCATATTAAAAAAGTAAAATTAATAGGTAAACTTAATTTAAATAATGCATTTTGACTCAACACAAAGTCTATAAAATATCAAAATGTAATCACTATTAATGCTCACTAATATTCATGAGATATTTTATATTATTTGAAAATAAATATTAAGAATCCAATGTATATTTTATACTTACAGCACATCTCAATTCAGAAGGTAAATTTTCACTAAAAAGCCTTAATCTGCATTTAGAGGTTATAAGATGTACAGTTGAAAAAGTAGATCTACATATCTAAGTTGTTCTAAACATACTTGAAATTTTTCAACAGTCGAGTCGAGTATCAGTTTGTAGATTTAAATTTTAATTAAGTGAAATAAAATAAAATTTAAAATTCAGTCCTTTAGTCTCTTTAGCCACATTTTAGGTGTCACATGTATCTCAAGATTGCTATACTAAACAGAATAATTCTGGAAGCACCGGTCTTGCACTCATGGAGTTTATATGTTCACCTTTGTAGCTCTATCTTCTAATTTTTCCCTACAATGCTGTGGATTGTATACAGTTTAAAGACCTCTTTGTTCTACTGTTCCATAAGCTTGTTTTGTCCTTCTCATCTATTGACTTCTGCCTACCCTAACAACCTCAAAATATTTGTACTTCTCATCTATTGTATTGTACTTCTCATCTATTGAAATTCTGCCTACCCTAACAACCAAGCTCAAATATCAACCCACCCAAGGAAACTCTTCTCAGTCATCTAAACAAGAAGTGTTCTGCATCCTCTGAACTTCTGTAACACTTGGACTACACCTTTCTTTAGACTTTGATCACATACTATCCTGTGGCTTTGGAGTCAGTTAAACCCAGGTTTGATATCTGGTCCTGCCATTCATGGGCTGTATGATCTTGGGAAAAAAAATTTCCTGAACTTTCTGAAGCTTTCTTTTCATCACCTGTAAAATGATGAGTCTTCTCATTACCTGCACAGTTTTACAAATGAGTTTTACAACAACTTAATGGGGTTATTGGGATGAGATAATGTTGAAAAAATGCTTAGCGTAGTACTCAATCTATTATAGTAGTATTAATATATATTCATTATTTCCCTAACTACAATAATTTATAAATAATAATGACAGTAATAATCATAATGATAATATTAAAAAGAAGTTTGTGCTAGGCACTATTAAGGTGCTTTACATATCATATTCAATCTTCCAAACAATTATTTTGAGGTATGAAGTATCATTATCCTCATTTTACAGATGAAGGAACTAAAGCAAAAAGTGTATAGTGGCTTGCCTAATGTCACACAGCTAGGAAGAAGTGCAGTTGGTATTTAAATAATAGAAAGGATAGAATATGGTTTGAATATATTTTATTAATATTTTATCTCATGTGGTTTTGGAGGTGGTGTAGAGGGGTCATTAAGGGATTTGGAATCAAATAGATTTGATTTTGAATGCTGCCTCTGTCATTGATTAGGGGTGTCTATTTGGGGAACCTATTTAATATCACTTAACTTCAAGTTTCTGCTTTGTAAAATGGAGTTAATAAAACCAGCCAGGAAATGTTTAATGTAGAGGATAAGTACACAGTGCTTGGTTGCTTAAATTCAAGTTTCAACTTTGAAATTCGTAGCTCTGTGACATTTAGTGAGTTATGTAATCTCTGTGCTTCAAATTCCTCATCTGGAAAAGGGGAAAATAATTGTGCTAAACTCATAGGTTTGTTTTAAAGGTTAAATGGTGCAATCCATATAAACATTCAGAATTATATCTAGACATGGTAAACCCTCAAGAAGTGTTAGCTATTATTACTGTTCCAAGTTAGGTCCTGGCATAGATAGAGTACTAAGTACATTTAGTTAACTTCCTGTTTTCTTTTTCCTATTCTTCCTTATACATACATGTATCCTTTATAGACCATAATATTAGGTCTTATATAGTCTCAAACACCCTTTTATATTATTTGCATTTTACACAAGTACATCAATATTATTTTCCAAAAGTGTAAAATAATTGCATGTGAACTAGAGATAATAAGCTGTTACTTGTACATACTATTTTATATTTCTCTTGAGCTTGCCGCTTTCGTTATGTTTGAGGCATTTTGAATTTCATAGGCATAAAACTTCCTGTTATTCAGTCAATATAGTACTCTGTCTAATTCTGATAATCTTAAATTAGAATATCTTTCAAATTCAATGACAGTACAAGACTGCATTGAAAATGAATTCATAAGGGAAGCAAATATTGTCATAAGCAGTGATAAAAAGATTTGAATAATGTAAAATGCTATAGCAGAAACTACACAGGTGTAGTGAATATTATACACAGTGTGCTTTATTTCTAGTTCTTAAATATGACCATCCTCCTCTTCTGAATCTCTTTTATTGCACTTCCAATTTCATTTAGCAATTGTTATGATCTGTTCAATCTTTGAATAATTCTCCTCATTTTTAAAAACCTGAATTTCTCTAATTCTCATCAGACCTTTATTTCAAGTTTGACTTTCCTAAATTAAAATTATGCACATTATGGTTTGTACTTTGTTCTTGTATATTGGGAAAGTGGGGGGTTTTAAAAATTCAGTAATCTCTTTTTTGACCATGAACTAGATGTAGCCCTCTGCCACATACTGCAGATCAGGAACAGGACAATCCCTGACACATTGGAACTCATTGTGGAGTGAGGGTGACATTATATGTTAATATAAATCTAAATCAAAGAAGAGGAGAATATATTTTATCATAGTAAAACAAGCAAAAGTCTTTGGAAATATGAGGAGAGAGGGATCAGTTTTACCAGCAGAAGTAAGTATAGAAGAAGGGCAGACTTCCTAGTGGAGTTGAGCCGCATCTTGCTTAGCTGGGCTGATCCACTGCCTAACGGGTTGGGCTGAAGAAGTGTCCTGAGCAAAGGCACATAAAAAGGACAGAAAACAATAAGTGGTCAGTCAATAAGGTGAGGTCAGATCATAAGGTGGGAAAAAGAAAAATCAGAATCCTATTGTGGAAAATGTTGTCAGGCTGAAGTTTAAAATTTATTTTGATATATTGAGATGCCATTGAAGATTTCCAGGGGACTTGAATAAAAATGAATGCCTTTGAAACATTGAACGTTTTTAGTTTATTCCATCATAATTTACCAATCTGTAATCAAAATGTATTATTTGGTTCTGCAGGCAACTTAATTGAAGATATTCATAAATACTTTAAAAACTGAAAATGCAGATGATTTCAAATCTGTACAGTTTGAGACCTTTTCTCTTTGCTTGACATTTAAATTAAAACTCTTCTCAAGGATATATTTTAATAACATTATTCAAAATAGTAAATCAAATAATCATTTTGAAAATCCAGTCTTTTTCTCCGTTTATTATATTATGGATTTTCTTAAAATTGAAATTGTATAAGCGTTTCTGTAGTTGTTATGCTAAATGATTGTATTAATTTCCCATTGCTGTGTGACATATTTTCATAAACTTAACAGCTAAAAACAACAGACACTTCTTATTTCAGAAGTCAGGAGTCTGGGCACAGCACAACGGGGTCCTCTGCTCAGAGTTGCACAGGGTGGAAATCAAGGTGTCAGCCAGACTGTGTTCTCACTTGGAGCTCAAAGTCATCTCCCAAGTCCATTCAGGTTGTTAGCCAAATGCAGTTTTTTATGGTTGGAGGAATAATGTCCCTATTTTCTTGTTGGCTGACAACTAAAGGTCACTCTCATTTCCTAGAGGTCACCCTCAATTCCTAGCCGTGGTATTCCAATTCCATGGCTTGATTGTTCCTTCTTAAAATGGCAGCACACTTCCTCTACTAACCAGGGAAAGCCATTGCAATTTGTAAACTTCCAGATCTTTCTCTGTGCATATGGACATATAAATATTTTCATGCTTTACAAATATATGATCATGCTATCCATTATGGACATTTTGTATGCCAATAAAAAGATTGAATTATTTTATTGACTATATGATGTCCCATGATACAACTGCACTATAATTTAACTCTTTCATTTTTGTTGGGGTATTTGCCTTGCTTCAAATTTTCAGTATTACACATTAAGCTGGAATCTACATATATATTATACATATAGCCTTGTTCATGCCTGGAGGATAGATTTTGAAGTCTTTAAACGTCAAATTTCCTACTGCTGGTAGGCAACACTATGGATTATTGTAACCATTACATTTAAGATAACCCCTATGTCAGTGTTGAGAAAGATTGAAATATAACACATAATAATTTTATAAGTTTTTAATATTGTTAGTAAAATCAACAGTTTGTGCAGTGAGTAAAAAGATACAGAGGATAATGTTAGCCCCACACAGCTAGCAGGTGTTTTATTTGGAGGTAGACTAACATTGTATGTTGGTAGACGTTTGAGTCTCATAGGCAGATGGGAACACAGTATACTACAGTCAGGGACCTTTGCTTTTCTTTGTAAAAGACAGAATGGAAATCTTTTATGTTACCTGAGAAGGTCTGAGTCTTGGTTTCCTTACTTATAAAAAAAAGGGTTTAGTTGTAAGGTTTAAATGAGAGGATTTCACAGACCTGGTGCATGCTAAGTTCTTTATAAAATGTTAGTGGTTTTACCCCTTCTTTCTAAGAATCTTAAAAAGCAGACGACTGACTCTTTCATGTGTCTCTGGGAGCCAGGCTGTCAGATGCCTTCATTAGAGGCCATGTTCACTTGTATGCCAGTAATTCCTGAGTGGTTCACCCTGCCTACAATTGCTGAGTTACTGTTTAGCAATGTCCCATTCTCAAACAGGGTGGTGCCGAATAACTGCAATTGAAGTAAAAGATTATCAGGTCTTCATTGAAAAGAGTTTTATTGCTGTAAATAAGATCTGCCTTAATTCTACTGTAAATCATTACATCAAATTAGTACAGAAACATCAAAGGTATGGAGTCCCCTGGCACTTACCTATGATGTAGGGGTATAGATAGGATCATTTATATTTTTCTACTTAAATATGTACATATTTTTAAGTTCTGTCTTCTAAAAATAAATCAAATGAAGAATGTCTTTATTACATGTTCACTGCAGAGAAGAAAATGACTCAATTTTATTGAATTAAAAACTATTTTGCTATGTCTTAAAAAATTGAAATGCAGAATTCTTGTTAAAAGGTTAAAAAAACCATTTGAGTAATTTAGTACATCTTGAGTTTTAATAAAGTCCTGCAAAAAGCTCATTCCCAGATACTCTGCAACTGTAGAATTGTAATTTGATTTTTATTTGAATATAGTTTTGTTTAAATTTGTTCTTCTCTTTTATCTATTAACACTTGTTATAAATGTCAAATGTTATGGTTGCAGTATTGCCTTTGTTTTTTTATTTTTTTAAGTCTATTTCCATTGCATAATTGCCAGATAAAATGGACTTGTGCTTATTGAAATGCATGCAGTGATTGATTGTTTGTGAAATGTTGGTATTTGCTTCTCTCATATAAGTCTTTAATCATCAACCAGGCATTTTCCCCTTTCCACTGGGAGCTGGCAATATGATATGAACATCAAGTAGTAAGTTAGAAAGGTCTCCAGTATACCTCTTGTGTTATTTTATCCATCTTTTGTTTGTTGGGGTCTAAATTTGTTTCCCTTGAGTCCTACACAAGTCTCCCAATGATGGTCCCAGTAAAGTCTCTTTACTATTACAGATGCTAAGATCTAACAGAGAGAAAGCGTTGCATAGTGAAAAGAACATGTTTTTGATTTAAAGACAATCCTGTATTCAAAATCTGATCTCCACTGCTCATGGCTATATTACCTTGGGCAAATAACTTACCCTTCTAAACCATCTGTTTTATCAACTAAAAAAATGGGCATTTAATACCTACTGTGTAGGTTTTGATGAATATGAAGAATATCTATCAATCTATCTAATCATCTATCTTTCTACAGAGAGAAGCATGGCACCTAAGAGCTAGTAGGTATTTTACTCAAACTATGGCCAAGGAGCCAAAGGCTTTGGATAGTCTCAGCTATTTCTTAATATCTCAGAAGAGTATGACTTAAAGAAGGATCTATCACTTAAACATTGCTTGAGAATGAGAAGCTAACATTTAGAGATCAAGAGGTAGCTAAAGTCATTAGTATTCTATTATTTCCAAGAGTGTCCTGGATGTCCAGCCTAGGAAAGCTCTCGTCCCAGACTTCTTCCAGAAAGCTCCCTTTCCCATCCTTTCTATCCCACAGGCAACCATCTTGAATACTTAAAGGTATTTTTGACTCCCACCCTCTTAGCTCCATCCTGAATTAAATTTTAAGGAGCCACTGACTGAATGTTCTTTGCTAATCTCTAGTCCTGCCAAAATAACTTATTCTAGAGGCCTATTTTCAGTAAATGTAATTACTGATATGGCTGTGTTTAAGTCCACTATCTTGCTATTTATTTTTTATTTATCTTGTTTCATTTTTTGGCTTCTCTGTTCTTCCTTGCTTGCCTTTTATGGTGGGAAATAAAGATTTTAGTATATCATTTTAATTCTTCTTTGCCCTTATTGCCATATATATTTACGTGATTTGTTATTGGTTTCTCCAGGGGTTACAATATGTTTTTAACTCATTGCAGTCTTTCAAGAGTTAGCATCGGAGGCTCTGGTTCATGGTAAGATAAGGTAAACATATGTGTATCTTACTCTCCCACTGAAAGCAATTATAAACACTTGAGAGAATGCATGGGTAGCTATTTAGTAACTCTGAAATGCAAATATTAACATGTAAATTGGGAAGGAATACCAGATTTCGAAGTACCACAGAACTGGAAAAGAGTTTATAATTTTTTCCTCTCCAGAATCCCCTGAATTCAATAGCCATCTAAAATGCTGACATTAACACTGTGGGTCAAAGATTCAGGAGAAGTCCTCTACTTTTGACTTGAGCAGAAAATAGAATTCTAAATCTCAGGGAGAATGGGAAAAATAGCCCAGTGCTTTTTTTCTCTTCCTTTACTCTGTTTTCTCATTCCCGTAATCAAGCTATTGTACAACAGGGGTGGTGGCACACTGAGGAAGAATAACCTTCCTCTTCTTTTGGTGAAACTGTGGCTCCATGAGGGTGAGGCCACAGCCTGCTGGTTCTGACTTTCCTCTCTCCCTGTCCTCCCTCCACATGGGCTGGGATGTAGTGCAGTTATAGGAGTGGGCAGTTTCTAGCCAAAGGATGGAAGGGGGGGGTGGGGCAAGGAAACCAAAATCTCCTAGGGAAAGAGCAGAAAAAGGGAAGGGGTGAGAAAGTGAACTCTTTGGCTCATCCTTGCCATGCACTTGGATGAGTCTGATCCTTACTAGCGTATCAACAGCTTTAGCTACTGAACTAAGACCACCACTGAGTAGCTAACACACAGGACAAATTCCAACAGAACCTCAAATAGGGTTGCCATATTTAACTAATAAAAATATAAGATGCCAGTTGAATTTGAATGTCAGATAAACAGTGAATGTACAAATTTTTATTATATGTATGTTTTACACAATATATGGTGTCCAGTATTTTCTCTGGCAGTCTTAACTGGAAAGGCAATGATAACTTAACTGACCTTGGAACCATAGGCCACAGAAGATGTATTGGAACCTGTGAGCTTAAACTAAACAAGTAAAGTGCCAGCTAAAACAAAAATATTAACATTCTACATAGGATTTAAACAACATATAGATTCTCATAGGGTAATGTTTAAAATATTAAGGATATAATAAAAAGTATTCTGCATAAAAAGAGTTACAAAAATCTCAACTCACATTAGAAAACATGATTAATAGATGCCAATGGCAATATAGAAATTATCTGAAAAATACTTTAAAGCAGCTATTAAAAAATACTTGAAAGAGTAACTGCAAACACTGTTGAAAACAAAAGTTAAAGTAGAAAGGATTGAAGAGGAAATCCATAATATAAAGAAGAACCAAATGGAAATTTTGAATTGAAAAGCTGGAAAGTGACTTGGAATATCAGGAATGAAGGAAAAGCACCAAGATTAGTAAATATGTTAATAACATACTTTCTCTCGAGTTCTTTAAAATATATTTGACAATTGAAAACAAAAAGGATAACATTATCTGATAAGGTTTTCAATATGTGGATGTAATATAAACATGATAACTATAACATAGATAAAAAAGAATAATGGAACCTGTATAATGGTAAAGTGTCTAAATTACAATGGAAGCGGCAAAATACAATTCCAAATAAGCTATGAAGATTTAAACATATACTTTACAATTACAAGAGAAATGAGTAAAAAAATTACACCAAAGACTATAGTCAAAATCACAATAGACAAATTAAAACAGAATAGTAAAAGTTACCATTGAATTACTTCGATAAAACACAGAAAAAGTCTCACAATATAGTTCCACTTACATCACATTTTTTGCACTATTGTGATATATATTATATTGCTATCATTTTATACCAATACAGGGTTATACATTTTATTTTTAACTATTAATATCATATGACTTTTAAAGAAATTAAGAAAATAAAAAATAAATGTATTCACACATGTAGTCTTTTGTTTTTGCCCGTGGAAGAGGGTAAGATCATATGGCTTGCAATAAACCAGAAGAGAGGAATCAAAGAGCTTCCCAGCAAAGGTGACAATGTCAGGGAGGTAGGACTATGCACTTTGGTGAAGCTTCAATTAGTTTAGTATGGATGGGACAAGGGTGATGAGTCAGGAATGACGTGAGGTAAGATAAGATTGGTAGACAAGAGACAGATCATGAAGGATTTTGTGGGATTTTCCTGTTTCTCTGCTCTGGTTAGCTTATGCATCAATCTTCTGAAAGTTCCACGAAGAGTAATGACTGTGCCAGTTTTGTTCAATGTTGTAACTCTGGCAGTTAGCATGGTGCCTGGCACATAGGTGTACAACAAATATTGAATGAATGAGTAAATGGAATGAGTGTTCTGAATGAAGATGTGTTTTCCATTCTGACTTTATATCTCTCTACCTCTTCACCATTTCATTTGCTCACATTCCCTTCTTTCCTATATCCTGGGTCAAGGACCACATGCCTCTGGAGCTCTGTAATCTCATTGTCCCTATTCTAAGGGAAGGGGTCTCCCTATGAGACAAGGCGTGTTCTTGGGGACAATGTATGTGGCTACCATTTTTAGACATCCTGCTGGTAGGATTTGATAACTTTTGGTGGGGGGCAGGATTGATAATGGTTGATACTCTCATTTTCCTATAAAGCAGCTAACCTCAAATGTTCCCCCAACTCCAACTACACACACACACACACACAGAGGGAGAGTCAGAGAAAAGACTCAGAGGAAAAGAGAGAATAATTTTAAGCAAAGTTATAAAATAATGTTTTTCCAAATCTTTCTCCTAGCCTAGTTGACTATGTTGACTATGAGATATTAATTCTGGAAAACTTAAAATTTTGTGTTTATGCTTGATCAGGCTGCAGTATTTGTCAGGAATGTTAATTGTATGGAGCAAAAGGTCTTGCAGTATGCTAGGCTCTTCTTAATTAATTATCACTGACTAGCATTAAGAGTATTAACTTAGATTAGAAAAGTCTCCAATTAGTTTGAGATATGATTTCCTTCAGTATTGAGAATATCCTTTTTGAATAATGTCTGGATTTTTAAATTTATTTTATTTATTTATCATTTTATTTCTTTTCCTAAGATTATTTTATTTTCTAAGGTGAGATCTAGATTCTCCTCTTGTGTTTAGTCTCAAGGACTCTAAATAAGTTAAGTCCTGTACAAGAAAACACACAGGTTTGAAGAATGTCATAAAGTCCTATTATAGAGCAACGTGGTCTTAAAGCCATGTAGTAACAGGCATCCTCAGCTGGAGAATGCACAGTGTCTGTTACCATTTTACCTCCCCCACCTGATATATAATGGTGAAATCAAAGGAAAAGGGGAGACTAAGGCAATTTTCTTTGATTTATAGGGTTAAAAAATAATCGAGGAAATTTTGCTATTAAAAAAACCTGTTTCTTTAAATGTGGCTTGTTGTAATTTTAATATTTTATGGTTACATTTTAACTTTTATTTCATAAATTAAAGATTAACAATCATGCCTAAACTGGAATATATTTTATCCACTTACAAAAATGCATTGACTAACACTAATTAAATTTGCTTAATCAAGCTTCACAGTGCTACATGCTGTTACTCATCAGAAAGTAAGTACCATACACATTTCCAAAAGTGCTCAAGCTAGAATGCCAAAGGATTTTTTCTACTGGGGTATCCAAGGGTTCAGCCATCTGTTATTTACTCTAATTTTTAATAAAAAGTTATTATTCATCTTTATTGCTAATCATTTGCCTTATAAACAAAACATATTTTATGATTATTGTTATCATTTTAACTCTACTACAACCAAGGAGACACAAAAGAAAATGGTTTGCATTCAATTGTACCACATTAATATTTGCAAGTAGTTTAGCTTCAGTGACAGGAAGACATAGGTATTATGCAAGTAATACCTAATATTAAATTATACACAGTAGCACTTAATCACATTGCCCTTATGCTTTCAGCACAATGAGCTTTTCCCTACTGAAATAGGAAAATGTGATCACCCTTAATACCCTGAAGGATAAGACAGTGGCTATATCACTCTTTATCATGTTTTGCTTTTGTCCATAGCTAATCACATTTTCACTATTTTAACCTAGACCCTGCAGATATACAATAAATCATACCTGATAGAGAAAGACTAAACCCTGTTGATGGAATTGCCTTCAAGCTGCACTGAGCACAGAAAAACATGGATTGACATAGGTTGGGGTCAATTTCAGAATGGAGAGAGGTGAATGAAGTTCGGTGTAAAGAGAAATTGTATGTTAAAAACAATAGGAAATTGCAATGCAGTGTCTCTAGTGATAATCCCAGGGTCTTGATATGAAGTAACGACCTCCAGGGTGACATTTTAAGATGATATCCAGGAAGATTCATGATGCTGGCAAAAGGGGATATGACAACTAAAACACAAGCATTAAGGGGTTCAAAAGGAAGATAATGCCTCACCCTTACTGAGTGTTAACCATATGCCAGGCGCTGAGTTGGGTGCCTGATTCGTGTCATAGTATCTTCACACTGACTACTTGCATGGTAGCTACTTTCATACAAACTTTCCAAATAAAGGCCCAGGCTAAGAGGAGTTAAATAACTTCTCTAAGGCCATATGGAATTGAGAGTTATAGCCTTGCCATCTGAGTCTGGGTTCCCATTCCTTGGAATGTCCTTTGATGTTGAAGGGAGCTAACAGAAAAAGAAAGCTGTCATCCAACATTTTCTATGCTCACTGGAGGGAAAGAACCTGTTCTGTAAAGATACTTAAGGAGTATACTTCCGGAAAGTGCAACAATGAAGACAAAGTTTCATGATGACAATCCTTCAGCAAGTGTCATGCAGAGACTGTGGCAAAAATGGAAGAACCCAGACTTCTGTAAAGGAACCAGTGTTCCGCCAACTTTAATTTGTCTTGCCGAGGCCATGGGATCAGGGACTCCCTTGTTTTAGGGGTAGTGTTTATTCTAAAGGGAGTGGATGTTCCAAATGTTCATGAGAAGGAGTTAATTTTGAAGAGTAAATGTATGGTTGTGGTTGATATTTTTTACCTCTTGCTAGTGCTGGGGGTGAGCTGGACTTATCTGTAATGCTGCAGAGGCAGGAGGTAAAGCTTGCTCAGGAAGCACGCATGTGGCATGGATAGCAGGAGACAGGCTAACATGAGAGCCCAAGCACTCCGATGGAAAAGAATACAGGGTGAATCAGAACCATTTTCTTAGTTTCTCACTGAGTAGCAACCCTCCGGATATTCTTAATAGTCAATCATCAATTTAGAGATTTGGAAGACATGTCAGAATGTGGGTTTAATCACATCCAACATAGTCTTTAGCTATATCACCAGAAACTTGAATTAAAGATGTCTTCTAATCTTATTCCATATAGAAACTGAAACTGAGGAAACGTCTCTAGCTGGTAGAGCCAGGTTTTAATAACTGGAGTGGTAAAAGCCATATAAGTTGTTCTAATGAATCTTATTTCTGTGAGATATGCTGCAAACGACAGCTGAGCACAGTAATGTGGGGAAGGAGGGACTACCACCTGAAACATCTTTTAATGTGTTGGCACTGTTTGAGAAATTCCAGAATGCACATATCTATTCCCCTGCCCTGAAGAGGTGATAATTAGCTAGGGAGAAAGGAGGCCCATAGATTGTAAAATAAAACAAGTACAGCATACAGATGTCAATTGTCCCCAGACCTTCCTTGGGGAAGTGTTGCTTCATTTTTTTTTTTTTTTTGCAAAAATTAGTATCCTAGTGTTTTAGCTGCTATTAGCAGGACTTAGAACTTCTTCCCAATGCCAAGAAGGCTGCTTTTAGTTAATCTATTGTTTCTGTTATTGTGGCCTAGGTATTTTTCTTTTCCTTTTTTTGTGGGGGATGCATATGGTTTCTGGGAAACACAGAGTGGGTTATTCTTAGCATAGCGATATGTTTAGGACCATTAATTGTCATTGTTTCTCTTGTTCTGCATTTAACCCACGGCAAATTAATCTTTTCAGAAATAAGTGAGTATTCTCCTTTTCAAGTGGTGGAGCATCTAGAGGGCTCTCGTATTGAAGAAAACTCCCCACTGACTGCCTTTCACTAGTGCACCTGCTGGCAATTTCTACTGCTATCCATGTAGTTAAAGTCCTAGAAGGGACTTTGGGAAACCTCCTTCCTCTTTTTGAATCAATATAGCATTGTGCTAAGCTTGGGTTCAGGAGTCAATCTGCCTGAATTTGAATTCAGTTACCATCATTTCCTACCTGCACGATGCTGAGAATAACCTCTCTGTGCTTCAATGACTGGGACCACTAAATAAGGACATTACTTTCTCCTTCTTGGGTTGTTGCAAGCATTAAATAGAATAATGCACACAAACAAACTGCAAAAATCGTGTAAGCATCCTGTAAAATTACCTTTTAGAGTTGTTAGTGTTGTTGGGGAGTATATTGCTACACTTGCATGAGGGCTGATAAGTCAAAATGTACATAGAACTTAAACTGCAATTCTGAGGACTTTATAGGATTCTTGGCATCTATACAGTTTCCTGTGGAGCTAATCTCAGGCAACTTTTTTCTTTTCAACAAACTCAATATTAATTGATGCTGCTTTGCAGGCAGGACATATTAATTTTCTCCTGTGTTTACTTACATGGTTCATTGGACATTAATAGTAAGGAAAACGCTTCTTGACTTTTCATGAATAGCAAATACAGACCAAAGTAAGTTAAGACGGGGAAAAAAAACCCTCTTCAATGTTTTCCTTTAAAAGGATAGCTGCTAGAATTAAAAAGGCTTATTCTTATTAACTATACATACATAAAGCCATGTAAAAATGCAAACTTTTTTCCAAAGCCCCAACCCTCAGATCTTTAAAAAATATTTATGCCCAGAGAATGAGCATTTTATGAAGGCAATATTTATAGATGCGGTAAGTCAGCTAGTCCAGCTGTCATTAACACATATCATATCATCTATTCATTAATGTTTCTTTGAGCACCTGGAAGTGAGGGGAATTATAATTTCATAAATATAATTAACTACATATTTTAAAGTGTATATATGTCTATATGTATGTGAGCCCTTTGGAGTTGTTTGGGACAACCTTTAGTTTAAAACCTAGACTCCTGGGGTCCCATGCAGCTAAGAGTGATGAAGGTTGATGTAAGGTTGAAAGCAGTTTTGTGAAAGGGCAAATATACGTGAGAGCTACTGACTCGGGTTTGTCCCAGCAGAAGAATAGTTGTTTAATTCCTTTTAGAGAATATTAAATCACACCATGTAGTCTGTCTGCTTTCTACTTCGCCTTCCTGTGAAATCAGTTCTTATTTGTCCTTGTAGACTTGCACATATTTGTTTTTGTCTCATTGATACCTGACCAAAAGACAGTGGAATTTACTTGCCTATTTTTATTCTAGAGCATGCTTCTTAAACTTGAATGTACATATCAGTCACCTTGAGGTCTGGTTAAACTGCAGGTTCTGATGCAATAGATCACTGAGGATGGGGCTTGAGTTTCCGCGTCTCTAACAAGCCTTCCTTCTCTCCACTCCCACCCAGGATGCTGCTGATGTGTGAATTGCACTCTGAGTAGCAGGGACCCGAAGATCTTGAGAAAATCTTGTATATCAAAACTGGAATAAATGAGATATAAAATATCCCTGCTATCTTGGGCAATTAAAACATAGGCAAATGTCCTTAAGCATCTAATGTTGACTTCAGGAAGTAGGAGTAGTAAGGTTCAAAAGTACTTAAATGTTTCCATATTAAAAAGTGAATATTCTTTGTCTTATTTCCATAGAGTCAAATTTTGAATACTTTTCAAAGAGGGCTCTGTGGTATACTTTAAGATCATATGAAACCAGATGTCATTTCTTTTGCATTATTTCAGCATCGTTTAGCATTGAGAACCGTTTTAGAATTTAGATGATGTCCAGGATTAGCATTACTGTTCATATTGACTTTGGAGGAAGAAACAGATAAGCCCATTGACAGTGAGTCCACCCCCCCTCCCCCTGGTATCATGGGAATAGGTCACACAAACTCCAGGATGTCTAACTCGTTAACTAAAATGGAGAATGATAAACTACTTTTTACAGGTAGTTTTGAACAGAATAACCAGACTCCACATGGGTTTTAGAAAACAACTGGCGGTGATTTCCCAGCAGGTTCATTATGGTGTAATATATTTTGCCAGGCATTTCCTTTATTCAAAGCAAAGAAGATTTTAAAGAATGCCAAATCCTGTGTTTCTGGTCCCTTCCTACTTTGCCCATCAAAAACATATATTTGTAGGATCTGTATCCCAAAATATTAAGGTTAAGACCCACATCCCATTTTTCCAAATATAAACAAAATTCAAATATGAAATTAATAGAGTTTTCCTCACACGAAGAATGAGATGTTTAAGAAAGCTCAGATGTTCTGTAAGTATATTTGTTTTAGTCCTCCTTGAAAATGAAAACGCTGTCAGACACCCCAGCTGTTTGAGATCAGGTACCTGGGAATGAAGGCGTGTGAGCAGAGGAGCTAACTCTTCCTGTGTGACTTTACTTACCTGAAGTACTCTTGCCTCTTTGGCTTTGGTGACTTTGCTCCTCTTTACCCCCAGGTTGAGCAAGCAGGCTGTCCAAAACTGCAGCTATGTGGAGATTTGACAGCACAGAAGGGGAAATCCGTGACAACCACTTAGTCAGCATAGGGCCCGATATCGCGCTTCTGCCGACCACAGCAAGTTTCCTTATGTGATTCTGATGCTAATGCATGTTCGGTACATACAGGAGGAGACAGGAGAGTGTGAGGAAATCTGCTAGTGATGCAGAAAAATGGAGGGAGATTAAGAGGCCAACCGTATCATCCGTGGACTCATCTCAAGGTGAGGCAGAAATGCCTCTGTCAGACAGAGGAGATCACAAAAGGGAAAACATTTGTCTTTTGATCTCAGAGAACAAAGCCAGTGTTTCTGTTTTTCCACAGCTTCTGGTATGATAAGGAGAAAAATTTCTCCATACATTGGGGTATGGGGTTGGGCCCTGAATAACTGATGTCCTTTATTTTCTTGTCTTATAATAGGAAACAATAACTTCTTCTTGGTTTCATACTTTCTTGGTTTTTCACTTTCCTGGTTTTGATTAAATTATCACATTACATAACATGTGAGAAAAGTGGTCATTGGTGGACTGTCAGTGTGTGTTATTGATGTGGGGTGCATTCCTTCTTAATGAATAATTAACTTTCGTATCATGTTTCCAAAAGTGTACTTTACAATTGAGGATAGTGAATAAGAGATTATGACTACTACAAGGCAGTCTCACTACTTTTTTCTAAAGATGACCATGATGGTCAAAGAAAATTCTATAATATAACAATGCACGAGGTCACCATCTCTATTTACTTGACTATATCTGCCCAGATCCTACACTGACAATGATTTTTGGCTGAGTCTGTTCTCATGCATTGAAAAGGTTCTGGGGTTTGAGGTGAAAGGCTCTGTTATCCAGCAGGCTAGAGAGCAGGTGAATTGGGGCAATTTGAGGAAAGGAGAGAAAAAAATTATTATCTTTTCCTTCACAAAATGAGAGATAAAGACTTTCCACATAGGGATAATGGCAAACCTAAATTGAATGGTTTGAAAGCCAGAGTTTTTTATTTATTTTTTCATTTATTATTTTATTAATTCATTCGTTAATTTCTTCTTCCATAAAATATTTATTAAATTATATTCCATATGTCAGATGTTTTTCTAGAGATACTGATAAAAATAAGACATGAGTATTACTTAAGGAGCTCACACTGTTGGAGGAGATAGACATATTAAGAACTAATAATACAATAGTGTATTATATATGTAGTATATAGATGCAGCTACAAGGTACACTGCAGAAGAGAACAGAAAATAATGTTTCTTCTGCCTATAGGTTGGGAATGGGCAGTGGGTCAGGAAAGATGTGACAGAAACCAGGATAGGGAATGCAGTTCTAGAAGAATGGGTAGGAACAGGCATTGAAAAATGCAAATTATTCATATCCTGCAACTCAATAATTTTACACCTGGCATATTTAGAATAAATATTCTAAGGAAATATCCAGGCACATACATGAGTGTTATTGCAACAAAGTATGAGAACAAAAAAAATACAATTTTCAACAATAAAGCATTGTGTAAATAAATTATGGTGCATCCACACTTTGGAATCATAATGTAGCTGTTAGAAATCATGTTGTAGAAGAAGATAGGAAAAAATGTTCATTATATTGTTGAGTGAAGAAAATGGTTACTTGTAAGTTTATAAATTTTGATTCCAACTGTATGTATATTTGTTCAAGTGTATAAAAATACATATAATTAGAAGATATACTCCAAAATGCCAACTTTGTCATTGAAATGTAGGATTATGGATAATTTTTATTATTTTCCTTGTGCTTTCCTGAATTTTCTTTTTTTTTTTAAGGAATCATTTTGGAAAACAGAAAAAGTAGTGAATAACAAAAATAATCTTGTGAATACATGAAAATCTCTGAAGTGTGAAGTCAATTTGCTTGAACTCAACTTCTCTGATAGTGTGACTATATTAACTTGAGCAATTTATGACTTTAGTGGGCACAGCTTAATCGTTTATCAAATAAGGATTTTCCCCCCAGATTTAACATTCACTGATTCTTTATTTCCTTGTTATAATGTACTTGTGTTCATAGACTTTTTTAAATGGCTTGGTTAAATGGCAAAGAACAATGCATGAATATTCTAATACATACATCAATTCATCCTTACCTCCTGCTACTGGTGTTATGTCACTCTGCATAAGTATCTTTGGAACAACCTAAATGGCTCTTTTGAAAGATGTATTTCCCTTGATAAGTGTGGTATGTGGCTCCAAAAGGTAGCTGTGTGCTGGAACCTGTGAATGTTACTTTATGCAGCAAAAACAGACTTTGCAGATTTGTTTAAGGATCTGAGACAGGGTGATTGCTGTGTACTTTCTTGGTGGGCACTAAATGTAATCACAAATGTCCTTATAAAAGAAAGACCAAAGAAAGTACAGTTATTCCTTGAACAACTTGGGTTCGAACTGAGTGAATCCACTTATACACAGATTTTCTTCCTTCTCTACCACCCCTGAGACAGCAAGACTAACCCCTCCTCCTCTTCCTCTTCCTCAGCCTAACCCCTCCTCTTCTTCCTCCTCCTCAGCCTATTCAACATGAAGACAATGAGGATGAAGAACTTTATGATGATCCACTTTCACTTAATGAATAGTAAATATATTTTGTCTACCTTAGGATTTTCTCAATAACATTTTCTTTGTTCTAGATTACTTTAATACAGAATATAACACACATAACATATGAAATATGTGTTAATAGACTATGTATGTTATAGATAAGGCTTCTAGTCAACAATGGGCTAGTATTAGTAAAGTTTTGGGGGAGTCAAAAGTTGTACATGGATTTTTGACTGTGTGGGGGTCAACACTTCTAACCTATGTGCTGTTCAAAGACCAACTGTATTGTACACTTAAAATTTTGTTAAGAGGGTAGATATCATGTTAAGTGTTTTTACCACAATAATAATAATAATAATAATAATGATAATAAAAAACTATTCTGGGAAAAGGAAAGAAGTTTCCATGTAGGGAAAGGAGTAGTATGAGTGATGTCAGGTGCCACAGGGAAGACTAAGGTAGGGCCTCCGATGACAACTGAGAGACAGTGTAAACTGAGAGGGAGGAGGAAGTTAAAGAGTGATGAGAATTGAGGAAATTGAAGTAAATGCAGGCCTCTTCTCTCACTGCAGCAAAGAGAAGAGGATGGTGTCACAGACATCAGCAAAGTCAAGTAAAGGCTTTTTAAAATGCTGATTTGAAAGCAAAAGAGAAGGAAACAGAGGAAAGATTGGTGATTTTCAGAAAAAAGAAGAATATGAAAACAGTATTTAACTCTAAAAATGATATGATCAAGACTGCGGTTGGGGAAGAGAAATACTATGGAATTTTGTGTCTGTCTTCCCAGGCATGACCTTAGCTCCCTGAAGGAAGGTAGCATGTTGCTTCCATTCATCCTGTTTCTATGGAAACTAGCACAGTGACCAACACAGTCCCTTGATAAACTTTGTTTCTAAAAACAAGAAAGAAAGAAATAGAGAAGAGAGTGAAGACAGAGAGAGACAGAGAGAAGCAAAGAAAGATTTTACTTCAGAGAGGAGGATATGATGGAAGCAGAAGGACTTTTGAAGATGTTAAGCTGCTGGCTTTGAAGATGGAGGAAGGAGCCCTGGGCCAAGGAATGCAGCTCTAAAAGTTGGAAAGGCAAGGAAATGGCTTCTCTCCAGGAGTCTCCAGAGAATGTATGGCCGGCCCAGCCAACATCTTGACTTTAGCCAAATGAAACTGATTTCGGTCTTCTAGCCTCCAGGACTTTAAGAAAATAAATTTGTGCTGTTTTAAGCCACTGAATTTGTGGTACTTTATCATAGTAACAATAAAAAGGCAATACAATAATATTTTCATATTTTTATAACACATCACACTATCCCATGGAATCATCAGGACCTTGTATAATTCTTTTTATGCTGTTTTTGGTCCTAAAGATGAAAATAATTAAGGACTAACTTCCATTTCTCTTTCTCTTCTCTAAAAAAGGTTCATTTAAACTTTACTTTCAAAAATTCCTTGAAACTACAGTATTCAAGAAATATAAGACTATACAAGCAGGAAGAAACCAATAGAGCAGGAATCTAGTCTTCTAAGAATTATATTTAAAATGAAGAGGCTAAATAAACCCTATGGCTTTTCCAGGTGTATTTTTTACTGGAGAGTCCAGCTGTGGTTTTACTCTTTGACTATTATGTTGTCGAAGATCACTTGTGACAACCCTTAGTTCCAATCTCTCATGCTGTTTTTGAGAATATTGCAATATAAAGAATTATATAGCTAGTTTCTGCTCAATGGATACCTTGTTTTAAAAATAGTTTTTATTCTTTTTTTATATTGTCAGTTTTGTGATTTAGTATTAGGGAACTGTAGTTCTGGAAGCTTGGGCATCACAGATACAGGGGATATTATTTGGACAGATTGGGAGTTCTGTGTTTTGGGCATTTCCATAATACAATTTAAGTGAGTCTGACTTGTGTTCACCATTCACTATATTGCTCCTTTCCTTGAGGTCAAGTGTCTTGCAAGAGTTGTCTGTGTTTTACTGGGTCTCCATTTCCACATCTCCATTTATTTTTTACTCACCAAAATCATGAACTTTTATTTTGTTTCTCTTTGTTCCTGTAGTGGCTACCACAGCGATTGCTACACTGTGAGTGTTAAAATCAATAAGGTTTTTCATTGCCCACCTTCCTCCAAGGGAAGAATTCCTTCAGAAATTTTGATTGTATCCTTTATTTTCTGTAAAAAATAGCAACTTGATCTCTATGATGATAAAAAACACAGAAAGCAGTGCTTTCCAGATATTACAACTCAAATTGTCAAAACTCTAATGAGAGAAGTGATGTTTGAAGGACATGTAGACTAGTCATTTCTCTAAATTTTCTCTGCTTTCTACTTGGATCTGGGCAGTCCTTGGATCAGGGGTCAGAATGCTATCTTCTTGGACCATACTATCTTTTTTTTTTTTTATTTCGGCTTATTATGGGGGTACAGATTTTAAGGTTTCAATAAATGCCCATTTCCCCCCCTCCCCCCACAAGTCTGAGTCTCCATCATGACCATCCCCTAGATGGTGCACATCTCACTCATTATGTATGTATATACCCGCCCCCACCCCCCTCCCACCTGTCCAATACCCTATTACTGTAGTACCTATGTGTCCACTTAGGTGCTATTCAGTTAATACCAGTTTGCTGGAGAATATATCTGGTGCTTGTTTTTCCATTCTTGGGATACTTCACTTAGTAGTATGAGTTCCAGCTCTAACCAGGAAAATATAAGATGTGCTATATCACCATTGTTTCTTAGAGCTGAATAGTACTCCATGGTATACATATACCACATTTTATTAATCCATTCTTGGATTGATGGGCACTTGAGCTGTTTCCACAGCCTTGCAATTATGAATTGTGCTGCTATAAACATTTGAGTGCAGGTGTCTTTTTTGTAGAGTGTCATTGGATCATTTGGGTAGATGCCCAGCAATGGGATTGCTGGATCAAATGGTAGATTCACTTGTATCGCTTTAAGGTATCTCCATATTGCTTTCCACAGAGGTTGAACTAGTTTGCAGTCCCACCAGCAGTGTAGGAGTGTTCCTCTCTCTCCGCAACCACGCCAGCATTTATTGTTTGGAGATTTTTTGATAAAGGCCATTCTCACTGGGGTTAAGTGATATCTCATTGTGGTTTTGATTTGCATTTCCCTGATGATTAGAGATGTTGAGCATTTCTTCATATGTTTGTTGGCCATTCTTCTGTCTTCTTTAGAAAAATTTCTGTTCAAGTCCTTTGCCCACTTTTTAATGGGGTTATTTGATTTTTTCTTCCTGATTTTCGTGAGTTCTAAGTATATTCTAGTTATCAGTCCCTTATCGGATGCATAGGATGCAAAAATTTTCTCCCATTCTGTAGGTTGTCTGTTTACTTTCATGACTATTTCTTTGGCTGTGCAGAAGCTTTGTAGTTTGATCATGTCCCATTTATTTATTTTTGTTGCTGCTGTGATTGCCTTTGGGGACTTCTTCATAAACTCTTTGCCCAGGCCAATGTCTAGGAGAGTGTTTCCAACTTTTTCCTCTAGAGTTCTAATAGTTTCATACCTTAGGTTTAAGTCTGTTATCCAGCATGAGTTGGTTTTTGTGAGAGGTGAAAGGTGTGGGTCCTGTTTTAGCCTTCTACAGGTGGCTATCCAGTTTTCCCAGCACCATTTATTGAAGAGGGAGTCTTTTCCCCAGCGTATGTTTTTGTCTGCTTTGTCAAAGATGAGATGGCTATATGAGGATGGTTTTATATAAGGATTCTCACATCTGTTCCACTAGTCAATATTCCTATTTTTGTGCCAATACTATATTGTTTTAATTACTACAGCTTTGTAGTATAGTTTGATATCTGGCATATTAATGCCTCCCATTTTGTTTTTGTTGCCTAGAATTGCTCTTGATATTCGGGGTCTTCTTTGGTTCCATACGAAGCGTAAAATTATTTTTTCTATATCTGTGAAGAATGCTGATGGGATGTGTCTTTGCTTCACAAAATACTGCTTCAATGTTCTTATCAGAGTTTCACTGAGTGATATTCTAAGACAATATGAAACCTGTTAGATTTTCTATAGAAATATTTTTGAGAATATTATGTCCCTGTAAAATTCTTGCATGGGAGATTTCTTTTATAGGAAAAAAAATCTTAAAAAAAACCACATTACTTCCTCTAGGGACTGCTTTGATTTTATTTATTTATTTATTTATTTATTTATTTATTTATTTATTTTTTGGCTGATGAAAACTGTACAACTTAACCCCATTTCTTTGCTGAGGCTGTTAGGAAGCATAGGGCCAAATACGTAGGTTGCTTTATTTTATTAGCTACTTACATCTTATTGCCCAAGTCTGGGATTGTAAAGAAGCTTCATGCTGCACAGTAACCCAAGTCAGTTCTTTATAGATGTCTGGAGCACTGGCTGGGGAGTCAGATGACAGCATGATGCTCTAAGGTGAGAGAGCACTGTGACCAACCGCTTACTCCAGCATCAGCAGGAAAGTGAGGGTGGCGGCATGAATGTGTGCATTTGCTGGTTGTGGACTGGATATTCTGTTTATTTACTCTACTTTTATTTTTATTTAATTTTCCTTGGCTCAGAGTTGTAAAACTTTTTTTTCTAGCATCATTATCCATTTAACTTTTTATCAATTCCCCAGGCAATTTGTTTCATAGAATTTCTCAGGGTGCCAGAATCAACTCTCCCCAAACTCTGGATAACATCTGGAACACAAGTGAAGCAGTCGTTCCACAAAGCAATGTTATGAAGTTTAATTAACAAAAATACTGTAATATATTTATATATATACGTACACACACACCTACATAAAACTTGAAATAGACCAAATAAATGTAGGCATTAATAATACCTAAGGTCCTTAATCTGCAAAATCTATTCAAATCATCACTTTATAATTGGTAACCTTTAATTTCTTTTCCTGAAGAGCATGAGGTTTATTCTTTACATCTTCCAGTCCCTTCAAATTCCCTAGGACTTGAGAGTATGGGCTGACTTTTAGGGGAATTCTTTCTCAGCTCTGTCTGGGTCAGACTAGTCTCACTCCTTTCCACTGAGTATCTGTAACATGCCAAAGCCTGTACTATGTGCCAGGAATTCAGTAGTGAAGGCAGATGGCCACAGTGCCACCTGCACTCTGGGGGTCACAGCCTAGATCCTGCCTCCTTGAGCCAGGAGGAGACACTTTGTCTTCTGGAAGCCGTGACAGTGAGTTGCTGTTCCTACTGAACAGGGGACAACAATATTATCCCTAATGCCATTGGATTATAAGGGCATCATCTCTTACTCTTGTCTCTCATCCTTCTAGCCACATATTTTGACTTGGAGGGAGAGCTGCCTCTTCCATTCTGTTTTACTGCTAATATTTCCACACAATCAAATAAAACCTTCTCTCCCTCTTTAATTATATTTATGCATTTAATCTGTTTAAGATAAGTTGTTACATTTTCTCTTTATAATGATGCAGGATATAAATAATTAATGTTTTAATGAATACCTGCATCAATGGGCATGCCTTTTCTATAGATACTTTATGAAGAGGGATTAAATAAATGGGGATCTGCAAGGGTCTTGGAAACTGATAATCTATTTAGCACAAACCTCCTGTGTTTAAATTGTTCTCTTTTCTGATGTTTGCTTTTCCTTTTCCTTCTACCTTCTTTCTTTTCTCATTCTCCTTTCTTTTTTTTTTTTCTTTTACTACTTGCTGACACTAAGCAGTGTATTGTCAGTGGATTAGATTTATATTCTATGAATTTAAGCCTTTAGTAAGTTATCCATTTTGGGTGTTTCTCCCTTGTTATTGCCTAATTTTTATCCTTACAGAGAAACTATGGAACTTCTTGCCCTACATGATGACAACTTTTGCTTGAAAATTTACAGTCAGAGCTAATTAATGCTCCGATGGCTTGAGGCATTTCTCCTCTTGTGGCAATTATGCTGAACTTGGGCAATATGGTGGCTGGTCGGATAAAGCCAGGAGGCTGTTTAAAAAAAAAAAAAGCAACAAGAAATGTAACTCATTAAAGCATTTTCAACCAGAAATTTAATAAAAAATATGTCTTAACTTCTCATTAAAGTTTGATATGCTATTCCCTCAGGCTTGGGGATTTGCTCTATTCTAAATCTTTGCTGAAACAACTTCTGAGGTGTGTTTGATTCAAATGGGAATGACTATGTAATAGAGGCACTGTCCACACATTCTTTAGAAGAATTAGCCTCCTAAAAAGTCACTGTTTTTTTTTTTTTTTTTATTCCTTCCTGACTTAAATGTGAGAAAAAAACAAAATAAAACATTGAATTGCCTTTGAGTTGCTGAGACCTTCCCAAGCCTGCCCAGGTAGGTCCCATCTGCTGGGGGCAGAAAACCCTGCCAGACTCCAATAGAAACAGAAAGGGAGTTGATGATGGAAGTAGAAAATCTAAACTCTGAGGGTTAGAGCGTCCTTAGATGAAGTCCACATCAGCTTTTAGAATGCCACCAGGAGACTCTCCATGTTGGCGTATGTAACTGTTGCTAACCTGGTCTAGGAATCTGCCCAATTTACGACCTCTTCTTAAAAATTAAGCTGGCCCTCAGGGTCAAGTGCACAATGAGCTCGCTAGGTGAATAATTGCTCAAGCAGCAGTTTGCTCACTCAGCTTCCTGCAGTCAAAAGTCACACTTTGTTTACTGTGACACTTGAGCAAAACCTCTGAAGTTTGCCCCTTCCGTTGTCTCCATTTTTTTCACAGTTGAGATTGTCAGTGCAGCTTTCAGCTGAAGGCATAAACATCTCTTGTTGTAGGAGCAAAGTAAGATTCAACAAGTGTGAGTTGACTTTAAGGTGAATGTGCTGATTTTGATAACTATCAGTTCTTGCTAGCAGCTCTGGCTTCAGTACACCCTTCACCCCACTCCCCCACAGCCACCATCATAGCTACAGAGATGGAAAAGAAACCTTAAAAGGCCACTTGACTCAGGTTTATGCCTTTAGAAAGGTCACTGCCTAACTCTGTTGGGTCCCCAAGAGCACATGCACAAGGAGCAGCCACTCCTCTAAGTGACTTGCAGCAGCAGCACAGTTGACTGAATGACATTGCAAAAGAAATCACATTCATCTCTAGGACTTTTCCACTTCCTTCCTGAGTCCCTTTCCTAACTTTTAAACTCCCTTTCCCTCATCCCTTAGTGATGATTGGAGCAGGTCATTTGGCTACCCACTCTGGCTCTTCCCTCTTCTTCCCATCCTTGGGGCTCTAATTTTTAAACATGAGTGTGTATCAGAATCATCTGGAGTGATTATTAAAGAAATTCAAAATGAGGCTTACCTCTGAGAAAGATGGAGAGAGGTGTAGGATGCAGAAAAAAATTCAAATTGAAAATGGAAAAAAAATGCATTTTACCAAAGAGGATATATAGATGAAAAATAAGCACATGCTAAGATGTTCAGCATCATTAACCATTAGACAATATAAATTAAAATCACAAGGAGATACTACTACATGCCTAATAAAATTGCTACAGAGAAAAATACTAACAGAAAATGTTGGCAGGGATGTGGAGAAACTCCATCACTCATACATTGTTGGTGGGAAGGTAAAGTGGGATAGCCTCTCTAGAGAATGGTTTGGTAGTTTCTTTCAAAACTAAACACAGATTTGCTATGGAACCTTTGGGACATTTATCCCAGAGAAATGAGGATATTTTCAAATAGGAACTTGTACACAAATGCTCCTAAACATTTTATTCATCAAAGCCCCAGGTTAGAAAGTAATCAGATGTCCTTCAATGGGTTAGTGGTTAAACAAACTGTGGTGCATTCATACCATGATATGTGATTCAGTGATAAAATGATCAAACAACTTGGATGGACTGCAATAAAATTATGTAGGTAAAAGCAAGTCATGAACTGTGAATTTAGGGCTACTTTTAATTGCTAAGCACTCTCTTATATATTCATGGACCAGCCAGTTACCAGTTTTTGCTGTAGGTGAATGTTCCAGACCACGTTAATTTCTCTCTTCTTTGAACCTCACCAGAATTTAGCTGTGCTAAATGAGCACTTACTTATGGAATAATCTGTTTCCATATAATTATGTTTTCCCAAGGTGACTGTTAAGTTCCTCTAGGAAAAGAACGTCTCTTAGCATCTAACACAATATAATAATATATATAGTAGAGATTCAAAATGTCTTGTTGTTTGTGAAATATCTGAAAAGTAGGAAACAAATTGGAACACAATATAAAGACAATTCTTCTACGGTTTGTGAAGTACTTTCTTTACTGGTCAACAGCTTATTCAAAGAAACATGTAGCCTTTCTAATAAGATCTAGCTAGAATATTATTTTATTTTATTTTTATTGTAAAAGACCTATGCCTCTTAAGTTGGATTCTTGCCTATAAGGTTTCTCTCTGGAAACCTCTCTTTCCCTCCTACCAAGCACAGTGACGCCATTACAGGGAGCTTCCATTTGTCACAAACACATGAAAAGACCTTGTTAGCAAATATGGTTTAGAAATAGGTCATTTGGCTGCTTTTGTAGTAGTAGTAGAAACCTTTTTAATGAAATTATAGTGAGTTTGTGCTCTGTTCACTATGAACAAAGCATTTGATCTGGTCTCCTACCATTAGCACGGAATGATAATTAGGAAACATTCTTCTTGAATTTCCTATAAAACAGGGCTGGCCAATGAATAGGCCTGCTGCCTATGACAAAATATCCTTTTTTAAAAAATTTTTATTTGCCACAGTTTCTGAAAATTTGAAAGTCCTTTTGGATGATGGTTTGTGTTTTTAAAGTTTTAATATTCTACTTCAATTAAATTATATGAATGAGAAACACATCAATATATTGGCATCCTGATTATCAATTTACCAATTTGAGTAGTAAATTTTAGGAACCATCAGTTTAGTTTGCTTAAGGATTAGGATAGTGGTCCAATAAGTTTTACATAGAATTAAAGAGTCAAGAAAGACTTCATATGAAGGCCAGAATCAAGGACCCTGGGACCTGGATATTTGGGGACATAAAAACGGTTGGCAAAGACAAAAAGAAAAACGCACCCAAAAGGAGCACAAATGTCTTACGATTTTCTCTTCTTGACTATTTTCCCTAAGTAAAGAATGTCTCAATAATTACATTGTTCTAAGAGTTTTTAAATCTAGAACTGGAGGGAGGAATCTGTGTGTTGCTTTAGTGGGAATCACCAATTAAAATGTCTGTAGAGACCAGGCAGGTAGCACATAAGAGCGGTCTTGGTGAGAACAGCAGTTTTCCCACAGCCCAAATTTAGCCTGTGAACCAGTTTGCAAAGCCTGCTTTCAATAATAATATTATTTCCTTTGAATGAATACAGTTAGAATAGTAACAGATTTTTTTTTCCTGAGCTAAAGGAAAACTTCACAAGACATTCTACTATTCAAAGTCAATATTCACAATATTGGAGGCTGGAGCACAAAGCAGTAAATGGCTTCTTGTTGATTTACTGTCTAAGCCAACATACAGCACTTTTATTAAGAGTCTCCCACATAGACATCTCAAACATCTTTTGGATTAGACAAGATAAGAGCATAAGATGCCATGATAAAAAAGAGAATACTATTTTAGGGACAGGCGTATTTAGAAATATTAGGTAAATCTAGACTTTTAAAAAAGGCTACTCATTCCTTCTTTTGGAATGAGTTTTATGTTTTATGTTCCAGGAGGCTGCATTTGCATTAGGTCTGGAAATACCTTTGCTTTGCTTTCCTACCGGCATATGCAACCTTGTCAATTTCTCTCTTTTTTTTTCCTTCAAGCAATCTGCAACAGACACATGGATATCTGAGAGCTATAAATGTTTAGTAGCATAATCCAAAACCCAGCAGAGATTTTCAAAGAAAAAATTATTTCACTAAAATATTTTGCTCAGGTATCCTTTATGTACTTCCCTGATTATTCCCCCACCTGACAATCCATTTGTCAGGTTCCCAGAATAGAGAGACAATTGCATGAAATCTCTTCTAGATGCATTGTGTTGTATCTCTCTTTCTCTTTCTTTTTTCTTTTTTCTTTTTTTTTTTTTTTATCAAGGAATAGTTTTTCCAAGATCTTATTTTACTGTTGCTGCTAAATCAATTATAAACTTTCTCTTCACAAATCTGTTCTTACAGAGAAAGTTTACATGGATGCTACAGTGGTTAAGATTATAAATAAAGAGCCATTTGAGGATTTTTTTCAAGAGCAATTCATTGTGATTCCTTGTGTTTATTTGTTGTCTTCGATGTTTCAAATTTTTATGTATACATATGAAAACCTTTACCACTGTTTTTTTTAATCAATGTGGTAACACTATACTTTCATAAATAAAGTCGCTAGTGTGAGCTGTGTTGTTGAATTAACCATCTTTTTAAGAGCTTAATAGACTAGGAATCAATGGAAGGTGGCCTGGATTGAATTCTCAATCTTGGCTTTCAATTTTCCTATACATGAATTTCCCTATATACAAATTTAAGTTTTCATTCCAACTGTTAGTATATTCTAAGAAATATTTCTTCAAAACTAAAGGAAACTGAATGACAAACAATCTTCTGATCACTTTGAGGTGTCCCTACTAAGTTGGGTAAATGGGGTTTTCTGTGGTGCTGTTGAATGTGGATAGTTGTAGTTGTCATTTGTTATAGCGATTTTTCATGAAGTGTCACAGTTCTGCCAAATGCGAAAATGTGGTTGTAATAAATTTCTCCAGATCCCAAGTATTGAGACTTATAATTGGTATTGAGACTTATAATTCTGGCACTTAAAAAACCCAGATGGGTTGTAGAGTTTCTAAAAGTTTAACATTTTCTGACCTTCTGTGGTTGAAAAAGAATTATACTGGAAGCCAGAATCCGTGGGTTCTAGTCTTGGCTCTGTCACTAACCAGCTGTGCTATTTTGGACAAGTTAATTTTCTTCTGTGATCCAGCATTTTCTCTATTATAAAATGAAGAAGTTAGGCTAAATGATTTCACAGTTCCCTTCCTATCTAATCCTATGTTAAACAAATGATCTCTGGGTTCAAATCTTAAATTTATCACCTACTAGTCAAGCCCACTTAGGTAAATTAATTTTAACTGTTCCTCAGTTATATTAATGGGAAAATGGGTATTATAATACTAGTACAATATGAGGAATAAATAAGCCAATTTATGTACAGAGATTAGCAAATAATTAGCGTTCAATAGAGGGTAGCTATTGTTATTGTGAGTCTGGGTTCAGTAAACTAAATACCGGATTTGAGTAAAATCATTTGTATTTAAGGCCTAAACTCTCCACTAACCATGTGACCTTATAAGAAGTTACTTAATTTTGAGAGAAATAAACTACATTCTTTCTAACCTCCCCCATTTACAATTTGGATAAATTAATAGTAAACCTAAAGAAATCTAAGCCTTTAGGAGTCTGTGTGCTACACAAGCAAGAACATGGTGATAGCATATGTTCTCAAGCATGTTTCTTTGTCAGGTTCTATCATAGTGGAATCACATTTTCCTTGTAGATAGGCTGCATGTGCATGGTTAGAAGCATGAATTGATCAGTAGATCTTGAAAGTTTTATACTACATGTGGTGGCACTTCTAACTTCAGTCTAAAATTATCTGTGCTTTTATTAAAAATTAGGAAACTATAAAGTTTCTCAATTGAACATTCCAGCCATGCACTTATTCTAAAAGTTACAGATCTTTCCTAAAGCTTGCAGGAAGAGGTTCTTGAGCCCTTTCTCAGTTTCAACTCCTGTGGTCGTTATCTGTCTCGATTTCTGCTGAATGTACACAGTAAATAGGCAAGGAGGGCACTGAAAACATCGAATTACATGAATATTTTAAAAAATCAAATAATAAATAAAATTTTATAACAAAAAAGTAACAGTTCCCTACTCTATCCTTCTTCATTTTCAGCTCTACTTCTCAGAAGAAACTATATCTTACCATTTTTTTAATTTAGTTCCTCTAGTGTTTGCTTCTATAACTTGATTAACCATGCTACTATAACTACTGCCAATATGCATACCTCAAAAATTATTTTTACATTTGCCTCCTACGATATGAAATGCAAATTTGCTCATTTACCCATCTCTCTCTCCTATTTATGTATATTTTTTACTATTCTGTTTCTTCACTTCGACTTCTATCCACATAATTTAAATGTTTCTTTCTTTCTTTGGCTAAACTTCACTTATTATTTATTTGTATGTTTGTTTAAATAAACTTTTTTGGAGCAGACTGAAACTGCTGCAAAGTTCGGTTTTGCTCTGAACTTTCTTAAGTTCAGAGCAAAACTGAGTGGAAGGTACAGAGATTTCCCAAATGCTTCCTGTCCTCACACACACAGCACCCCCCCCCCAGAGTGATAACGTCTGTCACAACTGACAACCAAACACCGATGCATCATTATCACGCAAAATTTATGGTTTATATTAGGGTTCACTCTTGGTGTACATTCTATGGGTTTGGATAAGCGTATAATGGAATGTATCCACCATTAGAGTATCATACAGCATAGTTTCACTGCCATGAAAATCCCTTGTGTTCTAGCTTTTCATCCCTCCCACACCACTAACCTCTCAGTCATATAGAATATTTCGTTCTCCACCCTGGAAAATGGGGACATATTTTCTCTATCTATTCTCATCACTTCTACCTGGGAACTTAAAATAATAAGGTCAACTTTGATGACTCTGGTGATTTGTCCATAGACTGATATTGAAATTTGAAAAAGGAAAAACATGCTTACCTCCTTATGAGAAGTAAACATAATTCTCATACCAAACTACATAATCCAGTAGTTTGTTATGATTACATATGCTTTGTATAGTTCTAATATCACAACTTTTGTGACTCACAAAATAGATCAGTCCTAGTATCAAATAAAATGGTTTTTTGCTATATATTTTACCAATCACTCAAATGCATGCTGCTATGTCATAGTTTACCTGTTATTTGACCATGCCTTTCTTGTATAGTTATATATTTTTTCCTTCCTGGAATTCTGATTGCATTATTTTATTCTTTTTCATTCTTCGTGCTTATGGGATTTTTCAAAGTACCTCGAATAAATATCAAAAGCCTGATATTCTCTGTCAGAAGTATGATGGCTGTCTCTCAAATCATTACATTTATATGGCAGTATGAAAAATTGGTGTCTTATTGCTCTGGCAATTGGATGCTGATAAAGGCCAGCAGGCCAGGGCCAAACCTGGATGTAAGAGCAATACTTGAATTTCAGGCTTCCACTTGTATCTTGTTGCCAAGGCAACAGAATACTGTCTTAATTATTATGGACACTGTCACCACTCTGCCTATCAAAATTGGTTTTATAACTATGAGCCACTCATTTCTGAGAGGGTGGAGGTGAAAATAAATTTTAGGAGATACCTTTGTATAATCTTTGATGCTACTAGAACTTTGATTATAATAGCAAGATGCTTAGAAAGTGTTGTTAGTTTATGATGTAGCTGTGCCAATACTTTTGTCTCTTGAGACTTCTGAACTCTAATTACTTTGGACACAACCTTGGGAAGCATATTTAGCTCAGATCTCTGAGGTATTTGGTTCATCTTGAACCTTTCTAGAATGCCTAATTGAATGATCTCTGAGAAGAAGGTGGTGATGAATTAGATGAAGAACACAGCTGGCTGATGCATAATTGCCACTTGATTTGAGAGATATTTAAACATATTTAAAGCTGCCATATGGTATATGATTTGAACTGAGATGTTGTAGGATCATTGTGAACAGAAACACTGGTTGTTTCCTGCCTTCAGTGGTGGTGGGTGGGTTGGCTTGGTCATGGACTTGAAGATATTCTAAAATTTTTCACAATTTAAAGGCAAAGGCAAGATCTGATCCTACTGACCATAGATTAAAAGATTTTACAGTTTCTCTTGCTCAAATATGCCCTGTGATGTTCACTGGAGGTTCGAGCATGAGAGTTAAGACACTCCTGTGCTTTTTCGGATGTCTTCTTCTTCACCAAAGCCAAGTTTTGAAAAGAACATATGCAGAATATAGGGAGAGAATGCCTTAGCCCACTTACCAGCCAAATGTATTGAACCACAGTGCTGACATCGTAGGGCTGACAAGATATCAGAGCCAGATTCTCTAATGTACAATGAGTCCCTGCACATAATCCCCTTTGCTGAACACTTCATAAATAGGACAGTTTTCTACTTTTTACATGTTTTCAATGAAGTCTATCAAGTCAAATAGTAAGATCAGTAACTACTCAAATCCCCAGGTAGTAGAATGACCCTCATTCTATTGATTATCATGGATGCAGATTATTATGGATCACAAAGAGGGAATATAAAAATGAGTCATGACTTCAAAAGAAAGTTTTAAAAGTGGACTTCCACTGTGGCCTTGCTATTGTCACTTCCACTATTTTCCCATAAATGGCTCTATTCCATGTAAAATATGTTCTACTTGAGGAAAAGTTAAGTGGAATGAGGTTAGAAAATCAAATGCCCTAGAGTCTCTTACGCATAGAGGCAATAGAGCAGACTAGAATTTTCTTACAAAGGTGAAGTAAATTAATAATGTTTTCTGGGCATTAGTGAGATTATTCATTCTGATTTAGCCTGGAGGACTCAGTATTCTTTTTGTGTATCTGAGGGACTTCCCTGTGGAAGAGGGACTTGATTTATTATGTGTAGTTTCAGGGAGCAAAAGTGAGACCAATCTGTAGCTGCTAGAAATTTCAGAAGCAAAGTGATGTCCCATTTTTAGAAAATGTACAAAACCAAGAACGATCCTTTATGCAATAATTTAGTTCCTGGTTTTACTTTATTTTCCTTTCCATTTTATCTAATTTCTTCACTTGTTTAATTTAAATTTCATTTTATCCCAAAATTAATTGCATGCATTTTCCTAAGTAATGACAGAGCAATAAATAAACAAATGTATAAATAACTAATGACTTAAACCTATAATGTAGCAGATTTTCACTCAGTATTAGGAAAAAAATCCTAAGCTTATAGGTAGTGTGGCAGCCACTATTAGTTGCCACTTAATACACCCATGACCACAATGACACAGGTATGGTGAGTCATTCCCTTTAGTGGGGGTAGGAGTTCAAATATTTAGCAGTCTCTTTCATGCAGATGTGAAGTATTAAAGAATGTCGTATTTTCTACGAATTTGTGGTATAAGGGGAAGGAATAAAACTCTTTTGAATTGTAAAGAAAAGAATGTAAAGAAAAGATAAACCACAAAGATTTCTTCTTGGATATCATTGCTAATTTGTGTTGCTTCTGCTAAAAATGGAAGGACAAAACTGACTTTTTTCAGTTGCTTCTAAACTGCCAGGATAACAATCACAAATGATTATGTTTAGAATTTTGAAGACAGCTGCTTTATAGGGAACGTGCTTTACATCAGCTCATTTAGGTTGTAGGCTAAAAATTGAGGCGGAAGAAGTTAAACAGCTTGGCCACAGTGGCAGCCAATCACCAGCCAAGATAGGAAATAGATTTCAGCTTCCTGTCATTCAGGATAATTTGCCATTCACCAGGATATGCTCATGATGACACATACTAAGGTGTGATAAAGTTGTAGCATGATGCATGTCTAAAAGAATAATTTTTATGAGCATTTTATAAAACGAGCCAAATTTGAACACTCTATACAATCACTGCTAATAGAAAATACAGTTCGTTGCAAACTGGCATTCAGTGGACCACACACATAGTCCACATATAGCCAGAAGAAGAAATTTGTTTTAAAAATAAACCTAAATCTGAGCCCTACCTTAGATTTAATCTCAATAAACTCCAGTCATAATTATAGTATTTTATGATACTCTTTTTTGGAGATATAGAACTATTTGTCATCCTATCAGACTTTCCTGTTTCTCCATTAGTTTTGAGTTAATAACCAGTATATGAAGCTCATGGCCTCAGTTTATTGAGAGAGAATTCAGAAAAAGACAGCTGCTATTACCCAAGAGAGGAAACCAGTACATGGAACAGAGAATGACTAGGTGTGGTTACTTGCACTTTTGTGATTTGGAAAGGAGTTAAGAGTGTGCTGTAGAAGTTTATCTGAACCAAAATGTAAAGGATAAAGCAATGGAAAAGCATACAACTAAAAATTTTTAAAAAAGGAAAAAAGGATAAATGAAGAGAGAATTAAACAATTTGCTATAAAGAAAAAAAATTAATTTTTTGACAATTTCATGATCTTCCCCAAATTGAATTATGAGAATGTAATTACAATGCAAACTGCACTTACACTATAATTTTGAAGTTGTAAAATAGAAGGTGGTTAACAATAATGTGAGATAAATTCTTAAAGTATCAGCTTTCCTCTAAGTTCCAAATGCTACGAAGAACACCCATCCAAATCAAATCATGGCTACTCAGGTTTTTAATGCATTGACTCCGTGCTTGTTTGATCATGAGGTTTCCAATCTGTCTACTGAATCAGATTATCCAGGGAAGTGATTTTGGCAATCTGTAATTTTAACCAGCACTCCAATGTGATTTTTAAGAGCTAGAAAATTTGGAAAACAGTGCATTACAGAATGTTGCTTAGGAGCCCAAGTCTTAGACATAAGCCCCATCTATTGAAAGAAGACAGTTTAGGTCAGTGCCTTGGACCAGTGTGGCCCTCTTACTTTCACTGGTCATCCAACACAAACTTTCATCATAGTAGGTTCAGGTCCATATTCATAGAACATTAATGAAAAAACAAACTTGTTTCAAAATGCACCGCCTATTGGTTCTCATCTTTGCTTGTGAAGAACTGCATTGAAATTACTTACTATCATTGTTTCTGTAGTCTTTCTCTTTATCCGGAAAGTTAAAATTGACTTTACAAGTCTCATGAAAAATTTTATTTTAAGCCACCACACATGGCTAATTAACAGCATACTCTATGTGGAGTCCAGTGACTGCAGCCACAATAGATAATTTATATAACAATGGAAGGGAGAGTCACTTTGAGGCCAAATCCATTTCCTTTTTAGGGCTGAGAACAAAGGAGTGATTGATGCTGTAGACTGTAAGTACCTTCATTTGTTTTTGTATCTTTATCCATTTTACAGCAAAAACAGCTACACCATCTGCAAAATCTCAACTTTCCTTTTTAATGTAAGAATATGAGTACCATAAAAGAGGTTACTGCTGTCATGAAAATAGTATCTGCTCTATGAAGTCAGAATTATACCTTGCTCAGATCCCAATTTTTGCTCTCGTTTGCTGGATGACTGTGAATTTTTAATTTAATTTCTCAGAACCTCAGTTTATTCATGTTTACAATGGGGGTACAATAGGTACACCTCTATATGGAGAATAAATGAGATAAACCATGTGCGGTAGATTGGATTTTTCTCCACTCTTCACTCTCTTCTGTCATGTAGTCTTGCAATGCATCAGATTGAGGGGCATACATTTTTCCACCTATAAATACAAACTGAGGAGGAAAAGGCAAAAGCCTCCCAAATATCTCTTGGCCTCAATGCCTGTGATAGTTACCATGTAGGATTTTTTAAAAATTCACTCTCCTTAATGTATCACTAAAGATGATTTATAATTTCTATTAACTTTGTTTTTGACACTTGCAACTGATCTACTGGAAATTTTTGGTTACTGATGCTGAGCTTCACCTTCCTTTCAAATTAGAAAATACCTATTCACAAGGAGAAATGTCCTTTAAGTAAATGCAAGATCTAGTTGCATGACTGATTGACTTAATTTTACCTAGACATAAAGGGAATTAATGAGTCTGGTGTTCTTCAGTCTTGTGAATTTCTAAAATAGAAAACAAAGACCTTGGATCTTACCTTACCTTACCTAGATCCAAAAGGAAACCTTTCAAAACATTGGTTATGATTTGTGCAAGGCACGGTATTCAGAAAATAAGAGGAGGAATAAGGCACTATTCCTTCTCTCAAGGAGATTACAGTCTAAGAAGGGAGATTGGAAAGACCCACAAAGACAAAAATACAGAAGATTAAGGCAAAGGCCATAAATGACATTCAAGCAGAGAAAACACTGTGTGTTCAAAGAAGGTCCCAGAGAAACCACGTGCCTGTAGCCAAATAAAGCCAGAGAAATAAAGGAAATCATTGCGTAGCTTATTGCTCAGAATCTAGGCCAGAGTCAAGTGTGAAAAGTCAGTCTTGAATACACACTCTCTTAATGGGAGTTTGAGAGTCTACGGTGTAAATACAGAAGAACATCTTCCACATACTTTAGTAGCCAAATGGGATATTCACCTGATGTGTTAACGAGTTCTTTAGAAGTACTGCTGAACATCACCACAGCGCTAGAGTTTAAGTCATTCATCTCAGCTGCCTCTGTCCTGGAGCTTATGTTAAAACTTGGGAGGGTTTTCACCTGAACACATGGAGGGGAACAGTACAAAGGTTTCTGGAGCCATGGCTCTGTGGGGCTGGAGGCTGCTTGTCTGTGAGGAATGACTACTGCCTGGTTCTACGCTATGATTAAATTGAAATGAGGATACCTTAAGGTTGAAATAAATGACTTTAAACATTTTCCCTGATTTCTTTTTTAAGATCATTTTTTTCTTTCTGAATTCAAATTGCTTATCTTTATCTCCTTATTTTATGATTCTTCACGTGGGATAATGAAAAATAAAACCATATTTTAAGAACTATAGATATTGTAGCCAAATTGTATATTAACTTAGGATGGATCAGATTTTTATATATGTCAAAACATTTATTTTTTTATATTCACAAAGAGCATAATAAGAACATAGATGTATAAGACATTAAGGTAAAGAAGAATTTCATAGTCATATACAAGGCTGTGAATTTTTCTTCTCTAAATTTAGTTTCCTTATCCTGTTCCTTTCTGCTTAGGTCTAACTTTAGTATAGAGGTAGCTTTGATGAGAAATTGTTTCCTTACAAATTAAAACAAGAACCACAATCTCCACCCAACTCTACTTAAACAAAATTTGCCAAATCAAGCTGATACATACTCACAAGACCCAAAAGCAAAACTCTCAGGTATTTTATACACTGATTGTTAATCACAGTCATTATTTAAAATTAAATTATATAGAGTTAAAATTAATTAAATTTTGCTAAAACAAAGATAATACATCTTCAAATCTCATCACTTTCTAATTATTTTACTGACTTCTTGAGGTTATGCCTTTGAATGTGCAGATACCATTTAATGGCATATTATTGAACATGTCTTTTCAACTCTTTTCAATGATGTCACTTTGGTAGTTTGAAGTCAGCCATGGTGAGAGTAGTTTTACTGTTTCAGTCTATTTTCAGTTGCTATAATAAAATGTCATGGACAGGTAATTTATAATGATCAGAAATTTATTTTGCTTATGATTCTAGAGACTGGAAAGTCCAAGATTGAGGGGCTGCGCCTGGCAAAGGCCTTCATGTTGTGTCATCCCATGGCGGAAGGCTGAGGGGTGAAAGAGAGCAAGAGCTAGAGGGCAAGAGGGGCTGTTATAACTAAGCCACTCTTGTGATGATAACTAATCCACCCCCACAATAACAACTATAATCCATTGGTCAGGGCAGAACCCTCACAACTTAATCACCTTTTATTAGGGCCCACCTCCTGTTGCATTGGGACTAAAATTTCCAACACAGGGACTTTGGGTAACATAGTCAAATCATAGCATATACTAGGGAAATCTGGAAATGCTATGACAAGGGTTTGATTACTTATTTTTTTTTTTAGTTGTATAGACTTAAGAAAGTAATGAAGAAAATGTTAATAAAGAAGATTATGCTTAAAGTGTGCCATGTCTAGTACTGAAGCTAAAGGTAGTTTCAATATACTAAATATAATTTGTACAAATGTGAGAACTAGGTTAGTCATATAGCCCATTAAATGATAATAAGTTTATTGGTTAAAGAGTTTTTGGATTAGGGTGAAATTCCATTTGCCAACTCATGGTTGAATTGTATCATAGCTCAGCTACAGATAAAAAACTTTGGCAAAAATAAATGAAATGAAAAATGAATGCATTCTGTGAGAATCAATTGGCTATGTAGAATTTACAATAGTCTTATATTCTACTCTTTTTTAGAAATTGTGTATAACACATATATCATTAAAACTTGTAATAAAATTATATATATGTGCATGCACACATTTCTTTTTTCAGCAAATTGGTTGTTAAAAATTTACCAGCACACCACTGCAAAAGAAAAATAAAATTATCCTCCAACTCTAAATTGGAGTGAATACTTGAATAAAACACTTCTTAACTAAATCATTATTAAGCTGGGGAATTCTTTAACTCTTTTGATATTGGGAAAAATAAGCCATAAGAGAAGGAAAGAAAACATCTGTGGATTAAAAATAGTATTTGAAACACAGAACCAATGACCCTTCAAGGTTGGATTTAGTTCTTAACTAAGTGACACTGGCAGCTCAAATGTGAGTGGATTGTAAATTAGATTCAGTACCAGTTATTTTTTTCCTAGTATTTGTTGTCTTTCTTATAAAATGTGACTTTGTTTTAAATGTTTTGAATTATATATATATATATATATATATATCAGATTTTTTTTTGAGACAGAGTCTCGCTTTGTCATCTGGGCTGGAGTGCAGTGTGGCATTGTAGCTTACTACAACCTCAAACTCCTTGCTCAATCAATCCTCCTGCCTCAGCCTCTGGAGTAGCTGTGTCTATAGATGTGTATTGCATCACCATGGCCAGCTAATTTTTCTATTTTTGTGGAGATGGGGTTTCAATCTTGCTCAGGCTGGTCTCTCAGAATTCCTAGCCTTAAGCAATCCTCTCACCACAGCCTCCCCAAGTGCTAGGATTATAGGTGTGAGTCATAATGCCTGGCCTATTGTTAATTATATCTTGATTAGATCAGCCATCCCACAAATGTTGCAGAGAGCAAATTAAATCATGTAATTTTCAATCATTAAAATATGTGAAATATTAAGGGTGAATTGTCCTGGCTAATAGACAAAATTAAGACTCAGTGTTCTCCCTCATAAAGGCAAAAGCCACATTTACATTAATTTCAAGTCTCAGGTACCGCTGATCCTGTAATGCTGGCTAACAATGATTTTGTAGCTGAGGGGTCCAAACTTGGAATGAATGTGCTTTCTACCCAAACCAGTTAGATGTGTCTATATTTGGATTTTGTCTACCATTACTTTCTTTTCTAAAAGCCAAATTCTTTGACCTTTTAAATAAAAGGAAGGTAAAATACAGTGTCATTGCATTGGCATGAAAATATTTTTAGTATTTTCTTAAGAAAAATTTAAAAAGCAAAAGAGGTAATAGGAGGTCAGCAGGTTTTGAGGGGTGTGGTTGTGGTGAGAGCTGGCATGGAAGTAATACTTGTTTTTTCTATAAATTTTTTTCCTCTTTCTAATAAATAAATAAATAAATAAATTTTTTTCCTCTTTCTAATACCCCTTAAGTCCTGAGTCCCTAAATCTCACTCCTATAGTGTATAGGAGAATCAAAACCATTGAGGAAGAATGCTGTGATGGGAGAGAAGAGAATTGATTTCTTTCTTGAAAGAGAAGCAATGAGAAAATGGGGAAAAATCAAAATTGGATGGTGCCCTAGTGTCTCCTTAACCCTAAACTGAGGGCATGTTTAAACACAGAAGTTTGATGCTGTAGCTCATATGATTGCAGTTTTTATTGCAGGGATCCAGAACACAAGATTTGGGGTGAGATAACTTTCCTTAGATGCCTGGTTTTATAAGCTGTGGGATACTGCATAAGTTATTTAAGCTATTTTGGTCAGAGATAATAAATAATATTATCTACCTCAATGAGTTGTTATAAGGATGAAGTGAGATACTGTCAGTAATTAGTACAGTAACTGGCTCCACTGAGTTCTAAATAGCTGGAAGCTACAGTTATTATTAGCAGTAATTAGCTATTAAAATGAAAAAAAAAACATAATTCTTTACAAATTATAAACATAGCCCAAAATGAAAGTATTAAAGTGAACTTGTTAGATATTTTATACCTTTACGTTTATGTATCTTTTTCAAATTTGGACTTATTTTAAATATAGCTCTATAAATTCTAATTTATGACATATAAAATTATTATACTTGCTTCAATTTCTGAATATATCAATTAATTACCTTGTAAATATTAATAATTACAACTTTTGTGTTGAAAAGTCCTTTGCTATAAAGGGGATATATAATCTTATAGGATACGGCGAGGTTTACATACAGTTTTTCACTTGATTTTAGATACCACTCATTTCTCAGCAAGAGATTTGTTTACTTCTAGATCTGTTATTTGGAATATTCTTGCAGTTCTCTAATTGCATAGTGTAGTGTCTTCTAACTCATACTTTTTTATAGTTTTACAAAGCTTAAAGAATTTTTTCCGTAACCCTCCCAGCTCACCCCTACTAAGTGTTAGCTTTGTACATGAGGGTCTTTCTGAGAACTAAAATTCCTCATTTCTCTTACATTGTAGCCCTATAGTGCTGTAATGTAATAAAGTACATTTCTGATCAAAAATTCCTTCCTGCAAGATCTTTTTTTTTCTTATTTGTATTGCCTGGCCCTTATCAAACCATTCATCCCTTATCAAATGGCATTGCCATGAAAGAGAATAAAATCATAACCTCTTGGAAGGTTTCTCTTTCAGAGGTGGTTTATAAAAAATAATGGGAGTAGGTTTACACTCAAGTGGGATTTTGAGTGAATCCAGTTGTTCCATCTGAAAGTATGGACCAGTTCTGCATCTATGTCCCCAACCCCGAAGCACCTATTTATATGAGTTGACAATGCATGAAAGAGCAGAATCTTCTAGGAGGAAATTGAAAGTTAAATTTCCTTGGGAAGAAATAGTGAGCTAGAGATGACAGCATGGTACCTGGCCCAGACTCTTCAGCTGCTTCTCTTTGAGAAATACCTAAAGCAGAAGCTGAGGGGCTTGTTGTTATGAAAGAATCTGTAGTATTTGAGTAGGCATACACTTGGAAGCTATGTTCAAAGTCCCACATAGAATTAGGGTTGTTGTTAGTAGGCTCCTGAGTTCTGTGTTGAAATATCTGTGCATATAATGAAGGAGGATTGTTTCAGTTATGTAATGCTCCATGGCAAACCATCCCCAAATAGTGACTTAAAGCAATGACATTTCTTTTGCTCACTTTTTCTGCAATTTGAGTAGAGTTCAGCAGGAATTACTCATTGCAGCTTGACTAGGTATTAGCTGGGAAACCCCTAAACTGGGTCTGGAATCACATGAAGGCCTCTCTTTTTGCATAGCTAACAATTGATGCTGGCTGTATGCCAAAATCTTAGCTGGGGCTGGTGATGGAAACACTTACACATGGTATCTGTATGAGACTTGGGCTTCCTCACAATATGGTGGCTGGATGGCAAGATCCTAAAGGGGGGAGCCAAGAGGAAGCTGTATGCTTTTTGTGATTTAGTCTTGGAAATCACATATAATAGAATCACTTCTGCCTTATTTTACTCATTCTATTGTTTGTAACAGTCACAAGCTGGCCCAGTTTCAAGGGGGCGGAAAAGAGAATCTACTTCTTGATGGAGGAGTAGCAAAATCCAAGAACATCATTTGGTATCAAAAATAATGCTGTGATGAATTTTGGAGAATACAAGGTTTCATAAAAACTTGAGGGCTTATTCTAGGTACATCAGGGTTAAGTGGTTTTGGGAGAAGTGCTGAGGAACATGAGGGATGTAGATTTCTCATACAGCATCTGGGGACTAGTCCTAGTGGTAAAGTACACTTTTCTCATGGCTCTCAGGCAGAAAATATAACAAGGAAGCCAGGTTAGGAGCAGAAGAGGAATGTGGTTAGTCCTTTATCCAGCACCCTAGGAAACCTGAGTTTTTGAGGCAGTGAGGGCTATTTTCCATGGAAATTTGTGTGTTAACGCTAATGCCAACTCATTTGTGCCACAGGCTGGCAAGTCCTAGGGAAATGTAGGAGAACAAGAATACCCAATAATCACTAAGGGTAACTTTAATCAAGTACAATCTTATACCAATGACTTTGCTTCTCATTGTCAGGGAATTATTTTCTTTCATCCTGAATCCATTTTCAAACTGAATCCTTCTTGAAATCAGAAACAAAGTGTAAAGAATGATTTTTAAATCAATGAGTAATTGTCTTATTTAATCATAATTTTGTAGAAATTCATAGATACCCTTTTAAATTTTATATTTACACAACTGGTTGATGTTATAACTGCATTCTTGTCTCTTATCTATTCATGCAGATGTTAGATATTACTTTAACCAGTTCATTTCTCAGAATAGATTTCAGAGAAACTTGACTGAATTTCTGCTGGTATGACTATTGGTACAAGTTGAATTTTAAGTGCTTTTGTTTTTGCTGAAATCCAAAAACACTGAATCCACGTGGTAACTTTCTTTGTTTTTGACTCATTTTCTGGGTCAAAGTAGAGTTATTGGCAGATTTGGCAGTCAAATTCTATATCCCTATTAACCCATCTCCCAGTTTCTCTACCTCCTTCTCATCAGATACTCTGCACTGGATAATGCCAGAACCAATGCTAGACCTCTGGGCATCTAATTATTAACTTTACTCTTGGTCACAGCTGTTTATTAAGACTTCTGTGGCTTTTCACAGTGATTCTTGGCAGCATTCTGCCCTGTACATTCTAGTGATTTCTGTCCCTTAATGGTCTTTTATAAAGAAATTTTCAAAAAGCTTTTTAAAAAACCTGAGCAAATTATATCCACTGGGTCACTTATATAGTATGCTATAATCTATCATTTAAAATCGGGGAACATTTTTTTGAGAGCTGTTTCTTTGGCTCTCTAAACTTCATATGGCAGTGACTGGTTTGTCCTTAATTAAATTCTCAGTTGACTTACCCAAGAATTTAAAAAATTAGTTTTATTAGGATATGGTTTCTCAAATTTTGTATGGGAACCCCCATATTTTTATGATATGGGCTGTATCAATGGTAGTTTTCAAGTATATTGATTGTGAGTTTAAGTTGTAGTATATATTACATGATCTACCTGACAGAAATTAGTCATAAAGAGTAGAAATACATATGTGAACTTATTCCTATGTGCCTTCTGGTCTAACTTGGCTCAGAATTAACATATTAAAGTTTACTAGGGGACCTCAGAGTGGGAACCACAGCTGTAAACAAATTCTCATTCCTTCTTTTGCAGTATATACAGTTTAAGAGATAAAACTGAGACAGAAAGGAGTTAATAGTGATAGTAAGGGTGGGCTCAGGATATAGTGGAGGGGAAACCAAAAGCTATTTTTCTCTCCACTAAGATGGTGCTCATGTGGAGAGAAAGCAGGGGAGCTGGTTCTAGCATTGCCGACCATTTGCAGGATTCCACCTGCAGAAGAATGAGGACATCACGGAGGGGACGTGGAAGTGGAGCAATGTGCCAGGCTCTGCCCCAGGTCCCCTGCTTCTGCCTGCCCAGCTCCTCACTGCTGGAACTAAGAATGATCTCCACTGCCAAAATAGCTCAGCTTCGGTCTGATGCTGGTTATCCTCAAAGCAGCAGCTTCCGCCCCACCCTGGGATAGACTTTAGAGTTTCATTTTATTCCTGAACCGAGGATCTGGTGGCACAATTAATACCTGAGTCACTGGACTGCCAGATTTGTCCCAAATCCCTCCTTTCCAATGCACCATTGTTCATTATACAACACACATACACACCACCACCACCACCACTACCACCACCACAGCCACCCAATTTGGAACTGGGCCGATTTGATTTCCATCTGACCTCCCCTCAAAGTTGATTCTGAACTGGGGCACTGGATTTAGCTGGGGTCTCAGGAGCTAAACCTTAAGGAGAAACGGGATGTGATTCATCCGAAGTTGGGGCTCAGGAAATAGGTTCTAATATCTGGAGGGGTTAGGGCTGAACTGGGAGCTAGGGTGGATTCAAAACATCAAGTCCAGGAGGCCAAAATTAAAGCATCAGCAACTAGAAACAGGCAGCTGATAGCGCAGGTTTGGTAGACAGAGCTTGGTCAGATCTGCTGAAACCCAGTGTCCTGGAGGCTGAAGGCCTTGTGGGAGGCAGCAGAGAGCTTTGCCTTCTGCTAAGGTGAGTGGTGACAGGCACCTCTTAGAATCATACTGGTTAGATCTGTGCTTCTCTTGCTTCTTTTTCTTCTGGCTGTGTGATTTTGGGTATATTATATAATTCATTTGAGTTTCCTTTTCTTTGTCTATAAACTGGCAATAATAATACTCGCTCATAGTCTTTTAGGATTACAGATAAATAAGATAAAGTTACTAATAGATGTGGCCTATATAATTGCTCATCATATGATCATTCTCAGTAGAGCTCTATTGCTTCCTAGCTTCATGGTCTTGGGGGACTCCTCTCACATTTTGAGCTTCAGTGTCTTCTCCTATGCATAAAGAGGTTAAATTAGATCATCTCTAAGGCCCCAATCCAACTCAAACACCCTAAAATCTGTTCTAAACTCTTACTTGGCAAAGCAGTCTTGCTTTCTAAGACTATCTTGCATCTACCCTATGAACAAGGCACAAACCCACAAATTAGATTAAATCCCATTATTCAAAAAATTTTTTTTCTGAAACATTAAATCCCGCATATATGTTTAAATAAGCTTGTCAAATTTGCTCTCCCTGCAGAGAGCTTTTCATTATTCTTTTTCATTAAAATAAAAATCCCTCTGGTTGACTTTCTAAATGTGTTTTCGTTAGGCCTTTAGTCTGTTGTTAACCATTTTAAACCTCATATTAAACTCTGTCCTCCTGAAGCTGAATGCTCTGCTACCCCCTGAGAAGTCACCCACAATGATGATAGAGTGGGCACTTAATATGCTAAATAATAATAATATAAAACCTAAATGTGTAGTGATCACTGGCTGCCCAACGGGGGTCTGTCACTCACTTCTTTTATCAGTAATTTTTTGCTATAAAATTCTGTGTTGAAAGAGGAGGAGAGAAAACCCTGCACAGCAAATGTCTCCAGGCTACAGGCTGTGGTAAATAGGGTATCTAATATCCGGAAAATGAATATTAAGCCTCTAGAGAAACATATGCAATGAAGGGAAATGGATTCTTAGATTAGGAATTTAGTACTAAGGAAGAAAAAGAACTAATTTTCAAGAGAAAAGAATAGATAGAGTTGGTTTCCACCCTACTGATAAACTGCACTTCCATATAGTTTTTCTTCTTTATTTCAAAAACTATAGCAGTTAAGTGTTTCCTTTATGTTGCATAAACCAGTCTTTCTGATAAGCAGCCCTTTGCCCTTATCAGCTAATTACTTTCTGATTTGCTTTGATCTATTATTCAGGCAGTAAATTCCAGCTTCATTGCACCCATAATGTAAAACTCAAATGTAATCACAGTTGGGAAGGAAGATAACAAAGTTGTCCATTTGAAAGAGTCATTTCCTTTTTATCAGGAAGTCTGGTATGTGATACGCACACTTTCCATGTCATTCAGGCAATTGACTTTAGTGTAAACCCAGTCTAACACACTATGGATCTTTTACCAGAAAACAGTCATTTAAGAATCAAGCTTCCTTGGAATTTTGATATATGTGATGCTATTTTGCCTGCTAGTCTCATATGTTACAGCATGCTTCTATTTGTGAATTAAAGCATTTTTTTTTGTGCATGGCTTATGGAATCAATAGTTTATAGTCAAATCTCCATACACATTATCAGCTTCACTGCAAAGTTATTTCCTTTTTGGCTCAACCACTCTAAAAATGATTCCTCCATAGGTTAGTTTTTTCTAATTCATCAGAACAAATTGGGTTTATAAATTAGAATTCCCTTGCAATCTATTAAATTCATACCAGTTCATATGTCCAAAGCCAAAAAAGCCCTCAGAGAATGAGAAAGGCCTCCATGATTATTTTTGCTTGAATGTTTATGAAAACACAATTCACTATCCATTAAGCTTTAAGAAAATCCATATTTCCAAAATTACATGCAAACAGGAGTTAGAATTCTTTAAATGGTTCTATGAACTAAAAGACATTCTGACAACTGGCTTGTCTTTGAAATTCATTTTTTATCATCTCTCTTTCTCTATATGCTTTCTCTCCCTCTTCATGTCTCTGGGTGTGTAGATTCGTGGACTGCGCCCTTATGCTATGCTCCAGACTGGTTCCGGGCACAGAATGGATGCCAGGAGACACTATTTTAAAAGCATTCACATCTTTTATGGACATTTCTCTTTCAGACACTACCTGGATAGCTTTTAAGTTTCTACACCCAGTAAGAGAGTGGTCAACCTTATTAGATTAGCTCTTAATTCAGTAATGCTTCAATATACTTCACTCAAGTTCTAGCATTTGATCATAGAAATAGTTGATCACCTACTCTGAACTATCTTTCTTTGTGGCTATTAAGCGATGTACTCTCTCCCCATCTCCCTCCTCCTCTCCTAGTCACTCAGCCCCAAGTAGCAACTTTTCTTACAAACTTTATCTGTTTTTTTTTTTTTTTAAGGTATCTGTGTTATTCTAAGGAATCAAGAATTTGGTTCAGAATAAAACTGCCATTTTCTGCTATTTTATTTTTCCTGGCAAGGGCTTTGGAGCAAAGTGACTTTTGGCCTCCTTTAGAGAGCTAGGGGTTTGATAATAATTAACTCACTTGATAACCAGAAGGCAATGAGGAATTTGAAGGCCATGGTACTTGTATAAAGTGGCGAGTAACCTTGTTACTTGTTCTATCCCAAAAGGAAATGGATAATTAAATTGTATTCTGATTTGTCTTTTTTGAAAGTGGTTTTTGTTGTTGTTGTTTGTAAACTGGGTTGCAGAGATTTGGTGCAGCACAAATAAGGTATTTTTTGAATTTTCAGTCATTGGTTCCTAAGAACAGAATTATATGACTTTGCAAATAAGGAGGTAGTTGATATTAAGGCCAACATTGCCACCGTAAAAATTAATGACTGTATGGATTTTTATATTATAGATAACTTCTGCTGTTGATAAAAATTGACCCAATTTGATTGCTTTTAAAGTTTGCTGAAAAGTGCTTTCACGTTTGCCTTGTCTGCCTTTGTGATAACAGTAATCATCCTTTTAGTTGTGTGAACTTGAGCAAGTTAGTTGACTCTAAAAGCAACTTCCTTATTATCAAAAAGAAAATAAGTATAGTTTCTGCTCATTAGGTTGTGATAGGATTAAATTTGATCATATACGTTGATCACATGGAATAATATATATAAAATATTTTAAGCAGTGTCTGAGGTATAGCAAGCACTCAATATATATGAGCCATCATTATCACCATCAGAATCACCTAACTAGTCTGGCTGCTGATGAGTCTAGTTTTGGAAAGAAATTGCCCCTCCAAGTTTTAGCAATTGAAGGGTGGGAGACTTACTGGGAATTGTACTTTTAGTTCCGTGTTATCAGTTTAGTCAATCTCAGGAATGTGCTCACAATCAACACTACTTTTATTTAAAGTAATTATTGATAGGACTTAATATTGCCATCTTGCTAATTGTTGTCTGATTATTTTGTAGTTTTGTTCATTTCTTCTTCTCTTATTGTCTTCCTTTATGATTTGATGGCTTTTCATGGTAGTATACTTTGATTTCTTTCTTGTAATCTTTTATATATCTCCTATGGACTATAAACCACTTTTGAACCCTCCTTCTAGGTTGAAGGAGAGAGATGCTATCAACTATGGTATGGCTATATGTTAAGAAAAGAAATATATTAATTCATCCATTGACCTAAATTTTATTTTCCATTGACTTATAGAAAGTAAAATGACAGCAGAGCCTCCCCAAATCCACTCATCCCCATTTTCACCATCTTAGTTGTTTATGTATTCTTGGATATTTTTATTTTCATCAAATCAAAATTTCCTAATTGCACAGTCTGCTGCAAAAATGCTTTTGAGGCTGGTACTTGTTTTTGTCCTAGTCGACCATTATTTAGTGTTCTGAGTGACTTATTAAGGAAGCCTTTAGTACATATTGCTCAAGTCTATCAAATCACAGAACACCTTAATTCCACTGATGATCGGTGTGGTGCTTTTGAGTGGGGGAGCAGGACTGAGATCTGGCTCTGGCTATCCCAGAAGCCTATAGTGTTGCCCACCTTGATTGTCTGCCTCAGAGAGGTGGCCAGGTGTATACATCAGATTGCAGGCTGGGAAAATACGGGTGAGAGACAAAGAAAGAAGGAAATGTCAGATTGAAGTAGAAACTGAGAAAGGGGCTGGATGTAAGAAAGTAACATTTTCTCATGGACAGCTATAGAGCACTCACCCTCCTGTGTATTTTACCCTCCTTTAGGTCCAAATGAAAAGAAAGAAAAGAGCTTACATTTATAGAGTATCAACTATGTGCAAGTTGCTTTACATAACAAAATCTAATATTTACAGTGTCTTGTATATGTATTACATAATTCAATTTTATTGAGTTCTGAGCTGTACATTTTATAAGGAATATGCTATTATTCTCCCTGTTTTATAGATGAGCAACTTGACCCATAGAAAAGTTATATAGCTTGTTCTGGTTACTTACCTGGGAAGAGGCAGAATTGGGACTTAAAGTTGGGAAATACAGCTTTTGACTCTTCCACTCTTTGGCTATTTCACTCTTTGGCTCATGCCCACAACAACACATTGTGTGGATATCTCCTTGCAGAGGAAAAACTGAAACTTAGAGAAATGAAGTAACTTGCACTTGCCCTCTACCCTCTACTACACTCAGACAGAGGCAAAAATGAGTGTCATGTCAAACATATCAGTGGCCAATTTTTCTTGGTTAAAGGGGAAGCAAAAGCAGGTTTGGTTATGGCTGTGCCCAGAGCCCTTCACACTGTCTCAGGCTGAGCAAATGAGTGAAGATGCTCAGGGAGGCTGAGGGAATTGAGCAGTTGTTGACATCTCTGTCTGGGAAGCACATTGAAAACTGTGTTTGCAATCCTCCTAGCACACCTATCGTCTCATTGGAAGCTTCCTAAAGATTCCAAAGGTAGACTGAGCTTACTCTCTGTGGCCACAATCCCTGCTGAGCTTGTTTCCAACAAGCTGGCAAGGCAGGCAGCAAAGATCAGAGCCAGGAGCTTCCTCCATTCTGAGGGTCGTCAGCCCAGGAGACTTCTCTGCTCATGCTACTGGACAGAGTAAAACAGAGGCAGGAGAAGGGAGGGAAGAAGAGAACCAAAGCAGGGAAGACAGGAATAGGAAACAAAAAGAGCTAAAAGAGAGGCAAGGAAGGCAGGAAAAAAGAAAGAGGCCGAGTGCTGGAGTTTGTCCATCCCCACCAGAGGGGCGAGTTGGCCTGCTATGGACCCAAGGTTCTCCTGTTTCGCTGCTTCTGAGTAGAAAACAGACTCTTTCCCCTCAGGGCTCTGAATCCTACACCAGCTGAAAATTCATTTGAAAAATTAAATTGCGTCTGTGAAACAAGCACCTCCCAAAAGGCCCTGGAGGTCAGAACAATCAGGATTTAAATTAATTGCTTAATGGAAAAAACATTTCTGAGAACAATGCCGATAATTTGCTAAACCAGGGTGTGTTTGTAACTCTTTGAAATGAATTGAATTGCTGGTTACAAGAATTAAGGCTTATAGAGAAATTGTGATTGAAATCCCCAAAGTTAAGTATTAATTCCTTAAAGCAATTGGTAATTAGTGAAGAATCGTGCACTTACAGTCAGCATTCCATTCAGCACTTAATTATATACTGTCTCCAATTGTTTCCTGGTTGTTGCATGCTTGTTAGTCTTGTCTTCCCCAACTCCATCATGAATTCAGTGATAAAAGTGCTGGAATTTGTTCTTCTATTGGTCTCTCCCAATAAAAGACAGCTCCCTAGCACAGGGATTGAACAGACACAGATACTGGATACTCAAAAGTTGATGGATGCTGATTGAGATAAATCAGTGAGCTTAGAAAAAGTTGGCCTTTTGAAGAAAAATGTATTTAGTTGTCCCAGCATGCCAAGAGCAGGGCACATTTCTCAGGAGGGCCAAAAAAAAAAAATGAATATATTATGTAGCTCGAGATTGCATGTGTTAAATGGAGTAAAGAATTTGAAAGGAGACATCCTATTTGAGCGAAAAGAAATTGTAGACCACTCGAGGTCAGGCACTTGCTGTGAAGCAGCTTGATTTGGGTTCTGTTGATTTACCTACGCTTTACAAAGATGGAAAATAGTCATTAGGCCTGGAAGGGGATTGAGAGCAGAGGGCTTTAATGCTCCGAGGCTGCCTCATAATTTTCTGGGACCTCTGTACTTTGCAAAAGCTTTGGCTGTGATTCGTGTATAAAAAGAGCAACTGAAAAAACAAGACTTTGCTACTATTCATCTGCAAGTGACAAAAATAAAAGGTTTACCATTATGTTTACTAAGTTGAAATTCATTCTTCCATGCCAGAGATATATAAAAAATTATTTCTGCTCTTAGGAATATTTACTAATATTTTCAAATTTTTCTGAGGAAGTCCTCAGTTTAAAAACATTTAATGCATGCATGTTAATGATCGTTCTTGTTAAAGGAATTCTGAAGAATTGTCTATGTCTCATATATGTTCACTTTAATTTTGCAGGGAAGTGGGCAGTGGTGATGAAAGCTGGGAAAATATAATTGAATCTACATTACAATAATTATAAAGTAACCAAGCAATGACTGTAGATCATATTATTTCACATCAATTTCAGGCACTGTTATTTTAAGGGAAAAGCCGTCTATGAAATTGCCAGTCTCTCTCAAACCTCTTTCCCACTGCTATTCATATAACGTGCTCTATTCCAGGAACTTCAAGCTGCTGTGGATTCCTGCACACAACAAATTGTCTTAATGCTGTGATTTTGCTTGGCCTGAAATTCCATTCCTAGTCTTGCTCACTCTTATCCATCCTTTGAGACTTCTCCAGGACAAACCCTTCAGAATGTACCTCTTCCTAAATCTCCAGATTGGGCTGAGTCGTATTGATGTATTTATGCACTCTGGATGCCAGAGCATGTTTCAGTGCTATCTTTTCCCACGTTATATGAAATATCTAATTGTATGTCTATCTTCTCCACATCTATCTTTTGTCTTTCCTCCCTCTCCCCTCCTCTCTCTCTCTGTCCTACAAGGACTAGCACAGTGCCTTGCTATACATAGAAAGTGCTCAATAAATTTTGTCATCCATTGCTACTGTTGCTGTTATTAAAGGTCTGAGAATGAAGTTGTTCAGTTCAAGCAAGGTAAGGAAGACTGTAGCTTAAAATGCTTCCAGACTAAGAAGGGTAAAATGTCCTTTGTCCTTTATTTCTCCTTGTCTCTCTCTCATTATATGTAAGATAAATATATGTTCTAAATGTAAGGGTGAAAAGTTCACTATGTGCTCACACCATGGGTGGAGAAAGATTTCTCATGGAGAAATTAGGATATATAAAAGTAAAAAGTTTATTTATTTTTCCAGAAAGAAAGAGAGATAACGAGAGAAAAAGAAAGGAGAGAGTAGCCATGGCAGAGGAAAGTAGGAAGTGCCAGACAGCTGAAGAAAAGCTGTTTGGAGTTTTTAAAGGGTAAAAATGGATTGAATGTGGAGAGATAGGAACATTCCTACATTGCTGGTGGGACTGCAAATTAGTTCAGCCTCTGTGGAAAGCAATATGGAGATACCTTAAGGCGATACAAGTGGATATACCATTTGATCCAGCAATCCCATTACTGGGCATCTGCCCAAAAGAACAAAAGTCACTCTATGAAAAAGACACCTGCACTCAAATGTTTATAGCAGCACAATTCACAATCACAAAGGTGTGGAAACAACCCAAGTGCCCATTAATACATGAGTGGATTAACAAAATGTGGTACATGTATACCATGGAGTACTATTCAGCTATAAGAAACAGTGGTGATATAGCACCTCTTGTATTTTCCTGGATAGAGCTGGAACCCATTCTATTAAGTGAAGTATCCCAAGAATGGAAAAATAAGCACCACATGTACTCACCAGCAAATTGGTATTAACTGATCAACACCTAAGTGGACATATAGGAATAACATTTATCGGGTATTGGGAAGGTAGAGGGAAGGAGGGGATGGGTATATACATACATAATGAGTGCAATGCACACCAACCGGGGGATGGACACACGAGAACCTCTGACTCGATGGGGGGGAGGGCAATATATGTAACCTTAACATTTGTACCCCCATAATATGCTGGAATAAAATTTAAAAAAAATAAAATAAACATAACAAAGGGGGTAGTTGTGTAGTGAGTTTTCTATTCCTAGGGGTGATTATATGCTGTGTGTTTATATTTCTTACTTTTTGTTAAATAATTTATTTTCCTTTGTTAGATAGGTTATTAGTAAGGCCACCTTTCACTGCATATTTCACCCTAACAAGATTTTGGAGAGAATATGATTACCTAAATTTTTAGCTTTGAGTATGTTTGGATTTTTCAAAATTTGAAAATATCATATTGTGGGGGTACAAATGTTAAGGTTACATATATTGCCCCCCCCCCATCGAGTCAGAGGTTCTCGTGTGTCCATCCCCCGGTTGGTGTGCATTGCACTCATTATGTATGTATATACCCATCCCCTCCTTCCCTCTACCTTCCCAATACCCGATAAATGTTATTCCTATATGTCCACTTAGGTGTTGATCAGTTAATACCAATTTGCTGGTGAGTACATCATATTTTAAACATGGAATTTTACATCAAGTGTGGAATTTTATAGTTAATGGTGTTTGGGGATATTTAAATATAAGAAGTTTAGTAAATGACCAAAGCATTCTTTTCAATACTTCAAAATATGGAACAGCCACTGATTTTTTCAGAAGGAATAAATGAATCAAACAACGTGATACAGTAGAACGCGTTCTGGAATGGAATTTGGGTGCCTTAAATTGGCCTTCAACCAGCTGTGTGACTTTTGACAAGTTGTCTAACTTCTCTAGTCTTAAATCTTATCTGGGTTAGAATAAGGTAGATTATCAGAAGGGAATTTAAATTCCACTGTAAATGCCCTTCTGATAATCATGTTTCTAAATAAAAGCATTTTAAACTCTTTAGTACAATTGGAATATGTGGATGTGAGGGAAGAAGTAAGGAAGCAGGGATTAGAGTGAGAAATGTCTTATCAAGGAAAACTTCTGGAAAGAGGTAAGTTTCTAATTCAGGCTTGGAGAAAGAAGTGATGGGAAGATTTACAAACTGGGATCTAAAGTCAGGCTGAACTGCCTCTGCAATTATTGCACCTAGTGTGTATCGCTCATCTGCGGGAGTAGTGGAGGCAGCAGAGTGCACCTGAATTGAAGCTCGGAGGCTCAGACATCAGTTGCCAGGGGTCAAAGGTAAAGGGAGTTTGTGCTGACAGAAATGAGTTTCCTGGGCTACGAGGAGGTTTGTGATGCTTTGGGGTTCTGTTTCCTTTCTTAACAACATTTTGGAAAAAAATATTAATCCTGCGTATATAAAGTACTATTCTTCCACGTCTATCCTCCTTCTCTGTTTCCCCAATTCTCATATGGCCTAACATTGTTTATCAGCTGTCTTTCTACTTCTGCTTGCTCCCACTCCCCTTTTTCTTCTCATCTACTTTGCCTTCATGATGACCACAATAAATGCAGCAGAATGGACTTAAAAATAAATCTTAGTTCAAAAAATATAATTAGCTAAAAATGGCTTTATCTTTTCTGTTTCTCCATCTGCTGTATTTCCTTTTATACTGTAAGCTACTTAGGTACTCATATTCAAACATATGAAGTCTTTGATTTTGGTTTCCTTGCCTAGTAGCAATAAAATAAGAAACACTGCTTTATGTTATAGGGAGGGCTAGAAATTTTTTCTTTTTATGTCATTAACCTGAGCCACAGGGGAGAAAAGATGATAAGGTCTTGGACTTTCTTTCTCTCTCTTCCTCTTTTAAATAAAATACAAATTCAACCTTTTCATCCATGCCCCACAATCTCTTTTAAAAATAAGAACCAAAGAATAAAAAAAAAAGTTACTTGATAATTACAGTGAATGTTTTAAAATTTTGTTTGATGCTGTGGTTATTTTAAGGGAGAAAGAGACAGAGGAGATACTAAGAAACATTAAAATGAAGAGAGATATAGAGGGATATATATATATATATATCCAGTGGGAAGGCAAATATGGAATAATGACAAGAACATGTGCTTTGTGTCCAGACTGATGTTAATTTTCATTATAGTTTGCTATTTTTCTGCTATGCAACAATTTACGTGATCTAGTTCAACATCAGCTTTCCTATTTATTAATGGAGAATAATAGTACATACTTTCCTGAATTACTAGTGGAATTAAATAAAATATCCATTCCACAAATATATACTGAGTCCCTGTAATCACTGGTTTCTGCTGTGATCAGTTGTTTCTGGTACTTAGCCTACTCCTTAATCAATACTTTATCTTATGATCGCTGCCTAGTCCCACCTGTCATGGTCATAATTCTCATCTCATGATACTCTGAATAAAAAGGCAGAAATGGAGATGTTAAAAAGGGTAAAACACATTAAAGGGCCTGCACAGAGAGGTAGAGACCCTGCACACAGATGAAGAAGAGAAAACAGGCACAAGAAACATGCTTCATAGGTAATTATTATACCATATCTTTTGCCTCAAAGTTTTGAAAGCCATGCTGCATTTTCACAAATATTAACAATTTAATGACAATCTTTTCCTTTAACTGTGTATGGATATGTGTGTGTGGTACAATATTTAGCCAAGAGCTGGTGATTTTCTACACTGGCTGAAGAGAGACAACAACAATACATAAATGGAAACTGAATATCACTGGAGTCTTTAGTTGGCCATTTATCTGACCTGCTGTTTCACATACCTTCTCAACATTAAATATTGGTATCAGGATGTGGTCGTTAATATAAACAGAATAGGTATGAGCTAATAAAAGATTCAGGAAGCGTATACTATATTCCACTTATTTATATATCTTTCAATTTCTACTGATATTTTCACAATCTTTGAAGAAATTTTTATGGTAAGAATGAATACTTGTGCAGAAATCAAAATAACAGAAATAAATGGAAGAACATCTGGCTGATTCAATCACGTTAAAATTTGAAGTCAAACTTGGCTCATTAATATTTATAATTTGAAATATGTCCTTGGATTTTGTCTAACAGCATCCAGTGTGATATTTAATGATTGAATGATTTGATTTTTTTTTAGCTATTTAAATATTGTGGCTTGTATCTTTTGTTATTTGAAAATAAGCAAACTCAATTTATCACTTGTTATTTTTCCCCTTTAGGTAATAACACTCCATTAACATGTTTGCTTACATTTATATAGGGCTCAAGTTTGTGATTATAGTAAAGTTGTAGAAATCAATGTTGTTTTGCTCATGTTAGCTTGTACCTTTTAAAATTTAAGGCTGTAATAAATAAAAGGTTAGCTATACCATGATAGATACACAAGTACCTAATGAGCTCCATGATCACTGTAATTGTGTATAAGAAATTTTGTTTCTCTGCCATGTACTAATCTCACATGGGCTTAAGGAATCCAGCTTAAAAATATATAATATATTTTAAGTGACATATAGATAATGATTATAGTTATTACCTATAATGAATACTTCCTGTTTGGCAGGCAATAACCTAAGTATTTACATATACAATCTCACTTCATGCTCTCAACACATTTTTAAGCTAGCTAATTTTTATTCCCTATTAAAAGGTGAGGAAACTTGATCTCATTAGTCACATGCCATCTAAGTAGAAAAGCTGGAGTTGAAATATGGGTTTGTTTTATTATAATAACACTTGAGACTTCTGTCTTTTTAGTAGGTTCATTGATGCTTTGAATATTCTAAGCAGATAAGAGGAATTTAGTAACTTCTTTGACATATATTACTGTTATTTTATTAAAAATATGTATTAAGAGACATTAATTCTACAAGAGTTGCTCCTTTTGTGTTTGTTGCCACTTGCCACTTTGAAGTCCACTGGGAATACCTGAAACCTTAGTTCTGAGAGAAACACCACCATGATGTCTGAGATATTTCTGTCCTTTTAAAAGACAAGCTCTGACCATATTATCTAAGGCAAAATCATGAGTGACATTAAAGGTCTAAAGCAGTTTGCAAAGCTACCTGTAGAACGGCTTTTCTTGGCCTGATGTTAGCTTGATTTCATTGTTCATTCTTCCAGTTCTTCACCATAATCATCCTACCAACCTGAGGATCTTGGGCTATAAATTGTATACATGGGATAAGCAAGCATATTCATAGTTTTGGGGTGATATGTAAATGGAGTGGCTCATTCCTTTTGCCCACGGCCTCACTCTTTGTCATTAGCTCATGATCTAGTTCATTCTATAGCCCAAAGTAACCCTCAATAGAAATATGCTTTCTAATATTTCTTTATTGCTCCTACCCAAAGAGGAAGGGAAGTTTTGGGGCCAGGCTCTCCCACCCCCAATAATTTATGATATTGGTCCTCTGCATAAAGGCAGCCTCCTGATTCCTTGAGCAATAATTCCCATGATTTCCACTCACAGACATTGCCGTCAATAGTTCCTGTCCTTTTGGAGCACCCTGACCTGGACAGATACTCTGGTTTGTTCCCCTTCCTTTCCTCTCCCTAGTGTTTTTGCTCAACCACTTACACCACTCTGACTCCTTGTCTGACTTTTCTTACTTCTCTGTTTAAAGTTTCTCCTAGGCAAGTTCTACTACTTTTTATATTCACGGTCTTTTTCTGATCTGTCCGTCTTTTTTAATGCTACTTTTTCTCTTCTCACATATTTTGACAATCATGTGAGCATTCTCTGAACACTTTTGATTAAACACCTTTTACTCTTTCTAAGCATTATTTTACCCAAAATTGATATTGGAATTGTGTTTGTTTACTTCTGCCCCATGTAGGATCCTCCAGATTCTTGAGACACTTCATCTGTGATTACAAAGAGAGTCAGTGTTGAACTATATTTCTGCCTTCAGTTTCCTAATGTTCCAGAAACTATAATAACAAGCATAGTGGAAGCTGTAGAAGAGGTTAGGCACTGCTGTCTATGGGTAAGGTTAAAACTGTATAAAGTCAAAATGAAATTTCAAAAGCTTCAGAAATGTTCATAGAGTACAGAATAGATGTTTTGAAATATAAAACCCTGTGCAGTATTACCCACTTATAAGTGATATTCCTTTTTGGTGGGAACAAGTGGTTGGCTTGTGTGTAAAAGCTATGGTGAGTAAAAATGTGTGTGTGTGTGTATACACACATAAATGTGTTTAATAAAGTAAACTTCTCACACATTCAGGTATGTCAGAAATGAAAAATATTAAAATAACTGGAGATACATATCTCCCATCTCACATTCATTCTAGGGTAAGTTGTGTGCCTATTGGATGTAGTGGTAGACAAAATTACCTGCATTATTTACATTGTTGTTTTTCCTTACTTGGTTACTTAATTACAGCAAAATAAAAAATAAGTAACCAAGTAAGGTTGAATTCTCCTGAATTAAGTGATTATATGATGTAACACTATCAGATTTATATTTTTAACATCTTGTTACATCTAAACCTAATGTCTAGTAATACTGGTTCATGCATCTTTCCAGTAGTTTTAACCAAGTGTTCTAATTGCATTAAGCAAAAATAATGAGAAAAAAATCCACAATTTAGACCTGTACTTTTGATCTGTAGTTAGATCAGTACTCAACTGGTAAGAACCACTGTTGTTGCAAATAATCTTTAAATTTAACAAAATCTCACAAGGACAAACCTCTAAAATGACAGCAAACATCACACAAATAGCAGCCTTCTTATTCAATTCTGCTCCGCCGAGCTTAAAATAATGGTCAGACTTCAACTGTCACCTCTCATTTCGTTTTCAATTTCTTCTCTTACGTGTATCTTTATGTACATAAGTCTAAGCTGACTCCCTCTGTGTAGTGACTCAAGTATGCACTGTTGCTTCTGCCTCACATTCACACAGTGTTGGTGCCAGAACTTTTAGGTAGGAGTATCTTAGGTTTGTCAACCAGTTTAGAAGGTGAATTGGGTTATTTTTTATGAAGTCATGTTTGCTGAGAAAACACACTCTCTTTTCTTCATTCTTGTGTTTCTTTGGGGGAATCCTGGGGATTAAATGATGAGGGACGACCGCTACCGGTTTGCAGTTTGCCTGAACTGAGATTCAAGTAGCCTCCTCCCATACAAAGTTTCAGATGCATGGAAGTCTCTTTTTTCATTCTTGTTTTCAGTTTATTTACAAGAAATATTTACCAAGCATCAGACTTGGTTTAAGCATTTTCTATGTAATCTGTTTCTGATGAGTTAATTGACTTCTTTCAGGTTATTTAAGCCCTGAAATACAGATCGATTTATACTCTTTTGTTTAGTGTCTTTTAGCAGAAGTTTCTTTTGGCTTGATTTAAGCTCCTGAATTCATGTTTTATTTCTATTGACATCGATTGCCTGGTTTGCTAATTCTTTATCCTATTGAACAATAATCTTACTTTAACAAGTTTGAATTTTTCATATTCAATTGCTTGGCATATAGAGGAAAAGGCAACAGTATAGTGTATACAAATGTGAAGAGTAATAATAACATTACATATACAACTCTCTACACCTTCCATGGGTGGGGAACCCACACCCTTAAAGCCACATGTGGCCTTCTAGGTCCTTAAATGTGGCCTTTTGACTGAATCAAAATTTTACAGAACAAATCATTTTATTGAAAGAGGTGCAGCCTAGAAAGATGAAGCTTTTATTGCCTCCTTTGGTGCTTAAAAAAGAACAATCTTGAGATCAAAAGGCTGCAGGTTCCCCTCCCTTGCCAGAGTGCTGGCATTCATTCAAGAATATTAAGCTCTTCCATGAAGCTAATTATACACAATTGTTTATTGTTCCTTAGCAATTTTGTGTTAGGCTTTTTTTCCCCCTCCCAATTATATTATGTTTGAGGGTAAAGATTGTGTTTCATACTTTTTCATGTCCTCACATTACTTAGTTGTTAATTTTCCTTTGATACATTAATTATTAAATTGAATTGTTGTATTTAGTCAGAAAATTTTCCTCCCCATTTTGATCAGCACTTTTGTCACTTATAGAGCAAATCTCTAGTGGATGCTATGCTGACAGTTTCCCTGGGGATTGGCAGCTGAATTCAGGATGATATCCTCTTAGATGAACCTTACACAGGAAGGATTGGAAGAAATAATCACTGTTAACTCCCTTACTTTACTTTCAAGAGGGAAAGTCATTCCTATTTCTTAATATCTATATCTCTAAGTCCACATGAGAAAAGCATAATTTCCTCTTTAAATTTCACTGTGATGGGTAGGGGACAGAGATGAGAGTAGTATATAGTTGAAGTGTAGTAATTGCATCAGAGATAGCAATCAAAGGCAGTGGCTGATCTGAAATAAAAGGTAGCACTTCTTACCTCTATTTACCTTAGCTCTTGCACAGAGAACACTTCTGTTCTCGTAGGTCTTAGGACTTTATAATACTCTAGTGAGACCATCCAAACTGAAGACCACGGCTTTATTATTAGCAATGAGGATTTAGGGCTAAGATTACACAAGCGTATATCCTATAGATGAGCTAGCTAAACAAAGAAGTATCAAACACCAGAGGGTCACAGAATGCTCTGATAAGGAAAACCCCCATCTATTACTTGGCACATCAGCCACCTGAGATTCCCATCCCTCATGGAAGACCCTTATCAGCATAATACTAACCTATTACCTGGCCCATCAACTAATCTATTACTTGGCATATCAGCATAACACTAAACCTATTACCTGGCACATCAATTAGCCTATTACCTGATGCATCAACATAATACTAACCTATTATCTGACATGTCAACTAACCTATTACCTGGTGGGCATTAGCCATCTGATACCCCACCCCTGGGACCACCTCAACTTAATAAAAGTGGGAAAAATCAAGTAGGCGGGGCTCAGAATTTGGTAGTGAGACCCCTTTGAGACACCCCTCTCACCCCCCGCCGCGAATAAACTTTGATTCTCTGAGGATTTTCCGTTTGCAGCTCGGTTTTTCCTCGGAACCACCCGCTGTAACATTTGCTGTAAAGGCTCAAGTGCGGGTTGTAATAAGGAGTCGACAAACAGTCCTGAAATGATTACATGACAGGTTTTCACTAAAAGTTGTACAAACTGAGTCACTTGGTCATCCTCTGTCGAAGGACCCTGTTCATTCTCTACTGATATTGACCTCCATTTTCAGGGGGCAGCCTAGAAGGTCCAGTGTTTTCATTTGGGTATGTCATGACATTCTGTATTTGAGAAATTTCAAATTCCTCCTTGAAGAGAGCCATGGTTTTCCTGACAAGACTAATTTTGTAAGGAATGAAAAAGACACATATCTGTGTCTCAATTCTGTCTTTCATTTTATGTAAGAATTGACTGTCATTTCTACTCTCCTCCTTCTTAGCAAGACAAAAGAGCATGTTATAGCATTTGGTACAAAAAAAGAGCAAGGATTTACCTTTTCTAGGTTAAGTTTCTATAGCAAGATAAAAACTGTAAATGCCATGCTGGAAAATTTGGGAGTGAGAAAATGAGATATTATAATGAACAGCACATTTTTGATACCAAAACCCAACTGTGCACTCTAATAAAACTCAACAAAAAGTAACTTCTGGAAGCACAAGTAATAAATAAAAATGGAGTGGGACAAGAACAACTCCAAGGATTAGAACTGGGAACTTTATTACTATCAGAGCTCTCTCTTTCTTCAGACCTTTCCTCTCTGCTTCTTTCTTACTTGTTTTCATATTCTCTTAGTGCAAATCAGACTTTTTGCATGAGTTCTGGAAATAACAGAGCCACAGACATAATTCCAGTTTAGCGACTGAACAACCACTTTCCTTATTGGCTAGTTGAAGACTCATCCTGCAGAGGGATTCTCCTGGCCTTGGTTAGGCCACTTGCTTATTCCTGGCGCACTCAGCATGCCAGGTCACAGTGACTGGGTTCTATGACTTGTATGGATAGCCACCGTCCCTTTTGTGGGGTCAGGGGGGAAAGAATACTGTGACTAACAACCTCTAAGAGAACAATGTGCTTGGAGTTTCAGAGGACAGTTTGGTAATAGAAATGAGATTTATTTCTAGGACAAGGAGAAAAAGTGATGGATAGATGGGTAGGTAGGGAGGGGGCAACAATAGTGGTTATTCAATCCAGGCCTATTGTATAAGTTTTTCTCTGCTCAATAACAAATTACCACCAACCTAGCAGCTTAAAATAACATTTTATTTTATCTCAGTTTCTGTAGGTCAGAAGTCTGGATATGGCATAGCTGGGTTCTCTGCTCAGGGTCTCACAAGTCTGAAATCAAGGTGCCAGCCAGGGCTGCCTGCTCATCTGGAGTTCAGAGTCCTATTCCAGACTCACTAGTTGTTGACAGAATTCATTTCCTTGGGGTTGTAAGATTGGGGTCCCTGCTTCTTTGCTGGATGTCAATCAGGAGCCATTTTCACCTACTAGAGGCCTCTTGCCATATGGCCCTATCCAAATCATGGCAGTATGTTTCTTCAAAGTCAGCAGGAGAATTTATCATCTCTTTGAATTTCCCTTTTGGGTAAGACTTGGACCCTCTGGTAAAGGGTTTACCCAGTTTGGAGGCCTACTCAGGAGGGGAAGGGGTTATCCAGGGTATATACTCTAGGGAGCAGGAATCTTGGGGTATATCTTAAAATTCTGTACACCACATTCATGTTTTCTAGAAATAGATACAATGCATAAAAACAATAGGATATATATATATGTGTGTATGTGGTGTGTGTGTGTGTGTGTGTGTGTGTGTTCCCAATAGATTATACAAAGGTATATATAGATTCATGTATTTGGCATAAGCTTTCTTTTTTGTTTGCAAATTCCAGTTAGTAGTATGCTGTGTAAAATTGCTTCTTATATCTGCTCTTAGAAATAATATATAAGGAGCAATTTCTAAGCTTCCTGCACATCAAGTTTTTGTCCCTAATTTTCCCTCACCTGTGCCTTGAAATTTCTAAAAATTGGCTTCCATCTGTCACTATTATCTAGTGTCATGTCTCTGAGGTGTCCTAGAGAAAATGATTTTTAAAGTCCATTAAAGCCAATTGCAGTATATGAACCAGGGTCTTGGCCCCCAATCGATTATGGAGTCATCCCCACTTCTTAGGCTGTGGCAATAGGGTCCATGATTGCTTTTAGGAAAGTGTGAACAACAGTGGTTTTGGCTGACATAGGGATTTGTGGTCTTTGGGAAATCAAAGCGTTTTAAACAATGCTGTTCGGAATTTAGGCAGTACCTGAAATATAACTTTTTGTTGCAGCACTGCGGTTTTCCAATTACTTATTAAAAATATATGTATTAAGTATTTACTTTGTTCCTAAAATAGCATCAATTGCCCTAAAATTTGGAGATATTAGATGGGCAGAGGAAATTCAGATAGTGGCCTAAAGCTGTCCCTTAGGAAATCTAGGGCTGTATCTAGATCCATAAAGCCTTTAATCAGTCAGATAAAATGCTTCTTTTTTTTCCCCATGCTCTTTTCTTTTCTCCCTCCCCCACCCCAATGAATATATATGCTAAAATGATGAACTGAATGGTCTTATAATCCTTGTCTTAGGTGATTTTTTTCAAAAAATGTATTTTAAGAAATGCTTCAAATCAAAATACCATCACTGAGAGCTGCTTATTAAACTAAAAGTAGCTCATTGAAGATAATGATGATGATGATGTTAATGATAATGAAGACTTTCATTTGTTTTAAAATTTTCAAATATTTTTCAGGCTGCCAATAATTGCATAGGTTTCATTTTAAGTTGTTATTTTTTGATTCTTACATGTTTTCTATTAATCTGCTATAGAGCATTTTTTTTGTTGAGGGACACAGAGAAAGAGAAGGGGAAAGAGAAAGAGGAAGAGAAAGAGAGGGAGGAAGGTTTTATCCCTACCTCTTTTCTATAAATACGTATCATTTAGATTAAATGGAAAGAAAAAAATGTAATTCCAAAAACACATTTTAGTTGCCCCAAGATAATTTTGATATTTTGAGGCAAATACCATTTGCATTCATGGGAATTCTGTTCCTGAACTACCATATTAGTGAGCTCTGTGAGTACTCAGAATTCCAGGAAGAACTGTCTGCCTTCTTCCCATCATTTACAATGTAGAACCATTGGGGATATTGCTGGCTCATTTGAGTGGACACCAGAAATTGTCCCTTTTTCACTAAATATCAGACATGTTCTAGACTATTCACATGGCATGTTCTTCAGGTGTGCTACGGAGTCAGCACCTCCCCAATGTACTTTCTGGGTGTACACAGTCTGTGTTTCCAGAGGGCATGTGGGATGCTTAATGGGTGTGGGAACAGGGAGATCAGTCATCTCTCCCATGTCTCTACTTCCTGATTGGGTGTTAAAACAATGCATATCTATTGGCATTTTCAACACATTTTAAGTTATTGTCAGAATCATAATAGAAAAGGCTTTTTGTCTAAAAGTGTAATTTTTGAACAGAGTGTACATGGAGCTTAGGTCATTGAGATACAGCTATGAGGCAGTTGTAAAACTCTTACTTTCCATTACCTGGAAATTGTCTGCTGGTTCAGACAAAATAATTTGAAATTTCCCCCTGTCCCCCACAGTTTCCCTGACATAGCCTCCACAAGCATGTGGGACTTGGTTTTGCTTCCTAGCCTTTGTTCATGGCATTTCTTTATCTAGAATGGTTTTTTTCATCTCCCTTTCACTGTGAAAATCCTTCCTATTATTCAAAACCCAGTTTAAGTATCATTTTCTACAGCCCATAACTCCTTAAGTTCCTATTCTACGTAATTCCATCCTAAATCACTGAATGTCTAGTATTGATGCTCGATATTTCATGGATACACATACTATCTCCACAGCAGGATTCTGAGTTCTGTGAAATGACACTCTTTCTTATGCTATCTTTATGTTTTTTAACATCCCATTACCTATAGCATAGAAGTATATGCTCAACAAAATCTTTTACAATCCAAATCAATCTATTTCTTTCCCTATTTCAGTAGCTGGTTAAATTCATATCGCACCTTCTTTTGTATTCCATATAATGACTCTGCTTCTCCTTCTTGTGTATTCCTCGAAGACATTTATGAAATGTGGGGAAGCATGCTGGGGGAAGATTGTGTGAGTTTGTGAAGGAAGAATCACAGGATAGAGGGCTGGAGCAGGGCTTCAGGTAGATCTGAACCGTAACAAGGGCTCAGAAGCTAGCAAAGAGCTCCATCATCGGTTTTTTAAAAAAACATGTTAGTCGCAAAAGGAAGCAAATCAACCAAACATGAGCAAATTGTGTGATAGGATCCACTTGAAAAGGTTTTTCTCACGTTAAGTCAATTGTGATTAAAGACTCTGAATGAAAATTAACATGTTCACCTGCATTGATGCAACTTCATTATTTAATGAAAATTCAAACTGTGCTGCAATGACATTTGCTTTCTAGTCAGAATAACTTCTCCATTCCCACACCTCAGAACCCCTTAATGACTGAGCTTAGCAGCTGAGATCCTCACAGCAATAGCAATGTGAGGGATAGAGTCAGTTTCCTCTGTAAAAGAGAACATCACATGCGAGAGGTTTGATTAATTGAGACTTTGGGCAGGTCACTTCCTATTCCGAGTCTCAGTTTACATCTCCTTAAAATGAGGGGGCTTGTTGTATATTCAGTAGTCATACATTTTTAAGCATAGAACATCTTTTCCTCATCTTATTTTATATCTGCCACTACCCAGTGAGGCAGTTCTCATTTCACAGATGGGAAAAATGATAATTAAATTAAATAAATCTGGAAACTTAATTAAGCTAAAACAGCTAGTAAGTGGCAGGGTAAAGAACCCAATTTTGAGCTTCTTCCTTCAAATACTTCCTTTTTTCTAACACTACAAACGGCTTCTCTATCTGCAGCGGGAACACAATGTGGATTACACATTATCTTTTTGAAAACCTCTAGCAAAATACAAATCCAAAGATCTCAGCTTATCAAGTTCAAAGAAACTTAGGTTTGCATTGTCATTAATTTGTTAGTATAGAATTTATCCTGATTTTCTACACATTGAGAGTAATAAAAGAAGATACGCTTGTGTGTGTGTATGTGTGTGTGTGTGTGTGGGTGTGTTAAGACAATACAGGCACATTGATAATATCAAAACCCATGAAAGGTGAGAATTGAGAATTTCTTGTTCTTCATATTTATTTCACTTTTTAGGTTCACTGTCAAATCAGTAGAAACACATACCTGAAAATGAAACTTACTGGTTGTGACATTATCACACATGATTTGATAACAAAATAAAGCCAAAGCTGGTGTTTTCTATTAGACACCAGCCCTGCCACATAAGCTACAGATGTGGATGGATCTGGGCATTTGAGCTGAACTGGCTACAAAAATGCATTCTTAGCAGTGCCTGTGAACTTCAAAGTGTATGTCAAGCAACCTATCAATGTATAGAACTTAAGGTATTAGTCATTTACTAAATATTTTAATGGAAATGATTGCAAACAAATACACTTAAAAATCTCCATAGACAAGGAAACAATTTGGGAAAATGTGGCTTGTTTTAGCACAGAAGTTTCTTGACACATACATCATACATCATAACAATGTATTTACTAATGTCAAAAACCACCTGCTTTAATAAGCGATCTTATAGCTTGTGTCTCAGAAATTTTAGAATGTTCCCGCCAAATATGTTACACACCTCTTAACAAAAATGTTTTCCAAATGTGCTAGTTAGAATACTGAGTTCTGTGAAAATGATATGTATTGTTGTTATTTGTTATATACATATTTCCCTTTACTATCTTTTATTATTTTTAATATTATCTGTGTTATACTTCATAATGAATACAGAAAAGTACAGCGGACATTCAGTAATTATCATAAGAAGGTTACTTGCATAACCAGAACCCAGGTCAAGAAAAATGACTGTCAGGGGCATGGAAGCCTTCTTAAGTCCCCTTAGGTCATGATCCTTCCTCCTTTCTTTTCAAAGATAGCCACTATCCTGAATTCTAATACAGAAGTTAGTTTTGCCCATTTGGGGAGTCATGTGGCCTGTATTATTACATCATTCTGTGTCTGGTTTCTTTTGTTCAACATTGTGAGATTCATCCTTAGTGCTATACTTCATTATTTTTATTTCTGTAATAGCATTTTATTTTATGAACATACCACAATGTATGTATGAACTTCACTGTTGATCAATGTTGGGGATGTTTAGAATTCAGGATGCTATAGAAAATGCTGTTGGACTACTACTTCCAACCCAGCTGGAGTAACAGGATGGGATAAAGCATCCCATCTGAGACAAAAACAACAAAACTGGACAAAATATATGACAACAGTTTTCAAGACATAGGACATCGGGCAATGAAGGGCGGGGATACCTGTGAGATGAGAAATAAAATAGGTGGCCAAGTAATTACTACAGATTACTGCCTTGGGAGAGTTTACAGGCCATGGAGCAGGGAGAGGCATCCCAGATAGACTCCCTTGGTTTGCAAGGGAGAGTCCTAAAAGGGAGACAACTGCACAGAGAGAACTTGGGGAATCTTCAAACTTCTCCTTGAGCATTTGGAAGAATACTGATAAGCATGTGCATGTAAGTAAGCTATCTGAGGCAAGGGGAAGAACTATCCAAGAATATTAGAGAGAACAATACCCAATACTTACACAGGGATGGGAATAGTGCCTGATCCCTCTAGTTCACCTGGAACACCTGATTATTCACTGGGCCTTTGGTGGAGTACTTAGCAAAGTCTTGCCTCAGTAATGGAGTATAGTCAGCTCTAGACTAAACATTGCTCTGGTCCCATCTAATGAATTTTAAAAGCAATCCCAGCCACATAATTTGAGAGACTCAATGCAAAATGGAAATGCCAGGACTCTTGATCAAAATTATTAAGACTTCCAAGTTGGCAAGAGTACTCAGCTAGGTGGCTCATGCCTATAATCCTAACACTTTGGGAGACTGAGGTGGGAGGATCACTTGAAGCCAGAAATTTGAGAACAGCCTGGGCAAAGACCCTGTCTCAACAAAAATAAAAAATTAGCTGGGTGTGGTCATACACTCCTATAGTCCCAGGTACTCTGGAGGCTGAGACAGGAGGATTGCTTGAGCCCAGGAGTTCGAGGGTGCAGTGACTTATGATCATGCCACTGCACTCTAGCCTGAGTGACTCTAGCCTCAGGATCTCTTTTTTCTGAGATCCTGTCTCTAGAAAAAAAGAAAAACAAGAAAAAAAGAGAAGAACACTGAACCAAGCCTATGGTCTTTCTGAACTTTGGGCTCTGTGTGACTGACCAGGTCACATGCCCTTCAATCAGCCCTGCTTAAAAGTAAGAGAAAAAAGGATCAAACTGTTTCCAAATAATTTAACTCTGTCTGTCAAATCTATTGTCTGTTTCTTTTTCTTTCATATTGTTTTGATTTTTCATAAGTGTTATTGACTGCTGGATATTTTATGTTAAAAATTATAGAAATAACTTGCAGCCTACTATAGTGACATCTTCCTCCAAAGAGCATATATGTTTTCTTCTGGTAATCTATTTGGGGCAATAGAGCTAAGAATTCCTTAATATATTTTCATGGATTGAGTTAATTCAGAGTTAGGCTTTAGCTACAAAAAGCAAATCATCTACTTCCTGTTCAACCTTTCTCCTAGTGTGTGGTCCTTTATGGTTCTGACTTAAAGCTTGCAGTTTTTAAAAGACTTCAACACTGGGGGGCCCTGGAGTTCAATTTTTTATTTTTATTTTTGTTGATTTGGGCCTATTAGAAGTTCTGATTAACTTCTTAGACTTTCAGGTACCTATTCCTGAATTAGTAATTGCCCCTAGGGAAAACTTAGCCCCTTGCAACTACTCAAGGATAATTCTAAAAATCACTTTATTTAGATTTAAGCAAAGCTTCCTTCTAAGGAGGAAATGGCAAAATAAATTTTGTGGTTTCCATTTTTTTAAATGCTTTCACAAATCTTATTTTAATGTTTTTATAGCCCTATCAGTTAGGTAGTAGTATCCCCACTTTAGGGAGATGGAATCTCATTGTCAGATAGGTTAAATAAGATATTCAATATCAGATAATTAGTAAATGGTAGAGTCACGATCTAACCTTGTCTTGCTAACTTCAAATCCCATCTTCTTTAAAGAAAACTACATTCACCCATCTAATATAATGTGGAGTTCATATTTTACAAGTGATATTCTATAGCAATATAGACACCTCTAGAATTAAATTTAAAAACTACTAATTTAAATGAGTAATATAAATAAGAATGTCAAATGTGGACGGGGTCTGTTTTGGTTAGCTCAGACTGCTATAATAGTAGTATACCATGGACTATGCAGCTTAAACACAAATATTTGTTTCTCACAGTTCTGGAGACTGGGAAATCTAAGATCAAGGTGCTGGCAGATTCACTTTTAGATTCACTCCTTCTTCTTCTTCTCCTTGTATCCTCACATTTCAGAGAGAAGAGAGAGCTAGCACTCTCGGCTCTTTTGTAAGGATACTACCCCATTCATGAGCACTCTACCCCATGACTTAGTTATCTTCCAAAAGTCATACCTCCAAATACCATCACACTAGGAATTAGATTTCAATGTATACATTTTAGCAGGACACAGACATTCAGTGCTTAAGAGAGTCTTCCACGATTCCACTCTGTTTAAGGACTAATTTGAAAATTCATTTTAGTAGGTTGATTGAATAAGGGAGATTTCTGCCCTTGTATGTGTTACAGAGGTAAGTGCTCTTGCTAACATTGCAGAAAGGAATTTCAGGACCTGCACACAACTGAATGATAGTGGCAAGTTTATTGAGGGAAAGAGGACAGGCTTAGGAAAGGCTTATGCAGAAGCGAAAGTTACACTCTCAGAAAGACAGTGGGATGCTGGAAAGGCACAACTGTGTCCAACTTCCACTCGGTTGCTGTTTTTATTTGCTGAAGTCAAAGAAGGCTGGATCAGTGTTCACTCTGTTCTTACTCATATACGATGGGGGAAAGGTCACTTTGTACCTGTGCAACTCTGGAAAAGTAATAGCTCTTTTTTTCTCGTCAGGTCTGTTCATTCAAGGGCTATTTGTTCGAGTCAGTTGACTAACTTTGCTGTTCCTTCCTCCCTTGCTCGTACCTGACTACCTACTCTAACACATGGAGGCAGATTGAAGACTCAATGAAAGAGAACTAGGGCTTCCACATATAAATGTGGGGCAGGAGGCACAATTCAGTCCATAACATTCATTATACAGCTAGTCAAACAGGTGTGTGCACAGGTACATATATGTCAGGAGATGAGAAAATAGTTGCCTTGAAAGCATTACAGTCCATCTTTTAGCACTTATCCTTTGTATTGAGTTCATCTGCTAGCTGGAAATAGTAATAACCAAGTGAGGCATTGCATTCTTATACTCTATTTTAATGGCTCTGGTAGCCTGACTGAATCCCTGAGAGCTATGGTTTGTCATAGACTGTGAGAGGAAATCCAATATGATCTTTTCATAAAATGTGGCTGTGTGATATGTATCATTTGTACATGTAAACATGTATAGCCGAACTGTTTCCTTCTTACTTTAAAGCCTATATTAGCATGTTATCGCAGCCCCCCAAAAGTGCAAATCCAATTTTAAAAGCACTACAGGGATACAAATGGAGTTACACCACCCACCACACCGAAAACATCCCTAAAACTTTCCTTTAAGGATCTCTTTCCCTCCAAATCCCACTCCACAGACAGCTACCTAAAAGCTCTGTCTTCTCATCTTTGGCCCTCAGACCCTCCTCCAGCTGCTCAGTCTTTGGTTTGTAAAGCTGAGGTCACAACTTGATGACCCACAGGCTGAATATGGCACAAAGGCATCTGGAGTTTGGCCTTCACAGTGTGTTGAAAATTTTGAATGGCTTGCCAACCTTTGAAACTCAGGATATTTCATGTTAAGATCCAGATATCTCAGCAATCCTTGACAAAGCAGATCTGGAGACCCTAGACGTTCTTCCCATGGGCACTTCTTACCTTCTGGTTGAAAGTAGTTCACTAAGCCCCTCCTTAGGCATTCGGATTGGTAGCCTTTGTAAGAAATAAAGCTGTCAGGCTGTGTTTTGCTTCTAGCTGCATCCACATCAGTCATTTCACTCAATAAATGATATACTCATGGGACTCTATTCCTTAAAAAACTGGAAGTGGGGGTGTCTGAATGGATGAATATACATACTCATAATTGAAATGTTTCCATCACATGAGAATCAACAAAAAGTGTGTCTTTCCCCTGACTATCTACATGATGGTGAAGGCCTTAGGTGTTTCGGCCTGTGCTCTCTAACTCTCTAGATGTATTTATTAGTACTCCTTCAGCTATTTAGTTCAAAGCTGCTGGAAAGAGAGAAGGGCAAAGTTGACAGGCGGCTGTTTTCTATCTAACTCTGTCAAACATCCTCCCTCACAATGTGAAATCCTGCCTCACTCCTGTTTTACCTTTTCATGCCTTTACACATAGGTAGCATCAAGATGTCAATTTCCCTAGAGGGTCTCTATCGGGAAGAATTTTCATACTTTTTTCACCACACATAATAAACTGATTTGCTCTGAAGTTCAGTTCAGCGTATAATTTTTTCTCCACAGGCTAGCCTCGGAGGCATCTTGCCAAAGTAAGTATTTGAGTGGTGACGTTTCCTTAAACAACAGTGAAGTTAAACTGCAACCCAACAATTGATGGTGAAGGGAGAAAGAAAGAACTGTTAGCTACTTACCTGGGCCCTCAGAGAGGTAGGGGAGATGTGGATGCTATAGGTTAGCAAAGAGGGAATAAAGGATCTGGGGATACTTAGATGGCACAATACAAAAAATGCACGCATATAATTTCCAGTGTTTGGGTCTCAGAGATAAACAGCAAAATAAAAAAATGTTTAAGGTTTAGAATTTTGCAGATGTTTATTTATCAAGCTGCTAGAAGTTAATGGCTTCTAGATGCAGGCTTTGTTTTATTTTACAGAATTTGATCTCCTAGGCAACTATCTTATTAAATTCACAATTCCCCACATTGCCTAATTTAAGGTATTTACAAATGTAAAATCATTGCTTTAGGGTAGGTATTTAGATTTTGCAACTTTGAATTTATATCAGATTTATTATAATCTAACCAGGGCCGCTCCCTGAACCATTTATTATCTTCTCTATGATCTAAGACAAGTTTGTTATTTATTTTTTTTACATTGTAGTCAAATATACATCATATAAAATTTACTATCTTAGATATTTCAAAATGTACAATTTACTAGTGTTAAGCACATTCACAATATTGTGCAGCCAGTCTCCAGAATACTTTTCAGGACGAATCTTAACCTCCATCAAAGATGTGGCATCTTTAAACCACATAATTTTGAATATTAATTAGCTTTTAATTAGCTATTGTTATTATTAATAGTAATGCCTTCATGAAAGAGTTGATGAATTTTTTAATATCTGCTTCAGGATTTAATGTGCTATTTGGAATATGAAGAATTTTTTTTGTAAGGTACTGTTAAAAGAAAAACTTTAGACAAATTAAATCTAGCAGAATTTATCTGAGCAAGGATTGATTTATGAATTGTGCAACTTCAAAACCAGAAGAGATTCAGAGAGTCCTGCTTTAGCTGTGTAAGCAGTGAACTTTTATGGGCTGATGGTGAAAGAAAATTACTTTAGATTGGCTACAGCTAGGTATTTCCCTTATTTTGGTATGATCTGATGGAAAGTCCCTAGTTAGAGGTTAGCTGGAGGTTTCTGATTGGTTAAATCTCTAGTTTTGTTTTATTGTTTACATTGGGTTCCAGTTTTCTTACGTAGGAACACAAAGTAATACAGTTATCTTAACTGACTGGTTTCCCAATTAATTTTTTGTAAAAGTGTGTATGAACATAATATGAATGAACTATCCATTTAGCATGATTGATTCCAAATATAGGAAGTAACAAGAGAACAAAAATCACTGGATACTTCAAAAACCAATGTTTTATATTTATCTTCCCATTGGCATCTTTCTCATCTCTTTGAGGCTAAAAATATCCTTCCCTGTGCATTTGGGACTCCTACGGAATTTTGAGGATGTCTAGACATGTAATTTAGAAAACTAGGCATTCTTTAACAATTGGGTTTTTCTTTTGTTCCTTTTTGATTTTCTTTCCTGGACACCTATCTTATTTCAATTTTTTTCCCTTTCCTTGATTCTTTTAATCTAACTATTCATTACAAATATTTTAATTATTTATTTTTCTTTCCTTTGTTTCCTTATTTTCACTTTCAGGGATAGCATTTTTTTCTTTCCTTTCTTTTCCCTTCCTTTATTTTGATTCCATTCTCTTCCCTTCTATTTTCTTCCTTCTCATTTGCTCTTTTACTCATTCATTTATAATATTTACTTATTTATCTTTTTACTTATTTTATGTGTATATAAAAAATTTATTGCCATGAATGCTATCCCACTAATTTTCAGAAAATATAACACGATACAACCTTGTGGATAGGAAAGGAACTGTGTATAATCTAAATGTCCCCACCTGCATGGTCTCTACCTGGAAGGCAGTAAGATCCAATGTCCCACTATCTTTTGTCCTTTCAAGAGTCACCAGCCTCAGACATACAGTGGTCCACACAACAGCCAGGTCCTCTGTCCTTCCTGGATCCTGTGGCTGTTTTCTGTTCTCTTCCATGTATTACTCCAAGGATGAGCATAGGTTCTGCAGAGCATGATTAATACAAGACTATTGGGCAACTTAGACTTTTAGAGAAGATTGAGGATATGGGGGTAATTTCAGCAAAGCCAGAAAATAACTTCACCTAAATTTTAGACATAATTTTTTTCTGGAATTGTATCAGCCTTTCTCCATCAGAGGGATTTATTTTTTTTTCTCATCAGCAATGTTTTTCTTACACCCCTAGTCTCCCCTGTTGATAGTCAGGCTTTACTACATATGGCTGTAAGTCAAGATATTTTAAGGTCCTAAATTTCCCTAAGTGCATTTAAATTCAGGGAATGTAGTAGTCAACATAATAACACTTTCCAAGGTTTGAACCATAGAAAAACTATATTCATAATTTTCAGAGTAAATTTAAACTCTGTAATAATTTAACTCAGCACCCTATTATAGAGAAGTTCAACTTGATCAATGTATCTTGAATAAAATCAATGATATTTTCTGCTCTTGAAAAATGAAGTTATTAGTTTTAATTATGAGAATTTTACTTTTCAAAGAATATTTATGGTAACAAAAATATTAAACATTATTTAAAACCCCCAAATATACCATAACCTCACCATCCTACCAAACATTTTATTTTTTATTATTCTATATTAATAGGCAATTAATGTAGTTATCTTTAAAGGAAACTAATGACTATTTTCAACTTTTTAAATTATTTTATTGAAAACATTTACACAGATGGCGCAGTTAATATACTTAACAATTTAATAGGCATATAATATTCTATTAAAAAGTACTATTATTCATTTAGACATTTCTTTATTGAGCATACATGTTGTTTCCAATATTTTGCTATTTTAAATAATGCTAAAATATCCTTATCTTGCCTTTGACAAATTATTTATTGAATGCCTATTATGCCAGACATTATTCTAGGCAATAAAATATAGAAGTCAACAAGACAGATGGAAATTTTTGTCCTCAGGGACCGTATAGCCACTAAGAAAGAAATAGGCAACAACAAATTAAAAGAGAAAATTATGTTGTATATCTGAAGGGGAAAAGTACATTGCAAAAAAGATAAAGCAAGGAAGGGGCTGGGGAATGTGGAGAGTATGTGATGTCATTCAAATAGAATGATTTGGGCTAACTTGATGAGAGGGTGATATTTGGACAAAGACTTGAAGGAAGGGAGAAGGGATAAATTGTGGTATATCTAGCCTGTGGCAGGAACACACCCAGCATGGTTGTAGTCCTAGGAAGACAGGAAAGTCCTTGTGGGTAGAACAGTAGGATGTGTGATCAGACAGGTAACTGCTTCCAGATCTTATATGGCCTTGAAGAACTGTAAGGGCCCTGGCTTTCTTTCACTCTAGATAAAGTAGAGAGCTATTGAAGAGTTTTAGAAAAATGATGTAGGTTGACTTGTTAACAGAAGTACTCTGGCTGTTGTGTTGACTCTTTTGTGGTTTGAATAAAGACACTAGGAGCCTGTTGCAATAATGCAGGTAAGAGATGGCAGTGGCTTAGACCACAGTGGTAGATTTGATACTTATGGAAAGTGGTCAGATTCCACATATATGGTGAAGGTAGAACTGGCAGGATATTCGCAATGCCACCATCAATATAAATATGTACTTTCTAAACATTTGCTATTTTATATATAAATATGTACTTTCTAAACATTTGGTATTATATATTTGTATATATAAAATATTTCTTAATATTTTAAAATAAGTCCAAGGATTCACTTTTACTTTCATTAACTAATAAATTTAAACATTCTCTCATATATTTATTAATATTTCTTCTTGTGTTGATGCTTTTTTCTTTGCTATTTGGAGTTTTGCAGGCATTTTAATAAGTTTCAGGTCTTTATATATTAAATTAATAAAACATATTTTACTTATAATACAAATATTACTACATATTATATATTAGCCCTCAACTTCAGCTTATCAATTTTTTTTCAAAATATGTTACAAAATCACTATAGTTGATCAAGTTGTAAACTAACCACAAGTACAAAAAATACTATTGTAATTTTGATACACATTGAGCAAGATATTAAGATCTTAAATATTACAGCCTTTTATTTGAAATAATAATCCTGGCAGAGGAAAGTTAGATCCTCGAAGAACCCTACACTAGTTCGATTGATGTTCTCTGATCCCTTAATGTCATTCTGTCTAAACTGGTGCTGTGGAGGGCTTGATCTCTGTGTTCAGAAGCTCATCATCTGCAACAACCACTCTGGTAAACTTCAACCTTACCCTGCTGCTGAAATCTTTGTCTTTCCACATCACTTGATATTTCAAACAATCTTAAAGCTATTAGTCATTTAGAGCAGTGGTTCCCAACCTTTTTGGCACCAGGGACCGGTTTCATGGAAGATAATTTTTCCAGTCAATGTGGGTGGCAGCAGAGCTCTGCAGCTAGTCACTAACAGGCCACAGACCAGTGCCAGTCCGTGGCCTGACATTGGGGACTGCAGTTCAGAGTATTCACAAATGCCAAATTTCTTTCAGGAGCCACATTCTTACTTTGTGCATTAGTTTCCTTGGGTTGCCATAACAAAGTACCAAAAATGAGGTAGCTCCAAACAACAGAAATTTGTTTTCTCACAGTTCTGGAGTCCAGATGTCTGAAATCAAAATGTCATTTAGAGTCTTTCTCTTTCTGAAGGCTATGGAAAAGCTCTTTCTCTTAGTTTCTGGTGTTGCCCGCAATCCTTGCAGTTCCTTGGTTTGTAGACATAGCACTGTACTGTCACATGACATTCTCCCTGTGTGTCTTCATATCTTCTTCCTTCTGTGTGCATCTGAGTCTTTTCTTATAAAGAGACCAGTCATATTGGATTAGGGCCCACTCAGTTCAGAATGACCTCACTCTTATTTATTTATTTATCTATTGAGACAAAATCTCACTTTGTCACTCTGGCTAGAGTGCAGTGGTATCATCACAGTTCACTGCAATCTCACACTCCTAGCTCAAGCGATTCTCCTGCCTCAGCCTCCCACGTACCTGAGACTATAGACACGTGCCACTATGCCCAGCTAATTTTTCTATTTTTTGTAGAGACAGGGTCTTGCTCTTGCTTAGGCTAATCTGGAATTCCTGGACTCAAGTGATACACCTGCCTTGGCCTCCCAAAATACTGGGATTACAGGTGTGAGCCACTGCACCTGATCCAGTATAACCTCATCTTAACCTGATTACATCTGCAAAGACTCTATTTCTAAATAAGGTCACATTTATAAGTACTGGAAGTTAGGACTTTAACTTATATTTTTGGGTGACACCATTCAACCCGTAAGAGTTGGTTTAATAAAAAAAATGGTTTCCCAAGAATCAGTCTGAAAAAAAAATGTTTTCAGAATTAATGTTGGGAGTAGAATCCAGTCTGAACTTGGGGTGAGATTAGCAAGATCAGAAATGCCCACCTATTTGTCAAGCCTCAGTTTAGTTCCATCTTTCTATTCAAGGCTATAAAATGACACTGAGGACCTCTCAAACAACATTATTTATAACATATATCTTAGTCTTTAGTCCAATTTTCTTCTATATTATTATTTAACTGGTTCAAGTATTTTGATTTTGCCTTCGCCAATCATATAACAGTCTTTTAAAGGAAGGCATCTTAGTATTTGATTTTTCTGGTATCCTCTTAAAATCTTTATCACAGTTTTAGAAACATGCAGAATCCCCATAAGCATTTATTGGTTCAAACTGAAATACCTAGGGCCAAGCTTGGTTGGATGGTCACTATGGTTGTCAGTGAGTGAATTTTTTGACCAACCATCTAATCATCCTTCAGGTCACAGCTGAAGGTGTTTCTTCTTTTGGAAACTATTTCATTACTCACCAAGACTAAGTTATGTACCCTCTTAAAGAGTTGTTATACCATCCTAAGATTGTGCTTATCATGCTGAATCTAAATTTCCTGCTGACTTCTCTCTCTCCCCTACCACCAGGGCAGAGACCACGTCTTACCACCATTGAATACCAGTGTCTAGAACAGTGGCTTGCCTGTTCTCATTTCGAACATAATTGTGGAATTACTTCAATGAATGACTGAACACTAGGCTGAATAATATTCTCTCCTTTGGCTTCATTTTCCTCATTAGAGTGGAGAAATAGTAATGCTTAATAAATAGAACCTGCCTACAATGCAGCTAAAGTTAGATAAACATAGATGTGGGTAGGCAGCTGTACCATTATGTGTAACCTTCCTTCCCACGGAGTTTAGAGAACTTGCTTAGGCTATTGGTCTCTGCTGTGGTTCTGGCCAGGTTGGCAAAGGACTCTGCCCTGGAGCAATTTTATGCCAGCTCAGAGGAGGAATCCGACTGACATTGTTAAAGTTCAAGTGCATAAAATGCCAGGCCTGACAAGACAAAAAGATATGCTGCTGGTAACAAATAAACAGAAGCCAAGAGGCACAATAGTCAACTTCCATCAATTTATTTCCATCTGTTCATATCCACTTAACTACCCTGAGTTTATTTAGAGACAATTATCCATGGCAACAAACTACATCAGTTCCTCTGAGGAGTCTGTAATTTTTCATAAAAAGACTCAATGAAAATTCAAAACCAAAAGATATCACAGTATAATTCCCAAACTAGTTATTGTTAATTACAAAATAAAATTAAACCTGCTGAAAGGAAAGCAATGTAGTGCACTCTACTTTTTTATAAAGGCATTAAGAGGAAGAAGTGTAATGTTCCTCAGAAAGAGACTTTCATGTAGATGTTTATGGATGAAACTGCTGCTTAGGAAATCCTGGTTTTTCACCTTGTCTGTGCAGCCAATATTCATTAACTGTCAATCATATGAACAAATCAAAATATTGACCTTTCCCCTCTTTGGTGCTGTAGAAACAATTCCTAATGGATCTCTTTGTGTAAATTTAGACCTATTCTTCCATTCAAGGTATTTTACCAACTAATTAGCTGGGCAAGAATGTAATGCACTTATAATTAAATTTAATATAACTTTTGGCAAATATTCAATCCAGTTTGAAGGTTTATATGCTTAAAATTTTTCATCTTGCTGGACATATAAATTGGAATATTTACCATTCTCTCAAACTCTGCATATCTACCAAATTAATCCTCTTCCCTCTAGATCAGTTCCTTGTTCCACTTTTACTATTTCTGCAAGTGATATCACCAGTCCTCTGGATCCTGACTAGAAAGTTTGAAGTTGTTGTTGTAAGCTGTATTTTCTTTGAGAACATTGATATGTTAAGTTACCATTATTTGTGTTATTAATCAAGAAGACCTCACTTTTTAAAAATTAGTCCTTCACTAGGTTTCCCATGCTTGTTCCATTCTTTTTTTTTTTACTCTAGTGGTGGCCACTGTCATTTGGGCTCTTTTTAGCTCATACATGAATTACTATAATAATCTCCTAATTTCTCTCTTTGACTCACTTTGCCACATCAGTGATAAAACTTTCTAAAAATGTTTGTTTAATATTCTAAGCACTTTGCTAAAAAATTTTCTCTAATCAACTTAATTTCGATTTTCTACCATTGTGAATTACTTTGAAGTTTCATTTTCTAATTGTTTCTATAATGCAGAGTTATTTATGTCTTACAGGGATATTCCAAATTAAATAGTGCTCTTGCTTTTAGGTACGTCACTCGTAATAAACCTTAGGCAGAAGCTCTAACATATCAGACAGATGAAAACAGAAATATCCTGATTGGGAAGAAGAGAAGAGCATGTGGGAGAGGTCAACTTGCTAGCCATTCTCCAAGACCCAGGCCAAGGATCTCTTCCTTCCTAAGTTTCCCATGTTTCTCTAGCCCTCATTGATGTGACCTTTCTCTCTACTTACTGCATGTATTATTAAGTACTACATCATGATATCTTATCAAGAGATATCTAATTTTTTATCAATTTTGATTCCTCAGTTGCCCTATAAACTCCAAATTGTACTGATATAGTGTCATTAAGTTATTGATTGATTAATTGTTGCTAAACAAAATATGAATCAATTTTGAAATTTTGAGGGAAGGGATTCTTCTCTACAACAGGCAATATATAGAGTTAGGTAGTGAGAAGCACTTCACAGGAATGAAGGATGAAGGAGAGCACCTATGTATATTTTATATACCCAGTCAATTGAAACTGAACACTGTTGATCTGACAGTGTTACTGACAAAAACAGTGACAAGGCATAAATGGTTTATAAGTCACAAAATAATTGTAGTTACAATGAATTTTCTACATTTGAATTACCTTTTATGTTATTCCCCTTGATATCATATACAGTTAATTCATGAGCAAACATATACTAAACATCTACTGCATGCCAGTTAGTGTGTTGACTATAATGTAAGTTAATTTTTTTTATCTGTATTCACACAAACACATGCAACATACATCTGAATATATGGTATATTTATAATAGGACAAGCCTTGTGTATAAGGCAAAGTCCAAACAGGAACACAGAGATCACTGCAAACATTTAAAAATGAAGAAATTTAATATTGGAAAATTGGTCACAACAGGCGCTAGAATCTCTGGGATGCCAAATATAATAGCATGGTGAGACATCCAAGAGTCTAGCATCAGCAGGAAGCCCCTACTACCTGGCTAGAGGGACAGAGAGGAGACTGCCTGTGCTTCCACAGAAGCTGAACCACTATCCATCCGTCCAACAGGAGCTGGTGTCATGGAGGAAACACAGCCACTGCCAAAGACAGCACAGGGAGTGGAGAAGGAAGAGAAGAACATCAGCTTACTTACTTGTCCTCTGCTCCAGTCCTCTGCCACTGCCTTCCAACTGGCCAAATCTATCCAGAGGCCCAGAGGCAGAATAACTCAGGAAATATAGTTTCCTATGAAACAAAAACAGATCAAGGGAAGAGGGAGAATGTATTAAGTAGGAGACTGATAGGCACCCCTTTGTCAAGTGATAATGTATCATTGGGACAGGAAGAGTTGCAGATTTATTTGCCCACTACAGACACTGAAATCCTAATATGTTTATCACTGACATCCATCTGTTTCAGTTTCCTCTTTTCAATTTCTGAAAAGTTATTTTAGTTTAGGTTTGCAAAAGGATCACATAAAGATAAGAATTACCACCCATTTCATAGACTATATTTTGCGCTGCTTATTGAACTGTTAAGATGAACATGTATATGTACACATCCTATTTTACCTTCAAAACTATGATGATTTCTATAATTCTACTGATGTATTGTCATCTCCCATTTATGAATAAACCACCTCTATAGGTATTTGCAAACCCCTTAGTTGGGTGTGATTATGAGAAAAGTGTAGTCTTTCTGTACAGAGCCTTAACCTTAAGGAAATAAGCTGTATCTTATTTGTATGCACCTGTGTATGCGTGTGTGGGGTAGACAGAAAGAGGGAGGGAGAGAGAGAAAACCTATGAATTAAAACCATGCATTTGTTGAGTGAATGGCCCATTCTGTACTCTAGAAAGCTTGGAAAGAGTAGGAGCCAAGACTGGGAAGGGCCTGGAATGGTAGATGAGCTTTTCTTTGGGAAGAATAGGTTCCAGTTCCAATAGACTGTAGCTTATTGTACCTTCCTTTCCACCAGCTACTGGGAATAGAACATCAGCAGTCACAGTGTTTTTTACTCATCCTTGTCCCAAAATGGGGGAAGGGGGTAGAGAATGGAATCAATGTCTGCTGTTGCCCTAAGCACTATATGATGTACCATATTCTTTATTCCTTTAATGCTTCTTAACAAACTTTTGATGCATGATTATTAAACCTAATTGGCAGATTAGAAAATTGATACTAAAGCAATTTACTGGCCGGGAGCGGTGGCTCACGCCTGTAATCCTAACACTCTGGGAGGCCAAGGCGGGCGGATTGCTCGAGGTCAGGAGTTCAAAACCAGCCTTAGCAAGAGTGAGACCCCATCTCTACTATAAATAAAAAGAAATTAATTGGCCAACTAATATATATAGAAAAAAATTAGCCAGGCATGGTGGCGCATGCCTGTAGTTCCAGCAACTTGGGAGGCTGAGGCAGGAGGATCACTTGAGCCCAGAAGGTTGAGGTTGCTATGAGCTAGTCTGACGCCAGGACACTCACTCTAGCCTGGGCAACAAAGTGAGACTCCGTCTCAAGTAAATAAATAAATAAAGTAATTTACGAAAAGTTACATAGCAAGTAACTGGCTGAATCAGTTTTACACCCAGGTGTGGAGAGCTGAAAAGAAAATATTGTAGAGTCCTCCTGACTGCCTAAATAACTGTAAAGCCAGTTAGAGAACTCTGCTTCATGGAGCAGATTAGACTGTGTCGTCTAAATGATTACCCCAAACTGTTCCCAATTGTTTGAAATGTTTAATGGGAGAGAAACTTATATCTTACAATGAAACACAAAAGAGAGTCTTATAAAGCAAATTGGACTGTGATTGGATAAGTATTAGTGTGAATAGTTTTAAATCAATTTACCAATGACTGCTTTCAGCTTTAAATAATAGGTTTACTGTGCAGAGGGACTAAATGCATCAGAAGTGGGGACAAGTCAGACCACCACAAGAGTAAAAGGTAGTAGAAGCAGTGTTTCTAAAATCAGATTCCAATAACTTTACAATTTTTTTCTTAGTTTCATCTTCAGCTGTGGAAAGGAAAAGCAAAGCTAAGGCTCTGCTATTTTGTGTGTGTCTGTGTGTGTGTGTGTGTGTGTGTGTGTGTGTGTGTGTGTGTGTGTGTGTGTTTGGGGGGAGGTTGCTCTCAAACTCTCCCACGAGATCATCTCTCTTTTCCTTTGCTACTTCCTTTAGACTTGTAGTAGTAATTTGTTTATGGAAAGAGTTCTGCTGCAAAACAGAAAACATGTTTAAACATCATAAATCTAGAATGTTATTGGTGGTTGTAGAAACAAATCAATCACTGAAATGGAAGTTGGGGGACCCAGGTTCTTATTCTATCTCTGTCTCCTAGAGTGAGGGAACATCATTTAAGCCCCTGAACCTCTCCTTCTTTATGTCAGTTGGATCAGGATCTATGGCCCTCATGAATTAGAGACCTTCCAGCTCCTATGTTCTATAATATATGCATGGGGAGATGCATTTTGCAGCATAAATTGGTGAATTTTTATTATTATCTTTTAAGGAATTTTTTAATATTCTGGCACATCTAATATTAGGAGATGACTGATCATGGTGAGTTTTGCTTAATTATAGGTTAGCAGCATTGTGAGGCATGGCTCAGAAATGGTATAAGCACAAGTTAGTTCTAATTGCTTTGTATTCCACTGAGTTATCATGAATGCAAGTGCGGAACTGTGCCAGTACTTCTCTCCTCTACAGCTTATAGAAGTGACCATGGACCTTGTTAAAATTATCTGGCACCAATATATCACTTTCTGGCTCTTGTTTCATGGACCTCTATAATTTCTTCATGATTTGACTCATCTGGAAGTCTGGGGCCTGGGATAATTGTCCCTGTGTCTCCATAGTGGAGGAGAGGTTTTCAGGGATGAGACCCAGGAGAGCCATGGAGATGGTGCCTGCTACCAGCAGGGCCCTTGATTTGTCAAATCCATCTGACGGATGCCTGTGTCTACACCTATACACCAAGCTTTACAGAGCTTTGTCAGAGCCCAGGCGTATCTGGCTATACTATTGAGGACTATATTTTATTCTAAGAATTTTACTTAATGTAGTTTCTTGGTAGTGACCTGCATAAATCTTAGTGTAGTTTGTTTTTCAGGAACTACATTTATGATACAAAAAAAAAAATTGTCCAACTATTGCAAATCTAATTCTTTTCTGTCAGTTTCCTTTTTTATTGGCAAACACGTCTAGGGAGCCTGTAATGAGAAACCAGTCTAGAATGTGAGCTTCTGGAATGTAGGGAACTTACTTGCCAGCATGGGATATAGAACATATAAAAAAGATAAAAAATAAAGAATTGGCTTTGACTCCAAATGATCATGTTAGAAGGTGTTTGTGATCCATGATGTACTCTAAGTTTGAAGAGAGAAATGCAGAATAGGGTCAAGTTCATTGGTTGGCTCCTAAACCCCTCACAGCAAAGTAGTAACAATGGAAAGGCACAAGTATTTGTTTATTTATAGTTAATTGTTATTCTACTCATTCAATAAATATTTGTTGAATCAGGACTGAGTGCCAAGCAGTGCTATAGGCTCTGAAGACATAGTGTGAAACACAACACTTGGACAATGTTTTGGCACTCACAGAGATTGTTTTCTTGTGGGCAAGGGGTAAACAAATGAATAATCCATAACATAACTAAAGATGTCAGGTACTGACAGTCCTCTGAAGAACAAAATGAAGTCAGATAAAATGAGAGCAAAAGGGTTGAAGGTTAAAGTTATGCAGAGTGGCATTAAGAGTTCCACGTGAAAAGCTGATTATCTAAGCGGAGTTCTCAAAAGATGAAAAAGCAATAATATGGATATATTTTTAAAAATTCTTATATTTTCCACTATTATTAATTAAAAATTCTGTGATCTGATCACTGTCTCCTTCACCTAAAAAATTCTCTCCTTTTTCAAACTTTGGCATTTAAGAGTCCAGTTCATAATGTGCCTTGGTTCTAGACAGTCGGATAAATTCCTCTTTTTGAGTCCGTTTTCCCCTTTATGAGCCTAAAGATCCTTTTCCTGACTCTCACTATGCAACTAATTATTTTTTCTCCTTTTGGGGAAAAAAGAGAATTAATAAATGTGACAATTAAGCATATTGCATAAGGCTCTGTACAATCTTCTTCAGAAACAAAATATTTACAGTAAGTTATCTTAGCCTAATTTGGGGGAGAACTTTCTTTGTACAGAAATTTTTCTTGTTGTATTTGTTAATGCTTATACTAAAGACTAGAAAACATCCAGCTCACTGAAACTTCTTCAGATGAGGTTACCGAGTTAGGACTAGATGTTACCACTTCCCGTCCTTCCTCTACAAGTGGAGAAGGTGACTACAGATCCAAGCTGAAGTGGCAGGCAAACCCTTACCCCTGTCCCTAAGGATGAGAGTAGGAGTGTTCTGAACTCCTTGGACTTTATTCTGAAGTAGTTTCGTTGAAGTATAAGGAACAGAAAATGAACTGCACACATTTAAATTGTACAATTTGCTAAGATTTGGTATAGGTATACACCCATGAAGCCACCATAATCAAGGGAGTGAGCACATCCATCATCCACCAAGTTCCTTTATGATGTTTTGAATCTCTTCCATCTATTCTTCCCATTCTCTGCCTTCAGGCAATAACAGATTTGCCATCTCTCACTGCAGATTAGTTTGTACTTTTTAGAATTTTATAGAAACTGCTTCTCTCACTCACCATAATTGTTGAGTCATCTATATTATTACATGTATAAATAGTACTTTCTTTTTTATTGACATATCATAGCTATACTTATTTTTGGTATGTGTGAGATTTTAATACCTGTATGCAATGTGTAATAATAAAATCAGAGTAATTAGGATATCCATCACCTCAAATATTTACCTTTTCTTTGTGTTGAGAACATTACAAATTTCTCTCCTAGCTACTTTGAAATATTCAATAAAATATTGTTAACTATAACTTCCTACTGTGCTATCAAATACCATTCTTTCTATCTAACTGTATTTTTGTACCCATTGACCAAATTCTCTTCATCTCCCTCCTTTTCCTTCACAGCCTCTGGTAACCACCAATCTACTTTCTACCAACTCCATGAGATTCACTTTTTTAGCTTCTACATATGAGTGAGAAACATGTGATGTTTGTCTTTCTGTGCTTGTCTTATTTCACTTAACATAATGACCTTCAGTTCCATCTATGTTGCTGTAAATGAGAGGATTTCAGTCTTTTTTTATGGTTGAATAATATTTTATTGTGCATATATACCACATTTTCTTTATCCAATCATTCACTGATAGACATAGGTTGATTCTGTCTCTTGGCTATTGTGAACAATGCTGCAATAAATAGCAGAATGCAAATATCTCTTCTATATACTGATTTCCTTTCTTTTGGATATATACCCACTAAATGGGATTGCTGGATCATATGGTAGTTCTATTTTCAGTTTTTTGAGAAACCTCCATGCTGTTTTCCATAATGGTTGTAGTACTTTGCATTCCCACCAATAGTAGATGAGCATTTCTCTTTTTCTGCACCCTCATGAGCTTTTGTTATTTTTTATCACTGTGCTATGTTTTATCATTGTGCTATGTTTTTTCCCTCATTTTATGCATCACTCTCTTCTTTTGTGTTTATCTGATTTTTTTAAGTGAAATGTTTGAATTCCTTTCCCATATCTTTCTGTGTATACTCTATTGCTATTTTGTTTGTGGTTACCAGGAAAATTGCATTAAACATCTTAAAGTTACAGTATTAATTTGTATTTAAACCAACTTAACTTCAATAAAAAACTCCTTTACAGTTCTGTCCCCATTATTTTCTGTTGCTGATGTCACAAAATTATATCTTTATACATTATATGCCCCCAAACATAAAGTAATAATTCTTTTACACGCATTTGTGTCTTAAAATATGTAAAAAAAAAGTAGAGTTAAAAACCAAAGTTATAATAATACTATTTTTTTGATGAATAATCAAACACAGGCAGTCCCTGGAGTATAGAACCTGCCTTATGGCATTCCATACTTACCAACAGGCTCCCAGGCCTCCCTATAAGGATAATTTATAATTAAATAAATAATTCAGGAACTAGTTTTCTCCGTGCATGTAAACAAACCTGCATGGCATAAGTGGTTTGTTAGTGCAGCATCTTTATGCCAGCAGCTAGTCTCGTTGTTTATATGGTTGCTTACACCCAGCATCACTTTCAACTTAACTTTTTATTCCATTTTGTGAGTCTGTGTTTACCTTTATGATTATGCCTCCAAAGCAAAACTCCACTGCAAGTCAAGGTGGGCCTGCTATGAAGACAAAGGTGATTACAATCTAAATGGAAGTAGAAATAATTAAGCATTTGGAGAGAGTCCAGACACCAACATTCATAGGAAAAGCATTAGGCTTCAGTCGTTATAAAGGATAAAGTGAGAATAATGGAACATGTGAAAGGTAGTGCTCTAATGAAAGCATGAATTGTTACTAAGCAATGTAGTGGATTATTGAAATAGAAAGGTTATTATTGATTTAGTTGGAAGATCAAAATAAGCATTGCATTGCTATTAGCCTAGGAATTAAAAGAAGGAGCATAGGAGTTTCTGTAACTTATTATTATGGTACAGGGGTATCATTATTATTATTACAGTATTACAGTGTATTATTATTACTACATATGAGCCATTATAGTACTGTTATTATTATTACTATTACTATGTATGTGCTGTTTATCAGGAATTCAAGTTACATACAAATCCAACCTAAAGACATTCTCAGAAAAGTGTCTCATCCATAACCAGGGGACTGTCTGTATACACATATATATTTACATATTATATATCTATATATATTTCTTAAATAATGTAGAGAACAAAAAGTGAATTTACAAATAGCTGTTACAATAAGACTAGCTTTTGTAATTGCACTAGCATTTGCCTTTATTGACATCTTTATTTCTTCATATGGCTTTGAGTTACTGTCCAATGTTCTTTCATTTCCACCTACAAAATTTCCTTGAGCATTTCTTGTGGTAAGGTCCATTGGTAGTGAATTCCCTTCAGTTTTTATCTGAGAATGTTAATTTCTCCCTAACTTTCAAAGGACAGTTTGCTGAAAATAGAATTCTTGGTTATCAGGTTGTTGTTGTATTTTTTTTTTCTTTTTTAGCACTTTGAATATTATCATCCCACTGCCTTCTGCTCACCAAAGTTTCTGATGAGCAATCCACTTATTAAGTTTATTGGGGATCTTTTCGTACTTTCAGAATTCTCTCTTTATCTTTGGGTTTCAAAAGTTTGATTATAATGTATTCCACTGAATCTCTTTGAGTTCATATTACTTGAAACATTTTGAGCTTTCTGAATGTTTATATTAATGTCTTTAATCAAATTTGGAAAGTTTTCGGCGAAATTTCTTCCAATATTCTTTTTTTCCCTTTTCTCTCTCTCTTGTCTTTCTGGGACTACAACAATGTGTATGTGGGTCCACTTGATGGTGTCCCACAGGTCCTTTAGTCTGTGTTTACTTTTCTTTAATATTTTATCTTTTGGTTCCTCAGACTGTATAATTTCCATTGTCTTATCTTTTAGTTTGTTGATTCTTTCTTCTGTTTGCACAAGTCTACTTTTGAATCCTTATGTATATTTTTCATTCTAGTTATTTTATATGTCAGCCCTAGAATTTATTTTTAGTTTCTTTTCAGGTATTGTATCTCTTTCTTAATATTTCCATTTTGTTCATATATCAATTTTTTAACTTTTCCACATCTTCCTTTAGTTCTTTAAGCACCTTTAAGACAATTGTTTTAAAATCTTTCCCTAATAGATCTGCTGCCATCAGGTCTTTTCAATGACAGTTTTTGTTGATTTGTGTTTTTTTTTTTCCTTTGAATAAGTCATGTTTTCCTATTTCTTTGTATGTCTTGTTATTTTTTGTTGTTGTTGAAAACTTGACATTTGAATCTAATAATATGGTAACTCTGGCAATTACATTATCCCCTTTTTGCAAAGTTTCTGTTTTTTGTTATTGTTTTTGTTTATTGTTTTTTATTTTTTTACTGTTGTAGGTTGTGTGCTAAGGATAAGACTGAGATGTATACATAAGGTCTTCTCAGGCCACTTCTGAGCCTGTACCCTTCTCTGGGCATGCATGGTCACCTTCTAATTTTCTCATACCAGCAATTGCTCTTTAATGACTTAGTCTTTAATGTCTTGTTACCAAATGGAGGGGAAAAAAAGAGGAAAAAGGCATCAGCCCTTTAAATTCTCTGGAAGTCACTTCAACCAGAGAGGGAGAAACTTGTAACAGTTGACAAAGGTGCAAAAACAATGCCCACATACTTCTTTGTCTGCATCTCTGTGATTGTAAGGAGCAATCAGTGATCAGAACACAGATATTCAATATTTAGAGGACAGAATCCTTTTTTCCCACCTTTAGTTACCACGAGTTGTATGTAAAATGCTCAAGGATTATATGCACAGCTGTTTGCCATGAGGTTGGGGATGGGGCATGGATAGTTGTTACCAGGCTAAGAACTAAAAGCAACTGAAATTAATCACAATTTATCATCCAGGACTTCCCCTGGAAGTGGCAATCCTTCATGAGACTCCAGAGTTTAAAAATGGTTACATAAGACAGACTCTGAAAGTCCAGTGAATGGCTAGGTGGGGAGAGAGATTCCTGGTGTTTCCTATTCTGCCATATTTTTAGAATTTTCTACTTGTCTGCTTTTAGGAAAATTCTATAGTTGCTTTTATTGCTGTAACTTGACAAGAGTCTTAAAGCAAGAAAGTATTAGTACTTTCAAAGTTGTTTTAACTATTTTCTGTCCTTTATATTTCTATAATCATTTTATAATTAGCTTGTCAATTTCTTTGAAAATGTTGCTGGGATTTTGTTTGGAGTGGTGGTAAATCTATAGATCAAATTATTGAGAATTAGTGGTATGTAAATAGTGAGTTTTTAAATACACAAAATGACATACATTTTCATTTTATAAAAGGCCTTTAGTTTCTCTCAGCAATGTATTATAGTTTTTAGTGTACAGGTTTTATGCCTATTTTGTTAGATTTATGTCAAGTATTCCATAGTTTTTTAATGCTATTGCAAATGGTGTTTTTAAAGTGGAAACTTCCATTTGCATTTTGCTAATGTATAGAAAACAATTGATTTTTGTATAATGGTCTTTTATTATGCAAACTTGATAAACTTATTAAATTTAGTGGTGTTTTGTACATTGCATATAATTTTCTATATAGACAATAATGTTGTCTGTGAATAAAGACAAAATTATTTTTTCTTTCTTACCTGGGTGCTATTTATTTATTTATTTGTCTTATTGCATTGGCTAAGAAATCCAGGACAGTATTAAATAGGACTATATTTTTCTTGATCCTAGCAGAAAAGTGCTCTGTATTTTAGGATTAAGTATGATATTAGGTGTATATTTTTTGTAGATACTTTATATCAAGTTGAGGATGGCTCTTCTACTCCTTTTGTGCTAAGAATTTTTATGAGAAATAGATGTTGGATTTTATCAAACGCTTTTGCTGCATTTTTTGAGATGATCATATGGTTTTTCTTTTCTTGGATTATAAACTTGATGAATTATATTGACTGGTTTTTAAGTGTTAAACCAAGGTTGCAGTCTCAGGATAAACTTCACTTGGACATGACACATTTTCTTTTAACACATTATTGGATTTGATTTACTAAACTAAATAAAATAATTTAAATTATCTATACTTATGAGGAATCTTAGTCTGTGGTTTTCTTTTCTTATAATCTCATTCTCTGGTTTGATATCAGAGTGATGCTGGTCCCATAGAATGAATTGGAAAGTAGTTCCTTCCCTTCAATCTTCCGGAACAGTTTTTGTAGAATTTCTATTATTTGTGGAAATCATTAAGGAGATCATTTGGGCTTAGAGATTCTTTTTTTTTTTTTTTTGGTGGGAAATTTTTTTTTTTTATTTCGGCATATTATGGGGGTATAGATTTTAAGGTTTCAATAAATAAATACCCATTTCCCTCTCTCCCCCCACAAATCTGAGTCTCCATCATGACCATCCCCCAGATGGTGCACATCTCACTCATTATGTATGTATATACCCCCCCCTCCCACCTGCCCAATACCCTATTACTGTAATACCTATGTGACCACTTAGGTGCTGTTCAGTTAATACCAATTTGCTGGTGAGTATATGTGGTGCTTGTTTTTCCATTCTTGGGATACTTCACTTAATAGTATGGGTTCAAGCTCTAACCAGGAAAATATAAGATGTGCTATGTCACCATTGTTTCTTAGAGCTGAATAGTACTCCATCGTATACATATACCACATTTTATTAATCCATTCTTGGATTGATGGACACTTGGGCTGTTTCCACAGCCTTGCAATTATGAATTGTGCTGCTATAAACATTCAAGTGCAGGTGTCTTTTTTGTAGAGTGTCATTGGATCTTTTGGGTAGATGCCCAGCAATGGGATTGCTGAATCAAATGGTAAAATCACTTGTATCGCTTTAAGATATCTCCATATTGCTTTCCACAGAGGTTGAACTAGTTTGCAGTCTGGTGGGAAATTTTTTGCTATGGAATACATTACTTAATACATATAAGGTTATTTGGTTTATTTGTGTATTTCAAAAAGTTTGGCCATTTCTTTTAAGTTACTGAATTTATTAGTGTAAAGTTGCTTTTAATATTTCTTGATTTTATATATGTAAATTCTGTAATGATATTGTCCATCTCATTCCTGACACCTACAATATGTATAGTTTTGGGTTTTTTTTTTCTTTTTGATTGGTTTAACTAGAGATTTATCAATTTTGTTAATCTCAAAAAGCCAGTTTTGAATTTTATTGATTTCTTTCTACCATTTTTTGATTATCACTTTCAGTGATTTCTCCTCTGATTTTTTCTGCTTTTTCTCTGTTTAAATTTTCTTTCCCAATTCCCTAAGGTAGAAGCAGAGAATTGATTTTTGGTACATTTCTTCTTTTCTAAGATAGGCATTTTGTGTTATAATTTTCCCCCTAAGCATATCTTTAACTACATTACACAAATTTTAATATGTTTTATTTTCATTTCATTCAAAATACTTCATAATTTTCCTTTTGATTTCTAGCTTGATTCTAAGGGTTACTTACAAGTGTAAGTTTTGTTTTCCAAGTTTTCATTTTTGCTGAGTCTCACCTTTAGTATTTTGCAGAACTACTTAATAGAAGACATCATGGACTTACATCTCTCCTGGTGTTCTGAAGCTTCTTCTACACATTTATGCCTAAATTTGGAACTAATCAATTAGCACTCATGTGCACAGATGGAAGTAAAACTCAATGGAAATCATGCAGGTGGGAGTGGGGAGAAAGGGATGGGTGAAATCATACCTAACAAGTACAATGTAGACCATCTGGGTGATGGGCACACTTACAACTTTGACTCAAGCAATACAAAAGCAATCCATGTAACCAAAACATTTGTACCCCTGTAATATTCTGAAAAAAAAAAGTGTGGGGGTATTAATTGACTTCTACTTCTGGCCATTTTGGCTCCAATTGTTTTTCTCTCACCAAGAACAGTTATTAAAATAGTTAAATAATTGACAGCTATTAATTATTAAATTAATTAAAGAATAATTATTGGCTGGGCGTGGTGGCTCACGCCTGTAATCCTAGCACTCTGGGAGGCTGAGGTGGGCAGATTGCTCGAGGTCAGGTGTTCGAAACCAGCCTGAGTGAGACCCCGTATCTACTAAAAATAGAAAGAAATTAATTGGCCAACTAAATATATATATACAAAAAATTAGCCAGGCATGGTGATGCATGCCTGTAGTTCCAGCTACTCAGGAGGCTGCAGCAGTAGGAACGCTTGAGCCCAGGAGATTGAGATTGCTGTGAGCTAGGCTGATACCACGGCACTCATTCTAGCCTGGGCAACAAAGTGAGACTCTGTCTCAATAAAACAAAAACAAAAACAAACAAAGAAACAAACAACAAAACAAAACAAACAAAGAATAATTATTAAATAATTGATAATATAATAATTATTATATAAAACATATTTAAAGTCAGAAGAAAACAATCAAAAACTTGAAGCTTCATAAAATAATTGTTTCCAAGGTAGAAAGGACTTGAGAGTCCAAGACCCTAGAGAGAAATCATATCAGATATTTTTGATGCTACTCTAATTTCCTCAGTGCACCCATCTCTAAGCTTTGAAAATATTTGTGACTTTTTACCTGAGAGATTTTGTCTTGTTGTGAAATACATTTGTCCCATAAGGAAGATCTGATATTCAATTCTTCCAAAGCAACTCTCATCTAGTGATGGTTTGGGAGTTGTATAATTTACCTAACATTTTTAAGTTTGGTTGGCATAAGTCTAAGACTTAATCTCTATTTTCTGTAATCTATATTTTCCATAATCTCTGGTCTGCCTTCCAGAAGAAAATTAAACTCTTCCTTCAGAAAGGTAAAAAATCCAAAAATCCTTACCATTATTCATTCCATTTTCTCTTTTCCTAACATTTATTAAAAATAGCGATGCATTCCAAGAAGGAAGACCAAGTAACTAAAAACCAAGGAAAAAAAAAAAGTAGACAACAGAAGCAGATCCTTAAATGATTGATTTACTAGTATGATTAGACACTGGTATAAAAGTGATTTAACTGCTTTCTTGACAAAAAAGAAGACAGTATTAGAGAAAAGGAACATAGGACCAAAGAAAAGTATCTAAGAAAAATAAAAAGATGAAAAATATAGAAGAAAATGTGAGAGATTATAGAGTATGTGAATGGTTCCAATATATCTCTAAGTAAAATCCTTGACAGACAAGAGAAAGAAAGAAAGTGGGAAGAAGCAATTTTTACAGAAATCAAGAATTTCCCAAAACTAATGAAAGCTATTAACCCACAGATTTAAGAAGTTTAGCAAATCTCAGAAAAGATTAACATAAAATAAAACACACCTGCATATATTGTAATAAAGTTACTAAAAACAACAGATCTTAAATGCATGCAGTTGTGGGGATAGTGAATACTCATTAACTTCCAAGAAGCAAAAATATACCACAACACACATCTGTAAGAAAAATAAAGAGAACTAGAAGACAAATAATCACATTTAGAAAACTAAAAAAAGAAAAAACTGCAACCTAAAAATTATACTCAATGATAATATTCTTAAAAACTGAAAGTGAATTAAAATGAGTTTGAGCAATAAAAAAATACCAAAATTACTATGAGACTCATATTGAAAGACATACTAAAGAGCATTCTTTACACAGAAGAAAAATTATCCCAGAGTGAAATATGATAATGAAAGACAGAATGAAGGGCATCAGAAAAGTATTTATGTGAGTAAATGTAGGTTAGTACTGACTGCTTAAAATGATATTGGTAATGGCATGTGATGTGTATGAGTGTGTGTGTGTGTGTGTGTGTGTGTGTGTCTATGGCTGTTCTAGTGCTAAAATGGCAGAGTTGAATATTTGTGACAGAGACCATATGGCTCTCAAAACTTAAAATATTTACTATATGGCCATTTATGCAAAATATTTGCTGACCTTTGTACATATTCTTACTATTAATATTTATAAGGCTGATTGATTGTGATGCTTTAAAGCAAATTTTGTCAGCAAATGGTATGAAAGCCATGCCATTTTGTCCATAGGTAGGAGAATCAGGTAAATTAACATATCTATGCTCTGAGCCTAGAATTAGTGAAATCTAACAGATGAGCCCTTGGTAGGAACTAGGAGCTTCTACTCAGTTGAGGGCTAACTGGCTTTGATATATCAATTTTCCTCTCTAGAGCGGCTTCATCTATAAAATGGAAATAAAATCATAATATATGCCTATTTCAAAGCTCACATATTATAGCAAAATATATAATGATGATAAATATAAAAATTTGTAATTATAATGAAAATGATTAGCATTAACATTGCATTCACACAGAAAAAGATACATGGCAAAGTGCAACTACAAACCACAAATCTCTACATGACTACGGAATTAGTTCTTTATGTTTGATTTATTTCATTCATCTTAGTTTATTTTTTCCACAAGTGATCAGAATAATCATATAATTAATTTGACCTTTATCAAAATCTCTTATATCCTTTTAATGCCTTCATCTAATTATTCTCCTTCTCCTCCTTTCATCTTCTTTCTTTAGCACTGTCATTTTTGCTGCCTTTTATTGAACACATACTGTGTACCATGTATGATATGAAGTACATATGATTATGATCATCATTTTATAAATCACTGTTATAAAAATAGTTTAAATACTCTCTAAGTGTACAAAATTCTTAAATAGCAAAGCTGAAGTTTAAAGTCAAATCTTCCTGAATTTACAGTTTGTGGTATTGTTATACCTCTTCTCTCTCTCTCTTCCAGAATTTATTGCACTTGTGTTTGAGACCTAGGCCTTATCTCTCTCCATATTTTCCATGCCTACCTAGATCAGTGCTCTGTGTGGAGAAAGCCCACGATAAAAGTTAGTGAAAATTAGCGATGATAATGATAGAGTTTTAAAAGTAAATAAATTAATACAATGGTTTTTTGTGTTAAAAATAGAGTCAAATAGGTATAGAAAATGCTAAATTGAACAGGATTTTGTACAGCAGGAGTTTTCAGAGATTTTAAAAAGAAATGTGTGGTGTTCATTAAAGATGTTTGAGTACAAAATTCTTGTTTTGGGTAAACATCATCTTGGATTTTGGTAAAGTTTAAAGTCATTTATAGCAGAAAGTGAAATTAAAATTGTTAAGTTATATTTGTAAGCAGAAAATTATTAAATTTTAAACAGCAAGTGAACATTTTCTTCAATTTAGGCATTTTTCAGAAGAGTAGAGCATAATTTTTCAGAAAGCAATGATGTATAAAATCAATATTTCTGCTAAATATGACCTTTAGTGTTTTTGAACAAATTCCTCACGAATGCCTATGGACTACATTTATGCTAATGTAAAAATAAATATATCATGAATGAGGTGCTTGCTGGAAGAGGGAAATGAAGACCTAAGCCAGCTTAATTTGTTAAGCAATGGTGAGGGAGGGGTGAAAACCAACAGTTACCACTGGTTTAGAAAAAATATCTTGAGAGAATGGTAGTTTCTCCTATTCCTAACCTCTGGTGTAATCAGATCTTGGATATAAATACTTCAGCAATATAAACTTATGACAATTACTTGCCCATTTAACTGGATTATATGTATTAGAGTGCAATTAGTTATTTCGAGTACACTAAACTGTTAGGTCAGTAATAATAATCAATATGACAGTTTTAAAGACAAATGATCAAAATATTTTTGTTTGATTTTACTTACAATTAAATCAGTGGTGGTTTTGGTATTTCATAGGGATAACCTCAGACATTCACTAGATTGTGAGTTAAAAATGGCAAGATGCAAGTAAGGAGTGGTGGCAGAGCCCAAAGTCTGAATAGCAATAATGGTGTTCAAAAAGTCTGCATTAGAAGGTATAAATTCCATTTATATATTCATTCACTCATTCCTTCATTTAACCAGATCTCCCTTGTTATCTTCAATGACTGCATAGAATGCCAGACCTCTAGGTACCACACCCTCCGGGTAGTCTGTGATTTAAAATAAAATATATGTGCTGTATTGGTCTCTAAGAAACTCAGTGATTTAAAGGGAGAGAGAGAGAGAGAGAGAGAACTAAACCATTCAATATAACACTGGTGCATTGTGGCAGAGGTGAGACTAAGCAAAAGGTGGAGGATCAGGAAGACTTTTCAGAGAAAGTAATGCCTGAGCTATGGCTAGCAGAATAAGTGAGAGTAAATGAAGCAGAAAAAGATAGTAAGAAAAAGGTCAAAATCTGAGGAGAAATTTCTAGAGGGAAAAGTTGTGCAAAGGAAAAGAGATTATAGAGATGAGTACTAAAGAATTCCAAGTAATTCAATATGGGATGGAAGTGGCTACATTTAGGGAAAAAGCAAGAGATGAAAGGCAATGAAGAATGATTGAAGAATTTATTTTTATTCTTTTACCTTTTATTGACATATAACACACATAAGAAAAGTGAGGAACAGTGTGAATATTCTTTGTAAAAAATCATATGAGCCCTCACATGTGACCTAACCAGGAACCACATAGAAAAATGGAACATTGCTAGCACCCTTTTCCAGATCCCCAACTCCCATGTGTAGCCACAGTTTTGATTTCTAACATAACTTAGTTGTGCATGTTTTTGAACTTTATTTAAATGTTTGTACATACATCATTTTGCTTGTATGTAGTTCACTTTGTTTATTCTCTCATTGCTATATAGCATTCCATCATGTGAATATGCCACAATGTTTTTATGCATTCTACAGTTGGGCATTTAGATAGTCTCTGATCTTTAGCTATCACAAATAGGGCTGTCATGCTCATCTAGTATATGCCCTTTGATATATGCATGTGTGCATTTCTGCTGAAGTGAAATTCACCTTTAGAAGTGAAGTTACTGGATTATAGTCTATACTTGATTGTAGAATTGTGCAAGAAAGTAACTGATTCTATTAGTCCTTTTAAATTATATTTTTCATAGCAATGAAGAGAATGAATTAAAGAATGGTGAGAATAATCTAGGTGAGAATTGATAAGGGTTTGAATTAATGTATGTCAGTGAAATAGAAATTAAGAGATGGGTATGAGAGCTATTTAGGAAGGAAAATAATTGGCCTTGATAGCTTCATTGGACATCAGGTAGGATCAACATGACTTCCAGGTATCTAGCTGGGTGCATATTGGTGCCATATAAGGAGAAAGGGGATATAGGAATGAAATGAATATGCTTCCAGGAAGATGTTAGTATTTATTTTGTACGTGAGTAAATAGAAACTGACATAGATGATAGGTAATAAGTGGCTTATTTCCTCCAAGATGATTTTTACCAATTCTTTAAATAGCTAGAATTGTCTCCAGGTTCATTTATCAATTGCCATGAATTCTAATAATTATATATTATAAAAATTATATTCATTGACACCCACAGAGAGCTAAAAAAGACCTGGTTTTCAATCTACCTCTGTCATTTATAAATTATATAGACTTAGGACAGTTTTTTAAGGTCTAAGAGGCATTTTTTTCTTTTTACCTGTAACACAAGAATATACATGTTCATCTTACATAATTCAACAAGATGAAATATATAAAGCATTTATTAGTTTCTGACATAATAATTTTAAATGATAGACATTATTATTGTTACAGTTATATCTGAATGCTTTTTTCATTTAACGTTTTTCTTGCTTTGTTTAAAATGAATTAATTTTTGCATTTTTTGGCAGCACAAATGGGATTAACACAGTTCTGTGATGCAAATTTTGTAAAGAATACTGCTGTAAAATGAAATGTAGATTGATCCCATGTCTTGGGAAGAATGTTAACAGAACTAATGAACAGGCTACCGAATTGCTCTATATCTAGAGAAAACAGATTGTCTAGGTCACAAAGTTCAGAATCAAAAGAGCTAACCAAGTGCCCACAGCTGTTGAACCAGGGGCAGACCAGGCATGCTGAATGAGAATGGAACTACCACTAATTCATGGAATCTGCCTCTTCACCCACACACAGTAGCAAAGATTGGCATGGTTATTGTTGAAATCCAGCCCTGGGGCATTGATTTAGGAAGTCTGCGGGTTTTCTGAAAGGTGTATAAGTTTCCACCATGACCATGTGTACTGAACTTCACTGAATCTATGCATACTAGTCTAGATTTTCCCAGACAGTCCTGTGCTCCTCATCTCAGTGGCCTAAGGATATACCAGCTTCTGCTGCCCAGATTCACTTTATAGCAATCTATTTCCACAAAAAGTCTAGCCAGAGGGATTAACAGGGAGAGACAATATTTGTTCAATTTCTTTCAAGTCTGCTGCTTAATTTCTTGCCAAGCGAATGATTTTAGATGTTTGGCATGTAGGCTAATATGAAGGGACAAAGCAGGAATCCCAATCCAGCCATGTATTCATAAACCCGGAGAAAAGGGTTTTCTGACCCTAGTTGCAGAGAACCCCCTAAAGAGCTTTTAAATATTATCACTGGCATGACCCCACCAGCCAATTAAGTCAGAATCTCTGGGGGTGTGTTCTGGAGACTGCGTTTTCTTCTTAGTTCTCAAGATGATTCTAATTTGCATTCAAGGTTGACAATAATGGCTTTATCTTTTTAAGGTTACTTAGAGACTATGCAAGGCCTCTTGGAGATCAGCTAATCCAATATGCAAAACAGATCAAAATAGCTTTGGTTAACATGGGGAAGGGGTTTCCAGATTCTTGTCCTCATACATGAACCAAGGAGAGAACTATTCAGATTATTGAATTGAAATGATTTCATTCCATGTTTATTATTACTAAAGTGAGACTGTAAATCAGAACATTTAGGATCTGTCCAAGCTATGCAGTCATGCCTCCTGTGTTTTATTTTTACATATTGCTTTGGTCACGTTAAAATTAATCAAGGGCTATTCATCTCTTAAAACGGCATCTAACATTATAACTATAAGGGATTTGAAAACATCAAGCTCAAGCAGTTTTTAAACTAGCACTAATTTCATATGCCATTTTCATCATACGCATTTTACACATAATGTTTGATATTTCCGTCCTGCTTTTGTTTCAAGATCTATACCTGGGCTAATTTGAATGGCATGTTGTAGTATCTCATCCAGGGGAGACTTCTACCATCCTGTGTTTATGGGATTTATGCAGAAATTACTTAAAAGGTCATTGTACCTATGAATGTTCTTTTCTAATCTTGCAAGTGATGAGGTGGAAGAAGGCAAAGACTCTCTGGTCATTGCAGAAGGAAGGATGAGAGCACAAGCCTGAGGAACAGCAAAGGAGATACTGGAGCTGAATATGAAGTAAGGCAGCTGCTAGTTGTTCTGTAATGAGCAAACTGATTATTTTTTTATGTAGCCTCTACTCACATTTTTATGTTTGATTTTGTCCTTTGATTGTAATGACAGGTTATGGTTACACATTATTAAAGATGAATACTAAAGAAGTGACTGAATAAAAAGGCAAGAAATTGAAGATGATTGGTATCATCCCAGCAGAGAGGGAAGGCAGAAGACAAGGTCTTTTTTCTCAGTCTCAGATTCTGTATACAACTCACCCAGATATTTTGGAATAACCTTAGGATATTTTCTTTCTTCAATGGTGCATTTGTGTTACCTTCCAATGATCAAAAACTATGGATGGTGGAGGGAAGATGAACCTCTGCAATCCAGGAGCTACTGAACATATTCATTTATAGGTAATATGCATTATCTGGGCATGCAGTAGCACTTATTAGACAATTAAGTTCTTCTCTCAAACCATTTATGCATTTCCAGAAAGATAGCCACTACTGAATCTCTTTTGAGCACAAAAGGCTAATCAGTTTTTATGTCATGGAAATGCTGTACATATCAGGACTGATTTATCTAGAAAAATCTCTAGAAGTATTCAGGAATGAGAGAATTCAAGTCTAGACATTCGGCCTGATATATGATCTAAGGCTCCAATTGGTTTGTTCTCAAAATTGGGGCATGTTTTTGTCTTTGAGATACCTATATTTTTCATATACTAGGGAGAAACTTTTATAAATGTACACCAAAAGTCATGTTCAAGAATTTTCATAGCAGTGACATTTATAATACCAAGAACAGGAAACAATTTAAAGGTCCTTTGAAAGAAGAATGAGTAAACTGGGATAAATGTAAACATTGAAATACTATACACTAGTGACAGTGAATAAGCTGTTTGTACATATCTTAGAAAAGAATCTTGTAATATCAAGTGCTGATGAATTAGTATGACCCATAAGTACCACTAGTAGAAATGTAAATTAATATGACCACTTGGAAAATAATTTATGATTATCTTATGCTGTTGAAATGTAATAAACATTTGTGGAGTGTTTACTACATGCCAGTTATTTTCCTAAATGGACAAATGCTAAGTCATTTTACCCTTATAACTGTGTGGTAAGTACTGTACTTATTTTTCATCGTTTTATACATGAGGGAACTGACAGAGGTTGGGTAACTTAGCCAACTTCATAAAAGATAGGAAACTATGCACATTATATAAAATAGGTGAAAAAATAAGCTTATGAAATACATTCTAACTTTGTTAAACAAAACTTAGGCAAGACAAAAAAAAAAACTAGTAGTTATCTTTAAGCAGTAGCATCTTGATCTTTTTTTCCCTGTGTATGTTCAAGGTTATCTATGATGATTGTTATTTTTATAATCAGAAGAGTTTTTAATTTACTTCATGGAGAAGATAATACAACAAGAGCAAGTATTAATATATTAAGAGCCATATGTCCTGGTTAAATCTGTTCATTCATTAATTCAACCAGGATTTACTGATTGCCTACTTTATGCCTGGCACTGGGGATGGGTGAGAGGGTTAAGAAGAAAAAGTCTTATTCCTTTTTATATAAAATGTTTGTGCATTTTATCATGACATAAGTTTGCCAACTTGTGACTCAGAATATAACAAATTTAAACATTTAAAATAGTATTTCCAGGGCAAACTCAGCAAATTCTATCATGTACACAAAATACATGGGATATCCATATAGGAGGGGACACAAAAAAGAGTAGAGGAGGCATGTGATAGCTTTTTTGAAATATTTGAAAAGTTACAATGTTGAAGAACATGTGACATTTAGGCTCATTTGGGGGAATGAATTAAAAGGAAAAATGAATAGAAGTTTCAGGGAGTCTGATTATATATATGGAAAAAATCAAACAAAATAATATAAAAGTATTATAGATACTCCTGGTAGGTAGTGAGTTTATTGTAATGAAAGCACAAGCTTAGTCTAATCATCACTGACTAACAGACATATCTGTGATGAGGTGGGAGTGCTGTGTATCTGTGCTGCTCAATATCAAGCTGCTAGCCACGTGTAACTTATGAGCATTTGAAATGTGACTGGTATAACTGAGGAACTAAATTTTTATTTTATTTAATTTTCATTACTTTAAATTTAAATTGTGGCATCTGTATTGGACAACACGGGTATAGCAGACCTCTTGCAACAGATTTGAATGGACAACTTGAGTATAGCAGACCTCTTGCAACAGATTTGATATCCTAGGAAGAAAATGCTGATGAACACATATCATTCAAAGTACTTTAAGAAAAACATGTTTGCCAAGTTCAAAACAATAGTAAAAAGCAGATTGTTAAACATAATATGCATATGCAGGGGCTATAGAATATTTTAGTTTCTCCATTTTAGCTAAAGGTGACAAGAGGACAAATATGTTTGAAATACTGTATCAGTGTAGCTACAATACAAATCACTTACACAAATCACAAATTTACAAATTAGAATACTGTGACCCTGAAAGTTTGAGTGACAGGATTCTTGTCTTTCAGAATCTCATATAAACTTTTAGGCAGCGCCTGAATATCAGAGTATCATCTAAACAATGCCAGTTTTAAAAATAGCATATGTTAGTGTGAACACTGTAACTCTGGTATGCTGAGAGTCCAGTCTGCATTCCACCTTGCTACAGTGACTTCTGAAAATGTGTATAATCCAAGAGGACCCTTTGAACACACCCAGGGTATTAATGCAATTGACATGTCCAGGAATGTCGAAGGCCTAATGTGCATTAGATGTATGCACCAGAGATAAAGCTTGAAACCCCAATTGAGTTTAAATAAATTTTATTATACTATGGTTACTGTGAAAGAATGAGCAACATTAGAAGGTTTGTTTCTATAAAACATTCACACAATGAGTAAACAGTGAACTATGTCTTTTGGCAAGTATGTTACTATAATAAGCAAGACTTTGAAGAGAGAACTGCAACTTCAAAACTAGTTGCCTGGGTTATAACAAGCATTAATGTCAGGAAAGTAAATTAAGAAGTGACCTCCAACAGCGGAGTCTTTGTCATTTAGGTTTAGGCAACATTCTTTGTCGGCCTCAATGTGAGTAACACTAACTGTTGACCTTTTGCTTTGCCTTGAAAGGTCATTAGGAAAAGTTAAGCCTCCTATGTGTTCACCTCTTTTGAAGGCTGGAGCTCTCAACATTCCATTTAAGAGGTTATCAAAGGGTAAAGTCGGGGGAAAAAACGTAAAGGTCACTATGAACTTTCGATCTGTAAACTACATCAAGGAATTCAAATTGTCATCTGTCATTTAGCTGTATAATTAGAAATACCTTTCTTTCAACTTAATCCAAATACTGTACCTCATTGTGATAGCAACAGTATGTTGCCTTGACCAATGCATGGCTGTGTTTATTTCTATACTTCAGTGTTTATAAATAGAATTTCCTGTTTCTCTAAGCTCTAGGCTTCCGTTTTCAGTGGCTCTTCCATGTTAAAGACATTTCAGAAAGCCTCTCAAACTGAACTGCTATGGCTGTGAAAAAACATGATAAATAAAAGTAATGGAGTGTTATAAAGCAGTTAGGAAAAACACTGGCAAATATAAGTGAGAATAATTCATTTTGATTTGGAGGTATGTTTTGGAACCATGTGTAGGAACCACAGAAGAATAGATATTTCACGTATGAAAAGTTAATTCTAATTGGATGCTTGACATTACAGAGAGAGTGTCATAGTCTGCTTGGGCTTCCATAACACCTTAGAGTGGGTAATTTATAAACAACAACATTTTATTGCTCACAATCCTGGAAGGTGAGAAGTCCAATATCAAGTAACCATTCCTCTAGATAAAAGAGTGTAGAATCTGCTTCAACCTATTTTATCAAATACAAGGGGCCAATACATGCATTTATCAGTGTCTTGATGCCCTTATGAGAAAAATGTATATATGTTTTGCCAGCATTACTATAATCATGATTATACTTAGTGAAAGAAAAAAAATTTGTTGCTACCTACATGTATTGCTATAAATGGAATTTTGGACAAGATCATTTAAAATTCTGGATGGGCAATGGCAAGAAGAACAGTATTTGATTTTACAGGTATGACATTCTAAAACTCCAAATTCCTAGGTTTAGGAACATGTAACTTCAAAAGAATAATCTCAACCAAAGACTGTGGGTTGGCTTTTTATAGAAACATATAATTTCCCTGAAAGCTGCTATGTTACGAATTATATAGAGTAATAAGTATAGGCCTGTGATAATATGCTGTCTTATTTTGGACTTTAATTTGTATAGCAGTGAGTATAATTCTATAAAGTGCCCTGTCTGTGTGAACATGCACGCTATATTCAAATGCATCATTGAGAAGGTATTCTTTTTATATTTATTTAAAAATATTTCTGCTATTTACTAAAATAATATAGTGAAATGAAGGAAATATCCTATGTAAGTTTGAAGATAAAATTTACTCCTTCTATATTTCTGGAATTTGCTATTTGTTAGGATTAGGGATCTGTAAAAGCTGCAAACGTAGATAACCACAGAAATCCAGGGTTTCTTTTTAATCACTAAATGGATGCTACTGCAGACAGTTGGTTTGCTGTTTCTTAGCTCTCCCAATTGACAGTGATTTTTGTACATAATTCTATGGGCTGCTTCACAATTTTAACTCTGCTTTTTGATAAAGTATGTAATTTCCAGCTGGTTCATTGAGAAGGTCATACACATATTGTCTTGGTGTCATGTGGAAAACACTGGCTCATCACAAGAGCCCTGTGGCTTTTAATGAGTTTTATCATCAGACAGGTATTTGAATATTGTTCAGTAGCCTGTGTCTCATTATTATATTTTGTTTCAAACTTGGATTAAAGAGATATGCAAGCAAGATCCTGGCAAAGCAATGATATAATATTTGCTTTATGTATCAACCCTTGAAGCAGATCAAACTAAAAAAAAAACAAAAAACAAAAACATACAAAAAAACTCATGTTTACTAGTAGTATCTAATTGAATCCCCAACAAATACCAAGTATAGATCCTTTTAACATGGCAATCCCAGCATAAATAAGTGGTTATCACCACTAAAGTGGTCTATTTATCCTGGAATGAGAGAGGGATCACAGTCAGCAGGAGGGAGGGTAGTTTCTGAGTCATACACTCTGCTTGGAAGGAGAGATGGGAGGTGTTGTTAAAAATAATTTGCTATGCAGGCACTTTGGAAAATATACTTGCCTAGCCTCAGGGATTTAGAGATGTCTGGAGCTGCTGGCAGGGAGGCTGTCTGAGAGAGCATGTAAAACATGGTAGAATAAGAATGAACAATAGTCCTGTATTCAACCTATTGTGACTTCTCTCTGTTTTCATTTGTTTTCCTTGTTCCCCAGAAATAGTCATGAAATGAAGGGGTGAGAAGATGCCTACTTATTGGAATGCTCATAGTGAAGAGGAGAATTGCTCAAGCATCTCCTTAGTCACACGGCAACAAAGAACTCTGAGTAGCCATGATCCTCTTTCTTAATCTGTAATGCAACAATTTGGCGTGCTTGAAGCAGTGTGGAAGACTTTTGGAAGTAGCATATTTGGCAAAGGAGAAAATGACACAGATCCCCTGATAAAAATGTGCAACTCAGTAGAAGGGTTCTCCTCTTAACCTCCAGCTAGTTTTGTTTCTGCCACCCAAGCAAATCAAGGGTTTTCTCTTTTTTAGATAAGGTTATTATTATTACTACTAAAATGAAAACAATTACTACTGCTACTAGTAACGGTAGCTGGAATTCATTAAATAAAGACTCTGTTACGATCTGTTTTAAATTTCTTGTATATACTATTATTAATCCTCACTATAACTCAGGTATCCCAGTCATCGCACATTGCAGGTGAGGAAACTGATTCATAGAGTTTAAGCTCATACAGCAAGTTAACAGTGGACCCAGGATCTGTACCTATTGGTACAACCCCAAAACTCAAATTTAGGCATCATTTAGTTAACTCGTAGGTAAGAGGTACTTAGCAGTGTGAAGAGTTTCAGTCTGCCAATCATGTACAAAAATCCACATGTACAGAGCTCTTCCTCCGAATCTCCCTGGTCTTAGCTCTTTTGTCCCTCAGGAGGCCATACTAGTCAGCTCAGCTTGGGAATCACCAGCCATGGACTTATGTGACCACCACAGTCCCACATTCTTGCTCTTTATAACAGGAATCACATACTCCCTCTTACTTCAATCCCCCTTTAGTGTCAATTTATTCTCTACCATTTGATCCAACAATTCCACTACTGGGCATCTACCCAAAAGATTGACAGTCACTTTATGAAGAAAACACCTGCACTCGAATGTTTATAGCAGCACAATTCACAATTGCAAAGCTGTGGAAGCAACCCATGTGCCCATCAATTCATGAGTGGATTAATAAAATGTGGTATATGTATACCATGGAGTACTATTCAGCTTTAAGAAACAATGGTGATATAGCACCTCTTGTATTTTCCTGGATAGAGCTGGAACCCATTCTACTAAGTGAAGCATCTCAAGAATAGAAAAACAAGCACCACATGTACTCACCAGCAAATTGGTATTAACTGATCAACACCTCAGTGGACATATAGGAATAACATTTATCGGGTGTCAGCAGATGGGGGGGGAGGAGGGGATGGGGATATACAAACACAATGAGTGAGGTGTGCAATGTTTGGGGGATGGTCACGTTTGAGGTTCTGACTCAAGGGGGGAGGGGAGACATGGGCAATATATGTAACCTTGACACTTGTACCCCTATAATACACTAAAAAATAAAAATAAAAATAAATTTTATTTTGTGCTGATTATATAATAAGGAAACCAATACTCACATGAATTGGTCCATGCCATTAGGAAATTTATAGGTTAGTGTAACTTGGATACAGATAAACAACTAGATACAATTCAATGTGATGCATAAACTATAGAGATAGGCACACATTTTTAAGCTAGATTTTTAAACTAGTGTGGAAACATCTGGGATCTCTCACTAGAGGAAATAGTGACTAAGTTCAGTATTAAACAGCAAAAATGAGTTAGTCAAGTGAAGAAAGATGGTGTGCTTCAAAAAGAAGAAATAGAATGTGTAAAGGAGAGTTAAAATAAAATTTCAATTAATTCTAAATGACTGAAATTTAGAATTGGGAGGAGTGGAGGCCTTTAAGAGGTCAGATTGAGGAAATATTTAGAGAAAACATCCAGAAGGACCTTAAAGGTCATCCTAAAGAGATTGAATTTTATTCAGTGGATAGTCTCTGGGTGATTTTATATACTAATTCAGAAAAGGAGTAATAAGGGCTTGAACTAAGGCATACTGTAGTTCTTTTGACTGCATAAAGGAGGTTCAAGAACAGCACTACAACTGTAGTCTCTGCAGTGATTCCTCACAGGTATTCCACTTTATCTGTACTTCAAACTCCCCAAGAAAGTTCCAAAGTTATATTTCCTTAACAGTTTGAGATATTCATGCTGATTAAAAGCTTCTTTCCAAAAATATAAGGACATTTTAACATGAAGCAGAAATTTAATAGTTATTTGTGTGTGTGCGTGTGTGTGTGTGTGTGTGTGTGTGTATGTGTGCATGCTAATTTCTATCAGACTTATTCATGTCCTTAATTATTCTTGAAAGCAGAGAGTGATGAGCCTGACCTTGGGGAAAAGGTAGGCTGCCTTTCTTGGCCACTTGATATTTGAACAGCTTTTAACATGCTGTCAAATAAGGAAAGAGAACGATTGACATTGTACATATATTAAGGACCTACTATATACCCACAATTTTTCTCTGTGCTATGAAACATTAAAACAGGATATAAATAATGTCTCTGTCCCCAGATAGTAAAACATAATTGATAAGAATTTTTAAAATGTGTCCCCAAATTATTACAAAATATTTTGAGACAATACAGTTTTAAAAAACAAACAAACTTGGTAATATAGGCTGTATAAGCTATGGGAGTTAAGAGAAGAAAGAAGTCAAGGCAGGATACACCTGACTTATGAGTGGGAATAGAAGAGACTTTCCTTTACAAGGAAGTCCTGGCTGAGTAGCAAGTATGGTTTGTTTACAAAAGAGAAGTACCTTAAGTTTGGTATTGAGAGTGAAAGGGGCTGGGGTTAAGGGGTAGAGTATTAAGACCCTTTAACATTAGGCAAGAAATTTATGTCTTATTGGGTAAGTTGTGAACAGAAACTTATAATAATGAAGGCTTTTTTTGGAAGACTACTTTAGCAATTCTGTGTAGATTTGCAGCTATGTGCCTTACTGGATTTAGCGACTTTTCACAGTGAATGTCTTCACTCACTGTCCTTGCCTGGCTTCCCCTAGGAAAGAAGAGCCTGAGTCAAGGGCTGGCATGGAGGTAATTTAATTTGAGACTTTTACTCCAGTGATCGGGAGAATGGGGGCTGAGTAGAGGGAAATAGGGATAGAGGACAAGACAATTCAATAAATACTAAGCTGTCTCTGAAAGGGCTTCTGGGACTGATTAGGCTGGGACTTTCTGAGGACTTATCTGTCCCACCCAAGGGACAGAAAAGAGAGCATTTGTTTACATTTGCTCAATTGGAGTAATAACTCCCTCATTCTTTGCATTGCACTTGCATGAGTGCTTGCTGCTGAGTCAGAGAAGCCCAAGAACAAAATATGAGAAATTCTAGGTAGAGCTGAGTAGGTGCTGTCCTCAAAGACTGTGCATAGAAAGGGCTGGACTTTAAGATGGCCTGAAAAGATTTGACCGAGATCAAGATGTATCAAATAGACTCCTCATTTCATTTTTAAGTAAAAATATTAAAGGATTATAAAACATATACAAATTTATTATAGCACAAGTATCATTTTAATAACTGGCTAACAAATTATTACCTAGAAAGCATTTGGACATGTCTTTTAATGAATATTTAAAAATGGTTTATTATTTATATCCTTCTTCTCAAAGCCTATTATGGTGCCTGGTATGAAGTAGGTGTTTAGTAATGATGTATGGAAGAATTAGATGTATCACCTCATGCAAACAGGTACTTTCAAGTGGGTTGAAAGTTATATTCCTCAGTGAAGTTGGGGTAACAATGGTGTCAAGGAAGAGAGCTCCTTATTTTAAAATTTAACTATTTTGTAAACATTTACAGATGGCACTGGGGAACCAAATTATTTCAAAAATTATTTAAAATAGTAATTGATTAGATTTTTTTCCTTCTAAACTTTTTTTATATATCTATTGCTTTTAATTAAAGAGGTAATTGGCAGTTGATCAATAGGCACGATTTTGATGAACCTGTTTGGCTGAACCTTCCATGTGATGGAAATCTGGTAAGAAGGAAGCCAGAGGTTTGCTTGACATGTCAATCTAAATCACTTAGTTTTTGAAGTCATGTTTTTTCTTGTAAAAATAAAACCCTTATTTAACAGTTTCATAATCTGTAGTAACCAAGATCATGTGCAACCATGAGTGCAAAATATGAAAAGCCATTTAAGAGTTATACAAAGAATTAATAAAAGGATTATTTTGTAAAGTTTCTAATCTGCTAATAGTACTTCCATATCATATATACAGCTTATAGTATCATTTGTAAATATTATGCTAAAGTGAAGGATTTCAAGATGTGCAATTATATCTTTTGCATTCCTTTTTCAATGTATTTTGTTCAATGAATACATCAGTAAGCAATAATTTACAAAACATCTGCTATGTGTCCACTCAGCAGTTTAAAATGCCTGCTTTCATCTATACTTGTTTTTTTTTTCCTTGCCTGAATGAGGTAATTTACATACTAAGAAGTTCCTGGACAAAAAATTTAAGAATTAAAACACAGTTATTTGATCTAAAATGCCTCCGTCATGCTCTGGAAAATCTCCTTCCAGTTTTACTCTGTCCCCTACAGATTCACCTCCTGATGGGAATGCTTGTGCACTGCAAAGGCAGGTGCAGTTTGGGCAGGGAGTAGGTTGTGAGCCCTTCTTCCTGGACTTCAGTGGATTACAAGAAACAATTGTATTAGGTTTTCTGTTAGCTACAGAGCTTTACATCTGAGCAGTCCTCCAGAAATATATTTGTTGGTTTTCATTTTGCATTATCGTGTGGGCTTGCAAGCTCCAGGAATTTCCAGTGTTCATAAATATAAGCAATAGAAGCTTCCTCTTTCATGGAGGTTAATTTTAATTTCAAGTCATCTTAATCCTCATAACAATATATGGTTTAACTTTAATGAAGTAATTCATGACAGACCAGAGAGACATCACCAGGGAGCCAGCTGAAAAGTGATTCCTTTTTGTCTCAGACTGTATTTTGTCAAAATCCTGGTGAAATTGGAAAAAAGGAGTCTGTACTGGCCAATAATTGTTTATGTAGCATTGTAAAACTCTTAGTAATCCCATCTAACATATTTAACTTAAACCTTACATCCCAATATTTAATGAAATTATATCTTTCCCAGTGCATTCATATTTTTATATCAGAAGTCTCATATTCAAGAAACTTGCTGCTTAGAATATTAGAGCTCAGCACCTAATTGTGAAGAGTGATATAGTAAACCAATTTTAAATATAGATTCTCCCCTACTTTCATATGTAATATATTGATAAATTTTGAATATTGGATCAAACAATGGATATATTCTAAAGAGAAGAGTTTTAAAATATTAAAAATTCATCAGGTTACTTCCATTTTTAGATGAAATCTCCATCTAAGGAGATGGCATCACCACTTATCTATTTGCTTAAGCCATCAATATCATTCTTTGTCTTCATTTTCCTATACCACTAGTCCATCAAGTATTATAAATCTGTTTCCAAAACATATATCTTCATTTGTATATTTTCAGGGCAATACCATATTCTAAACATGTTATATCTCATGTATAATGTGATGATAATATTATAATATTATAATAAGGATTGTTCTATCCTTATAGGTGAAATCACACAAGGAGCAGCCCTCAGAGAGAATAGATGATAAAGATATTAAAGCTGCATACTCCCACAAATCACTTTGCGCGGCCAAAACTGATTGAGATTGGATGGATCTGTTTATAAGATTTTGTTAAAATGAGTTTTAATATTAATAGTACCTTGATAAAAAGGTAGAATTTGGATTCCTTTTTTAAAAAGATGCTCATGTATTATTAGTAAGAGATAGTAAAATATTTTTGTCTAAATTTTGAGTTATCTACAAAAAAGGGTGAGAAAGAGAGAGAGGGAAAGAATGTTCAGTTTGCCTCATACTGTCTTTATCAAGTCTTTTGATTATTTTAAAAACTAAGTCTTCTCTCTATCAAAGAGTAAGTTTTGTTATTTGAAATTGTTAGCTATACATAGTCTTCCCTGCTTCCATATGGAGCATAGAATTTTTTTTAGATCTATGAAAAATGATGTTAGTATTTTAATAGGGATTGTATTGAATCTGTCGATCACTTGGTATAGTATAGACATTTTAACAATGTTGATTCTAATGATCCATGAGCATGATATAGTTTTCCATCTGTTTATACCCTCTGCTATTTCCTTACTCTGTGTTTCATAGTTCTCCTCCCCATAAGAAACTACATAATTCTCCCATGTCTTTTTACCTCTGTAGCTAAATATATTCCTAGGTAATTTATTTTCTTTGTTGTTATTGTGAAAGGTATTGAGTCTTTGATTTTGTTCTCAGGTTGACAGTTGTTGGAGTATATAAAAGCTACTGATTTCTGTACATTGATTTTGTAACCTGAGACTTTGCAGAATTTTTTTTATCAATTCCAGTTAGTCTCTTGGCAGAATCTCTGGTTTTTTCTACATCTAAGAACATATTGTTATCAAAGAGTGATAGCCACCATTTCTTCTGCCACCATTTGGATGCCCTGGATTTCTTTGTTTTGTCTGATTACTCTGGCTAGGACTTCCAGCACTATGTTGAATAGAAGTGGTCAGAGAGGGCAATCTTATGTGATTCCAGTTCTAAGTGGGAATGCTTTTATTTTTTCCCTCTTCAGTATGATGCTGGCTGTGGGTTTGTCATATATGGTTTTGATCATTTTAAGGTGAGTCCCAACTATGCCTGTTTTGTTACACATTCTTATCATAAAAGGATGCTAAATTCTGTCAAGAGCTTTTTCCATGTCTATTCAAAGGATCATATGGTCATCATTTTTACTTCTATTTATGTGGTGAATTACATTTATAGATTTGCTTATGTTGAACCATGCCTGCATCTCTGAGATAAAGCACACTTGGTTGTGATGGAACCAGAGAAGACCCCATATAGCCAAAGCAACCTTAAGTAAAAAGAACAAATTGGGAGGCATCAATTTACTAGACTCAAATTATACTGCAAGGCTATAGTAACCAAAACAGCATGTAATACACAAGAATAAAGACATAGACCAATGGAAAGGCCTGAGAATCCAGGTATAAAACCATGCTCATATAACCATCTGATCTTTGACAACACAGACAAAAACATACCCTGGGGAAAAGAATCCCTATACAATAAATGGTGCTGAGAAAATTGGAAAGCCACATGTAGAAGACTGACACAGGATCAGTAACTCTCCCTTTTCACAAAAATCAGCTCATGATGGATAATAGACTTAAACCTAAGGCATGAAACCATATGAATTCTAGAAGAAAATATTGGAAAAATTCTTATAAACATTGCCCTAGGCAAAGAATTTATGAAGAAGACCTGAAAAGCAACCATAGCAATAAGAAAAATAAATAAATGGAACCTTATCAAGTTAAAAAAACTGTGCATAGCCAAAGAAACTATCACAAGAGCAGTCAACATACAGAATGGGAGAAAATATTTGCATCTTACACCTCTGATAAAGAGCTGATAACTAGAATCTATATAGAACTCAGGAAAATCAGCAAGAAAAAACTCAAACAAACCTATCAAAAAGTGGGCAAAGGACATGAACAGAAACTTTCCAAAAGAAGATAGACTAATGGCCAACAGACATATGAAAAAAATGCTCAACATCTCTAATCATCAGGGAAATGCAAATCAACACCACAATGAGATGTCACTTATCTCCAGTGAAAATGTCCATTATCAAAAAGTCCCAAAACAATAAATATTGGCATGGAGGCAGAGTGATAGGAATACTCATACACTGCTGGTAAGACTGCAAACTAATACAACCTCTGTGGAAAGCAATATGGAGATACCGCAAAGAGCTACAAATAGAACTACCATTTGATCCAGCAATCCCATTACTGGGCATCTACCCAAAAGAACAAACGAGGTTCTATAAAAAAGACATCTGCACTTGAATGTTTATAGTAGCACAATTCACAATTGCAAAAATGTGGAAACAACCCATGTGCCCATCAATACATGCGTGGATTAACAAAATGTGATACACACACACACACACACACACACACACACACACACACACACACACCATGGAGTTCTACTCAGCTACAAAAAACAATGGTGTTATCCTGGATGGAGCTGGAGCCCATTTCTACTAAGTATCACAGGAATGGAAAAGCAAGCACCACAGGTACTCACCATCAAATTGGTATTAACTGATCACACTTAAGTGCACATATAGTAATAACATTCATCAGGTGTCGGGCACATGGGAAAGGGTAGGAGGGGATGGGTGTATGCACACCTAATGGTTGTGGTGTGCACCATGTGGAGAAAGGACATGCTTGAAGCTCTGACTCAGGTGGGGCAAAGGCAATATATGTAACCTAAATATCTGCATCCTCATAATATGCTAAAATAAAAAAAAAATTCTCAGAAACAGGATCCAAAAGAGAAAAAGCAGAAAGGCTTTTTACAAAAAGAAGTATGTGTGTGTGTGTATGTATGTATGTTTGATATATTTTGTATATAATTTAAATATCAGCTTTTGATTAAACTGACTTCTGGCCATAGAGATCTTTTAAAATTTTATTTATTTATTATTTATTTATTTATAGACAGGGTCTCACTCATTTACCCAAGCTGGAGTACAGTGGCACAATCTTAGCTTACTGCTACCTCCCACTCCTGAGTTCAAGTATGACCTTCCTGCCTCAGCCTCCTGAATAGGTAAGACTATAGGTGCACACCAACATGCCCAGTTAATATTATTCTTATTTTGTGTAGAGACTGGGTCTCTCTATGTTGCCCAGGCTGGCCTCAAACTCTTGGCATCAAGTGATCCTCTGCCTTGGTCTCTCAAAGTGCTGGGATAATTGGCATAAGCAACTGCACCTGGTCCCATAGAGTTTTTTTCTAAAAAATTCTTTCAAATCTCTTAGTATCAGATTTTAACAGGGACAAACTATTGATATCTCTGTCCTTTGAACATTTTTTTTAACAAAGGTGCCCTCCCAAGTGACTCACAATATCCATAACCATCCCAAAGACAGCTCAAAGAGAGAAAAATTTTGCCAGCCATAAATGGGATAAAACCTGCATCTGTTCAGCCATATTTTCTTTGCTGGTCATCTACACACAAAGGCCCAAAAGCCCCATGTCCCTACAGGTGGAGGACAATAAATTGAAAGCTGAACATGGAAGGTAAAAAGATCAATAATAAATCGGTACCACAAAAAGTCAAAAATCACACACTGTCAAACCAAAAGGGACTGGTTCCCTGACTGAAAATTGAACCTAGGCCACAGCAGTAAGAGCATGGAATCTTTATTATGAAACTACAAGGTCGAGTGGCAATCATTGCAAATCCCACAGGGGATGCAAAGCAGACAATTTGAGTACACAGAGGATTTTAACTTTAAGTTAGATTTTTTTCTCTTTAATTTTGACAAGAGAATCTCTAAGAGGAATCATGATATTTTTTTTGCCTTAAACAACAAATGTTTAAGTTTTTTACACACAATCACAATAAAAATGCCATGCCATTTGTACTATTTTGCAATTTGCTTTTTATTTACTATTAAGTTTTCTATATTGTTTTGTATGTCCATCACACTTTCTGTTATGCTATTGTACTTATTTAATCAACCCTGTTGGCAGATATATGGACTATTTCCAGTTTTTCTTTATAACATTGTAATGAATATTCATATGTAGGTATCCTTGTATACATGTGTTAATTATCTATAGGGAAAAATTTTAGCACTTCTAAGGTCATCATGTTATTATGTGTCTTTCTTTTAATTTGATCTTCTCATAAGTATAAATTAAGCAATTATTTAAAATAATATATCCGTAAAATATTTATTATTGTCTTAAATGTAGGAGTCTTTCTAATTTAAAGGATCCATCTTTTGGGCACTGATTAGAATTTCTAATAGTATACTATTCCAATAGCTACTCAATCCAATAGACTCTTCATGGAAAGCCCAGGATGTGATTTTCTGAGTTTAGAATAAGTTTTTTTACCATTAAGAACACGATGATTCCTGGAGAGGGCAAAGAAGAGGTCCTTCATCAAAAGATGCCCCCCACCCACCCAAGAAATTTATTCACAGAACTAAGGTAACAAAAGATTCTTGTTACTATGGACTGTTTAGGACGGTGTTTGTGCACATGATGCCTGCCGGTAACCCACAAATTTGTGGAGGGCTGCCAGTCACAGATCCATTAATCTGTTACAATTCCAGGGTAGGCCCTCCTGGAATTGGACTTTTCTAGCACCGACCATGCACGAGGAGTTCAGATGACTAAAGCCATGTAGGGATGGGACTTCCTAAGACAAACTTCCCCAAAGAGCTTGACACATTCAAAACAAAAAGTGTGCTGCTTGAAATCTTACATGTCTCTGGTTCCCAGCCATTTTCAGATTAGCCACCTGATGTAACTCAAAAATCATGACTGTTGGATAGAAAGGACCAAGAGAACGTGTTCTCACTTTGTCACAAGTCAAGCTCTTAAGGAAATAAAACAAGATGAGAGGGGAGCCTCACCCAGTGTTTATTTTGAGGACTCACCACAAAGTTCATATGCCATTCTGATCACAATCACAAACTGACCAGACTGTAGGGATGATTCAAAAACTGGCTTATAGGGTTTTATGCCCATTTTCTGCCCAATGCTACCCCTCTTTATGACAGAACAACATAGAAAAAAGACAAAGGAAAAAACTCTTTCTGGGAAGAAAAGGGATCAAGAAATGTGTTTATTCATATCAAAAAGTACACTAGAGTGGCTACGCTCAAGACTGGCCACATAAATCCTTTTATCCCATTAATCCCATTAACTTTGCAGAGGAAAAAGAGACAGTAATTTTTATTGTCTCCTCAACTGAATTTTGCAGAAACAGATCATGAGTCTGGCTGGTAAGATGTTAGTACATTCTGCCAGCTTGTCAGGTCCTGGGTTTCTTTCACTGCAGCTTCTAGAAATGCATAGCAGCTTTGATAATCTTTCCCATAGCGCTAAAACTTTAGGGCCCGGGGGAAAATGTTCCCGTTTGCCCTCTGAAGGTTCACTGGAAAACCAACTAGCAAAAAAAGATTAATTGAAGAAAAGGCATTCAAATGTACTAATGTGCACATGAGGGAGAACCACAGAGCGATTATCCCATTCCCCTATGGGGTTCCGAAGTTTATATACCATTTTGAGGTTACAGAAGAATGGTGGCTTGGATTGTGGCCAAACTGGTTATGGTAGCAACACAGGTTATGGAAAAGAGAGATGAGGAGGCCTGGCTAGCAAAGGTGATCTTGTCAAGTAGATGAATTGTCAAAGGTTGTAGCCCTCAGAGAGAATAGATGGTAAAGCTGCCAGACTCCTGGTTAATCTTTCCTACATCCAGACATGGGAAGGCTTCAGGGAAAACCTGGCTTCATCAGTATAGATTTTCTGTATAGATGCAAGTCCTCCCCACACACACACAAGATAGTTTTACAAGGCCACTTCTGTTTGGAGGCCCTCTGAACAGCCATCTCAAAATATGTCAAAGAAGTATATTTCAGGGTGAAATATTTTGATTTTCTTCATTGGCATCTTACTTATGAGAGGATGATAAAAACTTTAGCCATCATTGAAGCCCTACCTTCTACACAAAATCATGAATGAAAATTCTCTCGACCTTCTGAGCCAGGCGTAATCTCCCTTGCTCTCTTGAAAGATATTATTTACATATAGTACATTTTATACATTTTAAAGCTATAGTTTGCTGGATTTTGGTAATTGTAAACAACTGTATAAGCCTCGCTATAATCAAAATATGTAATGCCTTTCTTATTCTAAAAGTATTCTCAGGCCTCTTTGTAGTTATCTCCCCCAGTAACCCCTGATCTTTTTGGTGTTACTATAAGTTTGTCTCTCCTGGAATTTCATATACCTGTTATAAAGTACATTGAATACTTTATATAGCATAATGTGTTTGAGATGCATTCATGTCATTGAGTATATTAATATTTTGTTTATTCTTAATGCTGAGTAATATTCCATAGGAAGTTTATATCACAATGTGTTCAACCATTGTTCAGTCCATGGACATTTGATTTGTTCCTCATTTTGGCTACTATGAAAAATGTTGCTATAATCATACCTGTACATATATTTGCATAGACATGTGCTTTTATTTCTCTTAGGTAAATTCCTAGGGGTAGAATTATATGTTTAATTATATAAAATACTGCCAAATTGGTCTCAAACATGGCTGTAATATTTTATATTCCCACCAGCAGTATTTCAGAGTTTTAGCTACTCCATATACTTACCCACAGTTGTTCCGGTCTGTCTTTTTAACTCTAGCCATTCTAATGCATATGTAATAGTATCTCACTGTGGTTTTAATATATTGTTCTCTAGTGGTTGTGATGATTAGCAATACCTTATGTGCTTATCATGTATATCTTCTTTTATTAAATATCTCTTCAAACATATTATTTATCTTTTTACTGTCTTACAGTAAGAGTTCTTTATATATTGTTGACATAGGTTGTTTAATGCTTTGTAAAATTTGTATCATATTTTTGACTTGCCTTTTTGTTCTGGCAACAATGGCTTACAGAAAGAGAGTTTTAATTCTGAAGTTTTTATCAATTTTTTTCTTTTTAAACATTTGTGCATTTTTGGTCCTATTTAAAAATTCATTCCTAACATAATGTCACAAATAATTTATCCTACGTTTTATGTTGAAGTTCAACAGTTTTAGTCTAAAACCTCTTTTGACTTACTTTCTGTATATGCTAAAAGATGAGGGTCAAAGGTCATTTATGTTATACAGATATCCAATTGTTCTTATTTCTCTCATTCAAAATAGTATGTTTCCACCAATTAATTAGTGTTGCATCTTTGTCAAAATCAATTTACTGTATACATGTGGTCTATTCCTTGACTTCTCAATCTGTTCCATAGATCTGTTGGCTTACTTTTATACCAACACTGTATTGTTCGATTATTATGTCTTTAGGGTAACTTAAACTGTTACGAGAGCAAAAAGACAACCTACAGAATGGGAGAAAATTTTCACAAGCTACATATCCTATAAAGGGCTGATAACTAGAATCTATTTAGAACTCAGGAAAATCAGCAAGGAAAAATCAATCAATCCTATCAAAAAGTGGGCAAAGGACAGAACAGAAACTTTCCAAAAGAAGACAGAATAATGGCCAACAAACATATGAAAAAATGCTCAACATCTCTAATCATCAGGGAAATGCAAATCAACACAACCATGAGATATCACTTATCTCCAGTTAGAATGGTCTTTATCAAAAAGTCCCAAAACAATAAATGTTGGTGTGGATGCAGGGAGTACTACACTGCTGGTAGGACTGCAAACTAGTGCAACCTATATGTAAAGCAATATGGAGATACCTTAAAGTGTTACAAGTAGATCTACCATTTGATCCAGCAATTGCATTACTGGGCATCCACCCAAAAGAACAAAAGAGGTTCTATAAAAAAGACATCTGCACTTGAATATTTATAGCAGCACAATTCACAATTGCAAAGATGTGGAAACAACCCAAGTGCCCATCAATACATGAGTGGATTAATAAAATATGGTACATGTATACCATGGAGTACTATTCAGCTATAAGAAACGATGATATAGCACCTCTTGTATTTTCCTGGATAGAGCTGGAACCCATTCTACTAAGTGAAGTATCCCAAGAATGAAAAAATAAGCATCACATGTACTCACCAGCAAATTAGTATTAACTGATCAACACCTAAGTGGACATATAGGAATAACATTTATTGGGCATTGGGTAGATGGGAGGCGGAAGGAGGCCATGGGTATATACATACATAATGAGTTCGATGAGTACCATCTGGGGGATGGACACGCTTAAAGCTCTGACTCCAGGGGGGAAGGGGAGGGAAAGGCAACACATATAACCTAAACATTTATAAACCCATAATATGCTGAAACAACAACAACAACAAAAAAATGGCCAAAGGCAATACATAAATGAATGATCAAGGCTGGGTTCCAATAAAACTATCTATAGACACTGAAAAAAGCAAAACAAAAAAACAAAAAAAAAAAATACATAACATTCTCTTTCTAAAAAACCTCCAATCTTTCCTTAGTTCTTTGAACATACTGAAGACCACCTTGTCTGTGTGTATGCCCTGAATTGCAATTCTGTGGTTCCCAAATAAAACATTAAATTTAAAAAATAGAGATTAGTTAATGTGATTGCTCAAAATTTGTTCTTATTTCTTAAAATTGTTTTGGCTATTGTTATTCTTTTGTAGCTCCATATAAATTTGAAAATAAGCTTACTAATTGCTTCACAAAGTCTGGTAGGGTTTTGATTGTGATTGCATTGTATCCACAGTTCAATTTGGAGAGGATTAGACATGCTAACATTATTGAATTTTCCATTCATGAATATAGTATTTTTTGTATATTAAGATCTTTAATTTCAATTTTTAAAATTTTATATTTTCAATATATTGTTTTGAACATTTCTATCAAATTTATCCCTAATTATTTTATATTATCAACTGCTGTCATAAATGACATTGCTTTTTAAAATTTCATTTTTCTAATTAGGTTTAGTACTATATAGAAATGCAATTAATTTTGCACATTGGTATTGCATCCAAAAATAGTGTACAATTCACTTATTTATTCTGGTAATGTTTTTGTGCATTTCTTAGGGTTTTTCTACCTATGCAATCATGTATTCTGCAAATAAGGAAAGGATAGTTTTATAGTTCCTTTACAATCTATATGACTTTCATTTCTTTTGCTTCCTTTAATGTGTTAGTTGAATATTCAGGAAATTGTTAAATAGAAGCAGTAAGAATGGACTTTTTTACTTTGTTTTAACCTTGGAGGAATCATTCAACTTTTCAGCATTGAGAATAATATTCGCTGTTGATTTTTCAGAAGTTCTTAATCAAGTTGAAAAGTTTTCTTCCATTCTCAATTTGCTGAGAATTATTATCATTGAAAAGTGCTGCTTTTTTAAATGCTTTTCTTATATGTATTGAAGAGCTCATATGGTTTTATCCTTTATTTTATTACTATACTTAATAACATTAATAGTTTTTTCATGAATTAAACTAACCTTGAATTCCTAGATTAAACTTCCACATGGTCATAACATATTATTCTTTTTATATTTAGTTCCATTTTATATTCCAATCTATTATTAAGAAGTTTTTGTGTCTATGTTCATGAGGAACATTAGTCTGTGGTTTTCTTTTCATTTGACAATTTTATGTATTTTTGAAATCAGAGTAACATGGGTCTCACAAAATAAGTTGAGAATTGTTCATACCTCTATTTTTTGAAAGTGTAGGACTGGAATTATTTCTTCCTTAAATGTTTAAAAATAATCAGTGAAACCATTCAAACTTGGAGGAATATTTTTGAAGGGTGAAGAGGAGAAAGTAGATTATGAGTTCAATTCCTTTAATTTATATAGGTTAGTACAAGTTTCCTCTTTTTTCTAAGATTAGTTTTGGTAGTTTGTGTCTTTCAAGGTATGTATCTAGTTTATGTTGGTTGTCAAATGTATTGTCATGAAGTTATTAATATTCATTATCATCTTTTTAAAGTCTGAGGGCTCTGCAATGATGTTACCTCTTTCATTCCTGTTATTAGTAATTTGTGCCTTCCCTCCCTCCCTCCCTCCCTCCCTCACTTCCTTTCTTCCTTCCTTCCTTCCTTTTTGTGTTCTATTGCTTTTTACTCTTTTTTTAAAACATTTATTTATTTATTTTTAACAAGTCCTTGTGGCTCTATTCATTTCTCTCTCTTTCTCTCTCTCTCTGTCTCTCTCTCTCTCTCTCTCCTCTTCACATTGGATAATTTTTATTGACTTATCTTAAAGTCCCTTTAATCTTTCCTTTTTCTTCCTCTTTTCACTCTTAAATTCATCCAGTAAATTTTTACTTCAAAGTATGATTCTAAAATTTCATTTGGTTTACTATTATTGTTTCTATTTCTTGGCTGATGTTTTCTATTACTTTCCTTATGTTTTTATTTATTAAAAACATGCTTTGTCTTGTTTCATTGAGAATATAGTTATAGCTGTTATAACAGTTATAACAGCTACTTTAAATCCATGTCTGTTAGTTTTAATATCTGATTTATTTATCAGTAAGACAAAATAGATTTTTTTTTCTCTTGAGAAAGAGTTTAATTTTCCTGGTTCTTATTTTATGTAATTTTGGGGAGTATATTGGACATTTTAAATGTTATTTTGGAGATTCTGTATTGTATTGTTTTCTCCAATGAGTGCTCTCTTTGTTCTATAAGGTACTTTTCTTTTGGATGGAATTGAATTGCAATCTCTGCTTCTTAGACAGCATCTCTGATCTCAATTCAGATCTGTTACCTTTAGGTGAGTTGCTGCTTTTAGTCTGTTCTATGGACGCATAATTCAGGAATCAGTCAGAGATGAGAGGAAACAGTTTAGGAATTCCCTTTCTGACTCTTTCCCTATTCTTTTTAGAATTTGTGGTTTTCTGGCTTCAGTATTCCAGTTCTTTAGGCCAGAAGGAACGTGGGTTTTCATACATGTGTCTTGCAACCACCATATGAGCAGTTTGAACTGAAATTAGTTTAAAATGTGTGGAAAGTGTTGCTTCCAAGTTTAGCTCCTGCCTTTCTTCCTCAGGTTAGTCTGTACTTCTGACAGAATCTCTTTCTGCTCAATCTCCTGTACCTTCAGGGAGTTCCTTTTTGCAATATGTCCAGATTTTATAGTAGTTTCCTGCAGCATGTTCATCCAGTGGGATCTTAGTTTGTCATACCTATAAGAGGAAGAGGTTCTCACTTGTTGATAGTTTTGAATCTGCTTTGAAGACTTCCTTGAATATATAATATTTTATGTCCTATTACATTTTGAGTATTCTCGAGGTAAAGGCAATGCCATGTTTATCTTTGTGACTGAAGCACACAATAGATGTTCAATATATTTCTGCTGGATTTAGCTGATATAAAAGTATGCAATAGAGAAAAGATCCCACCAGAGGCGGAGACAAACAGAGAAATCTTCAAAAATGCTAATTGAGGCATAAGCATTATGCCATACTCATTTAATAGCATAAAGCTATGTATGAGTCTCATAAATACAAAACTCTCTCAAATGATCAATTTGTAAATTTAGATCCCTTAGTGACTGCCCTTGTTATTTAACCTGATTTCATGTTGTTAAAACAATACTGGTAGAGAATAAAGCATAGGAATATAATTTTTTTTCAGGAATTCCAGAGCCTTTATAGAAAAGTAGATAGGAAAGAGTAAAGGTAACATAGAAAAAATGAAGAAAGAAATATGATACATCCATGAACATTACCAACTTTAACAGAATATTATCCTTGTAGTTCATCGTTGAATTTCGCCTACATTATTATTGATGGATGCGAAATAGGAAATTTGATGTTGTTAAGAAAGACTGTAGCTTCTGCATCAAGACAATATACAGTAGCAGAATTTAGATGCTTTGCACTCTGAGTTATAGACTTTATTTTAAATAAAGGTAATATGTATGCTTAGGCAGCTGAAAACATTTTACTGCTCTTGTTATTGCAACATACAGATGTGTATTCTGGCTTTCTATTTTCTCTTTACTGATTAACTTTGTAGGAGAGGCATAGGTCTTGGATGTATTATAAATTAAATCATTGATCTCCTAGTAAAACTGTCTATATTTGTTTTGTGATCAGAGGTAACATTTATTCATTTTTTAAAATGTCAGAGGCTTTTGCAAAGTCAATCTTGGTTTAACTTTCAGTTAGAAATGAATTAGGGAGAAGTTTTAGTAGCAGAAAATAAAAAAAAGGAAACCTAAGAAAAATAAAGAAAAAAATAAGTAAAGGGTTCTTTGGCCCACAAATAATAGCAGTCAAAGGATACAATTATCCAGGTATTGAATCCTGATATGTAAGTTTAAATGTGCTTTTTGAGTATACAAAAACTAAAATATGAAAATATTCTTTAAAATTTGAAGAAGATTAAGGAGATAAGACCAGAAAATTTGCTCTCAATCAGATACCTGGAAATAATGGACCATTTTTGCCAAGCCTTATGAACCAATTTATGAAATTGCCACATGGGCCAACTCCCCAATGAAGTCAACTTATAATAACCTATGTACACCACAACTATCTTCCCTTCTTCTCAACTTCCTACATAACTAAGCGAACAATGTGGTGTATTCCTTTTGAGTTTCATTATGGAAATTATAACCAAATAAATAAATAAATAAAATCATTTACCTAACAAATAAGAAAAATGATTTGATAATTGGATAAGAGTATTTCTCTCTTGTTTAGAATCTTTAGAATAATTCAAATTTTTGTACTTTTTATTATTTTGAATATAGGGGGGAAAGCAATGCTATTTTTTAATATTTTACTGGAGATATTTTTTCTAGTGAATAGTGACTACTGCTGGAATTTATTCAGAATTCAATTAAAAGATGTCTTTCAAATTTAAGTTACATAATAATGACCTTTCTTGTGATTTTTTTCCTCAAAGGTTAATATTCTGAAATCATTTTAAAATAAAGTTCACCATAACTGCATCAAATCTAAGGGGAATAAGTTAATAAAGAAGGAAAATATAAGTATATTCTTCCAAATAGTGATCAATTTTTTTGCTGCTCATTAAATAATGTCCTTGTTTATGAATATCAATATTTGATTTGAGGAAATCATTTAAAATTGATAATAAAATAATTTCATGATTCTGTAGTGAAGTCTTAGAAATGGATTTTATTAATTTGATATGATAATATAATGTACTTTAAAATTATGAAACTAGATTAAATTTATTTTATATTTGATTTAGTTCTGCTGTACAAATAGAAGGTGAGATTAATTAATCAAAGTATATTTATTGATCCTACTTTGTGTTTAAAACTCATTTACGAGACTGCTGAATTCTCTAGAGATTGTTTTAAAAAATTGAAACATAAATTTTACTTTATTCTCATATAGGCTAAAATAGTCTAAAGTTAAGCTAGATTAATAAGCATACCTAAAATGTATTCTAGCAACCCATGACTATGTTAAATTTAAGATTTTAACTGAGAAGTTCTGAATATGCACTTTATTTGGTATTTGTATAGGTAGACAGTATTATATAGATAAAAGAGAGTAAACTTATTTTAACCAGTAAATTCGTCAATTCATGAGTAAATGCCAAGTTATCTTGCTTTTGGATATTATGTAAAAGGACATGAAAGACCTTTATTCTTGCTGAAACAGAAAAAAGTCTCAAAACAAAAATAGTACATTTAAAAATTTCACTGAATAATTGCTGATGTTGGGAACAGGAATGTCTTTGCTCAGAGAAAGAAAGATCAGCCAAACTTTTGATGAACCTATGTGCTGGAATTGAAGCTGAATATCACCAAGTTCCAAAATAATCCTCTCCCTTAAGTAATTGTCTTATATGGGAATTTGGCTGAGCAAGTAGAAGGTAGAAGTAGCATTAAAATTGGAAAGAGGGACCAGCACGGTGCCTCATGCTTGTAATCCCAGCACTTTGGGAGGCTGAGGGTGGACAATTGCTTGAGCTTAGGAGTTCAAGACTAGCCTGGGCAACAGAGCAAGACCCTATCTCTACAAAAAGATAAAATAAAATAAAGAAAACTAGCCAGACATGGTAGTGTACACCTGTAGTCCATCAACTCTGGAGGCTGAGGCAGGAGGATTATTTGAACCCAGAAATTTGAAGTTGCAGTGAGTTATGATTTTGTCACTGTACTCTAGCCTAGATGACAAGACAAAAAAAAAAAAAAAAAAAAGGAAAGAGTACTCATGTACTCATGATCTCTTAGTCTCACAATTTCTAACTCTCCTGGCTCTGTAGTTGCAAGGTCTTCAGGCTCATGCTTTCATGGTATCAGTGCCTGGCATTCTCAAAGTCTAACAGTCTGAAGGTCTGGAACTCTAATGATACTTGGTTCTGAGATCCTATTATGGGAAGAGACTTGAGCTCACCTTCAAAATGTTTGAATCCAGAAGTAAACTAATGAAAGCTGCAACTCTGCAACTTGTCTTAACCTCTGATATAAACAACTATATCAGCACCTTTTGACTGTGTAGAAATTTGTAAGCTAGATGGAAAGCAAACGGATATTTCTTTAATCTCCTGGTATGTGAATCCCCAGGCCCTGCTAGAGAGATTTAAGTCCTAGCCTCCCGATGAACTCATTCAAAATCTTATTGAAACAACCTTTTCACACTTTTACTGTAGCTTCCTCACAAAATAAAGACCTTTTATTAGTTATCTATTGCTGCACAACAAATTGCAACAAAAATGCCTATGTATAATCACACAGATTCTGTGGCTTAGCTCTTCCCTCTGCTTTACAATTTCTCATGGTTTATGATCAAGGTGTCTTGCTGTCTCATCTGAACCATCATCTGGGGAAGGATCCTTTCCAAGTTCATTCAGTGATTATTTGTCACATTCGATTTTTGTGGATTGTTGGACTGAGGGACACAGTTCCTCCCTGGCTGTTAGTCAGAGACCACTCTTAGTTCCTTTTCACATGGGCCTTTTCCAAAAGGTGTCTTGCTTCATCAAAGACAACGAGGTTATAGGAGGAGCCAGCTATCAAGGCAGAAGTCATACTTCAGTCACCTAATCATGGAAGTGCCATCCCATCACCTTCATATATTCAGTTGGTTAGAAGCAAGTTACTAAGTCTAGCCTATACTTAAGGGGAGATCATTATACAAGTGCAGATATACCAAAAATTAGAGATAATGGAAGACTGATCATATCAGAAGTCTGACTACCACAGGCCTCTCTTGTTCCCTTAGATGCAAGGCTTTGAATTCAATAAAAAATTACAAAACGAGCAAAAATCAGGAAATGTTGATAGAAACACCCAGATAATCAAGATATTGAAAATATCTGTCAAAGGATATAAACTATGATAAATATGTCAAATAAACTATAGGAAAAGAATTATAGAATGAGTAAAGCAAGGAGATATTCTTAGGAAAAAAAATAAAATGTAATCGATGATATTAAAGAAAGATTTAACACAGCAGATTTTTAAAAATATGAATAAAGTTGAGGACAGGGTAGCATTCATTCAAATTGATAAGAATGTCAAGAGATAATTACTCAATTATTTCTTTTTTTTCCTTTTTCTATTTTCTCCAGTATATTATGGGGGTACAAATGTTAAGGTTACCTATATTGCCCTTGCCTGCCTCCCTCCTCGAGTCAGAGCTTCAAGGGTGACCATCCCCCAGTTGGTGCACATCGGACTCATTATGTATGTATATACTCATCCCTCCCCCTACCTGCCAGATGCTTAGATATAGACATGCTAGAAACTGAAAGTAAAACTTGAAAAGAGCAGTAGTTTAACCCCTGCCATCTGTCATAAGATGCCAAATGGGTGTGTGCTACAGGTGGGGGCGGGGGATTGTATAAACATCAAATGACTCCTAGTATGTCAGTAATCATGCCAATTGAAATGGCAAATGCTTCTTCTCTTTCTTGATCTCTCCCAGTGAAGAAGCAAGTGAATGTGGTCTAAATCTTTGCTATTTATGATAGTAAAGATTTGAAGTATCGAAAGCACAAATATTAACCTTCTGGGTTATCTGAATGGGCATCTCCTCAGGCACTGTCTTCTATTCTTCTTGCCTGCTCTCTTGTGGTCTGGTCTAGTATTCCTAGCTTCTAAACTATTGGCTTAAAGTTGAATATTTGTGTCTCCCCCTGGTTTTTTAGAATGACACCCCAATGGCATGGCACGTGTTCCTTTTATCTATGCTGTGTTGGATCCCCCTGATGGCCCATTCTATACCCTTTGGCCAGTCCATGGCTTCTACTTACCCAAAATCAGAGAAGAGTTCTTGATATAGTTCTCAATGTGTGGTTATTCTGGATGAATGAGAGATCCTATCTTAGTGATTAAACAGACTTAAAAATAAATTTTGACAATTTGGAGGGGGGCTGTGGAAATCAAGAAAGAAGCTTAAGCACATATTCTATTTTGTCTGCCTCCTCTGGACAATTTTGGTGGGTTTATATTCTGGGGCAAGGTATGGATAATGTTAAATTTTTGGATGTGATCTTTCAACAGCTTAATTTATCTAAATTTGTTTTTCACTTTCTGTATATCAGGCTCTGCCTTAAGCACTGAGAATTAAATGGAGAACAGGACAAACGGGCATCCATGAGTATTGGGACTTTATGGTTCAGTGGGTATTAAAAGGAGTCAATCTTCCCCTACTTTTCATGTTTCCTCGTAAAGGATAATTATCAATCTTGGATTTTCTCACCCTCTTCACTAATCCTCCCCAGAGAAGATTAGTGTCTTATTTGATGGAGAATTTAGGATTGGATACTACTCATACATGGCTTTGCCTCTTGTGGAACCACTGAAATTTGGAATCTTTCTGCTTACAGAAAGCAAGTGCTCACATCTGCTCTCTGTCATGTGGTAAAATGGGCATTTTCCATGAAGGCAGAAGAACTCAATTTTAATCCAACTGTGACAACTAGTAAAGTAAGTAGTAAGTCAGTGGTAATATCATGATAATTTCTTCCTGTACCTTAGCAGTATCTTTTATTCTGGTGTTTTTTTTTTTTCTTTTTATAAACCAACCATAAAACTAGCATCATAAAACCTCTATGTGTTTGATTCCTATGTCTATCTGTCTTTCTTGGACAAGGAAGAATTTATTTATTAACTACTGAAATCTCAATATTGAGATTAGAGATAAGTATATCCAGTATAATAAGTGTTAAAGTAAGCAGAATAGGGATTGAAATAATAATGCACACAAAGGACACCTTATGTAGACTGGAAGGACTATGGTGGTTGGAAAAATAGTTTTTACGTGTACACATAGCATTTTCTATTCTCTCTGGCTAAAGCCATGTGAAAAAGCAGAAGCCAGTGGATTCTGGAATATATTAGGACTTCTATTAATTATGGAACCAGGCTACTGAAAATAATTTTCAAGTTTGGGTCAATATATGTCATTATACTTTAGAGTTATCTATTTATTTATTCAATAAGTTGTTAGTAAAGGGATATCATATTAAGTGTTTTTCTAGAATCTGGAGACATAAAGGTAGTAAAGAAAATTTAATGTATCTGTAATCTTATGAAACCTACATTCTGGAATGGTTATAGGTTGAGATTTGCAGTTAGTTTGAAAAAACATCATCCTCCTTAAAATTTCTTTGAATAAGTAAGCTGTGCTCCCAAATCAGGAATTTTGCGCTTGCTGTTTCTTCTGCTTGGAACAACATGCCCCCAGATATTCATACAACTTGTTCCCTCATGGTTTTTCAGTCTTTCCTGGCCCACCTAGTTCAATATTACAACTGGCCTATTCCACCACCACTCTATCCTTCCCACTTACTACTTTATTTTCACTTAGAGCCATTTATCATCATCTGACATATGACACATTGTCTGCTCAAAACACTGGAAAGTCTCCCCTCTCTGCTACAGTAAAACCTTAAGCTCTCATGAAAGCCTTCAAAGCCCCCATGATCTGCTTTTAACTCCATTTCCTCTCTAATCTCATCTCCTATCTTCACTCCTCCAGAGTGATTTTACTCTGGAGGAGTAAAATAAGGTTTGAGAAGAGCTTCATGCCGTGCCTTAGGCTTAAAAAGGGTGTCTCTGGCCACTGGGTTGAGGACAAGACTGGTAAAAGGCAGGATAGGCAATAGCAAGGTCAAAGCAGGAAAACCACTTGGAAGTCCACTGAATTAATCCAGGTGAGAGATGACAATTTGAAATTCAATGGTAGCAGGGCCAGGGAAGTGGAGAATTATTGTCAGTTCTGTACATTCTGAAAAGAGAAAACAGGATTTGCTAAGAGGTTGGATTTGGAGTTTGAGAGGAAAAGAAGAGCCGAAGCTGAATCTAGTGGTCCAGTTTGAACAACTGGAAAGATAGCATCACACTTGCTAGATAGAGAAGATCATACAAAAAGCAAGTGGGAGCTAGGATGCAGGACTGCAGTTTGGGACATACTGCATTTGAGGTGCCCATTTGATATCCAAGCAAAGGTCCTGAGGAGGCAATTGGAAATATGATACTATAGTTTAAGAGAAATCTAGGCTGGAAGTCTAAATCTGGGAGTCTTTAGCATGCATATATTAAGAGTATTTAAATTTACTTGACTGAATAAGATCACCAGGAAAGGGAATATAGAAGAGGACTCATCCCTGGAACACTTTGATGTTTGGAGGTCAAAGAGACAAGAATAAAAAAAGAGAGAAGTGCAAAGGAGCATTCAGTGATGTGGAGGGCAAATGATAAGTGTGGTCTCCTGGAAGCCAGGACAGAAGAATTTCAGTGCATAGTAATTAAATGTATCAAATGCTGCTGATAGGTCAAGTAAGATCTATTAGCTAGCATACATTGCCTAGATCACTAGAAATACTTTTGAGCAAATGTCAGGAGGATAAATTAAACAACTGCCATCTTTTAACCATGTGAAATGTCAGGGAGAAAAGCTTAGGTAAATTCTTAATGGGTACAAAATTTATTAATCATAGTTTCATCCCAGATGATACAAACATACACACATTAATATGCACACATACTTTCTTTTTACATCATGATTACTGTAGGTAGACACTCAGAATTCTTATTGCCTCATAATGAAATTTGAGGTGATGTCCCTCCAGACAGAATTCAAGACTATTTCACAGGATCCATCATGGGGGAGGGAGATAGGGTAGCAGAAAGATTATTTGTATTTTACCCACACAAAATTTCATTAGGCACTTTTCAAGTTATGTTGTATTCCCTGCTGCACCACACTGAGTCTCATTGTAGGATCATGTGATATTTTATCAATGGTACGTTTTGTATTCTACTGATCAGCGTGTGTCATGAAAGCGTATTTTCTAATTCTCAGAATGCCTTATGTGAGAAGTCCTACATAAAAACCTTAATAGAGAAGTGTCCTTGGATGATAAATTCTGTTGAATTTCTTTTTTAATCAGCTTAATCCACTGATACCTCCTGTAAATACATTTTCTCACACTGTGAAAGCTTCTGTTAATGTTAATAATTCTAATACTCTATTAACATACAATGAGTTTTTCTAACCCACTTCCCAACCTATTTTCATAATGATTATTAAAATCACAGTCAAGTTATTTATTCACAGTTAATACAATTAATATTATTTTGCTATTAACTTTGCTACATCCAAGAGGATAGGATTATACCTGTTTGAAGTCTATGATAAGAATATAAAATCAAGAACAGGTATAACTTGTCTAAACTTTTGCATAGTCATTGAATCTTGGGAAATCCAATAATTTTAATGTCTCTTTTTTCCTCTTATTCTGTTTCTTTTAAGAGTCATAAGACAGAATGACTCTGTCTTCAAACATCACTTCCTGCCGCTGACTATACCTTTCCCAATTTGACTTACTTATCATGATTCGTATGGTATTTAATATTCCTTAAAATAGTAAATGCTTTCTCTCTCTCTCTCTCTCTCTCTCTCTCTCTCTCTCTCTCGGTGAGAATGTTCTCTTCCAAACACTTTCATTAAGTACCTTCTAATAAATTTGTTTGTATTCTTTAATAATTTTATCAAATCTAGTGTGATTCCCCAACTTGGCCTTCATCTCTTGAGAGTCAGGCTCATAAAATATGATATTAAAGCAACAGAAACAAGAATTAATTTTTCAAATATATAGGGAATTTCAAACCTCACAAAAAGTTTGTCACCTTGGGAGTGTTTTATGTTTATTTCAGTGATAGCGCTTTCTAAAAAAGTCTTTGAAAATCTTCTTGGAATTGTCTATATAGCTCTTTTGAGTAATATGAGTAAATAAATCTTTTTGAGTCATATTCCTTCTAAGATATAACCCTAAATGATATTATCCAAGTGAATTCCCATTTTTCTCATCACATTGGCCTCTGAAATACATTTGATTATCTATTTAAAATAAATATATCCCAAATAATATTTTTGCTAAAGTTAAACCTAAATCTTCTGAAGCGTCTAGAACTATCAATTTGCAGAAAATCAAGTATATGTTTGAAATTTTTCATTAAAAGTTTAAATAATAGGGCCGGGCGCTGTGGCTCACGCCTGTAATCCTAGCTCTTGGGAGGCCGAGGCGGGTGGATTGCTCAAGGTCAGGAGTTCAAAACCAGCCTGAGCAAGAGCGAGACCCCGTCTCTACTATAAATAGAAAGAAATTAATTGGCCAACTGATATATATATAAAAAATTAGCCGGGCATGGTGGCGCATGCCTGTAGTCCCAGCTACCCGGGAGGCTGAGGCAGAAGGATCACTCGAGCCCAGGAGTTTGAGGTTGCTGTGAGCTAGGCTGACGCCATGGCACTCACTCTAGCCTGGGCAACAAAGCGAGACTCTGTCTCAAAAAAAAAAAAAAAAAAAAAAAAAAAAAAAAAAAGTTTAAATAATAAATATATCTCCTCAAATGAAAAGAAACTTACATAATAGATAATACTTAATATAATGCCCACTGTCAAAGAAGACAGTTTCCAAAGGGAATTGTACACATACTCTATGCATTCGAAGCATCACTGGGTGTTCTATAGCTCTTCCCCTGTTTCGAACGTCTCTCTTTCTTTCCCTTTATTCTTTCACTCCCCATAAAAGGTGACTAACTTGTATTGGATTAAACGTGTTTGCACATAAAGTTCTGATGCTTTCTTTAAATTAGTTGAATTTTTAGTAACATTATATTACTTCTACTTTCATATTCTTGGTGCGTGGACACATGATGGAGACTTAATGAATACCAGCTTGCTGACTGAGAAACAGTGGCTATCTGCTCCTGCAGCCACTTCTACTTGTACACTCACCTGCTCCAGGGCTTCATTCTTGGAAATAATCTTTCAGTTTTGTCTGTTGTTCTGACTTCTCTCTTAGGTCATTATCTTTTGTAAAGTTGCTTTACTATAAGTATGGGGATTTATCAGTGGATAAACTGAGATTGAATAGCTAACTAAAATTAGAGATTTGAAGAGTTCAATTATGTCCAACTGGGAGAGGAATGATTTAATCCAGGCCTCTTTGCCCCCATTCACTTCAAGTTTATCTATGCCTGGGTTTCTTTGTGTGTTCCTTATTTGCTGAATTAAACTGAATTAAATTTTTGTTCTTAGTCCCAGGGGCATAGTGAGCCAACTTCCTCCATCCGTTCTCACGTCACTTTGCAGGGTTGTGAATAACAGCTGACTGTGTTTTAGTTTATACATGTATCTTAGATTTGCTCTCCTTGACTTAACTTTTTGGTTGTCCACCTTACAAACTTTTCTTCTCTTTTTCACACAGAAATATTGAAGTCCATACTAGAGATACAGAGACGTATGAAGTAATATAGTCTCTGCCTTTAAAGGGCTCTCTGTCTGTTGTACTTCTATCCACTTGGACAGATGCTGAGAAATTTACTACTGCTTATCTTCATTCATTTTTCGTTTCACTTTCTGAAAGAGTTGTGTGATCCCAAACTGTGAAATTTCACTCTGCACTCCTGCTTCAGATCACTTATAAGATGTTAGATCAAAATGACCCCAGAATTATTTATAAAGAATCCCACTCTTTACTCTTTGCCATATATAGAAGTAATCAATTTTCCCTGCCAGTAATTTGCTTTTTAGAAGCCATTTCTTATCAACTGTCATTTCCCTTTCCTCAATATCCTTTTAACTCATTTTTGAAACAATTTTTAATTCAGCCTAGTCAAAACCTTTTCAATAATCTACTTTTTCTTTTACGAACCTCAGGCTAGCTCTGACACTCTACTTTCAACAGCCATAGCAAAATATTTTATTTTCTTTATGATGGCAAATGTAAAACATATAAATTGTGAAAAGTTAGGAAAATAAAAGAAAAGTTTAAATAGGAAAACTATAGACATTGATAATCTCAATTGTTTATTCTTTTATGCAAATTCCTCAAAGGAATAAGTATGTCAGCCATTACCATCCATCCTCTCAAACTCCTATTTGTTTGGTTGCTTTGAAATGTTTTCCTTTGTTACAGATCCTACCAGCTTGCCTAGTGTGGACATATAGGGAAGACTTACAGCTCTACCCTTCGTGAAAATCTCTCCCTCAGGAATGCTTTCATGTACAAAAGGAAAAAGTGTTCAATCTTTAAGTCCTTTGTGAGACAATTTCACACATTTGCTTTTCAGAATTAACTGGATTATGTATTCAAATTATAAAGTTGTTTATGACATGATTTATGACCAAGATTTGGGATAACAACATGCCTTTGGAAGTAAACTGCTTTTGTTTGTGCCATTTCTAAAAATTTTTGTCGTCTTTTTTCTTTTGCTTCTGCTATTTCCTCAGAAAGTCATTAGCATGACCTCATGTTCACCTCTGCACGGCATGCTCCTTTCTAACTCTCTCTATGCTGATTATCTTCTTTGAAAAAAGTCTTTGGAATTGTGAGGGCAAATGCAGCTAATGTCAAACAAGCCCCTTTATAACCTCTGGACAATAAAACAGTTGATACTTATTAGATAATATTGACATGTTAAATACATTATGTTAGAATAGCTGGTGTTTGTGAACCAGAAAAAAATGCTCATAATAAAATCCCAGATTTGTGTGGCTGTGTGTGTGTTCTTTCTGTATACCATGAATCAGAGGCAGATCTTTCAAATTGAATCTAAATTAAGAGCAGGTCACAAGTACTATTAATGATCACTTTCTTCTGGGAAACAACTGTGATTTCACAGTTTATAATGAATTTTATAGTTGAGAGTATTTAAATGTGATGAAAGAAGTCAGAGTTGGTTACTTTCATGATTCTAATTATTACTATTATCATTTATTTTTTTCTGGTCAACATTTATCAGGGGTTAGTACATTTTATTTGCTTTCTAAAATGCTAATACTCAAAGCCTTTGTGTTTGTCAATTCTGAAAAATGACTTTGGTTTAAAATTTTAAATCAAGAATGTGGTGTAGGATGTTAAAATTATAATGACTTCCATGATTTTGATTAATTAAATATGAATTCCAAGTTGGATTTTTCTACAGAATAAAAAGCATATAAAGAAATTTTGATAAAAAGGAACTAAATTCCAGAAAAAAATAAGAGAAGCTCTGAATTTTTTAAGCAAATTTGAGGTTGTAGGCTCAGCTCAATTTATATACTGGGGAAACAGAGGTCTTACATGCCAATTTTAAATCCCTGTCTAAGAATTTGGAAAGGTTCTTTAGATGATGGAAAAAGTTCCAGAGGGTTGCAAACAGGCAGATGAAGGTGCCTGTCCCATAAACTACAGACCACTAATGACTTTGATATCCACTATGGGCAATGCATTTATTAATTCTTGGATTCAGTCATTCAGTAATCATTTATTGGACTCCAATGTGCTAGACATGGTATTAGGTATTGGAGATGCAATGATGAACAGGAAATTTTCCATAAATTTAAAGAGTTTATAATCCAGAGACTATACAAGTAAATAGGCAATTAATGAAAAAGAGATTAATACAAAGTGGGATTCCAAAGAACATAGACTAGAAGATTTTAATCACTTACCAGAAGGCCCATTAAGAAATTAAAATTAAAATGTGGCCAGACGTGGTGGGTCATGCTTGTAATCCAAGCCCTTTAGGAGGCCGAGGTGAGTATTGTTGAGGCCAGGAGTTTGAGACCAGCCAGAGCAAGAGTGAGACCCGGTCTCTACAAAATATAGAAAAATTAGCATAGGATTGTGGCACATTCTTATAGTCCCAGCTACTCAGGAGGCTAAGGCAGGAGGATTTCTTGAGCCCAGGAGTTAAGGTTTCAGTGAGCTATGATGACTCTACTACACTGTAGCCAGGACAGAATGAGGCCCTGTTTCTAAAAAATGTGCAGGTATATGTATGGGGGAAGGTGAGACAGATGTGTGTGTAAAGAGAGATGTAAGAGATTTTCAGAAGGAAAAGATGGCACTAAATGAAATGAAAAACAAAAATACAATACAAAGGATCAATGAAACAAAAAGTTGGTTGAAAAAATAAAAAAAATTGATAGATTCTTTCTAGATTAACCTAACCAGGGATAGAATAAAAAGGATCCATATAAGCTCAATCAGAAATGAAAAAGGAGATGTTACAACTGATACCACAAAAATACAAAATGTCATCTGCCAATACTATGAAAATCTCTATGCACATAAATTAAAAAATGTAAAGGAAATGGACAAATTCCTAGAAACACACAACTTCCCAAGACACAGTCAGGAAGAAATAGAACTCCTAAATAGACCAATAACAAGCAGTGAGATTGAAACAGTAATAAAAAATCTTCCAAAAAAAAAAAAAGCCTCAGATAAGATGGATTCACAGCTGAATTTTAGCAGACCTACAAAGATGAGTTGGCACTCATACTACAGAAATTATTCTGTAACATTAAGAAGAAAGGAATCCTCCTCAACTCATTCTATATAGCCAGTATCTCCTTGATACCAAAGACAGGAAGGGACACAGCAAAAAAAGAAAACTACAGACCAATATTCCTTGTGAATATAGATGCAGAAATCATCAATAAAATTCCAGCAAACTGAATTCAATACCATTTTAAAAAAACTAATCCACTATGACCAAGTGGGCTTCATTGCAGGAATGCAAGGACTGTTCAACATATGAAAATCAATAAATGTGATTCACCACATAAGCAGAAGCAAAAACAAAGATAATATAATCATCTCAATATTGATGAAGCAAAAGCACTTGACAAAATCCAGCAAATGTTCATGATAAAAACTCTCAACAAACTATGCATAGAAGGATCATATTTCAAAATTATAAGAAGTCAGATATGACAAACACACAGCCAACATCACACTGAATGGGGAAAAGTTGAAAGAATTCCCACTAAGAACTGTAAAATACAAGAGATCCCACTGTCCACACTTCTATTCAACACAGTGCTAGAAGTCCTAGACAGAGCAATCAGGCAAGAGAGAGAAATAAAGAGTATCCAAATGGGGGCAAAAGATGTCGAATTATCACTCTTTGCTGACAATATTATCTTATATCTAGAAAACCCCTAGGACTCCACCAGGAGAAAGCTGGAATTGATAAATAAATTCAGCAAAGTCTCAGGTTACAAGATCAATGTAAACAAATCAGTAGCATTCCTATATACCACTAATAGTCATGCTGAGAGTCAAATAAAATAGAAGTCATTCACAATAGCTACAAAGAAAATAAAATACCTAGAAATATACTTAACCAAGGAGATGGATGATATCTAAAAAAAAAATTATGAAACACTAAGGAAAAAAATCACAGATGTCACAAATAAATGGAACAACATATCATGCTCATGGATTAGGAGAATCAAAATTGTTAAATTGTCCATCCTACCCAAAGTGATTTACAGATTTAATGTAATCCTCATCAAAATACAACACCATATTTCACAGATCTAGAAAAATAATTCTATGCTTTTTTGGAACCAGAAAAGAGCCCAAATAGCCAAAGCAATCTTAAGGAAAAGGAAGAAATTGGGAGGAATCACATTACTAGACTTCAAACTATACTACAGAGTTATAGTGATCAAAACAGCATGGGATAGGCACAAAAATAGAGACATTGACCAATGGAACAGAACAGACAACCAAGATACAAAACCATCCACATACAGCCAACTGATCTTTGACAAAACAGACAACAATATACACTGAGGAAAGAAGCCCTATTCAATAAATGGTGCTGGGAACATTGGATAGCTGCATGTAGAAGAATGAAACTGGATCCATATCTCTCACCACTCACAAAAATAATTCAAGATGGATAAAGGACTTAAATTCAAGGCATAAAACCAAAAGAATGATAGAAGAATATGTTGGAAAAAATCTTCTAGATATTGGCCTAGGCAAAGAATTTATGAAGAAGAACACAATGGCAATTACAGCAACAACAAAAATAAATCAATGGGAGTTGATTAAATTAAAAAGCTTCTGCATAGCTAAGGAAATAATTAACAGAGCAAATAGACAATCTACAGAAGAGAGAAAATATTTGCAAGCTATACATCCAGTAAATGATTAATAACCAGAATCTACAAAGAACTCAAGCAAATTAGCAAGAAAAAAATCAAACAACATCATTAAAACGTTGGCAAAATACATGAACAGATGCTTTTCAAAAGAAGATAGGCAAATAAAAATATGAAAAAATGCTCAATGTCACTAATCATCAGGGAAATTCAAATTAAAACCACAATGAGATATCACCTTACCCCAGTTAGAATGCTTTTTATTAAAAAGTCCCCAAACAATAGATGCTGGCTTGGATGCAGAGAGAAAGGAATGCTTATATACTGTTGTTGGGACTGCAAATTAGTGCAACCTCTATGGGAAACAGTAGCAAGATTCTTCAAAGAACTAAAAGTAGACCTATCATTTAATCCTGCAATCCCTTCCTTTCCCAAAGGAAAAGAAGTCACTTTATCAAAAAGACATCTGCACTCAAATGTTTATTGCAGCACAATTCAAAATTGCAAAGATGTGGAATCAACACAAGTGCCCATCATAAATTCATGAGTGAATTAACAAAATGTGGTATATGTATACTATGGAATACTACTCAGCCACGAAGAAGCATGAATTAGGCCTTTTGCAACAATTTGTATGGAACTGGAGACCATTATTCTAAGTGAGGTAGCTAAAGAATGGAAAAAACGAACACCATATATACTTGCTGTTAAATTGGAACTATCTGATGAACATACATGTGCACAGAAGGAAGTAAAACTCAGTTGAAATCAAGCAGTGGGGAGGGAGAGGAAGAGGATGGACAAAAACCTACCTGATGGGTACAGTGAACAATATTTGGGGGACAGGCACATTTATAACCCTGACTCAGGCATATCAAAAGTGATCCATGTAACCATAAACATTCATACCTTTATAATATTTTGAAATTAAAAAGATAAATAAAAAAGATTGCATAGGCCAAGGTCTGAATGCAAAAAAGAGCACAACTCATTTGGGAGGCATATGAGGTGTTTAGGAAAGATTCTAGAACAGTTTATAAAAAGGATCAGCATGGGTTTACAAAGAACAAATCAAATGAAATTATTAAATTTCTTTTGACATTTCCTAATTACTACTCGAGGTGGATAAGGAAAATGCAATTGACATACTGTTTGAGAAATTCAACAAGTCATTTTGCATTTAATCTCTATTGACACTCTTGTGAGCCATGTAGTTGATTAACTTTACTAAAATGACGTTGACGAATTAATGTATGCTTTTCTAGTGACTTAGTTTAAGGTACTGTCCTTAGTCTTGTGTAGTTGAGTCTTTTTATCCAAAATTTGAATGAGAATTTGGAGACTTTCTTTTTCAGGTTTAGGAATGACACAAATGATATATATCAAATGATTGAATCAGGATCCATAAGATCTTAGGGTGCACTTATGGGTCAAATGTCACAAGAGAAATCTTGAGAAAAGATATCTTTTTCTGATTATAAAAGTAATACATGTTCATTATAAAAATCAGAGCCATTTAAAAAAGTTATATACATGGTGATATATACACATATATATTAAATAAGTTAGTATACATATCAACTTATTTTATTCTAGTACCCTGAAACAATTAAGTTTAAAATGTGATATATATGCTTCTAGTTTTTTGTATGTATTTAATATATACAAGCACACTTTGTAACATGGGATTATATTCTAACACCATTTTTATTGTACTATTTACTTAATTTTATCATCTTTTCATGCTAGTAAATTTATATCACATTCATCATAATGATGGCTACATAGTAGTCCACTAAATATATATACTATAATTTAATAATTTGCTCTTGATAAGCATATAGTAGTTAGATATGTAATGTCATTATGAGGATCATTTTGATAAACATCTATGTATATTCATCTCTATGTACTTGCCTGTATATATCTTCAAATTTCAAGAAATGGAAACACAGAATTGAATGGTGAACTCCTTCAAACTCAAGTACATATTGTCAAGTCAGCAAGATAACATTTTACAGAAACACCTCTGTGAATAAGCACAGCAGATTGAAAAACATTACTTTGAAAAATATTATAGTATTTCAGATAATGTTATTCTAATAATGTGATTTGGCTGCCTTGATTGTTTTCTGTGTTTCATAGTTTATAGCAAAACCTACCTCAATAAATATTTTGAAATGTGTAGGGAAAATTTGGTTGTCACAATGACTGGGGGACTTTGCAAACATTTAGTAGTAGACAATACTGTACTATACAATGCAGAGTCCACCACAATGAAGAATTATTCCATATAAAGTTCCAATAATACCATCTTTAAAAAACGCTGAACAATTGTAATAATAGTTTGTGTTAATAATAGTGTCTATGTATATAGGAATAACACCAATATATTAACTAAAATATGTCTATGATATTGTGTGTTTTTAAATAAATTTATGTTCTCCAGTTTAAGATATGCATCAGGCATGGCAAAAAATAAATTTTATGTGCAAACTCACATTGATTATTAGCAACAGCCTATAAAGTTGTGCTGAAAAGAATTCAAAAACCATGTCCAGGTTTAGAATGCCCTAATCAATTAATGCCAGTCGCATTTGTTAGACAGGGGAGTGACAGTATGTGAAGAATTCAAAATGGACCATATGATTTTCAGGCCTCTGGTGGGTTGAACTGTGTTTCCCCCAATTCTAATGTTGAAGCCTTACCCTCTAATACCACTGAATATGAATGTCTTTGTAGATAACGCTTTACAGAGAGGATTGAGTTAACAGGAGGGCATTGGGTGGGCCCCAGTCCAACCTAACTATGTCCTTATAAGAGAATATCTGGGCAAACAGAGAGATGCCAGGTATGTATATACACAGAGGAAAGATCATGTGAGTGCAAGGCAAGAAGGTAGCACTCTACAAGCCAGGAAGAGGGACCACAGGAGAAACCAAACCTATCAAACCTTTATCTTGAATTTCCAGCCTCCCGAACTGTGAGAAAATAACTGTCTATTATTTAAGCTTATTTAACTTATTTAAGCTTATTATTTAACTGTCTATTATTTAACCCTTCTGTGGTATCTTGTAGTGGCAGCCCTTGCAAACCAATACAATGTCTTTATTAATCTTTCACTATGTAAATTTAATTACAAAATTTCTTCATGATGAAATAAATGGATAATGCATTTTGAATTACATCATTATTTTTGTGACAATCACAAAAAACTCAAGCAAATCAGCAAGAAAAAATATCAAACAACATCATTAAAAAGTCGGCAAAATACACTTATACTGTGGTTAAAGAAATTAAAGAAATATCCCAGAGAGTATGTTCAAGGCTCTATCTATCCAAAAATGCCACTTTCTCTTGTATGACCAACCCACTCCTCCATTGTTTTCTCTTCCTTCTGGCTTGAAATTTCCAGTTAATGCCACTTTGGGGCGGGGAGGCGGGGGGCAACAGGAAAGAAATACAGAAATAAACCTCTAAAATGTAGCTCATTGGTGAGCGGTTTCTTTACTATTCTTCCATTGGTGCCAAGGATTATCAGATGAGCTAATTGCTGCTCTGGAAGTTCACTGTCAGGTGAAGGGACCCAGTCAGGAGAATGTACAAGTAGATAACTGGTGAATGTATAAGGAAGAAATAAAGGGTAGAAATAATAATAATTTTAAAAAGTCAAAGCAACCATTCATTGTCACTTTTGGAGAGACCAAAGGAAGTCTTAAACCTGGGGAGGAAAAGACAAATTATAATTGAACCCTGAGCCTAGTCTTTGGAAAGGGTGACAGCTAAGAGAGATAAAAGAATCAAACTTTTTTTTTTTGATGATTTAAAATAAAATATATCCTTGTACTAATTGTTTAGACATTTCTTATGACGTTTTTAAACAAGAGTTTGTCCCATAATTATGCTTTTAAATCCTGTATTATAAAAGTGCTGTTACATACTGGAGCCAAATTGGGTTTTATTTCCTGACTAGTACCATTCTGTGACGCTGCTAGTGGGAGAATCTTCCCACTGCATTACTTTGTGAGACCCAGGGATATTCAATGCTTGCTGTGCTGTCATGAGAGGCTATAAAGACTGAAGGCCATCTCCTTGGAAGGGTGACTCCTATCTATGGACCCCAAGATGTTTGTCTTGGTATTTCATCAAAAAGATGTTAAATGCCAGATGTACAATAGAGATATTGATAATTTCCTAGTATTTTAACTTGAAAACAGTGGTTATGCATTTTTTATTTTTAACTCAATAATTTGGCAAGCAAAGAGATCACAGTTTGTTTGACTTTGCAAGTCTTACTCTAAGATATGACATATTTAGGAGCACTGCAAGGTTGAGTAGACAAAGAAAACATATTTAAAATTGCAGATGTTATTTCTAAATTGTTCATAAGTAACAGGAAACTGCAGGATGATATTTAACTACTCTGTAGGTAGCAGGCAATTTGCATTTGTAATATCAGCATAATGAGTTTAAGATGTGCATTGATCCCATTTTATTTTATATGGAATGCAACAAAGCATGTTAATGGGTAACCTAAAAGCATATAAATCATGGAAAAATATGAAATGTCATAAAATACAGAGTTGTGGTAGTAATTGGGCTTGTTTGAAACATCTCATCCTACATATCCACAATTTCTGTAGCAATTAATACCAAAGGTAATGACAGTGAATGGAGAAATTAAGATTTTCTATTTTCAAATTTCCATGAGATACAGTAGTAGATGACTTGTTCTAAAAAGATGCCCCACAGTAAAATCTTGCATGATTGATAGTCCTTTAATTAAAAATAAGAAGCTATTTCATAGTCATGTGACTCTTCTTGTCTCAGTAAGAGCTGATAGACCTTGGCCATGGTGGCCTTTCTTCGTTTTTTAGCTGTTGCTCATTAATTAAATTTTTCACATTTTCATAACTCACTTAAATATTCAAAAGGTCATTTCATCCCAGAGAAGCACATGGGAGTTTTCTCATTCATCTCAATTTTGAGAGAAATATATCCCATTATTTCAAATTATTGTTATTTTATGTTTTTGTTTTCCTCTGTGGTTGACAATTATTTTAAGAAGGGCAAAATAAGTATGTGAGAACTGTGAGGATAGATACTGTAATAAAAATGCAACAGAGTCAGTGTAAGCCATTATACATTGTATTTCTGTTTACAAATGCAATTGTTGAGGTCAGTTCAATTACTATGAGTCTCCAGGCTTTAACTAGTAGGGAGGACTACTTTTTGTGATTTACTAGTTGATCCCTTGTCCATTTTTTCTCCTTCCTTCCCCAGCTCCACACACCCTTACCAAGAAAAACAAAAAGATGTAAATGTAATAATAAGGAAACTGTTAAAAGTTTATTCCTCTGTTAACTGTTTATTCCTCTAGTAATTAGAAACTGTTAACTGTTTATTCCTCTAGTAATTAGAACAATGTAAATTAAAAATACATAATTAATTTTATATCATTTTATACACTATCTATTGGTAAAATTTACAAGTCTGATACTACAGTAAAAATGAGGAAAAATAGCCTTGCTGGTAAAAGTGTGCATTGCTACCACAACTTTGGAAAGAAATTTGTCAGAAACTAGTAGAGCTGAAGATGCCCATTTATTCTACTAGATATGTAAAAGAGTAGATATATACTCTACAAAAATTATCCTAAATGTGCAGGGAAAAGATTATTATGGTATTTTTATAATATAAAAAAATGACAACAACCTACCTAACTATCCCTTAGTAGAGGAATAAATAAGCATATATATTTAATTGATAAAGTGGGATGCTATGTGTAATTAAAATAAATCAACCAGAGTTTCATGTATAAAAATATATACACCTAAAAAATAGATTGAATGCCAAAATGATATTTTAGGTTATGATGATATGTATGTAAATTTAAAAATATAGAAGTGATAGTATATAGATTTTAAAAATATATGTCTGAAACTGATAGTGATTACCTCTTGGAAAGGAGAAAGAAGAAAAAAGGAGTGGGCCCTTAGGTGTATTTTTATAGTTTTGCTTTGTTTTGTCTTTTTAACAAAGCATGATCTGGAATAAATATAGTAATATGTTAACATTTCATAAATCTGAGTTTTCAATACATAATGTCTTTGTCCATTTTTGTTGCTATAGCATAATACCATAAAGTGGATAATTTATTATGAAAAGAAACTTATTTCTTACAGTTCTGGAGGCAAGGAAGTCCAAGAGCATCACACCGGCACCTAGTGAGGGACTTCTTGCTGCATCAAAATATGGTGGATGACATCACATGGTGAGATGTCAAGAACAAGAGTGGCAAACAGAGTTCACTTTTATAACAAAGCCATTCCTGCAATAATAAACCCTTTCCCATGCGCAACATTAATCCATCCATGAGGGCAAAAAACTTAAGTTTTCAACACAAACTTTTGGGGAAAAATTCAAACCATAACACATATGTATCCATTGTATTTTCTGTGCTTATATTTATGTTTGAGTACTGGTCTATCAAGTTTAAAATTTTAAAGTTAAATGAAAATTAACAAATTTTCTTTCACATTTTATAATTATACCAATACCACTTATAAGCAAAATGTCATTGCATGTACTGTTCTATTTGTATTAACTAATTGAATCCACACAGGAACTCTGTTAGGTAAATAATATTATTTACTTTTTACAGGTGAAATTGAAGAACAATATATAATTACAGATTTAGAGCTACCATTTGTATTCTTAATCATGTCTCTATTGTTTCTTATATTTAATATATTCTCATATGGCATATGAATATACACATATTGCTTACATACCTACATCCTTTGTCCTGGGATGCATTTTTCTAAGAATACACACTCTTAAGTATTGCTATAAATTAATTAGGGATAATAGTAGATGTTGACCAGATCTAAGAACTCAGGATAGCCAGGTTTAACTTTTACAATTTTTAATTCTGCTTCCATCAATGTCCTGCTGAATGATTTATGGTAAGTCTTTTCATTATTCTAGGTATTGACTTCTCCACTTAAAACACAATTGATCACACCTACCTACTTCAAATAACTACCATGAAGATGAAACAAGGGCATGTATTTGGAAAAATATTGACTAACACAGAATAATTTAGAATATTATAGAATGTGGTTTATTATTCACATAAAATCTGAAAAAAATGTCTATATGCTGTCCTGAATCACCCTAAAAATGTACAGTCTTGTATAAACCATGATTATTTAATAAACAAACACTTACGAAATTTTATTATGATTTTTTTTTTGTCAGAAATGCTGCTTCTGTGGACTTTGCTTCAAATTCTATAGAGTTTAACTTAATTCTAGTTTCCATTTTGTGATTTTTGCCTCTGTGTTAATAGAACCCATGACTTCTGGCCGGAAGATAACATGTAAGGTCCAGCTCCCTCTGAGCACAGTCTGGGTGGCTCTCAGAAAATACAGCGCACAATATCAATCTCTTTTCTGTGAATAAAGTTCAGAATTAACCAGGAATCAATTATTTCTGGTATTCAATTGAAGTTGAAATCCCTAGGAATTTTAAGGTAGTTTAAAGAAAATGTGTTAGCAAGATCAGGAAATGACAGATTTGAGTCTCACAAAGGAAAGGATAGAAGCTCCATGTGGTAATCCATATAAATTTAAAATCGGCAGAACCTTATAAAAACGTGCTGAGATAACTAAATTGAGGCATGGAATCACTGACTGGATCATTAACATTCTGTTATCATTTGTTCATTTTTATTTTCAGCTTTTTTATTTTATTTTTATCCTATAAATGACCTTAAATTTTTACTTTCTTAACATAATTTTTACTTCTTTGACTTCCTCTGTCCATTTGCCTTATCTCTTGAATCTTTAATAAGATCTTAAAAATGGCAAATTATGAAATAAAGATTCTTCAGAACCCTGTGATGATGTCTGCCACATAACAGTTTTCAAGTTTTGAAGCCCAACAATTTCTTTGTATCTTAGTGACTTATAGAAACTACTCCTTCTTACCAATCAAGCTGGGCTATCTCTGTTTAACAGGGTTCATGTGATAAAAAAAAAAAATGTAGTGGAATAACTTTGATAACGCCAAAAGAAATCATGATTCTGAGGCAGCGCAGCTGCAATAAGAATCTATTACAATGTCACTTACTAGGTAAATAAGAACTATAAAAGAATGTGAATAAAGTTTAAGTTATTAGAAAAAGATAATTATAATTAGACGTAAACCTGGGATGTGCTCGTTGAGATTGAAATTAGAGAAGATTTAATTGCAAGTTACTTTGATCAGGTCAATTTGGACATGAAGTTGAAGGGATATATCAGTTTCAAACAGAAGAGTGCTTTGCTCTCTCTGGATGCCATGACATCCGGAAGGGAAGTTCAGCCTGAGGCTAGGGAAGGAAGTCTCAAACATAGAGGTGGATCTGTTAACTAGAAGAGAGAGAAGCAGCAACTTATTGATATACACGACTTGTATCAAACTTGATGAATGAGACATGCTTGTGTATTTATATCTTACTAAAAATGCATGAAGTTTTTATTCAAAGCTGCCCTTATAAAACTTATCATTCATTTTCTAATGTATCATAACATATTCTAGACTTTGAAGTACTTACTGAATATTTGTTTCTGGTTGATACTCCAAGTAAAAAAACCAGAACTATATTCCTGCTTTTGTATGTTCTAGAGATACTCCAAACTGATTACTTTTATTACACTGAGAGTTAACAGGAATAGATAGACAGAGAGGGATGGAAAGATTGTTGGCTGGATGGATGGATAGACACATTTCTTAATCCCTCCCCAGATTTACCAAATTGGAAGCTTTAAGTGTAAAGTTCTGGCATTGTAGTAGTTCCTATGAGGAAAACATATACAAACAAAATTAAAAGGGGAGAACTGAGATTTCTAGAGGGTTAGTCCCTGGATAAATGGCCTTCTCTTTACCTAGACATGACAGCATCAAATTCTCAGGAGATGCTTTCATGAGAACTGCTGTGGTGGAGCCTGTTGGAAGTTGTTATAAAAGTGCTGGTTCCTCCCTTTAGCAGCCAGATGAGCTGAAAAGAAACAAGGGCCTAGAAAGCTAAAGTGTTTCAGGTTCACTAATAGGCTATTGCTAGTGACTGACCCCTGAAAGGTGTTTAGGACAACATTTCACAGACCACTAAAAGAGGTAGGGGTAACAATTACAGAATTGGTCCTATGAAGGCATGGTGAGGTTGTGTCCAAGTATTCTGAGACTTAACCATGAAAGTCTCAGGAAGTGATCTTTCCAAAGGTTGTGAGGAGGCTCCAGCCCTGATGCAGTGCTGGCATATCTGAAGACAGGTGACAGCTTTGACCCTACCTATATTCCATGGCAGTCCCACATTTCCTTCTGGTGTAAATGTTTATGTTTCCTTCTTGCTTCTGATGTCACAGAAAAAGCATCTTCCCTGATTGGCTTATCTCTGATGCGCTTCTCTAAGTCTTGCTCTAGCCCTAGCTTGTTGTGTTTACCTCAATGTATTTACCAAAATGTAAACAATTTCTCACAGGTAACCAGACTGCATCACATCTTCAGCCGCTTCCTCTCCTCATCTCTTGTTAAGAACGTTAAGGATGTAGTTATGCAAATACAGCCATCTAAATTCTCAAGCCCAATTTTTACAAGAGCATTCAAAACAAAAGTGCTTGTTTCCTTTTCCTGAACAACGTGTTGACATGTTAACAGTGTGATGTAGCAGAAAGAGTATGTTCTGTCAGACAAGAGACACCTAACTTTAACTTCCCCCTCTTGCTTTCTAATTGTGTGAATAGTTACTAGACTCTCTGAACCTCAACTGTAAATTGAAGTTGATCCCTACTTTACAGGGCTACTACTAGAATTAAATGGGATAAGGATGGAAATTGTTTAACATATAGATATTATTCAATAAATACTAAATCTTTCCTCCTTCTACCTAAATTTGTAGACATCAGAGAAAATTTTGCTTTCCTTTCCCTTTGATGGGTTCCCAAGATATGCACCATTCTAGACTTAAAATCATGAGTGAATCGTGAGGGGTACATGGGCTTCTAGGAGTTCCATATATGAACTTTAAGTTTCAATAGTAGTAGGCATATGTAAATTCTGGGTGAATGTTCATGGTTCTCTTCAGATTTTTAAATGATCTATGACCTACATACCCACTTAAAATGTTTACAATCACTGTTTAACCTGCCATATAAATCAAATGAATCCCCTCCTCCCCAAGTTAGATGTCTTCTTTCTGGGAGCTCTCATGATTCTGCCTGGAAATATTCTCAATTTCTGTGAGCATATTTTATCAAGGGGCATTTCATAGAGTAGATGTTAGATCAAATAGGATGATGAATGTAAAATAATTTTTTTCAGCTGTAAAACTCTATGTAAATAAAAGGCTCTGTTAATATTAGCAGCAACCTGTATTGTACCATTGCCTTTGTGGTTGTAGGAGATCTCCTCATGATTTGTTATGATAAAAATTATCATAACGATTACAACATTAATCACAATTATACTGCAATCTTATCACAATGCTCACAGCTGAGCAAGTTAATTGAAAACCTGGAAAAACCTAATTGCTACTGTTTATAATTTTTTTGTTGGGCATCACTTGTAATCTCCTATGAATTTAGAACTACAATTTTTTAATGCTTGAGGAAATCTTTGATGGCATCTAATTTAACCTCTTTGTTTTTAGATGAGTGAATTGAGCCCTGATGAGAGAAAGTGACTGCCCCTAGCCACACAGCTAGTTTGTTGAAAGTGAAGACAACAGGATGTAATTAAGCTGTTTCCCTGCACCCTATACTTGACTGAAATAGCAATTTGAAAGATCCTTTCAATTTTTTAAAGAAAATGATGATTAAGAAATATTTAAAGTATTTGTTGTAGCATTAATAGACAAGAAATAAATGTAATATTACCAAGGACAAAAAAAATATCTATCTTCCATGGACAAGCTCCCTTTAAAGTATATTTTAATTGGGATTGCTCAGAAACTTGCTTCAATTGTACAATGTGTTTTCTTCGGCAGGTAGCAACTTGTATGTCAGACTCTGGTGTTTTTGTCAAGGTACTTTGGTAATAAAGACCCTATTTAGGCAAACCTAAATAGAAGACTATGTTAAGAAATAAAGGAGCAAATCTCAGCAGGTCTCTTGGGAGATGACTTTTGATAACCTGGGGGTCTTCAGGACCAACATGTTTTTTGTTTGTTGTTTTTTGTGTAACTGTTTTGTTCTAGCCCACAGAAGAGACCAGCTTTGTCTCCTCATCTTTGTACACATGGTCAACAACAAAGAAGCCAATTCCACATTTTTTGTAGACTTGATAGCGGTCAATTACCTGAGAAGAGGTAATTACAACTAACAGGCAATTTAAAACTAATTTAAAACAACAGGGTAAAATAATGGTTCTGAAATTTCTAGGGTTCCATTCTTTTCAGAATTATGTTTTAGACATATTTTGGTACATAGTCTAGCTATGAAAAAAGCTATTTTAAATAGGTATGGGCCTGTGTAATATAAGATATATTATTGCTATATTTCCAGTATCAGATAAATATATATAATCATGTTCCCCTGGGAAAGCAATAATATAGGAAGTTTTAGGGGGATTCTAATTAGCTGTGAGGAATTCCTATACTTTTTTTCTGGTTTAATATAGAACCATATGAACTCACTGATGTAAACTGCTTCCATGAAGGTTATTTTATACTATCTTCTAGTTTTGTCACCACCTCCCACCCCCAATGCTGCTCTTGAGTTGAGGGCATAGTATGTCAGTAACTACTAAGTAGCACAGGGAATTTGCAGTTATTCACTATGCAATATTTACTAAGAAGTTGCACATCCCCTTGTGTTTTGTCTATGATGCTATTTTTATCAATTAAGATAACTTCTTCAGAAATGCCACCAATCGGTACATATTTTTGACCCACTACCACATATGTAATTATATATACAAGCCCTAAAATAGGGTTATTGATAATTCTGTGACTGTTTAACAGTAACTAACCATAAAAACACAATCATCTAGTGCATACTGTTAGCCTTTCTATTATGTTTTAAAGTAATAGTTATAGTATTGCATGTCTCTATTATAATCTGAAAGCTCCAGAGTTCATTCTTCCCTTTTTTCCCTCCTCTACTGGTAGAGTGAAACACAAAATATGTAAAAGAAATATAAAAGGAAACTAACTAAACCAAACTAAATCTAAAATAAACTAAAGCAGACATCTCTCTGTGTGGTTTATATCTATATTAATAAGCATAAATACAGTATTTAATTCTATAGCTGAGATTGATTACTTGGAAGCTAAGGTAGGAATGTCCTCCTCATAGAAAAGCTGAGGAGGAAGCAATAAAGTGTTTCAAAGAAGTAGTTGAGGCTTTTAAGAGAGGAGAAAATTATATTGGCCACAGAATCTTGTATGAATTTCTAGAAAGTATTTTACAGATTACCAAGATAGGACAGGGAGGGATTAAAGATTTCCTTTTATTGACAAAAGAGGGGAAGAGTAGAATTTTAAATATACTATGAAACAAGAAACATGAAATTTGGTGTCAATGCATGAAGTAGTAGAGTCAGACTCAAAGAAGATTTTCAAATTCTAAGCATGGAAATAGATGATAAAAATTTCAATGTCCATTGAGATGTATCCTTTTTACAAACACTTGCTGAGTGTCAATAAGGGCAAGCGTTATATTAGACACTATTAGGGAATGCAAAAAGATAGGCTTACTGAACAGAGAGTTGAAGGAACAGAAAAGATCCAGAGACATGTGGTGAACTGGTACCTGATGAAAAGCATGCTACTGAACAGATCCATGTGAAGGATTTAGAATAGGAAGAATTCAAGAATAGGAAGATCTAATATTTAAGAATAGGATTTAAGAATAGGACAATCTAATATTCAGTTTTAATTGTGTATCTCATTGGACTATAATCCTCTTCTCAGACCCAGAATTTCAGCAATCTTCTACACATAGAGTTGCCTTCCTAGGGTGAGTGACTTTGGTGACATCTAGAAAAGGATGTTGTGTTACACACTTGGGTTGGGAAGAAGATAGAGATGAACATGATTGTGGTGTAAAGAAGACAGTGAAACAAGGAACTAAGAAGAGGTGGCAACTCATAGCTAGATGTAAGTATGAGGAAATAAATCCCTAGGAATTCACAAAATCACAAAATTGTGGGTTAGTGAACTTGAGAAATTTCATTTAAATTTCAAAGGAGAGTGTGATTGCAGTTCTGTATACTTATTTCATTTAACACATGTGATTATGTGGCAAAGATGGAGTTATAACTCCCAGGTCCCTGAGTCTATCCCAGGTTAGCTTTCTTCCCTTTATGCACATGGAGGAGGGTGAAGCAAAGGAAATTGTTAAGGATTTAGAAGCTATGGGGGGCGAGTAGAGTACTGTCCTATATTATGTTAAACTGCTCTAACAAATGGACGCCACTGCTGTACCAAGGAAAGAGTGGCAACACAAGAAATTGCCCCAATGCACAATATGGGGTGAATTTTCTTTTACTGTGGAAAATTTCAAAGCAAAACTAAAACTGACAAAAAGTCAGTCTGCTGTTGTTATTACCGGGTACAAGTAAATCTAAACAATGTCCATGCTAACAGCCTTCTCTCTACTAAGGCTAACCTTCCCAACAGTTCCAGCTTTGGTATGCACTGAAAATACAACAGTTTGGGAAAGCCATATAGTCTACTTCCCTGCCTGCAAGACTAAGCAAAGGCATAAATCACGCCATACAATCTATTTGAAGCGGGTGGCTGTGAGCCTGGTGGAGCCACTCACCAGAGCCAAGCAGCAGCACACAGTGGCAACCTCCCTGCTAAGTATTTCAATCATTCTTTCTAGGTTCACTGTATGTTTGCTGGCATCCCAGTCCATTTTATTATGTGCCCAACCTTGTATGCTGTCCATTCTCATATTCAAATTTCACTTCTCAAGTTACTAATTAGCCAGATAGGAATAAAATCACATTAGTCTAGAATATAAGCTCCATGTTGATTGGAATAGTGTACGCTTTGCTTTTTTTTAAAGATACAAGATCTTGCTCTGTCACTCAGTGGGGCAATCACAGCTCACTGTAGCCTTGAACTCCTTGTCTCAAGCAATCCTCTTGCCTCAGCCTCCTGAGTAGCTAGGGCTACAGGTGTATACCACCATGTCTAGCTACCTTTAAATATTGTTTTGGAGAGACAGGGTCTCATTATGTTGACTAGACTCGCCTCAAGTGATCCTCCTGTCTTGACCTCCCAAAGTGCTGATATTACAGGCATGAGATACTGTGCCCTGCCTTTTCATTCTTTTCTTTTTTAAAATTTTGTAAAAAAAAATATATATATATATATATATGTATATATATATATACAGACAAATGAACAGTTCTTTCATATATAGTGTGGTGTGTTTTGAGTGTCTTTTCAAGTCTTTTGATCATTTTTTTAAAAATAGGGTATTTTATCTTTTCAAAAGTAAGTTTTAGGAATTATTTGTATATTCTGGATATATCTACTTTGTGACTCCCTCCCTTCCATACACACCCCTCCTCCCACAAGCTGAAGCCTGAAATCTGTCCTTCCACCATCAGACCCATATGCCATATGACTTCATCTTTCTTTTGGGGTTCTGGTTGTTCTATATACTCTGCTGATTGAGAGTTGTCCTTGGTGGGGGGAAGGGGGAAAGAGAGGGACACATGTGAACACGACTCACTTTCTTTCAAAGCTTTTTCAGTTTCTGTTTTTAGTCTCACTCCTGTGCTTTCAGATACTTCAAATATTTTTTCCACCAGATTTATCATTGTTATCATTAGGTTTAGTTCAATACATGCAAATTCACCATTAACCAGAACTGCTTTTGTCGTTGTTGTATTCCCAGATGCCTTAGCAGTTCTTTCTGTATTGTAGGTACTTAATAAATATTTTTGGAATCAAGTGGAAATTAATAAAATTAAAGAAAGAAGTGCAATGCTTATGTCTGCTTTAAAAAGCAGAGTAAAGCCTAGACTAAATTATTTTGTTACAAGACCAAACTCATGGCACAACACTATGTAATTGAGAGTTTCATTCATTAGTGTCTATGTGTCAGGAATACAGGCCCATCTTAGCTGGCTACCTCCAGCTCAAAGTCTCTCATGACATTGCAATCTCCTCAAAGTCCCAGCTGGGGTGCTTTGCTTTAAAACTCATTCATTCAAGTTGTGGTTATTAGTAGAATTTCAGTTTTTCTTAGGACTGAGGACTTCATTTCCTCTCTGCCTGTTGACGGGAATTCTCCTTCAGGTCTTACCATGTGGGCCTCTTCACAGGGCACTCAGAACATGGCAGCTGGCTTTCCTCAGAGGGGATGAAAAGAGTGAGCAAGAGAGAGACCAAGATAGGTGTCAATCTTTTTGTAATCTAACCTTGGAAGTCAGACCCCATCTCCTCTGCTGCATTATCTTCACTGAAAATGAATCATTAAACCCCCTTCAAGGGAAGGGGATCTTACAACAGCATGAATGCAGGAGGCAGAGCTTATTGGAGGCCATTTTAGAGGCCACTTACAACACTTCTCTTACATGGAAAGGAGAAGAATCATTTAAGAAAAATAAATTTTAACAACAAATGAACTTCCTATTTTATTTCAGGCACAACTGTGCTCAAAGGGATGGAAAGATAAAAGATGGCTGTAAGAGGGCTGGGCTCAGTTCTTGTCTTCCAGGAGCTTCTGTGCTGGTTCAGGAGGCAGGACTTTTGAAATGAGATCAGTGCTATAAAAGCTGTGGGAGTTGCAGGAGCAGAACAAACTTTTTAAGACGTGAGAAACATTATAATACCTTCATAAAGGAGGTGAAGCCTAGGCTGTGTGTTGAAGAAAAGCACAGGTGAAGAATTGCCTTCCAACAGGTGCCTGTGAGAACCTTGCAGGAATTGCAGGCATTTTAAATGACAAAGCCAAGCAGCTGCATTTAGGGAGGAAGAAAGCTGGACAGAGGAGCCAAAAGTCGTGCTGAGCAGGGCATCTGAGACCACACTAAGGACTTTGGACTCTTTGCAGTGAGTGGAATGTGAGTGAGCCCTGAAGGCTATCACCAGTTCTGTACAGAATAAAGAATGTTCTCAGCCAAGCTCAGTACGTTCTGCCTGACCCAAAAGCAGACCAAAAAGAAGAGGAATACGTGTCATACGTGTCGTCTCCCATTTCACAAGCTCGAAGACTCCCCTGTCAGGATGACTAGGTCATAGTCTAAGTGGAAAGCTCTCTGTGAGTTCCTTTACTTCAAATCAAATCACACATCTCAATGACCACGTACCACATCTCAATAACATGTAATTTCTCACAAGCACCACCTTTTGTGAAGTAACTGGAAGAATATGATTCAAGTTCATTTCCAGAGCAGAATGAAAGAAAATAGCAGTGTTTCTGTGTAATGTTAGCCAAAAGGCAACTCAACTTATAGCTCCTTTATTGAGGTTGGTAAGTTAAATGGATCTCTAAACACTTTAATTACTTTCCCCATTGCCTTTCTTCCTCCAAGGTGCAAACTCTGTGCTATTCACTTGTTAAAGCCTCTTTTGAAACTCATTTCTCACTCCCCACGCCCCCCTCCCCCAAGATCCTTAAGCTTTCTATATAGAAGTGAAAAGAAGCAGTGAGGCATAGAGTCAGTGATACCTAAAACTGAATGAGTCACCCCTAGGGAATGTCTGGGAGGAGTTGGAGGGCCCAGCCCTGTGCCACAGTCCACAGAGTCTTGCAAGTATTCAAGCAGACCAGATTCTGACTAACTGAAGTCTATAATTCCTGCTCATATAATCTTCTTTCCAGTGTCATACAGTTGGAACTCTCAGAACGTAATGGATTTATTAATGTTTACTAAAATTACACCCATCATGGAAGGGAAAATACCTGCCCAAATCTTGAGATGACACTGCCCTTACAGAATTGTGTGACCTCTGATTGTATTAATATAATGCTCAACTGAGTGATGAAGGATTAAACAATTTGCAGGTTCTGGGTCCCCATGCACATTAAGTCTTGCTCTAATATTCTTCAGAAAAACCCAGGACCATTGGGTCAAAGCTGTAAGAAGTGAGATCTGGGTCACCTATATGCATACAGATTATGTTTCCTATTAAAAAAAAATAAAATGTTCTCCGTAAAATTTTAACTTCAGAAACAAGAAGGAAAGGTGTAATTATCATCAAAAACTTCTTTTGTTCTAGATTACTATATTGTATAAATTTATCTACAAAAAAGATACATTTTTTTCCTCTTAAATTAGATTAATTTACATGAAGTCCAGAAGGAAGGTCAGATATCAGAAACAAAAAAATGTTCATTATATTACCCACATCTTCTTAGCTGGGATCATGTAGGGCTTTAAAATTATCATTTAATTATGACTGAGGAAAGGCGAGCTTTCAGTAAGATTAAAGGATCTGGCATGGCCCTTAAGAGAAGGTGATTACCAGGGAAACTCAGCAAGTGTATATTAAAGGCAAATGTGAGTGATGACAGACAAGAACTGAATGACACAGAATGAAGCAACAAAACACTAAATTTGGACATTCTGTGGTCCGCTCTGCCAGGCTGAGAAATGTTTTTAAGATGAAATACTAGAATTTTGTCATCAGATATAAGTTACTATGGGAACTACCAAAGTTCTAAGATTAAAAACCTCGAAGTTACTAAGAAAATAGAGTGAGTTATAACACTTATAAAATATCAATAAGGTATTTCCTTAACACCCAAAACTCATGGCCATTTGGAGTTGAGAACTGGAAGTATATATGGAAACAGGAATAGCCAAGTAAAACCAATTTCCATCATAAGGACATGATCAATTGAACATACTGCTGGATATTTTACTCTCAAGACTTTTTTTCACATAAAAATTAATTGGATTTAGTCCTTAGAGTGTTATTAATATATCGTGAGAATGTGATTATTACCTTAAATATAAGTATAGATAACATATGACTGGCTGGAATATAATGTTAAGTCATCTTAAACCAAATTTTACAGCATTTTTTTTTGCTTCCAAACAAAATGAAGGAACAGAAATAAGAACCAACTGGAGCCGGGTGCGGTGGCTCTCGCCTGTAATCCTAGCACTCTGGGAGGCTGAGGCAGGTGGATTGCTCGAGGTCAGGAGTTCGAAACCAGCCTGAGCAAGAGTGAGACCCCGTCTCTACTATAAACAGAAAGAAATTAATTGGCCAACTAATATACATAGAAAAACTTAGCCGGGCATGGTGGCGCATGCCTGTAGTCCCAGCTACTTGGGAGGCTGAGGCAGGAGGATTGCTTGAGCCCAGGAGTTTGAGGTTGCTGTGAGCTAGGCTGACACCACGGCACTCACTCTAGCCTGGGAAAACAAAGCGAGACTCTGTCTCAAAAAAAAAAAAAAAAAAAAAAAAAAAAACCAACTGGGTAGGTTGTTGTCTTTTTTTCTTACTCATTTATTTCAATATTCTCCAGGAATCTACTACATTCAATGTACTGTGCTAGCCATTGTGTCCACAGAGAAAGAAAAAGGAAAAGTTGATTCTACATAAGTATATGGCAAGGTATGCTGGAACAAGGCCAAACACCCCCAAGCAGAGTTGCCTATCCTTCCATGACTGGGTAACCCCTAATGCTACAACTAAAAGTAGGAGAAATAAGCTTGTTCTTCAAGTCAGTCTTGGGACTTAAGATGATCTATTTTCCCATACTCTTGTTCTTTCTAGCTATAGGATTCTTTAGCTACTCCTGCACATGCTCAGTTACTCAGTTAGAGTTATTTACAACAGGGCAAAAAATACTCCTATTTATTACATAGACCTGTTACTTCATTTAAACCCCCTTAGGCATTAATTCTCCAGTTTTACTTCCTTATTTACCACTTTATCTCTGCTCTCTGGCTTAAATAAGAGCTAAGAGCTGGAAGAGCTGAAATCTCCAGCCTTTTCATTCAAATAAGAAAATACTTCAGATAATCCAAGTGGATCTCTATTTCTCACTGCACTTCCTTTCCCCCCAGTCTCTCTGCTATTCCATGGGTGATCCACTCTACCTGCCTGCACACGCATAGGGATCCCCTACCACCTGCTGCTCATCATGCCTGCTCCAGCAAACCTGGCTCACCTCAGCCTCCCCTGCTAAGTTCTCTGCAAAGCTTCTTCATTCTTCTGTATTACTCTCTCTCCTGCTGTCCATCACTTATCTTCTAATGTTTTCTCTAAACTTGTTTCTCTAGAGTAATCAGTAGCATCTACATTTCTTTACATTCTCCTTTGGATCTTCTAATCTCTGCACCAACTCACTTCCTTCCTGCTCTCAAGTTCCTAAAATGTCAGGGGCATGTTCCTTGAACTCTAGTTGCTTTCTTTTTATTAAATTTTATTTTTAAGTGACAAATAATAATTGTATGCATTTATAGGGTGCAACGTGATATTTTGATATATGTTTATATTGTGGAATGATTAAATGAAGTTGATTAATAAATCCATCACTTTGCATATTTACTTTTTTGTGGTGAAATATTTACAATCAACTTTTTTAGCAATCTTAAAATATACAATGAATTATTATTTATTATACTCCCTGTTCTGTGTATTAGAGCCCTACATTTAATTCCTCCTGTTTTACTGAAACTTTGTATCGTTTGATCAACATCTACCTTTTTTCCTTCCAAGCTCCCACCCTCAGAGACTGCTGTGAACAATTAATTTCAACAAATTGTATAACCTAGAAAAAATGGATAAATTTCTAGAAATATACAACCTACCAAGAATGAATCACATCTAGTTCCTTTCTTTATACCATATGACTGTACTTGCATTTTGCTTAGAGTAGACCTGGCATTGAATGTTTTCTCTCAAACCACTTATTTTTTTCCTTGCTTTCATTTCTTTTTGTTTATTTCTTAATTTCTTTCTTATTTTATTTCAGCATATTATGGGGATACACATGTTTAGGTTACATATGTTGCCCTTGCCCCTCCCCCTCTCAAGTCAGAGCTTCAAGCCTGTCACCCCCTAGATGTTGGCTCCTCGAACTCATTATGTATGTATATACCCATCAGTTGGTGATATAGGAAGGTGATTTGGGAAGGAGCGGTTATTGGCATCAACCTAACATCATCCCCTTCGAAAACAGTAGTTGTCAATAGCCTCTCACGCCCACAAATCCATTCAATCAAATGAACACTTGCACTGTTTGCCTTCATATAGGTCAATAATAAAATTCATAAAAAACTGCTTAGTCACTGCTCATCACTCTGAGTATAAGCATTACATAATTTGAAAATTTCAAAAATTATCTTTTTTTTTAAGAAATTACTATCTATTGTAGAACATCTCAAAGAGCCTTAGAGTTCTAGAAAACCCACTTGACAGATCTGCTCTAGGAAACCATAGTTCTACAAAGCTTTTATACTTTTTGAGTTATCTATTGCTATATAGTAATAAAATACTTCAAACTTAGTGGTTTAAAATAATTTATTATCATTTCTCCTATTTCTTGGGTTGCTTGGGTCCTCTGGGCAATTCTCTCTCTCTCTCTCTTTTTTTTTCCCAGTTGGGCAAGTCTTGTTTGGGGTCTCTCATGTGGTTGCAGTCAGATAGTAGTTGGGGCTGGAGTCATATAAAGTTTCTTCATGCACATATCTGGCACATGGCCTGGTAGGCTGGAACACATGAGAGTTGATTGGCTATTTTTCTCTCTCTGTGACCATATAGCTAGCTAAGGCTTCCTTACAGTATGGCAGTTAGTGGAACTGTTAGGTTCCACTAACTCTTATGTTAGTGGAACTGTTTTTACATGTGACTGACTTCCTCAGAAGTATTCCAAAAGTCACAGATGGAAGATAAAATGCTTTTGGTGACCTAACTTCAGAAGTTCCAGAATATCATTTCTGCATTCTCCTACACATGCAAATCCTAAGACCAGCTGACATTCAACTGGAAGAGAATTCGACTCCACCTATCAATGGAAGGAATAGCAAAGATTCTTTTACTGTCTTTAATCTACCATATGCTACTTGTTTAAGGCCCCAGATTTGTAGGGCTTATTCATGTTTTGAAAATTATTAGTATAAGGACACAGAGACTTGGAGCAAATGACTTGCTACCGAAGTTCTGCAGTAAATTAACATCAGAGCAATGGAAAGAATTGTATATAGAGCCCTTCATCATTTAAGCGTCAAAGCTTCCAGTTGCTTAGGGTTTTTAGAGTGAACAATCTATCCTGAGTATTAAAATCTTCCAGAACGACATCTTAAAGATTCTTGTTTATGTGCTTTAGCAGCTTTTGTGTAAATGAAATCTTTTCTCAATTTAATGTTTTTTTCTTTTTATCACCAAATCTCATGTTTTAGTCTCTGATGTTGTAGATGCATATTACAAAAAGATACTGCACTGATAACTTTCTCAGTGGTTATTTTATCTTAGTAATTCTACAGAATGGAATTGCTGTTTTCTTTTCCCTTATCTTCTAAAAATTAAACTGTCATGCCAAGTAGATATCATAAAGTGGTAGCTATTTAACATATTGTACTCATGAAAATCCATTTAAATCTCAATAAGCAGAAGTTGAAATGCTAGAACTTTTGGCTCCATGTATTTATTTTAAACAACTTGTTTCATGGACAAAAGAAGAGGAAAAGGTGTTTTCTAGAAGCTTATTTATGTGAATCCTGGGGAATGAAGCTACTTTATTTGGGCCTCCTTATAGTTTTGTATTCTACTTCCCTTCTTACCCAAATCTGTTGGGTTTTATTAATTTTTTTCTGGATATATCTGTCACTTTAGTTCTCCTTGAGGTTTCTTATTTTGCTTGTAGATGGAAACCTGGTGCTTTTTTCAGTTATCAATTGCTTAGTTAGCCTCTGATGATGATGGTTCTGTAGTTTCCCCCCACAATGTGTAAAGAAATCCTATTTCATCTTATTTAACTTTGGGTGGGTATACGGTATGTGTGTGCAAATGCATATAAAATGCCTTCTTCTGCCAAGTGAAAACACACAGTGCCCTTCCCAGACACTAAAATCCAATAGAATCAGGCTACCAAATCCTGTAGCAAAGTTGGAATTTCTTTGCTTACAGGAACTTTACATTAATAAAACTAATTAAATATATATCACTTTCTTATTTAGAAGGCAATTTCAGATAGGCCATTTATTGTTTCTCTAATTTCAGGGAGTCAGAGATTAAATGCCTAAGTTTACAACAATTATTATGCAGTGTATGACTAAGAAATACTTAGAGATAGATAAAAGTATCCCTAGGAATTAGGAATGAACCTATTATATGGGAACTAAATTATGAAGGAAATATTTCAAAGTAATCAGAACTGCCTATATTTGCTTTAATCTAAAAAATGATCAGTAAATTTAATAAAGATAACTAGGATGTCAATTTTAAAGTACCTTTTCTGTAAGAAGAATGTACTTCTAAAAGAAGATGCCTGCGTGGGGTGTCGAAAATGGGCACTCTGAAGGTAGGCATCTGGCAAGATCCTCCAGCTAACTCACTAAAATTATATAGGCTGCTGGACAGGTAGACTCCTCAGTGGAGACCAAAGCAACAAGCTTTCTGTGCCAGAAGACACAAGGCATGAATATCTCCCACACCACTGGCCTGCCTCACAAAGCAATCTTCTGATTATAATTTTATCATATTTCATGTCAATTTTCCTATAGGTGAGACTTAACCAACTCACTGATTAGTCTTCCTATAGTTCCATCTTTTATTTTAAATTAATGTATTACTAATATAGTCAAGTATATTGTGAGTTTGTTCTGATCCTGATCACTTTAGGACTTACTGGCAGAACCAAGTTTTTGGACTTGGAAAATTATGGACTAGATTCTAGTCTCCTATTTTTTCAATTATTCCTATGGCCATCATTATTAAAAATCATGGGGATGGCTTTTGAAATTACTTAACTCCTTCTGTGATCCATTGAATAAAATTATCTTCTGGAAGAGGCTGGGAATCTACTTTTTAAGTAACTTTGCCTGTGTGTGAAGAAAACAGGATCTGGTGGGGAGAGAAATTTAAATGTAAGGACATTATATAAGAGGCATCAACCAATCTTACTGGGAGCCCTGGGGTAAGCATAACACTTAAAAGTTGCCTGAGAATGATGCAAAAGTCTTTATAGTCTCATAGGAACCAGTCATTCATTGGAAGCACATGGCTCTAGAAAATGGAGCATGACTTTGAGTAAGTCCTGGAGATGTAATCACTAGAGAACTCTTAACTGTCAATACTTCTAGAAACTAGGGTAATACGTGTTTCAGATCTGGATGGGAGATCTAGTTGGTACATGATAATATCTACTGCAATTATTATGGCTATAGACCAGAGCACCAATTGAATAATTGTTAGATAACTTTTCACAGTTAATAGAAATAGTCCTCTTGGTTATGGGGTGGAGATAATAACATAGAAAACAGAAATATCCCCTAAATAAGCCAACACTACAATTTCCTATGATGTCTCAGTAACAGCCCATGTAGAAGATGCTTACAGACCAGGACAAAGAATCATCAAGTAGTGAGCTCATTAAGTGAATGCATTGTGGTGAAGAGGAACAGTCAAGGAAACTAGGGATATACTATAACCTGGGAATTTCAAATTCTGTGACTCTGAGCAATGTCTTAAGTTCTCAATTTAATATAAAAGATTTAGGTTCTCTGAACCTCAATTTGGGGATACAAATCTCTTTGTTGTATGGTTGCTGCAGAACACCTAGTTATGGTTGTCATATCATGTAAGTTCAGCAAATATTTCATTTTTACAAGAGAGTGATAATTTCTTCTCACTAATATCCTTGATGGCTTGGGAAGGAACATCTCTGTTAATACTTAAGTCATTAAAAATAACTAGTTCAAGAGAAGTTAATGGGGTATGAAATAGTGTTTTTATAGTGTTTTTTATAAATACTGTATTTATAGTATTTATTTAAAAGCCTGAAATGAATGTTGATAATTTTAGGAGTGACAAGAAGTTCAAATACGCTATTGCCATAATTGTATCTAATAATTACAGAATTTAAAATTTCATGTTTTCCAGTGAGTTCATTATTCCTAAGCACTCTCTAGATGGGCATTCTGGAGTTCCTCCTAAGATTATCCAATGTTTGCCTCCTCCTTCCCTGTCCCCTTGTCTATTCCACCCTTCCTTCTTTCCTCTTCCTCTCTCCCTTCGCTTTGATTTCTCTCTCCTTCGCTTCCATTCATTATTCAATTAACTCTATTCTCTCCACCTTTATCTGCATCATTTTGACTGTTTTAAAATGAACCTTTCTTCCTTTCTGAGAATAATATTAATACATACTTATTGAAGAATATAAACAAAAATTATGATATATCCGTTACCAAGAAATGATCACTGTTACAAACTTCATCACTTAATGTAGTTTTTTTCCAGTGCTTGTTCTCTTGTTTTTATCTCCATATTGATCTGGCCATACATTTTAATATACTTACATAGAGATATGGGAACAGTCTCTTTCAAACAATTTTATATCAGCTTTTCTTCACTTCAGAGCATTTTTCAATATCAGTGACTATTCCTTTTTTTTTTTTTTTCTTCCAATCATGTAGGAGGTTTTTTCAGAGGAGAAAATGACTTTGTCTTCCCAAAAGACAAACTCTCCACCTTGCTTTATGAGGCAGATAGCAGCCACAAACCACAGACTGGTCGGGCCCTGCGCAGGCCTCAACTCAGTGACTATTCCTTAAAAACATAATTTGCAAAATGTGTATAACATTTTCTTTTAAGTGTACAATGTAAATTATTTAACCTAACATTAGACATAGGCATTGTTTCTAGCTTTTTTCTATTATAAAACCTTGAACATGCTCAAATATAAGTAATTGATATAACTTTGTTAATCTGGAGTACTGAACCAAAGGACAGAAACATTTTTAATATTCTTGATATATTTTCAAATAGCCTTGAAAAAGTTTGTGTTAATTTATACTTCAAAAAGTTTAGCAAGTGCTTTTTGATACTGATTATTTCTAATTTATTCAAAAGAAAAATTATATATTTATTTTTTCTGATTTATTATTGCAGTGGATCAAATTCATGACTTCAATTGTTTTTATCAGTAGTAATTCTATTTGCATTTTATTCCTATTTTGCATTCAGCTTGATTGCTTTATCTTAGCACATAAAATAACCTATGTCTAAGCTTGTATTCTCATTGTTATTATATAATTAAGTTGTTATTGCATTTCTTTTCTACAAAATCACATAAAGTAGTGAATTTTGTGAATATAAGTAACACTGACCTAAACCTGATGAGAGATGAATAAAATTCAATTTAAGATAGGCCAAAATAGTCATTCTACAACTAATGACAGGTTGAAGTACCAAAGACTGATGTTATTAGACATCTTTGCTACAGATTACTTACCAGTTTAAGAATAGTCTGAACATTTTTATGCTTTTTGCAGATGGTGCCCAATATAAAATTATTTTTCTAATGCAATGAACAGGTGATGTGGTATAAAGTTTGTCAGACAGTATAAAATAATTGCTTTGCCATACACCATTAGAAATAAAAAGAAATGTATTTTTCCTCCCTTTTCTTTGTAAATAAATGGCAGAAGTTAGTTTGTCAGACCTGTGAGAATTTTTTGATAAGGCTTTTCTAGGTGCCAATATTTCCAGTTTTGCCCAATCTGCTGGTATGAAACCTCAAAGGGCATTTGGCTTTATCACAAAAGAAAGACAAGGGAAGCAGGAAATTCACTGGGGTTATGTGTAGGGCTCAATTTGGAAAACAATCTGAAAATTGTCAGGAGGTGAATAGAAGGGATGAAAGTGCATTGAGTGGTGGGAGAAAATATATTTTTATTTAAAAAAAAGAAAAGGAAAAAAAAAAGAAAGCAGAAGGGACCTTGGGGGAGAGAACAAAGGGAAGTTTCATGAAAAAGGTTAGAGGAGTTTGAACATAGCTCTGAATCTGTACTGGGAAACACATACATAAATGGAGAGCAACCAGTATTTGTTGCATGGCAAAGAACGTTAGTGTGGCTAAAAGAAACAACTGCTCAGAAGACAGACTGCAGTTTTAGCACAGGTGGAGCTTTCTTGGAGCCTCAAGAATTTTTCTTTTTTTCTTGTGGTGCTTTCTCTCCCCTTTGATCCTCCGTCTGCATGCTTAGCTCATTTTGAATGTATACCCTATGAAAATTTATATCCATGGAATGAGTGAGCAAAAAGTAAATATGTTCAGTTTTGAGTCCTTTCTTGCTAATAAATAGATTTTATTCTCTATTATGGGCATAGGGATATGAAGAGATCTGAGCAAAACTGAGATGGTCTCCTTTTAAATAACTTTTTCCAACTGATGTTTGAAAAAATCTGTATTATTTACATCATGTTGCCTTAATCACTACCCTTTCCATAGCCTCCTTACTTAAAAATGCACACATTCCTGAAAATTAACAAAGTTCCTATTTCTGTGGGATCTTCTACTGGCAATTTGGCCTGTGAAGTTTTTGAGTTTTATCTAGCAAAAATTAAGTCTCCTTTTACCAATATTTCCATAGTATTTAACGCATTAGTAATATTATTTTGAAATTGAATGATTTTAGTGTCAGTTTTGTTGGATCTTTCGAAATATTTTAAAATTACGTGAGAGGTCATCATGCAAGTGTTGCATGGGAAGTGGCTGATTCCACTTTGTGAATCAACTCCTCATCTAGTTTAGGTAAAAATTCCTAAATGTCAAGTTGGATGTTAGAAGAAGATTTGTGCTTTGAATTGTTCCCTTCTCCAAGTGCCCTGGGCATGGAAGGGGGTTGGGGGATTTTTGTCTCCCACACTGAGTATCATAGTGTCTCCTGGAACCTGGTGAAATATTGTCTGACTCACATTTGATAAAGGATGAGAGGCTGTGTAACCACACTAATGGCAGTGTGTAGAGGGTTGTAAGGATGGGAAATCTGCACCTCCAGAATTCGCTAGGACAAATGCTGCCTGAGCATTGCCTGTATACCAGATGTGGGCAGTGCATACAGAAAAACCTACCTCAAACATGTTAAACAAGGCTGGCAAGGCCGGATAATAGCAACAACTTGGCACCTTAAGAGACAGTGTCCATCACTGGTGGAAGTGGTTAGAAATAAATGGTATTATCAAAGACCAGGAGAGAACTGGGTACATATGGAATCAGTGGCTAGATGAGTAAGTGAAGGAGGATTCTATGGGGCAGGCATCTGTGCCCTTATACACATAAGGCCTGCCCTGGAAGCGCTCATGTATGCCCAGGGAAGATTTTACAGTACTGTGGGTGTATAGAATTCTTAGCTTAGATCTGAAGGCCAGAGCAGCCAATGTTGCAAATGTATAAAGGCAGATAGATAAGAGTTTGTTCATGCAGTGAAATAGTATGTACAAAGGACTAAAGGCATACTTTGCCCACTTAACAGGTGGCTTAAAATCAGTTGTTTTCCTTTTATGAATAGTTTGGGGCCAGAGTTAAGGGTAGACTAAGTTGAGGAACTTGTGGTTGTATTTTTCCTGCTGAGGGCAGGACAACACATTTTGAAGAATATAGTGTCATAACAAAGCCTGAAAATCTATCTTTTGCCTCAAATTTAATCGATCAGTGAAGATGAAATCATTTGGAATTAGAAATATAAAGCTTGAATTTGAATGTTCTCTTGTAATATAGTACTGCCTTTGACATGCAACCCATGCCACATTCTTTTATTAGGAATTATGTGTTAAATTATAAAAAAATAGGGTATAAAATTCAGCATACAGGATACACTTGGCCCTTTGTAATCACAAAAATTAAATTATTCTGATAAATCTTAAAACATTATGAGTCATAGCTAAAAATGCTATGAAGAAAATGAAGAAAGTCTGTAATTTAATAATAACTAGCCTAGATAGATGACATAGTGAGCCAAGATTTTTAGAGTTTATTCAGCTGCCTGTAAGAAAGGTCTTTTTAAAATAGCACCTTTCAGACAACAGCAAAAACACAAAGAGATGTTCTATTTATACTTGTTTCAACTTGAGTGTAAAATCAAAATCCATTATATAAACTCTTTAGAGAGATATCACCATAAAAGTCTGTTTGTAAAATCAAGGCTATGGTATTTCTCTAAGACAACTCCGTTGAAAATAATAATATTAATAATAGTACTAATGCTGCAAAACAATAACAGCTAATATTTCTGTGTTAGATGCTAGTCTAATAAACCTTCATATATTAGCTTATTTAGTCTTCAGACAACCATATGAGGTTGGTACCATTGCTATACCTCTTTTATAAAAACAAAAACTGAGGCTTAGAGAGAATAAATAACTTTTTATAATGGCAAGTTTAAAAATGCCCTGTAATATTTTTGTATGTTCAAGTTCTGCCAGGCAGAGAGTTGATTTTTTTCTATAGGCTATGATCGTATAGTGGTTAGTACTCTGCATTGTGATTTTTTTCTATAATAGAAAATTTGTCAACAATATTATTCTGTATAATATCAAATTCAAATAAGATAATACGTAAGAAAAAATTGTAATATCATGTACACATGTGTAATGACATCCTCATCTTATAATGTAGTTACAATCTATGCACTTAGGACTGCTAGCAAAGGAACAAACTAAAAAATTAACATAAATAAATCACTATGACAAAAAGAGAATTCTTGATTTTCCTTTAGTCTAGAGTTGCTGTCAACCTGCAAAGATTGGGGTCATTAAATATTTTTTAATTTTATAAATTTATGGGGTATATGTGAAATTTTGTTACATGTATATAATGCATAGTGTTTAAGTCAGAGTATTTCGAGTGTTCATCTCCTGAGTAAAGTACATTTTTCTTTAACTGTAGTCACCTACTCTGCTATCAAACATTGAACTTGTTCCTTCTTTTTTTATTATTTTTTATTTTTTGAGACAGAATCTCATTTTATTGCCCAGGCTAGAGTGCCGTGGCATCAGCCTAGTTCACAGCAAACTCAAACTGCTGGGCTAAAGCGATCCTTCTGCTTCACCCTCCCGAGTAGCTGGGACTACAGGCATGCACCACTATGCCCGGCTAATTTTTTTTCTATATATTTTTAGTTGGTGAATTAATTTCTTTCTATTTTTAGTAGAGACGGGGTCTCACTCTTGCTCAGGCTGATTTTGAACTCCTGACCTTGAGCGATCCTCCCGCCTCAGCCTCCAACAGAGCTAGGATTACAGGCATGAGCCACCGCACCTGACCGAACTTGTCCCTTCTATTTAACTGTATGTTTGTACCCTTTAGCCCACTTTTCTTTCTCCTTCCCCCATCCCCATCCTCACTCTTCCCAGTCTCTATTCTCCGTCTTTCCACTCTCTACCTCCATATGATCAGAATTTTTAGCTCCCACATATGAGTGAGAACATATGATACTTGTCTTTCTGTGTCTGGCTTATTTCAGTTAAGATAATGTGCTTCAGTTCCATCCATGTTGCTGCAAGTGACATGATTTCATTCTTTTTTATGGCTGAATAATATTCCATTCTGTATATAAACTGAATTGAATGGTAGTTCTATTTTTAGTTCTTTGAAAATTTTTCATACTGTTTTTCATAGTGACTATTATGTACATTAGTTTACATTTCCACCAAAAGTTTATGAGTGTTCCCTTTTCTATACACCCTCACCAACATCTGTCATTTCTTTTTTTTTTTTTAAATAATAGCCATTCTGATTGGTGTAAAATGATATTTTATTGTGGATTTGATTTGCAATTCTATGATGATTAGCATTGAGCATTTTTTCATATACTTGCCAACTGTTTATAAGTCTTCTTTTGAGAGCTGTCTATTCATATTCTTTGCCCACATTGTAATATGATTATTTGTTAGTTTGTTTTCCTGTTGAGTTGTTTGAGTTTCTTGTGTATTCTGACTATCAGTTCCTTGTCAGATGAATAGTTCACAAATATTTCGTCCCATTCAACAGGTGTTTTATGCACTCTTTTATTTTATTTTATTTTATTTTTGCTGTGCAGAAGCTATTTAGTTTAATTATGTCTCATTTGTCTTTTTAAATCTTTGTTGCCTATACTTTTGAAGTATTAGTTATAAATTCTATGTTTATATTAATGTCCAGAGGAATTTTCTCTAGGCTTTCTTCTAGAATTTTTTTTATAATTTTGGGTCTTACATTAAATCTTTAATCCATTTGGAGATGATTTTGTATATTGTGAGAGAGAGAGGGGTCCAGGTTCATTCTCCTGCATGTGGCTGTCCAATTTCACAATCATCATTTATTGAATAGATGTCCTTTTCCCAGTATGTAAGTTTTGTTAAAGATCAGTTGGTTGTAAGTATGTGGCTTTACTTCTGGGTTCTCTAGTGTGTTCTCTTGGTATATGTGTCTATTTTTATACCAATAACCTATTTCAGTGACTATAGACTTGTAATATATTTTGAAGTCAGGTAATGTGATGCCTCCAGCTTTGTTCTTTTTGCTCAAGATGGCTTTGGCTATTTCAGCTATTTTTTGGTTCCATATTAATTTTAGGATAATTTTTCTAATTCTTTGAAGAAGGAGGTTGGTATTTTGATAGGGATTTATTGAATCTATACTGCTTTGGGCAATATGGTCATTTAAATAATATTTATTCTTCTGATCTATGAGCATGAAATGTCTTTCCACCTTGACACAAAGGTGTTTGTGTCACCTTTGATTTCTTTCAATAGTGTTTGTAGTTTTCCTTGTACAGGTCTTTCACCTTCTTGGTTAAATTTAGTACTAGATATATCATTTTTTGTAGATATTATAAATGGAATTGTCTTCTTGATTTGTTTCTCAGATAGATCATTACTGGTGTGTAGAAATGCTACTGATGTTCACACAGTGATTTTGGAATCTGCAACTGTGCTGAATTCATTTATCAAGTCTAAAAGTTTTTTGCTAGAGTCTTTAGGTTTTGCTAGATATAAGATCATATCATTGAGAAAAGAGGAGCAGTTTTACTTCATCATTTCCATTGTGGATGCCTTTTATTTCTTTCTCTTGCCTGATTGCTCTGAATAGGACTTTCAGTTTTATGTTGAATAAACATGGTGAAAATAGGCATCCTTGTCTTGGTTCAGTTCTTAGAGGAAAGGCTTTGAACTTGGCCCCATTCAGTATGATGTTAACTGTGGGTGTCTTGTATATGCCTTCTATTATTCTCTGGCATGTTACTTCTATGCATAGTTTATTCAGTGTTTTTATCATGAAGGGATATGCTGAATTTTATCAAATGCTTTTTCTGCACCTACTGAGATAATCATATGGTCTTTGACCTACATTCTGTTGATGTAATGTATCAACTTTATTGATTTGCATATATTGACCATCCTTGAATCCCTGATATAAATCCCGCTTGATTAAGATGTATTATCATTTTGATGTGCTATTGGATTGAGTTTACTGGTATATTTTTGAGCAAATTTGCATCTGCGCATCAGGGATATTGGCCTGCAGTTTTCTTTTTTTGTTGTGTTCTTCTCTGATTTTGGTATCAGGGTGATGCTGGCTTTGTCAAATGAGGTAGGGAAAATTCCCTGCTTTTTTATTATTTTGAAACATTTTAAAAGGATTGGTTTCAGTTATTCTTTGCACATTTGGTAGAATTTCGTTGTGAATCCATCCAATCCTGGGCTTTTCTTTGTTGGGAGGTGTTTTATTTCTAATTTCAGAATATTATGGGAGTACAAAGGATTTGATTACATAAATTGCCTTTACACTGCCAAAGTCAGAGCTACAAGCATGCCCATCCAGACAGTGCATATCACAACTCTGAGGTGTGAATTTACCTATTCTCTTCTCCCTCACCCCACCTGCCAGACATCCAATGAATGTTACTTCCATATGTGCAGATAAGTGTTGATCAATTAGTACCAATTTAATGGGGAGTACATGTGGTGTTTGTTTTTTCATTCTTGTGATACTTCACTTAGAAAAATGGGCTCCAGCTTCATCCAGGATAATACAAGAGGTATTTCACCATTTTTCATGGCTAAGTAGTACTTCATGGTATATATATATCACATTTTGTTAATCCACTCATGTATTGATGGATTGTTTCCATATCTTTGCAATTGTGAATTGTGTTGCTATAAACATTTGAATGCAGATGACTTTTTTGTAGAATGCCCTTTTTTCCTCTGGTAGATACCCAGTAGTGGGATTGCTGAATCAAAAGGTAATTCTACTTTTAGTTCTTTGAAGTATCTCTATATTTTTGAGGTATTTCCACAGAGATTGTACTAGTTTGCAGTCCCACCGGCAGTGTATGAGTGCTCCTATCTCTCTGCATCCACGCCAACATTTGTTATTTTGGGACATTTTGATAAAAGCCAGTCTCACTAGAGTTAAGTGATATCTCATGAGTGATTCAATATTGCTTCTCATTATTGGTTTGTTCGGGTTTTATATCTTTTTCTGATTCAGTCTTGGTAGCTTGTATGTTTCTAGGAATTTATACATTTCTTCTAGATCTTCCAGACTTTTAATATATGTGTTCATAATAGTCTCTGATGATCTTTTATATTTTGGTGGCCTTAGTTGTAATGTCTACTTTTTCACTTCTTATTATGTTTGTTTTAGTCTTTTCTTGGTTAGTATAACTAGAAGGTTATCAATTTTTTTTATCCATTATAATTTTTTGTTTTATTGACCCTTTGTATTGTTTTATTACTATTTCATTTAGTTCTGCTGCAATATTTATTATTTCCTTTTTTCTACTAATTTTGTGGTTGACTTGTTTTTGCTTTTCTAGATACTTTAGGTGTATTGTTGGATTGTTAATTTATAATCTTTCTATTTTTTTGATGTACGTATTTGTTGCTATAAGCTTCCTTGTTACTACTACTTTTACTGAATCGCATAGGTTTTGTTTTTTTTTTGAATTTTTTTTTTTTTTTTTTTTTGAGACAGAGTCTCGCTTTGTTGCCTAGGCTAGAGTGAATGCCATGGCGTCAGCCTAGCTCACAGCAACCTCAAACACCTGGGCTCAAGCAATCCTGCTGCCTCAGCCTCCCAAGTAGCTGGGACTACAGGCATGTGCCACCATGCCCGGCTAATTTTTTCTATATATATTAGTTGGCCAATTAGTTTCTTTCTATTTATAGTAGAGACAGGGTCTCGCTCTTGCTCAGGCTGGTTTCGAACTCCTGACCTCGAGCAATCCGCCCGCCTCGGCCTCCCAGGGAGCTAGGATTACAGGCGTGAGCCACCGCGCCCGGCCAATCACATAGGTTTTGATATGTTGTTTTTCCATTTTCATTTGTTTCTAGGCTTTTTAAAATTTATGTTTAATTTCTTCATTGACCCAGTGGTCATTCAGGAGCATGTAGTTTAATTTAAATTAAACTACTAATTTAAGCCATGTATTTGCATGGTTTCTGGAGCTCTTCTTGGTATTGATTGATTTCTAGTTTGATTCCATTGTGATCTGAGAGGATACTTGATATGATTTTGATTTTTAAAAATTTGTTGAGACTTATTTTGTGGCCTAACATATGGTCTCATCTTGCAGAATGTTCCATGTACTGATGAAAAGAATATACATTTTGCAGTTGTTGGATAGAATGTTCTTTAAATCTCTGTTCAGTCCATTTGATCTAAAGTCTAGTTTAAATCCAAAGTTTCTTTTTTGATTTTCTGTGTAGTTGATCTATACAATGCTGAAAGTGAAGTGTTGAAGTCTCTCATATTATTGTATTGCAGTTTGTATTTCTCTTTAGATGTAATAATATTTGCTTTATAAATCTGGGTGGTCCAGTGTTAGGTGTATATTTATTTAGTATTGTTACGGGCTCTTGCTGAATTGACCCCTTATCATTATATCATCATATAATAGCCTTCTTTATCTTTTTTTCTTTATTCTGGACTTAAAGTCTGGTTTATCTGGTATAAATATAGCTACTCCTGCTTGCTTTTGGTTTCTATTTTCATGGCATATTTCTTTCTATTCTTTTACTTCAGTCTATATGCATCTTTACTGATAAGGTGAATTTCTTGTAAGCAGCAAAGAATTGGATCATGTTTTAATCTATTCAGCCATTTTATATCTTTTAAATGAAGAATTTATCGTGTTTTATATTCAAAGTTATTATTGATATATGATGCTCTGTTCATGTCATATTGCTAATGTTCTGTGGTTGTTTTATATATTCTTTTTTTAATTTCTTCTTATTTGTCATTTTGATTTGGTGTATTTCTGAAGTAGTACTATTTGAGTTCTTTCTCTTTTTCTTTATGAGATTGCTTTACCAGTGAGTTTGATACTTTTGTGTGTTTTCATGATAGTAAATATAGTTCTTTCACTTGCAGGTGTAGAACTCCCTCAGTGATTTCCTATAAGGCCTGGCTAGTGATAATGAATTCCTTCAGCATTTGTTTGTCTGAGAAAGCCTTTATTTCTCCTTCATTTACAAATGTTAATTATGCTGGTGATCATATTCTTGGCTAATAGTGTTTTTCTTCCAGCATTTTGAATATATCATCCCATTCTCTTCTGGCCTATAAGATTTTTGCTGAGATATCCATGGTTATTCTGATGAGTTTTCATATAGGTGACAAGGTGCTTTTCTCTTACTGTTTGTGGGATTTGCTTTTTGTCTTTGACTTTAGACAGCTGATTATGATGTGCTATGAGGAAGACCTTTTTGCATTGTACCTGCTTAAGGATCATTGAGCCTCCTATATCTGAATATCTGAATGTCTAATTCATTTACTGGGAAGTTTTCATCTGTTATTTTATTTTATTTTATTTATTTTTTTTTTTGAGACAGAGTCTCGCTTTCTTGCCCAGGCTAGAGTGAGTGCCGTGGCGTCATCCTAGCTCACAGCAACCTCAAACTCCTGGGCTCAAGCGATCCTCCTGCCTCAGCCTCCCGAGTAGCTGGGACTACAGGCACGAGCCACCATGCCCGGCTGATTTTTATATTATATATATTAGTTGGCCAATTAATTTCTTTCTATTTTTATGGTAGAGACGGGGTCTCGCTCAGGCTGGTTTTGAACTCCTGACCTTGAGCAATCCGCCCGCCTCGGCCTCCCAGAGTGCTAGGATTACAGGCGTGAGCCACCGCGCCCGGCCTGTTATTTTATTAAAAAGATTTTCTAAATACTTTTGTTGTCACTTTGCCTCAGGGATACTAATAATTTGTATGCATATTTGATTACATTATATTGTGCCAAATGTCATAAAATCTTTGCTCATTTTTAAAATTGTTATCTGATTGTGTTATTTCAAAAGACCTGTCTTCAAGCTCTGAGATTTTTCCTTCTGCCTAACTTAGGCTATTGCTGAATTTTTCAAATGTATTTTGCACGTCTTTCAATGAATTATTCACTTCCAGAATTTCTATTTGGTTCTTTTAATAAATATCTATCTCTATGGTAAATTTCTCATTCATATTATAAATGTGTTTCTAATTTCTTTGTATTATTTTTCAGAATTCTCTTGTATCTCACCGAGCATCTTTAAAATCAATATTCTGAATTCTTGATCCAGGATTTCATAAGTTTCTTTTTGATTGGGCTCTTGCTGGAGAATTACTGTGTGTCATATTTCCTTGCTTTTTTATATTTTTTGTGTCCTTATATTTATATCTGCACATCTGGTATAACAACAGTTACTTCCAAGTTTTTGAAATTGCTTTCTTAGAGGAGGATTTTTTTCTGATGATGTATATATGTTGTTGGCTGAAAAGGGCTTCTTGGCTTTGATTTTGGGTACTTGTAGAAGTGTGATCTCTGCATGATTTCCTCAGCAGTACACAGCACCAGTGGTAAGGTTATTAGTGGAGGGTGTGGTGAAGTTTCCCTGGGGTCTAGAATGCCAGGTGAGCCAGTCTTCAGGCCCCAGTGGTGGCAGTAGTGACCTGAATATGCCTGTTCTTTGGCTCAGAGTAGCTTAGGGTTGATTCTTGCACCTCCTGGTGCCTTGCTCAGATGTTTGAAGTGCTGGGCCAAATATAAGGTGGATTCTCAGGGCCCTAGGCAGCTTCTGTGATGTGAGTGACAAAAATAACGGTGGTGGAACAACATACTGGAACCCAAGAGTTCCTTGCTGATGTTGGTGGTGGCTGTAACAGGTTGCATAAGCCAGTCCACTGGCCTGCTGTTTGTGCATGTGAATGGGTGTCAGCTGTGATGGTACTGGTACACTGAGTTGGTCCATTCTCAGACCCCAACAAGATATATCACATGCTCATAGTGGTAGACTGGGATGGGCAATTTTTAGGCCTATGGATGATGTACTTGAGGACTGTGGGGATGAGTACAACCTGCAGACCTCTTCTCAGTGCCTGTAGGGACTGAATGTGTAGGCAGAGGTAGAGTGGTCCCTGGATGCCAGTAGAATGATCATTCATGGGCTATGGGGCCCTTCTCGGCTGTAGCAGCATAGACAAGTAGTTTTGCACAGTGCAGTTTGCTCATGCTTTGGTCTCACAGTAGCCCGTAGCAGTGGCAGTGGATTTATCCTAGGGATGCATGAAAGTGCTTGGTCTGCCTTCTCCCTCTTTGGCCTGGTGATAGCTGCATCAGCATCAACCCAATCCCTGCTCAAGAGCAGGATGCAGACCTCTGGTGGGTAAACTTTCAGAATGATGCCCACTGTGGGCCTGCCACTAGGGCAGGTGGAGCCTTTTCAAGTAGAGCAGTGTGGGCAAGTAGCTTTGGGGAGCGCAGTCAGCTTACACTTTGGTCTCATAGCAGCTTGTAGCAGCAGCAGTTGGGATTTTCTTAGGTTTATGTGGGATTCTCCAGTCTTTTCTCTCCCTCCTTGGCCTGGCAGTAGCAGCAGTGGTGGCGGCACATCAGTCTTGCCTCGTGAAAGTACATAGATCTCCAACAGCTAGGCTCTCCGAATGGTGTAGAATGTTGTCAAGCTGAAGCTAGCTGCTCTGGGCTTGGATACCTGTGGGTCTCCATGTGAATTACTTTTCTGAAGAAATGTCTCTGTGCAATCTCTAGGCAGCTCCCTATATTAGGCCTATGGGCCACATATATTGATGGGTTTTCCTATAGCAAAGATTCCAAAAAGTCCTGGTGGAGTATGGAGCTCTGAGGGTTTCCCTCTTACTCTTTCCTCATATCCAGGAGCTTCTCCCATCTCCCAGGTGATCCCGACTGAGCAAGCTGCCTAGCTTCATTATTCTTATTCATTTTCAGTGCTTTTCATCACTTCTCTGTTGAATCCTAGCATTCTCTCTTAGACAATCTATTTGAAGTATGAATATCTACTTACCATTCTGCTTCCTCTCTATGGAGGCAGTATATAATAGCTTCATCTGGTAGCCGTTTTGACTCCTTCTGTGATTTCATGATATTTATAATTGATATGCTGTTGATGGGCAGATGCTGGTACTATTAGGCACATATAAAGCTCTATTTCTTTAAGCTAAATCCATCTACCCAAGTAGTACATGCAGTGATTCTGATGAATCCTTATAACGGTGAAAGAATGACCATGATTTTACATAAGCAAATTTTAATTATGCACTGCTCTTCAAGACTGGCCTTAACTGTGCCCCTTCTGGCTATTCCAGCCCCTAATCTCAGCTATTCTTCCCCCTCTCAGAGGTGGAGAGACAGAAGAAAGAGCATTGCAGAAACTAGCAATAATGCCTTCAGGATAGGAGGATCAGACTGGTGCTTGTGTTTTGATACAGTTGGGAGGAATGTGGAGTAGAGTGAAAAGAATAACTATCAGGTAGCAATGATGGCCTATAGGTAAGTGGAAAAAGAAGATGGGTTCTATACGTTTAGGGATGAAAGTCTTAACGAGAAGCAATTGACAAACGTATATTTTATAATATATGTAGGGATTTTCTGAAGATTAGGCCAATCGTAAAAGACATTACTTTTGGTGCAATGAAAAAAGAATTAACACTATGCGTATATATACTGCCAGAAAGAGTTGAGAAATGTTTAACTTTCATTTGTTTATTGAGTACATATTATGTGCCAGACTGTGTGATGTGTTGGGGATTCAGAAAAAAAAAGAAGAAGAAGAAGAAGAAGAAGAAGAAGAAGAAGAAGAAGAAGAAGAAGAAGAAGAAGAAGAAGAAGAAGAAGAAGAAGAAGAAGAAGAAGAAGAAGAAGAAGAAGAAGAAAAGGATGCTTAAGATTAGATTCTTACCTTTCAGAGATTCTAGTTAGCTATTTTAGCTCTTATAGAAAGCTCATGGAAAAATCTCTCTTGATTTAGAAGGGATTGCATGGGTGAAGGCCATACTACCAAGAACCTAAAGTAAGTAAGGGCTTTGTTCCAATTTAGAACCTCTTATACCAGTTTGTGTGGCATGAGATCTTTGAGCAGAGTTTGATTCCACAAGGATCCACATGTGTTCCATTGCTGGCATGAATAACACAATCTTGTGTCTGTTCACACATCTCTCTCCTGCCAACTGTAGGATAGCCTCTTTTATATATATAATGCTTTATATACATATTTTCTGCTGTTTCTGAGCAGTGGCAGATTGTTTTGTGACAGCACAAATACAAAATCTCTTCTCAGTAGAACTCCCAGATGCTGTAAGAGACTTAAAAGGGGAGATGTCTAGGGAAAAGTAACTAGCTGTCTCTTACAAGAGAAAGAGAGAAATCATCTTTAAACTAATCAAGGAAGTGCTCCAACAGCTGGCCAATTATTTTTGCGATTTTTAAAAAGAAGTTCCCTCTGCACTATTGGAGAAATGTACCTAAACATCTTGAGTATGTCATCACTATTATATGTGACTCAAGGCCTCAAGGGGCCTAAGCTGCAGTGTAAATTTGGAATTTTGAAATCTGCAGCATATGTGGACCTGCTTTATTTGACTCAGCTTGGAAAGACAGACCATTATTGGGCAGTATTGCTAGGTAACCAAAGAGGAGGCAACAGAGTTCAAAACTCCACTTCTTATTTAGGTAAAAGCACAGTTAATTATTATGTAGCTTGTTATTCTGATTGTATGGTATCTGTCAAAATCAGATTTTTTTTTTAGCTTCTTAGTTACAGAGATCATTATTCTTTTTTTTTTTTTAATATTTCATCACTTAGCCCAAGAGATAAGTATTTTAAGCAAACAATGTGATGAACTATAACACCAACAAGAACAAAAACCCCAAAGCTTTGAAGAAGGAAGCAAAACAGTTCTGTAAATGGGTTTACCTAGTAGCAAGACAAATCTAGGAAAAATCACATATTGCCTACTGTTCTATGCTCCAATTATCCACTTTGCAGCTGCCCCTATATACTGTGTGGTCTATAAGTCAATAAAACACTCTTTAGGGCAAGAAGATAAAATTTAAATGCCTCATATATGTATATTATTGAGGTGTGTTTCTTAACTTAGGCAAAATTAATGGTTTTACATTTAGACTTCCCTTACAGAGAAGACAGAAAATCCAAAACATGTTAGGAGATTCTCATCTCTCCTTGTCTCTGTCAAATGCTCCTGATTTGCTACTTATTATTTCATATTTTTTTGCCTACACTTACCCTTTTCATGCTAGTCTGGTTTCTGCCTTAAATACTCACTGAGATTATGTTCTAAACTGTTACAAAAATTTACCTTATTGCCAAATACTCTTTGACCTTTCTATATTGTCCCACATTATTGTTGATTTGAATGACTTGAAATGCTCTTTCCCTTTATTGCCTACTCTGAATAATCCTTCTCTAATTGAAGCAACTACATGTGTGAAACCAAACCATGTTCAAATGCAAGATGAGCTATTAATAGCTATGTGGACAAATGACTTAAAACATTTATGTCTCAAATGCTTCTTTGTCTGTAAAATGGACGTAATAATAATAATGCATATTTTCATGGTTCTTGTGAGAATTAAATGAGTTGTTCTGTATAAAAGATTTAGGACAGTGCCTAGCAGATAGAATTATCCTACTTTTCTCTGTGTTGTTACTCTATTGAATGGAGTCTGGTTCTGAAAAAGATGTTGTTCTTAAATGTTATTTTTCTTTAAGCTTTGTATATACTTCTTGGATTACACTTTTATCTAATTTATCATCAGTCCTAAATGTAACCTCTTTCCTCCTGAACTCTACTCTCATATCTCTAAGTATGGCAGATACCCTCTTTTGGATGTCCACCAAGAAATCAAACTAATTAACACATGCTATCACAAAGTTAATTCATATATCCATCTACTTACTATTATCCAGATATTGTGTTTGGCCCAAGAACACTCTTGGTCTGAGACCAACAGTGTGTTGGGTAGAGTATATTTGTATCTTGATGTTTGTCTCCTGAGACATTTGGGTATGGTCCCACTGTATGCTGTTGCAAAAAGATGTTGCTGGCAGTGTGCCTGGGGACAATCTGAATTTTTTCTTATGGGTTAATCAGGTCTTTCTCTCTGTCTTTGTGTGTGTGTGTATGCGCGCGTGTGTGTGTGAGTGTGTGTATGCACAAGGGATTATTTATTTTTTATGTATCTTTGAAGTCTAGTAATTTTATCAGGATACCTGTTGTTGCTTATAAACATTGTAAATAAAATGTGTTTCTCGGTGGTGAGTATGCTCTTCCAATTTGTAAATTCGACTTTTATTATTTTTAGAAAACTTTCAATTTTATATCTTTAACTACGTTTTTCTCTGCGAAGAATGATTTTCTCCCTTAGGACTAGTCATACTCATGCAGTATCTCCTTTGATGTCCCTATTCTCTATAAACATGTACATTTTTATTTTGTTTACTCTTCTTGATTTGGTATTTGCATATATGTCTACATAAATGTTGCCTTTATTTCTGTTATGATTTTGCTATCCTTTTGATTTTTTTTTGTTTAGACCTGTTAGCTTATAGTTTATGTCCTGCTGTCTCACCATTGCTACCATCAGTTATGATATCTCTACTTTGACAACTTTTCTTGATTTTTCTAAGTTATTCAAATTTGTGAAAGCACAATATTTTTCTTCATCTGTGATTTATTTCTCCTGTTATTTTTTCCTTGTTTTTCCCAGTGATTTCTGGTTAACTTTTTATTATTTCTCACCTCTGAATGGGATGAATTTTAATAAGATGATTTAATTACAGAATAGTTATAGGAAAAGTGAACAGCACATGTAACCAAATAGCAGGGATTCTCCCCAATTCACATAGAACTTTCTTAGGATGCAAAGCTGTATGCATTTGGCAAACTGTTTCTCTCGTTTATTTTACCATCAAGATTTTCAGCTACAGGGATCCTAACAGAAGGCTTCCTATGAAGCAGGCAAAAAATCTAACGCTAGTTCCAACACTACATTTTTATTGTTTCTGATATGAGATTCTGGGATTTTTCCCCTCAAGCACGCTATCCCCTGTGGGCAGCTCTGCACTGGTGGGATCTGTAGCTTTCTTTATTCTGCTTATCTTTTCATACCCATCTTACCTTCACTACATTTGGGATAGTTTCTTACACATTGTAATTTTAGTTATAAATATCTTCCGTTACTCTTAAGATGGTAGTTTATTTCCGTTTCTTGTTCTCTTCTTTGACATGATTTCCTAGAGTAAAGGTGGACAGGACCATTTTAACCACTATTTAAAAATTAGAAGTGAAATACACATTTAGATCTAAGCTATACTAAGAAATACTCCCTCAGAAGACAGAAGGGTAGTTCTCTTCCCCGCCTTCCTTTTATTAAGGTTAGATTTCCAGTCAAATCCAAACATATGTATTTTTATTAAATTAGAAAATGCAGGATCAAATGGTAGATCTCCTTGTATTGCTTTAAGGTATCTCCATATTACTTTCCACAGAGGTTGAAATAGTTTGCAGTCCCACCAGCAATGTAGGAGTGTTCTTATCTCTCCGCATCCACGCCAACATTTACTATTTGGGGACTTTTTAATAAAGGCCATTCTCACTGGAGATAAGTGATATCTCATGGTGGTTTTGATTTGCATTTCCTTGATGATTAGAGATGTTGAGCATTTTTCCATATGTTTGTTGGCTATTATTCTGTCTTCTTTTGGAAAGTTTCTGTTCATGTCCTTTGCCTACTTTTTGATAGGGTTGTTTGATTTTTCCTTGCTGATTTTCCTGAGTTCTAAATAGATTCTAGTTATCAACCCTTTAACAGATGTGCTGCTTGCGAAATTTTCTCCTATTCTGTAGGCTGTCTGTTTGCTCTCTTGACAGTTTCTTTGGCTATGCAGAAGGTTTTTAATTTGATCAGGTCCCATTTATTTATTTTTGTTGCTGCTGTGATTGCCTTTGGGGTCTTCTTCATAAATTCTTTGCCGAGGCCAATGTCTAGAAGAGTATTCCCAACGTTTTCCTCTAGAATTCTAATAGTTTCACACCTAAGGTTCAAGTCTGTTACCCAGTGTGAGTTGATTTTTGTGAAAGGTAAAAGGTGTGGATTCTGTATCAGTCTTCTACACGTGGTTATCCAGTTTTCTCAGCACTATTTATTGAATAAGGATTCTTTTCCCCAGTGTATGTTTTTGCTTGCTTTGTCAAAGATTAGATGGCTATGTGAGGATGGTTTTATATATCTGGGTTCTCCGTTCTGTTGCACTGGTCAATGTACCTGTTCTTGTGCCAGTCCCAAGCTGTTTTAATTATTATAACTTTGTAGTATAGTTTGAAGTCTGGTAAATTGATACCTCCCATTTTGTTTTTATTGCCTAGGATTGCTTTTGCTATACAGGGTCTTCTCTGGTTCCATATGAAGCGTAAAATTATAAGAAAACTGTCCCAGCTAATGTAAAATACATGTTTCAGGAATATGGGATATATGCTGTCATGCTTTTTTATTTTTTGTCTATTTTTACATAAATAAATGGCCAAACTTTAGAATTTACTCTGAAAATTCTAGAAAAAGCTCCTCTGGGATTTTACAGGAATCACACTGAATGTGATTGGAGAGAACTATCTAATTATCATAGTGAGTGGTTCTGTCAAGAATATGGTGAGTCTCCCCGTTTGTTCTGATCTTCTATGTCCTGTAGTAAATTTTTGTAGTAAAGTAAAACATTATATTTTATAAATTTGACACTTTACATGCTAATGTTTTTCTTAGACTTATGTAATTTTTGTGGTTATTTAACAGCATTGTTTTCTTCTTTTTAATTGGTTATTGTTGGTATATTAAAAAGCTATGATTTTATATTTATCTTATATCCCAAACCTTAATAAATGATCTTTTTTAAAAAAAGAAAGAAAATGCACAGAGAAAAAAATATCATTGCAATGAATAGATACCAATAGTTAATTTGGGCAGTAAAAATGCTGGCATTTAGCTGGTCTGAAGGTAGTGAGTTATCTCACTTTATTGTTCATAGTCGGTTACAGACTCAACTTCTTATTCTACTACTTTCCCCCTTTCCCACTACTGCACTTGACTAGTCTAAAATAAATAAATAAGTAAATAAATAAATAATAAATAATGTTGGCATTGAACATTTGTGAGCACATGAGCTTAAAGCAATTAGATTACAGACTGTAGATACTTTAAGAAATTGAGGAGTAGCTTTGCTAAAGTAGTTGTTAAAATAAATTTGATTGCAAGTAAAAAAGTCAATTGATACTAAAAGATTTATATATTGTCATATACAAATGGTTGTGCTTAAATGGTAGAAAATGGGTTCTTGGTTTCTTACAAAGTTGAAGAACTTTATTTTTTAGGCCAATATAGAAATCTATAATATGAAGATTTTATATGCAGCAATAATTTAATGCTATTCTGACACTGATATGAATTCACTTTGGAATTTTAATCTCAGTTACATTACAGGGAATTTTCCCTTGTTCTGGCTTCAGTTAGATACTATTTCATATACCTCTGATGAATGAAAGGAGAAAAATGATAAATCTAATGCACACATTGTTATTTGTTTCCTCTATTTATGCATAGGCTTGAAAGTGAGTTACTTTTTTTCTATGTTATGACAAGATCAGCTATTTTTTACAGGATCTATGAGAAAGAATGAGGGAAATGAAACTAGAAAGGAGAAAATTGATATCTGATCACTTATTAAACTGGAGCATAAAATAATTAGAAAAAAATGACTTTCTGTATTGAAAGCTGTTTTGTCGTTGAGCTCACTTGTTTGGATCCCACGTAATTATCTGAATAAATTACTCTTATCTGAAATATTCCTCTTTAGCAACAGCAGAGGGAAATTTTCTTGGCAGGGAAGTTCATACCTACCTTGAAGTTTCTACAAGATCATAGTTCAAAGGGTATCTCAAGGAGCATGGTATGGTTTTTCAAGGATCAGCTTTCACCACTCAGATTGATAGATTTTTTTAGTGGGTTATTGTGAGAAGGCGCTTAGACAAAACATGCCCAAAAGGAACATTGTCTGGGGACAAGCTGCCCCAGGAGATTAGCAACAAGTGACATGGAAACTTTAACCTCAAAGTCAATAGCCCCAATCTACCCTCAGTCAATAGGAGCAAGGGAGTCATTACAGTACAAATGCTGGCCAGTTTGCGAAGAGAAAGAAGGAAGGTTGCTCTTTGAAAATGTTTGTATACTAATTCTAATCTGAAAATAAAAGGAAATTTTTACACATATCCAAGCATACATAAACATGTAAACACACACATATAAACACATTCAAATATAGGGACAGAAATGAAAGGATGTCCACCATATATGTTTCTGAACATCAGGATTATGAATGATTTCAAATTTCATCTTTTTTGCAAATTCCTATTTTCTAAATGTTGTACAATGGAAATATATTGCTTTATGTTATAAGAAAAAAATTATAACATTGTTTTTACTCTGGCTGATTTTTATACAACTAAAAGATAATCTCACAATTACTTATTATCTTCCCTGGTTTATCTCTTTAGATTCTGTCTTTAATTTACTTTGGCCAGTCACTCTTCTGTGAAGCATTTGACATTGTCTTAAGTTGCAGGTCCAATAGCTAATCTTCCCAACTTCCTCATTATTTAGTACTTATTTCTTTATATTAGGCATGAAAATAGGTTAAATTTTCATATCTCCAGAAACTTTAAGGGACTATACAAATATTTTCAGGCTCCATATTTTTAGAAAAATTTCCTCTTTATTTTTGATCTAGTTCAACTTCTTTTTAATATACTTTTAAGAGTGAGTGAATGCTCATTAAAAACGTCATAGGAAAACAAAGCTTTTAATGACAAAAAACCAGGCCTGTATGCTACCTTTTCACATCTCTCATCTTGCTCCTCAGAGATAACATTCAACATACATTTATTTAATCATCAAGTATCTAATGAAGGCCTACTGTGTACCAGCCACTGTTAAAGTGATATAAATTAGCACTGAACAAACATATAAAAGTCCTTGCCAATACAGAGTATACATTCTTGTGGGGGAGAAGACAATAAACAAATATATAAATAATATATTTATATATAATATATAATCAGCTGGATAGTGATAATATCCAACAAAAATAATGCAGTAGGGAAAGGAATATGAAATATTAGGAGGAGTGAAATATTAGATTGTATAGGGAAGGCTTCGTTGAAGGGTGATTTTTGTCACCTAAGGGAAGTGTAGGAGTTACTAAAGAGAATATCTAGAGGCAGAGATTTCTACACAAAAAAGGTAAAAGCTGTGAGACAGGATTATATGTGGTAATACAAATATTTAATTATTTATGCTTCCCCTAGAATTTTTCTACATAGCTAATCAATATTAATATTAGACATGTTCTCTTTAATGCCACCAACATAGGAGTCATTGGCTCTCTGCCACACTACTGTCCCATCTCACATATTCCCCTTGCCCTTTAGCTCAGTAATATTAGAATATTTAGTTAATTTTTGTACCTGATTGTTGGCATCTATCTACAGATTAGGAAAGTTTTCAGTCATTATTTCTTTAAATATACTTTTGCAGCCTTTCTTTATTCTTTCATTCTCCTTCTTCAGCTTCTAAGATATGAGCATTTGGTCTCTTGACAGTGTTCCACACTTGTGTAGGGTTTTCTAATTCTTTTTCATTCTTTTGTCTTTTTGCTCCTCTGACTGAATAATTTCAAATGCTTCACTTTCCAGCTCATTGATTCTTCCACTGGATAAAGTCTGCTGTTGAAGCTTTCTATTGGACTTTTCGGTTCAATCAATGTATTCTTAAGCTCTAGGATTTCTAGCTGGTTTTTATTTATGGTTTCTATTTCTTTGTCCATCTTCTCACTTTTTTATATATTGTTTTGCAAAATTCATTCATTTTTCTATCTATATATTATTTGTAGTTAATTGAACTTTGAATAGTACTCTGAATTCTTTTGTCAATTATTTCATAGATATCCATTTATTTGTGATTAAGTATTAGAGCTTTATTAGTTTCTTTTAGAGGTGCTATGATACCCTGATTCTTTGTAATTCTTGAGTTCTTGCATTGTTGTTTGTGCATTTGAAGAAGCAGTTTCCTCTTCCTCTTTGGCCTTTACAATTTTTCTTTGGCAGAGATAGAACTTCCCTAGTTTAGAATGTGATTCTGGGAGGGCCAGTTGGTAATGACCCTGGCTAAGTGAAGCTTATTGTGAGTTCTCTAGTTGGATGAGCCACCGCCTTTGCTTTGATGTTTGATGGGGCTACTGGCTGGGTTCTACTGACTGATGAGACCACCAGTCAGCAGATAGAGGCCCCTTCTGTCAGGTAGAGCTGCTGGCTGGGCACTGCAATGACTGCTGGTTAGGCTGGTCACAAGATGTATTAATTCCCTGGCCAGGCAATTCCACTACCTGGGATCTGCAGTTGGAAAAGCCTGCAGGTTGGGCTCCAAGTTTAGTCATAGTTGCTGCTCTGGACAGGTAGAGCATGAGGCTATGCTCCTTAGAGATGCAAGATTGAGTATTGCTGTCTGGGAAGAGTCTTATGATTGGCAGGCTTTTGGCTGAGTTTAGTGATTGTTTGGCCTCTAAGATCAAGCAGGATTAGCCCCTATATTTCATCAAAATGAACAAAAGTGAGAGTCTCTTTGCCTGTGTGGGGCCATTGGGCATGCTGGCTTTGTGGAGCTGCTGCTTGCCTTCCTTGGTCAAGTTTGTTTAGTCAATTATCTGATATATGTGAAGGAATGTGTTTCCCTGCCTGGGCAGGGCCATTGAGGTGGGACATTAGTCTGTTTGTGTTCCTATAAATAAATATCTGAGGCTCGGCAATTCATAAAGAAAAGAGATTTATTTGGCTCACAGTTCCACAGGCTGTACAAAATGCATAAACCACCATCTGCCTCTGGTGAAGACTTCAGGCTGCTTTCAATCATGGTAGAAGGAGACGGGGAGTTAGCATGTGCAGAGGTGACAAGGGAAGAGATTGGGAGCAAGAGAGACAGGGAAGGAGGTGCAAGGCTATTTTCAACAACCAATTTTCTTGGGAACTAAGAGAACTCACTTATTCCTGTGAGAATGGCACCAAGCCATTCATGAGGGATCTGCCCCATGAACCAAACAACCTTCCACCAGGCTCCAGCACCAACAAGATGAGAAAGATAGTATTCTATATTTACTCATATTTCTACTCTTTCCATTTTTCTTTCTTCATCCCTGATGTTCCAAGTTTCCTTTCTTTACAATTTATTTCGATCTGAAGAACTGCCTTCAAACATTATTTAAAGATAGGCCTGCTGATGTCAAATTCTCATACAGTACTTCATGTGAGAATGTCTTTATTTCACCTTTATTTCTGAAGGATATTTTCACTTGATATAGAATTATATGTTGACAGGTTTTGTTTCTATTTTTTCTGTTAGCAAAGAAAACTATGTCATTTCCTTCTGGGTCTATGGATTTTGAAAAGAAATTTGCTATCATTTGAAGTGTTATTCCTCTATAGATAATGTATCATTTCTTTCTGACTACTTTTAAAATATTTTCTTTATCCTGAATTTTAAAAGTTTGACTATGTTCAATTTTGACATGAATTTTTTTGAGTCTATCCTATTTAGGATTTGCTCAGGTTTTTGAATCTGTAAGTTCATGTCTTTTGCCAAAGTTTGAATTGTCAGTTACCATTTAATTGAATAATTTAAGATCCACTATATTTACCTTTTCTTTCTAGGACTCTGATAGCATCAGTGTTAGATTTTTTATTATATTCAACTCCTCAGATCCCTGAGGCCCTTCTGTTGTCATTATTTTTGTTGTTGTTCAGTCTATTATCTTTTGATTGCTCAAATTGGGTAATATCTAGTGTTCTGTCTTTGAGTTTATGGATTCTTTTCTCTGTGCCTTCCATTCTACTGTTGAACTCATCATCAAACTATTTTTATTATTTTGTGTTCTAAAATTTTATTTATATCTTCTTTATATCATCTATTTACTTGCTGATACTTCAGTTTTTCATTTGTTTCAAGCACTTCTGAAATTTTTTTTTGAACATTTCATGATAGTTGCTTCAATATTTCTGTCAGAAATTTTCAATATAGGTGTCATCTTGGTGTTGGTATCTGTGTATTGCCCTTCATCACACAAGTTGAGATTTTCCTCATTCTTAGTAAGATGAGAGAGATAATTTGGAGTATTATTTTGTAAGACCCTGGATGTTATTTAACCTGCTTTTTGTTGTAGGAAGTCATATTGTTTACATGTAGAGAAAAGTTCTGGTGAAGGCCAAAGCTCAATTCACCACACTAGGCCCCATTGATAGTATGGTGAAGAAATCAGAATGCCAACTGATTTGTGACTGTGTGAAACTGTTTGTCTTCCTGGGTCAAACTGGTCTATTTCTTTTGCTTTTCTGAAGTTATGAAGGTGGGAGCCTCTTTGGGTAGGGTCATTGTATGGGCTTTTTGGATCTAGGGAGCTGCTGTTTGCCTCACCTTGTACTGCCTCACTTAACCTCATTACTCCTGTTTGTAAATATAAATTTTGCTTTCCCTTTAATCCCTTTTGACATAAATCAGGCAAGGGAAAGTGGGAGACTGATTTGTCCTACCTTGCTGTCATTGGGTGGGAATGGAACATGAACTCCCCAACAGGTCCACTGATTCTGCAGGGTGAGGGCAGTTTTCCATTTTGTGTTTGAACTGGATTAAGGTGAGTATTATTAAGAACATTTTTTATAATTCTACATAACTCTTTTTCAGGATGTTTGGTTATAGGGTACAAGCATAACTTGGAAATGGCACAGATATTGTTCCAGACCACTGCAATAGTGCAAATATCAAAAAGTGAGTCACACAAATTTTTTGGTTTCCCAGTGCACATAAACGTTATGTCTACACTATACTGTCATCTATTATGTGCAATAGCATTATGCCTAGAAAAATAATGTGCATGCATGGCTTAATTAAAAAATACTTTTTTTCCTGGCTAAAAAGTACTAATAATTAAATGAGGAGAGGGAAGCAAGATGGCCAACTAGAGACATCAGTTGCTGGGTTGTCCAAAAGAAAGACGTTTCACGAGAGAAAGCATGGCACGGGTGAAATACTTAGGGAAAGGAGCAAGAATCTACCTTTACCAGAGATCCCACAGGAAGAAGTGGTAGAACCTAACAAGAAAGAGCAAAACTTTGGCAGAGACTGACATTCCCAAAGTATTCAGAGCTCAGTGAAAAGAGTAGTTGGGAGTGTTTACTTTTTCTTCCCTTCACACCTGTGATGGTCTCCCAACTCCTGATCTGTTGGAGAGCCCTTCTGCCCTGACAAATCCAGGTGCTGCTGCCAACAGCAAACTGAGAGATTCTTGGGAACAGAACACAGGGCTGCAGACCCATGTAAGTTTGGCTTCCCCTCACCACAGACCTGAGCTGTGAGGGTGGACATATTTATTGTTTGTGAACATGTTAGGAGTCTGGATCCAGCCAGGGAAGTGATAGCCCCTCAGTTTGCCTTTCACTGGAGCCCACATGAACATTTCCCAGAACCCACTTGGACTGTGACAATCACAAAAAAACAGGGAGACATAGGAGAGTAGCAGTGTTCCTGGAATTCTGACCCACACGGCAGACTGACCCAAGTGAACTGGAAAGTGCCACAAATGCCTTATAGGACAGAGGAAGTTGGAATGTACACTCTTCTGCACCAGAGAGCCCGTGGATCATGATCCAAAGTTGTCTGTGCCTTTCCGAGTGGAGACACTCCCCACTCTTTGAAGCTATCTCCTTCTCCCACACCCATTGTCACAGAGGTAGCCATGGTTAAAGGCAGTTTGGGCTCTGGACTGGAAAATGTTCCACAGAATACCATTATACCAGCACACCTGGGAGCAGCTGACCTGCCTCTGGCACTGTGTCTATCACACCCAGGCTGGCTGCTTCCGTTGGGACTGGTGGGTCCTTCGCAAAGGACTATTGAACAAGGGTACCTTGGAATGGCTGCCTTGCCTTTGACAGAGCATCTGTCACACCCCGGCCTCCACATGGAGGCAATTATTAAGGGATCTAAGAAGTTTGGAATGGTAAGTGAGCATTAGCCTTAACTTAAAGTCACCAGATGCACTAGCCCCTAACAAAAAAGTAAATCTTTCTTTTTAAAGTTTGAAAATAGCCATTGACTTCTCTCTAGTTATAAAATTCCTAGATAGCATCTTCTTTTAATAGAAAGCTATTTTATACATATAATATGTTGTTTAGTGTAACTTCCTTCATTCATTATTTTAGCTAAATCTTCTGGATAACTTGCTGTAGCTTCTCCAATAGCACTTGCTACTTCACCAATTGGATGTTATGGAGACACCTTTTTCCTTTAAATCTCATGCACCAACGTTTGTAAGCTTCAATTTTTCTTCTGCATCTTTTTCACCTCTCTCAGCCTTCATAGAATTGAAGAGAATTAGGGCCTTGCCCTGGATTAGGTTTTGGCACTAATAGATTTGCTCAAAGCGGGATTGCCACAAACCTTCAATTTGTAAAAAAAAATGCAATATGTATGAAGCACAATAAAGTGAAGTGCAACAAAACAATGTATGCCTATAAATGCTTTAACTTTTTTTCTTTACCTGTGCCTGTTGGCAGTTTGGGTTCCAGGATTCTACAGCACCCCATCTAGGATACATGCAAGGCAAAAAACCAAAACAAAACAAAAACAAGGAACTCTCTACCATGCTGCTATTCGAGTACTGAGGTCCCTAGCCAGTGTACTTTTCTTTTGTTATCTTTCAGTCTTTCTTTCTTTGCTTATTACATTACGTCCCAAGTTTTTAGTTGTATAAGAGAAGACTATCAAGAAATGGGGATATCCTATCTTGGCAAAACCAGTTTTGACATTCATCTTTATGTTTATTTTATTTTATTATAATTTTTATTTCAAAATATTAGGGGTTACAAGTGTCCTTGTTACATGGATGAATTGTATAATGCTCAAATTAGGACTGTTAGTATACCCATTGTCAGAGTAGTGTACATTGTACCCATTAGGTAAGTTTTTATCCTGCACCTCCATTCCACTCTCTCCTCTTCTTAGTTTCCAGTGTCTTTATATCACTTTATGACAATGTGTACTGATTGTTTAGTTTCTACTTATTAATGAGAACATATGGTGTTTGTTTTTCCATTCCTGAGATACTTTGCTTAGGATAATGTTCTCCAGTTCCATCCAAGTTGCTGCAAATGGCACTATTTCATTCCTTTATTTGGCTGAGTAGTACTCCATGGTATATACATACCATATTTTCTTTATTCATTCATCAATTGATGGGCACTTAGGTTAATTCCATATCTTTGGAATTGTGAATTGTGCTGCTATAAACATTTAGTACAGGTGTCTCTTAAATATAATGACTCCTTTTCCTTTGGGTAGATACCCAATAGAGGGATTTCTGGATCAAATGGTAGGTCTACTTTTAGTTCTTTGAGAAATTTCCATACTGTTTTCCATAGAGGTTTCACTAACTTACAGTCCTACCAACAGCATATAAGCATTCACTGTTCACCACATCCACACTAACATATATAAAAATTTTGGAAGAAACCACAGGAAAAACTCTTCTAGACATTGGCCTAGACAAAGAGTTTATGACTAAGACCCCAAATGTTAATACAACAACAATGAAAATAGATAAGTGGGACTTAATTAAATTAAAAAGCTCTGCACAGTAAGAAAAATTATCAACAGAGTAAATAGCCCACAGAATGGAAGAAAATATTCACAAAGAGCTGATATCTAGAATCTACAAAGAACTCCAACAAATCAGCAAGAAATAAAAAAGAATCCCATAAAAAGGGGGCAAAAGACATCAACAGAGTTTTTTCAAAAGACGATATACAAATGGCTAACAAATGCATGAAAAGATGCTCAACATCACTAATCATCAAGGAAATGCAAATTAAAACCACAATGAGATACCATCTTACCCCTATCAGAATGGTCTTTATGTTTATTTATAATATAATTCCAGTCAGTTGCATATAATGTTGAATTACATCATCAATACACTTAACCAGCTATTCCTCCATCCATATGTTTATTTATTCTTCATTCATACTATTATTTTATCCACAGTACCTTTAGTGTGCATTGAATAGGTGTGAGGAACTATTATGGAGGCATCTGAGGCACGAGATAGTAAACATGACTACCACTACCAAGACTAATCAACTCCTGAACAAGTCCACACCTTATTGTAGGGGACATCATGGAAAAAATTAATTATGTTCCATATAGGAATACCGAAGACAAATCATTACTTGTTTTGTTTATATGTATTATGTTTGTTTGTAATGAGCAATACACATTTCTTGAAAGGGAATATTATCCATGAAATGTAAATACGTGGCATAAAGGATTGATGTGAAAGGTTCAAAGGCTTCTTCACTCACTGCTTTGGGGATGGTGTTTATGCAAATGCATGTAAGTTGTCTCTTAGCATCAGGATACCTTCTTGAGTCACGCTCCCCATTCCCTGCCTCAGCCCTGGAATTGTACTTTGCAGTTCTCTGAAAGCTCTGAAACACTGGGCACTGTTACATGGAGTATTAAAATCCATAAACATTATTTACAAGGTGACTTGTTTACAGATAATGTGGGCTAATAATATTTCATTTTGTTCACTAGAAGGTTTTCTATTGTAGCTTTAAAGCATGGAGCACAGAGGGATCACCTTGCTTACTGTACTCCAGTGACAGCTGCTACCAGTCACAGAAAATTACACACTCTTGGGTCAGATATACTAGGCCAACCTGAGTGTCATAAATTGCATGTGTGAATTGCCCTGGGGCCCCTGGCTATGTCTGCGCAGAGCTGAAAATAAAACCCCTGACTCTTCCCATACAACTGCCTTGCCTCTTTAAATCAAAGTCTCGATTGCCCATTCTTTTACTATCCTGGGTATCTCCCTTTGCTATTCTTTTCAGCTGTCTCCTCTAATCTTCTCTGCAGGCTCAGTAAACATTCTTTTTTCTGACCTTATTAACAGGTGGTAGTAAAGATATGATATGTGACATTAAGTAATGGAAATAGATGTCTTCTTAATTTGGTGTCACTCCTCTCATTATGTTGTTAACATACACGCACACAAACACACGCATACACTTTTTCTCTGTTCTTTTTGGTTTGCATTATGTGTAAATCTAACTCTTGTGTTGTGTTCTGAGGCTTAGTCTATAAAGGTGGTCCTTAAAATATTCTATGGCAGAAAAGTTTATTTACTACAGCTTCTTGGAAATTAATAGTACACATTAGTACTATTGGTACTATTAAAGAAAAACTATTTTAGTTAACTCTGTTTTCAGACTTACTTAAAGAAAAATTCTTATAATACTTTATAAAATTATTTTATTAAAATATTATTTATACACAGTATAGTACACTAATCTCAAGTTTATAGCTTGTCTACTTTGACAAATTTGAACACCTAAGTAATCCCCACTCCCCATCAAGGTATAAGACACTTCATCACTGAAAAATTTCCTTGTGTCCCCAATCTTTGTGAATTCTGATGAATCCATGAATCTGTTTTCTGCCAGCATAGATTATTTTTGTCTTTTTCTTATAAAGAAATCATACAATTACACTATTATGTGTCTAAGTTCTTTTGGTCAACATAATATTTTTTAAGATTATTATGTTGTTGCATGTTTAAGTTGTTCAACCATTGCTGTTTCTCAATAGCATTTCATTGTATACCTCAATTTATTATTTTTCTTTTAATGGTCACAATATTATTTCCACTGTTTTATTATTACAAATAAATCCGTTTATGAGCATTATTATACAAATTTTCTGCAGACATAGGCTTTCCTTTCTTTTGCATGAATTAGGGTGGATTTGATGAGTCATACAATAAATATATGCTTAACTTTTTACAGAACTGCATGTAGGTTATCAAAATTGGTTGTACCATTTTCAAACATCCTCACAGAAGTATATAAGGGTTTATTGACTATAAAGAATTTTTGTCAAACACATGGCAACATCCTGAGATGTAAGGTGTGAAATGCTGATATAGATATTATAGAAATGGGCATAGTCAATAGAGATGAGAAAAATAGGAGCCTACTCTTTCAAAAGTCTGATTCAGAGAAATCTAGCTATATGCTTTGAGTTTGTTCTTTTCACGACTCAAACGTTTTCTTAAGGTGTAATTGATTGATCTCTGGTGGCTGAGAGATTTTAGATATTTCTTCATATATCCATGCTGTGCCCAGATAACTTCACTACAAAATGTTTTTAAATTAAATTACAATATCTTGTACAGGATTTCTGGTCCAGTTTGTTCTTGTATAGTAGAATTAGTAGTTATTCCAGAAATTCATAACTCACTTCCATATTAAAATAACAAGTATTGAATGACAATAAGAGATTAGATATTGAAGATAGGGATTTTTTTTTTTTTTTTGGTTCTATAGATTGAAACTCCAAGGTATTCTTACAAAAAGATTGAATTTTGTAAACAATATTTAAATCTCAACTATTTGCAGTGCAGCTTGGCTAATAATAATTTCAGGCAGGTCTGTTGAAACACTTTAAAAACATGTGTGATGTGGAAGGTCATTTTTTCACCCTAAATAATTATGTTTTTGTTTTGAATGAGACAATTTCTTCTTACCCTGGGAAAAAGATATGGGTAGGTTGAAGAAAGGCCCATTGATTTTTGAGAGATATTTAGCAGACAGAATGAGAATACAATGACTCTTGACTGCTGCATCACCCACATCCACTCTGTCCGACTCCTGGAATCTTCTAGACATGTTATGATATGTTTTCCATTCATAGGTGCTTATTATGGTAAAGTAGAGAAGAGCCATATACTATCCAGCAAAAACTTTCAGTTGATGTTACATTTCCTCTGAAGCAACTTCTCCAGCTGTGGCTTACCTTCAACTACAACCGAAGTATTTGTTTCATTGAACATGGAGAAAAAGGTATATAGGACATATATTTATGAACTGAAAATGAGTTTTATTATTTTTTCTCACTCACATCAGCCATGCTTTCTTTTCTATTCCAAGACAAAAGAGAACATGAAGAGTATGTATGATGACAAAAGGCATATCTTCTACCCGATACTAAGGCTCATAACGAAGAGGAGGCCGTTTGATGCCTGTCAAAGTGGAAAGCACAGATTAAATCAGCTGCAAAACACCATGATATTTGCACCTAAAGACCATAATGCCATAGCCACCCCAAATTCCTTCTTTTATCACATTAGATTTAGATTCCTCAGCCTCCTTTTATCAACACAGTCGATCACAGCCGTCTCTCCAATTTCCTGATACTACACCAGACCATTATGGCTGTGATTCTAATTTGTTATTATTTGAATTTTTTATTGTGAAGTATTTTCACCTTGGAGAGAACAAATGTTTATTTTAGATATCACGATTTTGATCTACTCTCACCAACCCAAACTAATAATATCCCAAACGAATGCGTTTTCTTTTTTAAACTAAGTCTTGTTTTAAAGAAAAATGATGTGGGTGTCTGAGAGTAGGAGGCTGTCTGACGGAAATCTGAGAATTCCTCCAAAAGTGTTTTTGTTAATAAAAATCAGAATTTCTCTTTCTTTAAATACAGCAACCACTCATTGCTAATATTAACATGAGAGTCTCATTATCCTGCAAACAATTTAAATTGCTATGGAAGGAACAGAAGTGTGACAAAAGAAAAGATTAAAAAACTGAGGTAATCTGGTTGACCTTTGCAGATTTCATGTGTACTGGGGTGTACTGGGGTTTCGTGTGATCAAGCATCAGCCCTAGGTGATTGTGGCAGGCAGAATTCTAAGATGCACCCTGAGAGTCTAGGCCCCCGTGGTACACATGTCTATTTCACGCTGGTGTTTAGGTTATGCAGTATGGCAGAGTCACTTTAAGAAAGGAAGATTGTTATCACCACAATCAAGATAAAGGTGTTTGCGTATATCCAAAATCATCAAACTGTATATATTGAGTGTGTACATAGTTCTTTGTATATCATTTATGTCTTAATAAAGTTGTTGGAAAAAGGAAATGGAAATTATCTAGATGGACCTAATCACATGAAGCCTTAAAAAGCAAAGCATTTTCTCCAGCTAGTCACAGAAGAGAAAGTCAGACAGATACTCTCTGGCTGACCAGGAAACAAAGCAAATATCCATACTGTGAATGGCCGTTGGAGGCCACAGGTCAAGGAACTGTGGTCAGTCTCCAGAAGCTGAGAGGGGTCCCAGCTAACAGCCAGCAGGAAAATGGGGACCTCAGTCCTAAAAGTGCAAGGAAATAGACTTTGCCAATAACCAGTGAGCTTGGAAGAGGACTCTGAGCCCCAGATGGCAGCCCCACATGACTCCTTGGTTTAAGCTCTGTGAAACCCTAAGCAGAAAACCCAGTCACCATGCCCAGATTTCTGACCTAAGAAGCTGTGAAAAATACATTTTTTTGTTGTTTTGAGCTGCTAATAGAAAACTGATACAGTGAGGTAATCAAGATAACTTGGTTTATGAATCAAAATGATTATTTGAAGCAGAAAATCAGAACAAATGATATAGATATATTTAAATTTTTTAAAACTAAATACATAAATGTTTATCGAGTTCCTGATTTTTGTGGTAGGAAAAATGGATTCTGTAACTTAAATTACAACTGTCTTTTTATATAAATCACACTCATAATACTCCTATATTTTCTAGTTTTGCATTCTTTAAAATGCAACAAGATCTTAAAGGCACTGGTATATAGGGGTGAGGGGAAACTCTGCCTTTACCCAGAAAGTTTGCTGAAAGATCAACTCACAATTCAGGCAGATTAATAAGAGAAAGGCTTATATACCATGTACATGGGGAAAATCACAAAGTGATTATTCAGTAATCAGTGATTACTCAGTGAGTACTCAGTGATTACTCAATGAATTTCAGATATTTTTATGCATGTCTTTTAGAAAGGAGGGAGGAAAATAAGCATAGGTAATTCTGTTTAGGGACCATAAGGGTTGCTAGAGAGGATGAATAGATGGGGAAACAGATTGACTTGTAAATTAACCTGAGAGACAGGTGTTATGTTTAAAATGATTAGTGCCAGGTCTGGCTGCATTCTGCTGTATATAGAGATAATAGGGAGAAGAAGACAAGTCAATTCCACCTTTGATCTTTTGATCAGTTCGGTCTGGTTCATGCAGCTAGAGGGAAAGCCCCTTCCAGTGCTTTTTGATCTTCAATAGCCTTTCTTTTTATTTATTTATTTATTTATTTATTTATTTATTTATTTATTTATTTTGAGACAAAGTCTCACTTTGTTGCCCAGGCTACAGTAAATGTTGTGGCATCAGCCTACCTAACAGCAACCTCAATCTCCTGGGTTCAAGCAATCCTATTGCCTCAGCCTCCTGAGTAGCTGACACTACAGGCATGCGCCACCATGCCTGGCTAATTTTTTGTATATATATATTTTTTAGTTGGTCAATTAATTTATTTCGATTTTTAGTAGAGACGGGGTCTCGCTCAGGCTGGTTTTGAACACCTGACCTCGAGCAATCCGCCTGCCTCGGCCTTCCAGAGTGCTAGGATTATATGCGTGAGCCACCATGCCCAGCCGTTGAATGGCCTTTAATTCAAAATATTCTTTATACCAAAGAGGCATATTTTGGGGTGAAATTTCCTGAGCTCCTTTGGGTCTAATAATCTGATTTCAGAATCATTTTAAATTTTATGATATCCACCCCATCTTTTCATTTGTTTAAATCACACCTAGTTCCACAGAAATCGCTTAAAGATTTGTCTTTATAAGTCTTTCAAAAGCATTTGATTTAATTTTCATCAACCCAACAGCATTTTCTCCACTATTATTTTAGCATTTTATGTTAATATCTAATTAAATTACTTATTTTTAGTAATATATAAACCTGGCATAAGCAAGTTTGGAAATGAAACAAACACTTTGACTTAGTAGAAGTCATTTATGCATTTAACTTTGTAGAATACATATGCTCAGGCATCCTGGCCTATTGGCAATATCATTCAATGTACTGTTGTTAGGAAGATAAGTGAGGGATTCTGGGTCTCCTAGGGGTGAAAGTGGGTGCTATTGCCCCCATCTTGGTCCTGCCCAATCCTAATTCTCCATACCTGGAGGAGGAGGGAATACCCTACCAATCTTCCAATCAGAACTTGGTGTACCAGCTGCAAAAGAATGCAGAGGACTCTCTAGCCAACAGACCAAACCTCATGAGTACCATAAAGTCCAAAAAGTGACCTAGAACCCACATGTGCAGTAAGACTCAGGTCATGAAGCTTCCCAGCTGTCCAATCTAAGTGGTTCTATGGTGACGTTTGACCCATGGGGAGGTCCCTATCAGACACCATAAAACAAGACCCAGACCATATCCAGCCTCTCTTAGCCCTTCCTTTGGTTCTCCCTGTGCTAGACAGTGGGTCCAGTTGTCATCTATGGTGTAGGTATTACACTCTGTAAACCTATATCTTGCTCTTGCCCTATAATTCTATCTTTCTTTCCTCAGTAAACCTAATTTTAGTGCTTGCCTAACTTTGGCATATCTGGTCATTCTTTGGCCACGAACACGCCAAGAACCAGCTTTTAGACTGAAATCCGACACTGTGACTCTCAGAAGGAAAATATTATAGAAGGATTGGTGGATGTCAGTCAATCTGACAAGTAAGTGAAGTAGAAATAGCTCATGACATTGTCTATCAAATGCTGACACATATATGTGTGTGTGTGTGTATACACATACGTATACATATATATAATTACCAATAACATTTTTATTGCTTTATGAAGATTCACTAGAATTAGAGTATAATAATATTAGCCCCCAAGAACCCAGCTGCCAGAGGGTCCAGATCATTTAAATGCAGATATAAAACGAATTCATTAATATAAAACTTATGAACTCCTTAAAGGTCAAGTGAATATTCATTTACATGCCTATCTCAAGCATAGGCAGGCACAAGATTGAATCAAATTCTCTGGCTCTGTAGTTTTTGACATGTATTCAATGGTTTCAAAGCTCCATTTTTTTCTTTCTAAAATAGGGTAGTAGAATTCCTGTGGGGTAAGATTTGCTGTGGGATAAGATAACCTGTGAAGTGTCTGCCATGTATCAGGTGCTCAGCAAAGGTTACTTCCTTTCCTGTTTGGGTTTCTGTGTTATGGTGGATTTATCCTTAGTATTTGATCTTCATGGTGTAGCTATATACTCCTGTAATTCCAATTCTTCTCTGTTTTGAGGTATGTCAATTCGCTGGGTGTACATGAAAAACTAATGAGTATCATTTTCTTTTAAAAGTTGAGGTACGCTCCCTAGACTTAATATCAACAAATCCACAATACTATATCCATCTTGTTTTTAAATTTTAAATGATTATTAATACCTTTTCCTAATATTAAAACATAATAAAATTCAAAATTGAGAAAAATTCACCTTTTGTCTCCCTATCCTAATAAATATGTCCATGTCCTTGCTCCATTTGATCCCTTATTCCCTTATAAAATTACAATTTTAGTTTTTTTGAAAACATTAAATATATTTTTCTCCTCACTTTTCATTTGCCTCATAGTACCCTCTTAACAGTATTTGCAGTTTAATAAAATTATAGATGAGCTAAGCATTATTCCTGTTGCTGCCACCAGTTGGTGACATTCTTCCAACACCCTTGCTTTCAGGCCTGCTCCGTCACTCTACCTGCCAGGTTTAGAGCATACATGTCTAGAGGGAATTTATGTGTGAAGTTCAGAATACAGCTGGTATCAACAGAAAAGCTTGCTCCCTGCTGACACTGATTTGAAATCTCTGACAGACCATTTGTTTCCTCTTAAGAACACAACATACATGTTGGTATTGGATAGAGCTAGTTTCAGGAACAGTGAGACAAGCTAAAAAGGCTCTTTCCTCACCAAACGGCATGCAGGGAGGGAATTGAAACAATAATGAAGATATTCTAGAACTGGGACAATTGTGAATTTTCAGAAGGTAGAAAAGATGATGGCTGTGAAGCAAAAAAAAAAAAAAAAAAAGGAAAAAAAAGAAAGAAAAGAAAAAGTCAAGGAAGGAAGGGAGAAATAGGATTAAAAGATAAAATTTAAAAGTAGCAGAATTTCCAAATCAGTTTTGAACCTGTCGAGTTTGATGTCAGCTTTGTGTTTCCTTGTTCTTGGTGCCCAGTACGGAAGAATGGTTACTGGTTCTGAGTCGATGGAATAAATGATCAAGCCAAGGAGATGCAAGCGGGCAAAGCGCCAAGACTGATGAACGCATAGTGTGTTCCAAAGACAGAAAGGATCTATCTCTGTGAGAGGAGTTTAATTAAACCCTGAGTTTAAAGACATGAGTGTAGAAAGCATAGCACACTCTCAAAGTCTGTAGAGGGCAGACTGCTCCAATAAGGAACAGCGGCCAGCAGGGTTAGGGTCTATCCTTTTACGCTAATCCCTAATAATATGTTATTATTTTCTGGATAAGGAGTGGAGAGTTCACGGAATGGTGAGTCCTATCTATTTTTAACCTTGTAACTCAATTTCTGGGGGTTGTGATGGCATTTGTCAACTGTCATGGTGCAAGTGGATGTGATTTTTCACCATGTTAATGAGGGAGATATGGAGATATGGTCAAGGCTACAAAAGGGGGTCTTTTAAGCACATGTACAAGCAAGGTGACAGTGTCCTTGCTTGTACATGTGCTTAAAAGACCCCCTTTTGTAGCCTTGACCATATCTCCACTTTCCGTGTTTTCTGCCACTTTCTGGTTGGTTGGTCCTTGGAGATCCACTATCATAGACCAAATATCTGTTCAGTCCTTGAAAACCCCCTTGACAAGGCATCTGTTCCTTCTTGTAAGCCCCCTCTGGTCAATTTGTTCCTCTTATTGTAGACAAAGCATCTCCTAGTGCCATCTGTTCCTCTTCCTCCCTTCTTATCCCCACCTAACAAATCCTTACTGTTTATTGAAGTGTGGTAATTTAGTTGGCCTCTTGAAATTCCATATGGAAGCCAAGGATGTCAGGTCACACATGTTGCCATGGATGAGGTTCATGATTTATGTCGGTGTAACCTCTAGGGCATGCTGCAAAGGCATCCGTTCTATAGAAAGGAAACATAAATACACACTCCACCCCTGTGACACACACACACCAACCCAAAACCTTTTATCTGTGAGCTTCAGACATTTGTGCCAGCACCTGTTAGGACAGCTGTAATATCTTTACAATATGTCTTTACTAATTAAGGAGAAAATAATTGAGCACAATCTCATTCAAATGTTTTACAATTTAAGGTTTTCTATATTAGTATTTATCACTTGTTGTTTTTTAAAAATGTGTTTTGAGTTATCAACCACACGCTGTTCTCCATCCTTGGAAAAACAGCAGGGAACAAAGCAAACAAGATTTCATGGAGCACAAGATATAGGTGGGGGACACAGACAATACAAAATTTAAAAGTGAATTTAATGTATGCATAGGGGCTAAAGAGCAGCCAGGTAGAAAGAAGTTACTAGTCAAGAAAGGCTCTACGTGAAAAAGAACATTGAGTAGATAATAGAAGGCATCAAAATAGCTCTGGAAAGAACATCTCTAGACTGAAGTCTCAGTGAGTGCAAAGGTCCTAAGCTGCGTGTATATTTAGTGTGTTTAAGAAACTGTAAAGAGAACAACATGGTTAAGCAGGGTGCGGGGAACATGTGAGAGAAGAGTAGGAGGTGCAATTAGGATGGTAGCAAATAATCTACAACCAGGTGGACCAATGTAAGGAATTCATATATTTTTTTAAATTTTCTGAGTGACATAGAAAGTCACTGAAAGGTTTGGCAAAGTGACATGAGCTAATATAGATTTGCATAGACCAATCTAGTTGCTTGTTAAGAATAGAAGTTGAATTGTGCGCATTTGACCTGTATGATGCAACAGAAGTCTCTTCCATCAGTGAGGGAAACAAAGATCTGGGTGTCTTTTACAGTGTTGGAGAAAAATAGTGGATATTAAATTGATGAAGAGAGATAATTTTCACTGTCCTTATAATAAAAATATTAACGGTGTTTTCCCCCATAATGAAATGCAAAGGTGCTCTAGAAATTAAGCTTCAAATAGTATATTCCTATACAAATACACATTTTCTTTTGGTTTTCACATGTGATTTCCTCACATGAGTGTTGTTCAGCTAACAAATTCATTAAAGGTTATGCAAGAGTTTTCTGAAATTAACTAGTCTCTTTGAAGCACAAACTTGTGAAAAAATACAGGTAAAGATCTTATAGTAAGTTTTATAGCTTCTCTTCTTGATTCACTCAGATGAATTGATTATTTCTTCTTTCTGCTTCAGTCACTCCATTTCTCAAAAGTACACCCTCTTCTGCTCTGCTTATGAAAGTCTCAAAAGTTTTCTTAATTCTTGGGCATACACTAATTTGAAAATATTAATGCTGAAGTTTTCAACTCTCAGAAGTCATTATGTAAATCATCATAGATGGTTAGAAAGCCAAAGAAATACTGAAAAAATTGTCTGTTAGTACTGTGGTAGAATAATTTTAAAATAAAGAAAAAAGAAGTTTTATGAGTTATTCCATGCAAAGTATGTAAAACATTAGGGACATCACTAGCCAAATAAATATGGCTTTTCGTATATATGGGGGAGTTTTTTGAATTTCGGGATATGCTAGACATTCAGCTTTTGACTGGGTTTTGGCAATATATAATGATCAGAATTGAGTGTTGACATAGCTTTCAACCTTGAGCCATTAGGTTGAAATATAACAAGGAGTCTAAGTCTAGTATAGCCCACAACCTGTTCAGAAATGATCTCTGTGTGTATATGTGTGCGATAATTCACCCATGCACACACGTGTACATGCATGTGTACATGCACACACATAAATATGCATATATAATTTCACCCTGAAGACTGAAAAAAGCTTTAGACTGTGCTTTAATTCTGCTTCTTCACTGACTCTTGGTTCAGTCGTTTTCTTTTGGGATATTCAGGAACCTCACAAGAAACCAATTCCAAAGTCAAATTGAAAGCTTATTCAGTAAGTTCCCAGTTATACCATGCATGAAATATGACTACAGTTCAAAAAATAAACTTGAATGTGGTTTTAATTGTAGCTCAAGAATGCCCTGCTCTCTGACTTTACTTGGCATATTTACTAGAACCATGACAAGTAAAGGGTAAAATTTAAGAGTCTATATTCATAAACTATCACTGAAACTTCCTAAATTTACTGTCTGGCAAAGGTAATGCTAATGCTAGATGGGATGAGGCACTCAGGGCATTCTTGTCAACCTAGGTCTTGGTGCTAGGACCTGGAAAAAGGAAGCATAGGAGGTAATCCTGCCTGTGTGATGTTGGTTTTTTACCCAAGACATATGGGGAGAGAGTGTGGTCCTCAGCCTGGGACAGGATGAAGTCAATAAGAGGTAGTAGCAGGTAACAGGCTAGGGCATGGGAAGAAGTGAGGGGGACCAGAAGGGGGTGTAATGTGTTTGAGAAAGGGGACCCACAGAGAATGGCAATCTACTTCACTCCCCTCCTCTCTTCCCTACTGCTCCATCCCTCTTCTTCTTGAGTAAAAAGTAAGATTTACTGAAGCCTCACCTTCAGCCTTTCCTTCACTGTTTTTTCTGTTAATGTGTACTTATCAATCTTCCTTATAACTAATCTAATAACCCTAAGCATGGTAATATGATAAAACATTCTATAAAATGCATGTAAAACTCTCTCAGATCACATTTGTTTAAATGTTCAACCTCTGTAACCATGGTTTAATCAAATGATTGATTCAAGTTTAAAATCTCATGGTAAAATGGTCAGGAGATAGAACTTTTGAAAGTTCTTAGTTTGGTTGCAGGTTGTCCTGATCAACTACAGAAAAGTTCTTGAAAGTTATAAGTGAAAGATTTTAAAACGTTACAGTATTTAAGAATTACCTGGAAAACTACCCAAATATTCATCATTCAACCACAAACCAATTAAAATAGAATGCATTATTAATACACTCAACAACATGGATGAATCTAAATTACAGGATGTCGAAAGACTTCAGTTACAAAAAACATATACCACTTATCCATTTGTATGAAATTAAAGGAAAGGCAAAATAGTGATATTTTTCTTCCACCTGTGTTATTGCCTAGAAAGGAACATGAAAAATTCTGGGATGACAGAAATTTGCTACATTTTGATTCTGAATGGATATATTCATATGTAAATATTCATTTAGATTCATTTAGCACATACTTGAGATTTCTGTACGTCATCATTATATTTAAACTTTATAAATCAATTAAAGTACTTACCAAAATATAGATTCCTGGGTTCTCCCAAAGATATTGTGATTTCATAGCCAAGAGTAGTCCCAGGAATCTGTATTTTTTATTAAGTTTTTTATGACATCCTGATGTAAATAGTCTGTAAATCACATTTTCAAAAACATGGGGTAAAAGGTGGACTCTGTACCTACAGTAAGAATTCAGGGCCAGTCTGAGTTGTTGAGTCTTTCTAATTTGATAGTTTTTATCAATATTTATAAGCATATGTAATTTCAACTGAATTCTCCTTTATTGTGAATCAAATCATAATTCTATTACTAAATTATTTTCATTTAAGTCATACAGAACACAAAATTAGGATATGATAACGAGTTTTTTAGGCTATTTTCTAACAGCTATTAAAAACCAACCTACATTGTCTTTGCAATTTCTTGACATTTTATCCCCACCCCAATTTCTACTCCTCATTAAGAGTCAAATTTTGAGCTCAGATTCAAGGGATATCATGTAACGAGGTATAACGAGTGACTTCCAGTACTACCTATTTAAAACAACTGGCTTTCATTTATTAACTGTAAACAATGTTGTGTTTCAATATGCAACTATATTTCAAAACTTTTAAAATAAGTTCCAATTGCTTAGAAATTGAATATCTGTTTTTCCCCTCAAAATTCTCCCACTAATTCTCACAGGAATGCAATTTTTAAGTACAGAATGAATTCAAATTTAAATATAATTATGGTAAGATTTGTGTTGAAGTATACACAGCACATGAATTTAATTTTCTTCACTTTTAATTTGTTTACAAGTAATTCAACTCAAAGTAATATAATTACTCTGCTGAATTCCTTTGCCAAATGCTGAAGGTATTCAAGGTAGTTATTGTGCTAAGAAAGAATTTCAATTTACTAATATAATGGGTAGTTCTATTCTTTTAGATATTCTCTAATCTGTCGAATTGAATACACATTGTAGGTAAAGAATTCTTTCAAAATATGTTATCTGTATGTATGGCTTTACTGAGAAACATTGGTTTAAGTGGAAATATGTTAAATTGAAAGTATAATGCAAATGTTTTGTTGAGACCACAGAATATACTGACACAAAACATTAAAAAAAGGAAGATGCAGGCAAAGAGAAACAAGAGAGAAAATAATATAACTATCATAATAAATAAAAAATTTAAATGTATTCAATTTATTGCCAAGAGTGTTCATTTTAATAGACATAAGAATAAAGTATCTGCACTTTAACCTAATAGCTAAGACTGATAACTTCATGATTAGATCAATCTAAGTTTAAGGCCTGACTTTACTACTTTGCTACTATGAAACTTTGGTCAAATAACTTAATTTCTGCAAATAGTAGTATTTGTATTGAGTTTGCTGTAAGTATTAAATCAGGTAATACTTGAAAAGCGCTAAACTCGGTGCTTGGTGTACAACAATTGCAAAAAAAAAAAAAAAATTGTTCCTTGGTGCCATACTGCTGCTAATAACACTTCTAAGTGATGATTGAAATAGGCCACTAGCTGAGACAGGAATATTCTTGTTTAGAATCAAAAGAACACCTAATTCAAAGTGTTGCTCCTGGATTTCACTATTTCAGCTCTAAAACATTCAATCAAATCTAATGTAAATATAAAAGAGGAAACATTTATTTCTGTTAAGACTTATTTTGAAACATAGCAAATAAGTTTTATTATATTTGTATTTAGAACTGACCTAATATGCTAGTATGAACACAAAGTTCTTATATATTTTAGGGATATTAGATGACAGTTTACTTTTATGAATAGACTTTAACAACTGAGGTTCAATAACAAAATTGAACTAAACAAAATGAAAACAATCTACCAGTCTGGTTGATCTATCAAATTAAACCAGACTAATTAAAATCAAACCAAAGAAACCACTCACAGAAGAAATGGCATCAAATTGAACACACCATAAAATGTTTAACACAGTCTTAAAAATATTTATATTATATTGTAGTTTTGACTTTCACACTTTCCACTTGGTAAAGCTTGGAGAATTGGAGCTAATGTTGTTCCCAAAGAGACAATTCAATGTAAAAATAATAATATACTTTATCGGCACTTAAAATTTTAGTATCAATTGCTCATTTCTAGAAGGCTATTTGAAATAATCAAAAATAAGAAAATTTATATTTTTGTTATTATTAGATGGCAATATATTTATATTACCTTACTAATGAGATTTAAAAAGATTGAAAAACCCTTACCTCTCCCTCCCATCTCACTTGTTCCCACCACCAGCCCCCTATTCCTGATGATTTATGCTATCAGTTAATAAATTTTAAAAAGTTCTTCATATATGCCTAAAATTTACAAATCCCATTTTCAGGAGCTAAATACATTGATATTTATGCAATACTTAAAGATGATAATTATCGGTAACATAATTTTCATTTAGTCAATAGGCTGTGGAGGTGCTTCTCTTTTTCACCAGGCTTCTTTGTGTTAGAAAGTATCACTTCCCATCAGTCATTATCAGCATTAACCTGGTTGGATTATGGTTGGGCATGTGCACCCTTCTTTTCTCACTTCACCCAGCTTGTCCCTCCCAAACTCATGTGCTTGCTCAAATATTCCCATCTTTTTCTAAGTAGAAAATGGATGAAAATACTTATTACAGTGTGTGGTACAATATTGGATCAGTTTTATAGATGAGGCAACAAATGCATAGAGATTCAATAACCTTCTAAAAGTCGCATAGTAAGTGGCAGAGCTTAGGACACACATTGAGGCAACTTTTAACCACTGCATTCAACATCTTAACTATTTTCACTTTAATTATCCATGTAGTTTCTTTTAAATCAAAAGGAATTGATCAGATGACCCCAAACTTTATTTTAGGATAGGACTAGCCCTGGAAGACATGGTCATTCTGTGTAGGGCATGTATGAAGTTCGTCCAAGCTGCTAGAGCCCTTTTGGTAGATGTAGACCTTTGTTCTCTACTGATGGATCTTAAAAGTCATCATGGAGGTGGATGTTCCTAAAGCCATGTACTACTTGGAGTAATCCATCTGCTAACTCAAGTTGGTAACTGAAAATGGAGAGAAACAGGGACACTTGGCAAGATTTAGTGGGAAAAGGATCATGCATGGGATTGTAAAAGTATCAATGACAAAAATGGTAGAAATCCTAAAACTCTGGTGACATCCCCACTTCTTCAGCACTTGGGCTGCCTCCACATATGCTATTGTTCCAGAGTTTTATTATCCTGGGAAATCAAAACGATGATTAAAGCTTTTATTTTAATGTTTCAAATGTTTAGTTAAAGCTAACTTTGTGCCAAGCACATGCCAATTGTTTTAACTCATAAGCTAATGACACTTGGGAATTTACTGAACTGCTGTCCACAGGTGAGGCATGAAATGTGCACATTTCTACCCACAGGTAATAGAAGAAAGTTGGCCTCAATCATCACCCAGTAGCACTGTGCTTGTTAGCAGCAGCCCTGTGGAAACTCTCCCCAAGGCCAGTTTCTGGTCTCCTCCTCTTCTCCTTGATTTTTCTTTTATACAGTCTATCTCCTAAAAGCAAGCAAGCAAACAAAACACAAAGCAAAAACAAATGGACCACACACACACACACACATACACACACAGAACCCTAAAAGGGTCTTTAGTGATTTCTCTCTCATTCTGCCCTCTCTCAAATTATAGGTAAAGAAATTGACATCAAAAAACACAAATAAGTTAGTTTGTCTGGCCGAGGTCAGATAACTATTGCTACAGAAAAAGAAAATTAAAACAAAAATTCATATATAGACTGTTGACTATTTTAGAGAAGGTAGCACAATTTAATTACTAGAACCCAAAGCAGAGAAGATAAATCACAGAACCATAGAGTTTTTAAGCTTAAAATTACCTTAAATATATCCTTCAAATCAAGTAACCCACTTCAGACCTCACAGCTATGTCACCGGTAAGGCCAGAAGCAAAGGCTCCATTGATGGCCCTCCAGCTTTCCAAATTCCAGAACATCTCCAATGTTTTCTGCTACTCTCCCTGACACCAAACTGCTCCTTTTTACATCTAGTTGTGTAAAGTATTTCAAAACACTTTCATTGAGGGCTGCTACATGACAGGAATTGAGGTTGAATTTAGGAATGCAGAAGGCTGGGTAAGACATGTCAAATCTCTACCTTAGTCAGCAAGCTAATGTTCACATAGGTAATGCTCATAAACAAGTAAATAGGCAAGAAAATTGAAAATTGTTTATCATGATGAAAGGGAATAATTGGGCCGTGAGATAGAGAGTGGAATTGGGAAAGCCAGTTTGATCAAGGTGGTCATGGAAGGTCTCTGCCACGTGACACTTAAGCTGAGCAGAGAGAGAGGCACATGTGCCAAAGTGCTATGAGAGAAACACTTTGGGCAGAGGGACCCATGGGAGGGCTGTGTGCTCCCTGACAAAAGAGTGTGAGTTGTCGCTAGGAAGAGAGGGAATGAGAGCTCTCCAGGCAGACAAAGAGGCAAATGCAAGAGCAGAAGCTCTAACACTTGAGCATCTTGCAGGAGCTGCAAGAGCATGAGGTGCAGTAGGGAGAAAGATCAACCATAGAGCTGAAGGGGAGCCAGGAGCCAGCTGGACTGGCCCTAAATGTTCTGCTAAGATAGGAGGGGCAGGGAGGCATTGTGTACTTTTAAATATATGTTTTTCTTTATTTATTCTGAAGTGGATTTTCTTTGGTTGATTCAGAATTTAAAGCTAGCAGGGAACTAATCTTTTTAAAACTCTGGGAGAATATTATTTTCCAAATACAACAGTGCTAACCAACAAACTTGCTCTAGATGAAGAGAGAAATTTCCTCCTCTCAATTTAGCAATTTTTGAAGTAAGGCCAGATGGGCTTGGGTACCTTATGAAGGCAGGTAGTGCTGTGGCTTTGGTTCCAGGAGATTTGAGCTCTGTTCCCAACTCCACCACTGGATGTGTGTCATCTTAGAGGCCACATTATGACTCTGGATGTCAGAGTTTTTATTAAATCTGAAAAAAAAAAATATAAGGTAAAGCTCCTTTGTTTTTCTTCCTAATATTCTACAATTCTACAAATGTAATAAAAAGATCATTATATTCACATTGAAAACACTAAATATAAATAAGTACAGTGTTTCTATGTGGGACTCTTTAAGTTCTGTGTCAAGTTAGCCCTGCTGGTTTAATATGTAAAGCATTATTATTAAGCACATGCCATGCATGCATATTAATCTACAAACTCAGGAGTGCAAGAAAAAAAAACATTTTAAAAATTCTTTTCAAATCAATGTAAAACTGTCTTCAAATCTCTCCTTTGTTTATAGCATTCGGAAGGAAATTCTATTTCAATCAGTGTCAGGGCCCTTCCTTTCAAAAAGAGGTCCCAAGAAACTGGGATAATTATATGACTTCAGAAATATGGTGAGATCCTTCTGTTTCTACTGCACTCTAAGGGGTTCTGCTCTCTCATTTTCTGTATCCAGCAGGACTCTGCTTCTGAGCAACTCATGGAGCATAAGCATTTTGTGCAGAGGCTGGGGCTTTTCTCTGGGGCCAGCCTCTGGGTGTGTACCACACTTCCACCCTCTCTGAGGTCTTATCTTCTCCTCAGGGCATTGACACAGTAGGGCCTGTCAACTTTCTAATTTGTAGGAATACTCTCTCTTTTTATTCTCTGTCACAGCCTCTTCAATTTGCTTTGGCATTTACTGAACATGAGAAGGGCTAATATCTTCAGGAAACCTCTGATTACTCTCCGGTAAAATTATCTGAAACAATGAATATATAGGCTTTATAGGCTTGGCTACCAGCTTGAATGGGAGGAGAGGAAATTAAGGAAAAACTATATACAAATTGATATCCCAATAGATTATCCTGCTTACACTTTCTAGCTTAGGAGTAAAAGTAAGTGATTAATTTAACCAGCCTTAAACAAGAATGAAAATTAGCACTGGCTCTGGGTAAATCAAATTAGGTTAATTGGGTGCTATTTTACTGGTTTTTAAATTGGCTCTAAGTCAGGTAGATAATTCCCTCTAATTCATATTGCCAAAAATAGAAAACAAAACAAAATAAAAACCTCCAAGTCTCAATGAAAGTAATTACACCAATTTCTTAATTCAAAGTCACAAACGTGAATCTCTGAACAATCATAGTAAATTGTTGAGTTTTGCCTCTTTTATCCAAGTATATTTCCCTCTTCAATCAAGTGATGCTCTTTGCCTGCTTCCATACTTGAATTTTAGATTGTCTTGTTGGAATGGTTTGCATGTGTCCCCCAAAATTTATGTGCTGGAAACTTAATCACCAATTCAACAATGTTGGGAGATGGGGCCTAAGTGGAGGTGTTTAGGGCATGAGGGCTCCACCCTCATAGCCTCGTGAATGTATTAATGCTGCTGTAACAAGGACTCGTGGGAGTGGGTTCTCTCGCTCTTGCCCTTCAACTTTCTGCCATGCAAGAGTGCAGCAAGAAGGCTCACAATAGAGGGAAGTCTAACACTACTTTGGCATTAGACCGCTCAGCCTCCAGAACTGTGAGGAAATAAGTTTCTCCTCTTCATAAATTACTCAGTCTCAGGTATTATGTTATAGTGACATAAAATAGAGTAAGATGCTTGCTCAGAAACAGTGTCTTGCCTTGGTGGGAAATGTAGTTGGGTTGTTGCTGAAGGTTGCCTCAACTGTTGGCTCTTTGGTGTCTAATACTGAATTGTACCTCTTGCTTCCTTCCCTTTCCAATTTTCATGGCCCTCTGATTTTTTGCTTCTCTCATTCTAGACTACCCAGTGTGCCCTTTAACATTTGTGGTATTTGGTTCTAGTCCTGTCTGTATTTCTGAGCTCTGCCCATAAGCCCTGCCATTAACAGGAACTTCCCTCATTTCCTAACCCAGTTTTCCACCTACACATGTGACACAAAATGGACTTGAGTACCTGCATTGACAAAGCTACATTATCCCAGAAACCTTGTGTTCATGCAATTTCAAAGAAATGTTTTTATGCAGTGTTCAGCACACAGTAAACATTAATAATGACACAAGAAGTACACTTTACAAAGTGAATGGTTATTTAGACAGCTTAATGACTCAGATTTTCTCTAAGAAATATTTTCCATTTCCCTGTGTACCTGTGAACATATGTTCAAAAAACAGGGGTAGGAACAGCCTTTTTCTTCACAGAAAAAATAATTGGATGAACTTTTTGATGATTACACATTTGATAGCTCTGGAACATTGTAATAAATGTAGGAAAGAAAGCCTCTATTATTCTGTTAGCTGCAGTGTGCACTGGGTACACCACTGTCACCTACCCAGCGAGCTCCTGGGAGGACAAAGAATCTCCTGAAAGGAGGCATTTCTATCATGTAACATTTTATCATCCAAGACACCTGTCATATATGCCACAGAGTTGGTCACTTTGAGAGAGAAAGAAACAGGAAAGAAATAATCAAAATACCTCATACACTTGTATACCCTTAATTCACAAATCACAAGATCCTTAATTAATAATAAATAGGTGTTCTATAATAGTTTAATGGAGATTGCACAAATGCTAACCAGACATCAACCTAGTTAGTCTCTCCAAGCCTCGGTTTCCTGTTCTCTCTGTATTAACGACTTACCTCACAGTGTTGTGTAAGAGCTAAATGGCATGAGGGATGCAGATATAGAATTTTGCACTTGGCACAGAGTGGGTATCATAATTTTTAATTGGTCTTGTTATCCTAATTTCTTCCCTTGTGGATATATCTATAACATATCAACTACCATAATGCTCCTCATCTAGAAATCAGAAATAAGAGTTTTACCTCAAAATTGATACAAAGACTGGGACAGGATGGCTGAATAAAAATATTATAGACATCTTTTCATAATTTAATTTTTTAATTGACCTACAGTAAAATTCAGTCTTTGTGATTTACTATTTTATGGATTTTGACAAAGTTGTGTAACTACTGACATCATGATACAGAACTGTTCCATCATACCAAAAATTTACCTTGTGTGGCCCCTTTGTAGTCAGCCCCTCACCAAAATATCAACTTCTGCAACCACTCGGTCATTCTCTGTCCCAATGGTTTTTATCTTTTCTAAATGTCCTATGATTGAACCATACAGAATTTAGACTTTTAATTCTGACAACTTTTACATATTACAAAGAAATTGAGGTTCAGTAATGTTGTTGCATGTATCAATTGATTCCTTTTTATTGTGTTATATGGCTTTAACACAATTTATTTTTGCCATTCATCTGTTGAAGGATATTTGTGTTTTTTCTAGATTTTGGTGATTTGGGATAAAACTGCTATAAACATTCATATGAAGGTTTTTGTGTGAACATAAGTTTTCATTTCTTTTTGGTAAATGAGAGTGGAATTGCTGTATGATACAGTAAGTGTATAGTTAACTATGAAAGAAACTATGATATTGCTTTCCAAAATAGTTGCAACATTTCAAATTTTCAAAAGCAAGTGCAAGGCTTCAAGTTGTTCTATATTTTTGTCAATGCTTGTTGTCGTCAGGTATTTCCCCATTGGGATTCTAATAGATATGTAGTGGTATCTCATCGTAGTTCTAATTTGAATTTCTCTAATCCATAGCAATGCTATGCATCTGTATGTACTTAGTTACCATCTATTATGCCCTTTGATAAAATGTCTATTCAAATATTTTGCCCATTTTAAAAATTGTGGGTTTTTTTGTTATTTTATTGTTAAGCTTTGAGAACTATTTATATATTCTTGATAAAACCCTTGCCAAATATGCACTTTTCAAATATATTTTCCCAGTCTGTTATGTGTGTTCTCATTCTCTTAGCAGCATCATTTGGCAAGCAAAGGTTTGAATTTTAGTATAGTTCAATTTGTCTTTTTTAGTTTTATGGATTTTGATTTTGGTGTAGCACCGTGCTAGTAAAAGTTCTTCAGAGAAACAGAACCAATAGTATGTGTGTGTGTGTATGTATACAGAGAGACAGAGAGAGAGAAAGAGACAGAGAGAGAGAGAGAGAGAGAGAGAAAGAAGATTTATCTTAAGAAACTGAATCATTTGATAATGGAGGCTGGTAAGTCCAATATCTGCAGAGTAGGCTGCCAGGCTGAAAACCCAGAAAAGAGCTGGGATTGCAGTCAAGTCTGAAGACCATGAGGCTGAAGACCCAGGGAAGAACCAGTGTTGCATTTCAAGTCTGTCTGAAGGCCATCTGCATCTAGTGGTAGAATTCTTCCTTATTTGGGGGAGGTTAGTATTTTGTTCTATTAAGGCCTTCAACTGATTGGATGAGGCTCACCCACATTACAGAGGAAAATCCCCTTTACTCCAAGTCTACCAATTTAAATGCTAATTTTATACAAAAATACCATCACAGAAACATCTAGTATTATGTGTGACCAAATATTTAAACACTGTGTCCAAGACAAGTAGACACATAAAATTAGCCTTCACAGAATGTAAGAATTCTTTGACAAACCAAAGAACATGAGGGATTTTTCTTATAAAATTTTTATTCATAGTTTTACTTTGGGAAAGAAACTCAATTTAAAAACTTTCTCAGCACATACAGTGAGGGAAAAAAACTTTAATTACAAAAAAAGCATTTTCGATAGCAACAAAATCCCCAAATACGCAATATCTAACAGATATATGAAAAATTCTTATGGTGAATATTATAAAACTGCATTGGGAGATAATAAAAAACCTAATAAATAAGTATTCATAAAAAGGAACACTCAATATAGTAAAAATATAAATGATCCACAAATTATTCTATCTAATTCTTCAAACTTCAGTGGGGTTTTATATTTATTTATTTATTTGCTTGATTTTTTTATGGAACTTAAAAAATTGATTCTATAATTTACATTGAAGCATAAGGAAACAGACTAGCTAGGACTATTATGCAGAAATATTCCAAGATAGCAAAGACTAATACTAAAGTTTTACTAAGACAGGATAAACAAGTTAACCAATGAAATGAAACAGAAAATGCAGAAATAGAACTACTTGAACATAAATATGATAAAATGACATAAAAAATCAGTGGGAACTTGAACATAGATATGATAAAATGACATAAAATCAGTGGGAAAAGAATGGACTATATGCAATATATGGTTCTAGGGCAACTGGCGATCCATGTGGAATACAATGAAATCAGATCATGTTTATTCATAACATATTTAAATGCTATTTCTGTGAGAATTAAAGACCTAAATCTGGAAAGGAAAACTTAAACTTTTAAAACTTTTAAAAGAGCATTAGGGCACACTTTAGTAAGCTTGGATTATAAAATGGCTATGAAAAGTAAGAAGATGCCAAGCCTCACTAGGGTAATGCCAGTGTAAATCACACTTTCAAACATTTCATCTTCACTGGACTAACAAATAAGAAAAATTCTTATAACAGGAAGTATAGGCAATGATGTGGGACAAATGAGGCTTTTATCTATAATTCCAAATTTGAAATATTCTTAAAACTGAAAGTTTTAAATATTTACTTTTCAATAACATCCAAGTTGACCTAAACTTATGTGGAAGTAAACATCTTATCCTAACTTAAGTGAAGATATTTATAGTCTTTATCCAACTTATTGTGATTATTTGTACTTTTCACTACAAAAATACTAACATATTGGGTTGGATGCTGTCATAGTGCCTGTGGAGTTGTTATATATATTACCTTTAGGAAGGTAACATAATGATTACCTTCCTAAAATCTATATATTATTGAATCCAAAAAAATAGCTGCTCCAGGAGTTCTGGATTAGAGTTGTAGATATGTCTAACAATTTGGCACCATCTGGTAAAGATTAATAAAAAGTGTATATCACCTGAAGAAATAATTCCATTGTTAGAAATTTTAGTATATATACATTGCTGAGCAAGGATGTTCATAGCAGCATTGTTTACAATTGCAAACAAGTGGAAATAATGTATTGTTTATCACCAGAATAATGTACAAATAATACATAAGAATGTTATCCTGCATTAAAAAGCCACATATATTCACACAAATAGATTTCATAAATAAATGTGAAAGAAAAAAAGCCAGTGGCAAATCAACATCAAATGTTTTATGCCATTTATATGAAGTTTAATATATGCACATAACATTATATGTATTTTAAGGATAGAAGCTGTGATGATTAATTTTATATGTCAACTTGACTAGACTATGGTGATCAGTTGTTTGGTCAGACTCTAGTCTAGATGTTGCTATAAGGGGATTTTTTAGATATGATTACATTTGCAATCAATTGACTTTAAATAAAGCAGAATACCCACCTATAATGTGAGTAGGCTTCATCTGGTCAGTTCAAGGCCTTAAAAGCAAAGACTGAAATTCCCCAAAGAAAAAGGAATTCTGCCTCCAGGCTGCAACATGGAAATGCTGAGTTTCCAGCCTTCAGACTCAAGGCTGCAACATTAACTTTTATCTGAATCTCCAGCCTGACAGTCTGCCCTGTGGATTTTAGACTTGCCAGCTCCCACAATCATGTGAGACAATTCCTGCTCAATTCCCTAGCCATTTGAGTTTCCTCATCTTTGAATTATTTGTCTGTAGTTTTTGCTACCTTTTTTATTGTATCATTTGTCTTAAAAAATTAACTTATAGGAGTTACATGTATTCCTATATTAATCCCAGACTCCATGCTTCCCCTGAGGATACTGCAACCAGAGTGGTGGGAGGCCCCTCCATAGCATCAGACCTCTGGCCTGATACAGAGATCTGAAACAGTCCAATGGAACAGAATATATGATCCAGAAATAAAACCAGCTGCCTACAATCAATTGATCTTCAACAAAGCAGACAGCAAGACACACTGGGGAAAGGAAGCCCTATCCAATGAATGGTGCTAGGAAAACTGGATAGCCACATGTAGAAGAAGTAAGCAGTAACTGCATCTCTTACCATATACAAAAATTAATTCAAGATGAATAAAAAATTTAAAGGTAAGTCATGAAACCATAAAAATTCTAGAGGAAAATGTAAGAAAAACTCTTCTAGACATCAGGCTAGGCAAAGAATTTATGACTAAGACCCCAAAGACAAATACAGCAATAACACAAATAAATAAATAGGATTTAATTAAATTTAAAAGCTTCTACAGAGCTGAGGAAATAATCATCAGAATAAACAGACAACTTACAGAATGGTAGAAAATCTTCACAAACTATATATTCAACAAAGAGCTAATATCCAAAATCTACAAAGAACTTAAACAAACCAGCAAGAAAAACACAAGCAACCTCATTAAGAAGTGGGCAGAAGACTTGAACAAGTTTTTCAAAAGAAGGTAGACAAATGACCAACAAACATATGAAAAAATACTCATCATCACTAATCATGAAAGAAATGCAAATTAAAACCACGGTGAGATACCACCTTACACCTATCAGACTGGCCATTATTTAAGTCAAAAAGCCATAGATGCTGGTGTGGATGCAGAGAGAAAGGAATGGTTATACACTGTTGGTGGGGCTGCAAATTAATACCACCTCTATGGAAAACACTATGGAGATTTACTAAAGAACTAAATGTAGACTTATCATTAGATCCAGCAACCTCACTACTATGTATCTATCCAAAGGAAAAGAAGTCATTTTATCAAAAAGACACCTGCACTCAAATGTTTATTGCAGCACAATTCACAATTGAGAAGATGTGGAATCAACCTAAATATCTATCAATTGATGAATGGATAAAGAAAATGTGGTATATACCACTCAGCCATAAGAAAAAATGAAATATTGTATTTTTCAGTAAGTTGGATGGAATTGGAGATCATCATCCTAAGTGAGGTATCTCAGGAATGGAGAAACTAACACCCCAGGTGCTCTTTAATAATTGGGAGCTGAGCAATGGGCACAAAGAGATGTAAACAATACTGAAAACCAAGAAGGGGGGAAAGTGGGGAGGGTAAAAACTTACCTGTTGGGTACAATGAACACCATTCATGGGATGGACACACTAAAAGCCCTGACTTAAGCATATACATGGTATCCATGTAACAAAAACATTTGTACCCCCTCCTAATATTTTGAAATAAAAAAAAACTATATCTAGTGTAGTTTCATGTCTGCAGAGGCTGAAAAGCTGTAAATAAAATAGCCCAAATCTTTCTTTCAGTAAAATAAAAATAATAAAGCTTTTATTTCATCATTTTAGAGAAAGGCTTTCAAATAAAAGGAAATTAATCTGTGTTATTTTCACTTGAGTTTATATTTTTGTAAAAGTTATATGAAATGAACAGAAAAAAATAAGTCTTGGGTTTAAATGGTATTTAATGTAATCACCCTTGTGTTGTAGCTGTTGCAAATGCTCTTTCTCTCTTTTTACTTTTCTTTTTTTTAAGAACATTTTCATCTTATGAGACCCAGATTGAATGAGGAAATATAGTTCAAACTGTGAAAGAAGTTTTAAAATTTAAATGTATTACATGGCAAATAATAAGTTTAAAGTATGCTTCTGTAGAGCTTTAAACATGACCAGACTCAGGGGTTTATAGCTCTTTTTAAAATATCATTCAGAAACAGAAAGATAATATGCAATTGAGAAGAAGAGTGTGGATTTTGCAGTCAGACAGATCTAGATATAAATCCAGTTCTGCCACTTCCTGACTTTGTAACCTTCAGTAAATTGCTTGATCTTTCTCAAACACAGTTCTCTCTCTCTCTCTCTCTCTCTCTCTCTCTCTCTCTCTCTCTCTCTAACTCTCTCTAACTCTCTCTCATAAAAGCATAACATCTAACTATGAAGTTAATGTACAGATAAAAGAAAACAGTTTACATGAAAACTCAATTTTCAGTGTCAGGTGCGCATTGTGTATCCAATACATAGGAATATGCCCTTCCAATTGTGTTTAAAAGACTGAAATTTTACTTACTTAGAGATACAGATTTGATTCACATTTTCTTTTGGGTGTGATTCACTATATTCTGTCAATAAATTATTATGCGATACCAAATATTTACATATTTGAAGAATATATTGATCAGATCTTTCCTCAAAAAGACCTTTTCTGGTGGAGAGGAACATTAAGGGAAATAGTATATTAGAGGAGAGCCAGGTTACTGTGAGTGGGGAGATTTGGGAGAGAGCAGGATTGGTGGGATATGAAAAGAAGACATAAGAAATCCTGAGAGTCGGGGAGAGAAATTTGAGAAAGATGAATATAAATTTTGCCAACCTCATGACTTTCTCTAAGGACAAAGCTGATGAAAAGTTACTGAGTTTTAGAAGTGAATCCTTCTTTGGGCCATTAGACAGTGAATAGAGAGCACAATAGACAAGGAAGATTAATTTTTCCGAATACTCAAAGTGAAAAACAGTGCTGAACACTTAGTAGATTCTCAATGAAACATACTGTGTAATTGTTATTCAAATCATTATGAGTGGAGAAAATGGAAATTTGTGCTTTCATATTGTTTCCTAAGAATGTCTTATAATGATTTTTTGCAATAGGCCACTATTATCTAGTCACTTTTCAAAAAAACTGAGAAGTGCAGGAGCTAATATACTTGCCCAGTGAGAACAGAAGTTGATAATGAAAAGAGAATGAAAATCCAGATTTTGTACTGCACTTCACCGATGGCCCCTGAAAATAACCCTAAAAATCAGAGCTCAAAAAGTGAAAATTGTCAAGTGATTTTACTGAAAGACACTATGACTTAAAATAATCCTCAAATCCATTTGAAACATCTTGATTCTTCCCTTCTAACCCCTTAAATTATAACAGTGCATCTTTAAAACCTTATTAGCTATAATAATCATCTTTATCTGCTGTTACAGTGGGAAGTAAAATTTTCCTACTGCTATTATCTAGTGGTTTTGACAAAAAAGTATAGCAATTCAAACTATAGAGGTTATTAGGGATTATTTATTCCATCATCTTTACTTCACACAGAGACAAGAAAACAGTAATGAAAGATATGAAAGACTTATACAAGGAGAACTATGAAACACTAAAAAAAGAAATTGTACAAGATGTAAACAGATAGAAAAATATACCTTGTTCATGGATTGGTAGAATCAATACCCTTAAAATGTCGGTATTACCTAAAATCATCTACAGAATTAATGCAATCCCCATCAAAATACCACCATTATTCTTCACAGATCTAGAAAAAATAATTATTCGCTTTGTATGGAACCAGGAAAAACCATGTATAGCCAAAGCAATCTTAAGTAAAAAGAACAAACTGGGAGGCATCAGTCTTCCTGACTTCAAGCTGCGCTATAAAGCAATAATAATTAAATCAGCTTCGTACTGGCATAAGAACAGAAGCATTGATGTTTGGAATTGGTCTGAGATTCCAGAGATGAAACCATCTGCATATAGTAACCTAATCTTTGATAAAGCAGACAAAAATATACATTCGGGAAAAGAATCTATCTTCTATAAATGGTGCTGGGAAAACTGGATATCTACATGCAGAAGAATGAATCAGGATCCCTACCTCTCACCTCTCACAAAAATTCACTCAAGATGGATAACAGAAATGAAACCCTAAAAATCCTAGAAGAAGATGTTGACCCTCTCAGGCATTGGTCTAGGCAAAGAATTTTTGAAGAAGACCACCAAAGCAATCACCACAGCAACAAAAATAAGCAAATGGGATCTGATCAAACTAAGAAGTTTCTGCTCAGCCAAAGAAACTATCAGTAGACAAATATACAACCTACAGAATGGAAGAAAATATTTACTCTCTACTCCTCAGATAAAGGTCTGATAACAAGAATCTATCTAGAACTCAAAAGATTTAACAAGAAAAAATCAAACAACCCCATAAAGAAATGGGCAACAGAAATGAACAGAAACTTTTCCAAAGAAGACAGAATAATGGCCAGAAAACATATGAAAAATACTCAACATCTCTAATCATTAGAGAAATGCAAATCAAAACCACAGTGAGATATCATCTAACCCCAGTGAGATTGCCCCGTATCAGGAAATCCCAAAGCAATAAATGCTGGCGAGCATGCAGAGAGGCAAGAACACTCTTACACTGCTGGTGGGACTGCAAATTAGTGCAACCATCGTGGAAAAGAATTTGGAGATACCTCAAACAGCTAAAAATATAAATACCATTCAACCCAGCAATAGCATTATTAGGCATCTACCCAAAAGAGCATAAATCATTCTATTATAAAGACATCTGCATTTGAATGTTTTTGGCAGCACAATTCACTATTGCAAGGACATGGAAACAACCCAAGTGCCCGTCAATTCATGACTGGATAATTAAAATTTGGTATATGTTTACAATGGAATATTACTCAATTGTAAGAAATGACAGCGAGCTAACACCGCTTATATTATCCTGGATTGAGCTTGAACCCATTATCCAAAGTGAGGTGACAGAAGATCAGAATAATGGGCTCCATAGGTACTTGCCATCACATTGGTACTGACTGATTTTCAATATGGTGCTCAAAGGGGGGTCAGAGATTCGGGGGTGGCGGGATAGATCCACATCTGAGAGATGCACCGAACAGTGTGGAGGTGAAGGGCATACCTCTAACCTTTGTTAAATAAAGGCAAAATTATAAAATCTAACCAAAATCTTATTTAAAAAAACATTTATTGGGTGTTGGGCAGGTAGAGGGGGAGGGGATGGGTTTATATATACACATTATAAGTGCATTGTGCATTGTCGGAGGCATGGACATGCTTGAAGCTCTGACTCGAGAGGGGAGGGAAGACAATAACAATATATGTAACCTTAACATTTGTACCCCCTTATTATGCTGAAATAAAAAGAAGAAAAAAACCCAAAAATTAAACAATACTTTTTAGGACTGTAGGTAAGAGATTAGAAATCACGAGAAAAAGAAATCAGTATTTCATTGTCTGTATTGTCAAACCACACACTTAATCACACACACATTTATATATATTTATATATATTCATACATGTGGTTATAGTGGAATAAGGAATTCTGAAATATGAATTCATTCTTTTAGTAGCTAAGTGTATTAAGCAGGCTATTTAACCTTATTATGTGTCTTTATTGATTAAAAGGGAATACAATTCCTGACACTTTATGGTGAAGATCACAGAAGATAAGATGTCTGAATGTTTCTTGAAAATTCTGAATTGTTAAGCAGATGTAAAGGATTATAAGGTCTTCTCACACAGTGATGTTAGAGTAGTGTGAGAAGTGCATATATTATGAATCTCTAACTGAGGTATAGAATGAGATCTTCTTTAGGCTCATTTTTCCTATGCTTGCTGCAGGAATAAATAGGTAGCCTATTTTATTAGTTAAAATAACACTAGCAGCCATAATAAAAAAAATAAATAAATAAAGCCCTCAGAAATCTCCATGGCTTAGCAGAATTACTTCTCCTTGTCATGAAATGTGTTGCAGATTGGTGGGAACATTTTGACTTAGAAAAATATTAATAGAATTCACCAAGCCATGAAACAACTATCTCAAGACATGACCTCCAAGCCAGACAGAGAGCTGGAGGAGGCACATTGGCTCTGACCCACCTTAGCCCAGAAGTAATACCCCTAGTTCTTCTCCGTTGACCAGAACTAGCCCCATGGCCCAACTTAACTGCAAAATAAGGCTAGAAAATGTAAGAGAGTACTTTGAGAAATTGGAGAGTACTTTCATCTCTGGCACATCTATGGGCCATATCAGGATAACAGTCTCCTCACTCACTTTTGGTGTCAAAACCTATGACAGGAAGTGAAGCTTTAAGGACCTACAAAAGCAAAGGATAAATGGATAAAATCACATAATAATCATATTGGAGGTAGCTCAAAAGAGAAAAATATTCCTAATACTGGGCTCTGTCTCTTCAACCACAAACAAGTCATGAATGCTTAATTGATCATTAATTGTGTATCTCTCTAAATATGCATATATATAGGGATATATATATATATAAATTTAGAGGCTTTATACATAAATTTTATCTATAGGCTTCCCACTCTAGAATACAGAGAATACTCCCTGGCCGTTGAATACCTGCCTTCTGACCTTACCTCACACCATAATCCCTGAGCTTTTTATACTCTAGCACCTTTGGACTGTTTTCTATTCCTCAATTATAAGAAGCTTATTTTTGTCTAAGGAACTTTGTACTTTCTGATCACTCTGCCTTGAATGCCTTTCACCTAGATCTTTGCTTGGTGGCTCTTTCTCGTTCATTCAATGTTAATCCAAATATTGACATCCTAACCTCCACCATAAAGTTTCTGTATAGCTCGAATCATATTACTTAGTTTTATAGTCAATAAAATTTGTTCAAATTAATATTTGCCCTTATAATGTGAATATTTATTTCTCTTAAAATTATATAATCCATTGCCAGCTTCAATAGGAGATGGATTGTACTTCATGGATCTTTCCATTGTCCCATAGTGTCTGGCACATGATAAAAAGTCAGTAAAAATTGTTACGCTGAACTTGCGAGCTAGAAGGCAATTTAATCACTTAGGCACTTGGTTCTGACCTTATAATAAAAAGGACATGAGAACATGCACTCAATTATGTAAAGTAGACAAGGAAATGGTAATCTTAAATGAAGCAGCATCTCTTTTATCTGTTGATCAGTTTTCCTAACCTGCTCTCCTTTTCAAATCTCTGAATAAAAGGCAATGGTCAGGCAGCATAAGTCTAAGCTTACAGAGTCAAGCCCACTTTTGGCTAGAAGAATTCAAAGTGATTCTAAATCTAACAATGTAAAGTTACAAACTGCTAATGGTTCTTGACTCATGTGGAAAGAAGTGCTCAAGGAATTCAGTTGAATTAAAGATATAGTTCTGGGACACTATAGAGATAGCTAATAGGAGTCAGTACTAATTGTAGGGCTACTTAGATCATTGAGGATAACATTTTTTAGATAGAATTGATATATGATGAAAAGGAAGAAAATAGGAATTAGTCTCACAAAGCCCAAAAGACCACTGGTGAGACAAAGAAAAGAGGCAATAATATGAATGTCTTTTTCGAAAGGGGAACCTGTGAACATCCCTGAAAATATCCAGTGAATGTGAGAATATGTGGAAGGAAATGATTCTGTTAGGTTTGACGGAGAGGACACAGGTGACAAGGAAATGGCTAAGGGTGGAGAGAGGGAACTGGGTTGTAGCTAGGAACTGTTCCCTAGTGGGGACATACATAGTAAAATGTTCCTAGTATCCGTAACTGATCTAGAGTGCAGGACCATCTAATTAGCTTAATGAGGGTAGAGCCTCCTGAAGAATTCTGGAGAAGATGTGCGCGTAGCAAGGAAACTATTATATAACCTCCTCTGTTATGTAACTTATCATGTGATATATTCTATAACACCAACCTATCAGTCACCCCCAAAGGTGGGAAATGACAGTCAATCCTGCCAGGAGAAAGGCAGGGCAAACTAGTGAGTTTATAAAAGGCAGCATGTGCTCTGACTTTAGCATCTTTCTCCACTTCTGGATACTGACCCATTTCACTCTCTCTGAAACATATTTTAACTTTGTGTAGCTTCCTTCTTTACTTTCATTCTTTCTTTTATGTGATAAACTATTTGTATAAAACTGTTCTCTGTCTGTGATCATTCCATCAGCAGCTCCACTCCATACCAGTATTCATTTTTTTCAGACAGAGTCTTGCTCTGTTGCCTGGGCTCGAGTGCCGTGGCGTCAGCCTAGCTCACAGCAACTTCAAACTCCTGGGCTCAAGCAATCCTCCTGCCTCAGCCTCCCAAGTTGCTGGGACTACAGGCATGCGCCACTATGCCTGGCTAATTTTTTCTATATATTTTTAGTTGTCAAGCTAATTTCTTTCTATTTTTAGTAGAGACGGGGTCTCACTCTTGCTCAGGCTGGTCATGAACTCCTGACCTTGAGTGATCCTCCCGCCTCGGCCTCCTAGAGTGCTAGGATTACAGTCATGAGCCACTGTGGCTGGCCCAGTATTCATTCTTGGCACTGGGAACTGGGGGACCAGGGAATATCCATCCACACAGATGAACCTAACAGTAATTCTAAAGTGGAGTTTTGTAGAAACCATGACTTGACAGAGAGGAGATAAAGGCAATCAAAATATAAAGAAAGGTATACAGACTATAAAATTTAAAAAATTAATTGAGGGATTGATGCCTGTGGGCTATTAGTTTATTAATTAATTAAAAACAGATTTGTGCCGTTATAACCTCCACAATCCCACTGAGATGTGTAGTCATTCTTAATCTGTCTTCATGTAACTATGTAATTACAGCTCTATTTAATGTCTATATACACAGTAAATTCTATCAGCTCATAGGCTAATTTTTAAAGCACCAATGTATTGATGCTCAATGACTTGAGTTGCATTTTACCAAAAATTGGGCCTCTCCTGTTTAATTAAGAAATATATGTAGATGAAATATGACTTTCAAAGAAAAACAGTACTAGTTTCCATGAAAACTCTTTGAATGCTTGGGACAGTTTAAGTAAAGCTGACAACATTACTATCAAGGTAGGTATAAAAAAATAACTGTAAAAGATTGGGGGAAAAATAGAAAGGATTTGAAATCAGTATGTCAAATAGATGTCTGTAGTTGCATGTTCCTTGTAGCACCATGCAAAAGAGACAAGTTACAGAATCAACCTAAGTTATCAATCAACAAATGAATGGGTAAAGAAAATGTGGTACATATACACAACAGAATACTTTTATTTTTTGTTTGTTTGTTTTAACCCTGGAATAGAATACTTTTAAACCTCAAAAAAGAAAGAAGTATTGTCTTTTGTGACAACATGGATGGAACTGAAGAACTTTTAAGCAAAATAAGCCAGGCACAGAAAAACAAATACAGCATTCTCTCACCTATATGTGGAATCTAAAATAATCAAACTTCTGGAAGCAGAGAGCAGAATAGTGATTACAGAGGTTCAGGGGTTGGGGGGAATCAGGAGATGATGGTCAAAGGATACAAAATCTCAGACAGGAGGGATACTTTTTTTAGTTGTTTTTTTTTCTGAGATCTTTTTGTACAACATGGTGAATATAGTTCATAATAGAGTATTATACATTTTAAAATTGCTAAGAGAATAAATTTCAAATGTTCTCACTCCCCAAAATGATAAATATTTGAGATGACAAATATGTTAATAGGTTCTATTTAATTATTCCACATCGTATTCATGAATCATAACATCACTTTATACGTCATAAATATAAACAGCTATAATTTGTCAATTTATAATAAAAATTAATTAATTAAAATAAAGATGGATTTTGCACTCAGATTGCAAAAATAAAAAAGGCAGAATTCCAATTAGCAAATATCAACTCAAGCATATGGCCCCTAGTTCAAAAGATTGTAAATGCATGTGTCTTTTTTTAACATGAAAATAATTCATATAAGACATACATAAATAATTAAAACTTGTTTTTCACTTAAGTGATATTTTCTTAATGAGCAGTCCCATCACTTTAGATAAGAGATTTTCAACTTCATTATTCTTATCTAACAGATTGAAAATACAGAGCTTCAGATGAGCTGAGTGATTCAGCCCACTGGTAGCAACCAAAGCACAGTTCTCCTGACTTCTAATCTTGTATTCTTCCACTATGTTAAACTGTATCCCCTAATCTATCTGTTATCAATTTAATAGTTTAGAGCCTCTTTTTAACTCTGAGGATGATCTTATGATGCAATTTCTAAAAGTGGTAAGTTAATGGTTAATGTGAGGGACTTAGGGATGCACCTGTTGTGGGAAAACCCAGGCTGTTGTACCTTTGAATCCACTTCAGTATTTACACCAACACACTTACCAAGGCTAGACATGCTGCAGGCTGTTTCCAGACAATGTTGAAGTACAGTGGAGAGTACTGCAGCCAGACCAACATGGTCTGGAGAACAGAAGTCTGAGACTATTTCTGTCATATCCTTTCTTCCATCCCTCTTTCTCAGAGGTCATTCATGCATCGAAATCAGAATGCTTTGTCTGTTCATCCTCCTTCCTACTTCATCACTCATAGGCATTTCCACCAGTAAATTGCTTGCACATCTAAATCCAGTTTTGGTTTCTGCTTCTAGGAGGACCTGGAGTGATAGGTGGTACTGGGAGTGCTCAAACATGATAGGTGGTAAGATACAACCTGGGAATTTTTCACTCGCTGCCATGCTGGCAAGGGGGACCTTATCTTAGGTGCAAAGTGGGGCATGGCTCTCCCCTGACACAAGAGAATAGTTCGACTGCTGAAGATTTCACAGTGGAAAAGATGTCCTAGCAGAGAAAAACACTCTTGCTAGTGAGATGATTCGGGCATTTGAAAGACATGGACAAAGAAATGTCTATAAAGACAGTGAAATTCTATTACTAGATTGTACTGATGCCAGGCAGAAGGATAAAGAGAAACTGAGGGTTATTAACAAGAATCAAAGGCCACATGTGAGAGAAGAGTGCTTCTTTGGTTTACAAAATGACCCCAGTTTCGTGAAATAAAGGAACATGGAACAGCTGAGGAGAGACTTAGAACATGATAGTTAGGGGTCTTGGAGTTTCAGAGATCACAGTATATGCTTAGCTAAGGCAAGATTTTATGCCAAGGTAGGTGTCTTAGTCCATTTTGTGCTGTTACAGCAGAACACCTGAGACTGAGTAATTTAAAAAGAACAGAATTTATTTCTCACAGTTCTGGAGTCTGGAAAGTCCAAGAACAAGGCCTTGGCAGGTTTGGTACTGATGATGGCCTAGTACCCACTTCCAAGATGGTGCCTTGGATGGGGTATGGGGGAGAGGGTGCACACTATTTCTCACATGGCAGAAGAGCAAGAGCAGAAAGGGAAACAAGTGGTGAGAGAGGGCAGATGGGGAAGAACTCATCCTTTTATCACAAACTCACTCCCACAATAATGGCATTAGTTTATTTATGAGGGCATAGTCCTCATGCCCTAATCACCTCTTAAAGGCCCTACTTCATAATACTGTTATAATGGCAATTAAATTTTATCATGAGTTTTTTAAGCAACAAACACTCAAACCACAGCAGCAGGTGTGAGGGTATTTGGGCATATGCCTTCAGGTTTATGGTTCTACAGACACTCTCTGAATGCTCAAAACTTGCAGAGCTGACCCACTGGTTTGTAGTGCCAGCTAGAATATGAGAAGCCTCTTACTAATAGAAGCCTCTTTCACTATTCTAAGGCAGCATACTTTTGCTATAGGAACTGCCTCATTCAATTCTGTAGTAGTCAGGTCAATACCTATGATTAACTTACAACATAATTGGAAACATACAAGGCCTAATAATGAAGAAAAGAGGTTGTACCCTGAAGGAACTGCAAGAATTATTTGGCATGCTCGTATCGAAGCCATGGTGACACCCCTAGGATTTGATTTTGATCAAGGATCTGGAACATAAAATTGGACAAGTAAGGATTTATTGATTTGGGGAACAGTTATTTTGGGACATAGGATTTAATAACCTGACAAAACCTACAGGGGATTGGATGGCATATTAGGAGGGTAGCTCTTAAAATCCTGGAAAAAGCATGGCTCATACCGAGAAAAGTAGAAAAGACTTAGGTTCCCTGGCAGATTGAAAAGGAAGGAATAAAAAGGTTAAGGAAAGTGTACATATTGGTTTGAATATATTACATGAGGCCAGAAAGCCCACCAGGGGATTATGTTTCATGAAAAGGCCCAGAACACATTATTTGCCAAAGCAATAAGGAATGTGGTAGTGAGAGGGCACCAGCATCACTAAGTTGTTCTTTTGTGGCTTTCCTCTTCAGGCCAGTGCTGACAGTGGATAAGTAGGTACATAGCACACTGTTAGTCTAGTCCCAGAGTAGTAGAGGCCAGGAGGCTGAGCTTAATTGACGGAAGCTTGGGACCACATTACCTATGATAGCAGGTACAAAAGTCAGAGAGAGAACCAAAGAAAGGTGACCTGCCAGAAGTTGTGGGGATGGCTAATAGCTATGATGCTCAAGCAAGACAAGACGGAGGGCACGAGTAAGCTGCAAAGCTGGGTAGCACGGTGTTTCACTTCGCCTTCCATCATAGCACCCTGTGTGTCCCCCATAGCTATATAGAAAGTGGGTCCTGAGTAGAAATAGGAAGTTCCTGCTAGGTATAAAGATAGATTGGGTCATTAATTGGGTACAATCTAAAAATGGATGGTGATTGTATTAGAGTAATATTTGGAGATGGCCTTGAAAAAGAGTAGTGAGGGGAAATTTTCTCCAAGAATGAAGCTACAAATGGTTCACCTGTTCCTCTCCATTTTAAAAAGAAAGTGGTTGGAGGTGAGAATGTATGTAGATTCTTGAATAGGGCTTAATAGCCTAGTTAATGATCAGTGGTCTGGAGGTAATAGCCTAGTTAATGGTCAGTGGTCTGGAGGTAATAGCCTAGTTAATGGTCAGTGGTCTGGAGGTAAAAGGATTAGAAGACTGATGGTGAGGAACAGGGTATGGGGTGGGGTATGGGGTACAGGGATGTGGTTGGACTGATGGGAGTGGGTGCAACATGTACAAATTTTTGTATCACATATAACACCCACCAAAAAGCATCCACCAAGGAAGAGATACTGAAAAGCCAAGCCAACAAAATGACTGGGCTGATTGACATTAGCCAGTCCTTGTCAATGGCCCTCTTTCTCCTTCCTTTTAAAGGAGAAATGATACTTCTGATAGGTAAGTTTGAGAAGAAAGTCAGTCTGCCTGAAGAACACATGCGTAACTCTTCTGCACAAAACCAGACAGTAAGTTTTTCAGGACTAAATCATTTGGGGGGATGAAGTAGGGGGCATTTGAACTGCCAGTGGCATGACTGGAGGAAACTCTTGCCAGGCCCACCTGGCTAACGAGCCCAAAGACACACCCTTCAACATCTGTCAATAATAAACTGGTCAGTTACGTACATCTGTTGGACTCCTACACCCATCTCACATTGGCTCTTAATATGGTATGTATTCATTAGCCCCTCAAATAGAAATAACTCACAAAATGGAAAGTAAAGGTTATTGAAGAGTCCTCTGTATGTTTTTCATAAAGGTGATTTTATATCAGAAGAATAATTTATAAGGGAAAGTAGACTACAGTTCACTCCATTTCTCTCAATATCTTGTAAGTGGTTGTGTGTACCTTTCCTCTCTCTATTTAAAATTCTATTTTAATATGATGGAGATTTAAATTATTCCACATTCACACTCTTTGTCTACATTTATGAAGTTATAAATTCCAGAACATGGGGCTGGGACAATTTCCCAGAGCAGGAAAGTCCAGAACATGCACTTTATTGACAGTTGGGGTAGAAAGAAGCTCTTGCATTTCCCAGAACAGACGGAATCAACTGTCCTATGCCAGATAGGACCCAATGAAGAGTGAAGAAGTTGCTTTCCCAACTACCACAGCCATTTATTTGATGCTTAGTCATGTACTGCCTGTAAACATCTTTTATATTTTTCATTTGCTTGTTTGATTTCTATAGCTAAACTGCAAGGTTCTTGTAGGCACTAAACCATATATTTGTTCAGATTACAAATAGAGCCCATTTTAGAAACCATCTAGTTGAATAGTGTTAAATCTTTTTGTTTGTTTGTTTGTTTCAGTGAAATACATTTTTCACCAGGAAGTCCATAGGTAAAATATATCAAAGAGGAGCTATTCGGTTTAAAGGGTAGGGATACCACAATAGCACATTGTTTGCCCTGAAGGTACCCCATTAAGCTAATAGAATTTGGGGAGTACAGTTTAAAGACCACTACTAGAACATTCCTTCCTTACTTTAAAGGTGAAGAAATTTAGAGGTGTCATGTATCTACCATGGTAAGAAAAGCTGTTGAATAGATTAAACATAACTGTTATTTAATATAGTGCTCCTGAATCTATAATGATATATCTCACCTTTGAAACCAGCATAAAGAACATAAAATCCAGAGTCCAATAGATCAGGATCCAAGTTCTTTAACTCCTTTAATCCTCTATTTCTTCATTTATAAAGCAAGTGTCAACTTTACCTCATAATATTTGTTCTGAGGATTAAGTTGGAAGAAATGTTATAGCACTTGTTATAGTGCCTGGAGATATTATTATTAATAAAAACTTAAAAACTGTTAACTTCCTCCTCTCAGTTAGTTCAAATTTCACCTCATGTGGGACATAATGTCATAGTAAACCTGACTTGGAGCACTGGATATTCTAAGAAGTTGTCCAACATCAATGAAGGGCCCTGGACCATTTCAACCTTCATTCTCGTTTCTCAATTTCTTTATGAGTAGAATGGCAATAGCTTGACATCTAGCTCAATATGATAGATGTTTTATTAATAAAAAGTTGGTGGCTTGTTACTCATTTGTCTAATGATCAGTATGGCAAAATACTGATTTTGTTTATCTTATAGATAGTCTTATAATGGGAAATACAGAAGTAATTAGATTGTGGCTCTGAAGAAAAAAGGGGAGCATGTCTACATATAGCTCTTGAATAAAGAGTACTCAAGAATATTTATTTTATTTTAAATGTATATATTGGGAGTCTTTCTAAAATTAACAAATAAAACAAATTAGCAAAAATAAAACAAACAAAACTCTTAAGTGTCTGATCCATTCTGAAGTTTTTGGAAAGGATTTTGAAGGCCATTAACACTTCTCCTTGCACATCCTGTAGATGATTCACGGACATCAAGATTATTTTTATTTACGTTGAAAATGTTTTACATTAATAAAAGGAAAAAAATTATGTAAAAAATGTCAACAGAAGTCAATACAAAGAATTGATTTAGCTTTACTATTCTTCAGTGCTTCCCAACACTTAGAAATATCTAAACCAAGAACAATGAATATGTGGTCCATTCCCTCTTAACCTTGAAAATATTTAATGGCTTATGGCATATAGTGTGAAGATATTTCCCATTAAGGGAATAGAATAGTTGCTGTTTTAATATTGTTATTTTGTGTAAAAGACAAAAAGAATTAGAAGCAAATATTTTCTTTCCAGAAAGTGAAATATATTATTTCAATATCATGTTACAATGTTTTTTGTTTTTAATATTACAATGATCACTTTTTCATATTGTCTCTTTATAATCTCACTATTCTCTATTTTTTCTTCCATCTTCTTGCTAGGAGTGGCTATAAAAAAACACTCCAAATTGACTTAAATAAGATAAATTTATTTTCTCACATGTCGGGAGGCTGTAAGTTCAATATCAAGGTGTTGGCAATTTTGATTTCTCCTCAGGCTTTTCTCTTTTTTTAAAAAAAATTTTTTTATTTTAGCGTATTATGGGGGTACAAGGGTTAAGGTTACTTATATTACCCATGCCCCCCTCACCCCTCCAGTAAAAGCCTCAAGCATATCCATCCCCCAAACGTTGTACATCTTACTCATTGTGGTTGTATACACACATCCTCTGCTCCCCCTCCCAACACCCGATAAATGTTACTCTTACATGTCCACTTAGGTGTTGATCTGTTAATACCAATTTGCTGGTGAGTGCATGTGGTGCTGGTTTTTCCTTTCTTGAGATACTTCACTTAGTAGAATGGGTTCCAGCTCTATCCAGTAATATACAAGAGATGCTATATCACTGTTGTTTCTTAAAGCTGAATAGTATTCCATGGTATACATATACCACATTTTATTAATCCACTCATGAATTGATGGGCACTTGGGTTGTTTCCACAGCTTTGCAATTGTGAGTTGTGCTGCTATAAACATTTAAGTGCAGGTGTCTTTTTCATAAAGTGACTTTTGTTCTTTTGGGTAGATGCCCAGTAGTGGAATTGCTGGATCAAATGGTAGATCTACTTGTATCGCTTTGAGGTATCTCCATATTGGTTTCCACTGAGGTTGAATTAGTTTGCAGTCCCACCAGCAGTGTAGGAGTGTTCCTCTCTCTCCACATCCATGCCAGCATTGGTTGTTTGGGGACTTTTTGATAAAGGCCATTCTTGCATATGGTGGTCTTCATGCTGTGTGCTTGCATGGATGTTTTTCTCTGCCAGTACATTGCTGGTATCTCATTCTCTACTTTGAAGGACACCAGTCATATTAGATTAGGTTAAACCTTACTGTCCTTATTTTAACTTCATCACCTGTTTGAAGGCCCCACCTACAAATCTAACCACATGGATTAAGCTCACCTCTATGACCTCATTTAACTTTACTGCTTTCCCGTATCTCTAAATATGGTTACATTCTAAGGTTCTGGGGGCTGAGACTTCAACATATGACTTACTAGAATGGACTCTAGATCTACCTAAGATAATACAAGAGGTAATAGTTCACCATTGTTTTTTGTGGCCGAGTAGAATGCCTCCCAATTTGTTCTTTTTGCTTAAGATTGCTTTTGCTATTCCAGGTCTTCTCTGGTTCCATATGAAGTGTAGAATTATTTTTCATAGGTCTGCGAAAAATGATGTTGATATTTTAATAGGGATTGCATTGAATCTGTAGATCACTTTTGGTAGTAAATATATTTTAACAATGTTGATTCTGTGGACCTATGAGCATGATATGGTTTGCCACCTGTTTATGTCCTCTACTACTTCCTTCCTCAGTGTTTTGTAGTTTCCCTGTAGAGGTCTTTCACCTCTTTAGTTAAATATATTCCCAGATATTTTATTTTCTTTGTTGCTATTGTGAAAGGTGTTGAGTTTTTAATTTAGTTCTCAGTTTGACTGTTGTTGGAGTATAGGAATGCTACTGATTTCTGTACATTGGTTTTGTAACCTGAGACTTTGCTTAATTTGTTTTTCAATTCCAGTAGTCTCATGGCAGAATCTTTGGGGTTTTACAGATATGAGATCATATTGTCTGCAAAGAGAGATAGTTTAACCTCTTCTGCCCCCATTTTGATGCCCTTGATTTTCTTCTCTTGTCTGATTGCTCTGGCTAGGGGTTTGAGCACTATGTTGAATAGAAGTGGTGATAGAGGGCAACCTTGTCTGATTCCAATTCTAAGTGGCAATGCTTTCAATTTTTCCCCGTTTAATATGATGTACTATACTACATATAGTGATACAGGCACATACATATATGTTGATAAAACTTGTTTCAAACCTATATGTTTGTAATGGTTAATTTTATGGGTCAACTTGTATATATATATCTCTCTCTATACACACACACATACACACACTCTCACATGTATATATTATACACACACATAACTTGATGTATGAGATGTTTTCCAGCACTTTTTGAACGTATTCAAATGTTACCAATGAGGTTAGCTTTGAATTTGAGATGGTTCAGCAAATGTCTCTAATAACTAAGTCACAATTAAAGAGTTTCTCATGAAAGTAGGTTATGAGAAAAAAAAAGAGGAAAAATGTATGCATAATAGTTGAACAATCATTTGTGACATGATATTTACAATAGCTGAATGACATAAAACCTTCCTAAAGCCAGAAACAAGGAAACTAAAATTGGGGAAAGTTATAGTTTTTATACACATGAAAAATTGTTTATTTAAAGTCTTCCTATTTCTACTTCCTTGTTTATCCAGGCTCATAATTCCACAGGGAACTGCTAACACAGTGGATACTACCTCCACTTTTAGTCTCAGTGAAGTGGTAATTTATTCATGACTGAGAGCTGATTAAGAAATTAAAAAAGAAAGTTGTAATAAGGAATTGAAAGTTCTACTTATTCTTTGGAGGACTTAAGATTCTTTTGGGAAAAAAATGTGTTAAAGTGGAATGTAGCTGGAATGGCACTAAAAAAGCTGAGCTTCACTTGCTATGTGACATTGTGCCTATTCTTCACTATGTGACTTTGTGTAAACCACTGTATTTCTCTGTCCAAAAGTTTTCTCATTCATAAAATGAGTATTGGACCATTTCACATCTAGGATCTTTTCCAGTTATGATATTTTATATTTTAAATATTTATGATATTCTACCTCTGAGTTCATCTTCTACTGTAGATAACTCAGAACCTTTATTTTCTTAATAACTATGGATTATTACCTTTTTTAGAGGCTAGAGGGTGATACAACAAGGCAAAGTGACTTAATCAAGGCTACATAGTCTTCACTAGAATCCATTCTGTTGTGTTCACTCTGTTTTTGTTTCAATAGAAAATAATGCATCCTACATTATTTGTATTTGAATGCATTTGTATTCCAGTATAAACTAGAATACAAATGTTCAGAAAATATTATTCACATTCCAGAATTATATGTCTTAAAAATAGAAGAGTCTTTTCAAATTTGCCAGTGCTTATTAAAAACATCTTCCTTGTCAAGGTAATAAGAGAACAATGCAGTATGTAGAAGGAAAGTAACAATATTAGTAACTCTTTGAGTTCCTATAAGCCAAGGAAAATTTATATGCAAAGTTGTTGAGTTTCACTGAGTATAAATGTTGGGCTAGAGCTTCCCGGGCTCCTTGTAGCACTTGGAGTGAGGTACTGAGGATTTCTGATAAATTTGGAGAACAGTCTGCATGAGATTAGACCCTGCTCTCAGAAAAGTCAGGAGGGAACTGAGAACATTTTTGTTTCTAACTTTCATCCAAATCCACAGTGCTCAGCAATCTTCTTTACCCTTTGAGACCAGCAGAATTCCTATGATTGGAACTCCCCAAGGCAATTGAATCTAAATTGCTGGCATACATATTAGTTTCCTATTGCTATTATCAAAAATTACACAAATTTAGTGGTTTAATCTAACATATATTTTTTTCTTACATTAATGGAGGTCAGAAGTCCTAAAAGCAAGATTCCTTCTGGAGGTTAAAGGGGAGAATATTTATTGCCTTGCCTGTTTCAATTTCTAGAAGCCATCTGCATCCCGTGGTTCTTGGCTTCTTTCTCCACCTCAAAGCCATGAACAGGCATTTCAAATCTCTCTCCTTCTGACTCTGACCCTCCTGCCACTCTCTTATAAGGACCCTTATGATTACATTGACCCTCATCCTGATAATCAGGGATAATCTCTCTCAAAATCCTCAGCTGAATCACATCATCATTGTCCCATTTGCCATGTAAGGCAAAACATTCACAGGTTTCAGGCATGTAGATGTGGATATCTTTGGGGGCCTTTGTTCTGTCCACCACATCTACTCGACTGAATGAGTCCATCTGAATCCCCCCTACTGTCAGAAGCAGTGTTGTGAGCTGTTTGTGGATCTTCAATTGAATGAAAGCAGATTCCCAGTTGCCTACTGGGAAAAATAGCATTTGAGCTTTACAAAGGGAGGGAAATTGCAAAAGCTCCAGGGGGCTAAGGCACATAACATCACTGACTAAAGTTAAACACTCTGAGCAGCCACTCAGAAATTGGGAGTCAGTACATTTTGATAATGTTCACATGCTCTTTTGCCTTTAAACCAATTCAACACAAAAGCATCCCAAGCCTCTTACGGTTAAGGCATACTTCTGCTTCAGGGCACACTAGCTGTTCCTTCTGCCTTGGATATTATTTTCTGAGATAGCCACATGCTAACCCCCATACTTTCAGATTTTTGTTCAAATGCCATTTTATTAATGAAGTCTGCTCTTATCTTGTTAAAATTGTATACTCTCCCTTTCTTCACATGTCTAACCCACATTACTCTGTTCTAGTTCGAATTTTTCCACAGCACTTATCATCTTATAATTATGCAATTTACTTATTTATTGTATCTACAGGGCATTATCTTTTCCTTCCCCTAAATCTAGGAGTTAGATTCTAAGAAACCAGTGCTCGTTATCTGTTTTTATCACTGGGGTATCCTGTGTTAAGAAAAATGCCTGGCATATAGTCAGTGCTCAATAAAGACTTAATGAATTTAATGACTAAAGATAAACTTCAGGTACTTCAGCTAAATGTATTCTAATTGGCTTGTTTTCAGGTGCTCCCCAATTTTAATTGCTCAAATGTTAATTGACTATTCCTGTTTTAATTGATTCTGAAACTTATCTTGTCTACTGTTTTTGCTCTTCTTGTATTTTTCACTTGTAGATCAATATTTGGCACTCACAAGGAAACAGGCTCAACTTTATCTATCTAGTTCTTCCAATTCTGGCTGCATCCAGAAGGAAAATTCACCCAGTCTTGGCGCTGGTACATAACACTGGCACCAGTTTACTTGGCAGATGTCTCAATTGGGCCCATATAGCCTGTGATTGGGATCAGACAGATATTTCTATAACAAATGCTTCTTTAAAGTACTCTCCTATTGGTTCTGCCAAAAGGTAGGAGTCCAAAAAAATAGGATTTTCTACCTAAAAATTAATAGGATCTGGCTTTGTAAACCTTATAAAAGATATAACTACTGTCCTCTTGACCATTTCCTGTTTTTTTGTTTTGTTTCCTTCCTTGGATTAAAAGTGAAAATGCTCTTTCATTCCTCTGAAGTAATTCATTTCCTCTGAGGTATTTCTGTAGAATAGAATCTCATAGATTTGTCAGCGTGGTTTTCAGGCCAGTGCTAGATTTACACAAAACAAAATCCTGTACGAGAGAGAGTGGTTTTAGAAATGGCATTGTAATGTCAATTTCTGAAATATGCTAGTAACAAATGCTAATGTTTGCACAATTTCATGACCTGCCCAGTAATTGGTCACATCCTTGGACAAAACAGTCTGTGTTGCACATCGTATGTTTTCAAAATGCGACCAACATAAATGCATAGTTCTTTTGATATCTACCGTGTCATAAGATAGTTGGGGTAGTAGAAAGAGTCACTAAAATGTCAATAACCAAGGGGATGAAAATATTTACTTTGGCATGTCATGTGGATCCTCAGGAAGTGAAACTCCTCATGCTACCACAACTATAAATCCTTTAACTCTGTTCTGGCATCGCCACTCTGCACGCTGAGCCCACTTCTTGCATGTCATACTCTGCTGAAGAGAACAGGATGACAAGGCCCGCTCCGTGTCTGCAGCAGCACAGCAGGTGAATTTTACTTGGATGAGCCAGAAACCATTCTCAGCCAAAGAGATGTCTTATTAGCAAGCATGAAAGGATGAAACAAACTCAACTAAGGCACAATTTACAGGAAATATTTTGCAAGCACAACAGAAGTCATCTATATTCATTTGTCAATTCCTTTATATGGACTATAATTTAGCAGCTTAAAAATACTTAGGGAATAAGACTCAGCTGTAACTCTCTAGACAGTTCACATCACCAAAGAGCTAGAAAGTTTTCTTTTAAAGTAAAACATATGGGGAGATAGATTGATATTCTAAGCTTTTATTATCTGTGTATTGCATAAGTTAGCCAATGGTTCAATGCCAAATTTGAGACCGAGTTTTTGTCTTAAGACTTTCTCTGTTTCACTCACGTCCTGAAATTTGTGATAGTCTCAATATTTCCAACACCTATTTGATAAATGAAAGGAGCTTAAAGGAAAATAGAAAATGTCCTCAATTGCAAAGAGTGACATACATAGGTGTTGACAGTAGATTGAAATGCATCGTATCTTCTTAAGTGGATCCTCTTCCAAACACCCTCACACCTTTATTTCTTTCACTAACTCCTTAAATTTTCCAGAAAGCCTGATTAGAAGCCTTAGACACTTAACTTTTTCCTCCTTTATCATATATATATAAAGTGATTTTATATATATATATAGTGATTTTACATATTTTTATATAAATATATATTTTATATATATAAATGTAAATATATATATTTTAATATATAAAATCAGTTACCAAGCCATATTCTCCAGCTTTTCAAACTCTTTATTTGTTTTTTGTCTGACCACCTTTTAATTTCCATTCATAGATCTTCAGACCTAATTGAAGGTATCACCACTTCTTATACAAGGCCCTGATTTGGCCTCCTAATGAGTCTCTTGAATTGCAGTTACAGCCACCTGCCTGCCCTTCCCTCAACACCTACTCCAACTATCTACCCTAAAGACTCTTCTTACTTGGAATCACAGCAACTTTGTGCTCATTAGCTACTCCCTTTATGAGAAATGTTCTCTTCCCTTGGATTGGACAACCCCATAGTTTTCTGTGTACTTTTTCTCTTCTGTTTATCAGCTTCTTTTGTGGGTACACCCTTCTCTATTGGGCTTTAAATACTACATCTTTAAAAGGCTCCCCTTGGCTTTCTTCTTTTCAGACTTCATGTACTCTAACTAGTAATATTGTAATATAGTATAGTATTGCAATATAGTAATATTGTTCATGTTCTTTACTTTAAATAATGATGGCTACATTGACTTTCTTGGATTTATTTTCTAGTTTCATTCTCTCTTCTTATCCCCATAACCATGAATATGGTTATTACTCAACGATGCTATTTAATTCAAATATACCTCAAAATTAGTATGTTCCAAACTGAGTTATCTCCTACCCCTAATCTGGACCCCCTCCAGGATTTCTTATAGTGAATAATATCATCACCAGCTAATTGCTCAGGTTAAAATTCTATCATATTTGTTTTCAATCACCTTCTTTCCTTCTGTGTCCAGTTTGTTTCTGTTTCCTAAATACCTTGTAAATAGTTCCAATTCTCTTCTACTCCCTATAACCCCTATGGTCCAAGGTCCAACCTCTTCTGCTGGGATTCCTTAAATGGTCTCCAAACGGGCTTCCCTATGTCTGCCCTTTCCTCACACTTTGCCACTTTCCACAGAGCATTTTTTAAGAGTGTCAAGTCACTCCCTTGTATAAAGTCTTTCATTGGCTCTTCATCATTCTTCAAGAAAAACCAACATCCTTTACATGGCCTTACAGGGCCTTGCATCATATATTACAGCCTTTAGCTATTTTCAGCTCACCCCTTCCCCACTCATTCTCTATACTCCATCTACCTCGAACTCCATTTAGTCCTCAATCATTCTGATCTCTTTCCTACATCAGAACTCTTGCCTGTGCTCCCTAAGTTGCTTGAGACACCCTCCTCACCTTTCTTGTTTTGTGTATTCTCAGTGATCTCTGAATTCTCAGCTTAAACGTCACTTTACCAATACTCATTCTTAGTAAGTCTGAAGCAAATACCTGGGGCTGGCTTCGTGTTCTGGGAGGAGTAATGATAACACAGCTATTGCATGGGGATGGTACTTTAGATTATGATAACTATGCAACAGAAGATGCAATGCCATGTAGAAAGTGAATTGAGCAAATATAAGTATTGTTCAAGCAAGAGAAGTTTGTAGGAGACAAAATACCTTAAGCAAAATAGGGAAGGTTAGAGCCATTATTACATATTATATTTTAGTCACATTCTACTTCTTTACTCAATGATTCTGAAACAGAACATAACAAAGGACATATTTGTAAGAAAAAATTAACAATTCAGAATCTTGAATGGGAGGAGAAAGCAAGGAAATTAAAGGTTGAATCACTCAGAATTCCTGGTTGCAACTAAGAAAAGTCTAAGTGTGTTTCATTCTTTTTTTTCCTTTCTTCTCTTCTGACTGTACATTTTCAAATAGCCTGTCTTCAAGCTCACCAATTCTTTTTTCTGTTGGATCAATTCTGCTGTAGAGAGACTCTGATACATTTTTCATTTTGTCAATTGAACTTTTTAGCTCAGAATCTCTGTGTTGAGTTGGAGTTCATTGAGCTTTCACAGAAGAGCTATTTTAAATTCTCTGTATGAAAGGTCACATAACTCCATCACTCTGGGATTAGTCACTGATGCCTTATTTAGTTCATTTAGTGAGGTCATGTTTTCCTGAAAGTTCTTGATGCTTGTGGATATTTGTTGATGTCTAGGCATTGACAAGTTAGGTATTTATTCTTATCTTCATAGTCTGGGCTTGTTTGTACCTGTCTTTCTTGCAAAGGCTTTCCAATTATTCAAATAAAATAGTGTCGTGATCTAAGTCTTTGGTCACTGCAGCTGTACCAGCAGTAGAGGGCACCCCAAGTCCAGTAACACTGCAACTCTTGCAGATGCCTAAAGGCACCTCCTTGGTGGGCTTTGGTAAAATACAGGAGAATTCCCTGGATTACCATGCAACATTTCTCATTCTTTTCTCTCACTTTTCCCTAAACAGGAGTCTCACTCTCCATGCTGGGCTGCCTGTAGTTGGTGGAGGGGTGACATAAGTGTTCTCATGGCCAGTATAGCTGGGACTGCACTGGGTCATACATAAAGCCAGCATAGTATTCGGTCTTACTGAAGGCTTATGGTGACTATTACCTGGCTACTGCTGTGTCTATTCAAGGCCCAAGGGCTCCTTAGTTAGCAAGTGGTGAATCCTCTTCAGGGCAGTGAATTTCCTTCTGGCTAAGGGTAGGTCTAGAAATGCTATCTAGGAGGTAAGGACTGGAATTGGGGACATCAGAATTTTTCTTGGTATTTTATTTAACTGTGGCTGAGATTATATCCAAGTTGCAAGACAAAATCCTCTGTATTCTTCCTTTTTCCTTTCCCCAAGCTGGAGTTTCTTCCTGAGCTACACTGCCTGGAGTTGAGAGAGAGGTGATGCAGGCACTCTCTGTTTTCACTTGACATGATCTTATACGTAGAAAATCTTAAAGATTTCACAATAAAATTGCTAGAGTGAATAAATGTATTCAGCAAAGTAGTGGGAAACAAATTCAACTTGCAAAAAAACAGTTGCATTTCTATATACTAACAATGAAAAGTCTGAAAAGAAAATTAAGAAAATTTGGAATTCCATTTATAAAAGCATCAAAAAGACTAAAATACTTATGAATTAATGTAACCAAGGAGGTGAAAGACTTATACAATGAAAACTATGAAAGATAGATTTAAAGAAATTAAAGCAGATACAAATATATGAAAAAACATCCTGTGTTCATAAGAAAGACAATGTTATTAGGGCATTAAAGCCAATTAAAAAATGGCTAATGGGCTTGAATATACACTTTTCCAAGTAAGACCTACAAATGGCCAACAAATATATGATAAGGTATGTCACTTAGGATCACACAAATCAAAACTACCATAAGACATTACCTTACATTTGTTAGAATGTCTATTATCAAAAACAAAAGGACAACAAATGTTGATGATGATGTAGAGAAAAGGGAGCCCTTGTACACTGTTGGTGGATATATAAATTGATACAACACTATAAAAATAATATGGAGGTGTCTCAAAATATTAAAAATATAACTATCATATGATCCAGCAATCCCACTTCTGGGTATACATCCAAAAGAATTGAAATTAGACTTTTGAGGAGATATCTTCACTCTTATGTTTATTGCAATAAATAAGATATGGAAACAACTCAAATACCTATCATCAGATAATTGGAAAAAATGTGAAATATTATATATTGTATGATAGATCACATATATTGTGCATATGTGTCATCCAGGATAACAGCATTATTCACAATAGCCAAGACATAGAAGCAATGCAAATGTCTATCAATGAATAACTGAATTAAAAATGTGAGATAGTGTATATTGTGTGGTATATTGACCTCCATTGTACATGTATACACACACAAAGGCATATTATTCAGATTTTTAACGGTTTTGTCATTTGTGATTACATGGGTGAAACCAGATATTAGGGTAAGTTAAATAAGCCATGCACAGAAGGACATATACTCCACAATACCACTTACATAATGACTCTGAAATAGTCAAACTCATAGCAACTGAGAATGGAATTGTGGTGCCCAGGGGTGGAGGGAAGAAGACATGAGGCAGGTTCAGTTAAAGAGCACAAAGTTTCTGTTACCCAAGATTAATAAATCCTAGAGATCTACTACACAGCATTGTACCTATAGTTAATAATAATGTATACTTGCAAATTTGCAAAGAGGCTAGATCTTGTGTTAAATGTTATTATCATGCACAAACATTAAATAATAAATAAGAAAGGAAGAGAAAACTTTTGGAAGTGATGGATAGATTTATGGCATAGATCGTGGTGATGTTTCATAGTTGTATACTTATCTCCAAATTTATTAAGTTGTATACAACAAAAAATGAGAGATCAATCAGCATAAAAGGAGCAAATGTACGGCAGTAAAAAATTATGGCAAACTACACCAGAAGCCAGATGACAAAGTGAGGAAAATATTTTTAAGACACATTATGAGTGGTAAATATCCATAAAATTTCAAAAGTTTTTAACGATCAATAAAGAAAAACAAATCCTCCACAAGAAAAGAATACTACAATATGAAGATGCATTTTACAGAAGAACCACAAATAACAGATAAATATCATGTAGTAACAAATGCTTACTGAGTACTTATAATTGTGTCAGGCATATTCTAAATTTCTTACCATATTAATCATTAGTCCTTACAACATACTCACTTGTTAACTGAGTAGATAATAATATAACTGATAAGTTATATAATAATTAGTCAGTTACATTATTATTTTCTTACTCATCTTACATATAAGCAAATCGAGTCACAAAATACCTTGCCCAAAATCACACAGCTAATGGTGGAGTCAGGATTCAAACCCAAATAATCTAAGCTAAGATTTCACACCCTTAAAAACTCTAATAATTACTTGATGCTGCATGATGTTGGGGAAAATATTTAACCTTGCTAACAGTAAACCAGCATAATAGATGCAAGATTTGGTTAAATTGGAAGGCTTATACAGCTATTAACAACATGAGTAGTTCAGTAAAAGGGACTTTTATATACTTAAATATACTATTTACGACATTAAATAGATCCAAACCTTCTGGAAAGCATATCTTAATATGCCGTTTCTGCCTTAACGCACTCATTATGTCATGGATGATTGGTTAAAAGATTTAACATCCATGTGCTCATTGCTAAATTGTTTATAAGAGAATAAAACCTTAGCTACTTAAATGACTAACAAAAGAGGAGTGAGTAAATAAATTGTGTTAAATGTATATACTTCCAGTAGGTATTAAAAATGACATTTAGAAGAGTAATGAGAATGTTTCTTAGATATTGTTAAATAAACAATATATAGTAACATCCCAATATTATGAAATAACATTTCATATTTCAAATTAATCTTCTAGTCAGAACCTATGGAATTCATGACATCCCTCTTCTAACAGAGTAGAAAGCTAATCAGAAATCTGAGGCAGTTTTAGAGTGAGCCAGCATGGCAGCCTTACAGGTGAGTTCCAATCAGCCATGTACATTGAGTATAGCTTGAGATCTCATTGATGGAAATAGGACTCTTGGCTTGGGATCTACCATGGTTAAATCTCTAAATTTACCTATTGGTGGCCTGTGGACCACATTCTGTTTGTAGACAGATATGTTTTGTTTGACCTATGAGTTTAAACAGACAGAATATTAAAACTACTTTATTGAGGTATGATTGACATACAAAAAGCTATACATATTTAATGTATACTACTTGTTAAACAAAATTTAAAAATTAGTTTTTAATATTTAAATATTGGGAGATTTCATGATGACATTTAGATTTGGGATTTTTATGAAACATGGAATAAGAGCTGGCAACACTAGGACTACATTTCTATACTACAACAAACAACTGCTTAGAGCTGAGTAGCTGCTGCCCCTTTTGGATGAGACACAGGCTCTGTTTCTCCACATTCCTTCTCCTTCCTCCCCTGCCTCTCTTGCAGCTGCAGCCATTGCATACCTGGCCCCTATAATCTCTGCTAGTTCATAGGGCTGCCTGCTTCCTAGGGGAAGTCAAAGTCTGTTAAGGTTAATGAGTACATGTCAGACTGATAATGTAGCACATTTTTCTGATTTTCTAATCAGAAAATTTCAAAAATGGTAGGATTAAGTGGAGACAAGGTTGTAGGCATGGTCTGGCTTACTGTTCTCCTATGCCTGTAAAAGGAACCAAAAAGTGGTAGACAAGCATTCACTTGAAATTAGGAGCTCATTGAATGTTATAATTTCTAGTAAAAAAAATCCAAAACACTTTCTCTCCCATAACATGGATTGGTTTAGTGGAAATAATATTTAAAAGAGAAAGTAACTCATATTTGAAGAGTAGCCTCGACATAACTAGCAGTGTGAGCTTATATTTAACATTTTAATGCACTAGGCCTCAGTTTTCTATTATGTAAATAAAGGCATGTGAAATTAAGATTCTCCAAGGTCCCTTTCATCCCTAACATTCTACTATTCCACACAGAAGCTTGCTCACCCTAATTATGAGCTATGTCATATTCTCAACAGCATCTAGAAGTGTCACTTCCTAGCTCTTAAAGGAGGATATATGGAGATGACTTAATATCAAACTAGTGTAGTGGCTTCCTGATCTGCTTTTCTGTTAAAAGTCTAATATTACCAAAGTGAGCCTTTTATCTAGGAATCTAAGTCTATAGCTTTCAATAAAGAAATCCATGAAATTCAGTGGATATTTTTCAGCATTAGTTTCCAATGTCAAATAGCAATACCTGCTTCAGCACTTATTTTATATGTGTTGTAAATCAAGTTTTCTAACCAGGTAGTTTCCATCCAGAGCATGTTTTGTTAGCATTTTTCCTTTTCACAGTACTCAAACTTTTCTTTTATCATGGCAAGGGTAAGAAAATGTTGCTTAGGTGTGTTTATTTTCTAGCATCAATATGCTGACAACTATAATTTCTGTTTGGTTCCTTTCAAGGCACCATTTTATTGTAGAGCAAAAATATACATTTTAATACTGTCTAGACAGAACTACTGCTTCACGTCAACACCAGAAGTGTTACAAGTTGTGTTTTCCAAGGTTTAACATTATGTCTGAATTTCCCAGTAGGCAATATAGTAGGGCTTAGATACCAGGCAGCTTCCTGCATTCAAATCCCAGCTCTGCCCTTTCCTAGAGGTATAAAATTATGTATGTTACTCAATACCTCTGAGACTTTTTCCCTGTCTTGATCTGATGTTAAAATATATTAGCTAATTCATAAGTTTATGTCAGTATTAAATGAGAAAATAAATTAAATGCTTAGCACAGAACTAATACTGGTTGTTAATAATAACGATTATAGTGCTAATATTGCTACTAACACAAAATTGTATAAAATAATCAATAAAAATACATCTTGTTTCTGGAAGCTGTCATCAACAGATGTGGCCAGTAAATAAAACAATAATTTTTTAGTGTTCTGTAATACCCTAAAGGCTAAACAAAGAGATGCATCTGCTTTGGCTTTCCTTAGGTAAGTCCATGACATCTGGCACTTTGCTATTCAAAAACCCTCCACAGGTCATTCTAAATTACAAATTATGCAAATCAGATCCTTTTGCATAATCAATGAGCTGTTAACAAGAACCAAGAAAACTGATGATTATTTTTCATTGACTGATCACTACTGATTCTGAATGAAATTGGAAAAAATAGACAAATGACAAACAGGGGAGGAAAGAGTTTAGACTGCTTTCAGCAAATTTATCTTAGAGAGAATTCAAGGCAATGATCCTTGGTAACCTTTGTTACACCAACCTCTCCACAAACCTTGCTTCTGTACATACAAATGAATTTTTAAAGATTATGTAACTTCTTGCACATTTATAGCTTGACTTTTAAACATTTTCATTGGAAATTTATATCATTCCAAATGCTATAATAGCCAACACATCGTAATCACTGAGGTTTTTTAAAATAAAACTTTTATATTGCTCCTGTCAGTGAATTTGGTGTCATCTAAATACTTAACAAAGTCACATTGCCCTTTTTTTGTTTTAAAATATGAAAATTGACTTTTCTTTCTTTTTATTTCAGCATATTATGGGGATAAAAAGGTTTAGGTTATGTGTGTTGCCTTCCCCCTTCCCTTCTCCCCACCTCCCCAGAATCAGAGATTAAAGCGTGTCCATCCCCCAGATGGTGTGCATCGCACTCATTATGTATGTATAAACCCATCCCCTCCTCCCCCCTCCTACCTGCCCAATGCCCGATAAATGTTATTACTATATGCCACTTAGGTGTTGATCAGTTAATAGCAATATGCTGGTGAGTACATGTGGTGCTTATTTTTCCATTCTTGGGATACTTCACTTAGTAGAATGGGTTCCAGCTCTATCCAGGAAAATACAAGAGGTGCTATGTGACTGTTGTTTCTTATAGCTGAATAGCACTCCATGGAATAGATATCCCACATTTTATTAAGCCACTCCTGTATTGATGGGCACTTCAGTTGTTTCCACATCTTTGCAATTGTGAATTGTGCTGCTCTAAATTTTCGAGTGCAGAAGTCTTTTTATAGAGTGTTTTTTGTTTTTTTGGGTAGATGCTCAGTAATGGGATTGTTGGATCAAATGGTAGATCTACCTGTATCATTTTAGGGTATCTCCATAATGCTTTACATAGAGGTTGCACTAGTTTGCAGTCCCATCAACAATGTAGGAGTGTTCTTATCTCTCCACATCCATGCCAACATTTATTGTTTGGGGACTTTTTGAGAAAGGCCATTCTCACTGGAGTTAAGTGATATCTCCTTGTGGTTTTTTTTTTTTTTTTTTTTTTTTTTTTTTGAGACAGAGTCTCGCTTTGTTGCCCAGGCTAGAGTGAGTGCCGTGGCGTCAGCCTAGCTCACAGCAACCTCAAACTCCTGGGCTCGAGTGATCCTTCTGCCTCAGCCTCCCGGGTAGCTGGGACTACAGGCATGTGCCACCATGCCCGGCTAATTTTTTTTTTATATATATATCAGTTGGCCAATTAATTTCTTTCTATTTATAGTAGAGACGGGGTCTCGCTCTTGCTCAGGCTGGTTTTGAACTCCTGACCTTGAGCAATCCGCCCGCCTCGGCCTCCCAAGAGCTAGGATTACAGGCGTGAGCCACAGCGCCCGGCCTCCTTGTGGTTTTGATTTGCATTTCCCTGATGATTAAAGATGTTGAGCATTTTTTCATATGTTTGTTGGCCATTATTCTGTCTTATTTTGAGAAGTTTCTGTTCATGTCCTTTGCTCACTTTTTGATAGGGTTGTTTGATTTTTCCTTGCTGATTTTCCTGAGTTCTAAATAGATTCTAGTTATCACCCTTTAACAAATGTGTAGCTTGTGAAATTTTTCTCCCATTCTGTAGGTTGTCTGTTTGTTCTCTTGACAGTTTCTTTGGCTGTGCAGAAGCTTTTTTTATTATTATTATTTTAGCGTATTATGGGGGTACAAGTGTTAAGGTTATTTATATTGCCCATGCTCCCCTCCCTTCTCAAGTAAGACCTTCAAGCACGTCCATCCCCCAAAAGTTGCACATCTTACTCATTGTGGTTGTTTATACCCCTCCCCTCCTTCCCTCCTGCCCTCTCCCAACCTCCCAACACCCGATAAATGTTACTTCTGTATGTCCACTTAAGTATTGATCCATTAATACCAATTTGTTGCTGAGTACAGGAGGTGCTGGTTTTTCCATTCTTGAAATACTTCACTTAGTAGAATGGGTTTCAGCTGTATCCAGGAATACACAAGAGGTCCTATATCACTGTTGTTTCTTAAAGCTGAGTAGTACTCCATGGTATACATATACCACATTTTATTAATCCACTCATGAATTGATGGGCACTTGGGTTGTTTCCACAGCTTTGCAATTGTGAATTGTGCTGCTATAAACATTTAAGTGCAGGTGTCTTTTTCATAAGGTGACTTTTGATCTTTTGGGTAGATGTCCAGTAGTGGAATTGCTGGATCAAATGGTAGATCTACTTGTATCACTTTGAGGTATCTCCATATTGCTTTCCACAGAGGTTGAACTAGTTTGCAGTCCCACCAGCAGTGTAGGAGTGTTCCTCTCTCTCTGCATGCACACCAGCATTGGTTGTTTGGGGACTTTTTGATAAAGGCCATTCTCACTGGAGTTAAGTGATATCTCATTGTGGTTTTGATTTGCATTTCCCTGATGATTAGAGATGTTGAACACTTTTTCATATGTTTGTTGGCCATTATTCTGTCTTATTTTGAGAAGTTTCTGTTCATGTCCTTTGCCCATTTTTTGGTAGGGTTGTTTGATTTTTTCTTGCTGATTTTCCTGAATTCTAAATAGATTCTAGTTATGAGCCCTTTAACAGATGTGAAGCTTGCAAAAATTTTCTCCCATTCTTTGGATTGTCTGTTTGCTCTCTTGACAGTTTCTGTGGCTGTGTAGAAGCTTTTTAATTTTTTTAGGTCCCATTTGTTTATTTTTGTTGCTGTTGTGATTGCCTTTGGGGCCTTTTTCATAAATTCCTTGCCTAGGCCCATGTCTAGAAGAGTATTTCCAACATTTTCCTCTAGAATTCTAATAGTTTCACACCTAAGGTTCAAGACTGTTATGCAGCATGAGTTGATTTTTGTGAGAGGTGAAAGGTGTGGGTCTTGTTTCAGTCTTCTACATGTGGCTATCCAGTTTTCCCAGCACCATTTATTGAATAAGGATTCTTTTCTCCAGTGTATGTTTTTGTCTGCTTTGTCAAAGATTAGTTGGCTATCTGAGGATGGTTTTACATCTGAGTTCTCTGTTCTGTTCCACCGGTCAATGTCCCTGTTCTTGTGCCAGTAAAAAGCTGTTTTAAAGACTATACCCTTAAAAATTCTAAATATATATGCACCCAACCTTGGTGCACCCAGATTCATAAATCAAACTCTACTGGATCTAAACAAATGGATAAACAACAACACCATAATAGTTGGAGACTTTAACACCCCACTGACAGCACAGGACAGATCCTCCAAACAGAAAATCAACAAAGAAATAATGGACTTAAACAGAACCCTAGAACAAATGGGCCTGACTGACATTTACAGAACATTCTACCCTAGAACCACTGAATATATGTTCTTCTCGTCAGCTTATGGGTCATTTTCCAAGATTGACCATATCCTAGGACACAAAGCACATCTCAACCAATTTTAAAAAGTAGAAATTATACCATGTATCTTTTCAGACCACAATGGAATAAATGTAGAAATCAATCCTAACAGGAGTTCTCATTTCTACACATAGTCATGGAAACTAAACAACCTTCTGCTAAACGATCACTTCATAAACGAGGAAATCAAGATAGAAATCAAAAGATTCTTTGAACTAAACAACAAAGGTGACACAAGTTACCAAAACCTGGGGGACACAGCTAAAGCAGTCCTGAGAGGAAAGTTTATTTTCATAAATGCCTATATCCAAAAGTCGAAAAGATCACAAATAGACAACCTAATGAATCCTCTCAAAGAGCTGGAAAAAGAAGAACAGACCAACCCCAAACCCAGCAGAAGAAGTGAAATCATTAAGATCAAATCAGAACTAAACAAAATTGACAACAGGGGAACTATATGGAAGATTAATAAAACAGAAAGTTGGTTCTTTGAAAAAATAAACAAAATTGACACACCATTGGCTAGACTAACGAAAAGCAGAAAAGAAAAATCTAATGAGCTCCATCAGGAACAATAAAGGAGAAATTATAACTGATGCCACAGAGATACAAGATATAATATACGAATACTACAAAAACCTCTATGCACACAAACTGGAAAATGTGGAGGAAATGGACAATTTCTTAGAAATACACAGCCTCCCTAGGCTCACCCAGGGAGAAATAGAATTCCTGAACAGACCAATATCAAATACTGAAATTGAAACAGCAATAAAAACCTTCCTAAAAAGAAAAGTCCTGGACCAGATGGTTTCACACCCGAATTTTACCACACCTACAAAGAAAAACTGGTGCCTATCCTGCAGAAATTATTCCACAACATCAAGAAGGATGGAATTGTCCCCAACACATTTTATGAAGCGAACATAACCCTGATACCAAAGCCAGGAAAGGATGCAACAACAACAACAACAACAAAAACTACAGACCAATATCCCTTATGAATATGGATGCAAAATTCTCAACAAAATCCTAGCCAATCGAATCCAGGTGCCTGGCAAGAAAATAATTCATCATAACCAAGTGGGCTTCATCCCACGGATGCAGGGACGGTTCAACATATGCAAATCTATAAATGTAATTCGCCATATAAACAGAAGCAAAAACAAAGACCATATGATCCTCTCAATAGACACAGAGAAAGCATTTGACAAAATTCAACACCCTTTTATGATCAAAATGCTCAACAAAATAGGTATAGACAGCGCTTACCTAAAAATGATACAAGCCATATATGACAAACCCACAGCCAATATCATACTGAATGGGGAAAAATTGAAAGCATTCCCACTTAGAACTGGAATTAGACAAGGATGCCCACTATCTCCACTTCTGTTCAACATAGTGCTAGAAGTCCTCGCTACAGCAATCAGACAAGAGAGCAGAATTAAGGGTGTCCAAATGGGAGCAGAAGAGATCAAACTCTCACTCTTCGCTGATGACATGATATTATACCTAGAAAACCCCAAGGATTCAACAAAGAGACTCCTTAATCTGATAAATGAATTTGGTAAAGTCTCAGGATACAAAATTAATACACAGAAATTGGAGACATTCATATACGCCAACAAGAGTACAAGTGAGAACCAAATCAAAGACTCAATTCCCTTCAAAATAGCGACAAAGAAAATAAAATACCTTGGAATATATTTAACTAAGGAGGTAAAAGACCTCTACAGAGAGAACTATGAAACACTGAAGAAGGAAATAACACCTCAGGACATAAACAGATGGAAGAATATACCATGCTCATGGGTCGGCAGAATCAACATTGTTAAAATGTCTATACTACCCAAAGTGACCTACAGAGTCAACGCAATCCCTATCAAAATACTATCATCATTTTTCACAGATATAGAAAAATAATTTTATGCTTGGTATGCAGAAGCTTTTTGTTTTCTTCCGGTCCTGTTTATTTATTTTTGTTGCTGCTGTGATAGCCTTTGGGATCTTCTTCATAAATTTTTTGCCTAGGCCAATGTCTAGAAGAGTATTTCCAACATTTTCCTCTAGAATTCTAATAGTTTCACACCTTAGGTTTAAGTCTGCTACCCAATGTGAGTTGATTTTTGTAAGAGGTGAAAGTCTGTGTCAGTCTTCTACATGTGACTATGCAGTTTTCCCAGCACCATTTATTGAATAAGGACTGTTTTCCCCAGTGTATGTTTTTGCTTGCTTTGTCAAAGAATAGATGGCTATATGAGGATGGTTTTATATCTGGATTCTCTGTTCTGTTTCACTGGTCATTGTACCTGTTCTTGTGCCAATCTTAAACTATTTTTATTACTATAGCCTTGTAGTATAGTTTGAAGTCTGGTAAATTGATACCTCCCATTTTTTGTTTATTGCCTAGGATTGCTTTTGCTATACAGGGTCTTCTCTGGTTCCATACAAAGCATAAAATTATTTTTTCTATATCTGTGAAAAATGATGATGGTATTTTAATAGGGATCGGATTGACTCTGTAGATCACTTTGGGTAGTATAGACATTTTAACAATGTTGATTCTGCCAACTCATGAACATGGTATGGTCTTCCACCTGTTTATGTCCTCTGCTATTTTCTTCCTCAGTGTTTGAGAGTTCCCACAGCCAACATCATACTGAATGGGGAAAAACTGGCTTTTCTTAATACAATAGAAATATTAGTCTTCTTTCTCTTCTGGAACTATTATTTCCATTTCATATTGTGATGGAATGTTATCCCTAAGTAATATTTTCACATTTGATAACATTATTCATCATCCAAATTTTGCATGTTAATTAGTCTTAAGTTTTTAAAGTCCTGATAATTATAAGTTTCTGTAATTTTTTCTTTTGGGTTGAGTTTTGTTATAATTATCATTAGTGAAGATTTATCAAAATAGCATATAATCCAGGACTTAATGAATAACAAATATGTACATGAAAATATTATTTAAAATGGATTTATTAATGCATTTATTATTACTAATTCATTTATATATGGGTTAGTAAGTAATTATTACTATATTGAGACAGATTTTAATATTGAATTTATTCTATTTTTCCTATATATATGTGTATATATATATATACATATAGGAAGACTTATTCATTTAAATAAGCAAAAGAGCATTGCAAGTGCTTATTATGACAATGTCCCTCATTTCTTAAAACTCCTGTCATATGCTAAAAATTATATTGTGATCTAGCTTCAAAAATCATTTTTAGTGATCTAAACCCTATACTTCAATTAAGTCTTTTTGAGGTTATTTTAGACAGCAACAAATTTAAACAATCTAGCTTTTAAAATGGTTACCCAATCATTACATTTCCAGAAAGTAAACTAAAATAATATTACTAAGAATTTTCAAATGACTATTTGGGTGCTTCATACTCTTATTTAGAGGTACCTTTTTAGTATATGAAAGAGTTTTGCAAACATTAAAATAATAAGCAATTTAAATGTATCTTTGTTAACAATTGTTTGATAACATGTTTCTACCATAACATGTACTTTACATTTTGGAGTTGCAGACACAGCTGAGACGAGGAAGTGTTGAGTCAAGCTCTTCCTTATTTGCTCCTTTAATTTTTTACCAATAGTTTTAGGTTTTTGAATAAAAATTACTCATGCTGCATATTCTATAGTTTGTCTTAATTCATAGTAACCCAACATGGTCCATAATACATACTTTTTAATAATGCACTTCCACCTTAAACATAAATGTATATAAGTCTGCAAAAGACCTGAAACACTACAGTGCCTTAATTAAAAGCTGTTTAACTACCAATAATAATTTGAATTACTGCTTCATGTGCTACCCAGAGAATTATACATCCAGAGTAGTCATAGTAAAATATGGAATGAGTGACAGGCATACTTTGTTTTTTCATAAAATGGGAGAAGAGTGATTATAAAGTGAGTGTGGAATAGGAAAGGAAATACTTCATTATCTACAGATGTATAGTAAAAACACAAGAGAAAATTTAGAAGTTGAAAATTTGTTCTATCAAACTATGCATTCGTGTGTATCCTAGGAGGTTTTCCTCACTGGGATATGCATCATTCATGGCGAAGACTACTAAACTGTATTACAGAATATAGCTCCAACTGGGCATGAGGAATCAAGGGCATATCTCCCTTGTGCCTACACTTTGAGGAATATGATCAGAAATCTGACTTAGCCTCTGCCTGGAACTGAGAAACAGTGGAGATGGCAGCTTCCCTGGGTGTTGCAGCTGCTTTCTCATCTCCAGAATGGCTACAGTAGTCCATGGTGGCATATCATAGAACTGATTAGCATAAGTTTTGAAGAGAGCTAGAGATCTTAAAGAATGAATGGAGTTAGAGGTAGAAAAATAATGCTTTGTATTTCTTTTCATTCATTTTTTAATCCTTGCCAGAGAAAACCTCAATTATATTTACCTAGGCCACTGACTAATAGTGAAATTTGAGGGAAATGTGGTATTTAATTTTGTAAATATTAGATAAAAGCAATGTCAGTCAACTTAACACAAGGGTGCAATTTAGATAGCTCAACAGAGAGTGAGTTGACCAAAAATATAAAGTACTTATTTTTCTGAAGCACTTCTTTCAAGAAGTACAGTGATGTCAGTGAGAGTAGCAGAGAAAGAACCTCTGAAAATTCTCACCTCCCTAAAAGTAAGAGAAAACTGGCAAAAATTGTAGGATAAACTTTTTCAGAAATCTGAACATTAAACAAAGATGTGTAGAAATCTGGGGAGTTTATTAAAGAAAAATGAACTTTGTGGCATTTAATTTGTCCTATTCTGAACACACCCACCCAGCTCCACAATAGCATTTAAAACCAACAGCCCACAATCATAATGAAAACCAACTATTAATACATGCTAGCAAGTGAAGTGGGCAGGTGGGGTGGCAGCAGCTCCTTCAAACACCTATTCCCAAAGAATTGTCATTATTTGATCTGCCTGGTGGTTCCCTGGAAGACTCTACTTGCAAGGATCTTTATTTGACCAGACATAGAGCTTACCCAGTGTGAACAGCCTTTTCTCTTAGGGTGCTTACTGGAAAAAACAAAACAAAACAAAAAAACTGACAATTTTTAAACATTGTGATTGCATAAGGTGGTGGCTAACCAAAAAAGAATAAAATTGGAAAATGTGATGTCCATAGGTGATTTTAAAAAGCTCTGACCTATTTTTAAGAAAGAAAAAATTAGACTCACATACACAAAAAAGCTCTGACTTTGGAAATCTAGAAAGCCACTTGTATGTGTTGGGCTTTGTGCATGCTCAAGGCCATGCACATTGTTCAGGAAAGACTTAAAAATACCCTAAGCTCTCATCTTTGACTGACCTTGTGACTCTGTGCAAGCAGAAAATTAAAGCTGCTTGCCTAAGGGTTAAGGGCTTGCCCCAACATATACAGAGCTCTTCAGCAAAGACAGAGAATTATTGGTCCCAACCATCTAAGGTCCTCCTATATTATTATTAGCTAACCACTAAACTAACTGAGCAGAGATTTCAGTGGCCACACATGACAAAAGACAGATATTTCACAGAATTAGTTCAGAAGAGTCACTGAACCAATAATAACAACATAGAAAAACAACAACAAACTATGGAGAGAGGGGGATTCTGATTTCCAGAGTTACCACATTACATTACTTTGAAATGTCTAGTTTTCAACAGACATTATGGGGCATAAAAAAAAATATGAAAGTATGATCCATACATAGGAAATAAAGCAATCAATAGCAACTGTCCCTGGTGAAACTTAGATGTTGGAACTACGAAAGACTATTTTAATTACCATCAACTATTTTAAACATGTTCAAGGAACTAAAGAAAACCATATCTAAACAACTAATAAAAGTATGAAAATGATGTGTCATCAAATATAGAATATTAATAAAAATATATGAATCAAATAGAAGTTCTGGAGTTGAAAACTGTGATAGCTAAAATGAAGAGTTCACTAGAGAGGCTCAATAGTAGATTTCAGTAGGCATAAAATTAGTGAATTTTAAGATAAATCAATTGAGATTATCTAGTTTGAGGAATGGAAAGACAAGGAGTGAAGAGAAATTAACAGAGCCTCATAGACCTACATCACCAAACATACCATCATATGCATAATGGAAATCCTAAAAGAAGAGGAGGATGAGAAAGAGACAGAAAGAATGTTTGAATAAATAATTAAAAAAAATTAGTCTACATGTCCAAGAAGTTCAATGAGTTTCCACTAGGATAAATTCGAAGATCTACTCTGAGACACATCATAAAGAAGCTCTCTCAGTGAAAATTTGTATTATAGAGAATTATTATAATTTCTAAGAATATTAGTATAAAATTAGTATAACAGCTAAATTTATTTATTTTTTATGATGAAGGACCTAAACACATTTATGGAAAATAGGCAAAGTGGTGAAGGTGATTGTGGTGAAGTATCAGTGCCAGAATTTAGCCTTAAGTGTGATAACAAATGTGATTTATGTTGTTTAATTTCTCCATTTCCCTCTTTTTCTTCTAGTGGTTTTTTGGGGGGTGGGGTCTGTTAAATTGGGTATTAAAGTGACAAGATGGATCTGAAAGAGGATTAGAAAAGGTCAATAAAATATCAGCCACTTGCTTATGAAATTCCAGATGGGATTTGGTCACCAAGAAATTATAATTCACATACTAATATTAAATGCAAAAATTTGGCATTCTTCTATCAAGACATACTGTGACATTTACCTTACTTAGTAAGTTTGGAAATGTAAGGTCAACCTTGGATAGAATGTTTATGTTCTCTTTAATAGTCCTCTTAAATACTATATAACTTCATTCTTTTAAATTTTTTTGAGACAGAGTCTCACTCTGTTGCCTGGGCTAGAATGCTGTGGCATCAGCCTAGTTCACAGCAACCTCAACCTCCCAGACTGAAGCAATCCTTCTGCCTCAGCCCTGAGTAGCTTGGACTACAGGCATGTGCCAACATGCCCAGCTAATTTTTTCTATATGTTTTCAGTTGTCCAGCTATTTCTTTCCATTTTCCTTTTTTAGTAGAGATAGGGCCTCACTCTTGCTCAGGCTGGTCTCGAACTCCTGAACTCAAATGATCCTCCTGCCTCTGGGCTTCCCAGAGTGCAATAATTACAAGTGTGAGCCACCACATCCAGCCTATATAACTTTAGATGAATACTGATTCTTTGGGTAAGATTGCTTAGTCTCAAAGGTATGACTTTATTCAGATAAGAATAAGTGATGTCAGGTATAAAATTTAAGAAACATATTTTGAATGCCTACTATCTACTTTGGTATACAAGATAGAAACTAAATGTACTTTCATGAAAATTACATTCTAGTAGGGAAGACAAAACATAAGCATGTAGTAGAGTAAATAAGATAACTTCAGATGGAGACAAGGAGGATCAGATACACAGTTAGTGGTACCCATTCAAAAATGAAAAGGCAGGGCCCTTGCTAAAATATTATTAAAAATTTAAAGACAACAACAATTGAGCATTAACCAAGTGTGAAGCCCTTTTAAGCACTGCTCCTTGTGTGACTGTAAAGAAAATAATATAAATTATATGACTTGGGTAAAATTAGATAACTTGGCTAAAGAAAGGTCATTAAAGGTTAAAGGGTTTAATTACTTAAAAATACAACTCTTTATCCAAATAATATTGTGCAGGCTATTTAGATAAATTTCTGTATTTAGAATTTTAGTCACGGTATTGTTTAAAAAATGCAGCTAGAAAGACATAGTTTAAATGGATACCTTCAATAAACTAATAAGAAATAGTATTTTTGTGGAAGAATAAACTCAGCCATTGAATTCATAAGCTCTTTTTTCCTTTCCCAGTCTTCTGACCTTGACCTAGTTATTTAAATGTTTTAAGTCTCAGTATAATGAGGATAATAAACACTATCTCAAGTTACTTTTAGAATAAAATAAAATGATAACACAGGGTAGTTAACATTTCTACCAGTTTTACTAAGAGATAAGTTCAGGTAGCTTGACTATTCATGACCACTTGTTAAACCCTTCCTAGTTTACACATTCAAAAAAAACAGTACACTTCACAAAACAAAAAGCACAAACAAAATATTTGATTATATTACTTAAGTTAGTTTTTGGTGATTGAGAATTACTGACAGTGTGAGAATCTTGCTTAATTACCAATAATTAACTAAATTTTCTCTGAGAAAAGAATTTACTTGTTCACCTGTGGGAAAGTTTTAAACTGTTGTTGGAGCTTTTATTCTTATATTTTATTGTTCCCTCTTTCCTATGAAAGAAAAAAATGGCAGGGTGAGGGGAAAAGTATGCTCTTTCTTTATTTCCATTCATATATATGTTTGTGAATGTTGTGAATGGATAATAGAAGAAATATAAAGTTGGATCAGGTCAAAATTTATTGATATGTGTTTACTAAGCAGATATTCTAGATTTAATGCTGCTCCTCAAAAGGGTCAAAGGCTGTAACAGTGTGTTTAATGGGATGAAACATAGACCAAAAGGGTACTTACACTAAATTAAGTTAAAATGCCAGAACTGCTTTGGAATACTGTAAAAGGAGGTATCCAAAGGATAGTCAGATTAAGGATTAATCATGTCAGACATCCTCCCTCATCCTGGGAGGGTCCAAAGCATTTACCTTTTACCATAAAAATGGAAAATAAATTTGTGCAAGAGGCTTCAGCATCCTTGAAGTCTGCATTTGTTCTTCTCCATAGTTTAGAAATTACAGTGGGGACTGCTGCCACTGAACTGGGAAATTCAAATGCAACAGGAATAATTGGATGTTGAGGGGGTAGAGACTAAGTTGTAGCCCTTAATCACCAAGGACAACATAGACACGGTTATCCCATGGGACAGCATACTCAAAGCAGTAATGAGCGTGGTCTGATATGCAGAGACCAATGGCATTGGCTAGTTGAAAATGGTGGAGTCCCTAGAAGTGAAATAGGTGCGCAATCTACTAAGTTTTTATGTGATCTGTATAAGCAAAGGAGTTCTCAGTCGAGTGAACAGGAGGCTAATTTAAATAATAAAAACAGAGAGTCCTGGCTTTTCCATCCATACCCAGCCATGAGCCAGTTTATAGAGCTCGAAGCCCTAGAATGAAGGGAAGTCTTGGTCCCCTTGAAGATGAACTTGCTTCAATGCCAAAAATCTATGCTGTTAATATTTGTCTCAGCCTTCCCCAAAGGGAGCTGTGGCTTTTCACTAGGGTAAAAATACAGAGGAATCAGAGAAAAAATCAGACTTCAGGGATTACTGGACACTGCCTCTGAACTGACATTAATTCAAAGAGATCCAAAATATCACTGAGGTTCACTAGTTAGAGTAGGGGCTTATAGAGATCTACTAATCAATGAAGTTGTAACTGAGGTCAATCTCATAGTGGATCCAATGATCCTTGAACCTATTCCATGTTTATTTCATAAATTCCAGGATAAATAGAACAGACATACTTAGAATCTGGCAGCGTTTCCAAATTTGTTCCCCTACCTTTGGAATGAGGGATGGAACAGTAGAAAAGACCAAGTGAAAGCCACTAGGACAGTTTTGATTCGGAAAAAGTACTAACACAGAGGTAATCCTGAATTCTCATAGAAATTGCAGAGATTAGTGCCACCATCAAGGACCTGAAATATGCAAAGATGGTGATTTCCATTATATCCTCCATTCAATTCAACTATTTGGCCTGCACAGAAGAGAGATGAATCTCAGAGAATGACACAAATGACCAAAGATTATTAAACTTAAGTAAATTTAACTGGGTGAGGACTCTAATTCCAGCTGCTATTCCAGAGGTGGTTTCATTGCTGAAATAAATTAGCATAGCCCCTAATAACTGGTGTGTAGTTACTGCTCTAGAAACTTCTTTTTAAAAAACATCATTTAATGAAGACAACCAGAAGCAGTTTGCTGTCAGATGGCAAAGCTAGTAATACACCCTTGTTGTCCTACCTTATGGATAAGTCAACTCTCCACTATATGTCATAGTTTATTCTGCAGAGACTTTGATCATCTTTCCTTTTCACATGACATCATAATCATTCATTCTATTGCTGTCCTGATTGGACATAGCAAAAAGTAGAAACTGCAGTAGTATATTGGTAAGACATTTGTATGTGAGAGGGTGGGAAATAAATCAGAAAAATAGTCCAGGGTCTTTCGCCTCAGTGAAATATCTAGGAAGTTGTGGGGCATTTAAGGATATCTCTTCTAACATGAAGGATTATGTTATTGCACATGGTCCCTTGTACAAACAAAAAACAAAGCACAATGCCAAATGGAGATCTTTGGGTTTCAGAGGCAATGTATGCCTTTTTTGTATGTGCTACTGGCCTATTTACTGAGTGACTTGAAAATCTACCAGTTTTGAGTGGGGTCCAGAATAATAGAAGACCCTGCAACAGGTCTAGGCTGCCATGCAAGCAGCTGTAGCACTTGGGCCAAAGGTTCCAATAGCTCCTACAATTCTTGAAGTGTGAATTGCATATAAAGATATGGTTTGGAGCTTTTAGAAGGCCCCTATAGTTGGATCATAGTGCAGACACTTAAGATTTTAGAGGAAAGCCATGCCGTCCTGTGTGGATAACAATTTTTCTTTTCAAGAACAGCTTTTGTTGAGGTACTGGGCTTTAATTGGGCTAAAGACTGAAACATGAGCCATCCAATTATCATATGACTTGAACTTCGCAAAAGGAATTGGGTGTTATCTGATTCATCAAACATAAAATTGAATGTGTACAACATGACTACATCATCAAAAGGAAGTGGTATATACACATCAGGCTTGAGAAGGTACTATAGGCACAAGTAAATTATATTCCTTATTTTATTATGCTTTAATTTATTGTTCTTCACAGATATTGTGCTTTTTACAAATTAAAGGTCTGTGGCAACCCTGCATTGAGGAAGTTTATCAGTGCCATTTTTCCAACAGCCTATGTTCGCTTTGTGTCTTCTGTCACATTCTGGTAATTTCAGCAACATTTCAGACTTTTTCATTATTATTATATCTCTTATGGTGACCTGCATCAGTGATCTTTGTTATTACAATCCAAATTGTTTTGGAGCACCACAAAATGTGCCCACATAAGATGAATAACTTAATTGATAAATTTTGTATGTGTTCTAACTGCTCTACTGACCTGCCATTCTTCCATTACTATCCCTAATCTTGGGCCTCTCTATTCTCTGAGTCACAAGAATATTGAAATTACACCAACAAATAAACCTACAATGGCTTCTAAGTGTTCAAATGAAAGGAAGAGTTGCACATCTCTCACTTTAAATTAAAAGCTACAAATAACTAAGCTTAGTAAGAAAACCTCTGAAAGCAGAGATACACTGAAAACTAGCCCTTTTTTCCCAAAGAGTTAGCCAAGTTGTGAATTCAAAGAAAAAGTACTTAAAGGTAGTTAAAAATCCTACTCCAGTGAACACATAAATGATAAGAAAACAAAACAGTCTTATTGCTAATATGGAAGAAAATCTGAGTGGTCTGGGTAAATGAGCAAACATTTCCTTAAGCCAAAATCAAATTCAGAGCTAGTCCTACTCAAGGGGGGAGGGGGACATGGGCAATATATGTAACCTTAACACTTGTACCCCCATAATACGCTAAAATAAAAAAAAATCCAGAGCTAGGCCCCTATCTTTCTCTAATTCTACAAAGTCTGAGAAAGGATGCTGCAGAAGAAAAATATGAACCTAGCAGAGGTTGGTTAATGATATTTAGGGGAAAAAGATGTCTCCATAACATAAAAGTGCAAGCTGAAACAAAAGTGCTGATGGAGAAGCTACAACAAGTTATATGTAAAATCTAAAACAACTGATGAAGATGGCTACACTAAACAGCAGATTGTCAACATACATGAAGCCCTCTATTAGAGGAAGATGGCATCTAGGACTTTCATAACTACAGAGGAGAAGTCAATGCCTGGACTGAAAGCTTCCAAGGAGAGACAGGCTGACTTTCTTGTTAGGGGCTAACGCCCAATGCTCATCATAAAAATCCTAGAGCCCTTAAGAATGATGCTAAATCTACTCTTCCTGTGCTCTATAAATTGAACAACAAAGTCTGTATGGCAACACATCTGTTTATGGTTTATTGAATATTTTAAGCCCACTGTAGAGACCTACTGCTTAGGAAAAAAAGATTTCTTCAAAAATATTGCTGCTCCTTGACAATGCAACTGGTTACCCAAGAGCTATAGCTGCCATAGATAGTAATTCCTCTGATGGATCGGGTCAAAGTAAATTCAAAACCTTTTTGAAAATATTCACCATTCTGGATACCATTAAGAACATTCATGATTCACATTAGGAGATCAAAACATCAAATATTAAAAGTAGTTTGGAAGAAATTGATCTGAAGCCTCATGGATAACTTTGAGAGACTCAAGACTTCAGTGAAGGAAGTAACAGCAGATGGGATAGAAATAACAAGAGAACTAAAATTAGAAGTTCAGCCTAACTATGTGACTGAGTTTTTGCAATCTCATGATAACACTTGAGAGAGTCAGGAATTGCTTCTTATGAATGAGCAAAGAAGTTGGCTTCTTGAGATAGAATTTAATTATGATGAAGATTCTTTGAATAACTTTTAAAATTACAATAAAGCATTTACAATAATACATATACTTAATCGATAAAGCAGTGGCAGGGTTTAAGAGAAGTTACTCCAATTTTGAAAGAAATTATATTTGGTTAAAATGTTATCCAGTAGCATTGCATATTAGAGGGAAATCCTTCATGAAAGAGTCAATTGATGCAGCAAACTTCATTGTTGTCACCTTTTAAGAAGTTGACATAGCCACCTCAGCCTTCAGCAATCACCACGTTGATCAGTCAGCAGTCAAGATCAAGGCAAGACCCTTCATCCAACAAAACAATTATAAGTCGCTGAAGCTCGAGTGGTCATTAGCATGTTTTAGCAATAAACTATTTTACAATTAAATATGCACATTGTTTTTAAACAAAAAAATAATGCTATATGCACTGAGAAACCAAAAAAATGTGCTACTTGCTTTATTACAATATTTGCTTTATTTTGATGGTCCGGAACTGAACTCCTGATATCTCCAAGTTATGCCTATACATGAGAAAGTGGCTCAAATGTCTGTGGTGACTATTTGCACTGTATTACATTTTTTCTCCCAGCCAAGTAATATGTACTCATGGGGAATTGCTTACTACTAGTTGACGGAGGAAGAAAATAGTTACAGGTGGTTCTACCTTATGAGCAAGCACCATGTGAAAGTGGAGCACTGTAGCAATACAGCACTTTTCTGGAATACTGTATAAAACATACTGGTGTGGTGAAATCCTCCCAGTGGGCAGAACTTTGAGTGATGCATCTGATTGTCCATTTTACTTAGAAGAAGAAATGTTCCAAAGTAGAAATCTATACTGATTTGTGAGGTGTGGTCTATGATTTGGCTTCATGGTAAGGGACTTGAAACATACATAATTGCAAAGTAGATGATGAGAAGGTCTGTGAAAGAGCTATGTGGACAGAACTTAATGGATGAGAAAAGAATGTGAAGACATTTGAATCCGACGTGAATGCTCACCAATTCAGTAATTTCAGTAGAGGAGGATTTGATAATCAAGTGTGTGGGATGACTCATTTTATGGATATGAGTCAATCTCTCTCCCAAGCCCTTCCTGTCATCTTTTAATAGGCTTATGAACAAAGTAGCCATGGTGGCAGGGATGAAGATTATACACGGGCTCAGCAACATGGACTTCCACTCACCAAGGCTGACCCAACTATGACCACTGCTGAGTTCCCAATCTGCCAGCAGCAGATACCAAGTCCCAATATGGCAGCATTATTTGGAGTGATCAGACAGCTGGGGGCAGACGGATTACATCGGATCATTTCCGTCATGGAAGGGGAAATACTTGGTTCTTATTGGAGTAGACACTTGCTTTAGATACAAATTTGCTTTTCCTGTATTCAATACCTCTGCCAAAACTGCCATCTGTGCATTTCCAGAATGCCTTGTATTCATCATGGTATTTTGTGCAGCATTTCTTTTGATCAAGGTACTCACATCACCCCAAATGAAGTATGGCAATGGGCCCATGCTTTTGGAATTTATTAGATTTACCATGTTCCCCATCATCCTGAAGCAACTACCTCAATAAAATGATAGAATGGTCTTCTGAAGACACTGTTTCTGCACCAGCTTTCTGGCAATACTTTGCCTAGCTTGGACATTGTCTTCTAGAAGGCTGTGTATGTTCTCAATCTGTGTCTAATATATGAATCTATTTCTCCCACAAACAGGATTCAAAGGATCAGGAAGGCCTAGAACAATCAGGAATCAAGGCATGAAACAGAAGTAGTACTACTCATTAGTACCCTTAATGAAGGGTACTACAATCTCTTTCACTCCAACTACTGGTTCTTCTTTGTATGTGTGTTTGCATCTATCAGCTCACAGACCTGCTGAGACTTGAGCCTCTTGGGGTCAATTACTTTTGGATTTTTAAAGTCAAGGTTAAGGATAGGCAAAAGACTCACTTATACCTCAATCTACTCTTTGACTATCCTTCAACCATATCTCTCATTGTTGAGAGATTGGCAAAATACTCTGCCAGGATTCTAGATTTTCACAATTTAGGTGGTGATATTTAAACTTCATAAATCTTGACAGAAGGAGCTTTAACATCACATCACAGAACTTGATCATTTTAAGCTGAGTCACTAGGATCTGAAACCATAGACAGGGGACTAAACAAATTACAAGGATGAATATTGTTGCCTCTTGGAGCCAACAGAGCGAGCAGGAGGTCCTTCTACAAGGAAACCTATCAACACTGAGAGCCCTTCCTCAGCAGGTGGTGATGAAGGCCAAAGAAGCAAGCTGCCATGGATGCTGCTCTCTATTTATGTGGTCCAGAAAACACTTGTCATCATGCTTTATTGATGTGATTTTTCTTCTTTTTTTTTTTAATGGAATTAAGTTAATTAGGTAGTTTGGATAATATCTTAACAAGAACCACTATGGGAATTTACACTTGACCTGTGGGGCTGCTCCTGATATGTAGGCAGTTTCTTTGGAAAGAGGTCTCTTTTCTATTTTCTCCCTTAATTTAGATGAATCACCAAGCACTGAGAACATCAGGGCTTATGGGGCTAAAATGATCACGCTTTAAATTCTCACCAAACAAAACCACCTGGGCTCACTTTGTGAACACAGATTCACAATTGTACCCTTGTATGCATGACATTCTCTGAAGAGAATTTTTGTGATTCATGGTATATAAAAATGTGTTTTAGTCATTCAGTACAAAAACTTGGAGCTCCCTAATGATTGGAGAAACTAATGTGATATGCTCCTGGTAAAAATCCTCAGAATAAGCATGTGAAGGTTAACAGCCTACTTCTGTGACTCACTTTCAATTCTAGTCATCATTCCTAGTGCTCCAAAACGTGGCTTATTCTACCAGTCCAGCAGCACTCCAATATTTGTCATTAGATTTTGAAAGAATAGCCACAGGCAAGACTTTTCTCTTTTCCTTAATATATTTTTCCTATATGTTTTTTCCTAATAGTAGCATGAGCTATTGTCTCTATAAGCTTGTACTGTTTCCAAAAAATGTGTCCTTTCTTTCTATAAGCCCTCAGAAAAACCTGAATAAAAATATTTTAGCTTTGCATCTTGCTGTTCTGTGTTTCCTTCTAAGAATACACACAGAAGCCAAGAACTTTGACACCCACTGTATGCAATTCCTATCCCAGACTAAGTCCAAGCAGAGAAGCTGTGTGAGTGGGTCCTGGTATCCTTAACATTTGAATTCCCAGGAAATAATTTAAATTGCTGGTTGCTGTATTCATATGACTTCTGTTTGTGTGCAAATATAAGTCTCTTAACCCTCCTACAGGATCTATTGAGTGGTCTTCATTTGCAAATATCCACTAATAACTATTCTCTGACACATACCAGGTTAGGCAATAATGACAACAAGAGTTGTCTCTGTACTCAGATACAAGAATTTAGAGAATAAATCTCTAAGTTTCCCTGCTTATATTCTATCAGGAGAACCTATTTTATCTTCCTCTCCTTTTTCATCTCCTATATTTTCAATTATAACATTAAAATAATGTGTTCCATGTAGGCCATGGTGATTAACAAATTTTTTAGTGTCATTCTTAAACACCTACATCTGTAAGTTTGAGCTATATAAGGAAAGTTGCTATATAAATGGTAAGCATTTAGAATGCTGCCTGGCACATGATAAGCCTACCATGAATGTTCTCTATTTTGTCTTGAGAGTCTCTTGGTCACTTAGTTGTGAATAGTGTATGGTGCTAGTAAGAAGGAATAGTTAAAGAAAACAGATAATGTAATGATGGACCTAGTGTTTATTAAGTGTGAAAGAAAAGAGTGATACATATGTGAGAAGAAACATAGTGTGAAAGAGAAAGTGTTCTCAGAAGGGTGAGCTTACTGTAGTCCTATAGGTGAAATTCCAGTGGGAATCATGGAAAGTTCTCTGAATGAATTGCCTACATTTACTCTACATACTCAATGAAACAATATGTGAGTATTTATTTCTATTTAATTCTAATTAGTAATATTAGGGAGATATATTACACATCATCTATGTACTTTAAAAAAAATTGCAGCCACTTTACTTGTTAGGTGGGTTTAGTATTTCCATTTCATCTAAGGAAAACAAGACTCAAAAAGATTCTGGCATGAAATGACACAGCTTTTATTTAGTGAAGCTGGGTCAGTCACTCTTGCCACTACACTGTGCCCACTGGTTGGGGTCAAAGATTAATTTTGACTTGTAGCATTTTTTTAGTGAAGATGAACAAAATTTTGAGGTTAGCATTTAAAGATGCCATATTCTATTTAAAGTCCCACATACAGTTTCAACTAATTGCCAACAATGGCTAACTCAGAATAAATGGCTTAATTAATGCCATTTTTGTTGTTAATTCATAGTGATAGTTGAAGAGTCTTTATGCCCAACATATTGTTCTTTGTGTGTCCTGCATTGTTTATGCTAGCTATGCTTTAATAAATATCATTGACCTTTTAAAAATATATTGGCAAGAATGCAGATGGAGGAAATGGAAGAGAAAAAAACCTGAAAGTAGTGCTAAAAAGAAACCAGTAAGAATTTTCTGTCTGGGATAGATGTATGTAGGACATCTTAGTCAGTTTCCTTCAAGGGAGCTAAAAAATGAAGTTACTAGCAATGAGGAGACTCTAAAACAGTAAACTTGCAATGATTCAAGCTTTTGTGTCCTAATGTAGCACAGATAAAGGCATAGAATCCAGCTTATAAGGTGAGACAAAAATTTTATCAGGTATTTTCTTACCTTCTTTTTCATTACCTCTGAGAAAATTGGGGTGTTATTCTTATTGGAAATACTTAAGACGAATGGAGTTAAAGTTTGTTGTATCACTTTCTTATAATATTTTTTTTATTCCCTGGTGTTAAGAATAGTTGCAGAGTTTTAGCTATCTAGTATGGTCTATTTTCTAGATATAATGTTGAAATATTATGGAATATAGAAAGAGACCATAGAACAACTCAGGTCATTTTTTTCCTCAACATAGGTATTAGATAACACTACAACTTTACATGTGCCTGTTAGGTCTGTAAGCACATAGCCATTTCCTGCCTCCTCTCCATACATTCATCTATGTTAATAAGAAATGCTCAACTCAATACATGCAATTCAATTAAATGAAAACTAATTAATGATGTACATTATCATGGTTGTAGATCAGCTTTTGGTAAAGGAGGAATCAAAAGCACAGAAATAATATCAATTAAGGTAGGAAAGTAGAGTTTACAAGAAAGTTGTAGATTTTGATTTCTAGGAAGAACAAGCTGTTTGCAAAGATGGTGATTTATTCTTTGATGGGTTATTTTTTATTGGTTGTCATTAGTTTCCAAACTAAAACAGCAGCAATTTTAAGAGGGTTTATTCTTTGAGTCTCAGCAAGAAATATGGTTATGCCTTTAAAACAAACACTGCATTTGTTTTTGCTCGAATATACTTACTTGGTAATAGAAATCATAGTCAATGCTGTGACTAAATAGGGAAACTGAAAGACTTGTGGTATTGAATCTCAGGTGAAGCTCCCCAGGCAGAGAGGTGATTTGAAGTAAGTTGACTCCAATTTAGAACCAATCAACAACAACAACAAAAAAGAATCAATCAACAAAAACACATTGAATGCTTAATTATGTGATTAGACTAAATTATCTGAATGGGATATTGTCGGATATGCGAGGCTACTGACTTAACTTTGGGGCTTGTGGGAGGTACAGATGTAACATGTAAAACAAGCAGACAGAAAAAACAACATTTATACAGTAGATCCTCAAATAGTGTCATTTTGTTCAACGTCTTTTTGTTATAATGTTGATGAGGAAAATAATTGATTCCTTGCTGGGGCAACTGTCTGTGTGGAGTTTGCATATTTTCCCCATGTTAGCATAGGTTTTCTCTGGGTACTCCAGTCTCCTTCACATCCCAAAGATAAGCACATTAGGCTCACTGGCATGTCTAAATTGTCCCAGTCTGAATGAGTGTGTATGTACGTGAGTACACCCTGCAGATAGAATAGTGTCCTGTCCAGGGACGGTTTATGCCATGTGCCCTGAGCTGCCAGGATAGGCTCTGATCACTCTTAAACCCAAAGTGGAATAACTGGTCAAATACTTATCTTACTTGTTTTTATTAATCTTTCTTGAATGTTTGTATAGCTCACATTTACTTTAACATTTAATATTAGAAGCATTTTGGGTCTTTATATAGAAATTTGGTGATGTTTTTGTGACCAAAAATATGATGTAGGAACTTAGGTTTTGTTTATAATGATTAGCCAATGAAAAACTGGTTTTGTTTCCCTTGAAAGTTGCAGTTTCCCAGAACCTATCAACCACATTAAATGAGGACTTACTGTACCTCAGTGAACACTCTTCTGTAAGAGGCCTGCTTGCGTGACCAATCTAGACAGTCTTGACTACTATAATCAAACAAGGTCAATAGTCTGCATATCAGAACATATCTCTGTATATTTTAAAAATTTGACTCAAAACTTGTAAATAAGACAGAATTTATTGAAAATGATTAGAAAAAGAGATATTTAGATAATATAGTAAACATATGTGCAACTCTAATTCAAACCTATAATCCAATTACGTATAGTGTAAACTCTGATATAAACATCTATACCTGATTATTTATGCTTTCTTTCAGTGAATATATATTGATCATCTATATCGATATATATTGATCACATACCAGGTATTTTTCTGAATACTAGGGATTCAGTAAACAAAATAGACAAATCGACGTGACCTGTTAAATTTATATCTGTGAAAGATACAGATAATCAATAATAAGCATAAAAAATAAATACATCACATGGTATGTTAGGTGCTATGTACTGATCATGATGGTGACACATCTAGTGTTAAAAGAAAGTAGGCTTTGTAGGGAGGTATGTATGTAGCACCATCACTTCAGATTTGCTCAGGGCTGGGGAGGTTAACACTGACAGTTGGTTGTGGCAGCACCATTACAGTGATTGCCTTTCGGGAATATGGTATAGACCTAGATAGGGCACTTTAGAACAACTGGATAGTTGGATGAATATAGTTACTAAATCAGCACAATTAAGATTGAATTCTTACAGAATAATATGGTGGTTAAGACTATAGACTTTACACTCAAAATGAACATGGTTCTAATTCTGTCAACATAATTTTATAATTTTATGACTTTGTCAAGTTATTTAATCTTACTAAGTGTTTGTTTCTTTGTTTGTAGTTACTTATTTGTAACAAGAACAGATAACATCTACTTATTTAGCAAAAATCCCCCAATACAATTTTATTAACTTTAGTCTTCATGCTATACATTAAACCTCTAGACGTTTACCTTATGTATCTGCTATTTTATATCCTTTGACCTGTATCTCCCCATTTCCTACTCCCCTACCTTTGGTAACCACTGTTTCATTCTCTATCTCTGTGTATTTTAGCTCTCTTTAAAAAAAATCCACGTGAGAGTGGGACCATGCAATATTTTTCTTTCTGTGCCTGGCTTATTTCACTCAGCATAACATCCTCCAGGTCCGTCCATGTTGTGGCACATGGCAAGATCTCCTTTTTTAAGGCTGAGTAATGGTTAATTGGATATATATGCTACATTTTCTTTATCCATTCATCTGTCAATGGACATTTATGTTTTTCATACATTGGCTATTGTGAATAATGCAATGGACATGGGAGTGTAGATGTCTTTATGGGATGGTGATTTCATTTTCTTTGGGTATATACCCAGAAGAGGGATTGCTAGGTCATATGGTAGTTCTATTTTTAATTTCTTTAGGAACATCCATACTGTTTTTTGTAATAGCTGCACCAATTTACATTCACACCAATAGTGTACTAGGGTTTCCTTTTCTTCACACACTTGCCAACATTTGTTATTTCTTATCTTTTGCTTTTAATAGCCATCCTTGTAAGTGTGAGGCAGTAATTTCACAGTGGTTTTAATTTTCATTTCTTGTATTATTAGTGATGTTGAGCACCTTGTCTTATACTTGTTAGCCATGTAGGTCTTTGGAGAAATGTGTATTCAAACTCTTTGCTTATTTTTCAGTTGTGTTATTTGCTTTTCTGCTATTGAGTTGTAAAATTCTTTATAAATTTTACATGTTACCCCTTTATGGTTTGCAATTATTTTTTTCCAGGATGTAGGTTGCCTTTTCATTTTGTTGATTATTTCCTTTGCTGTGCAGAAGCTTTTTATTTTGATGTAGTCTCATGTATTTATTTTTGGCTTTTGTAGTCTGAGCTTTAGGTGTAATATCTCCCAAATCATTGTTAAGCCCAATGTCCAGGACCTTTTCCTCTATGCTCTTTTTTAGGAGTTTCAGGTCTTACCTATAGGTCTGTTATCCATTTGGAGTTGAATTTTGCATGTGGTGTAAGATAAGGGTTCCATAAGGGTTCCATTTCATTTTTTTGGGGGGGGGGCTGTGGAAATCTAGTTTTCCCAACACCATGTATTGAAAAGACTATCTTTTTCTCTTTGCATCCTCTTCCCTTATTGAAAATTAATTGATCATATATGTTCGGATTTATTTCTGGGCTCTCTATTCTGTATCATTGGTCTATGTTTCTGTTTTTATGCCAGTACCATACTATTTTGATTACTATAGCCTTGTACTATAAGTTGAAATCAGGAGGTTTGATACCTACAGATTTGTTTTTCTTTCTTAGTATTGCATTGGCTATTCAGGGTTTTTTGTAATTCCATACAAATTTTAGGATTCTTTTTTCTATTTCTGTGAAGAATCCCATTGGAATTTTGATAGGGATGGTATTAAATCTGTATATTGTTTTGGGTAGCATGGATATTTTAACAATATTAATTGTTGTCTTCCATGAACACTAGATATCTTTACATTTATTTGTTTTCTTTAATTATTTTTATCAATGCTTTATAGTATTCAGTGTATAAATCTTTCATTTCCTTGGTTAATTTTTCCCTAGGAATTTTTTTTTGATGCTATCATAAATGGTATTGTTTTCTCGATTTCTTTTTCAGTTAGATCATTATCTGTGTATAGAAATGCTTTCTACAAAGGCTTCATGAGGAAATTCTGTTCCTTGATCTTTTCAGCTCCTGGTGGCTCCAGGCCCTCCTTGACTTGTGACAGGATCTCTCCAATCTCTGACTCTATGGTCACATGGCCTCTTCCTCTTCTTTTGTCAAATATCCCCTGTGTGTTTCATATAAGGAATCTTGGCATTCAATTTAAGTCCTACTGGATCATCCAGAATAATCTCTCAAAATCATTAACTTAATTTTATGTGCAAATATCTTTTTTCCAAATAAGGTAACATTCACAGGTTCCAGCAGTTAGAATGTAGACAATTGAGGCAGAGGGTTGTTTTGATTCATTAAAAATCTTTTTTTTTTTTGTATAAAGTCCATGGGATTTAGTGACTGTAACCATAGGAGGCACAGGAGTAAAATTGCTGTGGATATCAATTTTATAATCAGATGAACTTAGGTCTAAACTGTGGCATGAATAACGTATTAGCTGTGTGGTGTTAGGCAAATAATTTTGACTCCCTGGAAATCACTCTCCTCCTTGTGAAACACAACTGATAATTCCCTTCTAATGGAATTATAGTGAAAATTAAATGAAATAATATGAAGTTCTTGGTATCATGTCTAGAACACAAAAGTGGTCAACAAAACATATTTAAAGCAACATTATTTTATTTAAAACATGGTAATATTAATGTTTGAACTTTTGTCAAACTAGTCAAAATAGCTTAATACCTAATTCCAAGTATATGTTACTGATATGACATAAATATTTTTATCTTCCCACACTTATCTTTTAAAAATTCTATGTTATTCTTACTGTGCTAAAATATGTATAATATAAAATTTACCATTGAAGTGTATAGTTCAATGGAATTAAGCATAATCACATTGTTCTGCAACCCTCTATGTTTTTAATAGGTACTATATTCTGTTCTAATTTTGCTACATTTTTTTAAAAATCAAAAATTAATGCTATTATCAAATGACGGTTATTCCTCTTTTATGATGGTCTATTTTTTCTTTTATATTTTCTTAAGTCAATGTATTTTTATTAGATTTTTTGATATTGAAGTGTCCTTATATTTCAAGGACATATCTTCATAGGAAATATCTTCATTATTCTGATATCTTCATAGGAAAATTTATAAAGCATATGAATGTACAGAATTGTGAAATAGAGCAAGAATTTAGAACAAAACTAAAGCTTAAAAGGAGGAGCTAATTTTAACAACACATATGAAAGTGAAAAAGAAAACAAAGTAACTACAATTCTAAGTTATTTTTTAAAAAATTGTTTAAACGTATTGTTTTATTTCAAAGGAGTGAGTCACTCAATGGATGTCATTTCTTATAAGTTTTGTAGTTCTCAAAAACTAAATCTGTACTCACCAGGAGATACATCCTATGACTATTTTATTTTCAAGATACATTTCCAAACTTAATAAAACATCCTTTTGCTTACTGTTATCATTATTTACACCTTGATATCTCTGTTCCACTGAGATACATTCAGGCTTTTGGTTCTTCCATCTTGGTTGATACTTTGGGTCTTTCTCATACTGCTAATCTGAAAGTATGTACAATGAGAATACAGAGTTATCTTAGCAAGGGAAAGTCAGATCCGTTATCTTATAGCATATAAAGGCAAAGCAAGATTCTTTAGTTAAATTTTTCCTAAAATGTACAGCTACAATTTATTCCAAAGGAGAGAACCATTCACCTATGAGCCTGACCCTTTTATTACACTCTCAGCAGGAACAGAGAAAATCTCATTTGAGGGTTTTGGCTGGCCACTGGGTGCTATGCAAAATAGACTCAATCATTAAAACTTCATAAGAAATTCAAAATACTAATTTGAACTTCTAAGAATAGATGAGGAAGAAAAAATAGACCTATTAGTGAGTACAGATAAGGAGCCAAATTGTCTTCCTTTCCTTAAGAAAGGTTAAATTGATAGAGAATCATTTGACTTAAATATAAAAATAATTTGGGGCTGAGAAAGTATATGCCTGCAGCTGATTTTCAGTCAAATCATACCTGGTTGAAATGAAAATGTAGATGGGTTATTTACCGGTTAGACCTTCTTAAGCATACATATAACAATATAATCCATTTTGATAACATGATAAAGTCATCATAATTAATCAGTTGTTAAAGATTCAAATCTATTACAAATTTTTACATTTCCAGCCTTGTAATGAAATCAGTGGTCAAATAAATGGGTATCATGGGCCCTGCCACCAGATACAAAAGAATTCAGCCAGAGAAGTCACCACTGTAATTCTGGCCAGATCTCTTTAACAAACAGATTTTTTTTTTATTCATTCCTGGAAACTCTCTCAATTTGCTGCTTTATGCAGTTCTTATTGAGGAATATTTTCTAGTTTAAACCAGCCTGGGGGACAAGGCTATAGTCATTAAAACAGCTTTTTACTGGCACAAGAACAGGAACATTGACCAGTGGAACAGAACAGAGAACCCAGATATAAAACCATCCTCATATAGCCAACTAATCTTCAACAAAGCAGACAAAAACATACACTGGGGAAAAGAATCCTTATTCAATAAATGCTGCTGGGGAAACTGGATAGCCACATGTTAAAGACTGAAACAAGACCCACACCTTTCACCTCTCACAAAAATCAACTCACGCTGCATAACAGACTTGAACCTTAGGTGTGAAACTATTAGCATGCTAGAGGAAAATGTTGGAAATATTCTTTTAGACATGAGGCTAGGCAAAGAATTCATGAAGAAGACCCCAAAGGCAAGCACAACAGCAACAAAAATAAACAAATGGGACCTAATAAAATTAAAAAGCTTCTGCACAGCCACAGAAACTGTCAAGAGAGCAAACAGACAACCCACAGAATGGGAGAAAATATTTGCAAGCTACACATCTGATAAAGGGCTGATAACTAGAATCTATTTAGAACTCAGGAAAATCAGCAAGAAAAAATCAAACAACCCTACCAAAAAATGGGCAAAGGACATGAACAGAAACTTCTCAGAAGAAGATAGAATAATGGCCAACAAGCATATGAAAAAGTGTTCAACATCTCTAATCATCAGGGAAATGCAAATCAAAACCACAATGAGATATCTCTTAACTCCAGTGAGAATGGCCTTTATCAAAAAGTCCCCAAACAACAAATGCTGGCATGGATGTGGAGAGAGAGGAACACTCCTACATTGCTGGTGGGACTGCAAACTAGTTCAACCTCTGTGGAAAGCAATATGGAGATACCTCAAAGCAATACAAGTAGATCTGCCATTTGATCCAGAAATTCCACTACTGGGCATCTACCCAAAAGATCAAAAGCCACTTTATGAAAAAGACACCTGCACTTAAATGTTTATAGCAGCACAATTCACAATTGCAAAGCTATGGAAACAACCCAAGTGCCCATCAATTCATGAGTGGTTTAATAAAATGTGGTATATGTATACCACGGAGTACTACTCAGCTTTAAGAAACAACGGTGATATAGCACCTCTTGTATATTCCTGGATAAAGCTGGAACCCATTCTACTAAGAATCTCAAGAATGGCAAAACCAGCACCCCCTGTACTCACCAGCAAATTGTTATTAATGGATCAGCACCTAAGTGGACATACAGGAGTAACATTTATCGGGTGTTGAGAGGGTTGGAGGGGGGAAGAGTGGATGGGTGTATACAACCACAACGAGTAAGATGTGCATCGTTTGGGGGATGGACATGCTTGAAGCTCTTACTTGAAGGGGTAGGGGGGCATGGGCAATATAAATTACCTTAACACTTGTATCCCCATAATAGACTAAAATAAAAACAAATAAAAAAAGAAAGAAAATGATAATAATAAAAAAAGAAATGTCCTATTTCAAACAAATATATATGTATATGTGTATGTATATGTGTGTGTGTGTGCATATAAACTCTTTGTTGTCTTTCAAAAAATTCAGCAAGTCATTAATGGTAAAGGAATTAAGATACTCCAAGAGAGGAGTGAGCAGGACCTCAAAGATGATTTTCGCTGTTCTTGCTGAGAGTATAGTATTAGGGTCAGGCTCATACATAAATGGTCTCTCCTCTGGAATAAATTGTGGTTGTTCACTTTAACCAATTTAATTGAATTCTGAATTACCAAATTAATGGATCACATTCTGAAATCTACTTCAGTTAATGAGATTGAAGTAGCCAAAACATATTCCTTCTACCATGGCATGGTCCAATCTAAAAAAAAAAAAAAAATTCAGAGAAACATAGAATATGATGATTCCTCAGTTATTAATTTCTGTCCTGAATACAAAGTACAATGAAGATAAAGGATTGCATTATAAAAAGTGAGGTTGATAGGGCACTAGAATTCTGTTTTGCATTAATCTCCTTTTGATATATTCACTTTTTGTCATTAAAAGAATGGCTTTTTAAAAAAGTGTTTTATTTCTTACTGTAAAAGAATTCTATGTTCCTAAGAACAAAGAATGTGACCATCCAGAGAGAGAGTCAATTTAACATTTGATGTTGATAGTAAGATTATAATTATATATTAATATATTAACTCTAAGATTACATAAAATTAAACCATGTTTATGTTATACTTAAACTTTTTTCACTGAATAATACATTGTAAAATTCTTTCTATGTCATTCATATTATTTGGGTTGTCAGTGAAAATAGCGATCCAATATTCTCAATAATATAACTACTCCAGTGGGAAACCTACATCTTAATATTATTATTCAAAATTCTCCATAGCCCATCAACTATTAACAGTTTGTTTCTCACATTACTAATACTACAATGATTGTAATTGTAGCAAAATCTTTGTACATATCTATAATTACTTTATGAAGCTATTTCTGGTAGTACAATTATTGTGCTGTTGGGTTTGTATTTAAGACATTTTATACACAATGCAACCTGTCCTCTGGAGGTAGCTAATTCCTGGTTCACAATATAGTTTGAATAGTGAGGTTGATATGGGTAATTGTCCTCCAAGATCCTCATTTTTGTTTGTTTTGTTTTGGTTCCATTTATTTATTTATTTATTTATTTATTTATTGGCTCCCTTTTTATAGTAATGGAATCTTGCCCATGTTTTTACAGCTTGGTCTTGGTTACCTGAGCAGAGAATATATTCTCCATCCTCCCTCAGAATTAGGAGTAATAATATGATTTAGTTCTGGCAAATACCATGTACACCAAGTGTTGTGTGTAAATTTGGGGCCATTTCCTTAAAAGGAAGATTCTTGCCCTTTGCTCCCTCTTTTAGCCTTCCCTAGGGATGGACTTAGAGGAAGCAGGCTCTGACCAAGCAGAATTGGAACTAGAGGAATGATAGGAAGGAAGTATCCCATGGAATAGGCATATTTCAGTGTCATATAAACCTCCGTCTCATAGGCTTATATGACACTGAAATATATCTTGGTATAAATCACTGTCAAATTAGCCTCACTGGTACCCTAAATAACATAACTACCGTTGCAGACAAACCTACAGTTTTTTGAAGTTTGAAGCAAAATGGAAATGGAGCGGGGAAGTAATGATCCATTTCTGAAAGATGCTTATTTCCCAGAAACAGCATATTTGTGCCATCAGTTTGTAGTTGTCCTCCAGTGGGATGTGCTTTATGCTGGTAGTTATACAGTGTCTGCAAAGCCCAACTCTTTAAAGGTGAGGCTTTGGAGAAAATTTGCTCTGTCTCTGATGGTTAGGGAAGCTCACTTTTCTAGCTCCAGAGTTTCTCTTCTAATATCCCAGTTATGAAATTTTTGCTTGATAAAGGTTTTACATCTAAAGTTGAATTACCCTTGGCTGCATTTTTTTTTAAGATTTTTCTATATTCCCCCTTCTGGCACATATTGATGAGTCCATCCAAAAAATAAAGTAAGTAGGAAAAGGTCACTCACCATCCACAGATGTTGTCAAGGAGCCCTTCCACTTTGACTTCAGCCTGCCTGTCAAAAAGAACAGTAAAAAGAAGTTTGATATTGTGAATGATTTTATAAAATACCATCATCACAATGGCCTACACTTAAAATAGCCAAGCCAAAAAAAGATTATCCAGCAATGCCCAGCATTAGATGAATCTGAGAATAAGTAGAATAAGAAGAAATAGGAATTTAAAAGTTTAGTGAAAGAAGAGTTTAATTCTAGAATTTTTACAACTTATATTAGAGAGCAAATGTGGTACACAAATAGATCCCATATACAACAGCATTCATTCTTTCTAGGAAGAGAAATATTGTATTACTCAGAGCTAGATGGAAGTCACCATGTTCTTAAGGAAAAGGCATATAAAACAAGTGGCCTAGATTCAAGAAAATTATTTGCAATCATTTAAAATTACTCTGCTGGAGAAAACAACAATGTAAAAGAAAGAGAATAATATGTAGAAAAATTTGCAAAAATCACCATAAAGAGTTATTTTTAGGGAAAAAAAGAAATTCCATTCCCTATGTGTCACTGTCACAATTTCTCTCATTTCGATGATATTCTTTTTTCAATGTGACTTTCCAATTTCTCCCATAGAAAGGTGAAGCTGATTTTTCCTCTCTTTAATGTGAGTTGTGATTTGCTTTGACCAACAGAGTAGTAGAGTAACATGATACGCCTTCCAAGCCCAGGACTCAAGAGGATGTCTAGCTTCTGTTCTTGTCCTCTTAGAAATCACATGGAGTATAAAGAAGCCCAAGGTATACTGTTGGCAATGCCACAGGGATAGAACTGACATACCCTGGCCGACAGTCCCAGCCAGTTGCCAGCAACGTGAGTGAAGCCATCCAGGACCAACCAACCAACTGACCTGCCAGCTGATCCACAACAGCATGAATGAGGCCAGCTGACACCATGAGGAGAGAAATAAACTGTGCCCGCTGAGCCCTGTCCATGTTGCCAGTCGCTGGTATTTGAGAAAATAAATGGTGGCTGTTTTAAATAACAGTTTTGGGATGGTAAAACACTCAGCAATAAATTAAATAATTAACTCAGTTGATAAATTTTTAAATTCATTTACAGCTCCTTTCTCTTCTTATGACTCTTACCAAAGAAATTGTTGAGATAAGAGTATGAATTTACTTGTATGGAAGTGTTTCTCTGTTGCTTAGAAAAAAAGATCCTGCCTTGCTGAATCTCATCACCACCAATTAAATAACTTACTGCATAGTAGTCGACTTCCTTACAGCATAAATTGGGAGGGTGTGAATTCACTTTATGAGTAACACTGTACAAATTTATTGGTTCAAACGTATTTTTTAATAAATGAGGGTCTATAGTACTCCAGTGAAAATGTATTCTGTCTTTAGGTGAAGTCTGATGTATGTATTTTTTAAAAGTTTGGTGGAGTTTATCTGAACATAATTGAAGCTTGTTTTGATCTACTGGCTGATTAAACTTTTTGTTCAACATGACCTAGTGATCTAGTGACCTTAACTGGTTTTAGTCTGGCTTTTGGATGCATTGATATTTTCACAGGATGATTTATGATACTTACCAAGAGATATATTTGTAATACCAAAACTTAAGTTAGAGTCAATTTAGCAGCTTTCCAATTCAAAACCAGCTATACATGATGAAAAAACTCCTTAAGGATAGAAAATCATTAAACAAAAATAGCATCTGGGAGTCCACACTGTATCCGTAAGATTAGTAGGAAAATTCCTACCTAAAATGGATAAAGAGTCACAAAATATTCTATCAGGCAACCTTGTTAATAGAAACAAAAATGATTTAAATCAATGTTCTCCAATACTGTAGCTCCTGCAAATTGTAATATTTATCTTCAGACATTCCCTTGTTCATCTCTTCACTGAACTGTGAGAGGCAATAAGTCAGATGATTTTGTATGGATAATAAAATAAGCCTCAGAAACAATTTAAATAAACCCTATTATTTCATTTGTATTTATAAATGTTCTATTGTTTGGAACCAAAACATGTGAATAAGGTCTCATCAGTTTGCAAGGTAATTATATTTGAGTACAGTTACATATAAAGTGAATATCTACAGTCGTGTATTCTCATTTATTCCCAAATTATAAAGGCTAGATTCTATTGAAATCATGTTTTAAATCAGTCATCAAAAATAATAATTCAAGTGACTAATCAAAATATCTCCATTTTATATTAAATTTCTATTTGTTCTTTTTGACATCTTTTTTCTAACATTTTATTGTGATATGATTTCAAATGTATAGAATAGTCACAAAACTAGTATAAATAATTTTATACAAACTTATTCAGATTTCATATATTGTTATAAAATGTGCTACCCACATTTTGGATCCTTCTCTATTTAATATAGATATATGTATGTATGTGTATATACAGTATGCATATATTACATATATATATGAAGTCATGCATTGCTGAATGGTGAAGATATATTCTGAGAAGTATGCCATTAGGCAATTTTGCTACTGTGTGAATATTATAGTGTACTTTTATAAGCCTATATGGTATAGTCTATTGCTCCTAGGCTTAAATCTGTACAGCATGTTTGTTTATCTAAACATCGAAAAGGTACATTATAAATATAGTGTTATAATCTTATGGGATCACCATCATATATGTGGCCTATCACTGACTAAAACATTGTATGTGGCATATGACTATACATATGAAATATTTTATTGAACTAGTTCAAAGTGAGTTTCAGGCACAGGATGATTCCCTTTTCATAAATACTTCAATGTTTTGTTTTCTAAAACAAGATAATCTTTTTCATAATTACAGCTGTTTTTAAAATTAGGAAATAGATCTCTTTGACATTCTTAAATTTTTTTCCCAAATAGTATGTCTCTTCTTCTAGGAATACTTTTGTGTTGCCCATTTTGAATTAGCTTCCCTGCTATGAGTTCCCAATGCACCTTTTCTCACCCCAGATGACACTCATCATTTTTCTTTGAAACCCTCATCTTGATATCTATGTCTTTAATAGACTACAAGCTTGGTGGTAGCTGGAATCATCTTCATTTTATTTCTTCTCCCAATGTAGCACAATTCTTAGCTCTTGACAGACTCATCATAAATATTTTTACATAAATATATCCCTTGGATTGTAGTTGCGTCATTCCAATTCCTGCCTCCACCAAGAATAAATAAAATCACTATACTGTTTTTTCTTTTAAACATTTAGACTATGAGAATTCATCAAGGCATAAACTACTCAGTTCGAAGTAATTTATTTTAGCATTTAAAAGATTAATTTTGTGGTTTCGTTAGAAAGTTAAATAATAACTTAAAGGATAAATTAATTACTTTATTTTCAAAACTAAAATGGCATACATTAAAAAAATAAAAAAATAAAATGGCATTCATTTATTGAAGTCTTGCTGTTTGAGGCACTTACAAGTATTTAACAAGTACTTACTATATTGTAATCCCTGTGTTAAGCACATTGCAAGTGTTATCAAATCTAATAATAAAATGCCAAATACTCATGGACCTTTCTTTGCCTATGCTTCAGATAGAGGCGTAAGTACTTTATACATACTAACTCTCATTTAATCCTTGCAACACTATAATGGGGATACTATTATTATCCCCATTTTACAGATGAGGAAACTCAGACCACAGAGAGACTAAGTCCTCAATGGGAATAATCACGTCTTTTTTAAAGAAAGGAAAACCTGAATCTTGAGTAAATTAAATTACTTACCTATCTTAGTTTCCTAGAGCAGCTGTAACAAATTAACACAACCTAGGTGTACATAAAACATACATAAAACAAATGTATTCTCTCACAGTACTGGAGTCTAAAAGCTTGAAATCAAGGTGTCTGTACACCCATGCTCTTTCTGGAGGCTCTAAGAGAAAATTTTCATACCTTTTTGTTACCTTTTGATGTTGCTGGCAATCCTTGGCATTCCTTGGCTTGAAGATACGTTGTTCCTATTTCTGCCTGTGTCATCATATACCAATCTCTGTAAGTCTGTCTGTCTCCTCTCTTCTTATAAGGACATACTGGTCTAGGAACTAGCCTAATAACGTTATCTTAATTTACTTACATCTGCAAAGACCCTATTTTCAAATAAGGTCACATTCAAAGGTACCAGATGTTAGGACTTTAACGTATCTTTTTGGGGAACACATTTTAATCTGTAACATCATCCAAGGCCATTATCCACTTCGGTACCAGCCTCAACTATAGTCAATAGCCACAGATGAACATGCACAGCGACTTTAGCCGACAGCCGTGATAGGACTTTTCTGATTTTTCATTAATCAAAATAAAATTGTGAACATTCAAAAATAACGTAATTAAAAACATGTATATATATGTTACCTATTCTGATTTACATTACGAGTAAAGCTGCCTGTAAAGTAAAACAAGCTTTCAGTGCTTTAAAGCTTTCCTCATCACACAAGAGCAAAACAGATTCGTCGTCAATGCACAGCACAAACTATCGTGAGGACTATGGGCTGTGAGCAAGGTTTCGCAGCTGGTGAGCGCGGTACCAAAGTGGTTAAGCTCATTAATGGCACTGCTAGGATTTGAACCCAGGTTTATCTGACTCCAAAGCCTATGTTTTTAACCACCCTGTTCCATTCAGCCTACAAGATTTGAGTCACCTTTAGTTCTACAAGTTAACTAAAATTATTAATGACCATGAAAATCACCAAAACAAAAGTATTCATTATTTTAAAATGACAAATATAGCACTTAGATATTTACTTGAAACATAGACATGAATAAGTGTTTTAATAAAGTGAATGCTTAAATTTAACTTCTTTGAACTATAATTATGAAATCTATAAACAAATGAGTTACACTTTCACATGTAAAAATCTCATTTGCGTATGATATTAGCAATATAAACATCACATTTTGGAAACTTTTCTATCAGAAAAATGCTTGTTTTTGCTTATTGAAATCTTTTATGTCCTTCAGTAAAATGGTATGTGTTTTATTTATATAGGGTTTGTACTTTCTTTAAATTTTATTTTATTAAAATGTCTACATTTTATTAATTTTAAATTTAATATTGTCATCATTTATATTTACAGAAATATAAAATTGGTGTTTTGTGTATTTTCCTACATTTTATTTTACAATTAGTCATTATTAAAACTATTTTAGAAAAAAATCTTTAATATTTATTTTGTACTCATGTAGCTGAATGTATTCACCTAGTAATTAGAGCTTATAATTTTTAAGCATAATTTTTACATTGCTATATGACACTCAAAAGACTAACCAATCTTTTGGTTAGAGATCAATCAATTTCTCTAATTTGGGGCATTTATTTTTATAGATCCTTTAGAAATCTCTATAGTATAAAGGAAAGGTTTAATTTTAATGAAATGATGAGATTTGTGGATTTACCTTCTTTCAGTAATCATATACATTGTAAACACTCCTGTATTAATTACCTTTCATCTTGAAAGACCATCCTAACTGTTTTCTCAGTCTTTTTTCCTCCATTGTAATACAGTCTACATACCAAGGGCAGAATAATTCTGGTAAAGCTCAAAGGTAGTCAAGTCACTTTCTTATTCAAAATCATTCTATAATTCACCACTGCCTATAGAAATAATGTTTCTGGACATTGTCTTGAACAAACGAAAAACAAAGTAGCAGGTGAGAAGAATGTTTTCAGTGCAAGTAAAACAGGGTAAAAGTGATTCAAGCACTATGAATTAGACGAACTAATTCAAATGTGCATATTTAATCACATAGTTTACTATTTTTATTATGTTATACTTCTGAATCTATTTTAACGTGTGATTAATCTGTAATTTTCTTTTCTAGCTCTGAGCCAGTTTTTCTTTTTAAATGTACATTAGCTTAGATTGCTAAATAGATAAAAATAGAGATATTTTATTTACTTTCTCTATTAACTTGCTTAGTCTTCTAGATATTTATTAATTTTATTTGTGTTCTTACAAAGAACCAGCTTTTAATCTTGATTTTTTTTTGGTTGGTCTGTTTCCTATTTTATATGCTTAAGCTAGCGGCAAGATATTTTCCTTTCAGCTTCCATGATACTACTGGCAAGAATCTTAGTTCTTCCTTCAAAAACAAAATTTAGATATCATTATTACTATTATAATTAGTTTTTTTATTTCGGCATATTATGGGGGTACAGATTTTAAGGTTTCAATAAATGCCCTTTACACATTTCATGCCCAATACTTTTATCTCTGTGCGTGACCTTGGGCGAGTTTCTTAAAGTTTCTGAGCCTAGAACCTTTTATGATAGATCATTCTACTACCTATTTATAGAGTGGCTATGATAATAAAAATAATAATTTTAAGTTCCTAGCACAGTGATGACACTGATTAAGGCTTCTTATAGATATTACTGATGATGATTGAAGTTGATGATATGATGCTGTGTCTATTTAAATCAGGCACAACATTTTAGGTCTTTTTCTTGTTGAGTTATCTGGATTGACATTTCAGTGATCCATTCTATGATTTCTATGAATATTCATGTATAAGAGATTGTGAGAAGGTAAGATTTTGTCTACAGACAAATTTATTTTACTTATTGTAAAGGTTCTACATGGTCTATTTTAGGCAATTAATTCTTCACATGTTCTTCCAAATAAATTTTAATGTCTAGGTACTTATATACCTTAGGATTAATGAGGTAATGTCTAAACAAACTGAATTCTTTAGAAGAAATACAAAGTCAGAGTCCAAGTTTTTCTAGGACATTTATGTTTGTGTTTGTTGACAAACTAGAAAGATGCCTTTTCTACTTCAGAGGACATGTGTTGCCAAACACTCACCTACTGTATTTGAAGAGCTCTCATAGCATCTGTCTGGGAGGTGAAAAAGAGTAAGCAACAATATGAGACTGATAAAATGAGGAAAAACTGAGTCCTATTATAAGAGAGAATAGAAACAGAAAATGTCAGAGGAGAGTAGACATCAAGAAACAGAATAATGAGATACGGTCATCTTACTTAGTGTCTACGTGCACCAGAGTTCACATCACTCTCTCCTCCTTGAAACATTTTCCTTACTTGTTCCAGGATAAAACATTTGCCTCTTTGTCTTCCTCTGACCTCTGGCTATGTTATCTTGGCTCAGTGCTGGCTTCCCCACACCTCCCTGACCTGTAAATGTGAGAGTGTCCCAGCACTGTCATTGAACTTTTTTCTATCTATGCATCCTCCCTTAATGATCTCATACAGACTCGTGGCTTTAAATATCATCTGTAGGCTATAATTCCCAGCTATGTTTCTCCAGCTTTGACCTGTCCCCTGGACTCTAGACTTGTATATCAACTGCTTATCTGACATCTCTACTTGAATGTCTAATATGTGTCTCAAATTTAACATGTCTAAAACTGAGCTTTGGATAGCTTTTCCCTCACCTTGGCCCTGGTACTTTGTAAACCTCTCATATTCATTGACACTTAAGTACATGGCCAAGCCAGTTTCCCCCTTTTGCTCAGGCACCAAATCTTTTAGTCATCCTTTTTCCTGTGTTTCCATCACATTCCATAGCCAATCCACCAGCATACTATGTCAGTTGTATCATCAAGTCATATCCAGAATCTGAGTTTCTTAACAACACTTGTTTTGCCTCCCTGAATTGTTACAATAACCTCCTAACAAATCTGTTTCTATCCTTGCCTTGCTGTAAGCCCTCAAATAGTGGTGTGGTTGACAGAATGCAGCTTCAGTTGGGCATTTCTAGCTATATGTCATTTGATATCTTACAATGCATTTCTAGCAGTATCACATCAGGAACTATCACTCAAAAGTTGTTTAGTTCTACTTTGCTGATGGCATAGACTGTTCTAGAGCCCCAGGCTACTGCATTATAATGTCTCAATTAAGTACTCCATAAATGCAACATAGTATCTTTTTCTATCACAGATAAACCTAAGATCTCAGGGCCAACCTTACTTGGGACCACTAAAACCCAAATCTGGAAACTTGCTACAAAGCCATTTTTTGCACCTAGTGCTACAGAAACTTTAGAGTTTTCAGGTAATTCCATATAGTGCTCATAGAAGTCTTCCAGGATGTGGTTATCATAGTTAGTGCTTCCTTCTGTATGATGGGAGCTGAGAGATGCACTAACTGTTATTTATTTTGGAAGGTATTTCCTTGAATGCTATAAACCACTGGATCCCTAAAACCTGTTAATGTGGTAGTATTTTAACTCTTTATGGAGTTTATATCCAACTCTCTAAAGGATGTGTGTCTTTCCAAGGCCTCTGACACACTTGCCACTTGTTTCTTCTCTGGTCTGATTAGTACAATGTTACAAATACATGGAACTATGGTATGTTCTACTGGATGTTCATGAGTTATGGATCTCTTCAGAATATATTATGCAGAAAGCTGAGGGTAAATTTGTGCTGACATCTGTAGCAAATGAGTATGAATTCTTTTTATTTAGTTTTCATGAAGATTGAAAAACTACATTAGCCAGATTGACAATCACAGGTACTATGCACCTGAGGCTATGTTAATTAACTCTTATCAAAGTTACCTTTGTCAAACTGTATTTGACAAAACGATGGAGAGTACTACTTTGGTGAGTAATTTACCATCATGTCAGTACTGTATCTGATCTTTACAGGGTGTGCATCAGTGACAGGGACCACCACCACTCTGTTCCTTTTCATCCTTAAAGTAGACATTAATCTAGGTTTCATAGGCTGCCACTACAAAAATTCTTACTCCAAAGGTCGAGAAAATAATATGAGAAATCTACCAACTACTGCATATATCCACTCCAAATATTAACATCAATTCGGTGGTTGAGAAATGTCTACTTGATGGGGTCACATATTCATTGAGTACTAGGCCTAGACTAGACTCCCTTTGTTACCTGACTTCCAGGTGCCCCTAGTCTAATAGGGAGGTGACAATGATACATTCGTTTCTTGGGTATCAATATCAACTTTGACCCTGTGTCTTACAGCCCTTAAAATGTTTGGGTAGGCCCATTTTTCCAGGGTATTGTTACCTAAGTAAATATCCATACAAACCTCTGGAGAATTTCTATGGAAACTCTTATTGATGGTTCAGTATGATAGTCTCTTCTAAGGATCTAACGTCTCCTTCAGTCAGCAGTTCTGGGTCTGACATGTGACTCAGGTCTAAAAACCTAGAAAAGAACAGTGATAGTTTTATATCAATATTTGTCCTCATCATTCTAGTTATCTATTCTTAATTATTCTGTTTGTATAGATCAAGCAGTACCCTGGGTTGCTACCCATCTATTTTGGTTCTAATAAACATCTTTATACTTCTCTGCAGGCCACTGTTTCCGGCTGCCATTTCCATCATATTACTGCCTAACTTTGATAGTTGAATTCCACACTTAACCTTAATTATTGAAGGACCCTATTATCCCCAATGCTATTAGTGATCCCAGTTTGGTAACAATATTTTTAATGGTCTTCTCTGATTTACAAAGTACAGTCACTACCAAACGTCACAGTGAGGCCAGTGTTCTCACCAGCAAGTTCTTCACACTTTTGGTAAACAGAATGACCTTTGGGATTTCTCATAGTCAGACTGACAATTAGTGTGTTTTCAGTCCTTACTGAGTTTATCTGCTCAAGAGTGCTCACTTCTCTTAACTCTTAATCCCTTTCTTCCATGGTTCTGGCATTTCTACTTTGGCTGATCAATTTTTCCAGACTTCTGTTAATAATAGCCATCTATGCTATTTGTTAGTACTGTCTTACAGGGCTTCTAGAAAGGATGGTAACATACCTTGAGAGTATGCCTCCACATCAATAAACTCTTTTTTTTTTTTTTTTTTTTTTGCCTAGCTTATGTTCTGCCACTTTCCTCTGTCCCCATTCAAAACCTGCAGAATCCAGTTTTACATGTTTTCTCCAGAATCCTACAATTACATATTTTCTAGGTGCTATAGTTCTTTCATGATAGTTTCGCTTTTCTCCTTTAGGAAGCCCAGGACATCCTTGGCCTTGTTAAGTGGTGATTTAATCTAGTTATTGGTTTGTGGTTAGGAGAGAAAGGAGGAGAATTTTCTGAGAGGGCAAGAGTTGTCTTGTGGGAGCTTAAACAAAGACTTCAAGGAAGAAGGAAGCACTGTCTTCAACTGGAAAGAGTGGTTCACTTCAGCAGGCACAGAGAGTTCAGCAGAAGGGAAAACGGAGGTTTCATAGAGAGAAAACAAGATTTTTAAGTTCATGAATCCAAATGTCCTCATCCTATGTTTATTACGTTGGACTGTAAGTCCACTCAGCAGCACCAGTAATAGCATCCTTACTGCCAGGAGAGCAGATAAAGATAATCTAACTTTAAAATCTAATCCTAGCTTCTTCATCCTCAAGTTTCTTTGGGAAGCAGACTCTGAGATGGAGAAGAGCTTTCAGGGATTTTTATTAAATATTAGGTGGTACTCTAAGGCTCAACACTTCCAGGGTAAAGAAAAGGAAGAAGGATTTGGCAACTTGAGCTCATGGGTTATAGCATAGAGTATCACTTCAATCCACTTCACAAGGAGCTCTGAAGCCAGAACAGCACGTTAGAGTTATTCGGAGTTGAGGCAAGGGGCCTGGGTATTTACACCCTCAACTTAATCAGTCATTGGATGCAGCTTTCCTGATGCAGGGACATGGGGCAGTGATCTTAAACAAGGCATATCTCTTTATTAAAAGTAAATTTCAAAGATAGCTGGGAGTAGCACAGGACACATCCAGAACAATCTCCAAATTAATTATCAATATTTTAGAGATTTTTTCCTCTACTAAACATATTTTTTGGTTACTCTGGAACTTCTGATTCAAATGAGTCTCTGGACAAATATCAACCATCTTTAAGATAAATAAAAGTCATTGATTTGCAGAGTTGGAAGAGGCTGAGAAATTATCTAGTAAAGTTGTTGATTACAACCTTGAACCCTATTGATAGAATTCTCAACACATCTCTGGACATTTGCATTATTGGAATGTTGTTTTCCAGTTTTTACAGTTATAATCATTTTGAAATCATTCCCCTTTGGTTGATTAGTCTCTGCCTCCCCATAACTTCTACCTTTTCTTCTATCTCTGACATGAAGAATCACACAAATAGATCAAATTCTAATGAAAGTGTTTTAGACACATAAAGATACTATTAAATTGTACCCCACACATCTCCATTGACTGACTCCAACCATTCTTCATGTGGCTAGATTTTAATTCCATCATGATCTGGTTACTATGTTGTGTAACTCCGTGTTGTCAATTTTTCTAAGTGTCACTTTCAGAATTGAATAAAGGGCGTCTAAGTGTAACTCACATATAACATAGGAACTCCCATTTTTTCTGACACTTTACTTCTATTAAGGCAGTTTCATATCTTATTAGCTCTTTTGGCAGCTACACCATGGACATTTTACTCAGTGCTTGAAAACCACTATATCATTGTTGTAATTAAAATGTGAAAAGCAATGATCTGGTTAATGAATTTATAATGAAGTATCCTGTTATTTTTATTGTCTTTTTCCATCTTCCAGAAAATTATAAGAATGAGAAATTATTCTATACCATTTTAAAGAAATGAATAAGTATAAATAGAAAGAAAAAGGAATACATAAAGAGAAGTAAAGATGAAGAGATGATAGCATAGTAAGTGAAATGAGATATTAAAAAATTCAGTTTTTATACTGGGTACAAACTTGGTATTTTTTAAAATTAATTTTCTGAGAAAGAAATATTGTCAAAGATCACTGGAGATGTAACGGATATAGAAAGACTAGGGCCCAAATTTTAGTTACCTTACATAAATGATTTTGTAGCTAAAAAATAACAAAATTATAGTTGAAAATTTCATAATTTTTCTAACTTCTGAATCAAGATTAATCTTAAGTATCATTTAATGAACAAAATACATTTCTCCTTTTAAAAGAGATATCAATACTTTTCTACCTTCTCATACCTTATTTGTACAAAGATCTCCATCTTACATGTACTTGAAGCCTGAATGCTTCAAAATAACTTCATAGAACATCTTGCTAAGTCTCCATCAATTTATAACAACCCTGAACTTTTTGTTCTTGAAACAAAAGAATGGTCCAATGACTTGCAGCTTATCACCTGGCTTAATAGATGACTTTATTACCTCTCTATCCCTAACATAGTTCTGCACTATCTCAAAAAAAAGTCCACAGTGTCCAAGAGAAATGTAGAGATAGCCAACTTTGACTTCGTAAAAAAGTTACGATCTACCAATAAATGGCAAATATTACATCGTCTGGAAAGCCAGAACACTTTAACAGATGCCAGCAGAAGTTAATATGTTAGCTTTCCCTAGGAATGATACAATCTGTGTGAGAGAGTAATTTAAGCTTATGGACTTTTGGACTTAAATTGTTTATTAAGAACATTTTACTAGCAAATACTAAGAATAGGAAGAAAGATAAGCTCTGTTAGGGAGCAAAATCCTGAGTTAAGACCTTGTTGGCAGCAGCATCACTATGAAACTGCTATTTTACTTTTATTGTTATTTAATGTTCACTTATTTAAAATACTTAAATGAGAAATCAAATGCTGCTACAATATACCAGTGAGACATTAATTGTGTGTTTTAAAAGAGCTAAAATCAGAATTTATGTTTTAAGCATATGGCTACGTTTATGGCCCTGTAATCATTGTAAGACTTACTTTCTCAATTGACTTTAAGCTGTGAATGACAAATATTTTGACATAGCAGAATTAAACATTACAATAGAATTGTCTAGCGGGTAATAACATCCAAACTTTGCCTTATTAATGGTATTTTGTTCTTTGTGTTCTGCAAACACATGTTCCTTGATTCATTAAGGTCTCTAATAGTTGGCAGAATGGCAGGTGTACAGAGTTGGAAAAGCCAGCATGGAGACTTACCTTGACCTCAACCTTGACCATAAATAGAGCTAAAGTTTCATTCACTTCTAAAATGTTTTCTATAAAATTAGAGTAATTAAATATAGTAAACTTGTACTAGCAAGACCTAAATTCTAGTCTCATACTATCACCAATTAGGTGGCTACGGACCAACTTTTAAAATTATTCTTGCTGATTTTCCTGAGTTCTATATAGAATCTCATTATCAACCCTTTATTGGATGTTTTCCAACAGCATGGGAATATTTTCTCCCATTCTATAGGTCATCTGTTTGCCCCCATGATTTTTTTCCCTTGGCTGTACACAAGCTTTTTAATTTGATCAGGTCCCATTTATTTATTTTTGTTGTTGCTGTGATTGTCTTTGGGGGCCTTTATAAAATCTTTGCCTAGGCCAATGTCTATAAGAGTTTTTCCAACATTTTCTTCTAGAATTCCTATAGCTTCGTGCCTTAGGTTTAAGTCTGTTATCCACCATGCATTGATTTTTGTGAGAGGTGAGAGGTGTGGATCCTGTTCCAATCTTCTACATGTGGCTATCCAATTTTCCCAGCACCATTTATTGAGTAAGGATTCTTTTCCCCAGTGAATATTTTTGTCTGTTTTGTCAAAGATTAGATGGCTATATGAGTGTGGGCAAAGGATGTGAACAGAAACTTTTCAAAAGAAAACAGACTAATGGCCAAAAAAAAAAAAAAAAAATTAAAAAATGCTCAGCATCTCTAACCATTAGGGAAATGCAAGTCAAAACAACAATCACTTACCTCCTATGAGAATGGCCTTTATCAAAAAGTCCCAAAACAATAAATGTTGGTATGGATGCAGAGAGATAAGGATACTCATACACTGCTGGTTGGACTGCAAACTAGTACAAGCTCTGTGGAAAGTAATATAGCGATACCTCAAAGAGATACAAGTAGATCTACCGTTTGATCCAACAATCCCATTACTAGGCATCTACCCAAAGGAAAAAAAGACATTATATAAAAAGATATCAGTGTTAGAATGTTTATAGCAGCACAATTCACAATTGCAAAGATGTGGAAACAACCCAAGTGCCCATCAATACATGGGTTGATTAATAAAATGTGATATATGTATACCATGGAGTTCTACTCAGCCACAAAAAAACATGGTGATATAGCACCTCTTGTATTATGCTGGATAGAGCTGGAACCCATTTTACTAAGTGAAGTATCCCAAAAAGGGAAAATAAGCACCACATGTACTCACCATCAAATTAGTATTAACTGATCCACACTTAAGTGCACATATAGTAGTAACATTCATCCGGTGTTGGGCAGATGGGGGGGGAGGGGAGGTGGGTATATTCACACCTAATGGGTGCAGTGTGCACCGTCTGGGAGATGGACCCACTTGAAGCTCTGACTTGGGTTGGGCAGGGGCAATAATATGTAACCTAAACATTTGTACCCCTGTAATATGCTGAAATAAAAAAAAATTTAAAAAGAACAAAAAATGAAGAACTTAGAGAATATTCATATACCCTTTCCTTACCATTTTTATTAATTTTCTCTAATCTTTTTTTCTAATAACAAATCAAAAGGCTGGGGCCACAAATGTACTGGTAATAAACCTAAAATTTTGGAACATCTATTGTGTCTCAGACACTGTATCCAAGGACTTTACATACTTGATTATATTATCTTTTTTTTACTATATTGTCAAAAGAGCTCTTTAATCTCTAGTAGGAGAGTCTTGAATTGACATAGAATGGGGGAAAAAAACCCTAATAATCTTAATACCTTTTCTTTCAAAGACTATGATTTCCTTTTTTTGTTTGTTTCTTTTTTTTTAAATTCAGTCTGTTGTTTATTATTATTAAAGAGTAAAATTTCCTTTCATGTGAGGTTGAAAATAATAACTTATTTTGTGAGGGTATAAAAAAACGTATGGATACTATATTTTCACTGCAATAGATTACTACCCAAGAAATACTTGTTTACATTTTTGCTTTCTGAACTAAAGTGCATTTCTCAGACAAAGCAAAAGTTAGATATACCCAACTTTTAGTTACAGAACTCGATATATACTCATGAAATGTCTAAAGGAGTTTCTTTTGTAAAAGAAGATGTTTTAGGGAATGTGTGCATTTTTTTCTGATCTATACTGTCCCCCTCCTTTGTGTCTTCCATATATTCTTATTAGGGTGGCTAAATGGACAGCTGCTGGGTCAAACTAGAGAAAGAGAATTGTTCAGTGATCTAAGAATTGTTCAGTGATCTCAGAAATTAATGAACATCCTCTCAAATCACAAAATGCCTTCCTCCTGTTGTATAAGTCATCTGAGATTACTGGTCATGAGGTAAGAAATTTACACCTGTTTCCATTGCACTTTTTGAATAACTCATTTACGGAACTAACAATTGCTCTGTAGTTATTTCTTGACATATCTGACATGCCCACTCCACAATGAATTCCTCAAGGTCAAGGGAACTGTAACCTGGAGCATCTGAAGTGCTTGGTATATATCTATTATATAAAGGGTGAATTAATCTTAACATAAAATTTAATACTATTTATGCTTCTTACACTTAGAGCCTCAGGTAGAAAATTTGCATTGCAGAGTGTCTGGCTTCCTGACTATTGATATTATCAATTCTGAAAATTGGCAAATCATATTGTGTTGTTAAAAAAAAAATAGTAGAATCAATATTCATGTTTTCAGTTCCTGTCACATTATTCCAATCTGTGTCAATATTAAATGTTGAACTTCAGTAGAATAAAAAATCTTATCAAATATCAATAGTTTTTCACATATACGTGTTATGAACATATTCAGAATTAAAGGTGAATTCCAAAAAGGAAGTTGCAGTTTTCAGAAATAGAGTATTTCTTAGAACTTAACTTTGTAATGACACTGACCTCTGTGACATATACAACCACTATTGTTAGGTGCAAAACAACCAAATTAAGTCAAATTCCCAGGGAAAGGAAAAGTGGAAGCTATTATATGGGTTCACTCCATTCACGCAGTTATGAAGGGACAATGGTATTAAACAATAAAATTATATATACTTTATAATGAGAAAAAAAGCATTTATTGTAAACAGAGTGCTGTGTGTGTCTCCATAATAAATATACAAACCATTTACCGTGTGATAAATTTATACCCGAGGTAAATGAAAATAACTGAGTTTAGTGTTTTATTGTTTTTTTGTTATTTATTGTTGTTAACAATATATTTATTGTTATAAACTTTATTGAATGGGTAGTATGTACTAGCATGGGAGAAGTAGTAATTATGGGCACAAAGCTATATTTATTCATAAACAGGTAGTGATATGGACATTCACAAAACTCACAGTTCAGTAAAGAATAGCATACACACACACACATATGTATTATTTTATAACTGTGCTCTGCCATCAGTACTAACACTCCTAGATCCCCAGAAGCAAGATGAAATGTATTAAAAGTCCTCGGTACTGCTGAATGCCATGGTGGGTAAGCAGTCATTGAAGGGCTGCAAATGACTGTCAGCAATTTTATATCTTCAGCTTCACGTTCACTTTCAGGCCATTCACATTTATCATTTTCCTTTGTCAAGAAGTAAATCAAAGAGGATGTTCTCATTCGTAATTGGGGAATCACCTGCCTCTGTGTTTATAGTGGGATGGGGGAAGCAATAAGAAAGGGACAAAGGCTTATATGTTTTTTTCTTTTGAAATAATTTGAAACTTACCAAAAATTTGCAAGCAAAATGGAAAGAATTCCTAAATCATTTTAAGATATATGGTCAATATTAAGCCCCATTATCCTAGACTAAGTAGTACATATTCCCTGTAAATAAAAGCATTCTTTCATATAATCACAAGCAAGCATCAAAATCAGGAAATTAGCATGGAAAGGCTATGACTGCCTCCACAGACCTCATTCAAGTTTTATGAATTGCCCCATTATAAAAGCAGAAGTATTTAACCCAGATCCACGTTTTGCATTTAGTTGTCATTTCTCTTAGACCCCTTTAATCTGGAACAGTCCCTCAGTCTTTCCTTGATTTTCATTAAATTAACATTTTTGAAGCTTAAAGGTCAAATATTTTGTAGAATGTTGTTCAACTTTTATTTATCTCATGGTGTGCATTTTGGACATGAAAACCACAGAAGTGATACTATACTCTCATTGCATTGTCTCAGGTGGCGAGCATTAATACTTTTAATTTGCCCTACTATTATCAAGTCAAGTGGCATTACCAAGTCACCACTTGACTTAAGTAGTGGCTTACCAGGTTTCCAAAATATTATATTGCTATTTTTCCATACATAATTCATCAGACTTTTATAAGAAGGTAAATATCCAGTTGACGTTTTTTTCATTGCTGTTTCTTCTGAATGTGATGATTTTTTATCTTCATCATTCTTCCATACTAATATTTTAAATTCCTCTCCAAATAAAATGTTTCTATTCTCTCCACTTATATATCTGTATAGGCCCAAGGTTTTCAATTTTATTTAATAGGTTATTATTTGTGACAGTCTTTATTTTCATGCTTAAATTGTTTAAGATTTGGCCAGTGCGAGTCCTTTAAATTTTTTTTGGTGCCCCCCATCTTCTTTGATCATCTCCTCACTTTCTGACAAATAAAGGCTTGCAAACTTATCTTGTATTTTCCCTGTTTCATTCCTGGAATTTAAGTTCTTTCAATCAAAAATGCTATTTTGAAACCAAGATCTGGGCTCTAGGTAGGAGTGCTCAAAGCTATTAAGTATAATTCTCTATATGTCCTTTCAGTGGATAAGCTAGAGTATGCATGTGTATGTACACACATGTACCACCCATATACACAAATATCTCTATGTATTTATCTATATACACATATATTGAAATGCACAAATTCACACCAATACCTCTAATTCCAATCCAATGTCACAAGTTTAATTTTCATTTTCCCTGTTTATTAGTAGCCTTAATTTATTTACCTATTTGATCATTCCTTCATGATATAACAAATTTCCTATCACAACTGCCACCTCTCAGGACCGAATTTCTCCTTGCTCCTTTCAAGCTCTGAAACCTTATGCCAGGCCACTGTTGTCTCCTCAGATGCTGAACTCATACACACATCAGACAAATATAGCACCTTGGCACCTACTGTCCTTTAACCCATCTAATGGATTTAGGGACTGAATTGTTCAGGGAGAATAAAGGGAAGGAGAGAAGGCAAGAAGGCTGGTTATTGTAAATGTGTAATATGATCCTGTGCCACATACAACAGAATAAAGACATATTTAACCAAAGGCATTTCAGTTATTCTTTGTTCTCATTAACAAATGAAGACAGACAGAAACAGAAAGCTTTGGCTATCCTTTAGCTCAGCCTTTACTTACAGGGTGGTAACTTGTGTGGGGTGTGGATGGAGGGAGGGAACCAGCATAGTATGTTCAGTGGCCTATTTACCATGGTTTCTTTGGTCATCTGAGGGCTTACATCAAGTGTATGTAAAGAAATAACTTTGCTCTAATTTGTGAATTAACTTTGAGTTAACGGGTCAGAACTTCACTGACCTTTGTTTGTTTCTTAACTCATTTTACTCTTTTTTCTTCCCTTCCACTGAAAAAATGTAGTGTGATGGATTGAGAATATCAGATTTGTGGAATGGACATATCAGATTTGTGATATGGATATTGCTAACTATAAATAGTAACAGTTAAGGCAATTATATTTGATATGACAAAATGGTGAAAATATTGGCTATTATTTTCTTGCCTGAAACAATTAATATTTGTGAATTTCAGATTGATTACATTTCACATTTATATTTACAAAGGAATATATGTACATAAAGTACAAAGAGAATTTGTCACCTATAATTCTGCTGCCCTGAAGTCTTTAAATCATTTTGATTAATATCTTATATATGTGGATAATATGTCCACATATATACACACACAAAGCTAAGATTTTTAATGGATTTTTGATCTTCTGTATGTATTGTTCAACAAATTGTCTTTTTAACTTAACATATTATGTCACGATTAATTTACAAAAGAATTTTTGTTGGCATAAAATTCTATTTTATATATCTGCCTTTTTTAATTTAATTTAATGTCTCTTTAGGTGCATTTATATACTTTATTTTTTATGAAAGTGTTGCCATAAATATCCTAGTAAAATTTTTCAGTACTTCATTTTTATCCTATTAAACAACCCATTAAACCTATTTTTTCCTATTTTATCCTATTAACAACCTATTAAAATTTAAGTCAAGATAGAAATTTTAAATCCAAATTTCTCTCCTGAAAATTTGAAATATTAGTAACCTATAACTCTCCTTCCCTGGGAGTATCTGTGCCTCCTTTCCTTTCCTAATACAGAATCTTGAAACATTTTAATTATCTTTACCAAATTAATAAACAAAAATGGCACACCATTTTGACGTGTGTTTTTTTTTATTATAAGAGCCACTAAGCACTCTTTCAAATATTTAATAACTATTTATTTTTCTTCCTGTGGGAATCACTTATGTGTATTAATTCACCATGCACTGTTAGAGGCTTAATCAGCCAAAGACCACCAAGCAGAAATCTGAAGTCGACAGAATCAGAGTCACTGATTAAATACAGCAAGAGAGGGCACAGCAACTGCAGAATGCCTCATGACGAGAGAGCAAGGAAGCATCGTTGGTAAGATTTTGGTTCTTGTTGAATGATTCTATTGAGTGCTTAAGGGAAGTTGGATATAAATTCTGGGTTAGTTGTCACTTCCAGGCAGGACTTGGAAAACCCAGGATGAATTCGGGATTGGGTGCTGTGATGAGGTGAAAGCATTTTAGCAACCAGGTGTCCTCAGTAAAAGATAAGAAAGGCAAAGAACTTCTGGGGGCACCATTGGTAAGCAAACAGAAATCATGTAAAGAGGAGTTTGTTATGGTAATTTACAGTAGGGGCTTGGGCAAATAATGTTTCTCACTGATTTAGCAGCTAGCTTTGTCTGTTCCAATCTTCCACTCAGCCTGATTAATGGCAGAGCTTTACCAAAAAACTCTTTTCCTTTTCCAATTTTAGCTGATATTTATTCTGGCAGTCCCTAACAGGCCTCTATACTTGCAGAATAGAGTTAAGCAAAGTTTAGGCCGCATATGTTATTTAACGGCACAGAATTTTTGATTACCCATTCTTAAATTGGGAGTTTGGCATGTCTTTTTTATTGATTATATAACTCTGAGCAAGGTATTTAATCACTTTATTCTCAGTTTTCATATCTGTAAAAAGGTACTAGTACAATAATAATTATCATATTTGTCTTATAGGACAATTGAAAAAATTAAATGTGATCATTTATATAAAGCATTTATCAAAATGTCTCAGATGATGTAGCTGCTCAAAATAGAAAAGCAACTAAAAGTATGCTTTTAATAAGATTTTTACATGAGCTAATTGGTATAAACAATGAAAAGTGCATGATTATACATATGTGTCCATGTACATATGTGTCCATATGTGTCCGTACCACCTATTAAAGATACAAGGACATTCCTACTTCCAGAATGTACTCTGGAATAAGATAGAATAAACTACTATTTCCACAGTCCTGAATGGAACTTAATGAATTTGAAAGGCACATATAAAATAGAAAGGGCTTGTTTCACAGAACAGACTAATGAGATGAAAGACAGAGACATACAAGACATGAAGAAAGTACGGAAAAGGCAGATGTTCAAGTGCTAATCATTAGGTTAGGAAAAAGAGAAGTCTCAGAAGAGGACTATCAATCTATCATGAAAGGGAGGAGAAACAGAAGCCCAGTACATGTGGACTCAATGCGAAGGCAATGAAAGCCAATGGATTTGAATTAAATGTAGTAAAATAGTTGATATAAATCACATATGCACTTTGGCTGTTCTTCAAATGCTGATCGAGCAGTCTGCTGTTTAGGCTGTGGTGTACAGGGCTCTAAGATAGTGAAGAAATTGTGCACTCTGTGATAGAAACAATGTTACTAGCACAGAGTAATCCAATAAAGACCACTGAGGGGGTTCTAGAAAATATCTTTTGTAGCAGTAAATACAAAGCAGCTATTCTGGCTACCATTAAAACACATGACCTAATGAGTGCAGTGCACACTCATTAGGGGGATAGGCATGTGTGTAGCTCTGTAAAGGCAATATACGTAACCCAAATATTTTTACCCCATAATATTCTGAAATTTAAAAAATGATATTAAAAATGTTTTTAAATATATAGTTAACATTAAAAAAAATGACTGCCCCAGAGTGATGGCTCACACATTTAATCCTAGCACTCTGGAGGACCAAGGCAGGAGGATTGCTTAAGCTCAGGAATTCGAGACCAGTCTGAGTAAGAGGGAGACCCTGTGTCTACTAAAACAAGAAAAATTAGACAGGCGTTGTGGTGCACACCTGTAGTCTCAGCTACTCAGGAGGCTGAGGCAGGAGAATTGCTTGAGTCCAGGAGTTTGAGGTTGCAGCGAGCTACAATGATGCCACTGCATTCTATGCAGGACAAGAGAGCAAGACTCGGTCTCAAAAAACTAACAAACAAGCAAAAAAAAAAAAAAAAAAAAAACACATATCATGGGGGAGACAGAGGCCTCAATGTCTTAAACACTGCGAATCACTGAGGAAAACAAGTCTATGGAAGCACTACCATTGCTGCCATCACACACCCAGATGGATGCCTAATTTTGCTGCCAACTGAGCTGAGCTTAGAAAATATTAGAGAAGTTGTGAATGAAGGAGGGGGGATAAGTAAATTTAGACATATTTGCTGCTGTCTTTAATAATTGGGCAAGTCGCAGAAAAATGCTTAAATAAAAATTATGTTATCAATGTGTGATATAAGCTCAACTTCACCCTGGACCAGCTTGTTCAAAAAGTATTATTTAAAAAATGGAATAGGTCAACTTTTCTCAACAGTGAGGCATTGGTAGAACCAATTTTAGCTAAATCCAGACCACTGAATACCTGCTCTAGTAATGCCTGGCTCTAAGGGAAGAGCTGTGTTTTTGTTTTTAACACCAAGTTTACCCATTTTGTCTTATTTGAATTTTCTTTTTGGTAAGGCCAAGAATACATTGAAAACAACAAAAACTAATCCATGTTAAGTATGTCAATAGGGAAGACAATGGAGCTCTAGAATCAGTCTCCTGGTAAAAATTCTGGAACTACCCTTTCGTCGTGACTAACAGTATCATTCTATTTTAAGCATTCTTCTTTTGTTCCATCTGACCTTTTAGATACTAACACAAGCATTAATTGCCTTCAGCAGTCATGGAACAACTGTTCAAACATTAGCTACAAATTTCTGAAAGTATTCACCATGCTATTTTCAACTTATTAACAGACCATAGCTAGGAAAATACTCTTCAGAGACACATACATACATATATATAATACATGTATTTTCTACTTTTTTCTCCAAGGAAATTATATTATATTGTATTATGTTATATCATATTAGTATATATATATGTTATATCATATTATATATATATTAGTATATATAAGTATATATATCATATATAATATGATATAACATAATATATAAATATATACACACACACACAAAAGTTTAGAATAAATTTGAAAGAAATAAGATTCATTAACTTTCATTGGCCTAATGAACTTTCAAGCAAATTAAAATTATACTAGAAAATGTTCTAATCTAGGAAAACATTAATTTTATTTCAACAATGTTATGATGTATTTAACCTTCTAAAATCATTTGTTAGATTGTTGCATCTTGTTACTGTAACCAGATGCTGCTGTGACCTAACAGAGTCACAATTTTAATTTCCTTAAAGTCAAATCACAAATAATTATTTAAGGGTGAAACATCTGATTTAATTGTCCAAATCTTTTTATTTCTTTTATTCCAGTGACTTATCTCCAAGTTCAAAGCAAAGAATGAAAAGTAACCCTAGAGAACTTGTAATCGAAAGATTCTTGCTCTAAAATTGTCCCTTAGTGTTATGATTGATCCCAGAAATTTTCTATGAAGTCCATTCAATCCTGGGTAATCACACAGTCACTTTATGCCAACTTCCTTCTGCCTATCATAGCTTTTCATCAATTATTATATATAATTGGGGATTTAAGGAGACAGAAGATGAAGTCCTCCCCTTGACAGATTTTAATCTTGTTGGGAGATAATTGATAAATTTGTCTGTAATCAGGGATCTCACATAAGGACATTTAAGGATATCACCAACACACTAAAAATTTTCATCTGATTTATTAATCACAGTGTTTTTATATAGACGACTACCTCATACTTAGTGTAGTTTGATGTCCATAATTTGGTGTCCACACAGTGGTAAGTTTGCCAGAATAATCTATTTATTAGTACCTTTCCAGAAAAAGAAGTCATTTCAAATTGAGTTTTGATGGAATGTACTCAATAAATTTGCATTTTTCGTGGAGTTTTTGTATAGAAACAAATAGTGTATATTCTTTTGTTCAACAAATAATTCATTGAGTAGAAAGCACAAACTGTATACTGGACATTATGCCAAGTGCTGAGTATTAATCACAGGTCTCCCTCCTAAGCATGGATGTAATATGGGCCCTGTCTGCTTTACAACCTGCAGTTCTGAAGGTCAGTTGCCCATAGCGATGATAACAATAGTCTCAAAACTTGAACTCAATTTCTTGAATGAAGGCAGTATCTTACTCAGTAACTCCCCTGTGGTTTCAGGGTGTCTTTGCAAATGATGTATACCACAGCATAGATAGAAAACTCAATATCTGGATCCCCATTAAGGGCTCTGATAAGAGCTCTTCAGAAAGCCTAGATTGTTGGGGCTGATAGAAAAAAGCAGGAGACTAAATAGAATTGAAGAAATGAAAAAGATGTATTCTACAGAGGCAAGTGCTGTTTAAATAAGTAAAGCAGAACAAATGTGCTGGGGATGTTAGGTGTCTAGAATATTATAGAAGAAAGAGACTTCAAATGGTGAGAAACATATCAGGGTTTCAAGGTCTGGGTTGCTTGATTGTCCTCCACTTCTCTCTTAACCGTTGTATTAAGTGAAGAGCTCACCACAGAGAGGATTTATAATGTTGCTTCCATTCAGATAAACTATGGCTCAGGTAAACCATAACTTTTCTCAAGGAGCTTCACTGATATAACTCAACATCCACTGACTATTTCTCAAACTACTATAACTTGGTGAATTGGTTGAATTATAAAGAAATTTCTAAGCCCTAACAAATGGCTTTCTAATTCTTATAAAGCCCTCAGAGTCACTCTTAAGAAAATGAAAGGATAAGTTTGATGTACACTAACATGCTGACATTTCTGATTTGGCTTATTTGTTAAACTCAGTCACTCTTCAGAATTAGGTGCTTAAAACCAGATAGGACTCTCTTAAAGAACTATTTCTTTTCAATATTACTAAGCTTTACATCACCATGTTTATTATATTCAAATACTCAAATACCCAACCTTATATCAGATTCATTACTTGGTCTTGATTATTATTTTAATTTTAATTAATTGGTATGCATTTTACTACTACTGCTTAAAATTTTTGAATAGGTAAAACATATATAAGAATAACATTATGTGTCTGTGTGTCTTTGTTCGAAAAACTATTTCTCTTTCAAATCCCTTTCCTAATCCTCCCAGTTTCCACTCTACAGCACTCCTTTCTTAAACTACACACAAATAAACAAAATTATTACATTTTTATTTCCTTCCAAATATTTTTTATATATACAAGTAATTTTCCTGGTAGGGTAGCAGACTCATCACTCTGCACTGAACATTGCTTTTTTTTTTTTGTCTCACTCCAAACATACATTTTAAAGACGTTTTTATTCTATCACCTAAAGGCTTCCTTGGCCTTCACCCATTATTTTAACTTTTTTAAAAAATGTCATTTATCATATTTAAATAAGCATTTTTGCAGATAGGAGCAGTAAGAATAACTGTAGGTCCAAATGCTGGAAGTCCCTAAACCAGCCATAACCATTATTGTTATTTTTTATGATTAAATATGAGATTTATGAAAGTGTGATTACCCATTTCCATACCCATTGTTTGAAATCTTCTAAAGGGATCTTATAATAAATTATCAATTTTTCAAGTTTATCTAAACCAGAAGCTAAAGTTTCCTCACATGATGTTCATGAAGTTCATGGAGTTATTGAAGACTAGGTCATCTCAGAAGTGGAAAAAGTCACCCAGTTGGAATTTAATGGCTCCTCTAAATGACATATTTTTCCAAGATAAACTGTCAGACATACTACACCTCACCACAGCAATAGGCATGCTGTGCAAATTGTGGCCCCTGAGGATTTCCCTGCCAGGGGATTCTAAGGTGACTTTCTGACAAGCAGAACACAGCCAAGAGATTAAGATGACTTGTGTGGCAGGAAAAACCAGAACTTAGTCATAGATCCGGCCTTTGAATGCAGGTCTGCCTTTCCTGGAGGACTGGCAAGGACATGGTAGGATCCCAAACCTGGAAGCAGTGTACTGTACGAGCAACCAAGAGAGGTGCCTGGACTAGGGGTCAAGAGCAAAAACCATTTTAAGACTTGGATGTAAGGTCGAACATTAACCAGAGGAATAAGGCAGAGACCCAGTTATTGGAACTGGATCAGACTAGCCACAGTTGTGAAAATAATGAGTGATTATCAAGATTCTTAGATTTTTTTCCTGTCTATGTTGAGGATTGGTTCTTGATATTGGGGTGGACTTGAACTTGGAAATAAGGCCAAGGAATCCCAACCTTAGAAATAGAAGCCATGCTGAAGAAGGAGGAATGGAATAATGTAAAAAAAGTTGAATAATTAAGGTTTTCTTCTATTTTCGTTTTTCTTTCTGCTTTGCCATTACTGTGATCTTATGCATAATCAGAATTTCTGTAATTTTCTAGCAAAATAATGAAATAATAGAATAGATCAATACTTTGACCAGGTCCTCACTAGTTTATCCTAGTATGTATGGTTCCCTGTAACCCCACATGGTTCTTTTTAGTACGTGTTCCTGAGTGACCCACAGACATGGCATTGTATAGAATGAGTATTAATTGCTATCTCTATTCATTTCCATCACTATATCTATTTCTATTTCTATTTTTCTCACTTCCCAATTCATTTTCTAGGGACATTTTTTTTAATCTGTTTTCAGTACACTCAGCTTCCAGACCAGTTGTTCATTATGTCTTTTGGTCTTGACCTTCAGATATGCTCAACAGTTTGTTACCAAATATAATTGTTGTTGTCTCTCAGACAAATTTGAATATATCACTTCCAACCCCTATTGCATGGCGTCAGGCTATCTCAGAGTTTGCCTGGGTTCAGGAACGTTTATTTCAGTGCTACTTCAATGTGGCCATCTGGTTTGACCCAGCTTTTCAAATAGGATTTAGATAGTTTCCATGGCAATAAATGTAACCAGGCCTGCTTTAAAGGCAGGATTCTAATGCTTACTGGAATCTAAGGAGGCCTCTTGGGTATAATTTTCCTACTCAGAAAAAGAAATATTTCTAATATAATAAAAGTAATTTGGTCAATTAAAGTATATCTTTTAAAACAGATATAAAGAAATACAGATTAATTTTGAAGGGCAGGAAGAGGAAAAGCAAAAAAAATTGTTCATCAAATTTTTTTTTTTTTTTTTTTTTTTTGAGACAGGGTCTTGCTCCATTGCTTAGTCTGGAGTGCAGTGGTGCAATCATAACTCACTGTAGCCTAGAACTCTTGGACTTCAGCAATCCTCCTGCCTCAGAGTCCTAGGGAGCTGGAACTACAATCATGTGCCACTATGCCTGGCTATTTTTTTTATTTTTTATAGAGACAGGCCTTGCTATATTGTACAGGCTGCAAAATGACAGTTTTATCAGATAAAACAAACATAATCATGTGCAACATACCATCTTTTAAAATATTTCTTGATTGAAAGAAGTCTGGAGGTCTCTACTATAAGCATGGTTTTGCCTACGATTGCTTTCAACCTGGACAAAAATTACATAAACTCTATGTTCTTATCAAAATAAAGGGAGAAAAGCTAAATTAGACTAACTCTAAAATCACTTTAATATATAATTATAATTATTATTATTTTAGGAGAGATTTTCAGGTCACAGCCCCTCATTTATTTTACGAATTAATGAAAAATTTGCAGTTATATTTTATTTTAGGTTTACCATACAGAAAACTTCTGTGGCTAATCATGAGAACTTCTATATTTTTAAAACAATAATTTACCTAGCTCATTTTATATCAGGCATTTGTAAGACTTTATTTGAGTGATCTCATTTAATGTTCGCTATAACCCTATTTTAGTTTGCTAGGGCTGCCATAACAAAGTTCACAGACTTGGTGGTTTAAACAACAGCAATTTATTAGCCTTGTCACAATTCTGGAGGCCTGAGATTCAAGTATTGGCAAGGCTGGTTCCCACTGAGGGCAGTGAGGGAAGGGTGTGTCCCAGGCCTCATTCCTTGGCTTATAAATGTCTGTCTTTTCCTTGTGTCTCTTCACGTCGTCTTCCCTCAGTGTCTAAATTTATTCATCTTTTAAGGACACTAGTCATATTGGATTAGGGCCCATCATAATGATCTCATTTTAACTGAATCACTTCCATAAAGACCTTATCTCCAAATAATCACAGCTTGAAGTATTTGGGGTTAGGATTTTACCATATGAATTTTGGGTGGGGAATACGATTTAGCCCATAATAAACCCTAGGAAATACTTACTAATATTTTCCCTTCATAAAAAATTTTTAAAAAACTGAAAAATGAGATAATTCATCTTGAATCACACAGCTGGTAAATAGATTTGAACTTTAGTCTTTTTCACTCATAGTCCACTACTCTTAATTATTATTTATAAAATAATTTATATTTAATATTATCCATTTTTGCTTTTAGGAAATTTCATTCATAGAAGATTGAAAGCTGCAGTGCCTAAAACTATAGTCACAGAAGCAAGTTATTTTAAGAGTTAGAACAATCTTCAATGGAAGTCAAGTACATGTTAATTATCAGAGGAAAAGGAAGATAAAGAATATAATTTATGTCAACTTTTAAGAGATGTATAGTTGGCCTTAAACTATGTAATTATGTATAAAATATGTTTAACTCTTTTTCAGATAAAATAATGCATATCAATTGTAATGATTGGATCATATGAAAATGTATAAAAAAAGCTATAGATCACAAATAATCGCATCTTTTAGAGCTACATATTATTAATATTTTTCTTTTTTCTGTCATTTTAAGTAAATATATATTGATACATTATAAATATTACAAACCCTACTTTTTTTCCCTTGAAAATATAGTTAACTTTTTTTTGCAGTGCACTATTCATTAGCATCATGATATTTTTATATAACTTTGTATGTTGAAATAATTTCAGACCCTCAGAAAAGCTGAAAAAAATAACTATGAAGATCTCTATTTAACCTTTCATCCAGTTTTCCTAATTGTTAATGTTTAACCATATTTTTTTAATTGTCGCCCTTGTGTGCATGTGTGTGTATGTATATGTGTTTCCTAAGAACAAGGACATTGAATTACATAACCATGGTACCATTATGAAAATTAAGAAATGAAAAATGACACATCACTATTATCTAATACATAGATTGTATCCAAATTATGCCAATTTCCCCAATAATGTCATTTATAGCAAAAGAAGAAATTCTGATCCAGGATTCCATCCATGTTCACACATTTTATTCAGATTCCGCTAGTCTTTAATCTTTTAAACTTGAACAGCTATTTAGTCTGTCTTTCTCTTTTATGATCTTAACATTTTCAAAGTTTACAGGCCAGTTATCTTGTAGAATCTCACCCTCAGAGTGGATTTTGTCTTTTTCATCATGATTATATTCAGTTTCTGCATTCTTGACAGGAATACTACCAATTAGTATCTTGTCCTCTGTATAATCTATCAGGAGGTACATGATATTGGTTTAGCTGATTGTTTATGAATTATATTGGACCACTTTATTAAAACAATATCTGCCAGTTTTCCTCACAAGAAAATTATACTATGTGACATTTGGCAAATATAGACAAATAGACCAAAATAAAGAGTCTAGAAACAACCCTAAACATATGTTAGATTTTTGTCATAGATTCTAGGCAATGCAATGAGGAAAATTTTTTTTGATCTATGTACTGAAAAAATTACAAAACCTTATGAAAAAAAATACATACACATCAGCCCTAACCTCACACCATATACAAATATAGTTCAAAATAGATTTTATACTAATTGTAATTATAAAATATTTATAAGAAAGCATATAAAAAGTTGAAGTGACATTGGTTTTGGTAAATATTTCTTAAATGAGGTGCAAAACTTCCAAACTATAAAAGCAAAAAATCTACACATTGGATTTCACCAAAGTTAAAACTTTTGTTCTTTCAAAACAACTGAATGAAACAACTACAGATGAGGAGAGAATTTTAACAAAACACATATCTGACATAGGACTTATACTCAGAATATCTACCATATATAAAGTGGTCTTATAACACAATAATAAAACAGCCAACCAAATTTTAAAAAATGAGCAAAATACTTTACTAGTTATTTCAACAAAGAAATATACAGATGCGAATCAACATAAAAAAAGATGATCATTATCATTAGATATTAGGAAAGGGCAAATTAAAATCACAATAAGATGTCACTGCACTCTAAATTCAAAATTAAAAAGACTGACAAAGATGTGGCAAAGATGTGGAGGAACCAGAACTTGTATGTATACACTGTGGTAGAATTGTAAAGTGGTACCACTTGTGATGAGTTTGGTAGTTTCTCAAAACATTGAACAGACACACAGAATAGAACCCAGCTATTCTACTTTCTGTATTTCACCAAGAGAAATGAAATCATATGTCTATATAAAGACTAATAAATAAATCTTCATGGAAACTTAATTTTTAATAGTAAAAAACTTGAAATAACCCATATATCTACAAATATGTAAATGGTAAACAAATTTTGGTGTATCCATACAATGAGGTGGTACCCAACAATAAATAGAAGTGATCTCTTGATGCATGAAATGTGGATGCAATAATTATGCTAAGAGAAAAAGAAGCCAGAACCAAGGCCTCTCCAAAAGTACATTTTTTAAAATTCCATATTTATAAAATTTATACAAACTAATTTGTAATTATAGAGAGCAGAATATTGATTGTCTGGAGATGAGAATAACAAGGGTAAGGAAAAGAGAGGCAGGGATTACAGAGAGGCACAAGAATATTTTTGGAAATAACAGATATGTTCATTATGATACCTTGTTATTTTAGATTCACTAATGTTTCAGCTTTATTAAGGTATAATTTAGATATAATGAATCACACATAGTTAAAGTTAACACCATGATGAATGAATATGTATGTCAAAACTCATCATGGTACTCACTTTAACTATGTGTGGCTTATTATATTTCAATTAAACTTAAATGAAACTGAAAAAATAATAAATGTAAAGTAAAATATCTTTTAAAAGGTTTTAAATTATTTATATAAAATTTAAATTGCACAAATAAATGTACATAAATAAAAATATTTTAAAATAATAAAAAGAAAAGAAAAGGTGAAGCAAGAAAGGAAGGAATTCCAGGGAGAGGTAACACAGCAAGTACAAAGACTCTGAGGTAAGAAAGAACTTTCTAGTAACCAAAAAAGACTAATGTGGCTGAAATCTCATGAGAGGTGGGTGTGGGGACTGGAATCAGATGAGGTTAGAAGGGCCAGAAAATACTAGAGAGCCAGTTCCTTCAGGGTAGAATGAGCCTCCTTTTAATTTGTATTTTTTAAGGTTTTATCGTATTACATTAAATGAGAAGGAATACCATTGCAGGACTTAAATAGGAAGGTACTCTGAAAGATTACTCTGTCTTGTAAGTGGAAAACAACATTGAGGAGGATAACAGTAGAAGTCAGGGGGGGCTAGTTTGGAGGCTCTTTGAGCAACACAAGTGAGAAAGAACAGTGGCTGACACTAGGGCGGTGGCAGTGGAGATGGAAATAAATAGAGTAAAACTATAATTTGGGGCCAAAAATGATAGTTTAGGTCAGATGTGGGGAATGAGAATGAAAAAAGTGAAAGGAAAATTTCTGGTTTACTATCTTGAGAATGTAAGAAAATGGAGTGCCAACTAGTAATATTAAAATGTTAAAGAAGCTGGGAGCAGTGTCTCATGCTTGTAATCTTATCACTGTGGGAGGCCCAGGCGGGAGGATTGCTTGAGATCAGCCTGAGCAAGAGAGACTCTATATCTACACAAAATAGAAAAAAAAATTAGCCAGATGAGGTGGCTTGTGACTGTAATCCCAGCTATTTGGGAGGCTGAAGTAGGAGGATCACTTGAACTCAGAATTTGAGGTTGTACTGAGCTATGATGATGCCACTGCACTGTACCCATGGTGACCGAGTGAGACTCTGTCTCAAAAAAAAAAAAAAAAAATGTTAAAGAAAAAGAAATGTGTAAGGGAAATATCAACAGTTAAGTTCAGAACATGATGAATTTGAGATACCTGAAAGATGTCTAATGAAATTGATGTGAATGTAAGTGGATTTATGAAACTAAGTTTCCTAAAGCATGATCTGCATTGAAGACATAACTATGCACATAGTTGGTTGACATAATTTCTGACTATCTCCTTAGTCCACAGGTTTTAAAAATATAAATAAATTCTCTATGAATACTTTTATTAATATTACTATTTTAAAAATACTTTATGCATGGAAAATACTTTTTATTTAGAAAGCCCATGCTTTCTAAATACTATAGAAGATAATATATCTTCCCTAGCTGCATAATGTGAGATCCCTACCTGTGTAAAAGAATATCTGCCCTACAAGACCCTTGTCAGGGTGTTCATATACATCCTAATCATTTTTTTTACTTAAATGAATCATTTCACTTGGTATGAATTTAAAGAGACCAGCTTAACTAGAGATCAATATGAATTATTGTTGCCTAATGTATTTTAAATTGTTTTACTTCTGGTCAACCAATTTAACAAAGGTCTCTGTAGAATATTTGGCTCTAAATGAACTGGAAATTTTGTGGTCCAGCGAAATAATAGTTAAGCTCAGGCTTGGTTCCGATCTTGGTAATTCTAAAAGATTTACTTAGACATAATCAACTATAGATTATCAGCAAACTAGCATAGTTTTAGTCACACTGAAATGGCCACTGGGGAATTGTAATAACTCTTCTTAATGGGACTATATGTAAGCCTTAGAATTAATAAACCAATCTACCTCAGACACACAAACTCATGATAGGAGTTCAGAAAATCAACTGTATCTTTCCCAAGTCCATCATGATCAATAAAGAAGTCATCCCACAGTGCTGGATATGAGAAGAAAAGTTTAGTCAAAGGGGACAAATGAAGACAATTAGAATAAATATTTGTAGGCTAAAGTCTTTATACAATAATTCCAGAGAGATGTTTTTCTGTTCACCAATCTACCAAAGATTTGTCTATCAAATACCATTTCTAAAGGAGTTTTCATACTGTAGGAATGGAGATGGCTTTGGACACCATTCTTTATAGAACATGACCAATATTAAGGCCAAGTTTCCTCCTTTAAAAATATAATCACACTGCAAACATCCTCATTTTTTTTTCCCTCATTGACTTATTGGGCCAGACAAGTATCTTCTCCTTTCCTTCCCTTATAATCAAATTCTGCTGCAACTGCAGCTAAGGAAATACCATCCTTTCAGTAAGCAGGTCATCAATTCGGTAAGCAGGGATTAAAATTAATTAATGTGACAATAGAAACAGTCTTATATTTTCGTTGCTATAGCAATGCAAATACAAAAAATGAAATACAAAAATGAGTAAACACTGCTTTTTTTATTGTTGATTTCAAGTTCAAGGGATAGGACTATGTGTGAATAAGAGTTTAAATGCAATGTGGTAAACTACTCCAAGTAGTGATAGGTTTTTCTCTAAGAGTTACCATAAGGAGAGATGCTCACAATGCAGAATAGTTAGGAAATGTACCTATGGTAGGTGAGTTAATTCAGTATATATGTAAGTCAAGTAAAAGCCACCTTGGGTGAGAACACAAGGACACATATAATGATCATTGTTCTTCAGATTCAGGTGTGCTTTCAAATCCTTTTCTAGCCTTAGTTTCCTCATTTATTAAATAGGAGATACTAATAATGGCACCTAACTTTTAGGGAAGCTGTGAACATTAAATTTGCATAAAAATAGCACAGTAGCAGAAATACGGTAAATGTTTAATATATGTTATCTTGGCTTTTTGAGTTTAAGTTTTTAAATTTATTTTAGCAAACACAAATAATTATGAGCACACTGTAATTGTATTTATCCCCTTGAGTTATTAAAATAATTTATTTACATAGATTCTGTGTGCCAGGTACAGTGTTAGATACCAGTAATTGAAAGATGACTTTGACATAGTCCTTGCCCTCAAAGAGCTCTCAACTTAGTAAGATGATTTGAACTTTTGTAAATACTCTTAGTCCTAAGTACACAACTTAACATTTCATTACATATAGCTCTGCATTGTTGGTTATTATTTTCTGTCTATACTATTAGATTCTGTTTTATTCTATTAGATCTTGTCCATTCAATTGAAATAATACAACTGTGGTTACAAAAGCATCTGTATTTCATTGAGCTCAGCACAGAAGAAAGCTCAGGTCTTGGGCAGTGTGAGAGGCCCACAGATAGGGACAGTTCTGACTTCACACAATGACAGACTCAAAGCTCAGGTCTCCAAAGCCCTGTCCAAGACTCTTTTCTCTTTACAAATGACTAGATAATAACCTCTTAGGAGCAGGAATTTGCATTGCAGTCCATGGCAGTCTCCACAGATTGGATTTCCTCTGCTCTGACACCTTTAGGGCATTGTTCAGGTAAGCCAAAAACTTGTCTGTGCGGCCAATTGAGAATAATTTTGTAATCTATTCCAGGCTGCACTAATCTCTGGGTGCAAATGAGGCCTCATTAAAATGAAATAAAATAATGACTATTTGACCTCTCTCTCCTGATGCAAGACCTTAGTCTACTCTCTCTCATTCTTCAACAACTGCTTTCGTTATCTTGGAGCATTCCTGCAGAAATACATCTCAGGCCACACGTGTTCTTCCCCATTCTTCATCCAGCCATCATTCTTCAGGTGTTTTAAAGGGAATGCATCTCCCACGGCTGACTCTCTGTGCCTGCCCACTCCTGATGCACTGAGCCCTGTCATGGAAGGTATGAGTGTGTTTGTGAATGTGGAGCTGTCAGTCCTGTGCTTCTGGTAGGATGGTGAAACCTCCCTCACCACAAAGAAGAACCCTCAAGAGGCACAGCGACAGCAGGATGACTCTCCCAGTGTTTTATTAACGAATTTTATTCAGCAGTTGATCTTCACATCTGTCTTCCTGAAAGCTTCAAATTAGTCACTCACACCTGGTAGGTGGGCTAGGGAAGGTGATGAGAGCAGGGGCAAGGGGAAACTCAGCTTTGCCTCCTCTCTTTTCAGGTGCTCCTGCATGGGGTGGGGTAAAATGAAACAAACCTCCAAATAAACAGCTTCTTTCTTCCTTTGGGTAAACAACCAAACACTAACCCCCTGCCATAACAGCACATATAATAGATGTCCACGATGGTTATTAGCCACTAGTTCCATAAACAAACATATGGAAAATTCTGGATTTTGTTTCTTTTGAGATAAAACACTCTACTAAATTGTTTTACAAAAGACGAAATTAAAATCTAGAGAGGCAGAATGACTTTCTCGTATATAATGAAACAAATTGGGACTTCTGATGGGATTAGTGCCCAGAATTAGGCCTGTTCCTTTTAACAGCAGAGAGATACAACTGTTTCATTATACAAAAAAGCAACAACAATGAAAATTAAAACCTCCTCTCTCTATAATGGTAATAAAATTTTCTGTATTATGAACACCTGAGATGTATCATGTGATCACTGGTATATATATATATATATATATATATATATATATATATATACATACACACATATATTCAAAGTTAGTCCTTTATAGCTGAAATAAAACAAAGTTAGTCCTTTTTAGCTGAAATAAAACAAGCTGTTTGCTTGTTGTAATGTTAATTAACTTTTTATGTGGGTACCAAAAAAAAGGGAAAATGATATTAATTATTTCCTTACCTTTCATCCAAGTAGAATGCCATGGAACCAATCCTGTATCTCAGGCTCTTTTACGACATACCAGCTCTAGGCTAAGACTGTGAGAAAGCAAATAGATCTTCATTTCCAACTTTCTTTTAAAATTGCTTTTGCTCTGTCCTTGCATTCATAATATGTGTAATACTTCCAAATCAAATACACTGTTTATGTATAAGATGGATAAGTCAACTTCAAGAAGTTCATTGATTATATTTTCAAACTTTTTGTAGTGGTTGCTGTTAATGGAGCTGACTGAATTTGCAAAATCAGTCAATCCAGGTTTTGCATGGAAACAAGGTCATTATCTCCATTACTTTGTTAAAACAACATGTTGGCTCTGATCCTGTCCTTAATTTTCCTTTTAAAATTCAGACATATCTTCTTTTTTCAATCAGTTTTCTTATTTTGTAGTCTGTGTGATGCCTTAATAAAAGAGACCTCTTTTGTTTTAAAACAATTGCTGCAATAGGACTTTGTGAATGAGATTAGTTCTTAAACTTGTGGACTATGTTCTAATGGCCCCAATGTTCTACCTTCAAATAAGCAAGATAGTTCTTTTTCCTTTCAATGTATATGTTTCTTCTTCAGATCTGGTTATAAATATTGACTACCAATACTTGTTGAGCTGCTTCAACTGTCAAAGGCAGTTTGTCCTATACTAGCATAAATTGAAAGACATGACTAAACTGTAGTGAAATTCAATATTTAGCATTCAAATGATTTTTGCAAATCAAAAGGGAATATTACACTCAAAATATTTTTGGTATCTGTAAAGGGCATGCAAAGTGTTTCTTTATTGATTTTCCTTTTACTCAATATTTCAAATTCTTGTTAAATTTTTCAAATGTGTTTAATGACTTCTCTTTTGTCAGAAAAGAATTTTAAATGAGGAATATAAACAGGAAGTTTATGCCACTTGAAATCCTTAAAGTCCCTAGAGTATCACCATAGTAACTTGAGATGACATTATGATTTTTAAGCATAAGCACATTGTCTTTTTCAAATTCCCTCTTATAGAGGAAGAGCTGCAGGATGAATGAGCCACAGAAACGGAGGGTTCTTGGCTTGGGATTCTGATGGCTCTTGCTCTTGTAGATGTTAAAAATTCTATCTGCACTGCCCTTGAGTGTGTGGCTAATGAGAAATCAGACAGTCAACTTCTTTGAGAATTATTCATGTATTTTTTTTCAGCATTTAAAACACAGTAAAAGTCCTTCAGTATTTATACAGAAATTATCCTGGTGTTAAATATTTGAGTAACTTAGAAATATATATGTGTATAAAAGGTTAAAAATGTTAAATATTTGCACTGTGAATACTTGTTTTATTATTAATAATAAAAATAAATTTAGAAATTATATACAATCTTACAAATGTTATTAAAGAAATATTTTCTTTTTTCTTTGTTCTTCATTAAATATGTAAGATGTTAATAATATTATTAATACCTTATAATTCTAGGTGTTTTTAACATTTTAAAACATCAATGTTTCTAGATACCTTTCTAAATATTCTAGAATTTTTCTGGCTCTCCTTCTTAGGATGTATAGAACTAGAGCTATATGGCAGCCTGAAAAAGTCTGGAAGTCTTTGTAGACTATAATTCTTTTATGAAAGATACAGACATCATTCTTTGTGAAGCAAGAATAAAATCATGCCCTTTATTCATTGTCAATGGGCCTGCTCTTCCAGAATACATTACTATCTTTTATCTAATAGCCTATTACAGACTGCAGAGCATGTAAAAGGAGTGATATTGCTCAGGGTCTGGAGATTTCATTTTTTTATTTCAATGCCATTATTAAATAACCCCTTAGATGAAAATTCAATACTGGCATGCTACACGATAAGCTACGTTAATAGCTCATGTTATGCAAGAATTGAGCAATTACTTGAAACTTAATAGTAGGCCTGTGAAAATGTGTAATTGGCCAGATTTTCATCCACAGTAATGTTATGTAGTTATCTAAGTGTTAGCAGATTAGAATATGGTCCTTTGAAAAAAAGCTCATGAAACAGGGCTAGATTACTAAAGAGGGGATTCCTTTTATCTAGCTCTATTAGGATGAGGGGGATAGAAACACTTGTGGTTCATTTGAACAGAAGTTGTAGTGCTATAATGAGATTTGAGCAGTAAAAACTTGACAATTTTGATGTTCCTTGGGTTTATTCATATACATGTCTCCAAGAAAGCAGTTGGTTTTTTTAATGGAGATTCTTTGTAATTTGAAGAATATTTTAAGATTTAAGCACACAGTAAATGGAAAGAATAATTTAAATTTGTTAACTGCTGCAGAAAAAGGGAAAAATACAAAATATTAAAAGTCAGGAATGAAGAAGGAAAAATAATCATCGGTTGGCAGATTAGGTGTAATTATAATTAAGGATGATGATGTTATTATATTCAGAAAGCAGTGATACATGAAAACCACATTGGAAAATAAGAGTAATCATGAAAATTTTGAAATGTTGGCTTATGGGCAGGAGTCATATAACTGTACACTCATTGAATTGAAATAGATAGATCTTATGGTATTTCATAATTCAGGAATAATATCCTTTGCTCCATACCAGTGAAAACAAATGAACTATTAGAAAATCATTGATCTAAAAATTAAACCAAAAATAGGATTTGAAAAATGGTTTTAACTTGAAATTCCAAGTATTTAAAGCAATGGAGAAAGTAAGATAAGTGCATAAGAAAAATTATACACTGGAAAAGAGAAAAAGTGAAAGAGGACTGAATTTGTTATGATGTGTAAATTCATGACTTCTATATACGCATGTGGTAGACTGAATAATTAATGCCCTTTTCCACAGATGTTTATGTCCTAATCTTCAGAATCTGTGACTATGTTATCTGACATGGTAAAAGAGACTTTCCAGGTATAATTAAGGATTTTGAGATAGAGTTATTATTCAGGATTATCTAGGTCAACCATTGTAATCACAAGCATTCTTATAAGAGGGAGACTAGAGGATCAGAATTAGAGAGAAAAGGCATAAGCACAGAAGTAGAGGACAGAGAAAAGAGAAAATGCTACACTGCTGGCTTTGAAGGAGGGAGCCATGAGCTAAGGAACGCAGGCAGGCTCTAGAAGCTACAAAAGGCAAGGAACTGGATTCTCCCCCAGGGTCCACTAAAGAAATGCAGGCTTGCCAATACCTTGATTTTCATCCAGTGAAACTGATTTTGGATTTCTGATCTCCAGAACCATAATGTAATATACTTTCATTGTTTTAGGCAACTAAGTTTGTTGTAATTTGTTACAGCAGCAATAAAAAAAATGAATACAATGCAGGATATCTGTATACCAAGGCATATTAGATTGTAATATGAAGTTACTATACATTGGTCTTTGTAGTTGCAGTGTGTCTCCCTTAGAAGTCTTGCATCTGTCAGCCATATCTATCATCCCAATTATAAGAAAGTGCCTTTCTTCTTCCTTCCTCGCTCAGCTTTCTGTTTAAAATGTGCATGCATACATGAAACCTGATTCATCTGAAGCCTCATTGGCCTGAAAACATTTCTATAGTCATGGCAATTGTAATAATTCAGATTTCATTGGCCCTTGTCTCCACTTTGCAAAGTCCCCACCTCCAAAGAGTTCCTGGGAGCCTCCAGAGGTTGCTTTACATTTGCTTACAAAACAGGACACTTCTGCTGGAGAATTACACTGCTCTCTGGACACCGCCATACTTCAAATGTTTTATCTCCAGCAGAGTTTGTTGTGCTAGCATAGCCTGTGCTCTCTTCTAGGTACCTCTGCACTCCTCCTGAAGCTATCCCTGAAACACTGTAACAATTTGCAGGTTAGTTTTTTGAGAAAAAAAAGAAAAGAAACACAGCTCTCTGTTTTTAGTATTCTACTGTGCTAAATGAATCACAGGCGATGCTCCCAATAACTGACAGTTTTTACTGACACAGTTATTTCATGTTTTATTTAGGTTCCCTCTGTTATTCATGGGATCCAAAGTGAATTCAAATGAGGAATACCTGGGAGACAATTTGAATAAAGACACCATGTCATAATCAGAATTGCCGCCTTCCCTTGACAGCCATGGCAATTGTACGGCTGCTAAACCCTTTGGCTCACATTCTTCTTTATCTAGAGATCTTTGTTTCCCAGAAGTTCTCTCACTCTTTTTCCAAATGCATTTGGATTCAATCCCTTTTCTTTATCTAGGAAGCCATGGCCAACTTTGAATGTGGCTCAAAGTCCCTGAAATCTCATGAAAATCAACTTTTGGGAGATTTTCTCCACCTGTTCACCAGTGATGACATAAAGCCCCTTGGACTCAGCATGGATTCATCTTTACCTCCATTTGTATGCTTGTCTAAGCCTGATATACTATTAATGACCTGGGAGGGACTAGTATGCTTCCTCACAGGGTCAAACTAGGATTAAAATCTCCATCTACCTAAAAAGATTGCTAGGTAAATCTTTTTTTGTCTAAAAATTAGAATCTATTGTAAGTCCTCAGTTTGGGGTTTTGTTGTTAAAATATAAAGAATCCAATCCACCCATGAATACTGTGTTTGCAAAAGTTGTTGTCACCTGCAAGATTTGTAAGAACTGTTTATCCATCCCAAACAGGAGAGGTGGATTTGAAGTCTGCCATGCTTAGGTGGAGGCTGAGTAAATAGTTGGAAATGCTACCTGTAGCCAAGGTTGTTGGTAAATGAGGAGAGCCCTCAGTTCTTTCAATCCCTGTAGCTGAGTAAGGAGTCCATTTGAAATAATAACTTCAACTTTGAACTAATTGTTGAATTATTTGAACTAATAAATTCAAGTTTCTTTTCTTTTTTTTTTTTTTTTAAGTTGAGATGGGGTCTCACTCTTGCTCAGGCTGGTTTTGAACTCCTGACCTTGAGCGATCCACCCATCTTGGCCTCCCAGAGTGCTAGGATTACAGGCATGAGCCACCACACCTGGCCTCAAGTTTCTTTATATCATTGTTCAGGACTGTTGGGAAAGCTTAGGAACAAAAAATAGTGATTTCACACTTTACTCAGAGAAACTGAGATCTGCTCAGCAAGAATATGATGCTCTGGTAACAGTTCTGCCTCTGCATTACTTATCTGTTGATGCATAACAAATTTATCCAAATATTAATAGCTTAAAACAACAAAAAATTACCTCACACAGTTTCTGAGGGCCAGGAATCTGGGAGCAGCTTAGCTGTATGGTTCTGAATCTGAGTCTCTCATGGGGCTGTAGTCAAAACGTGGCCTAAGGCAACATTCATAGGAAGACTAGACTGGAGAAGGAGAGTCTGCTTCCAAACTCATTCACATGGCTGTTGTCAGGAAGCTTCACTTCCTTGCCAACTGGGCCTCTCCTTTTGGCTGTTCCTGACTTGGCAGCTGGTTTCCAACAAAGTGACAGGGGTAGGGGGAAGGAGCCACACCAGTACTTCCACTTAACTGTATTTATTAAAAGCAAATCACTGAACCCAGCCCATATTCAACAGGAGACACTTATGTAAGGGCATAACTACCAAAAGGTGGGGACCATTGGACTATCTTGGGTAATGACTAGCACAGTCACAAACTTGCTGACTGAATTTGAGTAAGGCACTATGCCTCTCAGATCCTTTGTTTTCTCTCCTTACAAGTTTAGAGAATTTCCTATATAACCTCCTCTACATCTCTCTGGGCTCTCAAGAATGATCAGATACTGGAAGATTTAGATAGAAACATACTCAATGAATGAGAGAATTTAATTTTAGAACCTTAGTACCTAAACCCCAATTGCCCAATGTGATTGCTAATTTTATTTTATTTTTTAACATCTGATACATCTTCCAAGGATATTTTATTACGATGACCAGCAGCAATCATAATTAAGTATCATAGATTATTTTACAAATCACTGTTTAAGGATCATTTCTCAAATCACTTCATCTTATCATTAAGGAAATTAAGATCCAGAATTGTCCTATTCTAGCCTAGCTCTGTTATTTACTATCTTTCATATGTTGCTGAGTCACCAGGCTAATTATTGAAATTTAGTTTTGTAAAACATCATATGTAGTAGGATTGTTTTTGCTAAGGAAATAAGGTAAATAACACATATTGAGACTATACCATATGTCCAGCACTCTTCTAAGTGTTCTTAATCCTCCTAATGGTCCTAGCAAGGTAAAACCAAAATAATTTTCTGCAGTCACACATATATACCTTGTTACAGTCAGGATTTGATACCAGGCAGTCTGGCTCCAAAACTCAGGCTCTCAATACCTCTATTCTATTGTGTACAGAGATGCTACAGAATTTGCACATGATTCCAAAGCAAATTCAGGGGAAAGACTAAGATGAAAATGCAGCTTGCTTGTACAATCACACACCCAGGGAATTCACAATAATGACACGTGCTGTGGTGGTTCTGGAAAGGCTCAAAACTTCTTTAAGTGTATTTTCATACCCAAAACTCCAGGAAAATAAAGATAAAGAGGCTGACTGCAACAGATCTAAAATAGGATTTTGAGCACATCACATTCTTAAATTCCAGGAATTCAGTGTGAACCCCAGTTTCTTAATTACATGTCAAACTCAGTAATTTTACATTTCAAAAGCATAAGGATTTTCTGTTGCTATAGTGCTTCTTAGAGACGATGATTTCATCTTTTGTCCAGGCATGCTAGGCAGAAGTTGGTTTTCACTGCGGGATAAAATGATAATGGTAACTAGATATGAGTTGACAAACACCAGTTTCAGTAAACAACAATTATTTCTCTTGTTTTTGTTTTCAGAGTGAGTCACATGCTAGAGAATCACTGGAATAGTTTATAATGAGGTACACATGATGACTAAAACTTCTCTGAAGGCTTTTTTCCAGTATTTGATCTGTTTCATAAACCTACTAAAAAATTCAGAGAAAATTCTGGGTATATTTGCTGGTTGCTACAGTTAAAACAACATAGAACACATAGCTATTAATACTATGTAATGCTTTGAGGAAATAGTCATGTGTGTTAGATCATCAACACTGAATGTTTTTATTTCAATGTTTAATACAAATTAATACAGGGAGTGGAATAATTTTTGTATTGAGTATGGTTGGTCAGATAAAATAAGGATATCCAGTTGAATTTGAATTTCAGATAACCACAAATAAATTATTTAGCATAAAATATTTGGGACACATTTATACTAAAAAATTCATTGCCTATCTGAAATTCAAATTTAACTGGCATCTGTATTTTTACTTGCTAAATCTGGCAACTTTAATTTTCGGGCCTCAACAAGAATTGAGAATGTACATCCCTGTTAAGGGTTTTTGGGTCTGGTGGCCTCGTTCCTTAGGACCCCACTTTAAACTATAAACTAATAGCTGGGCCTCCCTAATTTGTGAGAAAAAGCAGAGGCTTTGAGGTAAGATTGTCTTAGTTCTAACATAGCTATTATGTTTACTATCGGCATTTTATCTATTATTTACTATCTGCATGATCAGAAAAAAATTATTTAACATGTCTATATTTCAGTGTCTATTTGGATAACATATGCCTAATATGTCTATTCATGTCTAATTTTTCTTACTAGAATCATAGGACTGATAAGACTCACCTTAGACTATTCTTCTGAGAATCAAATATATCTGAAATCCTTGAAGTTCTTTCATATAATAGGTCTGGAATATATTTTCATTTTTATTTCAGTCTTTCTTATTGCTATAAAAATATGTGGCCTAAATTCTCTAAGCCTTGAATGCTTATGAGTAAATGGCATTACATTAATAATAATAACTTGAATTTCATCAATTTTTTGCCTACATGTATAATCAACTTGAGCCATCTGTGAATTTTTCCCATATATTTTTGGCAACCATAGGGAGTGTCTCATACATTCTTGTACACTCTTTTTTTATTGCAATCTTTTTTAAAAAATGTCAAAGTATTACAGGCTTACAAATATTTTTGGTTACAGGGATTATTGTAATGCTTGATTCAGAGCTAAAAGTGTGTCTGTCACCCAAATAGTGTACATTATACACATTAGGTAGGTTTTTGCCCATCTTCTCCTCTGCACTCCTCCCTGCTTGATTTCCACTGAGTTTTACTTTCCTTTATGCACATGTGTGTTCATTAGCTAGTTCCAAGTTAACAGTGAGTAACATGAGGTGTTTGTTTAACCATTCTTGAGATGCTTCACTTAGGATAACAGTCTCCAGTTTCAACCAAATTGTTGCAAAAGGCATTAATTCATCCTTCTTCATAGCTCAGTAGTACTCCATGGTATACATATACCACATTTTGTTAATCCACTCATGAATTGATGGGCATTTGAGTTTATTCCACATCTTTGCAATTGTGAATTGTGCTGCAATAAACATTAGACAACAGGCATCTTTTTGATAAAATACTTCTTTTTCTTTGTGTAAATACCCAGTAGGGGGATTGCTGCATCAAATGGTAGGTCTACTTTTAGTTATTTGAGGTATCTCTATACAGTTTTCCATAGAGGTTATACTAATTTTCAGTCCCACCAACAGTGTATAAGCATTTATTTCTCTCTGCATCCATGCCAGCATCTATTCTTTTTGGACATTTAATAAAAGCCATTATAACTGGGGTAAGGTAATATCTCATTGTAGTTTTAATTAGCATTTCCCTGATGATTACTGACATTGAGAATTATTTTGTATGTTTGGCCATTTGTCTATGTTCTTTTGAGAAACTACTGTCCATGTACTTCCAACGACTTTATTCATTTAACATTCAGTGGAAAGAATTCAAGGTGGAATTCAATGTAGATGTAGAATAGGAAGTATTCTACAAAATAAGCTCATTCAAAAAATGATCAAGGCCGGGCACGGTGGCTTACGCCTGTAATCCTAGCACTCTGGGAGGCCGAGGCGGGCGGATTGCTGGAGGTCAGGAGTTCGAAACCAGCCTGAGCAAGAGCGAGAGCCCGTCTCTACTATAAATAGAAAGAAATTAATTGGCCAACTAATATATAAAGAAAAACTTAGCTGGGCATGGTGGTGCATGCCTATAGTCCCAGCTACTCGGGAGGCTGAGGCAGGAGGATCGCTTGAGCCCAGGAGTTTGAGGTTGCTGTGAGCTAGGCTGACGCCACGGCACTCACTCTAGCCTGGGCAACAAAGCGAGATTCTGTCTCAAAAAAAAAAAAAAAAAAAAAAAAGATCAAAATTCCATAGTATTTACCAGAAAGAAACTGAACAAAGGACTGTTTAAATTGAAACCACATAGAAAGACTTAGGGGAATCTTTTGCAATAGTGAGGGTTTTTTTTTTTTTTTCCTTTTCCGGTCTGTTTTGGATGAACATTGGTGTCTGTGTGATCTGTTTTGGGGTAGAGATATCCAGGCATTTTAAGTATAAAGTAACAGGACTTAATAAAGTGATATGCTGGGAAAACACTAGAACTAAAAATAAAAATATATATATTTTTGTTATATCACAATCCAAAGATGTGACAAAGGCAAAAACAACAAATTATGTCTCAGCCAAAGAGAACTGATTGGAGACCTCTGAGTGTAAATAGTTGACTGCTTCCTGCCACTGTTATTTTAAACACGCTAGTTCGATTTCCTACAAAACTCCTTTCTCCTTGTCTTTCTAAAAATGTCTTATTCTTCCTGGGAACCATTTTCCTTCTGCCCAAATGTCCCTGTCCTTCCCATACAGAGACAGCCATTTTACAGCCTAACCTCCCTGTAAATATTCAATTGCAATGTCACTTGCTATTTTAATTATTTCTTCATATGTCTCTCTCATCTCCTTGGAGGTGGGGGCCATATGCTATTCATTTCTGTGTCACCAGTGTCCCTTCAGCACAGATCTTAGTGCATAGCACTCCTTGGTAAAAGCTTAGCAAACTTAGCATAGTGAGATTGTTGTCCAGAAAGAAAAAAAAGCACTTTTGAATTATTTCATTTGACCACATGTGTTATTTTATACTACTAAGCATGTTTAAAGCTTTAAAGAATGATGTAAAAGGCTATAAAGATATGAATAATTAGATATATCAGGAATTGAAAGGTGTTAATCTTCTGATAAGTAGATGCTCATTCCAACACTGACATGTACTTTTTATTGTATTATCATGCCCAGAGTCCAGAGAGATTTTTATTGGTTCATTAAACAATGCAATAGATTTGACTTGTATTTAAATCAGTATAATTAGTATAATCTTAAAATAAAACAAATAAAATAGCTAAATGGACTAGCATATTTATTTATGACTTTTTAGTGCTTGATAAATTAAAATGAATTAAAAGAGCAATATACCTCCCTATGATCTGAAGCATATAACTTTTCAATAGTACCAGCTGTTGTTACAGACTTTACCTAGTCTTCTGAGTCCTAGCACTTTTACTTGATCCAGAGTTTCATTTATAGAAAATGTTGATGGATTTTACCCCAAAATCAAATACATTTTTATCTAGATAAGAACTTTGTCCATAATAAACGTGATTATGTAATGAATTTAAGTTAGTCTGAAACTTTCTGGGGTTTTTTTGTTTGTTTGTTTGTTTGTTTGTTTTAATGAGGAGGCTCTAGTTCAGAGAATTTTTTGGAAAAGCACTTTTCTACAAATTGGCAGTAAAATGAATAAGGAACACTTATTAAGCATTTACACATTCAATACTATGCTAGGTGCTTTGCATTTAATTCTCAGTCTTGTATAAGATGGGCATTATTGCTAGCCTCACTTTATAGGGCTATGGGAAGAGTCTACATCCAGATCCTGTTCCCTTAGAAGCTGCTCAAATTAGCTGTGGGATGGGCACAAAATATTGTCGTAAGTTGTGATTTAAATTTGCTAATTGAGTGAATTAAGTTTTCCATGCACTAAGTTTACTTTGCATAGAAGGACTCATGATCATGTAGGTGCTGGTATTGCTATTGAACCCAAAGCAAGTTCAGGTCCACCAAGGCCACAGCCCATGTGGTCATTCATACTATGGCCACAAGGGGGAGATTGCTAAAGGCAAAGTAGCCTGCACCTATTTTCCACTGGAAAGTGTCTCAGTGTCTTACCTTGGACATGCGTGCCATAATTTAGAGTTATGCCTGGGCTGGGGTTTAACCTTGCTACAACTATTTCCAGTATGTTACAAAGGTCTTCCTATAGTTCTATGCTCTTTGTGCCTAATTACATCACTGGCTAGAACATTTCACAAAAATAAGACAGTTTCAGAAAGGTTGTTTCCAGCATAGATACTAAAAAACACCGTAATCATCTACCACAACACAATTCAGTTACTCTTAAATGATATTCTTTCTTTTTTAGTGGTTGTTTCCTACAGTATGCTGACAAATTCTACAGAGCTAAGAGCTGAGTAGATCAAGAGCTCTAGCTCACGGCAAAGGGGAATTTGATCATCAACATAAAATTGAATAAAGAATTCAGTCTGGAACCAAGTGGCTGAAAATATAGTTTTTATCTACTTAAGATAATTATGCTAAATGCACTCATTTAATTTAATAACTGCATTATTATAACTGCAGATTAAAAACATATGCCACAATAAAAGTTTTGGAGAAAGCATTATAGAAAATAGGAAATTGACTCATTTAATAAACTTTTAATGAGGAACATAGGAACTCATCTTAGGCAGCTGTAGAAACTAAAGGATTTAATGTAATCTCTTTCTTCAGTTTCTTTTTTCTTATTTGAAATACTTATGTAGATCATTCCATATGAGTGTATTGAGATTTTATGTCTCCATTAATAGTTTTATAAACTAGATGGGAGAAACAACTAAAAAATAATTATTATGAAAACCTAGATTTCTGTATGTTTGTATGTATATTCGACATTCTATTTTCAGAGTTGTAATATCCATAATAGTAACTGAATATAGTCCTCCATACTGACATGTGGACATTATTTATTCTTTAAGTGGACATTTATTAAAAATCAAATATATTCCAGGCACTGTTACAGGCACTTAGGGTTCATTTGATAAACATGATTGCCCCCAATCCCTTGCACTGTGAAGCATGTATTCTAGTAGAAGAAATAGAAACCAGCAAAAATCCTAATCAGTAAGTAAATTACATGGTAGATTAATATATAAATAATACAGAAAAATAGATGAGATTAAAGAGGATTAGGAGTGCTAGGAAAGATTGCAATAAGGCCAGAACCTCTCGAACAGGTGAAATTTGAGCAAGGATATGAAGGATCTAGGGGTTTGCCTAGCAGGTATCTGGAGCAGAGTGACAGATACTCCAAATAGAGGGAACAGCCAGTACAAAGGCTATTTTAGGCAGAAGAACAGGGGTGTGACATTAACTGGCTTAAATTTTTGAAAAATTTCATTTTTTTTTTCTTATGTGGTAAATAAGTTCCCTCTGTATGTTGGGAGGGGTAGAAGTTCTAGATTTCCTAAAAGAAATGGTAATAGCTACTACCAGGATGATAACAGCAGATTCTGGATTTCTTTTGAAGGTTGAACCAACTGGATATACTGAGATATTGGATGCAAGGGATGAATAGAAACGAGAAATCAGAGATACCTCCCAGGTCTTTGCCCTGAGCAGCTGGAAGGAAGACTGCAGGTGGGGTTAGAGTGAGTGGTAGGGAGAAGAGGAAAAGTTTGGTTCACTTACAGGCAGGATGAGCTTGAGATGTTCACTAGACATCTCAGTAGCACTTGAATAGAATCCCCTCTTTCTATAAAGAATAATAACCTCTGACCTGAGGGCCACCTTCCCACTCTCTCATCCATGACAGCCATCCTTGATCTAAAAGGCCTTTATTCCTGCTTACAAGACGCAGCTCAGATGTTTTTCTTTACACACAGACCCAGATAAGCAATACTGCCTGGCTGAAGTTTGAGAGGCAGACTAACCCTATTGGTTTTCTTGCTGGGCTCTCTCTAAATTCCTCGTAGTCATCTCCTTACTATAGTCAAGGATGTCTTCTAAGTAGATACTTTATCAATATCTAAGTGAACATAGACATGTCACAAAAGCCAAGTCATTCCAACTGACAACTTGTTATTTCTCTGTGGGAAAATAATGGTTTTCTGCATTTTCCTAGTATGAGAAGGAGCTGTGTAGTGTCTGAAAAATCAGTCTCAGGCTTGGCTTACAGCAGACTCTTACCAAACTGCTTTGTAGCTGTCCATCTATTCTCTACAGAAACTTATTATTATTTTTTAATTGGTAAGGTACAGAAAGTCGAATAGCTATTCTAGATTTTGCCAGTAATTAAGGCATGGCTGATGTGAGGGAAGGCTACTCTTCTGATTTCTTAATGAGAAAACGCTTTGTTGATGTGAGGAGGAAAGAAGTCTGAATTATTTTAAACAATTAAATCTCTGTATTTTGAATGTTTTTCTCATTCCTTCAAGATAGCTAACATATTCTTTTTACCATCTACTAGAATTCAGTGAGAGTTCACAGGAAATTACTTCCCTGGCACCTAGACACTAGAGAGCAGGATATTTAATAAGAAATAATTGAAATAAGGTCCAGAAAACATGCAATACAAATAGGCCACTTCTTCATTTCAAAAGGAGTTTATTAAGTGTTTCCAGACTTTTGTTCTGTTAAAGAAAAATGCTTAACAGCTTTTTGAGGGTAGCAGTAACCCATTTGGTAATAAGTGACAAGAAATGTATGTGTAATTTATGCTGGTTAGTAGATTGCCTTTGTGTTTGCCTTGCTTGTGGCACACAAACAGATGTCAGGAGATTCCCTTTGTGCATTAATCTGAGTGTGGAAAACTGCTGACACAGCAGCTAATATAGCTGTATTATCAGTCTGCAGGCTTGTTCTTTCCTGGTTTATAGAGCAGGGCTTTTTCGTCTGAATATAAATCAATAGAAAGAGAACTTTAGGACTATTTAGAATTCTAACCACTAGTACTAAGACATAAACCTCTTTGATTATGTAATATTTCCACATATTCACTCATTTAGTAAAACCACAACTGTCTTCCTTTCCATTATCCTGCATTTGAGAGTCTGAAGGAAGGAACAATACCTAAAAATGAATTTCCAAAGAAGTCATTCATTCCTTCAAAAAAGTAACCATTTTACAAATACCAAATTCTTATAATATTTTTTATTAGTAAAAGAACATTTTAATAGAACTGGCAAATTAAAGTCTACAAGAAATAACACTTTTCTTTTTCAAGCTACAGCCATGTGGAATTGCAGTGCTTCCCACTGAGGGTTACCTGTGCTATAGAGTGTAAAAATGTCAGCCTTCTGCTTGGTGAAGTACTTTGGGAGTTTGTGCCTATGGTTTCTGGTTTCTGTAGTTAGCATTTTTATTAAGTGAAGAAAATAATAAAGTAATGGAGGTGAAAAATGTCCTTCAAATCAACAATGAAGTAAAAAAGATTACCTGCCTGAGATGCTCCAATTTGACAGCTTGTTTTGTACACATATTATGGAAAATATAAGTTAGAAAATAAAAATATAAATTCACTTCTACTAAATTTGGGCTATAAGGCCATAGATTTCTCTATAACCATGTTGCAAGACTGACTGAGTATATTGATTATTTATTTAAATAATCATTATCTCTTTCTAAGTAATCCCCTTGTGCTGTTTCTGCTTTTTTTTCTTTTTTCTTTAAACAATTACCTGTACATCATGCAACATACTGTTCTTGGATAACCTCAGTGGAGGTAAGGACAGTTTATTTTCTAGGGGTGGCTTTCTGGAAGCCACTCAGTCATTTAGGGACAGTTTTAGCAGATAAGATGAATGAATGGTTAAAGTGGATAATGTTGATGTGGTCAAAATTAGGATACCCAGATGAATAGCATCAGAATAACCTAGAGGGTTTATTATGACTCCAGTTACTGGGTCTCATCCTTGGAGTTGCTGATCATTTGGTCTGGGGCAGGACCTGAAAATTTGCATTTCTAACAAGTTTCCGTATGATATTTATGCTACTAGTCTAGGGACCACATTTTGAAAACTACTAAAAGAATATGTGATCTTAAAATAATTATCTTGATTTTCTTTTGTAATTTTAAACTGCTTTTGCAGGCAGTTCTAAAGAGTTCTTAAAAGTCTCTATTATTAAGAAAAGTTTAAAACCTCTTAATGTCATGGTTTTCCATAGGAAAATATTCTGTAAATTATTTTGCCTTGGTTTGTACACAAAGTGCCCCAGTACCTCATGGCTATCTCTGGGTTGCCAACCCAACCTAGCTTAAAAGGATCCTGGGGTATAGCATGGAGATATATCACATAGTGTCATGGCCACCTAGCTACCTCGTGTTTTGGCGTCACAAGAATGGGGAAAAATGATTTTAGACTTAGCTTTATAACATCAAGGAATTTTGTAGAAGCTTAACATGCACCTTTATTTTTTCATCCCCAAAATGTTAAACTTGCATTAAATTTAAGAATTAAGTTAACCTTGGGAGAGCTGATTCTTGGAAAATTAAAGAAACACTTATAATGTAACATAACCGTGTGAAATTCTTCAAACAACCCCACATTAGGGATTAATGTATGTCTTCTCTGTGAGATACTAAGTTCCATGAGGGCAGGAATTATTTGTCATGGTAATTATTGTGTATTTAGTATTCCAAGTGGTGCCTAGGACAGAATAGGCACTGTGTAAATTTATTTTGAATATTAGAGTCCAAAATAATTGACACGTAAAGCCTTTCATAATCTGTTCCTTTCTTACCTCTCTCTCCATTTCTCATCACACTATACCTTGAAGTATGCAGCAATACTGACTTTTCTTGTATTTTCTGCAAAGTGCCATGTTCTTTGTCACTGACCTAGGACCAAACCACACTCTCATCTTTTACTCGGTATTTGTTGACAAATGCTGTGGCCTTTGGAAGAATAAGGTAAAATTGGTTGGGCCTAATCTAGTAATTTGCTCTTGGGTCCTGAAGACAGGTTAGTATTTTGCCTAGGTGGTTAAAATGAATTACTAATTAGCAGAAATAATAATTTGGATACAGCAACAGATAATTTCAAAAATACCTCAAGTGGCTATGGTAAGAATAGTGAAAGACCAGTTCCCTGGGTTTTAACCTAATCAAAATTGTAGATAGAGGCTGGGACACAAAGGATTTCTGTGACATTTTTCTTGCCCTGAAGGAATTTGACATTCCAGCTGAAAGTCAGTATTATCTTTAAACCACTTAAATAGAATAATTTTCACTTGTTTTTGGTTAAAAAGGGTAAAGCAGAGATTTATGATTTTTAAATTCTCAAATGTTAACAAGCAGTTTCAGTCTTCCATATTGTACTGGGCTGAATTGTGCTGCCAGCCAAATTTAAATGTCGAATCCCTAACCCCCAGTTCCTCAGAATATGACCACATTGGGAGATAGGGCCTTTAGAGAGGTGATTAACTCAAAATGAGGTCATTAGAGTAGACCTAAAAATAATCTGAGTGATGTCCTTGTAAGAAGAGATTTGGACATAGATGCATAGAGAGAGAAGACAATGTGAAGACACAGGTAGAAGATGAAAAAAATGGTCATCTACAAGCCAAGCAGAGAGGTGTCAGAAAAAAATCAACCCTGCTGATGCCTCAATTTGTGACCTCTACCCTCCAGAATCATGAGAAAATAATTTTTTGTTGTTTAAACCACCCAATATGTGATGCTTTATTATGATAGCCCTAGCAAACTAACACACATATTAAAGAAAATATATTTTGGTTTATATTAATAAAAAAGTGTGAGATATTACATATTAGAAAAAAAGAAGTAGAACATAACACTCAATAATATTCTATATGGCTAGGTTTGTTAAAAGCATGGGTTATGCAGGTGGAAGAGCAAAATATAAAGACATTCATGAACAAAGAGTCCGGAGGACCTAGAAATCTACTTTGGTGAATACTGACTAAATGACTGCAGTCAATTAACCTCTTGACCCATCTGCCTGGAATCACATGTGAATCAGTACAGGTGATATGTATGGAAAAACCAAAAGCACTATAATAAGTCATTTATTATTACTAATCATCAAAAGCCAAGATCTGTTTAGATATTTCACCAAGCCTGGTGGTTATGAATGTAGTCTCAGAAATGAGAAATATCTGAATTCAAATTCCAGCTTTGTGGAATTGAGAAACTCTGTTATCTGAGCACTAAATATAATTTAATTCACATGTGAAAGGAGGAGGGTACTAATAATACTAACTTTACATGGATGTTTAAGGATTTAATAAGATAATCAATATAAACTTTTTAGCATAAAGTAATTGCTCAATATATATCAAATATTATTATTAGCATAATATTTTCTATTTGCTACGTGTCATGATGCAGAACCGAGAACACTGGCTTTTCAGAGTGTCTCAATTTTTCTGACAGTAGTTGTTTTTATTCATAATATCATCAGTTGCTTTTCTTTATTGTCAAGTGTATTGGAGAGGTATATTTAAGCAACAATAGATTATTTATTCACTCTGCAGAAGATCCACTGTAATCACAGGGTGTTTCATAAGGACTTGGTTTTCTTAAGTCAACTTTGTAGAATGACAGCATATATTTAGTTCACACTTCTGCAATTCGGCTCACTGATTTAAAATTGATTCCATCCATGCTTGTGCATTCATGGATGATGAGTCTGAATTTAGACCAACTTCATGACAACAGCTTTTTAACATAGAAATATGAAGTATTCTCATGCTAGGTGCTAGACAGAATGCTTCATAAAAGCAAACTCACCCTGTGTAGCTCAAAGTCATAAAGAAACATTTACAAGAATTTACTCTCATTCTAAAATACACCACTAAGTGTTATCATAAGTTTTATAAAACCATCAATGAGTGTCAAGTGTTTGATAAATTCAAAGAAACAACATGTGCTCACTGAATGGGCAGAAAGAGGAAACCTGAAATATTAATAGTTGGGTTTCTCTCTCTCTCTCTCTCTCTCTCTCTCTCTCTTTGTCTTTTATTACTTTGTTTCTGTCTGAGTACCTGAAGGTGGTTTCCATACTTGTGTTAAAAACATGGCAACCATTTGCTTTGTTCACTCTTCAGCATCTTATCAGAAACAAGAAAAGCCATTCTTACCCCTACAACCCTGATAATCTCATCTATATATATCCAGCCTCAGGATGGTGGGGTTCCCTTCAGCCTTTGTAACCCATAAAGGCAACAATGGTGAGGTCAGTTCCTGAAGACTGTGCATCTTCAGGCAGTGAGGAGAACTCTAGGCTTCTGTCCATTTCCACCACCAACTCTGGGCTACGCAAGATGCCCAAGCCTTCTAGAATGAGTCTTCTAGGTCAAAATGTTACATCTCTGAGAAGCACTAGGAAAAATGTAATGTATCTTGGATTATAGGGACCTTATTTGCTTTCTGCTCCTTTCTAAAAATGTCTGTTCTATTCCCCATAATTTTTGTTTCTTTTATTTCTCCAAGCCAAAGAAAACATTGTACTTTAGAAATCAGGGTCTTAAGCAAATGAGATATTGGGTATATTGATGAAGGAAAGAGGACAACACATAAGCACTGAGTTTCTAGTGACAAACATTGTATGTATAGAATAAACACTTGAAAGAAGAAAGGCAAGAAACAAAAGTACTTCAGCTTTTCCTGGATGTTGGAGGTGAACTTTCTCTATGACATACATGTGTCTTCCAACCCTGCTCATATTGCAGATACAAAAGACTAGCAGACCACCCCTTTCCTTAGTTCTATGATATGATTAAGGCACAGAAAACTTGCCATTATTTTAGGTGCTAAAAATATAGAAACTTATTAGAAAAATGTAAAATATAGAAATTAGAAACAACAATTCTCCAGCCAATGATAGGTGCCTGAATTAATTCAGTTTTTGCAAATTCCTAAACTTTTTCCCTCTTCTTTTGTGTTCAATTTCTTAAATATTTCTTCCTAACAATTTCTAGTTATCTTTTCTCTATAAAAATTTGAGATTTCCCATTCTATTTTTCTGTCTTTCTTCATCATAGTTCAACTTGTATATTGCATGTGAATTCTCCTGTTCCATGCACCCTACCTGACTCAACTGACCTGGTCCTTTCTGCACCACATGCCATACTGTGGTAAAACTACCTTGGATTAGAGGGTCAGGGAAATAACATTTCTTGTTTCACCAACATACCTTCTAAATGCTTTATGCCATGATCATACACAATTGCTGTTTAAGCTGCATTCCATGAAGTCAAAACATGGAAGTATAGACTTTTCTACCGTAATACTAGGAAACTTGTATAAAAAAAGATAATCAAATTCGTAGTTTGTTATATGTACAATCAAGTATTGTACTGAGTGGAACTTTGTTAAAAGTGGCAGGAGTTCACATACCTAATTACCAATGTTTTTGCACAATATATGGACATTTTATTTCTTCATGTCTCCCTTTGTTAACTTTTAGTTTGTGCTGACTGGCAGTCCTCCTGATATCATGGAGTATTAATCATCACTCCTCCCAGCCCAACTTCTGGATCTAAGTCTACAGCAGTAAGGCACTCTTGTTCTTGAGTCAATCGCATGTCTCAGCACAAGGTTTCTTGGCTCCACCCATGTGTTTCAACTTTCAGACCACTGTGATGTAACATAGTATACCTGCCTCTTTCAGGAGTTCTAGCTGATTATGCTCGGAGGTCCTAGATGAAGAGACAAAAGCTATGAGTCTTTCTTAGAGGAAAAAGTATCATCAGCTTGGGGGGCTGGGCTACAGTACACCAAGAATAAGCTCTTCTTTGGGGTATTAGAATAGATGAATTTGAGAGAAAAAGTCACATATAAAAGATGAAGAATAGGGAGTGTGGCTGTTAGCTGCCTCCCTAAAAGTATTTTCCCTTTAGTCTTTTTATTAATGAACTATTTTTTTCCCCAAACACCAGATACCCTGTTAAGGGGATAACCATGTTCCATATAGGACATTCATGGTTCTCTCATTCTTTTGTATCAAACGATTGGCTAAGGATGTGCATGCAATTCCTTTTGTCCAGTGATACATCAGAAGTCTGTTAAGGTGTCTACAGAAAAGATTTTTCTCTCTGATAAAATAAAAAAAAAGCTGATGAGACAGAACCATTCTTTTCCTGGCTTTCACTCTGAACGTATTTGTATATGCTTGAAACTGCTATTGCTTCCCTGTTGGAGAAATATAACACCCAGAGAATGATGGGGAATAGGATAAAAAGAACATCAGTCCTTGATGATATCACTGAGCTGCTGCACTAACCTAGAATTACCTACCAAGGGATAAGTTAAAATAAATCTTACCTATATAGGGAGTAAAGAGAGAATGTCCACATTAATATTAGCCCTTCTCTTTACTCTCCAATTACACAAAACCTACTCTTCCTTCAGACCTAGATTAAATTTCATCTCCTCTGGGATCATTTTTTGACCACTCCATACTAAATTGATAATTTTTCTTATATGAATTTCTGGAGGTTTATTGCCTGGAAATTTAATCCCATATTTATATGACTGCATCTTCAGTGGGACTGTAAAATCTTCAGGGGACACGGCCTGTGACCTAATTCACCTTCCTTTTATACTTATTAGAGTTTTTAACCCTGTAAAAAACTAGCCATTAGGACCTCAATAAACATAGCTTTAAATCGCTAACAATTACTGAGCCCTCACTCTGTGGCAGGTCATCTGCTAAGCACTTTCTAACAGTCTTTTCTCATGACATTATGGCAAAATGTATTGTTACAGCCCACAGTGCTCTCCTGGATGAGTTGGGTGCCTGTTAAATGCTGTCCTGATATTCTGTACTTTCCCTTCATAGTACTGATCACAGTTTCAATTTAGAAACAAAGAAATTAAGCATGCATTTGGTTGCTTATTGTCTACTTTCCCTAGATAAAGTCCATGAGAGCAGGGGTGATTTGGGCCAGATACTACTGTATATAGGCTGGCCACACAATCTTTGTGTAGTAGTACCTCACGTATATGGTAAATCAATAAAAATAATTTTGTTTTTTAGAATGAGAGATAGAAACTTAGAGTTTGGCACACCTGGATCAATTTCCACAACTGGGGCCAGTATGCACACTCACCGCCATAGTGTCTCTCTCTTAAGGCCCTTCCCATAATACCTGCACCACGTTGTTTTCCAAAGATTTGAGTTGTTTCAAACTTCCATTGAGGCTGAATTTACCATCATATTTGTTACGTGGAAAAGTAGAATAGCACATTTTTAATAGCCAATACAAAGTTTTCATACTCCTGAAGTGAGCAGCTAGGAATGATGACAGCAATGATATCACTATCATTTAGAAAGCACCCCATTTTTGCTAGAGATATTGTCTCTAATCCTTAAGTTATCAGTACAAGTTAGGGTTTATTTCCTGCTCTTAGAGGAAATTAATGCTTATAGAGGGTAAGCAATAAGTTAAGTTCATAGGAATTTTTGAACATATCCATTGCAGAGAAAAGTTTAGGTTTAATGTATCCATACAGCAGAGAATAGCAAGAGGGCCACAGAGTTGGATAAGAAACAAAGTGAGGAAAATACATGGCCAGTCATATTTTGAAGGCATGAGTAAAGTAGTTGCACTTCATCTTCAAAGCTTCAGACAATGATGGGGTGCATTGAAACTGAACATTTAAAACAGGTACATCTATCTGGAGTTTGGTCATTGCTAAGGACATCTGGCCTTTTAAAAGAAAACATATAATTCTATAAAAGCTGGTGTGGAAGAAGTTGAATCTTTATCTCTAGTGCTATATGAACAAAAGAGTTAAAATGGGAAATCAGATAGATAAAGAATAGCTGTTTTTTTGCTAAGCTACAATGTCCAGTACAGTGTCATTGGCCATAACTATGTTCTCACTTTCCAGCACCTTCCCACCAGACATCGGCTGTTGGAGATTTAACTGCATCTGTAACATCAGTAATAATGTGCATGTGTGATTTCCAGAAGGAAACATGAGTTGTAGATGTTCTGTTTAGGGCTAGTTGGTATGATGTGCAGCTGCTGTAATGCTAACAAGAACATTCATTTATCATCTATAACCACTCTGTTAGTGCTAGCCAAATGACCACTGCAAGATATTCTTCTCTCCATAAATGTTCCATAATGAAACCAAGAGATGCAACACTCAGAAAATTAACAGATGCTGAAAGCCAAAGAATTTCAGCTTTCTCCAGAAGGAAATCTTGACAGCTACAGCCCTATGGAGCAGGGAGAAGAAAGCAAGTAAAATCAATTATTTCTAACAGAGTGTTTGCTTCTCCTTACCTATTTTTGTTTTATAGTTGAACCTTTTATTCTTGTTAAAGAAGGTTTTCAAAATACTAAGAGGATTGAAAAACTCAATAAGAAAAATGTTGAAAAGGATTGAACTTATGTAGCCTTAAAAATAAATCCCAACATCATTTTCACCTTGGTAAATAGCATAGTTTTGATGTCAAGTGATCATTTCATTGGTCTAATTTTTAGAGTCTTCTTTTTCTGGAAAAGACATTGTATGACTAGATAATATCTCTGGTCCCTCCATATAAAAAAGTCTACACTAAAGGGAGCTATGAGGACTTACACATATGAAAAATATAACCCTAAGTTATATTTATCATTCAAAATTATTTCACCCATTGTTCTCAATACCATGTGCTGAAAACATCGTAAGAAGTCAGTGTGCTTCCAGACCAAAAAAGGTAGACTTTTTTTTTTTTTTTTTTTTTTTTTGAGACAGAGTCTTGCTTTGTTGCCCAGGCTTGAATGAGGACTGTGGTATCAGCCTAACTCACAGCAACCTCAAACTCCTGGGCTCAAGCAATCCTGCTGCCTCAGCCTCCCGAGTAGCTGGGACTACAGGCATACGCCACCATGCCTGGCTAATTTTTTCTATATATATATGAGCTGGCCAATTAATTTCTTTCTATAGTAGAGACGGGGTCTCGCTCTTGCTCAGGCTGGTTTTGAACTCCTGACCTCGAGCAATCCGCCCGCCTCGGCCTCCCAGAGTGCTAGGATTACAGGGATGAGCCACTGCACCAGGGCAGGAAGGTAGATTTTTCCAAAGAAGGTAGACTAATGGTCAATAAACATATGAAAAAATGCTCAACATCTCTAATCATCAGAGAAAAGTAAATTAAAACCACAATGAGATATCACTTAACTCTCGTGAGAATGGTCTTTCTCAAAAAGTCCCGAAACCATTCTATGTTCAGTCATTCTAAGGGAGAGTAGACTGTGTCAGCAGAGCTTCAACATTGTTCTCCAAATATGAGGAAAACTTTAGTTGTGTCAGTTTTTTTTTTTATTTTTAATAATTTTGTTCCCAGTTATGGAGATCATTGACTAACTGCCCGATAACATGATAAATTGGGAAATTTTAATACACATTACAAACTATAATGTAATTCTTAATCATTCAAAGATAAATAGCATAATAAATATCACAAAAAAATCGCAAGTGTGATAAAAACACAGGATGACCACTTTTTAATGGGGTTGTTTGATTTGTTTCTTGCTGATTTTTCTGAGTTCTATATAGGTTACGGTTATCCCTTTACTGGATGTATGGCATGTAAATATTTCTCCCATTCTGTAGGTTGTCTGTTTGTTCTCATGATAGTTCCTTTGGCTGTGCAGAAGTTTTTTAATTTGATCCGGTTCTATTTATTTATTTTTATTGTAGCTATGATTGCCTTTGGGGTCTTCTTCATAAATTCTTTCCCTAGGCCAATGTCTGTAAGAGTTTTTCCAACATTTTCTTCTAGAATTCTTATGGTTTTATGCTTTAAGTTAAGTCTCTTATCCACTGTGAGTTGATTTTTGTGAGAGGTGCTGATCATGTCTTAGTCTCCTCCATGGGGCTATCCAATTTTCCCAGCACCATTTAATGAATAAGGATTCTTTTCCCCAGTGTATATTTTTGTCTGCTTTGTCAAAGATTAGATGGCTATATGAGGACGGTTTTATATCTGGGTTCTCAGTTCTGTTCCATTGGTCAATGTCCCTGTTCTTGTGCCAATCCCATGCTGTTTTAGTTACTATAGCCTTGTATTATAGCTTGAAGTCTGGTAAATTGATGCCTACCAATTTGTTCTTTTTGCTTAAGACTTCTTTTGCTATATAGGTTCTTCTCCAGTTCCATAAGAAGTGTAGAATTAATTTTTCTAGATCTGTGAAAAATGATGTTGGTATTTTAATAGAGATTGCATTGAATCTGCAGATCACTTTGGGTATTATAGACATTTTAACAATGTTGATTCTGCTGACCCAGGAGCATGGTATTGTTTTCCACCTGTTTACGTCTTCTGCTACTGCTACTTCCTTCCTCAGTGTTTCATAGTTTTCCCTGTAGAGGTCTTTCACCTCCTTAGTTAAATATATTCCTAGATATTTTATTTTATTTGTTGCTATTGTGAAGGATATTGAATCTTTGAGTTGGTTCTCAGTTTGACTGTTGTTGGAATAAGGAATTTATGCAGAACACCCCAAAGGCAATCACAGCAACAACAAAAACAAACAAATGAGACCTCATCAAAGTAAAAAGATTCTGCACAGCCAAGGAAACTATCATGAGAGCAAACAGTCAAGCTATGGAATGGGAGAAAATATTTGCATGCTATATATCTGATAAAGGGATGATAACTAGAATCTATATAGAACTCAGGAAAATCAACAAGAAAAAATCAAACAACCCTATCAGAAAGTGGGCAAAGAACATGAACAGAAACTTTTCCAAAGAAGGTAGACTAATGGCCAACAAACATATGAAAAAATGTTCAACATTTCTAATCATCAGAGGAAAGCAAATTAAAACCACAATGAAATATCACTTAACTCTAGTGAGAATGGCCTTTCTCAAAAAGTCCAAAAACAATAAATATTGGCATGGATGCAGAGAGATAGGAACACTCATACCCTGCTGGTGGGACTACAAACTAGTACAAACTCTGCGGAAAGTAATATGGAGATACCTCAAAGAGTTACAAGTAGAACTACCATTTGATCCAGCAATTCCATTACTAGTCATCTACCCAAAGGAACAAAAGACATTCTGTATAAAAGATGTCTGGATTCAAATGTTTATAACAGCACAATTCACAGATGTGGAAACAACCCAAGTGCCCATCAATACATGAGTAGATTAATAAAATGTGGTATATGTGTACCATGGAGTTCTACTCAGCACAAAAAACAATGGTGATCTAGCATCTCTTGTATTATCCTGGATAGAGCTGGAACCCATTACTAAGTATCACAAAGATGGAAAAACAAGCACAATATGTACTCATCATTAAATAGGTTTAAACTGATTTAACTGAAAACACTTAAGTACACATATAGTAGTAACATTCATTGGGTGTCCGACAGGTGGAATGGGGGAGGAGGGAATCGGTATATTCACCTATAATGCATGCAGTGCACACCGTCTGAGGGATGGACACCCTTGAATCTCTGACTCAGCTGGGCCAAGGGTGATATATGTAACCTAAACATTTGCACCCCTGTAATATGCTGAAAAAAAAAAAACAGAAAAGAAACATATCTAAACCTTTTTACAAGAAACACCAAATAATAAAGAAGCCAGTTCTTCCCAAATTAAATGATAAATATATTTCCAATAAAATATCAATGAGCTATTTTCCTGGATGTTTATAAAACTTTGAAATAGTAATCTATAAAAAAAGTGTGCAAACAGCCCTGTGGCAATAAGTAAGAAAAATATGAAATGGAATAACACTAGCAAAGAGATTAATTCCATTAATAATTAAACATGTTACAGAATCGTAATCTAAAATAGAGAAAGTAGAATTTTACATTGGAGTGAATATTTATTTTTTATTGTCTTTTCTTTTAATTTTAGTACTTAGTCTATTTACATTTAACATCAGCAAATTTTACATTATATATTTTCTGTTGTAAAGAGTTTATGTTTAATATCAGTTATGTGATGATATTTGTTTAAATATTACCTATATCAGTGCCAATTTCCCCTTCTATTTGCATCATGACTACCTTTCTTAAAGTTAATTTTTTTAGTTTGTTAAGAATATGTATTTTTTCTCACCCTGCCAGTTACAAGTTTTAGTTATTTTGATCACATAATATGATCGTTCTAAACTTATTAAGTTTCCTTATCCATTAAATTCAGATAACAATAGTAACAATATAAGATTGTAGAGTTATTGTTAAGTGAAATGACTCACGTAAATGTCTTACCATAGTGTAAAGAAACAATCAATAAATGTAAGGCAATAATATAGACAGTAGTACTATTAAGTGAAGTTTCCCAAGAATGGAAAAACAAGCACCACATATACTCACCAGCAAATTGGTATTAACTGAACAGCACCTAAGTGGTCACATAGGTACTACAGTAATAGGGTATTGGGCAGGTGGGAGGGGGAAGGGGGGCAGGTATATACATACATAATGAGTGAGATGTGCACCATCTGGGGGATGGTCATGATGGAGACTCAGACTTGTGGGGGGAGAGGGGGAAATGGGCATTTATTGAAACCTTAAAATCTGTACCCCCATAATATGCCGAAAAAAAAAAGTACAGTAATAGTAAGAGCATTACAACAATAGCAGTAGAAGTCATAATAGTAATAATCATAAGATGACTAGTTTTCAAAGTCTCACATATTTGAGACTGTTGATTTCTATGTGAAACAAAACATGTCAGTGTAGACAATTGGCCATATTTTTCGTCTCTCCCACTTCTGAAAATCTTATTCTACTGTTTTCTAAACTTTAGTTTTGTAGACGAATCTGACACCAATTTGATGTTGTATCTTGATGATAAAATGTCTTACCTTATTACTTGTTGAATATTTTTCTTCCTCAATTGAAATTTTTGCTAAAGAATAGTTGGTCTTTTTTCATTGGTTTTTGTTTAGGAACAGAATAAGCTGTTGAGTATGCTTTGACAGGTATTTTTCATCAGTTGAGCTAAATTATTTTAAATTAGTGCTTATTTTTCACTTACTGTGACATTGCCTTTAGAAACAAATAGAGCAAAATATTTTGGTGTTCTATCTACCAATCATGTGCAAGTTATTATTTGGAATGTTTTGTTCTTGAAAAAGGCAGCCAAGTGCTCTATAACTATAGTTCTGTTTTTACAATATAAAGCTGAAACATAATTACTCCAACTATTAATATTTATTCAGTAAATACTCATACTATGATTCTTGAAATCTTAGTATTTTTAGTTTTTTAAAATGAATCTACATATGAACATACATTTCTTTCCTCCCATAAATTACAGATCAGATGATGACTTTCATTTGTATCTTTTGCTTAAGTTAAGTTTAGCAAAATATAATTTAAATTTATAATACAATTTATGTATGATATAAATATAACATTTGTTATATAGTAATTAATTATATAAATATAACAAATATAAGTTTAAAATAATTATATAATTAATATAACAACCATATTTATATGACAATAAATTATATAAATAATATAACAATTATACTTAAATATAATAAAAATAATTTAATATTTATAACACTTTGGTATTTTTGTTCCAGCATTTTGTCATTTAAAAAAATTATACAATAGAATTTACATACTACTGTAATTTCATCCTCTTTAGCATAACTTCTATGAATTTTGAAATACATTGTATAACCATTACCATAAACAAATTTTAGAACAGTTCTACCACTCCCCCAAATTTTGGGCCACTTTGTTGTCAAACATTTCTTTTAATACCCATCCCTGAAAACCACTGATCTGTTTTATGCTCCTAAAGATTTTCCTTTACCAGAATATGAAATTAATATGAAACAGATGTAACTTTTGAATAAGCTTCTTTCATTTAGTATAGTACATTTGAGATTCAAATATTTTCGTATGTATATTAGTGGTATGTTCCTTTTTATTGCTGTGTAGTATTTCATCTTAGGAATGTCCCATAATTGGTTTATTCATTCAGCAGCTGGAAGGCATTTAGGTTACTTCTAGCTTTTAGAGATTATGAATAAAGGCAATATAAACACGTGTGCAAGATTTTGTGTGAACATAACTTTTCATTTCTCTTGAACAATTACTTTATAGTAGGATTACTGAGTAGTATGGTAGTGTATGTTTAAATTCATTTAAAAAATACTGTCAAACTATTTAATGGGGCTGTACCATTTTGAATTTCTACCTGCAGTATATAAGAGTTCTAGCCTGCTTTTGATTCTTGTTAGAACTTATTATTTTCAGTTTTTAAAATCTAATGAGTATGCTCTGATATAGCTTTAATTTGCATTTATTTAGTGGCTAATAATGTAGAACATTTTCATTGCCTTGTTTGAAATCCATTTATCTTTCTTGGTAAAATGTGTGTTCACATATTTTGACAATTTTTAACTGGGTTGATTTTTGTTCTTATTGAATTTTGAGTATTCTTTATATATTCTGCATGTAAGTCTTATATCTGCCATGCATTTTGAATTTTTTTCATTATTGGATGGTACTTTCATTTCATTAACAGTGTGTTTCACGAAGCAAATGTATTTGCTTAAGTTTTGATGATTTCCTACTTATTATTTTCATTTATGAATTATTCTTTTGTTTTTGTAGCTAAGAAATCTTTGCCTATCTCATGTCCTCAGAATTTTTTGTCATGTTTACTTGAAGCAGCTTTATAGTTCTAGATTTTATATTTAGTTCTATAATCCATTTAGAATTAAGTTTTGCATATGGTATAAAGTAAGATGTGCAATTATATTTTTATATTTGGATGTACACTTAACCCAATACCATTTCTTAAAAAGGTTATTCTTTCTCCATGGAATTCATTTTGAATCTTTGTTGAAAATTAACTAACTGTACCAGTGTGGGTCTATTTCTGGACCCTATTTTCTATTTCAATGGGTGTGCCAGTCTTTAACAATGTTGGTTTCTAGCAAGCCTTGATATCAAGTAGATCAAAAACTCTACTTTTTGCCATCTTTCAGTTACTTTGGATATTCTGGTTTCTTTATCTTTCTATATATATTTCATATTAATTTTTTCAATATCTATTAAAAATCCTGCAGATTTTGACTGGTATTTTGCTGAATTATGTATCAGCTGAAAATTGATAGGTAAATAATACCATTTTTAAAATTCATGAACATATATATGAATTTCCATATATCCATCTAAATAGTTTTAGATTTCTTTCATTAAAGCTTTGTAGTTTTCAGCGTATAGATCTAAAAATACTTTGTCATATTTATGCACAAATATTTCATATTTGTGTTGATTCCAGAAATAATATTGGTTTTTTTTTAAAACCATTGTATTTAGGTGTGATTGACATGTAAAAATCTGCATATATTTAATGTATACAACTCAGTGAGTTTTGGGTAAGTGTACACCTGTGAAATTATCACCACCATCAAGGCCATAAGCATATCCATCACCTCCCAACATTTCCTCTTGACCCCTTCATTATTACTGTCATTACTTTTGTGTATATGGTAAGAACACTTAATGAGACCTAGCTTCTTTGACAATTTTAAGTATATAATACAGTATTGTTAACTACAGTCACTATGCTCTGCAGTAAATCTCTAGAGCATACTTACCTTTTACAACTAAAACTTTGTACTGTTGATCATCACCTTTCCATTTCCCTCTCCCCTCAGCACCTGGCAACTACCTTTCTGCTGTCTGCTTCTCTGAATTTGACTATTTGAATTTCACATATAAGTGAGGTCATGCAGAATTTGTCTTTCTGTATCTGGCTTATTTTACTAAGCATAATGTCCTCAAGGTTCATCTATGTTGTTGCAAATGGCAGGAACTTTTTTAGGTCTGAATAATATTCCATATGTGTATATGCATATGCACATACACATATACACAAACCGCATTTTCTTTATCCATTCATCTATTAATAAACATTTAGGTTGTTTTCATATCTTGACTTTATAAATAATGATGCAATAAATATGAGAATGTAGGTGTCTCTTCAAGATTTAAATTCCTTTGGATAAATACCTAGAAGTATGTTTGCTGAATCTGATAATATGTTAATATCCAAAATATATAAAAATTCACACAATTCAATAGCATAAAGCAAATGATCCAATTCAAAAATTGGCAAAGGACCTGAACAGACATTTTTTCTAGAAAAAAACCCATAATATTAAAATAAACACATGAAGTGGAAACTGACAGAATTTAAAAAAGAAACAACTTGCAATTATAGTGGAGGATTTTAGTAACCTACTGCTACAGTCTGAATGTTTGTTGTTTTTGTCCTTCCAAGACTAATGTAATAGTATTTTTTTAATTTCAGGATATTATGAGGATACAAACATTTTGGTTACAAGTAATGACTTTGCCTCATCCAAACCAGGGCTAGAGGCATGCCCTTCCCCCATGCAGTGCACATCAGATCTATTAGTTGTGAGTTTACCCACCCCCGGCCTCCAACCTGACTGACACCCAATAAATATTACTACCATATGAGAACCTTAGTGTTGATCAATTAGTACCAATTTGATGACCATGTGGTGGTTTTTTTTCTATTCTTGTGATACCTCACTTTGAAGGATGACCTCAAGCTCCATCCAGGATAATATAAGAGGTGCTAGATCACCATTATTTTTGTAATTGAGTAATATTCCATAGTATACATATACCACATTTTATTAATCTACTCATAGATTGAAGGGCACTTGGATTGTTTCCACATCCTTGCAATCATGAATTATGCTGCCATAAACATTCTAGTGCAGATGTCTTTATTAAACAAATGTAATAGTATTAAAAGGTAGGGCTTTTAGGAAGTGATTAAGTCATAAGGGCAGTACCTTCATGAATGGGATTAGTGACCTTATAAAAGAGGTGTGAAAGATTGGGTGAAGTAGCTCACTCCTGTAAACCTAGAACTTTAGAAGGCTGAGATAGGAAGATGGCCTGAGGCCAGGAGTTCTAGACTAGGCTGAGCAAGAGTTAGGCCCCATCTCTAAAAAGAAAAAAAAAAAAAAATAGAAAAATTAGTTGAGCATTGTGGTGCATGCCTATAGTCCCAGCTACTTGGGAGGCTGAGGCAGGTTTGCTTGAGCCCAGGAGTTTGAGGTTCCAGTGAGCTATGATGACACCCTGGCAACAAGTGAGACCCTGTCTCAAAAAAATAAAAGAGGTGTGAAAGAACTGCTCGCTCCTTTATCATATGAGGGTGCAACAACAAAGCATTATCATCTATGAAGCAGAGAGTAAGCCTTTACCAGACACCAAATCTGCTAGCACCTTGATATTGAACTTTACCACCTCTAGAACTGTAAGAAATAAATGTTTATAAACTACTGAATCTAAGGCATTTTGTTATAGCAGTTTGAACAAACTGAGATGTTCATTTTCAATAATCTATTGTATAATCAGGCAGAAGAACAACAAGCAAATGGAAGATCTGAACAACAGTATAAATCAACTACACTTAACAGACATTTATAACATTTATAGAACTCTTCATCCAACAATATGTGTATATTTTTGTCCAGTGCACATAGGACATTCTTTGGGGTATACTATATATTAGGACATAAAACAATCCTCATTAAATCTAAAAAGATTAAAAGAATACAAAGTATTTTTTACCACAATTGAATAATATTAGAAATAAAAAAAGAAAGAAATTTTGGAAATTCACAAATATGTGAAAATTCAAAAAAAAATTCTTCTGAATAACCAGTGGGTCCAAGGAGACTCATCAGAGCAATTAGGACGTGATTGAAGATGAATAAAAACAAAACACAACATACCAGAACTTGCAGCTAATGTAGTCCTTAGAGGGAAATTGTTAGCTGTAAAAACCTATATATGAAAATAGAAATATTTTAAATCAATAACTTTACTTTCTACCATAAAAACTAGAAACAAAAGAGCAAAGTGAATCCAAAGCAAACAAAAGGAAGGAATAATAAAAATTAGAGCAGAAGTAAATAATGCAGAGAAAAGAAAAACATGATGCCAAAAGATCAACAAAATTAACAAACTTTTTGCTAGAATGACCAAGAGAAAAAAAAGAGAAACTACAAATAACTGAAATCAGAAATGAAAGCGAGGATATCACTATTGACCTTACAGAAATAATAAGAATAAATATAAAGGAACACTATGAATAACTATATGCCAAAGAATGAGAGAAAACATATATGAAATGAAAAAGTCCTAGAAAGATACCAATTGCTCACACTGATTAAGAGGAAATAAAATATCTAAATATCCAAAAACACATTATAAAATTGAATTAATAATTTTAAAATTTTCCACAAAGAAATTTCAGGCCAAGGTGGTTTCCTGGTGAAGTCTACCAACATTTTAAAGAGTTAATACTCATTATTCACAAAATCTAACAAACTTTATATGAAGAAAAAACACTTTCCAATTTATTCTGAATCTAATACTACCATATTACCAAAACCAGGGAAATAACACCAGATTGGAAAATATGCACCAATATCCCTTATGAATATATATGCAAAAATTCTCAACAAAAAAATTGCCAACTGAATTCACAAAATATGAAAAGGATTACTCATCATGGCCACATGGGATTTAGCCCAGCAATACAAGATACAATAGGTTTAACACCCAAAATTTATTCAATGTAATACACCAAATTAATAGATTAAAGGGAAAAATGTATCATCTCAATAGGCACAGAAAAAGCAATTGAAAAACTCCAACTCCACTTCATGATAAAACAAAACAAAAATAAATAAACTAAGAACAGAAAAGAACTCCCTCAACATGATAAAATTCTTCCATGAAAAATCTACAACTAACATCATATATGACAGAAGACTGAAAGGTTTCACTTTAAAATTAAGAACAAGACAAGGATGCTCGCCCTTACCACTCTATTCAACATTGTACTATAGGTTCTAGCCAGGGAAATTAAACAAGAAAAATAAATAAAATGCATCCAGATTGGAAAGGAAGGAAGGAAAACTACTTCTATTTGTAGGTGATATCATCTTGTAACAGAGACATCTTTAAAAAATCAACACAAAAAAACTATTATAAGTAGTGGAAAAGTTCATCAAGGTTGAAGGATACAAAATCAATATAAAATTAATTTTATTTCTATAAACTAATGGTGAACAATCTAAAAATGAAATTAAGAAAATAGCATTGTTAATAACATCAAAAAGAATAAAATGCTTAGTAATAAATATCACAAAATATGTATATAAGACTTGTTATTGAAAACTTGTGAATGCAAACAAACACCACTGAAACAAATTAAAGAAGATCTAAATAAATAGAAAGACATCTCATCACCATAGATTGGAAGATTTAATATTGTTAACATGGCAATACTCCCCAAATTGATGTGCTTATTCTACACAGTCCCTCTCTCAAAATATGAGCCAGCTTCTTTGCAAAAATTGAAAGGCTAACCTAAAATTCACGCAGAAATGTAAGAGACCCAGTATAGCCAAAACAATCTTGAAAAGGAATTATAAATTTGAAGGACTCATATGTCCTTGTTTCAAATCTTACTACAGAGCTATACCAATCAAGTGTATCAAGTGAGTTAAATAAGGGTAAGAATAGTCTTTTCAACACATGGTCCTGGGCCAACTGTATATCCACATGAGAAGAATAAAGTTTGACTTGTACCTCATGCCATAGTGGGCTTATAGAGCTAAAAGAAAGAGCTAAAACTCTAAAAAAAAAAAAAAAAAGAACAATCCCGAGGTTATGTCTTTTTGCCCTTGGGTTAATCAATGGTTTCTAGATAGAACAGAGGAAGCACAATGACAAAAGAAAAAATAAATTGGATTTTATCAAAAGCAACTTTTGTGCTGCAAAGGATACCATCAAGAAAGTGAAAAGGCAAGCCAGCCGTTATCACCACCTGGAGGGAAGAACAAAGGGAGGAGACAGTGTTACCAGATTATGTACTACAGTTAGATTCCCCATCAACAGCTGGGCCCAGGGAAGAGGGACAATTTTGGTAGGAGCTGAAGCTAGAGGAGAGAACAAAGCCACTGCCCACTACCTGAAGCAGAGAGAGAGGAGGAGACATATTCTAGGTTTTCTCTTTCTCTTCTCCTTGGATATTGTACCAGTTCCTCTCAATAACTGAGCTGCGATAGAATCAAGTGAGCCTGGGAAATACAGTCTGGGAAAGCTGGCCTCTTCAATAGAGTAAAGCATGTGAAGTGTGAGGACAAGCCTCCAAGAAGAAAATAGAAAAATGACTGGCACAATACAACATCATTCCATATGCAACATCATGCACATATGCTTTTATGCTATAATTTAATTGTCATGGTTTTAAAATAGATACAATAAAATAGTATGGAATATTTATACTACTATATTTCTCTTTCCAACTCTGTGTGAACAGCGTGAATTTCTAGCCTGAGTTATGGCACACTCATGCATGCATGTGTTTGCGTGTGTGTGTGTGTGTGTGTGTCTTGTATTTTTAATTGCAAAGGAACTTGGGGTGGTGGAGGAAGATTGTTAGTTTCTTGTATTCCTGCTTTTACATAATATGACTCCACCTAATCTGTTAAATGACATTAACAGTACCCACTCCATTATTGACAGGATTAAATGAAAGAATATATGTAAAATTCTTATTACAAGCCATTTCACATAAGTGCTCAAAAATGATAGCTGCCTTTCCTTTGCTGTTCTATAATCCCATCATAACAGTGCCCTCCTAAAGGCTTTTTCTCTTTGGCAATCTGTGTGTGATAACCACAAAGTTGGAGTTTGATCTATGTCAAGAAGCTCTACTAGTCTCGTAGATGACGCTCGGTATTCAACCTGAGGGCTGTCATCTTATCTGGCAACTTCCGATACTGCTGGCTTTGGCAAACAGAAGTGGATGCTGGGCTGTGTGATTTACATTACATGAATTTCTGCTCAATTGTGATTTGCAATCTGGCTAATCTGTCATCCATTCGCCACAAATAAAATGCATGTGTGCAAAATTAGTGCAAGACAGGAAAGCCATGACTGTTGGAGTAGAGAAGAGCTGTTCCATGTGGCAGTGAAAGTAGTAATAAGTCCTTATAAATGTTCTCCATTTTACTATTAAAATATTAAATTCCTTGATGGGAATTCATTAAGCAGTTTTGCAGTTTGCTGCTAACAGCCAAACAGCACTGTTACTATCCTGTAAAATTAGTGATTTAATTGAACTGAATAATTTTTGCAGGGGTTCTTATTATCCTCATGGCATTCACAGAATTCCTAATCCTTGGTTCTGAATGAGTGCCCCACAGCATGATCAAGGGAGGGAATAGCCCAGTATTGCTGTTAAAAGTTCTTTTTGGATGGAACATAAAACTCAAGGTCATGACCATTTGTGTTCATTAAAAATCCCACAGAATTTTGAGACGAAATAGGGATGTTCACTCTCTCTGGTGTCCTGGCTAACTTCCAGCTGGATAATTACTTTCTGCCTGTAAAAATGATCCCTCTGCAGTTGGAGTTGGCTAATGCTTTTATTTATTTATTTTCCCCCCTCCAGCTTGCATCTGTTGTGAGTCTGGTGCTGATTTGAGAAGTCATATGCTACCTTCTCTTTCTGGGATGGATTTTTGCAAACATTCCCTACTAACCTGAAAATCTTCCATGAACCTCAGAAGTCTGAAGTCATTATGCTATATAATCGTAACCTGTATCTCTTATCAGTAAGTTTTCTAGAATTATTGGATGGACCTATCTATTTTCAACCTATTTCCTTGAAGTTATGTCTTTTTGGGATTTTATTATGCTACATGCATACATATATGTCCAATATTATGAAGCTTTTTTCATAACTTTTTCGATGCACTACATGGAATGCCAGGACAGATGGAAACAAATATTATATCACAATAAGTTGCTCATTTCTCTTTCATTTGTTTTATATTTCTGTAACACAAACTTTCATGACTTAACAAGCATAGTCCTTCACCACAGTATATATATTTTCTTTTAATCTCTGGTTTTAATCTAAGCATCTTATAAATTTTATATAATTAGAAATCTAAAAAGAATTATGGGTCTGCCAAATCTCCTCCCAAGGGCAATTTTTTAATCAGGTGGATTTTTTCTCCCCAGGCTTCTTCATTTAGTATACATACCTGTGAAAATCAAAGAGAAAAGCGTATTGGAAATTCACCTGGAGGTTGACTGCTATTTTTTGAAAAAGTTGATTGAAGGTTGATTTCAAAGTGGATAAATGTTTCTATCTTCTCTTTTAAAAGCACTTTCTTCCCCTATTCCTGTCCCTTTCTTGTTCTCTACTCAGAGAGGACCATTAATTCTATTAATAAGAAATCTGGAATCTCAGGTTGGCAAGCCTTAAGAAATAACTTCTCTTGATAAGCAAACAGCTTTAAAAATTATGAAGGTGCCACAAATTTAATTACAAATTCCAGAGCATAAGGTAGGGAACTTATTTTTGAAATGGGAATCTTCCTCATATTCTTCAATACAAAGTATTTAGGTTTAGTTGCTTGAAAATCTGGTCTATTTATATGTGGTATCAAAGTTTGGATTAAACTAAGTCAAACTTTGAAAGGCTGTTAATGATTACTTGGACCAATCTTTTATTGACATAGATATGAAATTAAATTGAAGTTATTGGTTCAAAATCATAAAATCGAAAGAGACTAGAATCGAACATCATGGTGACTCTTTCTATTACTCTGAAAATCTTCATAGGACCTCAAAATTTTGAAGTTTTTATCCAGTACTATCACATTCTCTACCCCTTTCTCAACACATTTTCTAGAATGACTGGAAGAACATTTTTGCATTCTCCTTAAAGTTATGCCTCTTTTGAACTTTATTGCATTGTTTGCTACTAACAAAAACCTCCTCTTTGTAGATATGAAGTTTTATATATATATATATATATATATATATATATATATATATATATACACAAACATATACACACACACACACACACACACATATATATATATATATATAAACATATGGGACTTACCATTTCCTGTGTCTTAGAAAAATCTCATATTGAATCTTATTTATTCAGAAAGTCTGAAATCTACAGTACAGGAAGAAAACATTGAACTACAAGAACTGTAAGACATGGCATTTACACAAAGGTTCATGTCATCCAATTTATCAAGACAGAGAAAGTTGGATGCTACATTAAGAAGAGCATACCCTGTGGAGATGAATTTGAAAAGTGGTTTTAGTGAATAGAGCTGTGACCAGGTGCTCCATGTGAGAAGGTGAACACAGTAAAGGGGAAATTTAGTTCATTCTGTAGAAGTTGTCAGTCTGGATCAGATTACTGATCCATAAATTTTGGATACTTTCCCATAGTAACAGGGACTTATTGCAAGAGTTTATCAAGAAGTCAAAATTCTTTCATCAGATTTCAAGCAAAATGAACTATACAAAGGAAAGTTGGAAAACATTTGAGAAGAGATAAGTTAGATGAGAAATGGAAAGTCTGAAATAATGACCACTTAGTTTGTTAAATAATCAGTAATATCACTCCCTTTGAATATCTACATTATATATAATATTCATTAATAATCATATAATTTCATTAAATTTTACTTTGGCTACAAGAGATTACCTTATAGCTCTTGTGGCTATAATAAACAGATACCTTTTAAAAAATGTAACTAAAATCTTTTTTGTATATATTTTGCAGTAGCATGTAAATTGATAATTAGATGTAAATATAGTTGGACATGATAGCCCATCTAGTAGAGCACGTTGGATGGATAATGGCCAACAGATCTAATCACTAAGCACACATATACACAGACATACCCAAATGCAGGTGATTTAAGATTAGGTTTCAATTATGTCATTTTCCATGAAGGTCTCTAGTTAGAATAACACCACTTGTTAAAAACCCCATCTTTGTCCACCTAATTTGAGATGTCATTTCTATCAAATAGTTAACATCTATACTCTAATACTAAATATATATTTGTGTTTGTTTTTTATTCTGCTCTATTGATTTATCTGTTCATGGGCCAATATAACACTATGCTAATTATAGGGGCTTTACCATTGTTTTGAATGTCTTCAGATACTACTCATTCCCACCCCCATATACCATTGCTTTTACTTTTCTTCTGGCTATTTGTGCTAGTTTGTTTTTCCAGGCAAATTTTGCAATCAATTTAAGTTCTGGGTGTGGGGGATAGAGAAAACTGATGGTATTTACTCTTTAATTGCTTTGATTTTACAGTTTACTATAGGGATATTGATAACTTTATAATGTTGATAACTATAATGTCTTTCCATTTCTTCAAGTCAACTTTTATATTTTGTTAATTTTCATCTAGGTATTTTATATCTATTTGGTTTTCTCTCTATTGTTGTAGTAATGAAGTCTTTTCTTCTATCATATCATATAATTAATTCTTTTTGCATGTATGAAGGCTATTAATATTTTTTGTTGGATTTTGTAACTTAATATATTTTTAATTTTTTATATTATTTAGGGTGAGTTTCTCATTGACTTTTTTAGGTTTTTCTCTATATTTCCATATTTGAACATGCATCAATTGCCAATAATATCAGTAAAAGAAAAACAATTGTACATTACATACCACCTAATAGAAATATACAACACCATCTATGAAGTGTACTTGGTTAAAAAAAAAAGGGAAATTCAAATCAGATAAATCATCTATATCCAATTTCTAATTGGAAAAAAGCACCGGGAATAGCAGATTACATTAAATGACAATACAAGGTGCAATCAGAAAAGTTCTTAACTAAAAGTAATACTTAGAGAAGTAAACATTTTTTCCAACAAAAGGATGAGGCTACCTATAGAAAATTAACAATTGAACATTTCCTACTTAAGATAGGAAAAGTAATTTTTATATTAGACTTTTTATTTTATATTCACTTAGATACATCATATATGATATAGTAGATTTTATTATATATAATACATTAGCTCAAAAAGCATTTTATATATTTTTTTCTTTTATTTCATTATATTATGGGGATACAGATGTTGTTAGGGTTACATATATTGCCCTTGCGACCCCTCCCCCTCCGAAGTGCCAGAGCTTCAAGCTTGTCCAACCCCCAGGTGGTACACATCACACCCATTATGTAAGTATACACCCTTCCTCTCCTCCCCCACCACATGCCCACCACCTTTAGGATATCTACAGAAACAAATAGTAAAAAAAAAGTCTAAGTAACTTTCTCTTTAATTTTTTTCTTCAAAGAGAAAAGTCATATGATAAAACTAGTTTAATTCAAAAGCAGGAAAAAGGAAAGAAAAAAAGAATCTAAAAAAGATCGGGTAAATAGAAAACAAATATTAAAATGCTAAATATAAACTATGTATAACAACCATTTTATAAAAATCCAACTATATGTTGCTTAAAACAGACACATCTCAAATATAAGAACATATCTTCAACATAAATGTAAGAATATGTTTTAAAAATGAATATAAGAAAGGTTAAAATTAGAAGTACAGAAAAATATATATACTATGCAAAAGACATATTAAGCAAAATAAAGCTTGTGAAGCTATACCAATAATAGACAAAACAGACTTTAAATCTAAAAGATTTACTATAGATAGAGATATATTTCATGATAATAAAAGCGTCAGCCCATAAGGAGTATATCACAATATAAAATCCTTATCTACACAGTATAAGAGTTTCAAAGTACATGAAGCAAAACTGATGCAAGTAAAAGAAGAAACAGAAAATCCATGTCACATAGGAGAGATTTTAAAAAAATCTTTCTTCTTAATTGGACTACGAAAACAAACACATAAGAAAAGATATGAAAGATCTTAAAAAGATTAACAAGATTAACCTGTCATATAAAAATATTAAACCCAATAATGACTAAATAGACATTTCTTTCAAATGCACATGAAATACCAAAAGGACAATATATTGAGCTCTAAGGTAAAGTTGAAAAATTTTCAAAGCTTTAAAATCATTTCAGAGGACATTTTATAAGCAAAAATGAATTAAATTAAAAATCAATTTAAAAAATTAAGTGGCACTAAATTTTTGGAAATTTAGCATAATATGCTAAAATAAACCATGAGTAACAAAAGAAATCACAAAGAATTTAGAGATCAATTTGAACTAAATGATAATGAAAATATAATATGAAAATCCATGAAATATGGTGAAAGATATGCATAAAATTAAATTGATAGGATCGAATGTATAGATTATAAAAGAAAAAAGTAAACAGTGATCTAAATTTCTATCTTAGGAATTAAAAAAAGTAACAGCAATTTAAACTCAAAGCAAGTAAAATATAGGTATACCTGGTTTCATCATGCTTTGCCTTATTGCACTTCATAGATAATTGTGATTTTTACAAATGGAAAGGTTATGTCAACATTATGTCAAGCAAGTCTACTATCTCACTCCAGTTACAATATCTATTATCAAAAAGACAAAAAATAACCAATGCTGGCTAGGATTCAGAGTAAAGGGAACACTAGTACAGGGTCGGTGGGACTCTCAATTAGTATAGCCACTATGGAAAACAGTATCAAGCTTTCTCAAGTCTAAAAATAGGTATTACCATATGATCCGCCAATCCCTATTGTTGTGTATATATCTAAAAGAAAGGAAATAAGTATATCAAAGAAATATCTGCAGTCTCATTTTTATTGCAGCACTATTCACAATAGCCAAAATATGGAATCCCCATATGAAGCGCCCATCAATGGATGAAGAAAAACAGTGGTTTACATACAAAATAAAATATTATTCAGCCATAAAAAAAAATCCTGCCATCTGCAGCCAAATGGATGGAACTGGAGGTCATTATGTGAAGCAAAACAAGCCAAGCACAGAAAACCAAATAGCACATGCTTTCACTCATATGTGAGAGCTAAAACCATTGATCTCATGGAATTAGAGAGCAGAATGATAGTTATTAGAGGTAGGGAAGGACAAAAAGAAGGGGAGAGATAAAGAAGGCTGGTCAATGGGGTGCAAATATATAGTTAGATAGTAGGAATAAGTTATAGCATTCAATAGCATAGAAGAGTAACTATAATGCACAGTAATTTATTGTATATTTCAAAATAGTGAGAAGAGAAGATTTAGGACTCACCATATTAACAGAAAGAAGGAAAGCCATCATTTATCATGTTAATAAATATAGAAAACACATTGACAAAATTCATGTCCATCATGAGAAAGCTAGCAATAAAAGAATTTTTTAATCTGATTAAGAACATCTATGAAAACACCATAGCACACATCAAACGTAAGAGTGAGACATTGATAGTTTTCTTACTGAGATTGAGAACAAGATTAGGAAGTTAGTATCACCACTTGTATTCAACCTTGTACTAGAGCTTTCAGCCAGTGAAATAAAGCAAGAAAATGAATAAAAAATAATATGGCTTTAAAAGATAAAAATTAAACTATCATTTCTTGAAAACGGAAAATTAAAAACAGTGTATTTGAATTCAAGTAAAAAATTGGATACTAAATAGATACATTATTATGTATATTCAAAAGATAAATATTAAACTTAATGAATTTAGCAAAGTCTCAAAGTAAAAATCAGTACTCAAAAATTAATTGGACTTTTAGCTATTAGTAGCAAATAGAAAATAAAATTTTTGAAAGATACTATTTAAAATAAATCAAATAATCAAAAATATTAAGAATAAACTAGTAAACATGAGATTTCTTCAAAGGAAATCTCTATTTGAATACTATTATTAAAAGAAATTATTTAAAGAAATAAGTGAAATGACATATTGTGTTTCGGATTAGAAGACTCACTATTATAAAGATATCCTTTTTAAAAACTGATGAATAGTTTCAGTGCTATTCCAATCAAAAGAGCAGCAGGGTTTTTGGTTTTTAATTTTTCATGATAATTGACAAATATTTTCTAAAATGTGCACAAAAGCAAAGTACCAAGTCAAAACAAAGTAGAAGAAAAATTTTGGAGGACGTAACACTACTAGCTATAAAGCTACAGCAATTAAAATATTGTAGTATTAATGCAGGCCCAAATACTGACAATCTCTTAATATATGACAAAGATGGCACAGCATTACTGTGTATTCTTTTCAACAGATAGTGCTGGGACAATTCAATGTCCATATTTTTTTTAAGTGAAATTTGGCCCCTATTCTCCTATTCCACAAAGATAAATTCTAGTTAGATTGAAGATAAATGTGAAAGTTAAACAATATACTCTCTGGAGGATAACATATGAAACATATCTAAGACCTTAGCATAGGCAAAACATTTTTTCTGCCAGACACAAAAAGAACTGACTATATAAAGGACAGAAATCAGTAAAGATGGACCACAACAAAAATAATAATTTTGATTGATCAAAATACATCATAAAAAACTTAAAAGACATTACAGAAAAGGAGAAAATACTGTTCAAATGCACAAATACATAAGCAAATGACTCATATATAAAGCACATACTATATTCCCATCAATCAATAAAAAGAGACAACCCTATATGAAAATTAAATAAAATATTTATTTAATCAGAAACTTTCAAAAAATCTCATCTGGTTTGCTAAGTAAAAATGTGAAGCACATGTCAATGTGTATAGATGAAATGACATGATATCTGGGATTTGCTTAAAAATACTTCAGTGAAGTAAGTGCCAGTGGGGTTAGAGTAGAAATAAAAGAGGAATGGCAATGAGCTGACAAGATCTGCAGCTGTGAGATGAGGACATGGGGCTTATTGCATTAGTTTTGTATAATTTTCCATAATAAATATTAAAGAAAAAATCTTTACTTAAGAAAAATCATAACATATCTTAAATTATTCTAGATAATGTTCTGGTACTCCATGGAAGTTCTGTTGTATTCAGGGTTAGAACCACTGGAACCTAGAGTGACCATACAGTTAAAAGAGGAAATTATTTTCTATATCTAAACTCTCATGTACCTTTGCAATAAATTTCAATACTGAATATTATTATCCTAGGCTGTCTCTTCTTTGAAATCTTAAAGACCTTTATACACTGAATTGCAGGCATACCTTGGAGATATTGCAGATTTTGTTCCAGAGCACTAAAATAAAGTAATTAAGCAAACATTTTTGGTTTCCCAGCGCATATAAAAGTTATGTTTATACTGTGCTATAGTCTACTAAGTGCATAATAATTTTTCCTTAAAAAAATGTATGTACTTTAATTAAATAATACCTTATTGCTAATAAATGCAAATAATCATGTGAGCTTTAAGCAAGTCATAATTTTTTTGCTGGTGGAGAGAGACTTACCTCAATGCTGGTGGCTGCTGATTGATCAGAGTAGTGGTTACTAGAGGTGGAGGTGGCTATGACAATTTTTAAAATAAGACAACAGAGTCAAAAGGATTGCTTGAGCCCAGGAGTTTGAGGTTGCTGTGAGCTAAGATAATGCCACGGCACTCTAGCCTGGGTGACAGAGCAATACTCTGTCTCAAAAAGGAAAAAAAAAAAAAGACAACAATGAAGTTTGCCATATCTACCACATGTGTACATTGTCCAGGAGACTGGGGAGAGGCCTGCCCTGCCCACTGCCGTCCAGGAGCATAAGGGTTGGTTTATTGCACCTACTGCCAGCGCCCACATACACCTTCCAGGGGCCCAGAAACTAGCCCTCCAAGTTTGCTGCTGGCACCCCCATGCACCACTTAGAGGCCCAAGTGTTGGCTTATTGCCACATTGCCATTGCAATAAAGAGACCATACACACCACTTAGAAGATCAGGGACCTTCATGCTCATTTAAGAGAGAAAATTAGAAAGAAAATTAGGAGAAGTGACTGTTTCACAAGATGTGAAAATATCAACACAAAACTCAAGAAAACTGAAAAAGCAAGGAAACATTATACCTCCAAAGGAGCATAATAATTCTTCATTTACAGATCCCAAGAAAAGAAAATCCATAAAAATTCCTGAAAAATAAATCAAAATAATGATATTAAAGATATTCAGTGAGATATAAAATAATATAGGCAAACAATACAAAGAAATCAGGAAAAGAAATATGATCTGGATGACAACTTTAATAAAGAAATAGATCATAAAAAAGAACAAAATAGAAATTCTGAAACTGAATAATACAATGAATAAAATTTTTAAAAATACAACTGAGAGCTTCATCAGCAGACTACATTAAGTGGAAAAAAGAATCTCTGAACTTAAAGCCAGGTCTTTTGCAATAACTCAGTCAGACAGAGAAAAAAAAAAAAAGGGAAAAAAAACAGAAAACAACGAAGAAAGCCTACATGACACATGGGACATCATAAAGTTACCAGATATTTGAGGTTTTGGAGTTCAGAAGGAAAAGATACGGGCAGAAACATAGCAAACTTATTTCACAAAATTATAGCTGAAAACTTTCTGAATTTTGCAAGAGTTACAGACTTCAAAGTACACAAAAACTTAAAAATCCCCAAATAGGTTCCATTCCCAGTAGTCTCCTGTCCACATTATATTTAAACTGTCAAAAGTCAAAAAGAAATCAGAATTCTAAACATAGCAAGAGAAAAATCCCAAGTCACAGTTAAGGGAACCCCCCAGCAGGCTAACAGTGAATTTCTCAAGAGAAAAATTACAAGCCAGTAGAGAATGGGATGATAGATTCAAAGTACTGAAGAGAAAAAAAAAACAAAAAACTGTCAGCCAATAGTACTATACCCAGCAAATCTATCACTTAAAAATGAAAGAGAAATAAAATATTTCCAAAACAAGAAAAAATAAATGCTTATGAGAGTCCTACATTTGAAACCAAAGGATGATATCTACCACACAAAAACACATAAAAGTATAAAACTCACCAGTAGTGCCGATACATGCATGCAAAAGAGAAATGACTCATTTCATTAATATGAACCATAAAATACTAACAAGGTAATATTTTACATAATGTCTTTTTCATTCTCTCCTCTACCAGATCTGAAAATTCTAGAGGGTCTATATTTTATAAAATTTTGTATGCTTCCAAACATTATGTATAATAAAGACTTAGTAAATACATGATTTAAATTGAAGATATATGGTTGTATATTATTTGAAAAAAAACTGTTTTATTGTTTAAAGTAACTTTAATGTAAGCATTTTCTTAGATCATCAAAGTAATATTGCAGTACTTGAGCCTTAAGCAAGTCATGATATTTTTGCTGGTGTTGAGAGACTTACCTCAATGCTGATGGCTGCTGATTGATCAGAGCAGTGGTTACTAGAGGTGGAGGTGGCTATGGCAATTTTTAAAATAAGACAACAGAGTCAAAAGGATTGCTTGAGTCCAGGAGTTTGAGGTTGCTGTGAGCTAGGATGATGCCACAGCATTCTAGCCTGGGTGACAGAGCAAGACTTTGTCTCAAAAAGGAAAAAAAAAAAAAAGACAACAATGAAGTCTGCCATATCTGCCACATGTGTACATTGTACAAAATGTAATTGAAATATTACAAAATGTAATGTACAAAATGTAATTGTACATTTTGTACAAAATGTAATTGGAATATTAATATTAATTATTTATAACAGCCATATTGTGTGCATACACTAATAGAAACAATTTTATATTTCAAAATTCATCATTAATGGTCATTGCTTATATTTTCTAACTTTATAAAATATTTCACAATTTGAAATTGGAATACACTGTAATGTTAATTTCAAATTTAGTGTGTTTTCTTCTCCAAAGTTTATGCAATTCTCTTTATTACAGAGTTTAAAATTTTGCAAGTGTCAGCTGACTGCATGCTAAAGGGAATTGGAGGACAATTGGATTGTATGCCATTGATTAAATGCATTTTAATTTGCATCTATAATCTGATTTGAGTATTATCCAATTTTAAATGGCCCATTTTTAGAAAGGCAGAAATTAAGATGCCCAGGAGAATAGTCATAGTTAGGTCAAATCCAGGTTCCAAACTTAATGATTTGATTTACTTGTCCTTTATCTTGTTATATTACAGGTACAAGAAATTAAGTGTTCTGACATAATTATGTGACTATTGTGGTGGGCAAGTGAATGGTCCCCTAAAGATGTCTACATTCTAATTCCTGGGACCTGTCACATGCCAAAAGAGAATTAAGTTTGCAGATAAAATTAAGATTTGTAATCAGGTGACTTTAAAATGGAAGAATTGTCTCATTTATGCAGGTGGGTCCAATATACTACATGGGCCCTTAAATGAGGGAAGGGGAGGAGAAAGAGTCAGTTTAAGAGAGGTGCAATGTGAAATAAACTCTGTTAAATATTTACTTAAGGAAGGTCAGTTTGGATTTTGTTTCTGCTTACCTTACTCATGCTAGTCCAGTTATTAAAGACCTAGTACTTAGATTATGTTTTACCTCTTTCAATATTTATTGAGTTCTCACTATGAGTCTTATTTTATATTGAGAATGTAAAAGGGACCTATCTCCTTTCTCTAAAGAAACAGACAATAAAAGCAACAGGTATAATATTATGTGAAATGTACCATAATTGAGAAAAGAATTCTAGGAGTTGCTAAAGAAGGAGTCTAACATTATGAGAAGAAAAAGAAAGGGCAGAGAGCACAGTGATTTCCCAAGAGAGCTGATGCTTGAGGTAAATATTTAAGATTGAGTAGGAGTTTCTTGTGCAGAAAAGTTGGGAAAAGTTATTCTGGACATAGAAACATTAGTTACAAAAGCAAAGAGACATAAATTAGCTGAGATAATGACTAAGCAGAAGCATATCTTTACTGTTGGAATATAAAGTAGAAGAGTAGTGAAAAAATTATATGGAAGAGGTACTTAAGAGTGTATACTTTATACTGAGAACAGTGTGAGGTCATTAAAAATTTTAAAATATGGGAAATATGGTAATATCCATTTATTTTATTTAATATATACCATCCATTATGTTCTCCGCTTGATGTAGAAGATATAGGAAACTGAAACAAGGTGTGTGTCCTCAGGAAGCACACAGTCTACTGGGAAATCACATAAATAAACAAGAGCAACACCTGTGATATGTATTATGAGGAAGGCAAATACAGTGTGCTTGTGTTATGGAAGAAAAGTAGAATGCGGGAAATTATGAAGATGAGAAAGAAGACAGATCATTTGCAGAACTGCAATTAGTTGAATAGCAATGTTGTGGGTGGGCTATAGGAAGGGTGACAGAGAATGAGACCAGAGAACTCTCAGGACCAGATCAGGAAGGTCTTTTATTCAAAGGATAGGTTTTGTTTCTGAAGCCAATCACAAAACCTGAAAAGCGAGACCTAAAAAATAGATACAAGAGAAGTGATGCAGGAGGGAAAGAAAAGACTATGACTTGATTTTGCATCTCATTGTGCAACTGAAATGATGGTGCCTTTAACTGAGATAGAGAATACAAAGGACAGGATCAGTCCAGGAGAAGAGAGAGAATGAGCTAGTGCGGTAGATGTCCATAAAAAGGCTTGCCCTGTGCACAGGCCTTAATGAAGAAGGCAACCTATTTTGCTCTCTATGTCCCTAGCCATAGCCGTAGCTGAGGCAACTGAATTAAGCACCTGAGTGAAGAGTAGCCACTGATTTGTGGTTGAACCTGCCAGCAATGATGTGCCCTAGCATGAAAGAAGAGCCTGTGAAAACTACTACTCAGATAATGACATAGTTAGCAGGGAGAACTGACTTTATAATGTCACCATGCAGAAATTGGCAGACCATGGTGAGCTATGTACAAATCAAAGTTGCAAGGAAGCTGATGTGTGGAAAGAAGCAGAGATGCCCTGAAGAGACTGTGAGCTCTTCACAGAGATGGGATGAGAAATAGTCGCCTGAGGTGCCCTGCTGCTGATGGCATTCAGTATCCATGCCTTATAACAAATTCACTTTTCATTGAGGTAGTGTTGGTAATTCTCTGTTTCTTGCAACCAAAAGAATCTAACTGAACAAATCGCCAACTGGCTGTGTGCCTTCTCCCCTCAACATCTGGAGGAAGCTTTGAAAGTGAGGTTCATAGCTGAAATTCCTTTAGCAGATATTCTATTCCTTTCAACAAACTTTTCTTTAACTGATGAGTAAGACCTTTAGATAGACTCAAGTAAGGAGGGACCTGGTTTTTAGAATGATGGGAGTTGAGACAGGGTTAGCTACTGTCTCACTCAGTTCAAAAAGAAAATTCATAGATTTTTCTGGGAGTAGTGAAGTTAATCTCCCCTTTCCCACAGCTTTCCGCTCCCTTCCCTCTCAGGCAAGTTGCCCAAGAAATATGTCCAGGAGCTGCCAGCCCAGGGTAGAGACGGCTGCTGCCTTCCCCTTCTGAAGACACCAGAGAGCTATGTAACCCAACAATTCCTGTGCCTGCACCCAGATTCCCTGGGGCCACTGGGCCACTGTAGTTACTCAGTGGCCATCAGGAAGGGCAGGCTAGGCCAGACTGAGGCACCAGGAAACAGGGACTGGGGCACAAGGAAACAGGGAGGTGATATGACGTGGGCCACCTAGTTGTTGGGACTCCAAGGCTCTGACATGTGCTTCTTTCCCACACTGAGCTTCATTTACACAGCATACATTCAAAGATAGCCTTATGAAAATTTCAAGACAGAGACTTCAAAGCATTAAACCCCGAGCATGAGCCCTACGTAGTTTGGGGCCCCATGTGACTGTACCAGCAAAATATCCATGAAACCAGCTCTGGTTAATGGACTCAGGAAAAGAGAAAGTAGAACATTTGTGAGTAAGATGAATATTTGTTAAGAAATTCTGATTTGTTTTCAACACAAGAACATTTTGTTTATAAATTAGTTGATGAAACAGAAGAATTTGATATGTCATTTTCCCCAAAGATCATTTCCTTATTAGCCAGAATTCCCAGAAAAGTATCATTCTTGCTGAAAAACAAAAACAAAACAAAATAAAACAGGAACAGTAACAGAAGTATTATAAAAGTCACATTGTAAAACAGCAGTATTTATAATTTCCCATAATGTAAAAGGTAATTCTGAGACTTCACCATTTCTGTTAGTGACTCAATTACTTAAATTTCTACCTTTAAAGAATTTGTTTCTCACCAGTGTGAGAACAAATAAAGAACTGTAATTTGTAACCATGTCCTGTAGGCCAAATTCCCATTCCAATTTATGAAAGGAGAAATCTGTGAATGAAGATATAGCTTGGAACTGTGACTCTTGAATCCCCAAAAAAGCCTCAGGCTTTGAGCAATAATCTTATAATTTGTACTTGTTTCTTATCAAAGAACTATTTTTCTGCAAGCAGCAAAAACATAATTTTTTGTTGTTGTTTTATTTTCTAAAGGAATTAAGAGAGTTCCCAGATTTTAAGTAGTATGCTTATATTCCTAATCATGCAGAAAACTCTTACGAAGTGTTGTTAAACCAACCAGTTGTTTTGTGTTTAAAAGCCTTCAGTAAAATTCAGTGGCATTCATAACACTTTCCACTAAAGCTGCAGCAATGTCCATAGGAACTTGCTTGCTCAAACCTCCTGTTTAATAAAAGAGAGACAGAGAAAGCTCGTATGATAAGGTAAGGGTAACTTCAAAATCACAGAAGTCCATGGAAGTAACACAGTGACCAAAGAGGACAAAAGACCACATAGTGAGCTTTTGACTCTGTTTGAGTGGCTCAAGAGTTCTTTATTAGTCAAGCAAAAAAATAAAAAGATTAATTTTCCCCAGCAATGATTAGTATAGGCCATTGAACAAGAAGGAGCTCTTGGAATTACAATGTGCTGTGTCTTAGTTCTCACAGACGTTTTCTTTCCTCTAATGAATGCCCTGTATAACAATTTGTGGTGTTATCCTAAAAAGTCATGCAGTAATCCCCATGAATGATGCTCAAGACAGCACCAGTCTATTGTCATCTCTCTGCACTCTCTTTTCTTAGCAGCAGGGAGATTTTCGAAGCTGGAGATTTGCAATGTAAAGGAAAAGATAGAAGAGAGTTTATTATTCAGCTGGGATGTTGCCCATATGTCCATGTATGATAATCATGTTCTCTGTTTCTACATGTGTCTTCAAAATGGATAAATAAATGCCATAGCACTGAGTTAGTGTGGGGTGTACTGATGCCCTCTTAATGTTTAATTGCAGGGGAAACATTCTTTGGAAATGAGCCAGGGCATCTTGTGAACTGAACAGTTTTCATTTAGTGCCGCCTCTGCAAAGCTGACACTGAGGTGCTGTGATCTTATTCACAGCCCTAACTCAAAAGCTGTGTGTAATTTTCTGCTCTGCCTGGTAAGGATGATTTAGCCATTGTTATGTTTAGGTGATAGTTAATTTAATCACTCGTAATGTGAGTGCATTTTAATACATATGTTAATACTCATGGCACCAGGACTTAGGGGGCCTTTGGGTTATTTAGTGTCAGCCCATTTCACTGGCATAGATGGGGCTCAGGAAGTTTCACTCCCTTCACAAAAGCACTTCGCACTCATTAATTCTTACAATGCTCTTGAGTGTGAGGCAGATTATGTTCATAGCTGCAGCAGCAGCACTAAAAGAAATGTGTTTTTCAGCACCTTTCTATGTATGTAGGTCTCTTTGACATTATTTGCCAAAAGGATCCAAATACCTGCTAGGCATCAAACTTCTATTATCTCAAGCATAGGTTGGTTGAAGTCCTTATGTTAGTCTCCTGCTGCACTGGGCATTCCAATACTCAGCAAACAACTCTTTCCTTGGTACACTTGCCAGCATAACCTTATTCTGTCATTTTATTGAAAATGATCACAATCACTCAGACATTAACTCTGGTCACAGCATTGCTCACTTTAAGTCCCTATGAAAAGTTTTGGTTTATCTGAGGTGGTAGGGCAGAAGAAAAAGCAGCTGGCCAGATTATCAATATAATAATGGGCTCTTACAATATTATATCTAGAAGTTACTCTAGAGACAATCTTATTCAATTCAATTCATGTGTATATAGAAAAAGATGAGATATCTAAGGGTCAAAGAGGATAGACAGATGCCTTGTCATGACCAGCCCAGTTAATTAGAGTCAGAGATGGATGTGAAAGTAAGCCAGATTCTCCAATTCCTTGTCTCATCATTCCCTCTGCTCTCCAGAGACCAGTTGGCCAAAGATATGACTGAGCTTTGGGGAAACCCTAGACCCTAGGACTAATGCCCTGATTCTCTTAAGCAGTGCTAAGATTCATTCTGCCACCAATCATTCTATCAGCAAATAGTGGGCATTTACAAAGTGCTAGACACTGAGCTTAAGATCCAGGGAAAAAGATATAAAAGCCATAGTGAGTCTCCACATTCAGAGAAAACTCTATGTCAGGCCACATCTCTGGCACCCAAGGTGCCATCTGATATTTTCAAATGGGTCTGGAAGAAATTATACGCTTGAACAAATACTCTTTTATGTTGAACAGAATTAGAAGGTATAGTGTAAAAGCAGCCTTCAGTGAGGCTGAAACATGCAAATATAACTCAATCACTTTTGAATATAATCTACCAAACAGTTCAGTACTGTCATAGCTCAGAACATGCCACTTCCAAACATGGCACTTTGGAGGTTACCCTCTGACTTTCTCCTGCCTTTCTTCTCTGAAGCATAGTCGTAAAAAGAAAAATCTTACCTATCTCCTCTGAAAGTAAGTTATAAGACCCTTACTCCAGAGAGATGCTGCCTTATACCTAGAGACCAAGAAGAATCTGTACAAAGAGGCCTTGCTGAGTTGCACCCAGTTTATTACCATTGGATCATACATACCCCTTTTTCCTCCAACTGCACTTCTGCAAGACTATCTATAAAAAGAGGCAACTTTCCCTGGGTCCTTGGGTTTTCATTTCTGAAGGCTTCCATGTCATGTAAAACTCTGGTTGAATAAATTTGTTATGCTTTCCTCTTGTTAATCTGTCCTTGTTATAAGGAAGGGTGTCAGCATGACCGTTGCAATGACCAAGGAAAAGATATTAGTTTTTCTCCCTATAGTATGCACATGGGATGACAATTTAAACAAATAGTTTTAAATAAACAGTGAGATTAAAACTGAGTATCTTTTTGTTAGCTGTAAACTGTGGGGATAAGGGCATTTAGTAGATATGTAGGAATAGAAGAAAAGTACGACAGAAGTGGCATATTAGAATTAATCATTTCTTCTCTAATTTATTGGAATTGCTTTCTCTGGGAGATGAGATTTCCAGACCTGTTTGAATGATGAAAAAAGGGAATTTGTCAGGGAGAATCAGAAGTTTTGTGAGAGAAAGCAATTTGCCCAAGGTCACTTAACTAGCCAGTGTCAGAACAGGGAATTAAACACATTGAAAAGAAATGAATGTTTCTATAGTGAGTCTCTTATAAGAACATCTTCAAGCTGATGTCAAGAATTTTCTCCAGGACGTAGATCAGAATTACAGTGACCTTCATGAAATAATACATTGTGCCTCAGAGAAAAGGGGACTGAGATTTTCCAGCTGAGAAACCTGGTCTCTAAGGGCAGATCTAAACCTGCTTTCTCTATTATCCATGAAAATGCTCTCCAAATCTCTATTGAACCTAGAGCAAGATAAAACTACCCCTCTGCAAAAGATAAAAACTCGCTTTATTCAACCCTTCAGCTAAGGAGTATAATCTCATTTCCCTCTTGAAAATAAGAGTAATAAATGAATGCAAACATTCACAGCCACATTTCTGTCAAGAATCTCTCCCAACTAATTAACCTGGTTAACAATGGAGCAAAGTAAGCAGCTTGGCTGATCACAGAAATGCCAAGTCACAGAGAAATGTCTTTCAATTAGTCGTATCATCTGGACCTGCAAATTTACTTCCCTTATGATCAGATCTCTGTCCTTTCCTGAACACCCTCTCCTCTCCCAGTCCCTGGCTATCCTCTCATTTGCTTATTTTTCTTTATAGTAAGCATCTCTACCAGGATTTTAATATCTTTTTCCCACTGTCTTTCCCTACTGTAGTGAAAGCTCTGTGAATCCAAACTCTATTAGCTCACTGCTGTAACCATAGCACCTAGAATTGGATCTAACACATAGGTAAGACTCACTAAATATTTGCTAAACAAATGCATACATAACAAATACCATGAAATCTTCTAAGTATTTTTTCTGTGTTTCCAAATGGCAACAAAAAACTCAAAGAGTATGAAATTATTGAAGAAAAATTGAAAGTAAACAGGTGCTGTTTTTCATGATACAATAATTTCCCATTAGTGTGGATGTCAGTTACTTAATATCACATGTTATAAATTGTAAATATTATCTTCTGGTAAGTGTGATATATAGGATTCAACCTGCATGCAAGCTTCACTTGAGACACTAAATATCTGGAAATCATGCATTGAGAATCACTTATGAAGCTACTTAAAACAATTCATTTTTATTTACATTTACTTTAAAAGTTTTTAAATTTTAAGATACGTAATTGACAAATAAAAATTGTATATATTTAAGGTATACAAAGGTAATGATGGGATATTTGTCTACATTGTATACTGATTGTTATAGTCAAATTCACACATCCGTCACTACGCATTGTTACCATTTGTGTGTTTGTGTGTGTATGCATGTTTGTGTGTGGTGAGGACACTTAAAAATATCTCTTATCAAATTTCAAGTGAACAATGCAGTATTATTAACTATAGTCACTGTACTATACATTAGATGTCCAGAACTTATTCATGTTATAATTGAAAATTCATGATTGAAATTTCATGATTGAAAAATCATATTATAATTGAAAATTTGACTAACATCTCCCCATTCCTCCCAATCCTAGCTCTTGGCAACCACCATTCTATTCTGCTTCTATGAGTTCAACTTAGATTCCACAAATAAGTGAAATCATATTTCACAGTATTTGTCTTTCTGTGTCTGGCTTATTTCACTGTTTTATGAATCACTGATAGAAGTTACTTAAAAGACTCTATTCTTAAAACATACCTTAAAATGTCCACATGAGAAATAATGCAATTCCTTAAAAGACAGTGTTACCACAAAAATGGTCATAGACCTTAGAGTCAACTGCTCTTGGGATTTGGATCTTAGATCTGCTATTCACTAAGTCCATGACCTTGGGTAACTTATCTATAGTGAGATTCCATTTCCCTCTCAGGGAATTGAATAAAATAATATTCACTTTACAGAAATATTGTGAATATTATAAGTATTGTCAGAATTATATTAATATATTATTGATATATATATATATATTTTTTTTTTTTTTTGAGACAGAGTCTCACTTTGTTGCCCAGGCTAGAGTGAGTGCCATGGCGTCAGCCTAGCTCACAGCAACCTCAAACTCCTGGCTCAAGCAATCCTGCTGCCTCAGCCTCCCAAGTAGCTGGGACTACAGGCATTCGCCACCATGCCCGGCTAATTTTTTGTATATATATTAGTTGGCCAATTAATTTCTTTCTATTTATAGTAGAGACGGGGTCTCACTCTTGCTCAGGCTGCTTTCGAACTCCTGACCTTGAGCAATCCGCCCGCCTCAGCCTCCCAGAGAGCTAGGATTACAGGCGTGAGCCACCGCGCCCGGCTATTATTGATATATTAATATATCAGTATAATTACTATTTTCATAAATGATGTCATTAAAGCCTGAGGCATTGCAAACAGTTAACCAAAGCTTGTTTTTTCCCCAGTCCACCATGCACCTTCTTCTACTTCTCACAAAGTCCTCTGTCACTAAACCCACACTGTCTAAATGTTAATTGTGTTGATACATTCACTCTAATGGTAGAATCAGATATTTTTCCAAGTGTTAGTAAAAATGAATTTTTGAAGACAGAATTTAGAACACTCAATTAATCAGTTGTGGATCATGTGGCATTTTATCTATATATCTCCATACTTTTTCACATTCTTAAGTGTGCTTTAATGATTTGTGTGCATGCTCTATTTCTCCTACAAGATCATATGTGCCTTTGGGGCAGGATGTGAGTGCTTTCATCATTGTATGCCCTGAAGAATCTTAGTGCCCTTCACACTGTTAGTGCTTGAAAGGGTTGTTTAATGACTAAAAATGGATTTGATGAGGATATCACAGGCATATTTTATGTTTACCACATATTTGTATATATGATACATAGTAATACAATTTTAATATTATAATTTTAAAGCTTTATAAGTGTCATAATACTGTACTAAAATATAATTTCATAAATTTACTTTTGAATGTAAATATAACTTTGTGACTTACCTACATTGGTACCTTATTGCTAATGAGGTTGAGCATCTTTTTTTAGAGTTATGGAATATTTTTGTTCCCTATCCTATGAACGGGCACTTTTAATCTTTAACCTTTTGCATGTTGAATTGTTTATTTGAAGGAAATCTGTATATATTCTGAATACTACTATTGTTTTGTCATATGTTCAGAAAACTCATGGTCAGTAGCTTGTCATTTCACTTTAATGTAACTTTTAAGAAATATTTTTAATTTTCATGCTGCTAAATTTGAAAAATTTTTATTAATGTTTGTTTAATTTTTAATACACAAATCCAAACTTAGCCAGAGGTCTTAAAAACAGTCACCTGTATTTCCTTAACATGTTAAAGCTTTGCTTTTACACTGGGATTTTTCTCTACCTAGATAGATTTTTTGGTGTATGATGGAAAATAGATATTTGTTTGCTTATTCCAATTTGGATAACTAACTTTCCAGCACGAGTTTTTGAGTAGTCTCTCTTTTCCTCACAGATTTATATTACTAGTTCTAAGACATATGAAATCTCACATCTATATGTGAAGTCCTATTCTGGGGTGTGTGTGTGTATGTGTGTGTTTGTGTGTGTGTATATATATACATTCTTGTGATAATTCCATTGACTTAATTACTACAGATTGGCTTTAAATATCGAAATCAAGTAAGGTAAATCCCTCCCAATGACTCTAATGCTCTAGTTTTTTGCCTCTGCTTTCTATATGGTACCTATGATTTTTTGGAAACTCAACCACATATGAAATGGTATTTATAGTTTTATTTTGATTTCATGCTATCATTTCTGGGTAGTTGTATTAAGGTGTTTCTACTGCATCTTTATCACATTTCTCTTGGATAATTTTGATCTGCCTAGCAGGACAGGCAACATCATTTGTGTAACTCAGTATAAAGTGGAAATATGGGGCTCCTTGATCAAAAATTATTAACAACTTTAAAATGATGAGAACAGAGCATTAAATTAAACATTTCTTATAAATAATTACACAGGTGTTATTCCCATGGAGCCAGTCCTCTGGTCCAGTCATATCCCTATGGCAACTGCTACATACTTTTGAGTCATCCATCACTGTCCTCCCTTTAGTGAGTTTGTCCCCCTTTTCTGGAGGTTCCATGCAACTCCACAGCCATTGCCAGTTCTTATGATTCTTCTTTAATGTCCTGTTCTTTCTCAACTTCACATTTGGTGTTCCCAGAGGAACTAACCAGGACTTCACAGTGTGTGGGACAGCTCATATCTGCCAGGGACACATATCTTGGCAGCAGCAATGTTGGCATAGTCAATAAACATGCCCCTGCTTACCTCTCAGAATTTGTCTCCTACCACTTTCCATTTTGTGCAATGCCCTCACAATTTTTAAGTTCCATGGGCTATCTTTCTGTCCTTCAGATAACTCAACCTTCTCTCTGACCAAAAGCCTTTGTACTTACAGTTCTTTCTGCCAAGAAGATTCTGAAATAGATCTGTATATGGCTACTTCTCAAAACCTAGATTTTGACTCAAATGTCACCATCCGAGAACCTTCCTCGTTCATGTTGTCTAACCCATTTCAGTTACTCTCTTATTATATCATATCTTTTAAAAAATGTTTTCATAGAACTCAATGTTGAAGCCATCACTTTCTGAATTGTACACTGAATTCCTTAGTGCCAAGGAACTGGTTCACATTTATCTTTATGATTTTAGATCCTAGCACAGCGTTATCACTTTTGTTAGGTTATTGGAATAAAAGTTTATTAGAATGACTTAGCAGATTTCTCTTAAATAGTATAAAAATGTATTTAGGGATCCATTGTTAAGCCTAGGGGAGAATTTTTCTTTTTCCTCTTATTAGGGAAAAGCTACTTTGCATTAGTTGTCAGCAAGGAATTATGTTCGAAAGCAGGTCATTTGATGCTGTAATGTGAATAAACTCTGGCTTTATTTTGTCATGTAAGGTGATATCTAATAAATTTATCAACTGAGGATTATGATGGTAATGGGGGTGGATATTCTTTTAACTATGCATAACTGAAGGTGACTTTTGAATTCATTTTTCATGAAAGCCTAAAAGGTTAACTATGTGGGACTTCAGCTTAAAACATGTCACCACTACAGCTGCATGTATACAGCAGAGCAATACCACTACCCTCCACAAGTGAGATTGCTCCTTCTAACTCCCTGACTGAAAGTTCAAAGATGCCCAAAGGCTTTCTGAGCATCAAGTGACAAAGTGTTTGATCTAGTGTATTTATGTCAGACATGAGGCTTCTCTCATTTCTGATGAGTGATTATTAAGAGTTTAGATTGAGAATTCAAAGTAAGAATAGATATTGTTGCAAATGAGGGGGCAACAGGTTTTAGCAAATAGAAGTCAAATACAGATCACAATAAGTGAATTCGACTGCCTACATAGTCTTGAATCTCATTTCAAAGGGTGATAGATTTCATTTTTTTCCATTTTAAAACACATAGCAGGTATTATTTTAGAAAGTGAGTGCAGACAGCTGGTCAGTTCAAAAGAATAGATCATAGATTCTGTACTCACTTCCTGAAACCTTTTATCAGCCTTTATTCTAATGTTAAGCAAAGATTAATTGAACACTTCTATGTTCAAGATATAAGTTTAAATCTCTGATTTCAAAGACTTCAATATATGATAGAAAACGTCTCACAAGTGTAGTAGTAAGAAGTATAGTAGAACAGAGGATAAGAAGAAGAAAGGGCAGGCTTAGGCCACGTGAGTGGTATCACAAAGCAAAATTCTATAGTTGTTTGAGTTGAGTGATGAGTTCTAAGAGAAGTGAACAGTAAAAGCATGAATGAGAATATCCTTCTCGCATGTCTTAGGGTTGAAAAACATTTTAAAATAGGGGAGGTGGAAAAAAGTAACAAGGAAGGGAAAGTCTGACCACAGCAGAGTGGGAGGCAAGAGGCAGCAGGGTGGGTGATGGGTGGAGGATGTGAGAAAAAGGCCAGGGATAAGAAGGATCCCATTGGACTGAAACATGGGGAGCTTATATATAAGGATTAGGTATGAGCTTAGACAGGCAGATTGGTCACAGAGGACAAAGATAGTAAATTCCAGGCCTTTAATTGCTAGATGATGAGAAGCCACTAAAAGATTTGTAAGAGTAATATACCTAAAGAAGTATTTTGGAAAAATTGATTTAGAGGCAATGTGCAGGATATAATGTAATTGAGAGGGACAAGAAATAAACAAAGCCATTAGAAGACTATTGAAATTATCCAAAACCATCGGACTTTAAGAAGTATGAAGGGGCATTGGAAATCTAAGGCAAGCAATAGAAAAAGGAAAAAAAAACAACAGAAAAAAATTAACATGTGAGCAAGATTTTTAGGGACAAAATCAAGATTCAGAATGTAGATAGCCAGAAAAAAATAGAAATCAACAAGTCCTGATTTGGAGAATATTAATCGTTCTTTGATCTTGGACAAGTTATACAAACATCATTTTATTCATTTGAAGAATAGTAATTATATTATTCAATAATTTGTCATAGGCCAAATGCAATAATGTAAGAAACAAAGTAAGCACTCACCAAAGGGTAGCTATGAACATACATTGTGCCATCATCTGGTGGTGTATGTTCTCACAATGTAAGAAAAACAAAGCCACCCTTACTTACTTTCATACTTCAAATACTAAAAAAAAAAACTAAAAAACTAAAAAAATGTAGTGTTTTCTTGAAACTTTAGAATTTCTAAAAATTCTATAAGAAAAATAACAACAAATATGGTAGAGAATAAAAATCAACCCAAGCAAGGTCAAATAGAGGAATGGAAAATAGTTCTATTAGGCAGATGTGTAAATAGATTCACATTTCATCTGGCATAATTAGAGTGCTTCTGGATAAATGAGATGTACAAGAAATAATTTCTAAATATTCTTTCTTTGTTTATGTGATAAAAAATTAAGCTGTTTGATTGGCTACTTTAAAAGTGAGGGGGAATCCTGAGAAGCAAAATATCCATTTTCATTCAGGATTAATGATTCACTATCCAAGTGTGAAATTAGATAAACACACACTCCTTCATGCAGAGCTAACATTTTGAAATGCCCAGGGATTTTTGACGTTGTCACACAATGTCTCTTTTTTTCCTTTCTGCTCATTTTCCATAATTTGCAGAATGGTGTGAAGCTGTTTGCTTCTAAGACAAAGAGAGAGAAGATATTTTATCATTCATCAAAACACATACTGAAAGTCACTCACAAAGTCCTCTGCTTCTCTGATAAAGCAGATGAAAAACAAAAATCTGCTTTTGTGCAAAGCAAGATGGTGGCCTTCTGTTTTAGCGACTCTTGAAAGAGATCATATATAAGCATATATAAGATCATATATAAAAGATCATATATTCCTCTTTTATGAGAGGAAGGGCATCTTTATCCATTGATTCATCTTCTCCACTTTTCCACCACTATTTGTGGAAATTGCAGCAACTGGTAGAAAAAATACCTTAGGAACATGGTGAGCACTGGACTCTCTTAAGAGACTTTTTAATAATAAATATATTTGCTTCTGAAAAAAGTTACCAAAGAAGAAAACAGTGCAATTAAGTGCCTGATTTTAGGCACATTTACTATAATTTGTTTTGTCAAATAACTTTTCACTGACTCTTCATGGTTTCTATAAGAACAATTAAGTGTTGCCACATTGAAGACACTTTCACAGCAAAGCAAGCAAGCAAAGACAATGTCAAAACAACCATGTCCCAGAAATACGCATTATTTTTACTATGCAGGTGTTTTATAATTCTGCTGGCCATTCTCCTGCCCCATGAGAAGGAGAAAGATGCAGCATCTCAGAATAAATAGTGTACTTCTTCAGGGGAAAAATATTTTAAATCTATAAAGGGGCATTTTATCTGGTGTGTACAGTAGACTTGGTTGAAATTTGCGATGACAGAAAATCCTATCTGCTCATTCTAAGAAAAAAGGGTGAGTTATCTGTACCCTGGATACAGAATCAATTCCTGTGAGGCCTGCTGGAATTCAATAATAAACATTTGCAGACGTTGCTGATTCAATATTCAGTTTGACACATTTGGATAAAGCCAACATTTCCCAGCTGTTTCCCAACAAGGTGGCTGGGGAAGCAAAGTAGCATTGGAGAAGCCCCAACAAAGAGCTCCCATTTCAGCAAATTTGAAGGGGCACATTTAACGACCCAAAAAATGCCATTCCAGTGAATGCAAGAATAAACATCTCCAGGTCAGAGTGAGCGTTCCAGCCCCCGGACAGCACATAGGTACAGCACAATTGGCCTCCCCTGCTCTTCCAACAGGGGAGATGCCCTGGGAAGCAGTCCAACGTGGTTGAAAAGATTGGTAGAAAACCTTGATTTTCTTAGCCCACAATTTAAAAAAGCCAAAATGCATCAATGATTAGATTTTCAAGTTCCAAGAAGGAAGTTGTCTCTAGAGAAAGCTGTTAAGTTGTATATTTTATTTCAAAGTTCTCAGAAAATACATGTTTATCTTGACCTTAGTTCTCATCAGGGCTGGTGTGAATGCCATAATTTTCATTTTTCCTGTGGGAAATTAAGAGGGTAAGGAATAATAAGAAAAGTGACATTAAGTATTCTTTCAGTTGCTATTAGATTATATTTCTGTTTCCACCGTTTGTTGCTGACCCAGCTTTCCCCTTAAACACAAATACACGTACTTATACATAAAAACAATAATCATCTTAAGAACGACACAATTTAGACTTCACATTTCAAAAGCCCCTTCTCTCTCTCTGGGTCAATTCTGACAAATACACTTAGATAAAGAAGAATTCAATGGCTCATTTAAAATCGACCAGTAAGAAATAGAATTACTATCTTCTCTAAAGACAAACCTCCAGATAAAGAAACTATCAGATGACAAGTGTAACCCTTCCTTTGAAGGTTATTTTTCATTTTTTCTTGCTTCTCTGGCTATTGAGTGACCATATCAGTTCCCTGTTCAGAGGAGAGCAAAATACGATGGTTCACAGTATTTAATGCTCAGAGTAGTGAGGAGAGGCTGACCAAGATATCTCATCCTCAGTAAAGAACTCCAGTCATACATTTCTGCCAAACAGAAATTCTTATAGCCTCTGGATCCCTATGATAACTTGATAACTGTTATTTCCAATCTGTGCAAAAGACTTAGCTAGCAGAAGCATTCAGTCACACAATCAAATGACTGTAAATATTTCAAAAAGTCAGTCTGTCAGTCTAGCCATGTCTTAGCTTTGATTTGGGGGTGAGACAAATTTTACTGAAGGTGCTCTTGTCTCCTTTATTAAGTTTTATTTTAATACCAACAGCAAATATATATCATACGCAGAAATTATACATTTAACATTTGTCACCATTAATCATTTGCACAGTGTTCATGCAGCAGAGAGAGGAAAATTAAGGCATAGAAAATATTGCGCTGCAAAACTGTCCAACTTGGAAAATATCTACTTAGAATTGTTTTGCATTTGTTAAAAGAGCTGTTTAAAAGATAACTTTTATACCCATTTGATTAAAATATTGCATTCGTTTGGATATATTGGCAGTCAAATCACATTACAAGTATATAGTCCACTCAATATCATTTTAAAGTACATATAGGGAAGTTTTGTCCTACCATTGGACAAGATGACTAACCAACTATCCATTCTCCCAGTGCTGAGATGGTCAGCTGTTAAACTCCACTGATTGATGTTCTATACTTTATAAATAAAGTAACAAAAAATGCATAAATGATGATTTCTGAATTCCTGTACTTGGGTCAGCCCTCCTGATATCATTTTGCCTTTTTGGTCATTGGCCAACATTCCACGATTGTAGAATGCTGGATATCAAAAAGTTATTAATATTATCAACGCTTGTGCTCTGAATTGAGGGGGAAAGGGGGCCAGGGCAATATACATAACCTTAACATTTGTTCCCCCATAATATGCTGAAAATAAATAAATAAATAAATAAATAAATAAAATAAAATAAAAAGTTATTAATATTATATTCATCTACTATCACTTGCACTTTTAAAAAGAATAAAAATAACTATTGGTTATGCAGTATACTAAAATACATAGTCTCAATCTTCTAGGCCACTTTCAAGAAATTATCTTACTTATTTGATGGATTTATCCCTTACCTCATTCCTCTGTTGATGCTACTGTGGTTCTTTTAATTCCCCTTCTTATTTCCAAAATAAAGAAATCTCAAATTGAATCATTTTTTCACTTTTCTCTAGCCCCAAATGAGAGAGAGAGAGAGAGAGAGAGAGAGAGAGAGAGAGAGAGAGAGAGAGAAAGAGAGAGAGAGAGAGTTTCTTAGGAGTTCTACTGAAGATAAGAGAACAGGAGGTAAGGTTGAAATATCACTCTTTCTTTCCCCAGAGTGATGGGCTTTATATGGTTGATCTACCCTAAGGAAACATTTTAATTTCCCAGAGATTAAAATATCACTGGCAAATAATAGCTTGGGTATTATAGAACAGTGCCTCAAGCTTAACAGGCATAGGAATCACCTTGGGACTTGTTAAGTTGTAGTCCCCAGATCACGCTTTGAGTAACAGGTAACAGTATGTATTCCTTAAAAATTCTGTAATTTATTCTTATATTTCAAAATAATATAATAATCACATTTTAGAGAGTCCTAAAGATTATGCATTGGAATATTATATAAGTTTGGTTTAATGAAAAATATTTGGTCACAACATTTCAGGAAATTCATTATTTTCCTCTTGGAGACTTCATATGCAATATTAGCATACCAAAAGGTATAAGAAATCCTACCCAAGTAAATCTCTTCACTCATTTGTTTAATCCCATGTTTCCTGCACTTATTTAATAAGCAGAACATTTTGAAGCATAGCATCTATAAAAGTGAAGAAGTTGTTTTCCATGGAATATACTTTAGAAATGCTGTTTAGATACCATTATTCATTTTGTATTGCTTTGTTTTCAAATTCACTAGATTGTGAGGTGTCCAGAGCAGGTGCAGAACATGTTGCAAGAATAACAGTATAGGATTTAGAGGCAGACCTGAGTTTGAACTACACTTCAGAAACTAAGACAATAATCCTTGTTGCTGACTTTGGCACTGAGGGTGAGCATACAGCCAGCAAACGCCACCGTGCTCGGATGTAGAACATTTGAACCTAGATCAGGGAAAGTAAGTATTTTGGCTGAGAACATGACAGATTGCTGACCACAGGCATTTCTCCATTTTCCTTCACTGAGTAAAAAAGAGCCCTACCAAAAATTGCCTAGCCATACTTCTTGATGATACCAAGTAAGGCTCAGAGCTGGATTTTCTATGATTTAAAAATTTTTTTAAAAAAAGAATAAAATGTAGTAATTGTGGCACGTTACATATCTTTGAAGATTTTATATCAGTCATATCTAAAACACATGTGTGAGGCAGAGCCTTTATTAAAGACAATAACAAGATAACACTGTAGGGGAGGCAGGAAGGACATAAAGACTAAATAAGTGAATACATATGTAGAGCTGAGACATAAAAGAACAATTACAAAGTGGCCAAGGTCACAAAGGGGTGACGAGAATAAGGGATCCTGACCTGATGGCAATAAGAGATATGAGTCATGAACTCTCACCCTCCTGCTCCTCCTGTCAGACTCTGGCCTATATTTTTTAATGAATCTGTATCTTCAGACCATTTCTGAAAAGCTGAGCTAGATGGAAGAGTCACCAAATCTCAAAATTTATAGAATTTTGCATCATTATAGAAGTTTTTCACTGTCTTGTGAAACAGTTTATTATTACAGCCACATCATTAAGGCTGTAATTAAAAATTTTATTAATGAAACCATACTGGAATTCTCACAGTTTTACTCAGTATTGACACTTTGCTTATTTACTATTTACTATTTTTACTTATTTACTTATTTACTATTTACTATTTTTACTTTTACTACTTTTGCTTATTTACTATTTACTATTTTGCTTATTTACTAATATTTACTATTATCACAGAAACTATTTTTTACAAAGCATGGCATTTCCAATTTGTTAAGGGACAATAAAATTGGTTTTGATGCCTAGCTAACATCTACAGTTTCAGTTCTTTTTGACATTTATTATTGAAAATCAAGTATGAAACAAAAGAAAAAGCAAATTCTTATGTTAAAATAAACACTAATCCTAAGGTGATTATTAAACTTGTTAAACTATTCACATCTACATTTTGTAGAAACCTAAAAGGAAGTGTCAAAGTGAAGGTAATGGCTTAAATTCTTAAAAATCTGAGAAATTTCATTATCTTTTTTTGGGTAAATAATAGCTGTCCTTAGTCTTATTAAATCTGATAGATAATAGTACAATCATTCAGACATTATTCAATTCCTATAGATTTACATGCTCTGAGATCAAGACATATGCATCCATTTTTACCACTTTGTAGTATAATTTACTGTCTACTATTTAATTTTCTTTCACATATTACATAAAGCCAGCATGAAAGCCATTGGTGAGAATAAAACATACTTACTTCAAGAGACACTCATTCAGGCCATATGGTAAATTGTACCAAAGTTACTTCCTTTAATACACAAGTTTTCACATATAGCTTAGGTTGATTTTGGATATGTTAACATTTGCATTAATTCAAAAATATTTGTTGGCTGACTGTGTGCCAGGTAATGCATTAAACACTGGGGATAAATCAGTGAATATTTTAAAAGACAAGATTCCTATTCTCAATCTTCTCATTGAATTTACATTCCAATGCAAGTTGGGGATGTGAAGAGATGGCGAGGAAGACAAAAAAAACCTAAACAAATAAATAAACAACATAAAATAAATAATGATAAATGTGACAAGATAAAATGATGATGTAAGAGAGGATACTTGGATGGAGCTACTGCATGATCAAGTTCTTATTGAAGAAGATAAATTTAAGCTGCAATATTAATAATGAGAAAAAGTCAATAATTTGAGGAGACAAAAGAAGAGCATTCTAATTGGAATTTTACAGCAATTAAAATGCCCTGTGAAGGAAAAGGTTTGTTTGGTTTGAGAGCTAGAACGAAAGCTATGGGACTGGAGCTTAATGATCAAGGGGCGGTATGGTAGGAGGCAAGGCAGTGGGTGGTGGCACATGGGGTGTAAGGGGTTGGGACTGGTTTGCCCGGGAGGACAGGCTGTATGGCTCCTTGTTGCCAGCACCTCAGGAGGCACTGGCCTACCCCCGAATCCCACACACATGAACACCACCTTTGGTAAATTGCTACCGAGCTAGATGTGGTCCTGATCACACATAGGGGAGAGGTGCTAAGTCTTGGTTTAAGGGTTAGAGTTGGTCCACATTGTGCTTTATTTGGCCTCAATAATGTTTTAGAAAATATGTTGAAATATCTTTCAATATTCAAAAATGGGATATTTTAGATACAATTTTCAATGTTATATTCCTCATGGAAAGTCAGATCATCGAGCAACACTGACCCCACTTTTTTCCAAGATAATCATGTCATTTAAATAGAGAAGTTGCTTTTAATTTTGCCACAGTACCTGCTATTCCATACTGTCTCAGTTTCATTCTACTTCACTCATTTATATTGACTTCTTACCCCTGTAAGCTCTTGATTTTGTTATCTCATTAGAGACTCTATGTACCCCTGTCCAATTTTCTCATTTTCAGGAGGACTCCAGTTGTATCAGATTAGGGGCCCAGTCTATTCCAGTATAACCTCATCTTAACTAATTAGCTCTGCAATGACCCCATTTCCAAATAAGATCACATTCTGGAATATTTGACACCTTTAGAATTATTCTGCCTACTGCATGATCAGTTTCTCTTATTTTCATGCTGCATTCAATCTAGAAACTAAAAACATGTCTATCGATATATTAACTATGGTGGTTACTTGTTCAATAAATACTTGATATTCAATTTATTATCACATATGAGTGCATGACTTTCACAGAAACATTTCTGAAGTACAATAATTTATGTCGTCAAATGCCAAATATGGTGCATCAATTTTGAATGACCCAAGCAAATTTGATCTTCAGCAAATGAGAAACACCAGCCGGTATAAAGATGCCCTAAAGTATACCTTATAAACAAAATCAGGTTTTTTTTTTTTTCCTGAGGAGAAAGCAAAAGGCAAAATAGATGGTTAAAATAAGTACAAACTAGACAGTGGTAAGGGAGGAAAGGATGAACAGGCAGAGCACAGAAAAGTTTTAGGGTAGTGAAATTATTCTATAAGATACTATAATAATAGATACATACCATTATACATTGGTCAAAATCCATGGAATGTACAAACCCAACAGGGAACCCTAATGCCAACAATGGACCTTGAGTGATAATGATGTGTTAATGCAGTTTCATCCATTGTAACAAATGTACCCACTCTATAATGGGGGTGGGGGGAGGTTACGTATGTGTGAGATTTATGGCCAAGGCCTGCGAGCTCCTTCCAGCTAAAAACTACTGGTACTTTGGCTCAGAGCATTTCCATTTGAGGGGCATTTACTAGTGTACTATTTGGACATAATTGAAACTATTCCTACGACTGAAGGACATAAAACGATCTTGAAACCTACACTTGATGTCTTGGGTGAAGTTAGAGAAACATTCTAATGGGGGAAGCATTGCCCAGATTTCCATAATAAAATGGAAATGGTTTATACAGAGTCATGTTACTAGGACAATGAATGCAAGTAGGTACTCACAAGCAGGGAGCCTCTTTTCCCCTCGGATCTACTTTGTAACTGCATGAGGAACTGCCAGATTCCTTTTCACTAGATGGTGCCTTATATTAATAAATAGCTCTTGACTGGCCAACAAAGAGCTGCTTAGTTTGTGGATGGCAGCTCCAAGGTGAAGGGACAACATCTTGTTTGGAAGGTTACAACTCTGATTATGATGGTAAAAGCAAATCAGATTGGTGGGCTGAATTGCATGCTTGAAGTGATAGAAGAATTGAGTAGTAGTAAAACAAACAAAATAACCAAACAACTCCTATGTATGGGTTTTTACTAACTCACAGGAAGTAGCCAATGGTCTGGCCACATGGTCAGTGAGAAGGGCAATGGAGCACTTGTGTATCAAAGGGATGCCCATATGGGGGCATAGTCCTAAGGAATTCACTGTGGGATTCAAGAGATACGTTAAAGTAAAATATGTTGCTGCCCATCAGAAGAACCCCTTTCCAGTTTTGGAAGATGATTGGAACCACCAAGTGGACCTTTTGGTACTCTTGCTTGACAGAGTGCACTCTTCAAGGTAATAGTTTGATAGAGAATTGGAATGGACAAATGAAACATTGGTTGTCCAAAATGGGGTGGGGGGAGATAAAGGCATGAAGGGCTGGCTTACACACTTTTATGAGTGTGTGCTCACACTCAACATGAGGGGGACTAAGGGAATGTTCCTACTATAGATTATCCTGTTTTTCTGGTGAATCTGGGAAGAGAAGGTGGGGAAGTATGCTGCTATGACTGTGATATTTCCCAATGGGAAAGGATGCTGGTATGATAACTGTATATACTAACTATATAAACTCTTTCCCTCTTTTCTATCCTTTTTTCTCTTTTTCTTTCTCTCTGTTTCTTTTTTTCTCTCTTTCTTCCTTTTTTAGCACCTCACCTAAACTTTTTCTTTCCTACATGATTCAGTGGTCATGTGACTACTGTATCAACTTACAACTTGCAACTACATGTGCAAAAAACAAGGATGATTCCGAAGCAAGAAACTGTAACTATATTATTATGCTTTTATGTCAGGATTCCTAAGGGCCATGAGGACTGAGCTGTTCCTTCACTCCATCTGAAAAAATTGAGGTTAAGAGTAAATATGGTTGTATTGCCCAGTAATCAAGATAGTCCTCTAGTTCTGCGTCTATGCAACCTTACTCTGTATGAATGGCAATGGACTAAGGGAGAGGCACTTGCTAGGCTAATATTGCCACCTGCAATCTGGACAGTACAGTGACCAAACCTGATGTTCCTTCATAAGTAAAAAAGTTTGGTTATCAATAGAGAAAAGGAGGAATAGTATGTGAGGTTAATGTAATTAATAAATGCTATGCAATGAGGGAAATCCAATACTACATCAACATCTTGAAATAGGATCAGAACGAGAGATGATACTGTCTCATAGCTCAATTGTACCACCCGCATGATAAGGTGAAGAGACCAGTTGCTGAGACCAGTCTTGTTTTTGTAACCTGACATAATTGACTGGAAGCCTGCAAGCAAGAGCGGCCTTGCCTAGGAGACATTTCCATAAAATATAATGATGAGCTGGACAAACTATTAATGACAGAGTGGGACTCTAGTATTGTAACAGTATCTTTTAACTGTTATGATCCTTTTGTTTTAAGGGATCCAGGGTCAAAAACCAGGGGTGGTCTATGACACAGTAAAAAATATATTTGATCTTCCTGGCACTGAGCTTCTAAAACTCTTGGAATTTCCTAGGTGATAGGGGTGTCTTTTGTTATTCATGAGGATGCCCTTTTGATCACACCTGCGTTTATGCCAATGAAGTAACTTAGAATGGGCCCCCTAGACTCAGGATGGGGTTGGTCACCAGAAAGAGCAAGTAACTAGAGAGTTGGAAATTTTAGCTTGACTCACCAACCTCCAGGAAGTGGAAGGTGGGTGGTGACTGGAGATTAAGCTCCATAAAACTCTTTAACAAGAGTATTTCATGAGCTTGTAGGTTGGTAAACATATCAAGGTACTGGGAAAGTGGAATATGCAGAAAGGACATGGAAGCTCCACAGCCTTTCTCTACTTCATCCACCATGTCTTATGCTTCTATTCCACTTGGCTGTTCCTCAGTTGTCTTTTATAATAAACTAGTAAACGTAAGCAAAAGTTATCCTGCATTTTGTGAGAAATTCTAGTAAATTTTTGAACCTTAGGATTGGGTTGTGGAAATACAGATCTGGTCAGTCAGAAGTACTGGTAACAAACTGGGAATTGAAACTGGCTTCTGAAGTGGGGGCAGTCTTGGGGGACTGAGCCCATAACCTGTTGTATCTGTACTAACTTCTGATAGTTAATGTCATAATTGAATTGAATTATTGAACACCCTGTAGGTGTCCAGAGAATTGAAGAATTGGTTGTTGCTGTTTTAAAAAAACACCCCAGAAAAAGTAATGTAAACTTACTGAGTAATAACAGTTTAGAGTTGGAAAGAACCTTGGTGTCATCTAAATTCAACTTTTACTGCCAAATGGCTTGTCCAGATTTATACAATTAATAGAAAAGAATAATTTTCTTCTCATCCACTCATCCTGTTGTTTTTAATATTTTCAATTCAATAATCACTTGTAAAGACTGCTACATTGCCATATTATGTATAACAAAGGAATCAAAACATAAGTTAAGATCATATACCCCATATGAAAAAATGCTCAACATCTCTAATCATCAGGGAAATGCAAATCAAAACTGCAATGAGATATCACTTATCTCCAGTGAGAATGGCCTTTATTAACAAGTCCCAAAACAATAAATGTTGGCATGGATGCAGAGAGATAGGAACACTCCTACACTGCTGGTGGGACTGCAAACTAGTTCAACCTCTGTGGAAAGCAATATGGAGATACCTTAAAGCAATACAAGTAGATCTACCATTTGATCCAGCAATTGCACTACTGGGCATGTACCATAAAGATCAAAAGTCACTTTATGAAAAAGACACCTGTACTCGAATGTTTATAGCAGCACAATTGCAAAGTTGTGGAAACAGCCCAAGTGTCCATCAATCTAAGAATGGATTAATAAAATGTGGTATATGTATACCATGGAGTACTATTCAGCTTTAAGAAACAATGGTGATATAGCATCTCTTGTATTTTCCTAGATAGAGCTGGAACCCATTCTACTAAGTGAAGTATCTCAAGAATGGAAAAACAAACACCACATGTACTCACCAGCAAATTGGTATTCATGGATCAACACCTCAGTGGACATATAGGAATAACATTTATCGGGTGTTGGGCAGGTGGGGGGAGGTGGGAGCAGGTATATACAAACACAATGAGTGAGATGTGCAACGTTTGGGGGATGGTCACGCTTGAAGCTCTGACTAGAAGGGGGAGGGGGGACATGGGCAATATACGTAGCCTTAACATTTGTACCCTCATAATATGCCAAGATAAAAAAATAAAGAAGAGGTTCTAACATCCTCTGGCTGGTAAAATAATCCATTCTTCCCACATGTGCCACATTTTAATGAACCCAATGGCAGTGTTCATTCTATAGCTTACAAAAGAGAACTAGTGCTTTCATTATGTTTCAATTCATATTTTTACACTTATTTCATTTTGTTGTTATTTTTCAATATCAATCTCTCTTAGAGTTATTTGAATATGAATGTCTATTGAGACCTTAAATTTAGGATGGGTACTAGCTATATTCCTGTTACTTTGTTTATTCTTAAGTCACAGTTCTAAGACTACATGTTTTTATTTAATCAATAATGTCCATTTTATACATGCTTTAAACATGAAACCATGAAAATATACCTCTTCCAGGCTGGCCTGAATAGTTACAAACATAACTCAATGTGTCCAATTCCAAAGCTTTTCCTTCCACTATATTTACCTAAGAGGCTGAACAGCTGTCTCTCAAGCAAACAATGTAGTCTTTACCATCCTGACACAAGAGAATTATATTCTTTGAAACAGAACTCTAATAGGTACTAAATGTCAAAAACACACTTCAAAGCCCTTAAAAATTCAACTTCAACTAAAATAACCAAGAAAACCTAATATTAAGACTTTTTTATGTCTCAGAGTAAAACAACTGACGACTCAACTCTACCCAGCCTATCTGCTAGGAAATTTTACTTGGAATTTCTAAGATATCTGCAGCTTAAGGACTCCCTTAAGAAGCTTATTTAAATGAGTTTTTTTAAAAGTTAAAAACCCATTTTCCTCTCTTTTACAATTAGAATAATAGGTAATTGCGTGGCACTGGCTACAAGGGCCATGCAGACATTGATTTGTGCTGGTATTGCTACCTTTCAGTTTTAAAACATGTGCTTTTCTCTAATATTCTTTGCTTTCAGTCATTCCAATTCCAATTGCATTATTTTCTGGTATAAGAAACCAGAATACATTATGGGCAGCCATGTATTCTAAAGAGTTGCAATTGATTTCTTAGGATAAAAAAGCCTGTAGCCAATACATTTTAGCATAAGCAGGTATTATGTTCCACATTCCTTAGAACAGATGAAACCCATAGAAACATAAATTTAGATGTACATTTCAATATTGCAGTGATGGTTTTCCATAAAAAATGCATAGAAAATAAAATGCAAATAAATACAGCATTTAGGGCTGCCATTACAGAGGCAGGTGTGGGAAGAAAGCCAAGTTTTTCATAACCAAAGTGTTTTTTTACTTTGATTCAGTTAGCCAATTTAACATTCTTGGGAAGGCATAATGTATATAGTGAGCTATTATTTAAATAGGAAGAGCCCTTTAATATTCAGACTCTGCAAACTGTCTGACAGTCTTTTTGGAAGACTCTCTGAAGACTAGGTGGTATCTTTAATCATGAACAGGTAAACATTAGTCTGAATCCTGTGAACAATTCAACAGATGAAATACCACAGAAGTTTTCTCTGCAGGTGGGTTAACAGCCACTGCCAAATACCTCTCCATCTTCACATCTTAGAGCAAGCCTTATAGTAGATAGATTGAATAATTTTCCCTGTCATGAAGGCCCAAGAGCTGAAAAGTTCTGTTTCTCATGAAAAATGTGATTAATGCCAAAGGCTAGGTCCTCTGATTCTCTGAGACCAAGCTTTTGATCCTTTGAAACAATACCATTTCATTTTAGATGTAGTTAAGCTATCTTCTATTTTATTTTTCTGAAGTTGAAATCATTGGAAAGATTAGCCCTCTAAATTTAATTGCCTATAATTTTGTTATCAAGATGGCCCATCAAAGTTCTCTGCATACAGAGGAGTGATTGGAAATGAGAGACAAGTGTCTAGCTATGTGCAAAACTAACTCCATTGCTAAATTAGAATCACTTTGTTTTGCTTTGCCTGGAGCTCCTTCATTTGCATTTTGTGTACATACCACCCCCAAAATGCATATCTTTCTTTCCCACATCTGTTTATCTCTCTAACATTATGCTAAATGATGATGCCAGAATGCATCTCTCAGGCTGAGCTTGCAATCACATTGATTTTTAAGAATCAAATTCCGACTGTAGGAAATGAACAAATTTCAAGGATGTTGATTTAAAGATCTATAAATGTGTAGTTGAAGGAAAGAGGCAAAAGACACATGGAAATAAAAAGGTAACATTCAATTAATATACAGTTATTTAAGAATATCTTTGTATGACTTTTCAGAGCCCCAATAAAGTGGATGACTAATTTTCTAATTTCTCCTATATCAATCATAATTAGCCTCAAACCGTCCTTCTATCATAACTACTTGGTCAATTTTTACCTTGTTTTAGAAAGCATTGTTCTCATGTTTCACTAGGTGTAATTTATAATAGTGATGTCAGTATAAGTCTTTATAACAGAATAAGAAATGTTATGTTACGGTATGTTGTCCAGTCATCCAAAAGGCTCTTTCACTCAAGAAAATTATGTCGGTGGACTAGGACTATCTCACCATTTATGGTAAGGTCTTGATAGTGTTGTATTTTTACTAAAACTAATAATGGGCATAAGACAGAGGTGAACACACTGTAGTAGTTTTTCAAGTAGGGAAACTTTGGGGGTTATAGTGTTATGGGTTTGCTAGATTTAGCTGGTCTATGAGCATGTATCAAGTTTGACAACACTAATTTAATTCACACATTCCAATTCAATTTGTCTTTGCATTAAGAAAATCTCATTTTTAATCCCTAAGAGAATGAAAACCAATGTAGTAATGACACACTTCTACTGAGGTGTTACTAAAATCAAAGAAAGGAGGTTTGCTGCCCCATTTTCTATTTACTAAAATTTGACATTCAGAGACTGTGACAGTGATAAGGACATTGTAAAATACTACTATGATTCACAGGAACTTTTCCAGACACTTCCTTGTTATACAGCAGTAGAACATTAGAAAGGGAAACATTTAAAAATGTAGCTAAAGAACATTTTCTGTATAGGTGTATGTGTGTATATATATGTGATTTTATATGTACCATTATTTATGTGTGCATATATATAATTTAAGTAAAAACTACAAAAAAAAAAAAAAAAAGAATATAAAGCATGCAGGGAGCTGGAAAGCCATTTTCATCTGACAATTATGGCATCACAAACTAGCCATGCCATTTCATGCCCCTGCTTCTGCCTGCCCTTTTTACCATGATACCACAATCAAACTAATTAGCATATCCATCACTTCACATAGTTACATTTCTTTTTAGGAGTGAGAAGAATACTTAAGATCAACGTTCTCAGAAAATGTCCAAGTATACAATACATTATTTTTAACTATAGTATCCATGCTGAACACCAGGTCCCCAGAATTAATTGATCTTATAACTGAAAATCTGTACCCTTTGGAAAACACCTCCCATTTCCCCCAACCTGGGCACCATTTTTGTAATTCCAAATAAGTTTCTTATTAGGGAGTACCCTTGGTCTTAAAACCTGTGAAAATGAAAAACTATAAGCACGACTGGATAGAGAGAGATATTAGTTTGTGATTCAGTTTCAACAGAGTTATCAGCCAACCTCACATAGAGTTAGTTCTTTAGTTGGAATGGATTTTCAGAGTTGTCCCAGTTAAAGGGTTAGAGATCTAAGCTTGAATACCCCAATGTTACTCATCATTGGGTATGGGTTAACCTCAGAGAGAGGCATATACTTAAGTGAGTTTTTTGTTTTGTTTTGTTTTGTTTTGTTTTGTTTTTAATTGGAGGCTAACAAGATGCCACCTAAGGGCCATCCCACTGAACTCCCACAGCAGGGAGAACAAGTCCTATGTTACTCAAGGAGGTACTAGGAAAGGGAGCAATTCACAGCATTCCCTAAGTACTTTTCCTATTTTCTACAGAGTAAATTTCTATGTCTTAAGACTCATGTATAATATTATCGTATCTGTGAAGATTTCCCTGATTTCTCGTGTAGGATTGGCCAGCTCCTATTTTATTCCGCTACTGAATCTTCTACCGACATATATTATGAAGTTTCAAAAAATGTATTACTGTATTTATTAGCATATTGATATTTCCTACTATACCCTAAGCTGTTTGAAGACAGCCATTATTTCTTATTCATATTTGTATTTTTATCATCGAGCATAGGGCACAGGGCATTGAGCACATAAAATGTGTTCAGTAAAAGAAAATATGAATGGATAAATTGCCACAAAATATCCTGAATCTACTAGTTTTCATTGAAAAGAAATTAAAGTAGAACATTAAAAGAATAGCACAAAAATTATGAAGGAGGGAAGTTTGCCCTTTGAAAGTGCTGTGCATTGGAGAGAATGAGAAATCCATGCAAGTTGCTGTCTCATGGCTTTATGTGACCTACAGAATAAGATATTAATACAGTTAATTGAATTGAAAAAATAGAGGCTCAATGCCTGCTATCTGCCACATAGTGTAGTAAGGAAAGTAGAAGAATAAATATTTTTAAGAGTAGCATAACAGTGCCTATCTTGTAGTAAGAGAAATAAAGTGAGGGACACTCTAAAATATAAGGGGATGTGTTTTATATAATTCTCATAAAAAATACATACATACATAAAAAATAAATACAATTTTTTTCTTGTAGGAAGGGGTTCAAGGAATAAGATAATATAACCAGTTAAAAGGATTAGAAGTGATTTCATGAAGGTAGTGGCTCTTTAATTTAGCCTTGATCTTTTATAAGTGAATGTGATCAGTTTTTAGAGGGATGCTATGTCAAGTACTGTGAAAATTGGTATAAAGAGGGAATTAAATGTGGGAGAGATTTATTGGGTAGAGTGTCTGTGAAGGATATAGGGAAATAGAGCAGGCATACACAGTGAGGGCCTTCAAAACTTGGTGCAGGTAGATATGAGGTTTGAGTAGGAAGAGCCTCACATTGCAGTAAGGTCCTGAGAAAATCTCAGTCTGTCTGATGGAGAAGCCTCATAGCAAGGGTTGCTCATTACAAGACAGCCACAATCAGTCACTGGTCAGGAGCAGACCAGGAAGAACACGGCCTTGGTATGGATGTTGTGCTAGATTCCAAAGGGATGGCGACTGGAGGCTGTCAGCGTGCCTCATGGCAAGTCCTCTCTTGAAGGGAGATCTGAGCAGTGCATGCTCATGGATGTCACACATGAAAAAAGAAAACATTCAGGAAAAGGAACAACTTAGTTGAGTCATGGGGCATGCAGCTGATATCTTTAATTGCAAATATCACCATGACTCCTGAGCTACCGCAGGACTCTGCTAAGTAGTAATGGCAAGCCACATTCTAAGTCCCATTGCTATTTTCTTTATGTCATTGTTTTTGTTTTGTCAATTTGTTTATACTTTCTGCTTTCTTGTCACCTTTCATGGAAGACCATAGTCATGTGCTCAACAGTCATTATAGCCTTCTAATCATGGTTGAAGAAAAGATAAAGGCCAAGGGCAGTTCTTTTTTTTTCTCACAAATGGCACTCAATTAAAGTGACTTATCACTTTCTTATCCCTGCAACTCATCATGCTATGTATGCCTTTCTCAAAAAGAATGTGAGCCTCTTACCCAGTTTTATTGCATGCTCTTTTCTAACATGAAGTATTTTCAGCTCTACAAAAGAATAATTCCAAAATAGCTCACATATGGGTATGTTGGTAAAATATTCATTGCTGCATCTGTGCTCTAGTATTTATCAACCTTCTACAGAAAATCAGATTTTGACAGGTGGTTTATGTGTTCAATCATAAATACCTGCTTTCCCTGAAAGACAACAAGAAACACATGGCAGGATGTTCTAAATACTCTTTGTTAAAATTTCTCAGCAATAATTTATTTGTGTAAGTTAAAGGTAGCCCTGGTGACTGTGGCAACCTGACCAAGAGCACACGCTGGGCCTCAGTTTTGTTATTTCTTTCAGCTTCCTCTAAAAATGTGCTCTCTGTTCATCAAGCTGTGAAAATTCCCTTTAAAAAATGTTGTGATGAGCAATCGTATTTATGAAATGAGATACTTTACTCCAATAACAGCATCCCACACTTCAAAAACTAACTTCTGGCCTTGGGTCTCTTGATTACCTGTCAGCAGTGGAACATGCTTTCGGAGGGCAGATGCACATTCCCTTAACCTTCTTACTTAATGAACAGAGAAATCTGTACCCCACATCTCTAAAGCAAAATCAGCAGGAGGCCTGAACAAAGCCAGTGATTTCTGATACTGCATCCCACGGTACCAGGTGATGGTTCGGACGGAGCACAGGAAAAGGGAAAATGGATGAAGGAATCATGAATGCCTGCAGAGGAACGATTAATGCTGGAGTAGAGAAGTCTATGGAGTGGCATGTGATCTGTCATCCCCAGTTTCAAGATCTAGGTCCTCCCTGAGCATTTCAACACATTTCCTAATTTTTGCCATTGGGAGGTCAGGTAGAAAAGGACTTATGGTAAACTGGAGATGATGGGGTAGGGAGGCTTATAGGAAAGGGCTAAGCAGGTTCCCTGCATAAAACATTCTTCCTGCCCTGGCATCTTAGAAACACAAAACAATTTATATGTTAACAAGTGTACAGAGTAGGGCTTAGAAGTGAAAAGAGGACACAATCCCCTAAACAAAGTCTATATATTGTATATTTTTAATTTTTAATTTCTGTCAAAATGTTTTGTGTCTGTTTATGTGTTTTGTTTTTAATTTTGTTCTTATCTATGCTTATCTGCTATTCTTTATAATAACAAAGGCTAATTCTGAAGCCATTTACTAAAGTTATACTTGATACTGAAAAAAATGAAAATATTTAAATTTCAGTATATACTATGTAATGTTGGAGATTGAGAATTCTGCTCTTTTCGAGGAAGAATTTTCATTGTTTAAAAGAAAATGGATCTCATATCTGCTGGGATTTTAACTAAAGACCTTGATATTCAAAGCAGTTGCTCCTTTACAGAATCTCAGAACAGTTTACTTGGAATAAATGAATCTCTGATTAATCTGATTTATATTAAATGTAGCGCAGATATGTCTTGAATTTCTAGGAGAAGGATGAATCAGCATTCATTGTCTATGGTAAATGCTGCTTCTTTAGGCCTTCAAACTAAAGAGCAAGACCTTTGTTCACTGAGGGAAAAAGTTCTGCTAATTGTGTGGCATACTATAGGATTCAGGCCAAAGTAAACTGCCTATTATCTTGACTTTTTAAAGAAAACTTATGATCTTGTTTTCATGCTTTTTGCTCTGCCTTACTCTGACCCATAAAAATAATTTTGACAGTACAAAGAACTAAAACTAAATAGATTAAAGTTTTAATCATCTTTTTCTCTTTTTATTTTTCCTCTTAAGTATTGTATATATTATTTTAGGTTTTACCTTCCTATTCTAACATCTGCTTTTTTGAGTGGCCTCTGCCCTTAGGAATATCACTATGTTAACTCTAGAAAAGAAAGTTTTCTACTACAAAAGATTCAACTTTGATATATTTTTAATATGCAGTCTTTCTTTTATTAATCGCACACTTACTATTCCACAAATGTAGTTACTGTCCTAATTATTCACCTCCCCACCTTCACAACCATCAACCACCACCTCCTCAAATTTCTCTATGATCATTTTCTCCTTTATATAATTTTAACTTGTTCATACTTCTGACTTCTTAAGGGTCTTGCCCCAAAGTGACAAATTGATTCATTTTTCATTGAAAAGAAAATATATATCCCTGTCCTTTGTACTTCTCTATGTTTTAACTTTATATACTTTTTATATAAGAACAGCTCTAGAATAAAAATAAGAATATTAAAATAATATTTAATAGCATAATTTTTCATCTCCAACCTTGATATATAACAATTCAACATCAAAGAAGGGATATATTTCTTCTGAAGTAGTGGTCTTATTTCCCACTGAACTAGAAAGGGAATTAGAGCAAATGGCAATAGACCCAGTCAGCACCATGATGGAGGAGCCAAGTTCCAGAGGATCCAGATGAAGGAGAGGTCAGATCCAGTGGCAAAGATGAAGAAAACAATCTTGCAGGAATTGCATTTGGGTTATGCCTTTGAAGCATGGGTAGAGTTCAAGGGTAGGGGATTAGATAGAACTTGGTCAGCTCCAAGTTTCTTGAAGCTGCCCACAGGAATAGTACTCTCAGAGAGAATGGGCATAAGAACAAACAGGAAAACATAGCTGTGATGAATGTTAACCAACATTCCCCCTGACAATACCCAGACAAATAGAAAAGTCCTGGTTGCTATAATCTTCAAGTGTCTTTTTGAGATTGCCAGCAGCTCTTGTATTAATATGGCCCTAAAATAGAATTAAATCGGATAATATAGGGCCCCTATCTGTTGTCCTATATAAACAATTAATTCAAGACAGATAAAAGATTTAAATGTAAGGCATGAAACTATAAAAATTCTAGAAGAAAATTTAGGAAAAACTGTTCTAGACATTGGCCTAGACAAATAATTTATGACTACAACCATAAAGGCAATTACAGCAAAAATAAATGAATAAATAAATGGTTCTTTATTACATTCAAAAGCTTCTACACAGCAAAGGAAATAATCAACAGAATAAACAGACATCATATGGAATGGTAGACAATATTCACAAACTATATATCCAACAAAGGGCTAATATCCTGAATTTATAAAGTACTCGAACAAATCAGAAAAAAAACCCCACTGCATTAATAAGTGAGCAAAAGACAGGAACAGAAGCTTTTAAAAGAAGATAGACAAATGGCCAACAAACATATGAAAAAATGCACATCACTAATCATCAGGGAAATGAAAATTAAAACCACAATGCCATAGTCACCAAAATAGAATGATACTTACATAAGAACAGAGATATAGACCAATGAAACAGCACAGAGAACCCAGATATAAAACCATCCTCATATAGCCATCTGATCTTTGAAAAAACAGACAAATCATACACTGGGGAAAAGAAGCCCTATTCAACAAGTGGTGCTGGGAAAATTGGGTAGCCACATGTAGAAGACTGAAACAGGATCAGTACCTCTCACCTCTCATAAAAATCAACCCACAATGGATAAGAAACTTATACCTAAGGTGTTAAACCATAAGAATTCTAGAATAAAACGTTGGAAAAACTTATAGACATAAGCTTAGGCAAAGAATTTATGAAGACCACCAAAGCAATCACAGCAACAACAAAAATAAATAAATGGGACCTGATCAAATTAAAAAGCTTCTGCACAGTCAAGTAAACTATCATTAGGGTGAATAGACAGCCTACAGAATGGCAGAAAATATTTGCATGCTCTATATCCAATTAAAGGCTGATAACTAGAATCTATAAAGAATTCAGGAAAATCAACAAGAAAAAAATCAAACACCTTCATTAAAAAGTGGGCAAAGGACATGACCACAAACTTTGCAAAAGAAGACAGAATAATGGCCAACAAACATATGAAAAAATGCTCAGCATCTCTAATCATCAGGGAAATGCAAATCAAATCTACAGTGAGATCTTCCTTAACTCCTGTGAGAATAGCATTTTTCAAAAAGTCCCAAAACAATAAATGTTGGCATGGATGTGGAGAGATAGGAACACTCATACACTGCTGGTGGGACTGCAAACTAGTACAACCTCTTTGGAAAGTAGTATGGAGATACCTCAAAGAACTAAAAGTAGAACTACCATTGGATCCAGAAATCTCACTACTGGGTATTTACCCAAAGGAAAAAAAAGGCATTGTATTAAAAAGACATCTGTACAGAATGTTTATAGCAGCACAATTCACAATTGCAAAGATGTGGAAACAATCCAAGTCCCCATGAATACATGAGTGAATTAAGAAAATGTGGGATATGTATACCAAGGAGTACTACTTAGCCATAAAAAAATGGTGAACTATTACTTCTTATGTAACCCTGGATGTAGCTGGAGCCCATTCTTCTAAGTGGAGTATCACAAGAATGGAAAAATAAGCAGCACATGTACTCACTATTAAATTGGTACTAATTGATCAACACTTACATGCACATATGGAAGTAACATTCACTGAGGATCAGGTAGGTGAGAGAAGGGAGGAAGGTATGGATAAATTCACTCCTAATGAGTATGATGTAAGCTGTCTGGGGGATGGGGCACACTTGTAGCTTTGACGCAGGAGGTGAGAAGGCAATTTATGTGCTCCAAGTATTTGCACTCCTGTAAGATTCTGACATAATAAAAAAATCCCTCAATGAGATGTCACTTTACCCCTATAAGAAAGACTACTATTATTAATAAAAATTAAAAATAACAATAGATGTTGGTGTGGATGCAAAGAGAAATGAATGCTTATACACCTTTGGTGGGACTATAAATTAATACTACCTCTATGGAAAACAGTATGGAAATTCCTCAAAGAAATAAATATAAACTTACCATTCAACTCAGTAATCTCACTACTGGGTATTTATCCATAAGAAAATAAGTTATTTTATCAAAAAGACACCTGCACTTGAATGTTTATAGCAGCACAATTCACAATCTCAAAGATGTGGAATCAACCTAACTGCCCATCAGTTCATGAATGGATTAACAAAGTGTGATTGATATATGTGTGTATATATACATATATATGTAAGTGTGTGATATATATATATGTGATATGTATGTGAGATATATATATATGTGACATATATGTGAGAATTACACACACATACACACCATGGAGTACTACTCGGCTATAAGGAACTGGAGACCATTATTCTAAGTAAAGTATCCCAGAAATGGAAAAACAATCACTACATGCACTCTCCAATAATTTGGAATAATCTCCAATAATTTGGAATAATTGATGGGCACAGAAAGAAGTAAACAGCACTGGAAATCAAAAAGGAGGGGAGAAATAGGGTAAAATCCTACCTAACAGGTACAATGAACACTATTTGAGTGATGGACACATGAATAGCCCTGACTAAAGCATTATAAAAGGTATCCACATCACAAAAACATTTGTATCCCCTTAGCATTTTGAAATTTTAAAAAAACTTCCAAATTCCATGAAAGAAAAGGCACGAGGCAATGCCAGCTTTTTTTCTTTTTCTCCTGAACTTTGGCCCCTCAAATCTGGCTGTTTTGGAATATTATATATCAAATTTTGTCTCCGCATCACATGACTCTGCTAATCACTTGGCTTGGTTTTCCAATCTCTTAGTTATTGTTTTCTGCTCAGGCTTTTGACTTTTTGGCTTCACACCATTAATTTATGAGACAATACTTTGAGGCAAAATGGCACCTTAGTGTGTTTCCCTGCTTGTTTTGGTTTGCTAGGGCTGCCGTTACAAAGTGCCACAAACTGGTTACTTCAAGAGAAGTTTATCATTTTACAGTTCTGGGGACTAGTAATCTAAGGTCAAGATATTGGCATGGTTGATTCCTTCTGAGGGCTATGATAAAAGAATCTGTTCCAAGCCTCTGGTGTTTTGCCGGCAGTCTTCAGTGTTCCTAGGCTTATAGAAGCAACATCCCAATACAAGCCTTCATTTTCACATGGCATTCTTCTGGTGTGTGTCTGTTTCAAATTTCCCTTTGTATAAAGGCAACAGTCATATTGGATTAGAGACTCCCCCTATTCTAGAATAAATGTATCCTAATTAATTAATTACATCTGTAATGACCATATTTCCAAAAGTCAGTACATTAACATATGACTTAGGTGGACATTCAACCTATCAGCTACCCTGGGTCCTTCAAAATCATATTTCCTTGAGTAACTCTCTAATTTTTTCAGCTAGATTCACATTTTTCCAAGTTTTTCCATTGTTCTTGGAAATATGACCAATCTGATACCAGATAGTCAATAATGTTCAAAAGTAGATTTTCAAGTTTAAACTGGAATTGGTAATTAGTCGCAGATGTATCATACACTTCTCAAGCTTCTCTGTAAGAATTTTACTAACCGAGGGTAGGCACAGAATTGAGAAGGTCTGGCCCAATGCCTTATTAGTTTCCATGCTACATAATAATCCTTACACCACTTTTTGAATTTGACTTATCTAACTCAGTTTGAAGGTCTGATAAGAAGAAGGTTTTGCACAATGATCACAGAGAAACGGCCAAGATGTGTGGTTGTAGTAAAAATATATATTTACTAGTTATGAATAAAGTCTAAGTGTTAAGGCTATAGAATGAGTGACAGTTGTAAACCTTTTCAAAATTTACCTAGGAAATTGTATGGCTACAGATTTTGAAGTAGTTTATAATTTTTGTCATGACAGTGATAGCAGTAGATGATGTCTTTCAAAACAGATACAACAAAAGACAATGAAGAATTTCTACTACATAGCAAAAAGTTCCATTTTATATTCTAAAACAGCATTACCATGGCTGTCATAGATAAGTGATAGAAGCATTGTATCTACCTGTTTCCTTATTTTTTATAGTGTATTTGGTTATCACTACAGGGTTTTTTTATTTGTTGTATTCAAAGGAAGTCATTGTAACATTTTTATATTTTATTTCCTCATAACAAATTTTTCATCCCTTGTGGGAATTGATCCAGATGTTTTTCAAAAAAGTAGCCCAACTTTTGTAATATCAATGCTTGATATATGTTACTTTCTTTCTCATTTTTCCTTTTTCATATAGAACATAAGTTTGTTTTTTAAAGAATTCATTTCCACTTGATTTATCGCTGCTTCACATTGAACAAAACAGAATATTGAGGTGCTTAACATCGCAATTTTTGTCAGATAGACTGGCTGCAAAACTTAACAATAACATTTTTGCTGAATGAAATCATGGGTAAGTTTCTTCCTCCACTATGGTTCAACATACAGAAATAATACATTTGCCATAGACTTATTATACAAATTAAAGGCAATAATATAAAAAAATTTCTTGGTAGAGTGCCTTCCACATATTAAATAACCAAACAATGAGAGCTATTATTATTAATGAACAGATACAGCTTGAACCACATTTCCGATTGCATTGTAGGATGAATCCTCTGTTCGAGACACACAAGCTTTCTCAACCTCCAAAGACATGCACACACACACGCACATATGGACTCACACATATTTTTGTATATATGCATTTACAAATGCATGCATTTACAAATACACACATGCTGATATATATATGCATTCAGGTGTGAATGTATATGTGCACTTATATATGTCTGTGCTCACGTATGTATTCATTTAATTTATCAATTTTAATTGTGTCCAGAGAGAAATCATAAAAGAGTTACATTGGTTAAGAAGTTAAGGATTTTAAACTTATTTAAAATGATTCAAAACAATAGCAGAATTGTTAAAGTTTTAGCAATTGTTAACCTCCACAGAAGGAATGCAAATAGAAGCAGGGTTAGGAATGTAATACTAAGAGAATATTTTATAATAAAGTCTTCAGTTTCATTGACTTTATTGTGTTATTCATTTTTTACTAAGGCATAGATTTTTAAATTTTTTTTGGCTAATGTTTGTTATGTCATCAATAATGCATTATCTAATGGTTATTCTTGTTTTATTCAGCATTATTTTTAGAGATTTGCTGAATCTCAAAATATTTTATTTCTATCTTTCATTATTCTAAAAAATTGATTGGAGGCAGGAATCCTTTGATATAATAAAATGGAATGGACTGAGTTTTGATTAATACATACTTGGGAATCTATTTTGAAATTAAAGTCATTTAATATGCAGAAAAAATGGACTTAAATGAGGGCAATGAGTGAGAACCACAAATAATTTCTTGCCAATAAAAATATTTTATAAAGAAAGATATTTCTGAGGAACAATATTGAACACAATTATACATTCATTCATCATTGATATACAATAGATTCTCAAGAATGTGTAATTTAAAATATTGATTCTAAATACCTTCTATATGGTATTCTCAATTATTTGGAGAGGAAAAATTGGCAAATAATGAAGCAAGTTTATCAGCCAAAGATATTTTACTTGACTGGTGATCAAGACCAGTTTGGCTTCCCAGCTCCCATCCCAGGAACTTCTTGACATATATTATTAACATTTCTGCTTCAATCTTGCCTAATAATGATAATATTAACAAATATTCTAAGAAAAAGTTTATAATCCTTTAATCTGGACACATGCTCTCTAATTCCTTTACCTATGGACATTTCAAAACACGTAGACATCCATTTTGTATTTATCCTCAAGGTTCTCTCTGCTAGTGTCTGTGGCATACACAATTTATTTTTCTTCCTCTACTAATGAGCATGAGAAAAGTCTTCAACTGGGGCACAAAAATATATTACTTCAGTTTTCTCTTTTATCCTCTCCTAGCATTCACTCTACTTGAATGTTATCTCTCTAAACAAAAGCCCTTTTCATTATTGAAGTTTGTGCCAGCCATCTTATGCAATAAGTAATTGAAATTAACATACAGCATTGAAAAAATTCAGTCATTGTGATAGCAGGACTGCTATGTAATTAATTATAAAGAGAAATAGACAGAGGGTTATGTATTGGGTCAAGAGTAATGGCCTCATTTAATCATAGGATTAAAAAATGGATGTCGGTCATACTTGGAAATATCGCCTAAAATTATCTGCATGATTTCAATCTTTGTACAGAAACATGTACCCTCTTTGAAAAATTAATTATATATTTCATTATTATGGTAACCAACCTCATAGGGTAGAGTGTTCTACTTAAGGGTATGAAATGTACCATTAGAATGCTGTGATGGTCACTTTTATGTGTCACCTTGTTTGAATCACAGGGTTCCCAGATATTTGGCAATACACTATTTCTGGGTGTGTTGGTGAGGGTATTTCCACATGAGATTAGCATGTGAAATCTGTGGATTTAGTAAAGGAGATTGCCCTCTCCAGTGTGGGCATCTTTCTATCTGTTGAGAGCACAAATAGAACAAAAGGCAGAGGAAAAGAAAATGTATCTATTTTTATTCCTGCTTGACTGCTGAACTGGGATATTGGACTTCTGCACTTGGACTGAGACTCACACCATTGGTTCTCTTTGTTCTCAAACTTTTTACTGGGCTTAAACTGCACCACTGGCTTTCTTCAGTTGTCAGTTTACAGATGGCAGATTGTGGCTCATAATCCCATGAGCCAATCCCTTTTAATAAATCTCTCTTTCTCTGTCTTGCCCTTGCTCTCCCCTATTGGTTCTGTTTCTCTGAAGAACCCTGACTAACATGAATGCCAAAACCACCTAAAATGAATACATTTACAGTTTCTTGATTAGATCTATTAGACTGTAATGCAGAGAAATTTGTATGGAATTTTATGCCTATAGCATCATCAAAAGAGATACTATTTGATAAGACAGCCCTATTACCAGTCCTAAGACCAGCTTTTATTCTGGAAGTACTGAAAGAAAATAAGTAGGTTCAATACAGGACCAGTTGTGTCAATATGAAGAAAAGAGAAGGTAGCAACAATATTGTTCCACAATTGGAACACAAACAGTAAATATGTTATAGTGGGTTCAAATGGAGTCTATCACTTTTAATCAGTGAAAACAACTGATTGACAACAAAGATCTGCTATGTTGTATCAGTTTTCTTTTTTCTTATTTACTTTCTGTTACCGAAGATGCACATTAGTTATCATGAATTCTTTTCATCTTCCCCCATTCTCTGAATACAGTTGTTGAAAACAATGGTATTAATAAATGTCTATATTATTATAATAGCCAAGTAATGTCTGTAATTGCATTTCCTTTTCTGTGTGACTTTCTATTTTTCTTGAATTAATAAATGCCTAGTGTTTTTATTTGTAATATCTGAGTCTCAGAAAAATTTTCCACATGAACAAGCTATGTGGAATACATTTCTTCCTTTTATTTTATAGAGACCTCTGTCCAGGAGCATTTTATTTTCATAATCTAATCAGAATCTTTACTCTCTAGACAGCAGTTATATTAGAAATTCTCTTTTCTGTTAGGTTTCATGTACATTATCATAGGTACAATTTCTACCTCTTTCTTAGTCTACATATTTGCTTTGGTGGAGACCATTCTGTAGTAGCTTTCAGAGAAGGTATGTAAGAGATAGGAGTGTTTTCAGTCCTTTCCTCTCTGAAAATTTCTTTATTCTGCTCTCCATGTGTTGGTAGTTTGGCCAGTTGTCTAATTCTTTTTTAAAAATTTTCAAGGTTTTGTTCCACTGACCCCTAGTATCTCCCAATTGCTATTGAGAAGACTGATTTCATTGTAATTTCTTTTCTGATAGGCTTCTTTTTCTCAATTGATGCTTTTAGGATCTTCCGTTTATTCTGCACACCCTGAACTTGTCCCACAATACCTATTGAAAATCCTTATTCATTGTGCTCTCATTAAGACATTTCAAATGGAAACATAGATTTGAAATTTCTGATAAATTTTCTTATAATACCTTTGATAATTTTTTTCCCGGTATTTTCTCTCTTCTCTTTTCCTGGAATACCTACTTTTCAGATATTGGACCCACTGGACTGATCCACAGATAACTTATCTACCCTTTGTTCATCTCTTTATTTCCCATGAAATGTTTTTAATTGTATCTCCTAACCTTTTTATTGAATTTTATTTTTTAGCTATCATATTTTTAATTTTCAGATGCTTTCATTATTCCTGGATTGTTCCTTTATTCTAACATCGTGATTTTGTTTGAAGTTTGAAATATGTTCTTTTATCTTCCTGAGAATATGGGTTATGCTTTCCATGTACAGGTAGGGTTTTTCCCTACATTGTCTGTCTTCTCCAAGTTTCCATTATATGATTATTAATTTTGCTCTCTAATTTTCAGTTAGAGGCTTTCCATAAATATCTGTTACTTCCTGGCTATATATTCATACATAGGAGTGAGGCACTGAAAAGGTGCTAGAAGATCTTTTTGAATGGATGTAGCTTATCAACTGCTAGGGTTGACTGAGAGTGATCAGTCTGACATTCAGACATATTTTGTACTTGGGAGACTTCAAATTTTATTAGGTCCTAGTTTGAAACAGTTTAGTTTTCCCACAAATAAAAATCCTCTCCTCTCCTATCTGCCTAAATATAAACTTGGTTTCTGACTTTTTGGATGATGGGAGAAGAGCATGAAAAATGGGTCCCGCTTATTAATATGCAGATCTTATCTGAAATTCCCTGATTAAGATCAGAAGTTCCCAATTGCTCATCCCTTTACTTGCTATCTCCTAGTCTGGATGTGTTCGTGTTCAGTTGCTGTCTTTTGTTGAGTTACCATTCAGAGAGGCACAGGGTGGAATTAAGTAACTGCGGGCACATAACTGGTCCTTATACAGATTTTCAACAAGTATACCTAATTTCAGTGCACTGCCTTCTCTGATATGAAATGTCTCCAATTAACAAGCTTTCCTGTGTTGCTTTGGCAAATGATTAATGTCTTGTTAATATCTACCTCATCATATACCTAGACATTTTTATTTCTTCTGCTAAATTAAGGACCATTATTTCTACTTTTTCTCATCATATATTTTTCTTGATGGTTACAGATATCCTCACTTTTTATTAATATTAATGCTGGAGTTTGAGATTTTGTTTCTTATTCTTGCATTTTGTGTGTGTACATGCGTGCACGTGTGTGTGTGTGTGTGTGTGTGTGTGTGTGTGTGTGAGAAAGACAGAGATTGATTGATTGATTTATGGAAGAATAAGACAGACACTATTTTTTAGTTTGCCAACTTTAAACAATAATTTTTAAATAGATTTTTAATCAGCCTTGAGGCAGCCTCTTACCTAAACATCAAATTCCCAATATGTGACCACAGAAAGTACCATGAATGCTGTAGTCTCTCAATAGAAATAATGAAGAGCTAAAAGAGAAACTAATTAGTAGAATTAATTTTTCTCTTAAAGTCCAGTGCTGCTTTGAACTTTCACTCTTTCTCTTTCATTTCCAATTGTATCTTTCTCTAGACATAATAACCAAGAGTTGTTATTGTAATCACAATTTGTCCAGCTTCATGTAAGAAAAAAATATATTGAGGTATGTGTACTTCACATTAGAATAAAACAAGTTGGCATCCCAAGAAGAACTGCAAAAGTGTAGATCTAGTTTGCATCCCTGCCATAATTTAATCAAATCAAGTACATTTTAATCAAATATCTCTATATTGAGATTTGTGCTCAGTTTGTGCTTATGAAATGTGCTTTTTCTAAAATGCATTGAGATAATCTGCCCCTTTGAAATAAACTGTATAGCACAGTGGTTAAGAGCATGAGTTATAAAGCCAGATTCTTAGTTTTGAATTCTTGCATGTCTCTTTAATAACTGAAGCAAGTGTTTATCTTCCCTGTGCCTCAATTTCTTTAACTATAAAGTGGAAATGTTACAAAAAACTACCCCATAAAGATGTCATGAATATTTGACTAGTTTAAGCATATAAAACACTTAGGGCAATATGAAATAAATACCAAAGATTTATTTGTATTGTAGAACAAAAATTGGTTTCTGAAATAGAGATTTTATCCATAAAGTATTCTATAATTAATAGGATTTGCTGATTTTGGCTTCCTAAAGTTATCTGAGTAACTTATTTTCTGAATGTTTGTGTTCCTCCAAAATTCAAATGTTGAAACTTAATTCCCAAAGTGATAGTATTAAGTGGTTATGCCTTTAGAAGGTGAAACCCTCATGAATGCAATTCATAAAAGAGCCCCAAGGTAGCTTGTTTCTCCTTACACCAAATAAGGATGCAGCAAAAGTGTCTGTTTGCAAGAAAAAGGCCTTCACCAGATATCTAATCTGCTGGTGCCTTGATCTTGAACTTCCCAATCTCCAGAGCTGTAAGAAATAAATGTTTGCTGTGAATAAGCTATTGAGTTTATGATATTTCTGTTATACCCACCCAAATCTACTAAAACATTTAAATCTCATAAATATATCTTAAATATTTAAATGAATGTTTAGCATGATGATATCACCACTAATGGCATAACTACAAGTGGAATTATTAATTAATGATTTTGGTGAGGCAGGTGCCCAGAAAACTGGGCTGCAAGGATAATGTACATGTACCTTAAATCAATGTCTGCCATCAGTTAAGAGAAGATTGCAAGATTTAGAAGAAATTTTGCCATCATAGGAGAGGTAAGGATAACACATTGTTAAAAAGGTCAGTTCAGTCAGCATGAGAAGGAAACAGTAAATTGTACACTGTCTTTTAAAAACATAATTTAGCTTTTTTCACCCTCTAAATTATAGGGTTTCATGGAAAGGTCCCATTCCTTCACAGATAATTGCTGCTCTGTCCACATGGATTCTTTGAACTTTTTGTATTTGATCAGATTCCACTCAATCCACAGATTAGTCAAATCAGTATTAATCCTCCCAACCCAGGTGAGATGAAAATTTGCTTAAATTTTTTAACTGCTAAATTAAACATAAGATTGATCAAATTCTACTGAGTCTAATAGTAAATATTTCACAAGAACACACAGGATCTTGCATCATATTATTTTTCTTCTCAGAAACATTTTGTGGTTAATGTTATTTGTTTGAAAGTAAAATTACTTCGCAGGTACCAGAATATCAATAAAAGTCATATGACGTAGTCATTGTTTCCTTTTTAAGATTTGTAATACAGATAAATGTATGTCAACTAAAACATGTTTACCTTATGCTATGGTAAATGAAAATGGATTTCTAGATTGAGGGAATAGTCAACATTTGTTTTTGGAACAAAATGCTGTATCTCTAAGTATAAGATCTCTGTAAGGATATCACATATTTTTTAAACTGAAGTTTTAAAAAAATATAATTTAAGGGGCAGTTCTTCTGCCAAAAGTGTCAGATATTATCTTTTTTCTATCAGATAGTTGCATGATCTCATACATGTGTGAAATTTTAAAAAGGTCAAATATGTAGATATAGAGAATAAAATAGTGGTTACTAGGGGTGGTTGGGGTGGTGGTGGAAATGGGGAGATATAAGTCAAAAAATGCAAAGTAGAAGAAATGTAGGATTAAAAAAGTCTGGTGATATATATAATGAGGACAATAGTTAATAAAATTATATTAGACGTTTTTGTTAAATCTCTAATAGTAGATTTTAGCTGCTTTTGTTACAAAAAAGTAAGCATGTAACATGATAGATATGTTAATTTACTTTTTGATAATAACCATTTTAATATCTACATGTGGCCCATAATATAATGTTACATGCTGAAGGATTGTTATAACAGTAAACTCTATAATTTTTATTCAATGATAGTATAGAATCATTGATTCTCTTAACCTAACCTGTGCTGCTAAATATTTAATAACTGGCTTTCTAGAGAGGCAGAAGACGCTGATGTGTATGTTTCACCAGTATCTGTGGTGTAAATATTCCCACGATGGCTGATTTCAAGCTACTAATATGATGTTCATCAGCTCACAAAATTTTTAAATTTATAAAAATTGACTGTCCCCATTATACCACTATAACCACTCTCTAGACTAAGGATACAGTGTGTATTTTTGCTGTGGATTCTATTCATAAATTCCAGTTCAAATCTCTGTCAGAACACATTTGAAGGTACAAAACTTTAATATATAGTAAAGATGTATAAGGTCTCTTATATGCATCCTCACAGAGGTACATTTTTACTTATAACATGATCTATTATACATGTGCAATGTATGCTTTGCTGTATAGTTCACAGTTCATTACCCATCCCTTGTACTGAGTCATTATACCAGATTTTGCTAGCACTTCCTTTGTCATACATGTGCTTTATTTTAGTACTTATTAATTACAAGAAAGATTGTGTATGCATGTGTGTAAAAGGCACTCTGGGTAATTCTGCTGCTCACAGGTGATTAAAATGAAGAGTGAGATTAAACATGAGTTATGATTCCATCTATCTTTTCTCTTACAAAATGCCTCAAAGCAATAGCCGTAAAATCAAACTTCATTTCAAAGCAATTCACAAACACTAAAATTAGGAGCCAACACAAAAGTTACTCATTGTATAATTAATTCTACCATTTCATTTAGTAAATACTGACTGAAAATTAATTACAACATGCTATGCCCTAGTCAACAATGAGTTAAAATGTTAAAATTCAGGTAAATCAAAAAGTTACTACATTTTAATTTTGAATAATGTTTTCTTCTCATTAACTCTCTTATTTAAACCAAAACTGATTCTTTTTTCCTTCTTACCCCTTTTTCTTCTTATTTTACATCATGTAACATTTTTTTGGTGGTTTACCTTTTGCTACTTGTTCCTTTGATATTTATTTAATTCTAACAATTCCTCAAGGTTATCTCTCAAATATATTCTACACAATCTCATTTATTTTTTCCTTTTGGGATATCTTATAAATTTATCTTTTATATCAGTAATTTTCTAAAAATCTTTACTCCAAACACAAAGCTACTGAAGTCCAAAATTTCCTTGTAATAATTATGAAATGAGAAATTCCTAGATCTTGGTGATCATATATACCTGTCATCATATATCCCTAATATTTTATGTGGAACTTAATTACTGTTTATTTTAAACATATATACTGCTGTACACAACTTTCCATATCAAACTGTTCCAACTTTATCAAATGATTATGGCCTTATTATGATAGTTAAAATGCAAATTGATACAAAAACTGCACGTGGATCCTTAGATACCTTATCTCAATCAGTTTCATAATATTCAGACAAAGTAAGTATGGTTATACACAATTTCCACCACCTTTTGCAGACGAGAAACCTAAGTCATTGGTTTCATTCATTGATTTCATCCCACTGTTTCTTGTATCTCCAATAGTTCAAATTATAACAATGCATTCAATATCAATGGTGGCACAATTTTTTTAAATAGCATCAGTTGTAAATGTTTTGTCAAGATATTCTAGAACTTTAAATACATTATTCCTTGCATATTTATTCCCTCAAAAGACGCTACTGGTTTGATCCATCATGGTTTCTGCCAATAAAAGCCATATTACCTTTCTTCTAAAACACTGTTCAGTGATCTTTTATTTTATTATATACTCTCACATGATGGCTAAACGAAACAGAGGCTCAATAGCCTCCAGTTCCCATGATCTTCTCTGGAACCATCTAACCAGAGGATACCTTTGACAATTCACTAGCCATTTGTCTGTTTAATTGTAGTAGTGGAAATTGATTTCCTTCTAGAATCTTAAATGATCTGGTCCCTCTTTTACACATAAAATCATGAATACTTTATTTATCTCTGAACTGTCTGCTTCAAAAGAAAACATGTTTAAAACTCCATTAATGTCTTAAACATTAAAGGCTAAATATAGGTCTACTGCTTATTTTCATTTGCAAGCACTGACATTATTATCTGGTATTACTGCTTCCTCTATAATCTAAGCCTGCCACTCTTGCCTTGGAAATCACAAAAGCAATGGACAACCTGCTTTCACTCTTGCCCTTAATAGTATATTTTATTCACAAAAACCAGAATGAATTTCATTATTTAACATGTGAATAAATTTTAAAAATATTTTAACAACTTTCAACTTTATATAGTATTAATATTACTTGTATGGACAAAAATAAGTGTTATTTTTGATCTGGCCACTGTCATCTTTTCTGACTTCATCTTTATTATTCCTACATTGATGATACTTGAACCACAGTAGCCTATTTTCTGTTGTTCGCATAGACTAAATTCAAAATTCCCATTTCAAGAAACTATGAACTTAGATCAGCAGAACCCAAAGTTGCAAAGATAAAAAGCAAAAATTTTGCCATTGGATCAGTAGTGGAAATAGTGAGCTAAGTTACTCCCATTTCCACCTCGTCATTCCCAGACCCATGAAGTATAGCAATGCAAGAAATAGCACCAATTACAACCATATAAAACAACCTGGAGGATATTAGCATAGTCTTGTAATACATTACCATAAATTCTTTTGTCATAATTGATTCTTCATAAGGACCTTCCTCATTTTTATTAAGCCAGATGATTCAGGGTTATGGGGAGCACAGTAACTCCAGTGCATTTCATGAGTATGAGCCCATGGCTCAATTTTATTTGCTATGTTACAATATTATATGGAATAGCCTGCCTGCAAGTCCATAGATGGTAGTTATAGCAAAAGTATTATTGGCAAGGGAGACAAATTCATATGTAGAATAAATGTCTATGCAAGTATGAGCAAAGTGATATTCCTTCCAGAATGAAGTCTCTCCAATTAAATTAGATTTTCACTAGGTAGATAGATGATCTTTTCAAGAAAATAGTACCATAGATTTTCACTAGGTAGATAGATGATCTTTTCAAGAATAGTCATTCTTGGGTATCTGAAAAATCTGCTGAAGCAGTTTACTTGTGTCAATCTGGAACCATTTCTGAATTTGAAACCAAGCCCCCTTGTTTCCGTGCGTCTTTCCTATGGTAGGCAGAATTCTAAGATGAGCCCTCAATTCCCTGCAGCACATCTCCTATAATTCCCTCCCATTAAGTGTGAGTGGAACTTGTGAATATGATGGAATATTATTAAAATCATTATTTTATGTTCTGTAACTGAAGAGATTAGGCAGAAGTAATTAAGGTCCTTAATACACTGGCTTTGTTAAAAATAAGAAAGATTATCTTGATTGGGCCTGATAAATTCTGGTGAGCTCTTAAAATACATCAGAGAGATTCAAAATGAGAATTTTTGCTGAAATTGAAGAAGTAAAGAGCCATGCCATGAACTGCCTAGAGAGGGAACCATTTGGCAAGAACTTGTTAGTGATATACAGTATAGTATATACAGTACCCAGGCAATAGCTACCAAAAAACCAGGGATGCCATCCACTCACACAACCACAAGGAAATGAACTTTGCCAAAAACTCAATTTTTGGAAGCTAATATTTTCTTAGGAAGCCATTCAGATAAAGATGCTCTTGGATGGCACCTTGATTTCAGCTTTATAATGCCCAGAGCAGAGGACCACATAAATTGTAGTGAACTCCTGACACACAAACTGGGAGATAGTAAGTTTGTTTTGTTATAATTCACTAAATTTGTAGTAATTTTTATGCAAAAATAGAAAACTCTTATAATACACTCACAATAAAATGTTGGGGATTCAAAGGTCTCTACTCATTTTGTATTATATTTGTGTCTTTTAGCTCCAGCTGGTAGTGTATGTACCAGAACAGTCCAGTCCTCTTAAAAATGTTGTGTGATTCTGTGTATGTTATTAGAGTTTAATCCATAAGGTAAGAGCCATAACCATATAGCTTTAGTCAGATAAAGCCTTCTCTGCTTTGGATAACCGTTGAGACTGCTCTAGAACAGTATCTCTATTATTGCTAAAATGAGATTTGTGAAACACTTAAAATCTGTGGAAGGCCCCTTTTTCTGTCTCAAAGGTTCTATAAAGTACTGCCTTATCTGTACCCCCATAATATGCCAAAATAAAAAATAAATAAATATTTCAGTGGTGTTGAGTTGAAAAAAAGATCTTTGTTTTAATCATTGGTCTAATGTCCTTTATTAATTTGAGAACATTATGTCCTCTCATAATCCTAGGAATAAGGAATAGTTTAAATTTTCATGCAGCAACTCATGGTTTACTCTATAGGTCATTTTATATTTTATTATAGGCAATAAAAACAAGATAGGTAGAATTTTCAATATTTTTCCTGGAAATTTCCTTAGATAGATAAGTTAGTTCATTGGGTACATGTTCTATTTTGTGTGTTACTACAGGATACAGTGTTTCTAAAATTTCCACCAGCACTTACAAAGAGTCAATATTCCAATAACATTTTTCTGAATTTCTTTTAAATAGTATACAAGCCATATATGACAAACCCATGGCCAACATCATACCGAACAGGGAAAAATTGAAAACATTCCAATTCAGAACTGGAACCTGTCGTGCCCGCCTCGCCAGCAAGGAAGACGCGGCAACTGGAGTTCTTCTGACAGTGCTTTAATGGGGTTCCCTTTAGACTTACATGATGCGGAAGACCCTGAGCACAAGCTCTCACACACTTATATACTCTAAGGAAGGAGGGAAGTGATGGGGATAGGTTAAAAGCGCGCGAGGGTTATTACTGATAGGCCAAGCTAAGATCCTTCATATGCATACTTATAGAACAGGCCAGGACTTACTCTGCGCATGCGCTGAACTTGTTTACTACAGGCGGGCCACCGGAAATCGGCGCCATCTTGTAATGGCGTTGTCACCGCGCCCCACATCTCCGCCTGTTTTATTAATTTAATGAGAGCTGAGCAACCGTTCAGCACCGTCCTTCGACCGTGCGATCAAGGTTGCAGAGCCTCACTTTCACCAGCAACCACCTTACCTCGTGCAATGAGGAAAACTCGGAGGTGTGCAAAGGCTGGCTGTGGGATAGGAGACATGCCTTATCTGGTGCAATGGGAGAAATCCCTCAGAGTGCAAAGGCCATGTCTGCCAAAATACCTGGGGGTAGGAGTGCGTGCAACCCAAAACTAGGCTAACCCTTAAGCATGGTCAACCACACCTGTGTAGGCTGTCCCAGTTCAAGTGCAGCAAATGCCTGTGCCAATACCACATGGTCCCTCTGTCTCTGGGCCTGTAGCCTACAGATGGCCCACAGCCTGCCGCCAGGCGCAGCAAGCAGCAAGATGGCCGTGGCTGCAAGACCGAAACAGAGTCATAGAGCTAGGAGCTTTAACAGAAACAGGAATGTATCTAGGCAAGCGGGTAACAATGGCAGAGGGGTGAGACGTGGCATTCTAACACAATGTATAATTGCACGTATTAGAGGAACAGTTCACATGTGTACCAGAGGGTTTTTCCGTGGATACCACCCAGATAAACGGGGGCCAAACACAGACAGGTGTAGGGGCAAAGGTCGACTTTCGCCCTCCCGCAATCACCCTCACAGAACCTTCAAAAGAGTCGCTAAGATTCCATGCGAAACTAGCATTCCCTGCCATACCCCCAGCCACCAATGGACAGGGGGGCCAAGTCCGTGCAGCTTCCGTTAACCCCACACAAAACACAAAGTCCCCTTCAAGGAGAAGGATCTATTTCCCTCCAGTTAAGCAGGGAGCTCACGGGCTCTCAATAACAGTAGGCGGGGGAAAACTGATGCGTCATGTGTCACAGGCAACGGCAAGGGAAGCACTGACAGGATCCCCCAGCGTGGCTCCGCTGCCATCCTCGCGATCATCCATACTGTCATCAGGAGGAGTAGCCACTGGGTCCCCATGCTGCTCTGGAGGCTGCTGCACCGTTCTAGTCAGCCGCGTGGGCACCCAGATGGGATTGTCCTGGTCCAGTAGTCAAGCAGGCCCTTGTTGTATTACTCCAGTCATCAGGGGTCATAGCTAAGTTACCAAGCCTCTCCACTTGGGCTATGGTGAAAGACGCCGTAACCCCCCAGGACCGCACCGACTCAGCAAGGTCTTTCAATTGTTTGTGCTGGAGAGGCTCATGATACTGTTGCTTATTGTTGTTCTCGAAAACAGGGAATGAGAGAAACATTTTCCTCATATCGCGGGGCCTGATAAACAAGCTCCCGCTGACTTGTTTGGTCTGGCTCCTCCCTACCATTACTCTGAGTATCCTCAGCTGAACAACATCTACCGCTTCATTTATTCCTCCCAATTTCTCTTGGCTGTCTTCCTTTTTAAGTCCAACTTCACTATCAACTGCCTGAATATCTGCCTCATTTTCTCCAGTCTCTTGAGAAACTAAATCTATTGTTTGAATAGCAGTATCTTTAATTTCTTCAGATTTTATATTTCTGTCTCTCCCTTTTCTTCTTTCTCTCCCTTTTCTTCTTTCTCTCCCTTTTCTTCTTTCTCTCCCTTTTCTTCTTTGCTCTGACTCTCGCTCCGGCGCTCTGGCTCTGGCTCTGGCTCTGGCTCTGGCTCTCGCTCCGGCGCTCTGACTCTCGCTCTGGCGCTCTGACTCTCGCTCCGGCGCTCTGGCTCTGGCTCTGGCTCTGGCTCTGGCTCTGGCTCTCGCTCTGGCTCTCGCTCTGGCTCTCGCTCTGGCTCTCACGCCTGCCTTGGTCAGCAAAGGTCCGAATTCGGTTCCGTCCCACGCGTCAGTTCTGAACTCTCCTCTATCGAGGTCGTCTCCGCTGGTGCCTCAAAGTTGTTTCAAGTCCCGGGTTTCGGCACCACTTGTCGCGCCCGCCTCGCCAGCAAGGAAGACGCGGCAACTGGAGTTCTTCTGACAGTGCTTTAATGGGGTTCCCTTTAGACCTACATGATGCGGAAGACCCTGAGCACAAGCTCTCACACACTTATATACTCTAAGGAAGGAGGGAAGTGATGGGGATAGGTTAAAAGCGCGCGAGGGTTATTACTGATAGGCCAAGCTAAGATCCTTCATATGCATACTTATAGAACAGGCCAGGACTTACTCTGCGCATGCGCTGAACTTGTTTACTACAGGCGGGCCACCGGAAATCGGCGCCATCTTGTAATGGCGTTGTCACCGCGCCCCACAGGAACCAAAGTTGCCCTCTATCAGCACTTATATTTTTTATTCTTAATTGATCTGAAAGGATACTCTTTTATTTAAAGCATCAAGTGGTTAGCACATGAATAAATGAAATAACATCAGTGTCATAGGGATGGTAAGAATAAATTATAAATATTATATGAGATATTTTTTTCTTTCTTTTTTTATTTTAGTGTGTTATGGGGGTACAAGTGTTAAGGTTACATATATTGCCCATGCCCCCCTCCCCCTCGAGTCAGAGCCTCAAGCGTGACCATCCCCCAAATGTTGCACATCTCACTCATTGTGTGTGTATATACACATCCCCTCTTTTTTCATATACTGCACATGAAGCAGTATAGAGTTATTATAAGATGGATTTAGATTAGCTTAAGTGTATTTTGCAAACTCTGAAGCAACAATGAAGACAGTAAACAGAAGTATAATTGATACATTAAGAAAAAAGATGAAATAGAGTCATATAAAATGCTCAAATAAAACAGAAAAAGCAAAAAAAAAATCAAATGAAAAGTGTAACAAACAGAAAACATTCATAAACTTGGTAATTACCAAACTGTATCAATGGTTATTTTAAATCTCAGTGGCATAAATATACCAATTAAAATAGAATTTTTTAGAGTGGATAACTAAAAAATGTCTCAAATATATGTTATCTGTAAGTAATATATTTTAATATAAATAGATTCTGAAAAGACAAAAGTAAAGGGATTAGAAAAGGTATACTATGACAACACTAATAAAATGAAAGATGGAGTAGCTATATTAATTTCACACAAAGAAGACTTAAAAACTAGCAAAATCATCAGGGTTAAAAATAGACATTATATAGTGATAAAGAGGTCAACTTATAGGAAGATATAACAAAATTTAACATATATGCACCTAACAAGAGAGCATGCAAATGCATGAAACAAAAAAAAATGATAGCATTGAAGAGAGAAGTGGAAACATTCACTATTACAATTGAAGACTTTAATGCTTTTTTTCAGTAACTGATAGACCAAGCAGGCAGAAAGTAATTAAGGATAAAGTTGACCAGAAGAGCACTCTAAATCAACTTGATCCAATTGATATTTTTAATATGCCCCACCAAAGAACTGCAAAATACACATTCTTTACTAGTTCACATGGAAATTCACCAAGATAAATTACACTCTGAGTAATAAAACACACCTTAACAAATTTAAAAGAAGAGAAATCATACCAAGTATGCTCTCAGATCAAAACAGAAACTACAAATCAGTAAAGACATGATGGCTAGAAAATTCCCAAATATGGAGATTCAAATCAACATACTTCTATATAATGAATGGATCAAAAATGTCTCAGAATAAATTTTAAAAATTTTTTACAAAATAAAAATTAAAATACAACTTATCAAAATTTATTAGAACAGTAAAATAGTGTTTAAAGGAATATTCATAGTATTAAATATATATATGAGAAAAAGCAAAAACTCTAAAATCAATAATCCAGCTTCCATTTATGGAAACTAGATAAGGAAGAACACATTAGCCCTAAAGTAAGCAAAAGAAATAATAAAAATTAGAGCAAAAACAATAAAATTGAAAATAGGAAATAAATAGGGAAATACAATAAAACCTAACCTGGTTCTTTGAAATATATTAATAAATTGGGGATATTTTTGAAGATGAAATTGATAAAACTCTAGCCAAGCTACCAATATAAAAACACGAAGAAAGAATTACAAATGTTAGAAATTAAAGAGAGGTCATAACTACTGATCCCATGGACATTAAAAGATAGTAAGTAATACTATAAACAACTCTGTGCCTGCAAATATCATAACCCGAATGAAATGAACCACCTCCTTGAAAAATACAGACTACCAGAACTCACACAAAGAAAAATAGATATTCTAAATAGATCAATATCTACTAAAAGAAATCAAATCAATAATTAATTAATAACATTATTAAAAATAGAGCACAGGTCATATGTTTTTACTGGTTAATTCTATCGAATGTATAAAGAAGAAATGATATAAATTCTCCATAATCACTTCCAGAAAATAAATGTATTTCCTATCTCATTCTATAAGGTCAGCATTATCTTAATACCATAACTAGATAAAAACAACACAATTAAGAAAAACCAGAGATCAGTATCTCTCATGAACATAGATATAACAATCTTTAAGAAAATATTAAATTGGATGTAACAATGCATAAAAAGGATTATGCACCATGACAAAATAAGCTTGATTTTAAACATGCATGACTAGTTCAACATTTGAAGATTAATTAAGGAGGCCCAGCACCCCAACACATCCACTTGGTAAAGAATTAAAATCATATGCTCATATAATTGAGGTAGAAAAAGTATTTGGTGATTTCCAACACCATGCATAGTAAACATTTTCAACAAACTAGTAGAAAGAATATTAATAGAAGATTCTTACCCCCAATTTAATTTTTTTTTTTTTTTTTTTTTTTTTTGAGACAGAGTCTCGCTTTGTTGTCCAGGCTAGAGTGAGTGCCGTGGCGTCAGCCTAGCTCACAGCAACCTCAAACTCCTGGGCTCGAGTGATCCTTCTGCCTCAGCCTCCCGGGTAGCTGGGACTACAGGCATGCGCCACCATGCCCGGCTAATTTTTTTCTATATATATCAGTTGGCCAATTAATTTCTTTCTATTTATAGTAGAGACGGGGTCTCGCTCTTGCTCAGGCTGGTTTTGAACTCCTGACCTCGAGCAATCCGCCCGCCTCGGCCTCCCAAGAGCTAGGATTACAGGCGTGAGCCACAGCGCCCGGCCCCAATTTAATTATTATACTTACTTCTAACCCTACCTCCATGTCTGCTTCCCAGAGGAACACATCAACACAATGTAGAAATATCATAAAAGCATACATGTTATCAAACACCAAATTTAGCCTTCTAGGTATCTCTGGAGTGGGTATAGAAAACTTAATGGGATCAAGGAGGCATTTATAGGAAGCCTCAGGTCTATTTGTAATATTTTGTCATTTAAGCTTGGGGTTGATATTATCATTATTTTTATTATCTTGTGTTGCATTATATTTATGACATTATTTTCTTATATCATTCTTCATATTTCTTTGTCTACTTGAAACATTTCATAACCAAACATTTTAAAAGGGGTAATTAAAAATGAACTTCATACAAAATTCTTTCTGAAAATTATCTTTTTAAGTAGAATCAGAAAAGGTAGTTGCTAGAGGGCAATGTGGCTGTATAAGTATTTAATTGGTTAGTTAGGTAAGTAGGTAATTTTAAGGACAGGTAATTCAAATCTTGAATCTAAAATTTTATTTTATATGTTCTTGTGCAAGTTATTTAAATTATCTAAATCTCAAATTCCTCACATAAAAATAGAAATTAAAATGTTTCCTACTTTTTATTTGCGAGGATTAAATTACATAAAGCACCTAGAAACCAGTGTCGCAATGCACAAGTACATTAGCAAATATTATTTTCATGGATTTTACTTTAGTAATTTGGAAATAATTTAGAAGAAGACATTAACAAAAGGTTAAAATTCATTTTATACTTCATAAATTTGTAGAAAAGAGTATCTGATTTGTTCTGTCTCTTGTAATAGAAATCTCAGAATTTTCAAAATCTCTAGCAGTGTACAAACATGTAAAAGCATTCAAATGATTTTCAAGCAATTGAGTGGTCAGAAAATATACCTTTTTTAAGAAAAAAAAGCTTAACAGAGAATAGCTGAAATTACACTGACCTTGATTTTCCATAGAAGGTAAATTCTGTTTTTTAAAATATATGTAAATTATAAATGCTTTGTGTTTGTTAGCAGGTTGAATTTATTAATTGCATTTAGAGTTATTTGCATGCTGTATGCTTGGTGTATTTTGGTTAATTTAGTATAATTATGATGTAAAGTTAAATTATAAAAGAAAGACCTTCAACTTTAATTTTTAAAAGACTTAGATTTTTAAATGTATTTTGTATTAGAGATATTTGGATATAATGAGTTTAATCCAGCTTGGGTACAATTACCTAGCCAAGGAGTTTTGAAATCTATGAGTTGGTGCATCATTTTCATAGTCAAAGTAGTTGAAAACAGTTTTGTATTAGTTCAGATGCTCTCCTTTAGTGACTCATTTTAAATCATATTGACTTATATGATATAGTAATATTGAGAATACATTTATAGAAAATATATACTATCTTTTCATCATGTGCTCTAGCCCAGTAGATATCAAGATAAGCAACATTATCAATTCTGAACTTTTGATAGAAATTATAAACACACTTGCCATGACCTCAGTGGAAATGAATATCTAATGCTCATGATTTTCTGAATATCTTATATAAATGTACTTTTAACCTCAGGGAAAAATCCATGGGTTCAATGAGACACTTCAGAAATAGGCTTATATTCTTGGGTTTAACTTTCCTCACTAATATGAACCAATCTGTTCCCAAGTGAATTCATTATTCATTCTTTAGTAAGCAACATAAATGTAATAAACAGATAATTGTGTCCATGTTAAAATAACTGTCCCTAATAGTGTTAAATGATTACAAATACATTATAATCAATATGAAATAGGCACAGTATTTGTTTGGGAGATGTATGAAGATAATTTTTATTGGAAAAGAACCCCACCACTTGACATTGTACAGATAGTATCTGAAGACCCTTGCTCAATTTGCCTGTGAATGCTATGGCAACAGTATTCCAGCAAGGTAATACAGGAGATAGTCATGTGACTAATCACAGTGGCCTTCACATCCTTGGGGTTGCGATGCCAAAACTGACATTTTTTATATCAAAAGTTTTGAATTCTGACAAGCATCTGTGAGGCTTTTCTGCTTCATCTAACCCCTGTCTATACTATACCTTTATCTAGAACAGGGAAATGTGACTGTTGATTAAAAAATCATGTTTAGAGATGTGGAAAATAGAAATCAGCAGGTGTTTGAACACACACACATATAAATATATATGTATATGAATATATGTATTCAGACACAAAATCTTACATGTAAGAAAATGTTGATATTAAGAAATGTCTCAGGAACACTCCTACACTGCTGGTGGGACTGCAAACTAGTTCAACCTCTGTGGAAAGCAATATGGAGATACCTTAAAGCGATACAAGTGAATCTACCATTTGATCCAGCAATCCTATTGCTGGGCATCTACCCAAATGATCCAGTGACACTCTACAAAAAAGACACCTGCACTCGAATGTTTATAGCAGCACAATTCATAATTGCAAGGCTGTGGAAACAGCCCAAGTGCCCATCAATCCAAGAATGGATTAATAAAATGTGGTATATGTACACCATGGAGTACTATTCAGCTCTAAGAAACAATGGTGATATAGCACATCTTATATTTTCCTGGTTAGAGCTGGAACCCATACTACTAAGTGAAGTATCCCAAGAATGGAAAAACAAGCACCAGATATATTCTCCAGCAAACTGGTATTAACTGAGTAGCACCTAAGTGGACACATAGGTGCTACAGTAATAGGGTATTGGGGAGGTGGGAGGGGGGAGGGGGGCGGGTATATACATACATAATGAGTGAGATGTGCACCATCTGGGGGATGGTCATGATGGAGACTCAGACTTTTGGGGGGAGGGGGGAAAATGGGCATTTATTGAAACCTTAAAATCTGTACCCCCATAATATGCCAAAATAAAAAAATAAATTAAAAAAAAGAAATGTCTCAAAGATTAACTCTGGAAAGTGTTCATGGTGTAGATTTTTTTAAAAAGCCATCTCACAGTTTGCTTTCTATGACACAATAGAAAATATTGACATGAATAGAAATAAATTTTGGAAAGAGAATGAAACACTCCAAGAAAAGGGCACATAGATTACTGATAGGTTCTATTTTCTTTACAACGTATCATCACTTAAAAAGCAATATAACTTTACACAAGAGATGGATAGGCAGTTAAGTTAAACAGCATTGATTCAAAGCCTGAAAAAAAGTGGACACTAAAATATACCATTTGATTAAGTACTGGCTCTTGTTACTTAGGAGTCTGCCAAAAAGTTTGAATCTTATCCAAACCAGTCTATTACACTTTTGATTGTTTCTAAGCCCTGAAAGCAAGGGAGACATAAAATACACATACATTGTATAAAAACTGAAAAGAAGCAATTAATTTGAAACAAATGTGCAACTCGTGATAAAATCAAAGCCCTAAAAAGAGCCTAGTGACAGCTTATTTAGGCGTTATATCCTCCCCTTCCCCTACCCAAGCATAAGATTGTTTTTAAATCTTTTGTTGAACATATTAAGTTTTCAGACTCAGGAAAAATTGTTCTTTCAAACTTTAAACATTAAATTTACCTAGGATATGTTCACATAATATATATGAAATTAACATCAAGAAGATCTATAATCTGCTTCTTTCTCCTAATGGGTGTGGTGCACACTGTTTGGGGGATGGACATGCTTAAAGCTCTGACCCAAGTAGGGCAAAGACAATATATGTAACCTAAATATTTGTACCTCTGAAATATGCTGAAATAAGAAAATTAAAAATAAGTAAATAAATAAATCAATCTTGGAATTAGGAGGGGAAAAAAAGATTTATAATCTAAGCTCCAAAATGGTAGTTTTGACTTTCTCAACATAATTTCAAAAAATACATTTACATATCCAATGCAAGAAGGAGGAATATATGCTTATTTTTATTTCTTTCATTTAGCTGGACAGTGGGATTTGGATGAGGTTAATAAGTACTATAATGAATTCTGCCAGCCACCATAGAGGTGCTTTATACGTTACACAGTAAATCATAAGGCTATGATCTTGGCAGATAACCAGATGTGATATTTTCATTTCTACTAATTATATCCTACCTAGTAGCTTGTTTTGGATTAATGTAATATTTTCTATTAGTTTAAAACTTTACATTCAAACACTATCTACAGTTCAAAATTATGTGGTTTAATCACTCTATAGAGAATATTTAGGTATCAGGCATCATAATCAAACAAAATTACAATGTCAAGGTGAAGGTAATGTGTTACTAATCAAAATAATTTTTATTTAAAATAATTTAGTTATTTTAGAATAATCAAAAAATAAATACAAGTTTAAAAAAGCAAATGTAAAATAACCATAAATGTCCTCCTAGAGATAATGAATATGAATGCAGTGATACAAATCTTTCCAGATGCAAATATGTTCTTGACTTAAATTTATTTACATAATCTCATTTTACTGAAGTGGGGGCATTTCAAATAGGAAAATTAAATCTGTGAACACCATTTAAATTATTTTTTATAGTAAGATAATTTTGGTAAAATTGGCATAGGGTCTCTGATGGTATTACCAACTCTTAGTACATTGAAAATGCTTAATAAGCTATAGAGTCATATAAATATTATATATGTATAAATATATATCAATGGATTACACTTAACATTGACATAGAGAAGAGGAAGAAAAGATGTATTGAAGCTAGCCTTTCAATTAGGGGAGATTAGGGTATTTCATATAGGTCTAACCTGAATATGAAAGAAATCTACACCAAAACTATTTATCAAATAAATGACTAACTCATTGAGTACATTTGTGCACAATCAATCCTGTGCACATAAATTTTGGACAGTCTAGAGTTATCTGTATGCAGTAATTAGTATGAAGTAAAATTTTTACAACCATTACTCTTATTTAAAAAGTCACACAATGTTGAAATTTGGGTAATATTTCTGGTAGCATTGCATAGTTATCAACAGATTACAGCTGCTGGCAAAATCTTCGAGTTATAGGATATTAAGGCAAATTAAAAGAAACAGTCAAAAATTCAATGTGATATATTAATGTGAATTATATTTCTTCATTTTTGAGGGGAAATGGGAAGTGAGAATGGTACAGTTGGTGGGCCCAATTAAAAATGAAACTAAAAATGTTGAGTTTCCTAAAACATATATTAAAATATTGATTATTCTGTTGTCACTTTTTCACTTATTTCATTGTAGAATTTCCAGATATGCTAAACACAAAAAATGTTATATATACATGACCAGCTTTAGGAATAAAATGATGAGTGCAATTCATTGCACAGGTATTTTGTAGGTACTGGTGAAATTAGGTCAAATTTGATTCAGCAAATGCTAGAGGAACTTTGTATGCTTGAATGTTGATGCAATGATTCTCAAATACAGTGTAGCTTTAAAAATGTACCATTAACAAGATACCACCACAAACTGATTAAAAAAGAAAATTTAAAAAACTGATAAAAAAGCAAATTTAAAATAACCATAAATGTCCTCCTAGAGATAACAACTATGAATGCATTGATATAAACCTTTCTGGATGCAAATATGTTCTTGACTTAAATTTATTTATATAATCTCATTATGCTGAAGTGGGGGCATTTCAAATAGGAAAATTAAATCTGTGAACATTATTTAAATTATTAATATTAAATCTTTGTTAATAGAACCGTAAACATTAATAATCTTTTATGCTTTCATGGTATAAAAGCTTGCTCTACCAGGTGATTTAGTGAGCATCCATGCATGAAAAACTCTAGCTCTGTGAAATAGTGTCATGAAGAATCTGGGTGTCTTGCTTTCATTAGTTCCTCTGCCCTGTTATTACCATTCAGTGTACCAATGTCATAAACTAATGGTCTCTTAATCTCTACTAAGAGAAGCATGTTCATACCCATGCTATAATGATGAAAATTTATGAAGCAATTCCTCTGAAAAATATTCAGAAAAAATTACCTACAAGCTACAATAGTGGTTTCTAAATGACTATTTGTAGTGAATTGAAAATAAAGATTCCCCATATCCCAAGAGATTCTGTGTTCCATTGAGATGATTCTGATGTGCAACCACTTTGAGTTATTAGAAGTTTTAAATCAATAGAACTAATTTTTTTCTTAATAAACTCTTATATGTTATGGCAGTTAATAAAGACAGGATGGGGTATGTAGGTTTGCAGAGCAGTAGGGGAAGAGACAGAAAACCCAGAGTAATTTATTTTACCTTTCCACATGCAAGATATAAGCAGAGAAGTATCATGTGGCCCTAAAAGAGAGAAAAAAAAATGTAGCCTAGCTTCACGGTTTCCAAATTTACATTTCAAGAATCCAGTTGTATTTTTCTTCGTGTCTTTGGATTCTGTGAATTATATTCATTTTTTTAATAGAAGCCATCTTATTGTTTTCTTTCCAGAGTTATGTTTTCTGATTCTCACAACTAGAAGCACTACCAGATGACCTTCAGAAGAGTATTTACATATTAACAATTTTCATTAATTAACCTGTCAGCATGCCCTGGTTTTGCTAGTTTCTGTTTTTCCCATTCCTTAAGACTGGATTCTCTGATGTCCCTGTGTGTCTATTCAAACCTATTACAGTGCCTCAGCAGTGCTAACAGAAATAGGACAAATTGTTTCCTCTCCCCATACTGTGCATTGCATTCATTCTCTCATTCTCTCCCTATTCCTGTAACCATAGCCATTACCAACACATTTTATCGTAACTAAAATCCCAGATGCAGCTGGTGGTTTGCTGTGCTAGACCGCCCTTTGGCTTGCTAGTAGCTTGTTTTTATCATTAGGTAATGCTTCTCGAAGCTAGTTGGCACTTTGACTGTTTATTCATCTGAATTTGGCTGTGGTTTTGATTTCCTCATCTCATTTTTGGCCACTAAGCCCCATCCCTCAGCAGAGAACAGAGACGGGTGTCTCACAACACCCCAGATGTGAAATGGCTGGAGAATAAATAACACCTTGAGCTACTGCCATCAGCAATGATGTTTTAATCAAGGCACTCCCTAATGAAGGGATAGACTTTTAGCTGGGATTCCAACTAAAAAATATTCTGCCCCTGTAGTGTGAATTTAAAATAACCATTTAAACACTACAGTTATCACAGAGGGATGACCAAAGCAAAGGGAGCACAGTATAGCAATTAGTACTAAAGAGAGAGATGTAGAACTGACCAAATCACCCATTAGGAGAGTTCATGAGGAAAGCCAAAGCTTCCACAGGAATTAAATGATGAAGACTCAGAACTGAGCAGGCTATTTTTTGAGAAAGCGAAATACTGAACATGAAAACATTCTGAGTCTAGAAATAAGTCTCTGAAATTATAATAGAATCCTGTATCCCTGGAACATGTGGGAAAACTGCTTAATAATCTGAATAAGGAATCTAGAACTAATACTGCATGGCCCACTTATATGTGGAATCTAAAATAGCTGAATTTATAGAAACACACAGTAGAACGGTGGTTGCCAGGGATTGGAGTGGGGGGTGGGGAATGGAGAAGTGTTTGTCAAAAGGATACAAAGTTTCAGTTATACAAGATGAATAAGTTCTGGAGATATGACCCACAGCATGGTAACTAAAGTTAACAATACTGTATTATATGCTTGAAATTTACTAAGAGGGTAGATCTAAGTGTTCTCACCGAACACACGAGATATGAGGTGATATAAATGTTAATTAGCTTGATTTTGTTGATCATTTCACAGTTTATTCATATATCACACAGCAAGGAAATTGTCACAAATTGACAATTTCCATTAGTCAATTATACTCCAATAAAATTTTAGCAAAGAAGGAAAAAAAAAAAACAAATCCAGAACAAAAACCATTGTCTAGATCTCACTGGAGTCAGCTCTTTCTTGAAGATGAAATAGAAACTGATCAGCCCATTATTTATCCTATGTGGCTCTTAATAGTTATGTAAACTGTATAACTGTAGGATGAGCTTCCCTTATTTCCACCAAATGCCTGTGCTAGTTTTAGTAAATCCTGGGTTAAAAAGAAAACAACAAATAAACAACAAAAGAACATGGCTGGTCTTGCCACTGCTAGAAATCTAAACTAGGTACTTCATCTGTGTCTCTTACATTCATGATATTAGTTATCAGACTACAAAAAAATAAATCTAGAAGCAGCCCCATCTCATAAAATTGCTTGTTTTTGTCAGGAATCCTTAATGGATGTACAAATTATGCGCATGTATATTCTGCCCAAGCCACAAAGAGGAAAAGAAGTAAAATATACTCAGAAAGAGACTTTTTTTAAATGTGGTGATGATTTCTAATTCCATATGTATAATCAAGTAATCCAGTAGTAAAAATTGTGGAGATATATGAGCACTCATCTTTGATTTCTGAAAGATCCCTAAATGGAAGCAATTTTATTGTTGCAAATGGAACGTGTAAGAATCCAAGGAATGACTGTTGTACGAGAGCCCTGGAGATCAGCTGCTGTGGAGTTTGACACAGATCTAATTTGGTTTCCTTTCAAAGGAGGCATTCCAATCTTTTCTACAAATAATTGAGCGAAGCAATTATGCAGTCTCTAGAAAAGCACTAACGTGTCCATTGAGGACATGACAAATTATTTTCTCATCATTTCATAATTTATTGACTTTAGAAAATAGTTATTCCTTTTTAAATGATCCATATTCCCCCAGACATGAAAATAGCCTGCTTCACCACTTCTTACCTACACATTTAAAGAAGCAGCTTGCCCTACCTCGTTGTATATCAGTGATTTCACCACTTTTCTTGTAAATTCTGAGGCATCATTGTAAACATTGGTAGTTTATAGCTTACATAATGGTTTAAACTCTATTTATTTCCATCAGCTCATAGTTTATAACACATTTGGGATTATTTCTAACAAGATTGCCCAATTGCTAATTACTTGTAGTAATCTCCGAAGATACTCTACTTTGAGAGTGTGAAAGGCTCATCCGTATCTCAAATGGTTGTAAAATGACAGTGATGAATAAATTGAAAAAGGGGAACATTAATCAAAGGAGCAGTGGTCATAGAGAGTTTGAGAGCTTGATATCCTAAAAATTGAACACAAGTAAAATGAGATAGGTCTTAGGAAAAACAATAAATACAACATTCAAAGCCAAAATAAAATAAAGTATTAACACTTGAAAGCATGAGTAAAAATCCAGGATACAAGTTTAAAATTTTTCAGAGTAGGAAACCTGCTGGTCAGTGTCAGGAATAGAGTGGAATATTTTTCTCTGTGTATCCACCATAACGACTTGATCTCATCCATTCCATATTTAATATCTTTTTCTTTAGCTCTCTTTATAAAAATTGACTGTTTTTCTGACTTTCCTATTTTTAGATATATGTAAACATTTGGCAAAGGAAAGGAAAATCACCAATAATTCATTTTTTCAGATAAAATTCCTGTAAACATTTTAGCAGATATATTTTCAGTAGCATCTCTTCTTACTATTTTAAGGCACAGGTAATATGCTGTGGCAATAGAAATGATCATAGAAAAATAGAAGATAGGAATAATAAAAACTAAAATTAAAATTATTTCTAAACCCCACATCACTGTTAACATAGTAATGCATATTTTTCTATAACAAAATGATCTCTGAATGAGACTTAACACCAATGCTATTTGAATCTCAATAGGCAGCATGAAAAAGATGGACTGAACTTTGTGTTGAACCATTTAGATTGCACTGTTGCTGCCTCACTTATGGGAAATAAGCTACTCCCATAATCTCAGGCGACTGTGGTTGAGACCAAAAATCAGGCTGTAGCTCTGCACAAGAATGGGCTTTACCTTTCAGTGGACTGGACAGTTTCATTGTCAGTCATCCCGGGATAATTCTGGCAATGTCCATATTTCCCCAAGGGGAGTGGAGGAGAGGATTCAGGAGATAGAATTTAGATATGTAACTGATATGAATATCAGTTATATATTGCTTTAAAATTCTCTAATATACAGATTATAAAAATAATTTAAAATTTGAATTTATATATTTACTTAAAAAATCTATATGAAAGATTCTTAAAAATAGCCTTTTTGACACTTTCTCCCTTTTTCTCTCTGCACTACCCAAAGTGTCAGTTATATTATGACCACTGTAAGATCCATAACACTTGGACTATGTTTTATAACCAGAATTCCTGGAGATGAAGAAGAAAATACAAAGAACAACTATCAAGAAAAGGGATGCACATATATGTGTGTGTGTGTGTGTGTGTATGTGTATGTGTATATAGATACATATGTATACACACATAGTTATAAATAAGAAAATAGTATTCAAATACACACTAATAATTATTTAAAATCATGAAAATATTAACATTGTGTTTTCTATAAAATTCATGCTTAATTGGCTCACAATGTGATATCCAGACAAATAGTAGGATTAAAATATTTTAATGATGCTAAAGATGTATTTGCCAAATAAAAAGTACCAATTAGATGTAGTTTTATTAATTCTTTCAAAAGTTCAGAAAATCGGTAATTTCCAAACCACATGAATATTTCAAAACATTTAAAACATGGCACATATTCACAATTCATTATGTGTATCTATAAAAATAAATCTAATACATTTTTCTGATAAAGAATTCTGTTAAGATTCTGTGAACTGAATATCTGTGTCTCCCCCAAATTCATGTAGTGAAATCTTAACCCCCAGTGTGATAATATTAGGAAATGGAGACCTTTTGGAAGTAATTAGGTCATGAGAGTAGAGCCATTCTGATGGGATTAAGGCCCCTATAAAAGAGTAAGAGACATGAGATCTTTACCTCTCTCCCACATAAAGATGCAACAAGCTGATGGCCATATGCAAACCAGGAAAAATGCCCTCACCAGACATGGGATCTGCCAGTGCCTTGAGCTCATACTTTCCAGGCTTCAGAACTGTGAAAAATAAGTGTTTGTTTTTTAAGCCACCTAATCTATGGTGTTTTGTTATAGCAACCCAAAATGATTAATGCGCAATATAAAAAAAATTACTGGCAGATACATGAATATAAGCATATAAAAACATTAAGAATTCAAATTACATAATAATACTTAATCTGTACAATCAAGTAAAATATATTCTTATATTTTGTTGTTTTAGTAATAGAAACATTTTCATATACTATGTACCACATTAATAATGGAAAACCAGTATAAAATATTTTATTAAATATAATTTGATATCATTCTTGATAAATATCAACTAATAATCTAAAAAATTGAAATAATGATTAAAAAACATTTTTGGAAAGTAAATGGTAGTTACTCACCATTTGTGAAAGAGCTCCTGGCATACTATGAGGCCCTAGTGAAGACTAAATGTTATAAAAGACAAAAGGTATCAGACAATTAAGGGGATGGCTTTATTTTGGACATTGCAATGAAGAAACATTTATCAGGGAGGAATGCTTCAAAGAAAAGAAAGGGGCCTTGGATTAAATAGACACAGGTAGATAAATGAGTCATGTGTGAGTTTTATGGGATTCACAACAAAGGTTAGAGATGGTTCTTATCGAAGACATTTAGGAAAGGTGAAGGTGGATCATATATTAGAATATGCAAGAGCAGAGTGATCCTTGTGATGACGTATTTCCTAGAACAGAGAAGGGTGGGGAAATTTCTTAATCATTGATCTTTTCTGGGAGCACAAGGCTCCGATAAAGTTCAACATTGTCAATGTCTTACCAGGAATATCACACAAAACCATCCACCGTTAGCTTGGTATTATCAGATCCGTCAAATCATGTAGCCAGACAGGCATAGTAGCCATTAAGAATGCAAGTGACATATTTTTTATTAGGCCCGATGAGCTGCAAAAATCATGAGTAAATTGTATACATAGGTGGCTCAACCTCTCATGTTACCTAGCTCTATTGTACCTGCGCTTCTTCCTCAAGTAGAACTATGATCATACAAGAAAGTTTTATTATCAACTGCAAAAAAGGACAAAATCTATCAGGACTGGTTAATATGTAAGTGCACTATGTTGTTCTAGGTGTTGTGATTGTCATTAACAGACCTGCTCAGGGGTTACCTTAATGATAGTTATAAGGGGATAGTGTCCTAGTAGGAAGACTTGGTCATCTCTGGAGAAAAATAGCTTAAAGTAGAAGTATACTCAGATTCCACCGTGAGAGGAAATGGCTTTTGCTGATTGATCAAGGCCCTATAAGAGCACAATTTGAAGATTAGGGACAAGAAGCTCTGGAGAACAGATGTATGGATAGATCTATGGAAAAAGTCACAGAGCATGCAACTACTAATGAGCATGCATCAAAGAAGTTCTGAAAATATTCCAGATAAATTGGATGATTCATACTATGGATATAAGCCTGTTTCTCTTTAGTTTGCCACCTAGTTCTCATGCAAAGGATTGAGAAGGCAGAGGTGGAGAATGGATCCAATATCATTACGTCCCTCTCACCTTAGATCCCTGATTAGTTAATGACAATTCTGACACCAATTTGTTGCCTAAGGGATCGATGCTTAGCAACCGCTATAACATCATTCTTTAAAGATACAGCCACTTCTTTGGTGTCAATTAAATCTCGCCATTTCTTAGAGGGAACAATGATATGTTCACATTTGAATTACATCTTACCATCTTTCCCCTGGATGTGGGTTTGTCTTTCCTATCTACAATGCTCCTGATAGCCCTGCTAACAGTACTACTAACTGTGGACTTACAGAATAGGTACTCTATTAACCTGGTATTCCACACAATATTCCTGCAGAGGATTGCACACATTTTAAGAAAATGAGGGACCATAGTGAGTATACATAAGTCTTGTCAAACAACCTATTAATCAAAAGCAGTGGGCCAAATTTCATGATGGATTGGTCTGTTAAAACTTGGGTAGTACATCAGATAAGGGAAAACACTCTCCATATTGGAGCACTGACTTCCAGGATGCAGTATATATGTGCTGGACCAACAGATCATACATGATACTTCATCCTCTATAGATTGAATACATGGACCAGGAAACTAATGGGTGGAAGGAGGATTGGCTCCTTTACTTTTACTTTAGTGAACTGATTACAGAATTTTTCTTTCCATTCCAGAGACTTTAAACTCTACTTGATTAGAAGTAATTTTCAGTGGAAACAATTCAGCTAGGAGACAATAGAAAGGGCTCCACTGAACTTAAAGATGCAATTATCCCTGGTCTCTCTGGCCTCTTCATACCACTGATACTAATGGCACCAGCAGGAGGAGAAGGCAAATGCTCCTAGTTACCATCAGGAGCTAAGGTTACTCCTATGCAATGGCAGTGGGGATGACTCTGAATGGAATAAAAGGGATTCACTAGGAAATGACCTGATGTGTCTATGCCCAGTGATAAGAGTAAAAGGCCCATGACAGCAAGACAATTAAGGATTCAAATCCTTAGGAAGGACAGCCTAGGTCTAGGTCACACCAGCAAGCAAACAAGCAAGTCAGGCCAGCTATGGTACTAGTCTAAAGTGAGGGAAATATAGTATGAATGACGCAGAAAGAAAACTATGAATATCAATTATAATATTAGGACCAGCTGCAGTATCTGAGATTGTTCTCTTTCCACCTACCACTGTGATGGCAACACTGGTGTTCTCCTTGATAGAATGCATTTTTGCTAAATTTTCTCATGGTTCACCCTCACACCCTATTCAAGTCTGTTCAAACGTTGCCTTCTTAATGGCACTTTCCTGATTATTTTAAATTGCAATTTTTTTCCTGCTCGCCAGTCCTTTTGTCCACTTTTTCCCTACTCTACATCAAACTTAGCAAATTCAAATGAAATTATTTGCATATGCATTAATTACTTATTCATATTTCTGTTGTCTGTCTCCTCAAACATCAAATTCACAAGGTCGGAAATATCTGTATATTTTTCACTGTTATATCCCCATCACCTGGAGGAGTGCCTGGCTCTTGGCAAATATTTAATAAATATTTATCCAACAAATGAATTAGTTTTCTGTATCTTTTAGATGATGACTCCTGAATCCACATCTTTGACCTACAAATCAAAATGTGTCTCTTGCTCCATACTTTTAGGCTACATACAGGCCAGGGATAACTACGTGTGTAAGCAGAGTGGGCAGGGCGTCTTATGGTGTGATTTTAGTGGAGAAGTGATAACTCATTCTCATATACCGAAACTTAACTCCATTAGCTTGATCACTAGTATTAAACGTTTCTTATAGGAAGTAATAATAAGATTAAAATACAAATAATCTTGGGAGAAATAAATATTTTTACAAATCCATTCACACTGTAGTGAAAGGGCTTATACCAGGTAAAATAAAAGATAGAAAGCATAAGGACTCTGAGTGGCAGAGGCTACCATGAAAGCATGAGAAAGAATGTTTAAAAAGGGAGGATTAGCTATTTTCAAAAATCCTAACTTTAATATCTTTAGCAAGCCTGTGCAGTGTTGATTCTCAAGCTCACCACTCTTGCCCTGAAGTTTTACTACTTCATATCTGTACTGCCACATCTTTCTCTAAACTTCATTCCTTGATCTAGCTTCTCAGTTTTAGTCAATTTTCTACCCACTAGGTTAGAAAATTTCTTAGATCACTCCTTTTTTGGTCTATCATTTATGATACAATCAGTCACCTAGTTTTGTCAATTCTTATTCCAGGATATTTTTTTATTTCAGCATATTATGGGGGTATAAATTTTAAGGTTGCATATAATGCCCTTGCCCCCCAACCCCCGCAAGTCTGAACTTCAAGCGTGACCATCCCCAAGATGGTGCACATCTCACTCATGATGTATGTATATACCTGCCCCCTCCTCCCCCCTCCCACCTGCCCAATACCCAATAAATGTAATTCCTATGTGTCCATTTAGGTGTTGACCTATTAATACCAATTTGCTGGTGAGTATATGTGGTACTTGTTTTTCCATTCTTGGGATACTTCACTTAGTAGTATGGGTTCCAGCTCTATCCAGGAAAATACAAGATGTAGGTAACATCAAGACTCTCCACAATGCAGACTATACCTACCCTGTTATTTGCCATATAGAGCCTATGTTTTAAACAAAGTGAATTATTCTTTGCTTGACTCTAACCCATATGTTTCTTACCATTTCATGCTTATAGTCTCCTCCACAAGAATGTATATAAAATTAATATTTATCACTAAGCATTCATCTCAAATGTCATCTCCTATCTTGATAAAATCAGTGATTACATTTTTTCCTTCCTCAAACTTCCTTCTAAAATCTCTCTATGTATATCACATCTCTTGACTCACTTGACATACCATTTTCTATTAATGTTATTTGTGTATTTGCTTTTCCCTCATTACATGATAAACCCTTAAATGTCCAAGAGTATTCTTTAGATCCTCAAAAATGCTTAGAAGCATCTGTTGAGCAGGAATGCATAATGTCATTCCTGGACTTATAGGAGCATAATTTAACTTCTACTTACTTCCTGAAAGGATCTCTGGATCTCATTGACCTCATGTTGCATCTAGAATAAATTTCATGCTTCTCATCTCATACACAGAATCACTGACACTAACTAATTTGCTTCACTTAAGTAATTCAAGCTTTCTTTCCACTATCACTACATGGTGCTCCTTACCCTAATTACATGAACATTCAGATAGTTAAGTTTCCTTAATAATTATAGACAAAGAATGACATATAAACAGAACTTAGGAATCAGAGACAAAAATGGAAAGTGAAAACAAGGTTGTTCTCTCCACCTCTCAGTCTTTATGATCATATCTCTTCTTTTATCTTTCTCTCTCCCGATTGTCATCCTATTATATAAAATTCAAGCCAAGAATCCAGCACGCATCTATGTATTCTTCCAGCTTTGGGACACACCTTGCGTGCACTACATTCTTTATGTATAATGTACTTATTCTTTCTAAAGGAAATTTGATTAGCCCAAACCAGAAAAAGGTCTGTTGTTTTTTTTAAGGGACTTGTGAAGTCCTTGGGCCAATGAGCTGAGCTGGTGTGAAGAGTTGTAGATGTGAGGATGCAAATCTATTCCCAAAAAGAATTGTGGACAAGGAAGGCAACAAAAAGCACTGATTATTAGTTTTTTAATTTTATTTTTATAACAAACTAATGCAGAACTAGTCAGGATAAACATATGGTTTTTATTAGGCTTTTAAAAATAACTGGATGACCTCGTTATGACTTATTACCTCCATATAACTAGAACTCAGATAATATGATTATTGACTTGAATGTTCATTTGGATACTCTACCAGTGCATTTCATTGTTAAGGAGACATTAAAATGAAATTAGATCTGTTGGATGAAACAATTAAAAAGAATAAAGGGAAGAAAAGTAGGAGGAGTGAAAGGGTCCTTCAAACCTCAACAAAGATTTGACACCTGCTATGGTTTGAATGTTTCCCCCAAAATTCATGTGCTGGAAACAATCCCTAATGCAATAGTGTGGGGAGATGGAACCTAATGGGTGGTAGAATCTTAATGAATGGATTAATGTTATAATTACAAGAATGGGTTTGTTATGAGTGACTTTGGCCCTCTTTTGCCCTTTCTCACTCTTGTCCTGTCTCTCTCACCCTCTCACCCCCCGCCATGGGATGACACAACAAGAAGACCCTTATCAGATGTGGTTCCTGGATCTTGAGCTTTCCAGCCTCCAGAACCATGAGCCAAATGCACTTCTCTTTATAAATCATCCAGTCTGTGATATTCTTTTATAGCAGCCTGAAACTGACAAAGCACCTGTGAAAGGAAAGAAGGAGAAATAAAGATTAGGGAAGAAGAACCTCTGTCTGCAGTGAGGCTCTGAGGAAGGCTTGGCCTGCCTGATGGGATGCCCCAGAGCAAAACTTGCCCATTAGAGTAGTTACACATGGGGCAACAGTAGCACTCCGAGTGTATCCAACGATGCCCAGCCATTAAGTGGAAGGAGCCTGAGGAGAGAAGAATGAACAGTGCAGTGAAGGCTGTCAGTTAACTGTACTCCTTTCAGCAAGTTCTTTCAGGACAGATCTGAGCAGTGCATTCCCAGGGCTGCCTGAGCCACTGACTCATACTCCTCTGTAATAACCACTTCCCAACAGAATGTTAGCAGCACACAATTAAGTAATGTATATCTTTGTTATCTACTGAATATGCCTAACCCAGTGTGAGGACAGAGCATGTTTGTGACTGTACTTGTTAAAAGGTTATATTTAAAAGATAAATTGATATGGCAGAGTGTGTTTTCCTCACTGTGAAAGTAATTTGTTTATTTTTAATATTAGTAGACTTCAGAACATTCATATTCATTGAAATATGTAATTCCTACTTTGATACATATGAGTAATAAAAACATTCAGTATGCTATACGTTCTTTTCAACAACCTAATACTATAGGTTGGCTCACTATTATAATTTGAATTTTTATAGTATATTTTATCATTTATTTCTTTGCAAGCAAGCAATGATATTAAGATATGGTGCTTTACATATTTACAGATGAGAAGTTTAAGCCAGGCAGAATGAGGGAAGCTAAAGACTTCTTCAAGGTCAGAAAATATGTGAGTGGAAAAATTGAAATAAGGATTGACAAATGATGTGCTTTTTTATTTGTTCTTCTATTGATTTACACTTTGTTTTTCTGATTTTCTTTTTTGAAATAAAACTATCTGAAGCTGCTCATTAGGAATATTTAAAGTTCAAGAACTCTAAGAATTGGATGCTCAGTGAATGTCTACTGGTCATCTTTAAGAAATCAGGTTCTCCTGGTTAGGACAAGTTGGCTAGTAAGGGTCTTTTGGAAAAGAAAGGAGCTTTAGAAGTGTATTAATAACTATAATTTACTCATTGTTTCCAAACACTCTAATTTATAAACATTATTGCATTCTTAAAATTACCTTATCTCTATTTTTATAGATGAGAAAATTGAGCTACAGGAAAATTAATTGCCCAAGGACACAGAACTAGTAGGTGGCAGAAGTTAGAATCCAACTTTATTAACTCAGAAAATGTACACTTATTCACCACAACATCATGCTACCTTCTTCACTGAAGACCAATTCTTTTTATTGAACAAACTTGAATTTCAAAGTAATTCTTAAAGAGATTAAATGAATCCAGTCTGACCACGCAGGTTAGAGAGAGAGTAGAATTAAGATGTGTTAGAGTTTTTTCAGCCATTATACCATCTCTAAAGGAGTTAATGAAAGGAAAAGAAAATCTATATGTATTAAGTGCTTACTACATATACTAATCCAAATGTTTTAAGTGATTATTAAGTGTCAGGCTAGGTTTTCCATGTTGACATAGATATTTATAATTCTCACACCAATCTTTTTATCATATCTGGCTTCTACTTTTTTCTAAGCTCAGCACTTCTATCTTTGATTATCATCACCCTATTTGGGGACCTATTTCTCTCCTCACCTCAGCCACGGCACTCTAGTGGCTACTGTCAATTATGCTATTCCAGCTTTCTGGATTTATATGTAGACAATTGATGTAGGCCAGTTTAATCAAAGCTCTGCTCTGATGCATTTCCAATTAGATCCAAGAGACAAAAGTTCCTTTCTAGTGGAAAAGCTACAAAGAGAAAAATGATCTAATAGAAAGGAAATGAATGGATAGGAAGTGAAGAAAGAAATCCTGGTGGTATTGGAGTCTCTCATTCTGGGCATCCCTAGACTTTGTTCTTGTCCTGGTTCAGTTTGATTTTATCAGTCAACATATTATCCTCATTGCCTAAGATGTTTTTTGCTGGTTTTCAGTCACTGTCAACCAAAAGACTCCTGACTATTTTGATAAAGCAAAAAGGAATTCAGGTATTAGTCTAACATCTCACTACCAGTGAGTGACAGAACAGATTGGAACCCAGGGCTATCTACTTCTCAAATTAGGCTTTTTTTCTTATTTATTCTTATTCCACAATAGAATGTAAATGTATTTGATTCATTGACATATAACTACTATGAATGGTTGCAGTCTTCTTTTCTTTCACCTAGACTTATGAAAATAAATTAAGTGCTAGATACAGCACCTTTACCTACCATTTCTACCCCTTACTTTCAGGGGGCTAAGCACTACCTGAGTGGCTGTAAAGAGTTAATTTAATTTATCCAAGCATCTATTAGACAGATATCAATTTAATTCAGTTCAGATTTTAACTAAATGAAATAGGTACAATCAGGTGAAATCCTAACTATAGTTGACCTAACTTGCATTCCATATAAAAAATACAGCTTTCACACATTTTCCCACAAATATCTTGGCATACCTGCAATTTCTTTTCACACATATCTGAGCAACTATTTTCTTGATGCACTACCTGCTTCAGAACACAGTTGTAAAAATTTTCCCTACAGAAAATTATAAATGCAACTCTTAGCATAAGATCACTGGAGTCAGTTCAAGGAATAAAAGTAGAAATGCTGAACCAGGAGAGACTTAACTAATGCACTAATGTTCAGTTTGAACAAACTGAATCTACTTTTCTCCCAAATACTGAAGATCCTAAATCAAACCAAAATTGATACAGAAATATATTAACATTATTAACTAATTGAGTTTGACTGAAGTAATTAATTACAATGGAGAGAAAAAAGAGTCTTGGAACATTATTCATCTTTAAAATGATCATTATATATATTTTTGGTTATTACAAAACTGTGTGAGCCATGAAAACGCATATAGATTTCTGTATATCAATAATTATATTTATAAAGATGTAGAGATATCTTAGCCTGTCTGAAATATTAGGAGATCTTATAACCAGTTACAGACCATATAATTTATTTGTTGGAGCATTTCTAACTGCGTACCACTACTATGTTAGAGCGATTATCTCTTTGTTAGCTGCTATGTAGAAGAAATTAGTCAACACACCTAAGTTTTGGACTACTCACTAACTTGTTGATCACAACTCTAACTCAACCCTACTTTTGCTGCCATTTACATTTCTTACCTACTGCAATAATGTCTTTACTGGTCTTCAGTTGTCTACTCTTCCCTCCTACCAATAACTTATATTCTACTCAGCAGCCAGAGGGAATCACTTATAAATATTCATATATATGATTTTGCAACACACACTTAATTAAAACTCTTCAATTACTTCCCATTGCCATAAAGATGAAGTCCAATGGCCTTAAAAAAGGTTAATAAGTTCCTGAATACTCTGGCTCCTGCCTCTCATTCTTCATAAGAACTTTCATAAAGCTATGTTCAGCAATAATGCTATCTGCTAAAAAATGTGTTTTTCAATTCCAGGAGGAAACGGATAATACCTTTTAAGAAGAAACTCAAAGAGAAAGGAATTTGATTTACCTCAATATTGTATTTATTTAAAACCATTCATGTCTTTTATCTCTTAGAAAATAGATAAATTTTTATGCAGTTATTAACAAATGACAGTGAAAGTGTCACACAATGAAAGTGACACATTTTCTAGTTTAAAATTTAACAATAACTTAATTGCTTATATTCTCACACTTCTCTGAGTTATCCAAACCTAGAATTCACCCTACCACACCCTAACCCAAGAAATTTACTTTCATCAAAGGCTTGTGCTAGAAGTATAGGTATCAAGCCCAGTAAGAAATACAAATCATTTTAAGCAGTAATTTTGGACTTTATGCTTTCATTGGCAAAACAACTTCAACAATATGAGGGACATTTCACCAACCATGTAATGAACCATCAAATAAAATACAATATGTTTATTATTTAAAAGAAGATAATATATAATAGGATTATATATAAGGAGATATAAGGATATAAGGATGTAAGGATATGTAATGTATATTATCCTTATCTAATATATAAGATATATTATCCCTATTGTTTAAAAGAAGATTCCACTTCAAAAAGTAGGAACAGGTCTCAGAATAAAAACCAGTCCTTTAAAGTGAGTGAATTTCACATTAGGAAAAAAATTCACTATAACAAACTTGCCCTATCTCTCTCTCCCTCACCCCTGAATATATTATTTTATTTTTAATTTTATGACATATTATACATATTTTCAGCTGAATGATTTTTAAACTCTATTTGAGAATGATTCCTCTGTGGATCTTGTAATCCTCCCTATTCCATGTTAGTAAGTGTGAGGGCTCAAAGCCCAGAAGTGTTGTTACTGTTCTCATTTTCCTATTTGGTCTTATTTGCCTCCAATTTGCTGGCAATTCCCATCACTAAAAGATCTATGGTCCCTAAGGACATATGAAGCCCAGGGTGCCCACAGTACTATGCAAATAACTAGTACTGTTTACACACTCTGTAGCTATAAGAATTCAATAAGTTGGAACAATATTCATTAACAAGAAGAGAGATAACCCAACTCTTCACTCTAGCTCCGTGTACCTTTTAATATCCACAAATGACACAAACAGATGATATGTCTTTAATATTTATTTAATTTAAGGATAAATACAAGGTTTCTGGACCAAAGATCAGTCCCATTATTATGGATAGCAATCACCACACAAGTTTCCCATGCCCCTTTCTCTTCCTCGCAGTGATGTGATGAGGGTAGATGGGCTCTGCGCGTACAGAGGGGGTCTCTAGGACACAAGAAGAACCCTAAGATTATAAATTTTGCACTTTATGTAGAAATAGCTGCACAATGGCCCCTCTTCCAAGGGGAGAAGACATTAGGTTTCTAACATAAACAAATCCTCTCTGGGGGAATAGGGAAAGGTCCCTAGATGTTTACAACCCTTTGGAAAATAAATAAATGTCTCCAAGGAAGGTAGGTCTGCAAATCACTCTGGAGGTCTCCAACTTCCAAGGCATGTTCACCATTCAAACATCCCTTAATCCTGGTTGCTAGTAATTTTTGCTCAGAAAGCCCTGATTGTGTAAAAATATGGAAATATTAGTTGTTTCTCAACAACAGATACATACCAGTCATATTTTACTTTCCCTGTCTATTCTACTTGGGTCATTTCTGAATCCCCTTGGGTTCTTTTACTACATACAGTAACACTTTGTTGAGAGTCAGGCTCTCCCTCCTGAGCTTCTATACTTCTCTAAGTTAATGGAGCTTATTTGAAGTAGCAGAATTAATATTGTATTAATTTACAAGATGCAGTTAACTTCTGGGCCATGTTAGAACACCCAATTCTCAAAAAATATACAAAAATGAAAATTATAAAAAAGAACAACAACTCTATTCTACTCTGCCAAAAGTAGGGCTTAGAACATTTTTGACTCTACGTTGTTCAGCCTTCTTTGCATATCTCTGCAGACAAGCACTTTAACTGGACAAGGAACAACCTTTTTTCAATATATTTATTAAAAACAAACCTTTAGAAGATACCAATTGCTCAAGGTGTGTGTGTTTTTTTTAATAGTCATATTCAATACTAGTGATGTTACTATAAAAGAACCACCCTCATATGTTGCTGATATAATATATAAAATATTAGTGAAAAATATTTTCTGCTTATGGAATTGCCTTGTCAATTTTATTTTGATTTTTATAGATAAAATTCTAAATTTTTTGTTGTCTTGCCAATATATAACTTTCCTTTGAGATTTCCTTAATTATTTTATTTAAAAATTTTCTTATTCACCAATAAGTATTCCTAAGGCATAAAATAATTATAAAATACATAATTGTATAAAATAATTATAAACATATAATTTTATAAATATATAAAATGACTATAAAATGCTAAAATAATGTATGTCACTATCATCATTTTTTCCAGAATTTTCCTGGTGAATTTTGCCTATTTAGATATACTTTGCCAAGCTCCCAAAACTACTTCACAGATGTTCTGACTAGAATTTTAATAAAACTATAAAATTTTAAAGAATCGTCTATGTAAATACTAAATTATCAGATTCTATAATATGATATGATAACAAAAGCAGCTCATTACATGTCAGGCACTGTGCTAAGTAGTTTGAATGTTTGAATGTAGTTCGAATGTCACTTAACCTTTGGAATGACACTCTGACATTGGTCTTATTATTACATTCATTTCAATTGAGAAAACTTGGAATTAGGAAAGCCACATAACTTCATTATTTCAAATCAGGAATCATAGATAACTTTTATCTTAAGCTTTGCTGAAAGAAATGTCCTAAAATTTACAGGAGGAGATAAATGCTTAAAAAATTGTTTATTCTAAGATATAATGTCATTCAGTGCCAATTTACTTTTAGTCAAGATAACACTGATTTGTTCAATTGCAAATAGCCTGCATGCAGTTGCACATGTGGAACTTATACTCACAAAAGAGGAGAGCAGTGCTGGGAGATGTAGATTTGAGAGTCACCCACTCAGACATGATTATTGAAGTAGATCATTTCCTTGGGGACAGTGACTAAACAGATTTTAGACAAAAAAAGAGCAAAAAGCTGAGGTCTCAAACTTAAGGCACTTTTAAATTTAAAAAGCCAGAGAAGGACTCAAACTCAAGGAATAGAGGTTAGGAATGAGGAGATGAGCCAAAGTCAGAAGTGGGAGGAATGAGTTGCAAGAAGGGATAAAATATCCATGGGATTCAATATCCAGGACATTTAATTATTTGTAGGTTGTTGGCAAACTTCAGCGTAGCATTTTTATATGGAAAGTAGAAGTTTAGGTATTGGTGTATGATTAAGGAAAAGAAGATGACAAGCTTTCACCATCATGGATGGGAGTTTACTGAAAACAGAAGGAGAAAACAGGGCAGTGTATACACTAGAGGCAAAACTGCTGCAAAGCAATTAAGGAAGCTAAGAGCTCCATGGGAGATGATTGGTTCTAAAACAAAGGGCATGATTAATACTAAAATTATGTCACTTAAATTATTTGATTTTAACTATTTTACAATTATGTCTTGTAGAAATTGATACAAGATTGGTATCTTATATCATACACTTCTACTTAAATCCCTCTGTCATTTTTTTTAGAATAATACAATATACAGTTAGCAGCATATTAGCAGAGTTAAGTTCTAACATATCAGGGATGTAGAATCTTCAACACGTTAGAAAATTTCTAATCAAAATTTTCAGAAAGTGGAATGCATGTATACTTTTTACAATTAAAGACTTTGTGTGTGTGTGTTTGTGTGTGTGTTACCAGTCTCCCAGAATATAGGACTAGAATAAATTACTTTCTTCAAACTAAAATATTTTGCCTACTCTTAAAAGCGAATCTTTTTTCAAATGCCTAGTCTGTATGGGATTGCGAGCAATTTGTGGCAAAGACATCACATGTCATCAATTTAGCAATAATTGGAGGTTGCAAACAATGGAGCTACTAGACCACGTGTGAGGAATCTTTTTACGTGGGAAGGCCGCATTAACTTAGCTGTAATCAAATAAGGCTGCATCCAAGAAATTTCAATGACATATACTTAAAAATGTACGTTGTTGTATAAAAATCTAACTAGTATATACTTGCTAATTTCAAAAAAATGAAACTGTTAATTTTAAAGTTAACTAATATTTTAATGACTTTGTTGTGTCTGCTTTTTGTTGCAAAGCATTTGGATATTTGGCTGCAACATGGAGGTCTACAGTTTCAGTTGATCCTCTAGATGGGTATCAGTCATTTGTGACCATAAGGTGCCTTGATTTGGGTTAGGTAGCAGAATGTAGATTTGCAGCAATAAGTGGTTGAAAAGCAAGAAAGCATCTGTCTTGCCAAAGGCGTGGGCATTCTACTGCATTTTTCCATATTTCAACTGGTTCTTTCTTAGCATCAAACAATGACTTTAAAATATCATCTACTGAGAGTTCAATTAATTCTATCTGTAGTTCTTTAGGTGCTTTGGTGATATCAACTAGGTGAGGCTGAAATGCTAATTTGAGTGTGATGTTATGATTCTCAAAGTCAGCGAACCTTTCATTGTATTCTCTACTTAATGGGTCTATAACAACTGTGTGTTCTTCAAATGATTCACCTATATCATCCTGCTCATCAATGACCTTTACTAACTGCAGAAAATCTTCATCTGAAATTTCATTTTGAAGAAGAAATGTTATTTTGTAAAAATAACTGACAATGCTGTGTTGCATTCACATGAATATAGTTAACAATATTTATAACATTGGAAAGTGTCAGTTAAATTAGTAGCTTTAGCAAAGAGATTTTGCTGATGCAAGATAAAATTTAAAGAATGAGAGCATCTGTTATTACTTTTTTAAATCTGTGCAATAAACCCTTCATATTTTCGTGTCATGGAAGGGAAGGTACACCATCTGTACATGTACTCACTAAATTTTCCAAATTCAGTCCAACTTCACATGTACTTTGAAATGTTATTGGAGTCTAAGCATCCTACAACTTTGACAATGCATTCTTTCACAATTTCTATATCACTTTTTTCCTGAGTATAAAAGCTACTTTATAAGTTGCTTCAGTGGCATTATTTTCAGGTCTTATGGCTGCTTGAAAGAGTTGTCTTTGCTTTTGCTTTTCATCCTTTAATTTGTGCAGTACAACCTTGTACACCTCTCTCTCTAAAACATTTGTGGTCCTTATGAGTGTTATAATGCTGATGAGCATTGAATTTCTTTAATGTTGATATTGCAGTATCACGAAGAGAGCAAATCATCTTATCTTTAGCAGAAACAAGATAATGTTGTAATTCCCAGTCCTCATTACAAAATCTGTTTTCTGCCTTCATCATTCTCTTGGTCTTCTTTGACATCATGGGCTGTTAAGCAGACAGAATTAAAAAATACTTGAGCTATGCAATTATTCACAAATTTCACTTCAAACAGAAACGCAGCACACTTTTCCTGAAAGCTGACAACAGATTGGTGTACTCAACCCCATAAACTCTCGCCAATGAGCCTCATATGGTAGTGGTGCCAGTCAGGCAGGGGAAGGTAGAGCTCAGTCATGAGCTTAGCAACTGTTACTTTAGTCATTATGGCTTATTAATGTTCTAATTGTGCTGGTCAATCTGGGAGGATTATTTTGTTGAAATGTATTTTATTCTTTGACATTTTAAAAACATTCATTTTAAAAATAAAATAAAAATATAAAAGATGAACAAAATGTGTTGTTAAAATAAAAGAATTTGTTCTGTAAAATTTGGATTTAGTTAAAAGGCCACACTTAAGGACCTAGAAGGCCAAATGTGGTTGCAGGTTCCCCATCCCTTTGCCAGACAATACTAAGTAAAATACAATAAAGAGTTTTTAAGACTAGATAACTAAAACTTCCTCTAGTAGAATGTTTCCAGCTTTCACTTTTCATTCAGCAAATGACACTATATCAAATACAGCTGACAGTGTTAAGAACTGTTATTCATGGAATTTGGGTTGTCACTGTGAATTTACTGTTTAAAAACTCACATTGATGACTTCAGTCTTTATTAAAGTTTTTTTCAATTTTTTATCATATATTGACAAATGAGTGTTGTATATATTTCTAGGACACAAAATGATGTTATGATTTGTTAATATAATGGGGAATGATTAAATTAAGCTACTTAACATATCCAGCACTTCAAATATTTAACATTTTTTTGATGAGAACATTTGAAATTTATTCTTTTAGCAGTTTTGAAATGTACAGTACTTGATTATTAGCTATATTCACCATGCTATGCAATTGATTCAAAAAATACCAAATCAAATTTATGCTTTCAGTGAGGCTTCTTTAATATTTAAAACAGAAGGTCTCTGGAGGACTTCTGATAGATGTCATTTGGAAATAGTGCGTGATTTCTAAGAAATTCTGTTACATCTTGGTTAGTGAATGTAATAAGCAGCTTATGAAATGGCAATCAATCATCCTCATCTCCTGATATGTACACCCCTTTGCAATCCTATCCTCTTTTATGTGGGCTGGACCAAGTGACTTGCTTTTAAAGTAAAAGTTGTGGGATGTCACTTCTGAAATTAAGTCCTAAAAAATTAAATTTCAATCTTGCTTGCAATCTCTATCTCTTTGGCTTCTCTTACTTTTGATCTGATGAAACAAGCTTCTGTGTTGTAGCTGCCCCATGGAGGGGCCCACTAGGAAAGGAACTGAGGGTGCCATGTGGCCAAAAGCCAGAAAGGAATGAAGACTTTCAGTCCAGCAGTTCTTGAGAAACTGAATCCTGTCAATGACTGAGCTTTGAAGTAACCTCAGATTCACTCCTGATGAATGAGCCTTCAGATGAGACTGCAGTTCCACCCAACACCTTGATTGCAGGCTCAAAGAGATACCGAAGCAGAGGACTCTGCTAATCCACTTCTAGATTCTGGACCTACAGAAAATGTGAAGTAATAAATGAATGGTGACATAAGCCATTAAAATTTAAGCTAATACAAGAAATAAGTTTATTTAATTCTTATTAGATTACTATCACTATTAAAAATGGAGAAGTTCACCTTGAGAGTAGCAACTCTCAACAATAAGAACAAAATCAAAAAAATTTATAAAAATTATTTTCCCAAATCTTCCCTGAATGATCCAAGAATCATTCTTCTCAGCAATTCTTGAAAGTTCAGCTAACCTCTCACTCATCTATAAGCTATCCTTGATACAATTTTTCCTTTCTATGACTTCCCATCATACTAACGGTACCAAAAATTTTATAAAATTTCTTATAAGTTACTTAAATTAATGGGAAATTTTCAGCTAAATTGTTTTCATTTTACAACCATGAGAAGGGTATTGTATTTTTGTCCATTAATTTCTAAATCTAAAAATTGAGGAAATTTAATCTCCTAGATCTTTGCTGACACAGCTGTTACTAGCCACATGTTACTATTTGAATTTAAATTTAAATTAATAAAATATCAAATAAATTTTTAAAATTTAGCTCATTGGTCATCCTAGACATATTTCAAGTGCTCAATAGCCACATGTCACTAGTGGTCACCGTAGTGGATATACAAATATAAAATATTTCTATCATACCAGGAAGTTCTATTAGGCAGTGCTGTCCTAAATAATCTCTTAAATTTCTATAATTTTTAATCTTGTGTCATATTTTACACTGAATTTTCAATTGCTAAAGAACTAAAGTATATATCCTAAATATAATAATTGCTCAATAAGTATTTGTTAGTTGAGTGTGTATCCGTGGAATTTGGACTGAAACCTATGTATTTTTTTTTTTTACTCCTGGAGATAAATCTTGTTCCCTTGACCATGTTATCATTTCAATAGTTTTTAATTTCTAGTAGTTAAGATGTTTTAATATTTAATAATTTCATAACATTTTTAGAAATTAGCTGTTAGCACATAGCAAAAATGAATAGCTATTACTGTTAAAGTTCTGTGTTTTGGGAAGAAATTATTGCAAATATGCAGCTCAGAATCTATTACAATATTATTGCACTGACTATAATTGTTCCTTTGAGTAATCTTCTATTGTTTACACATAATTTGAAGTGCAGGTCAATTATGTGCAGTTTTCCAATGTTCTGTTGCGATTGCCAGTGGATTGGAACATATTTTTTTTTGCTCAAGTATTTTAGCATTTTTATGTGTAAGGTGAATTTATTTTCAGTCATTCAAAAATTGTATTTTCAGCACTTACTATGCCCCAATCCATGAAATTTGAATAATATCACAATTTAATTATATTAAGCATTTTATATGCCAGTGATATATTTATAGATATAGAAAGATATAATGTGTTAAAGCTTAAAAAAAATCACTTTGAGTACTTTTAAAAATTGTAAAATCCAACCTCTTTTAAAACTCCCTCTTTATTGGTAAAATCCCCACCCAAGCTTTCATCACTTTTGCATGGGCTACAGCCATAATCTAGTGACTGATCCAATCACATCTCTTTCCTAAACTGTGACCAAGAACTCTTTTCAAATACATACATCATTGTGTCAAACTTACTTTTTGATGGATCCCTTTTGTTCTTGAAATTAAAAGAAAAGAAAAAACATTTTAACACGGCCAACAGTGCCTGAAATGGTGGGGTCTTTATGTCCATCTTTAGCCCCATCTCATACCACTCTCACTCATCTCATTTTTGCTCCAGCTGCAATGACTATTTTTCAGACATTCATGCTTACTATGCTACCTCCCAATGCCACAGGCCTTTTGCATGTGCTCTCTTCTCTACCCATGATACTGTTTGCTCTCTCTCTTCACATAGTTAATTCTTATTCATCCTTTGGATCTTGCCACAAGTATTACTTCCTCAGAGAAACTCTCCCTGAATCCACTGACCAAGGGAAATTTCGTTTTATATTTTGTAGCATAATAATCCTCTCCTTTAGTTACATGAACCGGTTCTTCTCATGAGTTGTCAAAGGCTGGGTGTGGTGGCTCATGTCTGTAATCCTAGCACTCTGGGAGGCCGAGGCAGGTGGATCACTCATGATCAGGAGTTCAAAACCAGCCTGAGCAAGAGCGAGAGCCCGTCTCTACTATAAATAGAAAGAAATTAATTGGCCAGCTAGAAATATATATAGAAAAAATTAGCCAGGCATGGTGGTGCATACCTGTAGTCCCAGCTACTCGAGAGGCTGAGGCAGCAGGATTGCTTGAGCCCAGGAGTTTGAGGTTGCTGTGAGCTAGGCTGACGCCATGGCACTCTAGCCCCAGCAACAGAATGAGAATCTGTCTCAAAAAAAAAAAAAAAAAAAAAAAAAGTGTTGTCATAACTGAGATTTTACAATGGACTGTGTGCTATCTGATTAGTGTCTTTCTGTCCCAATAGGTTGTAAGCTGTATGAGAACAGAATCTTTCTCTCTTTTTTGCTCATTGCTATTTCTCAGGATTTGATATATATAGTAAGTTTTAAATGAATGAGTGAAAAATGAGTATGCAAATGAATCAATGAAATAAATAAGTACAAGAAAATTGTATATAAAAGAGAGGGAAGAAAGCTATTTTGGACTATCAGGGGAGGCCTCTTGGAGATGAACTTTAAACAAAAACTTAAAAGATAAGAGAAGATTAAAAAGGAAAGTTAAAGCAAAAAAGAGAGAAGAATATGCTAAGAAAGGGAATATATGGATATCAAGGTGCTCAGGCAGAAAGGAATTTGACCTGTTTAAGGAACTGAAGGAAGACCATTATTTCTGGAGTATAATGAGCAATATGGAAAATGGGGTAGGAAGCTAAGAATTAATAACTGACTCCAAGTCATGTAGGCAAAAACTGGTACTTTCACTTCTTATTAGTAACCATGTATTTAAAAGAAACACGAGTCTATAATTTTTATTATTTCATTTATAGATTAAGTTTACTGTTCAAAAAACACTGTCTATATAAACACTCTGTTTTCCTTATTCCAACAACATATGATTTGTAATATGTAATAGTTGTACTTCAATAAGAGATGTATTCAAGAATGTTTGTGCCAACACTGTTTACTTTGAAAAATCTTAGAAATAATCCATGTTCATCCACAGAAGAGTGGATAAATAAACCAAGTTATATTCATGAAGTATGAATAAAGGAATGAAATTAAATATTCTGCAGTAGTCAAAATTAACAAACTACATTGACTAACAACAATGCTACATGAATCTCAGTAACACAATGTTTGATTAAAAAGGGTCCAAAACTCTTACAAACATTGTATTACAATTTTTATAAAGTTGAATATAACCAAAACTTTAAAAGAAATATTTTAGGAATACATATATAAATGCAATAATACATAAAATGCAACATTAAGGGTGTTATGAGCACAGGATTCAAACTTTAGTTATCTGGGGTAAGGAAGACAGGGGGAGGGTGGGAAAAGATATGATGTGATGTAAAGTCTCTTCAGAATTCTAGTTCTTGCTTTGGATGAAGGGTTTTCAGATAGGTATTACATAAAATAGCTACTAAATGACTAACTAAGCAAATAAAAGCAAGATATGCATGGACCAATGGTGAATATATGCTTTGAATAAGAGATCATCATTATTCTAGCATTCAATTCTGGACAATGGAGGAAAAAAATAGAGGTATAAGTCTTGCCTAGTTTACCTAACTTGGTGTTAAATGATGTGTACCTACCGTGTTTCCCTGAAAATAAGACCTGCCCATAAAATAAGCCCTAGCAGGATTTCTAAGCATTTGCGCAATATAAACCCTACCCTGAAAATAAGACCTAGTGATGGGCGTGGCTACACAGCATATCTGTACAACTCATGCATTTCGTGGTGGAGCGGTAAAGAACACCAGCAGCCCTGCTCATCTGCCCCATCATGACAGCTACTATCCCAGAGGTGACCGGAAAGGTGCGGGCAGCCCCACCAACAAGGTTGGTTCCCCCTGTCAGGTCCTGGCCATCCTGTGCGTGCTGCAAGCTGAAGCTTTGAGGGGAAAATAACACATTCTCCTGAGAATAAGCCCTTAGGGTGTCTTCTTGAGGAAAAATAAATATAAGATCCTGTCTTATTTTCGAGGAAACAAGGTATGTCCCAACATCATCGTTACAAATGAGTAGAGCAGGGGGAGTGTACATTCTTTTTGAACATATTTGACCAGAAAATGTAAAAATAAATAAATAAAGTCATGCATTCACTTGATTATTGCTAAAATAAAAAGGCATTGGAGAAAACATCACTACGAAACACTTAGAAAAGTGAACCAAGAGAATATACACTTTCTGTACAATTTCTTATTCCACATCTCAGACCTCAAACCCACTTTCAGTAGTTCCCAGTGTGAAAGCTTGGCCATATCTCTAACTTGCTCGACACGCCCTCCCAGATGTTCTGGTGATCGCTTTTCTTTACAGTCAGTTCAAACAACAATGCATTAGGACTCCAACATTCTAAACCAATTTAATCAGATTAAGAGTTTTATCAATTTAAATGATTTTTACTGAAATGTATCATCCTATCACATAATCACTATAAAGCCTACCTTTTAAAGATAACCTACTCTGACATACATTTGCAAATTAGCAACAGTTTTCAAGTGAAATTATAATCATTCTTATGCTATTCTACCAAAAATATCTACCTAGAAATGAATAAATTGCAGTTAGCAGCTCATTAAGGAACATTATCAGAATAATCTTACAATATAAGCCTTATTATAATTTACATTTCTAAGAAATTACTTAAATTTAAAGTCTCATAACCACAATTTTTATCATAGCCACCAAATTCATGATAACATGTGACAGTTTTATCCAAATTTGGTTTCTTAATTTTTACTAATACATTCTCTTTATTAACATATGACACTACTGAGATTATATTTTTACTGTGATAGTTCCATAGAAATTTGGAAAAAATGTTTGATGTGAAACAATGGGTACTTCAAAAATATTTCCAAAGAAGTATTTGATATAATTTTATATATTACATTTGAACACTGAAATAAATATGTAACTTTTTTCTTCATATAAAGATTATTAAATTACTCAATACAAATGGTCTATAAAATAAGTTAATCTTTGGGGATGGTCCTCATAATGAAGTTAATGTTTTCTTGGAAGTATTTATGCTTAAATCACTACCCATATCACTTACTGCATTGCGAAAAACATCTGGATACATGGATAATGATCAAAAATAACCTGTAGTTTATTTGTTTCTATTGTGAAAGGCAGGACCATACAAAATGTTACTGAACCAAGAAGATTGACTTTAGTAAATAAGCATCATTATCACTCTGTCAACTGTGAACTTCTTTTCACTGGCCATCTTAAAAACATGTAGCATTTATTCAATACTTACTGTTTTCCAGACAATGTGGTAAGCACTTTATTTCACTTAAGTCTTATAAACCGTCTGTGAAGTTGGTATTATTACTATCCTAAATTTACCAATGAAGAAATAAAGATTTATCAAGTTTGAATAACTTGTCCAAACTCATGGCAATTGTCACCACTAGAACTCAAACCGAAGTCTGTGGTACTGCAGAGTCTGAGCTCTTAATCATTACACTCTACGGAATATTTTGAAAGCAGCATTTGCACAGCTAAGATTTTGTGTATTAAACTGAAAAGCCTAAAAATACACATATACAAAGGCTGTGAAGCCCATTTCCCAACATTTTTAGAAACTAACTTGACCTAAATTATTTTTTCACTCTATTTTTATAACCATGGATTAGTCTCGCTGCTTTTCCATTACATGCCTCACTGATGACCTACAGCGGCAGAACTGTGATATTCTTATCCTGGTAGAGCCCAGTCTTTGTAGTGATATATATGCCAGTCTAGATATGTATGGCAGCTTTCTGGGTGGCTACTGGGCCTATTCCAAATGGAGAGCTATTGAAAAATATGTGATGGTTTAATTTAAGCTTGTCATTTCAAATAAACATGCCTATGGATGGACATGGCAAGTCCTCACTAGGCTAAAGCTTGAACTGACCATAACAGGTTGCTTCTATAATAGTATAACTTTCTCAGGATGATGTAGTATTTCTCACTGCTGTAAGTATCAATTTGAATATTTTGTGAGCTCTAAAACAAACCATGAAGTTTTCCCATTAATCACCTCTAAAATAGACCAAAAACAATGAGAATAGCTCATTGTACATTACTTATGTTTTAAAATTTTTTATTTTAGCTTAAAGTGGCATTATTATAATATATGATATTGGTCTTTTAAAAAAATGTACATTCTTAAAATATTTGTCTTTTTTACCACTAAAATCAACATTGATGTCGTACTTCTTTAAGTAAGCCAATCTTACTGCTAATACAAATATGGATGGTGAATCTTTAAGGACAGTGCATATTAGAAACATAATGATGATTTATATGTGAAATGGTTTTAGCACAACAATCCTGGATTTATGCTTTGAAGAATTCTTTCCATCTTTGCAAGAGCTATATATAACCACTTAAGTATGGTTTTCTAATACAATGATTATGCCTTAGCTTTCAATGACAATTACAATACGGAAAGAGCCTTTCATTCTAGATACTGAAATACAGCTGGCTTAGAATGTGGAAATTTGATATGATGAATTTTGTGGGGACTTCATCCACAGTCTCAGACACATTCCATACATGCATTATGAATTTTGGAGGTTGTGCAACTCTATGCTTAGTTTGGAAATGCTTCATGTTGGTCATGGCCTGGAATACTTTAGAACCTGCTGTTGGTAAATGAACCCAAAGAGGTTATGTTTCATGCTAAAAATAGTTAATAGTAAGCACTAAAGACATATGAAGGCAATGATTTTGGAGTTGATAAAAATCTGTCCATTTTTCAGAATTATCATTCCTGCCATTTGTTGTAGCTTCATTGTTATTGTTATCACTGATAGAAAGGTGGCATAACCAACTCCAAATAATATAATCCCATGGTATAAGGATGTTTTAATTTATTTTGTTTAATTTTATTTTTTAGAGATGGAATTTTGCTATGTCACCCAGGATAGAGGGCTGTGGTCCAATCTTAGCTCACTGCAACCTTGATCTCTTGGGCTCAAGCAATCCTCCTGCCTAGCCTCCGGAGTAGCTGGGACTACCAGTGTGCACTTGGTTTAGGATGCTTTTAAACTCAAAATTATACACACTTTCAAGGTTTAAGTACATTAGTAATCCAGAGAACTAATCCATGGTTTAACTCTGCTAATACTATTTTCTTCTATCATTTTTTTCCTGGGACAACTTGGTAAGATAAATGCTGCATTTTCAAAAATAAACCTTCATTTCATAACTGTAATCTCTTAAAATATCAAAGCTAATTTTTGTTTGTAGGAGCAGCTATGGACCTAATCAACTTGTTCTAAGAGAAATTAATGGTATGATAGTAAGTTTAAATTATAATTATGGCATCTTACTGTTTTGTCTTCGTTGAGTTGGGAGGCTTCAGCCAAACCCTGATGGTGTCTAACTCACAAAATCTGGGAACTAAATGACTGACTGATGCTTAGATCTCAAGAATTTTATATGACTTAATACATTAATACAAGTCATGTGTTTGATATTAGACAATTCCAACATTTATGTCATTTCGAGCCTATTTGTGGAGGTAGGAATATAAATTACTTTTAGCCATTTAGAAAATTTACATTGTTGAAACTTCAATGTGCTTGATGAACACATATTTGCAAAACCATGATTCTTTGCCAATTCTAATTTCCATAACTTGATCCTACTATTGGTTATAGAACAAACTATTATTACACTATGGCATGTGGGTAATGAACCACTCAGAGCTTTGACAGAAAAATGGATCAGAACAGAAGATGTGTTTACATTTAGAATTTCAGAAATGTTTCTCAAGCATAAAACCATGTAAATATTTGCCAATTTTAATCCAGAAGTTACAAACTGAGCTTGATTTAATTTACTATCAAATGTAGATCATCCTATGCATATTAATCAACTTTAATGGGAATGTTGTTATGCATGATATTGAGGAGAATGCAAAGAAATATGAATTATAAACCTTGTACTCAAAGAGTGGAAATGGAAATAGCAAAGTAAACCAAAAAGGTAAAACTAACTTCAGTACCAGGTAGTACACAATTTCTAATTACATTATTTTTAGAGTAAGGGATGTAGGAATTAACAGGACTAAAATTTCACTGAATGAGTTTGATTAGAGGAATCTTTTTGGATAAGTTCAAGTTTGAGTCAAGTCTTACATTGTAAGCAGGAGAGAAGGAAGTTTTAGATGAAATAAGCATAAGCTAAGATGCTGATATGAAAAAAATACAGTCATTAAAGGCTCAGAATTTTTCATGGAACTGTAGGTTCATATAAATAATAGTGGGGACTCAGATCCATTCTGCACAGGAATCTATGAAACATCAGCCAAACTTTCAATATGGAGTGTTTGCTTATGCTAAAGGAAAATATTCTACAAGAAAATATTCTACCTATACCTAAGAGCCCCAGGTTCAATTTAGGTAAACCAGTAAAATCTAACAAAAGTAAATGAATGCATAATGCATCTATTGTGCAACAATATGCTTGGGTTTGTTTTAAATGTCAGCTCTAAAACAGATGTTCATGAAGCCAATAAAAACTTAACAGGCTGAAAGTTACCTTGTATGAGAAGAGGGCAAGCCTGCAAAAATATAAAATATTAAACAGATATCACAATAGTCTATTTACTGTGGACAAGGAATTCAAGGCTTCTAGACTTGATGAGATTTCTTTTTCTTTTCTTGTCTGTCATAACTAACAGTATTGCTTGTAACACATTTTAGAATTCACAGAGTCCCACCTTTCACTGAATTTCGCATATGTTTAGCCATTAATTATGGGTGACAAAGATATTTGTCAAATACTACTTGGAATTAATCTGCATGATTTTATGGATTATAGCTTTGTAATGTAGGAGGATACCAAGACAGAAGAAAAGAAGGTATAAAGGTAGAAGTGTTAGAGCATAGAAAAGATAGTTTTGCTTATGAAAACCTGGTCTTTTTCTTATATGATAATTTCAAAGAAATAACTTTAAATATGATGAGATTAAATATGACCATGAGCAGAAAGCTATGAATATTCGGGCTAACATGGAAGAAAGGTAAAATTGTCTTGAGTCAAAAATATTCATAAACAAGAAAAGTATTCTAGGAACTTGGATTGAGCTTTCTTCCAAGCTAAAAAACTTTAAAAGAAATAAAAACTACACACGCAAGAAAAACTAATGTCTTGATATTTAACTTTTTGGTGCCCTTAGTCTCCTCATTCATAATGTAATACATCCATTGTCACCATAGTTCTATTAACAAAAGCTCTTATTATAGTAGATATTGAAGTTTGGTTTTCTATCATTTTGGAAAACATATTAAAATAGCTTACTAGAATTAAATGAGAAAAAAAGCTAGCACATTCAGGCATAGAACTAGTTACCAATTTATATAGGTTAACCACTTTTTATAAACATTTATTATATATAGTTATCATATTGCAACACATGATTCCACTTGAAGAACAGACAGTTCTACAAAGTCCCACAAAATACATTATTATTTTTATATTTCTCTCTTTTCCAAAATAAATAAAACCTGCAAGGCAGAAAAATGTGTGTTGCTTAGAGAGTAATCTCCTTTCCATTATATAGTAAAGATTTAAAAATTACCAGGAAATAACAGTACTCACAAAGCCCATCTAAAATTGACTTTAAGCCAATTAATCAACAAATATTTATTAGATTCCTATATTGTTATCAGTTTAAGGTTTGAATCTTCTCTTCATTACACCCACCAAACTATGATAACTTTACAGATTTGATATAGATAAGTTTCTTACAGGCTTTTTATGATTAACATTTCATTATTATGACTGTGTAAGCATAAATTATATAACTTATGGTACATGTTTTAGCAAAGAATATTTTTAAAATATGTAACAATTTTGCATATCCCTTTTCATTAATATGAACAAAAGGTCTTATTGAGGAATGGTCTATTTATTTTCAGCATATAAAACAGCAGTTATCAACCATGGGTATAGATAAGAATTCTCTGTGGAGTATAAAAACCACCACCATGAAACTCATGACATCTTCCAGACATACTAAATCAGAATCTTCAAGTAGGAGGTTGGGTATCTTAAAACTTTCCAGTTTATTCTGGAAGACATTTAAAGTGAAGAAATACTACGAAAGACCTATATAAGATTCTTTATTTGTCTCAAATTCCCGGGATAATTTGGACACTATTTATTTTAAATAGAAAGATTTTTATTCACTTAACAAATGTTAATAAAGTGTTTTGTGCTAAATATGAAGAGTATAAAATATGTAAAAGACTGACTTTTAGGGCCTTCAAATATATACATGGGCTCCAATTGAGGAGAGTTTCACTACTATAGAAATTTAGAGAGGAAAGTAATTAACAGGTAATTGAAGAAGTCATCATGGAGATGAAATTCGAGTTAAGCAATTGGATCTTGCAGGGTGATACAGATTAGAATATATCAAGATTTCTTATCAACCAGTGTATAGATGGGTTTTAGGGTAGGACATACTTTCCTCAAATTCTTAATATGATCCATGATGAAGAAATAAAAAGGCATCACTGGAATATCCAGAAAAGAAAAGAAAATTTGTTCCAAGTGGGGAAGCGATAATTAAAGGTTTCAAATTTATCATGAGGATGTCCATATTCAGAGATCCGTGGGAGGGATTGACGGTGTGCATTCCAGGAGTATTTGGATTGGTATTATGGGAATTAGTGGTGATTGAATGGCTAGATTGTAGAATTTATATTTTATCCAAAAGAAGGGGGAGAGAAAGGGGCTATGATGTAGGCAAGGACAGTGTATGGGAAGCCTGGAAACTTTTCGCAAAGAAGTCCTATAATTCATGTTTGGGAAATGTTAATCTGATATAAGAGCACTGTTCACGATGAATTGCAGGGTGAGGATCCAGGGCAGAGAGCTAAGCTAGAAATTCTTGCAATAATCTATATGTGTTATGCCATATGTTTTTTTCTTTCCAGTATACTGACGCACAAAGTTAGGATAAAACCATCTGGATAAAAATCTGCAAATGGACTTTTAGCCCATGAGAATCTCTCTCTACTGTCAAGTGGGAATTCTGGTTTCTCTTCCCAAAAAAGCCACTGAAATGCTTTGAGTCATTGGATTGTGATTTCCTCAAATCTCTTTAATCCACAGTAATTTAAACAATGCCTAGTGCACAGTAGATGCTCAGTACAGCTTATTTTATTACTGTCTCAAGCAATCTATCCAATCAATTACAGTAAGTATTAGAGGTCATTGCATAAAATATGATGTGAATATCATGTGTTTATATACTAAAACTTCTGAAAAACCTAAAAAAATTGTAAGATTCAAGTAATATATTGAAATTGTTTTGTAAACAATTTTTAAGTATTCTACAGCTGTGAGGTGTTATTATTAATAGAAGTACTAATAGTGCTTACATAATACACTATTTTTTCCAAATCTAAGGAAAACAAAACTTTTGAGTTGTTAAAAAAATGGTGTAGTATATTTAGTCAATTAATATGTATAAAGAGGTCTGAGTGTTTTCTCCCCATCCCCCTGCTTATTTTCACCCAGGTAGAAATGTAGAAAATATAAAAAAAATAAGTTATATTTCTTATTCTCCTGCTCACAAATAAAGTTAAGGTCTAACAGAGGTGCTACAAAAAAGCACATACCATTATTGAGAGGATACAAATAAAAAAGAGAGAATATAATTAAGTATACATAAATATTATACAAAATCATGCAAAGATCACATTCATTGCAATCCCAAATCAATATCCCAGAATTTTTTTGTGTGTATCTGGACTGATGAGCTGAATTTACATAAAAAGACAAAGGGCCAAGAATAGCCAAACAATCCTGAAGAAGCACAATACTGAAGAACTTAAACTATCATATATCAGTATCATTTTGCCTTAATTAGAATGAAGCAATATGACTTTGAAGAGTGCAAAATTGATGTAAGGATAGACAAATAGATTGATGCCATATATTAACATACACATAACCACTGCAAACATACAGCCCAAAATTTCAACTCCTTGGTATATGAGCAATAGAAATATGTGCATCTGTTCACCAGAATATACAAAATTTTTCATAGCATTATTCATAATAGTCCAATACTGGAATCTACCCAAATATTGATGAATAAAATAAATTGTGCTATATTCCCATAGAGAATACTATGTAGCAATAATGATAAAAGAATTATAAATGTATGCAGCAAAATAGTTGAGACTTCTAATGTTGAGCAAAAAGGCCAAGCCTAAATAAAACAGTATATATTATATAATTCTATTTATATAAAATGCAAAAATAAGGGGAAAAAGGCATGGTGTTAAAAGTCAAGTTAATGTTTGCGTTTGAGTTGGAGTAACTGAAGAGGGTCATTAGTGGCTTCTGTGATGTTGGTGATACAATATTTCTTGACCTGCATGATGATAAGATGGGTATATTTACTTTGTAAAAAATTATAAGCTGTAAACTTATAATTTTTGTTTTCTATGTGTATAAAACTTCAGTAAAAATTTCAAAAATTTGCCTTTAATATCACTGTTTTGAAGGCATGGTTATCACACACAAATAAAAACAGATTTCTTCTTAGCTATTTAATAAAATAAAAGTTAAGCAAAAGAGGAATGTATTCTCAGGTGATCTTTAGCACTCTTTAAAATTTTAATAACTTTCATTTTTTCATCTTATTATTATACTGTACAGAAATCATTTATCTTCAAATTTTGCTAAGTAAACATAAATGCATGCCCCCACACAAGCCTATAAATCTAAGCAATGAATACATCTTCATTCATTTCTTTGCGCTCTGTGAATTTCATGTTGTGTGCTTTTCATGCTGTAAATGTCATGATGGCTCATAAATCCTTTCACTGACTAGAGAATAAATTTATTCTGCAAAAGTAAGGCGTTGTCATTTTATATAGTTTGGGAAATATTGGTGGTATAAGGAAACAATTGTGATTTTTATGGACATCTACAAGCATTTAAACAATTTATATTGATACTTGGTACTAAAGGAAGTAGCATACTTTCCACCTCTATACTCTTTGGGTGTGGGCTACATATATTGACATCTTTCCAAGAGTAGAGTATAGAAAAGGAAGTAAAAAGAGTAACCGTAAAGTGGGAAAACCTGATTAATACTACTGATAAACACTACTTCAATCAAGTGATCAAAGTCAACATCAACAGTGATAACTCATGGTGATAGAATGCACCTTTGATATGATGAGATGTGATGAAAATGCCACTCTAAGTCTGTGGTCCTTCTCCTGAAAACCTAAAACCCCAGTCTTATCATGAGAAAAACATCAAACAACTATCCAATAGAGGGAACCCTACAAATGCCTGACCAAACCCCTCAAACCATTTTTAAGATCATTATAAACAAGTAAATCTGAGAAACTGTCACATCCAAGAGGAGCCATAGGAGACATGACAACAAAATGTAACATGGTATCCTGAACAGAATCATGGAAATGATAAAGAAAATTTGGTAAGAACTAAGGAAATCTGAGTAAAGTATTGACTTCAATTATTAACAATGCATTAATATTGCCTCAATAAGTATAACAAAAGTACCATATGAATAAAAGACATTAATAATATGGGAAACTTGGTGTGTGGGGTTATATAGGTACTCTCTGTACTGTCTTTGTCATTCTTCTGTAAATATAAAACTATTCAAAAAATAAAGTTTATATTTAAAAAATATATTATTTAGAGCTGTGTGTATATTTTAAAGTGTGTGAGGTACAAAGTATAAAATATTACATGATAATAAACAGAGAGGAGAAAGATACTTTTCATTAATGAACATCTATTTTTTACAATAAGATGTGTAATCAACATGTGACTTTATGCAAGATCTTGGATCATAACAGTGAACTAAATGAATGAAACAAAATGAATTACACTTTCTCTCCCTGTTCATATATAATATAACTTTATATAGCAATTTGGCACAGTGGCTAACATTGGGCTCTGGAATTATACTGCCTGGAATCAAATACCAGTTTCATCACTTTCTACCTGTATTTCCTTGAGTATCTACTTAACCTCTCAGTACCTTAGTTTCTCCTACTGGTTTAGTAACTGTGCTGTAGGTAGCATAAGGAAACTTCTTATTAAAAGCTGAAAAAAGTGGCAATACATAGTATTCAGTGGTAAAACATTTAGTAAAATGTTGCCAACAATAATTTTAAAGACAGATCATGTACCTAATAAACTTTTAACTCAAGGGGGAAAGTTCAGAAAACAGATGATTAACAGCATGGGTTGGGATATCCTTGGCTGCATATAGAAATCAACATAGGAAAGAGTTGATCTCAGAAAGAATTAGTCACTTTGCAAGCAGAAATAAGATAAAAGTAAGGGTTAGAAAAAGCAATTACAACTCAATCCTAATTGTTAAAAATTGAGAAGAACGTCTCATAATAAAATCTAATTAAAATTCAACATGGAGTGAGGTCAAATCAAGAGTACTGCAGTCACACTCATTATTAAAACTTCTAGATGGCTTAAGAGAGTGCATATTAAGGGTTCAACTAAGGATGAGTTTTACAAAAAACAATTTCAACTGGACAAATCGACACAGGAAAAGGACAGTAATTGTGTAGCTTTTTCTTAAAGCTTGATGATTCAAGATTTCTAGGATCAAGAAGAGGTGGGTAGAGGAGGGAGAGAGATAGAAAAAAAAGAGAGAGGAGAGAAAGACACAAGTAATAGAATTTAAAACATTGTAACAACTGTAGATGTGGCTCCTGACATGTGAAGTTTAGTGTAATCCAACAGATAAGAAGCTAAGTCTTTAAAAGTTTTGTATTGTCAAAATCACACCAGCCTGGACTAAAAGAATCATGATTGATTGAAACTTAAAATGACCATGGTACTTCAACATCATTAAAGCATATTTTCTAATGCCTATTTCAGAGATGACCAAAGAAGTTAAAGTCAATGACTACTGAGAAAATGGAACAGAGACAGTTTCTTCAATTCATGGCTTAACCAAAGAACATTGTGTATTGGAAATAAGATACATTGAAATAGCAATTGAAGTTTAAATTGTTATTAGATTAAAATAGAATATTATAACTATAAGATATTTTATGTAAGCCCCATAGTAACCACAAACAAGAAAAAAATCTCTAGTAAAAACCCAAAGAATGAAGAGAAACAAATTAAAGCATACCACTATAAAAATCAATAAATCACAAAGGGATATAACAAGAGAGGAAAAGGGGAGCAAAGGAACTATAAAATGGTCAGAAAAATGTTAATAAAATGGCAATAGCAAACACTTATTGATAATTACTTTAAGTGTAAGTGGATTAAATTCTCCAATCAAAAGGTAGTTGAATGGATAAAAAACAAGATCCAACAATTTGTTGCCTATAAGAGACTCACTTTAGCTTTAGAAAAACAGATAGGCTAAAAATGAAGGGATGGAAAAGGATATTTTGTGCAAATGGTAACTAAAAGAGAGCAGGGCTGCCATCCTTATATGAGACAAAATAGACTATCAGTCAAAATCTGTCATAGAGACAAAAAAGTCACTATATAATGATAAAAGGGTCAATTCAGCAAGAGACTATAACAATTGTAAATACATACACACCAACATTAAAGCACATAAATATATAAAATAAATATTGACAGAACTATAGGGAGAAATAAACAGCACACAGTAGTAGTAAGAGACTTCAATAACCCATCTTCAACAATGGATTGATCATCCAGACAGAAAATCAATAAGGAAACACCCAACTTGACTAACACTGTAGACCAAATGGGTCTAAGACATACATAGAGCATTCCATTCAACAGTGTCAGGATTTACATTCTTCTCAAGTTCACACAAAACATTTTCAAGATAGATCATATGTTGAGCCATGAAACAAATCTTAACAAATTGAAATTGAAGATTGAATTAAAGATTGAAATCATATCAAGTATCTTTTTTGACCACAAAGGTATGTGACTAGAAAAAAATCACAAATATGTGGAAATTAAACAACGTATTCCTGAACAACAAAGGGGCCAAAGAAAAAAATAAAAAAGGAAATAAAAAAGTATCTTGAAAGAAACAAATATGGAAACACAGCATACCAAAACATCTGGGATGCAGCAAAAACACTTTTACAAGGAAAGTTTAAAACAATAAATGCCTACATAAAAGAAAAAGAAAGATCTCAAATAATCAACCTAAACACATCTCAAATAACTAGAAAAAGAACAAACTAATCTCAAAGTCAGAAGAAGGAAGGAAGAGTAAAGATTAGAGCAGAAAAAATAAATACTGGAGAAGAAATAAATGAAAAAGAGAATGGACAGATAATAGAAAAAAATAATGAAACTGAGATTTGGTTTTTGAAAAGAAACAAAATTGACAAATATTTAGCTAGACTAACCAATAAAAAAGACAGAGTACTCAAATAAATAAAAGTATACATGAAAAAGGAGACATTATAACTGATGACACAGAAAGAAAAGAATTCTAAGAGATTACTATGAATAATTATATGCCAAAAAATTGGATAAAGTAGAAGAAATAGATACATTTCTAGAAGCATACAATCTACCAGGAAGGATTGAATCATAAAGAAATTAAAAATATCAAAAACCTCCCAACAATAACAACAACAAATTCAGGACAAGATGGCTTCATGGGTAAATTCTACCAATCACTTAAAGAAAATTAATGCCAATCCTTCTCAAACTCTGCTATAAAATTAAAGAGAAGGAAACATGAAGTCAGCATTACCCTCATATCAAAGCCAAATAAGGACACTAAAAGAAAAGAAAATTATAGGCCAATATCCCCAAAGACCACATATGCAAAAATCCTCAACAGACTACTACCAATCCAAATTTAACAGTACATTAAAAGGATCATACACCATGAACAGAAGTATTTAATCTTGAAGTATAAGGATGGTTCAATGTACACAAATCAATAAATTTGATATACTACATAAACAGAACAAAGACTGAAAACCATAGGATCATCTCAATAGATATCAAAAAAGCATTTGAAAAAAATAGCATTTTTAATGATAAAAATTCTTCACAAATTAGATATAGAAGAAATAATGAACATCAAAATGATAAATGCCATTGTGTGACAAGCCCACAGCTAACATGAAACATTGAACAGGTAAAAGCATTTTCTTTAAGATCAGGAATAAGACAAAAGTGCCCACTCTCATCACTACTATTGTACTAGACTATGGACTGGAAGAATTAGTAATATTAAAATGTTCATACTACTGAAAGCAATCCACAGATTCAATATTATCTCTATAAAAATTCTAATGACATTTTTCACAGGGATAGAAAAAAATTATAAAATTATTATGAATCACAAAAGATCCATCATAGCCAAAACAATCCTGAGAAAGAACAGCAAAGCTGAAGGCATCACACACTCTAATTTCAACCATACTACAAAGCTACAGTAACCAAAAGACCATATTACTAATGTAAAAACAAACTCACAAACAAAGGCAACAGAATAGGAAACCCAGAAATAAATGCATGCAAGTATGGTCAACTCATCTTTGATAAGGGCACCAAGAATACACAATGAGGAAAAGATAGTCCTCAACAGTTTTAAGAAAACTGCATATCTACATGTAAAAGAATAAAATTAATGCCTTGTCTATACAAAGATTAACTCAAATGTTTAAATAATTAAATGTAAAATATGAAACCTTAAAACCACTAGAAGAAAACATAGGGACAGTCTCCTTGATATAGGCTTTGGCAATATTCTTTTGGATATAACACAAAAAGTACAGGCAACAAAAGCAAAAATAAACAAGTAGGACTACATCAAACTACATAGCTCTGTTGAGCAAAGGAAACAATTGACAAAATGAAAATACAACCTACAGAATGAAACAAAATATTTGCAAACCATGTATTTTTCTTGTTTTTTCTAATCAGATAATTTTATTTTATTTTATTTTCATTTTTATTTCAAAGTATTATGAGTGTGCAAATCTTTTAAAATACTTAAGTCGTGGTTACAAATGTGCCTGTCATCCAGATAGTGTTCATTGTACATGGTAGGTAGATTTTCACCCATCATGTGCTCCTGCCTCCCTCCTGCTTGCTTTCTGTTGAGTTTTATTTCCCTGTATGCACATGTGTGCTCATCAGTTAGTTCCAGTTTAATAAGGAGTAGATATGGTGTTTGTTTTTCCATTTTTGAGATACTACACTTAGGATAATGGTCCCCAGTTCCATCTAGATTGGTGCAAAAGACATTAAGTCATCCTTCTTCATGGCTGAGTAGTATTCCATGGCAGACATATACCACATCTTGTTAATCCACTCAAGAATTGATGATGGGGATTTGGATTGATTCCACATCTTTGCGATTGTGAATTAGGCTGCAGTAAACATTCGAGTATGAGTGTCTTCTTGATAAAAGATTTCATGGGTAATATAGCTCATACTCAATAGGTTGCTGAATGTTGCTATTTTACAAATCCTGCATTTCTAACTTTAAAAAGTCGATTTTTCTGACGATACTCTAAGATATTGTTAAGCAGACAAAAGCAAGCCTTTGAGAAATGCATGTTGTCTAATATTTATATTTTAACCCTATTCATTAATCTTTACATAATTGCATGTATAAATTCTATCACAATATAACTACATTTTAAAAATCTGAAAAATTTTACATCAAATTTCTCACAGGTGTCATCTCTGTGGAAGGGACTGAGGGACTGGGCCTGGCTGGGGTCAGAAATCAACAGGGTCACTTTTTCTTTCTCGATTTGAAATATTGGCACTGGGTGTAACTATTTTCTGTTTAGCTTATTAAAAACAATACAGTAAATAAAAGATGATTTTATAGATCCTTCCACAGCCTCCTTTCATAGGCAAAGAACAGGTCAGAAGCTGTGCAGATGTAGAAAGCATGACCCACCAAAGCTAGGCTTGGGGAATCTAATCATACTCTATAAAATCTCCCTGCAAAATTCAAAATAATGCTTCCTTTAAAATAGTACTAACTTAGAAACAAACTCGCAGACAAAGGCAACAGAATAGGAAGCCCAGAAATAAATGCATGCAAGCATGGTCAACTCATCTTTGACAAGGTCACCAAGAATGCACAATGGGGAAATGTGTGTGGCCCTCGGGCCAGCAGCATGAGTACTACTTGTGCGTAAATTGTTAGTTATACAAATTCTTAGATGTCATCCCAGACTTCCTAGATCAAAAACATGGGGCATGGGCCCAAGAGTTTTAATAAACTGTGTTTAACAAGCCCTCTAGGTGCTGTCCATGCCACTAAACTTTGAAAATCACTATTATAATGAGTTAGAATCAGATATATTAAATGCTTTTTTGAAGAAAGGATGTACAATAAATCAATGATGTAATGAAACAGATTGCAATCTAGCAGTATAATTATAAATAAAACAGGAGGCAGAAAACATTAACTTGGAAGGCTACCGCAGCACACAGTAGTTAGCTGCTCCAAATCCTTTTCTCTTTATTAAAGAGAATCCCAATTTTGTCTCAGTCTCACCACACAGGGTAAGCACGTAAACCAGTTCAGGCCAGTGTAATACAATATAAACAGATGCAAGTGTTTTAAGGCATGAAGATTCAGCTGACATGTTCCTTTTTACTTTTTTTTCCCTCCCCACTGCCCTGCCCCTTTTCTTCCTTGGCCTGTAGACAGGTTACCCATAGGTATAGCAGCCATCTTGGAACCACCAGGATGAAGGCCATATGTTAAGGATGGCATGGAAGGAAAATTGAAGCTGTCTGGGACATTTTTGACATTATGGACAAATTTTGGACATTATGGACATTTTTGACATTATGGACTATTTCACAGGCCCACTGCAGTTAATCTCCAGATTTCAGAAGTAAAAAACTCTTTTCTGGTGAAGCCACTGTCACTTAATGCAATTTAGGTGCAATCCTAACTAATAAGCAAATAATACAGAAGGTTCAATTTCAGTCAGATAAAATAAATAAAATGTGAAAGGGGGAGAAGAGAGAAATATAAAAGGTATATGGGGCAAAGAAGTAAAGGTTGCTAAAGATCAATAAGAAATGACATGCCATTCAATTTATGCTTTAGATGCTCTAAATTTCTATCTACATTTTCCTTACTACTCATTTATAAATGGGCCTGTCAGTGTTAGGCTCCGTGCTTGTCCAGGAACAGCCTTTATATTTCTATTATCTAGGATACCATCTGACAGTTTTTTCATACAATCAGGGAAATGCCCTCAAATAGATGTGAGCTTCTTGTTTGTAACACAGCCATACTGCAGACATGTAGAAGAACATTTCTGGAACATAAATAACAAGACTCCATCCTGTTTTACTATTAACTCTTTTTGATCTTCAGTTTCTGGCAGGCCTTAGCCAAAACCAGATGCCTTTTTTCATGCTTGCTTACAAAATTCTAAAAGAGGCAGGCAAGTTCTTTAGAAAACATAGTCCCATTATTCTATCCCAATTCTTTTGCTGGAAAGATGACTCTCCCCAGCACATCCCAGCCCCGCTCTCCTGTAGGTGACAGGAACTGTTTCCCCAGATAGGTAGATATCATTGTTTCACACTTTGAGTCCTTGATTTCAGATAGCTGTCATCATTGCTGAAAGTACTTTCCCACATTGCTTCTTACCTCCTATTTCAAAGGCGGGCTCATTCAATATGCTTATTTGTATAATAGTGTCCATTGATGGCATTGGTGATTTCAAATCCACCCTAGGGCCAGTGGCGTGTTCATTTCCAAAGAAATCTTTGCCACTTGTTTTTCCCTTTCTTATAATAGTGGCAACAATTTCAGCTTTTGGCATGAAACACAAAACAACTTGACTTGCTATTAGATCTGTGCCAATTTTTTACAGCCTTGTCTGTATTTTGCTTTTACCTCTGAGACAGTGGATTAAAGAAATAACTTTTAGTAACATTTATATATAAATGTCTGGACATAAGGAAGATGCAAGTATATAGTGAGAATTTCTTTATCATTCAATAGTACTTTAAAAGTAGAAGTGAAAAAATTTCCTGAAATCTCCAGAACTTTAGAATTAAATTCTGTCCTTTTGAATGTCTAGGGCACAACTCTTTTTCTACACCATAATATCTCTACTTTGTAATTTCTGTGATAACTTCCCCAGCATTTTTTTTAATTCTATCTAGTGAAATTGGATATGTTCTGGGTAGGCCACATAAGTGGCTAATTTGTCCTCTTTTTATTTCTACATTGATGCACATATTTTCTTCTATAAGGGTCAAAGAATTTTACACTTTACTAATAAGACCTCAGAAGATTCTCTCAGCTCCATTTCTATGTTCTTGATAGGAAAGCTACAGCATAAGAAGGCTTTGATTTTGTACCTAAGTGCAATGCTCCAACTGAGCACATTTCTCCTCAAAGGCAGTGAATGGTCCTTTTGATATTTACAAGAGCTCTATAATTCCAAGAGAATTAGATTGAAAGAGGGAATGGAAATATGGTGCCTTCAATGCAGGGCACTGATTCTTAAGTGTTCTTTGCTTTTCTTCTGTTATTAACTGCATATGCTTTGCTCTTCACCTTCAGTGAAACTGTGCCAGTTCACAGGAGGCTGAAAATGCCTTAGAAAATTTCAATGAGTGCTTATAAAATTAAGATGCTTCCATCCACAAGTGTATCTGCAATGATGACTCACTGAGTGGTACAGGTGGCCACTTGATTAACAATACACTTCACTGAAGTGTGACCTCTGACAGGCAGGAGCAGCCTCCCTCGATTTGGTGTGCATAAATACAGTTTGCTGTATGCCCAGTTCCCTTAGTCCTATAAAGCATCTGGATCTCCTAGCATAGTCCAGAAGTAATAAAGCTACCACTGACATTTAACTCCTCCTATGGGGAGATGTCCCTGAAACACCTGAGAAAAGAAAGAAGCTGTTGAAGGGTGTTCCTAAAAATGTCTCGTGCACATTATTACCACACATGTCAAATAACTAGTTATGAGCTAATAAATTGCATGGGTCCCACAGGTACAGTGTGACTTAATCTCGGTCAATAACCAATATGGCCTTTGGCTCCTTCAGAGTATTTCATATCATGGCATCACAGCAATAATTTGTTAATAAATATAGATACCTTTTTCTATTATAAGAACACTTGTGATTAGATTGAGGGTTCACCAGGCAATCCAGGATAATTACCTATTAATATCCTTTCCTTATTACATATGAAAAGATCCTGTTTTCAAATAAAGTCACATGCAAAGTGAGAACCACCGTTCAACTAATTACCAAAATTAAACACAGATCCAGGAAGCCAAATGGGATAAAAATCAAAGAAAAATACACCTCCTTCCATCATAGTCAAACTGCTGAGAATGAAAAATGGACTCTCAAAGCAACTAGAAAGATGGGGAGGAGCCGTCACATATAAAGAAACAAATATAAGAGAACAGCAGATTTCTATTCAAAAACTATTCAAGCCAGTAGATAACATGATGACATCTTTACAATTCTGGGGAAAAAAAAAAGAACTACACCTTCAAAATGAAGGCAAAATAAAGCCTTTTTCAGACAAAAACTGATAAGAGTTTCATGCTGGAAGATAACAAATATTTAAAATTCTTCAAACAAAAAGATATGAAACCAGATAGAAACTTAGAAACCATGCATGCATGCAAAAACACAAACACATACACAAAATGGAGAGCACTAGAAATGGTAAAATTGTGGACAAATGTAAAAGACAATTTTTAATTTTCAATCTCTTTGTGAAAAAATTGACTATTTTCAATCTCTTTGTGAGATAACTGACTATTCAAGATGGATAAAGAATAATTGCTTTGTTTAGCTTACAGTAAGTATAGAATTCAAGCAAACAAATAACATTATAACACAATTTAAAATATAAGTTAAGGCTCAATATCTTCACACTGTATATGTGAAATGGCATAATATAATTAGGAAGTAAATTATGACAGTTAAAGATATATATTATAAACTTTATCAGATAATAAAAATATTAAAGACATATAATTAATAAGAATGGTTATAAAATAATAACTAAAAATACTCTAGTAATTTCAAAAAATTAGGTTAAAATAAAATAACAAAAAACCCTGATGAGGCCTGGCGCAGTGGCTCACCCCTGTAATCCTAGCACTCTGGGAGGCTGAGGTGGGCGGATTGCTCAAGGTCAGGAGTTCAAAACTAGCCTGAGCAAGAGCAAGACCCTGTCTCTACTATAAATAGAAATTAATTGGCCAACTAATATATATAGAAAAAAAATTAGCCGGACATGGTGACGCATGCCTGTAGTCACAGCTACTCAGGAGGCTGAGGCAACAGGATTGCTTGAGCCCAGAAGTTTGAGGTTGCTGTGAGTTAGGCTGATGCCACGGCACTCACTCTAGCCTGAGTAACAAAGCAAGACTCTGTCTCAAAAAAAAAAAAAAGAAAAAGAAAAAGAAACAACCCTGATGTATCCCTTAAAAACAAAACAAAACAAAAATGATAACTTTAAGCCTGAGTATATCCATAATTGCATTAAATGTAAATGTTCTGAATAAACAATTAAAAGATGGTGCTTGTTAAACTGCATAACAAAGATGTAACCATTATGCTATGTAAAGCTTTAAATACAAAGAATAGGTAATTAAAAGTAAAAGGGTGGAAAATTATTTACAATGAAAACACAAATCAAAAGATATCTGGAGAAGTCATACATAGGTGTATTCAGAGATATTGCAGGTTCAGTTGCAGACCACTGCAATAAAGGAAATATTGCAATAAAGTGTGTCACACAAATGTTTTGGTTTCTCAGTGCATATTAAAATGATGTTTACACTATACTGTAGTAAAATAAGTGTGAAATATCAATAAGCCTAAAAAAGTATATACCTTGTTTAAAAATATTTTAATGCTAAAAAATGCTAATGATCATCTGAATCCTCAACAAGTCATAATCTTTTGCCAGTGAAGAATCTTATCTCAAGGGCTGAATGGCTGCTGACTGATCAGGTTGTGGTTGCTGAATGTTGAGGTGGCTATCACAATTTCTTAAAATAAGACCACAGTGAAATGTGCTGCATCAATTGATTCTTTCACGAAATATTTCTCTGTGGTATGGCGATACTGTGTGATCACATTTTATCCATCCGCAGTACAACTTCTTTCAGAATTGGAATCAGTTCTCTCAAACCTTGGCAGAGCTTTATCAACTAAGTTTCTGTAATATTCTAAATTCTTCATTGTCATTTCTACAATGTTCACAGCATCTTCACCAGAAGAAGTTTTCATCTCAAGAAACTACTTTTTTTTTGCTTGCAAATGAGAAGCAGATCCTTATCTGTTCAAGTTTTATAAGATTGCAGCAGTTCAGTCACATCTTCAGGCTACACTTTCTAGTTCTCTTGCTATTTCCACCACATCTGCAGTTAATTCTTCCACCGAAGTCTTGAACCCCTTAAAATTATCCATGAGGGTTGGAATCACTTCTTACAAAGTGCTAACAATATTGATACTTTTACCACCTCCCATGAATCACAAATGTTTTTAATGACATTTACAACGGTGAATCCTCTCTAAAATGTTTTCAATTTACTTTTCCCAGATCCATCAGAAGAATCACTATCTATGGCAGCCATACCCATATGAAATGTATTTTCTAGATAATAGGACTTAAAAGTTGAAATTATTCCTTGATTCATTGGCTGCAGAATATATCTTGTGTTAGCAGGCATGAAAACAACATTAATCTATTTGTACATCTCCGTCAGAGTGCTTGGGTGGTGGTGATTAAGTACATTGTCAATGAGCAGTAATATTTTAAATAGAATCTTTTTTTTTGAGAAGTAGATCTTAATAGCAGGCTTAAAATTTTCAGTAAGCCATTCTGTAAGCAGATGTGCTGTCAGCCAGATATTGTGCCATTTATAGAGCACATAGTAGATTTAGCCCTAGATGCCCTTTTTCAGATTGAAGTTTTCTTTTACTCCTTGTTTGTTGAGTGTTTTCATGATAATGGAACATTGGAATTTGTCAGACACTATTTCTGTGACTATTGAGATAATTATGTGATTATTTTTCCTTTTTTTATATTGATACAGTTTATTAATTGAATTATGAACATAAACCTAGGCTACATTCCTAGGATAAATCCTACTTGGTCATGATGTATAATCACAAAATAAAAAATTCAGCATATTTTTTTTTTATCAGCCTTAGGTTTTGGGAATGGTAAATGAGCATTATCTTCAACTTCAAGTCATTAGCTGCATTAGTCCCTAAAGAGAGAGTCAGACTGCCCTTTGAAGCTTTGCAGTTGGGCCTTGACTTTCCTCTCAGGCTATAAGAGTCCTAGATGGTATCTTTTTCCAGTGTAAAGCTGTTTTGTCTACACTAAAAATCTGTTGTTTAGTATAGCATCAATTATCTTAACTGGATCTTTCAGATAATTTGCTGAAGCTTCTACACCAGCACTTGCTGCTTCACCTTGTACTTTTATGTATGGAGATGACTTCTATCCTTAAACCTCATAAACCAACCCCTGTTAGTTTCAAAATTTTCTTCTACAGCATTCTGACCTCTTAGCCTTCATGTAATTGAAGAGAGTTAGGTCCTTTCTCTGGGTTAAGCTTTGGATTAAGGGAATGTTGTGGGGGATTTGATCTTCTTTACAGATCACTAACATTTTCTCCCTAAGGCTGTTTTACTCTCTGATCATTTATTGGTTCACTGTAGTAGTACTTTTTAATTTCTTTCCTTTTTTTTTTCTTTTTTGCATCACATATTCGTTAACTGGTACACGAAGCCTAGCTTTCATCCTATCTTAGATTTTGACATGCCTTCCTCATTAAGTTTAGTCATTTCTAGCCCTAATTTAAAGTGATAGATGTGTGACTCTCCCTTTCATTTGAAGACTCAGAAGCCATCATAGGGTTATTCATTGACTTAATTTCAATATTGTCATGTCTCAGGGAATACGGAGGCCTTAGGAGAGGTAGAGACAAGGAAATAGCTGTTTAATGGAACAGTCATAAGACTCACAACATGTACCAATTACATTCACCATCTTACTTGGGCATGGTTCATGGTGCCCCAAAACAATTTCAGTAGTAACACCAAGATCACTGATTATAGGTCATCATAACAGATATAAAAATAAAGTTTGAAGTATTATGAGAATTAAAAAAATGTGACACAGAGAAACAGAGTGAGCACATGCCATTGGAAAAATGGCACCAATAGACTTGCTCAATGCAGAGTTTCCAAAAAATTTATAAAAACTCAATATCTGCAAAGGTAATAACATGATGTGTACTGAAGCAAAAAAAATATGCCCATATTAATATGGGACAAAGTAGACTGAGAACAAGAAATAATATCATAAATAAAGAAGGCTATATATGAGATATTCTATATATAGGATATTATAAATGTGATATATATGATATTATACATGTAATATATATATTGTGATATATGTATTAAAAGATTAGTCAGGAAGACTAATTCTAAATGTGTATACATCTAATAACAGAACTTCAATACCTGAAGCAGAAACTGATAAAGCTAAAAGGAGAAATAGACTAATTCACAATTATTATTGGCGTCTTCAGCACTCCTTTCTCAGGAGTTGATATACAGCTAAATAAAAATTCAGTAGGAATATAGAAGATTTTAACAACACTATCAACATAATTCAAAATGACATTTATAGAATAACCCAACCAACAATAGTAATATACATTCTTCTCAAGTGCACATAGGACATATAACAAGATAGACTGTATCATGAACCATAAAATAAATATTAATAAATTCAAAAAATTGAAATAAAAAAAGAATGTTCTCTGATCATAATGGAATTAAAACAGAAATCAATAACATAATATATTTAAAAATCCCTAAATATTTGCAAATTAATAACATACTTCTAAATAATCCATAGCCAAATTTTAAAAACACACACAAGAAAAATGAGAAAATACATTGGATTATAAATAAATATCTTGAAAACAAAACAGAAACATTTGTGAGATGCAGTTACTATAGGGAAATTTTTAATATTAGATATTTATATTAAAAAAGAAGAAAGTTCTAAAAACTAAAAATAGAAGAACAAAGTAAAACCCAAAGGCAGAAAAAGGAAGAAAATATAAAATTAGAGCAGAAAACAATGATATTTAAAACAGAAAAAACAAAACAATGCAACCAGGGAAAGATCAATGAAATTGATAAACTTTTATTCCTACTCATCAAGAAAAAAAGGGGTGAAAACACAAGTTACCAATATGAAGAATGAGAGACAAAATACCACTAGAGATCTGATGGACAGTAAAAGGATAATAAAGGAATATTATAAATAAAACAAACAAACTTGAAAATATAGATGAAATAAATTCCTCGAAAGAACAATGGACAAAATTCACTGGAGAAGGTATAAATACTTTAACTTTCCTATATTTTTTAAAGAAATTGAATTCAAAGTTAATAACCTTACACAAATTTTAAAATCCAGTCACAGATTGCATTAATCATGAATTCTACAAAACATACAAGGAAGAAACAATATAATTTCTACATTAATACTATAAGAAAATGGAAACCAAATAGAAAATTCTTCTAAGTCATCTTTTGAGTCCAACATTACCTTGTAACAAAAGGCAGGTAGACATCTCAAAAGATAAAAAAAAAAAAAGAATAAAACCTACAGACCAGTACTGCCTATTAACTCAGAAACAAAAGACCCATAACACAACATTAACAAGTACTCCACATTGTAGTGGTGGTCCCACCCCATGGAATAAGGCAAGGAAAAGTCATCAAAACATAAAAATTGGAAAGTAAAAGATAAAAAATTTTTTGTAGACAATATAATCCCAATGAATTTATAAAAGCCACAGAATATAAGGTCAATATAAAAAATCAAATATTTTCATATATTATCATGGAAAAATCTAAATTAAAATTTAAGACAAAAAAATCCCAGAAAGTTGGAGAGGTTTCATGGAACAGCAATAGTTGTCCCCTTTCTCATCAATTGTTAGCAGACCTACCACTCTGGTGGAGGATATTGATGGAGGAGGCTATGCATGTATAGTGGCAGGGAGAATGTGGGAAAAAAGAAACAAAACTGCAACTCCTCTCAATTTTCCTGTGAACCTAAAACTGATCTAAAAGATAATATCTATTAATAAAAACAACAACAAAAATAACAATATAAAAAGTTTTTTTAAAAAAAGAAGGCCTTTTTTGGTCGCCATACCTAAAGTAACCCTGTGCTAGGAGTTTGTCACAATCTCCTGTATTACTTTTATTTTTAAAGTACTCATTACTCTCTGTAATTACACACTCACATACACAAACACACACACACAACTATGATGTTTATTATCTGACCCTCCCAATAAATATAAATTCCTTGAGAGCAGAGTATCTTGTGTGTCTTCTTCACTGTAGCATTCCCAGGTTTTATAATAGTTCATAGCACATAGGAGGCACTTAATTATTGTTCTAAAATTCTAGAAAGCATCTATAAATCCACATTTAAAAATTAGGAAGTGAATTTGACTTTTAAAATGTTCTAAAAAAATAAATAAATAAATAAAATGTTCTAATTCCCAATAAATAATTAAATGGCATTGTTAAAAATCTTTGACAGTTGTATTCAAGTGGTGGTATTTGTCATGCTCTCAGTTAACTTCATAAATTGTTCCTCTTGCAATAGATGATAACATGTGACTTGAATAATAAGACTTGTTTATAGCATTTGTGTCAGAGAATACTGGAGTTAATTAACTAAATTGGCTTGATTTAGATTACACCTGTTTCTAATTTCCAATGTATTAAAAAATGACATTTAAAACTAAAATATCCTGTACCTCATTTTAGGCAATAAGTGATTATTCTGAGGTGAGCATAAATGCTTTCCATCTCATGTTCTTCCTTCATTATTTCTTGAGATGAAATAGCACAGAGAAATTTAACTAGTGAAATAATACAAACATTTCCACAGGTTAAGTGATGAGCATTTGTATGACACAGGAGTGACAATAAGCAAGTATTCGGCAAACATTTGGTGATCAATGAAGAAGATGAATTGAGAATACCTCAGGAGATAATAGAAATAATAAGCCATTACTCCCTTAGAGCTCGCTTGTACCCAAAGAATAAATCATAAATCACAAATGAGCCACAGGCTAGACAGGGTATATTGTAATTATAATTTGTAACACTGAAGTTTAAGAAAATGAAAACTAAAAAACAACAATATTGACAAGTTTGGCCACATAAATATGCTCAAAGGCAAAAGAGAAATAATCATAATTTGGCACACAACAGGGTGATTTTTTTCTGAGATGTCTGTCTTAAATAGGAAATGATTTCTTGAGAGTAATATTTCACTACTGAGATTCGTAATCTTGGCAAGAAGTATCCATCAGTGTGTTAACCGGAGTTTACGGACAGGAAGAGAAAGGGATCACTTAGAACCTAGAACTTCCACCTAGAACTGGTGAAAGATAATGAGAGTCTATTATTGTGGGAATTAGCCCAATATCTTACCAATTTTCAAAGAATAAATGGTTTAGTTATTAGAAAATGTGCTTTGAAAAGTTAGTAAAACAGTTTGTAAAGACAATTCATGCTGAACATTACCAGCTGCAGTGAAGCACTTTTGTGGTAGCTCTGGGGAAATTTTGTGTCTCTTCCTTCTTTATGTTATTTTAGTCATTTTAGAGCTTCAGGAAGAGTGTTAAGTTACTAGAAGTCTGGTACATTATACAATTCTGTTTCTTTAGAAAATATCAAAGATAGTGATATCAGTGTGGTGCCTTGAGAAAAAGAGGGATTCTTATGTACTTCCCATTATAATCCTGAGCCTGTTTTATTCTAAGCCTGAGGTCCTTGGCTTTTAAAATTCATAGTTCCCTTAAAAACTGAACTGGTTAAGATATTTTAGTCAATCTCCATTCTTAGATTGATAAAATACATCTTTTCATGAAAGCCAGGACATTCACATCTGTCATATTTATCTCTCTGCACCTACATGAGAAAGGGATTGTACTCACCATGACTTCCTTAGTAAGAGTTTGGACTTAGTGTCATCTTATTTACTTATACTTTTCCACCTCATTTTTTCCTTTCAGAAATCATTTATTTTTTATACTGTGCTAGCATGGTTTCTGATAATTAAAATAGTATAGCTATTTTCCTGTCTTCTTTTCTGTTCATTTAGGCATAGGGAAAAATAAGAGTTCAACTGATCCTTTCATCAGCATTCTAAGGATGCAAATTTTAAAACATATGATCTTCAACCCTTTTAACACGGTAGAGTAAAAAAGAATATTAGAAAAATACCAAATTACGACTTTGATCTTTTGATTACAACTATTTTTCCTTATTAATGTGCCTCTTGGATAATGGTTGAATTAAAAACCTAGATTATAAAAACATTCTGCCAAAAAATGATATTTCATCACTTTAAGAAGTAATCTACGGACTGTCCTTGACTTCAGATGATTCAGCTTAATGATTTTGACTTTGTGATGGTGCAAAGTGATATGCATTCAGTATAAACTTGACTTCAACACAATATCCAATGAATTACATGAGATATTCAGCACTTTATTATAAAGTTGGTTTTGCGTTAGATGATTTTACTCAACCATAAGCTAATGATAAGTGTTCTGAGTCCACATAAGGCAGGCTAGGCTAAGCTATGATGTTAAGTAGGTTAGATGTGCTAAGTGCATTTTTCAATTAGTATATTTTTAATTAAGGACGGGTTTATTGGGATGTAACCCACTTTTAAATTGAGGTGTACTCATTGATAATATTTCAACAAATTTCCCTGTAAATTAGTTGTTTTATATCTATATTTTTCTCCTTTGGCTAATACTACTAAATCAACCATTATTTGGTGCTAGATAAAACCTTAAATAAGTGACAACCATTTCTGAAGAGACTTTCTGCTGAGGTTTTATTTTCAAATGCTTTGAGATTAAATGTCCTTTTTGATAAATATCAAGGATATTGCCTGCTTTTGAGATCAAAACTGCAGCAAGCCACAATGGCAATAGCTCAAAACTTTGCTTTAAATTTTGGGGAATCCCTTACCTCTTCATGTTGTTTTCCTTAGATATTTCTAAGGGTCACATGTAGAAAATTAATCCCTGGCTGTGTGTGTGTGTGTGTGTGTTGTGGTGTGTGTGTGTGTGGAAGTGTGTATATGAGAGACATTTGTAGCTAAGGTTTCTGTGCTTCTGAATAAATGACTCACGGCTGCAAGAAGCTAACTCTGTAGCCATACTACATAGTACTAAAAACAGTATTTCACTGACTGAAGTTGTAATGCTTCGATCAAGGGAGAGATTCTAATAGGATGGAAACATTTACTGATGAGCTATTGAGATAGACTGTCTATAAGATCAATTTTCTAAGATATTTATATATACTTCATGTGGTTTGCTTTAGACATTTTTCTTTCTCTTTCCATCCCCACGCCCTCTATTTCAACTGATGCACATGTGTGTATGTGTATCTGTGTGTATAATTGTGTGATACACTGTCTTTTTCTTTAAGTTAAATATTAGGTCCATTCTTGGTGTTCAAATGTTATCCAATTTTTCTGAATTCTTCTTTCTACAGATTCCCTTTTATTAAGGCTGGTTATTGATCCAATAGGTTTGTCTCTCCTCATAATTACATCCCTGTAGTTCTTTAGCTCTTTAATGACTTCCGTTCTTCATAAATGACACAGTGAGATGACTCCTTTTTTTAAATTTTCTAAGTAGCTAATGTATCATTATCCCTGTAGGTTAAACTGATCAATGTCCCTGCTTGAAGCTGTGTTTGGATAGTCTCATTTTCTATACTAGTTTCTCTTCTATTTATTTCTTGAAGCCTGGGGGGAAAAGTTCTCAGTAAAATAACAGTTAGGTCAGATTGAGTTTCTCCTTTAATGATTTTGGGTGGCTAAAATATTTCTTCCAGATTTTAACTTTTTCCATAGTCTTTGACTATCTGCCCGAGGAGCAAAAGGGTCCAACACTTCCAAGACAACTCAAAGAATTGTCAATGAAAATCAGAGAACAGATGTTTAGAATATTTCTCTCAAACAAAAGTCAATCAATGTGTGCCAATTGGAAATATAATGATGATGTCAACAGCAGGTTGATAACAGTCAAGAGTAGCAACAGGCAGTAGTAGGAATCCAACTGCCAGTGTGACTTTTATATGAAATTCTGTGACATCATCGACAAATAATTATCTAATAGTTTTGAAGAACAGTAGGCTAAACACTTAGAAATAAGAAGAATTTGAATTTTATCAGAAGTTTCACATTTGCAAGAAAATAGAAAGCCCTGCCTAGTTTCCAAAGGCTTCTGAATTCCACAAGACATTGAACTTATGTTTAAACCAGCATCCACTGTTCTCCCCTAACCTCCCAGTTATAATAAGAAAGAAATTATCAGGTGCCTCCCCTCCCCCACAATCTTCCATCAGTGTTATCAAAGATGCCATCACACTCAAAACAGTAGAAGCATGGAAGTTTAAACTGTTGTAAAAGTTCAGTGAATTTGAAAAAGACACAGCTTGGCTAGTGGGTAGATTTACAAAACATTATTTAGGGGGGTACATCATCAGTTTCTTTCTTCTTTTAGGTTCCATTTGGTTATCTATTTCCTCTGTTTTTCTCACATGTTATTGCTTTGCACTCGTTTCTTGATTGGATCATATTTTTAAGTCTCTAATTGAAGAGGCCACCTGTGGATGGTGCCTTCTGTCTGTTAACATGGCCATTGAAAGCTCCCTTTGTTCCTCTCCCATTCTGGTTTTATGCAGTTTCCCTAGTCTCAAGTTTTTTATTACAAACTGACAAAATATAGTCTTCCATAGAGAAAGAAAAGTATATTTCAGCATTCTTAGAAATCTCTGGGGTTAATAGGATGTAGCAATATGCTGTTTAAGAAAAAGAAACTTATCTATTTTAATCATAGACAGATATTAACCCATCCTTATTGTCAGTGCAGTCAGGCCTTCCTCATTTATTCATAAGTTATGGTTGCCCCCACATTAAATCGTCCCTCTAAAGGGCAGGCCAAGCTACCTCAGTTAGCATACTATTTCTACTTGTTATTTTTCCATCCTTCTATTCTCCCTTTGCCTTAGGATCCTTCATAACTCCAATCATCAATTCTCCAACTTCCCTCACTAAAGTTCAAGGCCAAGCTAGGGGAGACTCTTTAGTGGCAGCATTAAAATAGGAGTTGTGATCAAGCACATGTTACTTCTCTCAGTGTTTCTTTTTCTGCCACTAGAGAACAGAGATGTTTCCACAGTGTCATTATCACCCTCTCCCACAATAGCCCCTTTGTTCTTTACTCCAGAATATGAGCTGTTCATTTATTCATTTTTTATTTCAGTATATTATGGGGAGACAAATGTTTAGGTTACATATATTGCCTTTGCCCCACACGAGTCAGAGCTTCAAGCATGTCCATCCCCCAGACGACATTGCACCCATTAGGTGTGAATATACCCATCCCCTCCTTCCTCCTCCCACTTGCCCAACACCCAATGAATGTTACTGCAAAATGTGCACACAAGTGTTGATCAGTTTATTTTTTGTGCCTACTGCATGATAGACACTGTGCTATATTTTAGGGATACAGCAGTGGAGCAAAAAATAAGATAAATTCCTTGTTCTCTGTAAACATATTGGGATGCTGGGCAGCAATAAAAGAATCATACATATGAACATAAAATCATCCCATAATAAGCACTATAAAGAATGTGGGATGCTATGAAGATATGTAAATAGATAAAATAAGTTCAATTACAGAAAATTACTGGGAAGTGATAGTTGACCTGAATCTGAAGATTGAGAATTAGCGAGGTCAGAAGAAAGAAAGGGGTATGTACTGGGTTGAATAGTATTATAGAGTACCGCCAAAATGTATGTCCACCTGCAACCTTAGAATGTGATCTTTTTTGAAAATATGATCTTGGCAAATGTAATATGTTTAAGAGGAGGTCACAGTGTATGAAGGTGGGCCCTAATCCATAGACCAGTGTCCTTTCCTCTAATGCGAAACTTTTGCTCAGGGGTATCCCATTGGCCTGATCAAAACTTTCTCAGAAATGCCCAATCTGGACTTCTTCTCCCTGTCCTTTTGTGGGTGTCTGACCAGCTTCGCAGCCTGAAGACTCTCCTGGCTTATGCCTGCCCATTCTACTCATTGTCAGTCAATAACCCCTAATAATTCTCTTCCATGTCTTATCCCATCTGATGTTTGCTTCTTGAAGTCAACCAAAGCTTTAAAAATGGCCAAAAACCAAGGGAGAAAGACTAAGCTACAAAACCACTACCATGTTTACCCAACAGCAACAGCCAGGTCACATACTACTGATGGCAACACTGGTACTGCTTTGCTCAATGTTGTCTTCATGAACAGTCACCATTGCTGCCGCTAGACTCTCGCTACTGTCCTTCTACAGCCACTTCCATCCCAATGAATAGTTTCTCAACTGTCTCTCCACTTCACATTACTCTCTCAAGATTCAGAGTCCCAGGAAGTGGTGAATGATTGGCTGAGCCTGAATATGTGTCTGTAATGGCAATGATACCAAAAGGAATATTGTTTCTTAGATTATTCTAGAGGGAGGTAGTAATTCCACAAATATTTCATGTGATGAAGAGCTAAACTAAGTAGAGAGTTAGTCATTTGAAAGCAACCCAAAAAATATTCACTACAAATGCAGATCAAAATTGCTTGGTACATAGTAAAAAAAAAAAAAAAAAAAAAAAAAAAGAAAGAAAGAAAAGAAAAAAAAAGCTTTAATTAGGGCTTCCAAAGTAAAGCTAAATTTTATGTAAAAATAAGTTTATTTTGTCATATATTTAACATAAATTAGGTTTTACTTTAGGTTTTGGAAATCACAAATTGTTTATATGTGATCATTCCAGCCAAATCTTAATTTAAAATTTTAAATTTTAAAACATAACAATAAAGATGACCATTTCTGCAAATTATTTAGGGACTTTATCAATTTTCCCAAGAGCTTTCTCTAATCCTCTGAGATTCAAGTCATTCTGTTTTGAAATACAAGTCATAGCATTACCCCTTTACTTTATCTCAAAGTGGTTTAATTCTGCCAGTACTAGAGACAGTAGTGTTGTGTGCCACAGTTCAGATTGCCTGAATTTGAAGCTTACTTCATCCACCATTGAAATATATTACACAGTCAAGTTACTAACCTATGTGTAAATTATTTTCTCCATTTAAAAATGGTGATAATTAAAGTAACTTCTTCACAGATGTATTGTTAGAACTAAATATATTTTAGAACAGTGCCTAATTCATAGTAGTTTTCAAAATGTATAAATTGTTATTGTACTTTTTATTTGACAATATTTGGGGATTTCAGAATATTTCCAACATCACTGCCTTGAACTTTCTGAAACCATGTATCAATTGTGAGCTCTACAGTTTAAGCTTCCAATTAATTTGCATTTTAATAGTCTTTTTGAATGCTCAAGACAGACAGGTAGATAGATGATAGGTGGTAGTTAAATGTGTGTATACACATTTGCAAAAAAATTATTCAAATGTTAACAAATTAATTGGAATAATGGGTGTGGATAAATGGTCTATTAAGCTAAAAATAATGTCTGAGTAGGGACTAATTGAATAAGTGGTGGTTTAATAAGTGAACATTTGCTATTATGACTGCTACATCTATATGCATGGCATTTCAGTAGTAGATTTTTGGAAAAGAATATCACAGTTATGGAAAGTAAGAAGGAGGAGATGGAACAGGTGAATTTTAGACTAAAGTTTTACTTAATTTTTTAATAACAATTTATTTTTTCTTTGTTGCTAGTTTGAAAAAAACTACTTTAGAAAGTAAAAATATCTTCTTCCTATTTTTGAGTTGATAAAAAGCTCATAGAAATAAAACTGATTCAGATTAAGTTGATTTTATATTTATTTTTTTTAATTCAGGATATTATGGGGGTACACAATTTACAATTGCAAAGATGTGGAAACAACCCAAATGCTCATAAATACATGAGTGGATTAATAAAATGTGGTATATGTGTACCATGGAATACTACTCAACGACAGATTAACTTGATTTTAAATACCATTATCGTAATCATTATTGAAAGATAGCATAGCAAATATTTTATAATGAAATAATTCATATGTTTTTTTAAGGATCTCAGAGAACTTTTCAAAAACATTTGCTATGTAATTTTGGGGTTAGGAAGAACATTGGAGATTTTTTCCATTTCTTTTAGAATACAGACTAAAATCCTTACTGCATTGTTCAGGGACATGCTAGACTCTCCACCCCCATCTCACACTGTTTTCTGCTCTCTACACAGCAGCCTTTTTAAAATTTCCTCTTTTAAATCATGTTGTGTCTTGCCATGGGGCCTTTGCACTGGCTATTCTTTCCCCTCAGGTTACATTTTCCATACTCTCAATTTTACTATTAACATTTACTCATTATTAAAATCTCGGTTCAAGTTTTATGTTCCCAGTGAAGTCTATGCTGACCATCAATTTTTCAGTACATCCTGAGAAAGATGTTCGTTTACCTGATGACAATTTTTATTTATTAGTGTGGTTATTTTATGGATATAATTTACCCTCCACAGATTATAAGCATCATAAAATCAGAAATCATATGTATATTGTTTCTTGCTGTAAACCAGTGCCCAGCACAGTTCTGACCACATAGTAGGTGTTCAATATACATTTATCACATAAATGAAGAGATGTTTTGTACAAAATAACTAAATAAATTGTGCTTTCTTTAGTCAATGAGTACATTCAAATGTTAAGCAATTGTGTAAGGGAATATTTTGAAAGAAAAGAATCATTAAATTCATACCAGTGCCTTTATTCTAAGATTGAGGATAATGAAGATTTGCAGAGTTTAAGATTCTTCTCAAAGTTATTGAGCAAAAGAGTCAAATTCAGTCTTTCTGCTTTAAATTTCAGAGTTTATTACATTATACTGCATATTTTAACATTTATTCAAATAGCAACATTTAAAAAATACATGATATCTCCCACATACTGTCCTAGGTGTTGAGGATTCAGAGAGAATAGACACAGACATCTTTCAGATGCTACTCAGAGAATAGTATTTACAATGAAGGATGCATTCATTGCATACAGAATGGTACCCAAAATACAAATAATAGAACATTTCTAGCTTTAAATTTAACAATCCCAGAAAAATATGCATATGTGCATATGTAAAACCATGAATTATTTTTACAGAGCATCTTATGCTCTTATATTTGGTTTTCTACAACAACTTTATGAGTTGTTTATATAATCTCATTTCCCCACTTCTTCAAATGAGGGACCTAAGGTATTAGTAAGTTATTCAAAATTAAATATCTATTTCGGGGATAGAGGAATTGCAGTCAGGAATGGAATCCTTGGTACTAAGTGTCCTAGAGTGGGCTCTTCTCGGTGATTTCACTGCTTTAAGAAAATAACATCTTAGGGTAAGAGAAAATTCAAGCTTCCAAGCTACTAAACAAAGGATAATTTTCTCATTACGGTAAAAAAATAATGGTTATGATCATAATGCTTTCATATATTCTGTAATTATAAAGAATGCCATTTTGAATGTCATAATATAGGAAATCTATTGTTAGTAGTGCATTTTCATCACAATATGGCTGAATAATGGTGAATATGTTGATGTTTTGTCAATTACAGTGAATTGGGAGAGGAGAGTAAATTGGGCATATCCTGAAGCACTCTTTGCCTTCTCGTAAAGACATAGGTAATATAGATACTTTCCCCATTGTTTTCCAAGGTAAAAAAAAAAAAAAAATCTTAGACTAAGATAATAGGAACAAGTATGACACCTGGTCCAACTCATATCATGTTTCATAGTTAAGCTTACTTCTGAGGCTCACCAACATCTCCCTTCCCACTTCTTCCTGGACTATTCAAATTCTACATGTTTTCAATTCCTAGCTCAACTCATTGTCTCTTTGATTGTAGTCAACAAAGTATGCCAGCCCATACCCATCTCTCCCTTCCCAAATTCCTTTGGCTCTATGCCAATGATCCTCAGTCTATATTTATTCAAGAAATAACAAACATTGCATTTATAATCTACTCCCTAGCTACACCTATATAATGATAACTCCAAAAAAATTTTGCAGCAATATAAAACAAATGGTTTGGCAACATTTTTGACATAGCATGCATTAGAGTATTTACAACATATGAATGAGTATAAATAGCCTTTCAAAATGGTCAAACATGAAAACCTGTAACATAATATCTAACACTTACACAGTACTTTCCTATGTCAGGAGCAGTCATTTATTCTTTACAACTCAATAAAGCAGAAATATTACTATCCCCATTTTACATATGATAAAATAAAAATACAAATAAGTTAAAGGATTTAATCAAGAGAACACAACTAGTAAATTGCAAATCTGGAACTTGAATTCTTGCAACCTACCCCAACCTAACCTAAAACCAGCTACATTCTTAACCAGAAGTTCATTTTTAAGTTGTGTGCAAAATTTCTAGACCTTGCCAGCTGCAACTGCAACTCTTTCTTTCACGTCAGAAAACATACCAGATTGCAACTGAATGAAATAATTTGCTGTTTAATTATATTTTAATTATAAAATTTTAATATATGAAAAATATTTTATATATTATAATTATAATTTAACATAGTAAAAATTTAATATATGAAAAAATAAAACAATTCAAAACTTTAGAGAATTTAACTTACACGAAAAGCAAATTTCTCAAGTACAACTTATAAACGATAATATATGTAAGTCCTGACCAAAGCCACACTTTATCAATTGATCATAAAGTATTATAAGACATTAAATATAAATTGTCTGATTTCAAATTGGAAGTTTAGCTTATTATGTCTCAAACAAGAAGCAGTACAATTAATCAAAGTATGTGCCTAAACTATTGACACAGTTTTGCCATCTTAACAGTTGCTTGTTTACACCAGCAGTGAAGAAGCCTGGAAAGCAAGTGGCAATGAAATCATGAAAGTCATTGTCCACAGCTTGTTGAGAATTGAATAGTTTTCCTTGCAAGAAGTGGTGCAAAGCCTAGAAGAAGTGGTAGTCAGTTGGTACAAAGTCTGATGAATACAGTAGATGATGGAGATTTTTTCAGTGTAGCTTCTGTAGTTTGAGCAGCATTGTTTTTTGAACATGTCATCTTGCAAGAGGATTGGCCTGTGTTTAGTGACCAATCTCAGCTGCTTAATCACAAGCATCACATTGTTTCATCCAATTGGCTGCAGTAGACATCCATTGTCATCGACTGACCAGTTCCATGAAGCTATAGTGGCTAATACTAGCGCTGGAACACCAGACACCATTAGCTTTTTTTGATGCATATTCGGTTTTAGACTGTGTTTTGGCACTTCATCTGTACCCAGTCATTGTGTCCAACACTTGCGATTGTCAAAAAAGCATCCATTTTTTATCACCTGTAACAATATGTTATAGAAATGGTTCACCTTTATGTCATGACAGTGTAAGAAAGGCAAGCTTCAAGGTGACTTCTCTTCTGATGCTCATTTAATTCATGCAGTACCCATCTATCCAGGTTCTTTACCTTGCCCATTTGTTTAAAATGGTCCGATATTGTTGGAATAGCAATGTCAAACCTTGCTGCTAATTCACAGGTAAGTTGAGATGGATTCACCTCCACTACAGCTTTTAGTTCATCATTATCCACCTTGGTCTCAGGCTACCCATGTGGCTCATTTTCAAGATTAAAATCACCAGAATGGAACTTTTCAAGCCATCCCAAACACTTCATTGGTATTTCAATCTGTCTGTGTTGCATGGTTCCATGAGAGAACACATGTTCAAAAATTACGCAAAGTTTTGACTTATTCATGGTTTCACAAAAATTGCTCTAAAAAATTTGAAAGATAACCACAAGCCAAAATGTGCCTTTGAAAGAATGAGGATGTACCTTCACAGTAAAAACGAACAAACAAACAAAAAAAACCAAGAAGTCAAACTTAGTACTTAAGGAAATTGGACATGTCATACTTAATTACCTAACTATTTTACATTGTTCCTTATCAAGTAGTTAAGTCTGAACTGGGATACTTACTAACTCCCATTTTGGAAATTATTGTTTTATATATCTTAGTCTTCAATTGTAGCAAATTTGTGAGAAACATGAAGGCACAGCCTTCATAAATGCTGCCCTCATTTGCCCATAATACTGAAGCAATTGCCGAGTGTGTAGCAGGTGTTTAATTGGTAAAATCTTTCTACTTACCTTGTTAACTCCACCTAAGAAGGCAGTTTTTCAAATTCACTGCACATTAAAATCAACAAGAGGGCTCTTTAAAAAATAAATCACAAAGTCTCAGTCTCCCTGAGATCCTAATTGAATTTGCCTTGGTAAGGTGTGCTCCTCAGCTGATTCTAATGTGCAAGTGAGAGATGATAGCCACGGATCTAGCAAGTGGTTACTTTCAGAGTAACTGACACTGGAGGGTGTGTTAGCCCTGTATGGAAAGAAAGAGTAGCAATGGAAGAGAGTAAGGGGAAGGAAAAAGTCAAAGAAAAAAGTCACTCATTTATATCTTTTATCTTAATTCTCATAATCAATTATATGTTTTCCCCTGAATGGGCTTTTTTGCAATTGATTATACCTTATATTTTCATGTAATATCAGAGTACATCCAGTTTCCATCTCCAAATAGTCCCCCCAAACCATAATTTTAGATTTGACGTAATATTGGGAGAATTGTTTTTAAACTTAGAATTAAATTCATACTATCTTAAATCGTATCATACATACTTCTAATATATATATATATATATACACACATATATATATATATATATAAGTTTGCTGGGTATATTAAAGCATAAATCAGTGACTCAAAATTCATGGAATTATGACCCTCAGTTTCCATTTGTTTTCTAAAACTTACTCTCTACTTAAGCTGGAATCTTAGCCCCTTTGGTATAGGTCCACTAGCCTTCAAAGTGGTCTGTTCAAAGAGATCACTGTGTATGTACACGGATCCACACCTGAATTTGCTTCTGCCAGTCCTGTTCTCATATTGTTAGAATATGTGACTCATTTGCTGGAGTCAAATTTCTAATTTCAGTTCATACTTTAGCCCTCCAACTGATACATAAATTTCCCCATCAATTAACTTATGTTTCACTCTTTATTATTGTTTTATTAGCACTAATATTCCAAAAACCCTAAAAGTGCTTCAACTTCTACAAGTTATGAGTTATTACAGTTTCTTCTTATTCTTTTTTGGTGAAATGCCTTTTTATTTGCCACTATATATTGACTTCATTTAGAGGCAAAATATAATCCAGAACTTATTCAGGAAATATTGGCAAATTTTAAAAAGGAAACTTATGAGTAATCTAGCAATCTATTTCTTTGTCTATAACTTGGCAAAATCTTACTAGTATAATGGCTTTCAGGCATAAAAGAATGTTAGGTTTGTACTCAGAGAAAATACACTCAATGACAAAACCAGAAAATCTATTCAATATATATCATTTTATGTTGTTGAATATTTTTTTGTTGGTAAAATAATTCATTTTTGGAGGTTTTGATTAGACTTTTGAGCATATAGTGTTATTTATTATTGTTTATTATCTATGATCCTTTTAATTGTGATGTGTAAAAAATAAATTAAATAGTATTAATTAGAAGTAATTTATCTATTAAGTTATAAAATAATAATTTCACTTCTATTTTTATTTCTCTCCTTTTTTTCTAAAATAGGTTTTTCATAAATTGTGAAAATATTGCCCCTTAAAGTAATATTTATCCTTTTTATTTATAAATGTTAATTTTTTTCTCTTATGAACATCATTTTTTAAATGAAATTTAAATCTTGAGACTTGATTTTACAATATAATTTTCATATTTTCCTTATTTAAATAAAAGATAATCAAAAAGAAGAAATCTGATTTCAAGAATGTAAATCTTGACAAATACACTTTTGTCTTTTATTATCATTATATTTTTCAATATATTCTAGGGAAAGCGTTATTAAAATTTTATTTGCTTTGGTTGTTTTTGTTTCTTGTACAATCTATGCATAAATATGTAAGTACAAAAGCCAATTATAAATTGATTTCACTGTCAGATGCAACTGCACTCTGATCATTTTCAGCCTGTCTTAAATGTGATATAAGATATCTTTCAAAACAGCAAGACTACAAATTTCTTGCTTACTATTTCAAAGTTAAGAATTATTGTTGATAGGATCATACTGGAAAATAACAAAATGTCATGAACAAATTTAGCAAATTTCTATTTGTTTTGTTGTTTAATTAATAAGATATATGTGATTTATACCAGTAAAGGACATTCTTCTATCCTGCTCTATTTTTTGTGTGTCAGAAAGTGATGAGAAAAAAAAAATGCTCAGTATGGCTTTAAGAGGGAAGCAGGAATGAATAAGCAGAGCACAGAGAATTTAAACTACTCTATATGATACTGTTGGATATATGTCATCATATGTTTGTCCAAACCGATAAAATGTACAGTACAACACCAAGAGTAAACATTAATGCAAGCTACGAACTTTGGCTGATAATCATATGCCAATGTTGGTTCAGCAGTTTTAACAAATATGCCACTCTTCTGGGGGAAGTTGATGATGGAGGAAGCTATGCATGAATGGGGGCAGGAAGCATATGGAAAATATTTGTACCTTTTGCTCAATTTTGCTGTGAACCTGAAACTTCTCTATAAAATAAAGTCTATTAAAAATATCAGACTCAAAAGAACACAAAGACAACCCACAGAATGAGAGAAAATGTTTGCGAAACACTTATCAGGTAAAGAACTAGTGCAAAAATATAGAAACAACTTAAACTCAATAATAAGAAAACAAACAACTCAACTAAAAAAATCGAAAAAAAGATCTGAAAAGATGTCACCTCACCAAAGAAAATATACAGATGTAAAATAAGAACATGAAAAGATATTCATCATATGTTCTTAAGAAATTACAAACTAAAACAACAGTGAGATGCAACTACATACATATTAGAATGGGTAAAACCCAAAATAATGATAACTCCAAAGGTTGATGAGGATGTGGTGCAACAAGAGCTTCCATTTGTTTCTGGTGGAAATGCAAAATGGTATAGATGGTTTAGAAGTCATTTTGGCAGTTTCTTACAAAACTAAATACACTCTTAACCATAATCTGACAGTTGTGCTCCTTGGTATTTACCCAAATGAATCAAAAATTTACATCCCCACAAAATTCTGCATACAAATATTAATAACAGCTTCATTTACAGTTGCCAAAACTTGAAACCAATCGAATTTTCCCTCAATAGGTCAATTCACAAACTGTGCTATATCCATACAATGGAATACTATTCAGCACTAAAAAGAAATGATCTGTCAATCCATGAAAAGAGATTACTAAGTGAAAGAAGCCAATGTGAAAATGCTACATAATGTATGATTACAAATATATAACATTCTGGAAAAGGCCAAACTATGCAGATAGTAAAAAGATCAGTGGCTTTCCAGGGTTCTGCATGGAAGGATGATTAATAGATAGATTATAGGAGAATCTTAGAGCAGTGAATCTATTCTGTATGATACTTCAATAGTGGATATATGTCATTATGCATTTACCAAAGCCCACAAAATGTAAAATACAAAGTATGGAACCCTAATATAAAATGTGGACTCAAGTTAATAACAATGTATCAATATTGACTTATCAATTGTAACAAATGTGTCATACTAATGCATGATACTAATAATTAGGGAAATTATTAGGGTGTACAAGAGGATATGTGAGAACTCTGTACTTTTTGTTCAGTTTTTCTGTAAAGCTAAAACTTCCCTAAAAAAGTAATGTCTATCAATGCTTTTTAAAAATGTGCAGGCAGATACAAAATTATATGCAGAAAATATATTTGTTCTCAGAGCTGCTTACAATCACAATCCAATAAAATTTTAATAACCTATAGTTATCCTAAAGGAAGAGTTCCTATTTAAAATTATTCAGCAATATTCATATACACATTTGGCAAACATTTATCTTTGTGTCCTAGGTCTCGCTGTAGGAGCTCACAGTGTAGTAAGAAATTAAAATTAATAACAGGTCACTATAATAGTGTCATAGGTTAAACTCATTTTTAATGTAGTTGCTCAAAAATACTTCAAATGTGCACAGAGTCCTTCTGAGGAATAGAGCAGAAGAGATGATTCAAACATTAGGTACTCTGCCAAAAAATAAATAAAGATTTAATCTTTTAATTTATTATTTTTAAACTAAACTACAGACCTCATTTGGATTTTTATCAATTTTTCTTTTAATGTCCTTTTTCTGTAACAGGTTTGACTCTAAAATTCTATATTGTATTTAGTTCTTGTTTCCCCTCAGCTTCCTCCAATCTCTGACATTTCTACCATTTCACTTTGTCATTCATATCTTGACATTTTTGAAGAGTACTGGCAAGTTATCTTGTAGAATATCCCTCAATCTTTAATCTGACACTTTCTTATGATTAGATTGAGGTTATGCCTTCTTCTTAGTAAGAATATCACAAAAGTGGTGTTATGCAGCATATCAGGAACATATGATATTGATATATCTTATTGGGAATGTCTTTGACCCCTTGGATAAGGTTATATCAAGCACAATTTTTATTTCAAAATTACTATTAATATTTTTCTTCACAATTAATGGATATCTTGGAGGACATACTTAGACTGTAAATATACTGGTTTTGCCTCAAACTTTGACCCACTACTGGTGATTTTCTCTTTCCTTTGTTTCTTGTGCATATATTAATTAAAATTCTTCTGTAAAACAAACAAACAAAAAAACTGTCCCCTCTTATTTATTTATTTATTTGTTTTTACCATGAATAATTGTTTTATTCTAAAAGTTATAATCCAATACTATTGTTATTTAGTTTGTTGTTTAACTATTTCAACTTTGCAATTATAATTTCTTTCTGATGGTTCCTTTCCCTTTTGATGTGCTCTCAACCTTTTTTGAGTATTTACTTGGTTTCTGTCACTATAAGATACTCTGGGTCCATGTTGTATTTTTTTTTTTTTTTTTTTTTTGCTCCAGTCCTGAAATCAACCACTTCTGCAAGGAGCCCTGGTTCCTTTAATTGGAAAATGATCTATCTAAACTAATGTCAGAATAGTAGGTGTGTCCATTACTACTGGGGTTTCAATTATTTTATACCCTCCAGGGACAATGGTAGATTACATACACAACACATACTCACATATACACACACATCCATAATATACCCACATATATCTATACTGATCTGTCTAATCTATATCAATCTATATCTGTCTGTCTTGGTTGATGACCTTGCCTCATTTTTCTCTAAGAAATAAATATAATTAAGAGAAAATTTTACAAGTCTTCAAAACATCTATCTGTTTATATTATATATTCTGGCTTCTCTCCTATTACTGAGATAGGGAACTGGCAGGGCCTATTCAATAAGGAGTCATGAGATCAGAACCAAGGTCTCTGATAAAACAGGAGGCAGTAGAGAAACCAGCCAAAACCAGCTAGAACCAAGATGGCTACAGAAAAAAAAAAAAAAAAAAAAAAAGACCTCAGGTTACCCTCACTGCTTATTATATGCTAAAATGTATTAGCATACTAACAGAAACTTCAACCAGTGTCATGACAGTTTACAAATGCCATGGCAACTCCTAGAAGTTAACCCTATATGGTTTAAAAGAGGAAAGTTCCCTGATTCCAGGATATCCCTACCCCTTTCCCAGAAATCTTATGAATAATCCTCCCTCTGCTTAACATAAAATTAAATGAAGAGTATAAAATAAGACTCAGACACTCCCAAAGGGCTACTCTGTGGCTCTGAGAGGTAGCCTCTGCTCTCTCTATGGAGCAAGCCTTCCTTATTGTTATTCCTTTGTTGTTTAAATAAACTTGTTTTTGCTTTACTCTGTCAGCTCACTCTTGAATTCTTGCCTGCATAAAGCCAAGAACCCACTTGCCCTTCAGGCCAGACCCAGTTTGGGATCTACTTTCTGATATATTACTATTAGATATAGATAGATAGACAGACAGACCATTCCTTGTTCCTAATAAAGTTCAACAATTTCTGCAGTGATAATGATAGATAAAATGTCCTCCTTGCAATCACAGTAAAAATTTTCTGTCTCTACAATGCAACCATTATCTCAATACAAATACATTAATGTTTGTATATAACATTTTACATATTTTTTAAAAATGACAAAAACAAGACAAAACTATGGAGATAGTAAAAAGGTCAGTGGCAAACAAAGATTATAGTGAAAGGAATGATAAATAGGTGGAGCACGGAGGATTTTTAGAGCAACAAAATTATTCCATATGATACTATAATGTTGGATACATGTCATTATACATTTGTCCAAACCCACAAAATATACAACACTAAGAATAAACCCTAATGTAAACTAGGGACTTGGAGTAATAATGGTGTGTTCATCAGTTGTAAAAAATGTGTCATTCTATTAGAGGATGTTGACAATGCAAGAGGCTATGAATATGTGGGGGAGATAGAGATTATGTGGGAATTTTCTGTATCTCCCAGCTCAATTTTTCTATGAACCTAAAACTGCTCTAAAAAGTAGCCTATTAAAAAACTGGGAATATAAGAGCTCTCTCCAACTCCTTTTCTGCCCTTGGTTCCACTGAAACTGCTCTTGACAAGGTCACAAATAATCTCTACCCACACAGTTAAATGTAACAGACCATACTTTGTTCTCATCTTACTCATCTCTCTGTAGATTTGACATTGTTTGTTTTATTATTATTACACCCTTCTCCTAGAAACACTTCCTTCACTTGGCTCCCAGGAGAGTCAACTCTTCCTAACTCATTCTCAGTTTTATTTCATGGTGCTTCCTCATCTTTCTAACTTAAATAAACGTTGGAATGCCTCAGGATCCAGTTCTTGGATAAATTTTCTTTTCCTCTTGTACTGATTTTCTTGGTAGCCTCATTTAGTCTTGTGCTCTCAATACCATCTGTATGTTGATGCATTGCAAATGTCAATCTCCAACCTAAACTTTTCCCTGAATTTCAGACTTATAGATACAATTGCCTACTAAACATACCCACTTGGATGTCTAATGAGCATATTAAATACAACATGCCAAACTGAATTGATCTTCTCCCAAAATCCTTTTACTTCCACAGTCTTTATCCAGCCTCACAATTGACTATCCTGTCCTAAACAATTAATGTTTAGGCCAAAAATCTTGATGGCATCCTTGCCTTTTCTTGTTCTCACACCTTCCATTCATTCTTTGAGCAAATACTGCTAGGTTTACATTTACATCCAGGATATGATCATCTCCCATCACTTCCACTGCTACCTCCCTATACCAAACTGCTATAATCTCTTACTTGAAACATATCACAATCTTCTAGTGGGTTTCTGGATTGGCACCTCTTTTCCACTACAGTGTATTCTCAACACAATAGTCAGAGTGAGCCTTTTGAAAGATAAGTCCCTCTACTCAAATCCTTCCTGTGTTTTCCCATCTCCCTCAGAATAAATACCAATGACATCACAGGGGCCCACAAGGGCCCTACACAATCTGGGTCCTGGTTATCTCGATCTCCTCTTGGACATTTTTCCCCTCATATACCACACTCCAGTTACAATGGTCTCATTTCTATTCCTTGGACTTGCTAGATCTGCTCCTGCCTCAAGGCTTTTCCACACATTCTTCCTTTGCCAAGAACTCTCTCCCATCCACAGCTGGCTCTCTCAAATGCAGCAGGTCTTTGTTCCAATTTCTTCTTCTCACAGAGCCTTTTCTTGACTTCCCCTAGGAAGTCCATATTCATACTCTCTAACTTAATTTTCTCCAAAACATATAATATCATATATCTTAAACGGCAATATGATCGGTATTTGATAATCTTTCTTCCTCCATAAAAATGAACCAATGAAGGGATGTCTGTCACATTATAAGAACATAATTATTAAGATTTACAAATATACCAAATAGAGCCAAGGCCTCTCCCTGCTTTTTCTCTTACTTTAGTTCAAATCCTCATCTTTTCTGTGGGCCTCCACAGTAGCTTCCTATGTGAACTTCATGATTTCCACTCTTGACCCATTTGGCAGAGTGGTTTTTTAAATTTGTCACATTCTTCTTAAAACCCACTATTTTTTGCAGTGATTTTCAAACTTTGTCTTCAGGGTTCTACAGAAGAAATATATTTCAATTGTACAGAATAAAAGAAACCAAGGGTGAGTAAAAATGTAGGCAAATGTATAGTCCATAATATAAGAGTTGATACAAGTACCTGTTTGTGGCTTCTATAGTTTCTAAAGTAGGTTAGGAAGACATTTGCCTAAGGTAAGACAAAAGAAGATGTGAGTATGAATTATATGAGATAATAAACTTTTAAATAATAGCTGTACAGAAGGGATGAGAGAATAGACTAGAGAAATATGTAAGTAATGTAAGACAATTTAAACTCTTTTTCAAAGTTTGGGCTCATATATTTATATTAGCATCAGTCTGGTGGTTTGTTGATTTTTCTCCAGTCCAATTCAGCTACCTGGGGAAGAAGAGTGAGGATGACCAATTGAATTTAGCTATAATTGAGTTTTTTTCCTACCTGGATTTACCATGGAAAGACAATGGGGCAAGTGAGCTGAATATATTTCCAACGAAATGAAGTCTAGAATATACTGGAAAAAATATATATATATATAAACATATTTAAGAAAACCCAGAAGAAAGCCAATAAATGAAAACAAAAGAGAAAAGTCAAGAGATAATAACAATGTGAAACTGTATGGCTTGTTTGTCATGGAATTTTATTCTTGGATCATAGCACATGTTTTTAACAAATATAATAAAAAAGAAAAAGAAAGTTCATTTGATATGATTAAAGTAAGAATTTTATTAAAAATACTAAGATATATAATATACATATATGTAGTTATATACAAATTTATAAAGAAAAATTACAATTGAAAGTATAGTTTGTCATCAAATAAATTTGAAAAATACTGGAATAGAGCTCCCTGTGAAGTTATAGATCAGGCACTTAGACAGAAATCAGTGACAGACATGATTCCTATTAAATTGCTTTTCTAGAATCTCAATGATGGGGAATGGGAATAAGAAATGGGGTAAACACAAGGAGATTAAAAGAAAGTCTGAGTTAATACTTCCTGCCTAAATTGAAAGAATACTGTAGATATCAGGAACTAAGAAAACTGAGGAATCACTTTCCCTGGTTTGAAAGCTGTCCAAAATTTATGTGTATAGGGGTACGTGTGTGTGTGTGTGTGTGTGTGTGTGTGTGTGTGTGTGTGTGTGTGTGTGGTTTGTGCTAGTAGTAAGAGGATTGGGTGAAAAAAAAACTTTAAGGGTCCCCTCTTTCCTATCTTACAAGGTAACTCAGGGTTACCACTCCCTGTTGATAATGACAAGGATTGTTTGCTTGACCAAACTTTATTCAGGCTCCTGAATCTTCTTCTAGGTACGTGTGTTAAATACAGTTTTAGCAAAGAGCCCTGCTAAGTCAGTTTAGCAAGAATTCCCCACCCTTGTTACCTGATCACCCTCGAAATCTGATCAAAATTCCTCATTCCCCACCCTTGGTATCTAATCCCCTGATCGACCATCAGCAGGAATTCTTTATTTTGTTTGTTTGTTTGTTTTTGTTTGTTTGTTTTGTTTTGTTTTATTTCTGCACATTATGAGGGTACAGATTTTAAGGTTTCAATAAATGCCCTTTCCCCCCCTCCCCCACAAGTCTGAGTTTCCAGCATGACCATCCCCCAGATGGTGCACATCTCACTCATTATGTATGTATATACCCGTCCCCCGCCCCCCTCCCCCCTGCCCAATACCCTATTACTGTAGTACCTATGTGTCCACTTAGGTGCTGCTCAGTTAATACCAATTTGCTGGTGAATATATGTGGTGCTTGTTTTTCCATTCTTGGGATACTTCACTTAATAGTATGGGTTTCAGCTCTAACCAGGAAAATATAAGATGTGCTATATCACCGTTGTTTCTTAGAGCTGAATAGTACTCCATGGTATACATATACCACATTTTATTAATTCATTCTTGGATTGATGGGCACTTGGGCTGTTTCCACAGCCTTACAATTATGAATTGTGCTGCTATAAACATTCGAGTGCAGGTGTCTTTTTTGTAGAGTGTCATTGGATCTTTGGGGTAGATGCCCACCAATGGGATTCATCAGCAGGAATTCTGTTAGGTTGGTTCAGCCAGAATTGTCCCCAGACTTGCTGTCTCCTCTAAGTAATTTTCCATGCCCCAACCATCCTGGTCCTTGGCCACAAATCCCCACCTGTTCCTGTGATATTAGGAATGGCCTCCAGTTCTATACTGGGGTCTCTTTCTCTCTATTACAATAGTCCTGAATAAAATTTATCTGAATAAAATTTATAACTTTAACTTCTGTTTGGCTGTAGTTTTCTTTGACAATGTACCACATAAATCTTCAAAAACCACGCTAATAGAATTCAAGGGAAAAATTGGGGCCATGCAAAAATTCAGCTAGGAGGAGAAATTGATGAAAACAAGTGTGGGCTGACTAGCATTCTCCCAATAATACTTTATCCATCTCATCCTTCCAAACACCAAATGGGGGGATTTTAGCATACAAAGACTGCTCTGGCCAGTAATATTTCTCCCTAAGGAAAAATCCAGACCTGAGGAGTGTTCTGGGGGAAAGCCAGCAAAGTAGAGTGATTAACTATGTTTCCGTGGGCCTGGTGCTCTACTCTGAGGATCATCTCTGGTTTCATAAACTTACTAAGGTCTGGTTTTCAATACACATTACTTCCCCAATGTACACTATTATGTTGTGCAGTTGATGTGTCAGGGGAACATAGAGGGCCAAAAGAAAGTAAACTGAAGGCATCTATAAACTGAAATGATGCAAAATTTTGGAACTTTGGAAAACGAGAACATAAAATAAATATTTAAAAATATATTTGAGCTGGGCACGGTAGCTCACGCCTGTAATCCTAGCTCTTGGGAGGCCGAGGCGGGCGGATTGCTCAAGGTCAGGAGTTCAAAACCAGCCTGAGCAAGAGCGAGACCCCGTCTCTACCAAAAATAGAAAGAAATTAATTGGCCAACTGATATATATATAAAAAATTAGCCGGGCATGGTGGCGCATGCCTGTAGTCCCAGATACTCGGGAGGCTGAGGCAGAAGGATCGCTCGAGCCCAGGAGTTTGAGGTTGCTGTGAGCTAGGCTGACGCCACGGCACTCACTCTAGCCTGGACAACAAAGCGAGACTCTGTCTCAAAAAAAAGAAAAAAAAATATATTTGAGATGTAAAGACATAGATTAGTATTATAACAATAAAAACAAACAAAAAATCCTTAAAAATCAGTTGTAATTATTAGATACAGACATTGTTAAAATTAACTAAAATGTATAATATTTGGAACAAACAGCAGAATAGATGGATATAGCTGAAAGAAGAATAATAAATTGGATATCATACTGAGAAACTTATTCAGAAGGCAATGAGAAAAGATAAATTAACAGAAAAATATTAAACAAGGCTAAGAAATACGGAGAATAGAAATATGGAGAATAGAAATAAACACATCATCATGTTGACAACAAGAGTCCCAAAAAGGGAAGATGATAAGTTGATAGAAGAAAATATTTGAATAAATAATAAGATATAATTTAGGAATTAATAAAAGATAAACAACATCAGATTGAAAGAGCTTTAAGCCAAAATATGACATAAAGAAATATCCATCCCTAGGCACATTATAACAGATTTTAAAGTATTAAAGAGAAAGAGAAAATTATTAAAGTTTCAAGGGAAATATCAGATTATTTCAAGGACACAAGAATAAAATTGACAGCATGCTTCTTAAGAGCAAAAATGTATATAAGAAGACTATAATAATATGTTTTCTATGTACTCATAGAAAAGTTGGAATTTAGGATTTGTTATTCATTCAAATTATCATTCAAATATAATTATTTAATAAATATATTCTCAGGCATTTGAGATACCAGGCTTACCATAAAAACAGTAATATTGAAAATATTGAGGAAAGTTTTCCAATACAAGGAAAAATAAATAAAACCTATTGCTACATATTACAAACATAAAAGCAAACACATTTTTAGTAAGGTTTATTGTAATCTAAAAAAAATTAAATTACTTTCTAACTTCCTAGAACTAAAATTTCAGATAATATCATGTTGGTGTTAGGCTTGAGGGTAGAGATAAAAGGGTATGGAGATAATAAAGAATTATCTCATTATGATAACAAGTGTTGGCAAGAATGTGCAGAAGAAGAAACCTTTGTATACTGCTGGTGGGAATGTAAATTAGTACAGACATTTTTGAAAATAGTATGGAGGTTCCTCAAAAAACTTAAAATAGAATTACTATATAATCCAGCAATCTCACTTCTGGGCATATTTTAAATGAATAGACATCAGTATGTCAAAGAGATATCTGTGCTTCCATGTTCATTTCAGCATTATTTATAATAGCCAAGATATGGAAACAACGTAGGTGTTCATCAATGGAAGAATGAATGAAGAAAGCATGGTACATATACACAGTGGAATACTATGTAGTCTTTTAAAAGAAGTAAATTCTGTCACTTGCAACAACATGGATGAAATTGAAGGACATACATTATGCTAACTGGAGGAAATAAGCAATTCACAGAAAGACAAATACTGTATGATCTCATTTAAATGTGGAATCTAAAAAGGTTGATCTCATAGAAACAAAGCATAGAAGATGGTTACTAGAGGCTGGGGGGAGGGAAAAGATGGGCAAAGGGAAGATGTTGATAAAGGGAACAAACTCTGTTAAACTAGAGATGAATGTCTTAGTGATCTATTGCATAGCATGATGACCATAGTTAACAACAATGTATTGTATATTTCAAAATTGCTAAAAGAGTAGAAGTAGATTTTTAATGTTCTTACCACAGAAAATCAATAAGTTGAAGAAGGCATGGGTATGTTAATTAGCTTGATTAATTTTTTTACAAAGTATACATAGGTCAAAACATCACATTGTACCCCATGAACATACACAATTACTATTTGTCAATTAAAATAGATTTTAAAAAATATACATAAAAATGTAAAAAAGAATTCAGTTCTTAAGAGATAGACAAATTTTAATAAATCAATAGGAGTAAATAAAAATAAATATTTTTCTTGTACTAAAAATATCATGAAGCTCATGCAAATTCAATCTATCCAACTCAAAGTAGGAAAGAAGAAAACAAGTATAGTAAAAAAAATTTGAAATATGGTAACAGAAATAAGTTTTAATGTGACAGTAATTACAATAAATCAATTAAAGAATGAAGACAGCAAGAATAGATTAAAATGACCTAATTGAAACAAAAGACTAAAATCAAATTATGGAGAGAACAAACAGACAAATGTAAACCAATCTTCCTATCTGACACAATAGAATTTAAAACAAAAATTATCATGAGTTAAAAGGAACACTATAGATTTACCAAAAAAATAAAAGAAGTACATGACTATGACAAACATATACGTAACACACAATAAAACCTAAAACTATAACAAAAAACAGCTGACAAAATTATAACGAATATGTCTATTGATCAACAATTACTGTTAGGGATTTTAATTCACTCCCCTGAAGTACTGATTGGCCAAACTGATTCTAATCAGATATAATATGAAATAGAGATATAGAAAATTAGAACAAACCAACTAAACACTGTGACTTGTTTGAGTGTGTTTTCTATTCTTTTACAAAATCAAGTCAACTATTTAAAGTATAGACATAGAAACTACTAAAGTTCAATCTCTAGTGAATAGGCTAATAGTAAATTAAATCTCTAGTGAATGGGCTAATAGTAAAATCTAAGAGAGCAGATTTCAGAGGGATATGATAAAACTATTTTCCAAAGTTTTTAAGGCACACAAATCTTGCTATTGAAAGAGCTCGCTGAGTATTAAGTAAAATGAAAGAAAAATTACCACTCATTTTGATACATAATGGTAAAATTTCAGAACACTAAGAATAAGAAGAAAACTCTAAAATTCACCAGAAAGGGAAATAGAGAAATAAAAATATTTTTTTAAAATAGAAAACAAAATAAAACAAAACACACAAAAAGAAAAAAACTACAATCTTGTCAGGATACATGTTATCTTTTCAGCAACAACAGCAGTATAAGATTTAATAAGTACCAAATTTTGAGAAAACAATAATTTCAACCTAAATTGGTCATTTTAGGCATGCAAAGATACAGAAAGTTCATGTTCAATATACCTTTTCTAGGGAGGTACTTGGGAGCATACTTTAGTCAAACAAGTATGAAAGAAGAATCAAATGAAGAAAACACAGCATTGGAATTAACTGAACACCTGAACAAAAATAAATTTGAAAATCACAGTTTGTGACACACTTGAGAAGCAGCAATCCAAACTTCAGCATCCTTTTATGATAAAAATCCTTAACAAATTAGGCATAGACAGCACTTACCTGAAAATGATAAAAGCCATATACAACAAAACTACAACCGAAACTATACTGAAAGGGGAAAAGTTGAAAGCATTCCTACTTAGAACTGGAATCAGACAAGGTTGCCATCTATCACTTCTATTTAACATAGTGCTGTAAGTCCTAGTCAAAGCAATCAGACAAGAGAAGGAAATCATGGTCATCCAAATGAAGGCAGAAGAGGTCAAACTATCACTCTTTGCTGATGACATGATCTTATATCTGGAAAACCCCAAAGATTCTGCCATGAGACTGATGGAATTCATAAATAAATTCAGCAAAGTCTCAGGTTACAAAATCAATTTATACAAATTGGTTGCATTCAAATATGCCATAACAACTGTCAAATAACAACTGTCAAACTGAGAACCAAATCAAAGACTCTATACATTTCACAAAAGCAAAAAATAAAATACCTCAGAATATATTTAACCAAAGAGGTGAAAGACCTCTACAGGGAGAACTACAAAACACAGAGGAAGGAAATAGTAGAGGATATAAACAAATGAAAACCCATACTATGCTCAGGGATAGGCAGAATCAACATAGTTAAAATGTCTGTACTACCTAAAGTGATCTACAGATTCAATGCAATCCCTATTAAAATACCAACATCATTTTTCACAGATACAGAAAAAATAATTCCATGCTTCATATGGGACCAGAAAAGACCCCATATAGCCAAAGCAACTTTAATCAGAAAAAACTATTTGGGAGGCATAAATATACAAGATTTCAAGCTACACTACAAGGCTACAGTAACTAAAATAGCATGGGATTGGCACAAGAACAGAGACATAGACCAATGGAACAGAACTGAGAAGCCACATATAAAACCATCCTTATATAGCCATCTAATTTTTGACAAAGCAGACAAAAACATACACTGGGGGAAACATACACTGGTGCTGGGAAAATTGGATAGCCACATGTAGAAGACTGAAAGAGGGTCTCCACCTCTCACCTGTCACAAAAATCAACTTACCATGGATAACAGACTTAAACCTAAGGCATGAAACCACAGAATTATAGAAGAAAATGTTGGCAAAACTCTTACAAACATTGGCCTAGGCAAAGAATTTATGAAGGAGATCTCAAGAGCAGCCACAGCAACAATGAAAATAAATAAATGGGACCTGATCAAATTTAAATGCTTCTGTATAGCCAAGGAAACTATCATTACAGTAAATAGACAACATGCAGAATGGGATGAAATATTTGCATTCTACATGTCCAATAAAGGTATGATAACTACAATCTATATAGAACTCAGGAAAATCAGCAAGAAAAAAATCAAACAACTCTATTAAAAAGTGGGTTAAAGGACATGAACAGAATATTTTCAAAAGAAGATAGACTAATGGCCAAAACAAAAATATGAAAAAATGCTCAATATCTTCAATCATCAGGGAAAAGTAAATCAAAACCACAATGAGATATCATTTAACTCCAGTGAAAATGGCTCTTGTCAAAAAGTTCTAAAACAATAAATGTTGGCATCCATGCAGAAAGATAGGAACATCATATGCTGCTGATGGGGCTTCAAACTAGTATAACCTCTATGGAAAGTAATATGTAGATAACTAAAAGAGCTAAAAGTAGAACTACCATTTGATCAAGCAATAACACTACCAGGCATCCACCCAAAGGAAAAAAAGACATTCTATAAAAAAGACATCTGCATTCAAATGTTTATAGCAGCACAATTCACAATTGCAAAGATGTGGAAACAAACCAGGTGCCCATCAATACATGAGTGGATTATTAAAATGTGGTATATGTATGCTATTGGGCACTACTCAGCCGTAAAAAAAAATGGTGAACTACATATTGTATTATCCTGGATGGAGCTTGAGCCCACTCTTCTAAGTGAAGTATCACAAGAATGACAAAATAAACACTACATTTATTCACCAATAAATTGGTACAAATATATGAGTACTAATGGGCACCTATGAGAAGTAACTTTCATAGGGTATCAGGCAGGTTGGAGGGGGAGTGAGGTGGGTAAATTCACAGCTAAGGGATGTGGTGCACACTGTTTGGGGAATGGGCATGCTTGTAGCTCTGACTAGTGAGGTGCAAAGGCAATTTATGTAATCAAAGTTTTTGTAGCCATATAATACTTTGAAATAAATAATAAATAAAAATAAAATACACCATTTCGACCTCAATAATAAATAAAGAGAAAACTAGCAACCTCTAAATAGAAGCCCCACAAGAAGAATAGCCTAGATTCAAGCAATAAAATAAGACCCTAAAATATATTAGCGACAAGTTGAAGAATATAGTCTCTCTTAAGAAATCAAAAGCAATTAAAGACCTCAATAAATTTTTAAAAATCTATGAAAAAGTTGTAACTCAAATATAAAGCAACCTGAATGGCATAATCTTGAGTCATTGGTGCAAAGTAAGAAAATATTAAATTTGACACTAGGATCATTCTGTTTTCAATGGCAAGAGGGTTGTAATAATGAATCAGAGAAAGAGAAATGGAACCCTATGGATCTCTACTTCTCTCTCAACTGAATAAAATTTCAGTCACAGTAAAATAAATCCTTTCTTGCTGCTTTTTAATGTGTAGAATTGATGTTCAGTTCAAAAAAGGAAGCTTAAATAGGGTTGATGAACAAAATATAAATATAATCTATTCTGAAAATGTAGTGGAACAGCTGATAGAAGTTGGGTGATTTAAGAGAGAAAAGATAGGTATATAGAGAAAGGTGTGATTAATAAAATTAAATATAACTTCCAGAAGCTAGAAAGTTTAAGAAGAAAAGGGGAAGTGTGATGCAAACCCAGAAGTTAAAGGAACAAGCAATTTTTTGAAGTTAACTAAGGATACCAATGAAATAATTAAAAATAATCACATAATTATAAAGAATTGAGGAATGAGAATGATAGACAAAAGACTATGCATTCATTCTCTCTTTCTAAGAAACGAAATGCAATTAAAAACCTCAATAAATTTTTAACATCTATGGAAAAGTTGTAACTCAAATATAAAGCAATCTGAATGACATAATCTTGAGATATTGATGCAATGTAAGAAAATACTAAATTTGACACTAGGCTCATTCTGTTTTCAATGGCAAAAGGATTGTAATAATGAATCAGAGAAAGAAATGGAACCCTATGGATCTCTACTTCTCTCTGAACTGAATAAAATCTCAGTCACAGTAAAGTAAATTCTTTCTTACTGCTTTATAATGTGTAGAATGGATAGGTAAAAGACTATGAATTCATTTTTCAGTCAACAAAAAATGTCTGAATATTTAGACTATTGTATTCCTATAATTTGCACTATTATTTATGCTTTGAGAAATAATCAGCAAAAGAAATAAAAATTGAAAGAATCCAAAGCAGTTTCCTCTGGGCAAAGAAACTGAGAGGTTAAAGCAATAAGCTGGTGCTAGAATTTGCAGGCTTCTTATTGTAGCCTTTCTGTCACTTTTATTTTATTACCATGTGCATGCATAACTTTGTTTCCTTATAAATTATATTTTTACCAAGCAAGGAAGTCTTAGTCTCAGCTAGCTATATAAAAGCATCCTATCCTAATTTATCTTATAGCTCCTCTAGTCATGGTGTTGGGTTATCCAGGAATCTTGTGAACTACTCAGCCATAATATATATCTTAACCATGAAGCCAGAATTGGAGTTCAGAAAAAACAGCTAAAGTAACAGAGAAGTAGTAGGCATTAGAAATCTATGCAGAAAGGAAAAGCCCAAAATTGAAAAAGCAAATACAACATGGATATGAGAGATGATAAAAATGCTAACAAGACACTCTGAACCTGTGTCCAAAGCTAATTGTAGCCAGAAGAAAGTAGGGAAATCTTAAACCCAGTAAATTCTCTCTCTCTCTCTCTCTTTCTCTTTCTCTCTCTCTCACACACACACACACACACACACACTCACACACAACTGTGGGATTCAGATTCACTTACCACTACCGGGTATTTACCCAAAGGAAAAGAAGACATTCTATAAAAAAAGACACCTGCACTCAAATGTTTATGACAGCATAGTTCACAATTGGAAAGATACGGAAACAACCCAAGTGTCCATCAATACATGAATAGCTTAACAAAATGTGGTATATGTATACCATGGAGTATATTCAGCCATAAAAAAAATGGTGAACAAATAACTCTTGTACTATCCTGGATGGAGCTAGAGACCATTCTTCTAACTATCACAAGAATGGAAAAAAAACACTACATGTACTCAACATTAAATTGGAACTAAACGACCAACACCTATGTACACATATGAAAATAACATTCATTGGAAACCAAACAGGTGGGATGAGGGAGGAGGGAATGAATAAAATCACTCCTAACTGGTACAATGCACACTATCAGAGCTTTGGGCATGGTACAAAAGCAACTTATGTAACCAAATTTGTACCCCCATAGTTTCTGAAATAAATAAAATAAATGATAGCTGATTTGAATTTTAAAAAAGAAAATTCAGAAATATCAGTGAATGCACTGCATATTTCTGCTATTTTTCTTGCTGACATTAAAGAAAAAAGACTATGACTCTTAATGTGATAACATCTTTCAATCAGCCTACTATAATTGACATAAAATTTGGATTATTTTTCCAAGCTATGCAAGTATCTTGAGGTGTTACAATAATGATCATGGCAGTTATAAAAATACTTTGTGTAATTTCTTTCATATGAAAATTAACACGAACTTCTCACATAACCATCCCATAATTAATGCCATATGTCTTTTTTACTGAAAAGACAGTTTGGGGTGATGTTCCAGGAAAACATTCTTTTAAGGCTATTCTAAATTATATTATTTAGTTAAAACTTTATTTTCTGCAAACATTATCAGAACAATGCCATTTTTCTTTATAATCAGATTTTATTTCTATGCAACATATTTAGTCATTGTTTATATGTATATATTGGTATAAATAATTCTATTTTTCCTTCTCGACCTCTTTTTTTTTCCTTTTTCCATTCTGTATCTTCCTTTTCTTTAGTAGCTTCAGATCCTTCAGTAGCCTTTTGGACAATGCTTGTGTTGTGTCCTTTTTTTCCTCAAATAGTTACTCAAGATGTTCCCATAATAGTTTAGCTTTTTACATTCTGATTACCTTTATTTTAATTTTTTGCTAGTAGAATAGACAGATAACTTTAATCTGATGATAACATTCAAACTTGTTTGCATCTTCATATATTTTAGAATCAACTTGTCACCTTTTACAAAAATATGTATATGTATATTGGAATATTTATTTGGATTTCATTGAATTTTTAGATGACATGAGGGAAAATTAACACTTTGGCAATATTGAATTTCCAATAAACTTGGCATATCTCACCATTTATGTAGGTCTTTGATTTCTCTCAGCATTATTTTGTAATTTTTGGTCCAGAGGGTTAGTACCTATATTGATAAATTTTTCTCAAAGTATTTTGTGTTTTTTTAATGTGTTATCACCATTTAGATTAATTTCTACAAAAAATTTTATACCATATATTCAGAAATAATAAAAGTTACAGGGGACATCAATCCAATTATTTATTAAATCTCCTATTCTATTCTATGGCTTCATAACTCAATCACTATTTAGGTGTTCCTTGACCATTTCCAGGGCTAAGAAACACTGTTCTCTTTAAGCAAATTGTTATAGTTTTAACAAGGTTCTCAATATTAGAAGGACTTTTTCTATTAAAGTGAAAATTGTAGCATTACATTTTTCACCACTGTTATGCCCTGAAGATTTTAAAAATCAAGACTAGTTCATTTTTGACAAGAGTACCTTAAACATGTGAAGACAACTGTAAAGTTTACTTGTTTATATGTATTCTGATTAGACTTTTATCCAGAGTGAATAGCCATAGTATGTCCACTAGTTAATTATGTGACATGATCTGAGGTTTCAGTGATCCATGTGGCTCTTGTCCATATAAGCTTCCACATAGCAACACTCCTCTCCAAGGGTGAAATTCAAATAAACACCATGCTTATGGTGTGGCCCTTATAGTACTAAATATATTGGGAAGATTATCTCTCAAATTCTAACAATTCCATATTCTCACAATTTCATCCTAAAGCTCTTGGAATCGGATATTCAACAATTAGGTAAATTAGTACTTTGGTTAAGTATCCCTGGAACACTTGATCAATATTAATTCTTGTTTGTTTCTCAAAGTTCTCATAGTTTAATGTTGCACTAAATTAGTGTGTCAAAACAGTGGCTGTTGCAATAAAGAGCTATTTGTTGAAAATCTCTTTCTTTTGTGTCTGATTTTAAGCTACCTGCATAAGACATTTACTTCTGTATTTAGACTAGATATATACTATATTAGGTAAACAAGAAATATGTCTCCAATTTTAATTGGATACAAGTTTAGTTAATCAAGAGAAAAGGTCAACAATTAACATAATTGAACATAAACACTTTGCCCCTGATGTAAGCCAGGTAAAATAAGAATTTTATCCAATCCAAAAGGAATGTAAATTGATATTGTTAATTAACTCTTTATCCCATTGATAAGTTCAAGGTTGTTAGTTATATATTTTCAAAGAGGAATCTGAGAAGATAGCTGAAAGGCATGATACTTCAAGAAACAGCAAATATTTAGAAGTGGGTTGTATTACTTGAAACTCAGGTTTAAAATCACTTTGATAATATCTAACTTACAAAAAATCCGTATGTCATATAATTACATTTTTATTTATGCTTAAATGAGTATTAATTTACAAAACAATTCTTTGTCATAGCTTTACTTATAATAGAAAATTCTTAAATATAATTATTAATAATTATTAGTGTTTTGTCTGATCAAACAGTAACGCTTGATTAATTATATCAAATTGACCAAAGAGCACTCACTAGTATAAAATATGATGATAACCTTGGACAAAGAAATTCTGTTTCCTTAAACAAACTATTTTCCAAGACTATTTAAAATACACTTTTGTAGATATTGAAGACATGCCTAAGAATACCAAACTAAGAATCATTATTTAGAATGTAAAATGCTTCATGAACCACTTCTTCCTAAAATTGGAAGTCAGCTTCAAGAAACCAAATTTCAGCTTGAGAACACTGAAGTACTGAAGGTGGATCTGGTGTCTACTAAAATCAGTGTTGCTGATAGATGGGTAATAGAAATTTGTGCAAACAGAAGAAATACTACTTGAATTAGTTTCAAGTGATGGAGGCAGTGGCACAAATTACTAAAATGAAAGGCCCCTTAGTATTTAGCACCTTTGCTTCAATTCTAGAAGAGAGCTGCTGTGAGAATGGCACAGCCAGTGTTCCACATGCAGCTCAAAGAGCTATGGATCTTGGAGCTATGATTAAACCAGTTACTGGATGCCATCCTAGAAAATGGAAGATGACATAAGGGAAAAAGAACCTAAAGTTTTTCTGTTTTCATAGAAGTAATAATATATTCAATCCTGAGCACTTGGTAAATGTTTTGCTTATATTACTTCTAAGTCTTTAAAATTGGAGAGCTAAGTATTTCTAACTTTATAAATGAGAAAGCTTGTGCAGCAAGATGCTAAGTAACTTGTACATAATCTTATACCCAGAAAGTTTAAAGTTGGGGTTTCAACTGATTAAATCCTAATTATTTTTAAGACCTTCTGTATTAATATATTTTTAATTTAGCATTTTATTTATTTATTTGACAAATAAAAATTTTATATATTAATCTTATACAACATGTTGAAGTATGTATATGTTGTGGAATGGCTACTTTGAGCTAACATACGTATTACCTCATGCTTATCCTCCTTTTGTGGTGAGAACACTTAAAAACTACCCTTAGCAATTTTTTAAATTACAATACATTGTTATTAACTATAGTTGCCATGTTGTACAATAGCTTTCTGAAATTTATTCCTCCTAACTAAAATTTTGTAGCCGATATCTCCTTCAATTCCTCCCCACCAGCTCCTCGTAAACATCATTCTGCACTCTACTTCTACCAGTTCAACTTTTTTAGTTGATTCTACATATAAGTGAGATCATGTGGCATTTGTTTTCCTGCTCCAGGTTTATTTCACTTAACATAATGTCCTCCAGGTTCATCTGTGTGGTCACATATGACAAGATTTCCTTCCTTCTTTTTTGAGGGGGAATAGCATTCCATTGCATATGTGTGTGTGTGTATATCACATTTTTCTTTATCTATTCATCCATTAATGGACACCTAGGTTGATTTTGTATCTTGGCTAATGTGAGTAATACTGCAATTAATATTTGAGTGCAGAGATCGCTTTGATATACTTAGTTCATTCCTCTTAGATATGCACACAGTAGTGGGATTACTGGATCATACGGTAGTTCTATTTATAATTTTCTGAGGAAAATTCCTACTGTTTTCTATAATGACTGTAGTAATTTATATTTTCACAAATAGTATGCAAGGGTTTCCTTTTTATCACATGCTCTCCAACACTTGTAATCTTTCATCTTTTTTATTATAGCCATTCTAAAAGATGTGAAGTGATATCTTGTGGTTTTAATTTGCATTGTTCTGATAATTTGTGATTTTTGAGCATTTTTGGTATACTTATGGGCTATTTATATGTATTACCTGGAGAAATGTCCTTTCAGATTCTTTGTCTATTTTTTAATCAGGTTGTTTTCTTACTATTGAGTTGAGGTTTTTTTATGTTTTGATATTAGCTGCTTATTAGATGTATGATATGCAAATATGCTCTACCATTTCATCGATTGTTTCTTTATTCTTTTTGGATGTGCAGAAACTTTTTCATTTGATTTATTCTTGTACATTTAATTTTTCTTTTTTTTGCCTGTGCTTTTGAGTTTATATCCAAAAAAGTATTGCCCAGAACAATATCATGGAGTTTTTCTATATGTTTTCTTCTAGTAGTTTTATAGTTTCAGGTTTAACATTTAAATTTTTATCTATTTTGTGTTGATTTTTGTATACAGTGTGAGATGAGGGCCTAATTTATTTCTTCTGTATGTGGATATACAGCTGGCCCAATGCCATTTTTTAAAGAGACTATAAGACTTTATGGGTTTTTGTTTGTTTGTTTTTGTTTTTACTGCAACAAGATGCTGCTGTGTATTACTGCATAAAGATAGAAGTAAATATGTCCACTATATCACTTGGGGTTCTCCAGAGCAATAGAACAATAAGAGATAGATTGATAGATAAACAGATATATAAGAGGATATTTATTATGGAATTTGGCTTATGCAATTATGGAGGCCAATAAGTCCCACAATATGCCATCTTCAACCTGGAGATTAAGGAAAACCAGTAGTGTACTTCAGTCTGAGTCTGAAAGCCTGAGAACCAGGGGATGATAGTATAACTCCCAGTGTGAGTTCAAAGGCGAATGGGGAGGGAGTCAGAATCTAAAAGCCCAAGAACCAAACGGTCTAATGTCCAAGGCCAGGAAAAGGTGGATGTCCAGACTCAAAAAGAGAGAGAAAATTTGCCCTTCCTCTGCATTTTTGTTCTATTCAGGGCCTCACTAGATCAAATAAAACCCATCCACATTGGTGAAGTCAGACCCTCTTTAATCAGTCTGTTGATTCAACTGCTGATATGTTCTGGAAACACCCTCACAAACACACTCCAAAATAATGTTTTACCAGCTATCTGGGCATTCCTTAGCCTAATTAAGTTGACATAAAATTAGCCATCATGACTCCTATAACACAAGCTTGTAAATTTGAATAAAATTACCAAATTTCTTATATATTATGGGTATGATGAAGGACAACTGGAAACACTTTATTGAAAAATGTCTTTATTGTGAATGTCACTGCTTCCCTGAAACATGAGAGATTCTTACTGATAGGATATTAATTATTATAACATTGCCTAAACTATGCAAATTTTAATTGTATTGACCATTCCACACTATAAATTTGGACCATGTTTCAGGATTTTTTCCTTCAGGAAATATTTAGAAGTTGATATCATTAAAAAATATTAAACTAGGGAGCAAGATGGCGGACGAATAACACTGCCAGACAGAGGGTCTCTGCAGAAAAGACCGATTCTAGCAGAAACTAGAGGAAAGAAGCAAGAAGACGAGCATACAGCGGACAAGGGCCGGAAGGAGGGGTACCTGAGACCCCGGGAGACTCCACGGGAGGAGGCTGCGGAGGAGAACTGGAGGCTGAGACCACCGGAGCAGCCCGGAGACCAGCGGCAAGGGTAGGTGGATCTGTTGTTTCCCCTCCCCTGCATTCGGGACTGCTGGTGGGCTCCCCAGCGGGTGGAGAGACCTGCGGACATCAGCCCAGAGACTGCCGCCGCCTGCCAACGGTGAGCCTGTAGCAGACGTGGCACCAGGTTCCCAACTTCCTCCGGGCACCTCCGTGTGCACGGAGAGCCGCGCGGCAGGCGCCATATTGCCTCCTCCTCCCCTCCGCCGACCCTACCCGCGGCTGCCCAGAGAGACAATACAGCCACCAGCCGGAGGCACCTCCAGGGAACGGGACCTTCCCGTTTGGGACCCCGCCCGCCCTCCCAGGTGCTGCTGGCACCCTGTTCCCAGGAAAACGGTGCCGACTCAGAGGCTGAGAGACATAGACCCAGCTTGGGCTCCCTGTGGGTGAATTAGGACCGGAAATCCTCTCCCTGGTGGGAATACAGTTTGAACTCTGGGACCCAGAGGTCGGACCTGCAGACCAGATCCCCTGCACCGAGGGCTAGCATTGCCCGGGGCACAGAAGGGTTATAGGTGAACAGCCTACTGAGGTCTGTGTGCCTCCAGGGGCGAATCGGCATCCTAGAGGGCAACCCTCCTCCCAGGAGGAGGCTGTGCGCCCAACCCAGGTGGTGTTCCTGTGCAGGTAACCTCCCCGCCGGCATCACAGTCCGGGGAGGCCTGGTAGCTTGTGGTCTGGCCTGCTGGCAGAGGCCCAGGAGTAGCTGCGGAGTTGGGGAGGGTGGAAAGAAGCGAGGCCTGCTGCAGACTGCGGGTCTCAGACAGCCCCACCCCCACACCCAGACTTTCTGGCTGAGCGGGACCATTCCAGCCCCGCCCTGACAGCAGAGAACAGAACTTTGACCCCTGCTAACGGCCTGAGGGCAGGCTTACCCAACCCAGCTCCGCCCAGAACGAGAGCTGATAACAGGACTCAAAATCAACACCATAGCCTGTTCCTCCAAGCAAACGCCACCTACTGACAGGGACAGCATCTTGCACAGCCTTTCCACGGCACCCACTGACTCAATATACAGGGAGTGGTCCAATTTCACCCACAGGCACCACCTAACGCCTCAGAAACTAAACAAGGTGTGTGAATACCCAAACAATAACCTAAGGAAAGAAACAACAACTGATCGACATGGGAAGAAATCAGCGAAAGAACTCAGGAAATATGAAGAACCAAACGGAAAACACACCCCCAAGGAGGAGCACCAGCCCCCTAGAAACGGACACCGACCAAAATCAGGCAACCAATATGACAGAAAAGGAATTTCGTATGTGGATCATAAGAACACTCACCCAGCTGCAACAACAACTCAATAACCAACACCAAGAAAACACAAAAAACCTCCAAGAAATGGAACAAAGGTTCAACAAAGAGATTGACACAGTGAAGAAAACTTTAACCGAAGTCCTGGAGATGAAGAATCAACTCAGAGAACTACAAAATACTGTGGAAAGTCTCAAGAACAGGGTAGATCAAGCAGAAGAAAGAATCTCAGAGCTTGAAGATAACACCTTCCAATTAAATAAATCAGTCACAGAAATACAGCAGAGAAACAAGAGAAAAGACCAAAGTCTACAAGAGCTGTGGGATTATGTGAAAAAACCTAACGTGAGGGTCATAGGTTTAGCCGAAGGGGAGGAAGACAACACTCAAGGGCTGGACAAGCTTTTTGAAGATATAATAGAGGAAAATTTCCCAGGTCTTGCTCAAAATCTCGATATACAAGTTCAAGAAGCCCAGAGGACCCCTGGGAGATTCAATGCAAACAGGAAGACGTCACGTCATGCAGTCATCAGACTGACCAAAGTATCAACTAAAGAGGCCCTTCTAAGAGCTGTAAGACAAAAGAAGCAAGTGACATACAAGGGAAAGCCAATTCGAATAACATCAGACTTCTCTAATGAGACTTTACAAGCAAGGAGAGACTGGGGCCCCATTCTCACTCTTTTGAAACAAAACAATGCCCAGCCTAGAATATTATTCCCTGCAAAACTAAGCTTCATATATGAAGGAGAAATAAAAACATTCGCAGACAAGCAAAGGCTCAGAGAATTCACCAAGACAAGACCAGCCCTACAAGAAGTACTTAAAACAGCGTTATGCACGGAACATCATAATAATAATCCACGGATACAAAAACAACCAAAACCCAAAGATATTAAAGGCCAGATATTACAATGGCTCAAGACACAAATCATAGCAACAACATTCAACCCAACAGAATGATCAGTAATCTACCTTACCTATCAGTTCTCTCAATAAATGTGAATGGCTTAAACTCTCCACTCAAGAGACATAGGCTGGCTGAATGGATAAGAAAATACAGGCCAAGTATATGCTGTCTTCAGGAAACACATTTAACCTGCAAGGATGCACATAGACTAAAAATAAAAGGGTGGAGATCAATATTCCAAGCAAACAGAAGCCAAAAGAAGGCTGGTGTGGCAGTTCTAATTTCAGACGATTTAGTTTTTAAGCCAACAAAAGTAGTAAAAGACAAAGAGGGTCATTATATAATGGTGAAGGGCACAGTCCAACAAGAAGAGATAACAATATTAAATATATATGCACCCAACTTAGGTGCACCCAGATTCATAAAGCAAACCTTACTGGAGCTAAGCAAATGGATTAATAGCAACTCCATAATCGCCGGGGATTTCAACACCCCACTGACGGCACGAGACAGATCCTCCAAACAGAAAATTAATAAAGAAATAATGGACTTAAACAAAACTCTAGAACAATTGGGTCTGACAGACATCTACAGAACATTCTACCCAAAATCCACTGAATATACGTTCTTCTCATCAGCTCACGGGACATTCTCTAAGATTGACCATATCCTAGGACACAAAGAAAATCTCAAGAAATTTAAAAAAATAGAAATCATACCATGTACCTTCTCAGATCACAGTGGAATAAAACTAGAAATCAACCCTAACAGAAACTCACATTTCTACACAAAAACGTGGAAATTAAACAACCTCCTACTAAATGATTACTTCGTAAATGAAGAAATCAAGACGGAAATAAAAAACTTCTATGAAGAAAACGACAATGGAGAGACAAGTTATCAACTCCTCTGGGACACAGCTAAAGCAGTTCTGAGAGGAAAGTTTATCTCCATAAATGCCTATAACCAAAAGGCAAGAAGATCACAAATAGACAATCTAATGAAACGACTCAAAGAGCTGGAAAAAGAAGAACAGACCAACCCCAAACCCAGCAGAAGAAGTGAAATCAACAAGATCAAATCAGAACTAAACGAAATTGAAAACAGGAAAGCTATTCAGGAGATTAATAAAACAAAAAGTTGGTTCTTTGAAAAAATAAACAAGATTGACACGCCGTTGGCTAAGCTAACGAAAAGCAGAAAAGAGAAATCTCTAATAAGCTCCATCAGGAATAAAAAAGGAGATATCACAACTGATCCCAAAGAGATACAAGATACAATTTATGAATACTACAAAAATCTTTATGCACACAAACTGGAAAATGTGGAGGAAATGGACAAATTTCTAGAAACACACAGCCTCCCTAGGCTCAACCAGGAAGAAATAGATTCCCTGAACAGACCAATCTCAACAGCTGAAATAGAAACAGCAATTAAAAATCTCCCTAAAAAGAAAAGTCCCGGTCCAGATGGCTTCACACCTGAATTTTACCATACTTACAAAGAAGAACTAGTACCTATCTTGCAGAAACTATTCCACAACATCGAGAAGAACGGAAACCTCCCCGACACCTTTTATGAAGCGAATATTACTCTGATACCAAAACCAGGAAAAGATGCAACAAAAAAAGAAAACTACAGACCAATATCCCTAATGAATATAGATGCAAAAATTTTCAACAAAATCTTAGCTAACCGAATACAGACACTTATCAAAAAAATAATCCACCACGACCAAGTGGGCTTCATCCCAGGGATGCAGGGATGGTTCAACATACGTAAATCTATAAATGCAATTCACCACATAAACAGAAGCAAAAACAAAGACCACATGATCCTTTCAATAGATGCAGAAAAAGCTTTTGACAAAATTCAACACCCTTTCATGATACGAACACTTAAGAAAATAGGCATAGAAGGGACATACCTAAAAATGATACAAGCCATATATGACAGACCCATAGCCAACATCATACTGAATGGGGAAAGATTGAAATCATTCCCACTTAGAACTGGAACCAGACAAGGCTGCCCACTATCTCCACTTCTGTTCAACATAGTGCTGGAAGTCTTGGCTACAGCAATCAGACAAGAAAATGGAATCAAAGGTATCCAAATAGGGGCAGAAGAGATCAAACTTTCACTGTTTGCTGATGATATGATATTGTATCTAGAAAACCCCAAGGATTCAACCAAGAAACTCCTGGAACTGATCAATGAATTTAGTAAAGTCTCAGGATACAAAATTAATACACAGAAATCAGAGGCATTCATATACGCCAACAACAATCTAATTGAGAACCAAATCAAAGACTCAATTCCCTTCACAATAGCAACAAAGAAACTAAAGTACCTAGGAATATATTTAACCAAAGAGGTAAAAGACCTCTACAGGGAGAACTATGAAACACTGAGGAAGGAAATAGCAGAGGATGTAAACAGATGGAAATCCATACCATGCTCGTGGATCGGCAGACTCAATATCATCAAAATGTCTATACTACCCAAACTGATCTACAGATTCAATGCAATACCTATTAAAATCCCATCAGCATTCTTCACAGATATAGAAAAAATAATTTTACGCTTCGTATGGAACCAAAGAAGACCCCGAATATCAAGAGCAATTCTAGGCAACAAAAACAAAATGGGAGGCATTAATATGCCAGATATCAAACTATACTACAAAGCTGTAGTAATTAAAACAATATGGTATTGGCACAAAAACAGGAATATTGACCAGTGGAACAGATGTGAGAATCCTGATATAAAACCATCCTCATATAGCCATCTCATCTTTGACAAAGCAGACAAAAACATACGCTGGGGAAAAGAATCCCTCTTCAATAAATGGTGCTGGGAAAACTGGATAGCCACCTGTAGAAGGCTAAAACAGGACCCACACCTTTCACCTCTCACAAAAACCAACTCACGCTGGATAACAAACTTAAACCTAAGATATGAAACTATTAGAACTCTAGAGGAAAAAGTTGGAAACACTCTCCTAGACATCGGCCTGGGCAAAGAGTTTATGAAGAAGTCCCCAAAGGCAATCACAGCAGCAACAAAAATAAATAAATGGGACATGATCAAACTACAAAGCTTCTGCACAGCCAAAGAAATAGTCATGAAAGTAAACAGACAGCCTACAGAATGGGAGAAAATTTTTGCATCCTATGCATCCGATAAGGGACTGATAACTAGAATATACTTAGAACTCACGAAAATTAGGAAGAAAAAATCAAATAACCCCATTAAAAAGTGGGCAAAGGACTTGAACAGAAATTTTCCTAAAGAAGACAGAAGAATGGCCAACAAACATATGAAGAAATGCTCAACATCTCTAATCATCAGGGAAATGCAAATCAAAACCACAATGAGATATCACTTAACCCCAGTGAGAATGGCCTTTATCAAAAAATCTCCAAACAATAAATGCTGGCGTGGTTGCGGAGAGAGAGGAACACTCCTACACTGCTGGTGGGACTGCAAACTAGTTCAACCTCTGTGGAAAGCAATATGGAGATACCTTAAAGCGATCCAAGTGAATCTACCATTTGATCCAGCAATCCCATTGCTGGGCATCTACCCAAATGATCCAGTGACACTCTACAAAAAAGACACCTGCACTCTAATGTTTATAGCAGCACAATTCATAATTGCAAGGCTGTGGAAACAGCCCAAGTGCCCATCAATCAAAGAATGGATTAATAAAATGTGGTATATGTACACCATGGAGTACTATTCAGCTCTAAGAAACAATGGTGATATAGCACACCTTATATTTTCCTGGTTAGAGCTGGAACCCATACTACTAAGTGAAGTATCCCAAGAATGGAAAAACAAGCACCAGATATATTCTCCAGCAAACTGGTATTAACTGAGTAGCACCTAAGTAGACACATAGGTGCTACAGTAATAGGGTATTGGGCAGGTGGGAGGGGGGAGGGGGGCGGGTATATACATACATAGTGAGTGAGATGTGCACCATCTGGGGGATGGTCATGATGGAGACTCAGACTTTTGGGGGGAGGGGGGGAATGGGCATTTATTGAAACCTTAAAATCTGTACCCCCATAATATGCCAAAATAAAAAAAAAAAAAAACAAAAAAAAAAAACAAAAAAAAAAACAACAAAAAAAACTATCTTAATTTAATATTCTCCGATTTATTTCATTTTTTAGAATTTAGTTTAATATTTTTTTTTTAATTATTTTTTTTATTTTGGCATATTATGGGGGTACAGATTTTAAGGTTTCAATAAATGCCCATTCCCCCCCTCCCCCCAAAAGTCTGAGTCTCCATCATGACCATCCCCCAGATGGTGCACATCTCACTCACTATGTATGTATATACCCGCCCCCCTCCCCCCTCCCACCTGCCCAATACCCTATTACTGTAGCACCTATGTGTCTACTTAGGTGCTACTCAGTTAATACCAGTTTGCTGGAGAATATATCTGGTGCTTGTTTTTCCATTCTTGGGATACTTCACTTAGTAGTATGGGTTCCAGCTCTAACCAGGAAAATATAAGGTGTGCTATATCACCATTGTTTCTTAGAGCTGAATAGTACTCCATGGTGTACATATACCACATTTTATTAATCCATTCTTTGATTGATGGGCACTTGGGCTGTTTCCACAGCCTTGCAATTATGAATTGTGCTGCTATAAACATTAGAGTGCAGGTGTCTTTTTTGTAGAGTGTCACTGGATCATTTGGGTAGATGCCCAGCAATGGGATTGCTGGATCAAATGGTAGATTCACTTGGATCGCTTTAAGGTATCTCCATATTGCTTTCCACAGAGGTTGAACTAGTTTGCAGTCCCACCAGCAGTGTAGGAGTGTTCCTCTCTCTCCGCAACCACGCCAGCATTTATTGTTTGGAGATTTTTTGATAAAGGCCATTCTCACTGGGGTTAAGTGATATCTCATTGTGGTTTTGATTTGCATTTCCCTGATGATTAGAGATGTTGAGCATTTCTTCATATGTTTGTTGGCCATTCTTCTGTCTTCTTTAGGAAAATTTCTGTTCAAGTCCTTTGCCCACTTTTTAATGGGGTTATTTGATTTTTTCTTCCTAATTTTCGTGAGTTCTAAGTATATTCTAGTTATCAGTCCCTTATCGGATGCATAGGATGCAAAAATTTTCTCCCATTCTGTAGGCTGTCTGTTTACTTTCATGACTATTTCTTTGGCTGTGCAGAAGCTTTGTAGTTTGATCATGTCCCATTTATTTATTTTTGTTGCTGCTGTGATTGCCTTTGGGGACTTCTTCATAAACTCTTTGCCCAGGCCGATGTCTAGGAGAGTGTTTCCAACTTTTTCCTCTAGAGTTCTAATAGTTTCATATCTTAGGTTTAAGTTTGTTATCCAGCGTGAGTTGGTTTTTGTGAGAGGTGAAAGGTGTGGGTCCTGTTTTAGCCTTCTACAGGTGGCTATCCAGTTTTCCCAGCACCATTTATTGAAGAGGGATTCTTTTCCCCAGCGTATGTTTTTGTCTGCTTTGTCAAAGATGAGATGGCTATATGAGGATGGTTTTATATCAGGATTCTCACATCTGTTCCACTGGTCAATATTCCTGTTTTTGTGCCAATACCATATTGTTTTAATTACTACAGCTTTGTAGTATAGTTTGATATCTGGCATATTAATGCCTCCCATTTTGTTTTTGTTGCCTAGAATTGCTCTTGATATTCGGGGTCTTCTTTGGTTCCATACGAAGCGTAAAATTATTTTTTCTATATCTGTGAAGAATGCTGATGGGATTTTAATAGGTATTGCATTGAATCTGTAGATCAGTTTGGGTAGTATAGACATTTTGATGATATTGAGTCTGCCGATCCACGAGCATGGTATGGATTTCCATCTGTTTACATCCTCTGCTATTTCCTTCCTCAGTGTTTCATAGTTCTCCCTGTAGAGGTCTTTTACCTCTTTGGTTAAATATATTCCTAGGTACTTTAGTTTCTTTGTTGCTATTGTGAAGGGAATTGAGTCTTTGATTTGGTTCTCAATTAGATTGTTGTTGGCGTATATGAATGCCTCTGATTTCTGTGTATTAATTTTGTATCCTGAGACTTTACTAAATTCATTGATCAGTTCCAGGAGTTTCTTGGTTGAATCCTTGGGGTTTTCTAGATACAATATCATATCATCAGCAAACAGTGAAAGTTTGATCTCTTCTGCCCCTATTTGGATACCTTTGATTCCATTTTCTTGTCTGATTGCTGTAGCCAAGACTTCCAGCACTATGTTGAACAGAAGTGGAGATAGTGGGCAGCCTTGTCTGGTTCCAGTTCTAAGTGGGAATGATTTCAATCTTTCCCCATTCAGTATGATGTTGGCTATGGGTCTGTCATATATGGCTTGTATCATTTTTAGGTATGTCCCTTCTATGCCTATTTTCTTAAGTGTTCGTATCATGAAAGGGTGTTGAATTTTGTCAAAAGCTTTTTCTGCATCTATTGAAAGGATCATGTGGTCTTTGTTTTTGCTTCTGTTTATGTGGTGAATTGCATTTATAGATTTACGTATGTTGAACCATCCCTGCATCCCTGGGATGAAGCCCACTTGGTCGTGGTGGATTATTTTTTTGATAAGTGTCTGTATTCGGTTAGCTAAGATTTTGTTGAAAATTTTTGCATCTATATTCATTAGGGATATTGGTCTGTAGTTTTCTTTTTTTGTTGCATCTTTTCCTGGTTTTGGTATCAGAGTAATATTCGCTTCATAAAAGGTGTCGGGGAGGTTTCCGTTCTTCTCGATGTTGTGGAATAGTTTCTGCAAGATAGGTACTAGTTCTTCTTTGTAAGTATGGTAAAATTCAGGTGTGAAGCCATCTGGACCGGGACTTTTCTTTTTAGGGAGATTTTTAATTGCTGTTTCTATTTCAGCTGTTGAGATTGGTCTGTTCAGGGAATCTATTTCTTCCTGGTTGAGCCTAGGGAGGCTGTGTGTTTCTAGAAATTTGTCCATTTCCTCCACATTTTCCAGTTTGTGTGCATAAAGATTTTTGTAGTATTCATAAATTGTATCTTGTATCTCTTTGGGATCAGTTGTGATATCTCCTTTTTTATTCCTGATGGAGCTTATTAGAGATTTCTCTTTTCTGCTTTTCGTTAGCTTAGCCAACGGCGTGTCAATCTTGTTTATTTTTTCAAAGAACCAACTTTTTGTTTTATTAATCTCCTGAATAGCTTTCCTGTTTTCAATTTCGTTTAGTTCTGATTTGATCTTGTTGATTTCACTTCTTCTGCTGGGTTTGGGGTTGGTCTGTTCTTCTTTTTCCAGCTCTTTGAGTCGTTTCATTAGATTGTCTATTTGTGATCTTCTTGCCTTTTGGTTATAGGCATTTATGGAGATAAACTTTCCTCTCAGAACTGCTTTAGCTGTGTCCCAGAGGAGTTGATAACTTGTCTCTCCATTGTCGTTTTCTTCATAGAAGTTTTTTATTTCCGTCTTGATTTCTTCATTTACGAAGTAATCATTTAGTAGGAGGTTGTTTAATTTCCACGTTTTTGTGTAGAAATGTGAGTTTCTGTTAGGGTTGATTTCTAGTTTTATTCCACTGTGATCTGAGAAGGTACATGGTATGATTTCTATTTTTTTAAATTTCTTGAGATTTTCTTTGTGTCCTAGGATATGGTCAATCTTAGAGAATGTCCCGTGAGCTGATGAGAAGAACGTATATTCAGTGGATTTTGGGTAGAATGTTCTGTAGATGTCTGTCAGACCCAATTGTTCTAGAGTTTTGTTTAAGTCCATTATTTCTTTATTAATTTTCTGTTTGGAGGATCTGTCTCGTGCCGTCAGTGGGGTGTTGAAATCCCCGGCGATTATGGAGTTGCTATTAATCCATTTGCTTAGCTCCAGTAAGGTTTGCTTTATGAATCTGGGTGCACCTAAGTTGGGTGCATATATATTTAATATTGTTATCTCTTCTTGTTGGACTGTGCCCTTCACCATTATATAATGACCCTCTTTGTCTTTTACTACTTTTGTTGGCTTAAAAACTAAATCGTCTGAAATTAGAACTGCCACACCAGCCTTCTTTTGGCTTCTGTTTGCTTGGAATATTGATCTCCACCCTTTTATTTTTAGTCTATGTGCATCCTTGCAGGTTAAATGTGTTTCCTGAAGACAGCATATACTTGGCCTGTATTTTCTTATCCATTCAGCCAGCCTATGTCTCTTGAGTGGAGAGTTTAAGCCATTCACATTTATTGAGAGAACTGATAGGTAAGGTAGATTACTGATCATTCTGTTGGGTTGAATGTTGTTGCTATGATTTGTGTCTTGAGCCATTGTAATATCTGGCCTTTAATATCTTTGGGTTTTGGTTGTTTTTGTATCCGTGGATTATTATTATGATGTTCCGTGCATAACGCTGTTTTAAGTACTTCTTGTAGGGCTGGTCTTGTCTTGGTGAATTCTCTGAGCCTTTGCTTGTCTGCGAATGTTTTTATTTCTCCTTCATATATGAAGCTTAGTTTTGCAGGGAATAATATTCTAGGCTGGGCATTGTTTTGTTTCAAAAGAGTGAGAATGGGGCCCCAGTCTCTCCTTGCTTGTAAAGTCTCATTAGAGAAGTCTGATGTTATTCGAATTGGCTTTCCCTTGTATGTCACTTGCTTCTTTTGTCTTACAGCTCTTAGAAGGGCCTCTTTAGTTGATACTTTGGTCAGTCTGATGACTGCATGACGTGACGTCTTCCTGTTTGCATTGAATCTCCCAGGGGTCCTCTGGGCTTCTTGAACTTGTATATCGAGATTTTGAGCAAGACCTGGGAAATTTTCCTCTATTATATCTTCAAAAAGCTTGTCCAGCCCTTGAGTGTTGTCTTCCTCCCCTTCGGCTAAACCTATGACCCTCACGTTAGGTTTTTTCACATAATCCCACAGCTCTTGTAGACTTTGGTCTTTTCTCTTGTTTCTCTGCTGTATTTCTGTGACTGATTTATTTAATTGGAAGGTGTTATCTTCAAGCTCTGAGATTCTTTCTTCTGCTTGATCTACCCTGTTCTTGAGACTTTCCACAGTATTTTGTAGTTCTCTGAGTTGATTCTTCATCTCCAGGACTTCGGTTAAAGTTTTCTTCACTGTGTCAATCTCTTTGTTGAACCTTTGTTCCATTTCTTGGAGGTTTTTTGTGTTTTCTTGGTGTTGGTTATTGAGTTGTTGTTGCAGCTGGGTGAGTGTTCTTATGATCCACATACGAAATTCCTTTTCTGTCATATTGGTTGCCTGATTTTGGTCGGTGTCCGTTTCTAGGGGGCTGGTGCTCCTCCTTGGGGGTGTGTTTTCCGTTTGGTTCTTCATATTTCCTGAGTTCTTTCGCTGATTTCTTCCCATGTCGATCAGTTGTTGTTTCTTTCCTTAGGTTATTGTTTGGGTATTCACACACCTTGTTTAGTTTCTGAGGCGTTAGGTGGTGCCTGTGGGTGAAATTGGACCACTCCCTGTATATTGAGTCAGTGGGTGCCGTGGAAAGGCTGTGCAAGATGCTGTCCCTGTCAGTAGGTGGCGTTTGCTTGGAGGAACAGGCTATGGTGTTGATTTTGAGTCCTGTTATCAGCTCTCGTTCTGGGCGGAGCTGGGTTGGGTAAGCCTGCCCTCAGGCCGTTAGCAGGGGTCAAAGTTCTGTTCTCTGCTGTCAGGGCGGGGCTGGAATGGTCCCGCTCAGCCAGAAAGTCTGGGTGTGGGGGTGGGGCTGTCTGAGACCCGCAGTCTGCAGCAGGCCTCGCTTCTTTCCACCCTCCCCAACTCCGCAGCTACTCCTGGGCCTCTGCCAGCAGGCCAGACCACAAGCTACCAGGCCTCCCCGGACTGTGATGCCGGCGGGGAGGTTACCTGCACAGGAACACCACCTGGGTTGGGCGCACAGCCTCCTCCTGGGAGGAGGGTTGCCCTCTAGGATGCCGATCCGCCCCTGGAGGCACACAGACCTCTAGGACGCCGATCCGCCCCTGGAGGCACACAGACCTCAGTAGGCTGTTCACGTATAATCCTTCTGTGCCCCGGGCAATGCTAGCCCTCGGTGCAGGGGATCTGGTCTGCAGGTCCGACCTCTGGGTCCCAGAGTTCAAACTGTATTCCCACCAGGGAGAGGGTTTCCGGTCCTAATTCACCCACAGGGAGCCCAAGCTGGGTCTATGTCTCTCAGCCTCTGAGTCGGCACCGTTTTCCTGGGAACACGGTGCGAGCAGCACCTGGGAGGGCGGGCGGGGTCCCAAACGGGAAGGTCCCGTTCCCTGGAGGTGCCTCCGGCTGGTGGCTGTATTGTCTCTCTGGGCAGCCGCGGGTAGGGTCGGCGGAGGGGAGGAGGAGGCAATATGGCGCCTGCCGCGCGGCTCTCCGTGCACACGGAGGTGCCCGGAGGAAGTTGGGAACCTGGTGCCACGTCTGCTACAGGCTCACCGTTGGCAGGCGGCGGCAGTCTCTGGGCTGATGTCCGCAGGTCTCTCCACCCGCTGGGGAGCCCACCAGCAGTCCCGAATGCAGGGGAGGGGAAACAACAGATCCACCTACCCTTGCCGCTGGTCTCCGGGCTGCTCCGGTGGTCTCAGCCTCCAGTTCTCCTCCGCAGCCTCCTCCCGTGGAGTCTCCCGGGGTCTCAGGTACCCCTCCTTCCGGCCCTTGTCCGCTGTATGCTCGTCTTCTTGCTTCTTTCCTCTAGTTTCTGCTAGAATCGGTCTTTTCTGCAGAGACCCTCTGTCTGGCGGTGTTATTCGTCCGCCATCTAAGATAGTTTTTTTAATTTTAAATCTATAGGAGCAAGTCATAAGAACATAGACAAAAATGAGTAGATGTTATGAAAAAGCACATATGATTAAAAAATAATGTAAAACCTAAGTAATTGTAAAACTAAAATTCTAATTAGGATAAAATTTTACTATCATTCTGTGATAATAACAAAATAGACCATTAAAATATGTCGTGTTATAGGCAACATCTGAGATTTTTAAAATTTTAGTTATACTCCAAGAGCCCTTTAGATCAGATTAAAGAATAACTATAATATATTTCAGTTATTCCAGCTGAAACACATGTCAATGTGGTCATAAATTATGGTTAACTATTTATGCCTTTGATGAACTTTTTATTCCACACCTACAAGGAACTCAGTTGGCTATGGTAGGTAGATATGCCACTAATTAAAAAAGCAGGAAGAAAAAACAATTGGGGAAAAATGGTCCACAGAAGTCAAAATTGGAGGAATGCTTGCAACCTTAAGTGAGCATTAACATCTATAACTACTTTGGGACCAGCGTCGACTATAGTCGATAGCCACAGATGAATGCAATGTTGGCCAACAGCCGTGATATGAAGGCACACAGCCAAGCGTAGACTTTAGCCGACAGCCGTGATATGACTTTTCTAATTTTTCATTTATCAAAATAAAATTGTGAACATTTAAAAATAACATAATGAAACATATATGTATATGTTACCTATTCTGATTTATGTTACAAGTAAAGCTGTCTGTAAAGTACAACAAGCTTTCAGTGCTTTAAAGCTTTCCTCATCACACAAGAGCAAAATGGATTTGTTGTCAATGCACAGCACAAACCATCGTGCGGATTATGAGTGCTGGCTGTGGGCAAGCTTTCCCAGCTGGTGAGCACGGTACCAAAGTGGTTAGCAGTGTAAAATAAAAAATTGTTAACTTCATGCAATTTTAGTCTAAGGCTAAGCAATAAGGATCATACTTAGACATATTCTATTCTTCTATCTTATCAGAGCTTAATATGGGACCTCCTGACCTTCTGTGGTCCCCAGTTAACCTTAAAGATGACTCCATGAGAAAAATGCTTGGAAATGTAAGATTGCCTGTTGTGTTATCACAGTAAGAGATAAAATAAAATTAAGAAACACCTCTCTTCCCTCTCTGGAAAGGGTCCATTTCTGTCTAAATTAACTGCGTGGCTCCAGCTTTGAGGTTACTAATCCACAGCCTCCCAGGGAGAGGTGATAGATCCCATCTGCATATATCAAGACTAAGAGACAAAGGGCTCTAAGTTCAGAAGCCGCATTCGTTATTGAGGACCTGCTCCATCTCAGAACTCACTGACTTCAAAGTCCAGAGTTTAGTCATAGGAGTACTAGTACAGAGTAGTTAACAGACCTAGGGAAGGTCATGAAAAGGAGGTCAGGAAATTGAGAAACTAGAACATCCCACAACATATTCCACAAGATGCATTACTGTGTAGATGACTAGATGATATAGCCAAGACTCATAATTAATTAGCAGCGTTGCTTAAATGTTTACTTCTAGAAGTGAAAACATTCAATCAAAGTAAACATTTGTATATTATAGTTTCAGCTTTTAACACAATGCTAGAAAATTATAAAACAGCATTCCCTGCTGCCCTGCATTCTTTCACACTGTGGAATTTTCTTTATTTTGAAGAAAGATAAGGAAATTGGGGCAAATAGTACTGGCTTGCAATTTACTTTCTTATACTGGCAAACTGTGTGTCTTCAAACAATTTAGTTAACTTTTCAGATTCTTTGCCTAGAAAAATTTTCTCAATATTTATAATTAAAATATCTATTTAAGAAACCATTATAATACACTGCAATGGGTAGAATGTATTTTCTATCTCTTTCTTTCAGGGAGATATGCCACAGATTAAATGATTTTCCCAGTGTTGCACAATTCTATACTATATTCTTACACATAGAGTTGAATTTAGGACCCACGTCTCTAGCATACAACCTTACATAATCCTACAAATTTGAGTTATAATTTTTAACCATATTCTCCTCTGTCTTACAAAATAGCAATTTCTGTATCACAATTACTTAAAGATAAAATTCAACTTAAAAGAAAAGCTGGTAAGAAAGCAAATTCTACAGCAGTGATAATAATCAAGCTTCATCCCAATGTCCAAAAAAAAAAAAAAAGCCAGAAATTCTCTAACCCTGTCTTGACTGACAAGGCACCCTTTCCTGCTATAGGAGTTATTCTACATATAAGTAATAATTCTACATACAAATGGGAAAAAATGTTAATTTGACATTTATTAGTCTCATGCCTGACATGTTCCAAGTGGAGATTGGGTGCAGTTGAGTTAGAAAACATGGCCAAACAAAAAGGTACAAGAGAATATCTACAAAATTAAAATCCTAGAGTTTTACCATTCTCAGACTTCACTGGTAGTAGAGGAGATAAAATACTCATGAGTGTGCTTAGAGGCATCTGGAAGAAAGGATGGAGAGTAAGGCGGGTGACACCTAAGAGAAATCAGCACACTATTACCCCAAGTAGGAGAGACGGTTGCTCTTGGATGCATACACAGAAAGCTTTTACACTAAGTGAGCCTGTCCATTAGTAGAAGCAGTCTAATCAACTTTCTTGTGTTTGATCAATCATTTTAGCAATTCCTTTTTTTGCATGCATGGGAATAAAAAGTGAGAAGAACAAAGAGAATAGTACAAGGGTGAAGTCCAGGGAAGGGACAGGGATCTTCCCCATGTCCTAATAATAGGCCACAGCGGTGTGAGTGCAGAGATTGAACAAAAGCTATACATACTTAGGGACAGTGGTAGATGTATTTTAGTACCCAGGAGGGAGAACAGGACCACTGTGAACAAACTTTGGAGAGACCGCTTACCCAGACTGGAGGCACTGACAAAGCTATCTAGTAGAAGAGGCACTACCAGAGCAAACCCGGGAATATAGTTGATGTAGTGGATGCCTATATTATGCTCACAATGTATCACAACTTGTTCTGTGTTTTACATATATTATCCCATTCAATTTCATATCAAGCCTAAAGATGCTATTCTCATCTCCTTTTTACAAGTGAAGAAATCGAGGCACAGTGCTAGGAAGTGGCAAGAAATAGTATTTGAACTCAGTAGTTTGCCCTTAAAGTCCATGATCTTATACTGTACTACACTGCCTTTTTAGAAAAAGAGGTGGTGGTGGTTTTTATAGAATATGCAATGGCGTGGAGGCTTACAGAGAATGGGGCAGTTAAAGAGCTAAAAAAAAAAAAAAAGATCCTTGCCAAGATACATGCTTCTTGCTTGGTTTCTCTGTGTGTGTGTGTATACAGTTGCACAGAGTCATTGATTCTAGACCAGGAAAATTTAATTTATGGTTGAAAATATCATGATTCTGAGTGCCTGGTAGCATGATGGATTGTCTAGATGGAGACATAAAGAAACTTTATGGGGGTGCAATATTTGATGTCTTCATTGAGATGATGATTACTCAGGAGAACACATTGACCAAATTTCCTGAAACTGTACTCTTTGATCTGTGCACTCCCCTATAAAAAGTGAACCTAAACAACAACGGTGACTTGGGGCTTATTTCAATAGCCTGAGACCCAGTGTCTAGCAGGGCTATTTGAACATGTGACAGTCCTGATGCCCACTTCCATCAGCTAAGGCAATGGCTGTTTTCCCTCAATCAAGGCCATTTGAGACCTGAAATTCGTTCTAATGAGTTTTGTTTGTCTTCTAGTCTAGTATATTAGTTCAATGACAGAAGCTGCTATAACAAACTCTGTATTCTCAGTGACTTAATAGAATTCTATTTTGTGCTTTAAAAAATTGTCACTTCCATCAAGACAAAGAGAAAAACTAGAGATATCTTTACAAGTCAAAGACTCTGCCAAAATAAATTATTTTTTCTCCCTTTCTGTTTTCCATCTCAGTCTTTCTAAAATGTTAATTAAATGGAAAATCCAAGCTTGGTTGGTTAACCAAGTAATAAAAGGTCACCTGAAAATTGTTGCATTTCCTGATATGTTTCTTTTATAGTCAGAGTCACACATGCTGGGAGAACTGATGTGAATATAAATTGACTGAGAGGCCTGCATTTTAAATACTATACTATAGAGGTGAAAGAGTTAGATGATTAACACATTGAAACTTTGGGTTAAATTTCAATAAGAACATAATCATAACTAAATAGCAGGTATGCTTCATTTTATCCATAGCTGAATACAGCTCCTTCTAATATGTCCTCCAGCTGGAGGATGTATGAAAGGCTTTGACTTTTTCTGCTCTGTAGTCTTTTCGGTTTTCAAAAAGCTTTTCTCTCTACTGTTACTAAAAAGGGGGAAAAAAAAACTGTTGCCAAGTAACAAGAAAATACAGTGTCCAGCACATATCTCTGTATCCTCAGTTGCATATCAAACGCAAAACTCTCAGCTGTTCTCAAGGACATGGTGTGAGAGAGATGTCATTCAGAACACTGCACTATAAGAGTTTCAGGCCCACCTAACTCTAATAGTGATATTCAGCTGTATATATAAGTGTTGATATCCCACCTTGAGAAACAAGTACATTACTAATGCAATTGCACTTTTCTTTTACCTGAAGCTCTTTGCTTAATCGTGAGCAAATAATTTGAAAGAATATTTTCGTGCTTGTTTCATTTCTTCTTCCTGACTAAGAACAGATGTCACATCTGACCTGCTTCATAAGACTTCCTGTTTGTTCCCAAGTAATAAGTAGGTAGACAGACCTTTTATGATACAACTTGATGTAATGCCAGAGTCACTTAGTGACTTAAGAAAGTAGTGCATATACATTTAAGAAATTAACTCATGTGAAAGGCACCTAAATCCACAAAACATTAAATGAACATTCACTCCGAGTAAACCCCAGTGATTACCTACCTGCATGTTGCTTTTAAAGAAAACTTCCACTAAACATCCACTTTTGCTGTCTTGTTTATACCATGTGTCCACACCGTAGCCATAGCTAATTGGATCAGTGATTGACCTAAGGAAAATTAATCCATTAGATCAATTGAGAAAATTAAATATCTTCTCTTGAAAATGTACCTTAAGAAACACATAGTAAAATGATGTTTTGCACTGGCGTCATATAACCTTAGGGCCATGTTAAGTCATGTTCAGGCAGGACAAACTCTTGTAGATAGAGAGGAGATAAAGGTAAAGAAAATAAGAGAGAGTCTTTGGCACTCCTGAGATTGAAAGAGACAAAAGATAAATAACCCTTGAAAGAAGTAGACATTGACTTTAATTAAACTAGACTGTATTAACATTAATTGGTTTTACTTTTCAATTACTCTTTTCAAACATGCTCCATTAAATCCTTCTTTCCTTGTCTTAGAAAAATTCTATAACTTTTTGGTTACTGTCATTTTTAAATATTTAGTTTATCTTAGTTTAATATTCAAGTCTCATACCTAATTTATAGCATTTGCTCCCCACCTTGCTCTTCTCCCATCCACCCCTTCTAGTCTCTTGCTCCTTTAGTGGCTTAGGGGTGGAGAGGAAGGACATGAACATGAGGGCATGTGTCTCTATTTAACTTGGTAAGGTTAAATCAATGGATGGTAAGTATCCCTGAATACTTGGTCCAGTCTGATTCTATCCAGTGTTGGATGTCACTGAGGAAATGGTAGGTGTAATCTTCTCAGACTGGGCTTCACCTTGATCTTAGACCACTTTACTGTTGGTCATTCCTTTAGATATAAGCAGCTCTGTCCCTAAGTGATTCACCTAGCAGTTCAGTTTCTGTTCCTTTTTTTTGTGTTGGGCATCCTGCTACCTTGGGATATCCAACATGGCAGCTGCCCCTGTCTTCTGCCCCTGTACTAATCCTCTTTTTCCTTCTATCAATTATCCAGTAACTGCTGAGACCTTTTTCACCAACTGATGGTCAAAGAGAACAAGGATGGAATAAAAATGCTTCATCATGCTTCCTCTAATCCTTAATTATATGGGGTACTCTGGATGATCCTCAGCCTGACAAAATCTGTAGTCAGTAACAACATCTCAAACTTGGAAAACAAAAGTCAAGGTCTCCTAAGAACTTCCTCCTTATTTTCCAGTCACCTGATCACACAATAATTGGCCTTTAAGTTCTATGGTTTGATCAATATCCAACCAAGGAATGAAGTGCTCAGTTCTATTTCTTAGAGGTATCCCTATTCCTCTTAGTAATCCTCTTTGGCCTCAACTCAAACATGGCTTTGGTAGTGGTTAGGAGGCCTTACCATGGTTGAGGAAAGAGTGGGCTGGTGTGGGAAGGATGCTGAGTAACATCTTACCATTTTTGGTACACTCTTCCCAAGTGCATTGCCAACACCCTCTGCCTCTATTATCTTTCCACAAGCCTCTCTTTTTATTCCCTAAGTAGGGAGCTGGTGAGAGACAGTTAGTAAGCTCTACTGAGAGAGATCTGGCCTCTGCTGTGCATTGTTTATTTCTTTAGAATATAAAGCACTTAGAGCATCTTATGAGCTTAGCTTATAATTAGCCTTAACTGTGATTCCAAAATATCACAAAAAGTCCCTTTCAACATCTTTTACACTGACTCTACAATTTAAACTTCTTATCTCATGATGCCTGGCTGTATGTTCTGTACTTGGTTTCTATGAGATCTAGTATTAAAGTAAATGAACTACTTACTTTTCCAATTTCTGTACTTATGCCCAAACATCACAAAACTGAGACAATGGACAAGTTCATGTAGAACTTTCTAGGGAGGAGTGAGAGAAGGATACATTGTTGAGGAATTTAGAATCTGCTTGAAAGACAAAACTTACACACACAAAAATAATAATATACCATATTATTTCAGTGAGAACCAAAGAAATTGTAAGAGACAATAGTCACTCCAGCAGGCTGGTAGTTCATAGCTGGCAATTGTGCCTTCATCATTCAGAATCAGCAATTGGAAAATGGAATCACATTTTTATTTAAAAGAAAAAAAGGCAGACTGCCTCTTCATCTAGAAAGCTTTGAATGTTGTCTTTAGACAAATAATCTTTATAGGAATAAAAATAATTATGTACCTACAAATCACAGTAGTGTCTAGGGTGAAATTCTTTAAATAATAAAGGTGAATTCAGAAACTTTTCAATATGTGTGTGTGGCTGTGCATGCTGTTGTTATGTATATTATATGTATGCATGTATATATTATAAGTGTACAATGGACCCTTGAACAATGCAGGGGTTGAGGTACTGACCCCATATACAGTAAAAAATCCACATATAACTTTTGTTTCTCCTCAAATTTAACTGCTAACAGCTTACTGTTGACTGGAAGCCTTACTGATAACATAAACAATTGATTAATACATATTTTTAATGTTTACATGTATTATACAGTACATTCTTATAAAAAAAGTAAGCTAGAGAAAGGAAAATGTTATTAAGAAAATCATAAGGAAGAGAAAACATATTCACTATTAATTAAGTGGAAGTGGGTCATCATGAAGCTCTTTATCTTCATGGTCTTCATATTGAGCAGGCTAAGGAAAAGGAGAAAGAGGAGGAGTTGGTCTTGCTGTCTCAGGGATGGCAGAGGCCTAAGAGGTGGAGGAGGTTGAATGGAGGCAGGAGAGGCAGGTACAACTGATATAATTGAAAAAAAATATCCATGTACAAGTGGACCCAGGCAGTTCAAACTCCTGTTCTTCAAAGTTCAATTGTATATATGTATATATTAGTGCATGTGTATGTGTGTGTATACACATATATTTATGCTTATAACATTTTAAACAAAAACTAGTAGAAACATGGTAAATTGGGCTCATATCTATGAAACATATTTTATTCACTATATTTTAATATGTGTTAAAAAGCTTAACTAATTAAAAAATTTTTAGAGCAAATTTTATAGTTATTGTAAAGTAAAACAATAAAGTATGCTTTAAAGTCAAACTCACTTTGGAGTTTTGCCTCTGTGACTTACTACCTGCATGGTATTAAGCAAGTTAAACTTTCTAAATGTAAGTCTTCTTCGCCATCAGACATCCCTAGGGTTTCACTCATCATCTAAGGATGATGTTAATGGACAGCTGCTTCAGCTGGTCCTTCATAAAACAAATTCCATGGACATTTCTAGTCCAGTAATGAATGTCTCACTCTTTAGAAAAGGAAATAGCTATAATTATTTATATACTAGTGAAAATATAGAATGTCAATAATTCTTTAAAAAAAGAGCCCCTCCTCTCATTGCCCTTTGAATTCTTGTCCCAAAAACTTGGTCTTTAAGGAAAAAAGAAGAGAGAGAGAGAGAAATTTCTCAATAAAGTATTTTATAACTAAAAAACAAAACTACACTACTAGAACAAGTTGAATTTGGAATGATCCAACCATAAGTTTCATATCCTTTTGAGTGCAGCCTTCTTTGGATTCTCCATTTCTATTCCTTTGTGAGAAAATCTGTTTCAAATCAGTAGGTTGGTAAAAGAAATGCTTAGGAAATTATGATTTCTTTTTAATAAACATTATTCAGAAAATGGATTATATATTTTTCTAAGTTTTCTTTAAGGGTAAAGGTGTGGGTAGTTGCTCCAAAATATATTTTTTAAATATCAATCTAAATGGTTCATAGATAAATATATATTTTTAATATTGTTGGACCATTTTGATCTACAACCATTTATATTACTTCACTTTATAATTATTTCACAGCTATAAAATATGCTATACTTGGAAATGGCAAGAATCTGAACTCAAAGGCATTTAAAACTTCCTTCCCCAATATTAAAATTTTATGATGTAAGTTCTATTAAGATATCCTTTAGAATTTAGGCTTTTAATGAATATTTTTCCCCTCACATTAATATGAACTATAGAGGTATAGAAAATTAGAATCCAATATTTGGTATTCCACGGATTTTTTCATTTGCTGTGATACTTTAGGATCTGCAGGTTGAAACATTCACAAAGAATTTGCATAGTCATTTGCAATAACATGTATGAAATTGGAGGACAACATTCTGACTGAAATAAGCTGGACATAGAAAAATAAATTTCATGATCTCGTATACATGTGAAATCTACAAAAAAAAAGTTAAATACATAGAAACAGAGGGTAAAATGGTGGTTACCAGGAGTAGGGAAGGAGAGAAAATGGGGAGATGTAGGTCAAAAGGTACAAACTTACAGTAGGTAGGATGAATAAATCTAGAGACTGAATGTAAAACATGAGGTCTGTAGTTATAATATTGTATTATATACTGAAATTTTGCTAAAAGAGTAGATTTTAAGTGTTCATACTCCAAAAAAAGGTAAATATGTGATGTTATGTTGGTGTAAAAGTAACTATGGTTTTAGATGGTAAATTTTAAATCATTATATAATAAAGTTAATTATCTGACTATACTAATCATTTTATTATTTATATGTATATCAAAGCATCATATTATATGCCTTAAATATATACAATAAAAATTAATTTATTAAGTTTTCATTTTCTTATTGTTTATAGGTGATAAATTTGCACCGACCTCATAGTTTTAAGTATTATATGATATTTTACATATAAAATATTTATATATATGAAAAATATGATATTATGTAATATGGTTTGCATTACATATGATGTGATATATAGTCTATAAAATACATAATATATAATAAAACAATATCTATAATATGTGGTATATAACACAAAATATATAATAAAGTGTTTTTATATGCAAAGTACTCAGTGGTTAATTGTATAGTCATTTTATTAAATAAATATTTAAATTATGGGTAATATATCGATATTTAAATTAATATTCACGTTATTAATATTTTATCCCTGTACATTTTATGGCTTTGCTTCTATTTTTCGAAAAGATTTAGAGATCGTCAGTCCAACCTCCAGGTTTTACAGCATGACTACTCAAGAGACTTTACTCAGATTCAACACTGTTAATAGCAGCAGCATATAAAAAGGTTGAAGATTTCATTTTCCCATCCTTTTGTTTCTAATTTACAGCCAAAAAAAAATCTTTGTTTTCCAGACATCTAATACCATCTTTAATGCACCTGATTGAATCAGCAGGGGACAAATTACCCAAACAAGGCCAATTATATTATCCATCTAGTGTTGGAAATATGTATGACTTTGAGTGACTAGACAAGACTTGGTTGATCTCTTTACTTGAGAAGCCCTGCAAATCTGGGTGTAAGGGGCTGTACACATAATAAATCAGAGAGAACTAATGTGGAAAATAAGAGGGAAGGAAAGGGAAGGAAAGTAGGGGAGAAAGGAAGATAAGGAGGTAGAGAGAAATGAGAAGTGGGGGAGATACTATGGCACTATGGAGAATAGGGGAAGTAAACTGGGTCAATTCCTAGCTCTTGGGTCCCTGGTTTCAGGCCTCATTAGGCTCTCATGTATTTCTTATTCCAGGTCCTGAGACACAGCCTCAGAGGGTACTTTGTGGATGTTGAGGGAAATTAAGAATAATGTGAGGCTGGAGGTGGCCCATCCAAACTTCCTTCCTCAACCTTCCTTTCTCTCAAAGAAGTAATGAGATGACCACTCTCAACATCATGGTTCCTCTGGAGGCTAAAACCCATTATTGTTGTAATTTCCAAGAGCATTTCTGCAACAATGTCACCTTAAATAAAGGAGGGATCTATTAAACAGGGTAGAATGTGCTGCTTTAATGATATTACAGGTGTTTTGATTTGATGTTACCAATATATTAGATCAAAATAATTTCAGAAAGATCTTAAATAAACACAGTGATTGTCCTACATGAGTGTAACATGTAGCCTACTAATGCAGGAGGTTTATTAGGATGGTGTCTGGAAAATAGTTTTGCTGCTTATCTGATTCACTCAAAGTAGAGTATCAAAATCTTGACTTTAAGTGGCAGATCCATTCCATCCTGTTCACTTGCACTTTTTTTAACTTAGATCTTTTGAACAGACCATTTTCTTGACTTTATGATTACTTACACTCCGTTTATTCCTTCTGAAAATATGCAGCGAACACTGAAGTCTCTATAGTGGAGTGGTTCTGAATTTTCAGCTCTTCCTCATTAAAGATTTGCCTTAACTCTAAGAATTTATCATTTCTTTTTATGCTCAACACATCCTTATCCCGGGATCTTTGCCTTGGGATAAGACATTATTTGTTTCAGGGCTCTTGTTCAATTTTTCTACCACTCTGTAAGTTCACTTTCAGTACTGACTTTATCAATTGATTTATCCAGAAGTTTGTTTACCGCAATAAAACAATAAAATAGCCACTGTTATTTACTTAGTAACTTTGGATTTTTTTTTTTTTTGGCAACTTCTGGATGCTCTGTTCTATGTCTGGATAATTTATATTGTGATAATGAATGAATGTTAATGCTAGAGTTAAAACTATATTTTGACAAGAAGAAACATTTTCTGATTAGAGTCTCAATTACATATAAATTTTCCCATTGGGTAAAAATGTTTTCTTAAGCAAGACCTGCCTTGCCTATAGTAGGTAGCACAGAGGGATGTTTGTGCTTAATTATTTCACAACCACTATCATGTGGTGTGTTAAATATCCGGCAGAGAAAGTAAGTCTTCTCATTCAGGTCTATGTGTTCTGGATTTTTCTTTTCTTAGCCTAGAGTACACCACCAGACACACAGGAAAAACTCAATAATGTTTGTGTATTTTAATTGAATTGTTTACTTACAAAACACATGTAACCTAAGCATCTTTTCAGTCTTTTTTTCTTGGATATAGAGGAAAAAGAACTGCCTATGGGTAATAGTATTATAAGATTTGACAAAATTTCTGTTGTATGACTCAAAGACCTGGGTAACAAATGGAATGCCAAAGGTAGCATATCATTTTTGTGATAGGAACATATAAACATCCAAGATTAAAGTATTGCAAAATGACAAAAATTTTAAATGCTAGAACAATCTGGGTAAGTAAGGTTGTAGGAACTGAAAACCAGGAAAGGCAATTTAAATGGCCTTTGATATGCATTTTGTTCAAAGGCATCTTTTATTAGTCAATGAAACTCTGAAACTCTGATATTCAGATATGAAAATATACTAGAGAATTGAAACCTATTTCAGGTGCTTAACATACAAGAATACACAATAGTATTACCTGCAGATTTATACTGTGTTTTACTCCAATATCACTACCTGCTACACTTTGAATGTTTTTGTTTCTTCCAAAATATTCATGCGTTGGAAACTTAATCCCCAATGCAACAGTGTTGGGAGGTGGAGCCTTTTAGGGCTTCACCCACATGAATAGATTAATGCTCCTATAAAAAGGGCTTGTGGAAGTGGGTTCACACTTGTTCTTTTGCCTTCCACCATGTGAAGACATAGCAAGAAGGCCTTCCCAAGGTGCCAGCTCCTTGATTTTGGACTTTCTGAACTTTTTGAGAGAATAAATTTCTATTCTTTATAGATTACCCAGTCTGTGGCACTCTGTTATAGCAGCACAAAAACACACTAAGACACCACCTCTGTAAAGATTTCTCATTCTCTTTCACCTTTCCCTTAACAGGACTTTTACTACTTTATAGCAGTTTTTTTAAATTAATTCTTATTACTTAATGATAGTGGTGTGTTGTAATTATATACCATTTATGCAGTCCTTTGAGACTATGAGCTTTTTGGAGGCAGGAACCATTGTCTATTTTTTTTTCATTCTTAATACTTAGATATGCTCAATACATACTTGTAAAGATACAGTGATTTTTTTTCTTGTACATCAAAAATTTTGATAATGTGATTCAACAATATGAGTTATCTTGCTTATATTTAAATGCATATAATATTGTGCCCCGGCTTAATAACAAGAGTATATGTGTAATATAATTATGGTTTATACACATGAAACTTTGGCATGTTTCCCAGATTACATTTTTCTCAAAATGTCTTTCACACTTATAGCTCCTGGAAAAAAAAAAAAAGAAAGAAAAAAAGAAATATCAATGTATCAATTCTGTGTACTCTTATAAGCCTGTCTCCTGAAATAGCTACAACATATCTTTCTTTATATGCATAAGTCTTATGGCTGTCTGTAGTGCATGCACACACGTGTGTTCAGAGTGAGCAGCATACATTTTAAGCAGTTCTCATTGTAATCTCATAGATTTTATTTTACTGGTCTCTGATTTTCTGTGTGTATTTTACAACTTCATTTTCTTCTTTATCTCTTTTTTGAGAAAATATTCTCCCAGATTGAACATCTATCAGAATTCTAAAGATCATTCTAAAAGGAATTTAAAAGCTTTATAATACTATAATAATTAAAATGATGTCTTCAAGAGGACATAAAAGGATGTGATATAATATATATAAATGAATTTAGCATATAACAAGGATTTATCACAAACCAATAGGAAAATAAATAATTTCTCAATAAATTAATTTTAAAATATGGATTATTTGTGGAAAAAATAGTATAAGTTTAGTTCCCCTTCTAGTACCATTTATATAATATATCCCAAGTATATTAAAGAAAATGAAGAAAGTATTAAGAACCCAAATTATGGAAGAACATTTGTTTCCAAAATAGAGGAGTTACTCTTTAATCTTTGAAGTAAAGGTAGAAATCATTAAATAAATAGATAATCTGAACACATACAAACTTCTAATTTCTACCCAGCAAAAACATTATGAATAAAACTGAAATGTACATAACAAACAAAAATATTCTTTTTTTTATATTGATTGCCATTATATAAAGAGAGAGCCACTAGGCACTAGCTGTATAGCCTTGGCCAATTCTCCCTGCCCCTTTCTGGGCCTCAGTTTCCCAATATATAAAATGGAAATATCAAGAGTGTTTATTTACAGGCCTGTTGTTAGAATGACATTAGGTAATTCATGTAAAGTATTTAGATGGTAACTGGCATATAGTAAGTGCTCTGTAGAATGTAAGCTGCTGCTGCTATTGTTGTTAGATCAAGATCCTGAGGAAAACAATGGATGCAAACATACCATTTATACAAGAACGTATCAAAATGATGAATAGGAATATGAAAACTATGATATCAAGATATCACTTTATCATAGTAGCAAAGATGAAAAATGATACTCTTCGATGAAGGAATGAATATAATGGAAAGCAGTTCGTATACTGCTAATTATGAGTTTATAAGTTGTTTTGGACTAAATGTCTGTGTCTCTGCCCCTGCCCCCCACAAATTCACATGTTGAGGCCATAATCCCTAATATGATGAGGAGGTAGGGACTTTGGGAGGTACGTAAGTTTTAGATGAAACCATAGTGGTAGAGCCTCATGACAGGATTAGTGTTCCTGTAAGAAGAGGAAGAGATCAGAACCCTCTCTCTTTCTGCCATGTAAGCATGCTCAAGGAGGTAGCCATGTGCAAGCCAGAAAGACAACCCTCGCCAGAAACTGAATTGGCCAGCATGATGATCACGAACTTCCCAGCCTCCAAAACCATGAAGAACAAATCTGTTGTTTAAGCCACCCAGTATATAATCGTTTATTATAGAAGCCCAAACAGACTGATACATATGTCTTTCTAGAAAGGAAATTTACAAAATGTATTTAGAATTAATTATTTGTTCTTTTTAACAAATAACTCTTTTACAAATATATCCTAAATAAACAGATATATGCACAAATAGGAATATATATGTGTGTATAATTATGTTTATTATTATTTTACAAACTTTATTGAGGTATCCAATGTTTTTTATAATAGCTAAAAATTAAAAACAATTAAAGAGTCCCAAAACAGGAGAATTATTACATTATACTAATAGAATATTGCCAAACATTGAAGGTAAAATTTTTACAGATGTCATAGTGGTAAGGAAAATGCTTATGATAAATACCGTTTTTTAAAGCTTGAACATATTTCAAAGTGCATACATCACATTGCAAATAAAAGCTACACATATTATGTAAGAATATGCATAAGAATATAAGAATCTTTTAAAATGTTAACATTAGTTAACCGCATAACAGGCATTTGGATGTTTTTATTTTTTATTTTACCTTTCTTTTATCCCCAACTTCTTTAAATAACTGTACCTGCTAATTAAAAACAAAAATAAGTTCTAGCAGATGAAAACTTTTGAGGCTATATTACATAATAATTAGAAGTGAGAATGTGACTTTTGCCTACCTGAATGTTATTACTGTCACTGTCATATTCTGCACGGTCTTATATACTTAACCTCTAAAGCCTCAGTTTGAAATAAAGACAATAATATCATAGGCCCAGTGTAAAGATTACATAGGCCCACAGTACAAAGTTTGGCAAATAGAATCCACTCAATAATTGTTAGTTACAACTAAAATTGTATAATTATTACAATTATTTTGTAGTCTCTAAAGCAAATACTAACACAGTCCATTTTCTTCCTTTTCGGCATTTTGATGACTTAGCATGCTCATTGTGAACTCTGGGGTATGGGTACTGCCCTAGAGAACATTTCTCAATATTACTCTTTCTAATATGTGTATAGTTATCACTTATGCGATATGTGTATAGTCTGGGTAATTTGTAAAAATACAGGAGGTTGGCTCCATCCCCAACCCATGCTAAATACATTCTGATTCGGTTTGGCCAGGACTATGTCTGAGAATTTATGTATTTACAAATTTTCCCAGGAAATTCCATGAGATAAGAACCCCTAGTCTAGATTCACCAAACACTGGGTAGAAATTGTTACTTTTAAATATACACCTATTTTAAGTAGCATGAAGAATGCTGGATTTTCAAACTAAAGAAATATAGGCTGGAGGATTTGAATTCCCAGAACTTTTAACTTGATGATTTTCCTTCACAGTAGAGGCCACTGGCAAGGAGCTTTGCCCTAGGCATGGTATCATCAGGCAGTACTAATAATTCATGAAAAATGAATGTTACTGAGGCAGCTTGCTTCTCATATTTTCCTGGTCCAAAGACTATAGCTATATATGCAATGGGTCCAACAGGACTGTAAAGGGTATGGAGTGACAGAATTTTCCATGTAGAGAGAAGAAAGATGCTGCTGCTTCTTCCATGATACTCTCTTCCTCTGGATATCGACAAGAATTCACTCCTAGACCAAACCTTAGATAGAGTACTTAGTACCTTCTTTCAAGTAGGCCTGTTTTGGACCAATTCTTGGCCTGCCAAGTCTAGTTTTATCAAAGAATCCTGCTAAGCCAGTTTAGAGAGTTTCCCCACAATCCTTGACATTCAATCAGTCTTCTCTTCCTTCACACTTGATGACTAAACAAGTTCCTCTTGCCCCAACTCTTAATACCTAACCAAGTTCTCCTTAGTAATGTTCCATCTACCCCTTCACTTTGCACAATGGCTATAAATTTCCACTTGTCCCTGTTGTATTCAGAGTTGAGTTTAAGCTCACTTTTATCACATTAGTCTTGACCCTGTTGTGGTAGTCTTTAATAAAATCTTCCTTGCTTGTTTAGCTCTGTCCAGTGCAATTTTTTTTCTTTGATGAAATCCAGAGTTCTGCTTTCTATCACAGAGATTTACCATGTTCTGGCAGATTAGAAGAAAGCTTCCTATTTAAGCTTTCTTGGTCAAGTGGGGACCAAGAAGAGTCAAATGGCTTCACTGTTCCTGCAAAGTGTAAAAGAAGCACTGTGACTGCTGCCTAGGAAAGCCCTGTTGGTCAATAGAAAGAGAAATTATATTTAATTCTTGACATAGGTGATGCTTGGCACCCAATGCTCATAGGCTAGGAGTTCTTTGTTGTGATCATTTAGTTCCCAGGATGGGTAATGGGTGGGATTTCCTCAAGTGGCTACTAGTGGCTGGGAGTATTCTGATACTGACTTTTTCTTGTAAACTTTGTACCTCACATTTAGTCCCTCATTCTGGGAACTTCCAGCCACTAGTTACATTTCTTTTATTAGCTTCCAATTCCCCAAATTCCAGGATGTCTCTCTGCTGTAGCGTGAGAATCTTTTCTTTTTGTATACTATCTATGTGCTTAAGTGCTCCTCATTTTATTAAGGACTTAGGATTTTACATTTAAAAGCAGCAGTCCTTTGCTTTTTTTTCTCTCTGCATTTCTGCTGTATCAAACACTTGTACCTGAGTTAATGAGAGTTCAATAAGCAAAAGAAAATATAGGAAACATATTACCTCAATTAAACTTAAAGAAATGCCATTCTACCACATAAGCAAAACAATCCACTGAGGTAAATTATTTATATCAATAAATCAATCTGGAAAATCACATCCTCTTACATTTATAATCCATCCTGTCTAGTTGCTCTGAAAACTCCAGTGGCTTCTCAGACACTCAAAAATGTTTGACCTTCAACTATTTCTAACTTTATATTTAGGTGCCATAATTCACTTGGATTTAATACTCACTCTTCTACAGTCTGGGAATGTCCAAGAATCTCTTCATCAGGTTAAACATTCCAAGAATACATCAATATCATGCAGATCAAGGGCAGATAAGTCAAATTTGAAGTTAGCCTTGCTAGTTCCATCCATTATGATTACCTGTGTTTGAGGATCACACATGTAAAATTCTCAGCAGAAAATCTTCCTCTGACAAAATGTACTGTCATGTTAACAAGTCAAAAAATTAAATTTAAGTCTAGTGAAACTTGCCTTATGAAACATAAATTATTTCTATATTTAATGAAGATGCTAAGCCCCCCTAAAAAATAATGACAAGGTTAGATATATAATTGCTACCTATAGTAACTATCTCTAACTAGGTATTAGGTATTCACATATTATTTCTAAGAAATAATATTCTATTATAATAGAATAATAATATTCTATTTATAGAATATTATTTATTTATTATTATTTATAGAATATTATATATTCTATAATAATATTCTATTTCTAGAAATAGAATTTCTATTTCAGAAATTATCTATTTCCCTAATCTGATGCTTCCAAAAATAATTTTTTCATAAATATTATTTAGAAAAATTTGTGTTCAGATTACTCAAAGAATATACACTAGCAGTCATCACATAGCAAAACATATAAAAATCAGCTTCTCTGATATATCTGAGGACATTTTGTAGCACATTTTAGCTACTAAAAGATTTTTAAATTATAGAGAAATCCATTATTCTAAGAACTTTTAGTAAAAATTATTATTAGAATAGTCACTAAATTATTTTTTAAAATTATTAATTTCTTTCTATTGCTGTTTCATTTGGGGTATTTATTTGCTGAGTAAACATTTACTTTAGTGACTCCTGTACATACCAGGTATCTTGCTAAATGCTTTATATAAAAAGTGAATGGGTGGGGACATTGTCCCATTCAAGCACATCATCTGTATCCTTCAGTGAACCCAGCAACATCTGTGGCTTCTGGCCATTCAATATGTTTGTGTAGGAGACAGAATGGCTTAGAAATTCCAAATGCTGACAGTGCTTCTATTTTTTTAATTTTAAAATATTCAATTGTTAAATCAAGATGAAATATCATCAAGATATACAGCATAATGATTTGAAAACATTGTGTAATTATGATTACAATCAAATTAATTAACATATCCATTACCTCCAATGCTATACATTAGGTACCTAGAACGTGTTCATTTTGTAACTAAAAGTTTTCAGCCTTTGCCCAACATCTCCCATTTTACCCATCTTCTGTTCCCTGGCAACCAGTGTTCTACTCTCAGCTTTTATTAGTTCAACTATTTTAGATTTGCTGTGTCTGGTTTATTTCACTTAACATAACGTCCTCCAGGTTGAGGCAATTTGTTCCAAATGGCAGAATTCCTTTATCTTTTATGCCTGAATAATACCCCATTGTATTATGTACTATAATTTCTTTTTTTCCTAATAATTTGCTCTTTATTATTTTTTAGATTTTCCTTTTTTAGCTTTATAATTTTTTAGTTCAGCATATTACTAGGGCACACATGTTTAGGTTACATATATTGCCTTTGCCCAACCCGAGTAAGAGCTTCAAGCATGTCCATCCCAAAAACAGTGCTCACCGCACCCATTAGGTGTGTATATACCCACCCCCACGTCCTCTTTCCCATCAGCCCAACACCTGATAAATGTTACTACTATATGTGCACATAAGTTTTGATCAGTTAAAACCAATTTGATGGTGAATACATGTGGTGCTTGTTTTTCTATTCTTGGGATACTTCACTTAGTAGAGTGGGTTCCAGCTCTATCCGGGATAATCCAAGAGGTGCTAGATCACCATCGTCTTCTGTGGCTGAGTAGAACCACATTTAAAGAATATATTTTTTTCCTTTGGCGAGATGCCTAGATTGTGATTGCTAGATCAAATGTAGTTCTACTTCTAGCTCTTTGAGATATCTCCAAATTATTTTCCACAGGGATTGTACTAATTTGCAGTCCCACCAGCAGTGTAAGAATGTTCTAATCTTTCCACATCTATGCTAGCATTTGTTGTTTTGGGACTTTTTTTATAAAGGCCATTTTCACTAGAGATAAGTGATAGCTCATTGTGGTTTTGATTTGCATTTCCCTAATGATTAGAGATATTGAGCACTGTTTTATATGTTTGCTGGCCATTATTCTGTCTTCTTGTGAAAAGTTTCTATTCATGTCCCTTGCCCATTTATTGATGGCATTGTTTAATTTTTTCTTGTTAATTTTCTTAAGTTCTATATAGATTCTTGTCATCAGCCTTTTATCGTATGTGTAGAATGCAAATATTTTCTCCCATTCTGTAGATATCTCTAATGATGGTTTCCTTGGCTGTGTGGAAGCTTTTTAATTTGATCAGGTCCCATTTATTTTTGTTGTTGCTGTGATTGCCTTTGGGGTCTTCTTCATAAATTCTTTGCCTAGACCAATGTGTATAAGAGTTTTCCCAACATTTTCTTCTAGAATTCTTCAGGTTTCACATTAAGTTTGTTATCCAGTGTGAGGTGATTTTTGTGAGAAGTGAGAGGTAGAGATCCAGTTTCAATTTTCTGCATGTAGTTATCCAGCTTTCCCAGCACCATTTATTGAATAGAGATTCTTTTCCCCAATGTATATTTTTGTATGCTTTGTCAAAGATTAGATGAAAATATGATGATGATTTTATATCTTGGTTCTTAGTCCTGTTCCAAAGGTCTACATATGTTCTTGTGCCAGTCCCAGGCTGTTTGGGTTACTATAGCTTTGTAGTAAAGCTTGAAATCTGGTAGATTGATGCTTCCCAATTTGTTCTTTTTGCTTAAGATTGCTTTGGCTATATGAGGTCTTCTCTGGTTCCACATGAACCATAGAATCATTTTTTCTAGATCTGTAAAGAATGATGATGTTATTTTGATAGGGATTGTACTAATTCTATAGATCACTGTAGGTAGTATGGAAATTTTAACAAAAATTGGAATGCTTATATTAGCAACATTGCATTTATATACTTTTGAATTTGCTTATCTATTGAGATTTTGTACTTGGGAGAATGTGCATGGATCTAAGAAATGTCCTTTAAGCCATAGATTCAAGACCGCTGAATGGTAAAGAAGCTTTCAGAAATTATTGGCCTTTGCCACATACCTGGACATGTCAATGTCCCATGAAATGAGTGAATGACAAAAATACCTGTTCCATCCCCTTTGCTGATAACAACCACCCTGTCCATTATGGTATGCCTGTTGTTCTGGTGAGTAGCAATAGGCACCAAGGTGAGAAAGAATAGCATAGAGAAGTTAACCCAGATAAAATTCTATAGAAGCCTATTTCTTTTATCTGGACTGAGACACATCTGTCAGCATAACACCAGCAGGAATCCTGAGGTTATTAATATCCTGTTTTTCTTCAAGCTAGGCAGGTCTCTACCTTCACTGTATTACCAGGTGATACAGGCGAGGCTACAGTTACTCTGAGAGTTTGGTTCCTGTGCCAGCTTTCCTGGGGAATTCTACACTTTCATGTTTCCTCAGAACAATTTATTAGGCATATTCCATCTCTACATTTAATTTTCCATATTTCAGGATCAAACTAGCTTTCGAAGGTCAGCTTGTCTCATGATCATGGGGGAAAATATTTTTACAAAGTCTCTATACAGTTATCTTGTATTCCAGCATTATCTCTAACTGTAGTGATTTTGAGAGTCTCAACTTGAAACTACATTTGGTTTAGTATTTTACATTTTGGTAATTGTGTGTTTGTGTTTGTGTGTGTGTGTGTGTGTGTGTGTGTGTGTGTTTGTGTGCATGTGTGGTTTACTTCATCTTTCAGCCTATGATGGGGCTAGCTGGAACTCAGGTTTTTATCTCTGGATTGGAGGATTCCACTCTAGCCAGACTAGTTTAAATGATTCTTCCATGGTTGCCAGCAGAGTTCCTCCCAGTGCTGTGTTACTCCATGACAAGGTGGCCCTGAGTTTTAGTGCAAAGTTTCATAACCACTTCACTCTCCCTCCCCTGGGCACATAGATTCTCTCTCCACCTGACACACTGGCATGGAGCTGCGTGGGCTGGGGGAGGGGTAGAAAGACAATGAAAAACTGCCTTTCCTGCCCTCTTTAGCACCTCTTTCCTTGATATAATGTTTAGACCAAATACTATGATCACTCACCTGATTTTTAGTTCTTCTGAAGGTAATTTCTTATGTGAAAAGTTGTGGAATTTGGAATTCCTGCAGGAGAACAATTAATTGCTGGAGGTTTCTATTGAGCCATCTTTCTCTGCTTTTCTCTCCTAGATACATAAAATTTTAAAGAGGGTTATTTATAAGAAAGATAACACAATACAGGAGGCAGGTATAGAACATCTTTGAATATACATTGCTTTAGATATTTGATTTTGGAACTTTTACTATTTTATGATCATAAAACAAAATTATATTTTAAATGAAAGAAATCTCTAAAAATTAAAAATAAAACAAATCTAAATTTGTGTACAGTTAATGACATATCAATACAGAAAGGATCTATGACTAGTTAGTCAAAATAACTTGGTGATGTGACTGCATATTTCTAGTGAATGATAGCATAAGGACAAAAGGACTTTAAAATGTTTTTAGCTTTAAAATATTGATGGCATTTTTATTTGAGGTTTTTTTCTTGTAATGTAGGATAAAACAGATGGATACCTATGTGATATTCTGATTCTATGTTTCCTGGTGAAAATGTTCTATTGATTCTAATAGCAATAATAAACACAACATATGCAATACATCATATATGATTAAACTCATAGCTTATAAAATATTAATAAGGAGTCTAATTGGTCTTTATTGACAGATACTATTATTTTTCAAACTGCCAACTAAGGGAAAAATTTAAACTTATCCAGCTTTCCTATGTACATTCTGCCACTGAGAAAGGGAAAGTTGCTCTTTGCAGAAATATCTCAGCTAGTAAGTTAAAGATTAATGTTATATTTAAGATATCACCATTTTGCAATTCCCATTTAAATCAATGGATATAGTCATTTAACATGAATACCTGCTAATATCATAGAAATAGAGATGACCAGATATTATGTCTCCTAATGGAAGAACATTACATTACCTATGAAGTTTCTTGCCAAAAAAACTGAAAGCAAATCAGATCAAGGCTTTAGATCCACTTTGTAGGAGATAGAAACATCAGAGGTATAAGTTAAATTATGCTGTATAAAACTACACAGCACAAATGATCCAGTTTCTTCAATAATAGGCTTGTAATTTTGTTTCTCATTTATATGTATAATATGAAATACTTTGATACTTGATGGTATTAAAGTATTGTGAGTAATTTTAAGTGTGATATAAGTAGTAAGTTTGTAACCAAAGAAAAATCCTTTTTCTTTCAGAAATACATACAGAAATATTTGTGGATGAAATTGCTTCATGTCTGAAACATGTTCAAAATCATATGGGCAGAAATAGGATATAGATGAAATAATATTGTTAAGATTGGATGATGGGTATATGGAGATTCATTGTATTATATTATTTTGTGGTTTTTTATGTTTAAAATTTTCAATCAGGCCGGGCGCGGTGGCTCACGCCTGTAATCCTAGCACTTTGGGAGGCCGAGGCGGGTGGATTGCTCAAGGTCAGGAGTTCGAAACCAGCCTGAGCGAGACCCCGTCTCTACCAAAAATAGAAAGAAATTAATTGACCAACTAAAAATATATATAGAAAAAAAAATGAGCCGGGCATGGTGGCGCATGCCTGTAGTCCCAGCTACTTGGGAGGCTGAGGCAGGAGGATCGCTTGAGCCCAGGAGATTGAGGTTGCTGTGAGCGAGGCTGATGCCATGGCACTCACTCTAGCCTGGGCAACAAAGTGAGACTCTGTCTCCAAAAAAAAAAAAAATTTTTCAATCATACATAAAAATTGGCTGAAATAGGGAAGACCAAATTCTCTTAAATTTTTTTCTCTAAAAACATGTGGAAATGTTATATAATATATAACATACATTCCCTAAAATACAAAATTTGGCTCTCAACTAAGAAAAGAAATCCCTAGATACAGAAATAAAGAGACAACTGAAAACCAGATAAGTAAAAACACAGCTCTAACTGCTGAGGCTACTGTGGGTGGAGTAGCAGGAAATAATTCAATTTAGCAAGATAGGAGCTTGAGTTAAATGCCCATACTGCGGCAGAAGGTGAGGACGGGGGCTTTTGTGAGATTGAGATTTGGAAATAATAAACTTTCAAAACTTTAACCATGAAAGATTCACAAGAAAAATTGTCTGCATCACAGGAAGTTGACAAAAAGTTTTTGTCTTAATCTGGAATCTGACTAACCAATAAAACACAAAAGAGTCTCTCACAGCTGTGAGGAATTTAAAAAGCCTCACTAAATGTGTCTTCAAAACATAAAACCAATTACAAAACACAAGGGGAAAACATACACCATAAATAAGGGTCATCCAAAGCAAAAAATAGCATAATTAAAATCAAGGTATGTTGAGCAGAAAGTTGTCAGCTGCCTGAGAACAAAAGTTCCCTTCTGAAACTTCATAAAAAAATATTGATTATTCTTTAGTTATCATCCCATACCTGAACAGGTTACTGCTATAGCTACTTAAAACCCATCCCAATTGATCAGTGACAGCTTTGCCTCAGTACTCATGCCTCTGAGTAACAGCTCACACATCTAAAAGTCAGACACTCAATGACAGCTGCTACAGTAGTTAGGCTTCCATGACTGAACATTAGCCAATCTCTGAATTCCATGCTTCTCAAAACCCCATAAAAAGTCCTTGTTCAGAGACTCAGTGCTTTTCAGGACCAGCTCCTCCTTGTATGATAAGCAATAAATTCAGCATTTATGTTTGTTTCGGGTTTTTTTAGGGAGGAGGTGTAGGAAGGGAGTTTTTTTCCATATACATCACAATGGTAAAATATGATCTCTCCTCAGTTTCCAAATATGACCTGGTTCTCATACATAGAGCCCATTAATTTAGGGGGGCCAAGTCTCCTTGAGGTAGGACCTTGGAACACCATCACAAATTTTTATGATTAATACTTTCCAAATATTTCTTCCAATGACACTGAAAGCCCTTTAACAAAGTAGGTAGACACTGTAGAAAGGAAAATATCCAGATCTGAATTCATCAAGGCCCTCAGAAAGAGCAGGGTTTATGAAAACCACTGTAAATGGAGCCCTACCCCAAGTCCCTTTCACAGGAAGTCGAGGGAGTACACAAATTCACCAGGTAGTAATTACCCCAGTCTTCTGTGACTTTTGGAGTAAAAATCATTACTGCAGGAAGGACTGTGTAAAATGCTGGGTAAATTTCACAGATTAATGCCCCTTCAAAGAATTAAAGTGTGCAAGGATTAATGTTCCCAGTATCTGCCCTGTTCCCCTGTGTGGCAAAAACCATGTGGAGCACAGCAAGTACAGGTAGACCATAAACTTAAGTAATATCCCTAATCACAGCTGCTATGCAAGATGTGATATCTTTACTGGAGCAGAACAACACAGCCCAGAAATTTTGTGTGTAGCTATTGATATATCACACGTATACTTTCCTACCTTAATAAGTAAAGGTAGGAAGAACATATGACTTCATTTTTGCTTGAGAAAACCAGTAGTTTACAGTTTTCTGCCATGCCCCAGAACTATGTTGATTTTCCTGCTCATTGTGACATATGATCTTCAAGGACTTTAATTGTCTTGACATTCTGCAGAACATCACACACTGGCTCACTATACTGATATGTTTTTATTTTTTTCAAATTTATTTGTTTAAAAATTGACAGATAAAATTGTATGTGTACATGTGTACAGCATATTTTGAAGTATATATTCATTGTGGAGTGGTTAAATATAGCTAATTAACATATGCATTGCTTCATATGCATATGTTATTTTTGGGGTAATGATAATAACTATGTTGTACAATAGATCTCTTGAACTTATGTCTCGTATGTAACTATAGCTCTGCATCCTTCGACCAGCATTTCCTCAACCCTCTCCATACCGCCCAAACATCTCAGCCTCTGGTAACCACCATTTCACTATTTTCTATGAGATCAAATTTTTAGATTCCAAATAGGGGTGAGATCATGCAGTGTTTGTCTTTCTGTGCCTGGCTTATTTCACTTAACATAATGTCCTCTAGTTTCACCTATATCATCATCAATGAGAGATATGTTAATTGGACCTGGAAAACAATGAGCAGCAAGTACTCTAGATGCCCTGGAAAAATACATTACATTCCAGATGGTTGGATGTAAACTCTGGGAATATTCAGAGCCTGCCCTATCAGTGAAGTTTTAAGGGTTAAATGATCTAGAAGGTGTTCTCTCCATGAAGAATATATATTATTACATCTTATTGTCACTACCACTAAAATAGCACAATTTTTGGTATACCTCTTTGGATTATAGAAATAGGATATACCACACTTACGGATAATGATCTGATCCTTTTTCTGTGTGATTGGGAAAATGTCAGTTTTAAGTGGGGCCCAGAGCAAGAGAGAGCCCTGCATCAGGTTCAGGCTGCAGTGTAAGATGTCTTACTACGCAGGCCCTACAATATAGTAGAGTCAATAAAGCAAGAGGTACTTGTTGTAGATAAAGATGCTGTGTGGCATCTCTGCCAAACCCCAATAGGAGATTTGTAGAATATAATCTTGGAGTTTTGGTGTAATTTCATTTCTTTTATAGATGCTTGAAAGGGTGCTCCTACTGTATTTCTGGGACCCAGTAAAGCCTAAGTGCCAAACTGAGACATCAAGTGACTGTGCAACTAGAACTGTCCATCATAGCTGATATTGTCAGATCTTCCAAGTCCTGTTGTTGGGCAGAAGCAGCATTCATCTATCATATGCTGGAAATAATACATTTGATATGGAGCCTGTGCAGATCCAGAAGCCAACAGCAAATTACATAAATAGTTGGCCCAAATCAACCATGTTGTCCATCTCTGTTGCATTATAACTTCTCCTGAGCTCACACTTAAGGCTTCATTGGATGATGGCGACGGTATCTTCAATTTTTCTCTCTTGCCTGATTTATATACTCATCATCTCTATATGTTGGTGTGAATAAAAATATACTTCTGCTTCACTTAGCTTCACTTGTAATAGATACTTTAAGCATAGCAGTGAGGGAAACTTTTCTCCAGAAGAAGAGCAATGCACTTGCCCATTGTTTTTACATAGGGGAAGAAGTGGACTGAAATAGAGTTCTCACTCTCATACACAGATATACAATATATATTATATTATATTATATATAAATATATATAATAATCCTAGGCAGTGGCAAATGGTTTGAGTGGCTGAATTGAGACATGAAAATATCAAGACTGAAAGATTAAAGACAAGAAAAACTAAGGAAGCATGAGTATGGACCTTTGGAAATGGACACAACGTCTTTGTGTCACATGCCAGTGATTACCAAAGAAACCACTGTAGAAGAGGCTCTCAACACCTGGGTAGAGAGGGTCATTTGAGGTGGATATCAGCCAGTGTGTCCTCTCTCTCACCTCTACCACATGCTTGCTCAATGGGCCCTTGAAGATATCAACTTTGGTGCTAGAAATAGAGACTGTGCATGAGCCCAAGAGAGTGGGACCCCTTTCACTAAGACCAGCCACGCTGCAATATTGCTGAATACAATGCCTGTTAGAAGCAGAGGTACTGACCACCACAACATGGGGGCCACTTTTCAAGGAGACCAGCCAGCCACTTGTTGGCAGGTCAGTTATCTCAAATCTCTTCTAGCCTGGAAAGAATCATGGATTTGTTCTTAATGTACTTGACTACTAGCCCAAATCTGAATCTTCCTTCAGCCTACTAAGCCATTGTCAGCACCACCATCCAAGAGCTTATGCAGTGTCTGAATTACCAATATAGGATTCCATACAACGTGAGCCTCTACCAAGCGACTCATTTTTATAATGAAGGATTTGTAACAATTGGCATAGAATCCATTGTTTTTATCCCACCTATATTATCTGGAAGAAGATAGCTTGATCAAATGCTGGCATAGCCTGGTAAAAGTGTACTTAATGTGTAGGCTAAAGGTCACCAGCTACAGGTTTGAGATATTATTAAACAAGCTGGTACTTTTGCTTTAATAGCTAAAATGCGAAAGTCTACTAAACAAGAAGTGAAGCTCAGATTGGTCCTCCTTACCATCACTTTCTGGGACCAACTTTAGAATCCAAGCTTCTTTTGCCTCCAACTCTATACTGTTAGATCACTGGTCCTCCCCAGGGGTAGGGGTTGTGACATGGTACCATCAAGAGTTTCAGTGGAACTAAAGCTGCAACCACTATCTGGTCATTTAAGTTATTAAAGTCAGTGAACACCAAGAAAAGAAGTTAATATTAATCTTATGTAATAGAGGCAAGAAATAAAAGTCAGTAGACTCACTCATGTAATCTTTGATGTTCTCAGTGATGAAAGTAAATGGGTAATTATATCAACATAGTCTGGCAAGGTCAAGGCAATCAGGGGTAAGACCCACAGGACTAAAATTTGGGGTTATTTTTTTCAGGCAAATATTCTTGACCTGCTGGTGTGCTGGCTGTCAATAAGTGGAATCTGAGTGGTGAAGAGTAAGATGACGAACATCAATTGCAGCATCAGGACTGTAGTTTGCCCCCTTAACCCTCTTAATTTAAGTATTTTTTTCTTCATGATTTCTAACAACCATAAAAACATCTGATAAGCCTAAGAGGTAGATTATTGCAAATGGCTGTGATACACTACTCCATGTCCATATTACTCACCTGATTCCAGCACAGTTCATAGCCAGCACTGCACATCAAATGTGTGGCATGGGCCGGGTGCGATGACTCACACTTGTAATCCTAGCACTCTGGGAGGCCGAGGCAGGCAGATCGCTCAAGGTCAGGAGTTCAAAACCAGCCTGAGCAAGAGCGAGACCCTGTCCCTACAATAAATAGAAAGAAATTAATTGACCAACTAATATATATGGAAAAAATTAGCCAGGCATGGTGGCACATGCCTGTAGTCCCAGCTACTCGGGAGGCTGAGACAGCAGGATTGCTTGAGCCCAGGAGTTTGAGGTTGCTGTGAGCTAGGCTGACGCCACAGCACTCACTCTAGCCTGGGCAACAAAGCAAGACTCTGTCTCAAAAACAAAACAAAACAAAAGTATGGCATGATCTCTCTCTCTCTCTCTCTCTCTCATTTTTTTCCTGGGCACTGAAAGGCCACTCAGGTGGATAAAATCTCCATGTAGAGGTTCAGGGGAATTAACATTCATGAGGCACCCCTCAACAATGTTACTATTTATATGTTTTTAAAACAGAATTTCTTGTAACTGTCTAGTTCCAAGGAAGTGAATTTTTATTATTATCAAAATGTCTTACTTTTCTTTTCTTCCGGAATGTTTCCTTTACAATGAGCCTTTAATACCTTCAATTTTCTATAGTTTTTGAGAAATTCATCAAGTTATAACCAATGGTTTAAAGGAAAGTGAAAAATCAAATGAGATATTTCAGGAGAAAACATAACCAACTCTAGAATTAGGTACAACACCCCAAATAGGTAGGCAAACAATGGTCTGTGTAGATTGTGCCTAAGAATAGCCTTTCAAATTATTAAGTTAAAGCATGCAAATGCCTTCTCTGGTAATTTCTGTGAAAACAAAAGGCTTAGGTTGAACTTATTCATTCTCTCCCTCTATCGCTTTTTCTCTGTCTCTGCGTCTCTCTGTCTGTCTGTCTGTCTCTCTTTCCTCACTCCTTTTCATTTTTGGAAAGTTCAAGTAGTTCTGGTGGTTAACATGAGGGACTCTTGTGAAGTGTTTTGACTTAGATATGTTCCAACACTACCAAACAGCTTTGCTAAAGTTTCTGTGTTTCAAGAACACACTGGAATTTTTCTCTTCCAACTTCTTTGTTTTGTAAAGCAAAATTCATAGTTTGAATATTTATGAATAAAACAAAATTAGCTTTTTCGTTTAGTGTCCTTTAATATCTGTAATTTATATCAAGGAATTTGAAAACAAGAAATATTGTATATTATAAAATCAAAGGCAAAATTAAAATGAATTGTATAATAAGTTATATATACAACACAAATCATGATAATACAGGGTTACAAATATAGGACTTAACACTTATTGGAAGTTTGTGATGCTTCCTGCCTTTTATATTTAGTGGAATGGCATGATAAAATTGGGGAATTCATTTATTTATTTATTTATTCATTCATATTTTTATTTGTAGATGAGGCATCAAACTACCTAAAAACTATAATGGGATTTGGGTCTAAACATTAACCAATATAAAAAGAAAAATTGATGTTGAATAGAATAAGTTCAATCAAGATAAAATAAAAGAACAAGTCATCTGATAATATAGTATTACCTACCAATTCTTGACTGTTGTTTATCACACTAAAACCACTGTACAAAATCAAAACCACTTGCCCAGAACTTTTATTCAGTTATGTTATGTCAAGATATTATAATGATGGTTATTTGCATTGGGGTTCAATTTGAAGGTATTTACATTTTCCCAAGAATCCACTATATTTTTTTATATGAAAATGTGTCAAGCCTACCAAATCATGCACAATTTACAAGGAAATTTTAATTTCAACACAATGAGTACAAAAATAAAACTCTCAGCTTATTTTTCTCAGTGCATATTGAAGAGCTCAGTAAATACTGAAAGAGATATACAAGTGGAGTAGACAGCTAAGAAAATAAAATTAGCACAAATAACTGAAATAATGTCCATAGATTATAATTTCAGAATGTGTATCCCATTTATTTGTTGTTTTAATATAAAGGCTGAAATCCTATGAAATTTTTACAGTTGATAACAGTGTATATTTTAGTTCATAATCCAAGTCACATATTGGAATCAACTAGGGATTTTTAAAAAATTACTGACACTTAGAACTTACTTCACCAATTAAATGAGAACCACTGGTTGGAGCTCAGCATCTATATTTTTTAAAACTGCCCATATGACTTTAAAATCAGCCAGAATTGAAAGGGAATGATGTAGATAATTCAGTTCTTCTAATTTTGCATGCGTTCTTACTTTATGTTCTTGTAGGGAAATGCAAGGAGGATTCACCACTATGCAAGACACTTGACACATATGGGTCCAGAAAATAAATTGTCCTAAAAAGAGGTCAGTTGACAAAATTTGTTGAAATCTATATATTTTTTTGTGCAAAAACAATGGCAAGAAAAAATTTTTTAGAGATGGAGTGGTGGCTACTGTATAATAAAATACCTTGTGAAATGTGACTGAGCAATCAATATTTGTGTACAAACTCTGGCTGTTAAAATGATGCAAAAATTTTATACTAGTGTTGATAATTATTTAATTCAAATCATTAATTAACAAACACTTTAAATATAATTGTAATGCAATAAGAAGACAGTATAGAATTTACAAATTTATTTGTTACCCAAAAGAAGGTGCTGTCATGACTATTTGAAATGAGGCAAAAAAATAAACCTTTTTAACTGATTTTATTTTATACATCATGTCCACTTTTTAACTTTTCATTAATGTCGCCCAGAGATAAGTACTGAGGTATTTAAGATTTTTAAAATAATAATAAAATCATTGAATGCTTTATAATGTTAAAATATGCATTTGAAAATTATTTTTTGCCAAATAATTAAGGTATATCATTGAAGAAAATGTTCACTAACAAATTCCATAGTGATCATTTAATAGTAAGCAATGAGAATAACTATAAAATGTATTTAGTGATGTAATTTTAAAATAAATATTTCTTATAATAATTACACCCTTTAAATCAGTTTAATTAAATTCTGATACTGTAATAAGACCTGTTAATGTCAATAATCACTATTACTGAAATTTAAAAAATAAATAAATTAGAAAAAAACTCAAGCAAAGAAAAAACAACAAAAAAATCACTATTAGTTACAAGTATTTATCTGTGTGAAATAGGATTCCAGAAATTTTGCACAACCAAACCAAAATATGGAAATAATTAGGTGTCAAGGCTAACATAAGGTTTGAAATCTTCACTCTAAATGGCAGCATGAGAAATCTAAACCAGTGGTACTCAAAAGTTCTGATCCACAGACCATACTTTGAATAGCACAGATCTAAAAAAACCCAACTACCTCGATGAGATTCAAAGATAAGTTTGTTTCTGAAAGACCTGGACAACTTTTCACCCAACAATTACAATGCGTAAAGTTACAGAAAGAAAACAGCAACAAGTCAGTGGAAACTTTCATAAAACAAAACCTTGAATTGTAGTTTATAATATACTAATAATATAATGCATAATATTGTAAGTAAAACAGTCCAAAGAAAGGAGAAGACAGAAATCCCAAGGGATCATTTTTCAGCACAAAGAAACACGGAGCAGTAGACCTCAATGTATACATTTCTATTGTTGTGGTTAATTTTATGTGTCAATTAGATTGGGCCAGGGTGCCCAGATATTTGGTCAAATGTTATTCTGGATACTTCTGTAAGTTTGTTTTTTGGTGAAATTAACATTCAAATCAAAGACTTTGAGTGAAGCAGTTTTCCCTACATAATGGGAATAAATCTAATCAAATCAACTGAAGACCTGAGTAGAACAAAGACTGATATCCCCCTAGAAAGAAGGAATTCTCCAATAGATGCCCTTCAAACTTGAATCACAGCATTGCCTCTTTCCTGAGTCTGCAGCCTGCAAAACCACCCTGCAGATTTTGGATTTAGCAGGCTTTTAAATCATATAAGCCAATTCCTTAAATAGATCTCTGTATATACAAACATACACATCCTGTATCTTTTGCTTCTCTGCAGAACCCTGACTAATATAGTTGGAATTAAAACTGTCTTCTTTATTTTTAAGATATAGGTCAATTAAGCTTAATATATAAAGCTCAGAAAACATATGGCAAAAATCAAGCTATATTATAGGCAGGGAAAACACAGACATTCATCAGAGGAAAAGAGCAATTTTTAAAGCTAAAATGAAAATTCATACATCCTCCTTGTTGGGTTATATGCTTATTTCCCTAGAATATTGATAGTGAGTGGCTTTTATTTAAGAACATAAGCAATAAGTGGCAGATCATAAGGAATGGTATGCTTTCATCACTTTGTACACAGTTTATTTTCTTTATGGACTTCTTACTCTACCATGGTATTGCCTAATGATAAAAAGTGATAAATATTGTCAGTGAAAAACCTAAAATTACAATGTACATATTGAATGAAGAAAGGCCATTCTGAAACCATTTAATAATCAGATCAGTGTTTGGAAACCGGAGGCTTCAAGAATTTTACTGATAAACCCTTTCGTTTTTAAGGAGCTTTAGAGGTTACCTGGTCGATTAGCTCATCTGATACTTGAGTTCCCTCTATGACATCTCTTCCAAACTCTGCTTGTTTATGCTTACTGTTGACGATGCTATGGGAAATATGTTAATATATTAAAATTTATCTCCATTGGCCCTATTTTGCTCTTTTGGGACTCTCAAAATAAACATTATTCCTTATTGTCCAACGTTCAAATATTTGAAGACAGTCTGAAAAAGATCAGAAGATGTAAGGCAACCAAGTACTTCTAGTGTTCCATTCTCTAAAATATCTTTCTACATGTAGTGTTATACAGATTGTGTATTCTTCTCTCACTCTTAAGCTTTGCAAGATAGTAGCTCTATGAATATGTTTCTAGTAGTATAACTTCATTTATCTTTAGTATTGAATGGGACGGTGTAAACAAAACTTTTGGCATTTGAGTTAGTTTTACCTGACAAGCAATAACAGCAGATACAGGACACAGCATGGGAGAAACACAGATCTAAAGGTACTTTAGTTAAAACTCAGAAGGGCATTTTAGTTAACACTTCATTCTTTAGAAGAAATTTTCTCTTGGTCAAAATGAGTTATTAAATAACACAGAAAGCAGTATATTGTATATGTTTTTTACAAGGAAAATAATACCTCTAATTGTATCTAACTGTAAATAAATGTTCCAAAAGTTCTATAGATTAACCCAGAATGAAACCATACATCACACTGAATGAGCACTGCGTCTTTCTTGAAATAAATAAATGGTCTTGAAATTTCTCTTATTGATGGGTGTCAACCCACAAATTCAAGTTAACTATACATCAGAATAATATAGTTAGAAGTTTAATTGGACCACATCTTATATTCCTTTGTTTGAACAAAACTGAACTTTATTTTTTATTTAATATTTCTAATGTGTTCATGTTCCTGGATACAAATGCAGTCATAGTTGCAGTAAAAATCAGGATGACATTTACAAAAAATACTGTGATTGAGATATTTGTACATTTACAAAAGAAAAGGAGACAAATAATCAGATTACAGGTTACAGAATTGTAGCAACATCCCAGAAAGCCAGAAAGCCCCTGGGAACAACTGAACATACAGAGGAACATCTTCCTGCCTATCACTGTTAGACAGCCACTCAATTTAGTGTATATGCACTTGCAAAATTGATGACATAAACTGCACTCAGCCACCATGCAACAGATTGTACCGAAAGAGACACTATCTAAAGAAAATTAAATGATTCTAAAATAGTTAGTTAAAAAATAGAAAAACATTTCCTCACCAAAGCTAATATCTCTTAATGTAGCTACTACTTTACCTGTTACATTACAGGAATCTCATGGAAAACTAACAGCTGAGTACATTTGAGGGATGAAGAGGAAAATATTTAATATGATCATTTTAAATGTCAAAGTTTTATCAAATCCTAAAGAGCAACAAAAAGGCCTAATCATGGTCAAGGAACTGGTATTTCTATTTATTCAGTGGAACATTGTGATCATGATATTTTTGCTTTATTTTTATTCCAGATACAATATACTAAACAAAACTGGCTTTGCCTCTTGTATAGATAAAAAAAAAAAAACCCTAATGTAAATCACATGAGAGAAAGCAATATGGATAAAGTATAATCATGAGAAGGGCTTTGTGAGTCTGTATAGTAAGAATATTGTGATTTAATGAAAACAACAAAAAATACTTCCTACCCTTTCTCTCACCAGTCAACAGTCCTACTTGGTATTATTTCCTCATGTGTCTTTTAAAAAATCAAATAATAAACAGACTTCCTTATCCATCCATATTGCAATATTGTGAGATAGCTAAAAACAAAAAACAAAAAAAAAAAAAACAACCACAAGATGACAAGATAATTACAAAGAAAAGCAGAAGCTGTACAATGCAGGTTGTGCATCTGAAGGGAACAGAAGTAGTATGTGACCAAAGTTTCATACCTCCAGGACCTGTTCCCAGTGCCTTACCTGTATTGGCACTAATGATGAGGTTAGATGACAGAAGAGACCAGAGAGTATGAACCATATTCCATAAACACAGCATTAATATAATTTTGATAGATACTCAACTTTTATATAAACATATCTTCTTTCCTTTAGAAGTATAATCGAGTTATTTTACACCTTAATCACCGATTTAATTATATTTTTATTAAATATTAAATAGTCACAGAGTGGAATTAAGATTTACATGGAGAAATATTTTTAGAGAAGTTAATGCTGAGCTGGACTTTAAGGTTGGGAGGTCTTTAAGGAAGACAATGAGTATTTACTAAATGCCCACAAGGTTCAAAAATTGTAATAGGTGCTTCCACGGAGATGAGTGTAAAGGGCATTCTGAAAAGAAGGAACAACACGACCAAACATATAGAGACTGGATAATAAAGATTATTTGGAAAAGGAAGGAAAGTGAAAGGAAGGGAAATGAGTATTTACTGAATGTCCACATGTTCCAAAAGCTGTAATAGGTACTTTCATGTGTTATATAACTCACAAAAACTTTTTAAGTTATCATTATCCCCTATTACAGTGAAGATAAGTGTACATCAGTGAGTTACCTAATATCCACATTTTGCAGATAAGAAGTCTGACTAGAGAACAGTCTTGTCTAAGAGGAATATACAAGATATGCATGCATGTAAGAAGAAGCTAAAAAGGTTACTAAATTACAGAAGCTGTTGATTGCTGTATTAGTTCTCTAGACTGTATCATAGCAGGCACAGGTTGCATTTTCATCTGGAGATACAACTACGAAAGAATCAGTTTCCCAATCACAGAGTTTTTGGCAATATTCAGTTTTTTGCAACTGTGAGACTGAACATCAGTGCTTTTGCTGACTATTGGCCAGAAGCCACCTTGTGCTCCTAATCGTCCTCAGCTCCTTGAGAACCTCTGCAGTTCTTTGTCATGTGGGTATCCCTATTGTGGCCACTTACTTCATCATGACACCAAGAAGCATCTTTATGGTGATTACACCGCAAAACATAACATAATCATGGCAATAACATGCCATCATCATTGCCACATACTGTAGGTCAGGAACCAAGTACAGATCAGATTCTGCTCACATGTAAGAGAAGGGAGTAATACAAAGGCATGGAGACTGGAGATAAAAAAGAAAATGAACACCCATTTGTGGAGGTCAATTAGGGACACCCTAGAATCTGTCTACCATAATTAATATCATGATAAAACCAAGATTCAGTTCAATACAATAGGAATTCATTAAAGATTGTTAAGAGAATGAAATGATCAAAATTGTGCTGAAAGAGAAAATATGAGTTTGCTTCCAAATAGAAATAATATTAAAGAAATAGAACTTGAAGGTGTTCTTGATTAGTTTTTCAATGTTGGGCCATAGCTCATAGGATACCTAAAATCATTTTCCTCTAGCCATTTGTAAGTTGAAGGGCACCATGAGTTATCTATGTGATACTCACCCTAATGAAGGTTAATGAAGAATTAACACCATCTCCTTCCAGAGTGTCCCAATGGCAATAAATGACAAGAATAAGAAAAGCAATAAAGAGAAATAGCACATTCCCTTGAGAGACACCTGGTTGCTAAGATGTATGATGCCTTGGGAATTCTGCATTGTTTACATTTCGTTCAGTGGTTCAGTTTGCACACTGGTCCATGGGGTCAAATATAACCCAAGGAAAATTGCAACTTGCAGCAAGAGCGACATGAAACTTAACTGGAGGACAACCACAAAAAAAGCCTATTACTAGGTTCCCCAGGCAAGAAAATAAAGTGCTCAAATCTGCCAGAGTAAGACACAGAGTGAAATCAGCTAAGGAACCGATTAACCTAATCATAAACCAAGCATGTGGCAACTATACTGATAATTGCACTCCAGTGAGTCACTTATAATGCCATTACAGTGCACATTAGTCACCCCACTGCCCTACTTGCCCAAAATATACTGCACATTGCCAGTGTAACAGCTGTTCCCCGCTTTTTAGAAGTTATAAATGTTGTGGAAACAAAGAAGAATAAAGTATATACCTTCTTACATCTTGGTAGCCTGCTAGTAGCAGCTGAGTATTTCCTCTAATAAATAAATATGTATCCATGGAGAGCCTCCATTTTTACAGAGATTTAGGATTTTAAAAAAAAAATGTTTTCAAACACTAATTAGATTATTTTGGTTTCTGTTACCCAGTATCATCTTGCTGTGGCAGGAAGTATAGTGAAACTAATGAGAATAGCTCTATAGTAGGGAGAATGTTGGACATCCAAAGTACTCTCCATATCGGGAGATGTTTCTTGGTGAAGTCGCTGATGCGAAAATAAGACAGGGATCTAGAATCCTCAGAAACATGATATAAGGGCTTGCCTAATTCTGCAAGATATGTGAAGTAACTGCAAAATTTAATCTCCACCTGAAATGAGAGTCAAGTTTTGAAAATAAAAGTTCATTCATTCATCAACTGCTTCTTGTGGCCTAAACTATTACACACACTTTATCATACATGGGAGTTTCAAATGAATTAAGCAATGAAACATGGTCCTTTTTGTTAGGTCAGGAGAATGAGGAAGGAGAACAGATAGATGCTTTGTCTAGCGGGTTTCCATTGAGAAATAGATGGCATTAGGAGATGCTTTGTCTACAAGTAAGGAACAAATTGACCAGCAGGGAGGCTTCCAAGAAAGAACAGACGGCATGTGAGAGGGGCTTCCAAGGACTAAACAGATGTTTGTTCTAGGGGGTCTCCAAGGACTGACCAACCAGGAAGAGGTAGAAAGGCCACAAAGTAGAGATATGAGCAAGGCCACAAAAGAGGGTCTTTGGAGCATGCGTATATGTAAGGTGACAGTATCGTCAAGTGACCTACCATCATTAGCATCATAAAAATCACACCCATTTGCACCATGACAGTTTACAAATACCATGGCAACCCTCAGAAATTGTCTTACTAGGTTAAAAATGGGGACAGTTCCCAGTTCGGGGAATTCTCCACCCCTTTCCAAGAAAATTCATGGATATTACACCTCCAACTTAACATATTAGGGATTGGCATAAAAAACAGACCCTAACCTTGGGATGACGCTGTTCCTCATTGGAGCAGTCAACTCTTTACTGACTTTGAGAGTATACTGTACTTTCTATATTTCCTGGACTCTGTCTTTAAAATCAGGGTCTCCTCCACTCATGAGAGTTGGGCTATTCCTTCTCTGGAATGTACTATGCTTTAGTAAACTTTGACACTTTTCTTGCTTGCATCGGCTTGATCTGCACATTTGCTCTGTCAAGTCGGCACCCGTTACCATTATTTGATATTAGGAACCAAGAACCAGGGAACACAGACCTCTGGTCCCCACATACCTGACACTGTTCTCAAGAACTTATAATTTAATGGCAATGATAAACGTGAGAATAAATAATGCAAAAAATGCAGCAGTATTTCAATGAAATATGCACATAGTGTATCAAAGTCAAGTCTGCCTGCTGTAAATAGGAAGATTTCAGAAAACAGATGATATTTGAGCTGGATTTGAAGGAAAAGTATGGGTTTGACAGATGGGAAACAAAGGAGGACGAAGGTAACATTTTTCATGCAGTCATTTTATGGGACACCAAGAAACATGTATGTTTACACAATCTCATTTAGTCTTTGCATCAGTTGTCAGTGCTCACTCTTACTTGTCCCTTAGATTTTTCTCGGTTAACTGCCAATTACCAATTTTCATATCTACATGCCTGAAGTCTTTATTCCACAACCAGCAAAGACAATTCTTTTTAATTGAAGGGAATGAAAACTAAGCTGAAAACACTTGGGAGAGGGCATATGAATACTTCAGTTCCCTGTCCTTATTAATTTTAAGAGGTTTATTAATTATGAGATTTATTTTTTCACTAAATCTGTACAAGTTTCTGTTGCTGCTGTAACAAATTATACCAAATTTAATGGCTAAAAGCAACACACATTATCTTACAGTTCTGCAGTTCAGAAGTCCAAAATAGGTCTTACTGGGCTAAATTCAGAGTGTTGATAAGGCTGCATTCCGTCTGGTAGCTTTCCTTGTATTTTCTAGTTTCTAGAGGCTGCCTGCATTTCTTGGTTTATGATCGCAACACTCCTATCTAGGTTTCTATGATCATATTTGCAAGCATTTCCCTAAGAACTATCTTTGCTGGTTGTGGAATAAAGACTTCAGACATGTAGATACGAAAATTGGTAATTGGCAGTTAAGGCTACATTAAGGCTACAGTGGCAGCTAGCTTAAAAGCATAGTACTTATTACCAGGTTTCCCTTCCTATGTCACTTCCCTGTTTCCCTTCTGGTGTTCCTTACAAAATTAACTATTTGTACTAAAATCAAATAATCAAATTTTCTTACTTCTAGAAAAACCCAAACTGAGACAGAACTTATGTTTTGGGCAATATAAATTTCTTTGTAGTGATAAGGAAAGAAAATGAAGAGAGATTAAATAGTTTTCTCAAATTTTCATAGCTAGACATTGTAAAGCTAACTTTAAGCCATTTACTCCATTAGCACACCATTCTGTTTATTATTATTATAATAGATGTAGCAGTAGTAACAGTAATTGTGATGATACTACTAATAATTATTTATAAGCACAATTATTATAATAACAAAATCCCAAATCTAGCATCTGAACATATTATAACTCGTCAGAGGCCACAGGGTCCTTTCATATATATTATCTCATTTCAGGTTTGTGACAGGTGTATGATGTCACCAGATCCTCAAGTTTTCAGGGGGAAAAAAATCACATATATTCTGATAAAATATTTGGATTCACAGACACACAAGCACAAAACAGAACCCTGCCCTGCTCTGTTTTGTATTATTTTCAGAAAGAAATGCAGAATGCGTGGTAGCTTGTGGCAAATAATTAGGCTAGACGTATACACACGCATTGTGGCAGTGCAGCGAAAGGCCTTGTGCGTGCAATTAGTCCATATCTCAGACTGCCAATGTGTTTCTTGGGACATGGAAACTTCTCCCAACTTCCTCAGAATCTTTTAAATATTTGATATGTATCCTTGAGCCAGTTTCTAATGTCGAGGTTAAAATTAATAAGGCAAATCAAGTTAGACTCTATTCATGTTGGGACAAGATCACAATTTTAAAGAGTTTTTTAAAAAAAGAACTTGTGTCTTTTGGGTTTTTTTATAGCGGTTTGTGTTGGAACTTCCAGGGATCCCAGTTTAAATCCAGAAGTTAGACCACACAATTACTGAGATGCTTGTCTTATTCTGAATGTGTAAATAGAGACCACCCAGTACATTCAGTTTGGTCCCATATTCTTAAACCTAGGAAATGACTTACATGAAATAAACCACATCCCACAGAAGCCCGAAGACACTGCTTCTGTTTAATGTGCATTGGAATCACCTAGGGATCTGTCAAAATGCAGAGTCTAGTTCAGTAACCCTGGAGGGGCACTCAAATCTGCATTGGTGCTGCCCATTGCTGCTCATCCAGGGACTGTCCTTTCCATAGCAATGTCCCACAACATCAGCAAACATGGTATCTTGGTTCATAGCCCTTGTGTAATCTTCTCAAGTTTGCTCATAATGTATGTTTTACATTCAGAAGTCTTTCAGCTCATCCTGTGTAGAGGACTAGGTAAAAAAGAAAAATAAAAAAGATAGTGGTTAGAGGATAGAAAGTGTGCCTTCAAAGCAACCACCCCAAGTAAAGAGGAGCCTTTCTGTTTTTGCTCATCTTCAGGTATGTGCAAGTCAGAAAATAGCTGGGAACAGTCTAGGTCCTCCTGGCATCAGAATCCACCAAACATAACACAGTATGTAGGGTAGCCTAGAGCAGCCCCCGAGTCCCTCTGGTAATGTGTGTGCTGTTCCAATGCCTGGTCACCCTGCTTGGCATAAGAATTTCATTCACTGCAGTATCCTCATTCATTCACGTAAATGTTTAACGATAGGGCTTACCGTGAGTGCTTCCCAGTAGGTCTGCTATATTGATTTAGTTCACAGCTAAATCTTCAACTCCTAGAGGGAAAAAATTCAGCCTTCCTGAAGCTCAGTTATACAGAGCCTGGCATATAACTAACACTAATTAAGCATGACATTCAAAGTTAACTCACTATTAGAAAATTATTTTCTTATAACCACCTCTCATGTGTACCCAACTGGTAACATTTTAGTGACCAAGAAGTAATAGCATCTTAACAGTACTTTTAGTATAAAAAAGATATAACAGTGGCCCCAATACAGTTATTATCATTTGACATGGGAAAAATTGTGCCCTATATATGTCATGTTGTTGTTTAGTTTTATGAGTTATCATACATGTAGAAAAGATTCTTTGCTACTTTACTAAAAAGTCCTGGTTTCCATAGTGAATACAGGCACTTAATAGGAAAACTGAAGTCTCTTTATGCAGATAACCTAATTATGGAAAATTTTTTAGGGTGGCTGTCAATAATATATAGTGCAAAATAGGAACAGATGGACCTTTAATCCAGAAACATCTGGCTGTGGGACCAAACATAAAAACCCAAAGACAGCCTCCATGCCTGGCCACTTTTAAAGCTTAATCTCTGGCCTTCTGACTTTGACTCCTTTCTCAACTGCTACTTTTGGCCTTTAAACTCCATACCTATAGCTTTCTCTGGACCTCTGAAACCTGACTCTCCTCAACTTCAACATCTAAAACACCTTCTCTTTGCTTTAACTAGTACTCTGTCTACACTCATTCCTTACTGCTAGTGAGCCAATCGTTTTTACATTCAGGTAGTTGTTTAAAAATAAGACAATCATTGTGCAACTTAACAGTGCGCACAGTAAGTATTCATGTACTCATCCCTTTGTCCAATGTTTATACAAAGTGTGCTATGTCCAAAATACTGTGATATGTTCTGTGAGGAATAGAAATATGCAGAAGATGTGGTCATTGCCATCAGTACACATAGTCTATTGGGTAGCTAAACTGAAACTGTTGACATATGTTGGTACAACGTTTGGGAGTTTGTTTTGAATATTTATTTTTTAATTTGTCATAATATAAAACTTGCATTAATAATTAAAATTTTAAAATAAATAAGAAGGACTTAGCAATTGCAACTGTCTTGAAGTAATAGTAATAGCTATCTTAGTAACTCTAGTAAAGTCTTCTGAGAGTTAATTTTCTTTCCAATGACTTTTTCACATCTCAGTCCTCATACATTATGTGTTGATTTTATAACATGACTTTCAGAGGACAAAAGCATTTTTCAAAGGTCTGTCTTATTTTTCTACTAACTTGACAAACTCTTCCTGAGGGATCACAGTAGTAGCTAACATTTACCGAGTTCTTTCCATGTGCCAGTCATTATTCTAGGCTTCATATGTGTTAACTCATTTATTAATGTATGGTAGGCTGCTGCAACCTTCTACATGCAAATGGTGACCAACTCAGACCACAATTCTATCTTTACACCTGCATTTCTGTGTCCTCACTAGGCCCTCAATCATATGGTGTCGAAAAGAGATTCATTATCTTCTCTGAAAGCTTGTCCCTCCTTCTTTAGAGCTATCTTGGGGAATGATTTCATCATTACTTAGCTGACCTATGACTCACTATAGCCCTCTTTCTCCTTCTCTAAGTCTGCATCCAGTTAATTGATCAGTAAATTCTATAGATTCTGATTATTAAAAGTCCCCTGAATCTGTCCTCCCATCATTCTCCCACCACAATGTCATACTGGGCCATATTAATAGTTCTATAAAAGTTTTCTTTGACTCCTATAGCATCCTTTTACTGCCAGAGTAATTTTCTAATGTACTTATGTCACCCTTTTGCTTGAAATTTTTCTGTCGTTCTCTATAAATTCAGGCATTCAAAATACAGTATCAGTCATGTCTATAACTTCATTATAGGACTCCAGGTATGAGACTTTATCTGTTTGTTGCTTTTGTCTTAGTTTCATATAAAAAAAATTCAACTCTAGAAAGCTCAAGATATGATTTGATAGTCAAGTACCAATAATTTTTAGGTTTGAATATTGTACAAAGTTAAAAGGATTATTTGGGTGATTCCCCCAATGTTTAGTGGATTTTCAGGATACCATCATAGTGTAGACCAGGGTTGGGGTACCTGCAGTCCTAAAGCCACATGTGGCCTTCTACGTCCTCAAGTATGGCCTTTTGACTAAATTCAAATTTACAGAACAAATCTTTTTATTATTATTAATACATTTTGTTCATCTTTTATATTTTTATTTTATTTTTAAAATTTGTGCATTTAAAATACCAAAGAATAAAATAAGTTTCCATAAAATAATCTTCCCAGAATGACACATTTAGAATACAATTCTATACACAATAATTTAGAGCACAATTAGAACATTAGTAAGCCAGAAGGGCTAAATTAACTTCTGCTATGTTCATAATTTAGCTCTAACTTCCCCTACCTGACTGGTGCCACTACAACATGAGGGTGATTGGCAAGAGTTATGGGGGTCAAGTACGCCAGTCTGTCTCAGCTTCTGACAATGATGTGCTGTGTTTCTGTTTGAAGTGGAATCATGAATAGTTGCATAGCTCGATAGTACTTTTTAATTCTGTCTCATTAATAGCCCATAATGTCAAAGAAGACAAAGAGAACAACAAAGGAGAAAAACAGATTTTTTAACAAGGATCGGGAATTGCAATATTATCATGTTTCTGCTAAAGATAAGATGGTTTGCTTGCTTTGTGATACTGCAATATCAACATTAAAGAAATTCAATGTTCATTAGCATTATAACACTCATAAGGACCACAAATATTTCAAAGTAGAGACAGAGGCATGAAAGTTTGTACTGTAGAAATTAAAAGATGAAAAGCAAAAGTAAAGACAATTCTTTCAAGCAGCAATAAGTCCTGGAAATAATACCACTGAAGCAACTTATAAAGTAGCTTGTATACTCAGGGGAAAAAAGGAAGCCATTCAATGATGTAGAAATTGCAAAACAATGCATTGTCGAAGTTTTAGGATGCTTAGACCTTGATAACATTTCAAAGTAGAAACAACTGCTTCTTTCAAGCAGAATCATAACTATTAGGAGCATCAGTTAGCCTTCAACTTAACAGAACAACTTCATACAATACTTCAAAAGGAAAATATATACTAGTTAATTGATTTCAATGAATCAACTGATACTACTGGCTTGGCACAGGTTTTATACTTCATTCAGGTCATAATAGAAGATTTCTTTGCTATAAAGAGTTACTTGCTTTGGGCACTCTTCTGAACAGAACACAGGAAACAGACATCTTTAACAACTTTCAAGATAAATGTCATTAAGTTAGACTTAATTTGGTAAATTTAGTGAGTGTATGTACAGACAATGCACTTTCCATGACAGGAAAACATGAAGGGTTTACTGCATACATAAAAGTATTAACAGATCAAAATGCTCTCATTTCATTGTATCTTACATCAGCACAATCTCTGTGCTAAAAGCACTATTTTAAGTTACGCTTGGCAACAAGTTATAAGTGTTGTTAACTATTTTCATGCAAATGCAACACAGCATAATCAATTTCATGACATGCTAAAGTTGAACCATGAGGTATTCAGTGTGGATTTGCCATATCATCCTAAAATGCATTGGCTATCGCCAGGACAGATGTTAGTCAAAATTTTATCTCCATAAGAATAGATAGTTAAATTTTATGAAGAATAGAATCAGCAATGTGAATTACTGAAAGAAGATTTCTATAGGAATGCAGCACTTCTGTGTGATATGATGTCGAATTAAAATGACTTGAATATTTCTTTGCAAATTAAAACTAAGCTGGTATATGATACGTGGCAAAAAATCCAAGCATTTTGAAAAAACCCTATCTTTTCTTTTTCTAAAATATTTCTTCTTCAAAAGGAACTTTCAGATGAACATTCTCCCTAGTTAGCAAAGGTCATTGATGAGCAGGATGATATATGCGAATCATTTGGAGAATATGGAGCTGTTATAGACCTATTAATTGGAGAATACAATGAAAGGTTCACTGACTTTGAGAATCATGACATTTCAGCCTCACCTAGTTGATATCACCAAGGCACCTAAAGAGCTACAGATAGAATTGACTGAATTGTCAGTAGATGACATTTTAAAGTCACTGTCTGATGCTAAGAAAGATCCAATTGAAATATGAAAAAATGCAATAGACAATACCCCCACCTTTGGTAACATGTCTGAAAAATATTTTCTTGTTTTTCAACCACTTATTGCTGTGAATGTACATTCTCCTACCTAACCCAAATCAAGACTCCTTTAATCACAAATGACTGATACCCATCTAGAGGATAACTGAAACTGTGGACTTCCATGCTGTAACCAAATATTCAAATGCTTTCCAACAAAAAGCAGATACAACAAAGTCATTAAAAGGTTAGTTAACTTTAAAATGAATAGTTTTCACTTTTTGAAATTATTAAGTACATAGTAGTTAGAGTTTCACAAAATAATGTACATTTTTAAGTATATAGCTCATTGAAGTTTATCGAATGAGGCCTTATTTGATTATAGCTAAATTAATGTGGCCTGCTCATATGAAAAGGTTCTCTAATTGGTGTAGATAAATTTAGTGACTTAATTTTCAGTTTTCTTTTTAAGACTAAATTATTTAAACTAGAAATCTATATGTTTAACATTAAGTACTAAAAGTTTAAACATTTGAAACCATAAAACAGTAAAAGTTAGCATCATCATGATAGAATTATGGCCATAAATTATCCATAAATGAATATATTATTATCAAATGATATTTAAGAAAATTGGCTCTATTATTCCAAATATTCAATTTTGCCAATATTCCCAACATTCCTATTGGCCTAAAAATAACATTTTAAGCTAAATTGTTCAATCATCTTTGGATTTTTTATGTAGTTCCAAAGAAGCTAAAGCAACAAAATGAGAAATTACTTTAAATTAGGAAATTCATTTTACTTCTCTTTCTGAATTATGAAATATATATATTGTGGTTTAGGTAAAAAAAAATAAAAAGAATAACTTGGATTGATATATTTTGAAAATGAAGTGTTTTTTCTTCCTGTATAGTGATTTATAATGACTTAGGATGACTTTATTAGATATTTTTCTCTACATATTGTGTTATAATACACATGCAGGCATTCTACTCCCTACATGGGAATTAAAACAACCTGTGTATCTGTTGAACGTTTAGTCTTTTTTTCTTTAATACAGGTTGTTAAACTGTGCTGTTAAACTGTGTGACCAAGTCCTTCTTGACCCACAAATCTATGTTCCAATCAAGTTGTCACTTTGTTATACTTTACAAGTATTTCAATGGTTAGAATATTATGTTCCCAAGAATACACAACTTTTTTATGAAATGTGTAGACTGTGCCAACAAATCTGCCTTAGATACCAAATATAAGAGACTATAGTCTTCTGTGTGATATCAAAGCAATTGTAAAACAGAAAAATTAAGGCACTAGAGAGGGCAAATAAGTGAAGTACTGGAGGTGTAGTTCTATTTTCTAGCTATGTAAGAATATGTTTGTGTAAGTTCATGTTTACTATATTTTGATCTTTCTTCAAAGGGGTGGTGTGAATGTGGCAAGGGTGGGAGTTAGGAGTCTAGATAGAATATTTTGCCTCATAATCTCTCTTTCTCTAATGCCCCACGATGACTCACTTCTTCATAATTCTGACCCTGAGTACCTGTTCTTCATGTTCCATTTACTCACTGCTCTCCCACTGCTACTGCTTAATTGTTCTGTGCCATATGAGGTTGAAATAAAATTATTTCGAAACTAACTATGCTCAATAAACATAAAAATTAGAATTATAAATCAAAGCGTACACTGCTATTATGCCAGGGTGGGAGGAATGTGTGTGTGTGTGTGTGTGTGTGCATGCGTGTATGTACATATCTATCTATCCATGATATAGATGTATAAATCTATACCTATCTAGTCTTTTTTATCTTTATGGGGGGAGGGAAGGCAAGAGCAATGTATGTAACCTTAACATTTGTAACCCCATATTATGCTGAAATAAATAAAAAAAGAAACAAAGAGAGAGAAGATGAAGAGAGAAAGCAAAAGAAGAAAGAGAGAGAAAAGAGAGAGAGAGAGAATAAGAGGAAATAATTCCCTAAAAAAGTACTTGAAATGTAGTTTCACCTGTGATATGAAGACTGAGTTATGAGATAAAAGGGAGCAGAAGCAATAAAATCCGCTTTGGATTTATGTCTCTGCATTCAAAAGTGTCTCCTATTTGACAATTGCATAACATTATTTACACATTAAAGTGAGGAGGTATACTATAGATTAGTTACTATTAGTTACTAGTTACTAGTGGTTTTGATCAGAGTTGCAATCCTCAGGAGAAAGACTAACTTCGTTCTGTCTATTTGGGACTTGGGTGGGAGTAGTACATACCTGTGATCATAAATTGCATTTGTAACAGATATTTAAAATTTGGGTGGAGAAATCAGGTAAGGAGGGGATGTGAGGAAGACATAGACTGAGCCTGGCTAACCCAGGTCCCATTCTAGAATGTAAGAAAAAAAAATAGTTTACTTTAACAAAGTGAGAGTAATTTTGTCCATTGTTCAAGGAATTTATGTTATCTTCAGTGTTCCTTAACTATTGTACTTTTAAATTTTTACCTTTTCTTGGCAATATCTGCAAAACTGTTTTCTCTAAATGTGTTTCTAAATATAGGATATAATTTTAAGCAAATAAGTTTGCATTTAATCGCTTTTGTACTATGTTTTGACCAGATTTGTACTGAATGTGATTTGGAATTATTCAAGACCTCCCTTGCTTTCACTTCCCCAATCCTTTGAGATATAATTATACTTAGTATTCAAAATATTGTAGTGAATATTATTAAGATGTTTATTAACCATTATAGTAAATTATATTTACAAATCTGTTTATACACATGATTCTACTTCATCTTCACTCAAGTTCATTGAGTTGGATAAGAATTATTATTTCCCTTTTACAGAAAATATACCAGAAGCTCAGAAAGATTAAATAACCCAGGTAAATTTTTCAAGGCCAGAATGAAGCTCTAATAACAGAATTAGTGACAATAAGGTAATGACTGTGGCTTTATGAAAAGAGTCAGAGAGACTTAGATTAAGGGCCAGTGTTTGAAAGCTAATGGCTGTATGAGCTTGGTCAACTAATTAAATCCTGTGAGCCTCAGTTTTATTGACTACCAAATAGAGATAGTAATAACTACCTTGCAGAAATGTTATGAAAGCAGAAATACTGTAACCTAAAGCAAATAGCAGAGGCACAGCATCTATTATACATTGCAGTTCATACTATTATTACTGCTCTTCCTGTAGAAGAGCAGTAATGATTGTGTGTGTTTCTTCCTGTAGAAGAGCAGTATGATTGTGTGTGTTTCCTTGGCATTCAAAAAGTTTGCACATCAGGCTACTCAGTGTAGAGGCCCCTTCCCTCCCAATACTGAAGTGTTAAACAAATAAACCTAGAGGAAAAGCTCTTGGTTTTGACAATTTTATAACAGAGTAATATCTTTTCTGAAAATATGCAGTTGAAAAATCTATAACTAGATCGGTGGAGGTAAATTCTCAAAAAATGTTTAAGTGCCAAAAAAGGCCCAACAGAGTAATGAGCCTTAGACATATTAGGGTCTAAGACATCCTGACAATTCTTGATTCCAAAGATGCTCACAGAGACACCCAGAGTAGACCAAGTGAAAAGACTTAGTAGGGTCCGTGGACCCAAAGTCAGCAATGGCAAAGTCATATAAGCTTGATGGAAAAACTATCTTGGTCCAGGGGTTTCAGAGAAGCCATTATACCAGCTCAGAGGCTGATGAACATAAAAACTCTCCCAATAGCTTAAATGTTGCTGAAGAAATGTGAAATATCCTCTTGAGTTTCTTTTCATTTAATAAAACGCCAAAGTGCTTAGTAGGTACTGTGTCCAACATATTTGTAAGGAGAGCTATTGTCTTCCTCCCTGGCTACCTAAAAGAAAAATTTTCACATTTCTGAAACATAAAAAAACACATGAATGGGAAGTACTTTGGACACAATGACACAAGTGTCTCTTATTTTTAGTTAACCAATTAATATTGAAAAGCCAACAAAGAGGAGAGGACTAAAGTTAACAGAAGTTGGATATTCAGTGAAAGGGAACACTTACTGATTCACACTATGTAAACACAGTAAAAATTCCCAATAGTAATAGCCCAAATACCCATCAAAAGCAACAGAAGAAGAATCTGAAAGTAGCATTATTTTGAAGAATTTTTTCAGGGAGAATTTGTACCCTTGGATTGAAAGACATTAAATTGACTTTTGTAGATGTTAGCTTGTATTCATTTATCTTAGAAAGTAACAGGATTTTTAAAAGTAATCATTTGCTCTTCTGTAATCTCATATGTCCTTATGCATTCCTTGCTCTGGATACTGCTTCAGGTATTATCATCCTATAATTCACTTGTATGTTGAATGCCCTGAATATCTTCACTGGTATATTACCTTGTCCCATTATTCAATTAAAGTATAATTATAGGACATTGACATAATAAAACACTCAGATGAATAAGCAATTCACTTTCAAGTGAAAAGCATTTGGACTTAGCTGTGCAAAGGAAAGTAATCTCTTTCATTGAAAACACCACAGGCTTGGGGAATGAGTTATCTTCAGAAACAACATAAACACATTTGACTTTGAAAGGTTAAAAACATTCAGAGCCTCTTTCTCATTTATAGAGGGACAAAAATTCCTAATTATGAAGATAATTTAAATTGCCCTGCTGCCTTAAAGAATGAGATGTTCGAGATTTTTTGCATGTTTTAGGAATGACTAAGTAGGCAATATAGAAGCAAGCAAAAAATTTATGGAGCTATAAGTGTTCTATTGCAAGAATCAGGTTAGCAGTCACCATATTCATACCAGCGATCATATATACACACACTAAACTAAGCCTCTCTGTTCTTTACATGTAAATTTTTAATTTATCTGAAGAGCAGAGTTTCCAACACAATGGAATGGATGAACAACAAGGTATACAATCACATTATACATGTTTCTCAGGTTTTGACATAATAGAATGCTGAGTGATCTATATTGTGCCTTTGGATTCAAAGATAGGACTAGAGATTTAAGAATATGACTAGCAAGGATATTTCAGGATTTGAAATTATCACATTCTTTGATGTCAGTTCTGGGATGGGTCTCACTCCATCAAATTTGGTGTGAAAGAGGTCTGTTTAATATAGATACTTTTTAAGTAGTTTTATTTTTCAAATAAAATGTATGCTGCAATTCAATATGATAACGAATGCGGTCATGACGAATTACATTCCTTAGAATGCAATTCTAAATTTCTGTTTTGGTAAAAGAAAGCCAAAATGTCCATTTTCTTTACAATCAGGAAATGGCTGAACCAGGAGAATAGGATCCTATTCTAGAATCAAGATTCAACTAAAATAATAATGTCATACCTGTCTAAGTGTTAAAGTGTGATACAAGTTATACTATAAGATTTCTGGTCAATTTTAAGTAGCCCTCTCTAATTTGTACTGTTTATCATACTAATTCAGAATTAGTATTAAGAATCAAATTCTTATATTTAAAAAAAAATGATGGACTTTTTAAAAAGTCTATCTTTATGGAAGTTAGGAGAGTCATAAGTATTGCATTAAATAGGAAAAGAATCACAGAAGAAAAGCAACTTTGTCATCCATATTCACTTAAAAACAAATTTCAGCAGTCTAAATTGCAGGTGACTATTAGTATATCTAAACTTATGCTTATTAAAAAATCAGGGAGTGACTGACACTCCAGAATAATGTTCTCTATGTTGTAATCTGATGGGACATTGCAGGTCCTGATTTTCTTCAGGCCCACTGCTCTCCACGCCAAGGCAGATCCCCCCTCTTCTATCTATAAGCACTCTTAGCAAACAAGACTTAGGACAACCATGAGTCCGAGAGGAGAAGAAATACACTGAGCAATGGCTAAAACAGTAATGCTAACATTTACAACTTAATCTTATGTAATAGGCATAGGATACAAATCATAGTATTTGGAAGATTAAATAGTATAAAGAATATAAACGGTTTATTATTTCATATCCCATTTAATAAAGAGGATACTGAATGCAGAAAGGTTCAATGCCTTGCTCAAGACCCCCAACTAGAAAGTTGATGAACTAAGATGGTCCCTGGCTGTATGACTCACAAATTTAGACTAAATGCCACTACTCATTTGAAAATATCACAATGAATTTTTTTTCCCTCTTTTTAAGTCTTTATTTATTTATTCAGGATATTACAGGGGTACAAATATTTTGGTTACTTGTAATGCATCTGTTTCACCCCATCCAGGGCTACAAGCATGTCCCTTCCCCACACAGTGCATTCTGCTTCCATTAGTTGTGGGTTTACCTCCCCCCACCCCACCCCTGACCAGCACCCAGTGAGTATTACTACCATGTGAACACCTTAGTGTTGGTCAGTTAGTACCAATTTGATGGCAAGTACATGTGGTACATGTTTTTCCACTCTTGTGATACCTCACTTTGAAGGATGGGCTCAATCTATCCAGGATAAATGAGAGGTGCTAGATCACCATTGTTTTCTGTAGTTGAGTAGTATTCTGTGGTATACATATACCATGTTTTATTAATCCACTCATGTATTGATGGTCACTTGGGTTGTTTCCTCATCTTTGCAATTATGAATCGTGCTACTGTAAACATTCAGTGCAGTTGTCTTTATTTTGGATGTCTTTTTTTTCCTTTGGGTAGATGCCTAGTAGTGGGATTGCTGGATCAAATGTTATTTCTATTGTTAGCTCTTTGAGGTATCTCCAAATTACTTTCCACAGAGGTTGTACTAATTTGCAGTCCCACCAGCAGTGTAAGAGTGTTCCAATCTTTCCACATCCATGCCAGCATTTGTTCTTTTGGGACTTTTTGATAAAGGCCATTTTCACTGGGGTGGGGTGATATCTCATTGTGGTTTTGATTTGCATTTCCCTAATGGTTAGAGATGTTGAGCACTTTTGTATATGTTTGCTGGCCATTAGTCTGTCTTCTTTTGAAAATTTTCTGTTCATGTCCTTTGCCCATTTATCACTGGGGTTGTTTGTTTTTTTTCTTGTTGATTTTCTTAAGTTCTATATAGATTCTTGTTATCAGCCCTTTATGAGATGTATAGAAAGCAAATATTTTCTCCCATTCTGTAGATTGTCTATTCACTCTAACAATAGTTTCCTTGGCTGTCCAGAAGCTTTTTAATTTGATCAGGTCCCATTGTTTATTTTTGTTGCTGCTGTGATTGCTTTTGGGGTCTTCTTTATAAATTCTTTGCCTAGGCCAATGTTTGAAAGACTCTTCCCAATATTTTCTTCCAGAATTCTTAAGGTTTCACACCTTAGGTTTAAGTTTGTTATCCATCATGAGTTGATTTTTGTGACAGGTGAGAGATGAGACTCTAGTTTCAATCTTCTGCATATGGATATCCAGTTTTGCCTTATCCCAGAGATGCAAAGGTGATTCAACATACACAAATATATTTTGTCTTGTTAGCACTGAGTGACAATTCTCAGCTGCAGATCATTACTTGGGTCTGATGTAGGAAGGGTCAGAAGAAAATTCCAGCACAGCAGTAGAGCTCCGACTTCCAGTTGTCTTTCTCCATGCATCTTCAAGCCATGACCATCACAATTTCCCCGTCTCTGCTTTCTCTTTGCTGCTCTCTTTGTTCAGAATGTTCTCGATCTTGGCTCCCCAAGCCTCTCTGTCTTGCTCATTTCAAAAATCACTCCCATCAAATCTGTAGATACAATGGCTGCATGATGCTCTTGTTTCCTAAAATCAAGAAAGGCAGGAACGTCTTGTGCTTCTCTTCAAACATGGCCCTGGGACCCAGAGAGGCATGCAGGCTTGTCTCGATGAATTGTTAACAGTACTGAAACTTAGGAAGGTTGGTTAAAAAATTATTTTTCACAGCCTAAAATGTTTATGGCCCTTTTAGTCATCAGTCCCCAACATTTTGGCACCAGGGACTGGTTTCATGGAAGACAATTTTTACACGGACCAGGGGGCAGGAGAGAGAGTGCTTGGCTTCAGTATGCTTCAAGTGCATTACATTTATTGTGCACTTTATTTCTATTATTATTACATTGCAATACATAATGCAATAATTATAAAATTCACCATAATGCAGAATCAGTGGGAGCCCTGATCTTGTTTTCCTGCAACTAGATCTGGGGTGATGGGAGATAGTGACATCCAAAGTGTGTTGCTTATGTCCAGTCTTCTCCATAATCTCATTTTGTGTGCTGTTACTGAAGAAAACCCTGCTTCACAAAGACAGGATGTTGGAAATGGAAGCAGGTTTTTCAGTGCTTTTCTGACAATCTCAGGATATTCCGCCTTGACTTTAATCCAGAACATATGGAAATTTGAAATTGTCTCAAATATACTTTTAAGGCCACCATCATTTGTGATCTCAAGCAGTTGATCCTCTTCTAGCATGGACAAAGTGGATTCATGTGGCTTATTCATAAATGGATCATGGAACCATTCCTTCCAAGTTCAGTGCTCTTTTGTGGTTGGGAAGTAATGCTCAAACTCTTTTGAAAGCTGAGATAAGTGATCATGCACCAGCTGAGAGAAAGAAGGCCCTAGTTCAGTCTCTTTCAAACTCTTTGCTAATGTTTGAAACATGCCAAAAATCCCAATGTTCACTCATCACCCTCACAATTCCATTTTGTCTTTGAATGCAGCCACTTTATTTTCTGACTTAAACACAGTTGTCATTCTCCCCTGAAGTGACAGATTGAGTTCTTTAAGAAAGTTGAATATGTCACACAAGTAAACAAGTTTTGCAGCCCATTCTGTGTCACCGAAATGTGCTGCCAGTGGTGACTGTTCTTCTAAAAGAAATCTCTGAAGTGGCTCTCATAACTCAAAAACTCTGGCCAGAAAGTCATCTCACTTTTGTGTATAAGAGAAGATGTGTATCTATCTCTTTACAGAGCTGCATGAACAGACATGAGTTAACGGCATGCACTTTAATGTGGTCGATGATTTTAATCACATTCTCCAAAATGTTGTTTAGTTGAGGTGACATTTTCCACCTAGCCAGCATTTCTCTATGGATGAAACAGTGCATAGACTCACATTCAGGAGTGACCTCATTGACCTGAGTAATCAAACCAGAAAGCTGTTCAGTCATGTCATCTTCTCTGTCCATGCACATACTGACACAAAATGACCAATTCAGTTTTCCTGATATGTAATAATTCAAAGACTTGAATAGTTCCACAGTTGTGGTGTCGGATGGCCAAAAAAAGTACATATAATATATCCTCATGCACATCCTCCTGAAAAATAACATCTCACAAAAACAAGCATTGTTGCTTCGTTGTCAACATCAATAGACTTGTCAACCTGGATTTCATACCACTGTGACTCATTAATCCTTTCTGACAATTGTACCTCAATATCCTCTATTTCATCAATTTGTCTAGTTATGGTGCTAGCCAAAAGAGGAATACAAATATTCACAGCAAATGTCCTTAGCAACAGGCAGGCTCAACTCTTCACCAATAGTAAAGGGTTTCTTAGCTTTAGCAATGCAAAATACTAAGAATGATGCTCTGAGTGCTGACACATTTGATGAAGTGGTGGCCTTCAATAATTGCTTTGTGTTCATGGTTTTTTTTTTTTTTTCTTTTGAAAACTCCAAAGGCTTGTCTTTTAATGCATGGTGCTTGGTCTCCACGTGGCAAAGTAGTGTTGAAGGTTTCATGGCTTCATTGAATAGCTGATCACCACATGTTCTTACAAAGCAGGCCTGGAGAATGTGAATCACCTGTTGCAATGAACCCATAATTTAAGTAGGACTCTTGGCATTTTCTTTTAAATGCAACTTTCATTTTGTTGGTAATCTTAAAGTCCTTTGCTGTCTCATCATTGGGTCTTTCCCCTTTTTCAAAGAAGCTCTCCAGTGATGTTTGTTTTTTACTCATTTTTTTTTTCTGCTAGGGTTAGCTTATAGGCTTACCAAAACTGTGACTGAGACAAGTGTGCAGTGTGGGAAAGACTCATGGGCAGAAGTGGTAAATCAAATAATGTGTGGATCGCACATGGACTTGTCAGCTTCTGACCTAAAGCCTGTCACCAGATGCAGCTTTGCAATTGAAGTAAGATACTTGTCACTATAAAGCCTGCCACTAGATGCAGCTTAATTGTCACTTGCCACTCATTGATATGGTTTTGATATGAGTCTACAAGCAATTGATTTATTATGGTTTCTGTGCAGTCCAACCTCTCTACTAATGATAATCTGCATTTGTAGCCATTCCTCAGTGCTAATATCACTGCCTCAGCTCCACCTCAGATCATCAGGCATTAGATTCTCATAAGAAGCATACCACCTATATCCCTTGTGTGCACAATTTATGGTAAGGTTCATGCTCCCATGAGAATCTAATGCCACCACTGATCTGATGGGAGGCAGAGCTCAGGCTCTGTGAGTGATGGGGAACAGCTGTAAATACAAATGAAGCTTCACTCACTCACCTGCTGCTTGCCTGGTTCCTAACAGGTCATGAACTAGTACCAGTCCACAGACTGAGGGTTGGAGACTATAGCTGTTAAGTATGTGATGCACTTGGAGTACTAAAAAACATTCAAGAAGCTTCCTTTTCAAGAAAAAAAAATAAGCTGTGGATTTCTGGTTTCTGGTCTAATATGCAAGGAGTTTAGAAGTCACCACTCCATTCTAACAAAAAGTAAAATGCCGAATGAACTGAGAAATCAACAACTCTTTAGATTCATAATAGAAGTAAAGCTACATGGAAAATCCCTGCCCCCCAACTCTAAACTGGAAAGACAGATAAGCAAACACAGGGGATAACAACTTATGAAAGTAGAAACCTGTGTGGGAACCAGTGCTGGAGTCATGAAACCTGAACTGTAATTGACTAATTACTAAAGGCTCAGGGTGAGCAAGTCTGAGAAAAAAATATCCAGGGGCCCCCAACCATCTGACTGGGCCCCCACACTTTTGTGAATTTTATCTCCTGGAGACCTACCAGGTTTTCACAGTGAATAGCAAAGAAAAATCTTCTCATGCTCCTGGAAGAGGAAAGAAAAAAGAAATTATCTTCAAATACCTCAGAACATTCTGTTCTACTAAGAAAGGAGAGAAAATGGAATCATATAGATGCCCAATAGAAACAATAAAAGGCAGAAAAAGATTGGAGGATGAAAATAGGAACAAAAAATAAGGGCAACAAATACACAAAAAGTAACAAATATGACAGATATTATTCAACTAGATCAATAATTACTTAAAATGCCAATGGTCTAAATATACTAATTAAAAGATAGAGATTGTCAGAGTGGATCTAAAAACAAAACTTTTAACTTTATTTTGTTAAAAGAAATCCACTTTAAATGTATAGACACATAGAGATTAAAAATAAATGGATAGAGAAACATATACTGCTTTAACACTAATCAAAAAGGTTGGATTAGCTACATTAGCTTCAGACAGAGCAGACTTCAGAGCAAGAAAACTAATCAAGGATAAGAAGGGCATTACACAATGATAAAGGGGTTAGTTCTCTTAGAAGATATATCAATCCTTAATGCATACACCTAGCAACAAAGCATTAAAATAAGTCAGGAAAAAATAACAGAACTGCAAAGAGAAACACATGACTTCATTATTATCATTGGAGACTTTAATGCCTCTCTATTGCAAATCTAGCAGACAAAAAATTAGTTAATCAACAACATCAACAGCAACATCAACAAACTTAATGTAATTGATAGCTATAGACTAACTTCATAAAACAACAGCAGAATTCACATTCTTCTCAAGCTCACATGAAACATTCACCAAGATAGATCACATTCTGGGCCATAAAACATACTGTAATAAACTTAAAACAATAGAAACCATACAACATCTCCCCTCAGACCACAGTAGAATTAAATTAGAAATCAGTAACAGAAAGATAGCTGGAAAATTCCAACATAGTTGGAGAATAAACAGCACACTTCTAAATAACATGTGGATCAAAGAGGAAATTTCAAGAGAAATTTAAAAATATTTTGAACTAAATCAAAATGAAAACACAGCTTATCAAACTTTGTGGAATGTAGCAATAGAAATGCTTACAGAGAAACTTACAGAATTGAATGCATATATTTAGAAAATAGAAAAGGTATAAAATCAATAATCTAAGCATCCATCTTATGAAACTATAAAAACAAGAGCAAATTAAATCCAAAGCAAGCAGAAGAATAGAGATAATAAAAAAGCACAATAAAGTGACTATAGTCAACAATAAGTTAGGGTATACTTTAAAATAACTATAAGAGTGGAATTGGGATGTTCCTAATACAAAGAAATTATAAATACTTGAGGTGATGGATACTCCAATTACCTTGATTATTTGATTATTACACATTGTATGCCTGTATCAAAGCATTGCATGTACCCCATAAATATGTACAACTATTATGCATCCATAATAATTAAAAATAAAAATATTAAACTGAGAAAAAGAAAAGAAAAAGAAATAAATGTTATACTTATTGAGAAGGAAGAAATATAACTTTCTTTGTTTACAGTTGACACAATCATCTATGCAGAAAATCCAAAAAAATCAACAGAAAGAAAACCCTTCTGAAACTGGTAACAAATTATAGCATTTTACAGGATACAAGGTTAATATAAAAAGTTCAATTGCTTTTCTATATATCAGCCAGGAACAAGTGAAATTTGAAATTTAAAACTCATGTAAAGGATGGACCAGTTGGTAGTAGATAACTAGGACAAATGTACACCATTGGGAAAAAAAAGTGTTACAAAAAATTTAAGTAAGATTATGGCTGAGCATTAACTATTGAATTTAGCAGCATGGAGGTCTTGGTTATATCAGTTTCAGTAGAGTCCTGGAGATGACATTTTTACTGTAGTGAATTTAAGGGAGTCGTAGAAAGGAATTGGTGGTGGTGAGTATTGATTACTTTTTGAGGGTTTTGCTATAAGGATGAACAGCAGAATTGGGTAGTAGCTACAATGAATGTAGGAGAAAAGACAATTGTTTTTAAGATAGGATAAATATCAGCATATCAGCATGCTTGAAAGGTGATGGGCATGATCTAGGAAAGAGAATCTTGCTGATATCAAAGAGATTGATGGGAATTGTTGAAGTAATATCCTTGAGTAAGGAAGAGGGACCTCTAACTCAACATCCTTGAGTAAAAGAGAGGATCTAAGTGGAAAATTTACCCTTAAAGAGTAACAGAGACAATTGATAATAACGGGAGGGAAGGCAGACAGAGTGTGTAGGTACAGATGCTGGCAGTAGAGTGAATTGTGAAGGTGAAGTATCCAGTGTCTCAAATTTTTCCAGCAAGGTAGAAAGCAAGGACACTCCTGAAGGAAAGAGAACAATTCGACATCACTGCTTAGGCAACATTGTTGGTTTTATGTTTATCCCCACCACAGTTTGGCACTGAGTTTATTGCTATATATGTTGTTTTTTTTCTCAACCACTCCAGTTTTAATCCCCTTAAAAATCTTCCTAAATGGATTGAATGCATTAGCTCTTTTGGTAGTGAATGTCCTCTTTGGGAACTACAGCAACAAAGAAGCCACAGCCATACTGGAATTCTGCCATAAGCACCAGGAAATCTTCTTAAATTTCTGACTCTGCATTCAACAGTAGCAACTTCTAACAGGGGGTCAACACATTGGGGTGCCTGACAATAGTTGCTCAAGGTGAACATAACAAAGAAGGCAGAAAAATAACATTAGGCAAGGCATTGTTGCTCAACAGGAGGTGCTCTTTCAAAAAAAGTCCTTCTCTCTCTTTTTGTTTTTCTGGTGTTGGTCAAGTTGGCAGAAGTACAAAAATAACCTTGTAACCTGAGATATAATCTGTGCTGTCTCTTTTATTTACACTACTGACAGTGTAGGATTTAATTCCTCTGATCCCAGAGTTAACTGTAGCCACCAACGAAAATGATTCAGTTTCAGCATTATTTATGAAGTAAGGATACAGATAGGTATTCAAAATAATTTCAGAAGCAAATGTATCCAGTCTTTTCTGTGATGTAACTTAAATGAAAAGTAATTTTCCTTTGTTTCTGTAAAGTTTCTGTGTTATTGGGTACTGAGAAACAACGGTGGACTTTTACCCCCAATTTAGGAAAAGTAAATGTATTTTCTGTGTCTCAAAACACAGAAGCCTTTATGCTAAGGGAAAAACTGAAAGATGACCTCCTGTATGTACTGCTTTTTTTTTCTAATTTTCCTTCAGATTTTTTGAGGAAAGTTATTGTCTCTAGCCCAAGACTCTTACTGCAAAGCTCTATTATCCTCTATATTCTGCTAACAGTTTGGTCTAAGCAGAGAATAATATGTATCTTCATCACTGACAACTATAAAGAAGTAAAATTTATGTGTTAAATTCCCCTCTACTACCTCTATTATTTGCATATTCTTAGATGACTAGCCTAATAATAGGAGAATGGGAAGTACTCTAATTTCACCACTTTTCATTTTTAGCTTGATTTTTAGCTATATCATTGCATATAGATGTGCATGACTGAATATGAAATATAATTAAGTATTCAATCTACAATTACTAATAAAAAGATGGTATAACTTGACTTATACTGGCTCATTACTTATCTTTAACTTTACACTACTGATATTTTTTTTAAAGTTCAAATACATAACATAAAAAAAGAACATTGAAGTTCAGGTAATGATTTGAAGAAATTTTATACCACATGAGTTGAGTCAAAAGGAGAAAAACACTTTTACATTTACATAAAACACCTATGAATCATCAATGACCTTTCAAAAAATGTGTTTTCAAACATCTACACTGAGACTCTTTTGGCTAACCCATGATCAAAGAGCAATAAAATGTCTGAATGAACCTAATATATAATTTGAAGAATTTTAATGATTCCATTTAGATGTTAATATCTATTTTCTACCATCTAGGTAAATTTACCATTATTTCAATGTACCACATCAATATTTTACTCTGGATCCACCAGTAACTATTTTAGTGTATGTGTGATTCCATATGGGTTCTAAAATATGGATTAGAACTCTTACCTATAAATCTTGTTTCGAATATATAACCTATCATATCTTGGATTGGCTTCAATCATCATAAATGCTTATTTATTTGTTTTCTTTTTCAGATAATGCTTTGATTTGTTTTCTTTCACAGACAATTGCTGATGCAGTATCCACTTTGGTAGATATCTTATGCCTGTTAGAGTCCCAGTTTCTAGGAAGATTTACTCAAAAGAGAGAAAATATATATAATTTTCAAATGAATTGATACAATCCCTTGACAGTATCAAATGCAGCATTTCTAAATGTCCTGAGAAAACTAATAAGCAAATGTTTCTTAATACACTGTAATTTCTCATAACAGTTCTTTTATTGTCCTTCTACATTTAGCAATTGTTCTTATATAAATTATTTTTCTCTATAATTATCCCCGTTTGTAACTTTTTTGCCCTAAAATTTATTTATGTAAGGCACATAATGTGCGTTCAGTTGCTCATGTGGATATTTTATCATCTTGTTTCCCATTTTTTCATGTAGACCTTGTTCTGTTGTTCATCTTTTTCATTCAGATTCTTTTCTACTTACCATTTGCCTTTCTATGCGTATGTGTGTCTAGTTCTAAGTTGATTCAGAGAAGAAAAGGAAAGAAGAAAAGCTAACCTTATGAACTCAATTAACTGGCAAGGCACTATAGATTCTTTGTATCTATTGTGTAACTTAATTATCATAACACATATATGAAATATACAGTATAGATCCTACTACATGAATTGAAAAACTCAGGCTCAAATAGTTTACCCAACATTGCACATGCAACAAGTAGATTAAATAGACTCCAAACCCAGGTTACATACTTGTCAAAGTTTGTTCATCTCACTTTGTCATTCTCTTACCACCATCACTAGGAGGAAGTTTGTTATAAACCACTTGCTCTAGGTATTTCTGTTCCCATCTGGGCCTGCCTTGTCTGTGCTCCAATAGAGCACCACTGGGACCCCTTCTTCCATACACTGTTACTGCCAAGCAATTGATGATTGGAACCTCTCTGAAAACCTCCAGGTGATGAAGACCACGTAGGTTTTATCCAGAGGCAAAAAAATGCTCTTCTCCATTTTATTATTTTACTTTCCCAAGGAAATACCCGAACAATGTTGTTCATGCCCTACTATTGCTATAGAGTTTTTTCAGTGAAACTTTTCTTCCAATATTTAAGACTAAAACACAAGTCCATAGAGATTTGGACTTGGCAACAAACTGAGTGACCATTGCTACATTAGAAACTAATATTTTGTAGAGGTCATATTTACCCACTTGACTTTCTCTTCTCTAACGGTGTGTTTCTTCTAACAGACTAACATACAGACAGCTCAGTCCCCCTGTGAATCTGCTTCAGATAAGGCACATATATCATAACTATCATTTAGAATAAAAATTATTAATGATAATTTATTAAATAATGTTATATGATAACTGTAGTTTTAAATGGTAAAGTTGGGGAAATATAATTCTTAACCATGATAAATCTCTAGTCGATCTAGAAACAGGTTTCAGGAACTTTAATATGAGGGAACTTCAAAAATTTGCAGAAAAATGGAGTTAGAAGAAAAAATTTAAAAATAAACTTTATTTCTCAATATAAGTTCCATCAAGTTCAAGACACCTTTGTAAGCCATGATACCAGCCATTTAGTCCATTCTTAAAGAACTAAGAGTACTGGAATTTAACTACCTCAATGCCATTATTAGTTTTTTACATTATTAGTTGAATAAAGACAAGTGCCCTTTAAGGCTTTTTAAAGATTAGGAAATAAAAATTAGTCAGAAAGAGCCAAATCAGAACTAGAGGGTGGTTGTCTAATGATTTCTCATGGGAATTCTTATAAAATTACACTTAGTTATTGAGAGGAATGAGCAGAAGCATTGTCATGGTGGAGAAGGACTCTCTGGTAAAGCTCTCCTGGCATTTTTCTGCTTAAGCATTGGCTAACTTTCCCAAAACACTATCATGTCAAGATGTTATCATTCCTTGGCTCTCCAGAAAGTCAACAAGCAAAATTCCTTGAATATTCAAAAACACTATTGCTGTGATTTTTGCTTTTGACTGGCCCAGTTTTGTTTTGACTGGATCACTTCCACCTCTTGGTAGCCGTTGCTTTGCTTGTGCTTTGTTTTCAAAATCACACTGATAGAGCCATATTTCATCTCCTGTTACAGATCTTTGAAGAAATGCTTTAGGATCTTGATCCCACTTGTTTACAATTTCCATTAAAAGCTTTGCTTTTGTCTGTAGCTGATCTGAGCACTGCAGTTTTGGCACTCACGGAGTGGAAAGTTTTTTCAACTTTAATTTTTCAGTCAGAATTGTGTAAACTGGACAAATTTAGATGTCTATAGTGTTGGCTATTGCTTCTGCTATTAATTGTTGGTCCTTTTCAGTCAGGGCACAAATAAGATTAATTTTTCCTCACAAGTTGATGTGGATGGTCTACTGCTGCAGGCTTCATCTTGAACATAATTTTGTCCCTTCTTAAAAAGAATTATCCATTTGTATACTGCTAATTTTATTGGGGCATTGTCCCCATAAATTTTTGTAAAGCATGAATGATTTCACCATTCTTCTAGCCAAGCATCACCATAAATTTGATGTTTATTCTTTCTTCAATTTTATCAGAATTCATGTTGCTGTTATAGGAGTTCTTTTCAAACTGAAGCTTAATCCTTTTTAGTGCATCAGACGAGATCCTATTCAGACATTTTACAACAAGTTAGGATGAGTTAACTTTAGTGCAAAAAATTTATTTCCTTTGCAGTGCTGAAGTTCCATTTATTTATTCTTGTTGTTGCTGTATTTGCTTTTAGGGTCTTAGTCACAATTTCCTTGTCTAGGCCAACGTATAGAAGAGTTTTTCCTATGTTTTCTTATAGAAATTTTATGGTTTCAGGTCTTACATTTAAGTCTTTTATACATCTTGAATTAATTTTTGTATATGGTGAGAGACAGGAGTCCCATTTCATTCTTCTATATGTGGCTATCCAGTTTTCCCAGCACCATTTATTGAATATATGCTTCCTCTTCCAAGTGTATGCTGCTATCTGTTTTGACAAAGATCAGTTGATTGCAAGTAGATGGTTTTATTTCTGGGTTCTCTAGTCTATTCCATTGGTCTATGTCTTTCTGTTTATACCAATACTAAGCTGCTTTGGTTACTATAGCTTTGTAGTAGTAATTTGAAGTCAGGTAACATGATGCCTCCAGATTTATTCTTTTTACTTAACATTGCTTTGACTCTTCAGACTCTTTTCTATAGACACTTAAAGAATGGGAGAAAATATTTTCAAACTATGTGCTCGATAAAGGGCTAATATCCAGAATCTACAAAGAACTTAAACAAATCAGCAAGAAAAAAGGAACAACCCTATTAAAAAGTGTGCAAAAGACATGAACAGAAGTTTTTCAAAAGAAGAAAAATGAATGGCCAACAAACATCACTAATCATCATGAAAATTCAAATTAAAACCACAAACCTATAAGAATGGTCATTATTTAAAAGCCAAAAACAATAGATGCTGGCATGGATGCAGAGAGAAGTGAATGCTTATACACTGTTTGTGGGACTGTAGCTTCTATAAAAAATAGTATGGAGATTCCTCAAAGAAATAAATGTAGACTTATCATTCACCCCAATCCCACTACTGACTATCTACCTAAAGGAAAAGAAGTCAGTATATCAAAAAGGTACCTGCACTTGAATGTTTATTGCAGCACAATTCACAATTACAAAGATGCAACTTTAGTGCCCATCAATTCATGAGTAGATTAAGAAAATGTATGTGTGTCTCACACACACACACACACACACACACACACACACCATGGAGTACTACTTAGCCAAAAAAGAAATGATATAATATCTTTTGCAACATGTTGGATGGGACTAGGGACCATCATCCTAAGCAAAGTATCTCAAGGAATAGAAAAACAAGCACCACATGCACTGTCTAATAAATCGGAGCTAAATGATGGACACACATGGGCACAAGGAGATGTAAAGTTCACTGGAAATCAGGAAGGATGGAGGGGGTGTAAAAATTTATCTATTGGGTACAATGAACACTATTCTGGAGAGGGCACATTAAAGTCCACAATTTAAGCATGATGCAAGGTATGCGTGCAATGAAAACATTTGTACCCCCTTAATATTTTGAAATTTTAAAAAGATAAAAATACATATACACATTATGAATAAACTACTTTCTAAAGTATGTTCTGCCTTATTTTCTTGGGTGTAAAAATACTTCAGGGAATTTTCAATAAATCAAATGTTAACAAACTACTAAAAACATTTTGAAATTCATGCATAGTTTTTTTCATAATATACATTTTCTTGAACTTTTGAAGTTCCCTTGTACATCTCTTTTAAAAGTCATAGATGAAGAGCAGCTCAGCAATGAATCTAGGCCTATTCTGTGTGAGAAATGCATGAATAGGCTCTCTTCCCTCTGAGGCAGAAACCTGCCAGGATCTTATTATTCCCTCAAGAAATAATATGCATTAAAATAATCAACCAAGTTTTAAAAGAGACTGTGGAAGGCCACATATGTCCCAGGACTCTTAAGTATTGGGTTATATATATATATACACACACACATATATGTATATATATTTTAAATTAAGTTATTGATTCTGATCTCTGACAACTCCACAGCTGATTTTTCTAATCAAAGAGCAACTAATTTATCCTATGCTGAAAATTATTATTAATCAATAATGTCATATAGTTGCATTTATGGGCTCAACTTTATGAATCATCAGCATAATTGAGAAAACAATTATTAATATAAAATATGCAAAAATAAATGGAATATTAGCTAGTAGCTGGATGATCACAGTAGTCAAAGGCAGCAAATACAACTGTACTTAGAGAAAAGCATTGTGACAATTTGGTTCTTTTATTTGGTGTCTCAAAAGCCATAATTCACATAATTCACATTGCTTTTCCACAACATTTTTTCCTATAAATTCTCTGCAAGGAAAGACTAAGCCTTTGTATTCTATTTACAGACCACAGGTCATGAGCACACAGCTATTCCTTTCCTGTGAAACCAACACACTTCAGTATATATGGGGAACTCAGCATGAGAGATAGAGGAGATTGACAGCATTGTAGCTCTTTATGTGCTCATAGAACCAAAAATGCATTGCTGCATTGAGTTAGTGAGACATTTCTCACACATTTTAAACTAAGATTTCAGGTAGTATCTTGTGAAATAAGTGTTCTAGAAACTGTTTCAACATATCGACCCTTAAGAGTACCAGTATTAGTTGTGGCTACTAGGAGAATAAATGCTATGATATAGGAATTAACAAATAAAGGGTAAAAGAAAAGGATATTGCCAACCTCTTGGTATATGTCCCAGATGAGGGTGTGGAGGCTGAGGGGCAGGGTGGGGGTGTTTTATCCTGAGATAGGAAAGAATCAAGGTGCTTTGGCTCCATCCTGGGAGAATTTATGAGAAATAATAATGAATTGCACACAGTGATGTGAAAGCATCATTCAAATATCCTCATACCCAGGTACAAGGAAACTTTCATAGTTTTATTAACTTTTTCATTAACAATTTTATTCATTCAGGTGTTCATCACATATTTTTACTGTGAACTCATTGATTCAGTATATCACAGAACAAACCATACAGTTACTCAAGTTAAAAACATGGGTGTCATTTCTGATTTCTTCTTTTCTTTCACTTCTTCCCTACATTCAATTTTCTAGTTTCTACCTCTATAGTACATCTAAAAAGCTATCTATGTTTCCATTCCCACTGCTATTATCTAGGTCAAAACTCGATCTTCTCTCACCTGTAATACTATAGAACCTCCTCACTAGTCTTTTTGCCTCTTTCTAAAATAATCATTCTGGTTGTTGTGTGGGAAATTGATTCTAATATAAATTAAATTATGTCCTTTTTCCCTTTAAACCTTTTAGTCAAACTGGTGCTTTAATAAATGTCTTCCATGGCCTTTAAGAGTATACATGCTCTGTCTCATGTATATGTTTTAAATTTCATAGTTTTCCACTTGCCTCTTGTTCTATATATTCAAGCCCCACTAGCCTAATTTCTTGCTCCTCGAGCATACCACTCTTCCTACTTTAAGAATTTTCACTATCTGGGCCATTCTCATCCTTTAGCTCTCACTTCAAACATCACTACCCCTTCAGCAAAACTTTAATTATCACCTAAAATAGCCTCCCACTACCACTTTCTTTTCTTCCCATTTCTTTCTTTCTATATTCCCTCCCAATTTTTATAACCATCTGTCAGTATCTTGTTTATTGTCACTTTATATGCTTCCTGTTTTACTAATTGGAAGCAGAAACACTTTTCTTGTTTATGTCCATTTCAAAAGTGACCTAAACACAATTCCAGCTATTATAGGTAATTTTTACATATTTGTGGACTGAATATGTTTGTTGGGTATTTCAAATTCTCTAATTCTTTGAGACGAGGCTAGAAGACCAAAATATTGTCACTCATTTGGGAAATTAGTAAAAAGCTATAAACCTACTGAGACACTCTGTGCCTCCTCAGTAGGAACACTACTTGGGTTAATGTAAAGAAAGATGAAACCACATCTAATTACAGTAACTGTGCCTTGCTCATTTTTGGTTGGTAAGAACAGAAAAGTCAGTAGTAATTGCATTTTAAAATAGCACCTTGTGAATACAGAGGTGAAAGATAATCACGAGGAGAAATCATGAACAAAGACTCTAGTGGACAAAGACAGGCCCAGGAGTTCATAACAACTCCACTAGATGGGATTTAGAAGAGAAGTCATTTCACCACTTTGTGATCTAAGAAAGTCAGAGTTAATAAAGCAATAATAGTTAAATCAGCCTGGTACTGGCACAAGAACAGAAGCATCAATATTTGGAATAGGACTGAGATTCCAGAGATGAAACCATCTGCATATGGTAACCTAATCTTTGATAAAGCAGACAAAAATATACAATGTGGAAAAGAATCTCTCTTCAATAAATGGTGCTGGGAAAACTGGATAGCTACATGCAAAAGAATGAATCAGGATCCCTACCTCTCACCTCTCACAAAGATCCACTCAAGATGGATAACAGATTTAGACCTAAGGCATAAAACCTTAATAATTCTAGAAGAAGATGTTGGGAAAACCCTCTCAGACATTGGCCTAGGCAAAGAATTCTTGAAGAAGACCCCCAAGGCAATCACTGAAGCAACAAAATAAACAAATGGGATCTGATCAAATTAAAAAGCTTTTACACAGCCAAGGAAACTATCATTAGAGCAAATAGACAACCTACAGAATGGGAGAAAATATCTGCTCTCTACACTTCTGATAAAGGTCTGATAACAAGAATCTATCTAGAGCTCAAAAGAATTAACAAGAAAAAAATCAAACAACCCCATCAAAAATGGGCAACAGAAATGAACAGAAATTTCTCCAAAGAAGACAGAATAATGGCCAGCAAACATATTAAAAAATGCTCAACATCTCTAATCATTACAGAAATGCAAATCAAAACCATAATGAGGTATCATCTAACCCCAGTGAGAATAGCCTGTATCAAGAAATCCCAAAACAATAAATGCTGGTGAGGATGTGGAGAGACTGGAATACTCTTACACTGCTCGTGGGACTGCAAATTAGTGCAACCCTTGTGGAAAAGAATTTGGAGATATCTCAAAGAGCTAAAAATAGAAATACCATTCAACTCAGCAATAGCATTATTAAGAATCTACCCAAAAGAGTATAAGACATTCTATTATAAAGACATCTGCACCTGAATGTTTATGGCAGCACAATTCACCATAGCAATGACGTGGAAAAAACCCAAGTGTCCATCAATTCATAAGTGAATTATTAAAATTTGGTATATGTTTACAATGGAATATTACTCAATTCTAAGATACAACAGTGAGCTAGCACCACTTATATTATCCTGGATGGAGCTTAAGCCCATTATCCAAAGTGAGGTGACACAAGATCAGAATAATGGGCTCCATATATACTTGCCATAAAATTGGTACTGACTGATTAACACTATGGTGCTCAAAGGGTGGGTTGGAGGGGTAGTTCCACATCTGTGGAATGGGGTGAACATTGTGGCGGGGAAGGGCATACCTCTAACCCTTGCTAGGAAGAGGCAAATATATAAAATGTAACCAAAATGTTAAGAAAAAAGGAAAAACAAACATTTGTCGGGTGTGGGGCAGGTGGGACGGGGGAGAAGGGGATGGGTATATACATACATAGTGAGTGTGATGCACACCATCTGGGGGATGGATACGTTTGGAGCTCTGCCTCAAGGGGGGAGGGGAGACAAGGGCAATGTATGTAAACTTAACAATTGTACCCCCACAATATTCTGAAATTAAAAAAAAAGAAAATCAGAGTTACACTTGAGCATAATAATTTATTTAACAAATATTTATTTATAATCCAGTATGTGCTATTTATTATTATATTTCTTGTGTTTAGTCTCTGCCATGAGGCAGTTACTGCCCATAAGGAATGAACAGATTTGTTTATGGTCTGCATTTTCTTTTGTTCAATTTTTAGCTAATTATAGTGATGACATAAGGTAAAAAAGTGCAGCTTTACCTATGTTATAATCTATAAAGAAAAGACTATGTAACCTGTCAATTTTATTCTCTGTTTCAGACCATAAACAATCCCCAATAAATTTTTACATACTTACATAACTCACAACTAATGGATGCAGTGAACATTGTAGAGGGGAAGGGCATGCCTCCAATAATCCTTGCTTGGTTGAGGCAAAGACATAAAATGTAACCAAAATGTTTGTACCCTCATAATACCCTGAAATAAAAATTAAAAAAAAGAAAAACACTAGAAAACAAAAAGGATTTAAATTAAGATTTGTACATGACCAGTTGGAACCTTAATTTTTATATAGGTCTCCCTGATATAGTTTTAAATTATAAATCTTTATGATGCAAATGCATATATCCATGTCATAGATATAATAATTTGGCTTTCAATTTCTCAGAATCAAAGGATAATCATAATTATCAACTGCTGTAAATTGAAAAGCAGACATCTCTGCCAACCTAATAGGGCAAGATAGTACTTCTAAACTTTTAATATACAGTGTATCACCTAGGGATCTTATTAAAATGCAGACTCAATAGATATGAAGTAGGGTCTGAGATTCTGAATTTATCATAAGCTTGAAGATGATGTTCTTCTTCTGCTGTCCAGGACCACACCAGGGTATGGGATTTGGGTTACTGACTACTGATTTGAAAACTAAGAATTTACAAGTTGGGATTTTATTGTTTGCTAATATGGATAAAGAAATTGCTAAATATTATTGAATATGTGTTAAGAAAGAAGAGAATACAAAATGAACTAATGGGTGGATCCACTCATAAGGAAAGAGCTCCTTTCCATTACAAGAAAAATGGCCATGAGTCAGTTCATATACAGAAAATAAATTCTTTTGAAAAATTCACCATGTGAATTATTTGAGTGAGTTCCCTATAGATTGCCTACTTGAAAAATTTCCATTTTGATAACAAAAATTTGGGTCAGCATGAAAGACAGAGAAAGCCCACTAATGTATCAAGTGATCTGAGCTCACTGTGGTTCTCACTGACTAGCTGTTTGCTCCTGTAAAACAGTAACTTTTTAGGAACAGTCATTTCTCTCATATTCCTGCATGTTGACATTCAGCTTTCCCACTGATGGGGTTTTGTTAAGAGATCCTTGTTTAATGCCAAATCTCCTGTGACAATGTAGGATGGGATAAGTGTTACTGCAGTAGTCAGAGAAAAATAAGCTACCTGTGAACTTGGCTAGAATTTTAACACTAAGGGAATTTAGAGTATACTGTTTTCATGACATTATAGGGGGACAGCTTCTCTGTCCAGAACCTGTAACTGTCATCTGTTGGACTGAAACATAAAAAAATGTATATTCCTTGGATGTCGGGATTTATTTATTCTATTTCAGAAGTCACAGGTTTATTTATACTATGAGTCAGCACCTTTTTCACAGTGGAAGGTTAATCTGTTTTCAAACATAATTTGGCAAGGGATTTCTATGTTTTGTTTCTGTCTCACTCTGGCATGATCAGATTTCTCCTTAGAGAGAAAAATATGACAACCCTAGAGATCCTGAGAGAAATCAGCCTCTTTGTAAAAAAAAAAAAAAAAAAAATCCTTTCTGTCAAGAGCTGTTTTCTATGTCTTCTAGAACCATTCTTGTTCTCTTGCAATTTTTCACTTACTGTTTTAATAACGTTATCAGGAAACAAAAGCACACAAAGGCATTGCCTATGCACTTACCAGTACTATCACAGTTTGAGGGCTTTAAAAGTGCATACTAGGGTTTTCAACTTGGCCATTTTACTTACAAAGGATCTCTCAGACCAAAGACAAGAATTCTCAGCACAGAATCCATACCCTTATATCCTATTTATTATAGCATTTTACTATTCGATAAGAGGAAATATGTGAGGAGACTCTGCCCTTACAATTTGTTATCCTAAAGAGTATTTTCAAACATCTCTCTTACCTGGTAAAGATGATTTCTCAAAGCTCAAAAGTAGTGCTTATATCATATTTCTTTGCTTTTTCCAAAAAATCAAAATGTTTCTTTCTATTTCAAAAGCACAAGAAGATACTTTTGCCTTCCTTTCAAGAACTTAAAATGTTTCTACATATTAATTATTTATCAAATACTCTTATAATGTAAAATAACAATAATAATGGTAAGAGTGATAATACATTAATACTAAAAGGGATCATCTCCCTTTGAGGCATTAGGTGCCAAAGGTAATTAATTGTCCAAGGTTACAGACCGGAATCATTGGCAATGTTGATCCAAGAAAGAAAGACTGATTTGAGCCCAAATTCATGCCCTAATAATATTCTTTTTATTGTTAATTCATCTGACTCCTACTTAGGAAGGATTTCATTTCCTGGATGTCATTAGATCCTCAATGTTTCTAAGCCTCAGGCTATGTCTCATGTAGAATTTTCTTTTAGAAAGTCTTTCCTTCCATGTGTACTTTCATCTTAATCCACGGATTTATGTAGATTTAATGGAATTGGACATTTTCCCACAACTTCTCCCGTCTGGCTATAGCAAGGTAGGATTGCTAGGTCATAATAAATTGAATGTGAATTTTTAAAAAGTTATATTTTAACACCAAATGTGCCTTTTTGTCTTGATAGGATATGGCCAATGACTCATTCTTATCGGAAACGATTAATATATATTTGTATGTGATTTTTATTGCTGATTAGATAGATTCGACTGGTAATATTTCTAAAGAACAATCCAATGATTGATTAAATTTAATCTATTACTTGTTTACGGATTCTTTTCTTCTTAGGATTTATTTATATTATTAAAATATTAAGATTAAAGCATGTAATTCAGCAGTTTATTAATATTCCAAAGTAATATAAAATTAAATAGTAGGAAAGTTCTTGCTTTGTTTACTAAACCAGAGAATATATACTTTGATTCAAATATAGTTTGCTATGGGAAAAAGAAAAGTAGAGACTTGATTCCTACTAATCAACTAATGGAATTGGGAACAGTTATTGTTTTTACTTTACTTTTTTATTTTAAATTAAATTTAGTTTTGCTGAAATTCTGCAAAAATAGTATAGAGAGTTCATATATACCCCTCATTCAGCTTTTCCTAATGTCAACATCATATATAACCATAATACAATTATAAAAGCTAGGAAATTAATAGAGGTATAACACTATTAATATAACTGGACTTGGCCAGGCATGGTGGCTCATGCCTGTAATCCTAGCACACCAAGAGGCTGAGGTGGGAGAATTGCTTGAGTTCAGGAGTTTGAGACCAGTCTGAGCAAGAGCAAGACCCCATCTCTACTAAAAATAGAAAAATTAACCAGGTGTTGTCGTGTGTGCCTGTAGTACTAGCTACTTGGGAGACTGAGGCAGGAGGATTGCTTGAGCACAGGAGTTTGAGGTTACTGTGAGCTAGGCTAATGCTACGGCACTCTACTCAGGGCAACTAAATGAGACTTTAAGAAAAAAAAGAAGGAAAGATATTAACTGGACTGCAGATTTTATGCAAATGTCACTAGTTTTTTCACTATTTTCACTATGCTTTTCCACATGTCTTTCTGTTCAAGAGTCACATCTTAGATGCCACATAACATTTAATTGTTATTTTTTCTTGGCTTTCCTTCAGTATATAACTTTTCTCCCTTCTTTCATGACTTTCACACTTTTAAAGAGTACTCATCAGTTATTTTGTACAATGTTTCTCAATTTAAGCTTGTCTACTGTTTTAATATAATTAAAATCAAGTTATGAATGTTTTAGCCAAAGAAAAAAGAAACATAGAAATGATGTTGGGTATTTCTTGGTGTCTATAAATTATGCTTATTAAGATGACAGTGTCTGGGGTCAGATTATCTCCATTCAATTATCAGCTCTGATCTTACCAGCTGCACAACTCTGGGAAATTTACCCTACCTCTCTAAGTACAATTCCAACTTTTAAAAATGGCTATCATAGTGATATTAATTTCTATGTTTTTTCTGAGAATTAGATGAGATATTGTAAAGTTCTCAGCTTTGTCATGTCGTACATTAAGTGTTACAATAAAAAGCTATCTATCACTATTGATCCACAGCAATAATTGTGGCAGACAAGATCCACTGATGCATGCTAAAATTAGTGACCTAAATTTTGAGAAGAAACAAAATATTTGTGTAGTCTCAAAATAGCTTCCCCAGAATATTTGTTTTCTACAAAAGAAAAGATAACTTGTATAGAGGGAAAACCTGGCAGATACCAAATTAACTTCATAATCAAGGCCATGAAACTTTTTGATTCTCATTTTTATCCATTGGAAAAACAAGGTAAATTAAAATAAAGATTTCTTATTCTACCTTATGTTACTTTGTCCTACTTTGTTTTTGTATCTTGTGTTGTTAAAATAGGTCTTTCGTTTAACAGAAAATTACATTTAAAAATGTATTTTAATACTACCCTGGATTAAAGACAATATTATTCAGCTTCTGTGCTTAACACCACAGGCAATGTGTTCTGGACAGAAATTTGAATAGATTTTTTTTTAAAAATCAAATTTTGAGAAAACAAATCCAGAGATTTTAGGAGTCATGCCATATAGTTAGCTAACTTCATCTAAACCATGGCATGACTATGTGTTATCTTTCTTCTTTCAATAGCCTAATATAAGTGATAGGTTTCTTCTGAATATTTGCCATGTAATACTATTTCTATTTTTAAATGGATTTCTCAGCTAATGTCAGTTTGGTTTTAAATCACTTAATTTAACATATTTGAAATGATTATTATTTACTATCACTTCTCAAGAAATATCACCTTTTAGACAGAGATGGAGATATTGTTAGTATTTTATTAAGCAATAGTTGTCAATATCTAACAAGGATTGCACACACAATAGCTTTCAAAAGTATGAACAGGCCAGGCACGGTGGCTCACATCTGTAATCCTAGCACTCTGGGAGGCCAAAGTGGGCAGATTGCTTGAGGTCAGGAGTTCAAAACCAGCCTGAGTAAGAGCAAGACCCCGTCTCTACTAAAAATAGAAAGAAATTAGCTGGACAACTAAAAATATACATATAGAAAAAATTAGCCGGGCATGGTGGCACATGCCTGTAGTCCCAGCTACTTGGGAGGCTGAGGCAAGAGGATTGCTTGAGCCCAGGAGTTTGAGGTTGCTGTGAGCTAGGCTGACACCACGGCACTCTAGCCTGAGCAACACAGCGAGACTCTGTCTCAAAACCAAAAAACAAACAAAAAAAAACACAAAAGTATGAACAATGCCTATAATGTGTTTGGATATATGAAAGTCGCAACAGAAATCCAAGAATCCCCAAACTTCTGTGTTTAAATTTCAGAAGTTAAATATTCTACTTTGCATGGAAGGAGAGTTCAAAACACCTGCAACAGATTCTAGAAAAATGTGAGCTGTTTATGAACGTTTTTGTCATTCTCACTCCACTCCTTCCTTTCTCTCTTCTTTTTAATTTTATTGAGAGAGACATTATAAAACAACTATAGCACAAAAAGTTCAATAATAAAGCTACACACATGACACTATGAGAGTATTTTTAAAAGGAATATTTTATGTGAAAACTTTAGATGACTGCCACTGTTAGAATATTAAGGAGAGAGGAGGCTATAACAGGGATAAAGGGAGTCTCCTTTATGGAATTTCTGTGTTAAAACTTGTAGAATAGGGCAGGTATATACATACATAATGAGTGAGATGTGCACCATCTGGGGGATGGTCATGCTGGAAACTTAGACTTGTGGGGCGAGGGGGGAAAGGGAATTTATTGAAACCTTAAAATCTGTACCCCCATAATATGCCGAAATAAAAAAAAAATGTAAAAAAAAAAAACAAACTTGTAGAATAGTGCTTACTCTCTTGGGTGTGGCAAACATTCAGCATCCAAATGTGGACTGATTACAGCATAAAGTCTTACAGTGAATCTTTACCTTTGTTGCCTGTGTGTTCAGCAGAAGTTGTAGGATGATCTTATTTATGCAACCAGTTTACAAACTACATCCACCTTAACTTTACTACAAAAGTGAATTGTCTGTTTATAATAGTATTGATAGCTTTCTATTTTAATACTTGGTCTGTGTTATGACAAAGCTGATAACTTTAAGTACATTATTTCATTTAATTCTCACAAACAACATTGAAATGAGTATCATTACGCTGGCCATTTTTTAAATGAGGGATTTTACTCAGAGGGGTAGAGTAAATTTTCCAGAGTTGCACAGCTTATAAGCATCAGAGCTTATATTTGAATGGAGATAAACTGATTCCAGACACTTTCCTCTTTACAAGCATAATCTATAGACACATTTACCAAGAAGACAAGTATACTTGCAGTAGGTCCAATCATGAGTACCCAAACTCCTGAGTTTCTTGGTACACCAGATTCATAGTGTTTTATTTGAGGGGGGTGGTAAGGAAAAGAAAATACAAAAACAGCCATGTGTATTAGTTTCTTCAGGCAAAATGAAGATAAAAAACAATGTGATTGATGAAAATAATTAGCAAGAAATAAAGGGGAGAGATAAATTTGCATTGGAAACTTCAAGAGTCAAAATCTTTCTTTAGTCTTATGGAATTACTTGTCATTCTTTAAATTCTCAAAAGGCAGGCTGATAGGCAGGCTGGTAGGATAATGGTGTCTGCAACCTTATTAAGGGATCAGAGAAAATCTTTAACTTTTATAATGATAATAAATGGATGATCACTCAATTTTGATGTTTGTATATGGTTTGCATCTGAAAGCATGAATTTACACTGTTCCTTAGTCATTTACTTACACATTATGGTGAAATTTTCTCTTTCTCCAGAAGCCAAGGATATAAAGTAAATTCTAATGTCCTCAGTAACAGGTTACTAATGTCAGTGGGCTCAAAGGTAAGTACAAGTCTCCTTTTTCCTTCTCATTTGGAGAAAATTGTTTATCCATTGTTTGCTTACATTGCCTGTATTAGTGAGGAGGGAAAAGCCTGAACGTCTGTAAAGTAGATGAACAGCTTCTTTGAAAACATAATTCAGGATTCACAATACATTTAAATGCCAAGCTTTTTGCTAGTCTTGCCAGTTGAAAGACCTTTACATTTGCCATAACTGTTTTTGCTAGGAATCCATAGAACCATCCAATATTTATTCTGTGCCTTTAGATCAAACACATAGGGAGCAATATTATAACTTTGTTAAAAAAAAAAAAAACTTAAGGAGAAACAAATTGATTAAAAATTCAATAAATAATGATTATTATATTTGGAAATGGTTAATATACTTTTTGGATCTCATTTTAAATCTAAAATCTAAATTTTGCTGTAATTTCCTATTTTATGGCTACATTTGGCCTATACGTTTTTCTCTCATTTATATCTTTGTCATTGCAATATCTACTTTATGATTTTGCTATGCATGGATTAAAAAAATAAGTGAAATACAGTATCTGCCAGCACAAAGCTTACAATCTGGTAATGATGATAGCAATAGGACAGGTACCCAAATTGCAAAACAAAGAGAAGTTAAGTGGCTTAAGATAAATACAAATAAAGAACAATCTAAAGTCACTCTATGAAAAAGACACCTGCACTCAAATGTTGCAATTCACAATTGCAAAGATGTGGCAATAACCGAAGTGCCCATCAATACATGAGTGGATTAATAAAACGTGGTATATGTATACCATGGAGTACTATTCAGCTGTAAGAAACAATGGTGATATAGCACCTCTTGTATTTTCCTGGCTAGAGCTGGAACCCATTCAATTAAGTGAAGTATTCCAAGAATGGAAAAATAAGCACCACATGTACCCATCAGCAAATTGGTATTAACTGATCAACACCTAAGTAGACATATAGGAATAATAACATTTATAGGGTGTCAGGCAGGTGGGGGGGAGAGGATGGGTATATACATACATAATGAATGTGATGTGCACTAACTGGGGAATGGACACGCTTGAGGCTCTGACTCAAGGGGGGAGGAGGGGCAAGGGCAATATATGTAACCTTAACATTTGTATCCCTACAGAATGCTGGAGAAAATAAAAAAATAAAAACTGAAACAGGATCCGCACTTTCAAAAAAAAAAAAAAAAGAAATACAAATAAAGAACAATCTAGATATGGAGAAAGAGAGAGGCAGAGACAAAGAGAGAGAAAGCATACGGTTGGAGAAGCCATAGGCAGCTTCCTGGATGAAGAAGTGTGTAACATGGACTTTTAGGGGTTTTGACAGGGAAGGAAGAAAGAAAGGAAGGCATTCTAGAGAGCAGAAGAGGAAGGAGGAAAAGGGAGGAAACACAGAGTACAGATACACTCAGGTCCTTTAAAGAATAGAGTACATAAAAGATGTAGATGATAAAGTTAAAGAAAAATTAGTAAGAATGTATAGCATTTGATAACGGATAACATCCATCAGTATAGAGGAAAAATTAAAGATAAGTTTATGGTTTCTAACTTACATAATGGTGGCTTTGAAAAGAAGCAAGGCAAGATAATGCACTGATTTTAGGAGCAGAAATACAATGTGAGTTTTTATTAAAATGTTGACTGTAAAAATACCCACTTGAAAATTCAGGCTTTGAATTTTGATTTGGAGCTTAAGAGAGAGTAGAAAGAGTACAGGAATTGGTTATAGTTCAAATCTTGGACCTTCTTCGAACTTTTATGGCCTTAGGTATACCACAAATTCTTTTAGCATCATTTTATTGACAGCTAAAAATGGACATTAAAAATAGATATCTTTTCTGTAGGGGTTGTTCTTGTGGTTAAAAAAAGATAATATCAGGGACTTGCTTCACAATCTGTAAAACTCAACAAATCTAAGATGTTCTTGTGGATAATATATGCATAAAAGTAATAGTTGAAGCTAGTATTAAAGCTAGTATTAAAAGAGAAAGACTAGAAGGTATATGAAAAGGGGTTAAGAGAATTGCTGTGCCTGATAAATAAAAGAATAAATTATGATTATGACATGGAATTTTGTTTGTTGATACATTTTAATAGTTTATAACACAAATATGTATGCCAACACAATATATTGCTTCATTTTTCTTGTTTTCAAACTTCTTAAAAAGGGTATCATATTTTATGTAGTCTTCTAAGATTTACTTTATTCACTTCAGATCATGATGTTAAGATTCAGCCATGATGTAATATTTAATTGTAGATCTTTTTTATTGTTTTGCAATATTCCATTTTATGAAAATTCCACAGTATATTTAACCTCCAACTGCTTATGGAGGATTTCATTGTTTCCAGTTTTATTTATGTTATGAACAGTGCCACAATGAACTTTTTTTGTTATGCCTTTGAGTACATATGTGCAAGAGTTTGTCTTGGGTATGTATCTAGGAATGGTATGTATTTAGAAACATTCCACTGTAAAAAACAATACCAACTTATTTTCCAAAGTGATTGTATCATTTTATGTTCTTACAAGCAATGTGTAAAAGATACATTTCCTCTCTAAAACTTGGTTTCATTGGACTATTTCTTTAATTTTATTATCAAGTAGTGGAGAATGGTATCTCATTCTATTCTTTATTGACATTCTCTAAATTACTAAGGAAATTAGCTGACTTTTCCTATGTTTATTGGCTATATACATCTTTTGTGACATGCCTAGTCATCTTTTTGTCCATTTTTATTAATTTTCTGTATTATTTTAATTTATGGGACCTGTCTATGTATTCGTTGTTATAGTGTTTTGCTGACTATAACAATTACAAATAACTTCTCATGTTATCTTCATTCTCTGTTTCTTATGAGAAATAAATATTTTTAATTTTTACATTATCTGATTCTTAATGTTTTTTTAATTTTGTGCTTTTGATGTCTTTAATAAAATATTCTTATCTGACCCAAGGTCAAAAATAAAGCTGACTTATATTTTCTTCCGAAAATGTTAAAGTTTAGCTTTTACTTTTTAAAATTCTTAATCCATATAAAATTGATTTTTTATATCTTGTTAAGTATAAACTCATTCTCATTTTTTCATTATTAATAACCTAATTTTAGCTCCATTTATTAAATATTTCTTCCCTTTTTAGTGGCCTGTTTATGTATCTTAGTTATACATCCAAATTCTATCCAAGCTTCAGTCTTTTCTTGTTTCCCTATTTTGTTGCTCTAGTTGATTTTGTTCTCTCCCTACAGAAATACTGTCTTAACTAGTGTGGAACATGTAGGGCAATTTCTCTCTCATTTTGTTTTAAATTAACAAATATAAACGTATTTTGTGCCAGGTATTAGTATAAGCCCTTTAAAAATATTAACTCGTTTAATGCTAAAACAACCTTATAGCATAGCTGCATTTATTTTTCTAATTTTACAGGTGAAGAAACTAAGGCATAGAAAGGTCAAATAACATTTCCAGAGTCCTACAGTTAAGTGGCAACAATGAGACTGTAAACCATACAGTCTGGGTTCATAGTCCAATATTTTCATTGCTATGCTATCCTGTCTCTTTGTCTCCAGAAGGATTTTGACTATTTTTTGTCTTTTGCTTTCATAGAAATTTATAATTTATAAAAATTTTGAATTTATACATTTATAAATTATATGAATTATGAATTTATACATTTATAATTTATAGTCCACTTATTAAGTGCTAAGAACCCTATTGTGATTTTTACTGAAATTCCATTACATACATACAATGATTCAGGGATAAACACATTAATATTTCTGCTGCAAAAATGTATCTAGGAATATTATTGGGATGAGCAAGACCATGAAATGCTTCTATTAGTTTAGGTTTCAGTTTTGCTCCAAATGAGTTTTTGTGGTAAACTGATGAAAAATCTTTGTTTTTATCTCTTTAGATTTTTGTTGTAATAATTGTGGAATGTGTCATTGCCATTTAATAAATGAGGAAACAAAGTCTCAGAGGTTAAAATTAACTCAACTTCTATTCTTAGTTGATGGACTGCCTGTGATTTGTTCTAGGTTTCCTTAAATGTTTTCATGTGAATTTTTTTTTCCCTTTTTTTTTTATTTTGGCATATTATGGGGGTACAGATTTTAAGGTTTCAAGAAATGCCCATTTTCCCCCCTCCCCCTAAAAGTCTGAGTCTCCATCATGACCATCCCCCAGATGGTGCACATCTCACTCATTATGTATGTATATACCCGCCCCCCTCCCCCCTCCCACCTGCCCAATACCCTATTACTGTAGTACCTATGTGTCCACTTAGGTGCTACTCAGTTAATACCAGTTTAGACTTCAAAATAAGAATGCATAATTTCCTTTGAATCTGGGTTTATAATGATTCCAGGTCTCTGCCTATTTACCTTGCTGACTAACTTTTCTCTGATTGGTAATGCATTTTTTTTAATTCATCCATATCCAAGAATCCTCTGCCAGTTAGCCTCCATCAGAAACCAATGAAACAAAATAACACATTAATTAGCATCTAAAGAAAATGGGTGTGAGGCCTACATTGAAGGCATAAAGTGTTCATATTTTAAGTCAACTTGCAGGATTTTGTTTAATCTGTAATTCAAATTCTAGATTTTGTAATTTAAGATTTATTTAAGATATACTTTGCCTTTTATCTGTTAACACTTCTAAACACTAATGTTAATTTTTTCCATTTTGAAATTCTTTTTTTTCCTATTCTCTCATTTCTTGAGTTTTAATAGATTACACTGAGTTAAGTAATTAAAAGTTTGTCCCCTTTTAAAGTAATAACTTCATTTTCAATTAAGATGAGCTGATCCTGTAACCTCTTCTCTGAGAAAAAGTGTTACTCATAAGGTAGTGTTCATTATTCTAGTGCCTGGCACATAATAGGTACTCAATAAATGCTTGATACAGGCATTTATAAATGCACACAAGATAGAATGAACTCTTAAAATTTTGATGTCCATTGCTTCCAAATTGAATCTGAATTTAATAATAGCTCTAGGATTACATATTAAAGATCTCAGGAAATAGTAATAAATTAAAATGCTAGTTATCCTGCTACAGACTCAAATACAGGTACTAAATTTGTTATTGAGCTTAAGTGAAGCTCTAAATACAAATGTGTGCAAGGGCAGAAATATTTTGAAAACTTTATAAATAGTATTGTTAATTTAAATTGAATATCTGAAAGTGTTTAAGTTTGCAAGCTCTTACCATTCATCCATATAACACTTGATGGGGTATAATTATCATTCACTTGTGTGTTCTTGTTTGTATGTCTACTTATATCTTTATACTACATCTATGTCTCTAAGACTCATGCCCGTTGAAGAGTTCAAAACTATAACATAATCTCTGTATGGGGTCTGGTATTCTATACTTTCTATAAGTTTCATTGTCACCAGAAGAGAAAATTGAGAAGAAGATCAATAAATGGTTTTTTGAAAATTCATATTTGCAATGCCAGTGGGGACCTTTGCTAACAGACTAAAATCTTCTACAAACATATGAAGTTCACTCCCCGTCCGTTGTCTCCTGACATTGTTTAACCATCAGTGTCAGAGTGAACAGGATGCACTGCTCTCATTTCCCCTCTTCATTTGCTATGAAATCACAATGCTGTAGATATGCCCAAAAAAGGAACTGCCAGTCTCAGGATGATCTCATTACCTGCACTCAGCTTCTGGTGATTCAGTTCTGTAATGGATATCAGCCGTAGGACCGCTCTCTTCTCTCAATGGAGCACATTGTCTGGCCTAGAACTGGTACAGCTCACTGCAAAACAGAGAAAATTGTGTGCCTCTTTCACAATACCTTCCCTTTGTCTCCTTTGTCTGATTTTTATTAGGTCCGAGAGACATTTTTCCACCTTGGGAAGACATTTTTTAAAATTGGTAGAAGCCAATGAGAAAATAACTCAAATGATATTTTCTTAATAACATTTTATTCTTAGGTATATCTGTTTCATAAAGCACATATATTAATTGCTAAAAGGACTGTCTTTTTATCCGATCAAAATATGTTCTACTGCTTGGCCATAATATCACAGAAATTCTCTCAGTGAATTAAAACAGATACTCAAACTATAGGATGGAAATATTTAGAATATTTGGTTTGTAATATTCAGGCATGGATTTATATCATTCATATGTCCTATCCATTGAATTTCAAGTACATTTTTAACAACCATATATCACATTTCATTGTATAAATTTTCATATTTATTATCATGTTTAATAACTATATGTGTGCATTCTTGAGTAGGCAGGGAAAATGGATATAATTGTATCCATTTTATATATATGTAAACTTGGGTTCAAAGAAGTTTAGTGACTTACCTAAAGTCATTCTGATGGCAAGACACAGACTGATCAATTAAATCTAGATTTTCACACCTGTAATGCTAGCACTCTGGGAGGTAGAGGCGAGAGGGTCACTTGAGCTCAGGAGTTCCAGACCAGCCTGCAGAACAGTGAGACCCTGTCTGAACTAAAAATAGAAAAATATTAGCCAGGCAAATAAAAATAGAAACAAAAATTGGCCCGGTGTGCTGGCAAGGCCTGTAGTCCCAGAAACTCAGGAGGCTGAGGCAGGAGGATCACCTGAGCCCAGGAGTTTGAGGTTACTGTGAGCTAGGCTGCTGCCATGGCACTCTAGCCTGGGCAACAGAGCATGACTCTGTCTCCAAAAAAAAATTATAATAATACAATTTTAAAAAATAAATAAATCCATATTTTCTTACTCCAAGATTATAACTTTCTTCTCCATTTTCCAATTCTCTTCCTCTTGTGATATTGATAATAAAGAATCTCATATGAATTGTCTTTGCCTTTCTAAAATGCACAATTCTGACCATTGGTTTTTTTCTCAATTAAAGAAATGTGTCTCCTTAGCTATTGGCTGTGTCTATTTTTCCCTGACCCCAGATGGATGTTAACATTTAGATCATTGTTAGTCTCTTTCCCATCCTTTGCTTCACGATATGGCAAAGCCCCAAGGTTTGAGTTAGTAACTTGAAAAAGTGATGTCAGCGGCTTTATGCAAAAAGGAATAAAGAGAGGTTGTACTGAACAGGATAAGTTTAGTCATTGTTTTAAAAAAGCATCTTTTTAAAAGAAGGAATTCTGGCCTCTTAATATAAAAACTAAGTAAAAATTTAGATTTTAATTATAGACTTCTGCAAAGTTCACTCTTTGTATTAAACCAATAGGAAGAAGCTTTTTATAGATACCAATTTATTCACTTTCTTTAGCACTGCAAACTGAACACTTTCATGATTTTTTTTATTATTAAAAGAAGTTTTCTTTTGAGCTGCTTCTGTGATAAATAAATTAAAGCTTCATTTACATTGAAAGTTATGGAGCAGTCTAAACTCCCTAGGCTTAAGGCTCAAGGTATTTAACTTATTGTCAATAGTGAGTGTTAAAGTGACTCAGGAAATAAACAAACAATGGGTAACCATAGAACCTAGAGCACCAACAATTCCATTTGTCTGGACCAAGTAGTTGGAATACAACAGTTTAGAAGTTTTCTGTAGAAGTACTACTCCCAGTTCTCCTACAAATCACCGTGTAACCTTTTCAAAGTCATGTTTTTCCTTTGGGTCTTGGTTTTGTTCATTTATAAAGCAAAAATTGATCTATATGAACTCAAAGATTCCTTGCAGTGTTAATATTTTAAGATCCCAAATATTTAAGAAGAGACTAATGTCATGGAAGCTGGATAAAAGCATTCAATCTCAGATGTGAAGCATTCTAAAAATTTATCATTCCTCCTGAGCAGGGTTGGTGCTGCTGGTAAGGTGATATTTGTCAGATTCTAGGCATAATTTCACTTTGATTAAATGTTTGTGATGCTTCAAATCATACTACTCATCTAGCCTAATTTGAATGTTTGTTTTCATTCTGTACTTTTAGAAAGGTGTATCGTGGTGCTATTTTAAAGGTTCATTTTAAAACAACACATATTCTATTTGTTCATATAGGCATTATTCAGCAAGAACGTTATATTTGTGAGAGTTCAGCACCTAGTATAATGTGATGAATCCATTAAAAATATTTGGTAAGGTAGATGATATAATCATGATATCTTGGATTGATAAGAAGTATAACATATGGGGGCCTTTATTTATTACTATGATTTGGTGATTATTCATATGTGATGTACTATGATACCTTAACACATTGCCATACACTGTTCTTACCCTCCTGACAGTATGTGATTCTAATAACTCATTTTAAGATTTCAACTTTTTACAGTCTAAGCTTAAGATGAGAAGGTTAAGGAGTGGATGCTACAGATAAAAAGAAGAGAACATCTTTGATATTTCTCTCAGTATAAAAGTCAGATAATTTCTTTTCACATCAACATTCTTTTAGAAATTGTATTCCTGCCATGGTACTCAGTATCCAGTAATTGACTCTGATTTGCTTCTTTAATAATTCTAAAAATCATTTTATTGATGATGGACATTAAAATATTCATTTTTCAGAAAGTGGAAAAAATATACATCACTCTCAATAAGACTTGTTTTTGGAAAACAGAGATTTGAACACATGTTATTGTGTATTTATGGTATGTGAAAGGGACTACTTTGTCATTGTATGATTTATTTTCTTCATGCCCAGGAATTGAACTCAAAGAAACAGCAGAAGCTAAGCCATGCTGACCACCTGTGTGTGACATGAAGGATTCTGATGACTCACCTCTCTTTTTCACATTAATGTGAATGTTAGTATATGATATTTATAACCATAAATACACTATATTATTATGGTGATGAAACAATGGTGTGTGTACATGTACGTTTGTGTATACTTATATATTATGTGTGTTGTGTGTGTGCCCACACAAGTGTATATGTATGTTAGGAAGGAGAAAACAAAGAAAAATTTAATAAAGATGTCTAAATTAGAATATAATTCTAATTGAATGTGTTCAAGGTACTGACTTTTCAAAAAATAAGTTGTGTACTGTGTCTGGGTTGATTTTTTTGACGGGTGTTGTCCTGGTGCTTTGGCTCCTGGCTTGGAAGACTCATAAGCTGGGCCGGTACAGCAGAGTGATGACAGACAGCTTCTTTTATTACAGGGTTTTTGCATAGAAATAGAAAGTAAAAGTATGGTTATTAGGGGAAACTGGTCTATCTCCAGGAGTTGAGAAGACACTGGAGTTTTGCCACACTTCTACTTTTATGTCTAGACCTTATGATATATTATATGGGGTGGAATACTCATTATTGTCCTAGGAAAATAGTGAAGAGTTCTTAGAGCTAGGGGCCCTCCTCAATTTTATTCTAATAAAGTAACTTCCAGGAGTTGTCATGACATTTGTAAAAACTGTCATGTGACTGGCAGGTATGATTTTTACTATGTTAATGTATGTTAGTGGGGAAAAGGTTACCTTTGGACATCAACTACCAGTTTCTGCACATGCTCCTGGTCAGGAAAAGTCCCTAACCTCAAGCTCCTGCTGTTGTGGGTTTGATTCTAAAAGTTCATTGGCCTTTTCATTTTTGCCCCCCTCCTCTTTTCCTGTAGTTAGCACTGCCAACCTGCATCTGTACCTAACATATTGGATTAAAAAAATTGTTAATTAATAATCTGCATTCAAATTTACATCCATTTAGCCATGAAAAATAATATATCATGATTCATATATGAAAGAAAGGCACATATTGTAAAAATCTTATACTGTAGAGTGCAGAAAAAAGGAAAAGAGAAGTTATTGGTGCAATGTAAAGTTAAACTGAATTAATGATTTATAGTCTAAAGCAAGTACCTGTAAGAGTGTGGTCATGTTTTCAGTGGAAATCCATAAATCAGACTTAGTCTGACAAGGAAAATAAACCGACGTAAAATTTGTATTCAGATACAAAAGCCTGGGCTTTCGTAGAAAAAAGAAGCCATTTAGTGGTAGAGGGAATTATAATAGACGTAAACTACATCATAGCAACAAATTGTATTGTTATAAACACAGAAATTAAAACACCTAAACATAATACAAAGCAATATTTATAGTTCCTTTACAAACAGAGGCAGTTAGCCAAGTTAGCGAATATACTTACCACTTGTGAAACAGTCTGCCTAAAGAAGATAGTTTTATTCTGATGCTGTGTTTTCCTGAGAGCAGTGTTTCTCTAAGCAGCATCAGCACCACCTGGAAACTTCTTAGAAATTCAAATTCTTGGATCCTATCCCAAAGCAACTGAATTAGAAAATCTTGGGGAAGGCCTACCTTCCAAGTGGTTCTCAGGCATCCAAAAGTTTGAGAGGCACTAACTTAGTAGTATAGTAGAGGGATTGTCAGCAACTCTACTCTGTCATCATAATTGGATTTTGCGCTTACATTGCTTAAGATTCTACTGTGATTTATTATATACCACCGAGGCGGTGATGTTAGTGCTGGGGAGCAGCTTCAAATATAGATTACGGTAGCAGAGAGGTTTGATTGCGTGATAAATATAATGCATTTGCATCATCTTGAAGCCGTCCCCTCCACCTGGTCCATGAAAAATTGTCATCCATGAAACCAGTACCTTGTGCCAAAAAGATTGAAACAGTATTAACCAGGATGTTTAGAATCCTCAAAATTGGAAGCAACAATTGTAAGTGATCATTTTCTCAAGTTTATTTGGCCAATTTTTAAATATAGTCTATTCCACAAAACAGTTAAGAATTGTCATCCCCTTTTTCTGACATATGTAACACAGTTTAAAAGATAAGATGCACAGGCCGGTCGTGGTGGCTCATGCCTGTAATCCTAGCACTTTGGGAGGCCGAGGAGGGCGGATTGCTCAAGGTCAGGAGTTCGAAACCAGCCTGAGCAAGACCCCGTCTCTACCAAAAATAGAAATTAATTAATTGACCAACTAAAAATATATATACAAAAAATTAGCCGGGCATGGTGGCGCATGCCTGTAGTCCCAGCTACTCGGGAGGCTGAGGCAGTAGGATCTCTGAGCCCCGGAGATTGAGGTTGCTGTGAGCCAGGCTGACGCCACGGTACTCACTCTAGCCTGGGCAACAAAGTGAGACTCTGTCTCAAAAAAAAAAAAAAAAAAGATAAGATGCACAAACCACTGAACTATTATTATCTTCTGACCCTTACCTTGGATCACTCTTGACTCTTTCCAATTTATATTCTAATATAATTCAGCTCCTGCTATTGTATTAATATGTCCAACTTTTCAGAGCCTTGATATAATTAAAATGTAGACATTACATTTTATGACATTTCCATATTTTCAGTGGAATGTGTTAAAGCTAATTAAAATCACTTAGAAGATACATGCAATCATAAAATTTTCAAAACAAATCAATAAAATAAGACCAGGTCTAATCTTCATCAATATAGAGCAGGTCAGTTGTTAAAATATTGAAATGTTTCCATTCTACTTGATACTTAGCTGGTGAGGTAATGCTTGGAACATCGAAGGGCATACAGAATTTTGGCTTCAGCACCATGGCCAGTGTCTCCAAGGATTTGCCAATGCAAAAAAAGTTAAGTATTTTGAATAGCATCCTTGTGAATGTACATGTGTCCGCATAAACCAAACTATCACATTTGTTTACAGTGATCATGTTTTTCTAAATTTATTTCCATAACTGTTGATTTGAACAAATTTTAAAAGGTGAAATTGTTTACCTTATATTTATCTATAAAGTAAGCATAAAATAGTATTGAGCACTTTTTGAATAGTTACAATATGTTAATTTTATTCATTTTACAAAAATCACTAAACTAAGAATTTTTAGTGAGAACCAGTGATTACTCAATATAAATACAAGTTCTTATTTGTTCTTTTAAATAAGGTAGATAAAACATTGAATGTTGTTTTTAAGTTTCCAGAAGATGCTGGTGCTGCAGATGCAGGGACCACACTTTGAGCCAGGTTCTAAACCTGAGCTGCACACTGGAATCAGCAGGGATAATTTTTCCCTATGGATTTTTATTTATTTTTAATTATGCTAAAACATACCTAAGAAAAAAAATCATGAAATCTACCATCTTAACCATTTTTAAGTATACCGTACAATAGTGTTAATTATGTTCACATTGCTGTATAACAATCTTAAGACTCTTATTATTTTTCAAAATCAAAACTTTATACCCCTTAAACAATACCTCACTATTTTCCCTAGCAACCAGGAAACCACCCTAGCAACCACTATTTTATTTTCTGTCTCTATGAATTTTACTACACTAATATGTCATGTAAGTGGGACCATACAACACTTGCCTTTTTGTGACTGGTTTATTTCAATTGAGGTTCATCCATATTGTAAGCTTGTGTCAGAATTTTCTTCCTTTTTAAATCTAATAATATTCCATTGTGTATATATACTTCATTTAGTTGAGCCATTAATCTATTGATGAGCACTTGGATTGCTGTAGCGAATAATAATGTTATGAATATGATTGCATAAATACCTCTTCAAGATCCTGCTTTCAATTTCCTTGGGTATATACCCAGAAGTGGAAGTGCTGGATCATATGGTAATTCTATTTTTAATGTTTTGAGGAACCACCATACAGTTTTCTATAGTGGCTGTACCATTTTACATTCCCACCAACAGTGCACAAGGGTTCCAATTTTTCTACATCTTCACCAATACTTGTTATTTTTTTATAGTAGCCATTCTAATAGGTATAAGGTGACATGGAATGGTTTTTATTGAAGCAAAACATATTGAGATTAAGTAACTGCAGAAAAATGGCTCAAAGATAGTATTTGGTGTTCTTTGTCTTTTCTTTTCTCCTGGTTTAAATATTCAAAGCTGGAATGTTATTTTACCACACAATTATTTTAGGATGTTACACATATTTTTTAAATACAACCTTTATTTTAGTGCAAAAAGTCAGTATTGAATAAGACAATACTTTTACAATGTTACTAAAATGGTGATGGTTAATGTTACTAATGATTCCCTCCCCAAATGAAGGCAATAAGGACAATAAAATAAGAAATTTTTCCGCAGGCCTTTTACAAACTCTGCATATTGTTATTGAATGGCATTCCCTTATTGCATTTTATGGTCCCAGCTCCATTACTAACTAGCTGTGTGATTTAGGACAACATTTTTATTCTCCCTATGCTTCAGCTTTTAAACTATCTCCAGGGAATTTTCCACCTTCCATTTTGATGCTCAGTGATTTAAATTATCTTGTGATGGAAAATATTTTATCTGCAGGAGTTTTAAAACAAGAAACCCCAAGTCTAAAGAGGACGGATTACCTTGGGATCCTATTGTCCCCTCGGTCAGCAAACAAACCAATTTAAGAGAGAGTTTCTATGCACACCCTGGGAAATCTTCCCCCTTGGGGTATCTTCCCACATGAAACTACTTATTAAGTCAATAACACTTCCTTCTTAAGTGGCCATTATTAGGCAGAGAATGGATATACTTAGCACTGAGAGAAATTAAACATAAAGGACTCACAACATGAAAGTTTAAAATTTGACATTGACTCTGAAAATATCAACATATGTGTAAATAAAGGGGTAGTCACTATTTCTCACCTAATTTGTAAACTAAAGTTGTATCTCTATTCATGAGATACTTAAAGTCTAATTTTTTAATAGGAAGTTTATCCTAGTTTATCCTAAGAAATCATATAAAGTACATTCATGTAACTAGATAATTCACTTCAGAGATAGTTGCTGCAATTTTTTTTTTTCAAATAAAACCTAGGGTGAGTTGGTTACATTTGAGTGTAAGTTTGAAAGAGAAACTAGATGAAGAAATGTTTACAGGAAAGGAAGAGTAAAAATGTTTTTTATGAACAGACAAATCATGTCAAAGATTAATAAGCATGTTTTATCTGCCTACAGCAAAGTTACTCTTGAAATAAGATGAGACAAAGACAGGAAAATGAGCGGTGAGGAATATAAACATGAGGTAATTTAGAGCCATGTTGGTTCCTTTATCAAGCAATTACTAATCATGAGAAGCAGAAAACTTTACTGGTTGAGGATTCAGACCAGATGCCCTGTGTTAGAATCCCGGCTCTGCCATTTGCCTATTGCATGATCTTAAGCAAATTACTATGCTTCTCTGTGCCTTGGTTTTCTCATCTGTAAAATGGAGATTAAACTTCACCTACATTATGAAGTTATTTCAAAACATCAAATTAATTTTTATAAAATGTTTACAGTTTCATTACATAAATAAATAGACAAGCAATGTCCTAAATATCCTTAGAGCTCCCATGCTTATGGTTACAAGGGTGATTTTTAAAATTTCCCTAGATTCTAAATGCCCCAGTTTAAAAATTGCAGATCTCTACGCTTACCCCCCTTAAATCAGTGTTTGTCTATGTTTTGGTACCTATAAAATTTTGCCACATTTAGAAATTCAGACTTTTAATAAAAAAGTAACATGTTAGTTATTTTACATGATCATTTTAGTTCTATCAATAAGATAAATGTCAATTAGACTCTTCCACCAAACTGATTAGATGATACATGGCTTGAATCATGTCGGATTCCACATCTCACCAGCTTATATTCTACTCCGTTTTACATTTATTTACCTAAATGGTAGCAACTGTAGCAACTGTTTGGCAGCCCCAATATCTGGGCATTTCAATTAAATGCAGAGATGGAAATTATGAAGAGATTTCTCACGGAAGACTATACACAGTCTCTCCTTACATACCCAAGAGAGCAAAGAAATTAAAGATGGCTTTTATATATCCAAAGAATAATTTATATCTTTGGGCAGTCCTCTCTACTTTGAACCACTTTTTAGGTTAATACTTTCTTCCTAAGAAAACACTGGGTGGAAAACATATATACCTAGCTCTGAGGAGAATTACAAGAATATTACTTGCATTATTCATAACTTGGATTTTTGTAAAACTTTCTATAGTTAATGCATTCCCATTCCATTTTCTTATTTTATTTAGCTCTGAAAAGTATTTTGTGTTTGTGTGTTTCCTTGCAGATTTGGAAGTGGTTTTTAATTTCTGACATTTCTTATAGAAATGGTAGTAAAGAAATAATGAATATTAAAATTGATTAAGCCCTTAAAATATTCCAGATATGCTCAGTTCTTTTACATGATTTACATATATTATCTCATTCAAACATCACCAAGAACCCTCTGAAGTATTGTCATTGTCTTTATTTTTTATGGATGATGAAACTGAGCCACAGAAAAGTTGAAGAACTTATACAAAGCCATACCATAAGCAAGTGGTGAGACCATGATTTAAACCTACTTAGGTTTACTCCAGACTCAGGGCTCTTAACTGCCAAAATATACTTTGTTTTTAGGATTCTTTCCTTTTCAAGTGACAAAAATGTCACACTCAAAATGGCTAAAGAAAAAAAAAAACTTACTAAAAATTGTAGTAAATGTGGTTTCAATCACAAAGAAATCCACTGGTTCAAACAGTATCCTTGGGATTTAATCAAGCTTTTTCCATATCCCAAACCTGTTTTCTTCTTTTTTGGCTTGTCAAAGATGATCAATATATTCCTTCATATACTCACAGAAACAAGTTAATTTTTAAATTGTTTTTAAAAGTGGTCTTTGGAAGCATTATCAGTGCCAGACATTTTTTAAGTTTCACTCATTTCAAAAACTCACGTGAGTACCTTTTCCCATGAGAGTCACCATATTTTGTGCAGAAAAGCAGAATTTCATAATATCTGCCTATTTCCTTGAATAGCATTCTTTAAAATGTGAACACTGAAATGTCTATGATGGAAAAGCATTCACATTTTCACTATGTCCTTTAACCCTAAATCAAGATTTACTGACTGCTGCCAGTATTCTCTATAAATACAAGAACTTGTGAATTATCATTTAGCTCAAATTTTTTGAGACAATTATTTTGTGATGTTTATTGTACTTCTATAAAAATATAGAAAGTGTCACTAAAAAGTAAAAGCAAAGGAAAATTTACAGAATCCCTTGGCTGATGTTGACCAGAGTTGGCAAAGGATTGGTCTTTATGCAGGTCCTCAAAATACGATATCAACATCCACAGTGACTCTAAGAAGCCAAATGAGGAAGAAAGCCACCCTACAAATTGTTACTATATGGTTCTAAGTAATGCTAGCTTCTTGTTAATAAAGCATAGGCATTTGAAGTCATTTTTTTTTTTGTTAATTCGTTAAACCATATCACTCTGACTGGTTCTGTAGCTTGGGAATGCATCACAGACTCGATTAGCAGTTATGATGCCTGCAATATAGAAGCTCAAAAAACCCAGACTGCCTAACTTTTCACTGGCCTCCTTTAATAATTTCTGGTCTCCTTTAGTTGTTGTTGTTGCTGTTGTTGTTGTTGTTTAGATAGGGTCTAGCTCTGTTGCCTCAGCTAGAGTGCAGTAGCATCATCACAGCTCACTACAACCTCAAATTCCTAGGCTCTGGCGATCCTCTTGCCTCAGCCTCCTGAGTAGCTGGGACTACAGGTACATGCCACCACGCCTGGCTAACTTTTCTCTTTTTAGTAGAGACACGGTCATGCTATTGTTCAGGCTGGTCTCAAACTCCCAGCCTCAAGCAATCCTTCCACCTCAGTCTCCCAAAGTGCTAGGATTACACGTGTGAGCCACCCCGCTCCTGGGTGGCTCTCATCTTTCAAAACTACGCATATCACTCTCCTTCTTTGCTGCATATGTAGCCGTACTCTACTACTTTGATAATTTCTGTACCTCTTCTAGTCTGCCCAATGGCTCACAGAATAGTCATTAAATAAATAAATTAAGAGAAAATTTTTCTCTTTTATTATAGGCTTTCAGTGATAAACAGTAGAAAAAGCAGTCAAGCAATTATCAGATACAATGAGCTGATACAAGTTCCTTCAGCAAATCAATAGTTTTATGTTCAATTTTCAGTAGAATAAATGACAGTAGTCATCCTTTCACATTTTATGATATCACATTTTAATATACATGATGTCCAACATTATCACAAGAGACACTTTCTTTTTTTATTGTAATATTAACTGCATGCTCTACTTTTTAATATCCTCAGTGGTTATAAGACTTCTGACAATTTTTTCATCTTCATGAGTACATCTTGGAATGATTCTTTTGTATTTTTTGTCTTTTCTCTGTTGTTTGCATTTAATAATTAATTTCTTTTTTTTCTTGGCAAACTTGATTGTTTACCAAAGAGATTTCTCCATTACATTTGAAAAAGGCATGCCACTAATTGACAGCATTTTATATTAGACAGTGTACTGACACGTAAGAGCAAAAAAATGATTAGCCCAATAAATTTCAGTTTTCAGTTATTCATGAGGTTTTTCTGTGTTCACTTTCTTTTCATTTTATACTTCTAGATATACGTGTCTCAGCACATAAAACTTTATATTCTGTATTTATACTGAAATAAATACTACTATCATCTATAATATTATTCCAAGTTGTAATATTAATAATCATTTTCATCAGGCAGCCAGTTAGTCAGTAAACAAATAAAATTAAGCTCCTGCAAAAGTGACGATTCCAGTGTAAATAGACAGCATATGTGTAAACAAGAAGTGCAATGGAACATTAACACAACAGCCACTTGTAATATATCCTACAAGTACCATTGAGGAAACTTACACACCTAGAAGCAGCACAATGCATGGCTCCCTCATTCTCTGGTCATCTCTCTGGAAGGGTCTTCCTGGGTTAAGTTTAGGTAAATGTATCATAGAAAGTTTCTCGAAAGAAAAGAATTAATGCTGCTGTGATACATTTCTTCCCCAGTTACCAGGGAAGTAGGGAGTTGGGATAGGGAGGCCAAGGCAATATATATAACCTAAACATTTGTACCCCCATAATATGCTGAAATTAAAAAAATAAAAAAATAAAAATAAGGCAGGTGATCCAGTATAATTTCCTAGTAAGCACAACTGTACCTCCAGGCAAACTAATGGTGCATTATAGGAGAAGAATCTTTACCTTTGGAACGCTTTGAGTCAGATGCTCCTGATTTAGGTTTGCCTAAGGTGAAAACACTTACCACCTATAGATTTATGAAACTTATCTCCCTGGAGAACGTCACATAAGTTCTGTAGTATAAACTAGAGATGTTTCATTAACTAAATGCTTCTAGGTATGTGAGGTGATCCTGGAATCTTATTAAATACTTCCTTATATATTATTCCAAGGTAAAAAGCATGGGTTCAATGCAGGAAGTAAAAAATTGGGGAGATCTATGATATATACCGGATTTTCCTTTTTTCTCCTATCCCACTTTATTGCTTTATTCTTGAAATTATTAGTAAAGTCTGACACTTGGTAAGACCTTACTTACATTTGTTTGAATTTTATGAAATAATCTGGTCCTTTATTTTATTTCAGAGCCCTTTTAATTTAACAGAAGGATGTACATGTGCGCACACACACACAAGCACACAAGCACACATCTTTTAGGAATACATAGAAATGAAATAAAACTATATGAAATTTAAACAAGGAAATAAAGAACAGAGGATTCAGGATAATGGTTAATTTGGGTAAGAGGAGGCAACAGGGTGGGTTCATGGGGGGGCAAAATATGGTGGTTAGAAGTAGACTATTGTCAATATTGTTGTTTTTGCTTGAGGTGGTAATTTCAGGGGTATTTATTGTATTAGTAAAAGTAAATATTTAAAATATAAATAAATAAATAAATGAGCAAACAAGTAAATCAATATGAGAAGTGGGTCTACTCCAGTACTGATATATAGTTGCATATCAATAAATCAGTGAATTGGCTAAATGAAAATGTGTTTCCAGAATCAACTACAAAAATATAAAGTGATATAAGGCAATATCTCAATTGAATTGTCATTCTTAAATCCTAGCAAAGCAGCTAGGATTGGTATGAGTTCCTTTTATAAATGAATGAATTTAATGGAAATGAACATTTTCAAAACAATTGCTAAATTATACAAAAAACTATGGGGTAGAGGGTCATAACCATCTCTATCTTCACATAAATTCATTCAATAAAATACAGTGGACCCTTGAACAAAATGGAGGTTAGGGATTAGGGACAAGAGAAAGTGTTATTAAGAAAATCATAGGGAAGAGAAAATATGTTTAATATTTATTAAGTATAAGTGGATCATCATAAAGGGCTTTAACCTCATTTTCACATTGAATAGACTGAGGAAGAGGAGAGGGTGGTCTTGCTGTCTCAGAGGTGGCAGATGTGGAAGAAAATCTGCATATGCAATTCAAACCCGTGTGGTTCAAGGATCAACTATAATATATTATAGAACAAAACAGTTAAAATGAAGTAGTCAGCTTCTAATAAAGTAAGGCAAACTGACTAAACACATTTTCTTTTGTTTCCTTCTGAGGCCCTCTTTGAAATATAATAATAGTTTGTCATGATTTATAGTGGCTAATGATACTGTTGGCAACTCAGAAAAAAGACCTCTATATCTGGCGTTTAGAATTACCCTCATGAACATCTTGTTAGCAATGAAAGTAGAGATTTAAATATAATATTGCTCCAGTCGAGGATAGAGAAAGGCACATAAACAAATATTTGTTTAAGTGGTAGACTCTATAATAAAAGTGTCATCATGGTGGTGTAGAAAATTTTCAAGATAAATTAACCAACAAACTCAAGTCTGTTACATAGATACTGAAAAATACCAGCTTTAAATAAATGATTAATTTCATAATAGGCACATAAAACTTGGTAACTAGATAACTGAATTGGCAAAAATATAACTCACACCTGAAAGTACTAGTTTGGCAACATATGAAAATATCAATGTAAAGAATAACTTCCGACAACTGAATTTGCATAAATATAAATATATAAATAATCACAATACACAATTGCAAGAATATGAAAAACTTATATATTTATAGATTGCCAAATGCAGTCTAAATTGATATAATTCCTTTGGACGATAATTCAGCAGTATATTTTTTTAAAATCTATAAAAATGCTCATATCCCTTGATTCTGGAGTCTTACTTTGAGGTACTTATTCTATAAATGTAAATGAACAATTTCTAATGCTAAGTTAAATAGAATTGTTTATATTTCTAGAGTATCCACTAAAAGAATAGAAATCAAGTATTCCTATGGTTGTTTATGTCCTCCCAAAATACATATGGTAGACTTGATCACTAGCATAATGGTCTTAGAATTTCAGATCTTTGGGAAGTGATTTAGGTCTTAAGGGCAGAACCCTCAAAAATGGGATTAGTGTCCTTATAAAAAGAGGTCCTGGATAGATGCCTTGTCCATTTCTCCAAGTGAGGACATAACAGAAGACACTGTCTATAATTAGAAAGTAGCCCTCATCAAACATCAAATCTGCTAGTGCCTTGACTTGGACTTCCCAGCCTCCAGAACTATGAGAAATAGATTTTTGTCATTTAAGCTACCCAGTCTATTGTATTTTGTCATAGCAGCTCAAACAGACTAAAACAAATAGGCAACTTCTAAACTAATAGATGAACAAACAAGGAAAAGCTAGAAAATGAAATATAACTCAATAAGCAGTCCAAAAGAAGGAAAGATAGCAGAGTATATGAAAAGCTGAACCTAAAAAACAAACAAAAACACAAAATAAGATTGTAGGACAAATTCAAGTATATCTGTATTCAAAGTAAATTAACTAAAATTTCCAATTGAAAATAATGTCAAACAGGCCTTCTGAAAGCAAAATCAACTCATATGCTACACACAAGAGGTATACTTTAAAGACAAGGGCAAAGAGAGATGAAAAATAAATGAAGGAAATTGCCTAGAGCAAGCTTAAGTTCCTTTGGCTCTATAAAAACCTTAAAAGTTGAGCCTTATTACAAAAATGGATAGCTAGAAATATAGATGATCACTAACTAAAGAAGTATGACCTTTATAAATACCTAATATATCCATGTGTATAAAATTATAAAGAAATATGAGAGAGGAATAACCACAAACCTCAGGACAGCGACCAAGTCCAGAATAAAGGTGGAACAGCAGCACTGGCTGCACTAGCATTGAAGGGACGTGGTGGCACTTCATATTTTATTACCCTTTGTAAGCTGAATATGTATATCATATGCACTCATTTTACATATGATATTCCATAAAATAATCTACCTAATATATTTCAGTTATATGGAACAATTTGAAGGAATGAGCAATAGTTTGTTCCATTTTACATATAGTTTGAAAATAGTTTCAATCTCCTCCTACTTCAAACAAATTATAAAACCAATATAAGATAAACACTTGGTTTGGGAATATAGATGAGTGATGTCTCTATTATTAAATACCTTGAAAGAACTTTTAGAATATCAGATTAAATTTCACTATTAATTTATTTGGAAATTAGAATTTATGTCACAAAGTTATGGCAACTAGAATACAAAGGAGATTCAGAATTTCTAAAAGCAGAACATAACAGCCCAAAGTTTAATAATTCCCACAAATTTGAGTCATAAATTTTCTGGTATGATAAATATCAACATGGCCTTTTTTTTTATTTCAGCATATTATGGGGTTATAAATATTAAGGTTACACATATTGCCCTTGACCCCCTCCCCCTCAAGTCAGAGTTTCAAGTATGTCCATCCCCCAGATGGTGTGCATCACACTCATTATGTATGTATATATATCCATCCCTGCTCCCCCTCCACCTGCCCAACACCTGATGAATGTTATTCCTATATGTCCACTTAGGTGTTGATCAGTTAATACCAATTTTCTGGTGAGTACATGTGGTGCTTATTTTTCCATTCTTGGGATACTTCACTTAGTAAAATGGGTTCCAGCTTTATCCAGGAAAATACAAGAGGTGCTATATCACCGCTGTTTCTCATAGCTGAATACTACTCCATGGTGTACATATACCACATTTCATTAATCCACTCATGCATTGATGGGCACTTGGGTTGTTTCTACATCTTTGCAATTGTGAATTGTACTGCTATGAACATTCGAGTGCAGGTGTCTTTTTTTATAGAATGTCTTTTGTTCTTTTGGGTAGATGCCCAGTAATGGGATTGCTGTATCAAATGGTAGATCAACTTGTATCACGTTAAGGTACCTCCATATTGGTTTCCACAGAGGTTGAACTAGTTTGCAGTCCCACCAGCAATGTAGGAGTATTCCTATTTATCCACATCCATGCCAACATTTATTGTTTAGGGACTTGTTAATAAAGGCCATTCTCACTGGAGTTAAGTAATATCTCATTGTGGTTTTGATTTGCATTTCCCTGATGATTAGAGATGTTGAGCATTTTTTCTTATGTTTCTTTGCCATTATTGTGTCCTCTTTTGGAAAGTTTCTGTTCATGTCCTTTGTCCACTTTTGGATAGGGTTGTTTGATTTTTCCTTGCTGATTTTGCTGAGTTCTAAATAGATTCTAGTTATCAGCCCTTTATCAGATGTGTAACTTGCGAAAATTTTCTCCCATCCTGTAGGTTGTCTGATTGCCCTCGTAAGCATTTCTTTGGCTGTGCAGAAGCTCTTTAATTTGATCAGGTCCCATTTATTTATGTTTGTTGTTGCTGTGATTGCCTTTGGTGACTTCTTCATAAATTCTTTGCCTAGGCCAATGTCTAGAAGAGTATTTCCAATATAACCTTTTATCCCCACTTAAGTTTTAAATTCCCATTATAAATAATTCAGAATCAAACTATTCTAATTTAGATTGGAATTCAGGACAGCAAATGCAGAGATGATTTTTCATAGTAGAAATTGAATGTTAAAGTATAGATATTTAATTTTAATCATTAGTATTAATAAATTTAATCATTAGCATTTCCATTTTTTCCTAAAAATATTTACTTAGAGATATAGAATCTTTATCATCTCATTTTCTTCTTTTCAGTGAATGGCAAAAGACTCTTTGAAGTACCTTTGCCTAACATATATAATCACTTGTATTTTAATACTTAACATACTCCTATTCAGCTCCAAATACTTAGACTGGATCGGTGTATTTATTCACTTTGCTTCCACCAAAAAGAGTAGGAAAGTATCCAGAAGATTCTAAGAACCTATAGCTAAAAATAAATAATTTCTTATGGATCTTGGATAGGTTAGGTAATTAATTAGCATAACTAAAGTAAGAGTTAAGGGTGGTACTATATTACTTTGTAGAATGTAGTTACAAGGATTTTCTACTTAGTCTTGTTATCTTAGTACTTATTTATTTGTCAGATGTGTGTACTGTGACTTCTGTTCTAAGTTCAGAGCAGTAAAATCTTCTAATGGGTAAAAAATAGTAGAAATTTCTAACAGAGAAGTATAAAATATATTATGGCCATTCAGTAATTATGCTGTGATTCTATTGGAGAAGGCAATTCTATTACAAGCCCTATTTTCAGACACTTGTTTTAACTTTCTGCAATAAGGAAAACAATTCCTTTTATCTGCGATTATTTTGTTCTTGGCATGTTATAAAAAATGACTAACATTTCTTGGACATTTTTTAAAAGGGAGAACACATTATACATATATATATGCACATGTATACCTACACACACTCATAGCCATGTGCATGGACACACATATATCTTTATGCTCTGAAAATCTTCTTAAAAACACTTTAATATTCTTTTTGTTCATAAAAGTATAGGTTTTTATCAACTTACTGAATCTGAAAAGATATCTCAAGCATTCAAACTGTGCTTTCAGACAAATGTGTGAGGATGAGTAGTACTCTTATTTTATAGTTTGAGAAAGATTCATGACTACATGGTGCAAGTCAACCTCATTTTGGATAAGAATAATGGCTTTTTATTTACTCACTGTATAATCGTTAGCACAGAATCAGCTCACATACCTTCTCAATTATAACATAACCGTTAAAGAATCCTAATGGCCCAAAACTTCCTGTAAATTGTGAGAATTCTCATTTAGGCTATGACAATTATATTTGACTTCCAAATATATGGGTCAAGGAAACTAATGATACTTAGATTTTCATAACCAGTACATAGTACCAAGGATTTGTTTATCCATCTGCCAGAATTTTCTTCTTCTGGTAAATGTGCTGATTAACATTAGAAGACAAATAAATTTCCCATTTTATACATGTGTTCTTTTAGAAGAAGAGGGATGGATGTATGATTGCTGAAGATCTTTTCCAGCATGATAAATCTTTAGAGGGCCTATAATTCCCCAGGATTATAATTACAAATCAAAGCCATCTCTTTGTGGCTTCAACAGCAAGGGGCCATGTCCACTGGCCAACTCATGCTGTAAATAAAAATAATTGATGAATTTTGGCTTTATATTAAATAACAGTGGTGCCACTTCTGAAGATCTGGATTCGTGGATGTCATTCTGTCAGTTGATTTTGTTCATTTCCCAGACACTCTACACAGTCAACTGCAAAGAAACCACCATAATTCAACAGCATGGTAAAACACAGCAAAAGATTGAAACTACTAAAAATAAGTCAATATTTTAAAAATATTTATCTTTTACAAGAATTAACACATAGCAGTAGCAAATCAAACTTACTAAACTTGGCAAGGAACCTTGTCAAACCTCTAAGAACATTTACAGGTATCTGTGAGCATCTATAATTAGAAGAAAGAACAGGGGACTCTGGAATCAGACCTGGTGAGAGCAGGTTGTTTCACCTAAGGCAAGCTATATAGCTGTCCTTAGCCTTGCTTTCAGTCATTTATCAAATTAGGTAATAATACCTAGGACTAAATGAGAACAATAAATGAGATAATGTATATAAATCAAGGTACAAATAGTAGGCCCTTGATAAAGTGGTACCTTTATTGACAATAAAGATGAAAATTTTGGTCTCACAAAAATCTTAAAGTTGGAAGCATTTTAGTTATAATTACTAAAGAAATAACCTCCTACCCCCAATAACTTCTAAGTTTAAAAAGAAAATAAATTTCTAGAGGCAAGCCATAATTTCAGGTAGGTACATATTAGACAAAACTGAAAATAAAATAGCAATGATATAAAACAGCTCCAATGCCAGGAGAAGGGGAACAAAACTTGCAGATAAAAGGAAGTAGAATTTGGAACAATTTATTTTCCCAGAAGAACTGGAAGGTAACCCCAAGTCAAATTAATTTCCTAAACATAGGCACAGATGTTTTCACATAATTTCCATAACTTCACCTCATATATTAGTTCCTAGTGCTAAGGAAATGAAATTAATTCTGTAGTTACATCTAAAAGTATATCTACTTTCTTCTCATTTTTGTTTTATATGTTAAGATAGGCATTTAATAAATTGGAACAGAAATGAGCGTGACAGATGCAGATGTGAGTGTGTGAGGCTTGAATTGACACGCCTAAGGCACTGAAGATATGTACAAAATGAAATCTACAGATACAAGTATCACTTCAAATGATTGTTGTCTTAATCAAGATGCACTTTGCAATTCAGTTGAATAATGAAGTGAGAATATTGCATCCAGTATGGCTCCAGGATGGCATCCAGTATGGCTCACCAGTAAGCCTGGTGTAATTTTCAGGAATGGAATTAATAACAATGAGGAATGCCACTGTATGTTAGAAGATAATTCATCCACAAAGATGACTGCTGTAACTTTAAAAGCTAATATGATACCTACTGCTTATAAGTTTTATAGTTGATACTAATGGCTACTGCCATGACAACATAACTCTTAAAATACTTATGGACACTAAAATTGCTCATGAAAGTTTTGTGAAACTAATGACAGTGAAAGTTAATACTAACATACATGAGAAGAGTTCATTTATTCTCAAGTGAATACAATTTCTCCCTTTCTGATTGAATTAAATTCCAGAAACTCATCTACAAGTAGAAAAATTACCATGTTTCTAATTTGTTGAAGAACATCAATTATTTTGACTTTGAATACTTGAATTGAATTTAAGTTTATTCATTCATTTACTCATTCAACAAATTTTGATTGAATTCCTATTATATGTCAGCATTGTGAAAGATGCTAGCAATAAAAAAAAAGGCAAGTTGTGTTAAGTTTTCATTGGGAATTGAACAAAGAAACAGCTAAACAAACAAACTAGCAGAGCATCATTTTGACACTCTTATTTCAAGTTATAAGCCCACTTTCCTATTAGATATATTAAAATGGCGTGATAAACTAGGTATGCCTTTGAATTCTTATTGATTAGCATATAAAATATGAGAAATTATGTAAAACTAATTATAATGTAAAATACATATAATATCTGATGCAACCAGTACTAAAGTAGCCACAGTACTGAATTTAGTCACCAGATCACATAGTTTCAAAGAGATTTGTAAAGTAATTATACTTTGAGACCAGCCCAACTCAAAAATGTGGAGAAAGCTGTTATAGTTATCTTCTATGTGTGAGAAACAGCAGTACGTGCCTTGCTCCGAATGCAGGATATCACCACATTGCTGTAAGCTTAAGAGTTGGACAGCCAGTTTTAAATAATATATAAACAAAGCATGACATTGCACAGTACATTTTATAAAAAGACCTAATAAATTTTGTGGACAACCATTGCTAAACAGATTCCAATGAACAGAGTCCATGACAAGATAAATATAGTAGTTTACCTTTAAAACTCCAAGCACTAAACTTGTTTTTTAAAAAGTTATTTTTAATTATTGTGGGTATGTAATCTTTGTATATATTTATGGGGTAAATGTAATGTTTTGATACAGGAATAAAATGTGCAATGATCAAATAAGGGTAACTGGGGTATCCATCACCTCAAGTTTTTATCATTTCTTTGTGTTAGAAGCATTTTAATCCCATGCTTTGGTTCTTTAAAAATATACAATAAATTTTTAACTATAGTCAACTATTGTTCTACTGAATACTAGATTTTATTCATTCTATCTTACTGTATTTTTGTATCCCTTAAGCATCCCCACTTTATCCCCTCTCCCTAATACCCTTCCCAGTCTATAATAATTATCATTCTATTCTGTCTCCCTGAATTCACCTTATTAAAAATTTTTAGTTCACACATATGGGTAAAGGCATGTGAAATTTGTTTTTCTGTGGTTTGAAAACTTCACTTAACATAATGTCCTGCAGTTCCATTCAAGTTGTTGCAAGTGACAGAATTTCATTCTTTTTGATTGCTGAATAATATTCCATCATGTATATGTAATATATTTTCTTTATCCATTCATCTGTTTATGGACACTTAGGTTGATTCCAAGCCTAAGCTATGGTGAATAGTGCTGCATAAACATATGAATGCAGATATCTTTTTGATATACTAATTTCCTTCCTTTTAGATACATACTTAGCAGTGGGATTGCTGGATCATATGGTAGTTCCTTTTTTAGTTTTTGAGGAACTACCATACTTTTCTCCACTGTGTAATTAGTTGTTGCACTAATTTACATTTCAACCAACAGTATATGAGGGTTCCCCTTCTTCACATCCTTGCCATCATTTATTATTGCCTGTCTTTTATATAAAAGCCATTTTAACTGGGGTGAGATGATATCTCATTATAGTTTTAACTTGCATTTCTCTGATGACTAATGATGTTGAGTTTTTTTCATATACCTCTTGTCCATTTGCGTGTTTTCTTTTGAGAAATGTCTATTCAGATCTTTTGCTCGTTTTTAAATTGGATTATTTGATGTTTTCCTATTGAGTTGCTTGAGATCCTTAAATTCTAGTTATTAATCCCCTGACAGATGGGTAGGTTGCAAATATTTTCTCCCATTCTGTGGGTTGTCTCTTTGCTTCATTGTTTCCTTTGCTGTGAAGAATCTTTTTTAGCTTGATGTGATCCCATTCATTTATTTTTTGCTTTGGTTGCCTGTGCTTCTGAGATATAACTCAAGAAATATTTGCCCATACCAATGTCCTAGAGTGTATTCTTTTAGAGGTTTCATAGTTCCAGGTCTTATATTTAAGCTCTTAATCCATTTTGATTTTATCTTAGTATATGGCAAGAGATAAGGGTTTAGTTTCATTCTTCAGCATGTGATATCCAGGTTTTTTAGCAAAATAAATTGAAGACACTTTCCTTTCCCCAATGTATGCTATTGGAACCTTTGTTGAATATGAATGAGTTCATTGTAAATGTGTGGATTTAGTTCTGGCTTCTCTATTCTGCTCTGTTGGTCTAAGTGTCTGTTTTTATGCCAGTTCTAATTTTCATAGGTTGATTTTGCATCCTGCAAGTTTATTGAATTTGTTTATTAGTTCTAATAGATTTTTGGTGGAGTCTTTAGTTTTTTCTAAATATAAAATCATATCATCTGCAAACAAGGATAATTTAATATCTTCCTTTCAAGTGAGGATAACCTTTATTCCTTTCTATTGGAAAATCACTCTAGCTAAGACTTCTGCTACTATGTTGAAAAACAATGGAGAAAGTGAGCATCCTTGTCTTATTCTAGATCTTAGAGGAAAGATTTTCAGTTTGTCCCCATTCAATGTTGTACTAGCTGTGGGTTTGTTGAATATGGTTTTTATTGTGTTGAGGTATGTTCCTTCTTTATCCATATTTTAAACAGTTTTTATCATGAAGGAATGGTGAATTTTATTTAATGCTTTTTTGGTATCAATTGATAGGGCCATATAGTCTTTATCCTTAATTCTGTTGATATGTTATGTCATATTTATTGACTTATAAATGTTGAACCATCCTTCCATCCCTGGAATGAATCCCACTTGATCATGCTGAATGATTTTTTCAATGTGTTGCTGAATTTGGTTTGGTAGTACTCTGTTGAAGATTTTTACATGTATGCTCATCAGAGATATTGACTTACAGTTTTCTTTCTTTTCCTTTCTTTCTTTCTTTCTTTCTTTCTTTCTTTTTTCTGTGTTTTTCTCTGGTTTTGGTGTCAGGGTAATAATGGTCTCATAGAATGAATTCGAAAGTATTCCCTCTTTCTCAATTTTTTGGAATAGTTTCAGGAGGGTTAGTATTAGTTTTTCTTTAAATGTTTGATAGAATTCAGCAGTGAAGTCATCAGGTACTGGGCTTTTCTATTACAGGAGACTTTTTATAATAGCTTCTATCTTGTTACTTATTATTGGTCTATTCAGGTTTTGTATTTCTTCATGGTTCATTCTTGGTAGGTTGTATGTTTTGGGAATTTATCCATTTCTTCTAGGTCTTCCAATTTATTGGCATGCATATAGTTAATCGTAATAGAATCTAATGATCCTTTCAATTTTTGTAGTGTCAGTGTAATGTCTCTTTTTTCACCTCTGATTGTATTTATTTGGGTCTTCTCTCTTTTTTTCTTAGTCTGGCTAAAAGTTTGTTGATCTCATTTATCTTTTCAAAAAAATCAACTTTTTGTTTAATTTGTCTTTTGCATTAGTTTTTTTTAATTTCAGTTTTATTTAATTCTGCTCTGATCTTCATTATTTCTTTTCTTCTATTAATTTTGGATTTTATTTGTTTTTGCTTTTCTAGTTTTTTAAGATGCATCATTAGCTTAATTATTTGATATTTTTCTCTTTTCTTGATGTAGGCATGTATTGCTATGAAATTCCTTCTTTGTACTGCTTATACCATGTCCTCTAGGTTTTAGAATGTTGTGTTTCAATTTTAATTTGCTTCTATTATTTAAAATTTCCTTCTTAATTTCTTCATTTTTTTTTCAAGATAAATTCAAAAGGTTTATTGCACCAAATGCCACAGAAAAAAATGGATCAAAATAATACATGAACAAGTTTTAAAAACAAATTTTCACACAATGACATTGGTATCTATTCAACTGATCAAAAATATAAAGTCCTATGAGTTTCTCTTAATGGAGCTTCAAATAATAATAAATCCCAGAATTTTCTCCTTTTTAAAACACCATTTAAATTTAAGCATATTGCAATTTCACTTCCAAGATGTATGGTTCATCAAATCTTGACATTTAATTTCTTCATTTTTCCAATGGTCCTTCAGGAACATATCACTTTATTTTCATATGTTTGTATAGTTTCCAAAGCTCCTCTTATGACTGATTTATAGTTTTATTCCATTGTGGTCAGAAATGATAAAATTTATTTTTTAAAAAAATTTTTTAAGACTTGTTTTGTGGTCTATAGTCTACCCTTGAGAATGATCCATGTACTGGGAAGAAGAAAATGTATTCTGTAGCTGTTGATGAAATGTTCTATAAATGTCTATTAAGTACATTTGCTCTATACTACAGGGTAAGCCTGAGGTCATTGTTGATATTCTGTCTGGATGATCTGTCAATGCTGAAAGTGTGGTGTTGTGGTCTACAGCTATTATTGCAATGGATTCTATACCTCTCTTTAGTTCTAATAGTACCTGCTTTATATATCTGTTTGCTCCAGGGTTGATTGGATTTATATTTACAATTGTTAGTCCTCTTGGTGAATTGTCCCTTTATAATTACATAATGACATTTTTGTCTATTTTTACAGTTTTTTCTTGAAATCTAATTTATTTGATATAAGTTTAGTTATTGCTGCTCTTTTATTCATTTGCATGTACATAGAATATCTTTTCGATCTCTTCATATAAAGTCTATGTGAGTCTTATAGGTGAAGTGAGTTTCTTGTAGAAAGCATATTGTTAAGTCTTGTTTTATCATCCATTCATCCATTTTATCATCCACCTATATATTTTGATTAAAGAATTTAATCCATTTACATTCAATGTGATTATTGGTATTACTGCTACCATTTTGATATTTGTTTTCTGGTTGTTTTGTTATCTTTCTTCCTTTCCTCTATTCCTTTGTTTAGAAGTGATTTTCTCTGGTAGTATATTTTAATTTCTTGCTTTTCATATTTTTCATATCTATTGTAGGTTTTTTATTGACATTACCATGAGTCCTGCAAATAACATCTTATAACCAAACCAATGATTTCAAACTGACAACAACTTAAACGTGACTACAAAAAGAAAAAATAAACGAACAAAATGAAAACTAAAAAGTTCTACACCCTGAATCCATCCCTCCCCCACTTTTTGAGTTTTTCTTGTCTCTATTTATATCTTTTTATACTATTATCTCAGAAAAAGTTGTGGCAGTTATTATTATTAATAGGTTTGTATTTTAGTCTTCACACTCAAGATTTGAGTGGTTTACACACTGTAATTATAGCATTAGAGTGTTCTATATTTGTCTGTGTATTTACTATAATCAGTGCATTTAATACATTCAGATAATTCCTTAATGTTCTTTTCTTTCAGATTGAAGAACTCCTTTTAGCATTTCTTGTAGGACAGGTCTGGTGTTGACCAAATTCCTCAGCTTTTGTCAGTCTGAGAAAGCCTTTATTTCTCTTTCAAGTTTGAAGGGTATTTTTTGATGGACATAATATTCTAGAATGGAAGGGTATTTCCCTCTTCATTCCACTCTTTCTTGGCCTGTAAGGTGGTCACCTAGAAGTCTGCTGCCAAACATAGCAAAGCTCCTTCATATGTTATCTGTTTCTTTTCACTTGCTGTTCTTAGAATCTTACTTTATCTGTGACCTTTGGGAGCCTAATTCTTAAATACCTTGAGGTAGTCTTACATTTGCTTGTTTTTCTATGAACTTCTTGTACCTGTATTTTGATATCTTCTTCTAGGTTTTGAAAGTTCTCTGTTATTATCTCTCTGAATAAACTTTCTTCCTTGTTCGTTCTCTCTCTCTCTCTCTCTCTGTCTCTCTCTCTCCCTCCTCCTCTTTCAGGCTAATAACTCTTAGATTTGCCCTTTTGATGCTATTTTCTAGATCTTGTAGGTGTGCTTCACTCTTTTTTATTCTTTTTCTTTTTTCTTCTCTGTGTATTTTCATATAGCCTGTCTTCTTCATTCCTATTAATTCTGCCTTCTGTTTGATTGATTCTGCTGGTGAGAGACTGATGCATTTTGTAGTTTGTCAACAGAAATTTTCAGCTTTAGAATTTCTGCTTGATTCTTTTAATTATTATTTAAATTTAAATAATAATAATTTAAATTCTTTTAATTATTATTTATTTATTATCTTTTTGTTAGATTTCTTTTATAGAATTCTAAACCCCTTCTCTGTGTTATCTTTGAGTTTACTGAGCTTCCTCAAGACAGCTATTTTTAATTCTCTGTCTGAAATATCACATATCTCCATCACTTCAGGATTGGTTATTGGTACCTTATTTAATTTATTTGGGGAAGTCATGTTTTTCTGGATGTTCTTGATGATTTTGGATGTTCATCAATGTCTGGGCATTGTAAAGTTAGGTATTTATTCCAATCTTAGCAATCTTGGTTTGTTTTTACATATCCTTTCTGAAGAGGCTTTTTATGTATCCAAAGGGAATTGACTGTTATGATCTAAGCCTATCATGGCAGCCTTAGGGGGCTAGGGGCACACCAACCCCAGTAATACTTTGACTCTTGCAGACTCCTTGAATAACTGCCTTGGTGGGCTTAGGTAAGATCAGGAAGAATTCACTTGATTCCCAGGCAAAGTCTCTTGCTCTGTTCTCTCACTTTTCCCCAATCAGAAGTACTCTCACTCCACACTGGGCTGCCTGAAGTTGGGGAGAGGTGATGTGAGGGCGGAAATAGCCACCACAGCTAACACTGTACTGGGTCACACTTGAAGCTAATAGAGTACTAGTATCACCCAAGGCCCTTCCAACTACTACCTGGCTACCACTGATGTTTATTCAAGTCCAAGGATTCTTTAGTCAGCAGGTGGTGAATCCTTCTGGGACTATGTCCCTCCCTCAGGACAGTGGATTCCCTTTTGGTCCAGGATGGGTCTAGAAATGCTGTCTCAAAGGTAAGGACTGTAATTGGGACTTCAGGAATCTGCTTGGTACTTTATTTTACTGTGGCTGAGCTGGTACCCAAGTTGAAAGACAAAGTCCTCTATATTCTTCCCTCTCTATTCCCCAAGCAGAAAGAGTCTCTCCCTGAACTACACTACCTAGGCTTAGGGGAGGGGTGACACATGCACTCCTTTTGTTGACACAGCTGGTGTCTCACTGGGTCATTTGCAACCTCACTCCACTGCCTCTGAGTGCAGTTTAGCAATAGCGCTTATTCAAGAACTGCAACCCTTGTGGCCTGACTGCCTCTCAAATTTGTTCCAGATCCTAGGCCACTTTAGTCAGCAAGTGGTGGAGCCAGCAAAACTCAGGCTTCTCCCACTCAGATTAAGAATTTCCCATTGGCCCAGGGATAGTATACAGGGCAGCACTAAGTTCCAGTACAAAGTCCCACAATTTTTTGCTCTCCCTGCCTCAAGCACATAGATTCTCTCTCCATGTGGTCCTGCCAGGACATGGGGAAGGGTTGTGTAGGAAAGGCAAGACTGTCTTTCCTATACTCAAGTGCCTTTCTCTTTGACATGATGTTAAAACCAGGTACTGTGATGGCTCATCTGATTTTTTGATTCTTATGAAGGTGCTTTCTTCTCTGGATAGTTGTTCAATTTGGTGTTCCTGTGGGGAGATGATCACTGGAAGGTTTTATTTGGCCATCTTGCTCTCCCTCCTCCTGAGCTCTTTATTTATTTATTTATTTATTTATTGAGACAGGGTCTCACTCTGCTGCCCCAGGTAGAGTGCAGTGGTGCCAGTGTAGCTCACTGCAACCTCAAACACCTGGGTTCAAGCAATACTCCTGCCTCAGCAACTCCAGTAGCTAACACTTTAGGCATGCACTATGGTGCCCAGCTAATTTTTCTATATTTCATAAAGACAGGGTCTTGCTCTTCCTCAGGCTGTTCTCCAATGCCTGAGCAGAAGCCGGCCTCCGAGAATGCTAGGGTTACAGGCATGAGCCACCATGCCCAGCCCCTCCTGAACTCTTAATTATAGAAAGGCATTAGAGGCAAGAATCAGAAATTAGCCACAATAGATAAAATCACTCTACTATAAACCTCTTAGGTTTTTAGGTAGTGACTAGTACTGTTAAAAAAAAACAAGAGAATAAATAAGAAAAAATAAACAGAAGTATACTTTTGAGTGTGTTTAGGGAAAAGAAATACAGACTAGAAATGAAGAAAGTATTGAAACAAGATGGGTTTAGTTTTATATTTGAGGAATTTGAAATGCCTGCAAACAGGAATATGCTATAACTTGTAGTGAAAAGTTATAGTTCAAAACAAATAAATAGGCAATACATGAGAGATAAAAGGGGGGACTTTTTAGAAGAAGAATGTGCTAAAATTTTATGATACGATGTGTTTTGTCAGGGACCAAGAGCAGAAAGAGCCAGCAAGTTTTTAAGAATATCAGAAGGAATAAAGGCTAAAATAGTTCATTTTTTCAGGGACATGTAGGGCAAATCATTAGGAAGGGAGGAGGTAGATTGCAGTGGAGAACTGTTACCAGTGACATTAAAGACCATGGAAAGTTCTAGGATAGTGTAAGTGGCCCATGAAAGAAACACAAAGTCTACATAACATTGTAATTTATGGCAGTTTATATAAGTGTTTAATTAAAATAAAATGGCATGTATACATGTATATGAGCACATTATTTTGTATGTACACACATCCTCTTGACAGGAATATTAGGGAAAAGCAGAGACCATAACCATGAAAATCTTGTCTATCTTACCAGGATTTTAGAATCCTGCCTGTCAGATATCCATCCCTCCAATACAAATGTTTGTTGTGTAAGACTGATCAGAAAAATAACTCACCATGACTCACCTGAAACTTCAGTTAGAGAACAGTAAGAAGACATTGCTGCTAGTAGGGGCCTGGAATGCGGTGCTTTTCTAGCATAAAACCCATATTTGGTGAGATGACGTAGCTCTGAACCTACTGCCTATAACATGGGTGAAATCCAGCCCCTGTCCTTTCTTCTGGGAGTGGAGTCAGGGGATGTCCTGTAGATTCTACAGAAACACAGAAGAAATAAAGTCCTATTTAGCACTCTGTTATGTTTCCTGGCTTTGCACCCTCAGTACCATGCTATGAAGTAACTGGGAGTAGATGAGGAAATGGAGTTTAGAGAGATATGAAATGCCCAAGAGAAACAGTCAAAGGCAGAATTGGAATTCACACTCAAGTATCTCTGTCTTATTAAATATACATCTTTTCACAGCCTTATCTCTGCAGACATGAATTCCTGAGCCCCTTCTAAGTACAAGCTAATACAAATAGCAATGAAGGATTAACTGTTTGTAAGCTACAGTGTTTACCTGTCTCCTTTTGCAGAATATCTTAGCACTAGCATCAGAATAACTGTATAAGTTAGTGTGTCACAGACTTTTATTATTTCTTTTCACTTTTAAACATCCATGGTCCTTATAAAATACTCTTTCCTTCTGGGAGATAAAAATATTTTTTCTAAACACATGCTAAATACCTGCCTAAATGCTAGACTTTATGCATCCCTATGAGACATGAGAAGAGATAACAACACTTACTGCCTTCACTGGGGGATTTCTGACATCATGCTAAGCAGCCCAGAACTGCCTGCATATAAATCTACCTGAAGAAAAACACTTAGTGATAACAAAACTCACATGGTGTCTTGGTAATGTTAGGATAAAGAGGCAACAAACTTCCAAGACATCTGTTATAACAGAGAATTCTCCCCAGGTGAATTAAAAACTCAGATGTAAAATCTGTGTTTTCATAAAAGCAAGGGTAATTAGATTTTGAACATCTATGCAAAGGGAGACACAAATTTTGTGCTGAGATACCTGAAATTTGCTCCTTTAGATAAGCAATCCAGTAGCTAGCTAAACACCCTAGATCAATAAGCCAAGCATGTTGTAAGGCGCTGGAGCAATGGTATCCAGGGATCCAAATTATCAGTCACAAGGTGGTTGATCCATCCCATGTGGGAAGATTAGAGGTCCCTCAACAACTTGGCATAGTGCCAGAATTTCATGCTGAAGCAAAATAGTGCCCTATAAATGCAATATAACAAATTCCTGGCTAGTGAAACTTAAGCATTTTAGACAAGGATAGTGAGTTAGTTCACACTATATGGCTTTCTTTTCTTTCTCTTCATTCCTTCTTTCTTTCTGTCTTTATTTATTTTTATTAACTCTATTTTACAGCTTACATTTAAAATTTATTCGTTTTAGAACTATGCAAATGGCCGGTCTCATTCTCATCGTCTTGCTGTAGATTCTCAACAGATTGAACTAATAGTACTAAAAATATGAAACATAAACTTTGAGCTCTGTTATTCAGGTGACACATCTTTGTTTTAAAAAAATCAAAGTGAACTATTTAAAGCTAGACAATATTGATGGATTTACAACTCCAATTGATTCAGCCTCCCACACATGACCAAAGCTGTACTCTTCAAGCATAACAACATAGCAAGAAATAAGGAAGACATTATCTTAAAAAAGAAATCAAAGGGTCTGCACTGTTGAGTGGTCTGTCCTTTGGTATTTCTATCAGGAAACCAATTCATTTAGCAGGTATATTTTACATGGATGCGTTTTTATACCTGGTAGATACACCAAAATTACAACTAAAGTTATCCGTGAAATTCTGTGGTTTTATAACTAAATGTTACTGTTTCAGTTTCAAGATATTCCTATTGTTTCTTGGGCCTGAATTTATAGATTTATATAAATTTATAAATATAAACATTTATACTTTTTCCTTTTTGAGTTTGTCAAATTATATTTTACTCATTATCTCTCACTTTCAAACAAGAATTCTGATGATTATTCTAGAAAATATTTTAGCCTTTAATTTTACATTTCTCACAGCCAATAGTGAATATAATTTTTCTAAAATAATAAAAGTATCTTAAATAATAAGTTAAGGACACAAGAAAGTTAGGAATAGTTTATATGTTTAGCATTCAATTGAAAAGTTTACAGCAAAAGCAAAAATAACAAAAGTAAACAAAACACACTTGACAAATCACTGCTCAAGAAATCAACAACAACAAAAATTCTTACTCTTTAGTTTCTTGGTAGAATTTTTTGTTGGTCTATGATGAAGAAAGAGAAAAATGTAATTTTTTGTTACTATAATACCTTTATTGAGATATACTTTACATAACTTACAATTAAATTTAAATCATACAAGTCAATGATTTTTAATATATTTACAGAGTTGTGCAACCATAACCACAATCAATTTTAGAATATTTTCATGACTCAAAAAAAAAAAAATCCTACAGTGGTTAACAGTCACTCCTTTTTTCCCCCCACAAACCTTCAGTCCTAGAATCTACTCTCTGTGTCCATAGATTTGTGTGTTCTGGGCATGCCTTATACAAGGAATCATAAGATATATGATATTTTGTGACTGGCTTCTTTCATTTAGCAAAATGTTTTCAAAGTCAGTCTATGTTGCAGCATATATATCTCTTTAATATTTTTATTGCTTAATAATATTCTACTGTATGGATATACCATATTTTATTTACCCATTCATCAATTGATGGATATTTAAGTTGTTTCTCTTTTTTGGCTATTATTAATAATGCTGCTATGAGTATTTGTGTCAAGTTTTAATATGAACATACATTTTATTTCTTTGAGGTATATGCCATAAGAGAAGTATTGCTAGATCATATGGCAACTCCATATTTAACCTTTTGAGGAACTGCTAGACTGTTTTCCAAAGTGGCTGCACAACTTTACAATCCTTACTAACAGTGTTTGAAGCTTCCAATTTATATAACTATATCCTTGTAAACACTTATTATCTATTGTTGCTTTGATTTGAATTTCCCTAATGGTCAATGACATTGAGCATATTTTCATGTGCTTATTGGCCATTTGTATATCTTCTTGGGATAAATGATTTGTCCAATTTTAAATTTAATAAAGTCTATTTTTTTTCTTTTGCCACTTGTACTTTTGATATATCTAAGAAAACTTTGCCTTATTCAAATAAGATTTACTCCTGTATTTTCTTCTATAAGTTTATAGTTTTAGCTCTCATATATAGATCTATGATCCATTTTGGATTATTTTGTGTATGATATGAGGATAAAATCTAATTTCATTATTTTTCATGTGGATAGTCCCAGTGCCATTTGTTCAAAAGACTATATTCTTTACCTAAGAATTGTCCTGCCATCCTTTACCTAAGAATTGCCCTGCCATTGAATTGTCCTGCCATCCTTGTCAAAAACCAATTGATAATATATGTAAAGGTTTATTTTTCACTTCATTAGTTTTATTTTATTCACCATGTCTATCCTAGACCAGTACCCCACTATCTCAATTGCTTTAGTTTTATCCTAAGTTTTGAAATCAGGAAATATGAGTCCTCCAATTTTATTCTTTTTCAGGATTATTTTGGCTATTTTATGTCCCATTTATACATTTCTGTATAAATATTAGGATCTGATTGCCAATTTCTAAAAAGTAAGCAGCTAGGATTTTGATAAAGATTGTTTTGATTCTGTAGTTCAACCTGGGAAATAATGCCAACTTAACAAGTTAAGTCTTATCACTGAATGATTTCCTTCAAAAGTGTTTCATAGTTTTCATAATATATGTTTTGTACTTCTTTTGTTAAATTTATTATTTTTTATTTTTTATATTTATGGGTACATAAAGATTGTATATATAAATTTATGGGGTACATGTGATATTTTGATACAAGTATACAATGTATAATGATCAAATGAGGGTAATTGGAATAGCCATCACCTCAAACATTTGTCATTTCTTTGTGGTAGGAAAATTCCAAATCCACTCTTCTAGTTAATTTGAAACATACATTAAATTATTAACTATAGCTGCCCTACTGTGCTACTGAACACTAGATCTTATTTCTACAATCTAACTGTATTTTTGTACCTATTAACCACCCCCTCTTAATCCTCCTCTCCCCATTACATTTCTAACCTCTAGTAGTTATCATTCCACCCTCTTTTTTTTTTTTTAGTTTGCACATGTGAGTAACAATATGTGATATTTGTCTTTCTGTGCTTGGCTTATTTGTTCAAAGCTATTGTAATTGAAATTGTTTTCTTAATTTTATTTTGAGATTATTCTTTGCTAGTGTGTAGAAATACAATTAATTTTTATCTCTTAGTCTTATACCATGTTACCTTGCTACGTGTGTTTATTAGTTCTATTAATAATATATTTTGTGATTGTGTGCATTCTTTAAAATTTTCTACATACAAAATCATATTATCTGCAAATAGAAACAGTTTTACTTCTTTCTTTCCAATCCGGATACCTTTGATTTCATTTTCTTGCCTAATTGCTCTGGCTAGGACATCCAGTAAAACGTTTAATAGAAGTAGTAAGAATGGACATCCTTGTCAATTTTCTGATCTTAAAGGGAAAGCATTCAGTCTTTCACAATTAAGTTTAACGTTAGCTGTGGGTTTTCATGGATGACCCTTATCAGTTTAATGTAGTTCCCTTCCATTACTAGTTTGATGAGTATATTTATCATGAAGGGGTATTGAATTTTGTCAACTGCTTTTTCTAAGTTTATTAAAATGATCTTGTAGTTTTATCCTTTATTCAATTTGTATGATGTAATACGTTAATTGGTTTTAAGATGTTAAACTAAGTGTTGAGAATTTTTTTTTAAGATGTAGCAGAAAACAAGTAAATCTGGGATAATTACTCAAGGTATTCAAACAGTAGTAAGTGTGAAAACATATTTAATATTTATTAAAACTTGCCTCTTAGAAAAAAATTCTAGAGTATTTTGAAAGTTGCATCAACCTAGTTAATATTAATAATTTATATAATATAATGTTATGGCATGTGTTTTGGCAAACTAAGGCATATAATTAAGTAATATTTAAGCTATTTAGGAAAGAAATCAATTTTAATATACTAAATTGGCCATCAAACAATTAACATTTTTATGTACATCTAGTGTATTAAAGAGCTATGCTGAACCAATAACTGAATATGTTCTAAGTCTTATGTTCATCTGAAAAAATAACCACCAAATTGACTGAGGGATATAAAATATTTGAGTTATACCATGTTCCTGTATACTGAGAAGATACTAATTATCTCCAAAGTCACTTATAAACTTAATGCAATTTCATTCAAATCACAAACAGTATATTTTTGAAATATGCTAAAATAATGCTAAAGCTCACTTAAAGATAAACCAAGTGAGGAGATTTCTTTTTTAAAGTTGAAAAAAATTAACATTAGCAGATAGTAAAATGTTCCTGAAAGCTTCATAAAGTTGTATAGTGTGATATTAGTGCTAGAAAAAAAAATTTACAGTAGAATAGAATTTTTTAAAATACAAGAAAAGACAATACATTTAGTATACACTTAAGGTATTATTTTAAGTGAACTAAAATATATATTACTTGATAAACTATGTTGATATATGTCATTAAAGATTTGAAGGGAAATAAGTAAAATTCTTACCTCACATTCCACACCAAAATTATTATAAGTTGATTATATTGATTAAATGTTAAATAACATCTAAAAACAATAGACTTTTTAAGAGTCCCTACATTTATTTTCCTTGCAAAGGCAGATCATTTCAAGTATATTAAGTAAAATGGAACATATATATTTTCTTCCTAGTTGTTGTTGTGTCTGGCATTGATTTATAAATCTAATTCTGAAAAACATAACCGAGTATAGGATGCCCTTCCTAGCTACATACCCTCTCACCTACCACGCCATTTAGTGTCTTCTCTCTGTATGCCCAATTCCTTCTGTTGGAACAAAAAACAAATTTCTTCAAAGAGAAAAGTTGCCTTCAGTGTTAAGGCCCTTGGTGGTGCATATCTTTCATTTTTCTCTTAGTAAGCCTGCTTGTCACTTTAGTAGCAAATTAATTTATTACTGTGTGGTCTAAGCCAGTGCTTTACAAACTTTGTGATTTGGGATCTTATTAAAATTCAGATCTTGATTCAGTAGGTTTAGACAGGATTGAGATTCTTTCTAACTAATTTTCAGGTGATGCTAATGCCACTGATGTATGGACTACACTTTCAGAAGTCAGGCTCTAATCTATTTATAAATCCTTTTTTTCTCCACTGCCTCTTTGGTTGAAAAGCAGATGCTAATATGCTACTTCTTTATTTATTTATGATTTCTCTTCATGTTCATGTTACCTGGTTTCATTAGGATAAATAGCAGGGGATCAACATATGACTTTCCAAGACCATCACATTTCCTAATAATCAAATGAATTAATGAATGTGAAAACATTTTACAAATTAAAATTATTGTATATAGCTTGTGATTTTAAATGTTGATACATATTTAAGTAACATAACTGTTACCTACAAATATAAAGGTAAAGTAAGGTTGGCTGTGTCCAACTGATAAAGGTTTCATTTATACTAACATGTAGAGTTGATATTAAAACTCCTGGGGCTAGATCCTACTCAGCTCCTATATTAGTCTGCTTGGGCTGCCATAACAGAATCCCACACACTGTGTGGCTTCTAACAACAGAAATTTATTTTCTCACAATCTGGAGGCTGGAAGTCTTAGTACCAATGGTGCCGGCACATTTGATTCCTGGTGAGACTTCTCTTCCTGGCTTGCAGACACATTTTCTCTGTGTCCTCACACGGCCCTTCTACTGTTTAACTTTCTGATATCTCTTACTTTTCTTACAGCCCTAATCAATTGAGGCTTCACCCTTATGACCTAATTTAACTTAATTACCTCCTTAAAATTCCTATCTCTAAATACTTTCACATCGGGTGCTAGGGATCCAACATATAAATTTGGGGGGGACATAATTCACCCCTTAACAGTTCTCCTCACTAAAGGTTAAAGAAATCCTCTCGTCTTTCTATTTAAACATTATTTATAACTGCTTAGTGCTTTTTCTCTAATTTCAAAGCCAAATAAGATGGAAATGCACCCACAGCAGCGTAATAGTGGTACAAAGGAAACATAAGAAATGTATTTTGTCTTGTTTTTTCTTTCAGAAGTTTCCTCTTTCTCTGATTACACAAATTATTCTAATCTACCATCATTTTATTAGATAACTAGCTAACAGTTATTTACTAATTTATACCATCTACATAAAACCAACCCTATAATTTAGAAACCTGTCCTTAGACATAACTAGTCATCTTTGAAAGGGAACATGACCCTTTCTAAAGGATGAAACATTTTAAACAACATTAAACAAAGCACAAGAAGATTATTAAGCAAGGATAGGGTACTCTACAATTACAAACAATTTTTCTTAATTATATGCTGCTCTGACACTCAATAGAAAATGCAGATGAACCATTTAATGCATTTATAAATAAGATCAAATTTGAATACTCCCATTAAATGTGCCAGGGGTACTTGCTATTAGCTACTTGCTTGGGTCTTGTTTTCTTCCTCACCTTTGGCTGAATCTTATTATTGAAACAGACATAACGGTTTCAGGCTTTTAATCCTATAAAGTTATCAAGACAAAAACAATCTAAAACATCATTGAAAAAATCATTCTTGAATTGCAAGCCTAACTTGATGTTATTAGAGTCAGGCTACTAGAGTTTTGCTCTAGGTTGATAACCCTTTTCTAATACAAAGTTCATGTGCAATCATTTATGCATTCTTATTCATGACATAAAACCACAGGAGGCATTAGTCTGACTAAGAGACATCTGTGTAATCATAGAAAAAAACAAATCCAAATTAGGACTGCTTTTTTTTTCTTTAGTGTCTCCCTTTAAGAGTTGGATTTGAAAAGTGTCATTCGGGGATATTTTGTTTATTCTCTGTTGTCTGAGATTCATGACAATTTCACTGTCCAAAAGAAAGGACAGTGAGAGGATGACCTATTCTAAAATGTAAACACACATAAACTTCTTGCATGCACATGCACAAACACACACTCTCTACCTTCCCTTTGGGAAGAATTTTTTGCAATCCTAGATCTTTGACATTAAATTCACTTTATATACATGTTTTAGTTGAATTCCAAAATGCTGGTTTTTTTAAAGTGCTTTTGTTCTCTCATCTGGTATAGTGTTTTTAAAAAAAATCATTAAAGGTATAATTTTGCAAACCTACATTTGGAAAGAAGTATTAGTTTATTTGCAAAAACTTTTCATCAAAACAAAACAGAAGAACTGAGTTACATTGGCATTCCAAGTACATTGTTTAAAGAATTAATTACATTATATCACTATGTAGTCTTGAAAACATGAAATAATGAAAAGTAAACACAAAAGTCTCACCTTTGGTCATTCATGCAATGACATCTTTGTAAATTAGGCTGACAAATTCACCTAGTCTTCCTTCCTTTCTACCACTTACTGTCAGTATAATACTAAATAACAAATTAATTTTAATCAAAATTGAAAAGTTCTGCCCACCAAAAAACACCATCAAGAAATAAATAGGCAGGCCAAGCATGACGGCTCATGCCTGAATCCCAGCACTTATGCCATTGTGGGAGAATCACTTGAAGGCAGTAGTTTGAGACCAGTCTGGGCAACATGGCATGATTCCATCTCTACAAAAAAATTTTAAAAAAGAACAAAGAAATATGCAAACCATAAACTGGAACAAAATATGCATGGCATAAATACCTGACAAGAATTGGTTTTCAAAATATATAAAGAATATGACTCAATAATAAAAATACAAAAAATAAACCCAAAATAAATTGCCAAAGCCATGAATAGACTCTTCATAAAAGAATATATAAAATAGCCAGTAAGCACACGATAAAATGCTTACTATCATTACTATCAGGGAAATGAAAATTAAAACCACAGTTAGATCAGTACAACCCAAGTTCCCATCGATACATAAGTGGATTAATAAAATGTGTTATATGTATACCATGGAGTTCTACTCAGCCACAAAAAACAATAGTGAACTAGCATTTCTTGTATTATCCTGGATAGAGCTAGAGCCCATTCTACTAAGTGAAGTATCACAAGAATGGGAAAACAAGCACCACATGTACTCACCATCAAATTGGTATTAACTCATCAACACTTATGTGTACATATAGCAGTAACATTCCTCAGGTGTCAGACAGGTGGGAGCAGGAAGGAGGGGATAGATATATTCACACCTAATGGGTGCGGTGCACACCATCTGGGGGATGGACATGCTTGAAGCTCTGACTCAGGCAGGGCAAAGGCAATATATGTAACCTGAACATTTGTACCCTCATAATATGCTGAAAAAAGATAAAAATAAAGCATGGTCCCATTAAAAGTAAATTTTAAAAATATATTAATATGAGACAAAAAATATCAGTACACACCCATCAAAAATGGTTAAAATGGAAAATAATGACAACCCTAAATGTTGGTGAGGATATGGAATAAATAGAACTCTCGTATATTCCTGGTACAAGGGTAAAATTGTACCATCACTTTTACAAAATAGGCCATTTCTTAAAAAGCTAAATGTGATTTCCTTATGACCCAGAAGTTATTCTTGTAGATTTTTATCTATGAAAAATAAAATGCATTTTTATAGAAAGTATTGCACAAGAATATTTATATCAGCTTTATTCACATTGTTCATACATCCATTAAGAGAAAAATTAGAAACTGACGTAGTCACGCAATGAAATACTACTTATTATTAGCAATAAAAGGAATAAACTAGTGATACAACAACATGGTTAAATTAAAAAAAAACATTTTGGTGAGTGAATTAAGTCGGATGCAAAAAAAGTACATAAGAAAAATATATATTTATATACAAAACTAGGTATATGTTAAAACTAACTCATAGCGATAAAAATTAGATAAATACTTGCTTCCTGAAATAGGGAGATTGACTAAGAAGGGAACAAGGAAACTTTCTGAGATAACAAAAGCACTCTGTAATTTCATATGCATTGATCAAATCAGATTGAATAGGCATTCAAGATGCGAGTATTTCATTATTATAAATTAGGCTGTCACATTGCTCTGACCTTTCCTTCCTTTCTACTGCTCATATGTCAGTATAAGATTGAATGCTCTCCCCTGCCTCACACCATACGCAAAAATCAATTTGAGATGAATTATACTCCTAAACATAAAAACTGAAACAATAAAGCTACTAGAAGAAAACATGAGAGTATCTTGGTGACCTTGATGTAGTCAAAGATTCTTAGTGTAGACACATTAAGAATGAAAGATAAGAGAATTTGTAAATTATGTTTCAATTAATATTTAAATTACATCTCAATAATAAAACATCTAAGAAGGAAACAGAATATAGGACTAGTTGAAGACACTAAAAAGAAAAATATAAAATATAAATTTTTAAAAGGCATTTTCTGTCCATTACTGACATGATTTTTTAAAAGCCTATCTCAATTGTGAAGGAAAAACACAGAAATGGCCCTCATTAACTATTGACATCTGTTACTCTCCTGAGTGGATAAAAAAACAAATAAAATTTCTTTTGATACTTGAAATCAGATCCACAGTAGTTGAAGACAACTTGAGGTAAGGGAGGAGTGTAATATTTATTTGGGACCTATCATCCTCAAAGTGTTATTCCAGATGCTGATAAGCATCATTTCGTTGAATCAGCACTACCACACTGCAGGTGAGCCTTATAGTCACATTTTATAGACAAAATAATCCAAATACAGAAAGGGTGAGTAAGGGACCCAGATTCATTCCATGAGTAAAAGACAAGGTCAGAACCGGAGGGCAAGTCTGCTTAGTCTCAAAGGCTGTATTTTCGAAAAAAATTCCACTATAATGTCAACAAGATGCCCATTCCAAAACTTTTTTCTCTCTCCAATTAAAATATTTTACTATTATATTTTTGTCCATATGGGTTAAGCACTGCTTTTTTTTTTTTTTAGCTCAATCTGTCTGTTTAAATGAAAATTATGATGATTGGACAGTATATTGGCTATGTTAAAACTTAATGGCTTAAAACAATAGTAAGCATTTATTATTTCTCAAGTTTGCTGTGGGCAGAAATTCAGATAAAGCTCAGTGGGGATGGCAGGTCAGAGGCTGAAGACTAATCCTCTGAAGACGCATTCACTCATGTGTGTGGCAGTGGGTGGTGGGTTTATGCTGCTGGCCTAGATGGTGTTGTGAGCCAGAAAAACCAAATGGACTTCTCTATGTGGCCTGGGCTACCTCATGACATGGTAGCTCATTCTGAGTGCAAGTGTCCAGAGAGAGAGCCAAGCAGAAGCCATATTGTCTTTAAAGAAGAAGCCACAGACTCAAACTGCATCACTTCACCATAGTCTAAGGATGGAGACATTTACAAAAGCCCACCCAATTTTGAGAGGAGATAATATAACTTCCCTACCTCTTGACGAAGGCATGTCAACATAAAATTGTAAAAAGAGCATATGGCATAGGATTCACACACACACAAACACACACACACACACACACACACACATCACGGCAATCTTTGAAAAACCAATCTGCCACAGCAATCACATAAAGTCACAAATTCCTTAGGATCAATTTTATGAGCTTCATTTCATCTGAGACTATCTCTACATGAGAACCCTGGACACTTGAAAGGGAAATAAATAGCTAAGTATTAAAATTAATTAATGAGTTTACATGATTATAGAAATATAGTATCAGTATATAAAAATCACTTATCACCCATAACAACAAAATAGAAATTTTGACTATAATAAAATACCTACATGTAATAATAATAAAAATATAAAATATCTGGAAATAAAAAAAGGTAATACATTTTGGAGGAATATTTTAAAAATTATTGAAAAACATTAGAGAACTAAATAAATAAATAAGCAGATGGATAGGAAGATTCAATATTATAATTAAAATTATAATGACTATAATGATGTTAGGAGAATCCCTACCAGTCTATGGATATGATCCAATTGATATCAAAATACCAATTGACTTTGTAAAGAAACTGGATAAATTGATTTTAGTATTTGTATGAAAAACCAAATACCAGCAATAGCTAAAATATTCATTTAAAAAGATCTGATAACTTCCTTTATTAAATATCGTTTTAGTTTTCAACTTCTGTGTAGCCAACAATCCCAAAATTCAATGGCTTAAAACAACAATTTTATTAATATCATGATTTTATAGGTCAAGAATTTGAGGAGGACTTGGCTAGTGTATCAGTAAATTTCAGTCAGAGAAGTAGACCCAGCAGGAAATTATTACAAAGAATTGTTTATTACAAGAAATTTGACTTATGCAATCACAGGGCTAAGTCCAAAGTCTGTAAGGCAGGAAATCAGGAAGGAAAGATCATACGCAGGCCAGACAGAACTCCATGGGCATAGGCTGAAGTTGCTATCTGCAGGCTAAACTAGTTGACATACCAGGAAGCCGTCACAGCTAGGTTATTTTTTTTCCAACTAGATGTGATGCCTACTGTGATGACTCTGTGCTACCCAGCTAGATGTTAATTGGTCTGGAGGGTCCAAGAGAGCTTCAGTCAAATGCCTGGTACCTTAGCAGGAGCAACCAGCAGTGTGGGCCTCTCTCTCTCCACATGTAGTCATAAAGGTCTCGCCATCTGGCCTCTCCAGCAGAATAGTTAGATGTCTTTCTTCGTGTCACAGGGATCCCTCAGACCACACTAGAAACTTCCAGGTATTCTAAAGTCTAGTTCTGGAGCCATATTTCATTGGTCAAAGTGATCACAGGGTAGCACAATTTGTAGTTGAAGGAGACAGACTTTTCTGTCTGATGGAAATATGTTAAAAAATTATGCTGCCTTTTAAAATCTGCCACAGATACCTAGACTTATTATAAAGGTATAGTAGTAAAGAGAATGTGATACTTGCATAGGGATAGAAAGTGAATATAGGGGAAAAAAAGTTCAGAGACAAACACATACATACATAAAACTTGATATACAATAGAGATGGCACAGCAGATCATTAGGCAAGAGATGCACTAGACAATAAACAGTTCTGGATAATGGTGCGAAAAACTGAAATTGGATCTCTACTTCAAACCACACACAACAATCAATTTCAGATGGATTAAAGACTTAAATGTAAAATAAAAAACTTTTAGAAAGCTTTTAGAAAAGCATAGGAGGAAAGTACCTTTTATAAACTTCAGGTAGAAAAGAATTTTTTAACTGAAAACAAAAAGCTCTAATCATTAAAGAAAAAAGATCAATTAGACTGCATTAAATTGAGAACTTCTGTTCATCAAAAGATTTCAGATTCCATAAAGAATGTGAAAAGACTAGCTAAAAGCTAAGAGAAGATATTTGCAATGTATTTAACAAATGCATTATTAAAATCCAGAATATATAAAGAATTTATACAAAACAGTAATGAAAATACAAATGACCCAGTAGAAAAATGAACAAAAAGACATGCATTGGCATCACAACAAAAAAGAATCATGAAAGGCAAATAAAGATAATGAAAGATGTTCCATCTCATTAGTAAATTTGTAATCATGGGAATTTTATTTAATACCAAAATGTAATATTGTTTTATACCTACTAAATTGCCTAAAATTAAATCTGCCTTTAAGTGTTGGCAAAGATGTAAAGAAAATGAGAAGTCTTATACTCTCTGGTTAGAATGTTAATTCTGCAATAACTTAGGTAAACAATTTGGCAGTTATATTGTAAAGAGAGAAAGGGGCATTCCCATGGCTAAGCAATCCACTGCCAGGTACTTATCAGAAGTCTTCAAATTGGGATATATGTAACTGTGGGGTACACACGACTTTCTTACAGACACAGGGAATAAATTGCTAGATCCTCAACTTCCATATGTGATGTATGTATTCTTAAGTGATCTATCTGAAATTGGGTCATTAGTAGAAACTAAATGTGTCCTGATAATTTTTTCCCACCTCTATTTTCACAAAATCATACTTTCTCACACTTTATTTAAAAAAAAAAAACACCTTTTACTCATCTTCAATTAAATAATGACGCATTAACCTAAATGATATAAACTTCAAGGAAGCCACATAATGGAATCAATTTATGATACTGAGGACAGAGAATTCTCTTTTAATGATTATAACATCAACAAGTTTTATGGCTTTGTGCCTTTTCTCAGTCATTTATAGATGTGTTTCTATGAAAGATAAAGTGGACATTAGAAATACCCACTACTAACACACACCATATTAGGGCACAGTGAATTAATACATATTGTAGAGCAGAATGATCAGAGTGATGACGATTTTCATTTTATGGCTTCACTTTTCCACCCCCTGTACTTGTGGAAGAAGGCATTGTATCTAAGGGAGAGACTTTGATCATGAGAGCAAAGTAAAAAGGGTGAGGGTAAGAAATACCAAAGACAGCAACACAGACAACATGAGGCTATACGCCTTATTGCTCTATCTATCTTAGAATTAAAATATTCAGGATGCATTTTTTTAAAAGCACCCTAGAGCTAAAACAATGTCCTCCAAATCTCATGTCCTCACCTTGTGTGGGACTGTATCTCAACTGGATATTTTGCATGATTTTAAAGAATTAAAGATGAAAATATTTATGTTTGATTATGACATATCAACATTACATCTTTGAGAAAATGAAACACATATTGGAAGTAAAAAACAGTGTTTTATATCTTGTAAACTATTTATTATTGACAGGAGAAACATCTTCCTGCATTCTGCCCCCAAAAATCACTGGACACTTAAAAGACTTTGTTTTTTACTTAGTAATAAATATCCTTTCTGGTAATTGTCTACTACCTGTCTATTTGTTGATGTGCTCCTATGGGAAAAAAAAGTGGATGCTGTTAATACTATACACAATATGCACTTAGCAATGATTACTGGAACACTTTATGTAAATGCTGCACTTACTGGTGGACTAATAATTTCTCTTTACTGTGAATTTCCACTGAATCTTATTTCATTCCAATAGTAAGTAGTAGTCATTCAAGACCAAGAAACAGGAACAAATAGAAAAATAACAACCCCATTCACTTCAAGACTTGCACTTCCAAAAAAAGTTTTGCTTTATGTTTAGTAATTATGTTTGAAATAGCTTTAACCAATTGTGTACTAATAATATTGTTATGATAACTACATACAAAGAAATTATTTTAACATGTAAGAGTCTTAAAGCCATAGGAAATGTTTTAAAAACCAAATTTGTATATGTAATTTTTTTGCAACATATAAAAGGGTGACCAATAAAAGGAATATAAATGCAAATATATATTGTACTAGGATCTAATTTTATGGATGAAGTGAAATGAAAATATGAGTTCAAGAGAGAAAACAATATAAAATTTCTGGTTAAAAAACCTTTTTCTACATTTTATAAGTGGGCAAAAAACCTTGATGTTATTTGAATTCCATTGTATCTGTTTAAAAGAGTGATATTACAGCAATAACTTAAAATTTCAATATAAAAATATACCACAAATTACATACTTTTAATCACTTAACAGTTAATAAAAAATAGATATCAACTTTAAAATGTATGAATAGTCATACAGGTTTTCAAAATTTTGTTGGGGGACACATGAACAAAATTTTGAGCACCATTTATATATATCATAGGAAACCTCTTTCATGCATACATTTAAGAATCACATAACAATATTTTGTTCCTTTTTCCTCTCAACAATGACAACCATTTATTAAGCACTCGTTACAAGCCAGACACCACTCCGGGTTAAAAAAATACAAACACCTCTTCCTGAATTTACATTTTAAGACCATATTTATAACAGCATAATAATAGAAAATATAAGTAAATAAAATCATATATCCATTCACAGGAGAATGGATAATCACTTTACATAAATTATATAATAGTGAAAAAAATACTTAACTATAAGCAACAATTTTGATCGAAAGGTCACTTCTAGAATGATATAATTTTTATAAATCTTACAAAAAGGAAATAAAACAAATATTGTTTTAAAAAATGTAAGTATGTGGTAAAATTATGTTTTAAAATACATAATGGTTACACAATCAGGTGATGACACAAAGATGAGAAAAAGGAATGACAAACAAAAGTAACTTCACAACAGAGGTCAAGTTCTCATCTTTAGGTTTTTCAGGTTAGATTGTGGGCTCTTGGGTGTTTTTATTTGCATGCTCCATTTTTGAACTATATTGTATATTATAAAATATAAAGACAGAAATAGATATGGTTAATCTTCTCCACAATTGTTTACAACTGTTCAGACATTGAAAGGTAAAGTAAATTTACAACCACCAAAGAATCATAGCATTTCTCCCTAACCTCAAGAGCTGCTCTCCAATGACTTTCTTCAACCTGTGTGGTCTGAGCTGTTCATTCAGTCACTCTTGTATTTAACACTCACTGATTGACTAAGGCTAAGCGCTGAAATAAACATTTCTTCACAGCTATTCAAGGCCATAGAATTTGTCTGAAACATGAGTGATTTTTTCATTCTGTCCCTGAGGGCTACTGGTCAGTGCTAGGATGTTCTATATTTTGCCTCTATTTTAATAAAACAAACTAATAGGTAAGTGGAGTCTTCCTTTTAATTTAAATAATCTTTATTGCTATAAAATTTACTCTAAGGAAATTCCTTCTCTTTGTGACCAGAATCCTTTCATTTAATCTGTATTACTGCCCCCAGTGGTCCAAAATACAGCCTGAGCTTTACTTTATTTGTATGTACCACCTCATTTGAAAACACATTTGAAATGTATAAAGCTTTAGAATTTAATCACTATTGAATAAACTCTAAGATAAAATTGAGCAATATTATTCTGTCCAGATAGTACACAAATACCTTCTCTTCCTTAGCATATGTAACATTTTGAGATTAGTAAAGGGATATTCATTAAAAAGACACGTTTGATCATTAATTATTTAAGCAAAAAGAAACTTAATTGTGGTATTTTTTACTTTTCATAGTTTCAGATGTTTTACAGAAAATCATAAAAGCAAAAAGGGAAAATTATATGATTTATATTTCAGATTTTCAATGACAGTTATAATTTCAAATATTCTGTCCCCTATAAATTCATATATGAAACTTGTGGACGTCTGGAAATATGTGCTAATATTTCGATGTTAAAACATGTGCTCTATAACTTCCTTACCACTGGCTCCTCCTCCTTTTCATTTTCTTTCCTTGCACACTTCCTAGCAGTGTGCAAAGGCTACAAACAGATAAAAGGAAACTTCAGCATGCTCCAGAACTTCTCTACAGATTTAAGATTCATTCCACAGGAATCATATTCTTGTATTTTGAATTTATATAACATATGCATTAATTTTTATACAATAGAAGTACTATTACTTTTAGCAGGGAAATGTTAAAAAACTAGAGGGGAGGCTGGGCGCAGTGGCTCACGCCTGTAATTCTATTACTCTGGGAGGCTGAGGCGGGCAGATTTGTTTGAGCTCAGAAGTTCAACACCAGCCTGAGCAAGAGCGAGACACCATCTCTACTAAAAAAAATAAATAAATAAAAATAGAAAGAAATTAATTGGCCAACTAAAAATACATAGAAAAATAAATTAGCCGGGGATGGTGGCACATGCCTGTAAGTCCCAGTTACTCAGGAGGCTGAGGCAGAAGGATTGCTTGAGCCCAGGAGTTTGAGGTTGCTGTGAGCTAGGCTGATGCCACGGCACGCTAGCCTAGACAACAAAGTGAGACTCTATCTCAAAAAAAAAAAAAAAAAATCTAGAGAGGAATTGAGATTTAGGCTTGGAAAAGAGGCAAAAATTAGTGAATTCATTCATTGTAATCATCCTTCCATTACAAAAAATATAATTTAGTTTCTGGCAATAAGGAGTTTCTTTATTCCAGTAATTACTACTTAATGAGACAATATTCCTGAATGAGAAAAAAATATGTAAATAAAAATCAATTGCAAATTTCCTGGTATGACTGTGTATCAATTACTTCAATAATGAGTCTTATTAAGACACAGTAAGAACAGAAGCTAAATTGCTATCCTTCATTATCTTTCACAATAGAAACACTAAGATGATCCTAACTGATGGATTTGCTAAGATTTGCTCTCTATTTATGACTATTATCCCAAGTTTAGTCTTTACATATATTATGTACATTTCATGCTTTCTTGTCCTTCATTACATTTCTAGGCAGAAAAATGTAGGAAAAAAACAGTATCATACTTAGGAATGAAATAAGAATATTGTGCATATGACAAGATTTAGGAATAAGAAAAGGGCATAACAAGTACCTTAGAGTGAGAAATGAGGAAAGAGAGAAAGAGAAAGAGAGAGAGAGAGAATTTTTAAGAAGTAGTTTCACAACAAAGACAATATTTATTTTTGCCCCCAATTTTTCTTCCTCTGCTGAGAAAAACAAACAAACTTGCAATCATTAAAGGAGAATAACATTCTTCAGATTCCTCTCTGTTGTTTTTTTCTTCAGAGGAATAGGAAAATGGAAAGAAAGGCAGAAAATTATTGATGTTGAAATACTTGCTATCTTTCATGTTTTTATTAATAGCCATTCTAACAGGTGTGAGGTGATATCTCATTATGCTTTTAATTTGTATTTCTCTGATCATTAGAGATGTTGATTATTTTTTTCATATATTTATTGGCCATTTGCATGTCTTCTTTTGAAAAATATCTAAGTCCTGTGTCCATTTTAATAGAATTATTTGTTTTCTTATGATTATTTTAAATTATTTGTATATTTTGGATATCAGTTCCTTATCCAATGTATGATTTGCAAATATTTTCTCCTAGTCTGTGGGTTGTCTCTTTACTCTATTGCTTCCCTTGCTATACAGAAGTTTTCAAGTTTGTTGCAATCCCACTTGGTATTATAAATTAGTATAGCCATTCTAGAAAACAGTATGGAGATTCCCCAAAACACTAAAAATAGAATTATGATATGATCCAATAATCCCACTATTGGGTATATAATCAAAGAAATTGAAATCAGTACGCCAAAGAGATGTCCGCACTTCTATGTTCATTATAGCATTATTCACAATTACTGAGATATGGAAATAACCTTAAGTGTCCATTGATGGATGAATGGATTTTAAAACATGGTATATATGCACAATGGAATACTATTCAGCCTTAAAAAAAGAAAATTCTGTTATTTGCAACAACATGGATGTAGGGACTTTATGCTAAGTGAAATAGTCTAGACACAGAGAAACAAATATCGTATGATTTCACTTATAAGTGGAATCTAAAGAAGTCAAACTCATAGAAGTAGAGAGTGGAATGTGGCTATTAGAGGCTGGAGTTAGGGAAAATGGACTGGAAAACAGGAGATGTTGGTCAACAGATACATAGTTATAGTTAGACAGGAGGAGTGAGTTTGGGTGCTATGTTGCACAGAAAAGTTGTTATAGTTAATAATAATGTATTACATATTTCAAATAGCTAAGGGAGAGAGTTTTAAATATTCTCACCACAAAGAAATGATATATACCTGAGGTGATGAACAGCCTAATTACCCTGATTCAATCATTTCACAATGTATACATATATCAAAATGTCACATTGTACCCCACAAACATATTCAATTATTGTTTGCCAGTTAAAAATAAAACAAAACTTTTTAAAACCCTTGAATGCACCAATATTAACAGATGAGATTTCTATAGCTGGAAAAAGCTAATGCAATATCATGCAATATAAATAGAACGTCCAATTAAAGGAGAAAACTGGGTAATGCATTCTGTGAGGACAGGATGCAGAACATCTGGAGTTTCATTTAGCTAATTTCTTTGTTTTGTTTGCGTGGGATGCTCTTTAGGTCTCTTTGTATAATGACTATGGGTGACAAATATCTAGAGCAGAAGGACTAAAAAGGTGAAAGATAACCATGTCCTAAGAATAGTTAATGTTTAGTAAGGAGAAGAATTAGGACATATGCCAGCCATAGTCAAGTTGCTATAGTGAGCATTTCCAGTGGCTTTGTGTGCTAGCAATTCATTTTCAGAATAATTACCTACTGAGTACCTATTTATTCTATGTGAAGAACTCTGGTAATCACCTTAGGTTGCTGACCCAGACAATCACATTTCCTGCCCTCTTGGAGCTTTTTCTCTTGGATCTTGGATAAATTGTGGTTATAATCACTTCTTTTCCTGGGGAAAGAGTCTCTCTATAAAACAAGTCTTCATAAATAACACACAGAGTGATGAGTAGAGTTAATATATCTTAGGTCAGAAAGATGAGGGAAGTCAATTAGCAAGTTTCTCTAACATAAACTGAGAAAAAAAGAAGCTCAGAGTAGGCATTTTGAACCAAAGTTTTTTGATATTCATCCTAGGAGTGGATGCTGTTGGACAATCATATGGGAGAAAATAGACCTAAATAACAACTAGAGAGCAGTCCCTGACATCTAAGGGGGTTAAGGGCCAATGAAGCTATTATTCCCTCATTCTGCTGACCATTAGAACCAGAATCCTTCACTTAGTATACATTTCTTTGATTATGCCTTTAGAATTATCTCTAATCATTTCTGGGTTTTGCTCTCTCTTAATAATGAAATTAATAAAAATAGCAATAATATATGTAATAATAACAAATGAAGTAAATATTATTTATTGAATGCCCTCTATGTTCCAGGCATTGGTTTATATGTACTTTTTTTGAGGTAAGCAACCTTCTGAGGTAATAATTTCCTCCATGTTTGCAAATGAAAAAAATTAAACTTCAGAAAGGTGAGCTTCTTTTACTGAAAGTCACATAGGTAGTTTTGTGTCCGGCTATACCATTTACTAAGTTCCCGCTGAGGCCAAAGCTTTTGATATTTTCTAAGTAGTCACACAGCATATAATCATTTGTGTGTAGATCAGGGAAGGAGGGAGCAGAATCTGCCTATAAATGCATAAAGAAGTAACCCTGCCTATTTTTGAGAAGGAAAACTGGCATGGGACAAGCTTTACTTTACAATGTATAATTTTTTGTATATTTGAATTTTGTGACATACTCATGTAAAATCTTTTTCTTTTCTTTTTAGCACAAATGCTAAACTGTCTCCCAATTCTTTCCTTTTCTGGCCTTAGTTGTGCTAGGAGAATCCAAATAAAAGGATTTCTAGTCCACGCTCACCAAGTTTCAGAGGCATATTGATAGGTTGGTGGCCTGACAAGGTATCAGTAGTGCTGATATCAGAGTGAGAATACTATTACAGAGATGATTGTGAAAAGAAAAATGTCAGCACCTAGCCTCTACCTCCAACCTGGACAATTTCTTTCTGGAAAACTTTTTTCTGCTAAAACCTTGGATTTCTTTTTGATTTTAAAATTGGAGATAATATGTTTATTGGCTTTCATTCAAAAGAAAAAGTAGTATTCTATAATAAGCCTGAAATAGAGTAAAAGAAAGTGTATATAACATATAGGCCTTAGCAAATTACAAACATAACTTTCTAACAATTAAAACTGTTCAAAGGTGGAGTGCCTTCAAATACACAACTCCTTACTAATGTATTCAAATTAAATTAAGAAGAAACCTTATGGTGGAGCAAATACTAAAATTGATGCCACTACCAAATGATGACAACATTTAAGTGAAACATATACTCATATATTGTTGGTGCAAAGGTAAATTTGGTTTACTACTTTAAAAAATAAAGTCATCAAAATGCATTAAGAACCACAAAATTGTTCATAGGCATTGACCTAGTAATCTCACTTCTGGAATTTCTTCTTTCAAATTATATTTCCATCTCTACTGTTAGAGTTATGCTCATGGATTGGTAGAATCAATATCATTAAAATGTCAATATTACCTAAAGTCATCTACAGAATTAATGCAATCCCCATCAAAGTACCACCAGCATTCTTTACAGATCTAGAAAAAATAATTCTTCACTTTGTATGGAACCAGAAAAAACCTCATATAGCCAAAGCAATCTTAAGTAAAATGAACAAACTGGTAGGCATCAGTCTTCCTGACTTCAAGCTGTACTATAAAGCAATAATAGTTAAATCATCCTGGTATTGGCACAAGAACAGAAGCATTGATGTCTGGAATAGAACTGAGATACTGGAGATGAAACTATCAGCATATGGCAACCTAATATTTGATAAAGCAGACAAAAATATACAATGGGGAAAAGAATCTCTCTTCAATAAATGGTGCTGGGAAAACTGGATAGCTACATGCAGAAGATTGAATCAGGATCCCTACCTCTCACCTCTCACAAAAATTCACTCAAGATGGATAACAGATTTAAAACTAAGGCATGAAACCTTAAGAATCCTAGAAGAAGATGTTGGGAAAACCCTATCAGACATTGGTCTAGGCAAAGAATTTTTTAGGAAGACCACCAAGGCAATCACCGCAGCATCAAAAATAAACAAATGAGATCTGATCAAATTAAAAAGTTTCTGTACAGCCAAGGAAACTATCATTAGAGCAAATAGACAACCTACAGAATGGGAGAAAGTTTTTGCTCTGTACACTTCCGATAAAGGTCTAATAACAAGAATCTATCTAGAACTCAAAAGAATTAACAAGAAAAAATCAAACAACCCCATCAAGAAATGGGCAACGGAAATGAACAGAAACTTCTCCAAAGAAGACAGAATAATGGCCTGCAAACATACAAAAAAATGCTCAACATCTCTAATCATTAGAGAAATGCAAATCAAAACCACAATGAGATACCAGCTAACCCCAGTGAGAATGGCCTGTATCAAGAAATCCCAAAACAACAAATGCTGGCAAGGATGTGGAGAGACAGGAACACTCTTACACTGCTGGTGGGACCACAAATTAATGCAGCCTTTGTGGAAAAGAATTTGGAAGTACCTCAAACAGCTAGAAATAGAAATACCATTCGACCCAGCAATAGCATTGTTAGGCATCTACCCAAAAGAGCATGAGACATTCTATTATAAAGACATCTGCACCTGAATGTTTATGGCAGCACAATTCAATATTGTAAGGACATGGAAACAACTCAAGTGACCGTCAATTCATGAGTGGATAATCAAAATTTGGTATATGCTCACAATGGAATATTACTCAATTCTAAGAAATGATAGCGAGCTAGCACCGTTTATACTATCCTGGATTAATCGTAAGTCTGTTATCCAAAGTGAGGCGACACAAGATCAGAAAAATGGGCCCCACGTCTATTCAGCATCAAATTGGTACTGACTGATTAACACTATGTGCTCAAATGGTTGTAGAGCATGCCAGAGCTTGAGGGGGGGAGGGGACCCACATCTTAGGAATGTGGTGAGCATTGTAGAGGGGAAGAGCATACCTCTAACCCTTCTTAGAGAGAGGCAAAGATATAAAATGTAACCAAAATGTCAAAAAACAAACTTTTATCGCATGGTGGGCAGGTGGAAGGGGGAGGAGAGGATGGGTGTATACTTACATAATGAGTGCCATGCGCACCACCTGGAGCATCGACATGCTTGAAGCTCTGACACGGTGGGCGGAGGGGGTGGAGGGGGAGGGATGGCAAGGGCAATATACGTAACCTTAACAAACAATATTTGTACCCCCATAATATCATGAAATGAAAAGGAAAAAAAAATAATATATAGTTGAATCTGTAAAAGCTTATGATAAATGTTTTATATTCATACTAAAATAAAAATATAACTAAAGCCCAATGAATAAAAAGAACAACAAGAGTATTTCATGAGTCATATTATGAAAGAACTGTTTTTACTATTCAAAAGTATGTTTACTGACAATCTAATACATACTATGTTTAGCACTGGTCTAATAATATTAATAATAAGATTCTAATTTTTTTCCTAATTATATTTATTGTAGCTCAGTAAATACCAAATTAATTTCTAAAAATATAACATTTTCACTAGCATTCTGTCAATAACTTTTATATTTATTTCTAAATATATTGCCCTCTTTATAGTATTGTCAGGCATTCACACTCCTAAGTTTTGGTCATATGCTTGAATATTATCTCACACTCATTCATTATGTCATTCATTATGTCACACTCATTCATGCAAATGCCATTACTTATTTAAAATTTCCCAAATTTAAATAGTATGTAATAAGGTACTACGTGTGATATTAAAAGCACCAAATATGAACTTAAAGTTCAAAGATTAAAACGTGCATATACACACACACACACAGTCAACCTCCATATCCATGCATTTCACATCTGCAGATTCAGCCAACCATGGACTTGAGCATCCACAGACTTTGATATCTGTAGGGGCCCTAGAACCCATTCCACATGGATAACAAGGGACAATTGTATATATTCATTAGAATACTATAAATGCAACTCATTATGTAAGGAACAACAGACAGAAGAATGAGAGTGGAAATGGTAAATTGAAAGATTCATTCTATCACAATGGACAGTGAGCTGGACAAAGACTGCTAAGCATGACTGCATCTACATAGACTCTAAGACCTGGAAAAACTTGCTGTTCACATACATGGATCTAAAATTTTCACTTGTGAAAGATAACAAGGGATTAAGTATACCAGAATTTCATATAAGGGGTCCCTGTGGTCAGGAAGTGATCATTTAGAAAAAGAAAGTATTGCATGAAAAGAAGACAGTTAGGACAGCATTGTTTATATCAGGGGCACTGTAAATCATTTAAAAAGCTATGATAGAGAAGTGATTCAGTAAATTATGGCACATCAACTCAATGGTATCATATTCAAACATTAAAAATTATATTTATAATTAAAAATTATATTAAAAATTATATTAAAAATTATTAATATTAAATAATATTAAATAAATATTAAATAATATTAAAAATTATATTTAAGGAGATTATATAGTAGTTTATCTTAAAATTTAAATAAAAGGGCAGAAACTATAATTACAATTACATAGCATTATGGTTATAGATAAAGAGTGGGTATAGATATGGAATAATGGGATAGTTTATTGTGTATAGTGAAAGCTAGTGAACTTTTTAGAATTGTGTTTTCTGTTATAGTTACTAAGTTGATCTTAAGTTTTTATATTATCTGAGTTTCAAACATTTTTTCTTCAAGTCTTGATCTAAAAACTTCAAAAGTATTCTATTTCTACCTACATTAGAATTAACCCCAACATCTTGCTAAAAATACATATTACTGAGTCATATTATATACTATATAATTGGAAAATTTGATATGATCCAAACAATGGTTCTCAAAGATATATTTATGTTAGCACAATTCAATAAGAATTCTATGAATGAATACTATTTGTTCATCCAAAAGTGATTGATTCAGTAATCTATGAACCAGAAATTTTTACTAGGAAATTTTGTGTTTTCACTGTTCAGAGATAATGATACTGTAGGATAATTCCAAACACAATGAACACATTTCAGAAGAATATTCTAAATCACTGAAGGAAGATTACATTTAATTCAAAATATTTATATATTTAAGAATTATTAATCTAACTGGACCATTGAGTCATCCATATTTATTGTCATGAGCCTTTTACCAAAGGATAAGCATTGTAAGGAATGATAATTTTAATTTTTTAAGAACAGAGATCCTCACTTATTTTGTATCTTATTGCTGATCATGTAGACTGACTTTGAAAAACTTTTATTTAGCAAATATTAGAAGCTTAGTTCTGAATTCACAAGTGCTAGAGAATTATCTACTGTGAAATGTTAAGGTTTAGTCCATTTCTATATAGCAACATGCTAATAAGTTAGAAAGCAGGAAACAAAGCTGTGTATATACCACAATAGCAACAAAGTAAAGCATATTTATGAAACTAAGACTAGAAAGAAATCAATACAAACTAAATAGCAATGATTGAGTACTAACATCATAAGTAAATGGTTTTCCTTTTGTCTGTTTTCCAAAATTTTCTTCTAAGCAGCATATGGGTGTTTTCAGATCATTTACATTGAATATGAATATTGACTAATTAAATCAGCTTGTGACTTGTTTTTGATTTGTCTCATCTGTTTTTTGTTCTCTTTTCTCTCTTTTTCTACCTTTTAAATTAATTGATCTGTATTCAATGATTTCATTTTCTTTACTTTGTTGGGTTATTAGTTATAACCCCTTGTGTTATTTTAGTGCTTGCTTTCAATATATAATATACATCTTTAACTTATATTTAATAGCCTGTCTCCAAGTGATAATAATTGCACTTCCTCTCTAGTACAATAAATCTACAATAGTATTATTTCCTCTCCTTACTTTAGTATTAATATCATACATTTTACTTCGGCATATGGCTTAAACCCCAGAAAACACTGTTATTAATTTGCCTGTAAGCAAAAATTATCTTTTAAAAAACTTTAAATGATAGAAAAAAGTAATTAATAATACCCATATAATCATCATATCTGGTGCAAAGCAAATGGCAAAATGCAAAGCTACATGTCATATATATGTAGATCTATGTACATATCATAAAGAAGATGAATGGTAGAATTTTGGTTTTTTGCTCTATTTGAAATTTGCTTTACTAGACTTGTTAATTTTGTGAGGAAAGAAAAAGTAACATAATGTATCTTTGGTTCAAAAAAACCCCACAAAATTAAAAATAATGATTTCTAAATTTATGGAAAGCATAAAAATATTTAGAGTATAATACAATTTTAAGTGGAAAAAGGAGAGTAAAAATATGTTATATTGCCATAATTATTACCATGTTAAAAATAAAAATCAATCCTTAAGAAATTATATACAAAACCAGGGAGTATTTCTTTACTGAACTGCTGTAGACAGGGATGGAGTGGAGTGGGGTGGGACACTACATTACACAAAAAGCATCATCCATCTGATAGACACCTCAAATCCTAAACAGGAAATTACTCCCCCTGCCATAAAAATATCTAAAATGTTGTCTTTTGCCCCTGCTGCACACACACAAAAATGCTAATTAAAAAGAAAATAGAATGCCAACAGGAAGCATTGAGGTTATAGGGGCAGCTATGGGGCTATAGTACTGAATAGATAGTGTGGGTATTCCTAGGCAATAGACCATATTCTACAAAATGTAGTAGGGGTGTAGTGGGAGGATCACTTAAGCCCAGGAGTTCAAGGCCAGCCTGGGAAACATAGCAAGACCTCATCTCAAAATATATATATATATTTTTATTATTATATATTTATATTATAACATTATATATATTATGTTTATTATATATAACATATATTATATTTATTTTATATATATATATAGAGAGAGAGAGTAGGAAAACATACCTTAACTGAATGAAGACTTCTTTGAGTGAACTCTGATTAGAAAATGTTCAAAGATAAAGAATAAGGACTTTAAAATATTTTTCTAATAAAAATGTACAGCACAGTATAAAGCAGCATCATGCACAAATGGTGTGAAACATTGAGGAGGATCAGTAAAATCTGGAGGAATTCAGAATGGGTTGTAAAAGCGATTACTTTCTAAACGATGTCATGAGTTACTTCTGTTCTTTTGTGACAAGAAACTAAAAGTTTATAGCTGACTCTTTTCCATATCCCTTATAGTTAATAAAATGCATTTTTACCAATGTAATCTTCACAATACATGTTCATACACAAACTTATTCCAAAGTCGGTGTTCAGTCATTTGCAATAGATTCTTTTGCTCTGTTTTTAAAAGTCGCATGTTGAAGTAGCCTTTAACATTAGTATAAAATGTTATTTGCTTGCTGGACAATCTGTGTCAATCTTGAGACAATCTGTGTGGCAACTTCTAGTATTATCTTCTAATTTGCTATTTGGTATATGATGTATTAATATCATCAGTTGTCTACTAGAGCTAGTTAAGCTTCTTAAAGCACGGTTTTTACACAAAACTCTAATTCAATATTGTTTTTACCCAAGTATGTGAGTATATACACATATATTCCCAGAAAACTACTTTTCTAGAGCTAAAACCTCTCTTTCTCTCTCTCCCCTCCCTCCATTTTCTCCTTTTTTCTCTCCTTTCTACTTCCTCCTTCCCTCTACCTATCTTCTTCTTTTCATTTCTTCTTATTTGTGGGACTACTTCTGACTCCAGAAAGAAAAAGCTACTGGTTGGTCTGAAACAAACAAACAGAAAAAAACATTGTCCTAATTACCTGAAGGTATCAGTATCTCTGCAGCCTACTCCTGACTGATGAACCATAACTACTGGTCACAGCATTGCAGACACTCAGATCTAAGAACCTTTGTATGAATTTGGGGTAGCCAGCAATACAATGTTCATAGCACCTTTTCCCTAATTGTATTGGCCAGATGTTCCCATTGCTCACTTGGTTGAGAACCCTGAGAATTACACGAGGAAAGGACAGGTATCTGATTTGTTTTTCTTTTTTTTTTTATTTTTTATTTTAGCATATTATGGGAGTACAAGTGTTAAGGTTACATATATTGCCCTTGCCCCCCCTCCAGTAAGAGCTTCAAGCGCGTCCATCCCCCAGACGTTGCACATCTTACTCATTGTGGTTGTATATACCCATCCCCTACTCCCCTCTCCCACCCTCCTGACACCTGGTAAATGTTACTCCTATATGTCCACTTAGGTGTTGCTCCGTTAATACCAATTTGCTGGTGAGTACATGTGGTGCTAGTTTTTCCATTCTTGAGATACTTCACTTAGTAGAATGGGTTCCAGCTCTATCCAGGAATATACAAGAGGTGCTAGATCACCATTGTTTCTCATCTTATTTTAAAAGACAGCTTTTTCTTCTTCCAGTATTCTGGCTTGCAAGTAGCTCCTGAAGTGCAGTACCAATTTGTGTGAGATGACATTTAGTTCAAGGGACTTTTGCAGTTCAGAGGTATTTAGGAAAGCAATGGAAGAAGGCAATGTACACAGTCACCTTTATGGGGGCTACAGTACTCACCAACTAAGATATGCTGAAATGCCTACAAGTAAATTGTCTACTCATGTCATTGACAATTGCTTAATTCAGATTTTCCCTGTGCTCTCAATCTTCCATTCATTTATTCATGAAAGTAGAGCCCTGCATTTGGAGCATTTTTCTTTCCAATTATAAACCCATGGTCTACAAAAATGATCAAAATACTAAATCTAGAAAATAAATCTAGAAAATAAAAATCTAGAAAATCTAGAAAATAAAAAGATAAATGTTCCCCAAACACATACCAAAAAAATCATCACAAATAATTGCCTATCAGTGCATTTTTCTGGCCTTGCTTTCTCTGTCTTAGTTATTTTTCTTTTTCTTTAACTTTAATGTTCTCATAGTTTATAAGCATACATAATTGTATTTTCTCAGAACACTTCCTTTGTATAGAATAACATATGATTAAGAGAAAGAATAAGAATATTTTAGTTCTCAACAGGGTGTATATCAGAATTACTAGGAAGATTTTTCAAAAATCATTATTTCCCACACAAAGATATGCTCTGGTGGAAAGAGAACAGGGGAAGGGGAGAGTGTGATTGGTGGCTGTGTATCTTGACTGAAATTCCCAAGTGACTCCTGCACTTGTCACTCAGGGGTATCATATGAAGAGGCTCAACTGCTGAATCAGGAAACCTAGATTTTAGTCAGAGCTCCACCATTCTTCACGCATTTGTCATTCAACTAATACTAAATGAGTGTTTTCTCTGCCAGGCACTGGGATGGATTCTAAGCATAGAGTTTTGAATAAGATGACACATTCTCTGACCTCATGGGGGTTAAATTCCAGTTGATATGATAAACATTAAACAGATAACCATCTTAAAATCAATAAATTTCAGAATAATACATTTAAAAAACTCTATGTTCTGAAAAACTTAGCTATGAGATGCTAGGGAGGTAGCCTAACCTCTGTTCCTCAGCTGTACCATCTGCACAATGGCATAAACCCCATCTGACAAATGATCTTACTAGACATGTGGTAAGAAGATTTAGAGAAAATAGATGTGAATGTGTTTTGGAAAATGTCATGGATAAATAAATATGGATGATTACCATCAGTTAGATTTAAACACACACACACAATGCATATCTTCCCCTTTAGCCAGCATATATATTCCAGTGACATCATCATGAAAGAGAAGAAAGCCAACTAGCTTCAGTGATTCCCACAATGGATGTGGAATAAAGTAAAGTAACTGTTAATTGATGACTAGTTACAAACTTTTCTGATTACCTGTCACTGTTAACAAACTATCCCAAACTTCAGTGGCTTAATATAGGTTAAGAATTCAGGAAGAACTTATCTGAAAGATTCGCTTCTCCCAGAAGAATGCAGTGTCAATTGCAGTCACTCAGTGGTATTTGGCTGGAGGCTGGGCTAGTCTTGGGGGTGGGGAGGTGTCCAAGCCTGGCTGCTTGCAAGGAAAACTAGAAGACTAGGCTCAGTGGGCCCTTTCCCCCTCTGCGTGGTCATGGGGACTCTTTACATGGTCACCATGTTGGGCTTTCCACATGGAAGATCAGGACTCCAAGAGTGAGAATTTCAAGAAACCAAATGTAGAAACTTTCAGTATATTAAGGCCTGGTCCTGGAAATTAACATTATATCACTTCCACAATATTACATCAAAGCAATCTTAGAGTCTACTCAAATTCAAAGGAAGGAGAAACCAATCTCATTTCTCTATGGGAGGAATGTCAAAGACTTTGTGGCTCTCTTCCATCTGCTACACAAACACTGGTAAAAATCAGTGCTGCAGCTCGACTCTTTCCTCCACTTGCCTCAGCCCCTACTCATCCATCCTCGTTTCCACAATGTTTACAGTGCCAAGTAAACTCCAAAATTTGTACAAAACTCACAGCAGGAAGAGGAAATGGGAAAATATTATTCCCCACAGCCCCCATTAGAGAAGTGATTGAAGAGAGAAACTTTGAAACCACTCCCCTAAACCAACCAGTACTAGCACATTCAATCTGCAAACTTGGAAAAGAGGTGATAGTGTAGTTTGCATTCAACCTTTCTTTTTTCTCTGCTGGGTGCAAAAATTTATTTTGTCTTTCATCTAATAATTTATTAACAAGTGGAAAAGAAAAAAACAACAAAATAGCCATAAGTGCCTGTTTTCTTATGTTCAGATCCTGATTGTAAAATGGATTTCTAACCATATGTTCCTTATGATCAAATGACAAGTGCATTTAGAGGTCTTAAGGAATTTCTTATGGTAGAATTTAAATGTGTTATATTTTTACCTGCTATGTAAGACGTACAAAAAGTTATGCTTTATCCTATAAGAACAAGCATGGCATAAAAAAAAGCATGGGTTTTGGAATCACATAGATCTGAGTTTGAGAAGCATTCCTGCCACATAGGATGTGTGAGACTAGCAGCATCACCTCTGAGTTTCCATTTCTTCAACATGATTATTGCTGAAGAAATCAGATGTAAAATGTGTCAATATAAGGAAAGACATATAGGTGTCAATATAAGGAAAGACATAGGTTTTCAAGAAATGTTTGTCCAGTGATATAGCACCTCTTGTATTTTCCTGGCTAGAGCTAGAACCCATTCTACTGAGTGAAGTATCCCAAGAATGGAAAAATAAGCACCACATGTACTCACCAGCAAGTTGGTTTCACTGATCAACACCTAAGTGGATATATAGGAATAACATTTATCAGGTGTCAGGCAGGTGGGAGGGGGGAGGAGGGAGAAGGGGATGGGTATATGCATACATAATGAGTGTGATGCACACCATCTGAGGGATGGACATGCTTTGAAGCTCTGATCCGAGGAGAAAGGGGGCAAGGGCAATTTACATAACCTTAACATTTGTACCCCCATAATATGCTGAAATAAAACAAATAAATAAATTTTAAAAGACTAAAAAGAAAAAAAGAAATGTTTGCCAAGGAAATGAATAAAATCCACATTATCAATGTAATCATCTAAAAAATAAGATTTGATCAAGAAAGGAATGATCTCTAAGAAAACAGAAGAGAAAAACTAACATTTTTGGACTTACTACCTGGTAGGAATTGTGAAAATTGCTGAGGATAAGGATAAAAAAACGCAGGCTTTTCTCTTAGAGAAAAGCATACCACTCAAGAGCTGGAAGAGAGGAAAACACAATGTTTTGTGGAAATGCAGTGTGTGCATTCAACCTGAGAGTCCCATGAGAGGAGGGGAGGGCAGTGCCTTGGTGTGTTGTTAAGAATGAGTAGGAATAAATCAATCAAAAAAATGGAGGGCTATCAGGAGAGGCAGACACAAAGATTATTATGGGAAAAGCCAAAAAAGTCCATTTAAACATGCCTGAGATTAGGTCTGAGAAGTAGCAAAAATGATCCAGAGGGTTTATATTCTTTATTTACCACTACATCTAGGGCAAGGAGCCCAGTTCCAGGAACACAGTTAAGTAGTCAATACACTCTCACTAAAGGAAAGAAGGGAAAAGGGACTGTGGAGTGCTGATGGGTTTTGTACCTCTAGTCTAACGATTTCGGATGTTATACTTAAGGCTACAGAGATATGATGAAGGTTTTAAGTATGGTCAATGATCAGATTTCTTTTTTCCAACCAATTGTCTTAGAACACTCTGGGAAGAGAATTGGAGTGGGTCAAACATATAGGTAGGGGAATGCTTAAGCATGTATGATAGCAATCCTCCTCTGGTGGGTTGCTTAACTTTTGCAAAGATTAAGGCAGGTGTAACATTCTCTAACTAGTGTCTATTCTCTAACTGATTCACCTGAATCAGAGACTTGCACACCTGCTTCTACAGCTGCCTTGAGTATGAAATTTAGACATGGGTCAGAGTACCAGTCAGCTCACAGGGTATTTCTATTCACCTGCTTGAGTTCTTTCTTAACTAATAAAACTCTTTCCTCATGAAGTGACAATTTGGCTTCTAAGCACATTTTTGCTGTAAGAATATGTGTGAATCACAGACTGATAGAAAATGTCTTGTTTTATGGGATCTATTTTTTTCCATGTCTTTTCAGCTTCCTTTTGGATTTTGCTCTAAGCTCTGGATATCACTAACCTCTCACCTTCGAAAGTTCAATCAAAGAAAACACTAGTTTGTACATGATTCCCATCATGGCAAAATGGCATTATCTGCTTGAGGCTGTAAGATTGTAGATGAAAAGGGGATTGATCATCAGGCCATGAGTATATCTGTCTGGCTGTCAGACAGAAAAGGGCAAGTGGTCAGTTGGATGAAATGACTTACAAGCCTCTCTTACAAAGTCAAATATTTATCTAAAGGTGTTCAGAAAATAACCTTTATTTTCTGTTTGTTCACTTATTTATATTTACATTCATTCATGCCAAATATCTCTTCAGAACCTATTTTACTGAAGGCCCTACACTGGGTGTGAGAAGTAAAACAGTTTAATGAAGACAGGCCTTGTTTTTGACACACTGCCTCTAGGCGATTTAGAGTTAGGCCAAATTTCTCATGGCTTCTGAAGTGAAGTCTAATTAGTACTATTCCCACACTTGGTTTGTGCCCTCGTTCTCAGGATAAATATTTCTATCCTTCAAGGATTTACCCTTAATTTATCTCTTCTATAAATCTTCCTTATTGTTCTCATGTTAAGTAATTTCTTTGTTGTATAGCTTTTTCACAAATTTTAGCCCTTGATCATGTAATGTGCTACTCCATGACTACTTAAAATAATGGATATAGATGTGAATATACTGATGGATAAATATCACAGAATAACATGTAGTTTTCCAAATATTCATTTGCACAACAAATAAAGATGAGTGTTTATGATTGATAATGTATTTGAAACACCTTCAGCAGGAACTGATCCCAACTAGTTCATATAAACTTCACAAAAAATAAACTAAAAGTGATCATTTTATCCTTCAGGTCAGAATCCATTTAAGGAGTACTACTAGATATGTCCCACATTCAATAGGAAGATAATGTTAGTGCCTGGATGTGACAAAAGACATTTTTCAGCTGTGAGTTTTTAAAAGTTGGCATATAAAGAAGCGAAGAAAAGAAAAGAAATTCCACTGCTCATCATTCTCCAAAGAACACATAAATCTGTCACAGAGGAGAGCAACAGAATTGTTCTCTACCCTCCAGCTGAAATATTCCAGAAACAGGAGATTAAAATTTTATTAGATCCTCAATGCTATGCCTGGGAGAAAGTGTGCTGTGGGTTTTGTGAACAACTCTTCAGCAGGGTCAGGTTTAGGGGAGAGTCTCAAAACCTTATCCATCATTATTACCAACAAACTACTAAACACAAAACAGGAAGTAAAGGCAGATAGGACACAGAAGACTCAATAAATATTGAGATTTTTATACTGTAAAAATTGCTACTTCCTCATCTCAACTCCCCATCCACTATCTGAGCCCCCAACCTCCTAAAAGACTATAAAAGATTTCTTTACTATTTATAGAGTAAGATTTTCAATCTCCTTTCCTTTTACATCCAAATCTCAAAAGAATTGCTGTCTTTCTACATTGCACTGTCACATAAACACTTAGAAGGAAAAAAAAGAGAGCGCTCTATTTTCTTTTAAGTAGTTAATTCCCTCCAGTCCATTATATAGTTGAGTAGAGCACAGGTTTGATTGTTATCAAGGTCAAATATTATGGAGGCTTATAAAATTTTTCATTTAATCCAAACATTTATGATTATAAAAAATGTATTTTCCACAACTATTAATCAATTCAATTAAATATTTTGTAAAGTATCCCCATCTCAGTAAAAAAATAGCAATTTACTATAATTTCTGATTATAACTCTAGGAATTTTTATGTGATACCTCACACAACCAAAAAGCTTCTTAATATTGGCACTGATTAATAAAAGTTTATTTTAAATTGTAAATTAAACATGAGAACTATTTGAGACTGTTCGTAAAGTATGTCAGTAACTGGTTCTACACTATTAGTGTATTTATTAAAAAAGAGACACCAGAAACCATCCTCTCTCTCCCTTTCTCCTTGTATGTATCAAGGAAGGGTCATGCAAAGACATAGCAAGAAGGTGGCCATATGTAAACCAGAGAGCCCTCACCATAAACTGGATCAGCTGAAGCCCTAATCTTGAACTTCTACCCTCGAGAACTGTGAGAAAATTAAGTGCCATTGTTTAAATCACCCAGACTGTGGTGTTTTGTTATAGCAGCCTGAACAGACTAAGACAGGCCTCCTAGTTCCTCTTTATTCCAGTCAAGTGGTAATGGACCTTGGAGACGAGCAAAAGTTTGAAAGACTTATTCCTCCAGAAATCGGAAGAGCGCCAACATCCCTCAGCCTTCTCAAGAAATTGACCTTGGCTGGAGGAAGCTGCTGCAAGAAGGTCCTGTGTTCTTCCCAGGGCAGTGCTCATCCTGGCCTCTCAACACAATGTTTTCTGATTTCAAAGACCTTGCTCTAAACTATTACACTATACTGTCCCAGAAAATGAATATCAGTGCTGCTATTTTAATACAAGTCAAGAAAATCAACTTTCAGAGAGATTTTGTTTGGCTGGTAAACAAACATGGGATAACTAAGAAATTCCATCTCCACTTCAGAGCAACTGTGGTATTTGCTAAGACCTTCACTGAGGCTGCATTAGTACCACACTTCTCCCTTAGCCAAATTCTATTTCTGTTCCGTCTCTCCCACAGGTGTTAATCATAAAAGCACTGCCTAATAAACTTTCCTGCCAGGTTTACCTGCATGTAAGCATCTGCTTCCAAGAGAACACAATCTATTGTTTTTTCTCATCAGAATCACCCCTAATTTTATTTTTCTGGCACAGTTTAAAGTAACTTTCTAATGAAATGTTACAGGGATAAAAGTTATAATAGACACAGCCTAATCCAAGAATGAGAAGGAAATCCGTGAAAATTTTATTGAGCACCTGTTCTGTGCCTAGAATCTAGTTTTAGTTCTTTCATGTGTGTTATCAAGTCTTTCCTCCCTGATACTCTAGTACTAATATGTTAATACCATTCCCCAGGAATACCATCTTATTAAAATACACTTACTGCTAATAAGAAAAAAACCAATGTCTATTTTAAACAGAAAGCAGCTTTATAATCGCTTCAAGAACTCTGAAAGTACCATACCTCTCCCTGTTTCCTACCTGTTCCTGTTTCCTCTGCTTTGCTCATTCTCTCTCCTCCTTTCCATTCTCCTTTATTAAAATAGTCTTTGTTATCTTCCCTTCAAAGCCCAACTCAAGTCTCAATTTTCTCCATGTATAGGGTTGGTGTGTATTATTCAATTGTCTCACTGAAAGCTTTTGAGTTCTGTAGTTTATATCTCCAAATGTCTTATAAGCTTTTTGGCTACAGAGCATATGTGTTGTAATTCCTTAAATCCCTCATTGGACCCAGTGCCTCACACATCACCTACTGGACATAGGAATAAAGAAACATATAAAACTCTCCTGTGCAATTTTTCAAAGAAAATCAAAGGTAGTCCTTTCATAAAGAATGTGTAAATCACCTTCTACTTACAGTATAGGGTAAATATTTTCAACTCTTCCTTGCATGAATAAATTATCAATGTCAATAGCCTTCATCTATATTAATATTGATGAGCCAGGTTTCGAGATAGCTGGTAATCCTCAAGCACTATACCATTATTCTACAGGTTAGACTTAAGTGAGTCTAATAAAGATGTGTTGGTTTAATTTTTGGTATTAATTCAGTAAGTAGTTATTAAACACTCACGATATTTTAGAAATTAGGTATATAAAGCTCATCACTGTCTAATCAAAGAAACACCATTTTCTTTATCAGTTCGAGCAAGCAAGTAAGAATTGGTAGCCCACATAGCATTTTCCATTCAAACTGATAAAGGGAAGGCACATTTTTGAAATTTAGAGAAACAAATCCATGAGAAAATTTTTTTCAGGGTATTAATCTGTAAAGTTTATGTTTTACAAAAAAATACATTGTTAAAGTATTTACTGTGCATGAAGTACTGCCATGTGCTTTATATATTGTCTCATTTAATCCTTGCTAAAAATCTATAATTGTGCATTTTTCAAAAGACGAATTTGCAAATCAAACAGTTTAAATAATTTATCCAATTTTACTTTAAGCTGTTTTCTGATTTCAAAGACCTTGCTCTAAACTATTACACTATACTGCCTCAGAAAATGAATCTCAGTGCTGTTATTTTAATACAAGTCAATAAAATCAACTTTCAGAGAGACTTTGGCTGATAAAGCTTTTTTATCAGGTACTTCTTGTTTACATCTTTATGAGGCATAATCTACTCACTATTTTAATTTTCTTTTTTGCCTTCAATAACAGTTAGAACCTTAGCTAGCTAAAAAGTGAACTCAAATAGACTCTGGTGGAACATAAAAATAAAACATTAACGTGTTTTATCTGTCTCTGCATCTTTTCTACTTCTAGCCACTTTATTTCATAGATACCTAATTTTTCTTTTTACAAAACAATGAAAATGATATTTTGCCCTAGGAGTTTTACATAGTATGAAGAGTTTGGAAGGTACAATGTCAGGAAGTATTGTTTTTGTCCTTCTTAAAACACAGTAAACAATGACACCCACTTATTTATGTATTATATTGGGAACTATCTTCAAAATTTGACTTTGCTTTTATTGAATCAAGAGTACCATACTTGGTGAATACGTGAAAATATTGTATGGACACCACTATTTAAATCTCAGTAAGACTATATGAAATTCCCATGTTTAAATGATGTTTTGTAAAAAACTTAAAAAAAGATCCCCTGACTTTCCCCTAAAAGTATTTAATAAGACACAAAAGATTACTAGAATTTGACATAACACTCAAAATTAGGCAGAAAAATATCCATTGCCAACATTCATTGGAAATCCCCTAAATATATGTGTAATCATTGGCCCACATGAGCTATGCACAGCACTAAGAAAGCAGGAAGCACCTTCACCATTCATCTCTTCTTTCTGAACCCTGGCACAGAAAGGCAACAGCTGTAAAAATCTCAAAATTGGAGAAAATGAGTAGCCATCTGTGATACTATTCTGACTATCCCCCTGAATCAGTGTAAGATACCCGTACTCACTCATGAATGCCTCCAATTTCTAGTCAGGAAGAAACAGTAGTAAATCCCTAAAAAGTATTAGAGAAGAAATAGTGGTAGGTTGCCAGTGCTATAGGTGATGCCAGAGAAAGCTGAGAAAGAGAGAGCAAAACAAGAAAAAGAGAAAAACCCAGGAAGATGGCAGACATAACCATCTTCTAGTACTTTACTTATCACTAGCTCAAACACTTCATAGTGGAAAGCATCTGACCATCTCACTACATCTCAACAAAATGGTTTCAGCAGGAAAATTGCTACTGAGAATTGAATAAATAAGCTTAGTATTGCAGACTTTAGGAAAAATTTTAAACAATAACAGACAGAGTGAAGCTAATGAAATATAGAAGAAACCAGCATAAGGGCTGATAGGATGGCCTTACTAATAAACTATCTAACAGATAAAAATAAACTACCAAGCAGAAAGAAAAAAGAACAATTGATCAGAGCACACAATAGTCCCATGTTTGCTTAACCACCTGGGGCTCAACTTGTTGTCTTTAAGATTAATCACCTGTGGCCTCTAAGAATTTGTTTTCACAGCAATTGAAAAGGACTGAGAAACAACAATAAAAGGGAAAAACAGACACAGTTGTTTCACAGCTGTCCTGCCATCAGTCCACAACCATAAACTATTTTTTCTCTTTATCCCCATAAAAACCCTGAACCCCTTACTCTCTCTGCCAGCACTACTTCTTTCTTTCTTTCATGTGCTGAGTCCTTTCTCTCTCTCTCTCTCTCTCTCTCTCTCTCTCTCTCTCTCTCTCTCTCTCTCTCTCTCTCTCTCTCTCTCTCTCTCTCTTTCTCTCTCTCTCTGAAAGTAAAATAAACTTTTTACTTCTTTCTATCCTAATCTTTGTGTCCAGAAGTTTTTTCTCAGCCTGCACCACAGGTTCCCACCCTAACAAGGGCCTCAAAATATTCTACAGAAGAAGAGAAAGTGAGCATGTTTAGTATTATACTAACAAGTCAAAATTGGAGATCACTTATTAAAACCAGGAACCAAATATATTTTTAAATGTTTTGCCACTCAAGAGGATATGTAAAAACATGAGTTCTATCAAAATTGAACATAATACCTTGAAAAGAGAATACAAAGAGAAGAGAGATGGCTGACACCATTGTAGTCTGAGGTGTTGGCAGTAAAATGCAGAAATGCTGCTGCAGAAAATGAACATTGTTATTAACCTACAAGGACAAATAGAGGATGGAAAGCAGAAGGAGGCATGGTAACTGACTCATTTGGGTAAAGTAAACAATTCAGGTACTGCAGGCTAAGTAAGGCAATGAGGTAATTTACCCTCGGAACCTTTGAGAGCCTTCGTTATTGGAAGCAGCAGCTACAAAGGAAGGTGGGGTAGGCTAAGGTCTGAAAAGACTGATATCAGTTGGTGACTTTATACATGGTAGTTGGAGCATCCCAGGCCCTTTTCTACATGCCAGTAGCCAGAAGATCATCCCTCTGCATTGGCAGGATAATAGTCAATTACTCTCAGAAAAGCTCTGTACTCTGTGACATAAGCACAGTGGCAAGCAGAAGAGAGGACTGGAGTGAAAAATGAATGAAAAATACAGTAAAGTCTGATGACTGTTCTCTCTCTTTTCTCCTTTTTCTGACCTTCTCCTTACCTTGCCCAGGATTCCAGCAACTAGGTGTAAGGACATTTTTCTCTCTCTGCATCCTACCACAAAAAAACTGGAAAAGGGATATTCTTGGGTGTAAATCTGCAGCACCAAGAACAGAAGTCCCCATTGTGACATTTTTAGGTCCCCCAATTAAAAGACTGGCTCTCTTCCCAATCACTATAGAGTTAACCTCTCCCCAGAGGGACTAAGCCTCCAGTGAGTTTTTTGGTTCCTCTTGAATATGAATGGACTATGAATGGACAGATGAAGACCAGTAACTTATTTAAAGACTATTTCAATGTAAAAAAGAGAAACCAAAAGTGTTCAACTCAAAACTCAAACAAAAAAAAGAGAGAAATAAAAAAATAGAGAGAGAAGAAAGCTGATGAAAATTATACATAGGCATATAAGGAATCAATAGAAGACACAGTGTCTTAAAAAATAGACAAGCAAATATAAGAGCTATTAAGAAAGAAAGATAAAACAAATAGGTCTTTATATTAAAATACAACTGAAATGAAAAATCAGAAGTGTACTACATAAAGTATATCTCTCAAAAAAAGAAGAACATGAAAAAAATAAGATAAACTATGATAGTCTTTGAGAATTTATCTGGAAGGTCCAAAATCAGACAATTATGAAATTTTGCTATCACCCCCCAAAAATAAAAAACTAAAAGAAAGAGATAAATAAATTACTTATAGAAATTTCTCAGAATGACTAGGCCAATGACTAAAATAAAAACTTCAGAACACTATGCATAAAAGAAAACTCTAAAAGTGTCCAGATAATAATGCAGACACTTTCAAAGGAAAGGAAATTGTGGTAGCATTGGAAATTCTCATTAGCCACACTGCCTAAAAGAGTGAGAAAAGCTGCCTTCCAATGTCTCAGGGAAAATGATTTTTAACCTAGAAGTCTATTCTCACTCAAATTATCACTCTAGGAGATTAGAATAAAGATATTTTCAGACACCTAATGATTCAAAATTTATTTTCCATTTCCTCCTTCTTGGGAGATTATTAAAGAACATATTTCAGCAAAACACACGAAAGAAAAAGCTAGAAAAAGTACATAAGAAATTGAGGAGTCAATGTAGATTTACCAAGAAGTTCCAAGGCAGCCTTTGTGCAGCAGGCCCAGAGAACAACAGTCAATATTAGACCATGAGGTGAGAAAGTTGGGAAAGTGCAGTTTCCAGGAAGAATAATAAATGGTACTATAGATTATCTGTCTTAGAGCTCTTGGGGAAAATTATTACTAGGCATTTTACAAACTGTTAGAGCATTTAGTAAAGATTATTGGTTGGCAAATAGAAAACTAAGCAAAACAAAAAAGAAATTATCCACTTCAGGGCAAACTAAAGGTAGTCTACTACTGAAATAATAGCAAATCTGTTGGCTCAATTATGACCAACACTTATATACTCATAATGTGAACACTTGATTTAAACAAACATTTTAACAAAATTATTTTTGGAAGAGAGAGGGAAGGATAGTGGTAGTAACCTAAAACTCAACTATACAAACAAGAAGTCATTAGTTCATATTTGAAATAGATACATTAATAAATAATAGTAAAAAATATTACTTTATAAAGGTAAATAATACAATTTATAGCTAAAAGTTAGATGAGAGTAGAACTGTGTGTAGGAAGGGATGAAAAAAGATAGAGAGTAAAGGACTTCTGATATTTAATGTAAGTCCTTTTATTCTATTTGATTTTTTAACTGTATATTTGTAATACTCTAAATTTTTAAAAAAATGCTTAGATATTCTAGGAAAGAAGTGAGAATAATTGAGTTATAACAAAAGATAAAGTCAAAAACACAATTGAAAAAATCCTATGCTTAAAAATAAGTATAGAGAACAAGGTGAAATTGTTTAAAATAAGTTCATCTTAAATATATATGGCAATTTTTTAATTAACAATTTCTTTTAAAAAATTCAAGTCTCTAGGAAAGAACAAAGTATAAGCCCTTATGGAGGTTCAAAGATAAAGGCTATAGTTTGAGAATTTAATATTAAACAAATGCTTATTCTACATATGAAAGTGAATGAAATATATTTTCAGTCAAATATTAAAGTGTTTAAGGCTAACATATTAGCTACGTGTGTATCATGCTGAAAATAAATTACTTGAAGTCTTTGGATAAGCCACATATGACTCAAAATTAACCTGAACAGAATAGAGGTGTTATGATATGTAATAATAAAAAAAGTTCCTGTTTTACTGTGGAAAAATCAATAGGCATAATGAAAATTAATTATAAGATTCCTGAGGGGAGTGGCTCCCCATAGAAATCTTACCAAAACAATAATAAAACTGAAAGAATGTAAAGAGGTTTTATAACCTATTGCCAAGATACCTGGCTGAAACTTAAAAAGCAAATAGTGTCATTATTACATTTTATCTTTTGTAATGGGAAAAGCCCTGTGGTTAGGCAAAAAAATCCCCAGAAAAATACTTCCAGAAATCCAACTAAAATGGTTTTTCAATTTTTTTAAAGAAAAAATCAAACTATGATATTTTGGATTGTTTTTTTAAATCTTATCCATAGTCTCTAAATCATGTTTAACAATGTGAATTGTTTTTATTAATGAAAAAAAATAAAATGTGAATTATAAAGAAAAATTGCAGACACAAAACCAAGAATATACTTTTAAAAAGTAGAATTTTGCATCACTGTAAAAATATTATTATTCAATTAACAATGTTAATTTAAATATTTATAGATAATTACTATGTACCAGGAACTAGAGATAAAGCATATATACATGTTCTCCCTGCTTTGCCGAAACTTTCAGTCTAGCAGGAGAGATAGGCATTAACACAATCATAAAAATCATTAAAGTTTAAAATTCAATTAATATTTCTCATTAATTTATATCTGTTTAATAATGATAAAGAACCATTTGTTAAGGTAGCAAACTTGGTTCTATTTTTATTTACTTCCTTCACCATTGATGTAAGAACTATGAAAAAACGAACACCATATATGCCTCAAAAGTGACTGAGAGATAGATTTGAAATATTGCACAAACATGTGAAGATTCCAAAGTTTATTTGCTCTGATAAGTGTTGGGGTGGGAGAGGTCCTGGTTCTATAGCTCCTTGCTTGGAAGAATCACAAGCAAGGCTGGTACAGCGGAGTAATCACAGACTTGTAGCAATTCCACTCAAGCAGCCTTTACTGCAAAGCAAAAGTACATTCCAGAGGGAGGAATGGGTCTATCTCCGTGAATGAAGAAGACCCCAATTACGGGTATCTTTTCCTTTATATAGGAAAATAGGTCAGGAGATCTATTAGTTTATTGATCGAAGGGCTCTGATATTTATCTGTGATTAACATGTTCCTATTACATAACAGTTTTCTTTCTATGCATGCTCCTTTCCGATAAGTCTCCTTGATTGCCCACTGTGAGGGGTGGGAAACTGCAATGCAAATGAGGCCTTAGTGATATGGCCAGGTCACTAGGTCCCCTAAGGTATGAGTCTTCCTAAAAGTGCATGTGCAGTGTTGGAGACAGTCCCTTAACCACGAAATCTAGTAGTGGTGGTTTGGATTGCAGATGTTCGTTGGCCTCCTTATTTTCACTCCCTCCTCCTTCCTTTGGTTAGCAACTCCCAACGTGCACCTCGCTAACAATAAGTAAGAAATTATTTGGCCATCCTGGCTATTCTTTTTACTTAACATAAGTACTTAGAGAAACCACATCACCACTCCGAACTTTAGCACTTTCTTCTATGAAGTGGAGATTATATATTTTTCATAATGCTGATATGAGGGATTAAATAAAACAAAATATCCATATCTTGAGCCAAATACTGTGCTATAAAGTTTATATAGGATATGTTAATTTAAATAATAAGTGACTGAAAATGTGAGTCACACTTAATCGAAGTTTAGCAAGCCAAGATTTAAGGAAAAATACAAGACACAGATGCATCTGTGACTATTTTTTTCCAAAGAGGGATTTGGGAACTCAGTATTTAAGGGAAGAGGACATACACAAAGAAAAAGGAGGAGACCAGTGGGTAGTGAGGCAAACGGTTACATTCTTTTGAGGTCCAGAAATCTTCATTTTATGAAAGATAAAAGGAATGTTTGAAGAAAAAAGGGGAGTTATGGAAGAATCAATTATGCCAATTATCTTATCAACCATCTGTGGGGGACAGTCCTTTGTATATGCCTAAGGCCTTTTGCCTTTCCATGGAGGTCTGGCTAACAATACACAATGTCAGTAACAGCTATTCATCTGGAAGGGGGTGTTGTATGACTCAGCTTCCAGGCTTGACCTTTCTTTATGTGTAAGCAGTAGAGGAGAGGGGTCCTGAGATTTTTATTTTCCTTTATAGTTATATCATTTCAATAATTTGTGAAGTAGTTGTTATCTTAATTTTGCAAATAAGGAAAGTGAGGTTCAGGATGATTAAGAAAATTACCGAAAGTTGTACACAGGGTCAGTGATGAAATTGAAACATGAAACTAAGTCCTTCTGATTCCAGATCCTATTCTCTTTCCGTTAAATCTTACCTCATCTCAAGGCTATTTATATTTTAAGAGAATATCTTTAGAGATAATACATAATCCAAGAGATGAGGCTGTACTGGTGAAACGGTTGGTGCCATGATGTGCAAATAAATGTCTGCCTGAAGTGGATGTAATTCTGCTTGGAAATAGGGAGGAAAGAGTGGACATTTATCTGAAGTCTTTCTCAGGCCTAAGAATCTATATGAGTGTTTTTGAAATATAACTTCTCCTTCTTTCATCTATTGGTGATACCTGCAAGATTCCTCCTAGAAAGCCAAAAGCAGTATCCTTCATTTGTTTCTAACGCAGGTAGTTGAAGCTTGAATTGTGCTGAAACACAATAGCAATTTATATGTTGGAAAGCTCCCATGTCTGTCAAAACATGTTAGACACTGCATCAACAGCAAGCTGCTTAAATTGCCACAGTGAATTTCTTAGCTATTTGCAAACTGTTTGGAAGTATGAAGGTGAGTAGCTTAAACAATTCATAAAATTTACAAAACTATTCCAGCATATGGAAATACAGCCATTTTTAAACTTGTGTCTTTTAAAATTAAAGCGCTTGAATATGCTAAATTGAAGATATCTAGACTCCAAATAATCAGAAAACTGAAGCTGGACGAGGTAGCCACGGGTGACCATTTTACATCGTCTTCCTATTACAATGAATTTGGGGAAAAAGCTAAGATGGTGGCCATCATTTTGCCTCTTAGCAACTCTGTTTTCTCAGAAAAATGTATCTTTGCTTCAACCTCCAAAAAAAGAGCAATATGTACCAGTATATATTTAAAAATATTTTCCCTTACCTCTAAACTTTCTTCCTATCCAAACAGCCCTACTAAACAAAAGGAGGAGGTCCTTTCATGCTCTCCCCCTTGCCTAGTACCACCACTTTGCTCTTGTGATTTCTTCTGTGTTAAAATCTAGGCAGAAAGCAAATACACAAATTAAGGCCAAAGAACACTAGTAAAAGTGTCTTTTATGGACAATCTGTTTTGCCTCTGTATGGGGAGAAGAAAATGGCTTCCCTTTACCCTTCTAGGTTCTTTGGCTGGGCTACAAATTAAATTTAAGTAAGACAGATTAACAGGAGATAAACCATTTTAATTACATGCAAAAGCACAGGAGTCCCACAAAACACAAAGCTCAAAGAAGGATCAGATGGTTAAAGCTTATATCGCATCCTGAGCTACAGAAAGAAACAGGGTTGGGGCTCCTGGAAGTTGGGGCTCCTGGGACATAAGTTATGGGAGAATGAGAGAAGGAAATGTATAAAGGTTGTCTTGTTACAGAGATTGAAAGTCTCCCAGACAATAAAAGTTGTCCAGAGCAGTCCTTTCCCCAATACAGATACTTATACTAATGTAAGTTACTTTCCAGAAGTAAATTTCTTCTACAAAAAAAAGCTTTTAAGAGCTATTCCTGCATCTGCAGTGTCTCATAATAACTATAACCGGCTCTACTGACCCCTATAAGTTTTCTTATAATCTCCTTAACTAACTAGTTGAACTTTTTGAGTTGTTTCCCAGAAATGGCAGAATTTTTACAAGACAAAGAAGTTGAGATGCCAATGGACCCATCAGCAATTCCTGATGCCAAGAATCACCATCCCCCATGATCTGCCCAAATGTATGTGGCCCCTCCTTTAAAAGCTCATGATCTTTGTTGGAGATGGATTTGAGACTATGTCTCCCATTCTCCTGACAGACGTCTTTCACATTGAATATATATATATATATATATATATATATATATATATATATATATTAGCAATCCTCGTTGTTTCAGTGATTATTATGATTATCTTTGTGGGGCAAGCGATCCCAAGAACTATTTGCTTTTGAATGAGAAGACTTAAAATCCAGAGCCAAATGCCAGTACTGTTGGACTGTCCTCCCTCAAGGATTTAAAAACTCCCAACAGGAGAGATCCTAGCCAAAGATTTGAGGGAAACAGTTTTAGACAAGCGTATGATTTTGCAGTATGTAGATGATATCCTGATACATGCAGTAATTGTATTAAATTGCCCGGCTGACAAAGGATATAAAGCATCCCAGAAAAAAGGTCAGATTTAACTTCCCACTGTCCAATACTTAGGGTTTGAATTGTCTCAGGGAACCAGAACCTCCTCTCAGACCAGAGAGAGGCTGTGAAAGGAGTAGCAGTCCGTACTACTTTCAAACACTTACACAGCTTTTTGGGTAAGGCTAGGTTTTGCCCTAACTTTGGGCTAATAACAAAACCCCTCTCTGAAACCTTAAAAGGGAAAGAAAAAGGATCCCCTTACTTGACAGGGGAATGTCACAGGCTTTCTTAACTATTAAAGAAAAATTAACGACTGCCCCCGCATTGGGCCTCCTGGACTTACATAAGTCTTTTGTTTTACTCATTCCAGAAAGGGAAGGAATTGGACGTGGGGTATTGGCACAAACTTTGGGAGCCATAAGAGATCTGTAGCCTACTTCTCTAGGCAATTGGATGTGGTAACAAAAGGATGGCCCACTCATTTTAGAGCAGTGGCTACTACTTGTGATATGAAATGTTTACCCTCCGGCAATGGTTCACACCAAGCACTATGCAATACCCCTACTGGAATAAAAAGGTGGCTTTTGATAAAACACAGGCCAGTTGAGTAAATACCAGGCTACTTTGTTAGATAATCCTAATGTAACTTTGAAGGCGATGTCCACCTTAACTCTAGCCTCCTTCCTGGCTATGGACTGTCGTTCCCCAGTCCAAGACTGTATTCAAATCTTTAGGCCGGGCGCGGTGGCTCACGCCTGTAATCCTAGCACTCTGGGAGGCCGAGGCGAGCGGACTGCTCGAGATCAGGAGTTCCAAACCAGCCTGAGCAAGAGTGAGACCCCATCTCTACTATAAACAGAAAGAAATTAATTGGGCAACTAATATATAGAGAAAAAAATTAGCCGGGCATGGTAGCACATGCCTATAGTCCCAGCTACTCGGGAGGCTGAGGCAGTAGGATTGCTTGAGCCCAGGAGTTTGAGGTTGCTGTGAGCTAGGCTGACGCCACGGCACTCACTCTAGCCTGGGCAACAAAGTGAGACTCTGTCTCAAAAAAAAAAAAAAATGTTTAACCAAGTGCATTCTAGTTGCCATATTTGACTGATAAGCCCCTGCTTGACCCAGATGAAGAGCTCTTATAGATGGAAGCAGCTTTATGAAATGAGAACAATGCAAAGCTGGGTATGCTGTGTTTACCTGGCCAACAGGTAACTGAGGCACAAACCCTACCTCTTAGGACTTCTGCTCATATAGCTGAATTAATTACACTAACTAGAGCCCAATGCCATGGGAAAAATAAGCATATCAATATTTATGCTGATTCTAAGCATGCCTTTCTGCTAATACATGCTCATGAAGCTATTTGGAAGGAGCAAGTGTACCTTACCTCTGGAAATTAAATACAAACAACAAATTCTTGAGTTATTATTAAAAGTCATTTTGGTGCCCAGGGAGTCATTATGCACTGCCAGGGACATCAGAGGACAGACACTCATATTATTAAGGAAACACCACGGCAGACTTGCTGGCCAAAAGAGCAGCCCAGCAATTGTCCAACCAACTGGCCTTAATTCTTTCCCTACAATTGGATAATTATAATCATGACTCCAAAAATTCTAAAATTTGGAAAGAGTAAAAGAATGAGGCTTTGCTAGAAATAATGACAAAAAATAAAGGAAGAAGGAAAAGTCCTTCCTCCCGAGGCCCTCATCAGACCTGTACTTGAACAAATTCATCAATTTCCAGAACACCCATTTTGGGTGAGATGCCACTTTACAATGGGCACAACATTATCTTGCTGAGCCCAGCCCACAGAAGACTATTCAAGTGTAACCCTATTCAAGTTGCCCCCTATGTCTGAGAAATAATCTAAAACCTTACGGCAGTTCACAGCCTCTCCTTAGGGAAGAGACCCAATGAAAAGGAACCTATGCTGGAGAGGATTGACAAGTAGATTGTTCCATGATACCACAAGTTCCTGGAAACTTTTGATACCTATTGGTGTTTGTGGACACATTTTCAGGATGGGTTGACAGCTACCCAACTAGGACTGAAAGTGCCTCTAAAGTCACTAAAATTCCTTTAAAACAAATAATTACCAGGTTTGGGTTTCCTCAAATTCTCCATAGCAATAACAGAGCTGCCTTTATTGCCAAGATTACTCCGTAGATATCAGGAATTTGGGGGATTGACTAGAAATTACATTCATCATGGAGACCCAAATACTTGAGAAAAACTGAGTGTATGATTAGAACTCTAAAAAGACTCTCTCTAAAATCTACCAGGAAACAAATTTAACTTGGGATAAAGGACTGTCCCTTGCCCTGCTCAGCATTTGAGTAGACCCCAAAAGTAAGTTGGCACTTAGCCCCTTTGAAATTTCATATGGGAGACCATGCCTGAGGACCCCTAATCAGGGCTTGCCTAATGATCCCTTGCCCCCAGAAATGCAGACTCAATCATATGTAAAATGGCTTAGTAATATGCTAACTTATATCTCTAAGTTTGCTTCCAACAGGCTCCAGTTTCCCACTGATATACCCCCTCCATTCCTTGAGGCCAGCAGATAAGGTGTTGTTCAAGACTTGGCAGAACTAGCATCCCAAGGATCAACTGAAGCCACAGTGTATTGAAACTATTGAGGTGTTCCTGACTACACACATTGGTCAAGCTAGCAGGACTGAAACCAGGTATTCGTCACATTCATATAAAAGTGACACCACCAGAAATCTTCCCACAAACTCAGAAGCCAGAAAAACAGCAGGCTTGTGAGCCCCTAGAGGACCTAAAGTCTACTCTTTCACAAAAAGGATAAATGGAATGAAATGAAAATATATGCCCTTTTTGTCTTGCTTATCCTTTTTTTTTTTTTTTTTTTTTTTTAGACAGAGTCTCACTTTATTGCCCAGGCTAGAGTGATGCTGTGGTGTTAGCCTAGCTCACAGCAACCTCAAACTCCTAGGCTCAAGCAATCCTCCTGCCTCAGCCTCCCGAGTAGCTGGGACTACAGGCATGCGCCACCATGCCCGGCTAATTTTTTTCTCTATATATTAGTTGGCCAATTAATTTCTTTCTATTTATACTAGAGTGGGGTCTCACTCTTGCTCAGGCTGGTTTCAAACTCCTGACCTCGAGCAATCCGCCCACCTCAGCCTCCCAGAGTGTTAGGAGTACAGGCGTGAGCCACTGCGCCCAGCCTGTCTTGCTTATCCTTTGGGGATTTTCATTTGCCTGGCAAGATAACTCGTTAGTTAGGATCTCTCAATCTATTGCCTCTTCCACTAACCTACCCCACTGCTAGATTTGTCATCCTAAACCTAGGTCAGTACCTGACCACTCTCCTGCATATCATTTTAGACATAAATAAATCTGTTTCTCAAATTACTTATAGGGTTTGATTGATAACTCTGTACCCAGATCTCCCATGCTTCATAACAAGTTGGAAATTGCCCATAAATTAGCTCCCTAAAACTATATTCATGAGTATATAGGGGAAACGTGGATGGAAAATCCTTCTAGGGAACACTGGGCCAATATTTCCCAGAAGGGATTCCAGAGGGGGTGGGTACTTTTTGGATATACTTTACTATCTTAGTGGGGAGGGTGGCAGCTCAACCACAGGTATTAAGAAGTTTAAGTTATGGGCTCAACGTTTTCACTTTTCCTCTTATCCCAACTATTTCCCATTTCAGCAAGAAGCAGCCAGATAGAGCAATATCTTTATTCTCCAAGATTGAGGAATGAACTAGAAAGGGAGTTATAACTGGCTCTAAATCAATAAATTTTAATGACCCCTATACGTTATGGCAGAATTTTTACAAGACAAAGGAGTTGAGATTCCAAAGGCCCCTGAGCAAGATTCATGGTCCTAAGAATCACCATTTCCCATGACCTATCCCAAAGCACATGGCCCTCCTTAAATAGCACATGGTCTCTGGTGGTCAGGGAGATGGATTTGATACTGTTTCTCCCATTCTCCTGACAGACATCTTTTGTATTAAAATTTTATTCTTCCTTGCAATCCTCATTGCTTAATAATTGCATCTTTGTGCAGCAAACAACTAGGCAAAAACCCCCTTGTGGTTTTGATAACATAACTGGCTCAAAATATGCCAAAGAAGTGTATTTTTAGGGGGGCATATCTGGTCTCCTACAGTCATATTTTGAGGTAGTGTATTCTGAGCCCCAACAACTCCAGTGCAGATTCTATGTCTAAAATTAGGATTTCTAATCCCAGTCTCCTGGCTTTTTGAAGTCATTAGAGTTCCATGCCTTGGTTTCTCTATTTCCAAAATAAAGATGGTAATATTTGTGTGTTCTCTAATTTACATAGGAGCAGAAAAGAAAATATCTGTATAATACATTCTTGAAATCCCTTTAGGAGAAAAGGATAATTTTTGCAAATTTTCATCATCTTTTTTCCAGACAAAAGAATAAAACAGGCTCCATTTGTTTTAATTTTGATATTCGCAGCTTATCTAAATTTAAATTGACAAGAAAAGATCCTCTGAAACTACTAATTATTGAATGTCAGATGCCTTTCAAATCATTGGGTATCTTTCGTGTATGTATGTCTTGTTGCAGAGACAAGCAGTTTCTGTGTGTGTGTGTGTGTGTGTGCGTGTGTGTGTATCTGTGTGTATGTGAGTGTGTATGTGTTTTAACTTTGAATGGCACTAAGAACTAAAGTTGCTGGGCATCGTGGCTCATGTCTGTAATTCTAGCACTTTGGGAGGTTAAAGTGGGAAGACTGCTTGAAGCCAGGAGCCTGAGGCCAGCCTAAGCAAGAATAAGACCCTGTCTCTACAAAAAATAGAAAAATTAGTCAGCTATGGTGGTGAGCTCCTGTAGTCTCAGCTATTCAGGAGGCTGAGACAGGGGGATCACCTGAGCCCAGGAGTTTGAGTTTGCAGTGAGCTATAATGATACCACTGCACTCTAGCCTAGGTGACTGAGTGAGACCCTATTTCAAAAAATAAAAATAAATAAAGTCATCTGGGAGGATCCACATGACAGAATCTTCACTATAATTCTTCAGTGCCCAGTTGTTGCCCAAGATCCTCCTATCTATCTTATGTTGTAACATGATGCTGTATCATATGACTTATTATATTTATTTGTTTTACTCAGTTATGCCTCCAGGTGTATTCTGTGTGGTTAGTTTCTAATCGAGATTACTAAATAAACAAATCATTCTATTTCATAAAATTGTAGTTTTAAGGTGGAGAAAACAAGAGCAGGAGCCAGGTTTTATATTCATCTTATATCCTATTTCAATACCCAGTTCAATGCCTGGCATCCAGTAAATGTTGTAAGGAAATTAAATACTAAACAGAGATAGAGGTTGTGAGTACAGAGGAGAGGGGTTGTGGTTGTTGCCATTGTGAATAGGGGCCTAGAATCCCAACTAGGAAAACTGCTTTTGTGTTCATTTGATTCTGTTTTGTGAAACTGCAGATCGACTGATAGACAACTTAGTAGCAGAATGCAACCAAAGAGAGATCTTTTTAGCTTTTTTCCATTAGGCAGAAACCAAAAACCACTGAGGCTTCCCTGACGGATCCTGATCACAAGATTTCAGAACAAAGGACTTGTGACACAGTGTCTTCCTGTGAGTCCCAAATCCTGAATATTTATCAAAGCTGCACCTTCAAAATCTCCTCCACTCCTACCACCATTACCTTCTTTTTGTGCTAATCACACCATCATCCATCCAAGAAAAAAGAAAAAAGAAAACCAGAAAAGGAGTCCAGGGTTGCTAATCTATATAGAAGTCCTAAACAAAGCAAATACGGTTAATACCGTGTCTTATTAAATTGAACCCTCACTTACTGGATAAAAGGTGATAAGATCTATACGACTGAATCCATTTTACACACCACTATTCAAACTAATCCTTCCTGTGGTTCAGGGAATAAAGAATTCTGCCATGGGGAAAACAGGGGTCCTGCTTTTTATTCCCTAACTCTCCTGTTCTTGCTGGTCAAAGCAAAAGCCATTAATCTAATACTCTGCACTTGTATTCAGAGCCACAGCATCTTAAAGCAATTGGTGGTCTGGCCAACTAGCTATTAAAAAACAAATAGTCTTTCTAGCTTTAGAATCTTCTCCCATAGAGTAACCACAGAGAAAGCATCAGCTAATGGTAATAACTGGGCTGAGAGGACATCTATTTTCAACCTATGGCTTAGTCTTAAATTTAACTAAAGCTTTTCAAAGAGTTTTTAATACTTTCAAATCTGAATTTTCTCTCTCTTGTGAAGCTATCCCAATTAATATTATCTTAATTTTGTGGACATTAAATCATTTCCAAAAGATTTACAGTAAATTAATCACCAAAGCAAGGTCAAAACTTATCCCATAATATTAAATATTAATCAATATGCAGAAAAGAATACAATTAGAGTAGTTATGTTATAATACAGAAAAATATTAAAAGTTGTACTGAATTGCCAATTTTCCAAGATATTATTTCAATTATACATGACTTTGTAACATTTTTAAATTTCTTTAATGGCAATCTTTTTTTATATTTTACTACTCAGCTACCTAATTCCTTAGACTAGGTATAATGAAATACAAATTGACCTGTCTTAATTAGCAGGTATTGTGATGAGCTAAATACATCATTACAGAGACAGAGGTAGCACAACATGAATAAATATGAAATAGATCAGGGTGCCAAGGGGTACTGAGCCCAGGAGAGAACTTGGTACCTTTGCTTTCATTACTGAGTATTCACCCACAACTTATTTTTACAATTGTGTGTAAAATTCAAGTACGAGTTCTTGACAGCTAAAGAAAGAATAAAAAGAGACAGAGATAGAAAGAGAGGATAGAGAGAAAGAGAGAGGAAAAATCAATTATATAACATCCATTATTTAGTAAAAGGCACTTTAGGAAAGACAGCTTTGGACAGTTTAGTGAAAGACTATCCTATCTAGGGGGAAAGGTTTATTTATTTGAGAAGGAAGGAAGGAAGGAAAGAAGGAAGGAAGGAAGGAAGGAAGGAAGGAAGGAAGGAAGGAAGGAAGGAAGGAAGGAAGGAAGGAAGGAAGGAAGGAAGGAGGGAAGGAAGGAAGGATGATTGTGGCCAAATCAGATCCAGATCAAACTGGGATGTATTTAAAAGGGGAGAAGGAAAGAAGGAGATCTAGTAGTAGAATACTGTTTAAGAACAAGGCTATAAGGATTTAAAGTGGAATTATGACAGAATAATTTAAAAGAAAAGAATAATTTCATTAAAAAACTAAAAAAAAAGAACTTATCAGATTGTATAATGAAATATTGCTGGAAGGAAAAAGGATAATATGAAAAAATGAGAGTAAAGAGTCAAGATGGAAAATGGCAAAGGGAAGATAAAAGTCCACTATCCAAGAGGGGGATGCCCAACATCCAAGTATATGTTGGAGAAAGATCAAAGCCATATCTACAAAACTGAGTATCACCCACCTAGAAATAAGAAGCTACACTCATTAAGATAGTGAATATAAATAGTAGGGCAGGGAGTTAAGGGTTTGGATTACATAATTGAGTTATGTTTCTTCTTTTCTCAGTCACTGCTACTTATGCTCCTTTGACATTCACTGTTCAAACATTTACTTATCAAAATTTGCCAGATTCTGTGGAGCACTGGAAAAACATCAGTGAGAAAGGAATGACCCCAAACCCCAAGGAGTGTCTAGTATGGTGAGGAAGACAGATATATCAGTTCATTGCTATGGGACTCCAGACACTAAATCCAGGTGGAAAGGCCCAAGAAAGGCTTGCTGGAGGAAATGAATGCAAATTGATTCCTAAAGGAGGAGTAAAAGCTCCAAGAAGGAAAAGTAAAGTTATGGGAAGGATGAGGGTAGAGCTACCAAGGAAGAGGAAACAATATAATAAAGCATCAAAGTATAAAATATTGAATGCTTGTGTAAGGCTGGGTGGGTGCATAAAGAAGAAAAGATTACACCAGTTTACTGTTACTAGAACTTTCAGTCAAAAAATGGAAGCATATGTGTGCATATAGATATAGATATGACATAAAACTAAGTTACAGATGGTTGCAAATACCCTTTTAAGAAGGTTAAACTATATCCTTTGAAACAGATATATACTCCTTGCAATACAGGAGGGATTAGAAGAGGGCAAGATAGGAGTGAGGAAATGAGGTATGAGATGAGAGCTTGAACTAAGTACTAGCAATGACAAAGAGAATAGAGGGCGGAAATGTGCCTAGGAAACATTTAAGAGGTAAAATCCAAGAAAATTGAAGGAAAAGTTAAGATGGCTACAGATGTTCAGGTTATATGACTATTTAAATGTCCACATGATAAGCTTAGTTGAAAAATCCAGAAGTAGGTTAGATTGGTGTTTTGTTAGGGTAGTGGGGCAAAACATACCAAGTTCAATCTTGGACATTCCAATTTTCACGTAACCTATTGGAAATCTAGTTAAGCACTTTAATGAAAGGCTAAAACTTAGGCATGAAGCAGAGCTAGGTTTGTAAACCATCAGTAAACAAATGATGAATAAACATCAAATTCAAAGGACAGAATTTCAGGAAGGATTTAAGTTTTTACTTTACAGGTGATATTTGCTTAATTTCTTTTTATTCATAAGCTTGTTTTTGGACTCAAGAGGGAAAAACACTAAATTTATTTTTATTTTTTAAAAGAACAGAAAAATAAATGAAATTCTACAGAGTGACTATGTCATACGAGAAGTGTGAAAACAGAAACATGGGAATAGCAACATTTACAAGGCATCTGTAGGATGAACAGACTGAGGAAAGAAGCGAAGGAGCAACCAGAGTGGTTTTTAACTTTATTTTTACATTCCCAAAATGATAAGTGATGTTTTCTTCCTTTGGCTTCCTCTTTGCCTTCCGGACTGATTATTTAAAAAAAAAAAAAATGCAACTCATTATATCATGTGCTGCAATTCTTAGGTGTAGGGAACCTTAAACAACAAAAGTTGAATTATGTTATAGATTTATTTTTTAATCTCATGGTATTTCTCCATAATGAATCCAGTAGCAATTCTTTAATGGCATAAATTCTGTTATTATTGCTAATTTCTCTCTTGTGAATTCAACATTTTTCTCAGGCATTACAATCATTATGTAAAGTATGCAGATGGCTCTTTCACTGTTGTCTGAGGATAAGTTATATTTTCTAAGGACTGAGACCAGTGCAGAGCCAACCTAATCATGGCACATTCCACTGCCCTGCAGAAATTTAACCTAAAGAAGATCTGCATGCCATCTCCTAGATGCAGTCTGGAGATAAATTATAAAGTTATAGAGCTTTCTTCATGGGAGTGATCTGCAGACAAAGCCTCACGTTTTTATAAAGATTTTCATTAATATTTATTTGAATATTTTGAATATAAATGCTAGCAGGGAAGGGAATGTGTCATTTGCCAGAATTTATTATGACTTCTAGTATGCGAATTCCTAGATTTGCTAGGCTAGAAGATTTTTGACTAGATTTCAAGTTCATATGTTATTCATCTTTGTCACCCCTACCTAGTGTCTGGCACAGTGTTTTATAAATGGCAGGCACTCCACCAGGTGTTATATTGAAGTTACTGAACTGTTTTCAGTCATATTATTCCTATCTTTTTATTGTTGGCTTGAAAAATTCAGATTACACATTTTACAACTCTATCACTATATTTTTGATCAGGGATTGCTTACTATCTTCTAGGATTTTGTTAGCTATGTAGTTGACCTATAGTCTTGAGCAGTGTGCCTTTCCTGGTGTCAGAAACACTTGTAATATACCAATCATATGCACCAGTTCAATTAGGGAAGAAGACATTCTGGTTTTATTTTCTCCTAACCTCTGTAACAACCCTTCTTTCTCTATTATTTTCTTTGTTCATTAATACATTTATTCATCCAAGCATCTTTTAAAACTATCAATTCTCTAATCTTGACTCTTTGACATTGTATTTTTACAAAAAGTTTTCATAGATTATTTTTAATTCATAATAATTCTTAAAATAATTTGCATTCAACTGAAAATATCTTATATTTTAGTAGGGGTGGGACAATGTACTACTGTAACTTTTTTGTTATAATGTTTTACAATAGAAGGAAAAAGAGAAGAGAGTGTAGTAAATAGGGACTGTCAACTCTCACAAGCTGATGGGATGTTCAGAAGGGAAGAAATAATAGGTCAGACTTTCAGAGGTGATAAACAAGAGAACTCTACTGCTATTGAAAATTATCCCACATACTATTTTTAATATATGTACCTTAGTTCATATTTTCAAAGATTTTTATGTACATTTTCTCTTTCTGGCTCCTAATAGTCTAATGTTATACAAAATAGACTAATGCAGCACTGATCTTAAATACCTGCTAATATGTAATTATATAACTTTATTCTAATAAAACTTCTTTACATAGGAAAAATATTTTGCTTGTGTTGAGGAATTCAGAATTTGCTCTGGTTTAAGTTCCAGCTATATCATAGAAGAATGTGTCTTGGTCAGATCTGATAAATATTTGGCTATCATTGACTATGTTGCTGATTACTTGCAAGTGACTCTTTTGTTGGAGATATAAAACTGATATAAGTTTTGAGATATTTTCATGATGACATCTAGGGAAATGCTAATATTACCTTTATTCTTATCCTACAGATCTTTGTTTGCATAAGGAATCTAAATAATGGAAAGAGAGAGTACAAAGCAAATAATCTTATCTAGAGTTCCTCAGCAATGCAACCAAAGTCTTATTTTTCAAATTGGCATAGATTTTTTAACCTAAGAAAAATCTCTATTATTGATATTTATTGAAACAGAACAGCTAAAATCAATTTTTCTTATGAGATAGTGCAAAAAAATGGAGTATTTGGAGGAAATTTTTTGAATTTGGGAAGGAGTGTTAGCTGTTTTGAACAAAATCTACTGTAAATACTTAAAGTGTTTCTAAATAGTACACTGTAGGTAAAGTCACAATCTTAGAACAATGTTTCTTTTTAAAAAATAGCTGAAATTCAATCTATTTGTACAATTATAACTGAAGCATATACTAGTTTATAGATGTTATCCTTTCAAGTAATGTTTAGGAGTACCTGGATTATGGCCACGTATTAAAATGCAAAATGGAAAATCATTTTTTGCTTTCTTTATATTTTATAAGTAGTAAAACCAAAACTTACAAGTTAAATTATGGTGGCAGCCACATAACCAGTCATTACTAGAGCCAGAAAATTTAATGCAGTAAACTTTTATTCCTGTTCTTTTCAAAGAATTTACTAGAAACAATCTCTTCAGAAGGAGAAGAGATTGTTAAGAGAAATATTTTTGAAATTAGGATCATGTCTTCACTATCTAAAGATATCTCTGGAGAGCATTTTGTTTTAAGGAGTAAGAGAGTAACAGTGAGTGAATTATTCTTTATAATAATTGGAGTCTAGGGAACATAGTGAAAAATTCCTTTAGACAACAGTTGCTGTTGGGCACATGCATATGAGTAACAGCTACAGTTCATGGGCAGTAATGCCCACATGAACAATTTTACCTATTGTACTTCCTTCTGATGTGATATCAAAATTCCAATGGCATTTTCCAAACATATAGAAAAAATAATCATAAAACTCATATTAACCACAAAAGACTCTGAATAGCCAACATAATCTTCAGCAAAAAGCATAAAGCTGAAGGCATCACACTGTCTGACTTCAACTTATACTAAAAAGCTATACTAATCAAAACAGTGTGCTAATAGTATAAAATAGACAAACACATGAATAGAATAGAATAGAATAGAATAGAATAGAATAGAATAGAATAGAATAGAATAGAGAATTTAGAAATAAATCCACTCATTTACAGTCAATTGGTTTTCAAGAAAGATGTCAAGAACACACAATGTGAAAAGGGCAATCTCTTCAATAAATGATGTTAGGAAAACAGGACATCACATACAGAAGAATAAAATTGAACTCCTGTCTCACACCATATGCAAAAATCAACTCAAAATGGATTAAAGACTTAAAAATAAAACCCGAAACTATAAAGCTACTAAAAGAAAACGTAGACAAAATTGTTGTTGACATTGGTCTGAGCAGTAACTTTTTTGGTACCGCCCCAAAAGTACGAGCAACAAAAACAAAAATAGACAAAATTACATTAAGTTAGAAAGCTTCTGTGTAGCAAAGGAAACAATCAGCAGAATCAAGTGACAAACTGCAGAATAAGAGAAAATATTTGTAAGCCATACATCTAATAAAGGATTAATATTCAATCTATGTAAGAAACTCAAATAACTCAATAGCAAGAATATAATCTGATTTTAAAATGAGTTTGAGAAATAGATATTTCTCAAAAGACATAGGAATGGCCAACGGTTATATGAAAAGATGTTCAATATCACTAATAAGAGAAATAAAGAGAATAATATGTCAGGTATTGCTATGCAATCACTTTACTTCCTTTTCCTCCTGGGCACACTGACTATATTTACCAATTTCCCTTGCAGTCAGGTGGGGCCTTGTGACTTAATACTGGTCAGTGGAATGGCCAGAACTGATATTCAGCACTTCTGCCCTTAGCTCTTAAAATAATCCCCATGCAGTTTCCTATGTGCTATCACTCTTTCCTTATCTACTAGAGGTTACAGATGGTCTAATCAAGGACTCAAGAAAAAGGCCATGGACCCTCTGTAATTCCAGCAATAATAGAATACTAACAAAGATAATACAGTAAGCATTTTATATAAACTCTTAGGTAAGCTTTATGTTCACAAATATTAATGCATTTAAGAATTTAATAACTGCACTATGAGGAAAGTAGCATCATTATCCCCATTTTACAAATGAAGTTATCTCCAAGTGAAAATTATTGGTTATGAGTTCAATATACAAGCAGAAGTGTATGTGACCATAATGGATAAACAATTGTTAGATGTGCGGTTCAAATAGTGGAGCACAGTGGTGTGGAGCTTGGACCATGGAGTCACACAGACGTGAGTTCCAGTTCTGGCTCTGGTGATCACGAGTGTCACCTTCTGCAAATCACTTAGCTTCTCTAGTTCTCAGCTTTTTTTGCATCCATAAAATGAGGACAATAACATCTACATGGTAATTGTAAGGATAGAATACCTTTTAGACATATTGTATAATATTTGCCAAAATTGCTTTATAAATGAAAACTGGCAGCATTATTGTTTTATAAAGTGGAGATGCCTTTAAGACCAAAGCAGAAGCTCAGTGATAACATTTAGGCCGAAACGGCAGGGCTAAAGACCATCAGATTATGGCTCCTTAAAATAACCATGGTGCATTGAAAAGAATCAATTGAAAACATAATATGAACTAGATGTATGTCTCAAGCAACCAAGAATATCCTTCCAGATGTCAATATGTAACCCTTTCCTATTTTTGCCACTTGGAAAAAAAGATTGTCTTAATTTGGTTTCCCCTAAAAGAAGACTCTGAGACAAGGGCTTAGCTTATTTGGGAGATGTTCTCAGGAAGCAGAAGTGAAAAGCGATAAAGGAATGGAAAGAAACCCAATAAAGTGTAGGTTAATGAGTTGGTTACCACTGTGGGCAAATGAACTCAATTCCACTGAGGGCCCTCTGAGGAACTGTGTAAATGCACTTCAGGATTATCTATTAAAAAGACTGGCACATTCATCTTTCCCTTTTTTGGCTGGGAGTTTCCACTCAGCAGTTAATGTTCCCTCCCAAGTTCTCTACCTTAGCACTTTCAGACTACCCTATGTTTGAGCTGAGCAACTTATTCAGGAATCACAAAAGATCCTAAGGTATGAAAGTGGAGAAGGCAGGCAGAAACTCGGAATATAATTCTGTTAGCGTGCAGGGAGCTGGCCACCAAAGGCACAGCTGATGTCATAGGTGAGCTGAGGGATGGGTTTTGAGGTATCAAAAAATATGGAAGTGGAAGATCAGTTTCTCCTTAGGTTTATTTGCATACGAATGCCTAATTTTCCATCCTCAATGAATTGGATCCAAGAGGAAACAAGCTATTCTCTTGGATTCTATTTTCTTTTTTATTTTTATCTGGCTTCCTTCACTCATCATTTATTATTGAATATATAACACAATATATATATATATGTGTGTGTGTGTGTGTGTGTATATAACTTGAAGATATAACACTATAGCCAGGGCCAGGAAATCCCAGCATTCAGATACTAACAGAAGAAGAGAGAAAAGCAAGCTTTAAAAAAATTCTGTAACAACTTGAATATATAACATTCTATTAAATATAATTCTAGTGTTATGATCATTGAGTTGTTTTCAGTTTGGGGCTATCATGTAAATGCTGTTGTGGACATTCTCAAACATATCTTTTGGTTCGTCATGTCACATTTATGTTGGTTCATCATGACATATTTATGTTGGATACACACCTAGGAATAGAATTGCTAGGTAAGAGTGCACACATATGTTCAACTTTAATAAACAACATTAACATGTTTCCAAAGTGGTTGTACCCCAATTTACATACTACCAGTAGTATATGACAGGTCCCATTGTTCCATATCTTTTACAACACTTGTTTTTGTCTATTTTTATGGTTTTAACTTTTCTGTTGGTTTTAATTTGCTAATCCATAGTTACTAACGAGTCTTAGCACCTACTTCTGTATGTATTTAGCCATCTAGATATTCTATTTTGTGAAATGTCTGAATAATTCTATTATTTCTTTTAGGTAGATTTCTTTATTTTTTAAATATAATGTTTTATAGTTTTCATGTAGAAATTGTATACATTTTGGTTTGGTTTGGTTTGGTTTTAGATTCTATTTTCTAAACACTTTTCCACAAGAAAGTGGTAGTTGTACTACATCAAAAAAGTTTCTTAATCAAAAATTTCAAAATACATTTTGAAAATCTTGGCTTAAAAAGCATTAAATATCTTTTTTCTAGAATTTTTCTCATTCTTTTATACAAGAAAATCTATAATGAATATTTAAGGGGATATAGTGTTTGGTATTTTCTACATTTATTTAAATACTGGTTAGTTTTTCATGATGCACTGTTGACATTTCCAGGGAAAGTATTTTGGAGAAGCTATTTGAGGAAGTATTCAACAGGATCATATTGTCTGCAAAAATTACAAAAGAGATCACTTTCTTTGTGAGGTAAGTGCAAAGAAGTTCTGAGAGACTCTTAACAAATTATTAGGGCTTGATAAAGGTATCCTCTGAAAATATGGGCTTGAAATATATGACCACCTCCAGATAGAATGCCTTTCTGCTTTCATATTTTGATTTGACTTAGGTGTGAGAAGAGTGAAGAAGGGGTACACAGATGCTACTAGTTTGCTCTTACCCTCTCTTTTCTCTCTTCACTTAGGCTTTAACTCAATATTCCAGGCAATGGCCCCCAAATTTTGACCTTGCCAGAATCTTTTGAAGCATGTTGGAAGCAAACGGACTTTACCTGCAGGAATCCAATTCTCTTTACATCAATGCATAAATAAACGTAATAAGCTTGAAAATGATACAAAATGGAAAGTGAAACAAAACTGCAAAAGACAGGAAAGCTCTAACGGAGAGTCTAAAAAGGACTTTAAGATGTGATTCAGCTTGGGAGATTGGAAATTAATACAATGAAGAGAAAATAGATCAAGATGCTAAGTTTCAAATGTCAGGAGAACCTTAGAGATTAGTAAAATTATAGCACATCTTGTATTTTCCTGGATAGAGCTGGAACACATACTGCTAAGTAAAGTATCCCAAGAATGGAAAAACAAGCACCACATATACTCACCAGCAAACTGGTATTAACTGAGCAGCACCTAAGTGGACACATAGGAACTACATTAATTGGGTATTGGGCAGGTGGGAAGGGGGAGGGGGCAGGTATATACATAAATAATGAGTGAGACGTGCACCGTCTGGGAGATGGTCACGCTTGAAGCTCAGACTTGTAGGGGGAGGGAGACAAGGGCATTATTTGAAACCTTAAAATTTGTACCTCCATAATATGCTGAAATAAATTTAAAAAAAAAAGAGAGAAATGTGTGTGCAGCCAAGGGATGGTAGGAACAGTTTTCAGCATGATGTGAATATTTTTTGCCAAGGTTACCTTGACCACTGTACGAGAAATGAAATGAGAAACATTTGTATAACCAGGGCCTCTGTTTTAATAATCAATCAAGCTTTTGCAAGCCGAGAGATATGACCACATGAAATAGTCACATATCTTAAACTCATGTGTCCACAGAATACATTTGCCAATAACATCAATCTGGTAGACAGATCACTTATAATTTAATGCAATCAATGTGAGCAACAAAAGTTGCTCAGGCAAGCTAGAGCCTAATAATAAGGAGAAAAAAGCATCGCAAAGCATATTCTCTAAAACCTGTTTAAAGAACAGGGCAAGAAGTAACATTGGAAGTCTAAATATAAAAGATAACTTCTGGAATTCTTTCAGTGATAAACAAAGTATTACATAATGTTCTGACCCAATGAAAGCCTTTTTATGAGTACCACTGAGGACAAATCTCATCGTCATTATTTCTTCCATCTGGAATACTATTCCTTCCTAGGCTTACAAGGGACCAGCATCTTTCAGCTAAGGTGCTGCCTTCCCTGTGGAAACTCCTCCATTCTTCCTAGCCGAGGTAAGCATGGCTTTCTCACTACTGTCCCAGAATCTTCTTTCCCTCTGCCACAGCACTTAACACATTAATATTACTCATTTTCTCATTATACTGTTAACTAGTTGAAGGCAGTGTTTATCACTTTTCACATTTTTTATCCTTAGAAATATAGGTACATAATAAATGATTAGTAATGAAGTGAAAGAATTAATGAATACACCATGGTCACTGAATTAAATTTGTACCTTAAAAAATATGTCAGAAGTCCTAGCATTTAAACAGAATTCAATTACACAAACCAAAGTCTACATTTTGGTTTTGACCCAGGCAGCTGGAATGATTTTTTCATTTCTTTGTTTCACTTGAAATACCAAAAAACATTTGAAACTATTAAGTGTGGTTTTAAAATAAATTATTTGTTATTTTCATAGTTTCTCAAAATTCACACTTTATTTAGCCATGTTAAATGAAAGCTTAAATTAAAAATAATCTTCCAATATTTTATTTCTGCTTTTTTTAATCTGTTGTGTTTCTTTTAGTGGCCTGTGATATACTAATAGAATAATTAATCTCTGATAAAGCAGCTTACTACGAAGGAAGTAACACCTAGCAGTTAAACATGTGCCTCCATTTTTTTCATTTGTACAACAAAAATAATAATCATACTTAACATATAGAGATTCTGTGAAAATTAAATAGAAAACATAGAATTCTGTCTCTGACATATGTTAACTGCTCAACAAGTATTAGCACCACCTGACTATTGTTACAATTAGAAAATATTTACTCCAATACGCAGGTGTTATATTTATTACTTGGAAAAGCCCCCAAACTGAAATTTTTTCCCTATGTATAATAACTTTTGGGACACTCTGTATAATAAGAAAACTCTCACTGAGCTGACATCCTCAGGGCTCTCACAGGCTGGTCTCACTCTCACCATTAGCCATCATCCATGCTCTATAAATTAAAATGCTAGGATTGGAGGAAATACCTTCCCCAATCTGAATCAAACTCTATTACTAGGCCACAAAACACAAAAAAGTGATTTTACACTTCCCAATTTTTTGCAGTGCCTCTAATGATACTACTTTTTATTCAACATAATTTTCCCCTCTTGGTAATATGTAAAAAGAATTTTGGTCAGAATATAATGAAAGCAATGAGTCACTGCCCTCAAATATAGTCCTCCCATCATTCCCAACTAGATTACCCACATCTAATTTGTTTCCCAGAACTCTTCCTAATGCCTTCCAGGGAAAAATGGGAGGCCACTGTTTCCAAGTGTTGAATGGTCTTTGCCCAAGGCCCAGCTTACAGCCAGATACCATCTAATCAAGTTCTGTCCTCTCAGATACAAGAAGCATCTCTCTAGTAAATGACACTGGAGTCACCATTACCTAGACAATCCTGGATATCACAAATTCTGAATGAGTATACAACTTGGACCCTGACTCTGAATGCTCTCGATATAAGCATCTTATCTTCCATCCTGGTGCCATTGTCTGATAAAAAAAATTCATTCTTCTGGTATTTGAAACTTGAATCCAAAAAATCACCTCTGTTGAAAATTAGAAATAGGATGCTAGTTTATCCATTGTGTATTTTTATTTCCTTATCTTTAAAATAAGAATACTATTTCTGTTTAATAAATTTTACACAGTTCTCATGAGAATCAAATGAGATAATACAAAAAATAATAAGACTTGAAAATTGAGGATGTCAGCCTAGTTGAGTGGAAGGGACATCAAACTTCAAGTCAGAAAGACCAGGGTTTGTAGTGACATTCTGCCTCTAGTTAGGGGAATGAAACTGACTCTAGGCAAGCTGCCAACTCATGTAAAGGAGAGCTAAAATGGTTTCCTCTTAAAGTTTTATGGTGATTAAATAAGAAGTACTAGAAGCATCAGGCAAAGTTCCTAGAACACAGAATGCATACACTAGCTAATGATTGTTCTCTGTTTCTCCCTCCAAAACAAAAATCGGTTATTTGAACATTAAATATAATGTTTCACTATATAAATATATCAAAAATAAAAATGCATGTCTTTTAGCTCATATAATGTGTTTTATTCTGATTTATCATTTGAAATAGTTATCCTTGGAGGTCATTTCTTTTATTTTTTTTATTTTTTTTTTATTTCTGCATATTATGGGGGTACAGATTTTAAGGTTTCAATAAATGCCCATTTCCCCCCCTCCCCCCACAAGTCTGAGTCTCCATCATGACCATCCCCCAGATGGTGCACATCTCACTCATTATATGTGTATATACCTGCCCCCCTCCCCCCTCCCACCTGCCCAATACCTTATTACTGTAGTACCTATGTGTCCACTTAGGTGCTGTTCAGTTAATACCAATTTGCTGGTGAGTCTATGTGGTGCTTGTTTTTCCATTCTTGGGAAACTTCACTTAATAGTATGGGTTCCAGCTCTAACCAGGAAAATATAGGATGTGCTATATCACCATTGTTTCTTAGAGCTGAATAGTACTCCATAGTATACATATACCACATTTTATTAATCCATTCTTGGATTAATGGGCACTTGTGCTGTTTCCACAGCCTTGCAATTATGAATTGTGCTGCTATAAACGTTCGAGTGCAAGTGTCTTTTTTCTTTTAATTCTATGACTTACCTACTGTGTTTCCCTGAAAATAAGACCTACCCATAAAATAAGCCCTAGCAGGATTTCTAAGCATTTGTGCAACATAAGCCCTACCCCGAAAATAAGACCTAGTGATGGGCGTGGCTATGTAGCATATCTGCACAACCCATGCATTTCGCCGTGGAGCCACAAAGATGAGCAGCCCTTCTCATCTACCCCATCGTGACAGCTACTATCCCAGAGGTGACCAGAAAGGTGCGGGCAGCCCCACCAACAAAGCCGGCTGTCAGGTCCCGGCCATCCTGTGCGTGCTGCAAGCTGAGGCTTTGAAAGGAAAGTCTCCTCAGTGAAGTGAGGAGCCCGATGCTCCACTGTAGGTATTGTGTGTCCCCAGGGGGAAGAAGGAAAGGTGTAGCTGCCATTTTACTCAGCACTGTGGGCCTCTCTCACTCCCCACAAACACCAGGAGATAGGGGAAAAGCTTCAGCAAGCAGTCTTCTACTGAACTCAGAGAGATCATTTCTACTCCACTGTGCAGATTGTACCCAGTGCTCACTGGATCTCTGCTAAATAAGCCAGCCCTGCTCATTTAATGAGAGCTCTATTGCTCTACATGAGAGATTGGGGCCAATGGTTCTAAAGGAAATAGAGTCCCAAGAAATTCAGGATGGAATTCGGGGTTTGGAGAGTTATGATGATGTTCCAGATGAAGATGACTTAACTATATTTGAATAAATGTAGATTGTTGTACTGTAGTAAAAAAAAAAAAAAAAAAAAAAACACATCCCCTGAAAATAAGCCCTAGGGTGTCTTCTTGAGGAAAAATAAATATAAGACCCTGTCTTATTTTGGGGGGAACATGGTAATCACATTCTTAGAGCAAAGCAGGAAACCTAAGTTTTTGTTTATTTTTCAAATTATTATTTGTTTTATTTTTTTATATTTTATATATTTTTCTGTATTCATGGGGTACAAGCACAATCTTGTAACCACATATTGCACTGTGGTTAAGTTGGGGGTTTTGTGTTTGTTTTTCTGTAAACACGTTCTAAATAATTCTTCCTATTACAACTTCTCAGTTTCTGCATTGCTTTCAATTTCAGTGTTTTTCTTTGACCTATAAAGCAAAGCTGTTATACATGATGCTTTAGAGACTGTACCGGTACCTATACATTCCCAAGAATCTCTCAACTAGTATTTTGTTAAAACTTTCCTCTTTTAATTGCAAATCACAGTGCTGGGGTTTTTTTTCCTTCCTTTTCTGAGGTTTTAATTTCTCTTATTTCATCTATAGATTCTTGATGCAGTAACAGTTAAAAGGAAGGCTAAATTTAGCCTTGTGAACAGGCCTTCCCAAATTTGAAATGCAAAATTATTATTGACAAATGCATTGTTTTTTTTTCTTATAAAGATATTCAAGATTGGAGTCATGGGTAAATTTTTCTATGCAACAAACCAACTGAAAACATTTATCAGCCTTCACAAATAATAGCATTGACACATACTAGGTTCTGTTTAAAAGAATCATGGCATCAATTTAATTTATTCTATGGGATATGAAAATATATATAAAGAAGTTTATCACAATGTATGTGATTGTGTATTTAATATATACAATATGCTTTTCAAAGTATCTTCTTTGAAAAGAAGAACCTCGTTGTCATGTATATGACATGAGGAATGTTGTTTTGTCTCTCCATATCAACTACTCTCTTATAACCTTCAGTAGCTATACACATCAATGAGGTAAACTATCTTGAAAATAAGGCATTTAGTGAGAGGTTGAATGCCTTCCTATCTTGCAATCTCTCTTGGTCTTCTTGAAAAGTTTTATTTAAATGTCTATAGTAATGATGTTACTGATATTTATGTGTGGATGTCTTTCAATTTCAGGGCAGGTGAATGAACCTCCTGAAATGTACTAAAATTCAAGTGCAACTGAGTTAGGGACACTTATAGATAAGTACAGCATGAGTAGAGTTTATGAAAAGGTTTTCACTCACCTTTGGCTTGAAAACTATAGTTTTGATGCAGGATGCTTTGTCATGAATCTGTCTCCCTGTTGATACAAGGAGGGCAAAATTCTCTATGTTCTCGCACTGAAATGAGCCAATGTAATTTGTATATGTCATCCATACATACTTTGCATATATATATATTTTATAAATATTTGAGCCAAAATTAATGTAGGGCTCATTTTTTATGATTATTACTTATTGTTAAGTGCTTTTATATGTATGTGTTAGATTCCCCAATCATGTTTATAGTCACTGGTATTGAGCAGGAACTTTAAAAATTCAAGACTGGCTTTTGAGCAGGTTCTTGATTGGACTTGTAAAGGTAAACCTACAGATAGAAGAGGTCACACAAGCCATGTCTGTGTGCCATAATTTTATGAAAGTTTGTAGTAATACATACAAGAATAACCCATGTTTCCCAAGCTGTTTTGGAGCTAATGGTCTATTACATTTCATATTTGAGGTTAACCTAAATCATCATATGTTGTCTATACCAGTGCAAAAGCAAAACGGTGAATTTCAAGGATGGTAAACCAATTTATGTAAGACAAGTGAAGCTTAATTCGAAATTCATTAACATTTACTATACAGTTACATGAAAGTTAGATTTGGAGAGTCCACTAGATACCAGAGAGAGGCTGTAAATTCATACAGAGATTATTAAGCCAGTGAAAGATTAGACAGTCTAGTCTTTTTGAGCTTCTGTTTTATATACATCATAAACTACTAATAAAGCCTGTGATGCATTCCCAAGCTAAAGAACCAATTAGAGTAATAAGGTTTAATGAATTAACAAAAAAATGACTCCAAACTCCTATGCTTTATTAACAAGAAGACAGCATTACTTAGTACCATATAATAACAACAATTTGTAGGGTGAATTTTCCTCCTCATTTGGCTTCTTAGGGTCATTACAGATGCATTTTGAGGGCTTGCATAAAGTAAAGACCACCCTTTCTAACTGCAGTTAACATCAGCCAGGGGAATACTGGAAGATTTCCCTTGTTTTTACTTTCAGTGACACTTTCTATATTTTTATAACAATACAATAAACATAACAAAATAACTGGCTTCTTAGGAAAAAATTGGTATAATTTAGTCTAGGAAGGCTAAAGCACAGTCCGACAAATATGAAACTTGTAGTCACAGTTTTTGTTCTGTTACAAATTTGCTCAGTGGATCAGCACAATGGTATTAAGGCCTGTCAAAAATCAAAGTCCTCTATTGACTAAAAATTTTTCATCTTTGTATGCCAACAATGATGCATCTTACAGGATAAAATGTCAATGACAAAGAGCACCAAACCAACAAGGGTAGATAGATCTCTTCCCAAAACATTTTTCATAAAAATAAACATGCACACAGTCCCCATAAACACACACACACACACACACACATACACACACACACACACACATTACAGTAAGTCAGTAGTTTTCTTTGTCTTCCTCAGACTCCATGTATATAGAAAATCATTGACCTTAAACCAATGAAAATCTATATTTGGGCATCAAGAGCTACAGAACATCAAAGCAACCTGTTGGACCTTTGAAGACAAGGTGAATTCAATGTCTCAGCCTATAATTTCTGTTTGTTTTTAAAAACGTGAATTCTCAGGATGCTTCAGTTGTTTTTTCTAATAGTAAAATAATTTTTGATTTGTTACATAGACCAACTATTGTTTTTGTAGTTGAGCACAATTATAAAAACCAAAAATAATGTAATTGCAATGAAATAATATTTTAGTTAATTTAGAAATTATCTGATTTTCATATTAATCACATCCCATGTATTAAAACAAAACCAGGTTTTGTTTCTTTATTTAACATGAAAATCACTTTTCCTAATCAGAAAGTAATGCAAACTGGGAAAGAATATGATTTTGTTTTTAAAGAATTAAATGAAAATAAGTGAAGATCTTCCTCAACCAAACATTGATATTCTGACATTGAATTGAATTTCATTATTTAAGGCACCAACTCTGGCCTTCAAATAAGTACCCTAGATGGCTATGAAGTATACTCCAAAAGAGTTCATCAGAATTTTCTTTTCAGCGATGTTTGTAAAGGACAAACATCACTTTGTCCTATTTATTTTTATAGTACTCATTCATTATAAGCAATCTAGAAAGAACAACACCAAGTACTGAAGATTTTTAAACATGTTTTTTCATTTGCATTAAGAACTTTTCTCACTCTATTCATCCAGGAAGCATTATTCTGCCTCATCTATATTTCACATGCTTTTAAATTTCATTAATTTTTCTTCAAACATTTTTCAATGAGCTCTGAAGCATTCTGATGTGACATAATATTCCTCTTCTTTTTCTGGTAATACATCATTTCTTTATAATTCCTATTTTATTCTTGGTCTTCATTGTTTACTGTGGTAAAAACTTCAGATGTCAATAGGAACTTCATGTAGTATATAAATAACATTTCTATTTACAACAGGATGTTTATCAAAAAAGCAGATCAAATACGTGTAGCAAAACAAACAGTTTCTTGATGGAGGTTAATTATAAGAGTTTCATTCAAAAACACATATGGAAAAAATTTCAGAGAAGAGACCCAAGGACTTAGGAGTTTAGCAGTAGTTACTAGAAAATGACTCTGTTGAACAGGGACAAGCCGAGGTTCAGTATACCATGGGTTTCCAATTGGACCACCAATGAATAATTATCTTAGGTCATTTTTCTCCTTCTATATTACAGTGATCTACAATGTCATCAAATAAATTCACTCTACATATCCAATAGAGAAGCTGCTCTGCCTACTCACTTTTCCAACTGGCACAGGCTACCTCTTCCCAACTCTTATTCAAGGAAAAGATCTGTTGAGAAAAGACCTATACAAAGACAGAGGAATCAACTACTTACACTAATCACCATAGTTTTTTTAGTCATAAATATATACAAATAAAAAAGAGCTACAAGGTATTTAAAGAGTATCAACAGCATGAAAAAAACATTTATAAAATAATGGATCCTGGTAGAAAATTGGAGCAACAAAAAATTTTAATTACTATGAATAACATATTTTAAGATTATTATCACAGGTAACAAAGAAAAATAATAATCAGAAAACAAGGCAATCATTATAACTTTTTATGAATATGGAGTAAAAGGTAGAAAAGGAAATATGGGTAAAAATCAAGTTTGTGATTTTAAAGATGAATGTAAGATGATAAAATAAAAATTGACACTCAGAAATTGAGAGAAAAACCAAGAAATATCCCAAAAGTCTGAAATGTATCTAAAAATGTTTCCAAAGGCAGAAAGTAAAATGATACAGAGAGAGAAACCAATCAGAATATAATAACTATTTTCTAACTTGGAGAGGTTTTAGAATGAAAAGATGTGGAGGATTTGTGAAGGAGAAAAGAAATACCAACACCTAGACACAACAGGATATATAAAGGATTATAATTATAAGGATAAATAAAAATTCTGAAAACTCCTATAAATAAACAAAAATTACCTATACTTCTGTTGCTTAGTGTAGTGCCTATGCCACATAGCTCAGTTTCTACCCTCACACTAACTCTACCTTTAAGAGACAGGATGCCTGCAATCAAAGGCTCCCCTCCTGACCAAACCAGCTGAAACCAGTGGGATCCAAGATGGCAGCTCACTTGACCTCTAAAGAACCACTAACTTCATCATAATCTAATTTCCATGCTAAATGTCACTCGCACCAGTGAGTGCCATGACAGTTAACAATCACCATGGCAACAACTGGAAAGGGCCATAAAAGGACAAAAAAGGCAGTGTTCCAGTTCTGACATGAATATTTTTCCTCTGCTTTTAATACCCAACCTCTTCATTAAAAGAAATCCTAAATCTTAACCCTCTCACCTCTTACAGGGGGAGAAGTTGATTTTTGAGAGGTGCTCCTATTTCTCTATCTCTTGGCCCTACCTGCACAACACTCACTTTTGGTTTTATATATTGACTTCACAACACTTAACAGGAAAGAATTCCATCTTTTGGGTAAAAACTGATCATATTGGTAACACTTCTAGACCAAATGAATGATAACCATATTCTGACAAAAAAAAAAATTTCTCAAAGGAAACAAGAGGTAAAGAATGTCTTTAAATATTGGGTGAAAAATATTTGGAATTTTACATACCTGGCACTGCCAAACTATCAAGAAAATGTGAGAAAAATATAGAATCCATTTTAGAATTATCCATGCACCATATATAATACAGAAGGCTTTCAGGAAACTGGAGAGAAAATAAAAAAGAATCCATTTAACATTAATGATTGGAAGTCTTTTTTCAGGTAATGAATTTTTAATGCCATAGAATCATATTTTCTCCTCTATGGATCCATTCTCATTCTTGACTTTATAGAACAAAATACTTAGAAAACCATATTGTAAACGCTGCCTATTAACATTTGATTATTTGGAATCAGTTTAGACATAGCACAGAACATTTAAATGTTTAAAGAATAGAATGGAAATGCTAAAGTTTGGCAACATAAAAATGGTGATATAACTAACAAAAAGTGAGAGGTGGAATGGAGAGAATTGAAAGAAAGGTCGACTGTATATAATTTTTTTTAGATTGGGTATCTCTTGGTCACCTTGGATGGAGTACAGTGGCACAATCATAGCTCACCATAGCCTCATAACTCTTGGGCTCAAATGGTCCTCTTGCCTCAGCTACCTGAGTAGCTGGTATTAAAGGCATGAGCCATAATTTGCTATTTTTTATGGTAGAGATTCATTAGGCATTGTGGTAATTTGACAAATCAGTAAATAACATATCAAATGAGTGTGTTAGTTGAAACTAAACAGGCAAGTAAAAGAAAAAAAAAGTTAATAGAGGTTTCCTTTGGATAGTGAGACTGGCTGGGGATGGATATTGGAGAGGTAAAAAGTCAAGAGGGAAGACTTGATATTTTACTTAATTTGCTATATAATGTGAATATTTAACCAAGCAAATGAATTGATTTTATAATAAAAATTTTAATAAGAAACACATTAAAGTAAATATTATCTCTGAAATATTAGAGGTAGTTCAAAATAAAGTTTAATTTTGCTTAAGCATTACAAAAGTCATAACCTCAGAAATACTATAAGATTGTCAGTGGGGGGTGGACAAGCTCGAAGCTCTGACTCAGGTGAGGCAAAGGCAATATATGTAACCTGAACATTTGTACCCCCATAATATGCTGAAATAATAATAATAATAAAAAGATTGTCAATGTGTTGCATGGTAGGTGTTGAATGAACAAAATCATTTTAAACCCAAGGGTCAAAAACACTAGTAACATTACTAAAAATCTAGATGTAGTCATGCATTCAATAAACATTTTTTTTTCTTTGTTGGTATAATGACCCGAACCAAGTCAGAGGATGGATACTTAGTAAAACCAGAAACCGTGATCTTTAGCCAAACATAAGAATCTGAATAAGTCAAGGAATGGCCAATGCTCCCCATCATATTAGCTTGTTCTGTGGGGCCAACTATGGTATCTCTCTTTAGCCACAGTGATTGAGTAGAATGTAAGATATCTTACACCTTCCTACTTATCTACTGAATGTCAGTGCAGAGGGAAGAAACCAGGTCTCATCAGGGAGTACATTTCACAGTAGTTTCAATTGTGAAAAACCTTCATCCCAACTGATGTTAAATATATGAATATTCCTGTTCTCATAGGAGGTAGCATTTTTTAAGAAAAAGAGGGATTTGAAGTCAGACAGGCTTGGGTTTAAATTCCAACTTTACCATGTGAACTGAGATATCTTAATTAAGGAAATTTTTCAAGTTCACACTGTTCTTGGCTTTAGTTCCTTCATTGGTAAATTCAGATAAAAATAGCAATGGTTCAGGGTGATGTTTTTTATTGTAAATAAATATGCTCTTGCCTAGAATATCCTATAATTCCTAGAATGATCAAATGAAAAGAATAATTAATGTGAACATTTTCATTTGCCATTTCTAAGCCTAAATATAATTTATGGCATCATTATAAAGTAGTAGCAATCTTTTATTAAGAAAATATTAAAAAATGTTAAACTCAGGCCAACCACGGTGGCTCATGCCTGTAATCCTAGCACTCGGGGAGGCCGAAGCAGGAGGATAGCTTAAGGTAAGAAGTTCGAGACCAGCCTGAGCAAGAACAAGACCTTGCCTCTACTAAGAATAGAAAAAATTAGCCTGGTGTGGTGACACAAACCTGTAGTCCAGCTAGTCAGGAGACTGAGGCAGGAGGATTGCTGGAGCCTGGGAGTTTGAGGATGCAATAAGCTATGATGATGTCACAGCACTCTAGCCAGGGTGACAGATTGAGACTCTGTATTAAAAAGAAAAAAAGTTAAAATCATATTTTAACCTATAGTGCCATTCATGTGAACCAGACATTTATAAACAATTATTCATCATAAGTCAAGTTTTAGAGACTCACATATAAAGGTCAAAAATAGCATCTAACATCCTTTGTCATCTGGACTTTCCTAAATCAATAAAAAATTGCCCATTAGGACAAGAGATTCTGGTTTTTGTGTTTTACTGTTATATTGTTTTAATGATTTGATACTAGAAACTCCACCAGAGTGACATAAAAGACCAATGACTTTGTTAACTTTCATACCATACTTTTTTCAGATACTAAAGATCTTACAATTAACAGATCATTTTGTCAAGCATGTAGATTAAAGGAGGTAGTTTTCTACAGAAAAAGTCAAACTTTAGAAATGCACTGAATGCATAAAAAGATGTGCTACCCAAACCTAAGTGATATAATTATTTCTTACATTTTTTTATTATTATAATTCAATTTCCTTTTTAACCACATGTGTCAACCAGTGCACAAATCTATTCCACTAGTAATTTCACTCCAGGAAAAAGAATAGACTTGAGGGGAAAATATGATTCAGCATTTCTCCTATTTAAAAAAACTGACCTATTTATAAACTTTAACTTGTTTTTATGTTTGTATTGAATTGAATTATGTACATACTGACATCTAGTTTTATAGACTGACTTTCCCATTTATGAACTGAGAGACTTGTGGTAGATTTGTTGAAGGGTATGTACCATTAAACACATCTTAATTTTTTTTACTCCATGTTGTGTTATAGTCACTGTGCTTATAGAAGGTCACTTATACTTAAAGCTCAGCTGCAACTATATTATTACTCATCTCCTTTCAACTCAGTATCCATTTAAGGCCCACCGTATTCAATTCAATGAGTGATGAAGAACATGTCCTCATTCATTCTTCTGAAGATCTAAGAGAGATAAGGACATTGTTTTTCTAAGAGAAATAATATCAGAATGATTTCTCTACCTCTCCATCCTCATATTATCCCATAGAGACTATTATTTTATTCAGTATCTCTTCCTGGAACTTCCCTCAGCATAGACTGTCTACCTAAATCAGAGTTTTTAATTATTTATAATGGTAAGTGTTTCTAAGTAGGATTAATGTACCAGCACTCAAAGTCGATTCCCTGGCTCCCTAAGGAAACGCCTTCTCACACATTGTACTTAGCTTTTACGGACTATGAAAGTATCTCTAGTTAACTATACTTGGCTCCTCAACTTTTTTGCTGTTATCTATTTTTTTTTCTTGTTTATATTAGGTAATGAGGATATGAGCTTTTCTTAATGTTGTTGCTGAAATGCACTCTTCTTCACTATTTGATCGCCTTGTTGGAAGTGATTCTGAGGAGCACTCAGCTGAGGTAGCCACTGTACTGGAAAAAAACAGATCTTCTGTACAATGAGCTCATCATTTTTCAATCTTTGAGTAATTTTTTGCATTCTGCATACTCTATCCAAAATGTACAAAGGCATTGTCTATTCAGTGTGACATGTGGAAGAGCTCTTAATTGCATTTCACACTTTCTTTGCAGATTTTTTTTAGAAATGCTAAAATCTAAAGAATTTGCCAAATGTTAAAAGAATAACACCTCCTTTCCTATTCTCGATGTTCTACTTTCTTCAGCTTTTAAGCAAGACCTGAAAGTTCCATCACATTCTTCCACTTTTGCCAGAACAAGAGCCTGAAAGAGTTTCAGTCACTCTCTTCTCTTTGACTCACATTTCTCTCTGCATGTCTTGAACTCTTGCCTTTTCCACCAACCAGCTGAGACCTGATTCCACCAGATGAGTCTGTCTTCACTGACACCATATTATCCCCATCATCCTTGCACTTCTGGAACTCCTTGTCCACCTTCCCTATACAATTCGTGCTCCACTGTCCACTGTCTGAGGATCTTTTGACCTTGTGTTAAATGTGTGTGTCTCCCTGAGACAAAACTGTGCTTTGTTATTTGTTTTCTTATTTGATTCATGGATCTCACTATGTGAAAAAGCTGGCACATCATCAATAAAATGCTGAATTTGGTCAGAACACCTGATTTTAATTTTTAATTCTGTAACTTGCTAATGATAAGAAATTTGGTATATTATTTAATCTTTCTAATCCAATATTTTCTTACCTCTGTATTAGAGATAACAAAACTACTTCACATGACTAAAATCAAATGAGACTATATAAAAAATTCTTGCAATTTTCCCCAACTAAAGTAAATATCTGCTGAATATTTATTCATTCTGAACCACCACTGTGCTTTCTTTCATGTTGAGTACCTTTGCTCTGTTCAGCCCAAATTAGAATACTTTGATTTTAAAAATACAAGCACACTTTGTAATAAATTACAATCCAATCCATTAGACAAACACCATACCTACATATTTGTTTGAGCTATATACCCTTTCTTCCTTGGGCTGAGACTCTATATGTTTGAGGATAATGCCATTAAGTTTCCTAAGAAGCCCTCTTTTCTAAGATTCTAAGAAACATGTCCCTAAAAATTTTTGAAAGAACATTTTCTGTACACAGATTATTTGTGTACCATTGTTATACTATTTATTTTGGTAATGCTATTCATTCTATCATTTAGAGATGTAGATGGCCTGTATGGTCCCATTTTAAGCATCAAAAATGGAATAGACTATAATCCCTGTCTTAAGAAAACATATATACCAGGACTAGGGTCAGCAATCTTTTTCTGAAAAGGCTTGATAGTAAATATTTTAGACTTGTGGACCATGCTGTCACTGTTGCACTCATCTCTACCATTATAGTGTGAAAGCAATCGCTAACACATGCATAGCCTCACCCATTATCATCATCCCTCACTTCTGTGATATGTTTCTTAATCTACACATCAAGTTAGGACCAACTGACATCTTGACAATACTGAGTCTTCGTATCAATGAACATGAAATATACCTTCATTTAATTAGTTTTTAAAAGTTTCTTTCAACAGAGTTTTGTAGTTTTCCTTGAATAGATCTGTATATGGATATCTTATTAGATTTATACCGATTTCAGTTTTTGGGGTGCTAATGCAAACAGTATTGCAAACAAAGATAGTTTTATATGAATGTCTTCTTTCTCAATCAATATAACTTATATTTTATTTTCTTGTCTTATTGCATTAGGTCAGACTTCCAGTACAATGTTGAAAAGGAGTGGTGAGAAGGGACATTATCCCTGATCTTAGTGCAAAAGCTTCTAGTTCATATCATAAAGTATAATGTTAGCTATAGGTTTTTTGTAGATATTCTTTATTAAATTGAGGAAGCTTCCCTGTACTCTAAGTTTACTGAGTCTTTACTACAAATGGATTTTGGATTTTGTAAAATTCTTTTCTCTGCATCTATTGATATGTTCATATGATTGTTTTCTTTTGCCTGTTGATGTGATAAATAACATTAATTGACTTTTTTAATATTAAATGAGCCTTGCATAGCTGGGATGAATCCCACTTGGTCATGGAGAATAATTTTTTGAGTCATTGTTAGATTTGATTTGCCAATATTTTGTTGAAGATTTTTGCATAAGTGTTCATGACAGATATTAGACTGTAGTTTTCTTTTCTTGTAGTGTCTTTGTATCATTTTGGTAGTAGGATAATGCTGGCCTCATAGAATTAGTTGAAGTATTCCTTCTGCTTCAACCTTTCGAAAAGGACTCTAGAGAATTGGTATAATTTCTTCTTTAAATATTTTGTAGAATTCACCAGTGAATCCATTTGGGCCTCATGCTTTCTCCTTTGGAAGCTTACTTATTATTGATTCAATTTGTTTTATAGATGTAGGACTATTTAGATTGTCTATTTCTTCTGGTGTGATTTTGGCAGATTGCATCTTTCAAGATATTGGCCCATTTTATCTAACTTATTAAATTTCTGAGCATAGAGTTGTTTATAGTATTCCATTATTATCCTTTTAATAAAAATGGAACCTGTAGTGACATCTTCTCTTTTACTTCTATGATTAGTAACTTGTTTCCTCCCTCCTTTTTCCTTAACCTGGCTAGAGAATTTTCAATTTTAGCTATCTTTTCCACCTTTTGGGTTTTTTCCTTCCTTTATGGATTCGTGGTTTTCAATTTCATTGATTTCTGCTCTAATTGTAATTATTTCTTTTCTTATACTTACTTTGGATTTAATTTACTCTTATTTTTCTTATTTCCTATGAAGGAACTCTAAGATGATTGAGTTTAGATTTTTTCTTAATATATGCATTCAGTGCTATAACTTTCCCCTTACACACTCCTTTTTCTGTATCCCCAAAAATTTAAGTTGTATTTTCATTTTTATCTTATTTAAAATGCTTTAAAATTTGTCTTAAGATTTTTCCTTTGCCTCATGTGTTATTTAGAAGTATGTTCTTTAATCTCCATGTGTTTTATTCTTCCAGTTACTTCTTCTGCTGCAGATTTCTAATTTAATTGCATTGTGGTCTGAGAGCAGAGATTATATATCTATTACTTTAAATTTTATGGCTCAGAATGTGGTCTATCTTGGTGAATGTTCCTTGTGAGCTTGAGAAGAATGTGTATCTGCTATTATTGGATAAACTTGGTCTATAGATGTCAATCATATCCAGTTGATTAACGGTGTAATCTACTACCTGTGCAATTATATCAATTTTTGCCTTGTGTATTTTGGTACTCTGTTGTTAGGCACAGACCCACTAAGGATTATTATGTCTTATTGAATAATTGACCTCTATATTTTTATTTAATGCTCTTTTTTATCTTTTATGACTTTTCCTGCTTTGAAGTCTCCTCTGTCTGAAATTAATGTACCTACTTCTGCTTTCTTTTGATTAGTGTTGGCACGGTATATCTTCCTCTATCCACTTACTTTTAACCTATGTAGTATGTCCATATCTAAAGTGGTTTACTTGTAGACTACATATAGTTAGATTTTGTTTTGTAATCCACTCTAACATCTATTTTTAATTGGTTCATTTGGATCATTGGCATTCAATGTGATCATTGATATAGATGGATTAATATCTACCATGTTTTTATTGTGTTCTATTTGATGTCCTTGTTCTTTTTTCCTGCTTTTGCCTTCACTCTTTTTATGTAGTTTTCATTGAGAATTTTGTATGATACCCTTTCTCTCATTTCTTAGCACATCAGTTATACTTCTTTTAAACTTTTTCTGGTGGATGCCCTGGAGTTTATGCTATATATTTACAAATAATCCAAATCTACCTTCAAATAAACACTATATTGATTTATAAGTTCTGAGTACCTTATAACAAAATAATCATAATTTCTCTATTCTGTACCTTATTTCTGTCATTCATTTCACTTAAATAAGGCATGCATAAGCATATACTACATGTATACACACATGATATATACATAAGCATATACAATTAAATACAGTGTTACTACTATTATTTTGAACCATTATCTGTTACCTATATAATGATTAACTATATAACCATTATATAGTTAAGAATAAGAAAAATGACATTTTTTATTTTACCTTCACTTACTTAGTCCTCCAATATTCTTTCTTTCTTTATGTAAATCCAAGTTTTTGACCTATATTATTTTTCTTATCTTTAAAAACTATTTTTATTAATAATAGTTCTTGCAAGGCAGGTCTACTAGCAGCCAATTCCTCAATATTTGTAGGTCTTTATTTCTCCTTCACTTTTCAAGGATAAGTACACAAGATACAGAATTCTATGTTGGTGACTTTTTTCCTCAACATTAAACATTTCAGCCACTCTCTTCTTCTTTTCATTGTTTCTGAGAAGAAGTGAGATGTAATTGTATCTTTGCTCCTCTACAGTAGAAAAAAGGTTTATTTATTTCTGGAATCTTTGAGGACTTTTTCTTTATATTTTAATTTTTGTACTTTGAAAATGATATGCATAGATGTAGTTTTTGGGATTCATTCTGCTTGGCGTTCTCTGAGCTTCTTGAATCTATGATTTCATGTCTGATGTTAATTTGGGAAAATTCTCATTCACTATTATTTCGAATATTTTTTTCTATTCCTTTCTGTTCTTCTCCATCTGACAATCCCATTAAATATAAATTATACCTTTTGTAGTTGTCCCACAGTTCTTTGATAACCTCTTTTTCCTTTTTTTTTTTCTTTGTTCTTTGTGCTTTTCAGTTTGCAGGTTTCTATTGATATACCCCCAAGCTATAGGTTCTTTCTTTCATGGTGTCCAGCCTACTAATAAGCTCATCAAAGATATCCCTTATTTCTGTTATATTGTTTTTTATCTCTAACATTTCTTTTTTTCCTTAGAATTTTCATCTCGCTGCTTACATTGCCCATCTGTTGTTACATTCTATCTACTTTATCCATTTGAGCCCTTAGCCTATTACTCACAGTTGTTTCAAATTCCCAGTCTGATAATTCTAACACCCCTGCCATGTCTGGTTGCGATGCTTGCCCTGTCTCTTTGGATTCTGTTCCCTGTCTTTTAGCATGCCTTCTGATTTTTCTTGAGAGGTTAACCTGATATACTGGCTAAAAGAAACCGTGGTAAACAGGCTTTTATAATGTGGTGGTAGATGTGGGATGAGGGGAAGTATTCTATAGTCTTACGATTAGGTTTCAGTGTTTTAGTGAGCCTATGCCTCTGGACTGTGAACTTTATATGTGTTTCTCAGAATTTTCTTCCCGCCCTTAGGTGAGACAGGATGGCTACAGTGTGCAGGGGGTGGGTATTTCCCTTCTCCCATGTACAGGGCTAGAGCTGGCTGAAATTATATGAGAAGAGTCGTTGATTGCAAGCTTTCTCAGCTTTTTACTTGTTGTTAAGATGGAGTGCTGACTTCCATGGTCTTTATAGTTGGAACCAGAAACTGGAAGGCTCTCTTTTTCTTTAACAGCTCTCTAGTCTTTGGAATAGGTATCAGGTATATCCTTTACTTGACTCAGGAATGGATCTTGAGAATTAATTCTTCTCATTTGATATGGATAAACCCTGAAAAAAGAAATTTGATTGTGTTATAATTCTTAAAAGCTATTTGCCTAGAAGAGACCGTCTATAAGGCACTGTCTCAAATATTTTTGAGGTCTTAACAAACGATCTTACAGCAGCACCCTTGAGATCTTGATGCTGAAATCATGTTTTATTGGCAAAGCTTTGGATTCAATATTTTCCCTGAGGCCATTTCATTCTTTGAAAATCTTTTTTCCAGGAGAGATTGGCAATAAGAAATAGTTTTATTTTTGAATCCAATAAAACTTGGCTCAGAAATTTTTCTTTAAATTCTATTTGAAAACTATGCAATTTCTTTTTTAGTTTTCTTTAAATATACATAATTTATCATATGCAGCAACTTAAATAAACCAAGTGGCACATTCAACATTCTTCCTGAAAATTTCACTGACCAAATCCATATGTATATTTTTCTATTTTCTAAATTTTCACAAATTGTGCTCAAAAATATTGTCCAACTTTCTTCTACTACATAACAGTTCACCTTTTCTCTAACCTCCAATAATATTTTTTTCTTATCTTTCCAGTCTTCTTTAACAATCTCTTTGAGACACTATAGATTCAACCTTACCAAATTCAATGGCAATACCACATAATTTAGGTTTTTCCTGAAGCATAACCTCACTTCTTGTACCAAATTTCTTTCCTTTTAGCTATTAAGGCATGAAAAAGCATCCCCAAGACATACTGATTTAAAACAAAGTCATTTTTTGTGGAATGAGTTGACGCTGCTGGACAGTTCTGCTCCACTGATTTTAGGTGAGGATGAATCATCTGGAAGCTTGATTAGGCTGTAACCTCCAAAATGGCTTATTCCTGCAGCTGGGAGTTGATGTTGGCTATTATCTGGGAATTCCACTGAGACTGTAAACAGAGTGCTTGCATGTTACCTCTCCTTGTGGCTAAGTTCTCTCACAGTATAGTGGCTCTACTCCAAGAGGATGTATCCCAAGATGTTTCCAGTTGTGAGGAAACAAAAGTTTTTAGTACTCTTGAAGACCAGGTACAGAAGTAGAAGAGTGTCACTTCTACTATCTTCTTATTAGTTCAAGCAGTCACAAAGCCTATACATATGTACACGTAAGAAAGGGAAAAAAAACTTCCTCATTTGACTGTGCAGTGACAGACAATTGGTGTGTGTATGGGAGGCTTTTCTTCTACTATCTGTCAGGTCATGCTTTTAGGTACTAGAGAAGTGAACAAGAAAATTCTTGCCCTCTGTGATCTTACAGTTTAGTTAGAGAAACAAACAAACAAACAAAATGCATCAATGAATTAAAATACATTATAAGTTAGATATTAAGTATTATGATAAAGAGAATAGAAAGTAACCATGTGTGAGGGCTATTATATTTGATAGGATTGCCGCAAAGACCACCACAAGGAGCTGTTATCTGGGTAAAAACCTAAAGAAATAAAGGAGGAAGACATATATCAAGGACAGAACATTCCAGACACAGTGAGTTCAAAGTTCCTGAGATGAGAACACACCTTGTCTTCTCAATTGTCAGCATTGAGGCCAGTAGGTAGAAGTAGAGAACAAAGAGTTTATAGGCAGATGAATCCTGTGCTTCCTAGTCAATCATATTAAAGACTTTGACTTTTAATTCATATTGATTGACGAAGACATTAGAGGATTTTAAGCAAAGAAGAAGCATAATCTGACTTAAAGTTTCATATGTTTGGTCTGGATCCTGGCTTTAGAAAAGGCTATGTGACTTAGGAAGAAAACAGCAAAACTAATTAGCAGGCTGTTGTTGTAATGTGGCTGAGAGATAATGGTGGCTTATACTACAGATGGCTTGGATAGAAAGAGATACGGCAAATACTAGAAATATTTTTAGATAAAGCAATATTTTGAATGCTTGTCGGGCAATGCAAAGGCAATTTATGTAACCAAAGTGTTTGTACCCCTATAATATTCTGAAATTAAAAATAAAAAATAATATTTTGAGAATTTTGATATGGAGTGTGAGGAAAAAGGATGAATCAAATATGACTTCAATTGATTTGGCCTGAGCAACTAGAAGAAGGGAGTTGCCATTTACTCAGATAAGGGGGTGACAATAAGAGATACATATGTGAAGGGCAAGAAGAAAGATATAAAGTGCTAAGTTTTCTATGTGGTATGAGGGGACATCTATTAAGCATGTAGATGGAGATGTTATTTAAGCTGTTGTATATACATGGCTGAATTTAGGTGAGATAACCAGAGTGGAAATACACTCACGAGTTATTATATATCAACAATGTTGTAGCCAGCCAAGACTACATCATTGACTCACACTTTCTAGAATACATGTCCTTGTGTATGCACTCCTAAATTAAATCAAAGTTAACAGTGTGCGACCAACAGAACACAGCAGAAATGAAAGTGTATGATGGTTGTGGCTAGAACATAAAAAGGCATTATAACGTCTGTCTTGATGTCTTGAATTAGTTTCCCTGGAAGAAGCCCTCCTCCTTGCCATGAGGACATGCTTTCAACCGAATGGAGAGGCTCATGTAAAGAGAAACTCTGGAAAATAACCAGTACCAACCTGCTAGTCATTGGAATAGCTGCCTTCATACTAAATCCATCAGTCCCAGTTAAGCTTTTGGATAACTTTGACCCTAGTCTATATCTGACAATAGCCTCATGAAAGATACTAAGCAAAACTGTGAAAATAAGGTACTTACGAATTATTTCCCCAAAAACAAACAAAAAAAATCAATTATTTTTATTGTTTCAAGCAACTGAGTTTTAAAATGATTTGTTTTGCAGAAGTAAAGTAAAAATACACATTTTGGTACCAGAAATAGGGTGCTAAAGTAACAAAACCTACAGCATGTCTATTTGGGATTGAGTAACAAGAAGAAGCTGAATGGATCTCAAAGGGAGTATTAGTGAAATTCTAAGGGTCCAGGAAAAAAATTTTAGCAAAAACTCAATAGCTCATAAAAAGACTGTGAGCGAGAGCTTATAGAAAAATAAAGAAATGTTATTGAAAGCTGGAGAAAGAAGAATTGTTTTTATGTAATAATAGAAAGTTTAACAACACTCACTTGAAATAACATGAGAAATACAAAATATAATTAATAAACAGGATAATTTAGCTGAAGATATTTCTAGGCAGTGTTTAAGGTGTCACCTGGCTTCTTCTTGCTGTCTATAGTAAAATAAAAATGAAAAAGTAAGCTAAAGGAATAATGGTTAAATTTATAAATTATACAAGGTTTTCAATGTTCAAAATAAAATTGTATCTAATTCCTGTCTTTCTAAATGGAAAACAATGCTAAAAATAAGAAAATTGTTTGCAGGAAAAAATAAAATCCAAAACATTGTCAGAAAAACATCACCTAAAGATAAAATGTGTAACTGTAAAATCTTTTTCCAAAGACCTTAGAAATAATTAAGATAGTATAGAAAAAATATATATGTTAAAAAATAGTTCCTCTAAGGATCTTTAAGGTAACCTTACCAACTCTCTCTATAAAACACTGGGACTTCTAGGAATCTTATGTGTGTTTTCCTGCAGCAGCCATACAGGAACCCAAGCTAAAAAAGAGTTTTAGTGACAAGATTTTTTGATCAATGTGGCTTTTCTTTCCTAATTGAGTTAACTTCCAATAAGAATCATAAGAGACTCACAAAGTTTTTTAAGTGAATTGTATTTGTAGAAATACCGGTAGATTGGATTAAAAAGGGCAGAGATAACACAAAAGAAAAAATGGCTTTGGACTCTGAAATTACCATGGGCTAGAAATGCACTGAAAACTACTCAGTTGAAAATACCAGCCATTTATTATGAAAAAGACAGGATGATTGGAAACATGAACCGAGATCTCAAATGGTAGAGTTAAGTGCCAAAATGAATAATCCCCAGGCAGTAGGCATAAGCGTTAATTAATCAAGAGGCTGGAAACACGTGTCCAGCTGAATTTCAGAATTGCTTGAGAGTTAGAGTTATGTGGGCTTCCTATTAACCCCTTTTTTGAATTGAATGGTTTGGGGCAGTCATCCTATGTCTGTCCAGCCAATGTCTATTGGGTATCTTGGGAGAAGATCACTTGTCTCTTTAGTTCACAGGTCTCCAGATCAATAGAAATTTCACTTGAAGTGGTATACTCTATTAACTGAATTTGAGGCTCCTCATTCACACCTGGAGTAGATTAAGTGATGTTTTAATCTGTTTTGGATACAATAACAAAATGCCACAAATTGGATGGTAGCTTATAAACAACAGAAATTTATTTCTCACAGTTCTGTAGGCTTGGGAGTCCAAGACCAAGGGCTTGGCAGATTCAGTATCTGGTGAGGACTTGCTTTGTGGTTCATAGATGGTGCTAGCTCACTGTGTCCTTACATAATGGAGGTATCAAGGAGTCTTTCTTAGACCTTTTTTAAAGGGCACTCATCTCATTCATGAGAGCTCTGCTCCCACGACCTGATTACTTTCCAAAGGCTCCACTTTCTAATACCATCACCCTGAAGGTTAGAATTTCAACATATAAATTTTGGAGGGCCACAAACATTTAGACCAAAGCAGATGATGAGATGCTTGACCTATAGCCTTTGCCTGAGACATTAAGGGACGAGATTTTGAAGGGTATTAGGAAAAGGGTGAGTGTATTTTGTATGTGGGAGGGCTATGAACATTAGGAACCACAGGGTAAGCTATGGCAGCCAGTCTCAATGACAGCCACCAGTGGTTCAAGCCTCCAAGTATTTATATCTTTATATAGTCCATTTCTACAGTGAATCAGGGATAGCCCCGTGTGATCAATGGTGGAAATGCAGGTGCATGAGTTCCCATTTAGAGAAGTCCACATAAAGTTTAACTGAGGTCTCTGGACAATATCATTCTCAACTTACCAGCTATGTGGGTAAGACACCTTGAAAATGGATCCTCTGGCTCTAGTCAAGCTTTCAGATGATGCTACATCTGACTACAATTTCATAAAATGCCACAATCCAGAACCATTCAACTAAGAAACTTCAAGAGACTTCAAATAAATGATATTATTATTTTAAACCACTAAATGTTGGGGCAGTTTGTAATACAGGAACAGATATGTAAAACCGGAGATATTTAAAGGCATATGACTATGTGAAATCACCAAGTACAGATATATATATATATATATATATATATATATATATATATATACACAGAAGAACCCCAATGATTGATCCTAGAAACACTTCAACATTTAGAGCTCCAATGGATAAGGATAAATCAGCAAAGAAACATGTGGCAGTGGCTAGAGAGAAAGATAAAAACAGATGCATGTGATATCCTGGAATCCAAGAGAAGAAGGTGCTTCAAAGAAGAGGACTGATTAATGGTGCCAAATGCTGCTGATGGGTCAACAGGGATGAGAATTGAGCCCCAGATTCAGCAATGTGGAGTTCATAAGGTACCTTGTAAGAGCAGTTTGGGCAAATCTTATTTGTTAGTTTAAAATTCTTGGGAGGAGAAAAATTAGAATCAGTGAGTATAGAGCACTCTTTCAAGGAGTTTTGTTATAACTGAAAAGAGAACAATGAGGCAGTAACATGAATACATCTAGATTTCTCTCAAAAAGACACTGATCTAGGAATAAATGTGCATTATTCCAGCCACTCAAGGAAATGTACAAGTTAAAAGCAAACTGGAAAAAGAAAGTACTACCAAATTCATATTTGCTTCATATTTGAAAAGCTGAGTGGTTAGAACTGACAATAAAGGAAACCTAACAAAAGCGGCAGAACAACCATATGACTTCCTAAATGATATACTAGACAGTCACACCTGCCACAGATTCACATCCTCACATAATCTCTACAAAAAACATCAAGAGAGCCAAAGAGTAATCATATGATGAATGTGCTATCATATTGTATCAGACAACTGTTATATTGCTTCTCCTTATCCTTACAGAATTAAACAGTAAGTGAAGAAGATGATACTTGGCTCCCAGGAAAAAATATTTCCCTGCTTATATGCCTCCTGAAAATCATACAGATGATAGATTACTGTTGAACATTTTCAATGTTTAGGAACAAGGGTAAATTAGTTTGTGTGATTATTACTAAATTATGACATGAAAAAAGTGAAGATTTGGGAAGTTAGAATACAAATATCTGATTATAATATTTTGCCATTATAGCAGCAAAGAATAATAAACCTGCTATGGTTTAAATGTTTCTCCCCTCTAAAACTCATGTTAAAACTTAATCTCCAATGTAACAGTACTAAGAAGTAGGGTCTTTAAGAGACGATTGGGTCATGAGGCCTCTGCCTTCATAAATGGATTAATCTATTCATGGATTAATGGGTTCTCACAGTAGTGAGTTAGTTATCATAAGAGTGGGTCTGTCATGAAAGCAAATTTTGTTCTCACTGTGCAATTCTTACCCTGTGGTGCCTATCACCATGCTGTGACACAGCAGGAAGGCCCTCACAAGATGTGGTCCCTCGACCTTGGACTTCTCAGGCTCTAGAACTGTAAAAAATAACTTTATTTTTATTGTAAATTATGCAGTCTATGGTAACAGGTTATAGCAATAGAAAATGTACTAGGATAGATTAATTCCATGAAGTGGTGTCATTTAGTAGTAGAGGTAACATAGAAGTTTAAATCCTAACTTGCCGCTTCTATCATCCCAAGCAAATTATTTAAGCTTCCTAACCTCAGTTTACAAAACAAAGACCATAATAGCTGCCTTGCAGGTTTTATGGTGAGCATTAGGAAAAATAAAAAGAATGTACCAAACAAACATGATGGATACCACAGGATGGATGTATTTGTCAGCTTGGGCTGCCATAACAAAGTACCATAGATTAGATGGCTTAAACAATGGAAATTTATTTTCTCACTCCTTGGTATCCTGGATAACTGAGATCAGGGCACTAGTGTGCTCAGGTTCTGGCTTTCTTCCTGGCTTGAAGATGGCTGCTTTTTACTGTGTGCTCACATGACCTCCCCTTGGTATGTGCACGTAAAGAAAGCAAGAGTGAGGGAATCCTATCACAAGAATCTACCCACATAACCTCATCTAACCCGAATTACCTCCCCCCAAATCCACCTCTAAATACCATCACATTACAGATTAGGGATTCAACATATGAATTTAGACAAGTCACAAATATTCAATACATACCAAGGGTGATCAAAAAAAAATAATGGAATTGAAATAATTGTTATTACAGAGACCATTAAATTGACTACTAATGACAATCTTATCCTAGAATTTTACTTAATGGTTGCTTTAGTTAAACAGTGCTATGATAGATGATCTTTCCTTTCTAAGATTTTTGTTTGTATTTATTATTAAAATACTTTACACTCAAGGTGGGCATGCTTGGACTGCAAGCATTGTGCCACATTCATTTTGTAAATCATGGCACTTAACACAATGCCTGAAACATAATAAATGTTTTATAGATGTTTGATGAATGAATGACTGGAATTATATCTTATAAATCCATTTTTCTTTCATTTTTATGTCTGCACTGCACAAATAGAATCTGAAAAGGCAGACAATAATATAACTTTCCATTAAAAAGTCATATGTTTTGAAAATTAGGATATATAAAGGTTATTTTAAAAATTCTATTTTGAATATTTTTTGATGAGTACCACAATCTTAAATTTCCTATGCTATCTCTTTGCACTCTGACAAGAAACGTGGTTCTTCTCCACCATAAACTGGCCACTGTAAAAAAATCAAACTGTTATTGGCAGAGAAGTTAGCAGACAGACTTGGCTCTGGTCTTTAATGGAAATGTAATCAGCAGTCTGTCTTTATGAGGGTACACTGTTATCACCAAATATCCACTTAGGTGGTGAGGCCAAGGCTGCAGGCAGCCGTCCAAAAGCATTAACATCCCCAAGGTGACAATAAAAATATGAAATATGCTCATAGGGAGAAGGTCCATTTCAGATTTCCTAATATTTTAAAAGTTAAAGAGAAAGTTGGTCATTTTATATCAATTTAGTCTGCTGAGGTTCTCTAATTTGCCAATAAAAGACTTTGCTACCATCCATCCAATGAACTCACAGTGCATTTGTTAGTTGAAGGACATATTCCCCTTGCAGTCATGCAGAATAAGCTAACCAGCTCCCAGTAAAAACCTTCAGAATAGGTCCAGATCCTTCCTATGACACAAAACACCCTTCATAATCCAGCCTTGTATTTCTCAATATCATCACCTGTCCAGGTATTGTGCATCTCAAAATGTGTTCAAAGATTATAGACGTGTTTGCACTTTCTTACTATGTCTACAATTAGATGCTTCTGTCTCTTTGCATACTCTTCTGTTCATTCTGGAATGCCTGTCTCCCTGGTTCATCTGGAAAATACCTTAATATGCTCCCACACTGAAGTCAGGCATCTCTTCTACTAGTAATTACCCAAAAGGACATTCAAGAGTAAAACCCCTCCGATTATTTATTTCCTTGGAATTCCTGCATTGGACTAGAAGGTATTTCTCCCAGTACATAATGAATTTTAAGTTTTAATTTTAAAAGTCTATCTCCTTTACTAGTTTCTGAGCTCCTTGAAAGCAGGGTATATACTTGTGTTATTTTGTATCCCTATAACTTGGATAGTGCCAAACATATAAATTTTAAATGTATATGTCCAAATGAATTTGGCTTCTAGAGATGTATTTAAAGAACCCAAAAATATTTTCAAAATATAGGAAAATCATTATTTTAAGTACTGCTATAAATTACAATAGAACAGCCATCCTTACAGTAATAGTACTTGTTATAAATTAGATTATATGAATCATGAATTAGATTCAATTAGATAAATCATGATAAAAAACACATCTTCTGAGATATTCTGCTATACAGTAGTCCCTCCTTTGTTCATGGTTTTTTGCTTTTAGGAGTTTCAGTTACCTGCAGTCAACCACAGTCCGAAAAATGTATATTCTGTAGCTGCTGGATGGAATGTTGTATAAATATCTATTAGTTTCATAGGTCTACAATGTAGTTTAACTCTGATGGGAATTTTTTTTTGCTTATTTTCTGTTCAGATGATCTTTCCATTGCTGAAAGTGTGGTGTTGAAGTCCCCTACTGTATGGCAGTCTATCTTTTCCTGTAGAACTATTAATATTTGCTTTATTTATTTAGGTGCTCCAATGTTGGATGCATATATATATATATATATATATATATATATATACATATTTACAATTGTTACATTAACCCTTTTACCATTATATAATGACATTCTTTGTCTATATTTATAGTTTTTAACTTAACATCTATTTTATCTAAGTATACCATGTTTCCCCAAAAATAAGAAAGGGTCTTATATTTATTTTTCCTCAAGAAGACACCCTAGGGCTTATTTTCAGGGGATGTGTTGGTTTTTTTAAGTATGGTACAACAATCTACATTTATTCAAATATAGTTAAGTCGTCTTCGTCTGGAATATCATCATAACCCTCCAAACCTCGAATTCCATCCTGAATTTCTTGGGACTCTATTTCCTTTAGAACCATTGGCTCCAATCTCTCATGTGGAGCAATAGAGCTCTTGTGGGGCAGATGAGAAGGGCTGCTTGTCTTCTTTACTGCTCTGCGACAAAATGCATGGGTTGTGCAGATGTGCTGCGTAGTCACACCCATCACTAGGTCTTATTTTGGGGGTAGGGCTTATATTGTGCAAATGCTTAGAAATCCTGCTAGGGCTTATTTTATGGGTGGGTCTTACTTTTGAGGAAACACAGTAGTTACTCCTGCTCTCTTTTTGCTTCTATTTGCATGGAATATCCTTTTTCATCCTTTCCCTTTCAGTTTATGTGTGAAGTGAGTCTGTTGTAGGCAGCACATAGCTGGGTTTTAGTTTTTAATCCAATCAGCCACTCTATTCTTTAATCCAATCAGCCATTCTATTTCTTTTAGTTAGAAAATTTAATCTATTTATATTCAAGGAAATTATTGATAGGTAAGAACTTACTACTGCTATTCTGTTATTTTTTTCTGGATGTTTTGCAGATCCATTCTTCCTTTCTTCCTCTAGTACTGTCTTCCTTTGTGAAGGTGATTTAGGTGATTTTTTTTCTAGTAGAATATTTTGATTCCTTTTTTGTAATTTTTAGTATAGCTTATAGGTCTTTGCTTTGTGGTTATCATGAGGCTTACTTACAAAAAACATAGTTATAGAATTTTCTCAATATCTTCTTCTAGGATTCTTAAGGTTTCATGCCTTAGGTTTAAGTCTGTTATCCATCTTGAGTGGATTTTTGTGAGAGGTGAGAGGTAGGGATCCTGATTCATTCTTCTGCATGTAACTATCTAGTTTTCCCAGCACCGTTTATTGAAGAGAGATTCTTTTCCCCATTGTATATTTTTGTCTGCTTTATCAAAGATTAGGTTACTGTATGCAGATGGTTTCATCTCTGGAATCTCAGTCCTATTCCAAATATCAATGTTTCTGTTCTTGTGCCAGTTCCAGGCTGATTTAACTATTATCGCTTTATAGTACAGCTTGAAATCAGGAAGACTGATGCCTCCCAGTTTGTTCTTTTTACTTAAGATTGCTTTGGCTATACAAGGTTTTTTCTGGCTCCATACAAAGTGAAGAATTATTTTTTTCTAGATCTCTAAAGAATGATGGTGGTACTTTGATGGGGATTGCATTAATTCTGTAGATGACTTTAGGTAATATTGACATTTTAACGATATTGATTCTACCATCCATGAACAAGGTAGATTTTTCCATCTGTTTACGTCTTCTACAATTTCATTTTAGTGTTTCATAGTTCTCCTTGTATAAGTCTTTCATACCTTTTGTTAAAAATACTCCTAGATATTTAATTTTCTTTGGGGCTATAGTAAAAGGTATTGAGTTTTTGATTTGAGTTTCGGCTTGAATTCTTAAAGAAGACCCCCAAAGCAATCACAGCAGCAACAAAAACAAACAAATGGGAACTGATCAAATTAAAAAGCTTCTGCACAGCCAAGGAAACTATCATTAGAGCAAATTGACAACTCACAGAATGGGAGAAAGTATTTGTTTTCTACACTTCCAATAAAGGTCTAATAATAAGAATCTATCTAGAACTCAAAAGAATTAACAAGAAAAAATCAAAAAACCCCATCAAGAAATGGGCAACAGGCCGGGCGCTGTGGCTCACGCCTGTAATCCTAGCTCTTGGGAGGCCGAGGCGGGCGGATTGCTCAAGGTCAGGAGTTCAAAACCAGCCTGAGCAAGAGCAAGACCCCGTCTCTACTATAAATAGAAAGAAATTAATTGGCCAACTAATATATATATAAAAAATTAGCCGGGCATGGTGGCGCATGCCTGTAGTCCCAGCTACCCGGGAGGCTGAGGCAGAAGGATCACTCGAGCCCAGGAGTTTGAGGTTGCTGTGAGCTAGGCTGATGCCATGGCACTCACTCTAGCCTGGGCAACAAAGTGAGACTCTGTCTCAAAAAAAAAAAAAAAAAAAAAAAGAAAGAAAAGAAATGGGCAACAGAAATGAACAGAAACTTCTCCAAAGAAGACAGAATAATGGTCTGCAAACATATAAAAAAATGCTCAACATCTCTAAACATTAGAGAAATGCAAATCAAAACCATGATGAGATACCACCTAATCCCAGTGAGAATGGCCTGTATCAAGAAATCCCAAAACAACAAATGCTGGCAAGGATGTGGAAGGACAGGAACATTCTTACACTGCTGGTGGGACTGCAAATTAATGCAGCCTTTGTGGAAAAGAATTTGGAGGTACCTCAAACAGCTAGAAATAGAAATACTATTCAACCCAGCAATAGCATTGTTGGGCATCTACCCAAAAGAGCATAAGACATTCTATTATAAAGACATCTGCACCTGAATGTTTATGGCAGCACAATTCACTATTGCAAGGACATGGAAACAACCCAAGTGCCCATCAATTCATGAGTGGATAATTAAAATTTGGTATATGTTCACAATGGAATATTACTCAATCTTAAGAAACAGCAGCAAGCTAGCACTGCTTCTACTATCCTGAATTAAGCTTAAGCCCATTATCCAAAGTGAGGTGACACAAGATCAGGAAAATGGGCTCCACATGTACTCACCATCAAATTGGTACTGACTGATTAAAACTATGGTGCTCAAATGGTGGTAGTGCTCACCAGGGATTCGGGGGTAGGGGGTAGCCCCACATCTTAGGGATGTGGTGAGCATTGTGGAGGGGAAGAGCATACCTCTAACCCTTGCTAGGGAGAGGCAAAGATATAAAATGTAACCAAAATGTCAAAAAAAACCAACAAAAACATTTATCGAGTGTTGAGCAGATGGGAGGGGGGAGGAGGGGATGGGTCTATACTTACATAATGAGTGTGATGCGCACCACCTGGGGGATGGGCAGGCTTGAGGCTCTGACTCTTGGTGGGAGGGGAGACAAGGGCAATATATGTAACCTTAACAACATTTGTACCCCCCTAACATGATGGGAAAAAAAACATAGTTATAAAGGTTATTTTAAACTGATACAAGTTAACTTTGATTGCAAAAATAAAGATACAGAGAGAAAACTTGACTCTCTAACTCCATACTTTTCTACATTCTGAATTTTTGATGGCATAATTTGCATCTTTTTACACTACATAATCCTTTACAAATTATTACAGTTATTATTTTTAATAGTTTTGTCTTTAGCATTCGTACTAAAGGTATAAGTGATTTATACCTAGGTCTGTGTCCCACAGCCTGAATCCCACTGCCACTGCAATCAGCACAACCCCAGGGTATGCCTAAGGCCTGCAGCTGCTACAGACTGCCTGCCACTGAGGTTAATTCAAGGCCCAAGGCCCCTGTAGTCAGCTGGTGATGATACAGGCCAGAACTTAAGTCTATCCTGCAGGGGCCGTGAATGCCTGTCTCCAGCTAGGGTGTTTCTAGAAGCTCTGTCTGCAGGTTTCTGCCTGGTATCTGAAGCTGAGGGATTCTGCCCAGTGGTGGGTTTTATTGTGGCAGATCCAGTAGTGGGTTTCAAGGCAAAGTCTTACTCTTATTTTCCTCTCTTTCCCCCAAGCAAATGGTATTTTTCTCCATGCTGTGTTGCCTGGGGTTGGGGGAGGGTGACATAGTTAACATTAAACTATCCTTTCGGCCCAGGGCCCAGCGCGGTGGCTCACCCTGTAACCCAAGCACTCTGGGAGGCCCAGGTGGGTGGATCATTTGAGCTCAGGAGTTCAGAGACCAGCTTGAGCAAGAGCAAGACCTCATCTCTACTAAAAGAAATAGAAATTAGCTGGACAACTAAAATATATATATTAAAAAAAATTATCTAGGCATGGTAGCACATGTCTGTAGTCCCAACTACTCGGGACACTGAGGTAGTAGGATTGCTTGAGCTCAGGAGTGTGAGGTTGCTGTGAGCTAGGCTGACACTACAGCACTCTAGCCTGGTCAACAGAGTGAGACTCTGTCTCAAAAATAAAATAAAATAAAATAAAATAACACAAAAAACTGTCCTTTCTACTCTTTTCAATGCATCTTTTCTTATTAATATGCCAAGGCCAGGTACTGTGGTTCCTCATTTGGTTTCATTATCTCTTGTGAAGTCTTTGTTGAGTGTGGTTAGTTGTTTTAATTAATGTTTCTGTGGGAGAATGATTGGTAGAGAATGATTCTACCATCTTGCTCCATCCCTCTCTCTATATATTTCAAATATCATATGGTATACAATAGGTACAATTTTTATTTGTCAATTGAAATTAACTATTTTTTTACAAAAGGAAAAGAGTAAAAATTGAAAAGTGGAAAAAAATTATGAAAGTTAAACCAGAGGAGTACAGAGTATGTTATCATAGTGGTCATTATATTTAATTACCCATATAAAGTGTTGTTTAATTATAGCTCTCTCAAGACAGGTTTATCTGCTCTGTGAAAATGTATGCATCTAAATAAACAGTGAGTCATACTTACATGAGTGCTAATACCTGGTATATCATGACTCTCAGAAAGAGGGAGAGAATGACCTTCCATTTAATTATGTAATTGTGTTCATGAGTAGAAAATTAATCAACATGTCTCCCATGACCCTGTTTATTCAATAAATGTCGAAGAAAGTGATTAACATTTGTTATAACTCATTTTAATGTCATTAATACACTTCTTGTTTTAAGCTTTTGTTGGCGTCTATCTACATAGTAGTCCACATTTTACAAAGTTTCCTTTTAATATATTCATTTCATCTACATTATTTTATTCAGCAAATATTTTTGATTGCCTACTATGTGCTAAGGATTTTGCTAGACTCTGAAGAAAGAATGATGCACAAAACAATACATAGTCTCTGATTTGCTTATAGCAATAGTTCTACTGCTAAGGTTCTATCTTAGACTCACCTGAAGCAGCCTTCAAAATTCACTGATATCCAGGTCCATGATCTAATTGTTACACAAGCATGAGTTTCACTCATTCTGCTACTATATATCCCTATTATAAGCGACATATACAACTTTCCTAGCATTCTTTGTCAACTAAAAATCTTGATATTTTTGCAGATGGTCTCTCTCTGTTCTTGCCTGGTTTCATAGCTGAAAAAGAAAAGGAAATTACTCAGCATAATGTAACTGGTCTCTCTCAACCTCAGTGACTCTTTTATTTGGTAAACATTTCTCTGCCACCAATTTTCTCTGTATTCTTTCCCTACCAATGTCAAATCCATCTATTTTTTAAATCTTTCTTTTTTCTTTACTACAATTCCTTCTAGTTTAATGAGTTTTTCTTAAAGACCACAATGTGTTTTCTAGTTTAATAAAAATATTTAAAATACCTTATGACCAAAGCATAGTTTTGAAACAATGGATGGATTACTGGTTTTTAAGACACAGCTGTAAAGACAGTTGTTCAGGGCCCAAATTCTCCTCTGGCTCACAGATTTTCCCAAATTATACTTACAATGATATTACTATAATCTTTCATTATATTTGTCGGTTATTGTGTCTTTTCATTTCTAGGCTATCAGCAGGATTTTTAAGATTGGTATCTGTTCACTTCTGTGGTCCAGCTCTGCAGAGCATATTCATAACTCATTCTCTTCTCCTTCTAGGCAAATGGGAAGGTGATTTTTTTCTTGCTTTCCTGAAATTAGCAAGGCCATATGACTTGATCTGGCTGATGGTTTGTTTCATACATCTTTTCTAGACCAAAGTATTTTAACTTCTGGTTAAAAATCTACAGTATTCTTTCCCTCTGGCTGTGAAATTGTGTGTTCCAGATGGTCTAGCTATAAGATCCTTCAACAACCTGTGTCCCCAAGTGACTATGTGAAACAGAAGCCCCTGCTGGTCTAAATGGGATAGTAGTATGAATGAGAAATAGAGGTTTTTTAATTGTTTACAACATAGGGCTACCCCAACCTGACTGATATAACCTTGTTGTCTTAAGATTAAAGGCAGCTTCAGTGATAAACCAGGTTATTTATGACTTTATTCTCCTTTATTCAGTGAACAGTGGGTTTCTTCAACCTCCATAAAAAAGGTATGAAAAGGCCAAAAAGTCTAACATTGAGGTTTAATCTATAAATATAACATCCCACTGCTTCTTTTTAACCTCCTTCCAAAATAGTATAAATGGGTACCATCAATGGGTGCCAGGAAAGTATATTATTATTACCTCAAAGGCACTCGTGAATTTTTTGTCCATTTTTTTTTTTTTTTTTTTTTTTGAGACAGAGTCTCGCTTTGTTGCCTAGGCTAGAGTGAGTGCCATGGCGTCAGCCTAGCTCACAGCAACCTCAAACTCCTGGGCTCAAGCGATCCTCCTGCCTCAGCCTCCCGAGTAGCTGGGACTACAGGCATTCGCCACCATGCCCGGCTGATTTTTTTTATATATATATATATATTAGTTGGCCAATTAATTTCTTTCTATTTTTATGGTAGAGACGGGGTCTCGCTCAGGCTGGTTTTGAACTCCTGACCTTGAGTAATCCGCCCACCTCGGCCTCCCAGAGTGCTAGGATTACAGGCGTGAGCCACCGCGCCCGGCCCTTTTTGTCCATTTTTATTTTCCAGTTTTGAATTTCTCTTATTCTTTCTAAAAGTTTTAGTTACTTTTCTTATTTAGAATTAATCCATTATTCTTTGGAATTGTCTCTCCAGAATAATGCTCCAGACTAAAAGATGCTGTACGGGAAGAATTAGTCAGAATCATACATTAGCCAAACATAATTGTAGACATTGTGGTTATTCATAGTATTAGTACTTCAGAAGAAAATAAATTGGATTTGCTTTTGCTGAGCCATTCCCTTTACAGCTGTCATTCAACATACTGAAAATGTTTTCTCTTTGTGTTCAAAGGTCATGTGAAATGCCAATCTGCCTCTTCAAAAAGTAATGGAACAGTTGTGGGAGATGAAACAGAAATCACATGTCAATTCATTCTAAGCATCAATATAAATAATTGCAAAATTAATTCTATTGTGCTTCAAATATTTTTACTTTAAATGAAGCTTTTATTTTTTCCTCAGAAATAAAATTACTTTTCTATTTTTAAGACTGTTCTATGCCACACAAACTATTACTCCTATTTATAACTAACCTTTTGGCTGTGGTGGGGGAAAAAAAGCATCATTTCTGATTCTATTCGGTAAATGGTTTTTATTAAGAGAACACATTGATATTTTAGGCAAAATGTAATAGTGAATTCAGATTAACAGAGATATTGCCCACTAAAAGACTGTTTTACCAAGAAAAATACAACCAAAGGTAACAAGGTAGAAGTATCTTTGCTGGAGAAAGAGGGAGTGTATTAAGCAGTCTTCACTAGCTTATGCCATATAACTATTCCAAAATCTCAATGATTTTCAATACAAAGTTTATATCTTGCTTATGCTTCTTTTCCTTACTAGTCATTTTGGCTTTGATCGCATGGGGTCTCACATTATAGGAGCAATCTCTATCAAAGAAGCGTTATTCTCATGAAAGAGGGAAAAAATCAGCACCCGAACCTTGTGAGAGCTTGTAAATCTTCTGCTCTAAAGTGACACACATCACATTACTTACATTTCATTGACCAAAGCAAGACACGTGGGCTAGGCTCATGTCATAGGATGAGAGAGGTAGCAATTACTTAGAAACAACAATAGAATCTCCCAAAAGGTATTTTTCCCATTTAATTATTTCTCAATTGTTAAGGTTTGAGTTAGACTAGTGTGACTGAAATGAAGTCTCCCACAATTTGACTAGATCCCAAACTTATCTCTGTAATACGTCAAGCTAATTTTCATCACCACGTGTACCCATTATTAATGGTGAGGTCCTCCTAAAATTTTCTCTGATTTCTCATACCCTAGAAGGCTGGATACATTAAGGTAGAAATCTCAAGAAATGGCATTTATTTTTTATCTTTTAAAGTTATTTACCCAACCCAGCAGAAAGAGTGCTCCAATTTTCTTTTGAAGTCAAGGCTATCTTCTGGATCCAAACACCCAACTTGGAAACACTATGCAGTCTGAGGCATGGGTCCACACTCTTGGACTCTCGATCATCTCATGACTATTGAATGTTTGTAATTTTATTAACTTTGTTTCTACTTGAGTATTATGACATCCTAAAATTAAAGTAAATGAAGTTTAATATTGTTTCAATACATTTATAACATTGCTTTTTTTCTGCATTAGAACTCTGTTGAGTTCTAATTCTAACACTCACAAACCACGTAGACTTGAGCAAATTGTGCACTTCCTAAGAAATCTGAATACTAAAACTCAGGCCTTAGAATTCTCTGCAATTCCCTAATCTTAAACATGAGAAAACTAGGTTCTTGTGGTACCCAATCTTATTTGTTAAGAATTGGATGCAGACCACCTAGTAACTTCAATACTTCTATTTTTCCCCAAACATAGTTGACCATTTACCCTCCAACAACAGCTAAAATATCATTGGGTTTAGAGAAGCCTGACAGAGTATACACTAGAGCATCCAAACAAGAACCTTGGGTATGGCTCACCACTCTAACTTCTCTACACTACTCCTGAATCTTTGACTACATTAGGCTCTGTGCTCTATTACTTTAGGAATATGACATCCATGTGACAATCTCTGCCTTAGCTGACTTCTACAAAATTCAATACTTTCTTAGTTATCTTGTAGCAGTAACAGCACTGGTAATGGTGAAGGGAGAGGTGGTGATAGTGGTAGTAATAGTAGAAGTAATAACCAAGTTTTCATCTTATTAATTACAATGGACCTACGGGATACTGTGGAATACAGATTAGGAAACTGAATCACAGAGAGAGTAGTTTCTTGCTCAAAGCTCTACAGCTAGAAAATAGCAGAGCTGAGTCCAGGCAGTGTGACTTCAGAGCCCAGCCCCTAACTACTACGCATTATTGCTCCCTTCCTTCTGTTCAGTCTGCTGATATAAGTTCTTATCTCTCTGCCTACATTGTGACAAGAACTTTGTAAAGCTTTTCTTTAGGAAAAATTGCATTACTAAATCAAATATATGGGGCCATTCATTTATTTATCTTTGTGACATTATAGAAATAATATCTAATTAGAGGGAAAAATAAATCTAGAAATTTTGACTTGAAATGACTACTATCCTTGGAACAATATGTTATTTCCTTTAATGTGAATTACTATGTGACACCCTTTTGTGTGCACTCATAAATCGAATTTTATTTTAATGCAAATATTTTCTATTTTTAAAGTGTCATTTGTGATCATCCATTTACTAAAATGTACATAAATACATTCTCCTTCAAAGCACACAGACATATCACTGTGATGGATGCTAAATATATTTTATGTTCTATATATATATTATTTTTTTAAAAGATAAACTTAGGCACATTAAAATGTTAAAGAATTTATTTGAGCAGAGATTCCTGAACCCAGCACTACCAGACCACACAAGTGGTTGGACTCCACTGAGGGGAATATGAGAGGAAAAGTTATTTTATAAAGTATTTGAGGAATCAGGACAAAGAAAATACTTGATTGGTTAAAGGGAAAAGTCTTTAGTAAGAGTTTAGTTGGAGGTTTCCGAATGATTAAGCTTAAATTTCTCTTTATTGTTTAACTGAATTTGGTTCCAGTTTGCTTAAGTAGGAGCCCAAGGCCCTGGAGCTATCTCAGCCTAATAGCTTCCCAATCAATTTTTGTTTTTTATAATATATACAACCCTTCCTTCTGTGCACTTACTCCTAAAGTACGTTAGTAGCCATAATTACTACTTGTTACTCTTTCCTAGATTATATTCAAATTTCGGAGCAAATAAAGAGATATTTAGATCATTTTTCAGGAAATGTTGAAGACAATTGAATAAATTACATGAAATTCCCATGTGGTCATAAAACAGGGTTACCAGCACCATTTAAAGATTGTTTTAGAATCATGCAACTAATGAGCTAATGATTGGGACATCATAAGATGCTAGCTGATTTTATTAATGGTTCATTACATTAGCACAGAGAAAGTACTTTTAAGCCTTACTTTGTGGATATATTTGATCTTTCCCAATCTTTCCCACTCCAAAATTCCTGCAGCTCTTGCAACAGGATAACGCTTTCCTATTATCAACAAGATGTGAAAATATTTTCAAAAGTTTAGAGTGTTGGCAAATAAAGTCAACACACATGCCTTTGAGAACTATCTGTTTACATGACTATTTCAACAAACAAGAAAAAAAGCATCAATAAATTCAGGATGCTGATTTCAAAGGAAATATACTAAGAAGTATTACACAGACTAAAATCCAAGTAATACCTTGATTAAGTCAATTAACTTTTTTCTGCTTTATCTGTACAACCTAATTCACAGGTCTTAGGTGATTTAAATTGAGATGCCTCCAAAGCACTTAGTAAGTGCTGCTTCTTATTATTAATCCTATAAGTTCTAGAGAGTCAGATACTAACTATGTCCTTTCATCTTAGGAGTTCCAGAACCTAGATTAACATATGTGCTCCAAAATATCCATCAAATTTGTGAACAAATTAATAAATAAAAGAATAAATAAAAAGTAGTGAAGTTTTATAAACTTTAATACCCTCCCAAAATTTACTTACTTTAAGGCTCATTCAATTTGTATGCTGCAAGAAATATACCAAAATCATTTAGTTCACCTTCTGCAACAAAATAGGCTTGCATGTAAAAATACAGAATTTTCTGAGTACAAAGGAGTGTCAGAGATTATCTGAAGTACAGCTCAATCAGTGGGAAACCCACTTCAATTTGTGGAACTCTTCTAAATCCTGTAGATTTTGCAATTTTTTAATTCTAATTTCATGCTCAGAAAAATAAGAAGGAATAAGTTCTATGTTAGTGGAGTAAATAAAATTTATTTCTTAATCTATTATGTCTATCTATTCATTCAGAGGTCCTGTACATGTTTCTTTATTAGGACTTAGAGTATATTAGTATTAGAGTACATTAGTAATTAGTAATTAGAGTATATTAGTATATTAATGCATGCACTCTATTCTTGGGAGGGTTCCTTTGCTGCTTCAAGGAAATAAGTAAAATCAGTGACTCAGAGAGGCAAGGAGCAAAGTTCAAAGTGTTGCAGTGCTAATTTGTAGTAGTGTTCATTTAGCTCTTTGTCCCTCAATCCACCTGATCTTTTAAGTTAAAGTTCCATAACTGCCCCTGTTGCATGACTTGCATGACTAAAGATGAGCAGCAAGTCCTTTCCAGAATTTCTGCCTTAACACCCCACTCTAATTCCTTTCTCTTGCTCACCTGACTCTTTCCTTTGGTTTGGCTAATTTCTGGGACTGAACAACTCTATCCTGATGTCTATAGCCACAGACTGACCTCATATCATCTGTATTTACATTACCAAGACACACACGTACACATGCGCACATGTACACGCATTTCACACCAGATAAAAGCAACCAATACACAAACCTCCCCTACATAAGATTGAGCATAAATTTCCTACCAAGACCCAGCACACATGCTGGGACCGCTCCATTCTAATCTATTTATTGCCCTTTAAAGTTTACCAATGGGGACTATTTTCTTTTTATAATTTCACCTCACATTTTACTTGGAATAAAGTGTGTTTGACAATAATTTGTTACTTAGGGTTTTTCTTAAGCCCTGTCCCTGTCGAATACATGTTTTTAATTTGTTTAGTCTAGAAAGAACTATTATGCTCTGTCTTTCTTTTTTGTTAAGGTGTAGCACATATGGATTCTAAAAATAAAAGAGGGTAAAAAATCTGAAAGATTTTGATAACCCAATTATAGAAGTTTTATGACATTCAAAATATACTACCTGGACTTAAGCTTTTTTTATTTTATTTTTAAAAAAATCATTGACTCTACCATGTGACAGAGAAACAGGACCATAATCTAATCTGTCACTTTGTTAATTATATTTATATGCACCCCACTGACATTGTTTAGTTTCATTTCTAAAAATAACAGAAAGTAACTGATTTGACATCAAATCATTTTTCCAAATCTAGTCTGCTTGGTTTTTCAATGTGTGTAAGCTGTATCTGCATCTTTAATTTCAGTTTAATTATTTTTCCATGACATTTATCTGTAAACATGACAGTACTATCTAAATTCATCAGGACATGCTGTATTTTGTGAATATTAGTGTGTTATAATATTAATACTATAGGGAATAGTGGAAACTAGAGAGAATCTAAAAGAATATTCTCTAAAGAGGGTATATAGTTCCCAGACAGAAAAACACACACATTATTGGCAGAACTTTGTAAGAGAAAAAAAACTATACTTTTTAAATGTGAAATCTCATGAATTTTAAAAGAAGCAACTAAGTCAGGAAAATGACACTGTATATGCTACATACAACATTTCTATGAACCAACTTTGACTCAAAGATTATGTATTTTCAGCCTCTGGTATGTACGATACTTTCCTTCTGATAAATTCACGCTTCAATAAAGAGGTGAAATAGTTATTGTCTTCACAGAATAAGTGTTCTAAAAACTTTTTTGATTGTGCAGGAAAAAAATGTGGAGAAGCACTCCTAATGCATGTGTGTAGATATGCATATTATATACAAATTATACTCTTTCTCTCTATATGTATATCTGTATATGCCACACACACACACATATATACCAGGCACAAGATGCATCTAGGATGAGATTCATCATTAATGGTGTGAATATGAACTCACACTTCAAATGATCTTCCTCTTAATTTCATTTTTTAAAGGAGCTTCATGACAGATATGATTGAGTAATTGTTCTATCTCTTAATGTGGCTGATGAAGAGGACATCAGAATAGGAGAGGCATTGTTTTCCCCATTTTATCTTTACTTCTCCTTATCTTCAATGCAAATTTATTCACAGGAATCATTTTTAGCCCTTTCTAAATTTTATTAACATATTAAATATTAGTAAAACCTATGTCTTCCCAATTTTGAAACTAAAAAATACTAATAGAAGTTCTTGAATTTTATCTCTGCCTTGATTGCTTTGCATTTCTTCTATTATGCACACACATTTTGCTCAAGATTATATCCTCTTTTTGACTAGGTAACATCTGGAATAAAAGCGTTTGCATTTGTACACAGTTCTATTTAGATCTATATGATATCTACTAAGTATTACCTCACCTAGAAGGACCACATTTTAGTTTAGCTTATGGTTCTTCAATAAGCATTTACTTATTTTAGAAACAAAGATACACTATTAGGGTTTGAATTGTTGGGGGGAAATTTTATTAGTTAATCACATTACCAAGAGTATTTTCTTGGCAATTACAAGAGCAAAACACAAGTTTATAAAGATCTAGTGCCTGTCAGTTAGGCTGAATCAAAATTAAAGAAAGGAAATAAAGATTTGAGCTAGGTTCTCAGGCAATTTTTGTATAAAATGTGTAAAAAGATGCAGAGAATAATTCTTCTCTTAGTTCCATGAGAGTTACGATTGTGACTCCTCATACATAAAAATGAGCATATGCCCTAAAGTATGTTGTTACACTAAATAACTGCTTATATTTAAAGTTCACAATTGGTTGGCAGTCAATCCAATTAGGCAAAAGTAGAGCTTTCTTTTCTGTACTACAGAGAAAAAAGATATTACATGGTACGGTCCTTTTAAGAAGGTGAATGGAAAAATGCAAATTATGAAGTTACTTAGACATTCCTTGTACTGCTTCTTCTACAAAATATTTCTTTCCTACTGGTGATTTTCTTTAATATTAGAAATCATTTGATTTGATGTTTCCTAGATAAATACTGATTTAACCAGATTTTTCGCTTATTACATTCTGGGACTTAATTTCACATATGCCCTAGGAAGAGAAGTCCATCAAATAAATTATAAGCCAAACTCTTAACAGTAGGGAGGATATTATAAATATTATAATATTTATTTGATATGATATCAAATAAGTTATAAAGCCAAACACTTAACAGTATGGAGTACTCAATTTTTACTTCACATGCATCTGTATTATTTGAATACTATTACATTCTTGAAAGAAAAAACGTATATATTTCAACAATAAACCAAAACTGTCTATCTAGCACTTTCTTTATGACAGGCAATTCTCTGAGCCCTGTACATTTATTGTTTTAATTCTGTGGCATCTGATCAAGTTACTTAAAGATTCTATGCCTAAAGTAATAGAAATGTCAATTGTATCTGTCCCATGAAGTGGGTTATCATGATTAAGTAATATACATACATATATATAATATAGTCGTATCTGAGATATGTATGTGTGTGCAATATGTATATTCATTCAGAACAGTGTCTGACACTCTGTATGTGTTGAACAAATGTTGATTAGCTATTATCCTGTGAAATGTGAGCTTCATGAGGGCAGGAGTTTTGGCCTCTTTTTTATTCCTTCTGTTTCCCCAGTAGTCAGTATTAAATAACTCACACTATGTGTTCAATACATGTATAGTGAGTGAACAATATTCTGAGTTAAATATACTATGATCCTCAATTTACTAGTAAGATAACCAAGACAGAGAAATTAACTAGCATGGCCAAGATTTCATGGCCAAAATCACATGGTTAGTAAATGATAAAACAATGATTTTTAATCCAGCTAATTTGACTCCAAGGGCTTGCACACTTATTTTCTCTGCTCTACTGCCATTCCTTTTAGAACTAAAGAGAGATAGAAGGAGACCTGGTCCTAGAAAAGCAAGATCTGATTCAGACCTTTCTAGTCCTTGAAGATCTACTAGAGCTATCATGAGATCATAGTTTCTGGAAACAGTTTTTCTGGTGGGGAATGTAGGAAATGGTACCCTTAGGCAGGCATATTCTGCCTAAGAAGGTAGAGAAATGTATATCATAATTTTAGGATGATTTTATCAACAAAATCTTTAAACTTTAAATCTAGTAATAAAAGAGTTAATCTCAACCCTCCAAGCATGCCCAGAAGGCTGAGGTTTTATTCCCATCTCAAGTTTTCATTCTGCTAGAGGCATTTTGATTTCCCCCTGCTCCCAGAGAAGATTCTCAACAACTTTTTTCTTTGCCGGTCGTGATGCTATTCCCAAGTGAAATCATGTACTGAAATCACTTTGTAAATTATAAAAATAAGAATTCAAAAGTAACATACCAAAAAGATCATGAAAGAAGCTGTTTCTCCAGGTTTTCCCTGAGCAGCATCCTGGATCTCTCATTGAAATTCATTTGTCTTAAACCAGAATCATTACCCTAGCTTCACTGTTGCACGATATGCCCATTAAAGGCATATGCAATCATATGACTTTTGTTTAAAAGTTCCAGATTTTGATTTAGTTATTAAAATTTGTTAAATTATTTGTGGAAAAAATATACATTACCAAATGAGCAATAATGCTATTTAAAGGAGTAAAAGAGGACCTAAGAGAAAACAATAGAAAAAAAAAAAAAAGGAAGATCAAATATAGATGCTCCTCAACTTATGATGAGGTTACTTCTCAATAAACCCATCATAAGTCAAAAATATCATAAGTTTAAAATGCATTTAATACACCTAGCCTATGGAACATCATAGCTTAGCCTAGCCTACTTTAAATGTGTACAGAACACTTACATTAGCCTATAGTTGGCCAAAAGCATCTGGCAACACAGAACACTGTGGAGCGCAGATTGTCTACTTTTGTGATTGCGTGGCTGACTGGGAGCAGAGACTCCTCCAGTTGCCCAGCAGAGCCAGAGAATATTTTATTGTATATCTGTAGCCAGGGAGGAGATCAAAACTTAAAATTCGAAGTACAGTTTCCACTGAATGTGTATCACTTTCACACCATCATAAAAGCTGAAAACTTGTAAGTCAAACCATCATAAGTTGAGGACCATTTGTATTAAATATTAAACATCAAATTGAATTTTAGAAAAGTCTTTGGAAAGTCTGAGACTTTAAAACTGTAATACTGATGTGCTTATTCTGTTGCATTCAGAAAGGTCCCTTTTGGTGGCTTTTGGTTCTGACTCTTAGAGATATACTCAGTAAAGCTAATACTTATAATCTCCAAGTTCAGTTGTTTTGTTTTTTTGCTGTCATTAATAATCTACTGAGAAATTTTAGATAAGAGAATTTATATGTTACTGTTCCATAAAGAAATAGTCCCTTGATATTTAAGATTTTTACCTTTTCTTTCTTTCTTTTTCTTCTTCTTTTTTTTTTTTTCATTTTACTGTTACCTTTGCTTTGGTCAAGGAGATGGGGCAGACTTCATGTCATAATATTAGTCAGAGTTCTTGGTTGTAAGCAACAGAAACAGATTCTGACTAGCCTAAGCACAAAAAGAATATACTGGAAGGCTATGGACTCGATTGAATCAAAGAGAGGCTGGGAAGCCAGCCTTGGATAACCATCAGGAATCAAGGGACGCTTGGAGGGTTAAGCAAATGTACACCAGGAGTAGCAGTTTAATCTGAACACCACTGTGAGCAATGAGCTCCCAGCTATGAGTGGCATCACTCTGTCAAGATTCAATGTCCTGCAAGAAAGCATTCAATTTGCTAAACCCAAGTATACTCCTATTAAGATCTCTTACTTCATCCATACAAAGACAAAAAAAAATGTATCTTCCTCCAAGATTATATACAAATAAAAGAGTACCTCAAAGTGAAATCAGTATACTATTAGGCATATAGGATTGAATACTCTTCAGTCAAAAAATTACAAATGCCCAGTACATATAGGATACATAAATAAGGACAGAAATTGGTTGAGCATTAGGCAAAAGTGATCAAAAGATATTATGTATTATAGTGCAATGAACACTCATAGGCTTTTAGGAAATTGGTTGAGGCCAGATGTTAGCTTCTCTATATCCCAGATATGAGACCTTGTATGAAAAATTTAACCTTCCTAAGCCTGTTTCTTCATCTATAAATATTCTCAACATAGGAACTATTGTGAGGATTAGCAATAGCCCAACTGGCACACAATAGAGACTGAATAAATAATAGCAATCTGCAGAGATGATGACAATACTTCTCTCATCATCTGGCCCTTAGGGCCATGTCTACATCCCCTGTCATTAGCCCCCTGATGATACTGTACTCTCCAGCCATGAAAACCCTGCACACTTCCCCAACTTATTTGAAAATACCACAGACTGATCTTCATTCAGCCAATTTTCTCCTCCCAACAATTTCTAATAAATTCATCAATACGATCATCCCAGATGTTCCCTTTGCTATTGAGAGACCACCTGAATTCGTTGTTTGAACAATAATTGTCTTAAGCGAAGTGAGAATTTGCTATGTCATTAATTCTTATTACCTTCACATTATAAACCTTTATTCTTTTCTTTTGGCCAGTGCATGGTTAGATTCTTCTCAGGAAAATGGGCTTTCAAATAATAAGACCCCAATGCTGGAGAAATTACTTAAAAGCTGAATCTTCAGGTGGGCAACATTGTAGACATTGGTAATTTGACTACTGAAGGAAAAGTAAGTCCAACTGTGGGTTTCATAAGATTCTGATTCAAATGAGCTTACCTGTCATTAGGTTAGTTAGCTCTCTAATTGGTAAATGTGTCCACATGTATTTCCTTAAGAGCACTATCTGTCTCACCCCTTTGGCTGAACAGATGGGCCTCCTGGAGTGCTGGCATCCCCGACTCTGTTTCCAGTTTGCCTTAACCCTGGAACTGTGTCTGGTGTTTAATAGAAAATTAGTTCTTGCTATAGTTGGTACACAAACCAGCTAATAAGCTTACACCATAAAACAAACGTATTGTGGAGCTATATGAAGTTTAATAAAAATAAATCCATTTATCCCATGGATTATTATCTTAATTATAGGTAATTAGCAGAGAAATATACTTCTGTAAATTCAAGTTATCATTAATGGAAGGTAATAATTATAGTTTACAAGGGTGTCAATATAATCTTTTGTAATCCTTATGATCCTTTGAATAGATGTCAATTATCTCTAGTTTGCATAAATACTAGGTAGGTTAATTCAGGCAATTGTGTTCTTTAATCCTATAACATTAAAGGTAACATTTGTTTTACAACCACTTAGCAGATTAAACTGGGCAGCAAATCTTTTACTTTCATTTGGAGATTGGTTTTATGTGTTAATATGCTAATTTGTGCTACATGTACATAGTACTCAATTTAGAAACCAAGCAAGTTATTGACTGCCCTGATTTGTTTATAGTGTAGCTATATTATCTTATTTGTTTATGAAAAGTTTAGCTAAATAGAAATAGCATTTTTTGGCCGGGCGCGGTGGCTCACGCCTGTAATCCTAGCTCTCTGGGAGGCCGAGGAGGGCGGATTGCTCGAGGTCGGGAGTTCGAAACCAGCCTGAGCAAGAGCGAGACCCGTCTCTACTATAAATAGAAAGAAACTAATTGGCCAACTAATATATATAGAAAAAATTAGCCGGGCATGGTGGCTCATGCCTGTAGTCCCAGCTACTTGGGAGGCTGAGACAGAAGGATCGCTTGAGCCCAGGAGTTTGAGGTTGCTGTGAGCTAGGCTGACGCCACGGCACTCACTCTAGCCTAGGCAACAAAGTGAGACTCTGTCTCAAAAAAAAGAAATAGCATTTTGACGTATGTGATGTTACATATTACCCAGTTATTTTGCATTTTAAAAGGGTTATATTTAGGCACATGCAGTATATTTAGTTTTACTTTTTGTGTAATAAAAATAGATGAGTAAGTAAAATAGAAAAACAACGTTAGTTAGAAAATACTATATACTCATTGCTGAAACCTCATAATACTTATTTTTAAAAAACTGTTTTATAACTATCTGATTTCCAATTAGACTGTAAATTCCAAGATGATAAACACCATGTTTCCTATCTGTTAGACATAATCTTCTTGGAACCTTGCACAGAGCTCAGGACTTAGTGGTTGCTCATTTATTCAGTGGTGAATGAACATCTGCTGCATCCCTGTGGCACCAAGACTGCATCCTGTGTCATCCAAGACTCCACCAATGTACATAAATCAGTAGCATTTCTAAATAGCAATAACAGTTCAGCTGAAAGTAAAATCAAAGACTCAGTACCATGCACAATAGCTACAAGGAAAATAAAATACTTAGGCATATACTTAACCAAGGAGGTGAGAAATTTTTACAGGGAGAACTATGACACATGGAGGAAAGAAATTGTAGATGACATGACAAATGGAGAAACATATTATGCTCATGGACCAATATTGGTCCATGGACTCAACATTATTAAAATGTCCATACTACCCAAAGTGATTTACAGATTCAATGGAAGCTGCATCAAAATACCAAAGGCATATTTCACAAATCTAGAATAAATAATTCTATGAATAATTTAGAACCAAAAAAGAGCCTGAATCACCAAAGAAATCCTAAGCAGAAAGAAAAAAGCTGGAGACATCACATTACCAGACTTCATACTTCACTACAAGGTTATAGTAACCAAAATAGCATGGTATTGGTACAAAAATAGAGACAGATCAATGTAACAGAATAGAGAACCTAGATATAAAACCATCTACCTACAGCCAACTGATCTTTGACAAAGCAGACAACAATGCACACTGGGGAAAAAAAAACCCTATTCAATAAATGGTGCTGGGAAAATTGAATAGCCACATGCAGAAGATTGAAACAGGACCCCTGTCCTTCACTACTCACAAAAATTAATTAAAGATGGATAACAGACTTAAATTTAAGGCATGAAATCATAAGATTTCTAGAAGAAAATGTTGGAATAACTCTTCTAGACATTAGTCTAGGCAAAGAATCTATGACTGAGTCCCCAGTGGCAATTACAGCAAATAAATAAATAAATACAATGAGACTTGATTAAATTAAAAAGCTCTGTACAGCTAAGGAAATAACAGAACAAATAAACAACCCACAAAATGGGAGAATATATTTGCAACCACATATCCAATAAAATCCTAATATCCATAATACAAAGAACTCATACAAATCAGCAAGAAAAAAACAAACCACCCCATTAAAAAGTGGACAAAAGACATGAACAGAAGTCTTTCAAATGAAGACAGAGAAATGACCATAAACATATGAAAAAAATGCTCAACATCACTAATCATCAGAGAAATGCAAATTAAAACCACAATGAGATTCTGTGTTAGAATGGCTTTATTAAAAAATCCAAAATAAATAGATGCTGGTGTGGATGCGGAGAGAAAGGAATGCTTATATACCATTGGTGGGGCTGCAAATTAGTCCAACCTCAATGGAGTTGTACAGTATGGAGATGCCTCAAAGAAATAAACGTAGACCTAGTATTCAATCCAGCAATTCCACTTCTTACCCAAAGGAAAAGAAGTCTTTCTGGCAAACAGACACCTGCACTTGAGTGTTTATTGCAGCACAATTCACAATTGCAAAGATGGAATGTCATGCAAAGGTGGAATCAACCCAAGTGCCTATTGATTTATTACTGGATTAATAAAATGTGGTATATGTATACCATGGAATACTACTCAGCCATAAGAAAGGATGGAATAATGCCTTTGGCAGCAATTTAGAAGGAACTGGAGACCATTATCCTAAACAAAGTATCGCAAGAATAAAAAAATAAACATCACATGTACTGTCTAATAAATTGGAACAAACTGATGGGCACACAAATGCACTGAAGGAGGTAAAAAGTCATTGGAAACAAGCAAGGGGAGAAGGAGGGAAGAGTATGAGGCAAAAGCCACCTAATGAGTACAATAAACATTATTCAGGTGATGAGCACATTTATAGCCCTGACTCAAGCCACATATGAAAAACATTTGTACCCCTTTAATGTTTTGAAATTTACAAGCAAGAGAAAGAATAGCACATTGGGAGAGCACAACTCATACCAAGGCTGAAATAGAGCTAGCTTTATCTTCCTTTCTTAATTGAAGGCATAGAGTTTCAGAAGTGAGCAGCTTGGCTCACCTTGGCCTTGTTTAGATGAGAATTTTGTCTGAGAAGCAAGGACTTATTGCTGCAGGAGTCTACCTGCACTCATGTGTGCCTGTCCAAGAGGGAGGATGTAAATGACAAAGAGATGGTCACAGGTAGCTTGAGTGTTGATGTGGTGGGTGTCTCTCCATGACTAACGTGTCCAGTTTTCTTCAAGCTCACTTAATAGACTTTAGTTACCCTGCCCTTTGCCTATGCTCTATGGCACTGATTCTCAATAAGGGGCATTTTTGTCCACCCTCCAGTGGGGGAGACACTTGGCAATGTCTGAAGACAATTTTTTGTTACAACTATGGAGGTGGGTGCTGCTGAATCCAGTGGATAGAGACTAGGGATGTTGCTCAACATCCCACAGAATTATCCAGCCAGGGGTGAGGAACCTGTGGCCCTGGGGCCACATGTGTCCTTCTAGATCCTGAGTGTGGCCTTTTGACTGAACCCAAATTTTATAGAACAAATCCTTTCAGTAAAGGAATTTGTTTCGTGAAGTTTGGATATGGTCTAAAATTTTTGGATTCTAGCCCAAGATGTCAATGGTACCAAGGTATCTTCTTTATAGAAATGAGAGGAGCAGGGAGATAGGTGCTTCCTTCTTATATAGACTAATAATAAATTGATAAAATCCATATTATGCTGAAACATTGTCATAGTTATAAAACGCATAAATTTAAAGCTATTTCTAAGGTGGTGATTTTATTATAATATTTGAGGTTTAGCAAGACTAGAGCAGTTGGTGCAAGCATCATCTCAGTAGCAATAAGGAAGATGCTGAAAGACAAAGGCTTAGACCCTAAACATTTCTACACTTTTCCAGTTTTCTCCTAACCCCAAAACAGAAATTCTCCTTTGAAAAACTGAATGTAACAGGGTTTTATAAAAAATGAGTGAGGAGAGTACAAAGCAATAGAAATTCTCCTCCATTTTGATGGAAGCATAAAATTATACAACCACTTTGGGAAATAGTTTGGCAGTTTTTTTACAAAACTAAATATATACATGTTCTATGATGTATCATTTCTACTTTATGTATTTAGAGAAGTGAAGTCATGTGTGTACAAAAGACTTATTCAAGAATATTTATAGTAACTTTTTTGATAATAACCAAAAATGATAAATAGCTCAGGTGTCTATCAATAGGGAAAAGGATAAATAAACTGTGCTATATGCCAGCAATAAAAAGGAAAATGAGTATACATATTTCAAAACATCATGTTGTACACAATAAATATATGTGGTTCTGTCAAATAAAAATGCTTAAGAATGAATGGAGTGAATAAATCTTAAAAAGCATCATGCTTAATAAAAAAAAGCTTTATACTGAAGAGGTATGTATTATGTGATTCCATTTATATGAAGTTCTAGAACAGTCTAAACTAGTCTGTGGCGAAAAGTAGTCTTAGGAGTGGTTGCCTATGTGGGAAAGGGAAAGAAAAAGATTGACTTGGAAGGAGTAGGAGGGAACTTTCTGGGTGTGACAGCAATGTTCTGTATCTTGACAGGAGCTTGAGTTACACAGCTGTATGTTTTTGTCAAAACCCACTGAATGGTAGAGTTAATATTTATGAGTTTTACTATAAATTTACCTTGAAGAACAGAACCGAAACATATGTTAAACTCTAATCATATGCATGCTGTATCGTTTAGGAGTTAAGTCTGACATCAGTAGCATATTTTTAAATGCAGCAAAAAGAGAAAAAGGACTGATGAGGGAGTAAAGCCATGGATTGATGAATATGTAATAAAGCAAGTATATGTACCAAAAGGTTAATTATAGAATTGAGATGGTGGGTAAATGGGTGTTCATTATGCAGTTCTTTTAACTTTTCTATATGTTTGAAATTTTCTTAACAAAATGTTAGAAAGATACAAGGAAGACCCAAAAACTATACACAAGACAGCCAACTTCAGTGAATGTGAGCTTCTAGGCCTCTGCAGACAGAAGAAATGACCAAGAGCACCAGCAACAGTAACTGGCCATTTGGATACTCTTCCCCCAGAATCAGATGACTTGGCGGGACTCTGTTAAGGCTCCCCTGAGCCCTCATGGATTCTGCCTCAGCATGTTCTTATATGTCTGCTATAACCACACTGTGACCAGCATGGATGCCAAATGAAAAATGAGGATGTGTGTCACAGAATAGGATGACAATATGGCTTTTATCTCAATCATAAAACAAATAGCCACTTATTACTTCTTAGAACTTTGCTCCACCAGAATCTGGACCATATCCACAATACTTTGATACTGCCTGATATATGTCTCTTAGCAATGTGACAGGAATGGGGATTTGAGCTTCCTTTCAATTCCAGGTGAAACACAGCATCTCTCTAGCATCAGGATGCTCTGGTGCCCAGAAGAGCAAGGGGATAGCATTCGCGGAGGCCATCATGCCAGGCATATATGGAAGCATAATAAGGGAGTGCTACTTTGGGGGCTTTTTGGGGGGTGAGTGGTGAGTATATGTTTAGGAAGAGTTCCTGGAGGATTGGTGTGAATGTACTAATCACTTTCCCAAGAATATCATTTTGAATAAATTCTTATTTTGCTGCCAAACCACTAGCTGTTTGGTTCCATGAATACTGATTGATCCCTTGAGGTTTGGACTTGATAACAAGATATCACCTAAAGTGAACAAGACTTTGTTGGACACTGACAATAGAGTCCTAAGGTGATGACATGTGGACCATCACATATATGAGACAAAAAATAAAACCTATGTTTCAAGTGAGCTGTATAGGTAGCAAAATACCACAAAGCCCTGGAGCAGTAAGTTGGTTTATTAAACAGCTTCTATGGACATCAGATTTTAAAAAGTCAGAGACCCAGGAAAAATGTTTTTGAATATGAATCATTTACAAAATAAATAAATCAATAAATCTACACTGTGTAATACCAAAACCTATGGCAGTTTTCAAGAGGTACAAAGTATCCACAAAGGAAGACCCTGTGGTATATTTAGATCTTTCATCTAATTAGACCCACCAGGGGAAGACCCTGTGGTATATTTAGATCTTTCATCTAAATTAATACTAATACTATGCTAGATTTCTGGGGCATAAGAGAGAAGCAGACTGATGGGTGCTTGCATGCCTGGGAAGTTGGGTTCTTCTGTAGCCTCAACCTCATTAATATTTCCATGTCTATGACCAACTACTTACAGAGTCCTAGTCAGGTAATTGGCAAGTGGCAAACACCAAGAGCTAATTTCTTAAGTTTTTGAAGCAAAGTAAGGAAAGAAAATCCCATGTTTGCTATAGGAAAAAAACTACACATATGATTAGAAAAGCTATTTCATAAGTCATTAGTGAGAATGTCAATAAAATGCAAATTGGTTAAGCCTTGTCACCAGGTATCACTGAGGGTCATTCTTGGTGAAACTTTGCCAGAGACACCCAAAATATCTCGTATTTTTTCCTCTTGGTGAAATTAGTTTGAGAAAAAGAAAGGGAAGTAGCTTTAAATGTTTGTAGAAAATGGTAGAGGACTTCAGAGCCAGTGGCTGGCCTTTGTAGTTGATATTGAAATAATCCGAAAATTGGAAGACATGTTTGTGGCACTAAATGCTTCTGTAGTCATGAGGGTAGTCATAGCTCCTTCTAATCAGAAGGCCCGTAGGCATAGATCAAGGCACCCAGTGTTACGCATACCCATTATTGTGTTCCTTGTGTGTAGTGAAGATGGCCACCTTCAGTAGACTCTTATATTGAAAAACAATTTTTACATGGGGTACATCAGTAAATGAACATGGCATTTTTTAGGTCATCCAGGAAATTTGGTACATAGCCAACAATTTCAAAGGTCACTAAAATTAGAAAGGCATTGCTCAGCTTTGAGAAGAGCACACTTCTAAAGAAACTGAACTAAAGAAAGAAGTTACTAATTATCAGAAGTAAGCAAGTCAATTCAAATGGACACTAAATTTGGTTTTACATGTTTTGATGGTGAAGGCAAGAGAAGTCTGGGCTTTCTAAAAACAAAATGTATACATATTCATCTCCAGACTTGTTTTTTTCTCTATCATTTAACTCAAGCATACATCTACAAAAAAACAAGGCATTTTGAGTAGCATAATGAACACATGAACATAATTTATAACTATAATCTTTAAAAAGAGAGAAAGTGTACTTTAACAAAAAATTTTTAAAAACGTGGCCTCTTGTATATAAATTGTTCAAGGCTTGCCAGACGCAAAGTGAGCCCTGCATTCAATCTTCATAAACTTTACTAAGGTAAAGATTATAATGAATCTTTTGCTTTGAAATTTAAAATCCCTGAAGTCAAATTTACTTGTGCAAAAGAGTAAAATGGTGTACACAGTTTTCCATCATTTTGATAGCATATCTCTTTACCCTTAGGGACCTAGAAAGACTACAAAATTTAAAAAACAATTTTTAAAAAGATTTCTCCCCTGAAACTTGGAAGTGTGATTGGGGGTAAAGAAATCAATCCTAATTATCTTTAGGAAGAAAGTGTTTAATCTTTGTACTGTAAATTGTACTTTAGAATTGAGAAAATAGAACCTGATTTTACTGTGTGTCTGAGTATGTGAGCTCACCTAATGAACCTAAGCTTGTCGATCAAAACTGATAACAATATTTTATAGGCCAGATGTACATAGCTGAAACATGTGGAATTTATGTAACATGGGAGTTGAGAGGAAACTCAGCAGGTTCAATATTGTTTATCTGCTACCACTCGCACACTCTGAAATTGATGCAAAGAAGAAATAACTTTTTAATGTTTTCTCTGTTTATAAATTTCACAGTTTTATAGAACTTTGGGTTTTTTTTTTATTATCTCGCTCAATCTCTTCATTTTACTGAAAATGACACCAAAACTTAGCAAAGTTAAAGAATTTAGCCAAACTCTCAAAGTTAATATAAGTAGCAAACCTAAAATCTACCCTGTCATTCAAAGCCCAGCATCTCTCTGTATTACCCTGCTACTTCTAGGTGGTTTCATGCTTTTAAATGGTCTAAATCATTTCCCAAATTATAGGATTGCATGGCTTTCTAAATTCCAAGGCATTCTGCACTGTAAAAACAATCCTATGAAATAGGAGGGAATAAAAGGTTGAAACTGTATGCTTGCATAATTTTGTAAATGTCCTCTATTATTTTTTCTCTATGTAACTCAAGAGATTAACCTGTACTTTGGAGAAAGCTGAATTGACAGGGAAGCCTTGATGACAATCTATATCTCCTAACCTGACATAGAAGAACAGAAGAACCCAGCTTCTACCAATGCCACCAGGAATTTGTTGTTCTGCAATTATTTTCCTGTTGTCATCCATTTATTATTGCAAGTACAACTGTAACTTGCTCATGCTTCTTCTTTTTTAAGTCTAGTAGATGTAATATCCCTCAATGGGACCACTCAATTAAAAATATTATCTTTCAAGTGTCATATATTTGTCAAACTCAAAATTGAGGAAAACATTACAAAGTTGTGAAATAATACTGTTTAATTTCCAAAAACAATCTATTCTATTTATTCATGAAAACCAAATAGTTTTATCTGAGTTCAGCCCCCTCATTTTTCATTGCCACTTCTAAGAAACATCTGCAAACCAATCATGGAATAAAAATATCACTGTAACAACAAAAAAAGCTCACTCTTGTAATCTTTTTTCTTTTTCCATAATTCCATAATGATGATAGCCAACATTGTCATTTATTTGGCATTTTTCTGAAACTAGTGATTATTTTTGTTCTTGCATTAATACTTGTAAAGGTTACTGTAATTGAATTCCTTTGTGTTTATGTTTTTTAATGATCCAGATTCTCTGTTTTGCAAACATCTATCTTTTGAGTTTTGATTGCCTTTTATTCAGTTATTTCTTTATCATGATGTTCTCTGATCAAATAAGGGCACAATGTGATTAGAATAAATTTTTATATATTAACTTTCATTTGATTAATGGAGAGATGAGATAGTCATTCCAAATATAAAAGCATTGGTCCATATTTTCACTGGAAAATTAACACAAATTAATGAATATTTGTATTCATTCATTGAATAAATATTTATTGCCCACCTATTATATGACAGAAATTGTGTTTATCCCTGAGACTGTAAAAGCAAATTAGATAGATGGTTGCCAGAGTCTAGGGGAGGGGATAATAGAGGTGTTAGTGTTTAATGTGCACAGAGTTGCAATTGCGAAGATAAAAAAATTCTGAAGATAGATGATGGTGATGTTTGAACAAAGTGAATGTAATTAATGCCACAGTAAACTTAAAAATGATTTAAACAGTAAATTTTATGTTATGCATATTTTAATGCAATAAAATAATAAAACAAATTAGAGAAAGTCCTCAAGGAGTTTACAACCTAGCGAGAACAACTGAAAAGTAAACAGATTGCTACTGACTACAATAGAATGTAGAAGGTTCTGTGGAAAAGGTATCCTTTCACTGCATAGTGGACACAAATGTGGAGTATCTAAACCAAATCCCAGTAGGGGAAATGGAAGAAAACATATTACTATTTGGAAGAAAGAGTAGAGATGAAACTGTCAAATATGGAGCAGCAAGATTACAAGCAGAGTTCTGGCTGTGAAGCATTCCAATGTAAGAAAAAAAATGAGTCCATCCTGCTGTCAAAGGCTGGTTATGTCCAATAGGCTTCTGGGTGTCTCTGCAGATCTCTGGGTATTTATCCAGTGGCTCACTGACCCCCATCTTTCACCTTCAGCCTTGCCTATTTTATTTTACTTTTTTTATTATAAATGTGCTTTGTATTTATTTATTTATTGTTTGTTTGTTTTTGTTTTTGTTTTGTTTTGTTTTTATTTCAGCATATTATGGGGGTACAGATTTTAAGGTTTCAATAAATGCCCATTTCCCCCTCCCCCCACAAGTCTGAGTCTCCATCATGACCATCCCCCAGATGGTGCACATCTCACTCATTATGTATGTATATACCTGCCCCCCTCCCACCTGCCTAATACCCTATTACTGTAGTACCTATGTGACCACTTAGGTGCTGTTCAGTTAATACCAATTTGCTGGTGAGTATATGTGGTGCTTGTTTTTCCATTCTTGGGAAACTTCACTTAATAGTATGGGTTCCAGCTCTAACCAGGAAAATATAAGATGTGCTATGTCACCATTGTTTCTTAGAGCTGAATAGTACTCCATGGTATACATATACCACATTTTATTAATCCATTCTTAGATTGATGGGCACTTGGGCTGTTTCCACAGCCTTGCAATTATGAATTGTGCTGCTATAAACATTTGAGTGCAGATGTCTTTTTTGTAGAGTGTCATTGGATCTTTTGGGTAGATGCCCAGCAATGGGATTGCTGGATCAAATGGTAGAATCACTTGTATCGCTTTAAGATATCTCCATATTGCTTTCCACAGAGGTTGAACTAGTTTGCAGTCCCACCAGCAGTGTAGGAGTGTTCCTCTCTCTCCGCAACCACGCCAGCATTTATTGTTTGGAGATTTTTTGATAAAGGCCATTCTCACTGGGGTTAAGTGATATCTCATTGTGGTTTTGATTTGCATTTGCCTGATGATTAGAGATGTTGAGCATTTTTTCATATGTTTGTTGGCCATTCTTCTGTCTTCTTTAGAAAAGTTTCTGTTCAAGTCCTTTGCCCACTTTTTAATGGGGTTATTTGATTTTTTCTTCCTGATTTTCGTGAGTTCTAAGTATATTCTAGTTATCAGTCCCTTATCGGATGCATAGGATGCAAAAATTTTCTCCCATTCTGTAGGTTGTCTGTTTACTTTCATGACTATTTCTTTGGCTGTGCAGGAGCTTTGTAGTTTGATCATGTCCCATTTATTTATTTTTGTTGCTGCTGTGATTGCCTTTGGGGACTTCTTCATAAACTCTTTGCCCAGGCCGATGTCTAGGAGAGTGTTTCCAACTTATTTTTTTCTTCAGCAATTTTGTTTTAAAATTTTTAAATTTAAATTGATTTGGATGTACAAATGGTTTCGGGTTACATGGGTGAATTGTATAATGGAGAAGACCAGGCTTTTAGTATAACCATCATCTGAATAGTGTACATTACACCCAAGAGCTAATTTTTCATCTTACACTCACCACTCAGCCTCCCTCTTCTGAGTCTCTAATGTTGATAAGTCACTTTGTATGACCACGCATAACCATGTCTTAGCTCCCACTTTTATAAGTGGGAACATACAGTATATGTGAGAACATACAGTATTTGGATATTTGTTCTTGGATCACTTCACTTAGAATAATAGCCTCCAATTCTATCCAAGTTGATGCAAAAGACATTATTTCATTCTTTTTGATGGCTGAGTAGGATTCCATGGTTTATATATCCCACATTTTTTATACACTCATGCATTGGTGGGCACTTAGGTTGGTTCTATATCTTTACAATTGAGACTTGTGCTACAATAAACATATGGGTGCAGGTATCTTTTTTAATAAAATGACTGCTTTTCCTCTGGGTAGATCCTTAGTAGTGGGATTGCTGAATTGAATGGTAGATCTACTTTTATTAATATGTCATTGAGAAATCTCCATATTGTTTTCCATAAAGGTTGTACTAATTTACATTCCCACCAACAAGGTATAGCATTAGCTTTTCACCACATCTGCACCAGGATGTGTCATTTTCTGACTTTTTAGTAATGGCCGTTATGACAGGAGTAAAGTAGTATCTATCCCATTATGGTTTTAATTTACATTTCCCTAATGATTAATGATGTTGAGAATTTTTTCATGTTTGTTGGCCATTTGTTTCTTTTCTTTTGAAAAACATCTGTTCATGTCTTTTGCCCACTTTTTTTTTTTTTTTTTTTTGCCCACTTTTTAATGGGATTTTTTTCTTTTGCTAATTTGCTTGAGTTCCTTATGGATTCTAGATATTAGGCCTTTGTCATATGTATAGTTTGTGAATATACTCTCCCATTCTATAGGTTGCCTATTTACCTTGTTAATTATATCTTCTGCTATGAGAAGCTTTTTAGTTTAGGTCCCATTTATCGATTTTTGTTTTCATTGTATTTGCTTTTGGGGTCTTAGTCATAAATTCTTTAACTAGGTCAATGTCAAGGATAGTTTCTTCTAGGTTTTCTTCTAATATTTTTATGGTTTCAGGTCTCACGTTTATGATATTAATCCATCTTGAGTTAATTTTTGTATATGGCAAAAGATACAGATCCAGTCTCATTCTTCTGCATGAGGCTATCCAATTTTCCAAGCACCATCTGTTGAATAGGGCATCCTTTCTCCAACGTATGCTTTTGTGTGCTTCATTGAAGATCAGTTGGTTGTAGATATTTGGCTTTATTTCTGGGTTTTCTATTCTTTTCCATTGATCTTTGTGTCTATTTTTACACCAATACCATGTTATTTGAGTTACAATTGCCTTGTAGTATAATTTGAAGTTGGGTAATGTAATGCCTCCAGATTTATTCTATTTGCTTAGGATTGCTTTAGGTATTCATGCTCTTTTTTGGTTCCATATGATTTTAGAGTTCAGTAATGGGAACTACAGTAAAAGTAAAGGAAACCTAAACAAACTGTTTTATCACTGACTTTGTAATGAGTGACACCCTTAATATTAGCCATTGTCAGCCTATGGAGAGATCCTTGCTGTCACAAACAGTAATATAATTCTTGCCATCCTGAGACTGTGAGCAGCATTGGCTGGAGAAACATCTTCATGCCACATCTTTGTTGCCCACAAATGCCATTGGTGCAAACATCAGTGATCTTAGCATTGTGTGTTATTAACCTCAGAGCATGTTTGTGCCTCGGTGTCAGAATAAGTGACACCTTTAAGACTTTGTATCCTGGCTCCTGCTTTGCATATCAACAAGACAGATGTAGTCACCCAGTGGGCCAATAGTGAAGAAGAAAAAACATCAATGTCATGGGGTTGCCAAGTACCGGGGTCAGTGAAGCATATATTGACCACTTTATAAGAAATATCAGCATCATTTGAAAGAAATTTTAGGGCAATTAGTAATTCTAAAAGATAGGTAAATGTATGAAACAAGAGAACTACTGTTTTGTGATTAATCCTACCTATTACTCTATTTTTAATTTCTGGATAATGTGGTTAAATATATTATAAATTAAATATATTTGAGATCATGTTAAAATTATCTAAAAGTTAAAAATAAATATATCTTGAATAATTAGGTTATGATTCAAGAGGATCAGAAAGAATACTTTATAATAATCACCTAAGCGTAAAGACTAATTATGGTTAAATATTAACACTGCTTTAAAATATAACACATGCCTTATTAGGAATTAATTTTTTTAAGTATTTGGTCTCTTTGTAAGATCAACTCTTATACATGTTATTTTTAACAAGGTTCACTAAGCCCCTAGGTATGGTAACTATTTTTCATTTATGTCTAGGCAAGAGTCAACTGCACACTTGTACTGCAATATAAAAACGGCATAAAAAGCCACCCATGCTTTTCTTTATATCAATCAGTTTATCTCATATAACATTCTTAATATCAGTGCCCTGGAGCATTTTAAATATTCATGTAGACATGTTAAGACGCCTTCAAGTTTTAAGATAAGTAGATTATCTATGCAACCTAAAGACATTATTCCAATTCTACAAAGAAAAGCAAGTCACTGAACAAATCATAAATCTTTTCTTCATAACATTTCTCAGATCTGCAATACAGGAACACTTTTTATTACTCTTATGAGAATAACATAATCATCACATGATGATCTATGCTTATATACTACTTTTCTAATAATTATTAACTCATTCATCTTTTTGACAGCCCTTAATCATAAAGAGAGTAACAATATTTATATTTCATAATGAGGAAACTGAGGCACAGAGCTCAGGAGAAATTTGCCCAAGTTCAGAATTTATAACTAAGTTAAATGAAGAAAATACAGAGAAATAAAGAAACAAAGGATAAATTAATCATTGTTTCTTATAATTAAAAGTAGTCATGGGTTGTTTCCCCATTGAAAGAAGAAGAGACCAATAAGGCTTGTGTATTAGATTAAAAAAAGAAAAACAACTTTGTATTGAAGCCCACATCTTGTCATAGGCTATGTAGATAGAATGGGCTATGCTGAAAAGAAACCCTAAAATCTTAGTGTCTTGACACAGCAAACTTTATTTTTCCCTTAAGTCATAGTCCAGTAAAGTTGGGTTATTCTCCTTGGTGGCTTTTCTTCAAGTGGTGCTCAGGGGTCTGGGTCCTGCTAAACTATCAGCTAAACTAACAGCTAAACTATCTGGAACATGGGGTTTCTAAGGTAAACACAGAAGGGAAAAGGAATCTGGAGAATAGGAACACATAGGATATAAGTGTCAGTCCTGAAACTGGCTTAAATTAATTCTTACCATATCCTATTGGCCAGAAGTTAATCACATGCACCCTGTCTTAGTCCCCTCAGGGTGCTATACCAAATACTGTAAGTTGGTAAATTATGAACAGCATACATTTATTTCTCACCATTCTGGAAGGTAGGAATTGCAAGATCAAGGTGCCAGGAGAGTCAGTGTCTGGCATGCTTTGTGGTTCATATAGGATGCCTTCTCATTGTGTCTTCGTGTAGTAGAAGTGATGAGGAGTCTTTCATGAGCTCATTTTATAAGGGCACTAATCTTATTCACAAGGGCCCCACCCTTTTAACCTAATCATCTCCTAACGGTCCTGCCTTCTAATACCACCTTCTAATACCTGGGGGTTAAGATTTCAACATGTGAATTTTCCGGAAACACAGTCATTCAGACCATTGCACCTCAATCTAGAAATACTGGAAAATATAGCCTTGTGTGTATACAAAGAGGAAAATGAAACAGGATCTGGTGAGTGACATAACATTGTCTCTGCCACAGGATAGTATGTGGCTAAGCAAGAGGTTGATGGAACGTGTGTTTAAAAGCATTAGAAAACCTGGTTTAGGGGAGTAGGGAGCAAGATGGCCAAATAGAAACCTCCAGTGATCATCCCTCCACCCAAACATCAAATTCAACAACTATCCATGCAAGCAAACACTTTCAGAAGAACCAAAAATCAGGTGAGTAATCAAAATACCTAGTTTTAACATTATATCAAGGAAAGAGGCACTGAAGAGGGCAGAAAAGACAGTCTTGCATTGCCTACACCATCCTTCCTCCATCCTTCAACATCCACACACTCAGTAGAGAGAGAATCTATGTGCTTGGGGGAGGAAGAGTGAAGTGACTGTGGGACTTTGCATTGAAACCCAGGGCCACCCTGGCACAGGAAAATATAGTATAGAGCAGAATTCTGCTGATTCCCATGGAGGAAGCATCTAAACCAGTCCAGCCACAGGAAAGTCCACTGCCCCAAAACTCAAGTTCTGGCTAGCTCCACCCCCCACCAGCTGACTAAAAGTAGCCTGGAGCCTGAACTAAATTTGTAAGTCAGTCATGCAAAGGCTCGAGTCTTTGGGTAATACTCCGGCTGTGCTGGCTTGTAGCCAGTGGACTTGGTGTGCACATGACCTAGTGAGACACTAGGGGTGGCAGCCAAGCCAGTGCCTGTATCACTTCCCTCTGCCCCAACTACAGACAGCGTGGCTCAGGGAATCTTCATCCACTTGGGGAAAGGAAAGAAAAAAGTTCAGGGGACTTTTTTTGCAACGTGGGTACCAGCTTAGCCACAGTAAAATAAAGTATTAAGCAGACTCCTGAAGCCCCAGGGTCCAAGCCTTAGTTCCCAGAAGGCATTTTTGGACCCAATCTGGGACAGAAGGAAACATGCTGTCCTGAAGAGAAGGACCCAGTCCTGGCAGGATTCACCGCCTGCTGACTAAAGAGCCCCTTGGGCTTTGAATAAATATCAGAGATAGGCAAGCAACAGTTTTCAAAGGCTTTGAATGAGAATGGACTGGCTTCAGGTGTGACCTGGTGCTGGTGGCCAGGAAGGAGTGCTTATGTCACTCTTCTCCCAATTCCAGAAGCCTAGCACAGAGTGTGAGACTGGGAGATTTTGCCTGGTAATCCAGGAAATTCTCCCATATCACATCCAAGTCCACCAAGACAGTACCACCAGGAGTCTGCAGAGTCACAGCATTATTGGGCTTGGGGGACCCACAGTGCTGATATGGCTACAGTGACCAAAGGCTAAGATCATAGCACTCAATTCCCTTTGAATACCTGGGAAGTTCCTCAAGGATAGTTCAAACAAGCCCAGATTGTGAAGATTAAAATAAATTGAGAACATCCAGTAAAACATTACCTCACCAAATGAACTAAATAAGTTACTAGCGACCAATCATGGAGTGATGGAAATATGTGATTTTCAGACAAAGAATTCAAAATAGATGTCCTGAAGAAGCTCAGTGAACATCAATATAACACAGAGAAGGAATTCAGAAGCCTATCAGAGAAATTTAACAAAAGGAATGAAATAATTATTTTTTTAAAAAAAACTCAAGCAGAAATTCTGGAGCTGAAGAATTCAGTTGACAAACTGGGAAATGCATCATTCTCTCAACAGCAGAATTACCAAGCAGAAGAAAGAATTTGTGAACTGGATGGCAGACTATTTGAAAGTCTATCAGAATAGAAAAAAATGAAGCATACCTACAAGATCTAGAAAACAGCCTCAAAAAGGCAAATCTAAGAGCTATTGGTCTTAATGAGGAAGTATAGAAAAAGCTCAGAATATAAGGTTTATTCAAAGAAATAATAACAGAGAACTGTCCAAACCCAGAGAATGATATCAATATTAAGATACAAGAAAGTCATAGAACACCAAGTTGATTTAACCCAAATGAGACTACCTCGAGACATTCAATAATCAAGCTCCCAAAGGTCATGGATAAATAAAAGTTCCTAAGGGAAGCAAGAAAAAAGAAAAAGAAAAAAAAAAAACATTTAAAGGAGCTCCAATACATCTGGCAGCAGACTTCTCAGTGGAAACCTTACAGGTCAAGAGAGAGAGGCATTACATATTCAAAGTGTTTACAGAAAAAAAAATCTTAACCCTAGAATATTATATCCTGGAAAAATATTCTTCAAACATGAAGGAGAAATAAATATGTTCTATGACAAACAACAGCTGAGGGAGCTCATCAACACTAGATCTGTCCTACAAAAATGCTAAAAAAGAGTAATTCAATCTGAAAGAAAAGGATGTTAATAAACAACAAGAAATTATCTGAAGGTATACAACTCACTGGTAGCAGTAAGTACACAAATACAAAACAATCGATTCCTCTAATTGTGGTGTATAAATCACTTATATCTTCAGTAGGAAGATTAAAAGACAAACCTATCAAAAATAACTACAACAACTTTTTGAAAGATAGATACTATAAAAAGATATGGATAGAAACATCAAAAAGTTAAAAAAGTTGGTGGGGGATGACATTAAAGCATAGAATTTCTGTTAGATTTCTCTTTGCTTGATTTTTATTTTTAAGCTGAGTCCTCATGTATTTGAAATAAAATGCCTATAACAAAAAATCAGAAAAGCTTCAAATAAACAACCTAACAATGCATCTCAAAGAACCAGAAAAACAAGAGAAACCAAACTGAAAATTAGTAGAAGAAAAATTAATAAAGGTCAGAGCAGAAATAAATGAAATTAAAACCAAAAACAATACAAAAGTTCACATAAAACAAAATGTTGGTTTTTTGAAAGGATAAACAAAATTGACACGCCTTTAGCCAGACTAAGGCGGGGGAGTGCAGTGGGAAAGAAGACTCAAATAAATAAAATCAGAGGTGAAAAAGGAGACATTACAACTGATACTGCAGAAATCCAAAGAGACTACTATGAGCAACTATAAGCCAATAAATTGGAAACCTAGAGGAAATGGATAAATTCCTAGACACATGTAACCTACCAAGATTGGACCAAGAGGAAATCCAAAATCTGAATAAACCAATAACAAGTAATGAGATAGAAGCAGTAATAAAAAGTCTTCTATCAAAGAAAAGTCCAGGATCTGTTGGCTTCACTGCCGAATTCTACCAAGCATTCAAAGAACTAATAACAATGTAAATTAGTGCAACCACTATGGAGAACACTACTGAGGTTTCTCACAAAACTAAAAATAGAACTACCACATGAGCCAGCAAGCCTACTGCTGGATATGTATCTACAGGAGGAGAATTCAGTATATCAAAAAGATATCTGCAGTCCCATGTTGATTGCAGCACTATTCACAATAGCCAAGATTTGGAATCAACCTAAGTATCCCTCAGTGGATGAATGGATAAAGAAATTGTGTTACATATACACAATGGAATGTTATATAGCCATAAAAAAAGAATGAAATCCTGTCATTTGCAACAACATGGATGGAACTGGAGAACATTACGTTAAATGAAATAACCCAAGGACAGAGAGACAAATCTCACATGTTCTCACTCATATGTGGCAGCTAAATATTAAAAACAATTGATTTTGTGAAGACAAAGAGCAGAATGATGGTTTCCAGAGGCTTGGAAGGATAGTGGAGGGGGGTAAAATGAGGATGGTTAATGGATGCAAAAATATAGTTAGATAGATAGAATGAACAATATTTGATAGCACAACAAAGTGACTATAGTCAATAATAGGGTATACTTTAAAATATTAACAAGTCCCAAAACAATAAATGTTGGCACGGATGTGAGAAGAGATAGGAACACTCCTACATTGCTGGTGGGACTGCAAATTAGCACAACCTCTGTGGAAAGCAATATGGAGATACCTTAACGCGATACAAGTAGATCTACCATTTGATCCAGAAATCCCATTACTGGGCATCTACCCAAAAGACCAAAAGACATTCTATAAAAAAGATATCTGCACTCGAATGTTTATAGCAGCACAATTCACAATTTCCAAGATGTGAAAACAACCCAAGTGCTCATCAATACATGAGTGGATTAATAAAATGTGGTATATGTATACCATGGAGTATTATTCAGCTACAAGAAAAAATGGTGATATAGCACCTCTTGTATTTTCCTGGCTAGAACTGGAACCCATTCTACTGAGTGAAGTATCCCAAGAATGGAAAAATAAGCACCACATGTACTCACCAGCAAGTTGGTTTCACTGATCAACACCTAACTGGACATATAGGAATAACAATTATCGGGTGTCGGGCAGGTCGGAGGGGAGGGGATGGGAATATACATACATAATGAATGTGATGTGCACCAACTGGGGAATAGACACACTTGAAGCTCTGACTCAAGGTGGAAAGGGGGGCAAGGGCAAATTACATAATCATAACATTTGTACCCCCATAATATGCTAAAAATAATAAATATAAAAAAATTTAAAAATATATTAATAACTAAGAGTAAAACCGGAATGGTGTTCCTAAAACATAGAAGTGATACATGCTGGAGATGATGGATACTCCAACTACCCTGGTTTGATTAATTCACACATATGCTAGTATCATATTCACACATATGCTAGTATATTCACATATATGCTTGTATCAAAACATCACATTTATCCTCTAAAGGTATACAACTATTATGTATCCATAATATATTTTTTAAATATTTTAGAAAGCATTACATTATCTCATTCCTACTTCTGAGGATAGTGCTTAATTTTATTTTGGGTAAATTTTTTACCTCACAGGGCTTCAGTTTACTCAGCTATAGAATAGGAGATAGATAAGCTATGGGAACTAGGATGGTATTATATCTGATAACATTAATAATACCTATCAATTACTAAGGGTTTACTATCTGCCATATGTCATGCTGTATCCTTTTTTTTTCAAAGTCTTATCCTTTTATTAATTTCTATATTTGATCTATGTTTTATAATATCTACATTAGTATATATCATTGAAAAACAAATACACATATTTTGTGGGGGTGACACTTAAAGACATTTTTACTGAGAGAGTTAAATTGTTTCTCACAACTTTCCTTTTAACATTCTATTATACTAAGGAAGGAATGAAATCCAAAATCCTCATGTCAGACTACAGGAAAGAATAAAAGAAATCAATGTTAAGTAATGTTTAGAAGTACAGAGAAACAAAGAAGCAGCACTTGTTATGTCTCAGGAATGGTCTAGTTAATAGAGAAAATTGGATCTCAGTAGTAGAAGAAAAAGAAATAGTAGTAGATTGGGGAAAGTCTTGTTGATAATCACAACTTTTCCCACTTTATTTCTATAAATCATAGCTTACTGTTATTCTTTCCCTTTAAAAAAAATATTTGCTGGGCTCCTATAGTGTGGAAAGCTTGGGTGCTATCAGCCTAGAACCAAGACAAAATACAGAATGATTTTCAAGGTCCTGGATTTTTTTATGACTTATAAGCAGAGGAAATAAAATATAGATTTTTTTTATGAGAAAGAAAGAAAAAAACGGAAACCCAAATTCTGTTCTTGGAGATTCACTTTGGGGACAATAACATCAGCTCTACAAAAATGTCTTGCAATACCTTTTACTGAGACGCTTGTAAAATGAATACTTTGTTTCATAACTATCCATAAATAAAAAACCTCTTGTATTAGGAAATTATACTTCCAAAAGCTGAACTATTAATAGTTCTAAAACACATGTTTGCAGGCAACATGGAGACAATGTTGTCCATCAACTATCAGGGTACTTCTCAGTATTAAGTTGATATATAACTTTCTCTTAATGCCTTTTTCCTTAAATTGGCTTTGATGGAAATAGATCCCTGGCAGATGAGGGTAACCAAGAAATGCCTCACCTTAAAAATTTACTGCCTTATGGGAGAATGAACAATAATGTTAAATATTCAAATTTTTTTCTGTACAGATTTAACAGAAACGTGAAAAAGGTGATTTGTGTCTGAAGGAAGAAAAAAATGCCCCATAATGCCTTTTAAAGGACACTTTTAAAGGCCCCACCAATAAGATTTTCAGTTACTAATGAAGTGAATTTGTTCTTTATGTTGGTAGGTAGCCAAGCAATGACAAATAATTGCATCAAACAAAACCTATGTTTGACCTCAACGTTCTAATAGACTTCACTCAACTCACAGACTGTTTGAAGTGTCAAAATCATCTCTCATTGTCTCTAATATAGAGCAGGTTCAATTCTCAGAAACACTGATGTTCTTAATTAACTGTAATCAAATCAGGCAAACCTTAATCAGCATTCAGCTGCTATTATCTTCTGTCTAGAGATTATTGTCTCTTCCCCAATGGGAAATAAATATTACTTTGTTATATAGAAATACTATTGCTCTTGCTAAATGCCTTTAGGAAAACATTTCTCATTAAAACTATTAACTGTGTGAGCTTCAGAGTTTTGTTGTTGTTGTTGTTTTTTAAATATTGTAAAATGTAAAACATATACCTTTCTGGATTTTTATAAAAATTCAATCTCTTAATTCAAATGTTTCCAAGCCTTAAATTTTAAACAATTATTTTCAGAGCTACTTAAAGTTTGAAGAATATAAGTATATAGCTATAAATGAATGACTTATTACTTTTTTAGAAAGCATTTGTGTTACTAAGGTGGCTTATCATAAGCTAAATGGCCCAAAGTGGTTCTCACTAAATGGTTCTCAACTTGTACTGCACATTAAAATTCCCCAGGGAGAATTTTAAAACTCTGATGCCAGACCACACCCTATATCAAATAAATAAGAATCTCTTTGGGTAACAACAAGGCTTTAGTACCTTTTAAACTCCCTAGGAGATTCTAATGTGCCAACAAAGTTGAGAAGTACCGTTTTAACAAATGATCATATCACATTAACATGTTTATTATTTCAGAACACATTTTTTTAGGAAAATAGATACTTAATTTTCAGACATGTCATCAAGAGCCTAACCTTTAGCAGTTTCTCATTATTTACATTATCTTATGAATAGACTGTTTATAGAAAGGTTTTTTCCAAGTTCCTATTCTATTTTGAATATGCTGGCAAAGGCACCTTGACGTCTTCTTACCAAATAACAACATGTATTTAATTAGCATAAGGCTCAATTCAGCAAAGATGGTGGCCTTCCTGACTGGTGTATTTGCATCTCAGGGTGCCATAGGGGATAGCTATCAGATGTAAGAAATTCTGTTGCATTCCCTCTGCTTCTTTATTCCCCTCAGAGCTGTGAGAGCCCTTGCAATTTACCTTTGCACTAACGAGGGGAAAGTGCCTGAGCTGCACATTCCATCGCAGGCCCTGCAACTTAACAACGGGATTTACGAGGTGTGTGCTTGCCAGAATGTCTCTAATGCTCAAGTTCACTCATCCCAAGCCTTAAATTGGCTCTCTCAGTGCTATTTTAATCTGTACAGACCCAATCACACACAGAGTACAAACGCTGTTTCAAAGAAATGCACATAATAATGTGGCAGAGGATGTAGTTTCTGTCAGAGAATACCATTGTTAACTATGATTGAAAAGACATGAATCCTGCCAAAGATATGAAACATTTTTATGTCTACTGAATTCTAGAGGGGAAAAAATGTCCAAAAGGCAAAAATCAAATCCTTCTGGGAGCCCCAACAAGAGAGGAGCAACTACAAATAATGATATGCACTAGTAATCCATTTTGCATCCTAATAAGCAAAGGTTGTAAGGGTTAGACGACAAAAAAAGAGTTAAAACATCACTTAGACCTATGGGGGATTCCTTCCCCATAGACTGAGCATGTCCTTTTACTTTGTGCATCTACTCAGACACAGAGTTGATATTCTCTAACTAAAAACAGGCATTTTGATAAGCAGGGGAATACAGATTCAGCTGCTCACCAAAGACCGAGAGGACTAAGTGTCTGGTTTTGCTCCTAAGAACAAAGAGCTAATAAATTACACAGAAACAATTCATTTTTCCTACCCCACAGCAACCCTCCCTGTGTGAGTCTTTGGAGGGCATTCTACCAGTTAACAATTCTAGCAGTTACAACTGATGGGACATGGGCTCTAATTAGATAAGACACCAGCAGCTGCTCTTGCAGTCCCTTATCAAACCAAGGTCTAAAGCTTTAATTTCTAGATATTAAGACAATCTAGGGGCCTTAGGGACCCTCACAGATCCACCAAGGGGCTTGGTGGCAAGATTATAATCAGGGGGATTGTGTCAGCAAATAGATACCATTTGGTAAAGGTGTTTCAATATTTCAATGACTGGTCTGGCTGTCTTGAGTACATATTAACCATGGCTCCTGATACATGAGTTTGTTCAATTCTAGCATTTATCTTAACTGATCAGAGAGTGAGATTTATTTGGATTTGAGGCCAAATTGGTCCTAGTTATTATGTTACATTTTATTCTGTCTCTTATTAAAATAAAACAACTTGACAAAAATTAATGAGGAAGAGAGACAGAGAGAGAGGAGAGGAGGAAGGGAGGGAGGGAAGGAGGTTGAGAGGAAGAGAGAGAAAGGCTGGTGTATCTAAACAATAATTGCAATTATATAAACAATCCCCCCCCCCTCAGCCTTTCCTAATATTCCAGGCTTGCAAAGGATTTGCAGCCATGGGTTTCTGCCACTCACAATCAGTTCTTCCATTTATCAATTTTACCTTGTACAATACTCGGCAGAATACAAATGCAAAGATACAGGAATAATGCTAATCTTAGGGCAGCCTCCCCTAGATAGTAATGACTGTTGGCTGGAGCAGGTGCTGAGAGGCAATAAAATTTGTTAAGCAGACTACAGTTCCTATTCTGTAGTCTATCAGATACACTAACTAAGATATCTCTTGGTGGCATGTGGCAAATCATCAGTCAATTCTATTTGCCTATTCAGTGAGCAGTGAAGGAAATGGGCTTCTGTCACAAGCAAAAACTTGTCCTTGGCCAATTCTACTGGATGCCATGAGGTTAACTCAACTTCCCAGCATTCACTGATTGAGTTGTGAAAAGTCTGAGTCCCACAGCTATCAGATCGTGATTTCTGCATCTTTTATGCTATTAACCTTTATTCAGTACAATTGTAAAACGTTCCTTTTTATTTGGTGCAGACTGAATGTAATAGCTGTTGCCAGATTGACAGTCTGATAAATTTAACTGTGTAACTCTGGCCAGTGATACCCTTAGAAGTATTCAGAGAGGGGATGGCCAAGATGATATTTTTCAAGAGGCTCTAGGAAGCTCCCTATACCCCTTAAACTGTCTTTACTTCCTAAGCTAGGAACCCACTCCAATGAGTTGCTGTACCTGTTAGCTTCAGGTTTTCTCCCCTTTAAAATTTTTCAAGTTAATGCCTCTATACCATATGAGTCATTTAAACCATAATAAAATTGGGATTGTCAGATTTTTTCCTGAAAGAAACTTCTGAAAGTAAAGGAATAAAAGTACATGAGTCTTATGACTTGAAAGGGAAGTATGCTTGAGGGAAAAGATGAAGAGAGATGGATGGATTCGCAAAGTAGCATTTGCTATATACTGTCTAACTTAGATTTTTTGCCTAAATGGCCTTGTGCCTAGCTCTGATTAAAGGAGATCATCTCCCCCTATTCTGATCCCAACCTCAGGCTAAACAAGTTCTATAGTTCTCCTTTAAAGGGACTCATTAGACAAGACATTATTTTGTACTGTGACAGAGGAGTATAGTGACATTCTATATGCATTCCCTCCTCTTTCCCTAGTAAATAGCATGGTTTTTAGCAGGACTTACTGCTCCTTAGAATAAAAGAATAGATTTTCCAGAATCTCTTAAAGTTGTGTATAGCCACATGACTAATCTGGTCACTGAAAAGTAAGTGTTTGGGACTTCCAGGAAGGCTGTTTAGGAAGTTGACTAGTTCAAATCTGGACCCTTTTGTTGTCTTCTCCTTTCTTCTGGTACTAGCCTGGTCTTAATGGCCAAAGCTTTAGCAATCAGCTTGGGTTTCACAATCATTAACAATCATTAAATTCATTCCTTTGTATATTCTTCACTCCTTGACCCCTTTTTCACATTACCTTATTGTGTTACAACCTTGTGAAATGCACATCTTTGCTGGCTCTGTACCTGCATCCATGCAACTCAAGTGGAATAGAGAAAGACATAAAACCTTAATGAATGTTATCACCGTAAATTCATTCATAAGACTAACTCTTTTGAAATTTATTTTTATTATAGTAAAATATGTACAATATAAGATTCACCATTTTTACCATTCTTGAGTGGTAAAAAGTGGCATTAAATAAATACATCCATTAACACCATCCATCTCCAGAACTTCTTTCAACTTGCATATCTGAAACACTATACCCGTTCAACAATGACTCTCCCTTTCCCCCTCCTCCAGCCCCTGGAAACCACCGTTCTACTTTTTGTTCTTGTGGTTACCATGGGAATTATATTTAATATCCTAAAGTTATAGCGTTCTAATTTGACTTTATACCACCCTGACTTCAATAAAATATAAAAGCTCTGCTCCTATACAACTTTGTTTCTAGCCTCTTTTCAGTTATTGATGTCACAAAATTACATTTTCATACATTGTATATCCAAAAACATAGGCTAATAATTGGTTTTTAAAATGTACTAGTTTATTAAATTATGTAGAAAATAAAATGTGGGGTTACAAACCAAAGTTACCAGTTTATTTAATTGTCCATGTAGATATTTTTATCTGAGATCTTTCTTTCTACATACAGATTTGAGTTACTGTCTAATGTCCTTTCATTTCAGACTGAAGGACTTCTCCATTTAGCATTTCATAGAGGACAAGTTTAGAGATAACAAACTCCCTCAGCTTTTGTTTATCTGGGAACGTTCTGATTTGTACCTCAGTTTTGAAGGACAGTTTTGCCAGATAGAGGATTCCTAGCTGACTTTTTTCCCCCCTTTGGTACTTTAAATATTCCAACTTATTGCCTTCTGAACTCCAAAGTTTCTGATGGGAATCTCTTGATAACATTGGTCATCCCTTATATGTGGCAAGTTATTTTTCCCTTGTGGCTTTCAAGATTCTCTCTTTGGCTTTTGTTAAACATTCATAAGACAACTGTGAAAAAACTTATGTATTTATTTTCATTTTAAGAACAATTTAACAAATTTATAAAATACCAAAATATGCACTTTATGTGCATGAAGAAAATTAAAACTTTTTCTAAAAACAAAAAAAAGTTTGATTAAAATGTGCTTAAATTTAAAAAGCTTCTGCACAGCCAAGGAACTATCATGAGAACAAACAGACAACCTACAGAATGAGAGAAAATATTTGCATGCTACACATCCAATAAAGAGCTGATAACTAGAATCTACATAGAACTCAGGAAAATCAGCAAGAAAAAAATCAAACAACCCTATCAAAAAGTGGTCGAAAGACAGGAACAGAAACTTTTAAAAGAAGACAGAATAATGGCCAACAAATATATGAAAAAATGCTCACCATCTCTAATCATCAGGGAAATGCAAATCAAAACCACAAGGAGATATCACTTAACTCCAGTGAGAATGGCCTTTATCAAAAAGTCCCCAAAACAATAAATGTTGGCAAGGATGTGAAGAGATAGGAACACTCATACACTGCTGGTGGAACTACAAAAACTAGTATAACCTCTGTGGAAAGTAATATGGAGATTCCTCAAAGAACTACAAATAGAACTATCATTTGATCTAGCAATCCCATTACTGAACATCTACCCAAAGGAACAAAAGACATTCTTTAAAAAAGACATCTGTACTCAAATGTTTAAAGCAGCACAATTCACAATTACAAAGAAGTGGAAACAACCCAAGTGCCCATCAATACCGAGTGGATTAATAAAATACAGTATATGTATGCCATAGAGTTCTACTCAGCCACAAAAAACAATCTAGCACCTCTTGTATTATCCTGGATAGAGCTGAAGCCCATTCTACTAAGTCAGATATCACAAGAATGGAAAAACAAGCACCACATGTACTCACCATCAAATTTGTATTAACTCATCAACACTTATATGCACATATAGTAGTAACATTCATCAGGTGTCAGACAGGTGGGAGGAGGGAGGATGGGACGAGTATATTCACACCAAATGGATGCAGTGCCCACCATCTGAAGGATGGACACACTTGAAACTCTGACTCAGGTGGGGCAAAGGCAATATATGTAACCTAAACATGTGTACCCCCATAATATGCTGAAAATAAATAAATAAATAAAACAAGGGAAAAAATGTGCTTCACTGTGGGTCTCTTTGAATTTATTCTGCTTGGAGTTCATTGAGTTTCTTGGATGTTTATATACATGTCTATCATCAAATTTGGAAAGTTCTTTGCCATTGCTTATTCAAATAATCTCTTTCCCTTTTTCTCTTGTTTCTCTTTCTGAAACATGCTAGTCCATTTGGTAGTATCCCCGAAGTCCCTTATATTCTGTCCACTTTTCTTCAACCTCTTTTTCTTTCTGGAACTCAGACTCAATAATTTCAGTTCTCCTGTCTTTGAATTCATGATTCTTTATTCTGCCTGCTTGTATTTGCTTTTGAATATCTCTAGTGAATTTTTCATTTCAGTTATTATAATTTTCAGCTCCCAAATTTCTTTTTGGTTCCTTTTTTTGTTTTTAAATTCTTTATCAATATTTCCATTTTTTACATACATTATTTTCTTGATCTTGTACTCATCTTTTTTTTTAGCTCCTTGAGTATGGTAAGGCAGTTCATTTAACGTCCTTGTTAGTAACTCTGTCATTTGATCTTTCTCAGAGATAGGTTCTATTTTTTTCATTAAGTGAGCCATACATTCCTGTCTCTTTGTATGCCTTATGATGGTTGAAAACTGAAAGTTCAAATCTTATAATGCAGTGAATCAATAGATCAAATTCTCCCTCTTCCCCAAGATTTGCTGATTCATTTTTTTTATTGTTGCAGGGTACCCTGTGCCAGTTATCAACCTGAGGCATAGATTTAAGATAATCTCAGGTCTTTTCTGAGCCTGTTCTTTCCCTTGACATGCTTGATGACTTTCCACATTCCCTCATATATATCTTTGTTTTTGAATGTCTTACTCATTAAATATTTGGCATGCAAATGAGGAAAAAAGAGAAAAATCAAGGTGAAAAATTCCTTAGATTCTTTGTAAGTTACCTCAACTGGAAGGCAACAGGCTTGCAAAAGAGGGCACAACAATGGCCACCTGCCCCTGTGTCTGCACCTGTACTATCAGAGCAGCAATCAGCAGTCAGAGAACATATTTCCAATATTGGTGGACAGGATTCTTACTGCCCACACTGGCACCTACAAGCTGTCCAGATACCTGTGCACAGCTGTCTGTCATGTGACTATGGGTGGGAGAATATTAGCCACTACTAGGCTAAGAACTAAAATTGACTGAAATTAACCACAAATTATCATCTAAGACTTCCCCTGGAAGTTTCAAGCCTTTAATAAACTCCAGAGTTACAAAATAGATAACTCAAACAGCTTCTGTCAGTACAATTATCATCTACATGGGGAGATGTATTTCTGGTGCTTCCTACTCTGCCATCTTCCCTCTAACTCTTCCTTTACTATTGGTTCTTAAAGTCACTTGCAGATTGTATCTTTCTTTAGTTAATTTATTCTTCCACTCCTTTGTATACTATGTTTTATCTTTTGCTCTTCTTAATCCTCCAACAGCTCCTCTATCATCTTTAATCTTAGCTAATGGCCTTGCCTCTCATCTTACCGACAAAATAGATTTAATCTAAAGAATACTTCTACATACTCCCACCACTGTATCTACTTATGTAGTAGCATTTGTGCCCAAGTACTTTGTCTTCTTTCCTATGACTACAGATAAACCCCACCACTTGTACACAAGATCCTATCCCCTCTCTTCAAAGAGATTGTTCCAGCAATCTAAGAGTTCTTCTCTCTGTCTCCTTCATCTGTCTCCACCACTTTCTTTCTTCCTCCTGGAACTTTCTGGAACTTCGGCATTCAAAATACTGTTTTTCTCTTTTATCACTTAAAAGTCAAAAACTCACCCTTAAACTCCACACTGTCCTTTATGCATTAACCCTTATTTCTCCTGTGTTTCATAGCAAAACTCCTTTAAAGAGTTCCTATACAAACTCCCTATGCTTTTGTTGCCCCATTGTTTCGTGAGCCTCTCCAATTAGAATTTAACTCCCTTCACTCAATGAAACTTCTATCACCAAATATCTTCACGCTGCCTGATCCAATGGCCAATTCTCTACCATTTTCTTAATTGACCAGTCAGCTGCATTTAACTTAATGTACCACATTCTTCTCCTTGAAACACTGTCCTCCTTCTTTCTCTCTCTCTTAGGAGAAAGAGAGAAAGAACTCCTTTTCAGTCTCCTTCTTCTTAGGACTCCTTCTCAGTCTCCTTTGCTACATTCTCCTTATTTTCTCTTCCCCTGAATTTTGTACCAACTCTCAGTATTATATCTCTTTTCTTCTCTCTCTAAATTTATTTCCTTTGAGAACTAATCCAGTTTTATGACTTCCACCATCATGTCTGTTTATGGTTTCAAATGTGTATTCCCACCTTAGATCTCTCCTGTGAACTCCTAACTTATATAATCAACTAACTATACACACCTCCATTTGGAGGTTATAACAGGCTTTGTCTAATCAGGTGATCTAAATCATATAGTAGGTTAAATAGGGTAGTTTAAAAATTTTTTAAATATTCTTAGCTATTAGAAAAAGGCAACTATAAAACTTAAGGTACCCTAGGACTGAGGGAGGGTACCCAAGGAAGGGCAAACTTGGGAGGGGTTCAGACCTTATTGCAGAAGGTATGATTCACGTTATTGATAGCAGAGAAGGACATAACTAGCCTAGAGTGGCAGGGAAAGCAACAGGGCCACTCTCTGGAGTGAAAATGAGGAAAGCTGATCAGCAGCCAATGGCTTGCAGAGGAAACTAGGCACAAGCAGGGTAAGCAAGACCTCAGAGAGCACAGGACTCTGGTTTCCACATCAAGAGACTATCACCAGGCTGAGGCTGCAAGGCCAAGGGGACCATGTTGTGATCCTGGGGCAAAGCAGCACCCACCGGATGACCTCACACCGACACTGTCAGTGCCTGGCCTCTGCCAGAAACAGCGGGAAAGCTTCTCTTCCTGTAATGCCCTCCAGCACCATTACTAAAATTCTTATTGTTGTGCTCACTTTAAAGGAGAAATGCTTAAAAGAATTTCATTATTTATCACAGAGCATATATTAGAGCTGAGAAGCAATAAATTAATAACTGACATAAATGCCTATTAGGCATTTTAACTTGACATGTCCAAACTGAACTCTTGGTTTCAACCCAAGCATTCTCGTCTTGCAATCTTCCCTATCTCAGTAAATGACAACTCCACTCTTCCAATTTATCAGCACGAAAACTTTGGAGCCATTCTGATTCTCCTCTTTTGCTCTCATGCCACACTCATTATGTTAACAAACAGTGTTGTCTCTATCGACATTAAATCTGGAATCAGTACACTTCTCATCACCTTTACAGCTCTCATCCTGGTCCAAGTCACCATCATCTCTCACCCTGATAATTATAATAGCCTTTTGACTGGTCTCTCTGCTTTCACCTGATCCATTAGTTAGTTTATTCTCTAACACAGAAGCCAAAACAATCTTCATGAAACTGAAACATAACCCAGATCAAGTCTCTGCTCAAAGCCCTGTCCACCTCCTATTTTCAGGGGCTAAGTAAATCCAAATTCAATATGTTCCCCACTCCCTCTTCTATCACATCACTTTGGCTTAACCCTGCACTCATTCAGCATTAGTCACATTGGCCTCCTTGATTTTCTTCAAATATATCAGGCCCATTCCTGTCTTTGGACTTTTATACATCTCTCATCTGCTTGGAATACTGTTACCTCAAATATCTGCATGGCTTACTACTTCAACTCCTTTAGCCTTTCTTTTCCCCCAAACATGACCTTCTCAGTGTGGGATTTTATAGCCACTCTATCTAAAATGCAACCAAAACCTAGAATAATTCCTGCCACAGGGTCTATGTGCCCAGAAATATTAGTTAAATAAATAAATAACAAATCTTGCTATGGCATGACCTGGCGTGTGCTAGGAAAGAGAGGACGTAAGCCAGGGTACCTGACAGCTGTGTATAGCCACCACACAAGCCCCGAATGGCCCACTTCTAGGATTCTTTTAAGTGAGAGAAATAAACTTTTATCGTATTTAAATTGCTATTATTCTGGAGTTTTACTTATATGCAGCTGGTAGATGACTAATCCTGATACCTCTTACTATAGCTTATTGGTTCTCAATCCTAAACTTATGTTAGAATCACCTGGAAAGCTTTTAAAGAAATACTAGTATGTGGGCCTCACCTCCAAAGCTACTGATTTAATTGATCTTTGTAGAACCAGACATTAGAAGCCTCCTAGCAGTTCTACCATGCAGCCAGGATTGAGATAAATTGCTATAATCTTTTTTTTTTTTTTTTTTTTTTTGAGACAGAGTCTCACTTTGTTGCCCAGGCTAGAGTGAGTGCCGTGGCGTCAGCCTGGCTCACAGCAACCTCAATCTCCGGGGCTCAGCAATCCTACTGCCTCAGCCTCCCGAGTAGCTGGGACTACAGGCATGCGCCACCATGCCCGGCTAATTTTTTGTATATATATTTTTAGTTGGTCAATTAATTTATTTCTATTTTTGGTAGAGACGGGGTCTCGCTCAGGCTGGTTTTGAACTCCTGACCTTGAGCAATCCGCCCGCCTCGGCCTCCCAAAGTGCTAGGATTACAGGCGTGAGCCACCGCGCCCGGCCAATCTTTCTTTTTTAAATATTTTTGTACCTTTACTTCAAAGAAATACAGTTATTCCTCGGTATCCACTGGAACTGGTTCCAGGACTGCCTGAAGATACCAAAGCTGGTGCATACTCAAGTCTCACATTCAGCCCTGTGTGACCCATGGATATGAAAAGTTGGCCCTCCATATACACGAATTCAAACACTGTATTTTTGATCTGCATTTGGTTGTCATGGAGAATGTACCAATATGGAGGCTGACTGTATTTAATGAAAAAAATAGTATCAGTGGACCCGCTAAGTTCAAGCCTATGTTGTTCAAAGATTAAAAATTTGGGGGGGGGGGGGAAGTAATCAGTTTTTGCCCAGTGACTCTTGCATTTGCTACCATTGGGTTATATTTAAAAGTAGAATAATAATAATAATAGCATCAATAAATACTGTTTGCATGCTATTTATACCTTACAGTGTTTTCACATAACAACCAATTTTATTGAGAAAGGTTTGATTGCTTTTTCATTTTGCAGAAGATGAGACCTCCCACCAGAAGAACTCATCTTTGGTTAGGTCTCTCTGGTCAAAATGACTTACCACAGGGTCCCTCCAGATCCAGCCTTCTTCCTGACCAGTGCTTCTATTCACCACACTGGGGAAGCAGGAATCTTCGGCGAGTTAGCAGCCTGGGACCTGCCAACATTCCTCCCTGAAGTCTTGCTTCCTCCCCATAGTACTGATGGTGAGAGGGTCCCTGCTGTGACCCTTGAGGGATCCATGCAGTGGTTCCCCCTCCTTGTACCCCATATGGGTGGAAGGAAACTCTTTTCAGTGTGAGGAAATTTAATCTCTTTTCTTTCATCTCTCTCCTGAGGCATTCTCTCTCTTCTCTCCCTCAAGGGGCATCTAACATAATCTTATCCAAAGGTCTAGATTGTTAGAAAATGAAAATTTAGGATGAGAGTAAAACTTTGCCCCTTTCAAACCCAAATTTTCCTTGAGACAAGGAAGCACAGAGCCTGGCTACTTACCTGAATGGAGAATATTAATGAAAAAATAGGGATAAGACATAGATTAATATCTTAAAAGTTACCCTGAAATATTACCAATAGTTTTTATACAGACTGTTAAAGCCATAAATGTCCTGATTTCTAATTTTTTTATTTTTTAAAAATGTGCATTTTCTTCCTCTCCTTTTCTCCTGTAAGTTTAATTAACATACCCATTCATTTGTAAAAGGTGACTGGATACCCAAGCAAAAATGGTGAGACGTTTGTCCTGGCCAGGTTGCCTCTCCTCTGGCCTCTAGTCTTTTGGCATAGGAGACAGGAAATGTATCAGTCAGGATTTTTAGCAAGAGAAATCAACCATGACTGAGTAAACAGGAAAAAAAAAAAAAGAATTGTTTGGAAAGGCTATTGGGTAGCTCTGAAGTACCAGGAGAACAGGACCATCTTGCTCAGAATTATGCATATTGAATCAAGGTCTCAAACAAGGCAGCAAAACTGGGCTGGTGAGGAAACTACTTTGCCTCTGGGAAGACTAGAACACTGAATGTCCTAGATACTGTTGCCACTCGTGTGCCAGAAGCACAATTTTGCTGTCACCACTTCCTCTATCAGAGAATGATTCACCTTCCATGTTTTTCTGTCTCTGTAACTCTCCCCACTCAAAAACGGATGTGAGCGTATCCAATTGAGAGAGCCCAAAGCCACTTTCAAATCAGGCTGAGAAGGTGAGTATCTGGCATTTTTAGTTTTCATAGTTTATATGGTTAACGTTTCTATGGTTTACTTTTTTTTTTTTTTTTTTTTTGAGACAGAGTCTCGCTTTGTTGCCTAGACTAGAATGAGTGCCGTGGCGTCAGCCTAGCTCACAGCAACCTCAAACTCCTGGGCTCAAGCAATCCTTCTGCCTCAGCCTCCCAACGTTTCTATGGTTTAAAGTTGGCTCTGCCTCCTACCAAGAATCATCTTGCACAGGAAGGGGATTCAAATGCTAGCCAGAAAAAAAAAAAAATATACCAAATAATAAAATCTCCACAACAGAAAGACTGAGAGGACACTGAAATAGAAAACAAGATAGATAGGAATGCTTTTGACTGCAAGTAATAAAATACCTGACCAGGAGTAATTTAAACAGTTGAGGGAGTTTTTATGACATGATACAAACTCTGAGTAAAAAGTTGCTTTCATTAACTCAGTGGCACAGCAATGTTAAAATTAAGTTGAAAGTTCTCTTGTCCTTTTTTTCTTAATTCCAATGTGATGTTTTTCCTTCAAAGCAGGAAAAAGGAGAGGAGGAATACAGGGAGTGTCAACAGACTTCTCTACACATCCCATGGGACAGAATCATTGGCAACCAGCCCGTAAAAAAACATGTCCTTGAAACAACAAGCCAGAGCAAGATTCTCCTTATGTGTAAAGCAATGCAATTCTACAAAGTTCCTTTAAACCATCCCAATTAAAACTAATTTCTAACAAATTTATTCCTGTTTTGTTACGAAAAGTGTATGCATCCCAACTGTGAGTGATCAATTTTATGAGTTGCATTCTTTACATTTTCAAAATTTTAGCTGTTAATAGTGTGTGGACATATGTGCAATAGAAAATGTGAGTGGATACACATTATGTTATAATCAGAAATCATGGAAATCAAAGGAGGGTCACCTTGTGTATAACTGCCTTCCATACTAAAAGATATTAGAACTGATACACAACCTCATCTGCTGCTTTATCTTTCTCTCCCATTAGAATAGTTCATAGCCATTGCCAAGGGCTATTCCATTTACCCTAACTCTTATTGAGGATGTTTGTATCTTTGTCCCTTTTCATGTTTTCTTTGGTTCTGGAACTCTTCGAAGGCTTTAGATAATTTTGTTTGGTAAGATTTAAGATACCATTTCTAAGGTCCTGTTGTCTTCCCTAAACATTTGTATGATTGTCTCTATCAATGCCTAGTTTGATTCTGGCTTCTGGACACTCCCTTGTCCCACTTCCATGACTCTCTTTCTTTATATGGCAGTAAAGAGAAGTCCATATCACATGTCTCCATATGAATGGGACATCAAAGTTAAATAGCACCAAAAGGAAAAGACTCCTAGAAAAGCTCACTCGGGATGCTCTGGGAAGGAGTACACAAGGCTGTGCTATTGATTGTTTAGGTGACTTTGAGCATGTCCCTTAATCCCTTGAGTGTGGAGTAAGTATGTACCTTACTTCATATCGATATTCTTGCGAAAGGTTTTGTGAAGATTTTGAATATAGAATCTCTTTGAAGTCTGTAACATTCTATGAAAAGAAAAGGTAACAAGGACTATGTATTATCACTTGAAGTGCTCTCTCACCCTCCTGGAAAGCATTCAGAAATATTACAGACCCTCACCTCCCCCATTTCCTGCTCCACATTCCCCCTCAACGCGGACCCCACATCTGTCTGCATCTTGACCACAATATTCTTACCCAACACAGGGGATAGAGAAGATAAACAAAAGAAGTTGCTTTATGGTAGATTCTGCTCAGGTCAAACTATAGAGATCAATCTGTTTTAAATCACCTTTGTTAGGATCCCAAGTAGTGGGTTCTGGTCTCTGTGTTAGCTGTCAAGGACAGTTATTTATTTCACACTATTGAAGCCTCTGGCCCAGGGGGTTGATTTCTCTAATCTGTCTAGTCTTATCTGAGACTTAGCCCCTGATCCATGCCTTTGCTGTAGACTCTAATCCCGCCTAATGTGTTAACTGTGTTAAATAGCAGGATTATTGATATCTGGCCTTAGAGTAGCCTACCCAATAAACAATGGTTAGATTAGGCAATTGCTTTTACATGTTTATGTCTGATGGTCCATGAACCTGAAATTAATTGACCTCTATAGAAGTCAGAAAGGCCATATGGTAGTCCTGACGGTGAACTATGCTCCCACTTATTTTGGGGGGACTTAGTTGGCAGTTTTTACAAAAGATGCTCAAAACCTAGAAGAAGTTGTACAGAGTTTGCTTATAGACTTCTCATCCATCTTCACTTTTTTCCCCTCTATTTCTTTAAGACTTCTTTTAAGATGATTCCTTTCTTGACTGTAGGACCCCCACTGACAATTTTAGTTTGTCTTTGACTTTTAAAATTACTTGATATATGCATGAAGAAAAATGCCTGCTTTTCTATTTTTTATATCTCTGCAAGCTTTTGTCTTTTGGTGTTTATACTTTCGTAAATTGGACTCTACTTTTTTCCTAAATGAATAAAGAACATTTTTCTTATAAAGAACATTACTTCTATATTCAGTATATAAATTAAAAAATATATTTTCCAGCCTTTTTATCTTAAACATGAAGGACTCTGTCCATGAAGGCCTTTGTGGTATTAACAGGACACCAATTGCTCACCTGTAAATATGAAAGCAAGTCAGCATGTGCTTTCTCCAAGGAAGCCGTGCTTTCTAAAACACCATTTCTGAGGCTGGCCACTAGCAGAGGGTCCAGAGGGTGTACCAAGATGACTAAAGCACCAAAAAAAATGAGGCTTTTAAAGGAATTATTTCTCTTTAAGATGAGAATACAAACAAGCTTCCTCCTCTCCACTTACCTAAAGAACTACCATTTGTTGGAAAGAAACAAGTTTTGCTATCCTCACACTAGAAAGAAAAAGAGAAAACAATTTCCAACTGAAACATGAGATAGTTCTGTTGACAGATTTTTCCTCCTAAAAAATTTGTTTTTCATATCACTCTTTAATAAAGGTATCACAGTGACTATTTCCAGGGACTCTATCCACTGATTTTTTTGAACAAGAATTTTTAAGGTCCTCTTCAGGGAAAAATAGTGTGCAAGTATCTGCTTCCCTCTACTTGACTTACTTTTCTCAATAAATTCTTTCCTCTTATCCATTAGAGAAAGTGGCTGTCAGACGGATTTCTATTTAATCTTGCCCAGTACCTCCTGTATTAGTACATTTTGCATTACTGTAAAGGAAATAACTGAGGCTGGGTAATTCACAAAGAAAAGAAGTGTACTTGGCTCATGGTTCTGCAAGCTGTATAAGAAACATGGCACCAGCGTCTGCTTCTGGTGAGGGCTTCAGGGAGCTTCCAGTCAAGGCAGAAGGTGAAAGAAGAACAGGCATGTCACATGGTGAGAGAAGGAGCAAGAGAGGGAGAAGGTGGTAGCAGGCTCTTTTAAACAATCAGCTCTCATGTGAACAAATAAAGGAAGAACTCACTCATTATCTTACAGAGGCCACCAAGCCATTCATGAGGGATCCACCCCATAACCAAAACACCTCCCACCCAGACCCACCTCCAACAATGGGGATCAGATTTCAACATGAGATTTAAAGGAGCCAAATATCCCATCCATATCAACTCCTAATATAAATTCTCTCTCCTAGTGTTTATAATAAATAAACAAACAAACAAACAAAGCAAGAGAAGGCTCTGGTCCTACTTTTAGTGTTGTCGGACTTAGCAAACAAAAATAAAGGACACCTGGTTACAACTGATTTTCAGATAAACAACAAATAGTACTTTAGTATAAGTTGAATCACTATGAATATGTCCTATATATTATTTACAAGATTTCAACAGAGGTAGAAAAAAAGAGCTATAATCTAATAATGCAACATTGTTCTTCTGAAATTCAAATTTAAGTGGGAATCCTGTATTTTATCTGGCAACCCTACATATTTGGGTCAAGCTCCTATCACAGAGCAATTACTATGTTCAAGGAGTTGTAGTCACTATGTTAGGCCAAGTCTGAGCCCCATAAAACCTCCTTTCCCCATCCAGTCCCCACGAAGGTGAAGTTTAATACCAGGAAAGTGGTAATGAGGGAAACATTGTCATGTGCAGCTAAAAATAATAGCTGCCTCACTCCATAACAGAGATGGTTAAAAGTGGATGAAGTGGAGCCAAAGAAAAACGAGTCAAATCTATTCACCATTTTCTTACGATTTGACCTAAAAAAGAAGATACTCATTAAATATTTTTCTCACTGCTAGTGATCCATATTATTACACATTGCCATTGATTACAAGACAAAGTCATGGAAAACTCTCTTTTCATGATTTTAGAAAGCAAAATAATTCCTACATAATTGACACATTGCTACAAAAGACAAGTGGTAGGGGTGGACTAAATGACTATGTTTTAACATTGAGGTTTTGCCAGGATAGTAGGAAGTCTTATTTTATGGCTTTCCTAGGATTAAAGAAGCTTCCTTGAGCTTCTCTAAGTGGTGATTATAACATAATAACCAAAAAATATGTTGAATCTGGCATCATACAAAAATTCTCAGAAAATGTAGGCTTGTTTGAGTTTGGCAGCAGCACACTTAATTACAGTGATAATTTGTGGCTGTGTCATTTCCTAGGAACTAATTATTCCATTCTTTTGGAAAGAAAATATCCCCAAGGATATAGTTTTTGAAATACAACTTTTGTACCAAAGACCTCAGACATAGTGTTTCAGATGATGATTATAAGTTGATAGGATGGCTTTAAGCTTTAAAATAAAGATAATCATTTTAAATATCAGTGTTTCTTTCCAGACATAAGGTAAGTAGATATGGCTATTGAATGACCCCAAAATAAAAAATATTACCCTCAGAAAAAGCATTCAATAAAATCCAGTTCCCCTTCAGAATAAAAATGCTCAACAAAGTAGGCATAGAAGGAACATATCCCAAAATTATAAAAGTCATGTATGACAAACCCACAGCCAACATCATACTGAATGGGGTAAAATTGAAATCATTCCCCTTAAGAACTGTAACAACACAAGGATGCTCATTTTCAAAACACATCTATTCAACACTGCTAAAAGTTATAGCCAGAGCAGTCAAACAATGGAAAAAAAATAAAGGGCTCCAAATTAGAAAAGAAGAAGTCAAACTATCCCTATTTTCTGATGATATGATTTTATATGTAGAAAACACTAAGTACCCCTCCAAACAACCCCTAGAATTGATAAATGAATTCAACAAAGTCTCAGGTTACAAAATCGACATACACAAATCAGTAGCATTTCTAAATGCTAATAATAACCAAGCTGAGAATCAAATCAAGAGCTCAATTCCAATTACTATACCTGCAAAAAAATAAAATAAAATACCTTGGAATATCCTTAACCAAGGAGTGAAAGATCTCTACAGGAGAACTACAAAACACCGATGAAAGAAATTACAGATGAAACAAGGAAATGAAAAAAAGCATTCCATGCTCATGAATCAGAAGAAGCAATATTGTTAACATGTCCACACTGCCCAAAGCTATCTACAGATGCAATGTAATCACCATCAAACTACCAATGACGTTCTTCAGAGAAATAGGAAAAAAAGTCATAACATTTATATGGAACTATGAAAAGCCCAGATAGCCATTCTGAGCAAAGAGAACAAAACTGGTAGAATCACATTAACTGACTTCAAATTATACTGCAGAGTTGTAGTAACCAAAACACATACATAAATCAAATCAAAATGGTTTAAAGACTTAAATATAAGACCTTAAGCTATGAAACTAAAAAGAAAACATTATGAAAATGCTTCAGGACATTGGTCTGGGCAAGGACTTCTCGAGTAATAACCCCAAAGCACAGGCTACCAAAGCATAATTGGACAAATAATATAATATCAAGCTAAAAAGCTTCTTTCTGCACAGCAAAGGAAACAATCAACAAAGTGAAGAGACACCTACAGAATGGGAGACAATATTTGCAAACTACCCATCTGACAAGGGATTAATAACTAGAATATAGAGGGAGCTCCAACAACTTGATAGGAAAAAAACAAATAATCAGATTTTTAAAATGGGCAAAGGATCTGAATAGACATTTCTCATAAGAAGACATACAAGTGACCAACAGGTATATGAAAAATGCTCTACATCATTAGTCATCACAGAAACACAAATCAAAACTACAGTGAGATATCATCTCACCCCAGTTAAAATGGCTTTTATGAAAAAAACAGGCAATAACCAATGCTGGCAAGGATGTGGAGAAAGGGGAACACCATATACTGTTTATGGGAATGTAAATTAGTGCAGCCACTATGGAAAACAGTATGGCGGCTCCTCAAAAAACTTAAAATAGAACTATCATATGACCCAGCAATCCCACTGCTGGGTATATATCGAAAGGATGAGAATAAAGTATATCGAAAAGGTATCTGTACTCTCATGTTTATTGCAGCACTAGTCACAATAACCAAGATATGGAATCAACCTAATTGTCCATCAATGGATTACTGCATAAAGAAATTGTGTTACATACACACAATGGAATATTACATAGTCACAAAAAATAATGAAATCTTGTCATCTGAAACAACATGGGTGGACTGGAGAATACCATGTAAGTGGAATAAGCCAATCACAGAAAGACAAATCTCAAATGTTCCCACTAATATGTGGGAGCTAGATAGTAAAAACAATTGATCTCATAGAGACAGAGAGTAGAATGATGGCTACCAGAGGCCACGAAATGTAGCGGGAAGGTGTGGGGGATAAAGTAATGATGAGTAAAAGGTGCAAAACTATAGTTAAATAGTTAGGTAGAATGAAAAATATTGAATAGCACAATAAAGTTACTTTAATCAAAAATAAGTTTGGGTATACTTTACAATATCTAAAAGAATGGAATTGGAATGTTCATAGTACAAAGAAATGACACATGTCTGAGGTGATGGATACCCCTATTACCTTGATTTGATTAATTCACACTGTATAAACAAAAAAAATTTTAAAGCAGGCAAAAGATATGAGCAGACATTTTTAAAAAGAAAAGAAACAAATGGCCAAAACAAATACATGAAAAAATGCTCAACATCACTAATCAATAGGGAAATACAAGTTAAAACTACAATGAGATTCCACCTTACCCTTGTCAAAATGGCCATTATCAAAAAGTCAAAAAATAATAGATCTTGGTGCAGATGGGGTGAAAAGCTAATGCTTACATTATTAGTGGAAAAGTAAATTAGTACAACCTCTATTGAAAACAGTATGGAGATTTCTCAAAGACCTAAAAGTAGATCTGTCATTCAATCCAGCAATCTGTATACTGGGTATCTACACAAAGGAAAAGAAGTCATTATATCAAAAAGACACATGCACTTATATGTTTGACGCAGCACAATTCACATTTGCAAAGATGTTGAAAGTGCCTAAGTGCCCACTAACAGATGAGTGGATAAAGAAAATATGGGGGTGTATACACACACACACACACACACACACACACACACAGAGCCATCAAAAAGAATGAAATCATGTCTTTTGCAGCAACTTGTATGGAACTGGAGGCCATCATTGTAAGTGAAGTAATCCAGGAACAAAAAAACAAATACTACATGTCCGTAATGGGTACACACAGTCACAAAGAATGACTTAACAGACATTGGAGACTCAAAGAGGGAGGGTGGGACAAGGGTGTGGGATGAAAAATTATCTATTGGATACAATGTACACTATTCAAATGACAAGTATATTAAAAGCCTAGATTTCTCCACTATGCAATTCAGCCATGTAACAAAAAAGCACTTGTACCCCCTAAATCTACTTAAATTTTAAAAAAGAAAAAAGTATTCCCCTCATAAAATTTCAAAGGTTAATTTCTCAGAGGAGGATCATGCTTTAAAACCAAAGTATTATATACAGAATGAGAAAGGGAATGAACGTTCCTAGCTAACATCAATTTCAGTAGGAGCAGCCACTTTTGTGGGTAAACAGTGCTTTGTCAAAGGTCATTTAGTTCTAATGAACTAATTTGATCTGACAATGAAACTAGCAGAAAGACTCAAATTCTAATGTATGTTGAGAGAGAGAGAGAGAGACTTTACATTGGGAATGCAGGGCAACAAGCTGCTTTCACTTTTACCCACTAAATTTGGGCATTTCTCTAAGTTCTTTATGCTTGGTATACTCCCTCCCTCACTAAATGCCCATAATAAAACTGTCCCTCTTTGGGCATATAACCTGTGTGTGAGTTTGAACAGGTTGTGCAGTGCACAACTCTGGGGACCTATTCCCATTGTAGTCTACATGCTGTGCAAATCTCTCCACTTTTATGTGGCAGTCTGCTATGGATGATCCAAATTTCTCTCTATCCTTGTTTCTTTCTTCTGGTATCTTAGCATGAAGCTCTATTAATAGATGCTTATCTAACTGCTTTTTTAAATTTGGAAAATAAATGCCAATTTTGTTTATGCTCTAAGAGCAGAAGGAACCTGAGGTTTTCCTCTGCCAAAAGAAAATAAAAATTGTATGAAACCATCCTCATATGGTTCTTATTTCTGAAAATAAATGGCTTACTATTATTATTTCTACATGTGTCCCCCAATACCATAGAAATTCAGTACCAAAAGAAATTCTCAAAGGACCTGGCAATAGCTGTGGTGAAGGGCAGCTTAATGGTCTACTCTCGACACTAGGCTGCAATAGTACCGTTTCTAGCAGTAGATCCTGGTTGCTGACACAACCTCTAGTGGTAAGAGGGGAGAATAGAGAAATGTGTACCCATCTGAAACCATGAAGAGAGTGCCAACAACAGATCTAATGATTTACTGAGCAGGCTGCTTCTGAAGACACAACACTAATACGGGCTAAGAGAGGCAAATGATCTGCTCATTCAATACACGTCATATGCTTGGCTACCTCCCAGGTCATATGCTTGTCCCAGATCATGAGGTCAGTGTAGACTTAGCAGCTGCCACTTCATGAACTCAGAATCTTGACCTCTTTCCCATGACAATGTTTTGGTTACTTCTGCATTTGGACACTCTAAAATAAAATATTAATTATACGGATTTCCATATGTACAGCTATGTATCTGAAGTCCCTCTCAGAGACTTTAAGGATATCTTCCCCTTACTCATCTGCACAGACCACCCCAGGATTTCCACAAGTGTTTCCCTTTTAAGAAAAACTTTCTATGTATCCTCAGCTGATCTTCAGTAAGATCTTGCCTTCAATGACTTGAAGATAATTGTTTCTTTAACACCTCTCTAACTAGTGGTGGGAATAACAAAATCTCTAACCACCTCCCTCACACAATATTATAAAGTAATTGTCTTATTACCATATCATTTATTATTCAAAACTTTCAATGACTCCCAATCATACAACAAATTAAGAGAACAAAATGATTGCAAGAAATTTCTACCATATTTCTACATAAGTCTTATCTCCCACAAATGTCCCCAGAATGACTACAGTTTATATCATTTCTCAAATACATTGTTTACATTATATAGTCAGTTGTTAGTCATATTCCTCTATCTGGAATCCCATACACCTCCTCAGTCAAAATGCTACTTTTCTGTCACAAGATGATACTAATGCCATTTCTTCTATGAAATCTTCTTAGTTACTCCTTTGACAATGGCAATCTTTTTATCTTTTAAATTTCACTGAGTACTTTGCCAAGACTCCAGTCTTCAAAACTCAACAGAGTAGGGTGTCAATCCATTTTCACCACCTACTTAGCTCTGTGTCCAAGAGAAAGTTAGGACACACCTTGGCTCTTATTTTTCATGTTATGCTTTTGCTCATTTATAAATGTAAACAATAATATTTACCTTACAAGATAATTATAAAAATCATATAAATCACATAGCTGAGAGCATGGTACATGTTATGTGCTAAGTAAATAGTAGCTATTGCTATTGCTATTGCTATTGCTATAAATTGTACAATCTTCTATACGTTTGCCAGATAGGTACCAATAGATTTGAGCCAAAATTTAGGAAGCCAAAGTAGATCAGTTACAGGAGAATATGAGAAAATTCCTAAGAAGGATCTAAAATCCAAAACAAGGCAAAGTTTGAGGAATGTTCATAATCAGCCCAAAGTCCAGGAAAATTTTTAACTAATGTTTGAGTACTGTTTTGATTGAATTTTATTACTTCTTGCTGAAATTTGGTTGTTTCTGCCAGCAGAGTGCCTTAATGATGTCAAGTTGAAATTTCTCACAGCATTGTAATCAATTATTTTGTCATTTATTATCTAATTGATTGTCACATCTTTGCTTGTGCAACTATCTAAAAATTTTCTATGTTTGTAACTCAACATTTATTGTGATTACCAGCTTATTGGGAATAACCACATCATGTCATATTGCTATTTTTATCCTCCTTCAATCTGAATACAGCAAATAATAGACATCAAGAAAGCAATTGTTTCCCTGATGATTAGATATGTTGAACATTTTTTCATATGTTTCTTGGCCATTATTCTATCTTCTTTTGAGAAGTTTCTGTTCATGCCCTTTGCACATTTTTGATAGAGTTGTTTGATTTTTCCTTGCTGATTTTCCTGAGTTCTAAATAGATTCTAGTTATCAGCCCTTTATCAGATGTGTAGTTTGCAAAAATTTTCTCCCATTCTATGGGTTGTCTGTTTGCTGTCTTGACAGTTTCTTTGGCTGTGCAGAAGCTTTTTAATTTGATCAGGTCCCATTTATTTATTTTTGTTGCTGTTGTGATTGCCTTTGGAGTCTTCTTCATAAATTCTTTGCCTAGGCCAATGTCTAGAAGAGTATTTCCAACATTTTCCTCTAGAATTCTAATAGTTTCACACCTAATGTTCAAGTCTGTTACCCAGCGTGAGTTGATTTTTGTGAGAGGTGAAAGGTATGAGTCTTGTTTCAGTCTTCTACATGTGGCTATCCAGTTTCCCCAGCACCATTTATTGAATAAGGATTCTTTTCCCCAGTGTATGTTTTTGTCTGCTTTGTCGAAGTTTAGTTGGCTATATGAGGATGGTTTTATATTTGGGTTCTCTGTTCTGTTCCACTGATCAATGTCCCTGCTCTTGTGCCAGTCCAAAGCTGTTTTAATGACTATAGCCTTGTAGTATACTTTGAAGTCTGGTAAATTGATACCTCCTATTTTGTTTTTATTGCCTAGGATTGATTTTGCTATACGGGGTCTTCTTTGGTACCATATGAAGCATAAAATTATTTTTTTCTATATCTGTGAAAAATGATGATGGTATTTTGATAGGGATTGGGTTGACTCTGTAGGTCACTTTGGGTAGTATAGACATTTTAACAATGTTGATTCTGCTGACCCATGAGCATGGTATATTCTTCCATCTCTTTACATCCTCTGCTATTTCCTTCTTCAGTGTTTCATAGTTCTCCCTGTAGAGGTCTTTTACCTCCTTAGTTAAATATATTCCAAGGTACTCTATTTTCTTTGTTGCTATTTTGAAGGGAATTGAGTCTTTGATTTGGTTCTCACTTGTACTGTTGTTGGTGTATATGAATATCTCTGATTTCTGTGTATTGATTTTGTATCCTGAGACTTTACCAAATTCATTTATCAGATCAAGGAGTCTCTTGGTTGAATCCTTGGGGTTTTCTAGGTATAATATATCATGTCATCTGATGCAAAGAGTGAGAGTTTTATCTCTTCTGCTCCCATCTGGATGCCCTTAATTCCACTCTCTTGTCTGATTGCTGTAGCAAGGACTTCCAGCACTATGTTGAACAGAAGTGGAGATAGTGGGCATCCTTGTCTTGTTCCAGTTCTAAGTGGGAATGCTTTCAATTTTTCCCCATTCAGTATGATATTGGCTATGGGTCTGTCATATATGGCTTGTATCATTTTTAGGTAAGCCCCGTCTATGCCTATTTTGTTGAGCGTCCTTATCATAAAAGGGTGTTGAATTTTGTCAAATGCTTTCTCTGTGTCTATAGATAGGATCATATGGTCTGTTTTTGCTTCTGTTTATATGGTCAATTACATTTATAGAGTTGCATATGTTGAACCATCCCTGCATCCCTGGGATGAAGCCCACTTGGTTGTGATGAATTATTTTCTTGATAAGCACCTGGATTCGATTGGCTAGGATTTTGTTGAGAATTTTGCATCCATATTCATAAGGGATATTGGTCTGTAGTTTTTGTTGTTGTTGTTGTTGTTGTTGCATCCTTTCCTGGCTTTGGTATCAGGGTTATGTTCGCTTCATAAAATGTGTTGGGGACAATTCCATCCTTCTCGATGTTGTGGAATAATTTCGGCAGGATAGGCACCAGTTCTTCTTTGTAGGTGTGGTAAAATTCTGGTGTGAAACCATCTGGTCCAGGACTTTTGTTTTTAGGAAGGTTTTGTATTGCTGTTTCAATTTCAGTACTTGATATTGGTCTGTTCAGGAATTCTATTACTTCCTGGTTGAAGTAATAGAGGGGAGCCTCCCCTAGGGGGGCTGTGTGTTTCTAAGAAATTGTCCATTTCCTCCACACTTTCCAGTTTGTGTGCAGAGAGGTTTTTGTAATATTCATAAATTATATCTTGTATCTCCATGGCATCAGTTGTGATTTCTCCTTTATTGTTCCTGATGGAGCTTATTAGAGATTTTTCTTTTCTGCTTTTCGTTAGTCCAGCCAATGGTGTGTCAATTTTGTTTATTTTTTCAAAGAAACGACTTTTTTGTTTTATTAATCTTCTGTATAGTTTCCCTGTTGTCAATTTCATTTGATCTTAATGATTTCACTTCTTCTGCTGGGTTTGGGGTTGGTCTGTTCTTGTTTTTCCAGCTCTTTGAGACAATTCATTAGGTTGTCTATTTGTGGTCTTTTCTACTTTTGGATATAGGCATTTATGGAAATAAACTTTCCTCTCAGGAATGCTTTAGCTGTGTCCCACAGGTTTGGGTAACTTGTGTCACCTTTGTCGTTTAGTTCAAAGAATCTTTTGATTTCCATCTTGATTTCCTCGTTTATGAAATGATCATTCAGCAGAAAGTGGTTTATCAAAACCACAATGAGATATCAATTAACTGCAGTGAGAATGGCCTTTATCAAAAAGTCCTCAAACAACAAATGTTGGCATGGATGCAGAGAGAGAGGAACACTCCTACATTGCTGGTGGGACTGCAAACTAGTTCAACCTCTATGGAAAGCAATATGGAGATATCTCAAAGTGATACAAGTAGATCTACCATTTGATCCAACAATTCCACTACTGAGCATCTACCCAAATGATCCAGTGACACTCTACAAAAAAGACACCTGCACTCGAATGTTTATAGCAGCACAATTCACTATTGCAAGGTCATGGAAACAAACCAAGCGCCCGTCAATTCATGAGTGGATAATTAAAATGTGGTATATGCTCACAATGGTATATTACTCAATCCTAAGAAATGACTGTGAGCTAGCACCGTTTATGCTATCCTGGATTAAGCTTAAGCCTGTTATCCAAAGTGAGGCAACACAAGACATGGAATATGGACCCCACATCTACTCGCCATCAAATTGGTACTGACTGATTAAAACTATGGTTTTCAAATGGCGGCAATGCTCACCAGGGATTGGGGGGGGGCAATCTTAGGGATGTGGCAAGCACTTCGGAGGGGAAGGGCATAACTCTAACCCTTCTTAGGGAGAGCCAAAGATATACAATGTAACCAAAATGTCAAAAAAAACCAAAAAACTTTTTATCGGGTTGTGGGCAGGCGGGAGGGGGGAGGAGGAAAAGGGTGTATGCTTTCATAATGTGTGTGGTGCACACCACTGGGTATTGGACACATTGAAGGGAAGGGAGGGCAGGGGCAATATTTGTAACCCTAACAATATTTGTACCTCCATAATGTGATGAAATAAAAGGAAAAAAAATCAAAGTATATAAAAAATAATTTTGAATTTTAGATTATTGTTTTCTTAAATTCATAAACTGAAACATCCAGAACAGGTTTTTATTCAGCAAATATTTACTCAGCACCTATTACACTCATAAATTTTTCTATATGCTGTCAAAGGATGAAGAAAGGAATGACATTTCAAAATGCAGTGGTAACAGGAGATATGTAAAAAGTTCAATTATTAAAAATTAAGTGCTAATGTGAGTTATAAAGCTAATAGAGATAAATAAAGGGGCAAAAATAATTCATCCAATTTAGGAAAGTCCAGCAATGCTGTAAGAGGAAATGGCACTTTAATGCTTGAAAAATCTTCAGTACTTGAACATGCACAGGAAGGAATGAAGAATATTTCATGCAGAAGGAGCAGCAAAAGAAAAAGTAAGTCAGCATGAGTGCATGGTTTGTGAGTGTTTATGCATTTGAGTGGCATGAGATCACATACATTCTAGTCAAACTACGGTTTCTTTTTCTCTTACCATGGAGCTATTTGCTGCTATAGTTGACATCTTAAAAGTGGGTGTATGGGCACCTCTTTCCCCTCCCTCATACATTTGTTCTCTTAACATTGACAAATTTAATTAATTAATCACATGTCAGTTGTCATTTTATGATATCTGAGATGCAAAGTGCTCAGTCTATCTTTTGTAAATGTAACAAGCATTTGCACCAATGGAAGAGATTTACATCGACGAATGCAAGTATTATCAATAGTTTGATAGGGCTGCCATAACAAAATACTACAGATTGGGTGACTTAAACAGAAATTTATTTTCTTAGATTCATGGAGGCTAGAAGTCCAAGGTCAAGATATTGGCAGTTTGATTTCTTCTGAGGTTTCTCTCCATGGCTTGCAGATGGCCACCTGCTCACTATGTCATCACATGATCTTTTGTGCACATATCCCTAGAGCACCCAAGTTTCCTCTTCTTAAAAGAACATCTGTCAGATTGGATTAGGGTGCACCCTAAATGCTTCATTTTAATTTAACTATCCCTTCACAGTTTCCATCTCCAAATACAGTCACATTCTGAGGTACTGAGGATCAGGACATCAACCTATGAATTGCAGGGGTTGGGGCACAATTTAGTGCAAAACACCAAGTAATTTCAAATTCTGAATCAGACATTACTCTGACACCAAGAATTTCTCACAGGTGGGCCATTTTATCCAGAAGTTTTAGCTTCTATTGTACGAAAAAATCTAGTGTCAATTGGTAACATTTTGGATTTTTTTTTCTTTCACCATATAGCTATATAGAAGTAAGGTTAAAACTGAAGTTAATTCTTTTTAGAATGTACTGATTCCAGAGTCTGTCTACTAATACCTGCCCAATATAAATAAGATGCTCCAATATATTTATTAAGCACAATAACTTTTTAATTCATAATTGGATTTGCACATAGCAGAAGGTGACACTGAGTTGAAGCCATACTCAGCCCTGGGATTCAGACTGCCTGAGTACACATATTTTGTCACCTGGTATCAGACAGAGGTCAGTGAGGAAATAAGAAACATTCCTGGTGCCTTAAGCACAGGGAACTTCATTAAGTTACACAGGTAATTAAAAAGATGAGAAGCCAAGCAGGGCAGGTAAAATAACCAAATTATGAGAAAAAGCAGGAAGCCTACTCTCGGTCCTATAGGGACAAGTAGAGAGTTGGTATTGCCAGGAATTAGAAGGTAGGGACATCCAGGGAAAGCTAGAGCCACAATAGGATTTTCCTGGTGGGAGCTGAATCTCCAAGAAGTGACTGTTCAGATAGAACTTGCTACCCAAAGAAGACAGAGCCCGTGTCGGAAACTTCTAACTTAAGTAATATCCTGGCTTCTCTACTCCTGACTTTCTGGTATTCCACCGATGCCTCTCATTGACTGAACACATCTAGAAGACTGGAAACATTATATAGGCAACACATAGCTAATATAGACATGCTAGGAAACATAATAAGGCAGGAAATAGATCTTAGCACAAATACGCAATGACCAGCAATTTATCCAAGGAGAATGGGAATAGCAGCATGAATCTGTCTCACAGATTATAGCCTCAGATATAATGAGTAGATTAATGTCTGAATTCTACAAAAGAATAAGAAGGGAATTAATAACATAATGAAAGGAGCTGCCTATACCAAAATACATCATGTGCTATTGGGGAATGTATCAGGCAGAATAACGGGCCACCAAAGATGCCCATGTCCTAACCCTCAAAATTTGTGATTATGGCAAAAAGGACTTTGTAAACATAATTAAGGATGGAGAGATAATTAAAATGGAGAGATTATCCATAATTAAAATGGAGAGATTATCCTGGATCATCCAGGTGGGCCCAATCTAATCACACGGCTTCTTAAAAGCAAGGGGCATTTCCTGGATGCACTCAGAAAGAAATAAGCCTATGAAAGGGTGGTCAGAGATGCGATGTTGCTGGTTGAAGGTGAATGAAAGTGGTCACATGCCAAGGAATGGGGTGACCTCAGATGCTGGTATATGCAAGCAAACATATTCTCCACTAGATCCCTGAGGAACGGATGTGGTCCTGTAATACCTTGATTTGAGCCCAGTGAGGCCTATGTAGAACTTCCAGTTACAAAACTGTGAGGCAATACATTTGTTTTGTTACGAGACACTAAGTTTGTTACAGCAGCAATAGGAAACTAATATAGGAAACACTAAAAGCCTAGACTTCACAACTACACACCATATCCATGTAACAAAACTGCACTTATACCCCCCAAATCTATAAAAATAAAATAGAAAAAGAAAAGGAAACTAATATAGGGAACAAACAGCTCTGCTGAGTATCAATAACACAGTTAAACTCAAAGAACTAATGGGAGTAAAAAGGAGCATTATTCCAACCTCTGCATGGAAAGCAGGGTAGTTTGGGTGCATTGTGGTCTCCAAGGAAGTCAGCACCATAGTGATGGCCATGGAAGGTGCTTCCATTAGACAGGGAAGGTGTCCAACAAAAGGTAGAGGAGCCCAGGAGAGGGTTACCTGAAGCCAGCACTGAACATCAGTTGAGGCAACTTGGAAAGCAAAGGAGGCTTCAGCAGGAAGTGCCATCAGGGCTTACCAAGCACCACGTGAGGATGGGCAGAACTCCTTCATGGATGCACACAGAATGGACAGTAAAGAATTGTAATGGAATTATTCTATTCCTTTATCCTTAATTTCCACAGAGCACCTAGATTTGGGGTATATAGAAAAGTCTTAGCTGGAAGTCCTAGGTAATAATGACCAACATATGAAAAAATGCTCACCATCTCTACTCATCAGAAAAATGCAAATCAAAACTACAATGAGATATCACTTAACTCCAGTGAGAATGGCCTTTATCAAAAAGTCCCAAAACAATAAATGTTGGCGTGGATGCAGAGAGATAGGAACAATCCTACACTGCTGGTGGGACTCCAAAGTAGTTCAACCTCTGTGGAAAGCAATATGGAGATACCTCAAAGCGATACAAGTAGATCTACCATTTGATCCAGCAATTCCATTACTGGGCATCTACCCAAAGGGTCAAAAATCAATTTATGAAAAAGACACCTGCACTCAAATGTTTATAGCAGCACAATTCACAATTGCAAAGTTGTGGAAACAACCCAAGTTCCCATCAATTCATGAGTGGATTAATAAAATGTGGTATATGTATAACATGGAGTACTATTCAGCTCTATGAAACAATAGTGATATAGCACCTCTTGTATTTTCCTGGATAGAGCTGGAACCCATTCTACTAAGTGAAGTATATCAAGAATGGAAAAACAAACACCACATGTACTCACCAGCAAATTGGTATTAACGGATCAACACCTAAGTGGAAATATAGGAATAACATTCATCAGGTGTCAAGCAGATGGGAGGGGGGAGGAGGGGGTGGGTATATACAAACACGATGAGTGAGATGTGCAACATTTGGGGAATGGTCACACTTGAAGCTCTGACTCGAGGCGGGAGGGGAGGTATGGGCAATATATGTAACCTAAAAAAAAAAAAACCACAATTGTGAGCAATTAAAAGATATTTTAGAGAGATAAATTAGTTGTTAACAAAAATTGATAAAGAACAGTTACTAATTATTTTTCTGCACTCACACAGCTCAGGAATAAATCAGAGACATAATAATCTGTTTATGGCATAATGTAGGAGTAGGCTTTAAGTTTATACTGATACTGGTTTGTGACTTATTCCTGAAAAACAGAATCAAAAATATTATTTAATTTTTTTAAATAATCCTCCAAAAATATGGTTTGGAATCTAAACATTATACCTTACTATCATTAATTGTAAAAATCTGGGAAGATGCATTCCTAAGGAATACATATTCTACCCTCTCTAAAGCACCCCCTTATCCAAATCTAACTCTTACTTTTTCCCTGCAATTTCCCTTATATCACAGGGTAAAATGCAGTGGTCAGGTAAGAGAAGAGAAGACAGATAAAAGCACTTGAAACTTTTGGAATACTGAATGCCTCTGGGAATGAATTAAGTACTACAAGAGCAATATGGTCTCTTTGCCTCAAATGGAATAGTTCTTAAACTAAAATGTTTGATATTCAAACTAATAAGCCAAGTCAATTTTCCAATCCAGAGCTTTAGAATGTCTTTATGATGGAATTATACTTGTTATTTATTATTTATTTTTATTTTCTGGAAAGTTCTTGTCTACAATTTCTTCAAATATTGCTTCTGCACTATTCTCTATCTCCTCCTACTTAGGGACTCCAATTACATGCATGGTTTTCTTCTTCATTACATAATAGACTGGAAGACAGTCTTGAATTGGCTCAATCTTTGATTAGATTAAGGTGAAATATACCTACATTAATTGCCTACCATTAACTAAACAAAATATTTTATGAAGGAAAATAATGTAATTCAGAGATTCTAGGATTTCTCATATAACATGTCCGGGGCTTAAATAAAAATATTCTTTGAAAAACCAATTGATAGAAACAAGAGAGAAATGTGGTATATGTATGCCATAGAGTACTACTATTCAGCTATAAGAAACAATGGTGATATAGCACCTCTTGTATTATCCTGGATAGAGCTGGAAGCCATTCTAGTAAGTGAAGTACCCCAAGAATGGAAAAATAAACACCACATGTACTCACCATCAAAGTGGTTTTAACTGATCAACACCTAAGTGCACATATAGGAATAACATTCATCAGGTGTCAAGCAGATGGGAGGGGGAGGAGGGGTTGAGTATATACATACATAATGAGTGTGATGCGCACCATCTGGGGGATGGACACACTCACTGGGGTGGGGGCGAGGGCAATATATGTAACCTAAACACTTGTACCTCCTTAATATGATGAAATTTTAAAAAGATAAAAAATAGACAATAACAACAGATTGCCAGGCTGTCATATTGCTAGTCTTTTCATATGTCTCATGATCTTTTCTGTATTTTCCATCTTTTTTCTTTGCATTGTTTAGTCTAGATATTACCTACTGATCTATTTTCCATATTATGAATAGTCTCAGCTGTGTCCAATCTGCTATTTTATCCACTTTAGCCTTCTTTTTTAAATTTTATTTACTTTTATTTCAGTATTTACAGGGGTACAAAAGTTTGGGTTACATCTAATGCCTTTCCCCGACCAGAGTCGGAGCTTCAAGCATGTCCATCCCCGACATAGTGCACACCGCACCCATTACGTGTATATACCCATCCCTCCACCCCCTCCCACCTGTCCAACACCCAATGAATGTTACTACTGTATGTGCACATAAGTGTTGATCACTTAGTACCAATCTGATGGTGAGTACATGTGGTGCTTGTTTTTCCATCCGTGGAATACTTAGTAGAATGGGCTCCAGCTCTATCCAGGATAATACAAGAGGTGCTATATCACCATTGTTTTGGGGGGCTGAGTAGAACTCCATGGTGTGTGTGTATGTGTGTGTGTGTGTGTGTGTGTGTGTGTATCACATTTTATTAATCCATTCATGTATTGTTGGGCACTTGGGTTGTTTTCACATCTTTGCAATTGTGAATTGTCCTGCTATAAACATTCAAAGTGCAGATGTCATTTTTATAGAATGTCTTCTTCTTTGAGTAGATGCCCAGTAATGGACTTTCTGGATCAAATGGTAGTTCTATCTGTAGCTCTTTGAGGAATCTCCATACTGTTGTCCACTTAGGTTGTACTAATTTGCACTCCCGCCAACAGTGCATAAGCATTCCTTTTCCTCTGCATCCATAACAGCATGTAGTTGGGAATTGTGACGCCACTCATGTTCTTCATCTTTTATAGGTGTACAGTTAGTCTGCTACTGTTGCAGGTTAGAGAATATTTAATGAGTAAAACAAACAAAAGTCAAACTCTTCACTATGTAGACTAGTAATAGGATAGTATCAGTGTGTGTTAATTCACTGTAGCAAAAATATGCCTAAGGATCCAACTACTTCTTTTTTTTTTTTGAGATACAGTCTCAGTATGTTGCCCTGGGTAGAGTGTAGCAGCAGCATCATCTACAACCTCAAACTCCTGGGCTAAGGGATCCTCCTGCCTCAGCCTTCCAGGTAGCTGGGACTACAAGTGCAGACCACAACATCCAGCTAGTGTTTGTATTTTAGTAAAGACAGTGTCTTGCTCTTGCTCAGACTGTTCTCAAACTCCTGAGCTCAAGCAATCCTCCTGCCTCAGCCTCCCAAAGTGCTAGGATTACAGGCATGTGCCACCATTCCCAGCCCCAACTACTTTTCTACTTTTTTTTTCCAACTCCTGACCTTGAGCAATCCGCCCGCCTCAGCCTCCCAGAGTGCTAGGATTACAGGTGTGAGCCACCGCTTCCAGTTCTTTTCTACTTTTTTTTAATGCTCTCTAAATTATGTTGGCCAGATATCCTTATAGCCAAAATATGTCTGTCAGAATTCTATGAACCACATGCACCCTTGACAACATCTTGTGTGTTTGTTTGTTTTCTGTTTTTCTCTCTCTCTCCAAAATAGCAAACCTTTTTTCCAGAGACAGACTTCCTCTTTTGTCCCATGAACCAGAATTTAATTATGTTTCCATGCCCAAAACAATTCTTGCAAATGGAATAAGAGCACAGCAATTTCCCTTGGGGAAGAGGTCTGCCTTCTCTAAAAAAGCACACAGCCTACTAATTGCCTGATAAAAGCAGAGTTCTAGCAAAAAATAGAAGATTCAGGAACAGATTACTGGCAGACAACCAGCAATACCTATCAGTAAGTAACTTTCTTGTTGTTCTCTTTGGAAACTTTTAGTTTTTATCATTGTCTTTAGAAATTTAACCAGAATTTGTCTAGATGTTTATTTTTATTTTCTCCAGCATAGTATTATATAGAGAGGGATTTTATAAATTGAAAATTTGAGTCCTTCTACAACTCAAGAAATCTTTCTTTTATAATTTCTTTGATTATTGCCTGCCTTCATTCTTTCTGGTCTCACCTTAAACATTAAATTTAACTTTCAGAGCAATAATTTATTCTTCAGCAACAGTCATCTGAATTTTTAGCCTTTCCTTTGATTCTTTTTATTGTTGTTTTAATAGGAAGTATGTTTATTTTCTCATTTTTTACAGTTTCTTCATCTTGTTTAAGAATTTTCAATTATCCCCAGTCTCTACAATTACTAAAACATAAGTTGGTATAAGGTTATATTTTATTTCCAAAATTATCTCTGTTTTTACTGGAGTTGATCCTGTTTATTTATATGGTCCTCCTCTCTATACTGTTGATCTATCTCAAATGTTTGATGATTCTTCATTTTGTATTCCTAAGTGAAGATCTAGATGCATTAACATAAGCACCCAACTTGAGCTGCCTTTGAGGTCTTGATGTTTCATTGCCTATATTCCATGGTGGTGGTGGTAGTACAGCGTGTATGTGTAGAGTGGGGGGAGTGCTAACAACACGACTGTAGGTTCTCTATAAATGGGTACAGTGAACCACTTGATAAGCTCCCCTTACTGTGCATGATTGGGTGCAAACAGGCATGATAAGGACTCCCAAGTTAACCAAAGTAAGGAAGGCTCTGAGGAAGTGAGAAACATTGATATATTTTACGTATAAAGGAGCTGCCTTCCCCCCCCCACTTTTCTATTGTAAATATCCAGTTACCCCCAAAGTCTGCCCTGCTTCTCTGTTCATCCTCAATATCTAATATAAGAACAATCTATATGCAGAGCCTATTAATTGGTAAGCCATTCTCCACATCTCTTCTTGGGACAAATTTAAAGCTGTAAGTTTCTTAAAAAGGATAGGGAGAGATTGAGAGGAAGAAAGTTATCTAAGATATCTTTTAAGAAATTATCCTGATGATAGCATTAATTTCTGATCTGTACACTCAATTATAAGCTTGACGTTTCTCCATATTTTCCTTTCTGGCAGTTCTTTTCTGTGCCAGTTTGGGACTATTTTATTTCTACTCTAGTTTTTCTGTCAATCAGAACCCATCTGCTTTTAATCTCCTGAAATTCTTCATAATCTGTTGTTTCCTACTGATGCTTCTTCCATGATTTCCAAAATGTTTATGGGTTTAAAAATCAGTCTGCAGTATCACTGAGCTTAGGATAGAGAAGATAGATAAGCTCATGTGCTCTGCCTACTCTTTTGACTCATTCTTGAAAATGTACATTTTTAAATGTCTTCTCTAATCTCAACATTTTAGAATCCCCTCTCTATTTCAGTATTCTTCCAAAGTCATAACAATGAGGGACATTATCAAGAAAAGTTAAGTAATCATTGGGGCCTTTGCCCTAAACTTTGAGATTGCCTATCCTCAATGTGCCCAGCCTGCCCCTCCACATGCTATTCACCTCCAAATTACGGCCCCCAGATTTTCTCCATGTCTAGTATTGATAGGCTAGTAGGCAAAATTTTAAGATTCTGCCTGTAACATCTATAAAAATGAAAGCAACTTTTTCCAAAACAGAAGTACCAGAGAATATTACTGGGTGATGTTGTTTAATAAGTAAGGATATGCCAGATGCAGAAGGTGAGGCTGTAACCTGGCATCTCCAATTGGCACTGTCGCTAGGCCTCCACTGCTTCAAGAATAAGTCCACCCACAAGTCTACTCTTACCCAATTCTGTGCAAAACCTCGGTAATGCCTAGAGTAGAATTTTGGTAAATAAAAAAAATTTTTTTTAGTACATCCATAGAGGCAATGGTTGTCAACTCAGATAGTCTAAAGAGTGAGAGACTCTGGCACTGACTAGTTATCATCCTTAAATAAAATACCTAACCTCATTGGTCCTCAGTTTCTCTTGCTTTTAATAAATATGTTATTTTGTACGTGTTCTCTTAGGTTTCCCCCAGCAAAATACTACTACAAGCTACAGCAAAAGAATAAGATTGGGGATTTGCTGTAATGCTTGGAGGGAGAAACAACAGTATCAGATTTTACAGCAGTATGTTTGATCCCCATAGTTAAGACTTAGTATCCTCATAAATCAAAAGTGTCTGCACTTGATAGGCTTGATATCAATAGATAGCAAATGTCTTGGAATTACAAACAAGATCTAAAAGGTTGTTCTGTATTCACAATCATCCAAAGAATTACAGGTAGCCTAAATAAAGTGTCTTATTTTCCAGAATCCAGATTGTAGTAAGATGATGTTAGGTACAGCAAGAATTCTATCAAAGGCTGGTCTCTGCTAACATCGATGAGAGACTGCAGCAATGGAAAGGACAGTCTTGGAGACAATGTCACTGGATTTGAGTCAGATTCCATTACTTCTAACTCAATGGCCTTGGGCAAATAAATTACCCTCTCTACTTTTGTTTGTTTAACTTCAAAATGAGACATTTCTCTGTGTGTTACCTGCTTTATGTGTTTATTGTGAAGAAAAATGAAATAATACATGTTAAAGGGATTTAGAAAGTGAAAGGCTGCATGTAATAATGAAGTTGTTTTAGAGAGAAACAAATGAAAAGAATACATGTTGCTCTTTTTAGAGGTCGTAATTCTATTCTTGGAGATGGAACTAATTTATTAAATATTTTTTCAATATCTCATAGTAGTGGTGAAGATTACAGGCCCTAACATGCATTTTTGCACATATTAAAATCCATACATTAAACCACCATTCCTCTTTGTGCTATGAATCTTCCATTGATTGTGGTCCTTTCTGCTGGAAAGAGACTAGTTTATTTTTCAAATGAGACGTCAGCTCTCAGGCTGTGGGGTTGCTTAAGTGTATCTGAGTCAGTGAATCCTCCCCCACCAGTCAGCAGATGTCTCCTGTCTGAGTCAAGTGGATTATTGGATAAGAATGAAATTTGGTACATGAAACTGCTCAAGGAATGCATGTGTTTTGTAAAACAAGAGAGATTTGTGTGTTTAAAAAAATCATTTTTTTCTTGTTCAATATTTCGCATATTTAAAAATGTAATAAATAAAAACAGCTACTACTAACAGCACTAAATAGTCAAAAAAAAAAAAAAAAAAGGAACGAGAAACATTTGGCATTTTGGTGTTGAGGGAGGCCAGTACTTTTTTTGTTTTGTTTTGATATAATAGGTGAAGTCTGAAAGGAGCGTGAGGGGAAGGAGATGAATCTAAGCTATGTCAAATTTGCAGGGAAATGGCACCTGTGAACAAGCCCATTGCCAACTTCAACGATGATTTGTCAGGTTTGATTAAAACCTGAATTAAGCAGTCCTCATTAGAACCTCAGAAGGATGAATTATGCTGCATAAATAAATTACTCATACCCTGATAGAAACACTGGCACCACACACCCTGCTAGTAACTTTCAATTACATTGATAAATGAGAAGTTAAACTGTAATTTTTTAGCACTATCCATTTTGTCTCTAATATCCTGCCACTTCTGTTTTTATTGTGAGGAAAATAGAGGCTGCAATGAAACAAACAGTCATCTGGATTAGTGTCACACTCCAGACCAGGAGATAATGAGGGCTTGGAGTTATGGTGGGAAAAGGGATGCCAAGAAGGTTGAAAAGTGTTCCTTACATGTCTCTAATCCTGTCCCAGATATTTCTTAAAGTTGTATAATAAGTGCATATAGGACTTGTCTTCACCCATATCATAAATAAAGTAGGCAAATTATGGGATGAGCTACTAATAATAGTGTCTTGAAAGTGCTACTGGAAAATTCAATCTCATAGGTCAGGGATTGGACTTATTAACCAGCCAGTGAGTGAACAGATTTCATTTGCCATAGTTAATCTTTATAACATCTCAAAAATAGAGAAGACAGTAAAAGCACTTAGCATGCTGGTCACCATTTCCTCCTCTCAACTGTTTATAAGCATTAATTAAATTCACATTCCAGTTCATACTCTTGGTTCCTACCACACAATTATTTTTCCTATTAATGCAGATTGTGAAAAAATTGGGCCAGGCATTGTGGGAAACAGGGAATGCATCAAAAAGAGATAGTTGTATTTTCCAAATAAAGCTGGTCTTCTTGCTCCAGTTTGGAGGCCCATCTCAGCATGTTGACACACCCAATAAAACAAAAATTCAACTCCCAATGACTTGAAAAGCACCATGGCTACACTGAGGTCTTTTTGGCAAAGCTAAAAAGGAAGACTTGCCTCTAATGATTCATATTATAAAACAAAAAAACTTCTTAAAACTCCTCTACTCATCTCTGCCTCTCTGAATTTCCACTCGAGACGGAGCTGCTTTTCTCACCCACATTTCAAAATTCTTAGGTTCATTTCTACATCTCCTGTGCCCTGCTGCCCTCTTCTTGCCTTCTGGAACTTTCCTTTTCTTCCACGCCCAGGTGTAGGCTCATATGAAAATTAATTTGGGTTTGCCTGGCTTCCTTCAGTTCTCTTCTCCACCCATCACTCTAATCAGACAATAAAGAACCATGACCTAAAACAGCATAATGAATCCTCCTGAGAGGAGGAGAGAAAGGATCTGATTACTTATCTTTTTAATATTTTTTAGGACAGTTCTATTATACTAAGGGACCGGGAAATTCTCTCTTAAAAAAAGAAAGAATTGATAGAAATTCTCTGACAGAGGCGTCAGCTGTTAAAGGTTTGAAGGCAAAGACCTCTTAGCTTTTTACCTCACTCCATGGCGGGTTTATGCCAGCTTAGATCAGAGGTCTTCAAAACCTTCTCCTTTAATATGAAAGAACTTGGAGTTGAGAGGAAAGAAATTTGGAGAGGAAATTTTAGTACAGAGGCTTGGAGAAGAAAGAAACAGAAAGACAGATGTGATTTTAGGCAAGAAAGCATTAGAGACAAACTACCTACTTCAAAAGTAGCCTGAAGCTTAGAGAAGGGCAAGAGACCACAAAGAAATAAAAGGTGGCTTCAATCATTAAGTGCACAACCCTAGAATTTGAATCCCACTCTTCCATTTGTTTTAGGAAAATCACCTCTCTGGGCCTCAGTTTAATCCTCTATAAAATTAGGGAATTTGACTAAAAGATCTGAGAGGCTCACATTCCATAATTTTATAAATCCTTAACAACTAACCCACCTTCTAACAACCTCTTCGATTACCCCTGTCACTGCTATAATTCGCAGAACTCTAACTGTGCTCTCGTCCACATATTTGGAGGATATATTGTGCAAACTCCAGCAATCCCTGAATATATGTGCATTATCTCCTTTATTAAATTCATTATGTACAACAAAAAAGTATTTTAATTATCTGATTGATTATGATGCTGCACTAAACTTACACAATAACAACCTCATAGTTGTTGACAAATGAAGATAAATGAAGCTGCCATGACTGCAGCTACACATACACAAAGAAAATAAATAAAAGTATTAAATCAACATGCAACTGAGCAGTAAGGTCTAAGTTGTGTGAGTGTTTAGCTGTGAGCTATATTATCTGTTAAAAAAAAATCTATATATCCAATGGATAATCTCTTTCAAAATAGTCACCTAGAAGAAAATTTGCTGTAGTTAGAATTGTTCAGCAGTCGCACATGAAATTTTATTATACCTTCTCGACTTTATTTTTCAAAATAGAATTTATTGATTTTCTTATCTAACTTATTTACTGGACTTGATTTCAAATTACATTGATCTATTCTCAAGATAAAAATAAAAACCATGTTTCAGGTTCCAAAGGAAAGTCAAAGGAAAAATTCTAAAACAACGTGATGCACAATTTAGTATCTAATTTTCCAACAAGAATACTTTGAAAAAAACCACACTAATTTGGAAGGGAAAATTTTGAATTAGGAAAAATGCCAGGTTATTTTTAGTCATATTAATCAATATGTGAGATGTCTCTTAGGCATAAGAAACACATTGGTAATAAGAAAGTTCCCAGTGCATCAAGATTAGATGCCATATTTTTTTTTTTTTTTTTTTTTTGCAGAAAAGTCCCACTCACTGCTCAGCTGACTGTTGGGCATTAAACCAACATTGTTATGTATTTGACTAAACAAGATGCAAATCTTCTTTACATTTCACAGAAAACAGCATCAGTCAGTGAGTTATGTGGAGGAGATTGAACTAGAGATAGGATGAAACTTAAAATCCCTAGTTGTTCTTTTTTTTTATTTCAGTAAATTATGGGGGTACAAATGTTTAGGTTACATAGGTTACATATATTTCCTTTGTCCCGCCCATGTCAGAGCTTGAAGGGTGTCCACCCTCCTGGTTCTACTCTAAGACTATGACACCTGAAACCAGAATAGTGCTTGTAATAAATTTAATTTTGCTTATTTTGACATTTTATTGAAGAAAAATGGTAAAAAGTAAAATGATAAGGAGAAAATAATTTCCTTTGTGTGTATATGTGAATCTTTCCCTTCCCTTCTCTCCAGAATACTGAAGTATAATAAATTTCACTGTTATATCTATCCACATGTGTCCAAAATAAAATGGTTCTTTGTGAGGGCCTGAGAGAATTTCCTAATTGTCAAGTCCTACAGTGTGGAGAAAGGAAACTTCTCCTTTTAATTTTTTTACTATTATTTATGTAGTTAAAATAGACAGTTCTACATGATTTTAAACAACAATTTAAAGACATTTAGCAGTCTCTAATCCCCACACCACCCGCACAAACACATCCCACATGCTGCCTCCACCCTGAAATTTCCATGCCTGTTGTCTTAAACCCAGAATCTCATGGACGCCACCTCTCCAGAAAATCCACTTGCCTTCACTCAAGGGAAGGGAAGAGTAGGTACCTGAGGTTCCAAGCTGAAGGTGGAAGTCTGGGAGTGTATTTCTTCAACATCTTTTCTAGTAATAATATTCCTGCTTTTCAGCACTACTCCCATTTCGAGATTCAAAGATGCCTCATGTCTCCATGTGGTTCAAACTGCTTTGCTGCTGGGCTTTGCCTCCTACCCAGTTTAGATTTCAATTTCATTCAGTCTGTTGATGTTAGCTTCCAGTCATCTACTGTGTTGTCATTTCCTATATTGTTTTCCTTGCTATTGTGGATTTATGCCTTTAAAAAATCACCTTATTGTCCTTATATTGGGGTTTTAAGATGGGGCATGGATTAAAATGTGCGTGTGGGATCTGTCATGCATAGCTAAAAATCTCAACTTTTATTTTTCCTCTACATACTTATATATTGAAACTTTACTGATATACTTTCTTTAATTAAAAATAAATGAAAAATTAACCCATGGAATCTATGATAGCTCTTTCTCTACTCAGAGACTTTGTATAACATTTTCACTATTTTCTGTTTTGTGGTTAATTCTAGATGGGAAAGTTGTTTGCAGATGGGCCTCTGAAATGGTACACCCTATGTCTAATCCAAAGAAATTCAAAATAATATTCAGCAAAAAGATCAATCAAGTTACCTCTATCACAGTTATAAAAAGCAAGTGCTGGCTTGGCTTTTTCTACAAAATGACTCAGGGCATAGTTTGTGGAGATAAACCCATGTTCACCCCACCTGTTATTCAGGCATCTATATATAAAGGCACTTGGAACACATTCTTTTTTTTAATTTTTTTGATTTCAGCATATTACAGGGGTACAACGTTTAGATTACGTATATTGCCTTTGTCCTACCCTAGTCAGAGCTTCAAGCATGTCCAACCCCCAGATGGTGCGCACCGCACCCATTATGTGTATATATACCCATTCCCTTGTACTCCCTCCCATCTGCTTGACACCTGATGAATGTTATTCCTATATGTGCACTTAAGTATTGATTAGTTAATACCACTTTGATGGTGAGTACATGTGGTGCTTGTTTTTCCATTCGTGTGATATCTGACTTAGTAGAATGGGCTCCAGCTTTATCCAAGATAATACAAGAGGTGCTATATCACCATTGTTTTTGTGGCTGAGTAGAACTCTATGACATACATATACTGCATTTTATTAATCCATTCATGTATTGATGGGCACTTGGGTTGTTTCCACATCTTGGAAATTGTGAATTGTGCTGCTATAAACATTCAAATGCAGATGTCTTTTTTATAGAATGTCTTTTGTTCTTTGGGGTAGATGCCCAAGAATAGAATTGCTGGATCAAATGGTAGATTTACTTTTATCTCTTTAAGGTATCTCCATATTGCTTTCCACAGAGGTTGAACTAGTTTGCAGTCCCACCAGCAGTGTAGGATTGTTCCTATCTCTCTGTATCCACACCAACATTTATTGTTTTGAAACTTTTTGATAAAGGCCATTCTCACTGAAGATAAGTGATATCTCACTATAGTTTTGATTTGCATTTGCCTGATGATTAGAGATGTTGAGCATTTTTCATGTTTGTTGGCCATTATTCTGTCTTCTTTTGCAGAGTTTCTGTTCATGTCCTTTGCCCACTTTTTGATAGGGTTGTTTGATTTTTTTCTTGCTGAGTTTTGTGAGTTCTATATAAATTCTAGTTATCAGCATGTGTAACATGTGAATATTTTCTCCCATTCTGTAGGTTGTCTGTTTGCTTTCATGATAGTTTCCTTGTCTGTTCACAGCAACAACAAAAGAAACAAAATTCTTAATATGTCCTTTTGCTTATGGTACCCAAACTCCCTCCCCTTATAAAATAATGAATTTACTTATTCTTGAAGGCACAGCTCAAATATTACTTCCTCTCTTTGGCCTCCTCTTTTCCCTTTTATTTCCCTCGAAGAATCAATTAGATCATTATCTATGTTCCCTTAATATTTTATATATGCTTTCATTATATACCATAAGACACTGAATTGACTTTATTGTCTTTGCCTCCACTAAATTTTGAACTCCTCGAACAGGATCTATGTTTCCTTTTTTTCTAGTATCAATAGTAACTGGTACAGTAACTAGAAATCTAAATAGCATTAGTAAACAATTTGAACTTATTGTGATTACAATGATGTCAATACGTCTTCTACTCTGAGAAAGCTCAAAACAAAGAAAAAAATGATTATGAAAATTTTAATTCAAAGTCTACAATGAAAAGACTTTATGTATTAATCCAATTTCTTCTCACTAAAAGTACTTGAGGAAGATATCATCCATATTTGACAGAAGAAAGGATAGTGACTCATAATTGGTCAAGATCAAAGGTAGCAAATATTAGAACAAGAACATTTCAACCCTCCTCTGGTTCCAAGCTAGAGCTCTTGTTTTTGTTTGCCTTTTTAATGTTCTTTTTGTAAGAGATCAAATATTATAACACAGAGAAAGCAATAGTTTTTCACCTGCATCTTGCCATATCTCAGTATATAATTGACTCTGGTCTTCAAGAAATATGTACAAATGTTTGCTTTTTGATTTATTTTTACATTGTTCATTTCTAAGCCATAACATCTGCCATGATTAGTTAAGCTTGCTGTGAGCTTTTATAATCTGAGACTGCTATTACTTTAAATGGTAGTTCTTAATCCATGAAGATGATACTCCCAGCTGTTCTACCTTCAGGAAAGGAAGAAAGGTACAACCAATTCCTTGACCTGCATCCTCGAGCACACATTGTGCACCTGTAATTTGCATACTTTGAGAAGTATGCCTATTGGGGTTTTGATATTTTTTGTTGGTTTTTAGAAAAAGAAAGTTAAATGCATTGTGAGACACATGCATAACACAATAAACCTTGCTGGATATATAAATGGTGCTCTTTATCTTGTTTGACTCCTTTGAGTACTGATATATTGGCTACAATACTTACATTTGAGCCCACATATCTATTAATATATCCATGTAGATTCCTGTATAAGCATAGACAAAGTACACAATGCACATAGTTTTTTGATAGCAATTTCAAATCCTTCTTCTCTAGGAAATGAGTAACTATTCATTAGTGTGGCCAGGAAAATTGTTTCCATTTTGGCCAGACTAATTTTTCTTTTAGATTTTGATAGATGCGATCGTAGGTAAACATAGACTCTTATACCATACTTGTGATACTATTTGTGCCATAAATGGTAGCAGAGCAGAACACAAATCCTTGATATCCACCATTCCCATACCTACTGAGGGATTCTCACTTCAAGCATCTGCTGCTTTTTACAGTAAGCTTTATCTACTTGCCAGAGAATGCTCAGCTCATGCATATGGGAGATCATATAGGTGATAGAAAGGTGATGTCCCTAGAGCAATCCTCAGCCACTGCAAAGAGAAATTCATGGATAATGATCACACCTCTTTCACTCATTAGGGAGACAACTATGAGGCATGTCCTGCACTGACTGTCAGAGATCCCCAGCAAAACTAAGCCCTACTTTGCCATGGTGATAATCTTCTCATTGGAATATTGACTTCTGCTTGATTGAATCTTGGAAGGCTGTGTGTCTAGCATGAGGTCTATCAGTTTTGTTTATCTTTTCAAAGAACCACTTTTTTCTTTCATTGATCTTCTGTATTATTTTCTTCTTTTTAATTTTATTTAGTTCTGCTCTGAACTTAGTTATTTCTTCTCTTCTGCTGGCTTAGGGTTTGGTTTGTTCTTTTCTAGTTTCTTGAGATGTGGCATTAGATTGTAATTCGTGACCTTTCTGTCATTTTGATGTAGGCATGTAAGGCTATGAATTTTCCCCTTAGGACTGTTTTGCTGAATCCCATAGATTTTGATAGCTTGTGTCCCATTTGTCATTCAGTTCGAGGAATCTTGTTATTTTATTTTGTTTATTTATTTTTTTATTTTTTTTTATTTTGGCATATTATGGGGGTACAGATTTTAAGGTTTCAATAAATCCCCATTTCCCCCCTCCCCCCACAAGTCTGAGTCTCCAGCATGACCATCCCCCAGATGGTGCACATCTCATTCATTATATATGTATATACCCGCCCCCCTCCCCCCTGCCCAATACCCTATTATTGTAGTACCTATGTGTCCACTTAGGTGCTGTTCAGTTAATACCAATTTGCTGGTGAGTATATGTGGTGCTTGTTTTTCCATTCTTGGGAAACTTCACTTAGTAGTATGGGTTCCAGCTCTAACCAGGAAAATATAAGATGTGCTATATCACCATTGTTTCATAGAGCTGAATAGTACTCCATGGTATACATATACCACATTTTATTAATCCATTCTTGGACTGATGGGCACTTGGGCTGTTTCCACAGCCTTGCAATTATGAATTGTGTTGCTATAAACATTCGAGTGCAGGTGTCTTTTTTGTAGAGTGTCATTGGATCATTTGGGTAGATGCCCAGCAATGGGATTGCTGGATCAAAGGGTAGATTCACTTGTATCGCATTAAGGTATCTCCATATTGCTTTCCACAGAGGTTGAACTAGTTTGGAGTCCCACCAGCAGTGTAGGAGTGTTCCTCTCTCTCCACATCCACGTCAGCATTTATTGTTTGGAGACTTTTTGATAAAGGCCATTCTCACTGGGGTTAAATGATATCTCATTGTGGTTTTGATTTGCATTTCCCTGATGATTAGAGATGTTGAGCACTTTTTCATATGTTTGTTGGCCATTCTTCTGTCTTCTTTAGAAAAGTTTCTGTTCAAGTCCTTTGCTCACTTTTTAATAGGGTTATTTGATTTTTTTCTTGCTGATTTTCGTGAGTTCTAAGTATATTCTAGTTATCAGCCCCTTATCGGATGCATAGGATGCAAAAATTTTCTCCCATTCTGTAGGTTGTCTGTTTACTTTCATGACTATTTCTTTGGCTGTGCAGAAGCTTTGTAGTTTGATCATGTCCCATTTATTTATTTTTGTTGCTGCTGTGATTGCCTTTTCGGGACTTCTTCATAAACTCTTTGCCCAGGCTGATGTCTAGAATAGTGTTTCCAACTTATTCCTCTAGAATTCTAATAGTTTCATACCTTAGGTTTAAGTCTGTTATCCAGCGTGAGTTGATTTTTGTGAGAGGTGAAAGGTGTGGGTCCTGCTTTAGCCTTCTACAGGTGGCTATCCAGTTTTCCCAGCACCATTTATTGAAAAGGGATTCTTTTCCCCAGTGTATGTTTTTGTCTGCTTTGTCAAAGATTAGATGGCTATATGAGGATGGTTTTATATCAGGATTCTCACATCTGCTCCACTGGTCAATATTCCTATTTTTGTGCCAATACCATATTGATTTAATTACTACAGCTTTGTAGTATAGTTTGATATCTGGCATATTAATGCCTCCCACTTTGTTTTTGTTGCCTAGAATTGCTCTTGATATTCGGGGTCTTCTTTGGTTCCATACGAAGCGTAAAATTATTTTTTCTATATCTGTGAAGAATGCTGATGGGATTTTAATAGGTATTGCATTGAATCTGTAGATCAGTTTGGGTAGTATAGACATTTTAATGATGTTGAGTCTGCCGATCCACGAGCATGATATGGTTTACATCCTCTGCTATTTCCTTCCTGAGTGTTTCATAGTTCTCCCTGTAGAGGTCTTTTACCTCCTTGGTTAAGTATATTCCTAGGTACTTTAATTTCTTTGTTGCTATTGTGAAGGGAATTGAGTCTTTGATTTGGTTCTCAATTAGATTGTTGTTGGCGTATATGAATGCCTCTGATTTCTGTGTATTGATTTTGTATCCTGAGACTTTACTAAATTCATTGATCAGTTCCAGGAGTTTCTTGGTTGAATCTTTGGGGTTTTCTAGATATAATATCATATCAGCAGCAAAGAGTGAAAGTTTGATCTCTTCTGCCCCTATTTGGATACCTTTAATTCCATTTTCCTGTCTGATTGCTGTAGCCAGGACTTCCAGCACTATGTTGAATAGAAGTGGAGATAGTGGGCAGCCTTGTCTGGTTCCAGTTCTAAGTGGGAATGCTTTCAATGAGGAATCTTTTTATTAACATCTTAATTATGGATCCAATGATTCTTCAGCAGCAGGCTATTTAATTTCCATGAAATTTGTGTAGAATTGAGTGTTTCCCTTGGAGTTGATTTGTCGTTTTATTCCAATGTGCTCTCACAAGATGCACAATATGATTTCTATTTTTTTGAATTTGTTGAGTCATGTTTTGTGGTCTAAAATAAGATCAATCTTGGAGAATATTCCATACACTGATGCGAAGAATGTGTATAATTGGTAGTTCTTGAGTAAAGTGTTCTGTAAATGTCTGTTAGGCCCATTAGTTCTAGAGTCCCATTTAAGTCCAGTATCTTTATTTTCTGCTTAGATGATCTGTCAGTGGAGTGTTGAAGTCCCTGACAATTATGATGCTGCTGTTGATCTTTTTGCTTATATTTAGTAGGGTTTGGTTTATGAATCTCAGTGCTCCTGTATTAGGTGCATAAATATTTAGGATTGTTATATCTTCTTGTTGAATTGCTCCCTTTACTATTATATAATGGCCATCTTTCTCTTTCTTTACTATTGTTGATTTAAAGTCAATTTTAACAGATATGAGAATGGCTACACAAGCTTTCTTTTAATTATCATTTACATGAAATATTTTTCCATCCCTTAACCTTGAGTCTGTAAAAGTCCTTGTGCGTTAGATGTGTTCCCTGGAAACAGCAGTTCTTGGGGTGTATTTTTGTATCCATTCAGCCAGCATGTTTCTCTTGAGTGGGGAATTCAAATGATGTGCATTGATTGATAGAACTTCTGGTCAGACCAATAATAAGTAATGAGACTGAAGCAGCAATAAAAAATCTTCCAACCACAAAAAGCCCCAAACCAGAAGAATTCATGGCTGAATTTTATCAGACTTAGAAAGAAGAGTTAGTACCCACAATGTAGAAATTATTTCATAACATCAAGAAGGAGAGAATCATTCACAACTCATTCTAAGAAGCCAGTAGCACCTTGATACTAAAGCCAGGAAAGGACACACACAAAAAAGAAAACTACAGACCTATATCCCTTATGAATACAGATGCAAAAATCCTCAATAACATACTACCAAACTGAATTCAATAGCACATCAAAAAAATAATCCATTATGACCAATTGGGTTTCATCCCAGGAATACAAGAATATAAATCAATAAATGTGATTCACCACATAAATAGAAGCAAAAACACTGATCATATTATCATCTCAATAAATGGAGAAGAAGCATTCAACAAAATTCAGCACCCTTTCATGATAAAAAAAAAAAATCCCTCCACAAACTAGGCATAGAAGGAACATATCTCAAATGTATAAAAGCTATATATGACAAACCCACAGCCAACATCATACTGAAAAGTTGAAAGCATTGCCACTAAGAACTGGAACAAGACAAGGACGCCCATGGCCAATACTTCTATTCAACATAGCGCCAAAGTCATAGCCAGAGCAATCAGGTAAAGGAAAGAAATTAATGTTATCCTAATCAGGAAGGACAAGGTCAAACTATTGTTTTTTGCTGATGATATGATCTTATATCTAGAAAACCCCAAAGACTCCACCAGAAGACTCCTGGAGTTGATATAAATTCAGCAAAGTCTCAGATTATTGTATTATCAATGTACATGAATCACTACCATTCCTGTACACCAATAACAGTCAAGCTGAGACTCAAATCAAAGATTCAATACCATTCACAATAGCTACAAAGAAAATAAAATACCTAGGAATATACTTAACCAATGAGGTGAAAGATCTCTACAAAGAGAACTACAAAACACTAAGGAAAGAAATTGCAGATGATATAAACAAATGAAAAAATATCATGTTCGTGGATGGGTAGAATCAACATTGTTAAAATGCATTGAATTTACAGATTCAATGCAATAGCCATCAAAATACCAGCATCATATTTCACAGATTTGAAAAAATAATTCTATTCTTTGTTTGGAACCAGAAGAGTCAGCATGGCCAAAGCAATCTTAAGCAAAAGAAACAAATCTGGAGGCATCACATTACCAGACTTCAAACTATACTATAAGGCTACTGTAATCAAAACAGTATGATATTGACACAAAAATAGAGACACAAATCAATGGAAGAGAACAGCGAACCCAGATATGAAACCGCCCACATACAGCCAACTGATCTTTGACAAAGAAAACACCAATATACACTGGAGAAAAGAAGCCCTATTCAATAAATGGTACTAGGAAAATTGGATAACTACATGCATAAGATTGAAACATGATCCATATCTCTCAATACTCACAAAAATAAATTGAAGATCATTAAAAACTTAAATGTAAGGCATAAAACCATAAGAATTCTAGGAGAAAATGTTGGAACTTTTCTTTGCCTAGGCAAAGAATTTATGGCAATCACAGCAACAACAATAATAAATAAATGGGACTTTATTCAATTAAAAAGCTTCTGCACAGCAAAGAAAATAATCAACAGAGCAAATAGTCAACCTACAGAATGAAAGAAAATATTTGTAAGGTATATATCCCATATAGGACTAATATCTAGAATCTATAAAAAATTCATGCAAATCACCAAGGAAAAAACAAACAACCCCATTAAAAGTTTGTAAAAGACATGAACATAAGCTTTTCAAATGAAGAGAGACAAATGACCAATAAACATATGAAAAAGTGCTCAACGTCACTAATCAGCAGGGAAATGTAAATCAAAACCACAATGAGATATTACCGAACTGCAATGAAAGTGGCTTTTATCAAAAAGTCCCAATACAACAGATGCTATCATTGATGTAGAGAGAAAGGAACTCATATACACTGTTGGTGGGACTGCAAATTATAACAACCCCTATGGAGAACAGTATGAAGACTCCTCAAAGGACTAAAAGTAGACCTACTATTTGATTCAGCAATCCCACTACTAGGTATTTACCCAAAGGAAAATAAGTCATTTTATCAAAAATACTCCTGTACCTGAATGTTTATTGCAGCACAATTCACAATTGCAAAGATATATGATCAACACAAGTGCCTATTAATTCATGAATGGATTAGCAAAATGCAGTATATGTATACTATGGAATATTACTCAGCCATGAAGATGGATGAATTAAGGACTTTTGCAACAATGTGGATGCAAGTAGAGACCATTCTTCTAAGTGAAGTATCTAAAGAATGGAAAAACAAACACCACATGTACTCTATTAAACTGGAATTAACTGATGAGCACACATGTACTCAGAGAGAAGTAAAACTCCATGGAAATCAACCAGGGAGGAGGGGATGGGTAAAAACTTCCCTAATGAGTACAATGAACACTATGTGTGTGACGGGCACACTTATAATCCTGACTCAGCATAATAAAACCAATACATGTAACCAACAACATTTGTTGTACCTCAATAATATTTTGAGATTAAAAAGAAATTGTCATTCTTGAAAACATACTTGGCACCAGATGAAGAAAGATCCAATAGGCTGAGTTAACCCTTAAAATATACTTGTCCTTGAGAGTGAGCAATAATCTTTGGAGGATTTCAAGTTTTCAGGTTCAATTTTTCCTGGAACTTGAGGAGCAACAAAGTACTCAGCTGAAATCTGATTTAGTGTTGGATATACATAAAATATGTATCTGATGAGCTTAGCAGAGTGTTGGTCCATAGTAAGCATTCAGTATGGAGTAGATCCTATATATAATCTCATATGATCCTCACAACAGCCCTTTAAATTAGGCGATATTAACTTTATTTTTCTTAATGAGGAAAAGACTCAGAGACATGATTTTCTCAAGATCACACAGACCAATTTCTTATCAATTAAAGGTCTTTACACAGTACTAACAGAATCATCAAATTCATCCTATGGCAGAGGTAGAACCCTGCATACTGCTCAGATTATTTTTTCTTTATACCATTTTAATGGGTATGAAAAGAAGATGAAGAAATATACAATTTTCTCTTTAGAACCTAAGATGCCTTAACTATCCTTAAACAGATTGAATGGAAAAACTGAGGGGGAGTGGAAATGATGGTGATAATTTAGAGAAATTTTAAAATATGTCCATATTTTATGTAGGAGACTTGCTGTTTTTTATGACATCTTGTTGTGGGATAGGAACTTCTGTCATTATCCTGTTTTAAGAAACTCATTGCCCCAATCACTCAATATGTTATTAGATCCTGAGTTTTATCCTGATCCTATAAAGACTACTAGATCTTCAACTACCAAAATAGAAAATACCAAATAAAGTTAATAAATTAAAAAATTGCCATATACAAGTATATTATTTAAAAAGTTACTGGAAAATTAGATTTGGGCATGATACACCAGTGCCTTCAATCATTGATAAACATGTTGAATAGGTTATACCACTAATAGAATCCTTTAGTTTTCCTCTGTCCCAGTTTACTGTATTTTTCCACTAACCACTGTCAAAAGATTGAGTTGAGAATTATTTGTCCTGTATCTTGGAGATCATTCGTTTCTCTCCAATTTTTTAAAAACCATGCAACTTTACAATTATGTATTTTAAATCTAGAACTTTGTGTATGATCAATGTAAACAATCTGCTAGACCTCGGCCACAAATGCATTCAAGAATTAACCATCGGCATGGCTCCACTTGAATATTTATAGCAGCACAGTTCACAATCGCAAAGGTGTGAAAACAACCCAGGTGCCTATCAATACGTGAGTGGATTAATAAAATGTGGTATATGTATACCATGGAGTACTATTCAGCTTTAAGAAACAATGGTGATATAGCACCTCTTGTATATTCCTGGATAGAGCTGGAACCCATTCTACTAAGTGAACTATCTCAAGAATGGAAAAACAAGCACCACATGTACTCACCAGCAAATTGGTATTAACGGATCAACACTTCAGTGGACATATAGGAATAACATTTATCGGGTGTTGGGCGGATGGGAGGGAGGGCATGGGCAATATACGTAACCTTAACGTTTGTACTCCCATAATATGCTGAAATTAAAAAAAAAGAATTAACCATTGGATAAAATTGAGGAACATAGCAGAGGATATGCATTGGCATAACCACGCAAAATAAATGTATGCTTACAAATTAAAATAAGTGGAAGCCATTATAAACTAGAAGATGCAGGTCCCCTAAAAGTATTCAGATTCAATAACTTTCTGTACCAATCAATAGATTCTTGCCAGCTTTATGTGTCTGTTAGGCCACTTATTTGGCACTTCTTGTTGATGGTGTTCCCATTTGCCATCAACATCCTTTTTAAAATGAGAGAGTCATCACCTTCCTCAGTTCTCAATGGATTCCTTAGAGGTAACCTCCAAGAATTCAACAAACTCGTTCTTTGAAAGGGTGCTGAGTACCAACTACGTTCCAGGCACTGTACTAGCTACTCCTCACTGTACTAAAGGAGTGGAAAGGAAGGAAGGGGATAGAAAATAGACTTAGAGCTTAGAATCTAGATAGAAAAATAATCACTGGCATAACCACGCAAAATAAATGTATGCTTACAAATTAAAATATACACCGTTATAGAAGGTGCTAGAAGAGACCATACAAGAGTATTGATCTGTTTCAAGTTTGTCCTAGTCCTCAAGGGCATATTTCATCTAGCGGGAGGCCTGAAGTCATTTAAATCCATTAGCTGCTGTCTCAGAATACCTTTACCCATATGAATTTACATTTACTTGTAACCAATGTTTGTTTTACCGTCCTATGATTTGAAGATCATTCTATTTGACAGTGAAGATAAAAGCAAAACAAAATTTGAGGGTTTCTGTTCCCCCATGTTACCTATCAATGGTGGCCCTAATCAACATTGTTTCTTCATTGATCTTTTACTTCAAACATAGCTTTTAAAAATTTATTTCTGATGGTCTTTACATGTTTTTATAATCTCAGATTAATTTGGATTCTAAGCTTTTTGACATTATTCTTAGCAAGCTGTTTAGCTTAATAGAAAATATGGCTTTGGTTCAGATGTGAATCCTTAATCAAACACTAACAAGTTATTTTATCATAAGCAAATTATTTTCTCTCTTTATGCCTCAGTTTCCTCATTTAAAATATGAATAATAATTCTTAACTCTGAGTGCTGTGGTGAAGATTAGATTAGACCATGGGGGCAAAATATCTAGTACAATGCCTGGCATAAACAGAGGCCCACCAAATAATTGATGGCTATTATTTTTATAGGTCCAAGCTGTACATGTTTGTCCTCACATATATTGTGGGTTTCTTAGGAGCAGAGACTGATCCTTCCACTTCTTTTCTCTTTCTCATAATGTCTAAACACAGAAGTACCTAATAAACAGAAGAGGAAGGTGTGTCAAACAATAACACTACAGAAAACGTAAAAGGAATTCCATCCATATGTGGCAATATTCTTTAGCAAGGAAGAATATCTTTGAGCTCATAAATTCCAAACTGCATGCTCCTTTTCCAGTTAAACACAGAATTTGTTTTACCACTAATTGTCACCATCGTGGCTTCTGCTCCAACGTACATTCATATTCTATATTTACAGTTCTGTGCTTCCACTATTCTAATAAAATATATATTCTGTGTTACAGGGGCTTATCCCTGTCTACCAAGCAACTCTCTACCTGACATTTTTACTAAATTAACCAAAATGTTCAGCTTTTTTGATGTCTGCTGAGAAAGGTAAATTTCATAAAACACCATTAGTATGAGGTAGAAAAGAGAAAACCCAGTCCTACGTTTTATAGACTTTGCCAATGGCAATGAATCCCTAACTCCAGGTAGATATATCAAGGAATCAAGAAATAAAGAAAGGAGCTCTTATTATCCCAGTTATTAAAGTACTACCATAAACATGTAAAATTTTACAAGTGAGCCTCACTTCACAAAAGCAAACAATCGCTGCTTCATGAATCAGATGAGTTCTAACAGTTTAGTCTAGCAAACATTTTTCTTGAAGTATCAGAATAAGGCTATGTTCCACTTATTAATGAAATTAAACTCTTCTGGGCCCCTGTCTAAATAGTAGAGATAAGTCCATTTTATCCCTACCCTCTGCCATTCTATTTCTGAGATAATACCAAGAATCCTGCTGTAGTGGGCACTGAAGATGTCCAGGTCCCCTCCAATCCTTTTCACAGTTCCTGTGTGCCCATCCCCTGGCTTCTGTGTACCTTTGCCTCTAATACCACACCTGGAACTCTCTTTGGAGGACTTTCCTTGTGCTACTAGAGCTTCTTTGCTTGCAAAGACAGACATCTAGAATTACCTGGAAATTGATATCCCCCTACACTCACCCCAGGGACCGTCCTTAGCCAACAGTGTAATTGTCTGAAAACTTGGCTCCTGTCTCCACTTGAGCCAAACTCTGAGGCATAATTTACCCTCCAGAGCTCCACTACAGCACTAGGCCGAGGCTAGGACTTGGTGTAAAATGAGACCTTTGCTTGGCCTCTTCCTCTTTCCTGTCCTGTTTCTCCCACTTGAATTCTAAGATTTCATTGAAGCACTTCCTTATTAAATCTCTGGTACACAAGTCATCTTCTCAGGGTCCACTCCTAGGAAATCAGCCCAAGATGCCTGGGATGCCTACCTCTACAGAAGGATCCATCCTGGCTAACAATGCCTCACTACAGCAGTCAAGTACTCCAGAGACACAGAACAAATGGGATGTGTATAGTATGAGGCGGAGGCTGGAGAGGGTGGGGAGACAGAGTGATTGTAAGCAACTAGCTCATGTGATTGTGGAGACTGGCAAGTACAAAATCTGCAAGCAGACCCGCTAGCTGGCAAAAGTTGATGTTATAATCTTGAGTCTAAAGATGGTCTAGAGGCAGACTAAACTGCTACTATACACTATCCTTATAACATAGTTTTATTCTTTTATCAAGTTTTCTCCATAAGGACGAATTCCTACAAGTAGAATTGCTGGGTCAAATGGTGTGTAATTAATAACATTTATGAAATATTTTTCCTAATAGTCCTCTAGGAACACTATGCCAACGTACATAACCAAAAGATGTTTATGACTGTACTGTGTTTCTTCATACCTTCACAATGAGTCTTTTCATTATCTTTAATTTTTGTCAGTTCAGCAGGAAAAAACTCATTGTTTTAACTAACTTTTTAAAAAATTCAGCATGCTTTACATTTTCACAAAAATATAATAAATATTTTTATCTCTTCTGAACTGAATGTTATATTCATATTATATCTTATGCATTTTTAACTATTAAAATGATTTTCTTTTGTTTAGTGGTTCATAATAACTTTGCATACATTGAGGACCTTAATCATTCAACAAATATATTTTAAGTGCCTATAATACGGCAAAGACTATTCCGGACAAATAAAAATGAATAAATTATAGTTTCTTCCCTCAAGAATTCTACATTCTACCACTATTTGAAAGTCAGAATAAATTCTGCTCTGAAGAGTGTATAAAATGGAGGTTATATTCTTTTGGACCATATTATGGGTTAGTTTTTTGTATCACTAAACTATTATTACTATTTATGTATTGCTAGCTTATCTTGCTACTATTAGACTTAAAAATCTTAAATGCAATTTTAAATGTTATCTCTAAAGAAAGACAACTTTATATATATATATATATATTTTTTTTTTTTTTTTTTTTGAGACAGAGTCTCGCTTTGTTGCCCAGGCTAGAGTGAGTGCCGTGGCGTCAGCCTAGCTCACAGCAACCTCAAACTCCTGGGCTCAAGGGATCCTCCTGCCTCAGCCTCCCAAGTAGCTGGGACTACAGGCATGTGCCACCATGCCCGGCTAATTTTTTGTATATATTAGTTGGCCAATTAATTTCTTTCTATTTATAGTAGAGACGGGGTCTCGCTCTTGCTCAGGCTGGTTTCGAACTCCTGACCTCGAGCAATCCTCCTGCCTCGGCCTCCCAGAGAGCTAGGATTACAGGCGTGAGCCACCGCGCCCGGCCGACAACTTTATATTTTAAAATTCAATTATAGGAAAATATTTAACCCTTTAATGTAAAGACTATTAACGTTGGCATGAGAGAAGAGATTCCCTTTCCCATAGACCACAGCTCTGTCAGTAACTTGAATTACCAGATATTCCTATGCTGTGGCCTTTAGAATCAATGCTACAGATTCATCAAAAACACGTGGATCTGCAGCTGTAGAAAACTTATACACCCAAATATGCAAACACATGCTTTAACATCTCATTTAAGTTTCTCAATGTCTGGAACAGTGACTGTCTTATAGAAGGCATTCGAAGTGTGTTAGAGAAATCAAAGAATAAATGACTAAATGAGTAAACAACTAAACTAATGGACTTAGTATGTGCCAGGCATTGGAGTTGGCACTCTAGATGCCACAATCAGCTAAACCATTCATAGACCTAACCTCATGTAACTTACATTTAGTGAGACAGAAAGACAGACACCCTATGCAAATGCACCTCCCCCCACACACACATGCAGCCGACTTCTGTAAGGACATAATGGTTTATAGAGATGAAGGAGATAAAGTATGGAATCCAGCAGCAAAGTCAAGACTGAGCAGGGCTACTGCCTAATTTGACACTTGCTCTAGTGGCTCCTGGAGCTATGGGTACCCATTCATACACACTCATCATAAGTGCATTGAGGATGGACAGTATTCCAAGAAGTGTTTATCAGAACAGATGTCTTTACAAAGAAAATTCTATTTTTAATAAACTCTTTAAAGTCATTGTATAGCAAATATTCATGCAAAGTAAGAAATCAACTCTATTAATAAAGTTTTGCAACTTATCTTTATGGTTTATTTAGAGTAAGATGAATCTACAATGCTATTAAATAATAATATAGTGGACTGTTAGAGACAAGAGTTAGAGGAAAGCTTATAATGGGTTTCAGCAAAGGTTGAAAGACTTTAGCTCCCTCCCCAAGAGACATTTCCTCCTCATTCTTTTAAAAATATGAGCTCTTGCACATTGTAGTATAACATATTAGAATCGGTCTCAATATAAATATTATTATTTTATAAAATTATCGTAATTTTCTTAACAAAATAAAGAACACAGTTTAGTTCTATTAACTGTTTGCTTACTTTAGTGAAATCAGCATTTAGTATGATTTTATGGGAAATTACTTCAATTCCCCTGCAGCTGTACTGGCAAGGCTATAAACAACTTTGCTCATTCTCAGAACATTTCCTAAGTTCAACAGAGTTACATGATAGCTAAAGTAAAGACAACAGGAGTGCCATACACAGCAACAGCCCTGCTGCCTACAGCAACTTGGAGTAAAAAAAAAAAAAAATCACTGAGGTTGAAGATAGCAAATACCACCTAATAAAGAGGAACTGTACAGCTGGAAATTGTATATTGTTGCTGTGATAATTTCTTCTTAAATTTTAGAATACGACTACTCAGATGCTTCTATCCCAGAGCATAAAAACTATGTTCAAGGAGTTCCTAGTTGATAACATACTTTTGACATATCAAAGATAAGCATTACTTATAAGATAAAAGAGAAAGTAGAAGAAAATCCTTAGCCAACTCTGACATCTTGATTATAGATGCTCCTTATATGCTCCAACAGTATCTCTATCACTCACTGGGTCTTTGACCATGCAGATCAGTATATATGACAGGCAGTGTGGTGCGGTGTAGAGGGTCATAAACCTCTGGTTAAAATTCTGACACCTCATAGGAGGTGTGCAACACTGAACACTTAACACTTTGAGTATGACTTTCCTCATCTATGAAAGGGAATAAGAGTGCATACTTTACAGATTGTTAAAGGGGTTAACCAATATGGAGATACCTTAAAGCGATACAAGTGAATCTACCCTTTGATCCAGCAATCCCATTGCTGGGCATCTACCCAAATGATCCAATGACACTCTACAAAAAAGACACCTGCACTCGAATGTTTATAGCAGCACAATTCATAATTACAAGGCTGTGGAAACAGCCCAAGTGCCCATCAATCCAAGAATGGATTAATAAAATGTGGTATATGTATACCATGGAGTACTATTCAGCTCTAAGAAACAATGGTGATATAGCACATCCTATATTTTCCTGGTTAGAGCTGGAACCCATACTACTAAGTGAAGTTTCCCAAGAATGGAAAAACAAGCACCACATATATTCACCAGCAAACTGGTATTAACTGAGCAGCACCTAAGTGGACACATAGGTACTACAGTAATAGGGCATTGGGGAGGGGGGAGGGGAGAGGGTGGTGGGTATATACATACATAATGAGTGACATGTGCACCATCCGAGGGATGGTCATGCTGGAAACTCAGACTTGTGGGGGGAGGGGAGGGAAAGGGCATTTATTGAAACCTTAAAATCTGTACCCCTATAATATGCCGAAATAAAAAAAAAAAGAAAGAAAGAAAAAAAAAGAGGGTTAAATGGGATTTGCATGTAAAACTCTTTGCATGGTCCCATGGTGGATGTTTAATAAATGTTCAAATAAATATCCGGTTGTCTTCATCTCACCACTAAGGAATGAAGACTAGATATTTGTGCAATTATAATGAATCCCTTCTTGTACATTCATCAAATTCTTTCAGCTTCCCACCTTTTACTTACTTCCAAGTTAGAGAGTTATTGGGGATCCTCCCCATCTCTAAGGAAGTCTGCTGTAATACTACTGTGCAGCTGTCCAAAGCCTTTCACCGTGGACATCGATTCTTCCTCTTGAATCCTACCCCCCTCCAGATTAATCTCCACAACCCATTACTTCGATCGTGTCACTCCATTGCTCTGTAACCTTCAGTGACTTCCAAACATTCATATAAAAATATCCAAACTCTAATATATTTAAGATGCTTCATTCTCAATACCGTGTTTCCCTGAAAATAAGACAGGGTCTTATATTTATTTTTCCTCAAGAATACACCCTAGGGCTTATTTTCAGGGGATGTGTTATTTTCCCCTCAAAGCCTCAGCTTGCAGCATGCACAGGATGGCCAGGACCTGACAGAGGGAGCCAACCTTGTTGGTGGGGCTGCCAGCACCTTTCTGATCATCTCTAGGATAGTAGCTATCACGATGGGGCAGATGAGAAGGACTGCTGTCTTCTTTACCACTCCACGATGAAATGCATGGGTTGTGCAGATATACTGTGTAGCCACGCCCATGACTAGGTCTTATTTTCGGGGTAGGGCTTATAGTGTGCAAATGCTTAGAAATCCTGCTAGGACTTGTTTTATGGGTAGGTCTTATTTTCGGGGAAACACAGTATATATGTGTGGGCAGAATTAAAATAGAAAATTTATAATTAAAATTACTATGAAAATCTACTAATACAATTTATAAATGCAGTATAGTATCCTATTCCTAAACAGATTGAGAACCAGTTACATAAACATATAGCTAGTTTGTAGCAGATGTCTTTGAGTCCTTCTCCTGCTAAAACTGCTAGAATATCTCTAAAATGTTATAAGCATTTTGATCTTTTATAACAAATAGAGAGGTTATGCTGGGTTGCATAGCAAGATGGTCTGAATATGGCTTGAATATAGCTTGACTTGAAAAGGCTGAGGTAGATGGAACAATACCAGTAATAATAGCAACTATTTAATGATGCCTGTCTCGGCTCATTTTCCCTAGAAAGACTAAAGTCAAAAGCTTATTGCTAACACTTTATTAAGGGGAGCATTCCAGTGAATCAATGGTAAAGAAAAAATGCACTAAAGAAGGAAGAGCACCTATGAGGGAGTACATTACTGAACTGGTCACAGCTTTGTAGCAAGCTCCATTGAATTCTCAGTCTCTCTGCGTAGCATTAGAGAGGTGTATAGAACTGTGTTTCCAAACAGTTCAGAGGAAAGGGGTGTAGTAGTAGTTTGTTTTCTGGTTTTCTCTTGGTTCCTGTCTCTCACTACTCAATGTTCATATTGTCGGGAATTAATTTCCTCCATCTTGGTGGTGCCTCAGCAAAGGCTGAGGAAAACAAATCCTGTGCCCTTCATCTTGGTATTTTGAGGCTAGAGGTGGTGAAAGAAATCAAATTTCAGCTGAGGTAGTGGATCTCCTGGGCTTCATGCAGGAAGTCACCGAAACGATGGAGCTTTGCCAAAATGGGTGACTAAGTGAAGCCCACGCAGTTAGTTTGGATTCTTTCTGTGTCTCATCAGAATTAAATGGATTATTTTGGAATAATTCTCATGAAAGACAAAGATAAAGCAGGAGGATACAGACTGAGCAGGAAAAGCCTTCAGACCACCTAGTAGACCCAATACCTGTGAAATGAAAGAGAGAAGAAGTATAATTGGTTTAGTCAAGCCCCAGGCAGTTCTGCAGGTCTGATTAAGCCTAGGCCAAACCATTAGGGTGCTCTGGAATAAAGACAGACTATTAGAGAAGTCTGCATTGGGCAGAAATGGTCAGGCCCTAATATCCCTACCATGCTCAGGGATGGGCTGAGAGTCACCTGTGAAGATGGTGACCTTGATTCAATTGCTGTGGCAGATCCCAAAGATTCTATAGTTGGGTGTCTTTAGCTAACTTCACCCTTCACAACTGAAGAACAGTTCTTCTTGAAGGGAGATTCCAATCATGCATCTCCACCATTCCCACATCCTCAGAGACCTTGCCTTAAGAGTTGTTGGGCTTACCAACTGAGAGTTTAATGAGATTGAGCCCTAATTATAAAAATCCAATACATGGTGTTCTTATTTGAATTTTCTGATTTGGGCACTATTGACCAATTTCTTCTAGCTAATCTTGCCTGGTAATCACTAAGTATACTGCTTCATAGCAATAAAATTCACAGGAAAAATATGGTCAACAATATTTCAGTGCAGTTTCATAATAATATTCAAAGATATGCATAGGCCTCTATACGTGAAGAATCAAAAGTTTTTCATTCTCTTTGGAGTAGTTCAACCACATAGAGCAAATGACAGATATGAGAGTGTTCCAAGATGAGCCGAGGTAATGGTTACGGCAGGACTGCTTAATGAAGTAAGAAAGAAAACCACACTAGATTCATACAGCTGGTCTTTAAAGTTCCTAAGAAGGACCAAAGAAATCTATAAATACTTGGAAGATAGGTGTGCTGCGGAGGGACGAGGCAGCAGCCCTGGCGTGCACCGCGGCAGCATGACAAAGGTACTAAGTGCTGGGACGTGTGGTGAACAAAAGAGATGAGACCTTGACCCCCACAGAACTTACAATCCAGCAGAGCAGGTGTTTGGCGAGAACGACTTACCCAGATCACTACTACCTGGAAGTGATTGACATATTCTGGTGCAAACCTTCAAGGAGGAAGCAGCCAAGACAACATGAGCCAGCAACTGAAGAAAAGGGCAAAGACAAGTGGCTGGAAAAGCGTGGGTAAAAAAGCCCTCGGTAGGGCCAAACCAAGCCCAGCCAACCCCAGCCAAGCCCAGCAGGCAGGAGTGGAACCTCTCGGCACAGCATGGGCCTTGCACGATGGCAACGTGTGTTCTGAGACTAGCCCTCCAGCTCTTGAAGAGGATGTCTTCCCCGACTGCTACTCAGAATGCATAATAAGAGGTGAGTTCTGTGAACCCATCCTGGAAGAGGACACACTTTTTAAGTCCTTAGAATACCTAAAGGTAGGACCAGACCAAGAGCCTCCTCAACAGGTTCTCGAAGCAAGCTCCTTTCTGCAGTGTTCCTTAGAGTACACGAAACCGGGGGCCACACAAGAGCTTCCCCAAGAGATTGATGAAGAGAATTCACTTGAGTATTCCGAGTACATGACAGGCAAGAAGCTTCCTCCTGAAGGAATACCTGGCGTTGACTTATCAGATCCTAAACAGCTCGCAGAATTTGTTAGAAAGAGGCCCAGAAAAAAATAAAGATTATCTGCAGACCATCCCCTGTCCTCAGAGTGGCTGCCCGCGGAAGCTGAGGAACGCAGCCGCCCTGAAAAAGCACCTGCCGTTTCGTGCGCCCGAGACCACGTGTGCGCGGAGTGCGGGAAGGCGTTCGCGGAGAGCTCCAACCTGCAGAGACATTTCCTGGTTCCTACCGGAGAGAAGCCGTACCAGTGCACTTTCGAAGGCTGCGGAAAGCGCTTTTCCCTGGACTTCAATTTGCCTACACACGTGCGCATCCACACCGGGGAGCGGCGTTTTGTGTGTCCCTGTGACGGCTGCATCAGGAGGTTCGTTCAGTCAAATAACCTGAAAGCTCACATCTTCACTCACGCGAAGGCGCAAAAGTACCTGTGAAGAAGAAGGTGGAAAAGAGTCCTCCGACAGGATGAGCCTATTAACAGAAGAGTCATCAGCAACAAATACACCTCATTGATTATTGTTTTTCAATCATTATTACAGCCCTAAAAGGCATATTCTTTAGTGTTAATAAGGTGCTCCTATACTTTGGGATACCATTTTTAAAACATCTTGTGTTCTATAGTGTGCTTCCAACAGGAAGGTTGGTGATAAGTTTATTTCAAAGGCATAATCTTTAATATATTATGTATTGGATTATTGGATATGAGACTTATTTTCACATACTATAAATGTGAAAATAACTTTGATTTTTAGTTTTTTAGCTTTTACCTTTTAAATATATACTTCATGGCGCATGTGGTAATCCTAGAAATTGCCAATCCTAAAGAATGAAAATTTTGTAGTAGTCAGTAAATAAGTGAGTAGTTTTAAACATTTTTAAAGTTAAATGTACTTTTTTTGATTTTTATTTTCATATTGTATCAAAAATACAGTTTGAAATCATAGTTAAATGTGTGTGATTGATAATGTTAATCCATTTGAATCCATTTTAGGTATTTCTAAATAAAAGTACATAAAACTCCAGTAATGTGCTAAATCTGGATTAAAAGAATCAAAAAAATGTGAGTTATATTGTGAGTTATAGGGAGGAAGTTGCCCATATATGTGGTTGGTTAAAGTGTAAATTGTCACTGCAGTTTTGGAAGATATTTCCAAGTGAGCTGCATTAGTGTTCTATGGCTGCCCCAGCAGTGCCACAAACAGGGTGGCTTAAGCAATAGAGATTTATTGTCTCACAGTTCTGGAGGTAAGAAGTCCAAAATCAAGGTGTGGGCAGGTTTGGTTCCTTCTGAAGCTGTGAGGGGAGAGTCTAATTCAGGCCTCTCTTCTCAGCCTGCAGGTGACTGTCTTCATGTTCACATGGCACCTCCCCTGTATCCTCACGTCTCTTTCTTCCCTCTGTACCTGTCTGGGTCCAAATTTACTCTTATGAGGACATCAGTCCTATTGGATAGGGACTCATCTTAATGACCTTATTTTAATTTTGATTGCCTCTGTAAAGACCCCATCTCCAAATAAGGTCACATTCTGAGGAACTGGGAACTTAGATTTTAATGAATGAATTTGGCAGGGGGAAGGGAATACTGCCTAACCCATAATATGTGCATTATTTTGAACCTAATAATTTCATTTCTAGAATTCCATTTTGCATAAATATTTGCACTAATGTAAGAAGGCATTTGTTAAAGGATATTAATTGAATCATATTTTTCATAGTAACAAATTTATAATTTCAATGTCCAGTAAGAGGAAACAGGTTGCATAAGTCATGCTATCTCTATTCAGTAAAAAATATACAACTATCTGTAAAGAAGAGGGCCCCAGCTAGAAGGAAGCAACAAAATGAGAAGTTTATTTTTAATAGATAAAACAGAATCTGGTATATTTACTTGCTGTGTAAGAAAATTCAGAGAAAGTGGTTAAATATAAATAAGGGGAGAAATTGGTTGTCCAAAGGTGGCTAGTAAAGTTAAAATCTAACTCTGATGTAGGAATTAACTTATTTTTTATGATTATAAAGTGAATCCTTGATTGGAATCACATTATAATGGGTGGACATATGTAGCCATCAAACTTGGAATGCATTTTTCTCCCAGAATAAGCAAGATAAATGATCAGGTATAATTAAAAAACCACATTTCTTTGATTTTAAGATTTAAGACACCACTGGAAGTAATACTAATAAGTACCTTAAATTTAAGTTTTTCAGGAAAATAAAAACACTAAATTAATGAATCAACTTTAAGATTAATCTTGATTTTAGAAATGCCAAAATCTAAAACAAATCTGGTCTTTAGTGGTTCCATACAAATGTATAGAATTGTTTTTTTTCCATTTCTGTGAAAAACTGCTGTTGGAATTTTGACTGTGATTGCATTGAATCTATAGATTGTTTTGTGTAGTATGGACATCTTAATATTAATTCTTCCAGTCCATGAACACAGTATATATTTACATTTATTTTTGTCATCTTCAATTTCTTTCAACAATGTTTATAGTTTTTAGTGTATGAATCTTTCCCTTCCTTCATTAAATTTATTCCTAAGTAAAAAAAAAAAAAAATACTTGGAAGATAAAATATTAAGGAAAAAAACACAATTAGTAGAAAAGCAAGGAATGTAAGTTTATGCAATGGAATAAAGTCTTAAAAATAATTTTTTTTTCTGAATGGAAGGAAAAAAACTTCCTGAGCTAGAAGCTTATAAATTATATTTAAAAGTAGACTAGAAGGAAACCTAGCTTATAGTAAACAGTTTTGTACAATCCCGTAGGGGAATCAAGTTATTGGATTGTTCCCATATCTTGTTTATCTGCTTCTATGTCTATACCACAACTTTCCAGAGACTTTATTAGTGCTCTTGGCAGATCTGGACACAAATGGATATCTAATGATTTCCCCGTGGAAGGATCAAATATCTTTGGAGAGAAAGCTTAACTGGAATTTTTCAAGCTACTACTACATTCTCTCCCAGTGTGGCAGCTGCCCTGCTGGATAGAAATACAGGAAGTCCCCCCAAAAAGAGTAGTCTGTGTTCTAAATTTTCGTAGTCAAAAGTCATAATTTAATTCCCCATAGAATGACTTAATCATTAGCAATGATTAGCTATCATTCAAGAGATGTCCTCTGGGTCAAGTTTGCTTAACCCCATATGTTCCAGAAGAGTGATAATAGTATTAGTTTAACTAAGCTAACTTCCTGTTTACATGTACCATTCCTAAATACTTGTTTCTAAGAGGAAATGCATTGCAAGCAAGCAGGATATCAGAAAGACCAAGCAGTCTTGCTATAGTAATGAAAATGGACACTATCTCAATTCTTGCAGGAGCAGTAGGACAAAAGTCTAGAGCGAGGAAAGGCATCCTGTACCACTACTACAACTACTCGGGGCTGGCTTCATGAGTTTACAATCTGTGCAGCCACACAGGGCTCTGTGCTTAGAAGGATCCTGCACTTGGATTAATGCTCTGCTATCATCATTCTGAAATTCTTAATAGTTTTTGAACAAAGGCCCCAAATTTTCATTTTACACTGGGCCTACAAATTATGTAGCCAGTCCTGCTAAGGTGATCTTAAAATCAACAAAGTATTTTCTCCTATATTATCTTATTTTATTCTCACAAATTCATGTAAGGTAGGTAAGCCAAGGTTTATGGTCTCTGTTTCACTTCAGTGTAAATTTAGGCTCAAAGAAGATAAGGAATCTTCTTCACAAAACTAATATATGGTGAAGCTGGGACCTAACCTCAGGACTTCAGACTTCAAAACAAGGTTTTTTCCATTAGCCCACGCTGCCTCCAAATATCCTGAACTGTGGCTCAGCTATACAATAATATGAAATAAAGAGTTGGGTGGATGAGAATAGCTTCCTGTTCTCAGTTGCTCCACTATTACTATTATGATAGTATTTCATCTCAAATTTTTTCTTTCTTCTTAAGTTACAAGGCCTGGATATAAGGATTGTATTTTTTTTTTTTTTACTTTTTCTTTTTCTTAACAGACTCTACAATTCAGCCATTTAGTCATTATCTAAACCCCACTGATCTTCATGTATAAATGTCCTTTCTTTAATTGACAGGGTTATACCTTGGCTTTCTGTGATTGTTTGACCTCTGTCAATACACAGATATGATCTTGCCCACTGTGTGAACTTTCTGGATAACTTTTTCTTGGTTTTAAACCATAAAAAGGAGGAATTACTAATTAGGAATCTCATGAGGCATAGCTGAAAGATTTTGAATAGCATGTGATAAAGTGCATCTATCCCTGTTAGAAAATTCCTAGAAGCATCAGGTGAGGGAAAGGAATAGTGATGATAAGATACCAGGTTATGGGGATTACAAAAGACTGTGGAGATACACAGCATAGCAGGAACAACTAGGGGTTCCTCACTTTGCACAATAGATCTAAAGATAGAAAGTTTCTAAAGGCTTCCATTTGTAAGTATAAAAGCAGTTTTTAAACCTCAGAGGCCAAAAAGGTTATTTTTCTCTCTAAGATATATAAGAGACATAAAGGATCGTATTTAACTCACCAAGATCTTTGGTCTTGAGAGAAGGTTATAGACATCCCAATAGTGAATATAACAACTTCGGAGTTGGGAGATAAGTGAGATATTTACTAAAATGTACTATATCAAAGACTCAGAAAAATCATTATAAAAGATTATATTCCAATGACACCCTTCAGTTTCAGAAAATTACAAAGAGTAAAAATAATATGGTAGCTTAATAATACAGTTTAGATCTTAGTACCCTATAGTACATAGTATAGAGAAAAAAGCAAGTGCTCTTGAAATGTATAGACCTAGGATGGATCCTAGCTTACTTATTGCATAGTTTTGTTTGCTTAGACAACTTAGTTAAACTCAGTGAATTTCTCTGAATATATATGAAAATGAGAAATAATAGTAACATCCACACAAGTTTAATAAGAATAATAAATCTTATCTCATGATGTATGATACAAGATATGTACTCACAAGGGGTAGTTTTTACTAGCATTATTTGTTCTCCTCAAATCAAGTTGACTCACAGCACTTCACTTTCACAGAAGACATTCTTGCCTGCACTCAGCCGATCCTGTGCCCAGAAGCACAGAATCTGTTCTTGCCAGTGGCAGAGCCAACAGGCAACTCCTCTATTTCCAGGTAGCAGAATCTTACCAGTAGAGCACAGGGGAATGTGGCCTTCTTCTTGTGTTTGCTCAAGCTCTGACACTCCCATGAAAAATATGATATTTAAAATTATTCTGCTGTATTCTCCTCTTCACCTATCACTGCTTCCAATCCAACACTGGCAAGGCCAGATTCTAGGAACAACTTTATCCTCAAAGGATCTGTTGTTTGAGGCAACACTGTACATTACATGAGGAGAAGCATTTTAGAACTTTGATTACATGCTGCTTTCAGCACAGAGTCATTTTGTGTAAGCTGCAATTAAACATTTACAATTCATTTAAGAGCAATAAAAGAGACGTGGTTTTAAAACATAATTGCAATGTTGGCTTTACGGAGTTTTTTTAGTTCTAAATATTTGCAATCATGCAATATTGATATATATGTAGAAACTACCTATGGAAGAAAAAAGTACTCTATAATTTTATAGAGAGACACTCTGAAGTTTTTGCTATTAAAATTTATAAATGAGGCCGGGCGTGGTGGCTCAAGCCTGTAATCCTAGCACTCTGGGAGGCCGAGGCAGGAGGATTGCTCGAGGTCAGGAGTTCGAAACCAGCCTGAGCAAGGCCCTGTCTCTACTAAAAATAGAAAGAAATTAATTGACCAACTAAAAATATATATAGAAAAAATTAGCCGGGCATGGTGGCACATGCCTGTAGTCCCAGCTACTCCGGAGGCTGAGGCAGTAGTATTGCTTGAGCCCAGGCATTTGAGGTTACTGTGAGCTAGGCTGACGCCACGGCACTCACTCTAGCCTGGGCAACAAAGTGAGACCTTGTCTCAAAAAAAAAAAAAAAAAAAAACTTATAAAATGATATTTAAACATTCTAGTCCAGTCTAAGGATTTTATGAGATTTTCATATTTTGAATTGTGATAATTTTATTTCTACATGTAAATGGTAATAATCAATATCTTCTTTTTCTGAAAGGATCATTATCTTCTAATTATAAGCTGATAAAATCTGTACAGCAAAAGGTTGAGTCACTTTGTGGTCAATTAATTCTATCTCTCAATAATTATAACAATCCAAAATTATGCTCTTATAGCATAAGTACTTTTTAACAATTTTAGCACATTTTGTTAAATCTGTCTGCTAATTAAGATATCATGTTTGTGATTTGTGTTCCTTGCTTCCACACCTGGCTCTTATTGTACTACAGAACAGATTCTCAAATGTTTTCAATATGGGAAAGAAAGTCAACATCGTAAGTCATAAAGAAAGACATCATAGGATTAATAGTCAAGAGACATGGGCTTTATTTTCTACTCTTTAATTTACCAGGTTTGGATCTTAAACTGGTTGCTTCATTTTTCTGAGCCATTTCTTCTTTATTTGAATCTTGAAATAGGGCTAAGGTAAACTACGAGATCTACACAAGCTACAGCCTCCTCTGACTCATCTTTTCCAGGCACATTATGTTGGTGTGAAGAATACGCTAATCCACCCACTGCCTCATCTTCTTGCCTTGCCTTGCCTGCTATATTATGAAGCAAAAAACATTCTTCCAGAATAAATGAAACAAAGTCATTAAAGAAACAAGTGGGAGAAGCAGTGTGACTGAATCTGTTTCCATAACTCTATATTAGTGAATTGTTGATTCACAGCATGGAACAAAATGACCTTTAAAAAGCATCCAGATCAAATGCCTTAGTTAATAAATGGAAACTGAGACATGGAACAATTTTCCAAGCTTCACCTCTTAAGTAATGGCTAAGCCAGGACTAAAACTCAGGTCTCTGGACTCCAGTCCATTTTTGTTACTGATTTATAAATGTATTAGGGTCCTTAACATTAACATGAAAATGGGTAAGACTTTGAGAATTTCTGTACAATGGCATTTAAAGCCACAAGGCTCATCCTTTTGTGTACTTCCTAATACTATCTGTCCCAAAGAGTATGCAGAAGCTGAGAAGAAGGAGAAGGCATCAGTGATGAGAGGAAAGCTTGAGCCACTCAAACACTGATCTAATCCCAAATGCCAGCAGTTGTTTGTGGCCTCCATAGATCTACCACCATTTTAATTCAGTTTTTTAGTAATAAGCACAAAATCTATCGATTAACATGGTTGGAAAGAAAATTGACCTTTAAAAAATAATCCTACAGATGCTGTCAGTATATTGAAATTTATCCTCAATTTAGTTAGGTAACCTGGTGATCGTGATTCTCCTGTGCCTCTATTTCCCTTCTATATTTCTATTTTCCCTTATATTGCTTCTAAAAATATCCCTCTGACCTTTCAACATGTGAGTAATCCTTTGTAATTGGTGCTACATTACTCAAGATCTCACCTAAAACATTTCAGAGGTTAGAATGGGGTAATACTGGTCTAGCAGCAAGGCACAGGCAGGCACTTATGACTGCTGCAAGCTTTTCTATCGCAAACAACCAGCAACAAACCAGAAGGCAGCTGGTCATGGTACACTGAGAAAAGCTGGAACTAAATCAGAGCATGATCACCACCCACCACCAAAGTAAGTATCTCTTTAGTGCTTCAGAAGTTGAGATATCTGAACTTTTTAGCTTTCAAGAGATCTAAAGGTATAAGAAAAACTTCTCAGAAATAACAGCTAAAAGACCACAGTCCCTTTGGACACTGGCATTGGTTTCATTTAGGATCTTTTATAACTTATCTTGTTGGTGGCTGTTTCTTCTCCGTGTTATTTAAGTTTTCACCTCAACTAGTTAACATATCTTACTTAAATTTTTAAAATGTAGTTACTACATGTCTCAGAAAATTATAGCTCCTCACCAAAATTTGTTTTCATTTTCTTCCTGGTCTTGATTTGAATGTGACATCTCTTTTCTGCTGAGATTCTGACACAGATGCTCAAAAGACGATATTAGTGGACCATTGATGTCAGCAGAGAAACACAGAAACCAACAACCGTGGGGAGTTAAGTGAAAAAAGACATTTGCCCCTTTTCTCTGTCCCCCAATCAGACGAGTCAGCACTGGAGAAGACACAGAAATGATGTCTAACTCAGAGACAGATCCTCTCCCCCAAATATTGACACAGAGAGAAAGACAGAGAGAGAGAATAAAAAGATCAGAAGAAATCCATGCACAAATATAAGTATGAAATTCAAAAAATAGAAAAATAAAAGTCATTAAATAATAAATAGTGTTGGAAGGACAAGCAAATATAATAAGAATGAGGGTTATAAAAATTGAAGGGAAAGTTTCAAGCAGTATTAGGAAAACAAATTGACTAAGGTGCCTTGTAATCCCTATTTCACAGATGTAATCACTGAAGTTGTTCAAATACATTTCATGGTTTGCCTGTAGTCAAAAGGAACCTAGGGACAGAAGCAGCCCTAGATTTTTACATGACTCACTTGAGCCACACTGCCTCTAAGAATGCTGTCTGTTACATTTATTCCCTCTTATAAAAATTCTAGTGAGTGACTGAAAACCACAAACAAAGCAGGCATGTTTCCTATGAGAAGGTGAAAAAGTTACCGAAGGGCTTTCTGAACATAGAAGAAAGAAAAATCTGACCCTTTCCATTTAAAAGCCCACACAACAGCATGTTATTTGATTAACTTTAAACATTTATTTGTAAGTGACATTTTATAAATGTACGCTGGAAGAGTACAAATCTAGTCTTTGATAATAGATGTAACTCAAGAACTAAGGGCTGAATTCTAATATCATAGAACTAGCTCTCTAGCTTATATCCATAGCCCAAACTATGTTAATAATTATAAATTCAGATGACATTTTTTGTTAAATATATGAACAGCTGAAACATATGTAATAGGCAAGACAATTTAGATGCTTCCCTTCCTCATCTCCAGGTATTAATTAATTAGGTTAACTCTTTTCTTTTAAAAACTTATAGAACTCATCAACAAGCAGGCAGACTAGAAGTATACTGTGATGTATCTTCATCTTTAAAATTACATTAAAATTTGAATGCACTTTTTAAAATTTATAGGATATATTGATTTCTGATTATTATAAAAATTAAGTCATATCATATCATATTGCTGCTGAGCAGGTTGTGCTGGCATTATATAATTTACAGTCTGTAACATGATGCTTTGATATACATATACATTGTGAAATGATTAAATAAAGCTAATTATCATATCCATCACCTTACATAATTATTGTTTTGTGTATGTTTATGTGGTGAGAACATTTAAGACCTACTATTTCAACAATTTTTTTTTTTTTTTGAGACAGAGTCTCGCTTTGTTGCCTAGGCTAGAGTGAGTGCCGTGGCGTCAGCCTAGCTCACAGCAACCTCAATCTCCTGGCTCAAGCAATCCTTCTGCCTCAGCCTCCCGAGTAGCTGGGACTACAGGCATGCGCCACCATGCCCAGCTAATTTTTTATATATATATATTAGTTGGCCAATTAATTTCTTTCTATTTTTATAGTAGAGATGGGGTCTCGCTCTTGTTCAGGCTGGTTTCGAACTCCTGACCTCGAGCAATCCGCCTGCCTCGGCCTCCCAGAGAGCTAGGATTACAGGCGTGAGCCACCACGCCCGGCCTCAACAATTTTTAAGTATATAATATATTATTAACTACAGTCACCATGCTGTACAACAGACCTCCAGAACATATCCATTCTGTCAGTGTAAACCTTTGCATTCTCTGAGCAACATCTGCCCATTTTCCCCTGGCCTGAGACTCTAGCATCCATCAGTTGACTTTCTGCTACTATGGGTCAACTATTTGAGATTCCACATATAAATTACATCATTCAGTATTTGTCTTTCTGTGCTTGGCTTATTTTTCTTAGTATAACATCATCCAAGCTTGTCATAAATTACAGTATTATCTTCCTTTTTAAAGATGACTAGCATTTCTTTGTATATGCACACCACATTTTCATCCATTGATGGACACTTAGGTTGATTCCATATCGTGTCTATTATAAGTAATGCTGCAATGAACATGACAGTGCAAATATCTTTTTGAAAACTGATTTCATCTCCTTGGATATTTACACAGAAGTGAGATTACTGGATCACAGGATAGCTCCATTTTGAATTTTTTGTGGAAAGTTCTCACTATTTTCCATAATAGCTGTAATAATTTATATTCCCACCAACAGTGCACAAGAGTTCCCTTTTCTCCATATCTTCCTTAATACTCATTATATTTTTTCTTTTTGTTAATAGCCATTCTAACAGATGAGAGGTGATATCACATTGTTGTTTTGATTTGCATTTCCCTATGATTAGTGATGTTGAGTATTTTTTTATATACCTGTTGACCATTTTGTGTGTCTTCTTTTGAGAAATATCTATTCAGGTACTTTGCTCATTTTTAATCACATTGTTTTCTTGTAATTTAGATGTTTGAGTTCATTATGTATTGGGGGTATTAATCCCTTAGCAGATATATAATTTATAAATATTTGCTCCCATTCCATAAGTTATCTCTTCACTCTACTGATTGTTTTATTTGCTGTGAATAAGGTTTTTGGTTTGATGCAATACTATTTGTGTATTTTTGCTCTTGTGGTCTCTGCTTTTGGGGTCATTTCCAAAAAAAATTATTGCCCAGACTAATGTCAAGGGGCTTTTATTCTGTGTTTTCTCCTAGAAGTTTTAGAGTATCAGGACTTACATTTATTTATTTAATCGATTTTATGTTGATTTCTACATATGGTGTGAATAGGGGTCAAATTTTATTCTTTTGCCTGTGGATATTCAGTTTTCCTAAAACTATTGAAGAAACACTTTTTCCCTATCTTGGCACCTTTGTCAAAAATCAATTGACCATAATGTGTAGATTAATTTCGGGGCTTTCTAATCTGTTCATTGGTCTCTGCATGTTTTTATTTCAGTACCATGTTATTTTCATCACTATAGTTTTATGGTGTATTTTGAAATCAGGCAGTGTGAGGCCTCTAGCTCTGTTCTTTTTGCTCAAGACTACTTTGGCTATTTTGGGATCTTTAGTGGCTTCATATAAGTTATAGAATTGTTTTTTCTACTTCTGTGAAGAATGTTGTTGGTGATTTTATAGGAATTACATGAATCTGTATATTTCTTTGGGTAGTATAGATAATTTAATAATATTAATTCTTCCAATCCATGAACATGGGATATCATTCCATTTATTTGTGTCTTCTTAATTTTATACTTTGTATGGAACAAAAGAAGACCCCATATATCAAAAGCAATCCTAGGCAATAAAAACAAAATGGGAGGTATCAATTTACCAGACTTCAAACTATACTACAAGGCTATAGTAATTAAAATATCTTGGTACTGGCACAAGGACATTGACCAGTGGAACAGAACAGAGAACCCAGATATAAAACCATCTTCATGTAGCCATCTAAACTTTGACAAAGCAGACAAAAATATACACTGGGGAAAAGAATCATTATTCAATAAATGGTGCTGGGAAAATGGGATAGCCACATGTAGAAGACTGAAACAGACTCACACCTTTTACCTATCACAAAATTCAACTCATGCTGGGTAACAGACTTGAACCTTAGATGTGAAATGATTAGAATTCTAGAGGAAAACATTAGAAATACTCTTTTAGATATTGGCCTAGGCAAAGAATTTATGAAAAAGAAAGAATTTATGATTGCCCCAAAGGCAATCACAGCAGCAACAAAGATAAATAAATGGGACCTGATCAAATTAAAAAGCTTCTGCACAGCCAAAGAAACTGTCAAGAGAGCAGACAAGCCACAGAATGGGAGAAAATTTTCACAAGCTACACATCTGATAAAGGGCCAATAACTAGAATCTATTTAGAACTCAGGAAAATTAGCAAGGAAAAATCAAACAACCTTATCAAAAATGGGCAAAAGACATGAACAGAAACTTTCCAAAAGAAGATAGAATAATAGACAACAAACATATGAAAAAATGCTCAACATCTCTAATAATCAGGGAAATGTAAATCAAAACTACAATGAGATATCACTTAACTCCAGTGTGAATGGCCTTTATTAACAAGTCCCAAAACAATAAATGTTGGTGTGGATGTGTAGATAGGAACACTCCTACACTGCTGGTGGGACTGCAAACTAGTTCAACCTCTGTGGAAAGCAATATGGAGATACCTTAAATCGATACGAGTCAATCTACCATTTGATCCAGCAATCCCATTACTGGGCATCTGCCCAAAAGAACAAAAGTCACTCTATGAAAAAGATATCTGCACTCAAATGTTTATAGCAGCACAATTCACAATTGCAAATATGTGGAAACAACCCAAGTGCCCATCAATACATCAGTGAATTAATAAAATGTGGTATATGTATACCATCGAGTACTATTCAGCTATAAGAAACAATGGTGATATAGCACCTCTTGTATTTTCCTGGCTAGAGTTGGAACCCATTCTATTAAGTGAAGTATCCCAAGAATGGAAAAATAATGACCACATGTACTCACCACCAAATTGGTATTAACTGATCAACACCTAAGTCGATATACAGAAATAACATCTATCGGGTGTCCGGCAGGTTGGGGCAGGAGGAGGGGATGGGTATATACATACATAATGAGTGCGATACACACCAACTGGGGGACGGACACGCTTGAAGCTCTGACTCGAGGGGGAAAGGGGACAAGGGCAATATACATAACCGTAACATTTGTACCCCCATAATATGCTGAAAAAAATAAAGAAAAAAAAAACCGACTCTCAATTAATACATGCAAGCCTAATGTCAGAACTGGTATTGGGAAAAAAATTAAAAAACAAACACAATAACAACAATAAAAACCTAGGTTGTATTAATATTAACATGTGATATTTCTTTTGGCTGAAACTTACATTCACCAACCCAGGAAATCCTCTTCTTCATATAGTAAAATCAATACAAACCAAATATACCTTAAAGCACAGACCCTCCTGCCCTGCAAAAAAAAAAAAGGAAAAATTAGTTTTCAAAGGAAAAGTAACTGAGAAACATCATATAAACGCCAACAATTCTGTCACAGTCTTTAAATGTTTTACAAGTATCCCCTCGGGTCAGTCCTCAAAGACCATCTTGGAGTCTGTACCCCCCAGTCTGCCTCACCTTTTCCTGGAGGAGCAACTCCTGGTGATCTGCTCACCTTTATGCTGGTGTCATTCCTCATCTGTGCTCTCCCTATCCAGTGATATTCTTTGGAAATTCCTGTGTGAGTGGCACTGGTAGGAGAAGATCAATGTGCCTGATTGACAATTACCACTCCCCTGCAAATCCTCTAGCTCAGGCTATAAAGCCTCTCTCTTAATGTGTCTTCTCTCTATTTGGAGAGCAATTGCTTCTGCATAAAAATTCTTACTTGGAGTGCAGTCATTCTGCTTCTTCCCTGTATTATCTTGTTGCTGATAGTTTGCCTGAGCTGTAAGAATGACCTAAAACTGTCCTGGGGTCCTTTCTTTCTCTAAAAAATAAGCATTTGTTTCATAAATTATTGCTAACTTTTCTTTACCCCACCCCCCACAAAATGGTATCAGGAAGCCATTCTGATGTTATTCATAAAAGTAACTATTGTTCACCATAAAAAGTACAGTACTTAAAAGATATATGATTACGAATCGTGATAAACTTATGAACAGCAACTGTATGGTACTTTATAACACCCAAAACACTTTCAAATATATTTCTCACAGCTCCTCACAACGACTTTGAAGTGAACCTTATTGTTATTAAGGTGGACCTTATAATCATTGCCATGTAATAGAAATAAAGATTGAGATTAAGCATAAATGAGTGACCTGGGCAAGGTCTCCTGGAGAGTAAGGGGAACTGGAAGGTCCTAATTCATTTTCTTTCTACTTTTCTCCCTTCCTTGGTGATTAGTGGGCTTCTGCCTCATTCCCCAAAATAGGTCCCACCTTTTGACCAAGTTTTGCTATCTATGCCTCAACTTTTCTTCTTGCACCAAGTTTGTACCTAAAAATCTGCCTGGATTCCAGACTCTTTAGGACCAGCAGTTGCCATCTCAGGACTGGAGCCCAAACCCTTTATTGCAAGCTCAGTGGCCAAGCCTCCTGCCCACGGATAGGCCTCCCTGATTCACTCTGCCTGCGACTTCCTGAAAGCTACTCCAACCCTTCAGGACATGTTGCTATTATATCTTAGACCACTCTCACCGTCCCCTCCCTCCTCATCCTCTGCATCACCCAGTACTAACTGTTTGCCTCATCTGTAATGCATTAACCCAGAACCCATGTAATTCTACGTTTTGGGTTGGTTTTTTGTTTGTTTGGTTGGTTGTTTGGGTTTTTTCGTGGTGGGGGCGGGGAGGTGGCAGTGCAGACTAGATATCCTTGAGTATCTACAGTGATAGGCATCTCTCAGCCTGCTCTAAATGAGAACTGCCCCTCCCAGTTACTTCATTTTCTAAAGCCAGCTGAACCATGGCTAGTCTCGTCTGGAAATATTGTAATGGTGACATTAAATCTTTCCTCTTAAAATTCTAGCTATGGCATAAGGTCTACTCCAAGCCAGTTAACTACAATAAAAAAAAAAAATGAGTCATAGACCTTTTTCAGTGGCAAAGATGTTTACCATGATAGTACAATCCTTTGTGATTTTGAAGAACTCTTTTCACATTATATTTCTCTCCGAGTAAAGTTAGAATTTGCCTGATAATAATGTGGTAGGTGCTGCAGGATCCTACAAATATCAGCGAACAACCTTTAATAAGACATAAAAATTCTCGTATGCATTCATACTGGTTTCCCATAAGGACAGATATTTCACAAGAAAAAGGGCAAACCCGCCAGCTAATCTTTAGATTAGAAGCAGACACTAGGAGTGTTCCAGCAGCTACACAAAGAGATATCAAAGCTAGCACTTTTTCTTTTGATGAAGCATTGCCCTTTTCCCCAAGTAATATCTAATTATTAATGCTCAACCCAAAAATAGTAACACCCATGCTCATGTGCTCATTGTCAGGGGCCTGCAGTACAGAGCAGACACTGGCTAATAATTATAGAGCTATTCTATATCATGAATAAGGAAAAGGGTATTAGCAGGGATATTACTAGTAAGATGCCATTTTCAGGTGTGCTAAATAAAGCTAGTTCTCACTCCAAAGCCACCTTTTCTAACGAACTAATATTAGCACAACAGAACAATGACATGGGTAAGGAAGAGATGAGGAATCTGAAAATTAAATTCTGAACCTAATTCTATTGAAGGAGTTAGGTTCATTGAATGGAACATTGCTATGAACGTGGCTTGAAAATATCTCTAAGCCTCAGTTGCCTCATCTGTAAAGTGGGTCCATCAGCACTGCCTAATTTATTGTTATGAGGATTAAATGAATGAAAGTGTGTATAATATTTTGAAAAAATATAAGGCCTTATACAGGTATAAGTGATTATTATTTTTATATTGACATTCCAAGATAGTGTTTACAAAGAAGCAGAGCTAAACAGAGAGGAGCTGTCAGGGAATAGTATCACTAGACTCTTCCTAGGACCTACACGGGGAAAAATATATGATAATCCAGATAACTTCTTGTTCAAAAAATATCACAGCAGGAATCTGCATAGCAGAGGTGGGTCACATGATTAAAGCAACATTTGAGACTCTGAAGAATGTCTAGCAGCAAGAAAGAGTTTGAAGTTTGTTTTGATAAAATTTAAATATGAATGAAACCCATGTACTTCTCTTACCACATAGTAAAATAAATGTACTCATATGACTAGAGGTGGAAATAATTTCTTTTTTTTTTCTGGTCATAAAAAAGGAAAGAAATTTTAACCTTTTACTTTTTTGCTTCTTTCATTTGAACCAGTAAAGAAACAGTGAACATTCACACTAGATGATACATTTCAGGTAAAGGCATGGAATATAATGAACAGCTTTCTATCCAAAGATACTCAAATTATCTTGTAAAGAAAATTCCAGTTCTGAGTTCTTCCTAGTCATCACAAATACCTTGATACAGTCACAATCACTCATGTTTGCATTATTTGCCCAAAACTATGGACAGTTTTAGATATCATACTAAGTCAAGCTTGCAGTTTGCAAAGAAGAAAGTAAACAGTGGGGTTTCTATCATTTCTAGGCACCTATGCTATGTCAGGTAGAGTGCCAGTCACTGGAAGAGAAAGTGTAGTATACAGTCAGGTTCCCAGACCTCAGGTAATCACCTAGATGATCAATTCACAAGGTTGATTCAAAGGTTGACTCTCCCTGAGTGTCACCATTGTGCATGCAAGAAGGGAGAGTCTGAGAGTGTGGCACTGTGGAGCCCCTTCAGGCTCCTGGGTTTTGGTGACCCTAGTTGTGGTCTCTGCTCCCAACTCTTCTTCAGTCCCAAAAGCTTCCCATTTCTAGGGTGATCTGCTTCCTGGTTTCTGGAAGACAGCATCCCTGGATTTTCTTTTTTCTTTCCTTTCTCATGTGAGAACATTCATTAGTACAAGTGGAAGAGGAAAAGGGACGGGGAATGGACTTTCCTGCCTACTGTAAAGGATATAGAAAGAATAAGAACTTTCCACTTGTCCATTCTTTAAAATAAGAGCTATTGAGCACCTAAGACATGGCGATACTTAGTGGAGACATAAAGACAGCAAAAGACATTTTCTGCTGGAGAAGAGGTCTCAATTCTGCGGGTGAATGAGGGGTAAAAGGAATCCGTTCCATTGCCATAGCCATGACCTGTGGGGTTTTCGTCTTGTATATATATGAGTATTTCATGTCAGAAGATCATTCTGAAAAAAGCCAAAAATCTTCTCAAGAAAAAATGTAACTAAACAAAAAGCAGACTGCAGGATGAGATGCTTTTTCTATTATTTTTTATTTTGCTGATCTTTTCAATCATAGGAATTTTAAATGCTCATGTATTTTGTGTGTTGTTTTTTTTAATTTATTTTTTTATTTCAGAATGTTATGGGGGTACAAATGTTTTGGTTACATGGATTGCTTTTGTACTGCTTGAGACAAAGTTTTAAGTGTGCCCATCACCAAAATAGTGTACATTGTACCCATTTGTTGTGATTTCAACCCAACCCAACCCAACCATTTCCCCTTCTACCTGCATGATTTTTTTTTCAGTTTTACTTCCATCTGTGTACATGAGTGCTGATCAGGTAGTTCCAGTTTAATAGTGATTACATGAGGTGTTTGTTTTTCCATTTTTGCAATACTTCACTTAGGAGGATGGTCTCAGGTTCCATCCAGATTGTGGCAATATGTATTCATTTTTTATGACTGAGTAGTACTCCATGATATACATTCACCATGTTTTATTAATTAATTGTTAATAATGATTAATTAATTTCATTAATCCACTCATCATGGGCACTTGGGTTGATTCCACATTTTTGTAATTGTGAATTGTGCTGCAGTAAACATTTGAGTGCAAGTGTCTTTTGATAAAATGACTTTTTTTCCTTTGAGTGGAAATCCAGCAGCAGGATTGCTCAGTCAAATGGCAGATTTACTTATAGTTCTTTGAGGAATCTCCATACTTTTTTCCATAGAGGTTGCACTAGTTTACAGTCCCACCAACAGTGTATAAGTGTTCCTTTCTCTCTGCATCCACATCAGCATCTAAGGTTTTGGGACTTTTTAAATTTTACAAAAAACAATGATGAGCTAGCACCTCTTATATTATCCAGAATAGAGATTGAGCCCATCCTTCAAAGTGAGGTATCACAGGATGGAAAAACATGTACTCACCATCATCCTGATACTAATTGATCAACACTAAGGTGCTCACATTGTAGTAATACTCATTTGGGTGCTGGTCAGGTATGAGTTGGGACTTAAACCCACAACTAATGAAAGCAGAGCAAATTGTATGGGGGAAGGGAACATTTGCAGCTCTGGCTTGGGCAAGGCAAATGCATTACATGTAACCACAATGTTTATACCCCCATAATATCCTGAATTAAATAAAAGCTAATCTCATTGGAGTTAGGGGATATCTCATTGTGGTTTTGATTTGCATTTCTCTGATTATTAGTGACATTGAGCATTTTTTCATGTTTAGTGGCCATTTCTCTCTCTTTTTTTGAAGTTTCTGTTCAGTCTTTTGCCCAATTTTTAATGGGGTTGTTTGATTCTTTTCTTGCTGATTTGCTTGAGTTCTTTGTAGATTCTGGTGATTAGTCCTTTATCAGATGTATAGCATGCAAATATTTCCTCCCATTCTGTAGGTTATCTATTTGCTCTGTTAATTGTTTCCTTGGCTATGCAGAAGCTTTTTAATTTAATTAAGTCTCATTTATTTATTTTTTTTGTTGCTGTGATTATCCTTGGGGTCATAAATTCTTTGCCTACGCTGATATCAAGAAGAGTTTTCCCAACATTTTCTTCTAGAATTCTTATGGTTTCATATCTTAGATCTAAATCTGCTATCCATCTTCAATTAATTTTTGTGAGTGGTGAGAGATATGTTTCACTCCTGTTTCAGTCTTCTACATGGGGCTATCCAAATTTCCCAGCACCATTTATTGAATAGGGATTCTTTTCTTCAGCATATATTGCTGTCTGCTTTATCAAAGATCAAATGGCAATATGTGGATAGTTTTACATATGAGTTGTCTATTCTGATCCATTGGTCTTCATTTCTATTTTTGTGCCAATACCATGCTCTTTTGGGTACTATAGCCTTGTAGTGTAGCTAACGTCTAGTAAAGTGGTGCCTCCAGATTTGTTCCTTTTGCTTAAGATTCCTGACTTTGGATAGTCAGGCTCTTTTCCAGTTCCAAAGCATAGAGTAATTTTTTCTGCATCTGTGAAAAATGACATTGGTATTTTGATGGGGATGCATTGAATCTGTAAATCACTTTGGGTAGTATGGACATTCAAACTATTGCTCTTTGCTAATGATATGATTTTATATCTAGAAGAAAGATTCTACCAAGACATTCCTGGAATTGATAAATTCAGCAAAGTCTCAGGCTATAAAATCAGTGTACATGAACCAGTAGCATTCCTATACACCAACAACAGTCAATCTGCAAATCAAATCAAAGACTTGATACCTTTCACAATAGCTGCAAAGAAAATAAAATAGCTAGGAATATATTTAACCAAGGAGGTGAAAGATCTCTACAAAGAAAACTACAAATCACTGAGGAAGGAAATTACAGATGATATAAACAAATGGAAAAATATATCATGCTCATGGATCATCAGAGTCAACATTATGTGTTTCTTTAATACATTAATATATTATTTTAGGCCGGGCGCGGTGGCTCATGCCTGTAATCCTAGCACTCTGGGAGGTCGAGACGGGTGGATTGCTCGAGGTCGGGAGTTCAAAACCAGCCTGAGCAAGAGCGAGACCCCATCTCTACTATAAATAGAAAGAAATTAATTGGCCAACTAATATATATAGAGAAAAAATTAGCTGGGCATGGTGGCGCATGCCTGTAGTCCCAGCTACTTGGGAGGCTGAGGCAGGAGGATTGCTTGAGCCCAGGAGTTTGAGGTTGCTGTGAGCCAGGCTGATGCCACAGCACTCACTGTAGCCTGGGCAACAAAGCGAGACTCTGTCTCAAAAAAAAATATGTATTATTTTAGTCCTTTGTTAAATAAATTTTTAAGAAGTTATTGTTTTCAGTACTGATATGCAGCCACCATCTAGTGGCCAAATCTGGTCACTACAGACATGCACAAATGGGAGTGAGAGGAACATTTTTTCACATTGTTTTCTAATGGTTTTTAAGGCTTATGTACAGTGAAATACAGGCATCAGGGCAAAGATGGAGAACACAAAGGAACAAGTATTCTCTTTTTTTCTAGGCATAAATTATGGAATAGGAATTTTATATATATATATATATATATATATATATATATACTTTGAATGCCCCTCCTTTGAACACTCTAGGGAACTGTGGATCAGTAAACCACAGCTCCTGTAGATTTGTCTTGCTTCAAGTAACATGGCAACACCCAGTTAGACTCATGTAAATGTGATCAGTAGCTACAACCAGGCACTCTTTAACATCCAAACTCAGGTCTCTGCACTACTGTATTCACTGAGGCATGACTCAACCTAAATGTTCATCAACAGATGAACAAATAAAAATCATGTGGTATATACATAAAACAGAACATTATTCAGTCTTAAAAAAGAAAGAAATCCTGTCACATGTTACAACATGGACAAAACTGGAGGACCTTATGCTAAATGGAATAAGCCAGACAGAAGGACAAATACCACATTATACCATTTGTATGCTGAATCTAAAAGAGTCAAACTCATCAAAGCAGAGAATGGAATGATGGTTGCTGAGATTTGAAGGAAGAGAATGGAGAGGTATTAGTCAAAGGGTACAAAGTTTCAGTTATACAAGATGAATGACTCCTAAGGATCTACTGTACCTCACAGTGCCTATAGTTACCAATACTGTCTTTTATACTTAAAACATTTACTGAGGGTAGATCATACATTATGTGTTCTTATCACATAATAATAATAATTTAAGTGATAGTGATGGCTTCATGAGTGTACTTCTCTCCAAACGCATCAAGTTGTATACATTAAATATGTACAGGTTTTTATATGTCAACCATACCTCAATCAAGTATTACTAGTTAAAGATAGAAAAATTCAAACTCTGTATCACATCCTCCAAGGCCTTACAGGATCTACTCACCAGCCCTTTTTCTCCAGTCCTATCTGCTGCAGTATTGGCCTTTGTCCTCTATAATCCAGACTGGTGGCCTCCACGCTGCCACTTGATCTTAAAATTCATTCCTGCTTCAGGGCCTTTGCACTTCTATCACAGCACAGCAACATAGAAGAAAGATCTCTGAACTACAAACTAGAAGATTTCAGTTTCAGGTCTTCTAATGACTTGCTGTTAGACTATGGGAGATACACTTATCCTTTGTGACTTTTCTCATTTCTATAATGAAGAACTTAAAAATAGGCATTTCTGAAATTCTCCTTAGTTCCACCTTTTCCACCAGTTCTTTCCACTGCCTTCTCCTTCTCATCATAGGACTCTGTTTAAATATTTCCTCCTAAGAGAGACTTTCTCTGACAACTCTAATTTTAAACCCTTCTTCCCCCACCTTATTTTAGTCTTGACATTTGCTAGTATACAAAGTTATATTATTTATTTACAGGTTAAAAGACAAAGTCTCCCAAATCTACAGTGCACATTCCATAAGGGAAGGGATTTTAACTGTATTGCTTGCTGTCACCTAAAGCAGTGCTATCACACAGAAGGCACTCAAGAAATAGTTGAGGGCTAAGAAAATTAATGTAGCGGGTACCTGGGCAGGGTCAAAGATGTAGTTGGGCAGACTGATGTCAACATAGAATCATATGGTAGCTTTACAGATGATCTTGGAATCAGTTATATATGGTGTTAGAGTGAGGAGAGAGGTAAGTATACTAACAGGCACACCCTTCACTAGACTGAGGTATATAGCAATTCTCTAGCTTTGTGCGTGTGTGTGCAAAGAGGGGAGGTAGCTGTCACTTTATGATAATTTCTGCTTAGTTCTGCCCGAAGACCTTCGCAGGTCGTAGATTCTAGTGCAACTAAATATTTTACTAACACAAACTCTCGGTGTGCTTGAAACCCTTAAGCTATTAGGAAATGGCTGTGAAGATGCACCAGAGAGAAGCAGGAAGCCAAGGGCAAGTAGGCTGCAGCTGGCCTGTGCAAACCTCATACCACCTTAACTGCCAGGAAAATAAATGCAGTTAAACGCATGCTTCTGTTTGAAAATGTGGTGGCAAGACAGAACTCTGCCTTGGGCTGCTGAGACAGTGACAGTGAAATGTTGGCTGGTCTCCATTTATTTTATTTTTAAAGTGTTTGCCAATATTAGAACAGCTCCAGTTGTGTTGAACTATCATGCCACTAATGACACTGAGATTCCTTTCACTGCACTGGGTCCCATATGATCTCATTTACACTGTTTTCTACCTTACCCAGTAATCTCCCAATTAGGAGAGTGTCTAAAAGTGATCAGGCAAGGACTCAGGTTGGCCAAGTTGCAGGTATTATAGCTAGAGAGTGAGCCTATCTGGACAATATAGCATGGGAGCTCTTGGTGTCCTCATTTATGGGCACATGGTCAGGCTTTGTCAGGGCATATTTGTAGTTCTAGACCTCTCTTTTGGTCAGGTCCTCTTGAACATAAAGATGTTTGCAGTGGCTAAAACATGGTCACATGTATTTTCTGGTTAAAGCTTTCCCATAAAACAGTCCATAAATGAACATTGCTATGCCAAGAAAAATGAAAGCACTTAGAAGAATATTTATCACTTCTAATTCAAAGCATTTTGTAATCCTCTATTTGCCAAGTCTCTCTGGAGAGGTCAGTAATTTTCTCATTATTCTACTAAGGAAACAAGTCAGCTGTTGTTCCCAAAGTGTTGGTCAATAGATATCTGGAGTGAGAATGCAAAGCATTCTTATTCCAGGGACCATGCTGAGCCAACAACAAATTTGGGTGTAAGAGTATTGTAAGTTCAGGAGGTAACCAATATAATGAAATCATTTCCTGATGACAGGATATGCATAGGTATAAAGCTGAGGAAAAAACAGAATTGCACTTCAAGCCAGACATTTGTTCACTTGGGATTTATAAGTTTCAATAATGTATGAATTGAAGGAAGGGAAAGGAAATATGTAGAGGGAGAGGGGGAAAGAGATTGGATAACACAGCAGAGAAATTTCAAAGTAAAAAATAGATTCCAAGTACATATAAAATTTGCTTAGTCATGTTTTTAATTTAACAGTTCTCTCCCCATCTCTAAAGAAAGGTAAAGGTTTCAGAATATCACATATAAAAAATTCTTAATAGAATATTATGATAAATTACATGCCATAAATTTAGTCTCCAAAGGGAATATATCAAATAAATAAAAGGATACTGTGGTGTTACTCTGACTCAGAATATCAGGACTGTAAAGATACTATTTTAAGTCAATGTGGAAATATAAAGAAAACTTCTATTTTTATTTGCCATATACGTTTAGAGAAATATACCATCTCTCCCCCACCTACCACACACACCTAAACAATAACTTTAAAATTATTCCTGACCTCACACCATTGTTACTGATACTACCCTTGAGTGAATGTTTATCCTTTCTTTGCCTTGTGTCTTGTCAGTCTCATGAATTTTAATTGTAATTTCATTGGACTAAGATCCAGTAGAATCCTTTTTTTCATGAAACCTTTAATACTTCATGGAAATTTTTATTTGAAATTAATTAAATGCAAAATAAAACAAAATCCAAAAGATAATATTTCAAAAAACAACCATATTCTCATGCTTAAGTTGCTTTTTTAAAAAAAAATCGACCTCTAATCTCAGAGAGTAGGTAGGATAAAATGATGTTTCCTATGAATTCACTAAAAACAATTTACATTATTCTAAAACAAATTAATATCACCTAGTTTATTATTTTTAAAAGATTCAAATTCTTTTTTAGAAGTTGCCTAGTTAATTTTTTTAACTGATATATATTTTAGTTTATTTAGGAGTTAGAGTTTGGCTATATTTCATTTACTATTTCTTGGTGCACAATAATTTGCCTAAATTTAAAGTGGTATCTTCACAGTACCTTGGTTGTCCCATGTGCAATTAACTTAGACCACCTACATCACCAATTCTCTATTTTATTAAAAAAAAAAAAATCTTGGTTAATGGAAACTATTTCAGTCTTCCTAGTAGTGAATCTCACATCTAGGCATGGTCTGTGAGTGGCAAAAGTAGGAGATGATTTTTTTCCTGAAAGAAGAAAAGAGCAGCATCCCCCCTCAAGATTTGCTCTCAGCTTGCCAGAAGATGCTCGATCTGTGCACATTGGTCTGAGTGCCATTCATTCAGATTCTAAAAGACTCAGCTCATGTGATCAGCAATTGCCTCTGCAGTTGCTTTCCTCTTTTCATTTAATCTAAATAGAGATTGACTCTGAGCCTTCAGCACCAAACACAGGCAATCCAAAGCTTCAGAATTCTTTTAAAAAATTTGTATTTTGCAAATATAGGCTAATCAACCATTCTTTTTGTAGATAAATCCACAAGGTGACTAGATATTTTCTGCCAATTTTCTTCTTTCATTCAATGTGGCTTGAGAAGTTGTTTGATGGCAGGGAAATTGCTATTGGAGACCCTATACCTGTCCCTAAATATCAAGGATGGGTTATAATCACATGTATCACAGGTCTTACTGCTTTAAAACATCTATTAAATAAATCATTCATCCTCAGTTATCCATTTGCCTTAAATTTACCTAGAGTCAAATCCTCAAAATATAGGGAGAGCAGGAAGTTCAGAATTTACTCTCCAAAATAAATATACCAAATTAATAGAAGTATCTTATCTCTTTGCATGGACTTAGAGTAGCAGGATTTGCAAGATATTTTTTGAAGATAATACCAGAGGTGAATGAAAAAGCCTTCTATTTTTATTTACCATTTTGTGTTTCAGAACACATATAGGAGGTCAAGCTGTTTTTTTGGGGGAATAAGCAATAAATAAACATAGTAGTTTATCTCACGAGGTGCCTGCCTAGATCATGGACCAACTCACCTTCTCTGAGAATAACCCCCATGAATATAATGAAGTAGGCCCCTGGCAGCCCTATTTTTCTACATGATCCTAATGCCCCTCACGTCTGGCCAGAGCTGTTTGGACCAAAGGTGGGCATTGATTCAAACTGCTCAGTTTTTCTCTGCTGAGATTTGTACTAATAATTTGGCCAAGAAGGCAGCCATCCACAAGCACACGAGACTATCACATACAAACGTGTGAGCCATGGTTTCCTGAGCCCAGCTTCATTTCTGTCCTTTATTTCCATGCATTATTCATGCTTTTTTGTAATGACCTTCCCTTTTTTTTCCCTTAATCTAGTTAAACTTGGTTTCCAATACCATTATCTAATAGAAAGGAGGTCAATGGATATTAAAAAGAAAAGAGCTTTGAACACGTGCGAACAGCACAGAATTGAACATAAGCCACTTTCACAGCATTTGGAGATTACAGATACTTCCTCAACCACCACCCACAAATTCTTTTCACTTCATGTGATCCTTAGTTTCCATATTATTTTGCAAAGAATAAACTTGGGGATCACATATTAGATTCTTAGTACTTTGCTGAGCAAAGAAGAGTAAGTTGACCTGTCTTCGACTTCAGAAAGAAGTAAACACAATGATTTCTAGGAGCTGATGAGCCTGTTTCATCTTCATGCTTTCTCCGTCTGTTTTTATTATTTTTCTTAGTCCTTAAGTGCTTCCTAGAACTCCCATATCGTACATTCATTTTGGAGAGAAAGCTTGTTAAGGAATGCACCACTGTTTTTCTTTATGTCTAAACAAGTGAAATGACCTTCACAATAGGGAATTGGGAAAATCTGTTCTTTCCTTTGAAACCTCTCTGCCCATCTGTACCATGCTGGCACACAGTAAATGTTAAAGATCTGTCACAGATATTGTGCAATGGTAATACTCTTTATAAAAGGAAAAAATGTGACAATCATTAATAGCCCAATTGAGAGAAGCAATAGTAACATTGGCAGAGCTAGCCCAACGGCCCTGGTCCCTCCTGCCTCAGGTCTCCTGACTGCTAGGCCAGTGCCCTCATGCTACCCTCAGGGTACCCTACCCCATCTCTTCCATCAGGCATTATGACTTGAGCTTCCAAAGAGACTTCTTCCTGCACTCTTGCCCCATTAAACCTTATAGTTTCTCAGTCCTAATTCTAATTTTACTGTTATTCCCTCACCTTAATCCACCAATGATGTAAGGGGGTTTATGAGAGTATGTTTTTAAAAATAGAAAAATTTTTATAAAGTAAGAATCAGATCCAGAAAAATGTATTTAATTACAAGAGTGACACTCCTACTCCAATTTCCTCAGAAACTAAGAAGAAAGATAGCAACTAGTCCAAAATATCTCATTAGGCCCTAAAATATGGCTACCTCACTCCTGAAGGAAAGAGAAATAAATGGTTGTCTCTTTTAAGCTCTGTATTATCTGGGTCTTTGTTACTTGAAGCTTAACTTACCTGTCAAGCCTCAGAGGTTGATCTCCCTCAAGATCTACCCTCCATTCCTTGGCAGCATATTTCTCCAAATATGACTTTGCCAATCTAGTAGAACATCATGGAACTTCTGCCAGGAGAGTCTAGGACGGACTTTGGCATAGTCCAGTGGATGCAATCTTTCCAAGTCTAGTTCCTTTTAAGTTCAAGCTGGGACCCTGAGGTTAAGTTTGTCTGATGTCAAATGGATGAATATTGGCGTGCACGCGCACACACATACACACACACACACACATAAATACCATGACCCTCCCCCTCAAAATGAGAATTCAACATGCATTAAATCAACAAATGTTTATTGAGTAGTTTTATATGATAATCACTGCCTAAATACATGTTACACATTGTCTCAGAATTATTTGCATCCATCTTTTAGATAGGCACAATTTTCTTGTCGCTCTCCATAGGTAGCTTACCTTCCCCAGATCATCTCATTGTTCAAGATGGCTGCTAGAATCCTTCATATCACTTCTGTATTCTAATAAATGAAAGATCCACAAAGAAGGGTATGCCCACTTTTGCTAGCAATCCTTCTTAGAAGTTGCATGGGCTACTTCTGCTTATATCTTCTCTAGGTTTTAGTCACATGGGTATACTTGCAGCAAGGAAGTCTGGGAAATGGGGCCTTTATTATAGTAGACATCTACCTAAAGATCAAGAGTTCTACTACTGAGGAGAAAGAGGATACCTAACAGTCTTTGCCACAGGAGAAGTTTCCCAAAATTGATGCTGAGGAGGACACGACACTGAGGAGCAACTGATACCTAGAGGATGCACAAGAATAATGAGAGTAATTTTCCCCTTAATTCTATGTACCATAAGATGGCAAACCTGGAAATGAGTAAGGGGAGTTTGATGCTTCTGTTATATGTACACAGGAGGTCCACACTTATGGGAAAATTAGAAGAGAGAAATGTAGCCAAAGTCTTCACTGCTACTAAACTAACCATATACACATTTCACCCTTCCTGTAGGGGTAAAAACAGTATATCTTAAAGAACCAAGTGTTTCCAGACACCGAGTCTTAGAACACATGAACAAATCTTTTGGTGGGCCTTTGTATAGGAGACATGAGTCATGTAGCATCAAGACCTCGTTGCTCTATGCAGTTTATTCAACAGAAAAAAATTATCTTATCTCTATCGGCTAAGGTATAAATGAAAGGTAATCTATATCAATGTATTAAAATCCCCCAAAATATTTATTCTAAACTATAAACTAGAAATTATATCTAGTAATAGGATATTTTTCATATATGATGGGACAAAAGAGCTTTCTGGTTGCCCTTCAAATTATACCCCCTGAGATGTGCACCAAGTCATTAAAGTCACTATGATAGACGGATACAGAATTTGGACTTTCCTCTCACCCTCTTCTTCTTCTAGTTCAAGTTTCATCACTTCCAAAGTCTTATTTGACTTTGCCAGCTCTCATTTTTCTTCCTTTTCTCTGAAATCTCTACCACACTTAGCCTGTGTCAAATAATTTAACACTTAATCATATACTATCTGCTAAAGTTTCATGTGAGCTAAGGTCCTAGAGAACATAGGAATCTTGTGTTTCTTCGCAAACCTCTATGGTCTCCAGAGTGCTAAGTGCTTAGTAAATACTTGTTGTATAATTGATTCTCCTTTTGTGTTACAGCCTAAGATAGTTACATATGTGCTTTGTACCTGAATGTAGTTAGGGTGGTCCATTTAGTGAGTATTATGGAAAAAGGGATCGCCATGAGCAAGTAGAAAAAAACAGTATGTGCATGTCCCTTATAATGAGTAAATATAGCAAAATACTTACCTGTGTGTTATTACTGGCGTTGTGTGTGTGAGTGCATGAACGCACATTTGAAATATGCACAGATGTAATGAATAGGCATTTATGTGCTATAATTTGGAAGGCACTTCTTGGCGGCCACAAAAATTATATTCCCATTGCATTTGGCTTGAATTTTCATCATTAAAGTCAAAAAGTTTCAATAAGAAAACCATAACACTGTCTCTCTCCAAAGTTCGATAAAAAAGCATGTTATTTTGAAGTCACTCTTAGCTCTTTCTGGTAGGTAATAAGATTATCAGATTAACTAATGGACACAGGAAAGGAAGGCCAGACTTCTAGAAGGAATTATATGGAAGGAAATGGCTTCAAAGTTAAACCCTGCCTCATCAAAACTGTTTCGAACCCACACAGTAAGATAAAAAAAAAATGGCAGAAAGCCAAAGTAAGAAACATTTCCCAATGCCAAGAAGGCATTCTGCATTCTTGGTACTCACTCATCTGAAAGGCAGACCCTACTACACCTCTGCAGATCACAAGTTTGCTAGGAGCCAAGTTTGAACACTGTAGTTCCAACCCTCTAACTTCTCTTTGATTGTAGAGGTCAGAAAATAAGTTAGTAGAAGAAATATCAGGGGGAGAATCATGGTCCATTTATTCTCAGTCTAATGTTTTTCCACTGTATTCTTGATTTCTGAGAATAAAAATGACCAGACTAAATGAGTGTGTAAGTATCTACATTTCCCTCTCTATTTTTTACTAGACACCATGGCCAGGTTTTGAGAGGCAGGATTATGTAGTGCTTAACAGGGGAAGCAGGGGCTCTGAATCTCAAGTGTCTATGTTCAAATCCTAGATACCCTATTTACCAGCTGTGGGGTATATCGGGCAAGTCACTTAAACTCTGTGGCTCTCAGTTTTTCCATTTGCAAATGGGAACAACAGTAGTACCTATCTCATAGAGTTATTGGGAAGATAAAATTTTTATGAATCTATGTAAAGATCTTAGAACAATGGACTGGTATTATAGTAAATACTAACTTAGCATTTACTATCACTCTTGTCTTTAATCATAGAGATGCAGGGGAAGAGTATTATGCATAATTGAACTTTGAAAATCTTAAAACTGATAGTCTATTCCAGCCTCCCTGATCAGTATTTGTATATCTGAGTACCAAGCATTAAGTTTTATTTTTTTTATTTCAGCATATTACAGGGGTACAAATTAGATTTGTTTAGATTATATATATTGCCTTTGCCCCACCCGAGTCAGAGATTCAAGCCTGTCCATCCCCCAGACGGTGCACACCACACTCATTAGGTGTAAATATGCCCCTCCCCCTCCCCCACCTACCTGACATCTGATGAATGTCACTACTATATGTGCACATAAGTGTTGATCAATTAATACCAATTTGATGGTGAGTACCTGTGGTGTCAAGCACTAACTTTTAGAGATTAAGCAGTTTAACTCTCAGTTGTGACTTTATTTTTTAACTGTTAATTAAATCAATGTATTTCTCTCTTTTGTTATTTTTAATTGACAATTAAAAATTGTATATATTTATGGTGAACATGATGTTTTAATATATTAATATATTGTGTAATACCCAAATCAAGCTAATTAATATTATCTGTTACCTCACATTTTTATTTTCTGTGATGAGAATATTTAATAACTACTCTGCCTAGCACTCTGGGAGGCCGAGGCGGGCGGATCACTCAAGGTCAGGAGTTTGAAACCAGCCTGAGCAACAGCGAGACCCCGTCTCTACTAAAAATAGAAAGAAATTAATTGGTCAACTAAAAATACATAGAAAAAATTAGCCAGGCATGGTGGGGCATGCCTGTAGTCCCAGCTACTCGGGAGGCTGAGACAGGAGGATCACTTGAGCCCAGTAGTTTGAGGTTGCTGTGAGCTAGGCTGATGCCACAGCACTCACTCTAGCCTGGGCAACAAGTGATACTCTGTCTCAATAAATAAATAAATAAAAGAACTACGCTTTTAGCAATTTTCAAGTACACAATAATACATTGTGATTAACTATAGCCACCATGTTGAACAATAGATATCCTGAATTTATTCCTCCTATCTACCTGAAATTTTGTATTCTTTGATCCAAATCTCCCCAATCCCTATCCTACCAGCTCCTAGTAACCACCATTCTACTCTCTGCTTCTATGGGTTTGACTTTTTAAAACTCCACATATGAGTAAGATCATGCAGTGTTTGTCTTTCTGTGCCTGGCTTATTTCTCTTAGCATAATGGTCTCCAAGTTCATCCACGTTATCTCAAATGACAGAATTTCCCTCTTTTTAAAGGCTAAATAGGATTCCATTGTGTATATATGCTATATTTTCTTTATCCATTTATCCACTGATGGACACTTAGGTTGTTTACATACCTTGGCTATTGTGAATAATGCTGCAATGAACATGGGAATGTAGATATTTCTTTGACATACTGATTTCATTTCCTTGGGATATGGAAGTGGAATTGCTGGATCATATGATGGTTCTGTTTTTTATTTTCTGAAGAACCTCAGTGTTTTTCATAATGGTTGTACTAATTTACATTCTCACCAACAGTGATGACCTTCATTTCAAAGGAATAGGGCCAGGGAGAAATGAGTGACCAGATATATAAGAAAAGATGCCTTATATACTAATGTCTTGGCAACTCTAGTCTGTACCACAGTTAGAAAAGTTGGTCTGTATCAGTGAAAAAAATATCAGAAAGTCTACAAAATTTTAGTACTTTCTTCAGGCTTTTAAACTAAAAATTAGAATGCCCATCTGTTCCAAAGCAGATGCTTTCTCTTCTATTTTGTTTTTTCTAAACAATGAAAACAATATTAGTAACGATGACAAACTCTGTGATGGGCTCCAAGAATCCCAATGCCAAAGACTTTACACATTAAAATTGGTGGGCATGTAGTAGCAAAGTGGTTCTGTTCTTGGTCACTGTGAAGGGGAGGAGAGACTAGCCCTGAGGGAGTAGAGTTTATTGTCTTCAGTGTGAAGGTGTCAGATGTCAGCAGAGACTGGGTCCAGCCAAAGCTGCAGGGCAGAAGGACACCCTCCTAAGAGAGGGACAGTAGGTGAGGAATGCAGAAGAGTTTGAGTGGTCCAGGCTCAAAAGACACAGGACATTAGATATTAGAGCTACATTCCTGAATACGAGCTCTGTATGTCTGGATGGCTTATTGAATCATGTGAATATATTACACAACCTACTGTGGTGCTCATTTGCAGCTTTTATCAAACTCATTAGAAGCAGCCAAAGTGGGATGAATGTCAGGAAATCTTATGGAGATTCTAAATGCTTCTAATATATACAAATATATTCTTATGTCCCGTACTCTTATAGAACAAATTTTTACTTTTTGAAATCTCCTCTTAATTCAAAACTTAAACACAGGTCTTTGAAACTAATGTTTCATATAACAAAACAGTCTAAACTTTGGGGCATAAATGATTTCAGCCTCTAAAACCTTCAACTTTGCAGAATCAATAACATGAGATTAAAGTTCTAGGGCTATCTTTAGATTTTCCTCTAGGAAATTGAGAGATATTTCCCACACTTCAGACCACAAGCTTCTCATTATCACTGGGCATGGTATCTCCTCTTCATGGCTATGAAAGATACATAAGTAGAGAATGTGATGAGATTCAAATAAGATTTCCATTATTAGGTATCAAATTAATATATTTAATGTTTAACCTTTTCATTGATTTATTCATTCAAATAAGTAATTATATCAGACACGACACTGTGTTTGAGAATTACATACTATTAATCAATAAATTTGTTGAATTGCTATGTTGGACAGGGCATTTTTCTAGGTGTTGGTAATATACCCAAAGGAACTAAAAGGCATGACTCTTGTTTTACAAAGCACACATTATAGTAGAGGAGAAAGAAAATAAATGCATAAAATTTCATATAATAAATACTATGAAGAAAAGAAAATAGCAAAATATTATAGAAACAACTTATGAGAGGGTGGTTAGGGAAGATCTTTAGGAGGTAACCTTCATTTTAAGACCTGAATGATAAGAATGACTCAGTCATACAAAGATCCAGGAAAAGAGCAGCCCAAACGTGCAAAGACCATGAGCATGTTGGAGAGACAAAGCAGCTTAGGCTGAGTGGATTTAGTAAGCGAGATGGGTAGTAGAAGAAAATAAGCATAGGGTGTAGCTGAGGTCAGAAAATCTTAAGAGCCTAGAGGACCCAGTAAGTAATTTGGATTTTATAGCATGCCACTGTAAGATTTACAGCAGGAGAATGACTCGATATAATTTATGCTTTTAAAATACTACTCTTACCGCTATATGGAGAATGAATTATAGGCAGTGGTATGCCAGTAAATGTTTGAAAATTACCTATCTGGAAAATCATGTACAATAAAAGAAAAGCCCAGATTTGTAGCATTTTCCAATTTATATGGTCTAAATAGTACTCTTTCCAAGGCCAATTTCAAGCTACCAACTTGTCACTGAATGTGGAGCTGGAAAGTGATGGACTCACCCAGCTCTTGAGAGTCAGAACAAGGCAGCCCCAGCGCACCCCACTGACTGCAGGCCAGCAGGGGCCAAAGCAGGAAACCAGTCCTGAGGCTACCGCAGCTGTCCAGGCAAGAGAGACGGCAGCATGGGAGAATGATCTCAGATGAGTGATCTCAGATGTGGTTAAAAGAAATGGCCAGATTTAAGAGGTATGTAGGAGAAAGAATAGATGAGACTTAATGATGAATTAAATATAGTAGATAACTAGATAGGCACCAAGAGTCAATTCCATGTTTCTAAAGGGTAAAATTCCTTTCAGCTACTTACTTTCTCCCAATTTGTCTCCATCTTTTCTATGTCCTACTCAGACTCTTTTTAAACATAATTCATACCTATTTGTCTCTTCTCCAATGCAGAGAAAATAAAGAAGTTTCTTTTCCATGTTCTTCTACCCTCTTCTAAGTACACATAACTCAGGAGGGACTACTGAAAGTGAAGGCAGAAATCCTGGATTCAATATTAATGTAATTTTAAAATTAATTTTTAATTGATAAGAATTATATATACTTATCATGTATAACACATTGTTTTGAAAGATTTATACATTGTGGAATGGCTAAATCAACTAATTAACATATGTATTACCTCACACATTGTTTTTTACAGTGAGAACACTTAAAATCTTTCTTAGCAATTTTCAAGAATACAATATATTGTTATGACCTATAGTCATCATGTTGTACAATAGATCATCTCCTGAAATTATTTCTCCTATCTAACTGAAATTTTGTATCCCTCGAACAACATCTCCCTAATCTCCTCCCCACCTTGCCCCTGGTAACTACCATTCTACTCTCTGCTTCTCTGAGTTCCACTTTTTTGGATTCCACATATAAGTGAGATCATGGAGTTCAATACTAATTTACTCCAGCTGTCCATCCCTGCGATCCTTACTGTATACTTGGGCAGTTCAGCCCTGTGCATGTTAGTCTTGGATTGGGGAGGTTAGTGACCACAGGTTTGAAAAAAACAGGTTCTAAGAAGAAGTCATGCTCTTTCCCAGCTGCTTCCCAAACCTAATATTTCAATCGTCAATGTGACAATGAATACTGAAGTCTCATTTACTATCCCTATTTGTATGAGAAGATATTTGACTATTTGATAAAAACCCATTTTAACTGAGTACCATTGCAGCGTGATTAAAATTTGTTACATAACATCTTTAATTCTTGCTGTAAAAGTATTTTAATCATCACATTCATTTTCTCACTGCCTATGATCAGTTTTTGTATTATGTCTCAAATGTTTCAACCAGGAATCTCCAGAGAACCAAACTGAGTTTTCAAATTCCCTTAATAAGAACATTGCACTGGACCAGCTTTATTAAGGGACTCCCTTGCCCTTAATTTTTACTAACTGAATGACATTGAGGTTTGGTGACCCAAGAGTTGGCAGAACATTTTATGGATAACATTGTCTATTTGCCATCACGTTTTTTAATGGAATCAATAGAACTAATGATGAGCTAGCTGAGTGTCAGAAAAATTGAATGTCACTTTTTCCTTTCACAATTGACAAATATGGTGTTCAAAGTATTCTTTCCATCATATCTCTTTTTCTTTACTATCTTGTTGTCTTGTTTAAGAGAAGTCTGCTAAAGAGCACTTTCTTTGTTTCTTCCCTTGAGTAATCTAGATATTGAGTTTATTGATATAATAATTTATTTTGTCCAGACATAACTTCAGATTGCAATAACAATACAGTTTCCCAGCCGGTGTTGAAATTTATCACCGTCACAGCAACACAGAAGAAAGGTCACTGAACTATAAAGTAGAAGATTTGAGTTTCAGGCCTTCTAATGACTTGTTGTTTGACTGTGGGAGATACATTTATCCTTTGTGACTTTTCTCATTTGTGTAATGAAACACTTAGCAAAGGCATTTCTAAAATTCCCCTTAGTTCCCAAGATGTTCGAAACTTAGAAACTTGCATCTAAATTTATATAGGATCACACACAATATCGAGACAGTATATACTGCCTCTTTCTACTTCTGAATTACTCCTCATAGTTGTAGTTAAGCTATTAATGGCCTGTATGTTAGTCAGGACTCAACTCACACTAGCCTTTGAAGAAAAAGTAGGGAGGGAAGAGGCCACTTGGCTTGTAAAACTGGGAAGGACAGCAGTGGGTCCAAGAATTGAAATGATGCTCTCTGACCACTCATGCTCCCGTCCTCTCTGCTCTCTGAGTTTTGACAATTTTCTCCTACAGTTTTAACATGAGAGCAGGAGGGGTGTGTGTGAAAGAAAGTAACTCCAACATTATATTAACTTAGATTATAACCCAGAGGAGAAGAGATTTCTCTCACTCAACTTTTGCACATAGAAACCCCAAGAAAAGACATTAACTGGCTCAAAAAGCATTTTAACTGATTCAATCACTGTGCTCAGATGAATAGAGTATTTTAACTTGTGGTGAAACCTGGGGCAAATTACTCTCCTATGGTTTGGGGAGAGCTGAGAAAGGGCAGTGAGTATCAGACCCATCTTAAATCTTAAGTGTGGAGAAGAGTGTGTTCCTCAGAAGAAGGTGTGATGTTCTTTCCAGACAAGAAGGAAGGGTACTACAATGAGAAAAACAAGATATATTATAAATACCAGAGTCTGCATTCAAGGTTTACCTGCAACAAGAAATAGCACTGCTTTCTTTTGAGCTTTAGTGTGGGCCTTGGTTTTTCTTGTTGATATATGTCAGGATGTTAGAAGCCTAACTGGATTGTCACATCACCCAGAGAAGGGAAAGGGCAATTTAATTATTTGCAATCTACATATTATATTCAAGCATCTATTCAATAAATATATAATGATAATGAAAAAGTTCTAGTTGATACAAGCCAGTTTCAGCTTACATTTAACTTCTTTATATTATATATTTCTGCTAACTATTTTTGGCTCAAGTTATTATGGTAGGGTGTACTGTTCCTAGATACTTAATCTGTGTCAGCTTTAGCAAAGCTTTTTTTTGGTTCATTAGACAATGCTTGATCTCTTCTGACAGCTTCAATCCTGTAATTCTCTTCCCAAAAGGCTATACTTAAAGTCTAGATATCTCTATACATCACAGAGGTCCAAGTCCATGACCTCACTCCTTATTAGACACTTATTGAAATTCCAAGGACCCTGGATATTTGTTACACAGGAGGCTTTTATGGAAGTTATTATTAAAGGCTTTGCAGCTCTTGGCTGGAAATTTTATAGATGTGAGTCACCGAATGTGTTTAGTATCTGAATGATTATGCTCCTTTTCTTTCCATACATTCTCAGGAGTAAGAGTTCAGATGCATTAATCCATATTCCTCAATATTGCCTGTAATTTACAAATAAATTAAGTGAAATAATTTTAGTATTGGAGAGCAAGTTCCACATTAAACAAAAACTAGTGGTTGTTTCTTTGCTTGATAGTTGCCTTTCATTTAATTGGATCAATTTTACCATGCTTATTACAATAATAGAGAAAATATATCTTTCCATATATCAGGTATATATTGTTTTATACTTCTATCACATATGAATATATCCATGTAAAAATAATTAAAAGGCATTTTTCCAGGCCAATAAAAATTTCCCCCAAGATAATTTTATATGAAAGTAAATAATAGCATATGGAAGATCTATAATTTAACAGCATTCATAATATTATTTCTATATTTTTTGTTTTATGCTTAAGCCAATATTTTGTTTAGACATCTGTAATACTTATCACCACAAACGTTGACAGTTATTCTCCCACAAATTTTAATTGCATAATTTTTCAAGACATATTTTCTCCTCTATATAATTGACCTGACTTAAAAGATTGTTGTAAAAATTATTCAAATTAAGAGGCTGTAATATAAGAAAACATGCTGCACAGTTATATATTAATACAATGCTATAGTATATCTTCCCTGAATCCATGCCCCTTCTAGTTGCTACTACATTATGTTCATCTTTGTAGCAAAAGTCTTTGGAGAAGTATTTTATAAAACATTTTCTGTCCTCACTTCCTATATTTCCATTTCTCCTCAATCCCTTCCAATTATGTTTTTTTCTCCAGCAATCCACACAATCCCCTCTTGCAATGGACATCTACTATCCTTGTCTCGCCAAATCCAGGGTCAATTCTCTCTTTCTTTACCTTGACCTTCTAGCAAAATTTGACACATTTGATCAACTCCTTGTTTTTGAAATATATTCTTTTCTTAGTGATTAAGATAAAGGTTGGGGGGGTATATACATATATAATGAGTGAGATGTGCACCATCTGGGGGATGGTCATGCTGGAGACTCAGACTTGTGGGGGGAGGGGGGAAATGGGCATTTATTGAAACATTAAAATCTGTACCCCCATAATATGCCAAAATAAAAAAAAAAGATAAAGGTTGGCAAACTTCTGTAAGAAGACAGATAATAAATATTTTAGGCATTGCAAATCACACAGTTTTTGTTGCAACTACTCAACTCAGTTGTTGTAGCACAAAAGAAGCTATAGAAAACATGTTAATGAATAAACATGACTATGTTTCAATAGAACTTTGTTTGTGGACACTGACATTAGAATTTCATATAAATTTCACGTGTTGCAGCCTGTGGGGTGGCTCACGCCTGTAATCCTAGCAGTCTGGGAGGCTGAGGCGGGCAGATTGCTCGAGGTCAGGAATTCAAAACTAGCCTGAGCAAGAGCAAGATCCCATCTCTACTATAAATAGAAAGAAATTAATTGGCCAACTAATATATATAGAAAAAATTATCCAGGCATGGTGGCGCATGCCTGTAGTCCCAGCTACTTGGGAGACTGAGGCAGAAGGATTGCTTGAGCCCAGGAGTTTGAGGTTGCTGTGAGCTAGGCTGAGGCCACGGCACTCACTCTAGCCTGGGCAACAAAGCGAGACTCTGTCTCAAAAAAAATAATAATAATTTCACGTGTCGCAAAACATTCTTCTCCTTTTGATGTTTTTCAACCATTTAAAAATGTAAAATACATTCTTTGCTCAATAGCCATACAAAATAGTAGGTAGGATTAACTCAAACTAGATGTGTAGTCTAGGACAAAATATCTCTTCTTTTCCCTCCTGTTACACTTGTTGCTGTTTTTCAGCCGTCTTTATTACGTCTGACCTTTAAATGCTGCAGTGCCTCCAGGCTAGTTCTTGAGCCTTTCCCTTATTCACTTTTCTCCCTTGATGACCTCATCCAGCCCAATAATAGCTTTAAAAATCATCTATGTGCTTGTACTCTCTAATAAGTTGGAACTAATTGATGGGCACACATGGGCACAGGGAGAACTAAAAGTCACTGGAAGAAACAGGAAGAGGGAGAAGGGGAGGGATAAAAACCTACCTAACAGGTACAATTCAGGTGATGGGCACACTAACAGCCCTGACTTAAGCATTATAAAAGCAATCCATGTAACAAGAACATTTGTACACCCTTAATGTTTTGAATATAAATAAATAAATATTCTAGACTATTTCAATCTAAAAAATGTCATCTACATGTTTATGACTCCCAAATTTACATTTTTAGTCTGAAACTCTCACTTCAACTCTAGACTTATATATCCAGTCATCTACTTAACATCTTTACTTAGAAATTTAATACTCATATGATACTTAACCTATCCAAATCAGAAATTTTTTATTCTCTCCTATAACTGCTATTCTCCCATTTTTCTCACCTGGTAAGTGGTTTTGCCATTTATTCAGTTGCTCAAGGCAAAATCCAGGTATCATCTTTTATTTTCTCTCTTTCCTTATACTCACATCCAGATTACAAACAAAAGTTCTGTCGGTTTTACCACTTGCCAATTCCAACTTGTCTCAAGCCTTTTACATCCCTTGTCTGGATTACTTTCTTAGCTTCATAACTCATGTCCCTATATTTAAGGTTACCCTCCTACATTCTGTTCTCCATCGTGCTACCAGATTGATAATTTCAAGACATAAAATAGAATGATAGCATTTTCCTGCTCAAAATTATTTAATGGTTTTCCATCATGCTCAGAATAAATTCCAAAATCCATACCATGACCTACAAGGCTTCCCTGATTTGACTTCTGCATATCGCTATGAATCCATCTCCCATCACTCTCTCATTCTACTGGCTCTACTCCAGCCACATGGCTTGAAGCCTTTTCTGCCAATACTTCACTTGGCTTGCTCCCTCACTTCGTGCCGGTCTCTGCTCAAATATCACTTCCTCAGGAAGACTTTCTATGACACGTTACCCAAAAACGTACATGCTCCTTTTATGTTCCATCTTTTTACCCCCCTTGTTTTTTCTTCATCAAATTTACACTTTCCAAAATGGTATTAAATGCTTGTATGCTTTTTTACTCATTATATCTCCTACTAGAATATCAGCTTCATGAAGAGACTTATTATCTTGTCTGTATCACTTTATATCTGTATCTCAGAGCCTAGAATAGGTTCTATTTATAGACAAATGAAAGAAAAATAACTAATTAATTGATGGATTTGTTTACTGATTAATGGATATGAGGAAAAGCCAACATAGGATCTTGCAATAGTAAATTTTAGAAAACTTTATTGAATCACCTACTTGATATATGTTAAGGGTATCCCTCAATATACACTTTTGAAGATTATAATCCATGAGCTGATATGCCTATCAACCAAGAACTTGATTACTTTGCATATGTTGCTAATGCACTTTGCCTTTTATAAATATTTATTTTATCTAGGACATGATACACACACACACACACACACACACACACACACACACACACACACACACTTGGTTTTCCCAGGCTGCTGAAATGTTTTACTGGGCACTGTACTTAAGAAGAACATTCACTGAAACTTCTAATAATGACACTGTAAATATTATTTTAATTGGATGTTATATTTTGTTGCACATGTATTATTTAAATATATCTGTATATTAAATACGTATTACAAAAATTTGTTATATTAAATATGCATTTATATATTACTGCAGAATAATGCAATATAATCAATTGTATTCTTATATATAGTCAAATGCATTTATTTTAAACATAGTTGAATTATTCTGAAATGATGTCCTTTTGCATGCCATTTCGTCCTACCTAATTACTTTTTCCTTTCAAGTTTTTATTGTGTATACTTTTTTCCAATATAAAGGAAAAAGATAGTTTTCAAAAATTACAAAAGATTTAAATGACATTAGCATAATGAATAAATCACATCAGCCTGAAAAGCAGATATTTCCAATAATATTATTATTACAAGACAAGCCTATTCAAGTATCTTAATCTTTTTAAAAATATATGATCCTAGCACAAGATAAAAATAGTGTATACCAAGTATAAGGTGGAATCTTCTCATCAAACCCAGATGACAAGTTTTCCCTCTTCATTGAAAAAACATGCTATAAACAAGTTCTTATCTTCTCTTGCCTCTGCCCTTAACAAGGCTAAAGAAGGTGAAGTTTGAGCTAAGGGCAAATACAGAGCCTCCTCCAAGCAGAAGATGTTGATGCATCATATTCAGGAGGATTCATACAGTATATCCTGCCCTGGCAATCTACCCTTCCCAACTAGGTCTTGATCCCTGTCTTTTCTCTCCATGCCCTAGGAGACCACTGAGCAACTTATTCCATTATAAATAAATTATCGAGATGGGGAAAAAAATCTATTCCATCTACAGTGTTTACTTAGGTATCTTTGTGTTGCCCCTGTGGGCGTTGGAAGGAAAAGTGAACTGGTGCAAATATGAAACTTGTGGTGCCTGCTGCGCCACCCATCAATAATAAAGTCTTTTGTCTCTGATCCAGGAATCTCATGTTACTTCATTAAAATTAAGAGAAACTAACTCTAGGTAATCAAAGAGGTTGAAGATATAAGGTACTTACTCACAAGTACAGTGGATAGCTCACAGAATCGAAGAAAGCATTGTGTAGCTAAACCTCAGGAAAGATAAGTTTAGCGATTTCAACAGCGGAGGTCCTTGTGTGGTCACTTTCTAATTCTGACATGGATTAATCAGCATGTTTAATTAGCCATCTCATATCCTGCATGTCTTAAAATTCAAATTTCTGAAATAAATCATGTAACTAGCTTGGGTCTCATGCCCCACTCCTTTTATCTACAAGTCTCTTCCGTACTTTGTCCACAAGGGAAGTGTCCACTTATTTGGAAAGGCAGTCAAGCACAGCTTGCCACTCTTTGGACAGCCACATAAGAATGACTGTGAGATTGGAGCATTCTTTTGCAAAGAAACAAAAAGCCCTCACAGCCTGTGCTGGGCATGTCTCTTTGCTTAGAAATACCTTTCCTTCTCTGGGCTTGATGCATGCTCTTTTGTTCTACCTAATAGTTTGTGGCTTATGGCAACTGGTCAACCCCACACTGTATATGTTCTTAGTAGGAAGTGAGTGGACTTTATCACCTGCAGCACAAGAGGAGTGCAAGCAGATAATCTCCCAAGATCACTGGCCATGGGGACCAACCTAATAGTAGAAGATGATCTTGCTCTGCCTCTTCTCCATGTGGGTCAAGTGTTATGTCATCCATTGCTTGTGAGAGTCACATCTTACTTGATGACCCCAACACCTGCAAGCCAGGCAGTGAGTTGACATCATGGGACTGCTGCTCCTGGTTGTAAGTGTTGTTATACTGTTTGCTATCCTCCAAGTAGTGGGTCTCCTCCCTTGGAGGTGGTAGCAAGTTGTACTTGCTTGATATTAATCATTGTTTAGAAAGTTATTCACCTTGTTCTTTCTGTTACTATAGTACTTTTACTTAACTGTAGAACCCAACCTATGTTAATAATACCTGAAATTCTTTATTTATATGTTTATATATGCTAGTAGATTGACATTTCTTTGGATAAGTCTATATCTTATTTATTATTGCATCACCAACACTTGCTGTGGTTCCTGACACTTAAGAAAAGTTAAGCAAAGACTTATTAATTAAATAAATTAATAAATGGATAAATAGATGAATAAATGAATGTTATTCATCTAAACCTGTTCTAAAGGTTACAAAGCAACAAGGAGATCTGGATACTTGTTCTTGGAAGGTGGTTTCACAGTCTCCAGTTTGGTCTTTGTTTTCAGATCCTTTCTTTTTATCTACCTCTGTACTACTCTTTCGAACAGGCGTCCCCAACCTATGATGAGTTGTATACTTATTTCATTATATATTACAATGTAATAATAATATAAATAAAATGCACAATAAATGTAATGCACTTGAATCATCCCAAAACCATCCTTGCCTCTCCAGTCCATGAAAAAATTGTCTTCCATGAAAATGGTTCCTGGTGCCAAAAAGGTTGGGAACTGCTACTTTAGAACACTGATATTTCCTTGCTCTTTATAATTTAATTCTAATTTCAATACTCAATTCCTTTTGAGAAACCATGTAATCAGATTACATTTTAAATGCCAGTTTCTTTCTCATTTCTAATATCAAGATGTCTGTCATGAGTTCTATCACATTTGGTTCATAACAATTTGGGAATGTATAGTCCTCACTACATTCAAGGCCCATGAAGCTCACCTAACTAGTTAGTGTCTAAGCTGAGACATTCTCTCAATCCATCTTTTTTTTTCATCGTACTAAACACTACCCCATGAGCTAAAGAAGTAACACCTCTTCTCAAATTGCATAAGTTCAGGTATAAGTGGGGCTACCTGTTTCATTATGTAAATCACAGCAAATGCCTAATTTTTCTCCTGAGATCTTAATAAGCAGAACAGGGAGGTCTATAAGTTTAGGAGCTGTTAGAACACATTAATACCCATGAAAAACCTTACTCCCTCTTAACATCTTTTGAGAATTCTGCTGTGTAGTTTTGTCTTAGATCATTTTGCCAATGCTAAGTAATGTGCTGTTTTCTTGCCTTCATTGCCTTGTTTGTGAAACTAAAGGAAAAAAATTATATTCTACAATATCATTTCTCTTTCAAGACTCATAAAGAAGAAAATCTTTTCTTCCTTGTTTGCTTTTTTTTTTTTTTTTTTTTTCCGGTAATTGAAACACACTCTTTCTCTTGCTAATTGAACCCATTCACCTATGACAAATGCAAGGTGTGCTACAGTTAGGACAATACAACCTTGTCAGCAGGGTCACTCACAGAATGCTCTTTGCCAGGGCAAATTTGCTGATGCTTCAGAATATTCTTAGTTGTTAAATTCCAGCAGGTGAGCATAAACAGATAGCTCCATTTATTCAAGAAAGGGAAAAAGTTGAGAGGGGAGTGGAGATATGACAATTGCTATTTCCATCTTCTTGCTAAGTCAACCAAATTCTGAACAGCATAGCAAATCCATTATACATGATACATGTCTTGCATGGCAGAAACATACTGGATTAAAGCTTCTTGAGCATTTGTTAACTTAGTTCTCTATGCTGATCCTTTACTAACTTCATCTGCAGCAAGAGACTGAGAAAAAAATCAAAGTATAATGGCACCATGGCTATTCACTATAATGATGCTGCCTGCATTTCACAAATTAATTTCTGAAGTTTCCATGTACCGTTTCATAGATGGCTCAACTTGAAGTGAGCTCCTAAAACACTTGTAATTTATGCCACATATTTATTTATTATTTATAATTTCATCTTCAACACACATGATTTCTGATATATCAGAAGAATACGGAGAGCTTTGTTACTTGAGTAAGGAAATGGATGAATGAATGAATGAATGAAGAGAATGAAATTTTTCTCTCTAACTAGTCAACAAGATCTTTAATCTTAGTTTCCAAGGATTACCTTCTCCTTAAATTTCCATATATCTTAGCAAATATACTTTCTTTTATTTCTTTTACTAACTATAATTCTGAAACAAAGAAGATACTGAATACAAATTTATTGGTTGTATTATTTCTAAAATGTTGTATTGTTTCTAACAGTCCTATCAGGTCACTACATAGTTACCTGAAGACCATAAAACCTTTGTAAAACATAGCTCATCTCTTTCTGATGAGCCAGTGACACATCATTTTGTCCCTTGGAATACTAAATGAAAAAGGTGAAATCAATCAGTGGAAAGCAAAATCCATTGCATTCTTCTGACTAACAGAAGGCAACTCCAGGAAAGAGGTTTATTTTTAGGTTACATTATTTGATAGACAGAGGAAGCCCTCGTGGGGAATACATTGGCTGTTTTGGTGCTGTTCTCACTTTCCTCCCCCAATCATTCCCATTGTGCCCTGACCTGAACCTGGCAGCACTGGACCTCCTCAAATTCCAGGCCATGAACTTGCCCCCAGCCAAGATGATGAGAATTATTCTGGGGATAAATGGACAGAGCCTGGAGTGGCAAGGACTGTTCTCAGAGCCGAAGTGTTCTTATAATCCATAGTTGAGTTAGGTAGCACTATTAAAAAAAAAAAATCTGTTAAAGACATTACTCATGAAGTTTCCTTAAGACCAATTGATGTGTTTCCAGAAGTGGAACATAGAACTGGCAATGTGAAAGTAAAGCTTCCAAAGGAAAACATAAAACAAAAACAAGAAACAAAAAACCCAGAGGCACAGTTACTCCTGAACTTTATCCTAGGCTAGTGGCTAAACACCATATTTCTGTTCCACAACTTTGGCCTGCGAACATTAAATATTGTTAGATGATGTGATGAAAACAGATTTGTTTCCTTCAGTATGTGGATGGTAAATTTCCCTTATCACATCTGATCCCCTTTATTCTTCAAACTGTTGCTATATCAATCTTTTTTTTTTTTTTTTAGATGTTTTGCTCTCATTTTTCAAAGAGAATTTGTCCTCCAATTAGAGCTATGCTGGAGACCATTTACTAATGCCTGGTTGTTAGTATTGTAATAAATCTAGAAAAAGTCAGAAATAATAATTTCAGGCTTCACCCAATGCAAAATGCAGAGTTTTAGGAATAGAACATAAGAATAGACCTATACATTTCCCAAAATGAGGTGGTCTAAAAAAATAATTTTTTTAGAAAAAAATCAAGACAGTGTCCACTATATTAATATTTCAGTTGAGAGAGATAAAGCAGCTGTTGGGAGATGCATGTTCACTGTTTATTATGATACCAGAAAATTTTAGGACAGCAAATAAAATCAAAAAGTGCCTAACCAATTAAAGTTTGAGAGACAAGTGGGGCCCTGCCGTGGACATAGATTGACTTCATGTTTCCATGTGATTCAACGCAGAGAAATCTGCTTGTCTTAGGTATTCAGAAAACAGAACTTTTCAAGGCCAAAAAAATAAACTGAGGTTTTATATTTAATGGTAATAGTTAACATTGTATGCAACAGAGATAATAAGTATTTGCTGAATTTATTATTGCTCTTAGCATTATTATTTCTCATACTGAATTTATAAAGAAATAAAATAGTTATGTGCTCCAATCTAAATATATTGACCCGCAAGTTCTAGAGCCACAGATAATTTTGCTCTTGTACATTTTATTTCTAAGAATTTTCTGCATAAATAGATTCATAGTCTATTTATTTTAACTAGATTACTGATAGAACTGTTCTCTTGTTTGTAACATTAGCACAATGAAGGTCTTATCCTCAAGTAGAAACTTTGTTTAATGGTCATATTTTCACCTGTGGATTATTTCCTCTTCTTGTCATTCACTGATGCAGTAAAAAAAAATTTCATTTGTTTAATTGTTTCTTTGCTTTTGTTTGTATCCCTTTCATGTCTATCCACCTCACTTCTTATTATTTCTTGTTTAGCTGTTCTATAGCACCATGGAAGCATTAGATTAGAAGATTGGAAATGATTCTAAGCCAGAATTTACCTCTACTTAATCATATAGCACATTTCCTCCCTGGATCTGTCTTCTACTACCTGTGAAAGGAGTATATTGAACTAAATCAAAGTCAAATGTAAACATCTGTGTGTGTGTGTGTGTGTGTGTGTGTGTGTGTGTGTGTGTGTGTGTTTCATAAGGAGAAGATCTATTTTTCAGTTTTTCAGAGGATTTATTAAAATCATACCTGGTTTATTACTTAGAGTAGTTGATCAACATTCTCTTCTCATACATCTCCTAAAACAACCAAGGCAATAGGTACAGACATTTTTCCCAATACAGGCCCCAAAAGTACTTAGATATTTCTAGAAAATTTTTAAAAATTATTCAGAAATTAAATGGATTTCAGAAAAATCCAGTTGATAGAGAAATTCAATGGACATCAATAATAAAACTAAAAAAAATAATAAAACTTTTTAGAAACTATGTTAATAAATAAATAAATAAAATCTGGGTATTTATAAGAGTACTATTAATGCCCTTAAGTAAAGAATGCACTATATAAAAGTATTTATTAAAAATAAAATGAGGGAAAATTGGATAGCCACATGTAGAAGACTGAAACAGGATCCACAACTCTTACCTCTCACAAAAATTAACTTGTGATGGATAACAGACTTAAACCTATGGCATGAAACTATAAAAATTCTAGAAGAAAATGTTGGAAAAAAACTCTTATAAACATTGGCCTAGGTAAAGAATTTATGAAGAAGATCCCAAAGGCAATCACAGCAACAACAAAAATAAATGGGGCTGGATCAAATTAAAAAGCTTCTGCACAGCCAAGGAAACTATCACAAGAGCAAACAGACAACCTACAGAATGGGAGAAAATATTCGCAAGCTACACATCCAATAAAGAGCTGATAACTAGAATCTATGTAGAACTCATGCAAATCAGCAAGAAAAAATCAAACGACCCTATCAAAAAGTGGGCAAAGGACATAAACAGAAACTTTTCAGAAGAACTCAGAATACAGTCCAACAAACACATAAAAAATGCTCAATATCTCTAATCATCAGGGAAATGCAAATCAAAACCACAATGAGATAACATTTAACTCCAGTAAGAATGGCTTTTATCAAAAAGTCCCAAAACAATAAATGCTGGCCTGGATGAAGAGAGATAGGAACACTCATACACTGCTGGTGGGGCTGCAAACTAGTACAACCTCTGTGAAATGTAATATGGAGATACCTCAAAGAGCTAGAAGTAGAACTACCATTTGATCCAGCAATCCCCTTACTGGGCATCTATCCAAAGGAACAAAACACATTCTATAAAAAAGACATCTGCACTAGAATGTTTATAGCAGCACAATTCACAACTGCAAAGATGTGGAATAAACCCAAGTGCCCATAAATACACGAGTGGATTAATAAAATGTGTTATATGTAAACCATGGAGCTCTACTCAGCCACAAAAAACAATGGTGATCTAGCATCTCTTGTATTATCCTGGCTAGAGCTGAAGCCCATTCTACTAAGTGAAATATCACAAAAATGGAGAAACAAGCACCACATGTATTCACCATCAAATTGGTATTAACCAATCAACACTATGTGCACATATAGTAGTAACATTCATCGAGTGTTGGACAGGTGGGAGGGAGTAGGAGGAGATGGGTATATTTACATCTAATGGGTGTAATGCGCACTGTCTAGGGGATGAACACTCTTGAAGCTCTGACTCAGGTGGGGCAAAGACAATACATGTAACCTAAACATTTGTATCCCTGTAATATGCTGAAATAAAAAAAAAAAAAATATATATATATATATATATATATATATAAAGAAACAAAAACAAAAATAAATAAATCCTTTTTAACAAATTGCCTTGAAAAAAATAAAAAATAAAGTAAAAAGAAATACAGTACCTTGAAGTGATAGAATACTATGCAATAATGCTTTTATACAATGACTGATTACTTCAACTATATTATTAGTAATGCTTATTTGGAAAAATATGATGTTTGGACATAGTATTTATGTTAAACATTTCAAAATTTAAAATTAATTTCATTAAAAGCTAGCCTGAGTTTGCATGTGAACATACAAAAAAATAGATATTTTATGGTAAAGTATGGCTTCTTTCCATAGTGTTATAGCCAAATAAAAATGATCTAACTTAATCACTGTGTAGTTTTACATTTTTTAAACAGACCTGTCCTGAAGGACTATTGCCAAGAAGGTGTTTATTGGTGTTTCACAGGGTCTGACATGATGCTACTTAGATGGGAATTCTATTTTCAACCCCGACTCTAAGCAAGAAATTGCTGATCTTTCCAAGAGAGGTTTAAATCCCCTATAGCCACACTACACTGAATACCAATCCCTGCAGAGAAAAAGAACATACAGCCTGCTCACACTAGATAAACACAGACACTATATTAATCCACGGTGATTACAAGTATTTTGTGGGTATATTTCATGGAAAGAAGGATCCAGTAATCTTTAGCTGATAAATCCCAGAGACAACTCTTAGAATTTCATAGAGAGATCAGTAAATGGTTCATACAAAAAGCAATAGCTTTCCTTTATACCAGCAGTAACCACTGGAGTGTAATGAGGGGAAAAAATAGCACATTGACAATAGCAGCAAAATCCATAAATACGTAGGTTTAACTAAACATGGAATATGTAAATTCTATATTTAAGAAAAGTGAGAGAGGTTATAAAACTTTTTTCAAGGAAAGAAAGGTGATTTAAAATTATCTTGGTGGAATGAAAGAAAAAATATTTTAAAAGCATTAATCATCCACTAAATTATAGAGTCAATAAAATCCAGTAAAATATAAAGTTTATTTTTAATGTTATAAGCCAATTCTAAGACCATATGAACTCAAATATTACACCTCTTTGACTCTTCACCCTAGACTCAGTACTTGATAGGTCCTGAACTAATAACTATATTTTAAGTAAATAAATAAATGAATAAGTACAATTTAAGTAATAAATATAACATTGTTAGTATGTGCCAAGAACCAATATATTTTGGGAGAAAAAAAGTCTATTGTATATCAGAATATTCCATGAAGTTATCCACTGCCTGTCATGACTCAGTAACACGCTCGAGACTAGCCTTCTCATCATAAACAACTATAAAACTGGAACAAATAAATGAGGCAACTGTCTGCAGACTTTGGACAAAAACAGTGAAATACTGCAATCTCTGGAAAGAAGGTAAAATCGTAAGGTGAGTCCCACTTGTGCTCCATTCTTTGCTCAGGGACAACTTCCTGACTGTGACAAAGAAGGAGCCCAAGGAGAGTGTGGCAGTCCTTTTACAGGAACTTTGTAAAGACTTTACAGAATAATTATATGCCAATATCTTTCATTAATGTAGATTTAAAAATCCTCAACAAAATACTAGCAAACTAAATCAGAAATATGTAAAAAGAGTGCTTTTTATGATCAACTAGAATTTAGTCTCAGGAATGCAAGGTTGGTTCAACATTCAAAAATCAATGTAGGCCAAGCATGGTGGCTCACACCTGTAATCCTAGCACTCTGGGAGGCTGAGCCGGGTGGATTACTCAAGGTCAGGAGTTCGAAACCAGCCTGAGCAAAAGCAAGACCCCATCTCTACCAAAAATAGAAAGAAATTAATTGACCAACTAAAAAAATATATATACAAAAAATTAGCCAGGCATGGTGGTGCATGCCTGTAGTCCCAGCTACTTGGGAGGCTGAGGCAGTAGGATCACTTGAGCCCAAGAGTTTGAGGTTGCTGTGAGCTAGGTTGACACCACAGCACTCTAGCCCAGGTAACAGAGTGAGACTCTGACTCAAAAAAAAAAAAAAAAAAAAAAAATCAATGTAAACTACTACATTTAAAGAATATTCAGGAAAATCAAAGTACTTAAAACCACCTTAGTAATAAAGGCCATGTCCTAAGAAATGGGCATTACATCACCCAGAACAATAAGTAATACTTTTAAAAAGTAATATATGGGGGGGGCGGAGCAAGATGGCGGACGAATAACACCGCCGGACAGAGTATCCCTGCAGAAAAGACAGATTCTAGCAGAAATTAGAGGAAAGAAGCAAGAAGACAAGCATACAGCGGACAAGGGCCGGAAGGAGGGGTACCTGAGACCCCGGGAGACTCCACGGGAGGAGGCTGCGGAGGAGAACTGGAGGCTGAGACCACCAGAGCAGCCCGGAGACCAGTGGCAAGGGTAGGTGGATTTGCTGCTTCCCCTCCCCTGCATTCAGGACTGCTGGTGGGCTCCCCAGCGGGTGGAGAGACCTGCGGACACCAGCCCAGAGACCGCAGCCGCCGCCAGCCAGCGGTGAGCCTGTAGCAGACGTGGTACCAGGTTCCCAACTTCCTCCAGGCACCTCCGTGTGCACAGACCCAAGCCCCGAGGCAGGCGCCATATTGCCTCCTCCTTCCCTCCGCCGACCCTACCCGCGGCTGCCCAGAGAGACAATACAGCCACCAGCCAGATGCACCTCCAGGGAACGGGACCTTCCCTTTTGGGACCCTACACCTGACTCAGGGGAACTCAGACTGTGAGCTCTCTACCCGCCCGCCTTCCCAGGTGCTGCTGGCACCGTGTTCCCAGTAGAACGGTGCCGACTCAGAGGCTGAGAGACATAGACCCAGCTTGGGCTCCCTGTGGGTGAATTGGGACCAGAAATCCTCTCCCTGGTGGGGATACAGTTTGAACTCTGGGACCCAGAGGTCGGACCTGCAGACCAGATCCCCTGCACCGAGGGCTAGCATTGCCCGGGGCACAGAAGGGTTATACCTGAACAGCCTACTGAGGTGTGTGTGCCTCCAGGGGCGGATTGGCATCCTAGAAGACAACCCTCTTCCCAGGAGGAGGCTGTGCGCCCAACCCAGGTGGCGTTCCTGTGCAGGGAACCTCCCCGCCGGATTCAGTCCGGGGAGGCCTGGTGGCTTGTGGTCTGGCCTGCTGGCAGAGGCCCAGGAGTAGCTGCGGAGTTGGGGAGGGTGGAAAGAGGCGAGGCCCGCTCTAGAATGCAGGTCTCAGACAGCCCCACCCCCACACACAGACTTTCTGGCTGAGCGGGTCCATTCCAGCCCCGCCCTGACAGCTTTCCCTGGAAGCAGAGGACAGAACTTTGACCCCTGCAAACGGCCTGAGGGTAGGCTTACCCAACCCAGCTCCGCCCAGAACAAGAGCTGTTAACAGAACACAAAATCAATAGTATAGCCTGTTCCTCCAAGCAAACGCCACCTACTGACAGGATGCCTACTGACAGGCATCTTGCACAGCCTTTCCACGGCACCCACTGACTCAATATACAGGGAGTGGTCCAATTTCACCCACAGACACCACCTAACGCCTCAGAAACTAAACAAGGTGTGTGAATACCCAAACAATAACTTCAGGAAAGAAACAACAACTGATCGACATGGGAAGAAATCAGCGAAAGAACTCAGGAAATACGAAGAACCAAACGGAAAACACACCCCCAAAGAGGAGCACCAGCCCCCTAGAAATGGACACCGACCAAAATCAGGCAACCAATATGACAGAAGAGGAATTTCGTATGTGGATCATAAGAACACTCACCCAGCTGCAACAACAACTCAATAACCAACACAAAGAAACCACAAAAAGTCTCCAGGATATGGGAAAAGAAATAGACACAATGAAGAAAAGTGTAACCGAACTCCTGGAAATGAAGAACCAATTCAAGGAACTACAAAATACAGTGGAAAGTCTCAAGAACAGTGTAGAAGAAACAGAAGAAAGAATCTCAGAGCTTGAAGATAACACCCTCCAATTAAATAAATCAGTCACAGAAATAGAGCAGAGAAACAAGAGAAAAGAGCAAAGCCTACAAGAGCCGTGGGATTATGTGAAGAAACCTAACGTGAGGGTCATAGGGTTACAAGAAGGGGAAGAAGACAACACTCAAGGGTTGGACAAGCTGTTTGAAGATATAAAGAGGAAAATTTCCAAGGCCTTGCTCAAAATCTTGATATACAAGTTCAAGAAGCTCAGAGGACCCCTGGGAGATTCAATGCAAACAGGAAGACGTCACGACATGCAGTCATCAGACTGACCAAAGTATCAACTAAAGAGACCCTTCTAAGAGCTGTAAGACAAAAGAAGCAAGTAACATACAAGGGAAAGCCAATTCGAATAACATCAGACTTCTCTAATGAGACTTTACAAGCAAGGAGAGACTGGGGCCCCATTCTCACTCTTTTGAAACAAAACAATGCCCAGCCTAGAATATTATTCCCTGCAAAACTAAGCTTCGTATATGAAGGAGAAATAAAAACATTCTCAGACAAGCAAAGGCTCAGAGAATTCACCAAGACAAGACCAGCCCTACAAGAAGTACTTAAAACAGCGTTATGCACGGAACATCATAATAATAACCCACGAATATAAAAACAACCAAAACCCAAAGATATTAAAGGCCAGATATTACAATGGCTCAAGACAGAAATCATAGCAACAACATCCAACCCAACAGAATGAACAGTAATCTATCTTACCTATCAGTTCTCTCAATAAATGTGAATGGCTTAAACTCTCCACTCAAGAGACATAGGCTGGCTGAATGGATAAGAAAATACAGGCCAAGTATATGCTGTCTTCAGGAAACACATCTAACCTGCAAGGATGCATATAGACTAAAAATAAAAGGGTGGAGATCAATATTCCAAGCAAATAGAAGCCAAAAGAAGGCTGGTGTGGCAGTTCTAATATCAGACGATTTAGTTTTTAAACCAACAAAAGTAGTAAAAGACAAAGAGGGTCATTATATAATGGTGAAGGGCACAGTCCAACAAGAAGAGATAACAATTTTAAATATATATGCACCCAACTTAGGTGCACCCAGATTCATAAAGCAAACCTTACTGGAGCTAAGCAAATGGATTAATAGCAACTCCATAATCGCCGGAGATTTCAGCACCCCACTGACAGCACGAGACAGATCCTCCAAACAGAAAATTAATAAAGAAATAATGGACTTAAACAAAACTCTAGAACAATTGGGTCTGACAGACATCTACAGAACATTCTACCCAAAATCCACTGAATATACGTTCTTATCATCAGCTCATGGGACATTCTCTAAGATTGACCATATCCTAGGACACAAAGAAAATCTCAAGAAATTTAAAAAAATAGAAATCATACCATGTACCTTCTCAGATCACAGTAGAATAAAACTAGAAATCAACCCTAACAGAAACTCACATTTCTACACAAAAACGTGGAAATTAAACAACCTCCTACTAAATGATTACTTCGTAAATGAAGAAATCAAGATGGAGGCTGGGCGCGGTGGCTCACGCCTGTAATCCTAGCACTTTGGGAGGCCGAGGCGGGCGGATTGCTCAAGGTCAGGAGTTCGAAACCAGCCTGAGTGAGACCCCGTCTCTACCAAAAATAGAAATAAATTAATTGACTAACTAAAAATATATATACAAAAAATTAGCCGGGCATGGTGGCGCATGCTTGTAGTCCCAGCTAATCGGGAGGCTGAGGCAGTAGGATCGCTGAGCCCCGGAGATTGAGGTTGCTGTGAGCCAGGCTGACGCCACGGCACTCACTCTAGCCTGGGCAACAAAGTGAGACTCTGTCTCAAAAAAAAAAAAAAAAAAAAAGAAATCAAGATGGAAATAAAAAACTTCTATGAAGAAAACGACAATGGAGAGACAAGTTATCAACTCCTCTGGGACACAGCTAAAGCAGTTCTGAGAGGAAAGTTTATCTCCATAAATGCCTATAACCAAAAGGCAAGAAGATCACAAATAGACAATCTAATGAAATGACTCAAAGAGCTGGAAAAAGAAGAACAGACCAACCCCAAACCCAGCAGAAGAAGTGAAATCAACAAGATCAAATCAGAACTAAACGAAATTGAAAACAGGAAAGCTATTCAGGAGATTAATAAAACAAAAAGTTGGTTCTTTGAAAAAATAAACAAAATTGGCATGCCATTGGCTAAGCTAACGAAAAGCAGAAAAGAGAAATCTCTAATAAGCTCCATCAGGAATAAAAAAGGAGATATCACAACTGATCCCAAAGAGATACAAGATACAATTTATGAATACTACAAAAATCTTTATGCACACAAACTGGAAAATGTGGAGGAAATGGACAAATTTCTAGAAACACACAGCCTCCCTAGGCTCAACCAGGAAGAAATAGATTCCCTGAACAGACCAATCTCAACAGCTGAAATAGAAACAGCAATTAAAAATCTCCCTAAAAAGAAAAGTCCCGGTCCAGATGGCTTCACACCTGAATTTTACCATACTTACAAAGAAGAACTAGTACCTATCTTGCAGAAACTATTCCACAACATGGAGAAGAACGGAAACCTCCCCGACACCTTTTATGAAGCGAATATTACTCTGATACCAAAACCAGGAAAGGATGCAACAAAAAAAGAAAACTACAGACCAATATCCCTAATGAATATAGATGCAAAAATTTTCAACAAAATCTTAGCTAACCGAATCCAAACACTTATCAAAAAAATAATCCACCACGACCAAGTGGGCTTCATCCCAGGGATGCAGGGATGGTTCAACATACGTAAATCTATAAATGCAATTCACCACATAAACAGAAGCAAAAACAAAGACCACATGATTCTTTCAATAGATGCAGAAAAAGCTTTTGACAAAATACAACACCCTTTCATGATACGAACACTTAAGAAAATAGGCATAGAAGGGACATACCTAAAAATGATACAAGCCATATATGACAGACCCATAGCCAACATCATACTGAATGGGGAAAGATTGAAATCATTCCCACTTAGAACTGGAACCAGACAAGGCTGCCCACTATCTCCACTTCTGTTCAACATAGTGCTGGAAGTCTTGGCTACAGCAATCAGACAGGAAAATGGAATCAAAGGTATCCAAATAGGGGCAGAAGAGATCAAACTTTCACTGTTTGCTGATGATATGATATTGTATCTAGAAAACCCCAAGGATTCAATCAAGAAACTCCTGGAACTGATCAATGAATTTAGTAAAGTCTCAGGATACGAAATCAATACACAGAAATCAGAGGCATTCATATACGCCAACAACAATCTAATTGAGAACCAAATCAAAGACTCAATTCCCTTCACAATAGCAACAAAGAAATTAAAGTACCTAGGAATATACTGAACCAAGGACGTAAAAGACCTCTACAGGGAGAACTATGAAACACTGAGGAAGGAAATAGCAGAGGATGTAAGCAGATGGAAATCCATACCATGCTCGTGGATCGGCAGACTCAATATCATCAAAATGTCTATACTACCCAAACTGATCTACAGATTCAATGCAATACCTATTAAAATCCCATCAGCATTCTTCACAGATATAGAAAAAATAATTTTACGCTTCGTATGGAACCAAAGAAGACCCCGAATATTAAGAGCAATTCTAGGCAACAAAAACAAAATGGGAGGCATTAATATGCCAGATATCAAACTATACTACAAAGCTGTAGTAATTAAAACAATATGGTATTGGCACAAAAATAGGAATATTGACCAGTGGAACAGATGTGAGAATCCTGATATAAAACCATCCTCATATAGCCATCTCATCTTTGACAAAGCAGACAAAAACATACGCTGGGGAAAAGAATCTCTCTTCAATAAATGGTGCTGGGAAAACTGGATAGCCACCTGTAGAAGGCTAAAACAGGACCCATACCTTTCACCTCTCACAAAAACCAACTCACGCTGGATAACAGACTTAAACCTAAGGTATGAAACTATTAGAACTCTAGAGGAAAAAGTTGGAAACTCTCTCCTAGACATTGGCCTGGGTAAAGAGTTTATGAAGAAGTCCCCAAAGGCAATCACAGCAGCAACAAAAATAAATAAATGGGACATGATCAAACTACAAAGCTTCTGCACAGCCAAAGAAATAGTCATGAAAGTAAACAGACAACCTACAGAATGGGAGAAAATTTTTGCATCCTATGCATCCGATAAGGGACCGATAACTAGAATATACTTAGAACTCACGAAAATTAGGAAGAAGAAATCAAATAACCCCATTAAAAAGTGGGCAAAGGACTTGAACAGAAATTTTTCTAAAGAAGACAGAAGAATGGCCAACAAACATATGAAGAAATGCTCAACATCTCTAATCATCAGGGAAATGCAAATCAAAACCACAATGAGATATCACTTAACCCCAGTGAGAATGGCCTTTATCAAAAAATCTCCAAACAATAAATGCTGGCGTGGATGTGGAGAGAGAGGAACACTCCTACACTGCTGGTGGGACTGCAAACTAGTTCAACCTCTGTGGAAAGCAATATGGAGATACCTTAAAGCGATACAAGTGAATCTACCATTTGATCCAGCAATCCCATTGCTGGGCATCTACCCAAATGATCCAGTGACACTCTACAAAAAAGACACCTGCACTCGAATGTTTATAGCAGCACAATTCATAATTGCAAGGCTGTGGAAACAGCCCAAGTGCCCATCAATCAAAGAATGGATTAATAAAATGTGGTATATGTATACCATGGAGTACTATTCAGCTCTAAGAAACAATGGTGATATAGCACATCTTATATTTTCCTGGTTACAGCTGGAACCCATACTACTAAGTGAAGTATCCCAAGAATGGAAAAACAAGCACCAGATATATTCTCCAGAAAACTGGTATTAACTGAGTAGCACCTAAGTGGACACATAGGTGCTACAGTAATAGGGTATTGGGGAGGTGGGAGGGGGGAGGGGTGCAGGTATATACGTACATAATGAGTGAGAAGTGCACCATCTGGGGGATGGTCATGAAGGAGACTCAGACGTTTGGGGGGAGGGGAGGGAAATGGGCATTTATTGAAACCTTAAAATCTGTACCCCCATAATATGCCGATATAAAAAAAAAGTTAAAAACAACAACAACAACAAAAAAGTAATATATGATTTGGAAATTATAATAGTTTCTTCGAGAACAGAAACTAGAAACTGAGATCAAAACCAACTACATATAAAGAGATACAGGAAAGAATATATAGATTTCATTATAAAGCATGATTTTAACCCATCTTCACAAATCCTTTTAACTTCTTCATAATACCTGAGCTGAATTGCTATATAAGTATACAGACACCTACTGGATCTTACCTGGCCATTAGTGTCCAGTGATTAGATGGCAAAGAATGGTCAATTGTTCCCCTTGGAGAATTTAGCTTTAATGAGCTTTATCTCTATCTGGTGTTTTATGTGTTACAGTTTCATACATTAAAATATATGCAATTGCTAACGAACAATTAAATTTAAGCTCCAGCATTCATTTTCATATAAACAGTTGTTCTTCAATAAACCATGGTACTAGAAAAAGTATAATGCCTCAGTTATAAATTTTGCTTTACTATGCTTCCACACTGTTTCAGAGCTTACTTTCCCCAACCCTCACGAGATAAAGAAATCCAGATCACTAATACACAGCGGTTTGCCAGGTTACAAATCTTGCAGAAAAGTGGAAGGAGCCTTATTGTGTCACAGGTAAGAGACTTGAAAAAATAACTGTCAGGACCAACTTACTGGTCATGGGAAATTTGAAGAATGAGAATTACTTTTAAAAGGAAAAAATAGCTATTTCGGCCTCTGAACTGTCTTTCATTTGCTTCACCTCTGATTTATGGCATTTTGGTGCCTAAGACTGGTAATGTTTTTTATCCTGGCTATAAGCGCCATTCCTAAGCCTTGCTCTCTGAGGCATTCCTTGTCGTTTTTAGCCTCAGCTTTACAGGGGTAGGGATGACTATAACAGGCTCCCACATCAGCTGGCTTGCGGCTAGGCCTATTCAGAGGCACTGGAGAAGCCTAGAAGCTAGAGGAAGGAGAAGCCAGGGCCCTCCTCTCTCCCCTTTCCACTCAACTTTTGGCAGTGTTTCAGATAATAGCTGCATTTTCTATGTGGTGTCAGCTCCCACCTACAGGAATTAACTAGGTAACCTCAGCCTGGTGGCTCCTTTATCCATGCTTGCTCCCTTCATCTCTCTAACCTAGCAGTGGTGACAGTGGCTTCCTGCTGCTGCTAACCTCTGAGTTGCTTCGCCATCCCCTGTTCGTCTTCCATTACATGTTTAATATAATCCCTTTATACATTACTTCTAATTTAAATACTCAGAAAGGTTTCTGTTTTTTAGATGGACTCTAAAAGTCATTCTCCATAAGAAAAATACACATCAAAATGAAATTCTGGGAGCTCCCCCTTAAGCAAAAGACATTGCTGTGCCCTTCTATTTTTCATCAGCACGCAGTGAAGGTACCCCCTTTAGATGAGGTTCATGAGGTTTGTGTGTGGTTTTCACTACTGCTGCTGTTGCCTCTGCACTTGCTGAAAGAAAACTGCTTCCCTTAACTGCAGGTATGAACATGTTGATCCCAGGACTTCTTAGAGTCTTTGACTTTAATACTAGCTCACTTCTGTAAATGTTTTCCAGCTGCCTCTAAAATTCCTTCTGACTTCTACAGGCAGTAGACATTTGTGTTTGGCTGCCCAGCATTCCCTGTAGCAAACTCGAGGAGCTCGATGCCCCTCTCCCTGACCACAGTGGTGGTCATTTTACCTGTGCCTGGCCAATGAGAGATGTGCGCACTCCTGACCACAGTGACTGGGTAAGAGATTGGCAAGGTAAAAAAACAAAGGTGATCAGAGCCCACACTCTCACACTGAACTGTTGTGATTTCTACAAAAAAAGATCTCTTCTTTCAACTGGATTGTCCCATTAGGAAGATTTTTAGACAAGGACTAAGAGCGTGATCAGCAAATATCTTCAGTTATCAGTTTTTTCATGATTTGCCTAAGTTTTTAAGCGCACCTTCACCTGAGCTTGTGCCTTTCCTGGGGTAGTCTGCATCCAGTGATTAAGCAAAGTAGGGGCATAAAGACTCATTCATTCTGACTTTAAGCAGGAAACTGACAGACTATGCTTGCTAGTTTCTAGAATGTTTGGCTGAGGTTTTATCAGCCTTGAATCACAATGTAACTTTTCCCCCTACCCATTCTGCTTTCTCCTGCCTCCTTTCACAGATGTTGATACATAATAAACACTTTGCACATTCCAACTCAGTATCTATTTCTATGCAACCCAACTTGTGAAAGTTGGTATCAGTAGGGTCTAACAAAGCATGAAATAAGATGAGGTTTTGGAACTGGCTCACTTGCCACACAAATGCAATGAGGAACCCATTGCTGATGACATATGGAACACAAGCCTCAGATGACTGTTATAATTTTCATGGAAAGTGAGTATTTGTCAGATTTGTCAGGGTTCTCCAGAGAAACAAAACCAATAGAATGGGTCCCTCCCTCCCCATACACACATACACTCACTCACTCATACACACACATACATGTAGAGAAAGAGAAAAAGATTTATTATAAGAAATTGGCTCCCACAATTATGGAGCCTGATCAGTCTAAAGTTTGTGGTGTGGTCCATCAGAGTAGAGACTCAGGAGAGCTTATGGTGCATTTCTATTCTGAACACTGGTAGGCAGAGTCCTAGGACAGTGGAAGAAGTCCAAGAGCAACCTGCTGGAGAATTCACTAATGTTTATGGAGGCTAGGTTTTTTTGGTTCTATTCAGGCTTTCAACTGGTTGAATGAGGCCCACCTACAGAATGGAGGGCAACCTGCTTACTCCAAGTTCACTTATTTAAATGTTAATGTCAACCAAAAGCATTTTCCAATTTGACATATAAAATTAATCATCATAATGTGGTACATTGAATAATTGATACCCAAAAGGTATCCATGTCCTTATTCTAGGACTCTGTGAATGTTACCTTATAAAGCAAGTGTCTTTGGAGGTATGATTGAGGATTTTGAGATGGAGAGGTTGTCCTGAACTATGAATAAGCCCTAAATGTAATCACAAATATCCTTATAATAAGGAGGCAGAAGGAGATTTATTACAGAAGCGGAGGAGGTAATGTCATAACAGAGCCAAAGATTGAAGTGATGAGCTTTGATGATAGTGAAAAGTACCGTTAGCCAAGGAATACAGATAGCCACTAGAAGCTAGCATTTTCAGAAGAAATAAGCCTGCCAACCCCTTGGCATTAGCCTATTTAAACTGATTTTTGATTTCTGAACTCCAGTCATGGAAGAGAATTAATTTGTTTTATTTCAAGCCATCAAGTTTGTAGTACTTTGTTACAGCAGCCACAGGGAACTGAACTCATATGGTACACTTGGCCCATTTCAGTCTTCCTGTCCAGCTATTAATAAGCAGATATTGCAACCTTAGATAAAGAATAACATGGCAGGCCAGGACTCAGATCTCTTAAGTTCAGGGTCTAAGTCATGGCTATAGGTAGGCTATTGAGGTGAGCACAGATGGCAGCTAAGAATAGGAAGAATCTTCAGTCTGTTGGGTTATCTTTGATCTAATGTCTTCACCTGAAGGATGGACACTCTAGAAGCTCTGACTCAGTGGTGGGGGGAAGGGGTTGCAAGGGCAATATATGTAACCTTAACATTATTTGTACCTCTAGAATATGATGAAATAAAAAAAAAGAAAAAAATCGATACAGATTTGTAAATAAAAGTATGTATACAGAAAAAAAGAAAGATTGGAATATACAACAAAATGTTAATAACAATTTTCTCTGGAAGTTGGGATGACACATGGTTTTCATATTCCTCTTTGTGGTTTTCCATATTTGTAATTGTCTACAATAAACATTTGTTTATGATAAAAAAAAAAGAATAGGAAGAATCTAGGATGGACACGAGAGGAGGGAGAAATAAGTATTAATTGTGACGCCAAGACCAGCTTCAGTGGCAGGGTCTGTAGTTCTTCCCACAAAACTGTCTCCCAAATATAAGTTGAAAAAGTAGATCTGAGCAGCATGATATGCAAACTGTAATAGACATGAAGATCCCCTTTCAAGGAAAAACATTCTTCCCAACTGCACAGAGTGCAGTCAGTAGACATCCTCCAGCTGTCAGACCCCTCAAGGATCACTATATATAGAGAGAGCCATCTTGCCAGGGGTCACACAATTCCTAGGACAGCAAGCGTCCAGTGACTGAGTGAGTACAAAGGGGTACCAAGGCCCAGCTGTCTGTGCCTGATGTGAGACAACTCTGAAAGGCAATATTTGCTCCAAATTTTCTCACCAGGTTGGTTGAGGCTTTGTCAGACTGAATTTAATTTTGATTTCTTCCTCTGCCCAATTCTGTTTCCTTCCTCTTCCTTTCACAGGTGTTGATCCCTAATCTATAGTTCGAAGTGCAAATTCCATCTTAGCATCTGCTTACAGAGAACCCAACCTATGATGGTTTCTAAGCCAGTGGGTGAGATTATTGGACTACTGCCCATGATCTGTCCAGCACTCCCAAGTCATAGAGAGAAACTGACATTGAGGTCACTACTTAGCATGACCCATGCCATGCCTAAAGCCAAATATACTCCTGGACTTCACAGTTTTGTAAACCGATAAATTTAAACTATTATTATTGATGTTAATGCATAAGCTATTTTAAATATATTTCTATCACTTACAACTATATAATTTTGACTGACTAATTTTATTTAAAAATAAACTATAAATAGCTATGAAGGAAACAGAAATTGTATTCCATCATGGCCTGCCCCAAAAAGTCATGCTGATATTGAGCTTATTCTCCTCTATTTCCTGGTTTAATAGTGAGCAAATGAGTCATTATCATTACTTATCATACTGGGTCAGAATTACCTTGTACCTCCATGAGGCCACTGGTTTTAAATCATTTCCCAGAGAAAATCTGCCTAGCTTCCAAAATATTATTTTTAAAACATTAAGGGCATAATGAATAAGGGGATCTCTAATCTGTTTGCAAAGCCAAGCAGATAAACAAAAGCAGTAAAAGCAATAAATCATAGAGAAAATCTAACACATCTTTGAATTGACTGGTAGGTGAGTCCATTTCCTACATGATTTATAGTTCATAAGTAGCCTTGAAGAATTTTTTTATCTTTATTATCTGAATACATAAAGCAACTACATTAAATAAACTACCTGGTGGGAGATATCTTGGAAATGTCATAAATGTTACTTAGGATTTCTATTTGAAATGACAATTTTCAAGAAAAGGATAAAAAATAAAACAGTACGATGCTAAAATTTAATAACTGCATAGCACTGTACAATATACAAAGTTCATTTTAAATCCAAATATATTATTATCATCCTATATTTATAAATTACAACTGTGCATAATATAGGTTAAGCAAGTTGCTCAAAGTTACAATGAATAAATTGTGGACCTGGGAGTTGTTATCAGTTTCTTTATCCAAGAGTAATGATGTTAAGTTGGTGTCATTGCACTATTCTATGTGGCCACTGGAGCCGAGAATACAATGTGAATTTTTCCCTCTCACATTGGACAAATGATATCCTTGATCACCTAAGCACAGCTGTAGGGCTTAAAGAGCCCTGATCTGAAGGAAGCTGCATGGCTCAACAATCTAATGGGTCCCTGAGTTTATTTATGAAAGAGGAATAATTATAAACATTCTGCCTAAGTAAGCATTACTGAAAGCTAAAATATGCTCTGATTCTACCAAATGATGTGTACAAGAATGTTCATAACACCTTTATTCATAATATCCTTGGTTAAATAAAATATTCTGGCTAAATGCATTTATATTTTCTTTGGGTTCTCTTCTATTGAGATCATTAATGCATAAACCCCCAAAACAAAAGGAAGTAGACAAAGACATCAGAGATAAAGGATTTCAGCAGTTTCAAAAGATGGATAACAGATATAAAATGGGGAATGTCATTTAAAATATTTAAGAACCAGCATGATCTGGGCACCAGCCAATCAGAAAAGAAACCAGAAGAGTTTAGAGCTGAGTCCTGGAGGCCCCCTGTGGGGCCAGAAATTAACCCACTCATGATGGATGAATGGTGAGGAGTCAAGGGCTGGGGCTGTTGAGAAGCAAAAGACTATTTTGCAGGGTCAGAGAAGGTGATTTTTGTTTTTGTTGCTGTGCTTCTAATCCTTTAATCCTTCATTTTCTTTCTTTTCTTTTCTTTTCTTTTTTTTACAAAAGACTCCAATTTACCTAGGATTATTGATGACTTTAGTTTGAACACATACAGCAAAAATTAACATCTCTACTTAATCAAAGATAGGATTCAATACTTGGTATTTTCTTGGTGCTAATTCACCATAATTTAAAGACATTATTGGATTCTCTAGTTGATTGTAGGACAACTAAGATGTAGGGTTAATTGAGGTTTTGGTCAAAAGTTAAATCGGTTTCATATCCTTTGGATCTAACATGCTAATTTGTATCTTAACATTTATGCTAATTCTGTTCACCAAACAGAATGGCATTCTCTCTTTTCTCTGACCTTTAACATTTTATCCACTCTTCATGAACAGATTCAAATTCCATTTTATTGGTGAAAGCTTTCTCACTAATTCTTAGTCATACTGACTTTTTACTACCCTGCCATGCTACAGTGCTTACTTTATGTATCATACATTTTGGCTTAGAACTAAAGATGATCTAGAACTATTGTCGCTGCTTTTCATCTGTGTGGACTAGTTCTCCTATGAGATTGTGAGCCCTTTGAGAGAGAGACTGTGTCTTGTCAAGAAGTATATACTGAGTGTATTAAGGTTCAACCAGAGAAGCATAACCAGTAGGAAATATGTTTATTTCATGGAACTGGCTAGTACAACTGTGGAAACTAGCTAAGAAAGTCTAAAGTCCATAGACAGCTAGGAAATAAAGATGACAGACAGGCTGGAACCACACAGGCCTGGGCTGAAGCTTCCTGTTCTCAGGATGGAAAGGAAGATATAGGCGCAAGGGAAAGCAATTAGAGATCCAGGAGCTATATGGATTCTTGACCTTAGGAAAAGTCTAAACCCTCTTTTAAAAGCTTTTCAAACAATACATTCAGACCCACCCAGGATAATCCTCTTTTTTATTAACTTAAAGTCAACTAATTAGGAACTTTAATCACATCCGTGAAATACCTTCACAGCAGTACTGAGATTAGTATTTTAAAGACTGGAAGGAGTTATGTGGATGCTGCAATGTGACCATTGCCTCTTTTTTCTCATGAGAGAATATCCCTTGTAATCTGCCCTAACCAGATACATATAAAATAGAGAATTCTGGGGACTGTAGTTTAGCCTACTCAAGCTGACACATTAAAACTTCAGAACACACTGAGTATGCGGTATGTAGGAGACACAGAACACACTGAGTATGTGGTGTGCTGCCCTTTAAGAAGAAATAAAGCCCTATACAAATAAAATAATTTCCTATCTCCCCAAATGTCTGGCTCTATGCTAGATATATAACAGGTACACAGTAAACATTTGAAGAAATAATTGGTGGCCTTAGCTAATTTCTACCTAATTTGATTATGATTGATTTGAGCACTAAACAAGTTTGATGAGTACATTGTTTTGTCTTCCTTAAATGATGTAATGGAAGAAATAGTTGAGTTAATGGCACTGTTGTGTTTTTATCTCATTTATTTCTGTTAAGAAATACACACTGAATGGCTATTTCTGAAAACAGCACAAAAAATATCTTATTATGTTTCATAGAGCATTTATTCAGCAGACTATTTGAAATTCACAGCAGAAGCCATCAATACAAATTACCAAAATAATTGAGGCAATAGTGGTAATCTATCCTTTAAGGTCAATAGTTCCATTCATTTATTCATTCATTCACTCATTAATTCAATAAATATTAATCAGCTGCCTTCCGAGTGCCATCATTGTTCCATGTGCTGGAGATATAGTTGAGGAAAAAACAAAGCGTCTGTCCACATAGAACATGTATTATGTGGGAGACAACAGAATATAAAAAATTCAACAATTTAATACACAAAATATCAGTTAATCGGGCCAAATTCAATAACTTAGAACCCAAAATTTACATAATTTTTCATGGCATTGATTAAAAGAAAAACAAAACCCATAAAATCAAATAATGCTAACAAATCAGTTATATACCCATTAATACTTATTTAGAATGGGAAGATAAACTATAAATTTACAAAGCCAATATGATGGCTAATTTTATGGGTCAACTTGACTGGGCTCAGAGATATCCAAAGAGCAAGTAAAACATTATTTTTGGGTGAGTCTATGAAAGAGATTAGTATTTGAATACTTAGACTGAGCAAAGATCAGTCCTCACTAATGTGGGCAGGCATCACCCAATCTACAGAGGGCTTAGATACAAGAAAAAGGTAGAGGAATGGAGAATTAATTCTTTCTTCATGGACTGCGGCATCCATCTTTTCTTGTGTTTGGAACCAGAACTCCAGATTCTCAGGCCTTTGGACTATAGGACTTAAACACCAGTGGTCCCTCGGTTTCTCAGGTTTTTGACTTTGGACTAAGAGTTCTACATCAGCTCCCCAAGTTCTCAGTCTTTAAAGTCAAACTGAATTATTGCAACAGCTTTCCTGGTTCTACAACTTCCAGATGACAAATCATGGGACTTTTCAACCTCAGTAACCTCATAAGCCAATTCTCACAATAAATCCCCTTTTACATATATGTTTATATGCTTTTGGTCCTCTTTCCCTGGAAAACCATGACCTATACAGCTGACAAACAAGAAAAATCACAAAATTTACAGAAATGTCATAATCTTTTAATTAATTATTATAATTACCTGGCACATTCTAAATAGTAATTTTTTGCTATTTTGGGGCAGCATACTCTGATGACTATGAAAATTATTTTATAATATTTTCTGTATAGGTTGTACATCAAAACAGATATTTGTGAGGACAAATGACACGAAGACCCAGCTAAGAAGGAGGAGAAGGGATTCCTTAATGACGAGGATTAAATGTCTTCCACCCTGCCAAAATGGAAGACTAAAAATAGACATCAAATCAAGGTATAAAATAAGTAAAAACTAATATATAAATAGAATTATAAAAAATTATAAATAGAATTAAGAATTAAAATAAGAAAAAGTAAAAAGAATTATATGTTTATGTGTGCGTATATATATGACAAACACAAGCACACACATATGTATATCTTGCATACCTGAATTGTGCCCCGAAGAACATAGCTTATACCCCTAGTTATCAGATACCAAGCCATTCTATTGTAGGCATTCAAAAAATGGCTATCTTTCTTTAAGAAAAATTATCAAAGAATTTATTAATGAATAAACATCTCAAAATCCTCAAGACGATTCTGCGTAACTTTCATTAACTCATATAAGTTTTTTCATGGATAAATATTAGCATTAATATGTTCTGGATCTATCTCTAATGTTATTTATATTTCTCACACTGAGATAGGTGAATTTAAGTATTAATCTATTGATCTACCCACACTATAAAAACTATATCTTTAAGGATGCAAACATCTAACTTACAAATTATCACTAACAAACTACTTGGGTTTTTAAAATTACAAACATAATAAGAATCTTTATGTTAATTCTAAATACATAAGCTATATTCCAGATTAAATATGGCTATTTTTATGAGATCTATATTATCTAGTCCTTAACCTTGGATAAATTTTATAGAATATTAGAACATCAACTTCAAATTGGCAAATATGCTAGGTCACTAACCAAGTGCGTTTAATTTGGCTGATGAAGTAAATATTATTCATTTTTTCAGAATTACATTTAGTATTTCAGGCCGATTAGATACACTTGTCATACTCTTACTCCCATTCAGTACTTGGTGCCCACAGAGCCTTATCTAGGAGAGCTATGCGGAGGGGGAAGTTGCATCTAAGCTTGTCAGGGTACATGGTGTACCCAGCTGAAAATTGTTAAATTTGAATACTGGTAATCAAGGATACAGTAAAAAGTGCCAGTTTGGAAAAGTTCCCGATTTCAATTTGTAGTCACCTAAAACCCCAAAATTATTTCAAATGCACTTGTAAGAGCTAAGCAGGAATAAGAAAGGAAGCTCACTGAGTAAAAAATTAATGGACCCCTCTCTTCTTTATTCTCTATACTGTCCCCCTTTTCATGTGCCTCTTTAGCCGCCTGGAGCACTGCAGGGCTTCCTGTTTTTTGAATTATGAGAGAGAAGTATTCACCTCCAGCAGCAGCCCTGGAAATAGACACACCGGAGAAGGAGCTGAGGAGCAGAAAACTGGGCTACTTGTCCCTAGTACATAAGGTCTTGTAAGAATCTGAATTCGCTTTAGGACTGGGAGAGGGGCTGAGGGTGGGTAGAGGACTCAGGGATTGAGGTTTGGGGATTGCATACAAGTTGTAATTGTGAAGTTAAATCTCATTATCATTTTCAGGACCTAATAAAGCAGAGGAAGAAAATGTGAACTAAATCACCAATTAAATTCCTCCAGAGGGTCATGTGGACTATTTTGTTAAGTTTCCACTCTCAAAAATTTCTCATCAACATATAAAAATAAGAATAAATACAAAGTAAGGGAATTATGTCCTTTTAGGGTTAGCAATTAAAAGAAACTATCAGGTAGGCTGTAATTACAAACTGCACAAAACATGCCTGCAAGGCAACTGATCAGGCACACACATAACACTACTTCATTTGGTCATTCTACAAATGTTTTTGTGCACTGGCTGCCAGCATACAATGATAAACGAGATTCTGTCCCTAATTTTCATTAAATATATAGTCCAATATAAGTGTGTATGTGTGTGCTGGGGAGGGAGGGCAGAGATTAATCAAATCATTTACTCATTCATTAAACTAACATTTATCAAATGGCTACAATATGCCAGACCTGTTCTACATGCTGACAATGAAAGCAGTTCCTGTCCCCTGTCCTTATGATGGCTCACATTCTAATGAGGGGCACAGAAAATGAGCAAATAATATTTAAGGTATTGGTAAATCCTACGAGGAAAAAAACCAAAGGAGTACATATGAGTTATGTGTGAGTCCAGGCTATTAAAGATTGTAAGGTTTAGGCAGTTTAGAACGGGCCCCTCTGTGGAGGTGACATTTCAGCAGAAACCTGAATAAAGTGAGGAAATGAGCCATGAGAATACTTAAGAATGAAACCTTTTAAAGAGAGAAAAAGAGCAAAGGCCTGGAGTTGGAAATGTGCTTGCATGTTTAAGAAATAGCATGAATGCCAAATTTATTAGGCACACAATTTAGTGAGCTCTGACTATGTGCCAGGAATCAAAAGACTCACTTAAGTGAAACCAAGTCCTAGCCCTCAAGGAGTATAATAATCTCTCAAAGATTACAGTAGAAACATATACAAACACAAAGTTCCCCCACCCAACTACCTCTGGATAGTCAGGGAAATTGTCTTAAAAATTCCCTGATAAAGTTAATGTGTTCAATGAATATTATTAAGGGGTATAAGAAATTAAAATCTGTGCAACAGAGCCAGCTCTAAGGAAAAGCCATGACCATTATAGACAGGAGGGTCCCCAGATATAAATGTCATTGGTGGGAGGAGTGTGGAGGAATATGGGAAGGAGAGGAGGAGAACCCACGCATTTATAGAAATATATGATCAATAATATGGTACTATTACCTCTACTAAGAAATAAATAAATAGAGGCAAAGTCGCTTATAAGATGGTGTCACATAAACACTAGTATTCCATTGCCTAAAATCACACAAAAGTGTTTATATATATATAACTTCATTATCAATGACAGATGTCAGTTAGTGGGACTATTAAGACAAGAACATTAAAATGAAAATTTCCCAAGGTTTCTGTTATTAGCAGACCAAACTATATAGTTTTCTGTTGAAATATATACCTTTGGGGTATTTTAAATAATTTTATTAGAAATTATTCTACTTCTTTTTAAGCCTCTTCTATCACCAAAGAAATTATTATACCTTTGAATTAGCCAAGTAATCTATCATCTTCTAAGAAAATCGAAGGTTTTTGGAGATTGTCATAAATGATCTATTTCTTGATGAAGAATGTATCTTTGCCACATGCATGTACAAATGCAGATCAGGACATGTTTAAAAGGTGTGATATGAAGGGGATGCTATGTTAAAGTTAGCCATTCCTTTTGTTTCCAGAATACCTCAAATGACTCAGGCAAGATTTTATGCAAAAGCAATAGAACTGAGGAGAGTAGATAAAAATTGACTGTAAATTTTCTATTAAAATAATTTGATCAGTTTTAAAAATTATAGTGTAGAAAATTTATAATAGCCTTAGGTTTTTTTTTTTTTGTCTTTATTAGTTTGATCAAATTAGATGTCAATGCATCTGGGATTTCCTAGGATCAAAAGTTAGTATATTCTGAAACAACCATTTCTAACAAATATTCAAAACCCTTTAAGAACAGAAAGAAAGAAAGAAAGAAAGAAAGAAAGAAAGAAAGAAAGAAAGAAAGAAAGAAAGAAAGAAAGAAAGAAAGAAAGAAAGAAAGAAAGAAAGAAAGACAAGAAAAGACAAGACAAGAAATCCACCAGGTAAATTAAGAATTTAACTGCAACAAAACCAAAGGCAAGAATTTCAAATCCACACTTTCCAAATTTCAGAGATGTACACCAAGCTACCCTTTCAAATTAATGTTGGTATACAGTCCCAATGCATAAGAAATTCATCCACTGCCTAGGCCTTTCTTTATATACAGTACTTAAGCCATAGGAAAACAAATCAAAATCAAATGTTCAAGTGTTACATTCTATGTGAGATACTCCATGGGCTCTTTGCATCCTAAAGGCTTGTAAGAAAATAGCCTCAAAAAATGATTTTTGACAAATTTGTTCCTCACCTGCTATTCTAACTTAAGCTATCAAAAATAATATCCTGAGAGCAAGAGAGTAAACCTGAAACATCATGGCCCTAATCATCTACTCTCATACCTTGCTATTGGAAGTAAATAGCCTGTTAGGGGAAATTCAATTTCTTCTTTGCAGCCAAGAGCCCTAGAGCCAAGCATATAACTTCCTTAGACACATTTATACAGTCAAGTTAAAAAAATATGAATGGTTATGACAGAACTCACTATTCATATATCTGATATCTATAATATAAAGTTATATAACCTATTCTCGTGTATATGAATAGGTTCATACTTTTAACATTATTCATTCAGAATATTACATCATAGAATTTTTTTTCTCCATCTAAAAATCTCTCGTTAAACAAAAATGACTGGTGTGATTGAACAATGGTAAGAAAATTTATGTCAGCTACACTGAGAAAAGCCAAAAGGCACAATATAAAATTAAGAGACTCCTGGGGAACTTTCCAAGATTTCGCTGAAGAGGAACAGCTTTTGATGGATTCTGAATCATTATTTTTCCCTTCTTTTTGAATAATTGTATATCTATCACCTGAAAGTGGATTATAGAATGTCATTTGATCAGAATCAGTCAACGTGATGGAGTCAACCACAAGGCCAGGTGCTCCTGCTATGAAACTAATAATCAGGGTTCTTTGAGAACAGTAAAGAATATAAATGGGCCGGGCACAGTGACTCACGCCTGTAATCCTAGCACTCTGGGAGGCCAAGGTAGGCGGATTGCTGAAGGTCAGGAGTTCGAAACCAGCCTGAGCAAGAGCAAGACCCCCGTCTCTACTATAAATACAAAGAAATTAATTGGACAACTAATATATAGAGAGAAAAAATTAGCCAGGCATGGTGGCACATGCCTGTAGTCCCAGCTACTCAGGAGGCTAAGGCAGAAGGATTGCTTGAGCCCAGGAGTTTGAGGTTGCTGTGAGCTAGGCTGATGCCGCGGCACTCACTCTAGCCTGGGCAACAAAGTGAGACTCTATCTCAAAACAAAACAAAAAAAAAAAAAAAAAAAAAGAATATAAATGCAACACACAAAAAATCTCATTATAAAACTGTACTTCCTGTTATCATAAGTGGATACTTATAGGTCAAATTATATTTTAGCTTAAATCATAATATTGAAAATATATTTCTGAAGTGTAAATAAAAAGGAAAAATATAATAAATCCTTAAAATCTCTCATTGTTTAAATTGTCCTTTAAAGTATTTATTCCCTTTGAAGTAATAATTCCATTTCTAGGAATTTATTCCAAGAAAATAATTAGAATGTTACCCAAATAAGAGTTTTTATCAGAGCATTATTTAAAGAAATAGAACTACATAAATAGCTTAAATATCTGTCACTAAAAGAAGAATATGTAAATAATGGCAAATCCATATTATAGAATTTATTCATTATTTAAAAATTATATTTTCAAGCAACTTCTAATATTTTAGAAAATGTTCATGGTAAATGTTAAATGAAAAAAGTAAAATGCAAAATATACTTTGTTTAACATTTAATGTACATAAATGTACAGAGAAGGGGGCCCAAAGGGAATAAATTACAATGGCAACTATGCCATTATATCATCTTACTGTTCAGAGAGAAGCAACTATGCTTCCCTATTCCTATTATGTATTATATAAATACATTTCTATGATAAATTTAATATTTTTATTCAGCATAAAGATATTTATTTTTAAGTATTAATTTTGTCTAAATCTTTCTAATACTCAAAATATCATCAACAGTAAGAAGTACCTTCACACAAAAATATCTTGAAAATGAATTCATAAAATTTCATTTCTAAAAACATAAAGTTTATATACCAAATGCAATATACCAACTGCTATTTTTTTAAATTGTTGCTTAATTTTTTGAATAATTTTTACATATTAGTACTCTAAGAGATTATGTTTCATTTTTTCTTTTGTTTTATTATTATTATTATTAGTTTTTTCTTCCCTGAAAATCTGTTTTGTCCTTCTACCCAGCATATTATCAGTAATCATTGACCAAGATTAGCTACCTGATTAATTTATTTACTTAAGATCCAGTTGCCACTTGAATGCCTGTACCACATAACAATGACATTTTCCAAAGCAATGTCTATGAAAAAAAGGTCTCATAATCAGTAACTTTGGAAAACACTGCTTGGTATCTCCCACCACCTCACAACATGGAGAATCAGAACCTACACATGGATGTTTTCTGAGAGGTCCTACTATGTAAGAACATAAGCAATTATACTTAACCCATTGTTCCCTGAACTTATTTTTTACAGAATTATTTCTCAGAATCTTTTAATAATCTCTGGAACTAGTGTTCTCAGGCAGTGCTTACCAATTTTAATTTGTGAAAGAATCACATGGGTATATTATTGAAACCATGATCTGATCCAGGAGATCAAGGATGAGGCCTCGGATTCTGCATTTCTAACAATCCGCTCAGTGATGCCAGTACTACAGGGCTGCTGGCTACACTCTGAGTCCCAATACTAGAAGGGACATACTTTAGGAACCAGACAAAAGCCTGAGATGGACCCCACACTCACACAAACATGCACAATTCTATCATTCATCAGATACTTATCGAACATACAGATGTTGTGTGGGGCATGGCATCAGATGAATAGCAAATGAAAGCTTTAAAAGTTAGATATATTTTTTAAATAGTTTTTGCTTAGAGAAATGGTTTGTCTTTCCACATAGGTTAATTCATGGTCTGAACTACCTGGTTTAATAATATGTTACTGAATAGGCAATTAACATTGAACACCTGCAGCCTAGGCTGGCTCCTCAGCTGTAATAACCTCAGAAAGCAGCTCATTTGCATGGAGCGCCTTATTTAGGACCAGCATTTCTATTTTTTTGAGAAGTTCATAACTGCCTTGTTATGTTAACTTTTAGACCAAAAGCAAACTCTAGCTAATTCTCTAAAGTTTCAAAATTTTCTTAAAAAGAAATCAAAGATTTTAATATATATAATATACATTAAAATATATCTTCAAAAGGATATATTTTTCTCTTTAAAAAAGAAATAATAATGTGAGTTGCACTGCTAAAATTTCACTTTCTCTAAGGCAATGGTCTTAACCAGGGCAATTTTAAGTTCCAGGAGATATTTGGCAATGTCTGGTCACATTTCTGGTTGCCATCAGGGGAAGTAGCAGGGGGCACTACTACTGAAATCTAGTGGGTAGAAGTCAGGGATGTTGTTAAACATCCTGCCATGCACAGAACAGTGCCCCACAACAAAGAATCATTTGGTCCAAAATGCCAGGAATGCTGAGTTTGAGAAACCCTGTTCTAAGGCCAAGTACTCATGCTATTTCTTATTATTTAATTTTTATTGAAGTAAAAAATGCATGTATAATTTACCACATTTATCATTTTTAAGTGTACAAGTCAGTGGTAATAATTACATTTATATTCTTTTTTCTCCACTTCATTCCCCCTTGTGCTATTTAATACTGCCTATAACATCATGCAAGACATGGCTTGAAAAACTTTTTAAAAGAGAAAACAAGCTCTAGATCCATTTTACCAAGGGTACATTTAATGCTGATTTATAAATAAAAGGGAAGAGAAAAATTGTACAGATTGCTAACTCTCCTGAGAAGAGAAAGGCATTTATGCAGGACACTGACAAAATCCAATGGCCATGTTACAGTCACCGGGAGGAAGCTGGAGTTCTAATGGCCATTGTCTGGCTACAACTGGTCACTGTGCCACTTCCCATGTGTCCATTTCAGGTTGCTCCAAAAATAGTAAAAGGCTAAGATTTCCCAGGGCTCCTTTAAAAAATCGTAATTTCTGATGGGGTGCCTGAACAGTTGTGAAAAGTGGCAGGCAGTCCTCACATAAGGAAGCTGTGACAGTGGGCAAGATGCTTAACATCCTTGTACATACAGAGCTAAATTGGAGATTAAAAAGTAAGATAACACACAATGATGGTAATGATTGTTTCTTGACCAAATGCCCTTGTTATTCAGCATGCTGATGCAGACCATTGTTACATCCCTCAGCCCCAACATTAAGACTGCCTTAAGAATGTCAGATATTCACCAGGTGTAAAGATAAAGTGGGAATAGGAATTGGGCTGGAGGAGTTAGGAATATGTGGAAAGAAGAAAGTGGTCAGGGAAAGTTCCAGGCTGGCACAGATTAGGAATCAGCACTCAAAGCCCAGAGAACAGAGCAGACATCTGCAAGAATAGCATATCCAGATGTCACCATGAATGGAGTCAGCGGCCATATGAAATGTTACACAGGTCCAGGAAATTCTATATGAAATTTTCATTATGATGAGCTTAAAAACTAAGAGTTGGGCATATGCTTATACAAAATGTGCAGATATCCTACCTTTTTAAAAATTATTATTATTATTATTATTATTAATGTACTGGGCAACCAAAGTTACCATGTTATAATCTCAATTTTATCAACACATACGTCCCCTAGAGTGACCAGAAGACATGCATTTATTGGGAATTTTATTTTGAAAGACTTAGCCTATAAATTATAAAAATGAACACAGTTTGAACTGGAAAAAGATGTTGTAACACTGGGTTCTTTGACATGTGGACTACATGAATTTGAAAGTAAAGAACAGCTGGACACAGTGGCACTTGCAGAGATAAATGACCAGGTTCAAAATGTACTGTAATGTGCTTGTAAAAATTAATGCAGTTATGGTTGAGGAGGGATATTGCTACTGTGGGTTTCTTGGCATGTAGACCATGCAGGTTTTGAAGTGAAAAGCAATAGAATGCAGCAGTAGCCGGAGAGTTAAAAGACTGGACTCGGAAGGTTAATAGGGTTTCCACAGCTTGAACCCCACTGAGACAGCAGACGTGGTGATGCAGCATGCAGGGCAGCTGTGGATTGCTGGAAGGAATGAGCAATCAGGGAAAATCAGTTGTGCTGGGCAGAACAGTGAGGGACTAAAGAATTTCCAAGGATGACAGTGAAGGCAGAAAAATGGAGCTGTACTGAGGAAAAGGGCAAGAGTCACTGTGTGCACTGTCATTAGGCATGGTCCAGTATGGCAAGAAGTCATGACCACATGAGGGGATGGAACATGACATTAGACATTTTTTTTTTCACATTTTAAAACAAAATGTGGTTTACTTAAAAGCTCATTCTGAAGATTCCATTAGGCAATATTTATGGGATGACTATGAAGTTCTTTTATCCAAATGAGAGCATATATATCCAACTGAGGACTGCCTTTCAAAGCAGTCTCTATGGATGTTTGTCATTTATTCCATAGCAGCTCCCACTGCCCACACTGCTTGGGAAGCCTCTTGGAGAGTTGCCTAGGGAACCCACAGTATTCATTTGAAAGTCCTACATGACAAAAAGTCTTCTTTCTTGAGCATAGGTTTTTCGAATCAGCCCAAATCCATTTGGACACAAGTTTGGTAAACATGGTGGGCAACAAACAAGAAAAAAAGAGCAAGCAACAAAAACAAAAAATAGGCTGTGTTATTTCAGATGGAAAATAAAAAAAATGAAAATTCTAAGAACCTGTGAAGTGTCGGGGGTAGCATTTGTTGCTTTCACTCATATGGTTACATTTGGTGCTCTCCTGAACCTTGTGAAGCAGTGTCCCTCCTAACAATGACTCTAGCTTACAGGGCTGATGAGAGTTGCCTAAAGTAATATTGTTTGTAAGTGGTAGAGTCAGGACCTATGTATGGGTTTGGTCTGGCTCCAAAGTGCACATTGAACTCAATAAGATGGGATCACTATCTCCACCTTGGAGGGCAGTATGACCTGTGGCAGGAGGTCTGGATAGGCTACTTAAGTTACATGGGTAACATTAATTTCTTTCTGCTCCTCCTTATTTCTATGCAAGTATATTGATGTACTTTCCAGATTATACTATAATCTGTTTATATGTCTGTTAGATTGAGCTCCTTAATTCTTCAAAAAAGCAGTATAGCATTGATAGTTTAAGTTATTACTATACAGGGGCAATATTTCCTCAATGTGGTCTCTGGCATACCTTCATCAGAATTACCTGGGTGCCGGCCGGGCGGGGTAGCTCACGCCTGTAATCCTAACACTCTAGGAGGCCGAGGCAGGCGGATTGCTCAAGGTCAGGAGTTCGAAACCAGCCTGAGTGAGACTCTGCCTCTACCAAAAATAGAAAGAAATTAATTGACCAACTAAAAATATATATACAAAAAATTAGCCAGACATGGTGGTGCATCCCTGTAGTCCCAGCTACTCGGGAGACTGAGGCAGTAGGATCGCTTGAGTCCAGGAGGTTGAGGTTGCTGTGAGCTAGGCTGATGCCATGGCACTCACTCTAGCCTGGGCAACAAAGTGAGACTCTGTCTCAAAAAAAAAAAAAAAAAGACTGACCTGGGTGCATATTGAAAGTACAGATACCTGAATCCTACAACAGGTTTGAGTCGGAAACTCAACAGGTTTGAGCCAGGCCCAGGTAAAACTCTGTTAAGTTTCCATTGTGATTGAGGTGCACACACAAGACTGAGATGCACCCCACCCAAGATGGGGAAGACACTATTGGGTCCGGTCACAGACTGACACTTGAACCAGTCAAGGACAGAGCAGGAAGGAGATCTGCAGCCTCTGCCTACGGGACAGTGCTAGATCATAGGCTGCTAGCACCAAGGTCCTCAGCGGGAGCCTCGTACAACCACACCTTAAACAAGTGACTCCCTGAATTTATTGTTTTATGCTACAATTACAAAAAATATAATGTGAAATGGAAAGTATCTCACATAGATTAGTATGCCATTTTAGAGGTTTATTAGTTTAATGGGGTGATAAAATGACTTGGTTTTATAATGTTTATTTTTTTCAGAAAAAAATATGTCTGGAATATAGGCCTTCCTCTAGGTTTTGAAAAAATTCTTACTTTCATTTTCTTTCCCAGATCTACTTGATTCCCAGCTAGACTAGATTCTTGAGAGCAAGAATATTCTAACATTTCTCTATACTCAAATTATGTTCAATAAATACTTGCTTGAAAGAAATCGTGAATAGTATTAGAGAAAATTTGGGAGAAAAAGAAGATGCCTGGTTAAAAAATAATTGAATATAAAATAATTGAACACTATATTCAAGCAAGAACCAATTGGAAAAATAAAGAAAATGTCATTCAAATGTATAACAGGAAAGACAAACGAAAACCTAGGAGAGACAAGGCATGTTCAGAACTTATGTGGAAAAAAAAATTCAACACTCCACTAAGAAACAAAAAATAAATACTAGAAGGATATATTTTATTCTTAGTAAGACACAGTACTATAATGTTGTCAATTTCATCAATCTCAATAAAAATTACAAATAGGCCTCTACTTTTTTATCTTTCTAGGAACGTTTTTTATTATGGAAATACATATATATATATTGTGTAACCAACACCACCACCCATCTCCAGAACTTTTTCATCTGGCAAAACAGAAACTGTATCCATTAAACACTAATTCTCAATTCCCCCTAACTTCCAGCCACTGAAAATTACCATTCTACCCTCTGTCTGCAAATTTGACTGCAAATTTGTCTGCAAATTACTATAGTTAACTCATATAAGTGGAATTATATAATATTTGTCCATTTGTGACTGGCTATTTTCACTTAGCATAATGTCTTCAAGGTTCATACATGTTGTAGAATAAGTCAAAATGTCCTTCCTTTTTAAAGCTGAATGATATTTCATTGTATGTATTCACCACATTTTGTTTATCCATTCATCTATCAATGAACACTTGTGTTACTTCCACTTTTTGCTATTGTGAATTATGCTGCTATACACGTGGGTGTACAAATATCTGTTTTCAATTCTTTTGTGCATATTTCCAGAGGTGGAATTGCTGAATTGTATGGTGACTCTATGTTTAGTTTTTTGAGAAATCACCACACCGTTTTCCACGGTGGCTGCATCATTTTACAGTCTCAAAAGCAGCAAAAAGTTTACAATTTTTCTACATCCTCGTTAATACTTCTCATTTTCTATTTTTTGATAATAGCCATCCTAATGAGTGTGAAGTGGTATCTCACTGTGGTTTCTATTTGTATTTCCCTAATGATTAGTGATGTTGAACAACTTTTCTTGTGCTTGTTATATTTTGAATAAATGTCTTTGCTCATGTTTTAGCAGTTCATGTTGAGTCGTAAACGCTTATATGTACTCTGTATTTCAATTTTTAACAGACATATGGTTTGCAAATATATTCTTCCACTCCATAGTTGACTTTTCCCTGTGTTAAGAGTGTTCTTTGATGCACAAAAGTTTCTAATTTTGATGAAGTTCAACTTACGTATTTCTTGTTTTGTTGCCTGTAACACATTTTTTAAAATTAGCCAACTAATTCTAAAGTTTACCTGGAAAAATACATGTGAGAGGAAAACTAAAATACATTTGAAAAAGAAGAGTAATAAGGGAATAGTTTTCCCTGATAATAAAATATATCCTAAAATAACATACTCCTAGTCTAGAATTGGACAGGCATATCAGTGAATCACAGCAGAAAATCCCAAATATATTCTTGTATAGTTAGGAATTTAATATATTACAAATATAGCATTCCAAATCAATAGTAAGTCTTGATAAAACTGGTTGGTCATTTGAGAAAAAACTGAAGTCCTATTTCATATCTTTTATCAAAATGAATTTCAGATTGATCAATGATTTAATATAAAAATTAATTGAAATGCAAAGCCTGAAACCAAAATATTACTGAAAGAAAACATGGGGGAATATTTTTATAATATAATAAAGGTAATGGTCTTCTTAAGCTCTCTAGAAGCTTACATTAAAAATTTTGACTACATATCAATTCAAAATGCCTACACCAACTACTGCCCTCAGCAAGCAAATTAACTCTCTTGTTGAAAACAAGAATAAAAGCTTAATGCAGTATATAAAACAACTGCTGGAAGACAATGGAGCTTTTAAAATTGCAGGCAATACTTGAGGAATTACAATCTTTCAAAAAAGAGATACACATAAAATAATGTTCATATTCAATACTTAGAACTCACGAAAATTAGGAAGAAAAAATCAAATAACCCCATTAAAAAGTGGGCAAAGGACTTGAACAGAAATTTTTCTAAAGAAGACAGAAGAATGGCCAACAAACATATGAAGAAATGCTCAACATCTCTAATCATCAGGGAAATGCAAATCAAAACCACAATGAGATATCACTTAACCCCAGTGAGAATGGCCTTTATCAAAAAATCTCCAAACAATAAATGCTGGCGTGGTTGCGGAGAGAGAGGAACACTCCTACACTGCTGGTGGGACTGCAAACTAGTTCAACCTCTGTGGAAAGCAATATGGAGATACCTTAAAGCGATACAACTGAATCTACCATTTGATCCAGCAATCCCATTGCTGGGCATCTACCCAAATGATCCAGTGACACTCTACAAAAAAGACACCTGCACTCGAATGTTTATAGCAGCACAATTCATAATTGCAAGGCTGTGGAAACAGCCCAAGTGCCCATCAATCCAAGAATGGATTAATAAAATGTGGTATATGTATACCATGGAGTACTATTCAGCTCTAAGAAACAATGGTGATATAGCACATCTTATATTTTCCTGGTTAGAGCTGGAACCCATACTACTAAGTGAAGTATCCCAAGAATGGAAAAACAAGCACCAGATATATTCTCCAGCAACTGGTATTAACTGAGTAGCACCTAAGTGGACACATAGGTACTACAGTAATAGGGTATTGGGGAGGGGGGAGGGGGGAGGGGGGAGGGGGGCGGGTATATACATACATAATGAGTGAGATGTGCACCATCTGGGGGATGGTCATGATGGAGACTCAGACTTTTGGGGGGAGGGGGGGAAATGGGCATTTATTGAAACCTTAAAATCTGTACCCCCATAATATGCCAAAATAAAAAAAAATTAAAAAAAATAATGTTCATATTCAAACTGACTTTTTCCTTTCAGCGCATCTTCTAATTTGTTATGCATGAGGGAGTGGCGAATAGAGTGTAAGCAGAAAAGAGTAATCAATCTGGGCTGAGGAGGATGAAGCTGTCCAAAGGATCCTGTCCAAGGGATCTAGTCCCTTAGATGGGACCTAAGGACTAAAATCCTAAAGAAAGGACCTCAGAGAAATGAACCCAAAATGTGGCTACAAATTTCCTTTCAAACACTGTATGACTTTTAAGAAGTATGTGTGCAGGATAAGATTCCAATAAATCCACCAGAAAACATCAAGTAGGAAACTAAAAGCTGATCAGAGATTTCAGCAGCCGCAGAGACAGAGGTTGAAATTCAAAGCCTGTGAGACAGAGAGACCTTGAGAAACTCCTAGGCTTTCAGGTAAGAACCAAAAAAGGTCACACTCTAATTTAATGTATTAGAGATACTTAATCACTTGAAAATTATGTGAAATTCAAATTTTAATGTCAATAAAGCATTATTAGAACATAGCTAATCTCATTGACTTACATGTTGTCTATCACCACTTTTCTCCAGCAACAGCAAAGTTGAATAGGTTTGGAATAGATCATACAACCCAGAAAGTCTAAAGTATTTATTATCTGGCCCTTTATAAGAAAAGTCTGTTGACATCTGCCCTAGAAGGAAGAGCAAAACTGCACTAGATCAGCCCTAACAAACTTAAAGTCAACTTTTGACAGGTTCGATGTGATCTGCCAAAATAAAATTTAACCCTCACTGAAGATACATAACATTATCCAGAACCTCTATAATTTTTCACACACAGTGTCTAAGATCCAATTTTTTAAAAAAGAATAAAATGGCCAAAAGCCAAGAAAATAAAAGGAGACACAGAGGCATGTAGGTCATTTAGATATTTATATGTTTATTAAAATAGAGAAAAAATCAAGAATTTTAACAGAAATTAGTTTTTTTTAAATTCAAATGAAAATTTTAGAACCCCATAACACTATAACTAAAATTAAGAATTGAAAATATGTGTTTACAGTACTAATATTCTCCAGGCATTAGGGGGGTTGAGAGGGTAAACTCACAACAAATGGATGCGATGAGCATTGTAGAGGGGAAGGGCATGTCTCTAATCCTTGCTTGGGTAAGGCAAAGACATAAAATGTAACCAAAATGTTTGTATCCTCATAATATCCTTAAATAAAAAATAAAATAACTCCCCCCCGAAAAAGAAAATATGTGTCTAGTACCATGTTGGACACAAATGAGCAAAAGATTAGTAACTATATAGAAAACAATTAGTGAATTAAAGTACAGAAAGGAGGAAAAGTTGAAAAACAGAAAAAAGACCAAAAAAGACAGTGAAAAGTTCAAATTATATGTAATTTGGAGTCTCAGAAGTAAAGGAGAGAAATAATGGGGCAGAAGAAATATTAGAGTTCTTCAACACTGACAAAAGGCATCTAACCGCATTTTTTCAAGAATCTATACAATCCCCAAGCACATTATGGTCAGTTAGCTGAAAACCAAATGGAAAAAGAACAGCTTCAGAGAAAGAAAATACACTATGTTGGAAGGGGAAAAAATGAACTGACTGAAGAATTTTCAGTTAAAACTAAGTGACATCTTTAAAGCACTAAAAAGAAACACCAACTTCAAATTCCATACCCAACTATATAAGTTTCAAGATTTAAGAAAAGATGTTTTCAAACAAAATCTGAGAAAATTAATCAGAAGCAACTTGCAGTAAAAGAAATCTAAAAGAAGTTTTTCAGGCAGAAAGAAAATGATCCCAGATGGAAGCACAAAATGGGAAAATAAAAAACTCAGAAAGTATAAATATGTGATTAACATGAAAGAATACTGACGCTTTAAAATGGCAATAATCATTATACCTTGCAATTTCAAAATAAAATAGAATAAATTATGTGACAATCAGCACAAAAAGAAAAGGAAGTAAAAAAAAGATTTAAACTTTTGTAAAGTTCTTGCTTTCTGAGGCAAATATTAAAAACTTTAAGACAGACTATAAAAAGTCAAAGGTGTAAAGGGTAATAAGCAAAATAATAAGAGAATGTGTAATTAAATAGTGAATATAGGATAAAAATGGCAAGATAAAAAAATTGTAAACAAAAAATATAGACCAGAAAAAGGAAAATACAGGGGACATACACAAGAAATAAATAATACCATGACAGATTTAAAACCAAGCATGTCTTAAAATTGTACTCAATGTCAATGGAGAAAATAATTCAATTTAAAGACAAAGAATGTCAGACTGGATTTAACAAAACAATGTTACAAAAGGCACATTTTTTTTTTTTGAGACAGAGTTTCACTCTTGTCACCCCAGCTAGAGTGCCATGGCATCAGCCAACCTCACAGCAACCTCAAACTACTGGGCACAAGCAATCCTCCTGCCACAGCAACCTCAAACTACTGGGCACAAGCAATCCTCCTGCCTCAGCCTCCCGAGTAGCTGAGATTACAGGTGCATGCCACCACTCCTGGCTAATTTTTGTATTTTTAGTAGAGACAGGGTCTTACTCTTTCTCAGGCTGGTGTTAAACTCCTGAGCTTAAGCTTTTCTCCTGCTTTGGTCTCCCAGTGTGCTAGGATTACAGGCATGAGCCACTGTGCCTGGCCCAAAAGGTACATTTTAACCACTTTGGTACCAGCATCAACTATAGTCGATAACCACAAATGAACGCACACAGCAACTTTAGCCAACAGCCATAATATGACTTTTCTAATTTTTCATTTGTCAAAATAAAATTGTGAACATTTAAAAATAACGTAATGAAAACATGTATGTATATGTTACCTATTCTGATTTACAAGTGTTACTCTTCTTGCATTAGAAATCATGGTTTTCAAAATTTTAAATGTGGATGCCCTTTGACCAACACTTTACTTTTAAAAAGCAATCTTAACATATGCATAAATATGAAAAGCTATATACCCAAAGACATCTGTAAAAAGAAAAAAGACAGAAAAGAAGGAAACCACTTCAATTTCTCTTATATTCTGTACCTTAAAAGTAAGTCACTAATGCCAACTTACATGACAAAGGGAATGACATTTTACTTTTTGATGAGAATAATGTGCAAGGATTTGTGAACATGTTTACAACCACTGCAAAAGGAATGTGATGATGCAACCATTGTATAAATGAAGCAATGAAGTAGATCTTTATGTGCTGATAAGGAATGATGTCCAATTTTTAAGTTTTAAAGCAAATTGATTACAATATGAACACATTTGTGAAAAACATAGAAATGTGAATATATGTACATATCTATATTTATACTTATATATTTGTATGTGCATAGAAAATCTGAAAAGTATATCAGTAACTGCAGGTGGGACTTTTATTTTTATTTTATACTCTTTTGAAGTTTGAATTATTTTTAATAAGAATATAATAATTGTATCATTTAAAATTTAACTTTAATATTGAAAATAAGTATTTTGGGCAAGATGTGATAGAGTTGCCATTCTTGAACTAGATCTCAATAAATGAGTTTACTACTGAAGAGTGTAGAATGAGGCCGGGCGCGGTGGCTCACGCCTGTAATCCTAGCTCTCTGGGAGGCCGAGGTGGGCGGATTGCTCAAGGTCAGGAGTTCGAAACCAGCCTGAGCAAGAGCGAGACCCCGTCTCTACTATAAATAGAAAGAAATTAATTGGCCAAATAATATATATAGAAAAAATTAGCCGGGCATGGTGGCGCATGCCTGTAGTCCCAGCCACTTGGGAGGCTGAGGCAGAAGGATTGCTTGAGCCCAGGAGTTTGAGGTTGCTGTGAGCTAGGCTGACACCACGGCACTCACTCTAGCCTAGGCAACAAAGTGAGACTCTGTCTCAAAAAAAAAAAAAAAAAAAAAAAAGAGTGTAGAATGAAAAAAGAATGGTACATTTTAGGTAAATGGTCAGCTGTAAGTTGTAAAGTACAAAAGGTTATAGATGTTTGATATTTGGGCAAATTGCTTTCCTTCGATTCATTCCGCTTACTGGTAAAATATGGGGAACCGAACTAGAGGGTAACTAAGGTCTCTTACAGTTCTTATACTCTATAAATCATGAACCAGAGTAGCTAGAAAGATCAAAATGTAGAGCAAAGACTAAAGTGATATACCTTAAATATATCAGCATCATGTGTTTTCTAAGGGAAATGTCAACTCCTGGACAGTGTAGCCAGGCCTTGGATATTGTGGCAATAATATTAAAAGCAGACTTCTTGAGACAGCTGTCCTTGATTCTAATTAATAGTTAATAACTTTTTTCCTTTTGCTTCAATGACAGATATAAAGAATTTCAACTTCTTTACTTTTCAAGTTCTTTAAATAAATGTTCTTATGATTTTCCCATTTCAAACATCTTTTCTCATTTCTCAATCTTTGAAACACAACTTATTTTTTTAAAAAAATGAATTCATCAGCATAAAATAGTCCAAAAAAGCAAATCACAAGAATGCATATTCACTTCATATTTCAGCTTTCTCCAATCTGCTGATGCTGCTAATATTGCTGACTTGATAAATAAACATTTTGCATGTTGTGTAGAATATATTTCACAACTTAAAAAATCTAGGGGTAAAACTACCAACACAATTCAAACATGTTTTTTTTTCTCTCTCTCTAGTATCAAAGTAGGCGGTTCTCAAGTTTCAAATGGGCTATGTCCTAGAATTTACTTTTTAAATCAGCTACATAGAACTAGGAATATACTTCTCTCTCACACAGAAAGAGTATTATAAATGCTGCATGTGTTCTCAATTTAAATCCCAATAACTTGTTTAATCCTTAGTGTACCTAAATTGTAGTATTTTTCAGGGGTAATGGAACATAGAAAAAAGCAAACCCTTCGGAGTCAGAACCAGATTGGAATCCTGGCTCTGCCACTTCCCCGCTCAACAAGTCACTTAAAGTCAATGATCTTCATTTTCCTTCCCCAGCAAAATAGAGACCATAATATTTATTTAACAGAGTATCGGGAGGATTATCTGAGATAATATAAGTGGTCATTTCTTCCTTCCTGCCAACCCTGCTAGCCTCCCCTTTATAGTAGGTTTTGCTACCTTACCTATTATTTAGAAACCAGAGAGGTTTTTTGCTTGTTTGCTCTACACCATAATTATGGTTAACATAGCTAAAAAAGTGGGCTTTCCTGATCTTAATCATAGCCTCAAGCAGTATCTGAAAGATGAGCGCTGCTTCAACTCTGGAAGAGCAGGAGAACAGAGCCTCAGAGCTCCCATTGTGCTCTTTGGTGATGATGGCTCATTTCATAGTGGCCATTCATACTCATCCATGACTAAGACCACAGGCTCCGAAACAGAGGTCAAGTTCAAAGTCCTGGATCCACCACTTACCAGATATGCAAACTGAAACAGTATATTTAACTTCTCTGTGCCTCAATTTTTCTCATCTGTAAAGAGGGGATAATAATAGTACCTATCACCCAAGGCTCACTTGAAGACTAATAATTTAATTTATGTAAAATAAAATTAATAAAATAATTTATGTAAAATAATTATTTGAGTGTCTTTCTGATTTTTTTAAATAATTTAAGCTTATTAATTATGGCTTTGATGCTTTCTAACCGAAAGTTTAAACAAAAAAGAATATCTGTATATACTGCTAAATTCACTTGGGAAAATACTGCAAGTTAATTTAAAATAATTTTAAATTTTTTAAGAGACACTTTCCATATTTACAAATTTAGGATTCAAGGTTCTATGTGTTCTCAGTGCACACTGATAAATCAGTATAAAGGGATAAATCAGTTCACAAATCAGGTGTGAAAACTGTAATCGTATTGAGTTTTCTGTAGCAATTCAATTTTTTTGACAGTCCCCTTTCAGCCAGGATGACAGAAACTTGACCTATATAGCTTGGGCTTCCTAGGAATAGCGATCAATTTATAGAGACTTTGCACAGTCCCAAGACATAGGGCTGAGGCATCTGGTGTTTGATGCCATCTGTCCAAACAACTGCCTGCTGAGTCATCTCACTGGGTCCTCCCTCAGTCATCACCTCAAAGAGGTTGCCCATGGACACTCCGTATCCCTGTCAACTGGCCTCCTCATAGCAGGAGACTGCCATGCCCATACCTCCCTTCAATCTTTCTGCTGTTTTCAGGCATGTTTAGGCTTAGAAATTGCTCTATGGCTACCTAAAACCCCAGGAAACACCATGCAGTCTTCCCTTTCTAGTGCCTAGGGTTTCACCAGGAAGCAGAAAGCAGAGTCTTCTCTGAGACCTACCATCATCTGTGTTCATCTCACGTCTCTTGTATCTTTCTCCTAAAGAATGACAAATGTTTGAAGGCTCTTGAGAGCAATGGCGCTGGGGTCTCTTCAAGCAACAGTGAAAAAAGTGAGGAGAGTATTTTTGTGTGGTGAATGGTGAGGGGATAAAAAAAAGAGAATGGTGGAAGAGAATGGCAAGAGACATTGAAGTATTTAGATCATTTCTAAGCTGTGTCCATAAATAAGAAGCTAATTTTTCTTTTTTAAAAAAATTCCATTCCTTCATTTTAACTTCCTTAATCCAACATTTTTTAATTTTTATTTTAGCATATTATAGGGGTACAAGTGTTAAGGTTACATATTTTTAATTGGTGTGCTAAATAATTTTTTGTTAACATCATTTGGAGGTCTTACTGAGTCTACCTTGCTTAGATTTTATTTATTTATATCCCAAATTGTTCCAGAGCTTTCTTAGTGACACTATTCATACTGACACCCTTACTACATCATCAGTCTCTGCCTTGGTTCTGTTAATCATCCTAGGTGCTTTTTGTCTGCACTCTCTCATTTTTCCTGATTGGAAGCTTCTCTGGGTCCATTTATATTATGTCTCTATTTTTACTGGCATTTTGAGCTAGTTTTTAGTTCCCAAAGTTCTGTTATTTTCCAGGTCAATTTGATTTATATTTACAGTGTTGTGAGAGACTGTATCAAAGGGTTTTTTTTTTTTTCCATTTTTTCATTTAAAGGAATCTTATCACATTTCCCTGAAAGACCAAGGACAACCTGGAGATGTTTCTCATTTTTTTAGCATTCTTTTTCTGAGGTAGTTTTATACTGTGTACTATTGAATTTCAATTTGAATGGCCTGAGGCCTCATCTTTTGAAACTCTTCAAAAATATAGACATTTGGTTATCTTGTTCCTAGCCACAGGAGACATTTTAGAAAATAAAGCTCTAAATTCTAAATAACAGAGGTATTTCCATTTCTGATAAAATGGCAACATTTTCTCTATGAAGGCTTATTTAAATAACATATTGTTGTTATTTATATATTTTTATATATGTAGAATGTAGAAAATATGTTTTGGTTTGTTATTTTAAAATTTAAAGAAACTATACAAACTAGAATAGGTTTCCAGGGAGAAGGCTTGAAAGAAATAAGTCCAGAATTTTAAAAAAAGGGTTCTGACCCAGATTTTTGATAACAAAACAAGACAATAATATCACATTTCCTCAAGCCATATTACCCAGTACCTGGAGACTGGTGGTGGTCCTCCATTTTGATACTCCATATGATTATGGTATCTGTCCTTTGAAAGGCAGACTGTGTTGTTTTTTTCTATAGTGCAAAAATAAAGCTCCAATTGATGTTTAGGTTTGGAAACAATTAGAAGCATTTTAAAGCCACTGCAAAGGAGAGAGAAATAGAGCAAGGCGATTTTTCAAATATCAGTTTTACGCTGACTTTTTTTGGGCAGATTTTATGGTTTTATTTAAACACAAATAAAATGTGCACATGCGCTGTCTATTCATTTTCTTCACTGTGTAGCCTGGCATTGGGATTGCTGACTCTGATGGCCAGCTGGGCTGCTCTTTCCACAATGGCTTTGTGGTTCTTGGAGGAAACATTGTAAGCAATCTCTGCACAGTAAGATTTGTTGCACATTAGCAGCACTTCCAGCTCCTTGACTTTGTGGACCAGGAACTTGGGGAAACCACTGGGGAGCATGTGCTTTGTTTTCTTGTTGCTCCCATGACCAATGTTGGGCATCAAGATCTGGCCCTCGAATCTTCTCTGAACTCTGTTGTCAATGCCTCTGGGTTTCCGCCAGTTACACTTTATTTTGACATATCAGTCTGGTGCCAAATAAACTTCTTGGTCCTCTTTTTGATGATCTTGGGATTCACAAGGGGTCTGAGGGCGACCATGATGCTGAATAGGAGATGGCTGCCACCTCCGTAGGCAGCGCCAACAAGAGAGCTGTACCGACTTTTCATGGAGTTTGGTTACAAAAGACCCACCAGATAAAATAGGAAAGATAAAAGAGAAAGAAAAAGGGATTGCTGAGTTTATTGCACATTTACAACAAATTGATTAACAACATATAAAGCTTATGGGTTGATAGGTATCTTCCAATTTTTTATTTTTATGACTATGCAATTTTTTAAACTATTTCATGAAATATAAAATACATAACCAACATAGAGGTTGGGATTTATATTTATATTTATTGAAAAAAAAGACTCTAATCTGCACTTTGACTTAGGACCTTTCTGTTAATCCAATCCATCCTATTTCAGCATTGTAAACATTGAGAGGCAATTCCCTGCACTGCTCTGGATAAATATTCAGTCCGATTATAATTTTCCCATAATTAATCCTGAATCTCTTCTTAAAGGTAGATTCAGAGTTGTGATTTCATACTCTTTTCTCAAAGAGGGAGTTCATAGTATTTATTAGCATACAGGAAACACCCACCTACCCTCTCTGAATTGGTACTCTTTATGCTTTATGAATGGCAGCGAGGGAGGTGGCTGTGAAACTGTGTGAGGCTAACAGGTCCTGACAGAGTAGGAACCCCTGCCGTCAACCTCCGCCCGGGAACATGATGCTGTAACCAATTGGCCTAAATTGCCATGGGCAACAGACACTATTATGAGGGGATTAAGTGAATACATCTGAGAACTAGAAATTTTTTTGTTTCAATAACAGCAAGGCTATTCTTTTAAAGACCTCTTCTTTTCTGCAACAATAGTAAAGTGCTCTTGATAAAATATTAAGTTTTAGATGCTATTATTACTGATGTATAAATTTCATAGATAAGGGAACAGAAATGAAATGCAGAAAAATAGAAGACATTTTACTTTTTTCAAGATAATTGAATTCTAAGTAATTCCACCTTTTCCACATTTGAATCTCCATTGTTTTCAACCATATTGTTTACACAAAACACACACAATACAAAAATTCATCCTTAAATTGGTTGTGACTGCACATTTTCCCCTAATTGAGACTGTCCATATTTTAGTTAACCAGGTTTTAAATATATGTATACACGCGCATACACACACACACACACACACACACGCACATACACATACACACACATTCCTTAGTCCTTGGGTATATTTGACCCAAATAAAAAGAGCCTTCATTCAATTTGGTATCTCATCAACACCTAACTGAAGTTTCTGCTGATTTCTAAGGAACTTCAGAAAGTCCAAGCTAAAAAAAAAAAAGTTAAAAATGCCTCCCTGCACTAATCTTATAAACAAGTTATTTTAAGGTAGGTTGAAAACTTATACTATTTTATGTATTTAATAATTAAAATTACATAAATTTTTATAAAACTTTTTGGTGTTCATGGTAATAATAATAATGATAATGATAGTAATAATATCTTCTGCTAGGTTCTGAAGATACTGAGTTAAATATAACACTGCTCTCGAACTGTGCATAGTCTAATAGGAGACCTAGATATTAGTTTGCAAATTATAATCTAAGCTAAAAACAACAATAGAAATATATAAGTTGCAGTGATTCATACAGTTTTCAGTGATGACACTGAAGCAGTGAGGGGAAAAATAGATTCTCAAAACAGGTTATATTTCAGTTGGGTTTTATAAAATCAATCAAATTCACTACATACATATTATGGTTAAATTGTGTACTCCAATAACAATCCATTGAAGTCTTAACCCTCAGTACCTCAGAATGTGATCTTATTTGGAGATAAGGTCTTTATAGAGGCAAGCAAGTGAAGTAGAGTGAGCCCTAATTCAATGTGACTGGTGTCCTTATAAAAAGGAAGAAATATGGACACAAACACATATGGAGGAAAGACAATGTGAAGAGACCCAGGAAGACAATGGCCATCTACGGGCCAAAAAGAGAATCCTAGAACAGATCCCTCCTCACAGCCCTCAGAGAAACCAACCCAGCTGACACCTTGAGTTCAGACTTCTAGGCTCCAGAACTGTGAGACATCATATTTCTGTTGTTGAAATCACACAGCTCGAGGTACTTTGTTTTGGCAGCCTTAGCAAAATAGAATAACAGAATAGACCAGGTAGGAAATAGCACTCTAGACAAAGGCAAGAGAATGTGCAAACCCTGGTGTATTTAGGGAACAGTTTAATGTTATGGTTGACCAAGAAGGAAAATGGCAAGAGTAGAAAAAAGATACAGAGCTCATCAGATATGACATTCAATGGCATACTTGGATGAATAACTGAGGGGAAAACATGGACAGTGTCCATGCCAGGGAGATAATTCTCAAATACATGTGCTATTTTCTTGACTTATATTAATAAATTTTAGACATTATGTCCTTTATATTTGGATAGATAAGCCTTTAGCTAGAGAAACTATGTGTCCTATTTTGCCTGAGATAATCTCATATTACTTCTTTCTAGCATAATTATCAGTAGCATTCTTTTTCACTCTCAGTTCCCAATTTGCAAGATAAAATACACACTATGTAGTTCACTACCTTTAGATCTCTTACCTACCACCTCATATCTTTCTTCCTACCATTCCAACATAATTAATTACGTCATTGCTTTTGGTTTAAATAATTATAACAACAAACACTTACTAAATGATTACTATCTGTCAGGCATCATTTTATGTGCTTTATATGTTTTAAAACATTTAATTATCATATGGTTCTATGACATGTATTCTTTTACATATAAGGAAACTGAGTCACAGAGAAATTAAGTAGCTTACTTAAGGTTACACAGCTAGCAAGAGTCATAGGCTGAAGGCAATCCAAGTAATTTAGCTACAGGCTTCATGCTCATTACCACTTTAAAATAGTCATCATTATAATCACATAAATATTATTTAATTCAGAATCCATAGTACATATATTTAGGTTTGTATTATTTCTTATACAGCTTCAGCTTATTTTCTTAGAGTCAATAATTGTGCCTCTTTTCAATCTGCTCAACCTTTCTAGTATCCTTAATTCTTTCTAGATGTTCAGTCATTGTCTACTTTATCAAGTTTATTTTTCCCTGGAGAGCTCCCTCCTGGACACCCCACACTTGTTCACTCATCTTATTCTTGACTTATTATTCTCTGGTCTTGCTGTTTCTTGCTTTCAAGATCCCATTCTTTCTCTTTCTTAGTGTATTCCTTTATTTTTTTGGAGTATATCCTTTATATCTCCTTAAGAAATGGTTGCTTGACACCACATGTACTCACTCACCAGCAAATTGCTATTAACTGATCAACACCTAAGTGAACATATAAGAATAATATTTAACGGGTGTTGGGCAGCTGGGAGGGGGGAGGAGGGGATGGGCATATACATACATAATGAGTGAGATGCCCACCATTTAGAGGATGGTCATGCTTGAAGCTCTGACTCGAGGGAGGAGGGAGGCATGGGCAATATATGTAACCTTAACATTTGTACTCCCCTAATATGCTGAAATAAAAAAAATAAATCAAAATAAACAAATAAAAGAAAAAAAGAAAAAAATCTCTGAGTCCTCAAAACTATGTCTTAATTCTTCCCTAAAGTTTGATTTATGTTTTAGAATATTACAATATAATTTAACATTGTAGTCTGAAAATAATCTTCCATCCGATTTTGAAAACAATGTGCATACTTCCTAACATCTAGAATTGTTTTGAGATGTTAAATGCCATTTTAATTTCCATTCTTCTGTATGTAACCCGGCTTATATTCTCTCTGAAATACAACTCCATGCCTTGATGTGGTCTGTTTTCATTCATTATGCTCAGCACTTGGTACACCTTTTCAATCTGAAAACTGGCATCCACTTCTCGAGAATATTCTTATGTAATTGCTTTGATAACTCCCTATTTTCATTTTTTTCTGTTTTCTCATAGTAGTTAGATGATGGAACTTCCACATTAATCTTCCAAGTCTTGGCCAGGCGAGATGGCTCATCCCTGTAATCCTAGCACTCTGGGAGGCCAAGGCGGGTGGATTGCTCAAGGTCAGGAGTTCAAAACCAGCCTGAGCAAGAGCAAGACTCCGTCTCTACTATAAATAGAAAGAAATTAATTGGCCAACTAATATATATAGAAAATATTAGCTGGGCATGGTGGCACATGCCTGTAGTCCCAGCTACTCGGGAGGTTGAGGCTCGAGGATTGCTCGAGCCCAGGAGTTTGAGGTTGCTGATGCCACGGCACTCACTCTAGCCTGGGCAACAAAGTGAGACTCTGTCTCAAAAAAAAAAAAAAATCTTCCAAGTCTTTTATTATTTTTACTTATTCATTTTGAACATCTTCCCTTACTTTGGTTATGTTTTCTTAGAGATGTTTTTGAATTTATCTTCTAACCCTTTCATTGATTTTTAAATACATTTTGGTATGATTTTTACTTCCTCAGTTTCTTTATTCCAATTATTCCTGATTTTATAGAATATTATTCTTATTTTATAGATGTTATATATTTTTATAGTTCTCTTAAGGTATTAACTAATTTTTAAAATTTTTTTGTTCCCTGCATTATCTATGTCTCTGGTTTTTTTTTAAAACCTTTTCTCTTTTTAGTCTCAACTTCTAAGGTGATAGCATTTACACAATTATTCGTTAATTTTTATTGATATGCAAATGAGACACTTAAAAATCTGCTTGTTAATTGAGTACAGGACAAGGATTTTTACTGAAAAACTTTATTTCTGTGCAGTTAGTCATGGAATTGACCTCTTTATTGAGTTCTCCAGACTTTGGAAGCTTTTTCTCAGGGGCTTTTCAGGACCTCCTGAGAAGAATTCTCTAGGCTTCTTTTGTTAGATAGATGCCAGGCTGCTGCTGCGATGGGAGGTGAGGGAGTTAATGATCCCATTATTTAGTTGACAGACTCTAAATTAATTCTGGTAAGACTCTGAGTATCAGACTACTCAGACCGACTTCTCAGTATGGTAAATCCCTAAATGCTAGTCTGGGAGGAATTACCTAAATGCTGGTCTTTTGTGCATTCCCTACATAGAATTTTAATCTACATCTCTGATTTCTAATCCTACTCCTCTTCCTCATCATCCACTGGATTTCACGCTTTTAGACCTAGGGTTTTGAAGCTTGAATAGATCTCTTTTCATTAGTCTCCTCTGTTGCATTCACTTTAAATTATAGCCCCTTGCACCCTGTTAAATCATTTTAACAATAATCCATCTGTTCTCTACCTTCCAATGTTTTGTTGAACTCTTTCATCTATTGGTGTCCTTAGTACCACTAAATGGGGTCTTGGTAACAAGAGAAGATAAACATGTGAATCATTTCTTTACTCTAACATGAAGGGTGGATTTGAGGGTAATAATTTTTATTCCTTCTGCTAGTCTTATTAGACTAGAAAAAATTAAGTTATTGCAGTTACCTGGAGGTATGGCCTGGAGATATCATATATTCCTATAATGTGTGATTGTGGATGAAGAGTATACTTTGAAAGAGATTTAGAGATGTGATAAAGGATAATAGCCTTAAATAAGAAGGAAAATGTTATCTCTAAAACAGAAAATACAAAAGGCTAATGTAAAATTTTAATGAATTTTCAAAGTTGGGACTATATTAATATTCATATTCTCTTTTTTTCCCCAGCATATTATGGGGGTACAAATGTGTCCATCCCCCAGTTGGTTCTCATTGCACTCATTAAATATATATATATATATATATATATATATATATATATATACCCATTCCCTCACCACCCCACCTGCCCGACACCCGATAAATGTTATTCCTATATGTCCTCTTAGGTGTTAATCAGTTAATAGCAATTTGCTGGTGAGTACATGTGGTGCTTATCTTTCCATTCTTGGGATACTTCAGTTAGTAGAATGGGTTCCAGCTCTATCCAGGAAAATACAAGAGGTGCTATATCACTGTTGTTTCTTATAGCTGAATAGTACTCCATGGTATACATATACCACATTTTATTGATCCACTCAGGTATTGATGGGCACTTGAGTTGTTTCCACATCTTTGCGATTGTGAATTGTGCTGCTATAAACATTTGAGTGCAGGTGTCTTTTTCATAGAGTGACTTTTGTTCTTTTGTTCTTTGGATAGCCCAGTAATGGGATTGCTGGGTCAAATGGTAGATCCACTTGTATGGCTTTAAGGTATCTCCATATTGCTTTCCACAGAGGTCAAACTAGTTTGCAGTCCAAAATATTCATATTCTCAATCAGCAAAACTCTTTAAAATTAATCCAGAGCCAGACAATGCACTAGGCAATGGACATTAAAAAGATGAATAACTCTCGTTTTGGAGAGGCTTATAGTTTAGCAGATTCAGTTAGAGTTTAAGTGGGATGGCCCCTATTGAATTAGAAACCACCGAAGTATATCAGTACCAATGGGAAGAATTGTGTGATTTTCTCCAGAATCACTGACCTACTCTCCAGAAGGGGCACATAATGATAAATATGGGTAGATAATGCAGAAGGGTAATCAGGGTAAGTTTTTGAAAGAATTGGTGAGATATGTTTTTTAAAAAAACTATACAAATTTAAAAACTATTTTAAAAAGCACAGCATGTGGGAAAATGTGTACCAAGGTTTCCTTATGTGGGAGAGAAGGAAGTGAGTCTAGAAAGGGACTGGGGAAGTTGGCTATAAATGCTGGGTCAGGGAACGGGACATTTCAATGAAATCAATGAACAGAAGTACAATAAGGATTGTGGCAAAAAACAGGTAATTGTGTCCCCAAAACCATTCCCTCTTTCTTCCTTTCAGAGGTATGGAGTATGTGCAAGTTTGGGGTCACATCCTTTAATAAGAAAACTATTAGCCCTTCATTCTTTCTCTTCTTTTCAAAGGCTAGAAAGTGTATATGGTAGTATTTAGCCAGCTTCAACTTTGTGATCAAAGACAGCCCCCTAGAGGGTGGCAAAACTACAAGATAGAAAGAACTTGGGTCCCATGATGACCTTCTAAAACAGAGCCATTTTTCACCCTAGAGCACTCACTTCTGCACTGTTACATGAGGAAGAGCCCTTGGTCTTGGGATCTGTATCTATTTGTTTCAACAGTTTACACTGTAACTAATGTGGGTGGAATAATGTGTGAGTGGAAGAATAGGAGCTGTAATGAGAAACTAGGATATTAATATATCCTAGTTTTTGTGACTTCAAATATGATGTAGTTCTGTGGCATACATCAGGATGGGCTCACAGGGTTTGGTTGTTGCAAGAAAGTGAAGATAGATAAAGATGGAAAAAGATGGAAAGAATATCTGAATTTAGTAAATCAAGTTAATCTATATAGGTACTAAAATCACTTGAATGAGAATAGGAATGAGGATGGCAAAATAAAAATGATAAATCATAAGCAGAGTTCTCAATGATATAGGAAAACCTTAAACATAACAATGGGGACATGGAAAAAATGAGATTGCAACAGTTGATTGACACAGGCCTCAAGGTCCCAGTGAAAGAATTACATTGTAGAAGTAGTAGTAATACAGGCTACTGGTAATCGTAGCCCAGATGCTATCATCAACTTACTTGGCAAATCATTTAACATCTGTGGTTCAAAGGTCTCTCACCTGTAAAAGGAGAAAATTGGATTAGATTATACCTAGTTTCCTTGCAGCACTAACATTTCATGGTTTTACCTTAGAATTGAATCCAAATCCCCTAATTCTAATAGCAGGCCAATCTTCTGCTTGCCTTAAAACCGGAATGTAACTGCACTTTTAACAAAATATAAACCCAAGGCTAATGCCTCTTGGGAAGGATGATGGAATGGTACATAAACAAGTCACTTCCCTTCTCTTTCCAGCAGAGATGCTCAACTTCAAATTTCTTCCCTCTGAATCTGTGCACTGTGGTTCACAGCTGTGTGAACCAATTCCCAATTACCATGATTTGCAGGAAAATCTAAGCCCAGAATGAGATAAGGCCTATGGGAGGAGTGTCTTGGGTGACCTCTTTCTGACCTGTGCTATTTTATCATCCAGCTGCCAGTGGAGAGTGGTTGCTTATATAATAACGTTTCTCTTTCCTTAGCCTATTTGGATATTTTCTCTTTGTTTTGTTTTTCTCTTTTGATTTCAATAATTTTCTCTTTTCAATAGATTATTTCAAATCATATATATGTGTGTGTGCATTACACATAAATACATATACACACACATACAACATAGCATTACTATTTTCTAAGCTTCAAATAATCTAATCATGAGTTTGATAAATGAGTGTTATAAACAAGATAATGTCCTAACACTTTGCTAATGAGTCCCAGGCAGTTTACTTTGGCCTCTTTTATCTTTGGCAATGATACTCTACATCTTTTTAACCCCCTGAGTCTCTTACATGTGTCCCTTCTTGGATTTGACCCAGCTAACTTGAGTGTAGGGCTCTTGCTCCACTCCCAGTCCACCATCTGTGTATTTTCTAACAAGACAACAGCACAGGATAGAATATGAATCAATCACTAAGGTAAAGATATAGAGCCTACTGGATTGAATTTGTCTATAATAACCATGGAATAGGACCACTTCAGATCCATTATCAAGAATCTTTGGATTCTTGATAAGAAGAACAAGAATAGTGAGGTCAGTATTTCTTATGCAATAGTGTTATTGTGAAAACTTCAAAGTTAGGTTCCCTTTACACCAAAGATCTTCCCAGTTCTTTCATAGATTCCTGTGGACCCAGAATGATCTGTGAGATAAATCTCATTGCTTTAATTTGGAGGTGATTTGGGGAAGAGACGTTGATAAGTGGTTGTTTACCTGTTCTTTAGTTAGTACTATATTCTGTGTTTTGATTGTTGATTTTCTATTAGAGATGTTAGTTGTGAAGCTAATGCTAACAAAACTTATTTTTTAACCCACCAGACTGGGTCAGGGCTATCATTACTGTTTTCTCTTAGCATCTATACAGATCTTTGTAACCCTTATTATGTTTATTAAAAGTAAGACTTGCTAGCTTGCAATCTACATCAATGCTAGGAACATATTTGTATTTTTCACCACTGTACTATGATTTGCAATTTCTAGACACTCCAAAAATGAGTGAATAAATGTAAGTAAGTAATATTATATTGAATAATATTTTTCAGAGTTTTTTTTTTTGTTGTTAAGTGTCCATGCCTCTAAGGCATATAGTCTCTAGAAGGTCCTCCAGAAGTATTGATCTCTGAAAACAGCAATAGCCCTACTGTGATTGTTAGGTAAGGTTTAAACAAAAGTCATACTTTACTCTTTATTCTGATTAGTTGTTACAACACCCTTAACTGCACTGGTAATTTTCAATATACCATGAAAGAACCTACCACACAAAGTACATGCATTCGGAATGTAATTTCCTTTTTTTTTTTAGACTCAGCAGGCACTCAGAAATCAACACTGTTAATAGCAATTATCTCTCCATTCTAAATGTGTGCAAGTGTAGTTAGGAAATTTATAGTTAACATCATGCCATGTAATCCAGGGTTTACTATAAAATATAATATTCAAGTGTCACTGAGCATAATCAGTCATATAACTCTCACATGTTCTAGTCTGTGTTAGCAATCACCAGGTATTTATTGCTTCTTTTCCCTTCTGATATACTGTATTGATAGCAGGTCACATGTCTTAAATGAATGGGTGTGATTCAAGCAGGATTCACTTTAAGCTTTACTTATGGCATAAATGCCAATGTTTTTCTTATCATATATGCTTACCTTCATTGAAATATCTCATATAGATATAAAATATAACAATTTCTGTGTATTTCAAATCAAATCAAGATGAAGGACTACTTGAATCTCATAGGACTGTCCTACTGAATATCCAAACTATAAGTGGATATTTGAGTTAATAGCTGTGTCCAAGCCAAACCTTAAGCCCATGCCAATACCACTGAGAAAACATATCTCCAGAGGAAGTTTGAGGACTAATTTGGCATGATTGTTTCTTTTATTCTTTTTTTCATTCCTATGCTCATACTTCAAGATAATATAATTGTTCTAGGTTAGAATGTTTGTAATTATAGGCTTGCTGGCAGTTCTGGCAAACAGTAGAAACTGTGAGTCTGTAGATGTGGACACTTCAGTCCAACAAATTTACATTTTTATTCATTTGATCACTTAGTATTTCTTTTGTCTGAGAGGTTACTCAAAACTGAAATTTATTGGCATTGCTTAATTTATTCGTGATATCTAAACAGGCATAACCTCTTAGATTTCTACCTCCCTCTCTCATTCCTATGGTCATGGCACTCCTCTATTTAAGAACTGACAAGTGCTGCTTCTTATAGGAAGTCAAAACCTCTGCCCCTCTTGGGCAGAGGCTCCACTTACAGCTATATTCAGCCTATTTCAGCCTCTCTATACTACATAATTTTTGTTTTGGTAGACATACATTTGCTTAGTCTTACCTTTTGCATGTAATATACATCAGCTTTCAATAGCCCTGCTTCTTACTCATCTTTCAAGACCAAGTTTAATCCTTATCTTGTGAAAGAGATCCTCTATTTCTCCCTCCAGGTCTACTCTCCATCCTTTCCACCTGGACTTTTGCCCAGATGCCCAAGGGACTACATCAATAGACTCCTTTGATCTTTACCTGTCAGTTATGTTTGGCCAAAGGGAAGCTTGGGTAGAAGATGGGAAGGAAAGAGAAAAGAAGGTGAGGATATGGTCTTTATTCCTCCAATTTCTTCCTATAAGCAATTTCACCTGGATTTATTCCTCAACCAAAGGCAGGTCTCTCCACAGGACTCTTTTCTTCCAGGTTCCAAGAATTACTCATTTCTTAGCCCTTTCCAATGGTAACTGCCTGGTTGCTATTAGCCCCATGGTAAATGCACTATCCCTGTGGCTTCCATATACCCTGAATGCATCTTTATAAATAGTTCCTTTCTTAAACCTTCCTGAAATTATCTGTTTCCTCTTAGGATCCTGATTAATACACATCTCTTCCAAGACACCTTATCCAATAACTCTAATTCATTTCAGGTTATATAACACACCTCTATCACACTTTGGTGGCTTTGACATATCTCCACAAATTCTTTAACACTTCTCTCTGCAAAGAGTGGAACCTAGTTTCCCTCTCCTTGCCTGTGGGCTATCGAAAGTAGCATAAATATTGGTGTGTGACTTCCTCTCTTAAAACACAAAAGACATAGGGACTTCCTCCTTGTTCTCTCTCTTGGATCACTCACTCTAGAAAAGCCAGTTACTAGTTGACACTCAAGCATCATGCCTAGGTAGAGGCCCGCATATCAAGGAACTAGGACCTCTTGCCAATAGCCATGTGAGTGAGTGGAGCAGATCCTCTAGCCCCAGTCAAGCCTTCAGATGACTGTGACCCTGATGGACATTTTGACTCAACCTCATAAGAAACCTTAGCCAGAACTATCCAGCTAAGCTGCTCTCAAATTTCTAATCTACAAAAACTGTGAGAAATATTTGATCTTCTAAGCTGCTAAGTTTGGGGGAGTAATTTTTATATAGCAATAGATAGCTAATACTAATAGATAATGAACATAGCAAGACACAAACAGCCAGACACATACCCTATATAAAGAATTGTAGGCTACAGTGCTGAAATGCAGATTAATATTGGATCACCATAGAACTCCTTATCTTTCATCATCTCACTTTTTCCTCTAATGACTAATCTTTGGATACTTTCAATAATCTTGCCTCCAAATTTTTCCATAACTTTGCCTTTTGGTGTGTCCTAGTGAATTTCCTACCCATGACAATAGCTGTGCCCCACAATTTTGCTACATGAATCATGGACTAAAACCTAAGCCCCACTCACTACTTCTCCAGTTTTGACCGTGAAAAGATTTTTGCCACCAATCCTGTGTCACACAGGGTTAATACTTTCATATTCTTCTCTTGATTTTTTCTATTATATTTATATAATTACATTATTTAAGTCTTAAGTAGTAGTATATGCTTTATCTTCCTTAACTATATTGCAAAGGAAGGAACCATAATCTCATTCTTGTATGTTCTATTCCTTTAAATTATTTTAAATATCTAGTAGAAAATAGCATCTATAAATGTGGATAGCTCATGCCACTGTGCTTAATAAAAGCTTTTTTCTTTTTTTGCATTATTCTTTCTTTTGCTGCTACCACCACCCCACTGCTCCAAAAATCCATATATCTCATTTGAGTTAGATTTCAATTTTCCCTGGGCTCCTCTGCCATCCTTTCCTACAAATTGTTACATATTCTGTATAGTTTTTTTTTTACTTGTTTGTTTTAGTTTATAGCAATTTGCTGGTAAAATGTACCACCTTCCTCCATAAGCCTTAATGTAATTATATAGAAAACATTATTTCTGTTTGCTGAACTCAACTTGGACATAAATGAAGATAACTCTATCCTGGTGTCATTGGGTTAGCTCTTGGATGAATAGAAACATATGTGGCATGTCCAAAGTAAATGGATGACTTACTCTCCTGGATAACTTGATTTGGCAAAAAGAAAACTAGGCTTCCTGGCTCTTTTTCCTTTTGTCCAATAAAGGTAAGCCTTTGAGACAGCTTTTCTCTCATTGACACTCCATTAACTGTCAATACTGTGGAGCTACACAGTTATAAATATGTAAAGTGTGATATGCACAAGCCTATTTTGCATAGCGTGCCTGTGTTCCCAGCTGCTTGCTATTTTTGTTCAAGTCAAACATGTTTTGATCTGCTTATTTTCTTGTTTTGTTTGAATTCTGTGATACTGAATGATTAAAAACAGTTTAAAAAAAATCATCAGATATCCAAATGTTGCTGAAATACATCCAAAACCTAACCTTCTGTGTTTGAGTGTAAATATAGATGCTAATATGGCAATAACACAGAAATTTGTGTTTTATTAATCCTTCACATACAGGAGTTAAATTATACCTAAATCATATAGGCAATGTACATATGAACTCCAGAAGGTTAGATATGTATAGTTGAGTTACATAAGGCCAGAGTGAATTGGAAATTCAGAGATATTTTAGTTCAATCTTTTCATTTCATTTATGGGGATGTTAATGCTGAGGTATGTTAGTGTATTTGCTCATAGTTATGCAGCCACTTTAATAAAAGAAATATACAGAACCAGACTTCTCATGACTCTTATTTCAGTGTTTCTTTCCTATATAAAAATCAGAAGTGGTAGTTTATCATCTAGGAGAAGACGAGGGCGGCCTCATCCAGGAGTGGTTTATCCTCCATGTTCTGGGATATGATGCTCTGCCTAGACAATTCAGCTTTGCTTTTTCTATGCCCAAGGATAGACAAGTCCTTAAATCAGAATCTCACTAAATCAAAAGTATCTAACACTAAGATAGTCATAAGGATTACAATTTGTAATTTAACCAAGAGAAATAGAAAATTCTGTAGACCATAAGATTCAGGTCAGCATTATCTCCACAGCCAAGCTACACAGAAAGCTAGATAGACATCACTTTATTCATTAGCCATGAGAAATTACCACAGGTATCAAGAATGTATTCTTATATAATCAGAAAATTTCCCTCTTGGCCCAGAAAATAAAATCTCAAAAGCCTACAGGGGCTGCTATTGAGGTTGGGGAAACAGCTGAGTGTAATACCACAGGGAATAGTGAAGATTCTGGTTAATGAAATGTAAATGTCCTATTTCAAGGGAATCTTTTATATTCAGCCTTGAAAAGAACGAAATTCTGCCAGTTGTGACAACATGGATGGACCTGGAGGACACTATGCTAAGTGAAATAAGACAGACACAGAAAAACAAATACTGCATGATCTCACTTATACGTGGAATATAAAACAGTCAAACTCATAAAAGCAGAGAGTAGAATGGTGGTTGCCAGGGGCTGGACGATGGGGAAATAGGGAGATGTTGATTAAAGTGCACAAAGGTTCAATTATGCAAGATGAATAAATTCTGGAGATCTAATATATAGCATAATATCTATAGTTAATAATACTGCATTGTACAATCTGTGGGAAATTGTTTTCAGGACCTATCACAGATGCAAAAATCCACTAATGTTGAAGTCCTTGATATAAAATGGCATAATGTTTGTATATAACTTATGCACATCCTCACATATATTATATTTTAAATTATCTCTAGAGTCATTATAATATCTGCAATATAATGCTATGTATATGGTGGTTGTACTATATTGTTTAGGAAATAATGACCAAAAAAAGTCTGTACATGTTCAGTACAGATGTAATTTTTTTTCCAAATATTTGTAATCCATGGTTGTTCAAACCCACAGTTGTAGAACCCATGAATACAGAGAACTGACCATATTTTTGAAATTTACTAAGAGCTGATTTGGGGTGTTCTTGCCACAAAAAAAAATCACAACTATGTTAGGTGGTGGGTATATTAATTTTCTTTATTGTGGTAATCATTTCACAATCTATATGTATATCGAAACATCACATTGTATACCTCAAATACATTTAATGTTTGTTTCTCAAGGATACCTAAATAAAGCTGGATAAATAAATTTAAAAAGTAGCTGCTATTTATCTCTAGCCAGTTGCTACCACCTAGAAGTTTGAACCTAATTTTATAAAAACTTTCTATTTTGGGAGAGGAAACAAGATAAATTATAAACTACTTTCTCAATTTGTATATGTTTGCAACCATTTGAGAACATTTATTTTAATTATGTAAGAAAAATTTTCTCGTCTGAATTTGGCCTTTGGGTCCTCAGTTTTCAACTTTTCCTGTGCAGACTTACACAGAAAGTCAAACTGTAATCAGATGTTTGCTTACCTACAATTATTTAATGTCATTGGTCTAATAAAGTCCCATGTGGAGTTTCCTAGCAATAATGCTGTCAATGAGGATCAGGAATGCCACAAGTTCACTTATTCTATTCTCTGCATCTATTTCCAAATCAAGAATGGCCTTGTCATTGGCTGAGAGATACTTGTGATCTAATAGTTGTGATTCCTTTTCTCCTATATTGTACCTATGGTTATGTCCAACTTTGCCTCAACAACTATCCATTTTTTCTGTGCCTCCAGGATGACCAACACCATTCTGATTCTTTTTAATGAATCTCTTCCATAGATATTTAAATACATTTTTATTTGTTAATGTGAGATTGGTTGGCTTGAGAACAGTCCTATCTCCTCCAGGCAAATTTGGATTTGCCTGCTCAGATCCTTCCTACATTGATCTTATATTTAACTTGTGAGTATGCAATCTCATCTTCCTCATGTCCAAATTCTTGAGGGACTACCTCAATGTGACCTCTAATGCTGGCTATTAAATATATTAACACTGGCTCATGGCATAGTGTCCTCTAGGTCATGAAGTGGCATATATTTCCAAATACAAAAAATAAACTAATACATTTATTAATTTAAAAATTAACTTTTGTTCAAAATATCAAATCAGTTGCTGAACTAGGTGGCATTTTCAGAAGGCTGTGTTCTCTTTTCTTGGTCTCAGTGATTGCAACCTGCTCTCAGGCACCCAACCTACTGGCCTCACCTTTTCCTCATCCTTCCCATACAGCCAGTATATACAACAGAGGAAATAAAGCACTGGATTTTTCCAAAGAAAGAATCGTGCTCTCCATGAGATCTTGAGCTGACGGAGTCATGGGCCTGGTACTATTAGTCAGTCCTTTAGGGGTAGTGGTGATGCTATCTCAACATGCTTCTTGCTTAGTTAGCATACTACCTAGGTTTCCAGGAAGCTTATCGTGGAGGCCACTGGTTGATCAGCAGTTCCAGGTTTGCCATCAGTGTCTCTGGAAGAGTTAGGCACATAGGTAAGTGGTGTCTTAGCTGCTGTTTAATAAAGGCTTGGATAATCTTTTATATATGATCGATTTGTACCAGTCATGTTCACCACTTCCCATTACTAAAGAACAATATCCTTCCCCTTTTCATGTTTATCCTATACACTACTAAAAGGCAATAGAGTATAGTGGTAAAGAGTATAGATTCAGGAACAAAACTGACTTCGCAGCTTGCTCTGCCACCCAGTAGGGCCATCCTGAATTTCCACATTTGCAATTTAAGGAATTAACATACAACTTATGTCATAGAGTTTGTAACTATTAAACCAGTTAATTGCAGACACTAGAGTACTGCCTGGCATATGATAAGCACTCTATAAATTTTAGTTTACTATTGTGTTTATTATCACCTACATTATCATCTCCACGACTACGCCCCTATGTGTTTTTGGTTTTTGGGTTTTTTTTTGTTTTTTGTTTTTTGGGTTTTTTTGAGACAGGGTTCTCACTCTGTTGCCTGGGATAGAGTGCAATAGCGTGGTCATAGCTCACTGCAACCTCATACTCTTAGGCTCAAGCAATCTTCCTGCCTCAGCCTTCCAAGCAGCTAGGACTACAGGCACATGCCACCACGCCTGACTAAGTTTTCTATTTTTTGTGAGATGGGGTCTTGCTCTTGCTCAGACTGTCCCTATGATTTTTTTTCTCATGATTCTGCTCACTGTCTTCATAATTCATATATGTTTAAGCAGATGTTCCAATTTCTGGTTTGGAAAATATATTCATCATAATTAAAGAAAATATTTTTTAAACAGTGTTGCTGTTTAATCTTCCTAATCTTAAATGCCAGGTGTAGAGTTCTCTAGCAAGGAATATCTCTTGATGTCTCCTAGTCCCTAGCACAGACTAGGAGACACAGGACTCCTCTCTTCCTCTTCTGTGTCTTGGCCCATAACGGGCTAATTTCTTTAGACACTTTTGCTCAAAATTAAGTCTTAAATGTCAAACAATGAGTATGTTTTTTAAGTCACAGAAGGATATTTAGTAGGCTGATCCAAGATTCTTTACTTGCTTCTAGATCATTTACTCTTCCCAAACTAATGGGGCTTTTTAAGCTCCAGCGTAATTTTTTTCTAGTTCTGCTTAGGATATTCAGAGTCTTTGTCATTAAAAATAATTTTCAGGAAAGCTCATTGTAGCAGAGATCATTATTACTTTAATATAATAAGCTAGTCTACCAAGCAAGTCACATGAGATTCACTACTTTTATGTGTTGTTTTCATTAGTCAAAATATTGGGGGGGGGAAGACATTGTTACAGAGCCCTGTTATAGAGGTAACATTTTCAGTTATCTATCACTGTGTAATCAATCACCTCAAAATTTAGTGGTTTGTAACAAAACCATGTTTAGTCTCTTTCATGTTTCTGTAGATTGACTGGGATCAGCTGGGTGGTTCTTATGTTCCACAGGATATTGGCTCCTCTGCAGTCATGAGGGTGCTAAATTGTACTGGAATATCCAAGATGGCTTGTTCTCAGGCTGATAGTTGGTATAGGTGGTCCACTAGGAGCTTATCTGGAACTGTAGACCAAAGCCACTCAATACTCATGCTGCATATAGCAATAGCATGGCAGCTGGGGTTTTTGGTGTGTTTTTGTTTTGATTTGGTTTTGAGACAGCATCTCACTCTGTCACCCAAGCTGGAGTGCAGTGGTACAATCATAGCTCACTGCAGCTTCAAACTCCTGGGCTCAAGTGATCCTCCTGCCTTAGCCTCCAGAGTACCTGGGACTACAGTTATGCATCACCATTCTCAGCTAGTTTTTTACATTTTTTTAAAGATGGGAGTCTCAATATGTCACTCAGGCTGGTCCCAAACTCCTGGGTTCAAGTGGTCCTTCCACCTCAGCCTTTCACGTCACTGGGATTACAGGCCTAAGCCATCATGCTTGGCTGGGATTTTAAGCAGAAGTATCACAAGAGTTAGTGTTCAAAGAAGTGGAAGCTGTTAGTTATTTTAAGGCCTGGACTCAAAAATCTCAGAGCATTCTGTTAGTCAAAACAGTCAGAGAAGCAGCCCAAATTTAAAGGGAAGATATATAACTCCATCTTTTCCTATAAGGATTAGCATATAGTACAGGGAGGAGAGGAATTGCAGCAGCCATCTTTGAAGACTGACTACCATAGTAGCCAGATTCCTTCCCTACAGATTCCTTTTGTCTTCTGATAGATAGGAAGGAAGGAAGAAGGAAGGAAGGAAGGAAGGAAGGAAAAGACAGAAGGAGTCACATGCCCAGTACTTTTTTACCATCTCCAACACACAGATACACACACATTTCCACCCTGACACCCTGCCAAGAGATTCTAAATCAGTAGATATATATTTTCATAAATCCTAATCCTGAAATGTAGCCAGGGTTGGTAGATATTGTTTTATGTTTGACAAGGAAAAAGTCAGCTTATACTAGAACAAAAATCCTATAATTGATCCAAATGTTGGGCATGAAATCCAAGGGTAGGAATGTTATGTTTCTGCTGGCCCAGATATGAAAACCAAGGGAAATAGCTAATACATTTTTGAGTACTTGCTATGCGTCAAGTACCGTTCCAAATGCCCTAAATATATTTTATTTTCACTGTAACAGCAATAATCCTACCTTACTATCTCCACTTTTACTGACAAAGAATTTGAAAAATAGTACACAGAGAATAAGTAATTCAGGTCAGGTAACAGAGTTTGGCACTCAAAAGTAACCAGAGCAGCATGCAGACTGTGCCCCTTTAGCTTTCTTTGTATACAACTAAGCACGAGCCCATGTACAGATTATTGTGTGCCCAATAAATATCAGAAGCAGCACAGGGCTTACCTTGTCTCTATTTGTAATCGGAAAACATTTAAGTTGGTATAACATGATTAAACCACAAAACCAATAAGGTAAGAAGTGAATATTCAACTACGGTGCTACCACTGGGGTTGGGAAGATGGCAGAAGATAAAATATAAAATAATACAACAGAGAAAGTAATGATTGGGTTGTATAAAATGTTTTCTGAGTAAAAGGTGAGACAATTTCAAGGGGCATTCCCTGTTTAGAAGGGCCCTGCTCCCAGTTTAATGATCCACTGTCATTGTCCTAAAAGTATTAATAATTTTTGAACAGAGAACACCCCATTCTCATTTTATACTTAGCCCCACAAATTACGTAGCTGGCCATCTCCAGGAGGGGTCTGTAAAGTCCTTCACTGCACAGAAATATGTAAAGGTGATATTTTGTAATAGGCAATTATAGCCAACATATTTGCAAAAATGGGGAAGTTGTTTGAATATCTGTAAAAATAAACAAGAAAAGAATTGTTAGACTTACAGAAACATAGACAGAGACTTTGTAATCAGCATATCAGTCTTAAATCGAGGGAATGACAAGGCTGACATAAAGCAGATTAGATCAGCAGGTATTGGCCCAGCATGGGATACAGAAGTGGATCAATGAACAAACAGTGAGCAAGGACAGTGAGAAAACAGACATGGATGATAATTAGAACGACAATATCCTTAGCAGTAACAGAAGAGTGCTTTTTTTCAAATATCCCTAGAAAAATGGATTGGTAATAAATATCAGGGGTACATAAATTTATCTGGATATCATTTGTGACTATGCATAAGCAAACTGTTCAGTAATCTGTATATAATTAATTTCAGGATGTGAGTTGAGTCATATTCAATTAATCACTTTTGATGTCTTTGTAAACTTTTGAGTTAGAGGAACCCCTTCCAGAATTGTTAATCAAAGGAAAGTAACTGGATATTTGTGCTAAACTTCTAATTGCTCAGAGGGAACAGATGAGGTAAGTAGAACATAATAGTGAATGATCCTATGAAGACTCTTTCCTCATTTAAGTGAGCTAGCTGCTTAGAATATATGCTAGGAAGGAACAGGTGTTCATAACAATGTCTGATATTTGAGTGCTTTCTATGCATTGTCTGTTTAATCTCTTTAAGAACTCTGTGAGGCAGATGCTACTTTGATCCCTACTTTGTTGATGGGGAAACCAAGTACAGATGTGCCAAGTTATATCTCAACATCATACAATTAAGCCATATCAAGGGAAACATAGATAGACACATAAAGAAAAATATAAGTTATATCATCAGAGAAATATGCCTCTAGACTTACATCCAGGAGCATGGCTTCAGTGCAGTGCTCTGACACATGCTTTACACTGCATCATTTGTGCTTGCATGTGCCTCATAACTAGAATGTGTCATCCTGGTCCTCCCAAACACCTACGAACTAGTTCGTTTATTTTAAAAAGTATCCTTTCCCACTGAACTGGGATATTCATATACCGAATACAGTCATCTCTTGATGTAAGTGGAGAATGGCTTTCAGAACTGCCCACATATAACAAAATCAAGTCAGCTCTCCTTATAAGCAGTTTTCATATCTTGCAAATACTATATTTTCAATCTGCATTTGGTTGAAAAAAATCTGCAGAGGGAACAGCCAAGATGACCAACTAGAGACATCGCTTGTCAGATCATCCCGGTGGAAGGTAGAATATTGCACTCAGGAGAGCAAAACGGAGTTGCAGCCCAGGTGTGGATTACAGAGGGAGACAACAGAGAAGCCTGAGGACCCAACAAAGAAAAACGGTGAAGCTGAGAAAGAAGATAGAAGACAGTGGCTGGACCAAAGCCAGCGAGGCTCAGAGCCCAGCGAAAGGGTAAGGGGTGCTTCTCCTTCCCCACCTAGGTACCTTCAGTAAAAAGTGAGACACAAAATATATTGGAGGCACTTCTATCCTTCACACATAGACCAGGCACGACAGCTAAATAGGAATAGCAGGGTGAACCAGCGATCCCCAGGAGTTTGGCACAGGAGAGTGCCATGAAACACCAGGGTGCAGGTTTTCATACACCTAGACACTTCTTCCAGTGCACCTCCTCCAATCACGCACGGTATCAGAGAAAGTAATTTTAGCTGAGGCCAGCTGGTAGACACAGCCCCTTCCCCCGTTGCGACCGCAATGTGTGTGCTTTCTCTGAACTGAGAAGCACACAAACAGCTACTTCTGTGTGGCAGGTGCACGTTCCTGGCTGAGCCCACCACTGAGAGTGGGGCCACCACAATTTGCAAGCTTCCTGCCCACTGGCATTTCAAAGGATCCTGCGCTGGCTGGCGGCTTAGACAGATGGGCCGGAGCCGGTCTCCCCTGGACGTGAGAGTAGTGCAGGGAGACGCAGGGGTGGGATCTCAGTCCTGAACGCGGTGGTGAGAAAGTCCTCACAGACATACCCAGCTGGAGAGTGAGGAGGGACGCTCAGGAACGGGGATCTCCACCCTTGCTGGTAAACCACCAGCACACCAGATAGGGGTGTGGCATTCAGAGTGAATTAGCCTAGGCCCTAGTTCCCATGACAACTGAATGCCCTGGGCAAACTGGTTGAATGGGAGCAGCAGCCCCCACCTCTCATTACAATAGGGAGTGCAGCTTGAACCCAGAAACTCCTCAGTGGCCACTTCTCCCCCCAGGGGCACACCCCAGGAGGAGGCTCCATACAGACAGAAATTATGGAATGCTGAGCCCATCCACAGCTCCACAGATTTAGTGCACATCAGCACCCTCTTTCCTATTAGTTTATCCCATAGGATAAACGTCACTTCCTACTTTTCAGCATAAACTATGCAGAAATTATAATACATTACTTTGGATTTCAAACTAGTAAAGAGTTGAAAATGTGCTGCTACTGACGGCAGTAAAGGTGTCAGTTAAATATTACAGTTAAAAAAATGTGTAGTACACACTTTGACATCTTTGTATTTGCTGAATTTCAGTATAGCAAGATATTTCCCCTGGAAAAGTTTGCCACCTTCTGCTATTCTATGATAGTCTTATCCAGTAAAATGAAATGGTTTCTGGTGAAAATTTATTGGAGCATAGTTTTCTAATTATAGCAATTTGCCACTAATGTTTAAAATGATTTCATGTATAAAATCCATAAAATTGAAGAGAAATCTATCCTTAATACATGCAAAACGTTATAGTCAGTTTTTCAAAGTGAGTGTTAATCTGTGGCAGTGTAATTAGACGTGCATAGTAGATGATCCATGTAGGTGAATTGTTTGACTTTCAAGTCATAATTTTGTGCCAAATTCTCTTACTCTTAAATTGTCGATATTTATTTTTTTGAGAGTCACAGATTTCCTCTGGCTTGTTTTACACAGTTTGTATCTGATGTTGCGGAGTTTCCTGTTGTAAGATATTTATACAGTGATTTACAACTGCAACAAGCTGAGCAATCTAAGGCAAGCAGCCACTATATTTCACTATCACATAACAAAGTTGGTTTGCACTCAGAAAATATTCAGCAGAAGTTCACTCTCAGTTTTCTAACTTGTAGCTAAATGCAAGTGACTGAATTCAGCCATGGAGATTATTCCTGATTCTCTCTCTCCTCATTTGTACTGCCAGTGTCATGACCCCAATTTGTGTGCTCTTTAACTCATTCCTGAGTTATTGCACTACTTCTTACACATTTCCTTAGTTCAAAGTCTACTCAATCCCTGCAGTAATTTGTTTTACGTCTTCCACTAAATTAATCCTGCCATAGCACTGACTGCTATCAGCATACTACTTCCTACCTGCTACTTTGTTTTCTCAAAAACATCCTCAGTCATGTTTCTTTGCTTATTTTCTATCTCTATAATATGTCTAGTACTCTAAGTTGGGTGTTGAAGTCTCCACTGTTATTGTATTGCTGTCTCTTTCCTTAGGTCTAGTAGTGTTTGTTTTATGAATCTAGGTGCTCCGGTGTTGGGTGCATATATATTTAGGATTGTTATATCCTCTCATTGAATTGATCCCTTTATCATTACATAATGACCTTCTTTGTCTATTTTTACTGTTTTTGATTTACAGTCTGTTTTACATAAATATAGCTGCTCCTGCTCACTTTTGGTTTCTGATTGAATGAAATATTTTTTTCACCCCTTTGCCCTCAGTCTATAAATATCTTTACCAGTAAGGTGAGTTTCAGTGTCAACATAGAATACAGACCCTACAGCCTATGTTCAAGACCCTCTAAAGACTACATCATCATTCCAATCCCAGTTTCCAGTTGCCCAACACAAACCCTATTTTTAGTCAGAGCTATCTCTACATGGGCATCTGCATATATGGTATTTATAACCATGTCTGTCCTCATTTTCCTACCAGCCTAAAAAATTCTCTTATCCTCATTACCTAGCCTACACTTTTTGATTTAATGTCTCATCCTCTAAATAAAGCCTTTGATGACAATTCCAGGCTATAGTGATCTCATCAACCTCTGATTTCTTACTGCCTTTATTTTCTGAATTAAGCAAAGCACTTAAATAAATGTAGTATTGTGTCATATTATATGTAAGTGCATCTCTCCAACCAAACCATGTGTTCTTCAAAGGAAGAACTATGGTTTATTTCTCATTTGATTGCTCCTACATGTTTCACATATTATCAGGCAAATGGCAGAGATATAGATGGAGACATAGATATGTAGACACATGGATATAAAAGAGATAAGTACTTATTTAATTCAACTTATTATATTAATCAACATATTTGTCCATCATATTGATATTAACCAACATTTATTCAGTAGTATGATCACTTGTTAGCTCTGTGATCTTCAGCAAGTAGCTTAACCTCCCTGTGATCCTGTGATTCGGTTTTCTCATCTATAAAATGGAAATGATAATAGTACTTTCCTTATCGGTTTACTGTGAACATCAAATAAATAAAAGCACTTAGAACCATACCTAGCTCTGAGAAAGCATGCAGTGTTTTCTCACACAACCTCTTTCTTCTTATTCTGTTCCTTCTTCTCCTCTTGCTCCTGCTGCTCCTACTTCTTCATCTACTCATGTATATCTATTCACACACTCATACTTTCATGGTGGCAGTCAGCCAATAAGTCAGTCAACAAATATTTGTCTTCTCATTTAGCCACTTAGCTTATTTCTAATGTAGTCATTTTAACATTGCACTTCAGAGCCCCTCCACAGCTATCACAGAGAGAGTTGGTTGATAAGAAAACATAGCTTCAAGACACCTCAGCCCTAAGTCAACCAGAGCAGCAAGGCTTTCACCTGTCTTACAGTTGAACAAGTCTGGAAACCAGTGCTCTAATGCATAAATTCAGCCACAAATATTACTGCTCTCAGAAGCTCTGTAGCTCCCAAGCTTGCTATTTTTCTATTGCTCAATTTTTTAAATAATTGTCTTCCCCAAATCTCAATGTAAAGGCTTAAATAAAATTATATACTCCAGCTTCCCATCCCCAAAAAGTTTCCTCACATTTTTCTACAATATCTCTCTATATATAAGGTTTCATATTCTGCTCTACTATAATGGTAAAATAAATACATTGGAGACAGTACAAATGCTAATCACTGGAAAGCAGGATTCAGTAAGATTAAGTCATTTTATAGCCCAATTATTAAACAAATACTTATTGAGTGCTCCCTGTATGCCAGGGATTGTTCCCCAAACCAGTCTGAGTCACAAATATCCAAAAAGATATTATTCCAGTAGTGTTTTCCAACCTCTTTTAATGAACGTGTTCTTCAAACAAACATGGAAATGTCCCTCTTCGATATTATTTGGAAATTAAACATATAGCAAATATTTTGACTTAGCATAAAAATCATTAAATAATTATTTTAATATATATTATTATAACTCTCAGTGTTTGCAGTCGGTTTCCTTACCACAAATTCTTTCTCTTGCCCCTGTGTAAGTCAGACTGCATGTCAGTTTCCACTCCAAACCTGTTGTTTTGCTTTGCTTTCATAGCCCAAAGTGGAGAAAACCACACTTTAAAGATGCGTGTAATTACAACACTAAATATACATTTTCAGACCGCATATCCCTCTCACCATGAATCTGGGCACTCACTTTCTACGAGCACAAATAAAAGGCAATTACTAATAAATAAAGTAGGGAATTTTCAATATGTGATATTAAATATAATGTTCTATTAATGATATAAACACAGCTTTAATTTACCCCATTGTCTCACTTTTGGTTTCTTTTCTATAATAGATCATATCATAAATGTTTTGAAGCAGCCATTTAATTAATTCCCTTCTTGAAGACAATAAGTCTGATGCTAAAACTACCCAGGAATGTAGTTATCTCTTCTTTTAATTAAGTTTTCCACCATTTTTAGCTCATATTTAGTTGATTAATGACAAAAACTGTGATTTGAATTGGATTTTAAATAGATGCTTTTTCATCAACTTAAATAAAAATAATATTATTTAAGCAGTTAACCAGTAGTCTCTCATCTTTGAATGAGGACTTGACATGAAAAGCATCTTTCTTACTATTAAAACAAGAAATTATTTTCATAAGAAAAGTGAAATTTGCAGCAAAGACTTACTGATGACAATACCCTCAGATTCCCCAGACTTTGTGATTCTGTTTTCCACTCTTCCATCCCTGTGCACTAATTGGAGTTTGTTATTTCAGAGTACTAAATGGCACGCACAATTGGGTACGTAACAGGCAGTATAGGCCAACACATCATTATCTCATGTTGTCTAAATAACAAGTTTTTTGGTTTGTTTTGGGGTTTGATTTTTTTTTTCAGTCTGCCTCCTTAGTTTTTCATTGGCTCAGTTTCCAGGAACTGAGAGCAAGAAATAAAGCAAATGAAAAATAAAAAAAAAAGAATTAGAAAAAGGTTCTTGTGAGAGAGCATCAGGAGATGATGCTACAAAGATCTGGTGAGACTATTCATGTTTCATTGTTTTATGATAATGTATCAATAATTTAAAAGGAAAATCAGAATTTGTCAACTGCCAAAACCAATAGGTGTGATCTACCATTTTTCTCTACCAAAGGAGCTAAGTTTTTAGGTAGAAGAAACACGGATTTATTTCAAATCCCAGAAACCAGATTAGTAATTGGGTAGATGACAGTACTGGAAACCATGGGACCTGAATTATAAGTGGGGCTATTTGGTGAAAGCTCCTTTTTTAGTATTAAAACTGTGCCTTTCCTAGGCTTCTATAACTCTGCATCTCAATTTCCCTTCTTCAACTCAAGTTCCTTATCTTTGTCATCTCTCCTATTTTCCTTCCTCCCCCCAACACCTGAATATTTCTGACTGAAACTCAGTTCAAAGACCAAGATATTCTTGACCCATTTCCCTTTTGCTTCATAAAGTCAAATTTCAAATCTTGTCAATTTAAAACTGTTCCTTTCTTTCTGTTCCCATTAGTTCCCTTTGTCTATAAGGTTATGGCATCCTGCCTATATTCTGACAATAGTTTCTGAAGTCAAATGAAAAACCATATGCTAAGCACATATCCCAAGGACCAGCAGCTAATAGATGCTTAATAAATCTAGTAACTGTCTTTTCTCACCTCCCAACAGATTTCCTTGATGTCAACCTTCTCCTCAGCAACAGTCCTCACACATTAACACCATTTTTGCATACATCACCCTCTACTTTCAAACTTCGAATCCACCCTCTATCCTCTGTCTCCCTCTCCTGACATCAGATATCTAAAGAAACACTACCCTTGATCCTGCCAGATCTACTTAGTATTCTCCAAATGGCCATTCACATTTCTACCTCAATTTTCCTACTCACTTCATTCCATTTTCCTGCTGCCCACTAATAAATCTAACTCTTTCTTTAAAATGTATCGTAAGTCTCATACTCTCCAACTACTTCAGTCTTTGTTATTCATTTCTGAATTCTTTTGGCATTTGCCAATATTTACAATCATTAGGATGTGAAAGGCTGTTTGAAATCCCATCTATTTGTAGGGCCAAAGACCTATGGAAAAGACTATCAACACCATCTGTTGTTGGCATGCTTTTGCTCTGGCCAATAGCATCGCTCGTATCAACAATATTTCCAACTTTGAAACTTTGTAAGTGAAGGTGCTTTTGTAATATGAGTTTCACTTAATGTGTATAGCATGCATTTTGCAGTATTCTCTTTCATGAAATGTCTTCTCTACTCCACCTAGCAAATAAGTGGCTGTGAGGCTTATACAACCTTAAACATCTTTGTTTCTTACTTCCTCAGCATGATAAAATCTCAGGTAAAAAAAAAATCTAAGTCAGTATTTACCGATGATATTAAACAGTATTAAAATCTTTTCCCACTTACCTCACTGGAACACTAGAACATTGCTATGAAAATACAGTATCTTTAAAGCACTAGGAGCTCCTCTGAGACATACAATTTATTTATACTGGAGGAAAATTTGTTGTTGTTGTTGTTGTTATTGGGGTTTTTTTGGGGGGGGGAATTTTTTTTACTCTTTGTGCAGTATTGCATTCTAAGGAGAAAAACTAATAATAAAAATCTGTCATTTCTCAAAGGCAAAAATATGTGTCTTTACAGTCTGTAAAATCTGGATATCCTGACTCCAAGGCAATTATTTGTATAATTATCTGGGAAAGACAAAATTATATTCATTAGCTGAAAAACTGAAAGATACCAAGACTAGGTCATATTTATAGGAGCCTGTAATACATATTGATGACTCTGAACAGAGCACAAAGAAAGATATCTGCTTCCAGTTCAAAGCAGTGAATTGTCAATTAAGCTGGCATGGGATGATCTCAAGAGGCAATGTTAAAGAAGAGATTTATAACATTCTTAAGAAATTCTGAAGATGAGATACTCCTAGACTCTACGGTAGAGCTGTTATGTTACATTTCATACTACATGAATCTGTGTTCTTATAAATCCTAAAATGCCTTCATGCCAAACAAAACACTAAATTCAAGATTCATATGAATAAAGAATTTAGATAAGAAAAAATAGTTTTCAAAGAACTTAAGAAATCAAGATAGAAATTACATCGATAGGGTGTCATCAAAATATTGTCACATAAATGATAGAAATATATTAATATATAGCAAGAGATCCATATTTTAAATATCATTATATAGACTATAGAAGAGTTTTAGGCCAGAAACTTATAGTCTAAAAGTAGTTTAGTCACCTTTTACTTTGTTATCCTCTCTTAGCAACTCGACATCCTTATCTTCAAAATGGTGATACAAATACCCAACCCTTTCTTTCCCATTATAGGTTGTCATGAAGTAAAATAAAAGTGTTTTTAAATGTAATTTGATTTCTTTGAGGAACCTGCCCATATAAATCCAAGGTGTTCAATTATACATGTTTGTGAATTTGTTATTCATTTTTTCTACCAGCTACTAATTGCTCAGAAACAGCTAAGTAAAGCAGCTCAGTTAGGAAGCAGCAGACTTTTCTGCTTTATTGATCTGTTTCTGATCTGAACTGAGCCAGGCTGCTATGCTACATTCCTATTGCTGATGGCACATTTTAACAAATTTTATTTAACTAACTGAATCAGGAGCCCATTACTTTCCACTTTGGATTTGAAAATAACTGCTGGAACAGGAACTTTGGGTGGTTGGAATACCCAAGCTTCTGCATTAGTTAGAGTGAAAGACAACTAAGTAACTGTATGGACTGAATACTATCCAGTTTGTACAGCTAATCATTACAAAGTCCACTTTGTATTATTTATCAGTGCAGGAGTATCAGGGTGTGTTAGCTAAACCTACATTAGGTTGCTTTTTGTACAATGTCACATACAGGTGTCTACATGCATCTATAAATGTAAGGGAAGGGTTATAATTTTTCAATTGAAGGAGAAAGGGGATATTTTATTGTTATTTATAGTAATGGTATCAGCAAGATAAAGATCCTTGGGAAAAGAGTATTAATAAAAACAGTGAAAGGGATAGATGTTGTGTTGTCCCCCTCCTTGAACTGATTAGCTTTAAACCTCTGTAAAAGAAAGGCTAAAGAGAGAAACTTACAGTTTTGTGCATCAAAAATGTTATAAGACTCTAAGCTTGTACAGTGCTGCTTTGAGGTCCAATGGAGAATTAAAGTGGGGAAACAGCAGAAAGTACCTGTAACCTAGAAGACTCCAATATCAGAGGTAGTAATAGGACAAGCCAGTAAGTGAGGTATAGTCATGAGCACATGAAAAGACATATTCCAGAGCACATGGGATGCCAGCCCACTAGAGACATCTGACATTACAAAGGAGAGAACATTTGGGAGTAGCCTGAGGCCACACAAAATAGTTTGGGTATTGGAGCAATTAAGAGTTAGATGCTACTGTTTTGTTTTGCTTTGCTTTGTTTTGTTTGAGACAGAGTCTCGCTCTGTTGCCTGGTCTAGAGTGCCATGGCGTTAGCCTAGCTCACAGCAACCTCAAACTCCTGGGCTCAAGCAATCCTTCTGCCTCAACAACCTGAGTAGCTGGGACTATAGGCATGCACCACCATGCCCAGCTAATTTTTTCTATATATTTTTAGTTGGCCAATTTATTTCTTTCTATTTTTAGTAGAGATGGGGCCTCGCTCTTGCTCAGGCTGGTCTCGAACTCCTGAGCTCAAACAATCCCTCCACCTCAGCCTCCCAGAGTGCTAGGATTACAGGGATGAGCCACTGTGCCTGGCCATAGATGCTAATGTTAATGGTATTATATGCAAGGTCTGTCCAGAAAGTATCCAGCCCATGTTAATATAACAAGAACAATTAGCACGACATCGATGTAAACTGGCAGCCAAAGGGAGTGGAGTGGAATACGATGCATGAACAATGATGACTTCACTGTACTTGTCCATGGGGCACTGGACGTCATTGAGTGAGCATGTGTACTATGTGGCCATTGCATTCAAAATGACTGAGTGAGTAGAGCAACAAATCTGCCTCAAATTTTGTGTTAAGCTTGAACTTTTCTCTGCAGGAACTACTTGATGATTCAGAAGGCTTTGGGGGATGATGCAATGAAGGAAGCACAAATAAGAGTGCAGCACAAATGCTTCAAAGAGGGTGGAGAATCTGTTGAAAGTGATCCACGTTCTGGAAGGCCTGCAACAAGCAGAACACCTGAGAATGTCGCATGTGTACAGGTTAGGTTAAGAGATGCTGGAAGAACTGCGGGAGGTCCCAAGGTGCCTACTTTGAAGGAAACTGAGGGGTCATTGTCCTATATACAATGTTTCTTGTATCTTGTATCATCTTCAATAAATGTCCTTATTTTTCCTGTTATATGGCTGGGTACCTTCTGGACAGATCTCTTATGTTCCCATAGGGTAGTGAAATCTGTTACATATACCCAAGCTATTTACAAATGCAAACTGCATCTATTTCAACATATCTTCTATTTATTCCGTAACAATCCAATAATCCATTTTAAGGGTAAACTATACATACCCATCCTTGTATATAATCTAAATCCTTTTAGCTGAAGGAAAATTCTTTTTTGCCTCAAGACCTCACTTAGATCATCTGAGTACTGAACTTTATGCAAACACAATAGCTACTGTGGACAGTTAATGTTTTAAATAAATAGGTCATCTTTACAAATGTCAAAGTGTTATTAATCATTTTGAGGCTAGGAACAATGTAAGAAAAGGTGATTGCTGTTAAGAATGTTTGAGTTGTAGGAGATCTCTGCTACCATAGAATTTACCATTTTTTATGGTCCCCAGAAGCTAAAACCTTTCCTATATTTGTGGATTTCCCTAATCATAAAAGCTGAAAATTCAAATCATCCTGCATTCTTTGTAATTAGGGCCTGGACATAAGACCTATGCCCTGCTAGTCACACCTGATGGTACTGGATTTTCGTTGGCAAGAAGATGACATGAACAGGTGGAGAACAGAAAGAACGGTCTTGCTGTAACATTCCTGCAAGCTGAAGTTCCCTGCTCAACTTTGACAAGGGTTCTGGTAGCTGATGTTCCAGTTCTTGGATACTGGCTGTGCTTTTTCCTACCTGACCACATTTTTCTGGCTGTGTAAGTCTACCCCAAGTTTTCTACCTCTCTCGGAGCATCTGCAAACTATCCAATCTGCTTTTAATAAATTCCTTTTCTGTAACTTGCAGCAATAAACTCTGATTAATAAACTTGAAAGTCAGGAGGATTTATCTAAATAGTTTTAAAAATGTTAAACTATTATTGATTATCAAACTGGCCATGCTCTTCTACCAGAGAGTCACATAGCTCTCTCAGTTCTTTTATTAAAATCTCTGCCATATGTCACCTTATCAGACAGTCATTTTCTTACCAACCATTCTAAAATGTATCCTTTACAAATCCCAGCCATTCATGCCCTGCTAGATTTTCTTGATATTGTCTATCTCTGACCTGATATTATTTTATTATCATTTTTCCCCACTAATACATAAGATCCATGAGAACATGGATTTGGTATGAGAAAGACTTTTGTTTTTTTAAACTGGGAGATAACATTGTATGCTTTTATTATGTACAACATGATGTTTTGAAGTACATATACATTGTGGAATGGTTCAATCTAACTAATTAACAAATTCATTCCCTCACATAGTTATCATTTGTGTGGTGTGAGCATATAACATCCACACTACAAGAATACAATGTATTGTCACTAACAATCAGCTTACTGTACTACAGATCTCCCAAAATGTATTCCTCCTAACTGGAACTGTGTATCTCTTTTTTTTTAATTTCAGGATATTATGGGGGTATAAAAATTTTGGTTACATATTATGACTTTGCCATACCCAACCATGTTTTGAGACACAGCTTTTCCCCACTACAACACTCACCGTGTCCATTAGTTGTGAATTTATCTCTTGACCAACATTTCCCCATCTCCCGATCTTACTAACCACCCAGCCTCCAATAACCACCATTACACTTATTACTTCTATGAGATAATTTTTAGATTCCATATATGAGTGAGATCATGTGGTATTTGTCTTTCTGTGCCTGGCTTATTTCATTTAATATAATGAAGAAAGAAATTGAAGAAGATGCAAATAAATAAAAACATATCCCATTTTCATAGATTGGAGGCATTAATATTGTTAAAAGTCCATACTACCTGAAGCAATATACATATTCAAGGCTATCCCTATCAAAATACCAATGACATTCTTCACAGAAATAGAAGAAACAATTCTAAAATTTGTATGGAACCACAAAAGACTCCAAATAGCCAAAGCAATCTTGAGTAAAAAGAACAAAGCTAGAGACATCTCACTATCTGACATCAAAATATACTACAAAGCTACAGTAACCAAAACAGCATGATATTGGCATAAAAGCAGATACATAGACTAATGGAACACTGCAGCTTTTAAAAAATATAATTAGGGCTTAATGGAAAATATGGCAATTAATTCTCACCCACTGTATGGTCATCTACTTGTATCAGCCACTAAAGTAGTTGTCATTTGTAATTTCTTTGAAAACCAATACCAGATGTAATGTAGAAAATTAAACATTATGAAAGCAATTTGACATAATCATAAGATCATAAAATGTAATGATGATGCACTGCTAGAATACTGAATATTTGTATATGAACTTATCCATGTCTTTTTTAAAAGACAATATAAATGCTTGCCTTTTCTCTCTATTATTCTGGTATCATTTTTAATATATTTATATAACTCAAAGTGCTATTAAGCTGAATTACTAAAGCAAAACCACCACTGCTAGCATTTTGTGTTAAGGTTATTTCACACATTACAGGATATTTGTGGTGGCTAAATAGTTTTAGTGAGGTAAGTTTCCATCCACTGTAATTTCCCAAGTAAGGTTAGTGTGTTGCAGTCCCACACACTGATTATCCAATATGCTTCTTTCATAGCTATACCACTCTCCATACTTTTCTGAAGAGCTCAGGTATTTTATAATTTTCAAATTGCAAAATCTTAATGTAAACAATTGAAACTCCAAAAGCACAGGAAAAGTGACATGGCTTCATTTCAAATCCTGAGCATTCCTCATGATTCATAATCTCTAAACCTATTGTCACTGTGAGGTAAGTGTTTGGTAACAGTTTAAGTAACCCGAGGTGTGAAGACCTGTATTCTTAATCATGGTCTAAAGTTGTTCCAAGAAAGGCAGTTACAGTGGTGAAATGAGCTCTTTTTCTATCAGAGTTAGATCTCAGTTTGAATCTTGGCTCTTCCACTAACCAGCTCTATGAATATGGGCCTCTGTTTTCTCACCTGAAAAACAGAGAAGTGGAATTCCTTCTTATTCTAAAATTTTACAAGATCTTCAAAATCTGGAAAGAAGATGAAATGTTTGCTTTAAGAATAATACCAAAACTGATTCCTACCCAGTGAATCAAAGCTAGTTGTACAGAATATCCTTCTCTATGTTTGGCAATTTGGTGGCACTTGAACTTCATTTACTGAGTGTAATCATGGTGATCAAATACAGAGCTCTTTTAGGAGGTAGGAGATAAGAGAGTACCATCATGTTGGGCTCATGCTTGCCAGTGGCCTGTCTGGCTGTCTCCTGAAGAAAAGATAACATTGCCAGTGAAATGGAGTAAGAAGACCATGCTGACCTATTAAAAGTTTCTGGGAGCTCTAGAGCACGTGGAAAACCAAATGTTCCCATGACCTAGCTTCCTTTACAAGTACGCTCTTCATCTATGATCACTTTCAGCTTGTACTTTTTTGTCACTTACCAATCAGAAAAAGGGGCTGGGGAGAGGTATAATACTTCTTGCTGGTTTACCTGAATTGAAGATGACAGGCTAAAAAAAATCAAGCATTTGTATTTCTCATATAAAGTTATTAAGTGCAAAAGCTTTTCTGTCCTCAGGCTAAGATCTAAATTGTGCATCAACAGAGTGATAAATGGGTGTGAGTACAGAACCCTCAGAAACCTTTTACAAGCCTCAAACGTCCATGTCTACAAGCAGGTTATAACATCTAAGTGGTGGCTGGGGTTGGAATTACAAACCATGTTTTAAAGTAACATGATAGTAGTCCTCAGAAGTTTCAACTAGGTATCCAAATGAACTGAAACATATTATTTATCTACAAATCTTACCTTGCTGGGGCATTATTGAAATAAATAAGGAACACATGTTAAGAGGGGAACAAATTGCTTTTTGGCCTTTTCTTCCTATGGAGCAGTGGTATGAAAACGTGGCTACACGTTGGAATCACCCAGAGAGTTATTAAAAAAAAAAAACAACTGGTGCCTTAGTCCCAGTCTCAGAGATCCTAATTTAATTGGTCTGGGTGTTATCAGGGCATCTGCACATTCAGAGTTGTTCAGGTGATTCTAATGTGTAGCCAGAGCTGAGAATCACTGCTTATCGAGGCTGCCAGCTAAGGGGCCAGTTTGTCCTTTTTGTGATTGTTAGCTTGGATATGGAACACCTGTTTACTGAGAAATTGGGCTGAGGCGGCAATTCATTCTGTTCAGAGAACAAAATCACATTCAGTTGTTAATGGCTTTTTCACTGCACTGACCTTCGTTGGATTCAAACCAGCAATGACCTTCGCTTTCCATTGCCTGTAATTAAGGATGTCTGCCACCACCATAATCCAGTTTGGGGCTTGATTAATTCTCATAATTACCAAATGCATTTTTGCAGCTGTAGAAAAGGAAGGTCTAGGCCACTGAAATGAGATAGCTCCACCACAGGAATAAAATAAATAACAGTAATGTTTAGCATTTATTTCATGTTTAATCACTATGTTTTAAGTTTTTGACATTCATTAATAAGTTATTTTATATAATGTTACTGGGGAAGTAATACAGAATTATTATTTGTATTTTATGTCAATCAGGGGGACAGAAAAGTATTTGTCAGGTCTTGGGAATTGTAATTCTTAAAGCCTTTGGTGCAATGGTACCCAACGATGGTTTCATGGAAGACAAGTTTTCCACAATTGGGTTGGGGGGTGGGGAGGTAGGCAGAACTCAGGCAGTGATGCCAGCATTGGGAGCGGCTGCAAACACAGATGAAGCTTCACTGGCTTGCCGCAGCTCACTTCCGGCCATGCGGCCTGGTTTCTGAGTTGAGCTCAGGCAGTGATGAGCAGCCCATTTCCTAACAGGCTGCAGACTGGCACCAGGATGCAGCCAGCGGGTGGGGACAGCACCTTTGGTACCCTATTAAGCTTGCTGCCTCCCTTTAAAAAAAGAGCAATCTCAAGCCTGCTGATGGGGACTCAGACTGAAGCATACACTGATCTCAATAAATAACCTCTATCAAAATGGACAAATTAATGATGCATTTTATTACTAGCTCATCATTATGGTCTACTTTTCCTTTCAGGGTCCTCCAGTAATCTCTAAGGGATTTTAAAATACTCCGTGTTCAGAATAAAAAGCCAGAAGCTTTTCACCTAAAAAATAATTCAGATGTTGTACTCAAAAGGCAAATAATATTATTTTTAAAGTCCATGCCTTACACAAAGAGAGGAAATTTCCTAACTTATCCCAGTTCCAACTCCCTTTTTCAACATTCCTCAATACTCACTTCCAACCACAAAGGACTGAATATGTGATATTTTTATCAGGTTCTATTTATTGGGTGCTCACCACACTTAACACGGTGCTAAATACATTTATATCCTATAACACATGGACTCCCTGCACATTATCTGCTAGGTAGTAGTTATTATCCCTTCCTCATTTTATGGATCAGAAAACTAAAGCTCAAAAGATCAAATGCAACTCTACAAATGGGATACCTACACTCGAATATTTATAGCAGCACAGTTCACAATTGCAAAGGTGCGGAAACAACCCATGTGCTCATCAATACGTGAGTGGATTAATAAAATGTGGTGCATGTGTACCATGGAGTACTATTCAGCTTTAAAAAACAATGGTGATATAGCACCTCTTGTATTCTCCTGGATAGAGCTGGAACTCATTCTACTAAGTGAAGTATCTCAAGAATGGAAAAACAAGCACCACATGTACTCACCAGCAAATTGGTATTAACAATAACAACACCTAAGTGGACATATAGGAATAATGTTTATCGGGTGTCAGGAGAGTGGGAGGGGGGAGGAGGAGGCGGGTATACACAAACATAATGAGTGAGATGTGCAACGTTTGGGGGATGGTCATACTTGAAGCTCTGACTCAAGGGGGAATAGGGGGCAAGGGCAATATAGGTAACCTTAACATTTGTACCCCCATAATATGCTGAAATAATAAAAAAAAAGAAAAAGAAAACTAAAGCTCAATGAAACGTAGGAACAAATATGAAGTGTAACTGATAGAAAGAGTTAAAACTTAGTTCTGTCTGACTCAAAAATTAAAAAGAAAAACAAAACAAAAAACCTATAGAGCTTTGCGCAGTGGCAGTATCGTAGCCAATGAGGTTTATCCGAGGCGCGATTATTGCTAATTGAAAACTTTTCCCAATACCCCGCCATGACGACTTGCAATATAGTCGGCATTGGCAATTTTTGACGGTCCCCACGGGGACTGGATAAAAAAAAAAATAAAAAAATAAAAAAATAAAAAAAAAACCTATAGAAATTATTGAAGTTTATCTTGCAGCTTTCTTATCTCTCTAATCCCTCAGCAAATTTCTTCCACTGCAGTGACCCACCCTCGGTCTAAAATTTAGTCTTCCTCTCCACCCAAAGAAATTTACTGGGCATGCTCTTCTGTCATACCCTCACAAGCTAAATCCAATCTGTTAACTCCTTAAAAAGTACCATCTTATGTGCACCATCTGGGGGATGGTCATGATGGAGACTCAGATTTTGGGGGGAGGGGGGAAATGGGCATTTATTGAAACCTTAAAATCTGTACCCCCATAATATGCCAAAATAATTAAAAAAAAAAAAGTACCATCTTAGAGTACCTCCTTCACTCCTAGATTCCAGTTGAACAATAATTTCTGTCAATCATTTCTTGTTCATACTTATTCCATTTCTACCATTACTACTTTTAGTCCAGACTGTAGAGCAAAAGGTTCCCCTTACTCTTACCTTCTCTTGTCCAGACAATAATTGCCACTAGACCAATAATCTTCAAATGCTGCCTCCATGGTGCAGTTTTCTAACTCAAAACCTGCCCTGGATTCTTATTTCTTCTCATAGCAACTCTAAAACTTTTTATCTTGCTTTTAGTGCATTTCATATTATTTTCTCACATTATTAGCATGATTTCCAGCTCCTATTCAAGCTTGCCTTTATTAAGATCTTATAAATTGTCATTATACCTGTTAATTAGTCATTAGATCTGATATAATAATTACTAATTATAAAATCTAATAATTAACTAATTACTAATTTTAGATCTTACAATTAAGTAACTGTGGGTGGCACGCCAGATTATCCACTGGATTATCATGGGAGATTATCTCTGAATTGCCTGACAATGAGCTACAAGAGACCAATAACTCCTACTCCCAGCAGAAAAGGCTGCATATGATCTCAACTTCCCCCAAGGTTTCCATGTGCTGGGCAGCAGGCATTACAGGATCTCTTAAATAAATCTTGCTTGTGCTTTGATGATTTGTCATCCAAACCCAGATTATTCCCCTTACAAGGTGATTCTCAAAGTCACCCTATTAAAGGATAGTAACATGTGGCAAGGTTATTCTCCTAAAAAGCAGTCTCACGGCACATGCAAGTTGCCTGACCCAGATGTTGCTCTGAGCAGGATACTGGGAGAATGAAGAATGCTAGAATCAGTAGAATTTTCAATGGATAGAGGGACATGGTCTCTTTCAATTCAAAACATCAGTTGGTTAATACTTGAAGACCTCAGAAACATCGTATGATCCAATGCCTACCTAAAATAAACTTAAATTAGCACACAAAGATGAACAGTATTGATTTATAAGTTGTGCAATCCATATACATTGCTACACAGTTTGCAGTTTCTGAATTATGGCAGATTTACTTTCCATTAAGTTCAAGTATACGATGTCCAATTCAGAAAGCCAAAAATAAATGGCACTGTGAGTAGCAAACCAAAAGAAAGACAAAGTAATAAGGAAATGAAGTTCAAGGTTACTTCAAACCTAAACTCATAGGACCTAGAAGAGCTAGAGTAACAAGAAAGAAGGAAAAAGAGGAAGAGAGAGATTCATTTCAGATCATACTGAAGTGAATGAGGCACAAAAGTTGATATTGAACTGTAAAATGGTCTATATACTGATGACATAGAAAGAGTCACAATGGATTATAATAAAAAAGTGACTCAGAAGAATAGAAATAACAGTTAAAATAGCAAACACATGTTTATAGAGGGCAAATTGTACCAAATAGGGTGTAAATACCTTCTGTGGATTATTTCATTTAATCTTTAAAACAAACCTATATGATAGATGTCATTGTTTTCCTTTTTTACTAGTAACAAAACTGAGTTTCAAAGAGCTTAAGTCTCCTAAGTATATTTGTTTTTAATTTTTAATTGATGCATAATAGATGTACATAGATTCACAGTACATGTGATAATTCAATACAATCACATACTTTGTAAAGATCAAATCAATGTACTTAGGATAGTCATCACCTTAAATATTTGTCTTTTTTTTTTTTTTTTTTTTGAGACAGAGTCTCACTCTGTTGCCTGGATTAGAGTGCGGTGGGGCGTCAGCCTAGCTCACAGCAACCTCAAACTCCTGGGCTCAAACAATCCTGCTGCCTCAGCCTCCCAAGTAGCTGGGACTACAGGCATGCACCATCATGCCCGGCTAATTTTTTCTATATATATATTAGTTGGCCAATTAATTTCTTTCTATTTTTAGTAGAGACGGGGTCTCGCTCTTGCTCAGGCTAGTTTCGAACTTTTGACCTTGAGCAATCCTCCTGCCTCAGCTTCCCAGAGTGCTAGGATTACAGGTGTGAGCCACCACGCCCGGCCAGTATTTGTCTTTTTAATGCTAGAACCATTTGAATTCTTCTCTTGTAGCTATTTTGAAATATACAATAGATTACTGTAAACTACTGTCACCCTTTGTGTAACTTTTTTAATCAAGAAAAAAGATTAAAGGATAGAAGAACTGATAAATATTTTACCTACAGTCACACAATCAGCAAATAGATGAGGCAGAATTTGAACCCAGTTCTGTTCGACTTGTGGTCCTATGCTCCCAACCAATATACTACACATGCTGATTAATAGGTCCACATTGCTACTACTATTACCTCAGAGACATGTTTTCCCCCTTTTCTACAGACAGGTACTGGGAGTTGTCCCTGATCCTCTAGTTTACAAGTTGTGAGGGAGAGAATAGATAAATAGATTTGACACAAGAGGCAGCATTGCCGCAGGCCTTCACCTTTGGTTAATTAGGAGCAAGCGTGCAGGATAGAAAGATAGCTTGGGTATTGAAAAGAAATCAGATTCAACTGCTCGGAGTTACAGACTCCTGTAGTGCAGACGGGCTGTGACACAGGTGGTAGGCAGGCAAAGCTACAATGCTTACCGCCTAAACTGATGTAGCATCACAAGTAGCTTTTAAATTCAGATCCTTTTCTTCCAGAACCACGAATGAAGAAAAACTACAAAACAGAATGAAGATAGTAAGATGGCTAAAAATTAGGTTTTGTTTGATGTGTTTAGTCAGACAGTCAGACTGTTGGTTAACAAATATTTATGGACAGCTTTTTCTGGATAGGTTCACTAAAAGCTATAGAGAATATTAAAATATATAAAATAGTCTGTCTTAGACCAGGCATGGTGGCTCATGCCTGTAATCCTAGCACTCTGGGAGGCTGAGGCGAGCGGATCATTTGCACTCAGGAGTTTGAGACAAGCCTGAGTAAGAGCGAGACCCCGTCTCTACTAAAAATAGAAAGAAATTAATTGGCCAACTAAAGATATGTAGAAAAATTAGCTGGGCATGGTGGCATATGCCGGTAGTCCCAGCTACTTGGGAGGCTGAGGCAGAAGGATTGCTTAAGCCCAGGAGTTTGAGGTTGCTGTGAGCTAGGCTGACGCCACGGCACTCTAACCCAGGCAACAGAGTGAGACTCTGTCTCAAAAAAATAAAAAAGTAAGAAAAACTGAAATCAATCTTGGAATTAGTTTAAAATTACTTAGGCCACTCATGTACTATCTTGATTCATTTTTATCAGTTCTATACCATTCAATTTCTCCAACCAACTCACTTTCTTTTTCTACTCCTTAAATCATATATGTAATGTTTGATAAGGAAAAGGATATTCATATACTCTTATAGCTTGCCTTACAAATAAAAAAATGAAATATCAGAATTTTTTAAATCCAGAAGAGCAAGGGCTAGATATTGCTGTCTGGCTTTTATTAGAATCACTATGATTTATTTTAGATAAATTATGCCCTGGGCATTTGAACCAGGGCATCATTTTATGACTTTCTCTGAAAGAGGGAAGATCTAGCCAAAAAATTAAACTACCGTGTATGTTTTCACAAGCCTACAGGGGGGTCAAACCCCAAAAGAAACAAGGTTACCAGGTATACTTCACTTATAGGACCAGTGCACTCCTGAAAACAGAATAAGCAAACAAACCAAAAGCCATAAGAAATTTAACTATAAGTGAAACAGTTATTAAGGTATTAATAAACGTTTCACATTAACTCTGTGCCCACTCTATGTCAGGTACGGTTTTAATTGCTTTACACAGCGTCTGGCACATTTCAGGCTCTTAATAAGTATTGGTTGATTAACACATTTTTATTCTTCACCAAAAAACAGTGCATTGGTTTTATTAGTTCCATTTTCCAGGCAAGAAAATTTGGCAAAACAGCTAACAAAGGGTGGTGCCTAAGTACTTTTTTCTATACTGAGATGACAGTCATCTGGTAAAAAAAATTCTGATGATTCTGCAGTGATGATAATTCACAAAACATTGACTTGGTTTTCTATAATTTGAATGTCCTTAAACTGGGCTTTGAAAGGACCCTTCTAAAGAGCAAGTATATGGAAAATACAGATACATTGTGCTGTGTGTAAAACTGAGTGGTTAAAAATGCAATTACTTGACCTTCTATTGTTGGGTATTTGCATGCATACAATTTTGAGGTCCTTTGAATGTGATAGAGTAAGACATTGAAAATATTACTTTATCTTGATAAAGTAATATCATTATTCTAACAAACACAAAGATATACATATAGGTATATATATTAATACACAAAGGTATATGTATATTAATATAATTGGTTTTCCATATGAATTATATTTTTCAATTATGGAATAGTTTTAATTTTTTCTCTTACTCTTTTAGTTTATTATTATAATTAATTTTTTTTTGCTTTACTTTATCAATTATCTAATATATATATATACATATATATGCAGAAAGAGAGAAAGAAAACATGATAAAAGGACACTCTACATTAGAGGAGGAGACAAAGTGGATTTGAATATAACTGACATTTGGCCTTTATAGTCTTTTCCACCCCTAACCTTTTAGAATATGAATTACCTATAAGGAACTATGATACCCACTTTTTTCTTTTATTGGTAACAAACAGCATCCTTTCTTCATTATTTTTGTTGTTATTGTTATACATACAGCACTCCATATTTCCTCCAAATCATGTCATATCAATCCAAAAATCAGCTTACCTGGTAGCAAATCATTTATTGGTATTTTCATATTGGAGATAGAAAAACTCCATCATAGAGAAAATTTATGATTGATCAAGATCCTGAATCAAATAAGGCAAATGAAACAAAAAGACTTGCTTTAACTCCCAGGATATGTAACCCAAAGACTAAAATAAGTAATGTTATTGATTACTCTTATTTTTAATGCACTGTCCTACTTGTGAACTGACAATTACACAATACATGAGAATGGATATTTCAAATGTGAAGCAACTATGTATATCTTATTTCTACAACAGCTTGATTTTTAAATATTTATATTAAATCTAAAAAAAGATAAATCATATATTAAGTGTAATATAATATTAGATTGTCTGTATTTAAATTTTGTTTACAAGTAATTGAGGTGGAAAGAATATACATCAGTGGAATCTATTTATATTCTCCCTACATTATTTTTGGGGTTTGGACTGACCTTAATAAATTAAATATTATGAATACATTGGCCCTTGGAATCAAGAATGAAGAAGATGTAGACATTCTATTGCATGACTATGACCTTGCTTGCTTGAGAGATTCAGTAACTGTCATGGCCATGCCAATATGAATGATGGATATTTTACAATGTTCCAGGGAACACACAGCAGAGTCCTTCACTGAAAGCAACAATGGCTTTACATAAAATCTGTCCCATGCAAAGTTTCTGAGACTTAGCAGACAGCAAGGTATACAAGGGGAAAGCGGGAAGTTCAGGGAAGTCAGTCATGGGTTTAAAGTTTCCTCTGCGCTTTAGTGAACATTAGACCCTGGCCAAGTTATTTCACTGCTCTAATCCTCAATTCCTTCTTTAGAAAAATGAGGCTAATAACACCAAACTTAAAGAGTTACAAGAAAGACAGGCACTTAATGTAGACAGACTTGCTGATTGATTGTACAACTGAGCTTTCAGGACAGGAATCTGTAGACTGCATTTTAATTGTTTACACATTACAGGCTTAACATGTGTCCATGGTCAAGTCGTTGCTGGGTTTTTCCATTTGACACATCACCTCCCTCATAAGTATAACGTGAGAACTTCTTGAAAATGATGTATAGGAGATTTCTATTGCACTTGACAATGTTTGCTTTTATTATTATCCATAATTTTTTTAAAATTAGTTTCTCCTTTAGGAGTTTGATTAAGCCAAATAGAAGTCTATGAGATTTGCTGTTTTTAAGTAGAATTGGAAACATGAGGAGGAGTGAATTATCCAAACCATACCTAATTGCCTTCAGTAAGTAGCCAGAGCTGTATTAGCACCAGCTTTCAACAGGATGTGGCAACCTTTGCTAATATACCCAACACTTTTAGTCTCTTGAAAGTTTTAATTCTCTGTGATAAATAAAATGAGTTCTATCTCAAAATCTGAGAAACATGTGATATGCAACTAATTTTGATTCACAAACACATTGATCAACTAACATCTCTAATTTGTGTTGAGTATTTTACATCTTTGTTTTTACTTCTATGCCTCTTTGCTTATATATTTGTTATGTTCTTTTCTTCCTCCCTAGGAATGAAAACTGGAAGCTCATTAAAGCTGGGAAGTCAGAGGCACTACATGCAACAACAACACAAAAGAAACAATTATCCACAGTAAGCAAAGAGTTTTCTCTGAGAGCTACATTGAGCAACATATTAATATAATGTTAACAACTTTTGACAGTGTTTTTGCTGTCAACTTCCAGGCAAGCCATTAGAGGAAGAGGGAGGAGAAAGAAGGCAAGAGAGACCTGAAAGCACTTGGCTGGTTTTCCATGAGCTCTGCTCTCTTCCTGTCAGACTCTCCAGTGAAGATCAGCTCCACTAATGGGCCCCTTGCGCATATGAGATTCCTCAGTCACCAGTGTGCTCCACACAGCTGCGTGAAGAAGGGAAGGGACCCAAAGGTCCTGACCTTTCATGCAGCTTCTTAAAGACAACGTCCAAGATTTAATATTCATCATTATATCCTCAGCTCCTAGCCAGGATCAGGTGCTGGTAGAATCAATTTGAAAATAATTGTGTATTTTTCAGGGTGTTCAACAAAAACAACTTTTAAATGCCTTATTTATAAAACATACTTTTCCCTGACCATACTATATCAAATCCATTGACTGTGTTAACTGATCCATGAACCTCCCCCACCAGATACATATGCATTGGCTATAATCCATTCTTGTTTCTCACCTGCTTATCACCATATTTAGCTCATTAATCATCTACTGTCAGACTTCCTTGCCTGTGCAAATGCTTTGATAAATTTCAGTTTTATTTGGGATATTCTAATGGCCAGTCTCTGAGATTTTATTCTTGGTCTCCTCTTCCTAAATGATACAGGAAAGTGAACCTAAGAACATTCTCCCAATAAACTAGAGGCTGGTTCTACCCCCTTTAGCCATCCCCACGCCACCTCCAGCTGGCTGCTTAAGGACAGCAGCCCCAGTGGAAACACTTACCGGGCTCTGTAGCAGCCTTTTTCTCAGAATCATCTGCCCCACTTCCACCCTTCCACTCCCAAAGCTCTGGGAGAACTTTATGTCCTCCACATTCTGCCTGGGAATTAATTTGGAATTGAGTTCTTTACTTACCTATGTGTGGCTTTTGAGCAGTGGCAGCAGTAATAGAGTCAATAATGTCTAAACAGGGCAAGGTCTGAGCAGCATTGCCACACGCTCAGGTATTGGGGATTTAATGGTGTCTTCTTTGTTAAAGAAGCTGAAGACTACATAGCACGCAGCGTATGTGAGCTTCCCTCATGTCTCCCTCTGCCATGAGACAGGAAGTGCTTCTGAAAGTTGAGGTTCAGAGCTTATGTTAAGAGGATCTGAGTCAGTGACTACTGACTGCATTGTTTGTATCAACAAATTCTCTCAACAAGCCTTCTCTAGGCTGGTGGCCAGAGAAGCACCTGCTACCATCACAGATGTCACTACAATGAAATATTCTGCTCAAGGAGTACATGGCCAAGACCCAGAATGAGGCTCTCTTGCAAAAGTGACATTTTAATTAGACTTAGAATAATTCTTTTCAAGAAACAATGCAGTAAGCGAAATTCTTCCATTGCCACCTATTTTTAAAGTCATCATTTTAAGCCAAAACTACTTTGCAAAAAGAAAACAAAATTAGAGAGATAACACATTTTGAGTTCAAGATTTATCATAAAGATATAGTAATCCAGACAATGTAGTATTGGCATAAAGATAGGCTCCAGGGGCAAAGGCAACTTAGAAGGGAATAAACAGTGTATTCAAGAAATGGTGGCAGAACAATTATATATCCATAAGCAGAAAAATAAACTTTGGTTTATACATTATACCATATACAAAAATTACCCCACAGTGGCTTATAAACATAAACACAAAACCTAAAACTGGAACAAAACTTATATAAGAAAACATAGGAGAAAATTTTTGTAATCTTGAGACAGCCAAAAAGTTTTTAGATTTGATATAGGTATATATGAAAGTTATATCTTCACTTGCCTTTATAAAATGAGGAAGAAGAAGTGATCTCTCTCCCTCCATGTGCACATGCTGAAGAAAGGCCATGTGAAAACACAGAGAGCCCCCATCGGTAACCAAATTGGCTAGAATCTTGATCTTGGACTTCAGGCTCTAGAATTGTGAAAAAACAAATTTTTGTCATGTAAGCCGTTTAGTCAATGATATTTTGTTATGACAGCCCAAAGAGACTAATACACATCCCGAATGTCCATCAATAGGTGAATGGATAAACAAATTGTTGTTTGTCGACACAGTGGAATACTACCAAGAATAGAAAAGAATGAACTACTGAAACATGCAAAATTATAGATGAATCTCTATGTAAGAAATCTCTATATAAGAGAGATTCCAGTAAAAGAACCTGGAAAAATATAGTACATGCTGTATGATTCCATTTACATAAAATCTAGGAAATACAAACTGAACTATAGTGACCCAAAGCAGATCAGCCATTGCCTGGGAGTGGGTAATGGGAAACATGAGAGCAAAGGATTACAAGGGGACATGAGAAACTTTGGGCATGAAGAATACATTCACTGTCTTGATTGTGGTGATGGTTTTACAAGTGTATACTTTATCAAAACTCATCAAATTTTATATTTTAAATAAGTACAGGTTATCATATGTCCAGTATACCTCGATAAAGCTGTCTTTAAAAGGCAAACACAAAATCATTATTTAGAAAAATACTCATTTTTCTAAAGAAGTAGATGAAAAGGATAGAAGGACTCACATACTATACAAGGACTCACTATACTACTAAGCATAAAAAAAAAAGTTCCAGAGGCATACTACTACTAGTACTAGCAAATTTATATAGCACTTATTTGTTGTAGAAATTCTTCTAAATGCTTTATGTATAACAATTCACCTTATTCCTGTTAATATTCATATAATGTGGCACCATTACTCTCCTTTTTCGCAAATGAGGGAACTGAGGCTTGGCTCAATCACGCAGCTAATGTCTTGTGAATGAGGGCTGCCGACCCTGCAGTTGATTCTAGTCTGTGCTCTTAACTACTGCACTTGACTGCAGTATCTTGTGGTATAACATAACTGTGAATGCAAGGGCAGATGTACTTGGATTAGAAAAGGAGATAGAAATATTGAAATAGTGTTAAAGAAAGGGTAATTTACTCTTTAATATAAATACTACCCTCCTGTTTTAATTTTTACAGCAATCAGTCCTGTGCCAATTGGTCCTTCTGAAAGTAGATGCAGAGATGACAAGTTAGAAGTGTAAGTGGTTTATTGGTAAATAACATCTGTGAAAGATAAAACAAAGAAGAATAAGATTGGGCAGAGAGAGCCTAAGGATACCAAACAGATCAGCCTAAATCTCAGCCAACCCAGTGGGGAGTTTTGTAGCAAAGATTGCCTTTTAGAGATGTCTCCTTTCATGTTTCATGTTGGGTAGAAATGAACAGGCCTTTGTAGTCCTGCCATGCTTAGTCATTGGCTGTGGACTGCTTAGAAAAAGTGTGCCCTTGGCTTGAACAAAAACTGCAAAGGATTCTGAGAGCACTGCAGAGGAAGGCTGTCTGCTTCTTGCACTCTGTGTAGCAGAATAGCAAGTTCTCTCTTAAAAGGAGATCTGAACAGCTCTCCTCCTTGACTGCCATGCTATACCAAATGGGAAAAATACATTTTCTTAAAAAGCTCTTAAGTGTACAATAAGTTTTACAACTATTGATGGTAGGATAAATATCCATTTTTTAGTATGTTTTCGTCCCTTTGGGAGAAGGAAAAACAAATGCCCAAGTGGTATACTGAACCTTCTGCCAAGGACATTGCTTCCTTATATCTGTCAAGTGTGGAAGACAATTCAGCTGCCCTTTCAAAATGAACTCTGTTCAAACAGACCTCACACTTTGCTAATTATACTCTCTCAAGTAGAAACCCTAAACTAGTATTTATTTATAGTTATTATTAGTAGTATTATTATTACAGCACTGTAGCAGTTTCTATGCAAAGGAAGCAAGTCAAGGTGGAATCAAAAGTCATCAATGCAAAAAATTCCACTTTATTTTCAAATTCAATTGACGCAGATATGCAAGTCAACATGATCAAAAAGGAAATAAATTTGCTCTTTTGCTACTTTCCCAATCAAGGAAAAAAGGATAAATCTCCAGAATACTGACTGAAAAGGACATGGTGAAATATCCTGGCAGGTCTCTCCTGTTTGAGAAGTGGTTGCATTATTAAGTCATATGAATAATTAAGCAAGTACTTGCCACCTGCAGAAAACAGAAAACGAAGGATAATATCAAGTGCCTCTCAACTCTAACTGCAAAAGAGGAAAAAAACCCAAAAAACTAACATCTGATTTTCCCTGGAAATCATCAGTTCCAACTTGACAAACTGGCACAAAATTATTAATACCCGATATTTTAGAAACTGAGACATAGCACTTTTTAAAACTTTACCTGCTGGTCTTTGATGGCTATACCTTCTTTTTCCTGTGGTCCTCTTCTTTCTTTTTTAATCCATTCTCCTTGCCCCAACACTCTCTCTCTCTCTCTCTCTCTCTCTCTCTCTCTCATACACACACTACATTTTTAATTTGTAAGATGATTATGGAAATATATTGTGAATTGGGAGAGCAAGGTTTCATACTCATATCTGCTACTGAATATTCTGCCTTAGGTTAGTTAATTTTTCATTTAAATTAATCTTTAATTCAATCTTTTCAAATGCCCAAGTAATGATTAAATGAAATATAAATAAGCAAACAAAGATAATCTTTCTGTGAAATGGAAATGTATTCTGTCTCCAAAGCACCAGACAGACTCTCTCCTCAGTAGCATTTTGTCTGAGAAAAAGCAAGAACAAACATGTACAGTCCATGGGAAAACACTAGGGAAAGAAAAAACATCTAATGAAGAATTTTGAGCTTCTGGCCTGTATAAACGCAATGGTAATAGCCAGATAGCAGTTTGAAATGCCTGTTTAAGATGAATTTGATTGCACATATATCAAAAAACAAAGCAAAAACAATGATATCTGATGTGAATCAGATATCATTTAAAATTACCCTTCATTGAGCTTTTGCTGTGTTTCAGACTGTGCTAAGTACTTTACTGATTAACCTTAACAACAGTCTTAGCAGGGAGATATTAAAATCCTCATCTAAGAGATTAATCCTAAAGGATTAATACTTCACACAGTGAAAGATCCAGAATTCAAAAGCAGCTCTGTTTTATTCCTCAGCTTGTACTACAGTGACCCATATAAATCAAAAGAACCATGACATTGTCTCTCAAACATTAGTGTGCATCAGAATCACCCTGCAGACTTGTTAAAAGACTGCTGAGCCCCATCCCCAAAGTTCCTGATTTGGGACCAGAGAGTTTGAGTGTCTGTCCAGCTCCCAGATAATGCTGATGCTAATAGTCTGACTCTACATTTTGAGAAGCAGTGTTCTAAACCTATGGTCCCCAGATCTTTGGATTTCAGGCAGCAAAATTAAAAAAAGAAAAAGAAAGAAAGAAATTTGGCAGATCACCCAATGTTACTGTGCTTAGTTGTTACATATATAGCACATGAAAAATAGAAAAGCTATATTCTGTATGTCTGTAATTTGTGTTTTTTAACTAAGGTATAATTTACGTATAGTAAAATAGACCCTGAATGTTTTGACAAATATATAGAGTCATGTAATCAGCCCTAAAAATCAAGATATAAACAGTTCCATGATTCCAAAAATTCCCCCATGCTTCATTGTAAAAAGTGCCCTCACCACCCCCTGCCAATCCTGAGATCCTGACAACCACTGGTATGTTTTCTGTTTCTATAGTTTTACCTTTTCCATAATATTATATAAATGGGTAATATATATAGTATATACCATATATACAATATATGTATAGTATATACCGTCTATATACTATGTATATAGTATGTACCATTTAAGTATGGCTTCTTTCCCTTAGCATCATGTATTTGAGATTCATCTATTTTGTTGTGTGTAGTTTGTTTCTTTTTATTCCTGAAGAATATTCCATCGTATGCATTTACCACAGTTTGTTTAACTAGTCCCCAGTAGAGGTACATTTGGATTGTTTCCACTTTGGAGCAACTACCCCCAAAAAAAGCTGTCAAAAACATTCACATAAAAGTTTTTTTGTGTGTATCTAGGAATGGCATTGCTAAATATATAGAAAGTGTATGTTGAAATGCATAAGAAACTACCAAACTGTTTTCCAAAATGGTGGTACCATTTTACATTCCCACCAGCAATGTATGGGAGCTGTTCCACATCCATGCCAAGACTTAGCTTTGCCAGTTGTTTCATTTCTTTTTAATCTTAGCCATTCTAATATGTAAATAGTGAAATCTCATCATAGTTATTATTTGTAATTCCTGATGACTAATGGTTTGGGCATCTTTTCATGTCTTCTGCCTTTGTTCTTTTTTTTTCAAAATTGTTTTGTCTATCATATATCCTATGTCTTACATAAAAGTTCTAGAATCAGTTTGTTAATTTCTATACAACATTTTGCTGGGATTTTAACTGTCATTTCATTGATCCTATAGATCAGTTTGGGAAGAATTAAGATCTGAACAAAATTGGATCTTCCAGTCCATGAATATGGCATATCTTCCATTTATGTAGGTCTTCTTTGATTTCTTCCATCAGTATTTTCTTGTTCTCAGCATACAGATCTTGAACATATTTTGTAAGATTTATACATAAGTATTTCATTTTCTTGTATTGGTATTTATTAAATTTCAATTTCTAATTTTTCATTGCTAGTATATCATTAATTTAATTTTCAAAGATATTTTAGTGCTAAAAATGGGAAGAGTACACAGCGAACTATCAACAAATATTTCTGATTTAGTGAATAAATTAATGAATCAGTAAAATAAGGGGAAAACAAATGAGAAAGCAGTTTTAGGTTCTAGAGAAGGAAGTAAACTTAAGGAAGTAAAGGGTCAAGATATCTAAATTCCATCCTGATATTACTTAGATATCCTCTGAGGCTCATTTCATGTTTCTTAGACCTTCAGTTATGTACATCCTTCTTTTTTTTAATTAATTAATTTATTTATTTATTTTAGCATATGGGGGTACAAGTGTTAAGGTTACTTATATTGCCCATGCCCCCCTCTCCCCCTACATCCTTCTTGACATTCTTATTTCAATTTATATGTAACTTACTCAAACAGCTCAATTTTAGCCACACCCCTAGTCATTTTCTGTCAATCTACCCTGTTTTAGCTTTTACATGATGCTTTTTATTGCTTGACCTTTTCTTTTTATTGAGTTATTTGATTATTTTGGTCTTCCCTCACTAATTTTCTTTACTGCTATATCAAAGTACTTAGAACAATGTCTGACACACAAAAGGCAACAAGACTTTTTATTGAATAAAATAAGAAATGGATGCATGGATACAGAAATGAGCTTCATAAATAACCTTTCATAAATATAACAAAAAATAAAACCTGCTCAAAAGAGCAAGAAATATCATAAGGTACCAGAAATAATTTTATAAAGTGTTCAAGAACTTCAGGGAAAAATTATAAAATATTATAGGATATGAAAGATCTGAATAAATACCATATTCATAATTAAAAAACTCAAAATAACAAAATACATTAATTTTTCTTAAGAAATCTATATATGTATTGTACTTTCCAGAGTCAGCATTGTGGGTAGGGGAGTGAGGAAAATGAGGGTCTTGGTTAGGGTATAGAATTTTTATTTATTTGGGGTTTTTTTGTTTTGATATTTGAGAAGGGCGTAGAAGTTTTAAAGTCCACCAAAAAACTCTGTAGTCAAGATAAATAATATTTAATGCAATATTTTTAAAAATCAAAATTAATGCAAAAATTCAGTGATTACCAAACTGCAAAAATTTTTAACAAAGAATGAAAGACAGTCAGTCCTTTTCCACTTCACCTCTGCCTCCACTATGGTTTAGCCCAGGGCTGTGACTGATTTTACCTTTACTGACATTGTTGGTATTTTGTTATTCAGACTTTTTGTATTGACTTTTTATTTTTATTTTATTTTATTTATTTATTTATTTTTTTGAGACAGAGTCTCACTCTGTTGCCTGGGCTAGAGTGCCATGGTGTCAGCCTAGCTCACAGCAACCTCAAACTCCTGGGCTCAAGCAATCCTTCTGCTTCAGCCTCCCAAGTAGCTGGGACTACAAGTATGTGCCACCATGCCACCAGGCTAATTTTTTCTATATATTTTTAGTTGTTCAGCTAATTTCTTTCTATTTTCAGTAGAGACGGATCTCACTCTTGCTCAGGCTGGTCTTAAACTCCTGACCTTGTACAATCCTCCCACCTTGGCCTCCTAGAGTGCTACGATTACAAGCTTGAGCCACCACGCCCATCCGGATTTTTTATTTTTAAAATATTGCACTATTTATCCTTTTTGCTGAATATTTTTAGCAACTCCTTATATTTTGCACCAGAAACAAATGTCTCATTCATCTTACTGGACTCACTCTAGTTTTATTCTTTGTTTTTTTTTTTTTTGAGACAGAGTCTCACTTTGTTACCCAGGCTAGAGTGAGTGCCATGGCGTCAGCCTAGCTCACAGCAACCTCAAACTCCTGGGCTCAAGCGATTCTGCTGCCTCAGCCTCCCAAGTAGCTGGGACTACAGGCATGCACCACCATGCCCGGCTAATTTTTTCTATATATATTAGTTGGCCTATTAATTTCTTTCTGTTTATAGTAGAGACGGGGTCTCGCTCTTGCTCAGGCTGGTTTCGAACTCCTGACCTTGAGCAATCCGCCCGCCTCGGCTTCCCAGAGAGCTGGGATTACAGGCGTGAGCCACCGCGCCCAGCCTTCACTCTAGTTTTAGTTCTCATAATTTCTATGAAAATTACATAAGACTTTTCTTTAACTTACTCAACTATCTCTAAAATCTATATGTAAGAACACAGGTCTTTGCCGGGCACAGTGCTGCATGCCTGTGATCCCAGCACTTTGGAAGGGTGAGGCAAGAGGATCACTTGGGCCCAGGAGTTCTAAACCAGCCTAGGCAACATAACAAAACCCCATCTCTACAAATAAATAAATAAACAGAAATTTTAAAAGAATACCAGTCTAAAAATAGTAAATAAATAAATAAATAAATAAAATAAAAGGCACTGAAATCTGAAAGCCAGTAATCCTTGAAAAACCAAGTGATTACTATAGCTATCATCAGAGGTTGGGGTACACCTCTCCCTATCTTGTAAAGGACAGAGATGAGGTATAGTAGCTGGAGTGTGTGGCCAAAGGAACAGAGAAAAGTGGTGTATTTGTCAGGGTTCTCCAGAGAAACAGAACCAGTATGGTATATGGAAAGGGATTTATCAGGGAGAATTGGCTCACACGATCACAGAGACATAACAGTCCCAACAGGCTAGCTACAAGCTATGGAACCAGAGAAGCCAGAAGCTCTGGCTCAACAATGGTAGCATGGATCTGTCAAAATCTGAAGCTTCAGAACCAAGAAAGCCTATAGTGCAACCCCTAGTCGGGCCTGAGAGCCTCCCAGGAGGCCGCTGGTGCAAATCCCAGAGTTCAAAAGCCAAGGAACCTAGAGTCTGATGTCTAAAGGCAGGAGGAGAGAAAGTGTCCTGCTCTGGAAGGGAGAGAGAAAACAGAAAAAATCCCCCTTTCTCTGCGGGTTTGTTCCAGCTGAGCCCCAACCAATTGCACGGTGCCCGCCCACATTGAGAGCAGGTCTTCCTTGTTCAGTTCACTGACTTACGCGTCAATCTCCTCTGGAAACACCCACAGAAATACACCCAGAAACAATGCTTCACCAGCCAGCTAGGCATCCCTCACTCCAGTCAAGTTGACGCCTAAAATTAACCATCACAAGCAGCAAGGCCAAGAAAATAAGTTCTGAAGTAGTTGATGTTAAAAAACCATCCAAGTGGCCATATAGATCCTACCTGTGACACAGAAAAGCAAAGAAGGAACCTGAGTCATCCAGGAACAGACGAACATAGAATTTGGAAGGGTGGGCCTGGAGTCCCAATTACTTAACTAAGGGATGTCAAGAAAACAAGGGATATCTCTAAAGCCCCGCAGGTACAAAAATATCTGTCTATGGAGCAACTGAAAAGAACTACCAACTAGATTTATAGCACAACATCCCTCACCAATCTCTTTGTACACAGCCTTGCCATGTGGTAGCTTCAGGTGCCTCCTTTGTATTTGACTCACTTTGATGTTTTCACTTCTACTCTGGATTCACCTCATTCCCATGAGGGCCTGAATCATAGATTCATCTCTTTTGACTTTCAGGTTCCCTCTATCTCCCTGCCACCTTACCTAAGCAATTAACTCAACCTACTCTCTCACCTCCCATTGACATCTCCCAGTTGGTTTCTCCCTCCCAAACTATAGTCTTCTATTCCTACTTTTAGCGCTTCATGAATAGTCAGACCTAAGGCTGTAGGCCTAGAGACCATACACATTTTTCTATCCAGACAGTGAAATATAAAAGTAAATTAACAGAAAAATACAAACTCTTACTTAGTTTTATATCGTGGGACTTGAGCTACTACTAAAAACAAAATTAATCAGGCTGAACTAAAAATTTGAAGAAAAAGACCAATTTTATCTGCTATTAAATTGAATAAGAATTAGAAAAGAGATACTAGGATACAGAATACACAGAATTTCTACTGATTATCAGCATCTAATGCTGATACATTTCTGAGAAGTAGCCATGTACAAGTATACCATTCATCACAAAATTAAACAAAGAAGTGTCTGCAGTCAAAAGAAGAATTTGTTTCTTATTTGGCTCTGCTGAATCCTGTTTTAAAGTCTCTTATAAACAAGAGAAAGACAAGCAGATTATCCCATTTCTACTGTCAGATGAAACTAGTGGATTTTTCTATGTGTAGCTGTATCTCTATCTTAACCAGACAAATCTCTTACATTGTGAAATTTAAGCCAGGTCGGTCAGTGAAAATTGACATGGTTAGCACACTCATTACTACCTGTACCTGGGAACAACAAAGTAAAAAAAGAACATTTGATGAGGCCTAATAATGTGCTCAACAGTAATTTTACCTATGTCCTATCTTCCTCAAAACATTAATAATCTCATTTCTTAGTTATTATGCATTTATATCTAGTGAAATTCTCTGATTAAATTAGCATTGTCAAACCAATAGTCATTTAAGAAATGCAAGTTACACAGTGAGTGCAGTTACAAAATTATGTCCAAGAGAAATTTATTGTCCAATGTTAATTTTTTGCTTGACATAAATTACTAGCACAAGCCCCAAATATTGCCATGCCTACGCATGCTGGAAGCTTTATGATGTCTTATTTATGGTGCCCTAAATACATTCTAGGGCTTATTATATTTTTACCTATTTCTGACCTCCCAAAAAGATGGGCTGTTGATATATTTTTCACTTTGGGCTGCTTCATTTGCTTGACATTTTCAAGAGGAAAATGATAATGCATTCTATAGGTCACTGACTCCTTTATTTCTTGTTCTCTGTTCAGGATAGAAAGCCCACACATTTTCAATTAAACAATTCCAGAATCACAAGACAAGAGGTAACATTGTTTATGTAGAGATTGGGCTAGGAATACTAACTAGCTTAGCACATCAATTCCTGGTAAATTCCTGCATATCCTGTAATTCCAAAGTTCACCTTGAAGTTTGCATTGCATTTTGTCATTCTGTTTAAATGTGTGTGTCTTTGCCAAAGGAGACCAATGCAACTTTTTACTTCATTCTATTTAGTAATGCTTAAAAACCAAAAATAAATGCAAAACCATAGCTTTGTCAAATGCTAAATTTCCCAGTGGCATATGTATTTTTGGCCCAGAACATTTTTCTTTCTTAATTTCTTTTCTTTACTAACGCATTCTAAAATTGCATGCATGAGCAGGAGATAGACCAAGGAGTGTGGGCATGGCCACATATGTCATGTGGCCTGTGCTTCGGACTATGGTACGTACCTATGCTCCCTATGTCACATTCCTGTGCCCTCTGAAGTCAGGGCTGTGAGCTACCACCAGGAATGGTTCATCAGAAGAAAGGATCCCCAGCCTGTGGAGGAGGAAAAGAGCATCTCAGAGCTCTGGGAGGATCAGAAGTTGGACAAACTGGTAGGCAAGGACCACAAAAAGTGGTTAGCCTTAAGGACAAGCTAGAATTTGCCCCTAAAACTGTTCTGAGCAGAAACCACGCAGAGAAGAATTAATGGAGGACATGGGGCCCTGTGGTCCTACTGGGGGCCTTGTCTGGTCCTGCCACCATGTCGAGCAGCCCCAGAACCCACATCTGACTTGCTGGCTCCTCCTGCACTACATAGACATACACATAATGGCTGCTCCTTGATGGTCAGGCAGATACAGCAGCAACTAAGGGGCCAGTGAAGGGGAAAGCACTTGAGGGTTCTGGCCTGCAAGTTGCATCTGTTGTGTGGTAGCCGTGACTGCTCAGGCATCCGAGTTCCTGGCCACACTGCCAGAAGTGTTATGTAATGAACATTGGCTGCCAGTCTCCATGGGGAGGCTGTTTTGCTTTGTTAGGTAGTTAGCAAGGGATTCCAGGTCTCCCAGGGATGAAACTGGATGCTTTGCCTTGGTGCAATTGCCCCACCTGGGAAGAAGGACAAGAGTGGGCCCAGGTCCCCATCTTGGTCCTGCCTCACCTTAATCCTTTCCCAAGTGACTGCCATACCTGGGGTAGGGAGGAACACACTACGAATGTGCCAATCAGAACTTAGTGTGCTAGCTGCAAAAGCATGCAGAGGACCCTCCAGCCCACGGGCCAAGCAACATTAGGTATGATAGAGTCTGGAAAGTGCCCTAGAATCCATATGCATGGTAAGACTCACGTCATATAACTTCCAACTATCCAATCAGAGTGGTTCCATGGTGACGTCTAAGCCATGAGGGAGGTCCCAATCCGGGCTCCATAAAACAAGACACAGACCATAGTGAGGCCCTTTTGCCCCTTCCTTTTGCTCTCCCTTTGCTGTGACAGTGGGTCCAGCTGTCATCTGTGGTACATGTGTCACGCTCTGTAAGCCTATATCTTCCTCTTGCCCCATAATCCTATCTTTCTCTCTTCAGTAAACGTCATTTTCATGCTTGCCTTACTTTAGTGTGTCTGGTCACTCTTTGACCATGAGTGCACCAAGAACCGACACTTTCAGACTGAAACCTGACAGCCCCAAGTGGGTATGGCTGGGAGTTGAGTGTTGCCTTTACAAGGGATACCTATATGTCTAGTTCCAGTTTTCATTGGGAAGAGTTCAAAAATCTACCTGGCTGTCTTCACTAGCTTGCCCTATCCATTGTGCCCATTCTTACTGAAATTGTCTTGTCAATTCAAGAATGGAATTCTCTGGGAAAGGAAAGTATTTTTCTGTCTTGGGAAACCCAGGCTTTTCACTTTTGGTCAGGAAGGAACATGTACCTGGTGAATTTGCTTGAAAACAGTCACCATCTTTCACAATCTCATCAATATATAGTGTAAAATATGATAAAGTGGCATATGAGAATCATAAAAAAATGAATAAATGAAATGAAATGAAATTGCATGTACATATACTTTCTTTAAAAGGTGCAAAAACTAGTCTCCCTTTTGCCCCAGCTAGAGTGCAGTGTTGTCATCAGAGCTCACTGTAACCTCAACCTCCTGGAATCAAGCGATCCTCCTGCCTCAGCCTCCTGAGGAGCTGGGACTACAGGTGTGCACCTCCATGCCTGGCTAATTTTCCATTTTTTGTAGAGATGAAGGGTCTCACTCTTGCCCAGGCTGGTCTCGAACTCCTGGGCTCAAGCTATCCTCCCACCTTGGCCTCCCAGGGTGCTTAGAATTGTAGGTGTGAGCCACCATGCCCAGCCCCAAAAAGTATTTTAATAGAGCAATCTCTTTGCTTCTTTATGGAAACATTTTTAATGGATTCACATTAACTAAATAACCATGGTAGCTCAGATGGTGGGTATAGCAATCTTCCATAGGAGTTTTAAATATTATTCAAATTTGCCAATATGATATGGTTTTACTATTGTACACATATATTATTTTAAATTTAATCTAACTTCCATTTTGTAAATTCCATGTCTTATTAAATTAACATTAAATCAGCATCTTGGTACAGATTCTCATTCTTTTCCAGAATTTAAAGTTACAAATCTTTTCTCATTTATTTAAAGGCAGGCCAAATGCTCACAGAGTATAGAAATAGTAATATGAGATGATTATATTCTACGATCAAAAATACAAATACACATTGAACACTAATTGTATGTTATGCACAGCTCTAGGTATTGGGGCATATGACTGATGAACCAGACTCCCATGAAAAAAAATTCTTCTTTTGAAACTATAGTTTACTTGGGCTGGCAGGGGGAAAGAAAATAAGTATAACAATAAATTCACATATAGTGTGTTATATGAATTAAGTGCCATGAAAAAAATAAAGCAGGGAAAAGGGATACAACCACAGGAAGCAAGACTAGATGCATTTTTAAATAGGCCAGAAAAAGAATTACTGAGATGATACATTTAAGTAAAAACAAAACCTGTAGAGTGCACAAGAGAAGCTATACATATTTCTGAAGGGGAAACCGAGAGAACAGCAAGGTCAATGGCCCTGAAGTGTATTTGGTACGTTTAAGGAATAGCAAAGAGGCTAAGGGGATTGGGAAGGAATAAATGAGAGAAAAATAGTAGGAAGGAAAGTCAGAGAGATACAAGGAATGGTGGTGGGCTTGGAGATGGCATGTGACACATATTTTCTGTGGATGGCACTCTCCAGAGTTGTGCGGTTGTACACGACAATATCAGGTGGGCTGAACCATACAGGGCTTAGTGGGATATTATAATGATTCTGGCATTTAGTCTGAATAAAATAAAAAGACACAAGAAAATTTTGAGCAGTACAGTGAAATGTTCAGACTTAAAATTTAGCAGGATTACATTGGATACTTATATATTCTTTAAATAGCATGAGGAGGGACAACAGAAGAAGACAAAAGTACCTAATAGGAGGTTTTTGGAATAATCCAGGCAAGAGATGATGGTGCCTTAGATGAGAGGAATAAAAGTGGAGGTCATGAGAAGATATTGGAATGATTATATTTTCAAGATTGCTGAAGGGTTGACAGTAATTTGTTCTTGTAGCGTCCGTTGAAGTCATTTTGCAGTGTTTGAGCACTTGCAAAACCAGCCTCATTATGTGCCATCAAAGACCTCAGGAGCAACTAATCACCACCCCACTCCTCAGAGGGCTGAATACCAGCCACACAGACCCCTCCTCTGTGCTCAGAGACCTGAGCCCCTGCTGAGAAGCACCCCCAACTCTGGGGCCAGGATTTCAGTTTTATGGAGTCCCTCCTCTGATCTTCTAAGTTTTAATCACTTTATCCCCTTCCCTTTGTTCTCTGGACTTTAGGAATGATAGGTGCTTTCTGCAACTCCTATTTCCCATGATATCATCATGTTCTTTTTTGTCTCTTTTTTAGTTCTAAATATCTAGTCAACAATTCTTATGTTGAATTTTTGCACTTTAAAATAGATCCTTAAAAATAACAAGCCTTATCTGTCATAAAGCCCTAATAACATTAAATTATTTTTAAAAATGAATCCATGAGGACAAGGTAATCAGGAGAAGACAATAAATGGAAAATTTTGAAAAATTTTAAAGCAGATGGAGGAATGGCAACTGACCTAGAAAATCTGTGAATGCTAAAAACTTAAGCCCCTAGGGAAGAGAAATCACAGAAGCAAGCCAATCTGAAAATCTGAACCAAAGAAATGTTTCAGTAACTGGAGGCCTGGGTATTATTGAGCACTGGGTTTTCTTTTTGCCTCATATATTCCAACCTGAGTGCTGAAGGAGCTAGCAACCTGGAAATACCAACATGGACAGAAAAAAAATGCCTCCCACAGAGTCTCTCTGCAGCCAAATAAAAAGGGGGCTATCTAGCAAGTTAGAAAAAAAGAATTAGATAATGGCCACCATACTCTAGCTAAACACCACAGAAAAAAACTGTGAGCCTATCCACACCTCCACCATCAAAAGCCAAGTGAGGAAGCTAGGCTTCTACCCTCACCCAGTTATAACAAGTCATTCCAAACCCTCTGGCAGTGAAGGCCAAGAAAGAATTCGGGCTTTCTTCACCACTGGGTGACCATTTACCACAGGGTGGGTGGAGAAGTGGAGACCACATGGGGAGCCTGGACTTCTACCCTACCCAGAGTCATTGAGGTGCCCCCCTCCCTTCCTGCTCAGTTGGTGTCAGAGGAGGCATAATGGAGACTCAGGGCTTTCATTAACACCCAGCAGTAACAAGGCAACCTCCTCCCCACTAGAAGTGTCAGGAGGCTATGTGAGGAGCAGCAATGTGGCACTCCTCCAACTCCCAACCAGAGTGGTATTAGTGCATGTATCATGGAAAGTCTGATCCTCCATCCCAGTATAACAAAGAGTACTTCTGCTCCAGTATTAATGGGGGCCAAGTGGGGAACCTGGACTTTTACCCACTCTTGGCAGCAATGAGGTGGTGCTCTTCTTCCCCACTAGAGTGATGTCAGAGGATGCCTGCTACACCAAAGATTTAAATAAGATCCAGTGTCTATCAGCATAATAACCAAAATATCCAGGATTCAATTTAAAAAATTACTTATTATACTAGAAAATTCTCAACTAGAATGAGAAAAGACAATCAGTAGATGCCAACACTTAGACACAGATGTTAGGATTAGCTTGCAAGATTTTTAAAGGCTCAAAAATAAAAATGCTTCGAAAGTACTTATGAATATGTTGGAACAAATGAAAAAATAACAAAGTTCAGCCAAGTAATATAAGATAGAAAGAAGGCCAACAACAAAAAATGCTCAACACCTCTAATCATCAGGGAAATGCAAATCAAAACCACAATGAGATATCACTTATCTCCAGTGAGCGTGGCCTTTATCAAAAAGTCCCCAAACAATAAATGTTGGGGTGAATGTGGAGAGACATGAACACTCCTACACTGCTGGTGGGACTGCAAACTAGTTCAACCTCTGTGGAAAGCAATATGGAGATACCTTAAAGCCATACAAGTGGATCTACCATTTGATCCAGCAATCCCATTACTGGGCATCTAACAAAAGAACAAAAGACACTCTATAAAAAAGACATCTGCACTCAAATGTTTATAGCAGCACAGTTCACAATTGCAAAGATGTGGAAATAATGGAAGTGCCCATCAATACTTGAGTGGATTAATAAAATGTGGTATATGTATAGCATGTAGTACTATTCAGCTATAAAAAACAACAGTGATATAGCACTTCTTGTATTTTCCTGGATAGAGCTGGAACCCATTCTACTAAGTGAAGTATCCCAGGAATGGAAAAATAAGCACCACATGTACTCACCGGCAAATTGGTGTCACAGATCAACACCTAAGTGGACATATAGGAATAACATTTATCGGGCATCAGGCAGATGGGAGTGGGGAGGAGGGGATGGTTATATACATACATAATGAGTATGGTGCACACCATCTGGGAGATGGACACACCTGAAGCTCTGATTCCAGGGGAGAAGAGAGGGGGAGGGAACACATAACCTAAACATTTGTACCCACATAATATGCTAAAATTTAAAAAAATGGAAAAAAAAGCCACAGTAAAAAATATATATATATATATATAAAGAAAGCCAAAATACATTTTTTAGGACTGAAATTTACAATAACTAAAATTTAAAAAACTAAATGAACATGCTCAATGATACAATGGAAAACACAGAGGAAAGAATCAATGAACTGGAAGACAAAACAACAGAAATTAACCAATCTGGTCAACAAAAAGAACACAGAAAGAAAAAAATTAGCAGGGACCTTTGGGACTACAACAAAATATCTAATGTTTATGTCATAAATATCTGGAAGGAGAAGAGAAAAATGGCATGAATAAAAAAGTATTCAAATAAATAATGGCTTAAAATTTCCCAAATTGGTCAAGAAAACATGAGCTTACAAATTTAAGAAGCTGAGTTGGCCGGGCGTGGTGGGTCACGCCTGTAATACTAGCACTCTGGGAGGACAAGGCGGACAGATTGCTCAAGGTCATGAATTGGAAATCGAAACCAGCCTGAGCAAGAGCGAGACCACTTCTCACAATAGGCTGTTTTAATCTCCTTAAATTTTCTAAATTATGTTTGATAGTGGAAGCAAATATTATAACATTTTATGATGTATTATAAAACTGTCTCAATTCATTAGAAAATAGGTAAAGCAATTATACTATATATGGGCAAGGGTAAAGAGACACAGAGGTAGATGATATTTCTATACTTTACTTGAACACCAGTAGACTGTGATAAGTTAGCTATATGTAATGTAATACCTTGAGCAACTATTTAAAATGATATACAAGGAGATGCACTCAAAAATTCTATAGATAAATCAGAATGGAATTCTAAAACATGTTAAAGTAACCTACAGAAAGGGAAGGAAAAGAAAATGGAAAAAATAAGAAATAGAAAAAGAAGACAAAAATAAAATGGCAGATTTATCAAAAAATCCTTAACTTACAAAAAATTGCATTAAATATTAATTGTTTAAATACACTAATCAAAAGATAAAGATTGGTAGATCCAACCTATGCTGTCTACAAAAAAATTCACTTCAAACATAATAATATAGGTATATGGAAATTTAAAAAGGTAGATTTTTTTCTACTATGCAAACATTACTATGCAAACATATACTATGCAAACATTAATCCAGAAAAAGCAAGTGTGTCTATATTAATATAAGATCAAGCAGATTTTAGAACAAAGAAAATTACCGGGAATAGAGAGCGAGATTACAAAATGATAAAAGGATAAATTTACCAAGAAAACAGAAATCCTCATTGTGTATGCACCAAACAACAGAGCCTCAAAATACATGAGACAAAAACTAATAGAGTTGAAAGGAGAAATGAAATAGACAAATCCACAGTTGTAATTAAGGATGTCAGCACACTGGTCTTAAGCAAATGATAGAACTACTAGATAGAGGATCAGTGAGGATGTAGAAGAACTCAACATCATCCACCAATAGGGTCAAATCAACATGTATAGAGCAGTCTGCCCAATAACAGCAGAATGCCCCTGAAAAACATATCAGGCCCAGAGCGTTTCGCTAGAGAATTCTATCAAATATTTAATTCAAATTAACATCAATTCTACATAATTTCTCTAGAAAATAGATTTAAAAACAATATGTCCCAATTCATTTTGCAAAGCCATAGTTAACACAGAAAAAGAAAACTATAGGCCAAGTATATGCTGTCTTCAGGAAACACATCTAACCTGCAAGGATGCATATAGACTAAAAGTAAAAGGGTGAAGATCAGTATTCCAAGCAAGTAGAAGCCAAAAGAAGGCTGGCATGGCAGTTCTAATTTCAGACGATTTAGTATTTAAACCAACAAAAGTAGTGAAAGACAAAGAGGGTCATTATATCATGGTGAAGGGCACAGTTCAACAAGAAGAGATAACAATTTTAAATATATATGCACCCAACTTAGGTGCACCCAGATTCATAAAGCAAACCTTATTGGAGCTAAGCAAATTGATTAATAGCAACTCCATAATCACCAGAGATTTCAACACCCCACTGACAGCATGAGACAGATCCTCCAAACAGAAAATCAATAAAGAAATAATGAACATAAATAAAACTCTAGAACAATTGGGTCTGACTGACATTTACAGGACATTCTACCCAAAATCCACTGAATATACAATCTTCTCATCAGCTCACGGGACATTCTCTAAGATTGACCATATCCTAGGACACAAAGTAAACCTCAAGAAATTTAAAAAAAGAAATCATACCATGTATCTTCTCAGATCACAGTGGAATAAAAGTGGAAATCAACTCTAACAGAAATTCACATTTCTACACAAAAACGTGGAAATTAAACAACCTCCTACTAAATGATTACTTCATAAATGAAGAAATCGAGATGGAAATAAAAAATTCTATGAACAAAATGACAATGGAGAGACAAGTTATCAAATCCTCTGGGACACAGCTAAAGCAGTTCTGAGAGGAAAGTTTATCTCCATAAATGCCTATGACCAAAAGTCAAAAAGATCACAAATAGACAATCTAATGAAACAACTCAAAGAGCTGGAAAAAGAAGACCGGACCAACCCCAAACCCAGCAGAAGAAGTGAAATCAACAAGATCCAATCAGAACTAAATGAAATTGAAAACAGGGAAGCTATTCAGGAGATTAATAAAACAAAAAGTTGGTTCTTGGAATCGGCAGACTCAACATCATTAAAATGTTTATACTACCCAAACTGATCTACAGATTCAATGCAATACCTATTAAAATCCCATCAGTATTCTTCACAGATATAGAAAAAATAACTTTACACTTCGTATGGAACCAAGGAAGACCCCGAATGTCAAAAGCAATTCTAGGCAACAAAAACAAAATGGGAGGTATTAATATGCCAGATATCAAACTATACTACAAAGCTGTAGTAATTAAATCAATATGGTATTGGCACAAAAATAGGAATATGGACCACTGGAACAGATGTGAGAATCCTGATATAAAACCATCCTCATATAGCCATCTAATCTTTGACAAAGCAGACAAAAACATACGCTGGGGAAAAGAATCCCTTTTCAATAAATGCTGCTGGGAAAACTGGATAGCCACCCATAGAAGGCTAAAGCAGGACCCACACCTTTCACCTCTCACAAAAATCAACTGACACTGGATAACAGACTTAAACCTAAGGTATGAAACTATTAGAATTCTAGAGGAAAATGTTGGAAACACTCTCCTAGACATCGGTCTAGGCAAAGAGTATATGAAGAAGTCCCCAAAGGCAATCACAGCAGCAACAAAAATAAATAAATGGGACATGAACAAACTAAAAAGCTTCTCACAGCCAAAGAAACAGTCATGAAAGTAAACAGACAACCTACAGAATGGGAGAAAATTTTTGCATCCTACGCATCCGATAAGGGGCTGATAACTATAATATACTTAGAACTCACGAAAATCAGGAAGAAAAAAGCAAATAACCCTATTAAAAAGTGGGCAAAGGACTTGAACAGAAACTTTTCTAAAGAAGACAGAAGAATGGCCAACAAAACATGAAAAAATGCTCAACATCTCTAATCATCAGGGAAATGCAAATCAAAACCACAATGAAGTATCACTTAACTCCAGTGAGAATGGCTTTTATCAAAAAGTCTCCAAATAACAAATGCTGGCGTGTATGTGGAGAGAGAGGAACACTCCTACACTGCTGGTGGGACTGCAAACTAGTTCAACCTCTGTGGAAAGCAATATGGAGATACCTTAAAGTGATACAAGTGAATCTACCATTTGATCCAGCAATCCCATTGCTGGACATCTACCCAAAAGATCCAATAACAATCTACAAAAAAGACACCTGCACTCGAATGTTTATAGCAGCACAATTCATAATTGCAAGGCTGTGGAAACAGCCCAAGCGCCCATCAATCCAAGAATGGATTAATAAAATGTGGTACATGTATACCATGGAGTACTATTCAGCTCTAAGAAACAATGGTGATACAGCACATCTTATATTTTCCTGGTTAGAGCTGGAACCCATACTACTAAGTGAAGTATCCCAAGAATGGAAAAACAAGCACCACATATACTCACCAGCAAACTGGTATTAACTGAGCAGCACCTAAGTGGACACATAGGTACTACAGTAATAGGGTATTGGGCAGGGGGGAGGGGGGTGGGTATATACATACATAATGAGTGAGATGTGCACCATCTGGGGAATGGTCATGCTGGAAACGCAGACTTGTGGGGGGGATGGGGGAAAGGGCATTTATTGAAATCTTAAAATTTGTACCCCCATAATATGCTGAAATAAAAAAGAAAACATACTGGGCTGCCAGTCATATAAAAATACATAGCATACACCATTATGTATAGTAAATAATTCTTAATAATGATAATAAATGACTTACTGGTTTATAAAAAAAAAATATTTGCGAATCACATATTTGACAAAGAACTTAGATCTAGAATACATAAGGAACTCTCAAAACTCATCAGTTAAGATAATCCAGTTAGAAACCCGGCAAAAGACATGAAGAGACATTTCACCAAAGAGAATCTATAAAACACAAATATAATAATACTCAAAGTAAACCCCCTCTTTATGGAAAATGGACAGAAAAGCGAAATACAGAGTGCTTACCACCACTAATCAACTAAAAGATGTTGGCAGTAAAATCTGTCTATACACTATGCCATACAGCCTAGGTGTGTAGTAGCCGATACTATCCGGGTTTGTGTACGTACACTCTGTAATGTTCACACAATGATGAAATCACCTAACAACAAATTTCTCAAAACATATACCCTTCAGTAAACAACACATGACTGTATATGTGTGTGTATATATGTGTGTGTGTGTGTATATATATATATATATAATATGTGTGTGTATCAAATGTATATGTCTTATTGGTTCTGTTTCTCCAGAAAATTCTAACTATTACAATTAGCCTAAAGCATAGAAATTAGTAGAGCAAAGAGGCAAAAGTTGGCAAAGCAGTCCTGGCACTAATGGGGGTAAGGGGATAAGTAGTTCCCTGGTCCACAGATTCTACCTTCTTGATCCCTATTATAGGCATGACCTTAGGTAGAGATTTTCACAACTCAACACCATTCAACATGCAAACCATCTGTGGACCTTTGTTTCAATTACATACTCACTTCTATGGTCTGAATGTTTAATATTCACCCCCAAATTCAAATATTAAAATCTTCATCCCAAGGTGATGGTATTAGAAAATGGGGCTTTGGGGATGTGATTAGGTCAAATGAGCAGAGCCATTATGAACAGAATTAGTACCTTTAAAAAATAGGCCCAAGGCCGGGTGTGGTGGCTCACGCCTTTAATCCTACCACTCTGGGAAGCCGAGGCGGGCAGATTGCTCGAGGTCAGGAGTTCAAAACCAGCCTGAGCAAGAGCAAGACCCCATCTTTACTATAAATAGAAAAAAATTAATTGGCCGCCGGGCGTGGTGGCTCACGCCTGTAATCCTAGCTCTCTGGGAGGCCGAGGCGGGCGGATTGCTCAAGGTCAGGAGTTCAAAACCAGCCTGAGCAAGAGCAAGACCCCGTCTCTACTATAAATAGAAAGAAATTAATTGGCCAACTAAAAATATATACAAAAAATTAGCCGGGCATGGTGGTGCATGCCTGTAGTCCCAGCTACTCGGGAGGCTGAGGCAGTAGGATTGCTTGAGCCCAGGAGTTTGAGGTTGCTGTGAGCTAGGCTGATGCCACAGCACTCACTCTAGCCTGGGCAACAAAGTGAGACTCTGTCTCAAAAAAAAAAAAATAGGCCCAAGAGAGACCCTTGTGAGGGTCTCTCATCTTCCATCATGTGAGATCAGAGCAAGAAGACAGCTGTTGATAAGAAAGCCGACCCACACCACACACCAAATCTGCCAGTGCCTTGATCTTGGACTTCACAGCCTTCAGAACTATGAGAAATAAATTTCTGTTGTTTATAAGCCACCCAGTTTATGGTATTTGTCATAGCTTCCTAAAGGAACTAAAATACTCACCAAACAGCCTCTGGTTTTAATTTAACTTTACAGTTACAATTTCACACCTTGGAAAAATACTCTCTCTTCAGGCTAAGTATTTTAGACTGTGTGTTAGACTCCATGGACATCGCTATTTTTGTCTAGCTGGCAATCATTCAGACTCTTTTAAAGAGAACATTTTCATTTCCCCCAGCTCATGCTTCTGGAAATATTATTCATCTTTTCAAATATAGGACTAGAAACATGACTCAGGCCTAGATAAATCAAAGTTACTGTTATTGGTTTCATGATGGAATGTGACCAAATCTAGATCAGTGAGAATCAGCCCCAGGATTGTTTTGTTTTGTTTTGTTTTGTTTTCTGAATTACAAGCAAAGATGGAGAAAAAAAGCTCTGGGACTTTTTGCTAGAACAATTTGCAAATATTTGGAATGAGACACACTCACTCTGCTAGGGCTGCTATCAGCATGGATTTCTATATGGCCAATTTTGCCATATTTGCTTGCCTAAGAATAAAGCCAATGCAGAGGGAAAAAATGCCAAGAGATAGGTTAGTTTCTACACTACTTAATCTAAGTATCTGAATCATTCTGTCTCTGAAGATAGCACTGTTCTTTCCAGTTATGAAAGCCAGCAATTTTTATCTTTTTTTATTTTGTTTTGCATAAACCAGCTTAAGTTGGGCTTTTGTAACTTTCCATAGAAAAAGATCTGACTCATGCAAATGGTGGATTAAAAAATAAAGCCCAGGCCTTCACAGAGTCAGTTTACTATGGCTTATGCATTGGTCTCTGTGAACCTGGTTAGCAAAGCCATTATGACATGCCAGCTGATTGTGTTTTTGAGTGTACAGAACAGAGGACCAAACCCCAGACTAGGACAGGTTCACCAATCCAAATGCTGGTTTGTTAGGCTTTACAGTGTATGAATTAAGAGCAGGTACTTTGCCATAATAAAGATTTAGCATTACATGTCAGTTTGCCCATTTACTCAATAAGGGTTCTTGGGTAAGCAAGTTATTTAATCTCTGTAAGTCTCATTGCTCACATCTGTTAAATGGGACTATTACTAGTATCTGTTTCATAGAGATGTAGATAACAACAACAATGATAGCTAAGAAGTACTGAACACTCACTACATGCAAATCGCTGATCTAAGCCATATATACACACACACACACACACATACGCACATACATATGCAAATGCCCATGGATGAAACTCATTAGTATACCTGACACATGGGGAACCTATCTTTTAGAGAGGCTATTGCCTTTTAATCTTAGAGCATAGTAATTCAGTAAATACTTGTTTGTTTAATTATTTTATTTAGCTGACATCAGATAGTTTAAAGGTAGCAAAGTCATGATTTGACCCAGTTCTGTGAAAAGTCAAAATCACTGTCTCTTAACCAAACTTCTGTGGTGCTTTCCTTATAGGGCAATACAAGATAACACAGAGAAAGCTGAGGACCTGTCATTTCATGAAAATGGAACTTACCAAATGGGGCAGTTTAGTTTGGAAGTAGTCTTTCATGCCTAAGGGATTAGCTGTGTCTTCTGTATGTGATTGCTTCTGAACAGAGAATTAAACAGTGAATTTCCATAAGATTGATAGGAACAGAATGATTATCACTTTTCCAAAACTGTCCATTGCACTTTGGCAGGTATTTATGTTTTTCTCGAACAGTGGAATGCCCAGAAGCATGGCCACGAATCTAAATGCATAGGCTTTTTAGTAGGAATCTTAGGGGGCAACTTTATAAGTGCCTGAAATAATGACCAAAGCAATTTTTCAAATGTGTTCAAATAATAGTTGTGAACACAGTCACATTGTTCCACCTAAGATGCAAAAGAAAGGCAATTACCTGTAAAATACATAAAATGTATATTGTTTACTCATCATTAACTCTGAACACCTTTATGCTAATGGATAGAATAAGACATGCTCCCAGCAATAAGGTGACATAAACAGCCAAAGTAAGTAAGAGGGGCACAAAGACCTCCCCAGATGAGTGAATGGCATCCCAGTAACCTTGAGGAATCGCTGTGACCAGCCATAGACTTCAGTCACCCATGGAAGCAGTCAATTATGAGAGGAAACCCAAATAGGCACTGCAGATTACTTTAAGAACATGACCTTATCCTTGTATAGCCTCTACCAAAGTGACAGAAAACCACATTTTAGGCAAAGAAATAGAGTACCCAGGAAAAGATAAATGACAAGACCCAATAAAAAAGTCAAAGCCTCAATTCTCTGAATCCCAGGAATATTTTGTCATTATTGCTACTTCTCCAAAGTTTCTATCCTGAGGGGGTCCTTAAAGTTCTTATTTTTTAATGTTAAAAAAGCATTTCTGGAAAAGTTTTAAATCATTGAATTAGAATCTTTGCTTTTACCTTCTATTCATGTTTCCTCCTCCACATTCTTAGGAAAGCACAGAAGTTAACTAATGTTTATTGAGTTCCTGCATTGCACCAGGCAATTATATGCATTATACATAGAAACACATGTTCTCAATAAACCTTTTAGTACTTTTCTTCTTTCATAAGCCACCCATCCCTCCTAGAAGCAGAAATTATCTGAGAGCCCCTGCAGAACTGTAAGCAGAGTAAGAAGGCAGCACAAGTCACTTCTGATGTGATAGTTTTCTTTTTTATGTGGTGGCTTTAGTTAATTCTGAAAAGAATTTTGAGAATAAAAGTCTATTTTTTTTATTTCAGAATATTATGGGGTACAAATGTTTTGGTTACATGGATTGCTTTTGTACTGTTTGAGTCTAAGTTTTAAGTGTACCCAACACCCAGATAGTGTGCACTGTACCCTTTAGGTATGATTTCATCCACCCCACCTGCTTGATTTCCATTGATTTTTACTTCCATCTGTGCACATGAGTGCTGAACGGTTAGTTCCAATTTAATAGTGAATACATGTAGTGTTTGTTTTTCCACTCTTGTGATAATTAACTAAGGAGAATAGTCTCCAGTTCTATCCACAATGTTATAAAAGGCATTAATTCATTTTTTATTTTTTTTATTATGGCTGAATAGTACTCCATGGATTTTTATCTGGATTTTACTAGTACTCCATGGATTTTACTCTGTGATTTTTATCAAGGACTTTTACTTAGTTTCTGTGACTTCAGTAATAAAGAACTAGGTTGTCAATAGATAAACTATGTCCATGAAATAATTTATAGATGATAGATGGATAATTAGATAGATAAATAATCTCCACTTTTATCCCTCATTTTTCTATCTATACCATGTAAGAAACACTAAAATGAGGCAAAGGTTTACTCTTTCAAATGTACCAATGGAAAGTTAAAAACTGAAATTAAAATGCATTTCTCTAGCAGAGTGATGCAAGTAGAACACTTTTTCAAGTGTCAGGTGCAAGCTCAAGTGAGAATTGGACTTAATTTCCAATTTCTGAGACATATCTAAAATGTTTCATAGGTATGCTCAAAAACATTTCTTGCTAAATAAGCAAGCTTCCTTTGATTCTAATAGCTGCGCTTTTGACTTGTATGAGAGGCACTATCCTGTAATGTTTATGAGCACAAATGCTTGAATCAACTGCCTGGGGTTCAAGTTTTGGCTATACTACTCAGATGCTGTGTGATTTAACACAAGTAACCTTTTATGCCTCATCATCGTCATTTATAAAATGGGTTTAATAGAAGTATCTACCTCAAGAGTTGCTGTAAGGATAAAAATAAATTTCAAAGAAGGAAAAAAAGAATCTTAGAACAGTTCCTGGTATATTCTATGCACTCAACATATGTTAACTAATATGATTATTGCCAAATTTCAAGGTATTATAATTGTGGCAGGATAATTTGAGATATTGATCTATTTTGTTGTTTTATTCTTTCTGATGTATCTGAGAGCTATTATTTTTCTCTTTCCTCTTTCAGGAAAAGAACCAAGATTTTGAGTCCTAGATTGCAAGAATTTCTCTTGCCCAGGAGAGAAATAGCAACCTCTGTTTTCCAAAGTTTTTAATGAAGCAACATACTTCATCAAGGAAGGTGGGGGAGGCAGGCAAAGAGATGATTGAGGAGAATGTGCTTGGAAGAAATGAGAAGGTAAGCAACCTGCAGACCTAGAGCTAGATGGAATTGGATTTTTAGCAAGTGGAGGAGACTTGTGTTCCAAATGCTCAGAGCATCCCAGATGGAGGATGGAGAGGAATATCTAAGGGCCTAGACCTTGAGAGCAGCATCAAAGACCTCTGTGGGCCAGTGAGAAGGACCACTCAGATAGAGATGTCAGAGCTGGCCCAACACAGTTCTATCAGAAAAATGACAGAAGACCAGTCTGTGCAAAAGCATCAAACAGCAGAATAAACAGTGGTAATGATAAAGACATGTTGGGCTGTGGACAGGCCACTTGTTCCTCGACACTTGCCCCAACTCAAGTCTTATAGGACCACACAAAGGAGAAGCCCTCGAATGAAGACTAAGGTTTTTCTTACTGCCCTGGTAATTAAAGACTAGACCCATAATTAATTTGTTTTTAAAAGGTGAAGTTCTTTTTTTTTTTTTTTTGAGACAGAGTCTCGCTTTGTTGCCCAGGCTAGAGTGAGTGCCGTGCCATCAGCCTAGCTCACAGCAACCTCAAACTCCTGGGCTCAAGCAATCCTACTGCCTCAGCCTCCCGAGTAGCTGGGACTACAGGCATGCACCACCATGCCCGGCTAATTTTTTTCTGTATATATTAGTTGGCCAATTAATTTCTTTCTATTTATAGTAGAGACGGGGTCTCGCTCTTGCTCAGGTTGGTTCGAACTCCTGAACTCAAACGATCCGCCCGGCTCGGCCTCCCAGAGAGCTAGGATTACAGGCATGAGCCACCGCGCCCGGCCAAAAGGTGAAGTTCTTTATCTCAAGCAATGCAGGGCAGAAATGTGAGTTTTGGAGCTATGTTACTTCAGTTTAAATACTAGCTATCTGTGTGACCATGAGTAAATTACTTAAATAACTAAACTTTCGTTACCATACTTGTAAAATCATAACATGCTTATCTTGAAGGGTAGGTGAAAAATCTAGTAATTCATAAATTGATGGATATATTATGTAGTATACAGTAGGTGCTCAATAAGTGGAAGCTAGAACTATTATATAAGTGTGCTACATTATACAGAAAAATAATCATCAGTGAGAGATGACCCTTTTATGAAGGGGGCCTATAGCAGATCCTGTGTTATGCAACTCAGATCCCCTTCAGGACCAAGGCACTCTTGAACAAGGCTTCCTGGAATCCAGGTCGCATAACACATGCACTAGCAGGAGCTGGCACAGCATGTGTAGAACTGGATCTAAAGGTGCTGGAACAAGAGGGACGGAATACAAAGTTGGCTAAGGGAGCATTCACCAATATGGAAGTACCATCCTGTGATACAGGATTTAATGCTGTGCAAGAACCTTAGGAGACAGTCTAACATGCTGCTCAGATGGCCTTGGAAGCATGAGAAAATCATGGCCTATATTAGGCAAATTAGAATACCAGAAATTCTTCATTCATGAATAAATTGGCTTAGTATGTGAGTATAAGCCAAAAATTGACAGCCGCTACATCTCACTCAGAGATGACCTTGAAAAAAGCGGAGTTTCTCACAATGGGCAGAGCTTCAGCTTCACTCAGCCACCTATCTGCCTTGTGTGGCATGAAAGTGGCCCAAAGTAAATGTTATATGTATTAAATACATATATTTATACTTATGTATATTCATATATATACATATATATATATATATATATTCATGAGCAAAGGCAAAGGACTTGACTGGTTAAACAATGCATAGAAGGAAAAAAAGTGGCTGGGGCGGTGGCTCATGCCTGTAATCATAGCACTCTGGGAGGCCGAGGCGAGTGGATTGCTTGAGGTCAGGAGTTCAAAACCAGCCTGAGCAAGAGCGAGACCCCGTCTCTACTATAAAAATAGAAAGAAATTAATTGGCCAACTAATATATATATAGAAAAAATTAGCCGGGCATGATGGTGCATGCCTGTAGTCCCAGCTACTCGGGAGGCTGAGGCAGAAGGATTGCTTGAGCCTAGGAGTTTGAGGTTGCTGTGAGCTAGGCTGACGCCACAGCACTCACTCTAGCCTGGGCAACAAAGCCAGATTCTGTCTCAAAAAAAAAAAAAAAAAAGGAAAAAAAGTGAGAGATCTGGGAACGGGGAAGTCCGGAAAAGAGGCACATGGATAGACACAGAGGAATGAACACAATGTGTGAAAATCATATTGCATGGTAATGTGCCTGTGAAACACTGTGTAATCTGACACTGAAATGATCTGCTGGAGCATCCCTTGATGCTGCCCTGCTCAGATCTGAAGAGCAGTCCTACGCTCATCCTCACTCACAGATGTTGCTGAGGACACTTCCCTATAAATTATACGTATACAAATCTCTACCTCACAATCTGTTTCTCAAGGAAGCCAAACCAAGAAGGTCCCAAACTAAAATGTATAACTTAAAAGGAACAACAATGGAAATTTTGTATGAAAGATAATTAATACTTTGATCATATAATGTGTATTTTAAAACCTTGAATATAACCATTTAAAGAAAATTGAAACAAGTAGATAAAATTATCACCACAACCCACCCCACACCTGCCAACCATACAAACACACAGACACATAATTCACAGACATACCCACACACATCTATTAATACCACTCATTCTTTGAAATAGAAAAGGACATAACATTGGGATTTCTTATAAAACCAGATTTAAGATTAGAAAAAAATCAGAGTAGAATCTAGAATATGTAAAACATACATATCAGGCAATAAATGATTATTATAAATATATTACTTGTAGCTATATGATATAATACTATACCACAAATGAAAAATGTCTCATTTAGTAATATTTAATAACACATTATTACAAAGTTTGACTTATTAAAAAGTGAATAAAATATAAAACAAGTATGGTACCACTTCACACTCATTAGGATTGATATTATCAAAAAAAAAAAAAAACAGAAAACAACAAGTGTTGACAAGGATATGGAGAAATTGGAACCCTTGTGCATTGCTGGTAGGAATGTAATATGCCTGCTATTTTGTAAAAAAATTAAACATAGAATTATAGTATGATCAAGTAATTACACAAAGGAGTTGAAGCAGGGACTCAAACAGACTTTTGAACACCAATATTCATAGCAGCATTATTCACAGTAGCCAGAAATGTAGAATCATCCCAAATGTCCATTGACAGATTTAAAAATGGTGGTCTATATGAGCGATGGAATCTTATTCTGCCATAAAAAGAAATGAAATTCGAATACACATAACAAGGAAGAAATTTGAAAACATTATGTTAATTGAAAGAAGACACAAGATAAATATTGCATGGCTCCATTCATATGAGGTACCTAAAATAGTTACATTCATAAAGATAGAGAGTAGAACAATGGGTACAGGGACCAGAGGGAGGGGAGAATGGGGAATTATGGTTTAATGGGTACAGAATTTCAGTATGGGATGATGAAAAAAAGTTCTGTAGATGAATAGTGATGACGGCTATACAACAATGTGAATATGCTTAATGCCACTGAAATATACACTTAAAATGTTTAAAATGACAAATTTTATGTTATGCATATTTTACCACAATAGAAAAATTATTTACAAGAAAAAAAATATATTACACAATGATACAATTTTTGTGAAACATACTTAGGTCTGGAGTGAGCATCTATAGTCTATGCTTGTCCACTGAATGTTCCCCTGCTTTTCTTTGTAAAATCTCATTTGTTTTCATTTTGGGGAGTTACAGTTTAATTCCTTCTGGTGAGACTATTATCCCTCCCTTGCCAACCTAAGAAAAAGGTAATCAAACTCTCCTTCCTGGAAATGTGAATTTAGAGTAAAGTCACACAAATATTGAATATTCCATCAAGAACTGTACACACTTGCTCATATTATATGTGTATTAAAAAAAAAAAATGCCTGGAAGGGCTTTAAGAGGTAAGATTAAAGATCTTTGTTAGGAGGGATTAAAAATTATTTTTTTTTCTTTCACCCTTTTTATATTTTCCAAATTTCTACAATAAAAAGTATGGCCTGGGGGGATTGGATCAAGATGGTGGATGAGAAATACCGCCAGACAGAGTGTCTCTGCAGAAAAGACAGATTCTAGCAGAAATTAGAAAAAAGAAGCAAGAAGACGAGCATACAGTGGACGAGGGCTGGAAGGAGGTGTACCTGAGACCTCGGGACACTCCACGGGAGGAGGTTGAGGAGGAGAACTGGAGGCTGAGACCACTGGAGGAGCCCGGAGACCAGCGGCAAGGGTAGGTGGATTTGCTGTTTCCCCTCCCCTGCATTTGGGACTGCTGGTGGGCTCTCCAGCGGGTGGAGAGACCTGCGGACGCCAGCCCAGAGAAAGCAGCCACCAGCGAGCGGTGAGCCTGTAGCAGACACAACACCAGGCAACTCCCTCCCGGCACCTCAGTTTGCACAGACCCGAGCCGCGCGGCAGGCTCCATATTGCTTCCTTCTCCCCTCCCTCGACCCTACCCACGGCTGCCCAAAGAGACAATACAGCCACCAGCCGGAGGCACCTCCAGTGAACGGGACCTTCCCTTTTGGGACCCTACAGCTGACTAAGGGGAACTCAGACTGTGAGCTCCCTACCCGCCCGCCCTCCCAGGTGCTGCTGGCACTGAGTTCCCAGGAGAACGGTGCCAACTCAGAGGCTGAGAGACATAGACCCAGCTTGGGCTCCCTGTGGGCGAATTGGGACTGGCACTCCTCTCCCTGGTGGGGATATAGTTTGAACTCTGGGGCCCAGAGATCACACCTGCAGACCAGATCCCATGCACCGAGGTCTCGCATTGTCCGGGGCACAGAAGGGATATACGTGAACAGCCTACTGAGGTGTGTGTGCCTTCGGGGTCAGATCAGTGTCCTGGAAGGCAACCCTCCTCCCAAAAGGAGGCCGTACGCCCAGCCCAGGTGGAGTTCCTGCACAGGGAACCTCCCGCCGGCATCACAGTCCGGGTAGGCCTGGTGGTGTGTAGTCTGGCCTGCTGGCAGAGACCCAGGAGTAGCCACGGAGTTGGGGAGGGTGGAAAAAAGTGAGGCCTGCTCCAGACTGTGGGTCTCAGACAGCCCCACCCCCACATGCAGACTTTCTGGCTAAGCAGGACCATTCCAGCCCCGCCCTGACAGCTTTTCCTGGAAGCAGAGAACAGAACTTTGACCCCTGCTAACGACATTGGTGGTGCCTGAGGGCAGGCTTACCCAACCCAGCTCCGCCCAGACTCTCTCCTAGACCAGCCCTCACTGAGGGGGAGAAAAGGACACACCTAGAAGTGTCAGGGACCCACCGACAACCTGAGGCACTAGAGTGCCTCTCTACAGGAACAAGAACTGATAACAGGACACAAAAACAATAGCGTAGCCTGTTCCTCCAAGCAAGCACCATCTACTGACTGGAAGCACATCCTGCATAGCCTTTTCACGGCACCCAGTGACTTATTATACACGGAGTGGTCGAATCTCACCCACAGACACCATTGACTGGCTCAGAAACTAAACAAGGCATGTAAATACCCAAACAAAAACCTAAAGAAAAACAACAACAACTGATTGACATGGGAAGATATCAGCGAAGGAACTCCAAAATATGAAGAACCAAATAGAAAACACACCCCCAAAGAGGAGCACCAGCCCCATAGAAATGGACACCAACCAAAATCAGGCAACCAAAATGACAGAAGAGGAATTTTGTATATGGATCATAAGAAAACTCACCGACCTGCAAAAACAACTCAATAACCAACACAAAGAAACCACAAAAAGCCTCCAGGACCTAGAACAAAAGTTCACCAAAGATATAGACACAATGAAGAAAAGTTTAACCGAACTCCTGGAAATGAAGAATCAATTCAGGGAACTACACAATACAGTGGAAAGTCTCAAGAACAGGGTAGATCAAACAGAAGAAAGAATCTCAGAGATTGAAGATAACATCCTCCAACTAAATAAAACCATCACAGAGATAGAGCAGAGAAACAAGAGAAAAGAGCAAAGCCTACAAGAGATGTGGGATTATGTGAAGAAACCTAATGTGAGGGTCATAGGGTTACCAGAAGGGGAAGAAGACAATACTCAAGGGTTGGACAAGCTATTTGAAGATATAATAGAGGAAAATTTTCCAGGTCTTGCTAAAAATCAAGATATACAAGTTCAAGAAGCTCAGAGGACCCCTGGGAGATTCAGTGCAAACAGAAAGACATCACAACATGCAGTCATCAGACTGACCAAATTATCAACTAAAGAGGCCCTTCTAAGAGCTGTAAGACAAAAGAAGCAAGTAACATACAAGGGAAAGACAAATTGAATAACACCATACTTCTCTAATGAGACTTTACAAGCAAGGAGAGACTGGGGCCCCATTCTCACTCTTCTGAAACAAAACAATGCCCAGCCTAGAATCTTATCACCTGCAAAACTAAGCTTCGTATATGAAGGAGAAATAAAGATATTCTCAGACAAGCAAAGTCTCAGAGAATTCACCAAGACAAGACCAGCCCTACAAGAAGTACTCAAAACAGTATTATGCATGGAACACCATAATAAAAACTCACATTTCTACATAAAAACGTGGAAATTAAACAACCTCCTACTAAATGATTACTTCATAAATGAAGAAATCAAGATGGAAATTTAAAAATTCTATGAAGAAAATGACAATAGAGAGAAGTTATCAAATCCTCTGGGACACAGCTAAAGCAGTTCTGAGAGGAAGGTTTATCTCCATAAATGCCTATAACCAAAAGACAAGAAGATCACAAATAGACAATCTAATGAAACGACTCAAAGAGTTGGAAAAAGAAGAACAGACCAACCCCAAATGCAGCAGAAGAAGTGAAATCAAATCAGAACTAAACAAAATTGAAAACAGGGAAGCTATTCAGGAGATTAATAAAACAAAAAGTTGGTTCTTTGAAAACATAAACAAAATTGACACACCATTGGCTAAGCTAACGAAAAGCAGAAAAGAGAAATCTCTAAAAAGCTCCATCAGGAACAAAAAAGGAGATATCACAACTAATCCCAAAGAGATACAAGATATAATTTATGAGTACTACAAAAATCTTTATGCACACAAACTGGAAAATGTGGAAGAAATGGACAAATTTCTAGAAACACACAGCCTCCCTAGGCTCTCCCAGGAAGAAATAGGTTCCCTGAACAGATCAATCTCAATAGCTGAAATAGAAACAGCAATTAAAAATCTCCCTAAAAAGAAAAGTCCCAGTCCAGATGGCTTCACACCCGAATTTTACCACACTTACAAAGAAGAACTAGTACCTATCTTGCAGAAACTATTCCACAACATCGAGAAGAACGGAAACCTCCACGACACCTTTTATGAAGCAAATATTACTCTGATACCAAAACCAGGGAAGGATGCAACAAAAAAGGAAAACTACAGACCAATATCCCTAATGAATGTAGATGCAAAAATTTTCAACAAAATCTTAGATAACCGAATCCAGACGCTTATCAAAAAAATAATCCATCATGACCAAGTGGGCTTCATCCCAGGGATGCAGGGATGGTTCAACATACGTAAATCTATAAATGCAATTCACCACATAAACAGAAGCAAAAACAAAGACCACATGATTCTTTCAATAAATGCAGAAAAGGCTTTTGACAAAATTCAACACCCTTTCATGATACGAACACTTAAGAAAATAGGCATAGAAGGGACATACCTAAAAATGATACAAGCCATATATGACAGACCCATAGCCAACATCATAGTGAATGAGGAAAAATTGAAAGCATTCCCACTTAGAACTGGAACCAGACAGGCTGCCCACTATCTCCACTTCTATTCAACATAGTGCTGGAAGTCCTGGCTACAGCAATCAGACAGGAAAATGGAATTAAAGGTATCCAAATAGGGGCAGAAGAGATCAAACTTTCACTGTTTGCTGATGATATGATATTGTATCTAGAAAACCCCAAAGATTCAAGCAAGAAACTCCTGGAACTGATCAATGAATTTAGTAAAGTCTCAGGATACAAAATCAATACACAGAAATCAGAGGCATTCATATATGCCAACAACAATCTAATTGAGAACCAAATCAAAGACTCAATTCCCTTCACAATAGCAACAAAGAAATTAAAGTACCTAGGAATATACTTAACCAAGCAGGTAGAAGACCTCTACAGGGAGAACTAAGAAACACTGAGGAAGGAAATAGCAGAGGATGTAAACAGATGGAAATCCATACCATGCTCGTGGATCAGCAGACTCAACATCATTAAAATGTCTATACTACCCAAACTGATCTACAGATTCAATACAATACCTATTAAAATCCCATCAGCATTCTTCACAGATATAGAAAAAATTATTTTACGCTTCGTATGGAACCAAAGAAGTCCCCGAATATCAAGAGCAATTCTAGGCAACAAAAACAAAATGGGAGGCATTAATATGCCAGATATCAAACTATACTATAAAGCTATAGTAATTAAATCATCTGGTATTGGCACAAAAATAGAAATATTGACCAGTGGAACAGATGTCAGAATCCTGATATAAAACCATCCTCAAAGGCCAGGTGTGGTGGCTCATGCCTGTAATCCTAGCACTCTGGGAGACCAAGATAGATGGGTCGGTCAAGATTAGGAGTTCGAAACCAGCCTGAGCAAGAGTGAGACCCCGTCTCTACTATAAATAGAAATAAATTAATTGGCTAACTAATATATATAGAAAAAATTAGCCGGGAATGTTGGTGCATGCCTGTAGTCCCAGCTACTCGGGAGGCTGAGGCAGCAGGATTGCTTGAGCCCAGGAGTTTGAGGTTGATGTGAGCTAGGCTGACACCACGGCACTCACTCTAGCCTGGGCAACAAAGTGAGACTCTGTCTCAAAAAAAAAAAAAAAAAAACCATCCTCATATAGCCATCTAATCTTTGACAAAGCAGACAAAAACATACGCTGGGGAAAAGAATCCCTTTTCAATAAATGCTGCTGGGAAAACTGGATAGCCACTTTTAGAAGGCTAAAGCAGGACCCACACCTTTCACCTCTCACAAAAATCAACTGACGCTGGATAACAGACTTAAACCTAAGGTATGAAACTATTAGAATTCTAGAGGAAAATGTTGGAAACACTCTCCTAGACATCGGTCTAGGCAAAGAGTTTATGAAGAAGTCCCCAAAGGCAATCACACCAGCAACAAAAACAAATAAATGGGACATGATCAAACTACAAAGCTTCTGCACAGCCAAAGAAACAGTCATGAAAGTAAACAGACAACCTACAGAATGGGAGAAAATTTTTGCATCCTACGCATCCTATAAGGGGATGATAACTAGAATATACTTAGAACTCATGAAAATCAGGAAGAAAAAAGCAAATAACCCTATTAAAAAGTGAGCAAAGGACTTGAACAGAAACTTTTCTAAAGAAGACAGAAGAATGGCCAACAAACATATGAAAAAATGCTCAACATCTCTAATTATCAGGGAAATGCAAATCAAAACCACAATGAGACATCACTTAACTCCAGTGAGAATGGCTTTTATCAAAAAGCCTCTGAACAATAAATGCTGGCGTGGATGTGGAGAGAGAGGAACACTCCTACACTGCTGGTGGGACTGCAAACTAGTTCAACCTCTGTGGAAAGCAATATAGAGATACCTTAAAGCGATACAAGTGGATCTACCATTTGATCCAGCAATCCCATTGCTGGGCATCTACCCAAATGATCCAATGACACTCTACAAAAATGACACCTGCACTGGCATATTTATAGCAGTACAATTCATAATTGCAAGGCTGTGGAAACAGCCCAAGTGCTCATCAATCCAAGAATGGATTAATAAAATGTGGTATATGTATACCATGGAGTACTATTCAGCTCTAAGAAACAAAGGTGATATAGCACATCTTATATTTTCCTGGTTAGAGCTGGAACTCATACTACTAAGTGAAGTTTCCCAAGAATGGAAAAATAAGCACCACATATACTCACCAGCAAACTGGTATTAACTGAGTAGCACCTAAGTGGACACATAGGTACTACAGTAATAAGGTATTGGGCAAGTGGGAGGGGGGAAGGGGCAGGTATATACATACATAATGAGTGAGATGTGCACCATCTGGGGGATGGTCATGCTGGAGACTCAGACTTGTGGGGTTAGGGGGGAAATGGGCATTTATTGAAACCTTAAAATCTGTACCCCCATAATATGCCGAAATAAAAAGAAAAAAAGAAAAAGTGTGGCCTTAATCATATAAATAAATATATACACGCACACAAATACACACACACATATATTTATATACATAATACAAAGAAATACAATAAAATATCAATAGTAATTTTTAAGAATTTATGGAATCATGGGTTTATTATCTCTGCACTATCTAAGCTTTTTGCAATTGACATTTTCTTTCTATAATCAAATATATACCCATAAATCTTTTCAGAGAATTAATACAGGAATTTATGTCCCCAAAAGCAAGCATTAGAAACACAGAATACTAATATTTTATATCCAAGTAAAACAGAAATGGATTTTGAAAACAAAATCCATCAACTGATTGGGTGGAGTTAGGCTTTCCTTGCAACATATACATCATCCCATTCCAATTTTATTATGAGTTTAATCATTGACAGAATCTTCAGGAAACTCCCAGAAAAATTATATAGACATTTCAAGAGATTTCTTTAGCAAAGAAACACTTTTAATTTCACCAGTGATAAAAGTTATCATTTTTTGCTTTTCAAAGTGCTCTGTCTCATACTGCTTTGTTATCACAACTCAGTGATGTAAGTAAAATATGCATCCTTATCCCCATTGCATATTTGAGGGGTCGAGTCATTATTGCACACCTGCAAGGCCCCGCACCCCTAGTGAAGCTGGAAGCAACATCCGGGTTCTGGAAACTGTTGCTTGCTTTCCATGGAAACTATTGCTTGCTTGCTTGTTTGCGCCAATTTTGCATTGTTTGAACCCCTGTATAGTGGGGCTACCAGCCAACCAATCATGTTAAAGGTCAATGCATGATCCATGCGTGATCAGCCACTGCATAGCGTATGCACCATAGGAATAAAAGGCACGCTGCAACCCCGGTAGGGGTCCTTGCCTACCAGAGTGGCCACTGCATTGGTGCTCAAGGCTTGGACCCTGGCTAGCCAGAAAATAAACTCCTCTTGTGTGTTTGCATCCTCGGTGTCTCTGTCTCTCTGTTGGGTAGGGTGGTGAGAGGTAGTCGACTCCCAACACATAAATGAAGAAACTGGGTCTGAGGAACTTGCTCAAGGTCATTGCTTCACAAATCTTACCTAAAACACAGATTATCAATCCTTCATTAAAAACAATCCCCTCTCTCCTCTTCCATTCTTCTTTCCTTTCTTCAACAACCATATGTTGAGCACCTACTCATGTAAGATTCCAAATGCTGGAAACAAAGATTTCTAAGACAGAATAAGCCTTCTTTTTTTTTTTTTTTTAGACAGAGTCTCGCTTTGTTGCCCAGGCTAGAGTGAGTGCCGTGGCGTCAGCCTAGCTCACAGCAACCTCAAACTCCTGGGCTTGAGCGATCCTTCTGCCTCAGCCTCCCGAGTAGCTGGGACTACAGGCATGCGCCACCATGCCCGGCTAATTTTTTATATATATATCAGTTGGCCAATTAATTTCTTTCTATTTATAGTAGAGACGGGGTCTCGCTCTTGCTCAGGCTGGTTTTGAACTCCTGACCTTGAGCAATCCGCCCGCCTCGGCCTCCCAAGAGCTAGGATTACAGACGTGAGCCACAGCGCCCAGCCTGAATAAGCCTTCTTTAAAGGGCACAGAGACCTAAAATTTAGTTTGAGAAAAGAGATATTGAATAGAAAATAGCACCATGACTTGATTAAAGGCTGTAATGAAGATGAGAGCAATCAACTGTGCTATTACTCTGCTTCCAATTAAAGTCTCTGAGATATTAACAGTAGGGCTGGCTTGGAGTATTTGGGCAAAAATATATTCTTCAACAAAGCAAGTATTTTGAGCACCTATGCAATAAAGAATATGACACCTAATTTAAGTCTTCCATCTTCTAGAAAGCTTCCATGAAGCATCCCTGAAAGGACAAGGCCTATAAAAACATCAATTAAAAAAATAGATATTAAAATGTAAAAATAGAAAGTATTTATTGTAAAGAGGCAACATAATTTTTTAAAAATATGGCTAAGGTCAGATGAGCTGAATCCTTGTCCCAGTTCAATCACTTAAAACTGGGTAGCCATGGACCAATTATTTAATTTCCTAGGCCTCAGTTTCCTCATCTATAGAGGAAGAAGAGAGAGAAGGGGAGGGGAAGGGAGAGGAGACCTTACTATTAAAATAAGTTAAAAATATCTTAGTACTTTCCCCTGATGTTCTTATAATTGAGAGGAAAATACTAAGGTTCTTTCACTGCTATTTTTCTTAGATTCTACCTGCATCACTGTGGCTTACTATGCTAATAGTTAAATTAGATGAAGTATCTCAGATTTTGTAACATCCAGAATAATCTTTGCATCTGTAACTATCACATTTACTATTGAAAAGATGAACAAAATGTACTAAGAGAAGATAAAAAAGAGAAGATGTTTTCTCATGAATAATAATAGGAATAAGATTATTATTCTAAATATCCTCAGCAAGTATGACATGAATAATCTTAGATAATGAGAAAATCAAAATTTCTCAGTTATGCAACCATTTTAGTTTATTTAAAGTGGAAAAGAAGAGGGAAAATAATACCAAGTAGCTCATTAACTTTATTTGTGATCATCAACTTTATGTATCAACTTGGCTAAGCTACGGTGCATAGCTGTTCAGTTAAACACCAGGCTAGATGGGCTGTGAAGGTATTTTTAGATGTGATTTAGCATTTAAATCAGCAGACTTTAAGTAAAGGAGATTACTCTCCATAATGTGCATAGGCCCCATCCAATCAGTTGAAGGCCTTAAGAGAAAAAAACTGAAGTTCCTTGAAATAGAAGGAATTCTCCACAAAACTACAACATGGAAATCCTGCCTGAATTTACAGCCTGTGAGCCTGCCCTACAAATTTCAGAGTTGTCAGCCCCTACCTTAACATTATCTTAAATACTTCATTTTGGTTGTTTACTAAGTATGATTCCTTATTTTTAATGTTTAGGGGGAATATTTTAGAAGGAAAAGACATACCAAACAAGCGTGCTGTGCTCGGCCATTCCCAGCTGAAATTCATGATGCTGCTTGAAGCATACTGTTTCTGGATCACCAAATACACCGCAGCCTTAGGTTTGATTTTTTTTTCCCAAGAAAATTTTAGGAAAATGTTAAAAGTTTAAGTGCATTTGATAGACACAAATAATAATGGAAATGATGCTGGTAGTGGTGACAGTAGTAGTAGTAGTAGTAGTTATTATAATAATGATTTGCATAACTAAAAAGTGTAAAAGAAGACTTGGCTTCAAACCCGAATAACCTCCAAGAATATCATCAGGACTCCTAAACCATCGTTGACTTTGATTTTTCCAGTATAAAATTTATTCTCAGAAAGGTCTCTAATATGGTAGCCCAAGGCAACTCCAGCATTGTCTCATCCTATATCTAATACACTCAATGGAAGGAGAGAGCTTCTAATTCTGGATAATTCCAACCAAACTTCATAAACTACTCTAATTGTTCTGTTTTTGTCATGTATCTATCTATCTCTAAATAAATCACAATTAAGGGGATAAGACATGCTGAACAGCCAGGACTAAGTCACTTCCTATACTCAGAAAGAAGAGAGGAATGCAATACCACTGCAGGGTTAACATAGGATGAGAGTAGGGCAGGGAAAATTCCAAGGAAAACTCAGAATGCCGTTACAAGACACTGACTTTTAAATTAATCAAAAGGGAGATTACTCTAGTGGGACTGGCCTAATCAGATGAGCCCTTTGAAAGATAATAGAATTATCAGTTAGCTCTTCTCCTGGCCTGGAAGAAAGTAAATAGTCAAATCATGAATTGCCTTTGCTTGGGGCCATGTGACTAGGACCTGAGGGTGGCCCTTAACAGCTAAGAGCAACCCCCAGCCAACAGTCAGCAAGACAATTGGGACTTCAGACCTACTACAGCCAGAAAGAACCCAATTCTGTTAATAACCTAAATGAGCTTGGAAGAGCACTCCCAAACCACGAATGAGACCACAGCCCTGGCCAACACCTTGATTTCAGCTTCGTGAGACCTGGAGCAGAGAATCCAGGTATGCCGTGCTGGGATTTGTGATCTACAGAAACTGTGAGATAACTTTGTGTGATGTTTTTAATTTTAACTTTGTGGTATTTGGTTACACAGCAATAGAAAATGAATACAAGGTCACTTCTTAAATTCCTTTGGGTTTTTATTTTCACGAAAGCAGACACAATATATAGGAGTGTACATAGTGTGTATTAATAAGAATGATTTCAGTGTCAGAAACAAAGACTTTTTAAAGTATGTTTAGTTTCCTACAGTGACAAATACGATACATAATTTTGAGATCTGAAACATGCCTGCTATATGCCCTGCAGCTGCGTTTTAGGCATATTATTTGTCAAAATAATCCAAGTCTTCATTCCACTTGCTGAGCTAAAGAGAGAAAAATGTCAGTTGTTTACATTGTAAGTAGTTTTCTCCATCACAGAGTAATCTGCATTCCTTACAATCTGTTAAGTCCTTTTAAAGCTCTATCTTCTTAGCTCTGAATCAGTAGATGCCTCCTGAATCATTAATACCTAGAAGAAATGGAAAAAATACAGAAAATGTTTCAAAAAGACTTCCTTTCCTGCTCAGTTAAGATACATGATTCTTTAGCAAAAATAATAAGTATGGAAAAGCCAGGAGCCAAAAAAGATGGTTTTCGTCCTCCTTTTGATTGTCCACTTCTTAGTCATGTGACCAAAGGAAAATCACACAACTATCTGAGTCTTAATCTGCCCTTCTGTATAAAACACTGAATAAACACTGAATAAACCCTAACAAATAAAATCAGTGAAAGAATTCCATGAAAATGATTTATGCTAAAGTGTGTTATAAATCCTAAAGTGCTAATCAAAACTAAAACATAGGATAACATATTTGTTAAGAGGAGTTTTCTTTTCTCTTTTTTTTTCCTCCCCAAAACAGTACATTTGACACATACCAGCAAGCACAGAATGAAAATCTTTTAAGAATGATGAAGCATTGATCACAAATGATCCTTGGCTTGCATTGTAAAATGTGTTTTATTGGAATTCTGATATCGGAAAACAATTTAAATTAATCGGCCTTTTAAATAAAACTTAACCTCATAAATTATAGTGTTTGTATTCTTTGTAAAATTTATGTACAGAGACACATTTAAATTGTTTAGTAAATTAAAGCAATTACTAAGTTAATTGTTATTGGCCTAAGACTCTTGAGTTACTAGTGTAATTAAGGTTATTTGTGTAAGAATATATCTTGGTACGAGAGGATATCTTTTTCTTCTTTTTATTTTTTAATTTTCTTCAACTAGAGCTTAATAGAAATCCAAAATCATTTATATCCCTATAGGTACAAGATCATTGAGTTTGGGATGATTATATGCAAAGCCGTGATTCAAACTTTTCACTGCTCTTTGGATATGAAAATGTAGTAAGAATAATGCAGCTACCTGTCCCCATTGCTCCACATTCTGAGTAATATTTCTGAGGATGATTCACTGTTATTTTTTATTGCATTCTTCTGGAATGTATTTTTGCAACATTTATTTTAAATGATTCCTGTATTCTATCATACAACTATTTTGTTAATCAGAGAAATGAGAGGAGTTCCTCTATAAATCCATCTTAGGTACTTCAGGGTTAGATCTAGAAACTGCAGTTGTTTGAGCACCTCCTACTGCAATTCAGAAACCCAGAAAAAAATTGTCCCCAGACCTTTCTTGGATCCTACTTTTGTTTTGTTTTGTTTTGTTTTTTTCATTGGTCTAGGCAAAAGCCACTCCTCCACTACCAGGGACTCAACCTTAGTTGTGAGTCTCTCCTTGATATTTTTGCTCAATGATACAAAATTCTCTACTTCCCAAGACACAACTACTTAGGGCTGAAAAAAAATTTTATCTAAATATCTGCCTTGCTCTACTTTTAATAATACAGCTAGAAAATATTTTAAACTAGAACTATTTGATCAAGTCAGAACATCTCAGTACCTCCAGCTCACCAAAAATACATACTAAAATAAGAAGTAAATCTATCCAGTAGTACCTTTTCTCCAAAAAACCAGACATTTGGGGGTGAGAGGAAAACAAAGTACAGAGATAAAAACTTATAGAAAGAACTGCCTTGGTTTAATCCATGAAGTCCCCACTGTATTTTGAAAGTCTTGGTGGTGCCAGGTGGCTGTCCTGATTAATAAGAGATGCAGAAATCCAATGTGTTAAACTCAAGGCTATTTAACATTATTTAAATTACTATTTAAAGCATGCTATACCTTTTTAAGTGGGATTTGTGTTGGAGAAACTGTGGGTCAGAAATTAAAGACAAATCTACATTTTATTAAAACTACATTAGTGGTTCATTTGTGTATTCTTGGGCAAATTGTTTCATCAGTTAAAAAAAAAGAATAATACACAATGCTAAAAGAATAAATTTCCTAGTATAAAAGAGCAAGATAAACATAAAATGATAATGTTGTTATGATTATTAGTGTCATTTATTGCTATTATTTTTGTATCTAGTTTACTCTAGGCTTCTATTATTAATCCATCCTTTTCAATTGTGTACATTATACAAGATGCAATGAGCAAATACTCAATGCTATACACCACTTAGAGATTTCTCCTTGCTGCCCTAGTCCACGAACGAAACTCTTCTTGGCTCTGGGACAGAGAAGACCCATTGGAATAATGTTCTAGAAACTAAAGCAGGAACTCAGGAACCAGCTTTAACAGCCCTCCTTCCAGAAACTCTGATAAAGCTAGGAGAGGACCCATTCATGCAGATGCCACAGCCTAAGGAGATTTTCATTCACTCACCCTGACATATTATGGCAGAGATCTTCTACATTATTCATTCATTCATCTACCTGCACTATAAGAGCTAAGAAAGATACAATAAGAATTAACCTATATGTATTATACGTATGATGCCTAATTAACATTCCTTGACCTCTAGAGGCTTATAAGATTTTACAAAGATAAGATACTAGAAAGAGCTAAGTAAAAATAAGGTATAGAATATTGGGACAGTGATATTCTGCAGCGTTGCATGATAGAATGATCATAGGCTCCTACTGACATCAACATTTATTATAGAACTATAGTAATTAAAATAATGTTTTATTTATGTAAGACTAGACAAACAGATTAGTGATACAAAACAGGGCACAATGTCACAAATAATTAAATAAATATAAATGAAAATAGCAAGGACATACCACTGTCATCAAACAGATTAAATGTCTGACAAAACCAACCATTGGCAAAAGTGGTGAGAAAAGAAAATTTTGCACACTGAAAGTCGAACAAATTATAATAGCCACTCTAGGAGACCAATTTGACAATATCAAGAAAAACTGAAAATACACAAATCTTATAACTCAAAAATTCTACTTCCAAGTATTCATGCTACAGAAACTTTCACATAGTTTCTTATATAGAAACTCTGCACAAAGAGACAAAAAGTATATATACTCCCAATGCATCGTTTTTATAATAGCAAAACATTAAGGAAAATATAATGGAAATTGATCAAAGAATGGTGTCATAATAAATAGGGCCACAGATTCAGAATTTTAAATAAAACTTCGTTATTTACTAAGAATTGCATTGAAGGAAGGAAGGAGAGGAATATTTATCATCCAGAGGCTGAGCAAACACCAGACTTCAGAATGCTCCCTCAAATTCATATGCTGAAAACCTAATCCCCAATCTGATGTATAGTATTTAGAGATAATCAGGTCATAAGGATGGAGTCTTCACAATGAGATTAGTGTGTTTATAAGAAAAAACACTAGAGGACTTGCTTCTCTCTCTCTCTGCCATGTGAGGATACAAGAAGGTGACCACCTGCAAACCAGGAAGAGGTCCTTGGCCAGATATTAGATCTGCAAGCACCTTTATCTTGGCCTTCTGAGCCTCCAGAAGTGTGAGAAATAAATGTTTGTCATGTAAGCCACCCAGTCTATGGTAATTTGTTGTAGGATCCTGAACTGACTAAAATATCAGTCTCATGAGCTCATCATCTTTTTATTACAGTTTTGGAAATCTTAATTTTGTCTGTTGGTATGATCTCAAAGTTATTTAGGCAATACCATCAGAACCCTGTATCTCAGAATACCTGGCATTGTCCTTTTCCATGAATTTCTGAGACGGTCCCTTTTGGTTAAAGACAAGTGCTCTGGCCTATAACTGGTTGTAAGAGCTCTTAGGAAAGCATCAGAGTAAAACAACTATCTGGATGACAAAAGGAAAAAAAAGATCTAATGAGAGTTCATTACAAAAACAATGCAATTGCCAAGGAAATTTGGTTATTTTGTGACATACAACATTTTAAATAATAACCATAATTATAACTGGTAACATTATTTGAGGATATACCATGGATAGTGAGGGAATTTACAAATTTATAGGAACTTTATATAATTTCCACATAATGATATCTCTTCTTTGATAATGCTTCCCATGCAATTACATAATTTAGCATATAAAATAAACCTAATTAGTTTAGATCTTTCTTTTTATGAGGTAAGAAAACAAATCCTTTGATGTTTTCCAGGGGCCCTCTGGGAAACCTCACAGTCAGTTCAAGATCAAGGCAACTTTATCAAGAATTTGATTTAGAGAAGTTACCCAAAATGTGAAAAGGTTTGAATATTTAACTAAACAAGATCATACAATCATACATCATTGTGAAACAAGATTTGGTTATCCATGTTTAAAATGACAATAAAAAGGTCTAAAAGGGCAACCTTTGGGGGATGGTCACACTTGAAGCTCTGACTCGAGGGGGGAGGGGGGCATGGGCAATATACATAACCTTAACATTTATACCCCCATAATATGCTGAAATAATAAAAAAAGGTCTAACAGGTAAATATAGCAGATAACATGAAAAAAAATTGGTTCTATTAAAAAACCAAGAACGTGATAAAAACAACATGGAGCACAGGAAATTATTTTGATAAGACACAGAATTTTTGTTTCCTAGGCATATTATTCAAAAGATAAAGAAAAACCTTTTATAATCTCTTAAGAGTAGACCCATAATCCAAGAAACTATCATTTTAACAGAGAAAACCTCAAACTCTAGTTTTTTATCAGTATATTATTTTCCTCATTAAAAAAATCTTATAAATAAAGCTGTTTAATCTTAGCCAGCTTTGACCTCACAACATTAAATTCCTTTTTCACAAACGTTCTACAACTTCTATGTCCACTCAGGTTTTGTCCTATGCTTTCTCTCTTTCTCATTTTACTTTAGGACAAAATTATTCTCCTTCTTTTCTTAATAAAAATACATCTTACATTTCTTGCATAATTTTTATATAAAAACATACCCACTTTCCTGTCCTCTGTTACACACAAAGGTGTTTTCCTTCACTATTTTTGTTTCTAGTAGTTTTATTCTCACATATTGATTACAAATTTTAACCATTAATAAATGATTTTTCATTTTACAGGTAGAAATCACTAATGGTTAAAAGTTTCTAAAATTATTTCTTTTATATTTTCAAGTCTGTCTTAAACTTTTTTTTAAGTTTAACAAATAGTTTTATTGTAATGTGAAAAACACTCAGATTATCAAGATTTCTACGAAACCAGAGGCTAAAATTCTAGATTACATAAAGTTAAATAAGTTTAAATAATATTGAATGTAATCATTTACTTACTAGTATTTTTAGGAATAATCACTAGTATTTATTGATCTTTATTTAAGTTCTTGAATAAATAATGATTTTATAATATTCCCATTGGATTTTTATTATCCTCATCCTTTAATTGTCCCTGAATTTTTCACTTCTTAACTTTATTTGCAGAGAATTCAGGTTTTTGACAAAGATTTAAAATAAAATGCTACCTATATTGTGTTTATGTATTTGAAAGTGTTTACGTATTTGAAAAATTATGCCATATCTAAAATATTCAGCTAAAATTGATTTAAGTATATTTTTGAAAAAGTCAAGTATTTTTTTTTTTTTTTTTTTTTGAGACAGAGTCTTGCTTTGTTGCCTAGGCTAGAGTGAGTGCCGTGGCGTCAGCCTAGCTCACAGCAACCTCAAACTCCTGGGCTCAAGTGATCCTTCTGTCTCAGCCTCCCAAGTAGCTGGGACTACAGGCATGTGCCACAATGCCCGGCTAATTTTTTCTATATATATTAGTTGGCCAATTAGTTTCTTTCTATTTATAGTAGAGACGGGGTCTCGCTCTTGCTCAGGCTGGTTTCGAACTCCCGACCTCGAGCAATCCACCCGCCTCGGCCTCCCAGAGAGCTAGGATTATAGGCGTGAGCCACTGCGCCCGGCCAAAAGTCAAGTATTTTTAACAGTGTCGGTATGTCTTAGAAGAAATGTTGAGTTTGTGCTTTAAAATAGCATCTATTCAACATAGGAAAAATATAAAATTATTTTCCCTTTCAAGTACAATATTTTTAAATGTTTATAAATTAGTTAACTATTCAAAATGCAAAACACAAAATTTGTGATGTATCCAAACCCATCATGAAAACTGCTTTTTAAAATTAAGTTACAAATTCTAACACATCAAATTTCAATGGATTTTACTTCAACCTATAAATATTAAGCTACATGTCAATACATGTTTAAAGTTTGATGTTTTTAATAATTAATACATACTTCCATTTAAAAGTGGTATACATGATGGTTTTGGCTTCTATATGAGAACATGGAGCTAAGAGTTGCTGTAGTCATGTAAACATCATGAGAGGAAGACAAGAAGAATCTCAAAGACCTGTGAATGCATCTAACATTGTTCAACTAGAACCATTGTGAAACAAATTAATTACAGATTTTTTGGATATCTGGTTTTTTGTAATGTAATGCCTGTCATTTTCACTTTTAATTGGCTACTGTGTTATTTGCAGCCAATAGCATTCCTAAATGATATAATAACCATGTAGCATTTTCTTGGAATGTAAGATGTTCTACTGAATCAACAACAAATTAAAAGAGAAAATATTGAAAATAGTGGTTAATTAAACTCAATACAAATTCTTAAAGAAAATTCTTTGCAAAGTACAGGCATAACTCATTATATTGAGATTTGCTTTAATGTGCCTCATGGATATTGCATTTTTTTTTCTTTTTACAAATTAAAGGTTTGTGGCAAGCAAGTCTATCAGCACTATTTTTCCAACAGCATGTGCTCACTTCGTGTCTCTGTGTCACATTTTGGTAATTCTCACAATATTTCAAACTTTTTATTATCATTATATCTGTTATGATGACCTGTGATCTTTGATGTTACTCTTGTCATTGTTTTGGGGCACCATGAATTGCACCCATACAAGGTGGTGAACTTAATAAATATTACGTATATTCTGACTATTCCACTGACTGGCCATTCCCCTGTCTCTCTTCCTCTCCTCAGACCTCTCTATTCCCTTAAACATAATATAACAATATTAAAATTAAGCCTAATAGTAACCTACAATGGCCATTAAGTTTTGTTTTTGGTGTTTTTATTTTAATTTCTTTTTTTTGTTCCTCTTTTCTCATATTTTGTTTCTTTTTTTTTTTTTTTTTTGGACCTCAAAGATCAAGATAATTGAGTAGGCCATTAAGTTTTCAAGTGAAAGGAAGAGTCACATGTCTCTCACTTTAAATCAAAAGCTAGAAATGATGAAGCTTAGTGAGAAAAGCATGTCAAAAACCTAGATAGGCTGAAAGCCAGGCCTCTCATGCCAGTTAGCCAAGTTGTGAATTCAAGAGAGAAATTCTTGAAAGAAATGAAAAGTGCTATTCCAATGAAAACACAAACAATAAGAAAGTAAAACAACTTTGTTGCTGATATGGAAAAAGTTTAAAATGATCTTGATAGAAAATCAAACCAGCCACGACATTCCTTTAAGTCAAAGCCTAATCCAGAGCAAGGCCCTAACTCTCTTCAATTCTACAAAGGCTTAGAGAGGTAAGGAAGCTGCAAAATAAAAGTTTGAAGCTAGCAGAGATTGGTTCATGAGGTTTAAGGAAATAAGACATCTTCATAACACAAAAGGGCAAGGTGAAACAATGAATGCTGATAGAGAAACTACAGCAAGTTATCCAGAAGATCTAGCTAAGATAATGAAAGTATCTACATTAAAGAAAAGGTTTTCAATGGAGATGAAACAGCCTTATACTGGAATAAGATGCCATCTAGGACTTTCAGAGCTAGAGAGGAGAAGCCAAGGCCTGGATTCAAAGCTTCAAAGAACAGGCTGATTCTTGTTAGATGCTAATGTAGCTGGTAACCTTAAATTGAAGCTAATGCTCATTCCTAAAATCCTAAAGGCCTTAAGAATTATGCCAAATCGGGGGAGGGGGGCATGGGTAATATATGTAACCTTAACACTTGTACCCCCATAATACACTAAAATTAAAAATAAATAAATAAATAAAAATTAAAAAAAAGAATTATGCCAAATCTACAACTGCCTGTGCTCTATAAATGAACAAGAAAACCTGGATGACAGTACATCTGTTTACTGAATATTTAAATCCCACTGTTGAGACCTACTGCTCAGAAAAAAAGATTCCTTCAAAATATTACTGCTCATTGACAATGTACCTAGTTATCCAAGAGCTCTGATGGAGACAGTACAAGGAGATTAAAGTTGTTTCCATGCTTGCTAACACAACATCCATTCTGTAGCCCATGGATCAAGGAGTAATTTTGACTTTCAAGTTTTTATTATGTAAGAAACACACTTCAAGCCGGGCACGGTGGCTCACGCCTGTAATCCTAGCACTCTGGGAGGCTGAGGCGGGCGGATTGCTCGAGGTCAGGAGTTCAAAACCAGCCTGAGCAAGAGCGAGACCCCGTCTCTACTATAAATAGAAAGAAATTAATTGGCCAACTAATATATATATAAAATTAGCCGGGCATGGTGGCACATGCCTGTAGTCCCAGCTACTCGGGAGGCTGAGGCAGCAGGATTGCTTGAGCCCAGGAGTTTGAGGTTGCTGTGAGCTAGGCTGACGCCACGGCACTCACTCTAGCCTGGGCAACAAGCGAGACCCCGTCTCAAAAAAAAAAAAATAAAAAAAGAAACACACTTCATAAGGCTATGGCTGTCATAGATAGTGATTCCTCTGATGGATCTGGGCAAAGTAAATTGAAATATTTAGGAAAGAACTCACCATTTTAGTGCCATTAAGAACATTTTTGATTCATGGGAGGAGGTCAAAATAATCAACATTAACAAGAGTAATAAAATGTAGTATATGTATACCATGGAGTACTATTCAACTATAAGAAACAATGGTGGCTGGCCACAGTGGTTCACACCTGTAATCCTAGCACTCTAAGAGGCCAAGGTGGGTGGATCAGTCAAGGTTAGGAGTTCGAAACCAGCCTGAGCAAGAGCGAGACCCCATCTCTACTAAAAATAGAAAGAAATTAATTGGCCAACTAAAAATATATAGAGAAAAAATTAGCGGGTCATGGTGGCCTATGCCTGTAGTCCCTGCTACTCAGGAGGCTGAGGCAGAAGGATTGCTTGAGTCCAGAAGTTTGAGGTTGCTGTGAGCAAGGCTGACGCCACGGCACTCTAGCCTGGGCAACAGAGTGAGACCTTGTCTCAAAAAAAAAAAAAAAAAGAAAAGAAAAGAAACAATGATGATATAACACCTCTTGTATTTTCCTGGATAGAGCCGGAACCCATTCTACTAAGTGAAATATCCCAAGAATGGAAAAATAAGCACCACATGTACTCACCAGCAAATTGGTTTCACTGATCAACACCTAGGTGCACATATACGAATAACATTTATCGGGTGATGGGCAGGTGGGAGGGTGGAGGAGGGGATGGGTATATACATACATAATGAGTGTGATGCGCACCATCTAGGGGATGGACACACTTGAAGCTCTGACTCGGGGTTAGGGGGGAGGGAAGAGGGGAAAGGTGACACACGTAACCTAAACATTTGTAACCCCATAATATGCTGAAATAAAAAAAATAAAAAGTTTATTCCAACCCTCATGAATGATTCTGAGTAGTTCAAGACTACAGTGAAAGAAGTAATGGCAGATGTGGAAATAGCAAGAGAACTAGAATTAGAAATAGAGCCTGAAAATGTGACTGAATTGCTACAATCTCATGATAAAACTCGAATGGATGAAGAGTTGTTTTTTTATGGATGAGCAAAGAAAATAGTTTCTTTATATGAAATCTATTCCTAGTGAAGATGTTGTGAACATTGTTGAAATGACAACAAACAGTTTAGAATATTACATAATCTTGGTAAAAATGAAGCCATGGCAGGGTTTGAGAAAATTTACTCCAATTTTGAAAATAGTTCTACTAGTTTAAAATGTTAACAAAAATCATTGCATGCTACAGAGAAATATTTTGTGAAAGGAAGAGTCATTGTGACAAACTTTACTGTTGTCTTATTTAAGAAATTGCTACAGCCACCCCAACGTTCAGCAACCACCACCCTCATCAGTAAGCAGCCATCAACATTGAAGCCACACCCTCCACCAGCATAAAGATGATGACTTGCTGAAAGCTCAGATGATGGTTAGCATTTTTTAGTAATAAAATATTATTTAAAGATCTGTACATTTTTAGACATAATGTTATTGTACATTTAATAGACTAAAGTATAATGTAAACATAATTTTGTATGCACTGGGAAACCAAAAAATTTGTGCTACTGGCTTTATTGCAATTCCACTTTATTGCAGTGATATGGAACCAAGCCTTCAATATCTTCAAGGTATTCCTATAAGAATGGAAACTTCTTTAAAAGTATCTTCTAGGAGACCATCCTTAATGAAAGATTAGAGTCATTCTTGTTTTAGTCTAAACAAAATGAAAATACTCTTACTAGTACTTACATCATTATACTGAAGATCCCAGTTACCACAGTTATATACATACGTGCATGTACACACACACACATGCACGACAATTGAGGTGTAAGCACTAGAAACAAATAGACCAAAACTATCATTATTTGTAGATGATTTTACAAAATCAAATACTTAGAAAATTCTGGAATAACTGTTAAGAGACTGCACAACAATAGGTCCTGCTAACTTAAATACTACATGTCAGACACATGATATTTTTTACTCCACAAAGATATAATATCTACTATGTGTCAGTTATGGTGCTAGATCTTGGAGATTCAAGTCAAGTAATACAGCACAATCCCCGATATTTATGGAATTGTGTCTAGTGTGAGAGACATTCATCAAATGTTTACACTAATATAAATCACAGAATGTGATAAGTCCTTCTAATGGAAGATATAGCGATCTATAGGGGAATCTAATCTAATCTGGAGAATTGAAGAAAGATCAACTATGTAAGAAATTTAAACAATGATGAGAATTAGATGAGGCAGAAAAGGGGATGGGAAAATGTTTTAAAAATCAGCACATGCAGTGACACTTGGAGGAAGCATAGCTCATTAGAGAAACTGAAAGATGCTCAGTGTTGTTGAGAGATATTTCTTCCTGAGAGGTATTATGGATGTCTTAAATCAGCTCTTTTGCTGGATTATCCTTAAAAGCATATTCATATGGTAAATAATCATGGAAGACAGAGATAGTGATTCCCTTTGGGGCAAAGAGTGATTTGTTTCCTGATCAGAATAATAAAGACAACATCTTCCTCCAGGGCAAAGTTTGGACAAGTTTGTTAGCAGCCTACTTATTAGTATAGATCCTGAACTCTGACATAGAGCCACTGTGTACACAGCATCCACCTGGGCCATCCTCCACATCACTCTCATAAGACTTAGGAGTCAAGAGAACCAACATTAACATGAATCTGCCTGCTGTGCCATGTACAATAATATCCTTTGTCTCTGACCCAGGAGTTTTGTGTCTTCTGCCAGCATCTGTGAAACTGTGGTAGCTACATTGTTAACTTTCAAATAGCATAAAATCTCAGCCTCAGCCCCTCCACAGTTTGTGACAAGCATGAAGAAAGCAAACATAGTTTGGGAGAGAATTTCAAAATAGGAATCTGGAAAGGAAAGCAAGATCTTATGAGACATGGTCAGAAGTAATATTGCAAATATTTAACAGCCATTCCAGCACAGTTGCCAACCAATCTGAATGAACTCAAGAGAATTGGAAGAGCCATTGAAAAGCACTATGGTTTGAGAGGTGCATACCAGCTGAATATCAGACTTAGCCTTGGATATTTTATTTTTATGTTAAGAAAAATACAAAGTCACCATAAGATGTTTAGTCAGGGAGTGATACTAAAAGCTCTAGGTTTCAAGAAAAGATTACTCTGATGATAACTAAATGCAATTTGTGATCATGAATTGGATTCTGAACCAGAAGGGGGAAAGTTATTGTACTACAGAAGTATTAGTGGAGAAATTGGAAAATTTGATCAAAGTCTGCAGATTATATAACAGTATTATATTATTGTTAATTTTCTGATTTTGATCATTGTATCGTAGTTATGTAAAAAAATTCATTCATTTTTAAGAAATTCATACTGAGGTATTTAATGGGAAATGTGTCATGTTTCCAATTTATTTTCAAACAGTTCCCCCCAGAATGTGGGAAACACACACACACACACACACATATATATATATATATATATATATATATAGAGAGAGAGAGAGAGAGAGAGAGAGAGAGAGAGAGAAAGAGGCAGGGAGGGAGGAAGGAAGAGAGGAAAAGAGAGAGAATGATAAATAAATGTTAACATTTGAGAAATCTAGGTAAAGGGTATATGGAACTTCTTTATTTTGGGGACTTTTCTATAAATCTAAAACTATTTCAAAATAAAAATCTAAAAAAATTGTTTCAATATGGGAAATAGCTTAAAGGAGGTCATATAGAAAGTGAGTTAGACATTTGTCTAATTAATAAATTTATCTAATTATCATTATATACAAATCAAGTACATCATCACCTAATCTAGTTGACTTCTATCTAGTTGACTTCACCACAAGATGCAATTTGATCATATAACTTTATTTGCTCTTTTATTATTCAGACATTCTATAATAATATAGATCTATACTAAATATTATCCTATAATAATAATTTTTAGCAGTTTCCCAGCCTCATATCTAAAAGTTATAATGGTTTCCTTAATCCTCTTCTCAGTGTTCACTGAAGAGTATTTTCCTGAATATTATATTTCTGAAAATGTATTCTACTTTGCTATTTAGATTTTCCTGGCCTTCTCTCTACAAAGACATGGTTCTTTTAGTTCACATTCATGACCCAACCCAATTTCGATGCTTGTGACTGTCTCATCTACTTCTCCATTGCTTTGTGCGGCTCTGAAATTAACTAACTTTATATCTTGTTAGCTTGCCCACTATAGTCCCATCTGCAGACTTAATGAGCAATCTCTCTATTCCATCACTGGGGAAGATGCTAACTACTTATTAAATTATAAAGTGGAGTATGAAAAATCAATCTCTCTCTCTCTCTCTCTCTCTCTCTCTTTCTCTCCCCCCTCTCTGTCTCACACACACACACATACACACACAGACACAGGAACAAATCACAAATACAGGTACATATTAGCTAATTCTAAGCTCTCGAAAGGTTAGATGAGAGAGTAAAATCGTAAAATCTCAATAACATCCTGTCTGGTTCCTGAATGCATTTGTGTTATGCTATATATGGTTATTCCACTGATAAAAATAATACAAGTTTAGGATCTCCTGGAGCTATAGGAGAGTCTCATACTTGATAAACAAACAAAAAAAGAATGTTATCTGCTGTCTATTTGCAGCTAGATTATACCATGTTAAAGAGCGGATGAATTGTGTAAGGTGTCAGAAGCAGAGAGAGCTCAGCTGGACTTTCTGGATCTCATGGAGGTAGGAGAGATACTGGAGGAACCTGAGCTGTCAGCTCACATTCAATATAAGCCAGGAAACGTAAGTCTGGGTGAGCTGCTTCTTAGAAAGAAAAATTGACATTAACTCTCAGCTTCACTTTGTTTTTTCCTCCTATGGAAACAGTATTATCAAAAGGACAGATAACTGAAAGGAACAAAAAAGGAGCTCTGAAGTCCCTAAGTCAAGGGTTTCTGTTTCCTCCTCAGTCCCTGAGAATCATTTATATATTGACAGGATGTTCTCACCCCTGCATAGCAAGTCAAGCTCAGGATGCTAGGAAAACCAAAGCATAGAGAATTATACAAATGCCAAATGTATCTTTAGAAAGGCATTTTTAAAAATCAGATAATAGTAGCATCTGGTATTTCAATCACAAAATCAGTTCATGTTTGATTCAATGACATTATGGCAGCAGTTATCAGTGTTATCAGTGAAACAAATGTTGCACTATAGAATCTGCAGCTGAGGAACAGAAGCGGGAAATGACATTCCACCTAACCCAGAAGAACAAGAATAAAATAAATGTTATATGGGTCACTCCATGAACTGCATAGAGATAGAGGGATAAAGTGGGTGACCTTTTGCTCTACCCCTCAGCTCAGCCATTTCTGATTCTGTGGAACAGGTGACTTCTCAGAAACAAATCTTACTTGATACATTAAAATTTGACCTCTAACTAACATCTATTTCTCTGGTGTCAAGTTGACATCCAAAGGTAATACTCAAGAAAAGTTCACATAGGAGAGGCTCAGGTGTCCACTGGTATATAAGTGGCTACTTCTAATAGGCTATTAGATTAGCCATGAATGAAAAAATTATCACCATCTGACAGCTTTTGAGCACTTAGTAAAATAATAAACGAATAGGAAGAAAAGAGAAGTATTTTCATGACCAAGAGAACAGCTGGATATGTCTGATCTACCATTGTTAGCTGGATATTTTAGTCAAGAGCCGTGCCTAACCAGACACCAGGAGGAACTTTTGAAGCAAGAAACCTCTTGGATTTTTGATAACAGTGCAGACATGTAAAAATTATTTAATAAATTATCTTACATTTGGACCTTCTTATTACCAGTAATAGGGAAGGGGTATTTCCCCAAGCTGCTGGGTTTTCCTACCCCTAGCTATTTGATGAACACCTTCTAGCCAGAGGTAGAAGAATCACAATCTAGGATTGTTTCTCCTGTCCGCACCACTGCATTAACCATGGCTTCTGGCTTTCTAGTCCTCTGTTACTGCGCCAAAGAGAAAATTGAGTTCCAGGCACCAGTAGCTTGGATTTCCAAAAGGCTATAATCTCTTCTTTAAATTCAAGGCAGGTACTGATAGGGACAGTGAACATGGGAGGTCATAGGCAATACCTATCCCTAACCCATCTTGTCATGTGTCAGTATACAGACACGTTTGTGCAGAAAATCCAACCGATAGTGCACAGTCAACAGGGATTTCCCATTCATGTGTTCATTAAATAATTACAAACCAATTTTTAAGTTGCAGAACATTGACCTCTGATCTCAAGAAAACTACCAGTTATCAAAGGAGTTCTCTGCCTCTTCTTTTATTTAAATCCTTTTTCATGTTGACTTTTATTTTTATTTTTTTTAAATCTGTTGCTTAAGTATTTCAAATTTCCAGTTTTGCAGATTTAGTGCCTCTAAACTGAGCAGTACTGGCCCACAAGCTGGTCTTTATCAGCACCAATCATGTTGTCACAGGCTCCCCACCCACCATCCCCTAGTGCCCACTCTTCCACCTGAGGCTGATTGTCCATTCACCTGAACCAGGTATTCCAGCTCAGAGAGCAGATGTGGATCTAGGATATTTGACACCTTGATGGGTGCAGAATGAGAATACAAGTCAATTAGAGAAATTGTGCCAAGGACTGTGCTAATCACACTCCAAGTGTACTCCTTTAGTTTCCACAACAATGCTATGAGTACCTAACTATCTTGTTTTAAACCTGTCTTGTTTTAGCCTGAAGATAACTGAAGCTCAGGGAAGGTAAGTAACTTTCCCCAAGTCACATAGTTAAGAGACGAATCAAACTTCCAGATGCCAAACTGCATGGTTTTCCCACCTCACTAAATTATTAATTTGCTCTGTAGAATTGGGAATATCTCCCCTTGATAGGCCATAAATCTAAACCTGTTTTCTGGAAGATTTTTCTGATTAACTAAGAACCACTAACTATACTATTTAATCTCAATTCCAGAGCAATTCTCTCCTACCTAACAGACAAGAGTCAAGCATTCATCAATTTGATCCTTCTCATTAAACTATAAGTCCCTGGAGAACAAAGCTGATATTTAAACTGTAACAACTTCTGCAGCCTTTGAACAAAGCTCAGCCCATAATAGCAGATGATTCAACGGATATCAAGAATGTCAGGTTCTGAAGCAGACTATTCTGTATATGTGCCCCCATTAGGCATGGAGATCATGTTTTCGCACTGATTTCCACTATAATTTTAGATAAACATGTCCTAATTTTTAATTGCTCTATAATTGGCAGTGGATTCCTAATTCTTTAATTTTCTCTGCCCTGGTTTCTTTGTAAAATAATTAATTATGTATAAAATAAGCAGATGTACTTTTACAGCTGGCTTCTAGAAGCAACCCCTTGGCAAATCTATTCAGTAAACTAAAGATCACTTTTGAAAAAAATCCCCCAACTTCTCTTATGCATTCAGATTTTCTTATGTTGGTTTTTATGAACCAAAGTGCCCCTGCGGTCTAGATAAACTTCAGTTCCCAGAAAGGATCACTTATCTTTGTGAGCACAGAACTCAGTAGAAAATGAAAGAAAATGCAAAGCTCAAATTTCCACAAAGTCTAAGAACAAACACTTCGGAAAATTAAATTCTGTTTACCAGGAGTTTCCACTCCAATGGAAGTTGTGGTACTAGAAAAGTAACATCAAAAAATTATATCTACTTGATACAGCTGGTTTAGAACAAAGCAAGTTAAATATGAAGAGAAAATACTCTGACATACTGACAACTGCAAAGGATATGTCATATGTGCCAGAGAAGTATGAAAGAAATATTATTATGATGGAAGGTAATAACTGAAAACTACTTTTCTTCATTTAAAGCTGTCAGAGTGGATAGAACAGGAAGAGATTTGGAGTTTGATCTTCTTTTTCCCTTCCTAAATGAAAAACCAAACCTGTTAACAGTAAAAGCCTAATTTTCTGGAGTATGTTTTACTCTTATGCAACTTCCAGAAAATTGAAAAGTCATTTTTTACCCAGGTTTCCTACAGTGTTCATTATTGAGCTGTTCCTCTTCCTTTTGCTGTGCTGAAGCAGGAGTATTATTGACATTTGCATTTTGACTATAAGTCTGACAGGCGGTTTCATATGCATAGCTCAACTGGTTTTTGTTTTGTTGTTTCCAGCTTCCAATATTATTAAATTCTGCACCTGTCAGAGTGTTTCAAAAGAAACTGTCTTGTTGGTTCTGTTGCTGCACCTAATTTCACATGGAGTAAATCTAACAGAATGGACATTCCTATGGCTTCGTATTTGCAAATACACATTTTCAAGAAAAAATATATATCTAACAATATTCTGATCATCTTTGGCAAAGAAAAAAGAACAATCTGGAAACTTGATAACTTTTTTAAATGTTCTGGTTTGTCTCTGGTCTTTACAAAGCCATTTCATCAGACATTTGCTACCATCACCAAAGAAAATAAGTAGACATAAACGTATACCTAAATTTCATTGTTTCATCTTAGCTTCCCTTGTGGAAGTCTTCTGAATTCTACCTCTAATCAGTTGCTTGATCCCAAACCCAAATTTTACCATTTCCAAATTTGTTTCATATTAAGATACCTGCAAAATGTCATCCATTAGACATTTTATGCCAGTTTATTTGTTAATATTAATAGCCATATTTTCTTCAAAAGGCAAAATTATGGTAAACAGAACAGAGTGGGATATATGTTTGTATATAAATCCACGGACACATGCGCATATACATATACACAAAAAACTTGAAACCCTCAATCACTGCCAAACTTAATCATCCAGGTACTCCAAAAACAGGGAAAAAATTGGGCATAAAGAAAATGCATCCGGGAGGCCGAGGTGGGCGGATCATTTGAGCTCAGGAGTTCAAGACCAGCCTGAGCAAGAGTGAGACGCCGTCTCTACTAAAAAATATATATATTGCTGGGCGCGGTGGCTCACACCTGTAATCCTAGCTCTCTGGGAGGCCGAGGTGGGTGGATTGCTTGAGGTCAGGAGTTCAAAACCAGCCTGAGCAAGAGTGAGACCTTGTCTCTACTATAAATACAAAGAAATTAATTGGCCAACTGATATATATATAAAAAATTAGCCAGGCATGGTGGCACATGCCTGTAGTCCCAGCTACTCGGGAGGCTGAGGCAGTAGGATCGCTTGAGCCCAGGAGTTTGAGGTTGCTGTGAGCTAGGCTGACGCCACGGCACTCACTCTAGCCTGGATAACAAAGCGAGACTCTGTCTCAAAAAAAAAAAAATATATATATATATGTATGTATATATATATATATATATAGAAAGAAATTAGCTGGACAACTAAAAATATATAGAAAAAATTAGGGCTACAGGCATGGTGGCGCATGCCTGTAGCCCCAGCTACTCAGGAGGCTGAGGCAGGAGGATTGCTTGAGCCCAGGAGTTTGAGGTTGCTGTGAGCTAGGCTAACGCCATGGCACTCTAGCCCGGGCAACAGAGTGAGACTCTGTCAAAAAAAAGAGAAAGAAAAGAAAAGAAAAGAAAAGAAAAGAAAAGAAAAGAAAAGAAAAGAAAAGAAAAGAAAAGAAAAGAGAAAAGGAAGGGAAGGGAAGGGAAGGGAAGGGAAGGGAAGGGAAGGGAAGGGAAGGGAAGGGAAGGGAAGGGAAGGGAAGGAAAAGAAAAGAAAAGAAAAGAAAAGAAAAGAAAAGAAAAGAAAAGAAAAGAAAAGAAAAGAAAAGAAAAGAAAAGAAAAGAAAAGAAAAGTAAAGAAAAGAAAAATGCACATCACAGGTAAGCAGTTAGGCAGGGAATAAACGGCCACTCTTAAGCTTCCATTCAATGGTTGGTTATATACATACATGACCCCACTGCTACAACTTATACAACTATAAAATACAGCTGAGTACTTTATTGAATGCTATATTTATAAAGAAAGTTGAGATCCTAGTATGAAATATGTTGACATGAGCTAAAACATGTTATTAGTGTACATCTCCATTACCAAAACCTATTTCCAAATACTCCACCATCCTCAGTGATTCACTCTTGTTTCTCCATAGCATTGGTAAATTAGGGGGCTTGTCAGTTTAGAACAGCAGACAAGGATCAAACCCTTAAACTTGATGGTGTATTCTGCCTTTATTTTTTATTTTTGATGATCAAGGTGAACATCAACTCAGCAGTTCTGTTCATACTACATTCAACCTTTTTCTTCTTTCCAATTTCAAACCATTACCTGTGGATTGAAATTACACCCCTTGACGTATTTCATCAAAGGCTATTTCTTTTCCAAAATATGTGCTACCTCAGAGGTTAAAGGATGGTTCTTTCCAGGTGGCTCAAGAAGTCTGAGTCTTCAGAGAGCTGAGCATTAGTCTGAACACACCCAGTCATTGTACTTCTCAAGAGTTTCATCAGACTCTCATGCAAATGAACACTAAATGGGCATCTCCACTGGCCCACCCCTTGTGCTCTGACATGTTCTTTAGTGTATGATAATAAAACTGAGATCCAGGATAACCAGATAATAATCTTAGACCCCTCTCGATCTTGGGAAGATAGTGAAATAGGATAGGCCACTGTCCCATTCCCCTATATGAACCTTAAAGAAACTATTAAAGGAGACAAAAGTAAAGATAATGGAATCTAGAAAGATACCCTGAGAGACTAAAAGCAGAGCCAAGATTTCCTAGATTGTGGAGTGGAAGTGTGGGGAGCAGTGTGGTGTGACTGCTGCCCTGGGATGGAAAATAGTGAGAGGTGATGGTGAGAAGAGAAGTTTGGAGGAAAGCTTTAAGTTCTGTTCTTGCCTCTCCCTTGCTTTCCCTATGACGTTCATTGCCTAATGAACAACGATCCAGGTTAAAGGCTGCCTATATTGGTAGCCAAAATCAGATTAGCACAAAAAGCCCTGAGGCATACACATTTATTGAATTTAGACACTGGGTGACCAGCCTCTCTCAATCTGGTGGCAATCTGGAACACATGATCAAGGTGAACATCAACTCAGCAGTTCTGTTCATGAGTAAGTATCCCAAAGAAATTCTGACACATCTGTAAGGGGGTTTGCATGAAGACATTCAGTTGTTCCATTCAGCATTGTTTGTGATGATGGGAAGCAGAAAATAATTTGGTTGTCTCACTTGGCGAATGTACCAAAAAAATTGGATGTTTTACGTGGTGGCCCAAGGCTTCCATCCAAAAGGGAGGAAGCAGAAGCTGCCAGCTCTCTTAAAAACAAAGCCCAGAAGTGGATGTGACACTTTTAAATCATTTTCTTTGTTAATGAAAATCAGCCTAGATTCAATATGGGAGGGAACTGACAAAAGCATGACCATGAAAAAATTGTCTGTCTTCCTCTGTATATATACATACACACACACATACATAAACATAGTCATATATTTTTATGATAGATAAAATAATATATAAAGGACTTTAGGAGAAAATCTGTCATTCAAATGAGGTCTATATATTAATAGTAATACTACATTAATGTAAATTTTGTGATTTTGATAATTCTAGTATGGTTATATAAGAGAATATCCTTGTTATTAAGAAATGTGTTGAGTTAATTAGGGATAAGGGCCTCATGTCTGCAACTTACTCTTAAATAGTTCAGAGGGGAAAATATATCTCTATCTATCTATGTATCTATCTATTTCCATTGAATGATAAAGCAGATAGGATAAATTGTTACCATTCAGGGAAGTTGAGTGAAAGGTATGGGGAATTTATTGCACTATTTAAATATTTTTTTCTATAAGTCTGAAATTATTTCAAAATAAAAAGTTGAAAAACCATTTTTTAAATAAATATTTTTCTACTTTAGGAATAAAGTAGAAGTTTTGCCACAATTAATCATTATGAGTTTTATGGAGTTAAATACTTTATTTTTCCTGAGCTTTAACATAATGGTTTCGGTGGGTGAACTTGGTTCTAGAAAAAGTACCTTTCATCTGTAAAACAGAATAATAAAACCTGTCTATGGAAACTTTCTTTTTAAATTAAATTTTAAATTCTTAACTTTTTTTATCTTTATTTCTTATTTTTATACACCCTTTACTGCATTTACTGTCTATGGAAATTAAATGAGATAATGCATAAAAATACGTACCAAAGCTTTCAGAACTAACTGCTAAATAAATGGTAGACACTATCAATTTCATTATTTTAGAGAAATAAACATCTTATTCGGGGTGGCCAGGGATGGGCCTAATTAAGTTTGCTATGTTGGCACTGGAGAAAACAGAACAATTTTACCAGCAGTGGTATACTTGAGTACTTTAGAAAGGACAATCTGATTTATTATCTGACTTTGAATTTAGAACCTTTAGTTCTAAATTAATGACATAAATTAAGAGTAATGTTTTCTAGATAATAAAAAGGACCTTGTTTTGTAAGCATAAATATAGTCTCCACGATAAAAGCAGTGATTAAAATCTAAAATATCTAGTTACTAATTGTAATATGCATTGCTACTTACTATAACATAACCTTGGGAAGCATTTAACATTATTGAGCCACTACTTAATTATCTTTAAAGGCAAACATAATAGCTACTCAACTTTATATGCAGTTTGTGATTAATGTTTTACTAATACTAGGAAAAAATAGTTTCTAGTTTGAGATTACTGGATAAGTCTACTTAAATGTTAAAATGATAGGTTTGCTTCCTGTCCCACTTTTAACTAAAGCTGTTGATATTAATATAAACAAACAGTATAGTCTAAAACTTTGGAGGTACACTTGCTATTGTATAATTTTAAAATGTTTGCAATCAGGGAAATTCTAAAGTCTTCACATTGAAAAAATTAGAGAATATGTTGGAAATTAATCACATATTTATATATGTTTTGTTCTGACAAAAATATTAAGTTACTTATTCATCTCCCTTAAAAAATTTACTAAGTGCATACTATGTGGTAGGTTCAGCCAATGCAAATATGAAAAAGACATACTCTCCACTGTAAAGATGTTTATAATCTTGATAGTATGTTTAGCAGTAAATTTACATTTTCACACAGTTACATAATGTTTCACAATTTTGTTTTTAAAAATTCAAGTTGTTTGTAAATATTCCTGTCTTTCTGAGTAATAAAGTGCTGAATTTTAAAATGTAGATTCATCTTATTGTCTGACACCTGCTTTCAATGTTCAGTGCTCAATGCTCAATGCATTCAATATTCAATGCTCTTGATTTCAGATTAATTCTGCATCCTTACACCTAAAACCTATTCAAGTAGTCAGAATGCTTTTTGTAAAAGAACAAAAGAATATGAAGTTTCATTAGCATTGGTAGAGGTAGAAATACATAATACAGCCTAAAAGCATGTTAGTGAAAAATGAGCTTTAAGCAATTCTTCCCATGCATTAAAAATGGAGTTGACTCATAGAAATCACATAGAGTAATTATTTGTACCAAAGGCCACAAAAGATATTGATTTTACCAAGCTGCACATGAAAATCACAGAAAAACATGTGCTCAAGTATCTTTAGAACTCAATTCTTATAACCTGATTCTCAGAGCTCAGCCTGAGACGCTACATTAAATTTCAAGATGAAGAAAGACCAGAAACTGAAATTCAAACAAGGAAGAGAAGCAAGCATCAGGGGGCTGGTGCATGGGGATGGCCTCATGAAGGAGCAGGGAGTTCTGATAACGATGATCTAGGGGCTGTTTTAGGCATCATCTCCCCACTAACAGAAGTCTAGGTCAACTTGTAAGCTTTCCAGATGACTGATTAAAACTATGGTGCTCAAATGGTGACAGTGCCCACCAGGGTTTGGGGGAGGGGGGGATACACATCTTAGGGTTGTGGCGAGCATTGGGCGGGTGGCGGGTAGGGAATACCTCTAACCCTTCCTAGGGAAAGACAAAGATATACAATGTAACCCAAAGGTCAAAAAAAGAAAAAGAAAACAAATTTTTATCAGGTCGTGGGCAGATGGGAGGGGCGAGGAGGGGAAGAATTTATACTTACAAAATAGGTGCGATGCATACCACCTGGGGGTAGGACACGCTTGATGTTTTGGTAAGGGGGGCGCGGGGGGGAGAAATGGCAGGGGCAATATATGTAACCCTAACAATATTTGTACCCCCATAATATGATAAAATAAAATAAAATTAATTTTAAAAAATAGAAATATAGTTTGTAGGAATATTTGGTTGCTGGGTAATTTGCTCTTACATATGGCTTCTAAGAGGGATGCATTAAGAACCAACCAACTGGCCGGGCGCGGTGGCTCACGCCTGTAATCCCAGCACTCTGGGAGGCCGAGGCGGGCGGATTGCTCGAGGTCAGGAGTTCGTAACCAGCCTGAGCAAGAGTGAGACACCGTCTCTACTATAAATAGAAAGAAATTAATTAGCCAACTAATATATATATATATATATATATATATATATATATATATTAGCCGGGCATGGTGGCGTATGCCTGTAGTCCCAGCTACTCAGGAGGCTGAAGCAGGAGGATTGCTTGAGCCCAGGAGTTTGAGGTTGCTGTGAGCTAGGCTGATGCCACGGCACTCACTCTAGCCTGGGCAACAAAGTGAGACTCTGTCTCAAAAAAAAAAAAGAACCAACCAACTGACCAATACTGACCAATTTTCAAATTGCTGCTATTTCGTTTAGTACAGATTTCAATGTCACTCTGTATGTTCTAGTGTAAAAGTAATTAATTAGTAAACTGCAGTGGGATTCATATGAAAATATTTATTTTCTCTCATTAAATACTACATTGGAATTAGTTCATAATATCAGAAAATTCCTCCCAATTCTAATTAAGGCATATTAGATATGCTTGAATTAACATTGGCATGATAAATGCCAAATAAATTAATAACTATCGACCACTAATTATACAAAGAGACAGCAGAAAAATTGGAAAAGATTAAAATACAATTTGGGAAGAGGCAGTTCCCACCTTGTTTATTCAACCATGAAGAGCTGGGCTGTTATTTTTATTCATACTTTTGAGAGTCACATAAATTTATATCACACAAATATTCAACAGCTCGCAATCATTAACTTGCCTTTTGTTTCTTCTTTACTTGATTTTCCTAATTTATCCTTTTTGAAATTGAAGCTTGAGACATAACTGCAGTTTGGATATAATCCTTCAAAATATAAAAAATTATTATATTTCTAATAGCTACCAAGACTAAGCAAGAATTGATGCATGAAGCAATTCTGTTTTCTGTTTATATAGTATTTTACAGATCTAAAATTATTATCTTATTCTTTAGACCCCAATTTACTCACTCTTCTCCCCTACCCCATTACTCCATTTTGCATATGAGGAAAATTCAGCTAAGAGAGTTCAAGTGATTTTTCCAAGATTCTTCAGTTGGTGAAAAAAAAAGCTGGGACTTCAAGTTCACTACCAACTTTTAAATGTAATGGTAATGGATGGAGCTTTTATTCAAATGCAGTGAATGAGAATTATTCATTCTATATCAAAACTACAAAGTTCAGTGCCCAGCTTAATTTAACTTATCTAATGTTTTAGAAAGTTTAAAACTGTGCAAACATGTATGGGGAAAACAATCACACTTTGTCAGATTTTAAGAATTATTTGTAAACCATAGCATCAATCTGAAAGACTCTTCTTTAGCCGTGAGCTCTTTTTAAAGTTCCTACTGTATTTATTTCTTCTTTTTCATTCAAGCAGCTAATCTCCCCATGATTAGGACCTTGCATAAAGGTAATTCAAGATCTTGGCCTGACTTTAGACATTGGTCCTTCTATCCATGGTCTGAGTATCCCTTGAAGTTGTTATTTTCCCCTCTGAGAATCTTCTTCTCTCCTCCACTGCCTGTGGCAGCATGATGACCCCACGCCACTTAAACTCAGGTCTTTCCTCAATGTGGCTAAACAGCCCTTGGCTGAGCAGTATTTCCCAACAATTAGCATGCTGCCACTTAACTCGGTGTCTTTAGAAAATACTGACAGAAAAATCACCACATTGAAAAAATTGGAATATTGAATTTGCTTCTTCTTTCTTTGTCTAATGATTGAGAGTCATTCATTTTCTTGACATTCATGGCACCATTGTTAATTCAAATATGTCAAAAATTGTTTAATTAAAATTGTGAGCACTCTGGGAGGCCAAGGCAGGCAGATTGCTCGAGGTCAGGAGTTCGAAACTAGCTCTGAACAAGAGCGAGCCGCCGTCTCTACTATAAATAGAAAGAAATTAATTGGCCAACTAATATATATAGAAAAAATTAGCCAGGCATGGTGGCGCATACCTGTAGTCCCAGCTACCTGAGAGGCTGAGGCAGCAGGATTGCTTGAGCCTAGGAGTTTGAGGTTGCTGTGAGCTAGGCTGATGCCACGGTACTCACTCTAGCCTGGACAACAAAGTGAGACTCTGTCTCAAAAAAAAAATTGTGAGAATCCATATGGTACAATGAATGGACTAACACATTATTATATAGTAGGAAATAAATATTTCCATAAGAATTTCAGTATGTTTAACTATTAATTGTACTACTGCATAAAGAAATACACAAAGATATTATTCAGTCTTGACTTTAAAATGACTAATATTTATATTATATTTAACAGTTTTTATATGCTTTTTATGTTTCACATATATGAAAGAATAAATTCAATTTTCCATATATTTCTCTTCTGAAATAGCTTTCTGTCAGAAATTCAATTATTGTTGTACCATAGTCATTATTTTTGGCTTTGTAAAGGGAATATTCTATATATATTCCAATTATAGTTTAAACTGAAGCTATACTAAAGAAAAACTTTTCCCTCTGTACACAATGACCTCTTTCTATTATATACCAGTGGGCACCCAGGCCTTTAGTTGTCTTACCGAAGGCAACTTAGAACATCCTAAAAATCATACCTCCTAAAACAATCAGGAGACCAAAACAAAATAAACAGATTTGCCACTCTTTTCTCAGTATTACGTAATCCTTAACATAAGCCCTGAAAAATCTTTAGTAAACATGCTTTCCTTGAAGTTAGATCATAATTTTAGAAGAACAGAATGCCTATTCCCCACGTCTACTATCCTCCTTTGCTAACAGAAGCCTTTTGGTTTTGGTTTTGTGTCTTTTCTTTGTTTGATCATGTTATTTATTTGCTTTGTTTGGTTTTACTCACATAGCATCTTTAAATCTCATTAGTTTTGGTATATATTATTTCCTCAAACTTTAATCATAAGTCTCCCTTGGTATTAGTTTGTAAACAAGCTTTTCCTTCCTTTTTTGTTTTCTACCAAAGTGAAATAAGTCATGGCATCTAATATTTAGTTTAAAAGCATCGTGAACGATACCATATGCCCTTTAATTCTGTAGTCCCCAACGCCCAGGGCACAGTCTGGTACCTGCCAGTGACCTGTAAGGAACTGGGCCATGCATCACCACCTGAGCTATACAATGCCCTCCAAGTCCCCCTTCTCCCATCTATGGAAAAATTATCTTCCATAAAATTGGACCCTGGTGCCAAAAATGTTGGGGACCACTGGTTTAATTGTTTCATCACTCTCCTGCCAGAGAAAACCACATCCTGCTTGAACATTTTGGTTCTCAACTACACAAAAATCAAGCCCCAAAAAGATAATTTACTACTGGTAGTTATTTAAGCATTTATTCTATATTCTATTTATTCTTTTTCAGCTAACATCTCTTGAATAATTATTGCATGCAAGACACTGTGATAAACATTTATTATGCCATGGTAAATAAAAGAAACATGGTACCCTCTTCTCAGAGTTTATAAACCAGTGAATAAAAACAAATAATAACAAGGTAACGAATAAATAAATATAAATTTTCTAATTGTAAAAATCTTCATGGGGGAAACATTTAGGGTGCAGCGAGAGACAAGAATATTGAGACTTACACAGACGCGGGTATTGGAAGATTACACTGATGAGGTACCACCTGAACTGAAACTGGAAGGATGAGAAGGACCTATTTCTTGAAAATAGAAAAGTAAAAGAGCTTCAGGAAAAGAGAGCAGCCTATACAAATGGATGTTCCCAATGTGAAAAATAGTTAGGCATACCTGGAACATTAGGGATGTCCAGGTTGGCTGGGACACAGCAGTCAAAGAATGAGGAGATAAAGTTGGAGAAGTAAGCAGAGACTTTGGAGCGCATGGTAAAGGATTTGGATCTTTTTTCCTAATTGCAAAGTAAACCGTTTAGAAAAGGTTTTAAGTTGAGAAATGACAAAACCAGATATACAGATACATTTCATTGTATCGGGGTGTCATGTATTTCATACATATAAAAATGTTTTTATCACTCTGATTGTTCTTTTTAAAATGGAATAAAGACTGGCAATGATGGAAACAGAGAGGGCTATTGGGTACCTATCGTAGAAGTCCTGGTGAGAGAGCATGGTCACCTGGATAAGGATGATGGCAGTGGAGAGGAAGAAGTGGACCAAATTCAATAAATATTTTGAAGACACAATTAATAGTAATTTCTGACAGATTGGATGGGGCAGAGGAAGGAAAGAGTTGAAACAGAGACACTACATCTTTCAATCTTTTTTGACAAAAAAGACTCTGAGGTTGAGATTTAAAAATTAAAAGGATAAAAGGTTGAAATTGCAAAGAAGGTGTACTTTGGCAAAAGAAACTTTCTTCCACTGTTTCCATTAAATACAGGGTCAAAATAAGTAACAAGAGCTCTTTTAGTTTGAATTTGCACATTGGTGCCCATGTCCCCAGTTCTTCAATCACACTGAATGATTTAAAAGAGCCTTTCCACAACTCTGATATGAAGAATAATGGCCATCAAAAAGGTCTGGGCATGCTTGAGAAAGGATGGGGTCATGTTAAAAGAACAAAGGAGCCAGATTAAAGAGGCTCCTTTGGCTAACTCTGAGATAATATAAGCAATACAATAAATGATAGTAGATGATTATAACCTATCAAATTACATAAGAATCCATGACTCTACACCCATATAAATAGGTAAACAAGAAAGAAAGGAAAGCTCCTTACAGTAGAATTCCAACTACTAAATACAAAATGAATGATAACATTAGAAAAAATCATCATTTGGCAACCACCATAGTAATAATTTTCAGTCAACAGTCATTTATGCTAAAATTCATGAGTAATAGTATAAGGAGAAAAAGTACATTAACTTGGTCTCAAAGTATCTCCCCACAAGACATTTATTAATTACAAAGAGATAATAAATTTTCAGTAATGAAAACTGACAGACACTACCTTAACTAACCCTAATCCTAATATTAACCCTAATCTTAACATTATCAATAATGCTGATGTCAGCAATATGTGCCTTCTGATATGATGCACTGAGAATACTTCTTTTGCATGCATTTCTGTTGCACTCTTGCCAAATGCACTGAGAATACATTTAACAGGAGTGCAACATTGTGTCAAATTCTTCAGCGTGCTCTTCAGTTGCATTCCTGTCAAAAATGCATAGACTTACTCTTGTGCTTGATTCAGCAGCACATATATTAGAATTGAAACGATATGGAGAAGATTAGCATGGTCCTTGTGCAAGGATGACGCACAAATTCGTGAAACACTCCATATTTTTTTTATTTTTTTTTATTTTTTTTATTTTTTTTTTTGAGACAGAGTTTTGCTTGTTGCCCAGGCTAGAGTGAGTGCCATGGCGTCAGCCTAGCTCACAGCAACCTCAAACTCCTAGGCTCAAGCGATCCTTCTGCCTCAGCCTCCCGAGTAGCTGGGACTACAGGCATGCGCCACCATGCCCGGCTAATTTTCTATATATATTAGTTGGCCAATTAATTTCTTTCTATTTATAGTAGAGACAGGGTCTTGCTCTTGCTCAGGCTGGTTTCGAACTCCTGACCTCGAGCAATCCACCCGCCTCAGCCTCCCAGAGTGCTAGGATTACAGGCGTGAGCCACCGCGCCCGGCTCATATTTTTTTTAAAATATTGCATAGCCTGAACCTAATATAAGGAAACATAGTACAAAGCCAAATTGGGAGCTATTTTACAAAATAACTGACCTGTATTCTTTAAATGTAAGGTCATAAAAGACAAAGAACAACTGTGGAACTATTCCAAGTTAGAGGAGACTAAATATAAAATAGCAATCAATCCAAAGTACTAAAGGAAAAAAAAGATACTAAATACTAAATAGATATGACAACTAAGTACATATTTGGATCCTGGATCAGATCTTGGATATATAATATCTTATATATTTTATAAAACTATAGATTATATCATATATATTACATACCTTGAATAATATATACATTACATATTATATTAATATGTAAGCAAATACTGAATTATTTAATGATATAGGGATGTCTTGTATACAAGTTACTCACAAGTATTTGAGAAAAAATTACATATACACATATAGATATAGATACATAGATAATGCTGAATCAAGTATAGATGTTAATGTTTGGAGAATCTGCATGATAAGTATACAGGGATTCTATGTCCTTTCATTAAGTATGAAATGTTTTCAAAAAACACTTTAAGTGTTTTTTAAAAAGGAACAAGAAAATGACAGATTACTACCACTTACAAATACAGACACAAAAATCCTCCCTGAGGCCAGGCGTGGTGGCTCACGCCTGTAATCCTAGCTCTCTGGGAGGCTGAGCCATGCGGATTGCTCAAGGTCAGGAGTTCGAAACCAGCCTGAGCAAGAGCGAGACCCTGTCTCTACTAAAAATAGAAAGAAATTGACTGGACAACTAAAAATACATAGAAAAAATTAGCCGGGCATGGTGGCACATGCCTGTAGTCCCAGCTACTCAGGAGGCTGAGGCAGGAGGATCACTTGAGCCCAGGAGTTTGAGGCTTCTGTGAGCTAGGCTGATGCCACAGCTGTTTCAAAAGAAAAAAATCCTCCCCGAAATACTACCAAACTATATTCAGCACAATTTAAAAGAATTATAATATACATCATGACAAAAGTCCAGGTCCAGACAAAGGTCTTACATCCTAGGGATGTAAGGTTGGTTTAACATACAAAAATCAATTAATGTAATACACCATATTAAAAGAAAAAAGGGAAATAAAAAAACAACATGATTTTCTCAATAGAAAAAGCAGCCAGTCACTGTGGCTCACTCCTGTAATCCTAGCACTCTGGAAGGCCAAGGTGGCAGGATTGCTTGAGCTCAGGAGTTCAAGACCAGCCTCGGCCAGGCGTGATGGCTCATGCCTATAATCCTAGCACTCTGGGAGGCCAAAGTGGGCGGATCGCTCAAAGTCAGGAGTTCAAAACCAGCCTGAGCAAGGGTGAGACCACCGTCTCTACTAAAAATAAAAAATAAAAAAATTAACTGGGCAACTAAAAATAGAAAAAATTAGCCAGGCGTGGTAGTACATGCCTGTAGTCCCAGCTATTCGGGAGGCTGAGGCAGGAGGATTGCCTGAGCCAAGGAGTTTGAGGTTGCTGTGAGTTAGGATAAGGCCACAGCACTCTAGCCCAGGCAACAGAGCAAGACTCTGTCTTTAAAAAAAAAAAAGAAAAAGTATTTGGGAAACTCCAACATCTTTCAGAATAAGAGCACTTTAAAAGCCAGATACACGGTGGCTCACGCTTGTAATCCTAGCACTCTGGGAGGCCGAGGCGGGCGGATTGCTCAAGGTCAGGAGTTCAAAACCAGCCTGAGCAAGACCCCGTCTCTACTATAAAAAATAGAAAGAAATTAATTGGCCAACTAATATATATATATAAATTAGCCGGGCATGGTGGCTCGTGCTGTAGTCCCAGCAACTCGGGAGGCTGAGGCAGTAGGATTGCTTAAGCCCAGGAGTTTGAGGTTGCTGTGAGCTAGGCTGACGCCATGGCACTCACTCTAACCTAGGCAAGAAAGCGAGACTCTGTCTCAAAAAAAAAAAAAAAAAAAAGCCAGATACAGTGGCTCACATCTGTAATCCCAGTACTTTGGGAGACTGAGGCAAGAGGATCCCTTGAAGCCAGGAGTTCAAGACCAGCCTGGGCAACATAGCAAGACCCCATTTATACAAAAACTAGAAAAATTAACCAGGCATGGTAGCATGCAACTGTATTTCCAGCTACTTGTGGGGCTGAGGCAGGAGGATCTCTTGAGCCAAGGAGTTTGAGGTTCCAACAAACTATGATGATGCTACTGCACACTACACCTGGGCAAGAGAGCATGAGCCTCTTTTAAAAAAAGAAAACAACAAAAAACCCTTTGAAAACTAGGACTAGAAAGGAATTTCTTCAGTCCAATTAAGGGTATCTATGGTATTCTCTGTTGCTTTTGTGGCCTGAATCTGGATCATTTAATTTGGAAATGGAATTTGTCCTAGACTGTGCTGAATGGCATAGTATGTCAAGAGAATTTTATTTCCTTTTTTGTTTTTTTTTTTTAGTATATATCACTTCAGCTTTCCCTTCACTATCTTTACTTTATTCCTTGGAATCAACTCCAATGGATAGTCAAATTGTTTCTCTTATGTTTCGCCTATGTTTCATTAAATCACCTGTGAAAGCAACTGGGCATTACTTGGAGTTTAAACATCCTTGATGTATAGAGATTTTCAGTGCAGTTCTATCTCTGATGAAGAGAGATGACCAATTCTCTGAATGCCATTTCAGCATTTTTATAGGGAAAGTTCTTTCTTTCTTCTACATAATTATTCCTGATTTCCTTGAAATTCATACCACTCTATTCTTAAATCCCAGAGCAGCTCATTATTACCACCATTGAAAAATAGCTTGATAATGACTACATTGATTCAAACACATGAATATATAAAAACACATGAGTTTTTAATGGGAGAGAGAGCAAGAAAGAGAGAGCATTGGTCACCACTGGCAGTAATCAGGACACTAAACACTTTCTCTAAAGTAGAATTTGGAGGAAAGAACTGAGCAATTATCTAGTCTTTCTTTTGTAAACTGTATTTTGGATAACCCAAGAGATATAACTAAAGAATGAAACTTCTCTACAAAATATTTACAGCTTGAATTGTGGATGAAAGAATAAGAAAAACTTTGCGACCCTTAATAAAATAGTTGATGAAAACATTAAATGAAAGTTTGATAGGGAACTTATATATGAAAGAAACAGACTGTCTCCGTGTGAATTTCAATGATGAATGTTTACATCACTAAAGTAGGGCAACCAAAAATATATGCTTCTGACATGAAACATATGAAGCAGCCAGTACCACTTATGAAGATTCCATTCCAAATATAGTCAGTCTAAATATATACAAATCTTTCGTTCTAACTTCTAGTTTACAGTAAATACCAGGGATAGAGTAATACCTCAAATGCGAGGATATTCACAGGACAACAGTTCCAGGTTTTCATCAAGTTTCATGGCAAAAGAAAATTTTAAAAGATTAAAGACTTAATAGCCAAATGCAATAGGTAGACCTTATTTAAATATTCATTTGAATAAATCAACTGGTTAGAAAATTGGTTCAGACAATCTGTGAAATTTGAATATGGGTTGGCTGGTGCCAAGGAATAATGGTGCCAAGGGAATTTTATTAAATTTGGCAAATGTGATAATGACATTGTGGTTATATTTTCAAAATTCATATAACTTTAGAAATATATTCTGAATTATGTTACAGAAATGACATAATATCTGGGATTTGATTTAAAATTATTTTGCAAAAAAAAGGAGGAGGAAAGGGAGAAAGGGGAATCGAAGAAGGAAGTGTGGCAAATTCTTGATAATTGTAGAATCTAGGGGTTCACTATAGTACTTCCTCTACTTTTGTTGTGTATTTGAGAGTTTTTATAATAACATTCATTCTGTAGCCAATCTCCTTTTCCAATCCCATCCCTTGTCTCAGAAAATCCTTCTTGTCTTCTGCCTCTTTCCATATACTATAGAAGCCATGCACACAGGACAACTCACTATCCCCTACTCTTGGATACCTTGTGCATCCACACGACATCCCAGCGGCTGATACTCCCTACAACCACCACAAAAATTCCCAGAGACCCTTCAAAGCCCAGCTCTCCTATAATCCTTACAAGTTACAGAAGAATGATATATCATTTATGTCATATAATATCATTTACATACAGATTTTATAAATGAGCAAAAGTAAAATATACTATTTAGAAACTCATATTTATGTGGTGAAATTATGAAGGAAAACAAGGTAATAATAAACACTTGGAAGAGAATGAAAAGGATGAAATTAGAGACGGATGTAAGAGGTATCAAAGATCCTGGCAACATTCTAGTTCCTTAGCCGGAAGATAAATATATGGGTGCATGTTTTATTATTTTTCTTTAAAGTTTATTATATGCTACATGAATTCTTTTGTATGTTTGATTTTTATAGTTTTTTTAGAAGAGGAAAATATCAAGAGCAAGATTCTAAAATGAACAAAAAATAATTAAAGGCAAGGAACATTTCCAAGATCTACTTATGCAGGATGTATCCACTTTGAGATATATGTATTTACTTTGCAAGAATGATTGTTTTGATATTTCTATATATTTTTCCATAAAGGTATTTCCTAGTTGTGGCAAAATAATACATAATTTTTTTTTTTTTTTTAGCATATTGGTAAGTTCCCAGAAGGTCTCTGGTAAGTAACAATTTTGTCTTGCAAAAAAAAAAAGGAATACTAATAAGTTGCATATAGTTCTAATTATCAATATTAAAAAACACATAAATGAAAGAACATGTCAAATGTGTGATATAATCAGCAAAATCCAATCACTTGGAATCTCTACAGGACAAACAACCAGTTGCCTCCACAAATAGTTTGCAAGGAAACAAATAAATAAATTAAAGAGAAAAAAATGGAAAATGAAAGAGAGGGTAATATATTAATTAAAAGACATGAAAGAGGCAGATCAGCTAAGGGAGATCAATCTTGTTTATTCAAAAAAATTATTTTTTAGGCCAGGCGTGGTGGCTCACGCCTGTAATCCTAGCTCTCTGGGAGGCCGAGGCAGGCGGAGTGCTCGAGGTCAGGAGTTCGAAACCAGCCTGAGCAAGAGCGAGACCCCGTCTCTACTATAAATAGAAAGAAATTAATTGGCCAACTAATACATATAGAAAAAATTAGCCGGGCATGGTGGCGCATGCCTGTAGTCCCAGCTACTTGGGAGGCTGAGGCAAAAGGATTGCTTGAGCCAGGAGTTTGAGGTTGCTGTGAGCTAGGCTGACGCCACGGCACTCACTCTAGCCTAGGCAACAAAGTGAGACTCTGTCTCAAAAAAAAAAAAACAAATTATTTTTTAAAAAGGGAGACAAGAGGCCACGCTCAGTGGTTCACGCCTGTAATCCTAGCACTCTGGGAGGCCGAGGCGGGTGGATTGCTTGAGGTCAGGAGTTCGAAACCAGCCTGAGCAAGACTGAGACCCCCATCTCTACTTTAAATAGAAATAAATTAATTGGCCAACTAATATATATGGAAAAAATTAGCCAGGCATGGTGGCACATGCCTGTAGTCCCAGCTACTCGGGAGGCTGAGGCAGGAGGATTGCTTGAGCCCAGGAGTTTGAGGTTGCTGTGAGCTAGGCTGATGCCATGGCACTCACTCTAGCCTGGGCAACAAAGTGAGACTCTGTCTCAAAAAAAAAAAAAAGGGGGGAGACAAGAGAGAAATTTAAATATTGGTTAAATTATTACTTTAAAAATTATATTTTATTAGTGATAATAGTATGATTTATATTATGCTTATCTTTATGGATGAAACTTCTATCTGAGATTTGTTTTTTAAATTACCCAGAATAGGCCTGGCATAGTGTTGTAAACCATCGGATTAAGGGGACTTGGACACCAGAATCCAATCAGCCAAATTAGTTTATTATACCTGCGTAGGGGCAGTCACCACTCCATGCAAGGAGGGAGAAGCAGCCCTGAACAAAGCCTTTGTAGTTTTTTTATATCCTGGGGGCTGGCAGCTATGCAAGCAAGCAATCACAGAAAATCACAGAAGCAGAACTTTGCGGTTAGCCGTTAGTTAAGTGAACAATGGAAAGTTACATTAAGGGATAAGAGACTTTCCTGGAACAGGATCTCTCTATTCTTTTTTTTTTTTTTTTTTGAGACAGAGTCTCACTTTGTTGCCCAGGCTAGAGTGAGTGCCATGGCGTCAGCCTAGCTCACAGCAACCTCAATCTCCTGGACTCAGCGATCCTACTGCCTCAGCCTCCCGAGTAGCTGGGACTACAGTCATGCGCCACCATGCCCGGCTAATTTTTTGTATATATATTTTTAGTTGATCAATTAATTAATTTATTTCTATTTTTGGTAGAGACGGGGTCTCGCTCAGGCTGGTTTCGAACTCCTGACCTTGAGCAATCCTCCCGCCTCGGCCTCCCAAAGTGCTAGGATTACAGGTGTGAGCCACCACGCCTGGCTTCTCTATTCTTTTTGAGAACAGGCGTCCTCGACTCCCTTCTCCCTCCTCTGGGAACTTCCTCTGGAAATTTTCTTACACGGTCGGGACCTTTTACTAATAATTAGAGCAAGTCTGACTCCATTTTGGATCTACAGGAGCCATCTTTAGTCTATCTACTTTAATGGTGGCTCACACCTATAATCCTAGCACTTTGGGAGGCTGAGACAGGAGGATCCCTGAGGCCAAGAGTTTGAGACCAGCCTTCCCAAAAGTAGAGCCCGCTTCTACAAAAAATAGAAACATATTTGCCAGGCATGGTGATGCATGCCTGTAGTCCCAGCTACTGGAGAGACTGAGGCAGGAGGATCACTTGAACCCAGGAGTTTGAGGTTGCAGTGAGCTACAATGACACCACTGCACTCTAGCCTAGGGGACAGAGTGAGACTCGACCTCAAAAAAAAAAAAAAAAAATTACCCAGAATAAACAAGATGGTCAAAATTTGGTAAGTATTGAAGTTGGAGAATGGGTATATATGTATGAGTCATCCTGCTTAACTGGCATGTGAGTTTGTATATGGATAAAACTGGTGTGGGCTTTTTTGTTTGTTTTTTGTTTTTGAGACAGTGTCTCACTCTGTCACCCAGGCTAGAGTGCAGTGGCGTCATCATAGCTCACTGTAACCTCAAACTCCTGGGCTCGAGGGATCCTCCTGCCGAAGACTCTAATAGCTGGGACTGCAGATGCGTGCCACCACACCCAGCTAATTTTTTTATTTTTTGTAAAGACAGGTATTGCTCTAGCTCAGGCTAGTCTTGAACTCCTGGCCTCAAACAATTCTCCCACCTTGAATGAGCCACCATGCCCGGCCAGCTGGGATTAGATGAGATTTTACAAACTAAAATGTTTTTATAGATGAGATTTTACAAACTAAAATGTTTTTATAAATTATTTACTTTTCTAAAAGTATCTGTGATACTTCCCCAACAAAAGAGAATGAAATGAAATGATTAGCAAAATTGACTTATAAAGAAAGACTAAAGGAATTAGTATCAGCTTTGTCCAGACACAAATGAAAGTCAATTTGATCAAGTATCTGGAATGTTTGTGTAATAAACGAACTTTGTTTTCTTTCTCATTCCCAAAGTAATTGAAGAAAAGTTGCCTTGTTAAAATTGCTGTAATAGAATAGAGTAGGTAGCAAAATAGAATATAACTTCTATATAGGCTAAAAATATGTCACTTAATTTTCGTGGCTTTCAAAGTAATCTTTATATAACCTAATGTAAATGTTTAGACCATGTCTGCAATAAAACCCAGCTAATGTCTGGGGAATTGGGAAGGGAAACACTATAAAGTAAGAAAGAGTTATCTTTTGAAATTTAGCCGTATCTATAATGTTTTATTTTTTATTTGTTTATATGGAGGGAGGTGTTTAAGGAAATGTATTTTTTGTTATTGTGAATAAAGAGAAATCTTTTTTAAAAGTAACTCTTCTCTTTTGAGCAATGTTTTATAGTCCTCTCATCACTACCTAGCAGGGAAATTTCAGAGTACCTAAATCATGTGTGCACTCTCATGATGATGATTGATAATGAATGAGTACCTTTCACCCAGAAACATCAACTTTATGATAAACTGTAATGACCTAAACTATGCTAATCCCTTCCAGAGGGATTATATCAACTTTGTGAGCCTGATAATAAACAGATAGTTTCCTGGGGCTTTGAAGTGTTATGTGGAACTTTTTAAAGAAAACACACAGCAACCTATGTCCTAAGGGGTATATGGTGCATAAATATTGCTTTTTCTACCCAGTATCTATTCCCTCTTCTTCTAATAAAAGCAACTTAATTTTCACTAGGCAAACCACTCTTACTTCACAATTAAGTTCATGAGGCTTGAGTGAGGATGAACTTACTCCCCTCTCCAGTTCTGGCAGCCCAAGCATGGCCAAAACATGTCAGACAGATTGATAGTGGATTAGATACAAAAGAAGTATGAAATGTATAATCCATTAACAAGAGTCATCCCTGAAACTCTTAAGAATGGAGCACTGATAGAATTTTAGCTCACGTTTGCCAGTGACCACTTTTTTTCACTTTGTAGGAAGACCATGCCTGAAAAAGAGACCACCACAAAGGACTATAAAGCCTAGAGAGAGCCCTAATAGCATCATGTGAGGCTGTGAAGTAGGTGTGCCCTTTTCTTGTTTAAATTAGAGTTCATGTAGTTTGGCACAATAATGGTCCCCGAAGATGTCTGCAGCCGAATCCCCCAGAACCTGTGAATGTTACCTCACATGGTAAAAGAAACTTTGCAAATGTGATTAACTTAACCATCTTGGCAGGGGAAGATTATCTTGGCTTATTCAGGTAGTCCAGTGTAATCACCAGGATCCTTAAAAGAGACAAGGAGAGGCCGGGCACGGTGGCTCACGCCTGTAATCCTAGCACTCTGGGAGGCTGAGGCGGGCAGATTGCTCAAGGTCAGGAGTTCGAAACCAGCCTGAGCAAGAGCGAGACCCCGTCTCTACTATAAATAGAAATTAATTGGCTAACTAATATATATATATATATATATATATATATATATATATATATATATAATTAGCGGGCATGATGGCGCATGCCTGTAGTCCCAGCTACTCGGGAGGCTGAGGCAGAAGGATTGCTTGAGCCCAGGAGTTTGAGGTTGCTGTGAGCTAGGCTGACGCCACGGCACTCACTCTAGCCTGGGCAACAAAGCTAGACTCTGTCTCAAAAAAAAAAAAAAAAGACAAGGAGAATCAGAGTCAGAGATGAGGTGTGACAAAGAAAGCAGAGGTCACAGTGATGCAGGGAGAGGGGCATGACCCAGGGGCTGCACGCAATCAATGAAAGAAAGATGGAAAAGACAAGGAAACTAATTCTCCCCAGAGCTTCAAAAAGAAACAGAGGCCTGCTGATGCCTTGATTTTAGCCTACTCGGCTTGACTTTTGGACTTCTGACTTTCAGAATTATAAAAGATTAATTATATTTTGCTAAGCTTGTGATATTTTGTTAGAGTGTAGGAAAGGAAGCATTCTGACACATAACGGAAGCCTCCTAATCATTGCTCCTATGAACAATCCAAAACCAGTTATGCAACTAGAAGTTCAACCTCCTAGATGGATCCCCACACTTACTAAAAAATGCAGGGCTTCAAGAGGGAAGTTATTAAAAACATTAATCCAGTCTCATATTTGGCTTAAAAATGGGATCTTAAGTTTTAATGGTGCAATTATTTTGAGTATATTTGACCACCACAGAACAATTGCTTATCCAAACAAAATATGTGGGATTTTCTGTAGATTCTTGTATAATGTCTACATTGAGAACTGCCACAAAGTCAAAAAGCACAGAAGAAAATTCCTATATGGACATTTCCCAAAAATGTTAAGTTGATTAAAAGAGTGTTGTAAGAATATGACATGAATCAAGTGGGACATGCACTTTACAACCAGTGACACAAAAGCTGACTTTTAGTTTTCTTTTATGTTGACCTGACCTTTAAAGAAAAGTGAGCCAACATTTTACAGTGGAAGGAGGTAGGTATTTAGAGTTTGGAAACAGTCTTAACACATTAACTGCCATGTAAGTTGTATTTAAGTCATGCTAGTTTTGAGCCTGGGCCCTTGTGAAGCATGTGTAACTCTCACATCTCTTTGTCTTGGGAGCCACAAGAACTATGTTTCAAGTTGCACATAACACACAGAGAAAAGAATAAAAAATAACAAATTTTTCATTAAATTAGAAAGGATCATTTTGTTTCTGACGTTTTTATTCTGTTTTCATAATAAAACAGGATGGCCCCAAGGGGAAAAAAAATTATTTTTTCTAATGTGGCAGTCAATGTGTTAAGATGTAAAGAACAGGCCCAGTATAATGGCTCACACCTATAATCCTGGCATTTTGGGAGGTCAAGGCCAGAGAAAAGCTTGAGGTCAGGAGTTTGAGACTAACCTGTGCAACAGAGCAAGATCCCATCTCTACTAAAAGCTGGAATCATTTTTTTTAATATCATGAGGAATGGAGCACCTCCACATATTTAATTTAATGTCCAATTGTTTCTATATGTACAGTTTGTCAGAGAACATTAAATTGTTTTTGTATAAATATAGAATGTGATTTAATCAAGAATTAACAGAAAAAAATCAGCCAGGCATGGTGGTATGTGCCTGTAGTCCCAGCTACTCAGGAGAATGAGGCAAGAAGATTGCTTAAGCCCAGTAATTTGAGGTGTCAGTGAGCTGTGATGGCACCACTGTAGTTTAAAGTAAGACCCTGACTCAAAAAAAAAGTAAGAAACACAGCCAAGGAAAAATTCAGGTTTTTCAGGATTCATGGTTTAAAGGGAAGAGAAGAAATTAGAGAAAAATAGACTGGAATTATGTACCTCACAAGCCTGATCATCTGTTCCCTTCTTCATGTTCTACCTCAAACTTAATGGAAAAATAAGAAAAAAGACTGGCTCAGTCTATTTTGGTTGTTATAACAAAATACCTTAGACTAGGTAATTTATAAACAATATGAATTTATTTCTTACAGTTCACAATTCCAGAAGCTGGGAAGTCCAAGATCAAGGTGTTAGAGATTCGATGTCTGGTGAAAGCCTGTTCTTCACAGATGGTGCCTCGTACTGTGTCCACACATGGTGGAAGGGGCAAGGACACTCCTTTTTAACTATTTTATAAGGGCACTAATCCCATTCATGGGGGCAGCCCCTCATAACTTAATCACTTCCCAAAAGGCCTGACCTCTTAATGCTGTCACAGTGTGTATTAGGTTCTAACATATGAATTTGGGGGGGGGCACCAACATTCAAACCATAGCAAAGGCCAAGAGGGGGAAAAAGAAGGAAATGAAGAAGGAAATGAGATGATGGCTCCATGATTTCAGCCACTCTAATCTGAACACCTGAAGCATTTAATTGGTTGAAGGGGGAAAAAAAGAACAAAGTAAGCAAAAAAAGACTATAAAAGCATAAAAGATCAATAACTTCTTCATATAGTCTAAAACAATACTATAGGAAAAATCTACAAAGATTCTTTTTTTTTTTTTTAGTAATGCCCACCTGAAGCAAGCCCGAGTTCTGAGGACACAGGGTAACAGAGGGTCGAGGAAGGGAAAGGACAGGCTAAACCTTTCCTGCAAGGAGATTCCTTTCAAGTGGACTTATGGATAACTAAAAGAAGATAATGTCATTCCTATTTTGCTCCCCCTGCCCTGCCATCTCCTATTTTCCCCACTCCCACACCGAATTTAAACTGACGAGAGCCCTGTTAAAGTCATCAGGGTCAATGCCTGATAGAAACAGGATTTGTGGATAGTGAGAATTCTCAACCAATCAACATTTGTGTTAGCTCTTTCTAGGTAAATACACTAAAACCTTATCAAAATCATATTCAAATAAATTTTACATAATTATATGTTAAGGTAGCCTCAGTGAGAGTGATCAGTCTTATTCACTGCTGCATATCCAGCACCAAGACAGTGCCTGACACATAATAGATGCTCAATAAACTTGTGTTAAATACAGAAAAAATACAAAGAACCCAAAGGTTATCAATTCTTGTCATGGAGAAAAGACATAGAAAAAGAAAAAGCTCATAAAACATACGATACATTTCAAATCAGTGCTACAGATACGGAGCAGTGGTACAGTTTACTGTGGTGTAAGAGTGGAGAGCATTCTGTTGTTATACATCTGAAATACAAGTATTTAGTAGCTACTCCTCGACAATGCACGTGAAACTGGCAGTTCTTACTTGTGCCTACAAAGGAAATATTTCTGGTATGTCAATGACTATAACCGCACTATCCAATATAGTAGCTACTTGCCATATGTGGTAATTTAAATTTAAGTTAAAAGATGAGGTTTTTAAGTTAAAATTAAGTTAATTTTAAGTTAAAAATAAAAATTATATAACTCATTTGCATTAGTCACATTGACTTAAAAATGACATCAATATTAACTTTTAATGGCATAATTATTTTGAGTATATTTGACCACCACAGAACAATTGTTTATCCAAACAAAATAAAGGTGTTCCTTTGGAATAAATATGGATTTTCTGTAAATCGTGTTTGATGTCAACATTGATAATTGCCACAAAGTCAAAAAGCACACAGGAGGCTGAGCATGGTGACTCATGTCTGTAATCCCAGCACTTTAGAAGGCTGTGGTGGGAGGATCACTTCAGGCCAGGAGTTCAAGACTAGCCTAAGCAACATAGTGATACCTTGTGTCTACAAAAAATAAAAACAAAATTAGCCAGATATGGTGATGCACACCAATAGTCCTAGCTACTTGGGAGGCTCAAGTGGGAGGATCACTTGAGTCCAGGAGTTCAGGATCACAGTAAGTTATGATCATACCACTGCACTCCAGCCTGGATGACAGAGCAAGACCATCTCTCAAAAAAAAAAAAAAAAATGTACATGTGAGTCCCAGTGTTTACTATATTGAACACTGCAAATATAGAACATTTCCATCATTATAGAAAATTCTACTATACAGCTCTGGTCCGTATCATGCTGCATTACAACATAAAAGTAGCCAGAATTTTATAAAATGAGAGAAATAAGACACAAGCTCACACAAACACACACACACAAACAGAGTTAAGTAAGGTGGTCCATATCAATCCAGCATCTAGAGGAGCCAAATCTACTTTCTTTCTGATAAATCTCACTTCCTCGCAAATATATGCATTGATTTAGTATAGATAATTTTGTATAATTAAATGCACGTGAGTCTAGCAGCCACTAGAAAACCCAGAACCATTTGATATTAGCCACTTATTTTTATCCCGTCCTTCAAAGCCTGATACTATCTCTTCTCTTCACGTGGTATGTGCCAACTTCTGATGTTTGTGGACTTGCACATTCCTCTTAGGAACACTGGTTGAAAACCTTGTAACTCATTGACAATTCACCTTTAAAACTAAGTACTAGATTTCAGTAACACATCTGCCAAACCACAGATAGCCAGCTAAATATGCATTTTATTTCTAAAGGCTCATAGAAACATTTTTATCAAAACTAGCAAGTATAAAATTATTCCCTAGACTCTGTGCTTTGGGAAGCTATCTAAAAGACAAAGATTGATTCACCAATTAGATGAAATGTGCATTTTCTTAAATCAAAAACAAGCTCACTGAGGTTTCTTTAGCTAGAAACTCCTTGTTAAATTATAAAAAGTGAGACATAAATGGGGCAAACACCACTGTATAATGACTAATTACAAAAATGAATGACTTCTTGAACAAATTAGAGGTTGATTTAAAAACTCACCAGTGTCTGGGAATGAAAAATAAAACAAAGCTTAAAGTGAAAGGAATATAATACATCAACTTGTGTCCCTAGGTGTATTATAACATCTGGGACTTGATGGCTGTATTTGTTGAATACAAAAGGAAAAGGGGGTTAAACTATAAGTAAATTTAGAAATACTTGCATACCTTCTTTGCCTTATTTAACTTATGCTTACTGGGAGTATTAGAGATTTCCCTTTTATACATAAGGGTTATACAAAATCAAGAAGATATATACTGGGGAAAGAATATGACCTTTGGTGAAAGGAGCACTAAATTACTGACAAACTACTCAAGTTAAAAAGAGTACAAGAGAAAGAGTTCTAATAATGGGACTGCCCAAATGTAAGTCAATAGCTCCTTTGAAAACATGGATATTAAATGACTTTCATGGAGGTTAGAAAATCCTGGTTTATTTAACATCGTTCTGAAAATCTGAAACCCTCACTTTGCAGAGGGAGCACCAAGTGGCCACTATTAAGAAGGTAAACGAGATCATATTTTTAAACAGGCAATGAAATGAATGATCTGATAAAGGTCTTTCATGCCTTACTAATTTTGATGATATAAGTCACATTTGATTAGCCTGGTTAAATTTCCATTGTCGAGAGCAGCTTAGGGAGAGAAAAATGTCCTCTCTTGCTGTCAAACTGTCCCCTAGACTTATTTAGAATCTCATCCATGCTAAGGTTCTCTTCTCATGGAATAAATTCACTATTTTACAAAGACCTTCCCAAAATGATTTAAATACTTGAAGAGAAGTCCAATATATAATTATTGAAGGAAAAAAAATTAGCAATTTATTTTCCAAAAATTTGACTTTGCATTTCTATGGAGAGGAAGAAGCAGGAATTTTATTTCAAAGATTTCAAAAATTTGTTGTTAAAATAAGGAACATGATACTTTACTAGCAATGGACCTGGTTAGATGGCTAGGTGAAAAAGTAACTAGAGCTGGCCGGGCACAGTGGCTCATGCCTTGTAACCCTAGCACTCTGGGAGGCTGAAGCGGGAGGATTGCTCTAGGTCATGAGTTTGAAACCAGCCTGAGCAAGAGTGAGACCTCATCTCTACTAAAAAATAGAAAGAAATTAGCCGGACAACTAAAAATATATAGAAAAAATTAGCTGGGCATGGTGGCGCATGCCTGTAGTCCCAGCCACTTGGGAGGCTGAGGCAGGATTGCTTGAGCCCAGGAGTTTGAGGTTGCTATGAGCTAGGCTGATGCCACAGCACTCTAGCCTGGGCAACAGAGCGAGACTCTGTCTCAAAAAAAAAAAGAAAAAAGAAAAAGAAAAGAATGATAGAACTAGAAAATAACATTCAGCACCCATCACTATAATAAATGATTCAGAAAAAGCTATCAATAGATGTTAACTCAGTAAAATTTTAATGAGCAAAAAGATATGTATGTATACAATCTCAAAGTAAATCCCAACAAAACATCTATTAGTTACTTATTAATGAACTTTACAGTGCAGAAATATCATAGATATCATCTTAACCAAGTGATAAAAGTTAATATCATTGCAAATGAGAAACATAGATATTGTATGCCTCCCAATACGAGGCATTAAGAGGAAAATGGCATCATTTCTATAGCATTCTTACCAAATATCCACTTTGTTATGACAGTCCGAGCTAAGGCATTCCCTTTCCTTCCTTCTCTTTCTTCTTCAGGTTCCAATCTAGGATCAAGTGTTGTATTTATTTTTCATGCCTGTTGAAATAATACCTGTCGCATTATGAATACATAAATGAATTCGAGGGGATGTGGCTACAAAAGATGTATTATTAAAAAGTTTGTTTTTTCTTTTAACTACAAAATAATAGTAGTAATAATATGGAAAAATTTTTTAAAGGTACTTACTAGGTACCAGCCAGTGTGTTAAGGCTTTAGAAGGCTGTCTAATTAAATCCCCCCAACATATATGAGGTGGGTTCCACTATCATTCCCATTCCCCCATTTGTTAATGACTTAGGCAAGTGAAGTTACTTTCTCAAAGTCATAGCAGTATTTAAATGGTAGAGCTAAGGAGAATTCTCTAGAACAGAACTTCTTAAACGTACATACAAATCACCAAAGGATCTTGTTAAAATGCAGATACTTATCCTGTGTGTCTGGAGGACTGAGAGCCTGCATTTCTAATAAGCTCCTAGGTGACACAGATGCTGTGCTCTGCTGAATACACTCTGAACAACAAGGCTCTAGAAGTATATGCCAGCTAAGTGTGCCTGGTACTAAGTGTTCACTAGGTATATCCTGAATTATTTAACAAAGGAAGAGATAAGAAGAGAGAAAGATTGATTAAAAAGATCTGTTGTTGACCTTAGTGAGGTCAGCAGACAATGATTATTGTAACTTTTCTCTACATGGATGTTGTAAAATCAAGTATTTCATGGGAGAGCAGGAAGATTTACAGGCGCAAGACACTGTACAATTCCAGAGGACGATACAATGCTAGAAAGCTGAGAGCAGACCATGACTGTGCAGGGATCACTTTATTTCTAGGTGTGTCTACTTAGTTGTAGCATAATTTCAGCAAGACAATTCCTTCTCCATACTTTTTTTCCATTGACCCACCTGGTGAGAATGTAGGAGTTAAATAAGTGTCTCACCCTCCAAATGTTATATGAGGCTATAGAGGCTGGAAAAACTCCTGTCAAGAAGAGAAGATTCACTGAAACAAAGTTGAAGGCAAATGCTAGCCAGTGTTCCTATTCAGAGTTTATGGGTAGAAAAACAATATCAAAGCAAGTCACTGATTTGGCAACTCCACGTTAATGTTTCAGAGTATAAATTAAGCATATATACAGATTAGTGTGTAGTAACTTCCAGAAAGAGATCAGTTTTGAGACAAGCTCTAAATACTTTTATATTTAAAAAAAATGTATTGAGGTAAATTGACATGACATCACATATTTAAAGTATACATTGTTTTAAGTTTTGAAAAATGTATACCATCCTGAAACCCATGAAACCATCATCATCATAATCAAGATAATGAACAAATCTATCATCCCCTGGAAAGTTTCTTCATAATCCCTTGTAATTCCTGCCCGCTCTCATCTCCAGGAAACCACTAATCTGCTTTCTATCACTGTAGATAAATTTATGTTTTGTATGTTCTCTTTCTGTCTGGTTTCTTTCACTTAGCATAATTATTTTGAAGTTCATCCATGTTGTTGCAAGTATCAATAGCTTGCCCCTTTTATCGCTGAGCAGCATTTCATTGTATGGATATGCCAGTTTGTTTATGGTTCATCTGATGCTGGGCTCATGGATTGTTTCCATTTTTTGGCTATTACAAATAAAGTTATTATGACAATATTGTCATCTATATTTGCAGAATTTTACTTTGGGTCTTTTTAAAAAATCTCTTCCATATCTCTATTTTACTTTTTGAGCATACTAAATACAGTCATAATAACTGGTTTTAATATCCTTTACTTCTACTTCTAACATCTGTATCAGTTCTTGATCTGGTTCAATTGATTGATTTTCTCCCCATTATGCATCATTTTTTTCTGCCTTTTTTGTATGCCAGGTAAAGTTGTAAATTTCACCTTGATGAGCCCTGTATAGTTTTTTCTCTCTGTAAATATTCTCAGGTACAGTGAAGTTACTTGGAAATGGTTGGATCCTTTCCAGTCTTGCTTTTAAGACTTATTAGAAATGACCAGAGCCAGGCTCAGTCTAGACTGAATTATTCCCCATCACTGAGGCAAGTCCTTGCTCAGAACTGACCCTAGTGTGCCATGAATCATGAGCTCTCCAGTCTGGCTTGGTAGGACAGCACTTACTCTGGCCTTGTGTGTTATGCGTCCTTCTCGCTAATCCTTTTAATGTTGCTTTCCCCAGCTTTGTATCATTTCCTCACATGCATGTGCTGAGCTGTATTCTCCTGAATACTTGAGGGAAACCCTCTCCAGATCTCCAGAGTTCTCTTTGGGGCAGCTCCCTCACTTCTGGCACTCTGTCCTGCAAATTCTAGCTGCCTCAGTCTCCTCAGACTCTTGACTCTGTCTCTTCAACATAGAGAATTAGGATCTGCCTGGGTGCCCCCTCTCTTGGCCACAGACCCTCTCAGTTCAGTAAATTGGGTAAATCAAAGGACTCAACTCATCTGTTTCTCACTTTTCCAAGATTACTGTCCTTTACTGCTTGATGTCTTAAAAACTGGCTTCATGTATTTTTGTCTGCGTTATGTTTTTGGTTTTTTGAGAGAGGAGAGTAAATCTAGTACTTTTTACTCCATCTTGGTGGGTAACACAAGTCCATATTTATATCTGAAATTTGTGCTATGGTTTAGGTTTTTCAGCTCAGAAACACAAGCACCAGATCAACTCCCCCTGTTCCTCAAAGGTCTGAGTTTTAGTCATGCAGGGCCCTTTTTCTAAGCTTTTATTGGTTAGTAATTTCAACCCCCTCCCTTTGTTTTTCTAGCCTTAAGGGCATATTATGGGCTTAATTGCATCCCCTACAAAATAAGTTAAAGTTCTATCCCCCAGTAAGTACCTCACGATATTAGTGTATTTGGAGATAAGGTCTATAAAGAGGTAAGTGAAAATAATGTCATTCTGGTGGGAGGACTTAATCCAATATGACTGGTGTCCTTATAAGAATAGGATGTCATTAATCTAACCATTTGCCCAATGCTACACAGCAGTCTGTTTTCACACTTGATCTTAGCCAAAAGGCCGAGAAGCGATAGCAGTCTGTTTTCTTATGATTTGCCTCCTCTCTGACAAGATTTTACTTCCTAGTATACAAAGTACATAAAAGCTGATTACTATATGAGGTCTAAATATAATATTACTATTTTCTAGATTGTTTATAAGCTAGAAATTAGAACCTAGAGCCTAATATGCAGAAAATAGTAGAAATAATCATGTTGCTATTAAAATTGTAAATATGACAAGTAAAAGGAAAAAAGTACCCTTTTTGAATCCCAGAAATGCCTAAGCTCCATCTAAAACTATCCAAAAGTGACCCAGAATGAAATAAATGTCAGGAACTTGTAACTGTATAGTTTTTTTTTCATTTATGATTTAGCACAGATTCTTAGGACTGTCCTCTTGGTTAAATAAAGGCATGGATTTATGAAAAGCCACTGCTATAAAAAAATCTTTCAATTCATAAAGTTCAGGCAGAAACAAATAGCTATACCTTCTTGAAAGATGAGTCCTGATTGAAAATGCTTGAATGGCTTAAAGCTAATGATTTTTAACTATATTGGCTAGAGGGAAAGACAAAATAAGTATGTTTGCCTTGGGCTTAGAAATTGAAGTGCCCTTTCTCAATGGACTGGAAAAAAAACAGAAGGTTATTCTGACTCTTCACAGTTCGTTAAAAATCTTCAAAAGTAAAAAATGTGTGGGATATAACATTAGACATCTCCTGAAATCCTTATATTTTAAGCAAATAGGGAAAGCCAGCTAGAAAAAGGTAATTGGAATAATTTCCTATCAACATTAAATTCATTGCTGCCTTCATGTTTTCTGAGTACAGGAGATGACAACCACATTACATTATGTACCCTGGTATGGACCAAATTGTGTTTCCCCAAAATTCGTATGTTGAAGCCTTAACCTCCAATGTGATAGCACTTGGTGATAAAGATTTTGGGAGGTAATTAGGCTTAGATATGGTGTGAGGGTGGGGTCCTCATGATGGGATTGGTGCCCTTCTAAGAACAGACCAGAGATTTTCCCCTCTTTCTCTCTACGATGCGAGGACACAGTGAGAAGGTAATCATCTGAAAGTCAGTGAGAGCCCTCACCAGGAAGCAAATCTATCAACATCTTGGTCTTGGACTTCCCAACCTCCAGAACATGAGAAATAAATGCCTGTTGTTTAAACCAAAAAGAAAAATTAAATGCCAAAACAGGAACTGACTGTAACTCTTTAAGGAAGAGGAGAAAATCATAGATAGTTTCCTCCACCCCTACCATGTCCTCACTCAGAATTCAAGGGTCCCTCACAAACTTTTATTGGTTAATGTTTGGAGGAGGGGTGGCTGGGAAGCTCAGCAGGGTCATTAGGATCTATGAGCACAGAGCCTGTCCAGGCATGTGAGACAGTGACAATGCTGTCACTCTCTCAGGCACCTGTTTCTGCTCGTCCTTTAACAAGGTAATAAAAACAGGGGAAAACCCAGAGCCCAAGTGCTTCATTTCTGGAAAAAAAGAGAAAAAAGGACAATTTTCTTTCTCCCTTTTATTTTTTTTTTTTTAGATGGGCTATTCTCAGGAGATCTTTCTCCCTTTTAAAAGTCTTACATCTGGCCGAGGCAGGTGGATCGTTGAGCTCAGGAGTTCGAGACCAGCCTAAGCAAGAGTGAGACCCCCGTCTCTACTAAAAACAGAAAGAAATTAATTGGCCAATTAATATATATAGAAAAAATTAGCCGGGCATGGTGGCACATGCCTGTAGCCCCAGCTATTTGGGAGCTCCTGCTTGAGCCCAGGAGTTTGAGGTTGCTGTGAGCTAGGCTGACACCACAGCACTCTAGCCCGGGCAACAAAGTGAGACACTGTCTCCAAAAAAAAAGTCCTACATCTGCATAGAACATACAGAACTACCAACTCGAGATTCTTTAGTTCAGCCTACAATAGGATTATCTGCTAAAGTAGGTGATGTATTGGGTTCAATAGTGTTCCCGCCAAGTTCATATCCACCGGTAACCTCAGAATGCAACCTCATTTGGAAGTAAGATTTTTACAGATGTAATTAGTTAAGATGAGGTCATGGTGGAATGGAGTAGGCCCCAGCCCCAATTACTGGTATCCTTATAAGAAGCCCATGTAAAGACAGAGACACATAGGGGGAAATGCTTTGTGAAGACAAACAGCAGAGATCAGAGTGATGCATCTACAAACCAAGGGACTCCAGGAATTGCCTGTGGCCACCAGAAGCTAGAAGTGAGACATGAAACACATTCTTTTTCAAAGCCTCCAGAAGGAACCAACCCTGCCAAGCCCTTGATCTGAGACTTCTAGCCTCCAGAACTGTGAGGGAATAAATTGTTATTTTAAGCCACTGAGTTTGTGTTAATATGTTATTGCAGCCCAAAGAAAGTAATGCAGGAAACAAATGGAAAACAACATAAGCAATTTTTTAAAAAATAAATGTGCTTCTGTTGGAAGTCAAGGAGGTATCTTTTGGATATCCTAAAAAGACCAATTTAAAATATAAATATGCCTCAATAATTTTCCTTAGAAGATCCAAACCCAAGTTCACTCTGGGTCTATAGATAGAGCCGGGAAGCAAAGGTAGTTTGTATATGTGTCTTAAGGGTGACTGCCAGATACCCTGCGATGTTCCTTGGATGCAATTTTATAAAAATATCTGTGCTGGGGGAAGCAATGAAGTGATAAGTGAATAAAAACTTGGGGGAGTTCAAAGCCCGCTGAATGCCAGCTTGTATATTACCTGGAGGGGATGCCTCTGTGAAGGGGGGTGGGTATTCTACTGATGCTTGCTACTCATCCCACCATCCAGCACAAATGATGCTGTGGTAGAAGTGTCACATCCATCACCTCTTAAGTCCTGGACAAACAGGATCAGTGGTATATTTAAGAAAGGAAATGCTCAACATCTCTAATCACTAGAGAAACGCAAATCAAAACCACAATGAGATATCATCTAACCCCAGTGAGAATGGCCTCTATCAAAAAATCTCAAAACAACAAATGCTGGCAAGGATGTGGAGAGACAGGAACACTCTTACACTGATGGTGGGACTGCAAATTAGTGCAACCTCTGTGGAAAGAATTTTGAGATACCTCAAAGAACTAAAAATAGAAATACCATTTGATCCAGCAATAACACTGTTAGGCATCTACCCAAAAGAGCAAAAGACACTCTATAACAAAGACATCTGCACCCAAATGTTTATGGCAGCACAACCCACTATTGCAAGGCTGTGGAAACAACCCAAGTGCCTGTCAATTCATGAGTGGATTATTAAAATTTGGTATATGTATACAATGGAATATTACTCAATTATAAGAAACAACAGTGATCTAGCACCTCTTATATTTTCCTGGATTGAGTTTGAGCCCATTATCCTAAGTGAGGTATCACAAGATTGGAAGAATAGGCTCTACATGTAAGAAAGGAAACAATGATTTTCTACCGAAAAAGAAAAATAACAAACTCACAAAGCTGTGGGCCACAAGACTATGACTACAGGTATGATATAAAGAGTTACACCAACAATCCCATATTTAATAAATTTCAAAGTAAATCTTTACCTGTGCTTTTGTTTCTTCTCAAACTCCTTTGGACCACTGAAATTTTCTTTACTAAGTGCTTTTCAAGGTTCCTGATAATAGGTTTTTGTTCATAGTCCTTATACCAATGCATACTTAGCTTTCACACTGAAAAAATAAATCTAATATCTCTGTTTTAGTAAATTCAGGTTCAATTTCTTTGTAACTAAACAGTCAGGTAAACAGATCAGGAGAGGCTTAAACCCATTTCCTAGGGGCACTCAATTGATCCCTGAGCTATTTTGTGTTTAAAACAGTATCAATGAAGTTATCATTGACCAAGATTTTCCTCTTCATTTCTCAGGAGGGGTCAAACATAAAATCTGGTCCAGGAAATCAATATGGAGGAGAAAGCAGAACCATTAATATTCACTTAACGGAGTCAAGAGTACACAAGAGTCATTCATCCAAAACACTTGCGAATCTAGTCTCTACTCTCCAGCAGTTAATCTTGGCCTGTGCCTTAAATCTGGCTTTATAACTAAATTCCCTGGGGTCCTTTAAAAAAAATGGATTTTTAAGTTTTACTCTTGAAGGTTTTTGTTCGGGAGCTTTTCTGTAGAGGCCAGGAATCTAAATTTTAATGTCAGAGTGAGTGTACTATGGAATAATGTTCATGACATATGGAGAAATAAAAAAGCAAGTAGCAGAAAAATATGTGTGTTGTGACTTTTGAAACTTTAAAACAAAAAATATAAATATAATATGGCATAGTATCTAAATTACACCACTTATGTGCTATTACATGTTTTTGTGTGAATAGAAAACAACCTAAAGCAAGACCTCAACACTATTAACATAACCAATTTCTGGAAAATAGAATGAGGATAGATTAAGGGAAAAAAATTAACTATGACTTTATATATTGTGAAATATATTTTGTTTTTTAACGTGCTGATGTGATACTTTTCTGATTAATAAGAGGATTGCAGTAAGAGGGATTATGGGAGAAATAGGCCATCTGCCTTTTTTCAAAACCAAAACAGTAGTAATGATAACAGCCCCTTTAGAAAGAAGGTCAGTGTAGCTGAAGACTAAAACAAGAATAAACAGAAGGTCATTAAAACATGTTTTAAACATGTTTAACAGAAACATATTCAATGCAACTTTATTCATAACAGCTCACAGCAGAAGACAATCCAATGCCCATCTGTAATATACTTAGATGAAAAGTAAGTATTAGTTACCTTTGGATGATGGTATTATTTCTCCCCATCCCAAGAAGTCCCTAAAAAGAGACTAGGTCTCACTATGTTGCCCAGGCTGGTTTTGAACTCCTGCACTCAAGCAATCCTCCTGCCTCAGCCTCGCCAATGGCTGGGATTACATGGGCTCCTAACTACCTGCTAGATAATGGTATTTACTAGAAAGAGACCTCATGTTACCTTCTGGGCTGCTGCAGACATTCAGATAATTTTACCTGAATTATGGTAAAAAGATGTCTTCATATATAAAAATCCATGGGAGTACTTAATGTTAATACACTTTATTGTGTATATAATATAACAATAAAAAATAAAAATCATGCCAGGTGCAGTGGCTCATGCCTGTAATCCTAGCACTCTGGGAGGCCAAGGTGGGAGGATCGCTCAAGGTCAGGAGTTCGAAACCAGCCTGAGCAAGAGCGAGACCGCATCTCTACTAAAAGTAGAAAGAAATTAATTGGCCAACTAAAAATATATAGAAAAAATTAGCTGGGCATGGTGGTGCAGCTACTTGGGAGGCTGAGGCAGAAGGATTGTTTGAACCCCGGAGTTTGAGGTTGCTGTGAGCTAGGCTGATACCATGGCACTCTAGCCCGGGCAACAGAGTGAAACTCTGTCTCAAAATAATAATAATCAAAAGGAAAAATTGATCATGTGCTGGTTTTTTTTTGTGTGTGTGTGTGTTGTTTTTTTTTTTGGAGACAAAGTCTCACTCTGTCATCAGGGCTAGAGTACCCTGGTGTCAGCCTCGCTCACAGCAACTTAAAACTCCTGGGCTCAAGTGATCCTCCTGCCTCAGCCTCCCAAGTAGCTGGGACTACAGGACTGCATCACCACACCAAGCTAAGTTTTTCTAGTTTTAGTAAAGACAGGGTCTCGAACTCCTGACCTCAAGCGATTCTCCCCCATCTGCCTCCCGGAGTGCTAATATTACAGGCATGAGCCACTGTGCCCAGTCACGTATGTATTGCATAAAGCATATTCTGGACTCTTTTGTGTTTCTTAGTAAAATCTGGAGACCCGCCAGCTTGTAGTCAAGAGGGCAGTAACGAGAGGACTAGCAGCGGCCACATCCATGGCTTACCTCTAGGTGGAATCAGAGAACTACCTATCGCCCAAAACTTCCCGGGGCAAGTCTGAAGACATAATCCTTCCCTCCTACCTAGCCTCATCCTACTATCCCCTGGCAATCAAAGGAGAAGAACCGCAAGAGCAGAAAGTAGTAACAATTTCTAGCACTGGCCCAGGTACAAATGTTTACTTAGAAAATAAAGGCTTTGGGCATGGATGTAACTGGAGGCCATTACATTAAGTGATATAATCTAAGCACAGAAAGACAAATATTTCATGTTCTCACTAATATGTGAGAGCTAAACAAAAGTGGATCTCATGAAAATAGAGAAGAGATCAGTTGTTACCAGAGGCCAGGGAAGGAGAGATGGGAGTGGGAAAGGAAAAGAAAAAGAAAGGAATCGCTGGGCGTGGTGGCTCACGCCTGTAATCCTAGCACTCTGGGAGGCCCAGGCAGGCGGATTGCTCGAGGTCAGGAGTTCAAAACCAGCCTGAGCAAAAGTGAGACCCCGTCTCCATTAAAAATAGAAAGAAATTAATTGGCCAACTAATATATATAGAAAAAATTAGCCGGGCATGGTGGCACATGCCTGTAGTCCCAGCTATTTGGGAGGCTGAGGCAGAAGGCTTGCTTGAGCCCAGGAGTTTGAGGTTGCTGTGAGCTAGGCTGATGCCATAGCACTCTAGCCCGGGCAACAGAGTGAGACTCTGTCTCAAAAAAAAAAAAAAGAAAAGAAAAGAAAAAGAAAGGAATATAAATGTATGCATTACCACTGATCTATACACTTAAAAATGGTAAAGATGGTAAATTATATGTGTATATTTTATTGCAATAACATAATTTTTTTTAAAAAGGCTTTGAAAGATCCCATAGAATCACTGCTTATATTATGTCATACAGTAGAGTAATCTCAGCCACCTCCCAACTTTGTCTGTTCTAGGCCTGATAATGTCCCTCTCTGGGAATATTCAAACTAAAAGTGAGGAGTGAAGGCAAAGAATAAGGAAGTGCACCCCTTTAATACTTCCATTTTATGATCCCTATACTCCCCTATTGAGGGTCACATTCCCCTTTGAGTTCAACAGGATGATCTCCTCATAGCACAGTCTTCCCAAACTCGGTCCTGCTTTCTCTCAGTCTTTTCTAGTTTTTGAAAGATGTAATCTTTTCTGTTTCTCAGGTTCTTTTTCTTTTGGTTTCTTTCTAGACTTCCTCCTTCCAGACTATGGTGAATGAAGGGAAAGGTATATGAGAATAACAGACACTAAAATAGCTCCTGAAGATAACCAAAATATTGTTTCAGTAACTGCTTTAATGAGGTAAATTGTTGAATAATTAATTTAAGTTTATAGCTCTGTCATTCTCAGACAGCATAATTAAATAATTTAGTCATTTGCAAGAAGAATGATAGTAATAAATCCTTGAAAATGGGGATTAGAAACAAAGCCACCCATCTGGCTTTGTTTCCTCATTCAATGTCCAAGTGAGTCATAACTCCACAAAGAGAGCCTGAAATAATTTTGACATCCTAATGTGAATTATAGTCTTTTAGCTTTCAAAGACAGGAATCTAAGAACAAACTCCGGAACTAGGAACAGGCTGTACGTCAAGTGTGGAAACACTCATTACCCTCTTCTATCTTGGCTGTTGCCTCTTTAGCTTAGGTGAGCACCAACCTTGAGACAATCTATCTACTTTTCCATGAACTTCCCCTCTCCTCAGATTTGCTCCCACAGTCATCCTCAACAACAACACCACTTTACATCCACTGTCTCTGTATTCTCAGTTCCTAGCCTTGCTCTTTTATGTCAAGGAGAAGCCTTAGTATAGATATTCTTTTTTTTGTCCAGGCCTTTCCTACCACCACAGTAGACAGACCATGCAGTAAAGATGAAGTGAACCCCAGCTGCTGACTAGCTGGATAGCTGTTGGGAAGCTATTTAACTTCTCTAAGCTTCACTTCATTCATCTTTAAAATGTAAAGATAAGACATATTGATTTAGATTTAGATTTATCTTGAGATTAAGATTACTATAAGACTTATATTAAATCATTGAATCTTCACAACTACCCTATGAAGTATGTATTATTATTAATATTAATCCCACTTTACAAATGAGGAAACATGATCTGTCCAAAGTCATGTAGCTACAATGTGGCAGAGCTGGGATCTGGACAGGTATATGGCTCCTGAGTATAAATTTTTGATCATTCTGTTCTATTTGCCTCACATACATGTTCACTTAATATTACCTATTATTTTTACTGCTTGAGAATTTACGGTAGTGGTCAGATTATAACTGAAATGATCTGTAAAGATGAGTATGTTTGCATAGAAAAAAAACTAGTGGTTAGCCCTCAATGAGAGAGAAGAATTGATAATTATGAGAAGAGTTAATTCATTGATTCATTCATTCATTTAAAAAATATTTGAGGGGGGCCAGGCGCACTGGCTCACGCCTATAATCCTAGCACTCTGGGGGGCCGAGGTGGGTGGATCATTTGAGCTCAGGAGTTCAAGACCAGCCTGAGCGAGAGTGAGACCTCATCTCTACCAAAAATAGAAAAAATTAGCCAGGCATGGTGGCGCATGCCTGTAGTCCCAGCTACTCAGGAGGCTGAGGCATGAAGATCACTAGAGCCCAGGAGTTTGAGGTTGCTGTGAGCTAGGCTGACGCCACAGCACTCTAACTGCGGCAACAGAGTGAGACTCTGTCTCAAAAAATATATATATATTTGAGGGGATGAATATGTAACCATGGTTGAGACAAAATGTCATGGTTTTTTTATATATAAAATTTTAATTTTTCTTTTTTCTTCTTTTATTTATTTATTTTTCTTGGCATCTGCATTGTATGTCATGGTTTTACTTCTATATGTTTTCATGTGTTCTTCCCTTGCTGAAATGTCAGCATGTGCAAGCTTGCACGTGTGCACACACACATGAGGTTTAGCCAACCCCCACTTCTTCTCACTCTTGTAGAAAGCAGCTACCACTCAGTCTAGTCTGGCTTCCCACCTTCTGCACATATCTCAAATTTCACAATTAAACACGAAAAGAATAAAGGCAAAACATTTTAAAAAGGAGAAAGAAAGGAAAAAGAGATCCATTTGGAGAGGTTCCAAAGGAAAGAAACCAAAAACATGATTTAGAAATTAGAGATGAAAACAGAGAATTAAAAAGTGGAAAAGGCCGGGCGCGGTGGCTCACGCCTGTAATCCTAGCACTTTGGGAGGCCGAGGCGGGCGGATTGCTCAAGGTCAGGAGTTCGAAACCAGCCTGAGCGAGACCCCATCTCTACCAAAAATAGAAAGAAATTAATTGACCAACTAAAAATATATATACAAAAAAAAATTAGCTGAGCATGGTGGCGCATGCCTGTAGTCCCAGCTACTCGGGAGGCTGAGGCAGTAGGATCGCTGAGCCCAGGAGATTGAGGTTGCTGTGAGCTAGGCTGACGCCATGGCACTCACTCTAGCCTGAGGCAACAAAGTGAGACTCTGTCTCAAAAAAAAAAAAAAAAAAAAGTGGAAAAGATGAGACCAAGTAGCACTTTAATAACACTTTTTTTTTTTTTTTTTTTTTTTTTGAGACAGAGTCTCACTTTGTTGCCCAGGCTAGAGTGAGTGCCATGGCGTCAGCCTAGCTCACAGCAACCTCAATCTCCTGGCTCAAGCAATCCTCCTGCCTCAGCCTCCCAAGTAGCTGGGACTACAGGCATGCGCCAACATGCCCGGCTAATTTTTTTTTTTTTGTATATATATTTGTTGGCCAATTAATTTCTTTCTATTTATAGTAGAGACAGGGTCTCGCTCTTGCTCAGGCTGGTTTCAAACTCCTGACCTTGAGCATTCCGCCCGCCTCGGCCTCCCAGAGAGCTAGGATTACAGGCGTGAGCCACCACGCCCGGCCTTTAATAATACTTTTTAGCACATGAAGGACCTTTACCTGGAGAATAATAATAGGCTTTTATTCTTAGGGGATTATAAGGAAGGAAATCATTTTCAGTGAGTGAAAGTGGTAGAGACAAAGTCAGCTAGCTTTACTGGGCACCAACCATAGTTGGGGCACGATCACTGCCATCAGGGGGCTTACAACTTAATGAGAAAGACAGCTGTGCATAGAAAAATGACTAATAATCAATTTAATGGAACAGATTGCAAGAGCAATGAATTCAGAGGAGAAAGAGATCTCTATGAATTCATGCCCTGGGATATAGAGGAAATACTTTACTGAAAAGATGAAAGGGTGGGTTTATATCAATAAAAGACAGAACAAACTCAGGCAAAGAGAAGAATAGGAATGAATGGCATAACACATGACTGGAAAGTCTGAAAAACGCATTATTAGTGGCTCCTTGCTAAAACTAATTTCTCTACTTGTCCACTACAACCTGTGCCAGCTTAGGCAAATCTTTCCTTTTTAATTTTTTCTCCCTTTTTCAGTTAGACAACTCCATCAATATTTAGATTGGTTTTCTATCACCTAAAACACAAAAGCAAAACTACTTCTGCTCTAGCTATTGCCCCATTTCTCTTTTTCTCTTTTTTTAATGGGAAAATTCCTTGAAAGAATTATTTGTACTCGCTGTCTCCTAGTCCTATCCTCAAAGTCTCTCTAGATCCCACTACATCAGGCCAACCCCACACCAAACTGCTCCTATCAGGCCTCCAGTGATATTCACATGGCTAAATGCACTGGTCCATTCTGAGTTCTCTGTTTTACTTGACCTCTTTGAAGCATTTGACTCACTTCACGCCTCTCTATTTCAAATGAGATGTTTTCTGTCTTGGCTTTCAGGCTACCAAGCTCCTTCGGGTTTTTTTCTGCCTTGGTGATCTCATTCTGTCTCATGGCTTTATATACCATCTATAAGCTAATCACTCCCACACTAACATCTCCAGCCCAGACATCATCCCCTAATTCCACATGTGTGAATCCAACTGCCTACTTGATGCTTCTCTATAGAAATCCAAAGGCATCTCAAATTTAACATATCCAAAATTTATTCCTAAAATTCTTCATCTTCTTCCCCCAAATCTACTCTTTCTGTAATGTTCTTACTGTTATCCTTCATAAATGGCAGCTTTTCTTTAATTGCTTGGACCAAAAATCTTAATCATTGAACTCATCTTTTTCTCACCCTACATCTAGTTCATCTGCAAATCATGATAGCTCACCCTTCAAAATATATCCAGAATTTTTATTTATTTTCAACACCTCTCCTACTACTATCTGAATTTAAATCCTCACGTGGATTACTATAAACCTCTGAACTGGTCTCTCTTTTCCCACTCCTCCATTCTATTATCTGCACTATAGCCAGAACATCCACATAAAAGGCCAGTCATAAAAGACCGGAGCACAACTCCCCCGAAGATCTCCAGTGCCTTCCCATCTCACTCAAAGGGAAGGGCCAAATTTCTTTCTCTGACCTACTAGGTCCACAGGACCTGCTCTGCCTATTTGATTTCTCTGACCTATCTAATGCACTCTCATTTTTTCACACCATGCCAGCTGCTCTGGCTTCCTCCCATTCCTAGAACACACCAAAGTGTTTCTGCTTATGGGCCTTTGTGCTTATTGTTTATTCTTTCTGCTTAGAATGTGCTTTCCTCAGATATCCACATGGGAAGATTCCTTGCTTTCTGCAGTGCTTTGCTTTTATAGGACATTGTTGGAGAGGACTTCCTTGGCCATCTGATCTAAAATTTTGTTCTCTTCCCAACACTTCCTATTTCCCCCTCTTAATTTTTCCCCTTTGCACTTATTAGTTGTCGTGATAAAATTTACTTATTTACTTATTATCTACCCCATTAGAATCTAAATTCTTTGATAATAGGGCTTTCCTGCTATATCCCCAAGTATTTTGAACAGTAAGCAATACATAGTTTTTGAATGAATCAGTGTTGTCAAATGTTCAGTGTAGACTACATATATTCGACAGAACTTCTATTCCCAAGAAATTGTTTTATGTATTCTATAAGCCATTTGAAAGTGAAGAGTTTTGGTATTTTTTAAAATTCATATTGTAATGCATTTATCAGGCCATAAAAGGAATAACTTAGAGATAACCCTTTATTGTTATCTTTTAATTATTGCATTTCAAAAGTGAAGTAATTTAGTGTGTGTAAAAAATAATGATAATATCATAATATTTGTTTTATATAGAACCATTTTTATACCAATGGTTTTTGGTAATATAGTACATATCCATACTAAACTAATTGAATGTGAAATTTGGGGAAATTTTTTAATCTCTTTAAGAAAATAATGCATAAAATAATCCACATACTCCCAAGAATAATGATATTGTATTATATTAAATCTAAGGTTTCATGAATTGTATAGCTCCCCATTATATTACCTACCACTAAGAAAAAAAGAAAAAATATTATCCATTAAACTAGGACAAAATGCTTTTTATCACTTAGAATTTTTATTTTATGCCTGTTGAAAGAGTTTTTTCAGATTTATTTAGACATAAACTTCTATCATATATCATTCTTGTGCTTTTAGTAAAAGGAAAATATAGGACAGGCACAGTGGCTCACACCTGTAATCTCAGCACTTCGGGAAGCTAAGGCAGGATGATTGCTTGAAGCCAGAAGTTTAAGATCAGCCTGGGCAACATAGCAAGGCCCTATCTCTATCCCCCCAAAAATTTTTTGGAAATTAGTTGGCATGGTTGTCCTCGCTACTCAGGACGCTGAAGTGGGAGTATTGCTTCAGCCCAGGTGTATCAGTCTGCTTTAATTGCGGATTGTGGCACTGTGCTCCAACCTGGGCCTCAGAGTGAGAAACTGTCTCTTAAAAAAAAAAGAAGAAGGCCGGGCGCTGTGGCTCATGCCTGTAATCCTAGCTCTTGGGAGGCCGAGGCGGGCGGATTGCTCAAGGTCAGGAGTTCAAAACCAGCCTGAGCAAGAGCGAGACCCCGTCTCTACTATAAATAGAAAGAAATTAATTGGCCAACTGATATATATATAAAAAAATTAGCCGGGCATGGTGGCGCATGCCTGTAGTCCCAGCTACTCGGGAGGCTGAGGCAGGAGGATCGCTTGAGCCCAGGAGTTTGAGGTTGCTGTGAGCTAGGCTGACGCCACGGCACTCACTCTAGCCTGGAAAACAAAGCGAGACTCTGTCTCAAAAAAAAAAAAAAAAAAAGAAGAAGAAGATGTAAGTGAAATAAAATGGTTGAGCTATTCCTAATACTCGTTCACATTCACAGGCTGAGTCTTCCAAATCACTTCTAACTCAATATCATTGATGTCCCAGTTTTTCTACCAGTTTTATTATATTTATATTATCAGAGCAAAAGAATATTCCACTATGATCTCTGAGGGCTTTTCTGATCTTACTATAAAGTGTCAATGTTAAGATTCCCAATCCAAAATCAGGACTTACAGTCTTTCTCAAATGTTCCTGAAATGATCTATTGATTGAAATGTTGAGGATTTGCAGTTTTTCAAGCACTCCACTGAGAATAATAATGTAGGACTCTCATGGCTGGGCAATGGCAACTACTACTCACGTCTATTCCCTAATTGACAGTTAATTTAAGATGGCCTAGATTGTAACACAGTTCATATATGATGCCGTAGACACATTCCAATTTTAGAAATGTTAAATGTGTGTTTCAACAATGATAACAGGCGGTAACAAACTTCACTTTGCTTCTGTTAGGTATTAAAAGGAAATCATGGTGGGTTTTTTTGGTATGGGTACACTAAAACTTTCCCTGCTAAGTTCTGCAACACACGGAATCTATTTTTTACTGCTCAATAGCATGGACAGATTTGATTTGGGGCAATAGACCTTTAAACTAGTGTGGAGGCTGCTACCATAGGTTAATAGAAGAAAGCTGAGGTCAAGAGAAAGAAGAAATCCAGCTCAGGCAGAGAAAATGTCACAGGTTCAGTTAAGAGGGTTGTGAATCTTCCATGTTTTTTTCTGCTAGACTAAGAGTAAATGGCTTGGATAGAGAGATTCACAGTTTAATACGTTTGTGTTAAAAAAAAAAGGGGGGGGGAAACTCACATTTGATATCATTATTTAACATTTATTGAGTTCCTTAGGTTTTATAACAGGTTATGAAATGCAGTATGAAAGGTAATCCTATAATCCTCAAGAAAAAATGTTGAGTTTTTCAACCTTAGGTGAAAAGAAGGGGCTGCCTGTATTATAAGCCAATTCACAGTCTTGGAAAACCTATTAACATAGCTAGATATTATGCTCAAATCTCTTAAACTCCTTTGGTACAAGATGAGGATTAGAAACCTGGCTATAGGGAATGTTTTAGACCTGTACATGGTTAAATTTACTCAAATTTGAGATTGTAAGAGTTTCCCCTAAGTAAGAGAGTATTGTGATTTTTTTCTCTTCTATTAATATATTTATAGCAATGTTAAAAAAATAAAGCTAAATATTATAGTTAAATCAATTTATCCAATAAATAAATGTCTTGGTATTCAAGGGAATAGAAAAACTAAAGGGGATTCACTACACTAGGCTCTTGACAAGGATCATCTCATTTAATTCTCATAGCACATTTACGAGGTGGGTGTTTTTTGAAAACTAAGGCTTGGGAAGCCTAAATAATGTGCCTGAAATCATGAGGAGCCTGGAAGCAGAGTTGAGATTATACTCCAGTCTGCCTAACCTTCTCAGTTCTCTTTTCACCCTCACACCTACTAATAGATTATTAGTCTACCAAAGGTGATGGTTTCTGCCTCCATGTGATCCTAGATTTCTGAAAGAGGGAGAACTAAGGAAGAAGCCAATCCACATGAGACAGAACTGGAGATTCTATCTGCCCACTAATAAGTTTAATAGTCCAGCTATTGAACAGAATTTCTAGAATACTCTCTGGCTGTGGGTTATTTCGCTGACACTACTAATTAGATCCTTTCCCAGGATGCAGTCAAGACCATTTTGTAACCCTCTACCTCCCTTCTTTGCTCTACCCCTTCAGTCTTCTCTAACATTGGATAACTGGGAATGGAAAAACCTAATTTTATAGCCTAGAGTCCTGGGACTCTAAATCAGGCTTTAATCCTGGAAAGATTAAGCAACTTCCTGCCACTTCACCCATAATTATGAGTATTCCTGCAAACCCAACCAGAATTCAGGGTGTTAACTACAATGTACTCTGCTAGAGCCTGTGGCAGGCCCATTCCTCAATAGAACGGGCCCCTAATTCTTTTCCAGATGTGATTTCTCTTCTTTCTTTAAAGACTTTCTCATTCTATGTATTGAGACAGCAACAGGAAATCTCTTAGGCTTTCTTCCCCCTCCCTGATACTCTATTTATAGCTCCAAATGTTGCCAGGTGTCAGCATGAAAATTAAAGAGGGACCATTAGAGTCTCTCCAAGCTGTTGTTGTTACTTAGAGCACATCTAATATTTTACATTAGCAAGTTGCAGTGCAGTTGCATTTATTCAAATATTCTGGACATTTTAAAGATGCCTAATGATTTACTGTTGTCCAAGGCCCAAACATAGTTTCTCTCCGTACTGTGCACATTGAAGCTGCTAATACCTAAAGAATTGAGCCTGAGGGAATCATGATTCAAGCTAAAACCCTTCACTAAAAGTGGCTGTACTAGCTGGAGTGTATTCAACTTCATGTTGTGATAAAGCAGATAAGTAGCTATGTTTTAACACCAAAGAAATGGAGCAAGTGCTTAAGCTAGTAATTCCTGTGCCTTTAAAATCAGGCATACACATTCATCAACAGGTTCAACTCATTCATCTAGAAAATGGGAATGGTTTTAACTGAGGGATAACTTCTGGGCAGGAAAAAAGACTGCTGTCTCTACTGCTCCTGCAATAGAGAATTAGCTTTATCACAAAAGAAACCTAGAAACTCATAGCCTGCTAAGTTTCATAACCATGACAATAAGTATGCGGGTGGGTGTGGTGGGACAGGGATCATAGAACACAAAGTGACTTATTTGCTGTGTTTCTTGGTATAGCCCATTATGAACAAGCCTATATTTTGACCAGCAGATGTGAGGCATATAACCAGGTACTGCCACCTCCTCCTAATTAAGGCAGTCAGTAGAAATGACAAGAAGGCTGCCATAAAAAAAGAAACATCCAACCTCAAAAAGTGACCATAAGTTTCCCAAAGAATAAATGGTAATGAGGACGTAATTATGCTGAGACAACTGATGTTTGAGACTTGAACTTACCATAACGGGTTTGAAAGTTAGCTGGGCATTTGTAAGACCAAGAAAGATGGGGGTGAAGAGGAACATGAGGAATTAGATTTCTCTCCTACTGTTTGCTTTGAGCAATTCTATGTGTTTTAGAGTTGATTCTCGCCAAAACCTGTGAGAAATAAATATTTTTGTATCAATTTGAAAGATGATGAAAATGGGAGTTTAAAGAGGTTCTGAATTTGGTCAGATACCAACACAAGGCTGACCAACCCCAAAATCATTATATGCAAGTTGGAGTGGAGAGTCAAAGGCAAGTCTGTCTGGCTCCTGTGATAAAGCTAATTATGTTCTTTCCACTTTTTTTGAGTTTGTTTTTTTAAATAACTATTCCAAGAGAGAAAAAATCAGTATGTATTAATATTTTGAATATGTTTAGTTTTATGTGTTAAATGTGCTTCAGTTCTAAAAATAATAGAAGTACTAAGAGCAAAAAAGATAAGACTATATATGAAAGCAAATCAGAAGACCTTGGAAAATAGAAGAGACTCAAGAGATTGGCTTGTAGCCCTCTACAAAAATTATCCATTTATCAAATTATCAATTTCCTTTACAGCACACACACCCCATCACCACCATCACTAAAAAGGAATAGAAAGTAAAGCCCCAGATTAGCTAAGGGTGGAGCATTCATGGAAAGAAATATCACCAGTTACTTCTCAGTTGTGCCTCAGGTTCCCACCACTGAACTAGGAACTTAGTTATAAAATAAAATATAATATCTGTGATGTATTCCTTGCCAGTCCCTTGCCACCAAAACTCCCCCAAGGTCCAAGTGCATTTGCACTAGACTATTCAGAGTACTTGAGGGCAAGGCTTGGTTCCCAAATCTTACTGTGTCGAGTATTAGCACAAATGTTAATCTACCTGGTGTCTAATGACATTTTAATTGCTCCAGGATTAGCTAATTTGGGGCATTTACTCTCTATTCCCTTTTTAGTGATGAGGGGTGTGTGCGTGTGTGTGTGTGTGTGTGTGTGTGTGTGTGTGTAGAGAGAGAGCTATTGAAAAGGGTGCTTCAAATTTAAAACTTCATGAAATTTTTTTGAAGGCCTTTTTCCTTGAACAAAAAGAAAGTACTTGGACAAAACACTTGATTTTCATAGTCCCAAGCTTTTTATATTTGAATTTTCTCATCTTCTTTACAACTAAAATCAGTGTGTAAATACTTTTATTAAAATGCAGAAGATTTGTGCTGTTTGAAGCTTTCCAAGAGCTTGCAGGGGTCCTCAAACTATGGCCCAAGGGCCACATGCGGCCCGCTGAGGACATTTATCCGGCCCTCTGGGTGGTTTTTGCTGCCCCTGCCTGTCCTGCTTAGCAGCCGACGACTTGTCCTGGGCCCACAGTACGCATGTGTGGAATGTGCACTGCACTCTCCAAAGGCCCTCCACCGGTCTGAGGGACAGTGAACTTGCCCCCTGTTTAAAAAGTTTGAGGACTCCTGGTAGAGAATAGTAGGTTTATTTGCAGCTACCTCATATTGATCGTTCAGCCATATGCAGGATTGATTGATTTGCTTCAAATAAGATTTTTGTACTATCTGCAAAAGAGAATTTCAAAACCTCAGTAGACAACTTAAAGAAACGGAAAATACATAAAAAGTATCATAGCAAATAAATATTTTTCTTTCTTTAGCTTACTCTGCAAGTTATTCCAAAGAAACTTCTACAATGCATAAATGAAACACATGGTTGTGGAAACAAGTGAAAGCCAACCAAATGAGAAAGGCAAAGCTATTCTTTTTTAGAGCTTGCTGTATCAAGGGAGTCATCAGCTACTGTCACATGTGTTCTGGCAGTAATTCAAGGCAGACAGAGAAATGAGAAAGCTTTATAGTGGAAAGCAGAAAGGCTTCAGGTATGCCCAGATTATAGGCTGTTGCCATGGGGAAGCTGTAGGAGGGCTAACTCAGAGGCAGGGTATCCTATGTGATTGGTTAAAGGTGCACATTTGGCTTTCTCTGATTGGTTTTAAATTGGAAGTAAGGACAAAAATTAGGGTAGCTGTCAGTTATTAATCAAGTCCTGACCATTCTAGGCCAATTATTACAGAAGTTATTGTTTAGCTTCCTGAATTGTTAGTGGAGATAGCAATCTGGCTTCCAGCAAGTCTGACTTTGAAAAGAAAAATTTTTTCTCTATCTTTTTATCTTTAGTACTTGGGCCCTGTGAGTTAAACTGACAAAAGACAGATTAACAGAGAAAAAAAGTTCTATTCGCATACAACAAAGAAGTAGCTGGCTCATTGAAGTTAAAGGCTTATATACCTAACTTTCTGGAGAAAAGGCTCTTATGGACAGAACAAATAGGTTTTTTTTTTTTTTTTTTTTTAGTAAACGCAAATGGGTTTTTCAGAGAACAAACAGGAGTTTTAAAACTTTGTTATAATGTTTTTTTATGCAGGTATGAGTGGTCTTCCATCTTTTTCATGGCCATAAGACTCACCAGGAAAGGAGATTTATAGTAGCCTCATTTTTCAGAAGTTGCTACTGTTCATAAGACAAGGTCCAAGAAGACTTTTTTCTGCATCTGTTGAATCTCAAATGTCTTCAGTTTAAAATAATCTTCTCTGATGTTCCAAGTGGATCCCCACGACGTATAGGAGGCTGGCTTCCTGAACTGTTTGTTGTAGATAAGGAAGTTGGTTTTCTGGGCAGGTTGCCACAGGTCATGATTCTGAGTTCTATTTTTGTATATGGTCCAATCATTGTTCATTTGTATATTCAGTCTCTCATGGTCATGTGTGATGCCATTTTGTAAGGAGGGCAGGCAGACCTCTTTTCTCTTCCTTTTCTTATAAATTCATATTGTCATGAGCATAAGCATATGCGCCTGCGGCTTCAAGGAATTCAGAATGAATATGGAATACTCTCAGCACTGTCAGCTTCTCCTTATTGTTTCAATTGTAATTGTGCTGCAATTAGACTCTGTATTTGAGGAAGAACTGCATCCCTTAGCCAAAGAGAATGTAATGGAGATGGAGGTAGGGGAGAAAAATCTAGAGGCAAATGAAGGTAGACTCAAAGAAAGAGCTGGGTGCTCTTGCAGTGCCTGGTTGTCTGGCTTTAACCCAGGAGGTGTTCGGGTAAGACGGTGGCGAGAGACAGAAGAAGAGAGAAATAGCGCAAATAGAAAAGGACGCTAAGGCTCAATAATTCTAATTATCATTAACTTTCTTTTTTTTTTTTTTTTTTTTTTTTTGGGTCAGAGTCTCGCTTTGTTGTCCAGGCTAGAGTGAGTGCCGTGGCGTCAGCCTAGCTCACAGCAACCTCAAACTCCTGGGCTCAAGCAATCCTTCTGCCTCAGCCTCCCGAGTAGCTGGGACTACAGGCATGTGCCACCATGCCCGGCTAATTTTTTTCTATATATATTAGTTGGCCAATTAATTTCTTTTTATTTATAGTAGAGACAGGGTCTCGCTCTTGCTCAGGCTGGTTTCAAACTCCTGACCTGGAGCAATCCGCATGCCTCGGCCTCCCAGAGTGCTAGGATTACAGGCAAGAGCCACTGCACCCAGCCGGTCTCCCCTTTCTTACCTTCAAATACCATTCATTTCAATTCACTTCAATCAGGCTTCTATCTACACACATTCTCTCCTGGTTCTCTCTCTTTCTTCCAGAAGGCTCTTTCCCCATCCTTTTGCTGGACCTTTTCACTCAGCTCTTAGGTGGTAGTTGTTTCTTCTTAGCCCTCTCTTTGTAAACCATTATTAGACAATGGCATTCACTCTTTGGAATCTGCTCCTGACTTCAGCCCAAATCTCTCTGCAGAACTCCAGATTAATATCCAACAAGTGGTCATCTCCACCTGGGTGGTCTTCATTCATATCAAAATTAAATATACACAACTAACATTTTAAATTCTAATCCATCACCCTCATTATTTTTCCCTTCCAGAAATTGCTCTTCTTTTAGACTCCCTTATCTATGAATGGCATCATCATCCACTAAGTCAAGGCAAAACCCCTCAGAGCTGTCCTTGACTCCTCTCTCACTTTCAGCTTCCACATCTAAATATCAAGGTTACACAATGAGTTCCCTAGGGAGTGGATTCTGAGATGGAGTTTTGTGAGCAGAAAGTTTATTAAGGAATGTCATGGGACCAATACCTGAGAAAAAAGAGAAAACAAGCAAGATTAAGCAGGGGGAGAAGGGAATTCAAGCTCTAATGCGGGCCCAATAACTGTGTCAAGTGACTCCAGGGGGAGCTCAGAAGCTAGAGTGACTTTTCAGAGTTACCCTGAGATGGGCCTATATGGCGAAACCTTTATACTCCCATGTTAGTACTGGATTTGCAGGGTCCAGGGCAAAATGAAGATGCAGGACTCATTGTTTAAAAATTAAGAATTCTAAGAAGGTTGCATTAGAGATAAATAATCCATGCCTTCAATGAAAGAAAAAAAAAAGAAGGTTGAAGCAGAGCACTGAACAACTCACTGGGCCCCTTCTGTGCATGAGGCACTTTGTGACTGCATAGGTCACAAAGCTGATTGCTCTGCACAAGTCACTAGATATGAGCAAGGTCTCTGTGCAATTGAGACAATCCCTGAAGAGGCTGGCAGCTGAAGACTGTTTGCCAATGACAGTCCCAGAAACTGGACCAACTGAACATCCTTGAAGAGAGATCTCAGCATGGAACACAGTATCTGCCACAACCACCAAGCCTGTTAGTTATAACACTTTGAAATTTCTTGGATCAACTCTCTCCTCTCAATTGGCCCTGCTAATCTTGGTTAAGATTCTCATCATCTCTCACCTTATCTACTGAAACAGTCCCATATCTATTATTTCTCTACTTCTATTCTAGCCTTCACATTTTCCACTACTGCAAATGAGACTGTCTTTCCCATTCTTAGCATACTAGTCATTTCTTTCTCCCATAGGATTAAAATCTAAACCAACATTTCTTAAATTGTGTTTCATAAAACACTAGTCTTAAGAGTAAAAAAAAAAAAATGATGCTAGCAAATTTTCATCTGAGTTATTTTTAACATATTCATGTAATAAAAATACTAAACCTTTTATGCAGCTGTTTTTATTATTTCATCACCAGTCCTGAGTATTGAGGACTTACACTCCAGAACTCCAGAAATAGCATGAAAAAAATCTCCTAATCAAAGAATGTCTTATTCAATCTGCATTTTGACCTTAAAATAACATTTACTAACTAATTCCTAGATGTATATCATCTTGTTGATGATCATTGGATTCTATTGCATTTTATATCTAATTCTAATAGTGTCTGTGATATTAGCCAATATTTTTGATTTTATACATGGATTTTATAAAACATTTTTCCCCAGTAAATCTATGGATTATAGAAAGAGTCTGTCACCACTTTTTAGGCTCAACTTTAAATTTTTTTAATTATTGTCTTAGCCCATTTGGACTGCTATAACAAAATACCTTCGACTGGGTAATTTAAAAACAACAACAAAAATGTATTGCTCACAGTTCTGGAAGCTGGGAAGTTCAAGGTCAAAGTGCCAGTAGAGGGTATCAGGCAGGTAGGAGGGGGGAGGAGATGGGTATATTCACACCTCATGGGTGCGGTGCACACTGTCTGGGGGATGGAAACTCTTGAAGCTCTGACTCTGGCTGGGCAAAGGCAATATATGCAACCTAAACATTTGTATCCCCATAATATGCTGAAATGTTTTTAAAAGTGCCAGTAGATTCAGTGTCTTCTGAGGTCTTGCTCTCTGCTTCAAAGATAGTGCCTTCTATGTGTCCTCACATAGCAGAGGAGTGAACAACCTCCTTAAAGCTTCTGTTAAAGACACTGATTTCATTCATGAGGGTAGAGCCCTCATAACCTAGCCATCTTATGAAGGCCCCACCTCTTAATAGCATTGCATTGGGGAATAGTTGCAACATATCAGTTTGGATCACACTTATACACATTTTATTATATATTACATACAGAAATAATACATACAGAAAGATGCATGTCCATAATTATACATCCTGATGAATAATCACGAAATGAACATACTCATGCAACAACCACCAAAATCAAGAAATAAAATATTAGCATCTAACCACATCCCTCATGCTCTTCCAGTCACTACTCTTTTCTTCCTTCCCACAGTTAACCACTAACCAACTTCTACAATTTATGATATTCTTGAATTCAAGTTTGACTTACATGAGCCCTGTTGACATTTCATTAGTGTGCCAACTAATGGTAGAGCTGGGATTCAAATTTGACTCTGCCTATTTATAAAGTTTATGTTTGGGGAATGCTCTTAATAGTTGTTTCCACTCCCTATTGACACAGTAGAATTGCTAAGAAAAAGAAAGCATAATTATTTCTTTAAATCACACAGAATCCTACACTGCACCTCAAAGGGAGAGAAAAATGTCTTTTACAGCCAAGTAAAACATCTGAATGAAAATGGACATCAAATTTAATTGTTTAAGCTGGGCACGGTGGCTCACGCCTGTAATCCTAGCACTCTGGAAGGCCGAGGCGGGCGGATCCCTCGAGGTCAGGAGTTCGAAACCAGCCTGAGTGAGACCCTGTCTCTACCAAAAGTAGAAATAAATTGATCAACCAACTAAAAATCTATATACAAAAAATTAGCCGGGCATGCTAGCACATGCCTGTAGTCCCAGCTACTCGGGAGGCTGAGGCAGCAGGATTGCTTTAGCCCAGGAGATTGAGGTTGCTGTGAGCTAGGCTGACATTGCCACAGCACCCAATCTAGCTTGGGCAACAAAGTGAGACTCTGTCTCAAAAAAAAAAAAAAATTTAATTATTTATTAAATAAAGAAGCTACTAACTCTAACATCTTTGGATGGACATAAGAATTGTATATAAAATATAAGAACTATATATAGATATCTGTATATATTATAAATCCATATATGCAATATATATAAACACATGCACACATTATATATGTGTATTTACATATATATGTGTGTATGTATGTATGTATGTATGTAGAGAGAGAGAGTCCACAACCCTGTATCTACAATAAAATATCTTTTTGTAAGTTTGGCACAAACTCATTTGGCAGCACAACCTGTCCTGAACCTCTATGAGGCTAAATATAATTTTTTATTATAAAAATATAACTTATTATGTAAATATATTAAATAAATATATCTTGTTGGTCAAATATTAATGTGTTTGGACAGGTTATTCCTTCCCAAACTTCACTAAGTGTGTCATGTAATATGGCATCTGTATTATATTATCCAATTTCCAGAATCAGATAATTTCTAATTTCAGAAACATATGTCCCCAAAAGTTTGGGCAAGGGATTAGGAGTTAGTACAATGAAGATGCTGTATCATTAGTATGACAAATGTGACTTGTCTTCCACAACCATCCACCTCAACCAAAAAAGGAAAAAGAAAAGAAATCTGGTAGTGTACACATAGATTGTTATGTACTCAAAAATAAAACTGAAAGAAATCAATACTGTTGAATGGTTGTAGCCAAAAGAAAGTAACACAAGCAATGTCCTCTTCCACTAAGAAATGACTAAAAAACAAGAACTAGGCATTGGAAAACAACCATACTAAATGAAAGTCTCTGAAATTCTATATTATAACAAGCTGTTTCTTTCATCTGTCCCTAACAAAGTAAACAGATATGTCATTTAAATATCATATATACTTGACTTTAAGATTTTTTCCATTTGATTATTTCTAAAATCCAAACATACCTTACAATTAATGTAGGCATTTAGTGTATAAGCAAAATATCTATGAATAAATCAATGACTGGCATTTCAGGAAACATGTCTCCTCACACTAAGGCATTCACCTAGCTGTTTCTACTGGAAAATTATAACTCAATAAAATTATAGGACATTCACAGGAAAGACAATCATAAAATTCCAAATGGTATGTTAGTATGTAAGGTTTTAAAAAACCAGCCACAATCCTAGCACTCTGGGAGGCCGAGGCGGGAGGATTGCTCAAGGTCAGGAGTTCAAAACCAGCCTGAGCAAGAGCGAGATCCCATCTCTACTATAAATTGAAAGAAATTAATTGGCCAACTAATATATATAGAAAAAATTAGCCGGACATAGTGGCACATGCCTGTAGTCCCAGCTACTTGGGAGCCTGAGGCAGGAGGATCGCTTGAGCCCAGGAGTTTGAGGTTGCTGTGAGCTAGGCTGATGCCACGGCACTCACTCTAGCCTGGGCAACAAAGTGAGACTCTTGTCTCAAAAAAAAAAAAAGAAACCAGCCACATAAACCTATTCAGCAATCCTTTCCCAGTGAGTAAATTACTTTTGGGAGTAAGTCCCTCAAAATAGCAGACCAGGAAATACATTTATTCATTAAGCAAACTTTTATATCATGAATATATATAAAAAGGTCAAGTTAAATCATAAAAATACCACAACAAAGTACACCTAATTCTTATTACTAGATATCATTATAAATATAAAAATATAGTTTTAATGTAACATTATTATGTGTGTGTTTAAAAGTAAGATATAACAATGAACACATCATTTGCAGCCTATTTTTTAATTGCTCCATAGTATCCAAAGAGTGGTTATTCCACAGATATTTCCCCATACTAATGAATATTTTGATTGTTTCTAATTTTTTGCTATATCAAATTGTGTTTCAGAAATACTTTCAGAACGCATGTTAAAAATTGGTATATTATAATTGCCTCTAGGAAGAATAAATCCTAGAATAGACAACAGGTCCTAGCACTCTAGGAGGCTGAGGTAAGAGAATCACTTGAGGACAGGAGTTTGAGATCAGCCTGAGCAAGAACAAGACCTGTCTATAAAAAAAAAAAAAAAAAAATAGAAAAATTAGCTGGGTAAGGTGGCACATGCCTATAGTCCCAGCTACTCGGGAGGCTGAGACAGGAGGATTGCTTGAGCCCAGGAGTTTGTGGTGAGCTATGATGGTGCCACTGCACTCTAGCCTGGGACCAGAGCAAGACTTCGTCTCAAAAAAGAAAAAGGAATTGACAGCAGGGTTTGAGAAAGACCCTCACTTTTTTCCCTGAATACCCTTTTATACTATTTGAATTTTTTCCATGTGAAAAACATAACAATTAATTTTTTAAAAAGCTTTACATACATTATCAGTACAGTATAGCTATTTTTCTTTCTTTTTTTTTTTTTTTTTGAGACAGAGTCTCACTTTGTTGCCCAGGCAGCCTAGCTCACAGTAACCTAAAACTCCTGGGCTCAAGCAATTCTACTGACTCAGCCTCCCAAGTAGGTGGGACTACAGACACGTGCCACCATGCCTGGCTAATTTTTTCTATATATTTTTAGTTGGCCAATTAATTTCTTTCTATTTTTAGTAGAGATGGTAGTCTCACTCTTGCTCAGGCAGGTTTCGAACTCCTGACCTTGAGTGATCCTCCGCCTTGGCCTCCCAGAGCGCTAGGATTACAGGCGTGAGCCACCCTGCCCGGCCGAACAGTCTAGCTATTAAAATTGAAAAACAAAGAGCAAAGCTGCAATAAACTTACCTTCTTGGGCGTATTTTTTTGGTTGCTGTCTACCAGACACCATGTTAAGAGTATACATAAGTTGCCTCAATTTGCCACATTTAATCTTTATAACAATCGCACAAAACAGGTATTGTCCCCACTTCACAGATTTTTAAAAAATTGAGTGTGAACAAGTTAATTTATTTGCTTAAGTGAGAGAGAGATAGAGCATGTAATAAAAACAAGATTTAAGCCAGAGGCTTTTTTTTGTTTTGTTTTTTTTCTTGAGACAGAGTCTCACTTTGTTGCCCAGGCTAGAGTGAGTGCCATGGCATCAGCCTAGCTCACAGCAACCTCAATCTCCTGGGCTCAAGCGATCCTCCTGCCTCAGCCTCCCGAGTAGCTGGGACTACAGGCATGTGCCACCATGCCCGGCTAATTTTTTCTATATATATTAATTGGCCAATTAATTTCTGTCTATTTTCAGTAGAGACGGGGTCTCACTCTTGCTCAGGCTGGTTTCAAACTCCTGACCTTGAGCGATCCTCCCGCCTGGGCCTCCCAAAGTGCTAGGATTACAGGCGTGAGCCACCGCACCCGGCCAGTGTAATGGTTAATTTTAAGTGTCAACTTGGCTAGGCTATGTGCCCAGTCGTTTTGTTAAACATTAGTCCAGATATTTCTGTGAAATTATTAGATAGAAGCGACTACCTTTTACAGTCAGTTGACTTGAACTAAAAGAGATTACTCTCCATAATGTGGGTGGGTTTTGTCCACCTAGATGAAGACCTTAAGACCAAAAAACTGAAGTTTTCCAAAAAAGAAAGAATTCAACCTGAGTTTCCAACCTGCTGGCCTGCCATATAGATTTTGGACTTGCCAACCTCCATAATCCTGTGAGCCAATTCCTGAATCAATATCTCTCTAAATATATAAACTGTTTCTCTAGAGAACCCTCACTAATAGACATTCTTATCATTTGTTTTCACTTTTTTCTTTTTTGTGTCACTCTATGTGTCCGACTATATCTTAGGATCTCGGTTTGTAGCAGTGGCCTCAATAAATGCTTTCCTCTCATGGCTAATATTCTCGTGGAGGGGGACAGAAAGTTGTAGGGTCCAAGAGAAAGTGTCTCCTTTGCCCTCGGAAGGTTCAATAGAAATTGACTGACAAAAGACAGATTAATAGTGAAAAAGGCATAGGAAATTTATTAACATGCACATGTGTGCTCGGGAGACATGTAGAATATGAAAACTCAAAGAAAGGGCCAGATGGTTGATGCTTTTATACCATCTTGAGGTTTCAGAAAGAACGGGGGCTTGGAGTATGGCAAGACAGATTATGGGAGAGAGGAAGAGCAAAAGCTTTTTAGCTATTCTTGTGTTTCCAGCCTCTCTGAATAGCCATCTTGAAATAAATCAAAATATATTTTGGGGTAAAATATTTTGGGTTTCCTTTACTTAATAGCAAACAAATAGGAAGACCAATTCCAAATAGCTATCTGCTATGTAAGGAGAGGGCTGTGAGACAGAGAAGTGTAGGGGAAGGTGGTCTCTCTAGCATGGGTGCTCAAGGAAGGGCTAAGGAGGTGACAGTTGAGCTGAAGAAGAGGGAGCCAGCCATGAGCCTAGGGAGGGGAAGGTATTCCAAGCAGAAGGAGCAGCAGGTTTGAAGGCCTTGAAGCAAGGATAGCAGAAGGCTTGTATGAGAAGCAGCAAGAATAACTGTGTCCTGAATCAGGGTGAGCCAGAGGAGAGTGGTTGGGGAGAATTCAGACAGGCTGGCTAACCATCATGTCGAATTAAAAGGTATGTAAAAACAATAGTAAAGCCTTTAGATTTTACTCTAAACTTAGGGATTTTTTTTTAAGATTTATATTTTAAAATATCTAGTACTCAAATGTTGAGCACTGGTTTAATGATAGGCATTGAAATCATTATGCGGAATCAGCTTGTATGGAGAGTTAGTATCTGCCCAGGGGTTTGCGCTGCTTGGTGTGCCAACCCCCACTCCACCCCAGCGGCATAGGGAACTCTGGGGAGCTGAGTTGAAAATGCAGAATTTCAGGCCCTGCCCCAGACCTAGTAAATCAGAACTTGCACTTTAATAAGTTCCCCAGGTGATGTATGAGCATTTTAAAGTTTGAGAAGTGCTACCTAAGCCAGGGGCCTCAACCTCCACTGCATTCTGGCATCGCCTCAGAACCTATTCTAAACAATTTTTAAAACAGGTTCGTCTAAATGCAGTGGTGTTTACAACTCATTGATCACAATGAGTTACAGATTCCTTTGTTCCTTCTCCACTGGCACTGCTTCACTTGAGCCTTAAAAAAATTTTTTAATTAAAAAAATTTAAAAGTTAAAAAAAAAGAAACCCAAACTGTTGCCTGGGTAACCCCCGAGATGCTGGCATAATTGGTCTGCAGTGCAACCTGGACATCAGGAATTCTGGAAGCCCTTGTCTTTCAAAGGTCAAAAACCACTGCGCTAAAGCCACAGTGGGTGATCAGCAGCTGTTTTTCATGCTCAGCTGATTTCCCACGCTCCATTTGTCTTTATTTCCCCTTATAGCAGTTCCCAGGGACTCACCTCGTTTTCCTTTCTTTGGTCACTAGCAAAAGTGCTTCTCTCCCAGATTCTCAGGACTCACTGTACTGAGAAAGGTATTAATAGTCTGGTCGGCCCTGGTTGCAGCAAAAGGTCTATGACAGTTATCCCTCCTTTAATAAAGTGATTTATTTTCACATTAAACTTCTGATATTGGGGTGACATGGGTGTAAGGGAAAAAAGAAATACTCCAAATTGTCACACAACAATTTAGCCTCTTCAGTGTAGCACTGCAAAATGCTTAGTTTAAATCACCTGTCTAAAGTTTATCATTACTTGCTTAAGAGAAAAACTATGAAAACTGCATCTCATTCTCTTTAGGTTTTCTAAACTTTGAGCTTCAACAAGTAGATATAGTTTCAAATCTGCAGATTGACAACTTAGAAGCAAAAGCATTGACATTACTCATGAAGGATCAGAGTAGAATGATTAATAATATCATAGAAATGCAAACTTCGGCTGGCGCGGTGGCTCATGCCTGTAATCCTAGTACTCTGGGAGGCCGAGGTGGGAGGATCAGCTTGAGGTCAGGAGTTCAAGAACAGCCTTAGCGAGACTGAGACCCTGTCTCTACAAAAAATAGAAGAATTAGCAGGGTGTAGTGGCTCACTTCTGTAGTCCCCATCTATGAGGCAGGAGGATCTCCTTGAGCCCACAAGTTTGAGGTTTCAGTGAGCTATGATGATGCCACTCTAGCCTGGGCAACCCAGAGAGACAATGCCTCAAAAAAAAAAAAGAGGCCAGGCTTGGTGGCTCACGCGCCTATAATCCTAGCACTCTAAGAGGCTGAGAAGGGAGGATTGCCTGAGTTTAGGAGTTCAAGACTAATCTGAGCAAGAGTGAGACCTGCACCTCTACCAAAAAGAAAGAAAGAAAAAAAAAAAAAAACACCCAGCCGGGCTTGGTATTGTGCACTTGTAGTCCCAGCTACCTGGGAGACTGAGGCAGAAGGATCTCCTAAGCCCAGGAGTCAGAGGTTACAGTGAGCTAGGACACCACAGTATTCTGCCCAGCAGAGTGAGACTCTATCTCAACAAAAACAAACAAGGCAACTGAACACTCCTCCTTACAACCCCCTACAAGAAAGAAAGGAAGGAAGGAAGGGCCAGCGCAGTGGCTCATGTCTGTAATCCTAACACTATGGGAGGCCGAGGCGGGCAGATCGTTTGAGCTCAGGAGTTTGAGACCAGCCTGAGCAAGAGCAAGATCCTGCCTCTACTAAAACAATATAAAGAAATTAGCTGAACAACTAAAAAAAAAAAAAAATACATATATATATATAAAGAATTAGTCGGCCATGGTGGCACACGCCTGTAGTCCCAGCTACTCGAGAGGCTGAGGCAGGAAGATTGCTTAAGCCCAGGAGTTTGAGGTTGCTGTGAGCTAGGCTGACACCCCAACACTCTGTCTCAAAAAAAAAGAAGGAAGAAAGAAAGGCTAACTTCATTCAAAGCTAATCTAAAAATTATTAAATTAGGAGATGGAAATTTAAGATTTATTTCCCTTACTAATGATAAATATTAATATTTACTGACCAATATTGCAAGGTAACTAAAATATATGAAATATTTTTACAGTGCTTTTTAAAGAGATTATTTAGAAGTGGGGATGAGGGTGGAGACTGGGTTTGTTATAGGCCATTGCCTTTTACAATGGTGAAGTTATAGTCTGCCTTCTTCCTAATGTTCAAACTGTGGGAAAAAATATTCTACTCTTAGAGTCCATTCAGATGGTGTTCTTATGAGGGCTCTAAGTCTAGGCCAAGAGTACTTGGAATTAATTCAGGAATTAGGCTCACTCATTCTGTAACATCTGGACCTTTATAAATGAGCCTTGCTCATTTTTACAGTCACATTGCAAACATCAGCACCATTCTTGGCTACTTTTAGTTTAGTTCTCCTCCTAAGGATTTGTTAGCTTATCTACTATCTGTACTCTCATCGCAAGCATACTTAATGCAATCAGTAACTTCATTATATACGCATTATATTTTCCATGCTTTGTTCCTAATCAGGTTTATTCCTGCCTTAGAGCCTTAGCACTAGTTCTGTGCTCTGTCTAGAATGTTCTTGCCCCAGTTCTTCATGTAATTGCCTCCTTGTTATTCAATTCTCCATATGTGTTCCCTCTTCAGAGAACCTTTGCCCAACTGCCCAATCTAAAGTAGCTGCCCAGGCCGGGCGAGGTGGCTCACGCCTGTAATCCTAGCACTCTGGGAGGCCGAGGCGGGAGGATTGCTCGAGTTCAGGAGTTCGAAACCAGCCTGAGCAAGAGTGAGACCCTGTCTCTACTATAAAGAAATTAATTGGCCAACTAATACATATATAGAAAAAATTAGCCAGGCATGGTGGCACATGCCTGTAGTCCCAGCTACTTTGGAGGCTGAGGCAGGAGGATTGCTTGAGCCCAGGAATTCGAGGTTGCTATGAGCTAGGCTGACGCCAGGGCACTCACTCTAGCCTGGGCAACAAAGTGAGACTCTGTATCAAAAATAAATAATTAAATAAAGTAGCCGTCCAGACACTTTCTTTTTTTTAAGACTAGTCAAGTGCAGTAGTGAGGAGGGGGAGAAGTAGTAGAACAAGGAGTTCAATCTGTAACTGACTGTGAACAATCACGTGAGATAACTCACTACCTTAGGACCAGCCTGCCCAGACACTTTCTATCACATGTTAGTTTCACTCAGTGCCAGTCCTGTCTAAAATGATTCAGTTAATTTCTTTGTATCACCTTTTACTAGAATGAAGTTTCCTATGAAGCTTCCTATACTTGGAATCCTTGTCTGTCTACTTACAGGTATATCCTTAGCATCTATAATTGTGTCTGAGAAATAGTAGGTGCTCAATAAATATTGCTGACTACCTTTCACAAAAATTTTATGAATTTGCCTTTATTACCTGATCCAGTGGGAGTAATTAAAACATCTGGCTTTAATGCATCAGAAAGACAACATAATTTTTAAAATATATTATTGATTTACAAAAACTTGAAAATTATAATTCTTTAATTCTTCAATAATGAAACATCAAATAAGGAGATTGAATTGCAAATTTGAAGGTTTCTTCCTCCCAAAATCAGAGAATAATGAAAAATAGATTGAATCTTGGATGCCATTTTAATTTCTGTCACTGTGACTAACCTTCAGATTGGATTCACTGTCTTGGAAAGATATCCCAGGCATTCTATACAGAATATACAGAGGGGGGTCAGGAATAACAACTCCGACATAAAAGTCATCTTAAAAATATTGATACGCATAGAACATTTTACAAGTACGTTGATCTCAAAGAAAAGTTTTATTATAATCATGGATCTGTAAATGATTACCAATATATTTCTCTGTTTTGTATCTGAAAAAAAAATCTGTTTTGTCTTTTAAGCACTGCTGATAATCTGATAAACTATAGCAATCTTTGGAGGAAGACAAATTTGCTGTATTTTACACTATAATCCACTGCAATGGAGTCAATACACCACTTTAGTTTTTATAAACTGCCACCTTCTCACATTCCTGATTACTTCAATCCCAGCTGCATATTCCACATCTGTTTAAAGGAGGATTTTATTTTTTAAAGTGTATCTCTGGTTTTCACATATAACATGACTCATTTTTGGCTGCTATGCTCCTGCTCCTTGCAGAAAGATGAAGAGATCATCTGCTACTTGAACTTTTGTTTAGCTTGCTAGGTATTTAGGTTGACTGTTATGTGCCAGATGTTATCCAGTTGGCAAAACAGTGCTTTCTTACCCATCTGTGTGCTGATCTTTCCATTTAATTCTCCAGCTGTATTGCTCTCTGCCTCTTGTATAAACAGCAACATAGAAATGTTTCCCAAGAAACACGCCACTTCTTCTCTGCTTAAAAGTTTCCTTGTCTACAAGGACGCTGGGGTCATGTGCACTTGCCTCCCCTATGACTCTCCTGTTCCTTTGCATGGTATTAAATACATCCGGTTGCAATACTGACATCCCATCTGTAAGGGGGAGACAGTTGTGAAGCTGACTAAGTCAATTGAGCGTATAGCTTCCAAATTCAGCGAGGCTCCATGGAGAACTTTAGCAACAATGACTACCTTTTCTGAAGAATGCACATAAATTATTTATGCAAACTAAGTGCAAGTCATGCTGTACTGGCATCAATGAATGATGAAAGTATTTTTGTCTTAAAATCATTTTCCCAAGCCCCAAAACCTGTTGAAAGTATTTTAATGTCCACAGCTGTAATCCTAGCACTCTGGGAGGCTGAGGCGGGCGGATTGCTCGAGGTCAGGAGTTCGAAACCAGCCTGAGCAAGAGCAAGACTCCATCTCTACTATAAATAGAAAGAAATTAATTGGCCAACTAATATATATATATATATAATTAGCCGGGCATGGTGGCGCATGCCTGTAGTCCCAGTTACTTGGGAGGCTGAGGCAGAAGGATTGCTTGAGCCCAGGAGTTTGAGGTTGCTGTGAGCTAGGCTGACGCCACGGCACTCACTCTAGCCTGGGCAACAAGCGAGACTGTCTCAAAAAAAAAAAAAAAATTAGCCAGGCATGGTGGCACATGCCTATAGTCCCAGCTAGTTGGGAGGCTGAGGCAGGAGGATCGCTTGAGCCCAGGAGATTGAGGTTGCTGTGAGCTAGGCTGACACCACGGCACTCACTCTAGCCTGAGCAACAAAGTGAGACTCTGTCTCAAAAAAAAAAAAATTTTTTTTAGAGAAAAGTGAGACCCAAGCTGGTCTCTAACTCCTGGACTCAAGGGATCCTCCCCCTCAGCCTCCCAAGCAGCTGGAACCACCGGTGTGAACCATAGCACTAACATTTATTGAGTACTTATTGTGTATCAGACTTTGTGTAAAGAGATTTACATGCATTATTTAATTCTCATAAGGACCCTAAAGCGGATACTATTATTACTTCTATTTAACAGAAAAGAAAAATGATAATTACTTTGCCCAAAGTCAATGGGTGAATAAGCATTGTAGGAAAGATTCTAAATAAAATATCATGACAATGAAACTTTTCCTCATATTCTTGAAATTATCATAAATTAGGATTAAGAGAAGAAAAGCTTATGGAGGCTGGGTTACTCTTTCCAATATTGTTTATGATAACTTTTAAACACATACAAAGTAGAGAGAAGACTATAATGAATTTCCACATACCCATTATCCAAACACTGTACCATGCTTATCAAAACTTTATCACTTTCCTTCATCTATCCCTTTTTCCCCTTTGTGAAACTACTTTAAAATAGATCCTAAATATGATATTTCCTAGCTACATATTTCAGCATGCATCTCTTTAAAATGTGGTTATTTTCTTCCTTACTGCAATATCAATATCATGCTAACAAAATTGAGAATAAATCTTTGGCAGCAAGATGCAGTGGTTTGCACCTGTAATCCCAATATTATGGGAGGCTGTGGCAGGAGGATTACCTGAGGCCAGAAGTTCAGACAAGTCTGGGCAACATAGAGAGACATCGTCTATACAAAAAAATTTTTAAATTATCAAATTTTTTAAACAGGGGGGAAAAAAGAGAAATTTTTAAATTATTAAAAGTAAAAACAGGCCAGGCTGTGTCTGAAGGGCAGGGCAGCTCCTCTAGCTGCTCCTGGGAAGGCGCTGGTGCAGGGTTTGTTACTCCTCTGGGTCACCTCCTTCTCCCTGCCGGTGGACATCTGGGACTTTGACCCTTCTTTTTTAATCTACTTTTGCTAAGATGCATTTAATAAAAAGGGGGGATACAAAATGCAAATCTATTTCCCTCACCTCTTGGACTTCTGGGATGCCATCACCTCCAGTTGTTGGGTTTGTCTCCAACTGTTAATAAAGCATTGAACTGGGAAAAAAAAAAAAAAAAACAGGCCAGGCATGGTGGCTCACGCCTGTAATCCTAGCACTCTTGGAGGCTGAGGCAGGCGGATTGCTCAAGGTTAGGAGTTTGAAACCAGCCTGAGCAAGAGTGAGACCCTGTCTCTACTAAAAATAGAAAGAAATTAATTGGCCAACTAAAATATATAGAAAGAATTAGCCAGGCATGGTGGCACATGCCTGTAGTCCCAGCTACTCAGGAGGCTGAGGCAGTAGGATTGCTTGAGCCCAGGAGTTTGAGGTTGTTGTGAGCTAGGCTGACACCACGGTACTCAATCTAACCTGGGCAACAGAGCAAGACTCTGTCTCAAAAAAAAAAGACATCTGCCCTAGAATGTCTACAGCAGCACAATTGACAATTGCAAAGATGTAGAAACAAATCAAGTGCCCATCAATACATGAGTGGATCAATAAAATGTGGTATATGTATAACATGGTGTTTTACTCAGCTACAAAAAACAATGGTGAACTATCACCTCTTGTATTATCCTGGATAGAGCTGGAGCCCATTCTACTAAGTGAAGTATCACAGGAGTGGGAAAACAAGCACCACATGTACTCAACATCATATTTATATTAACTGATCAACACTTATGTGCACATATAGTAGTAACATTCATCAGATGTTGGGCAGGTAGAGGGATAGGAAGGGATGGGTATATTCACACCTAATGGGTGCAGTGTGCACCATTTGGGGGATGGACATGCTTGAAGCTCTGACTCAGGAGGGGAAAAGACAATATATGTAACCTAAACATTTGTACCCCCATAATATGCTGAAATAAAAAAAAAATCATCTATTGAGGGACACTTAGATTGATTCCCTATCTTTGCTACTGTGAATAGTGCTGCAATAAACATATGAGTATGGGTATCTTTTTGATATAATGATTTCTTTTGGGGAGGGTAAATACCCAGTGGTAGAATTGCTAGATCAAATATAGTTCTATTTTTAGTTCTTTGAGAAATCTCCATATTGTTTTCCATAGAGGTTGTGCTAATTTACATTCCTACCAACAGAATATCACACCCTAGCCAAATCTTTTTTGTTTTTGGCTTTATCTATTTTGTTTCTGTTTTCATTACTGCTCAGGCTCATCCCAAACTCCTGAGTTCAAGCAATCCTCCCACCTCAGCCTCCCAGAGAGCTGAGGTTACAGGCATGAGCCACCATGCCCAGTCTATTTCTGTCTTCAATTTCAATGAGTTCATGTCACAGTTCGGCAAACTTTTACTTTTTTTTTAAATTGTTTCTTGCATAATTTCTAACTTAGTACAATATTTAAAAGAATCACAAAAATAAGGATCAAATTTTCATGTGAGAAAACATGACATATTTATTTCTCAAACAGGAGGACAATAATAAGGAAAAAGAAAGATGGAGAGAGTTCATTTGTAATTGCTGCATTGTTTAGTCATGTATTAAAAAAAATTTAAAAATTGCTTCCCAAAGCAAGGTCAGTGTTTTAAAAAGTATGTCATTTAAATCTGTTTTTTTGTTTTGTTTTGTTTTGTTTTGTTTTGTTTTTTTAGACAGAGTCTCACTCTGTTGCCCAGGCTAGAGTGTCGTGGCATAAGCCTAGCTCACAGCAACCTCAAACTCCTGGTCTCAAGTGATCTTTCTGCCTCAGCCTCCCGAGTAGCTGGGACTACAGGCATGTGCCACCATGCCTGGCTAATTTTTTCTACATATTTTTAGTTGGCCAATTAATTTATTTCTATTTTAGTAGAGACAGGAGTCTCGCTCTTGCTCAGGCTGGTTTCAAACTTCTGACCTTGAGCAATCCACCCACCTCAGCCTCCCAGAGTGCTAGTATTACAGGCGTGAGCCACCATGCCCAGCCTAAATCTGTTTTATTTTATTTAAGAATATTATGGGGATACAAATACTTTGATTACATATATTGCCTTTGCACCACCTAAGTCAGAGGTACAATCGTACGCATCCCCCAGACATTGTGCACTGCACCCATTAGGTGTAAATATTAAATCTGGTTTTAATCCAATTTATACTTGAGATCATTATTATAACCAAAGCAGATACTGGATCTATATTAGAATCACTGAGAAGGAAACTTCCTTTGAAATATTAAATATCAGTGTTGGAACTTTGCTAGATCTCATGAAAAATTATCAAGATGCCTTTAAATTAAATATATATATATATATTATATATATATATATGTTACAACTAGCAAAGTCTCACTGTTAATATTTTTGAGGTTGAAACATTCTCTCCATGAAATAGAAGATTGTTGAGAAGGAAAAAAAGACATTTTGGGATAGTACAGATTTTATTATGCATTTCTTTGAAGTAAGGGGAAATATTTCAAAGAGAAATGATACAATATAAGATGAACTGGATATCATGCTGCATGGAAAAGCAAAGAGGCTATCAAAGACTCACAGGGCACACCAACATAAATTGTAAGAGAACAGTACAGTCTTCATGGCTGGGAAAATCTGCACTCCAGAACTGGCTCCTTGGATTCTGTATCCAATGCTTAGCACAATGCCTGGGATATAGTAAGTGAAAATACATATTAGTTGAGTAAATGAATTATAAGGTATCTGAGAATTAGGAAAAGGAAAAACAAAATTTGATCGTAGTAATAGAAAGGGAAGTAGAAGAGCACTAAAAATAAATGCACATACTTACATGTCTTATCTTCTATTGTCCTTACACCCATCACACAGTACCTCCACCCACCTCACACCACATACACCCACCACCATCCATCACTACTTGCCAACGAAAGTTCTGACTTGTGACACATATCCGACATCAATATGCCCTATCTGATCCAAAGGTATGGTTCCTGTGGCCAGATATTCAAACTTAGCCTTGGCAACAATGAAGAGGACTAGGCAAAGCCCCTAGGACATTTCCTTTGTTCATCCATTCAGTCATTTACTCATTACTTAGCCAATATTTGTGTGTTAGGCTCTTAGTCTACTGCTGGCAATATAAAGTTAAATAGGATATAGTCCTTGTAATCTAGAAACTCCCAATCCAGCAAACCATTATCTGTGAAATAAGAACTGTGTAAGTTATGTGAGGTGCTCTGCAAAAACCAAGGAGGTGAAGCAATTTGTCAGATCAAAGAAAAATATATTATAGCTTTCCCCTCTAAGTTGCTTCCAGAATCTTGGCCAAAGTCTGATAGATACTTGATTATTTAGTTTTGGATTTGTTTTCTGCCAGGTTGGGTCATGGCAGGAAATCATTTATCAACAGTTGGTAAGCACTGCGATCACTCAAGTCCTAGGTACATCCCTTTCTCTTCCACATCTCTTTGGTTCAAATGTGGTGTTAATAATATCACCATCTTCCTAATGCCCAAATTTAAACCTCACTCTTATCACAAAGTTTAATCCCCCACATCTAATAAGCTCCCTTGGGATTCAACTCCTGCAATGTTTCATACAACCTTACTGATCTTTCCAGTCCCAGCAACAACCACTTCCTTCTGGTCTTCATGGTCCTCAGCAAGAAGTCCCACAATAGCCTCTGACCAGAACAATTTTCCTAAAACACAGCTCCCATCATGCATCGCTCAAGAACACAGCTGTGCTAATCATTAAATTCTCATCAGCACTAGGCCATAGGAATCAATATGTGTTTGCTGGAATTGACCCCGGCTCCTGCTAATGAACTTCCCGATGTGAGGCAGAAGGAATTTAATATCCCTAGTATCAGCTTCACTGTAGTGTCAAGAATGCTTATGTCCACTAGCTGGAGTTTCTGGCTCTTTTCGACAATTGTAAATAAATTCAAGCACTGACATATTCTTTTTCTCCACCCTACTGTTTGGTTTATAACAGAGAATGACCACACTACTTCTCTTCATTGCTTCCTCTTTCTTTCTTTTTTCTTATCTATGCATGTATATTTCTATTTTAATTGACAAATAAAAAATTGTATGTATTTATAGTGTAAAACAATGTTTTGGTATACATGTACACAGTATTTACATATCTTTCAAAGTAGGTTATAATTATAAAGTTCACAGAGTCTTTTATATTCACTGCATTTCAGGTTGGCTACTTCCTAATGGTACAAAGGGCCAACAACCTGTCAGAAAATTGCCTCTGAGACATATCACATGAGTATATACATGTATATTCTTACATGCTAAAAAAAATATATTCCGAGGAGAAAGGAAGGCGCTCCAGTTCCGGGTCAGGCCCTTCTCCCGCCTCCCTCGGCCTCCGCCATGGCGAACAGTGGCGGCGCCGGGGCGGCGACGACGGCGGCGAACATGAATGCGGTGAGGGAGACCATGGACGTTCTGCTTGAGATTTCCAGAATTTTGAATACTGGCTTAGATATGGAAACTTTGTCTATTTGTGTACGGCTTTGTGAACAAGGAATTAACCCAGAAGCTTTATCATCGGTTATTAAGGAGCTTCGCAAGGCTACTGAAGCGCTAAAGGCTGCTGAAAATATGACAAGCTGACTTTCTGGAGAAATTCTGATGAGATATGTCAAGCTCTGCAGGAGGATTTGAAGATTGCTTTGTAGTCAAGAATGTACAATGAAATTACTGCATGCATCAGTGTAGAAAAATTTTCCTTTTTATAAGAATTATAAAACCATAGCTTTATAAATCAGTGGAAAGTGGCTTACAGAGAAAACTATCAGATGTGTTTACATCACATCTTACTCACTTTTTTTTAACAGCTATAATGCTTTGGCATTGTTATGTTCATATTTATGTATTCCTTATTTATAGCTCTGATAGCTTTAATTTTCTAAGCAGTCTGTCTATCAGATGTGCACATCTGCTGTGCCTGGTTGAAGTATAGTGGAACCCATCAGTAGTGATGTGTGGTAGTTATGACTTGTTGACATTTCCATTATAAACTTTAATTTTGAATTGTTTATGCATAAAAACTGGATTTATGTTGTATTGGGCTGAAAGTTGACAGGATTTCCACTACCATTTGTGAATTTTGATTTAAGTTCATTATTATATCAGAATCTTGTTTTTTAAAAAATAAGAGCATGGAAAACATTTCTAGTAATCTGCTCTTTAACAAAGAATATTTAGTTTTTTAAACAGTTTGTTGGGCAGTTAATGTGAACCAGATAATTTTTGTATTGATTGAAAAATAAAACTTTTAGAAACTTAGATTTTAAAGGAAATGACAGTGTTTAGCCTAGCATTACTTATAGTTTGAATCATTTAAATCTAATGAAAATGTTAGTTGAGAATTTTTTTAAGTTTTTATACCCTATAAATGAAGACCTAAAAAATAATGTATAAAATGAAACATAGCCAACATGCAAAATTCCTGTTTACTTTTATTACATAAAAGTAATTTAAGTGCTTACCTGACAAATCTTGAGTGGTTATTTAATAAATCACTAGATAGGAGGTATGTTTCAACAGATATTTAGTATTTTCTGATGAAATAAGGATTTCTAGTCATTAAACAAAAACTAATCTAATGTTCTATATCAGGAATTATAAGTATGGCTTTTTAAAATCAGTTTATGTGTCCTTTTTTTTACCCTTAAAGCTATAACTCATCAAAGTGATGATATAAAATAAAATTTTAATATATTGATTCTGTTCCTATAACAGAATCTCAGTGAAATTTTTTTGGCAAGACTTCAGGATTTAATATGATTTTATTGTTTCTTAAATTTTAGATTTTGTTAGATACCATTTAAATGATAATACAAGCATTTGCTCTTTAGTAGCATTTTTTGTTTTTCAGACAAACTGAAATGGTTTTAATAAGACTTAGTGATATTGGTGTAGAACCTTCTGTGCTATTTTTAAAATGTAGGACTTTGACCATTTTGACTTTTTAAATGAATGACATTTTTGCCAAGTGCACTGCAAGGTCTATTATTGGCAGAACAGGTTTGGAGACACCAAGAACTTATGATAAGTCATTTGATAATAAACACTGCAAATACAGCATGTTGTTATTTATAAAATGTTAAAGAGAACACTTTTGTTAACCTTCAAAATTTGTATATGCTTTTAGGCCATAAGAGTTGATAGTTTTATTTATGAGTTTGTAGATTAAGTTATTTATCTATGAAACAAAACAGGAAAATATATTAAGAAGGGATTATGTTTACAGAAGATGTTTCTTTAATGTGTCACATTTCTTAAATGTAAACATATTTTTAATGCATACTTAAGTAATATTTAAGAAACCAAACAAAATAATGATACAATTGCAGTGTTGTGCTTGTTGTCAGTGACAATAATAAAACCATTTTGGTGGAAAAAAAAAAAAAAAAAAAAAAAAATATATTCCATAAGGATTTTTTTTAATGACCTTTTACCAAAGTCATCTCTAAAAACATTTGTGGAGTTCATCTTAATTGTGCCTCAGAGCCATTGTTCACTACCTATATAGGATGATAAATCTGAGTAAATAACCTAATCACTACATTTGGTATTGCGTAAACTAATATAATGGTCACGTGCGTTGAATGGTGCTATGGAGAGAATGTGTTCTCCAAAATTAACATGTTGGAAACTTAATTCCCAATGCAACAGTGTTGGGATGTCAGGCCTTTTGGGAGGTGTTTAGGTCTGGAGGGCAGAACTCTCATGGACTATCCATTATAAAAGGGCTTGACAGCTTTCTCTGCTCACAGGCATGGTGGTGGCAGCAGATGTGGCCCGACAGGCAGATGCCAGCAGGTTGGTGTACCTGTATGTACCAAGGAAATGCTTCACCAGCAACCGCATCATCAATGCCAAGGAGCATGTGTCCATCCGAATGAGCATAGCTGAGGTTGAGAAGGTTACAGATAGTAGTAATGGCCAGTTTAAGATCTACACCATCTCTGGGGCCATCCGCAGGATGGGTGAGTCAGATGACTCCATTCTCCAATTGGCCAAGGGTCAGGGCATCATTTCAAAGAACTTCTGACTCGAGAGAATCATGGATGTGGCATATGTCATAAATAGTGAAACACCCCCCAAAAATGGGGGGGCTTAACAGATGGGGCTTGGCTCCTTTTTGCCCTTCCTATTCCTTCCACCACATGAGAACACAGCATTCCTCCCCTCCAGAGGATGCAGCAGCAAAGAACTATCTTAGAAGCAGAGAGATTGAGACCTCACCAGCCAGCACCTTAATCTTGGACTTTCCAGCCTGCAGAACTATGAGACATAAATTTCTATTGTTTATAGATTACCCAGTCTGTGGTACTTTGTTATAGCAGCATAAAATGACTAAGATAAATGACTTTATCTGTTCTTTTTAAAGCCACCTCTACACATAGACAAAGTGGGAAGCTTCCTGGATAAGATGTCCTCCACAAAAACTGCACCTACCCAATGTTTTTCTGACACCACCTTCTAAAATTACTGCTAACTGGCTACCTCCCTAATGCTCCTTAGAGTTGAGAGATGATCTAAAAAAGAATGTATGGAATGTCAAGGATGTAAGAAGACAATAGTTATGCCAGCTAACAATGGAAGCCACTGACCATAGGTGGCTATTTAGATTTTAACTAAAGTTAAATAAAATTAAAACTTTAGTTTCTCAGTCAAACTAGCTGTATTTCAAAGCTTAATAACCATATGTGAGGCTGGGGCTAGTGGCTCAGCCTATAATCCTAGCACTCTGGGAGGCTGAGGCAGGCGGATTGCTCGAGGTCAGGAGTTCGAAACCAGTCTGAGCAAGAGCAAGACCCCATCTCTATATAAATAGAAAGAAATTAATTGGCCAACTAATATATATAGAAAAAATTAGCCAAGCATGGTGGCACATGCCTGTAGTCCCAGCTACTCGAGAGGCTGAGGCAGAAGGATTGCTTGAGCCCAGGAGTTTGAGGTTGCTGTGAGCTAGGCTGACACCACAGCACTCACTCTAGCCTGGGCAACAAAGAGAGACTCTGTCTCAGAGAAAAAAAAAAAAAAAAAAAACAACCATATGTGGCTGGTAGCTACCTTATTGGACAGCAGAGAGAACAAAAACATTTCCATCATTTCAGAAAGTTTAATTGGAGAACTCTGCTATATAATTTAGGACATCAGCATGTATTAAAATCACCTTCAGGACTTGTTTAAAACAGCTTTCTAGTCTCCCAAGTTTCTTACCCAGTAGATCTGAGATAGAGCTTGAGAATTTGCATTTCTAATGTGTTCCCAGAGGATGCTGATGCTACTGGTCAGGATTCACATTTTGATAAGCACCAGCTTGAGGTTTAAAATCTCTGGTTTTTGAGAGAGAAACATCTGGGTTTGAATCTCAGCTACCTCTTATTAACTGTATGATGTTGAGCAATCTTCTGACCATCAGTTTTCTCATCTATAAAAAAACATAATAATGATTAATGAGATAATATAAATATAATGCTAAGTGCAGATATGCTCAATAATTGTTATCTATTATAATTATCTAATATCTGCCTAGAACATTTGTATTAACTAGCTGGATCCCACACAAAGAGTACAACTAGCAGAAGTCAGTCAAAAAATAAGTAGGCTTTGATGGTTGAGTGGGAAGCAAGTACAAGCAATCACTATTACAGCTCTCAGCATGGTTCCTATAAAGAGTGCCTTAGTGTATAAGATCCTGGGCTGCTGAGGTCCTCCCTGTGTCACTGGGTAAAAGTCAGATGACCCCAAAACATCAGGGGGATATGACAACACAACTTCACCAATTGCACCATTTTCTTTTTTTCTTTTTTTTTCTTTTTTTTTTTTTTTTGAGACAAAGTCTCACTCTGTTGCCTGGGCTAGAGTGCCTTGGCATCTGCCTAGCTCACAGCAACCTCACACTCCTGGGCTCAAGCAATCCTTCTGCCTCAGCCTCCTGAGTAGCTGGGACTACAGGCACATACCACCATGCCCGGCTAATTTTTTCTACGTATTTTTTTTTTAGTCAGCCAATTAATTTCTTTCTATTTTTAGTAGAGACAGGGTCTCACTCTTGCTCAGGCTGATTTCGAACTCCTAACCTTGAGCAATCCTCCTGCCTCAGCCTCCCAGAGTGCTAGGATTACAGGTGTGAACCACTGCACCCAGCCAATTGCACCACTTTCTAAGGATACCCAGATCCTCTCACCTTTAATAAAATTTAAGATATCTCTGCTTCATTCAGATACCTTGCCTGATAAACTGAGAAATTATGACTTTCTTTCTTCTGGTTGGTCTAAATCATCCCCCTAAAGAAAAGGGGGAAGATCTTTCACCCTAATGCACAATCATTAATGCTGTACATAGCAAAGTAAATCTCTTTCTAGTGTAGTCAGAATGGCAGTTGCTTAAAATACGTTTAGGTAAAGATACATTATTTTTTTAAATATAATCTTTTACCACAGGAAACAGAGGCTAAATCTTTTTAATGTATTTTTCTAATTAGGAAAATAATGCATGTTCATTGCAAGAAATTCAAGTATTACAGAAATGTTAGACATAGAAAATGACAATGCCCAGTAATCCCTTCCTCCACTTCTCCATATTATTACTATATAAAAATGGTATCACAGCATACAGGTTGCTGTGAAATTTGTTTTTTACTTAAAAATATACCTAAGCTTTCTTTACAATGTGAAAATGCATTGTTTGACTTCATTATTTTTAGTGGCTGGAAAGCATCATGTTGTGTGAAGGCAACACAAATTTACTTGTCCGGTTATTTATGGCTGGATATTTGAGCTATTTTAAGTTTTTCACTATTTTAAACAGGAACTATTGCATATTTTGTAAAGAACTTTCTTTTTTTTTTTTTTTTTTTTTTTTGAGACAGAGTTTCACTCTGTTGCCCTGGCTAGAGTGCCGTGGCGTCAGCCTAGCTCACAGCAACCTCAAACTCCTGGGCTCAAGCAATCCTTCTACCTCAGCCTCCCTAGTAGCTGGGACTACAGGCATGTGCCACCATGCCCAGCTAATTTTTTCTATATATTTTTAGATGGCCAATTAATTTCTTTCTATTTTTAGTAGAGATGGGGTCTCACTCTTGCTCCGGCTGGTCTCGAACTCCTGAGTTCAAATGGTCCGCCCACCTCAGCCTCCCAGAGTGCTAGGATTATAGGCGTGAGCCACTGTGCCCCGGCCAAGAACTTTCTTAATTTGGAATATTTTAACCTATTGTAATTTATATCGCATTCATTAATGCACTTTGTTTTACTTTTCAAATTTATTGTACTTTATGTCTTTGTGATATATTTCATTGAAAAATACACTGATTTTCCTTGAAATATTCTGGGCTTAAGACTCTTCATTTGATTAAGTTGATGTTATTCAATAATTCTGAATGAATGAGTGCAAAGTGGGAAGAAGAGATGAGAGGGAGGTGGAAGAACCATGGGCCACTGTCACAAGCAGGCAGTGGCAGTGGCTCTAACAGAAATAATTCCCATTTATACTACTGACCACATCCTGTAAGTCTTTAAGTCGTGTGCTTCAGCAGAGTGGATGCACTGGTTCTCTGATGCATTCTCAAGTGCTTGTTAGTACCATGATTGAATTGGTTTTGGGGGTGCAGAGAATATCCTATCTCCATCTTCATCTCTGTATCATTCCACCATAACTTTAGAACAGCTGACAAAGGTGTCCCTTCATCACTTATCATCATGTTTTTCTCCAGTGATAGCAAATGCTTCAAATCCACAAAGGCAGGTGGTTCATTGATGCCTTTGCAACTCAGGGTTGATGCTGGAGGAGTAGAAAACAAAAGAGAAAATGGCTGTGTTCAAAATCAATGCACATTGAATTCTAGCAATGCTTTAACTCAGTATCATATTTGAGAGGGGAAACACTCAGGAATAAGGAAATTGCACAGTTGTAATTTTCAACCATAACACAGCATCAGCTAACTTTTCTTTCCTTTGAGATACTCAGATGAAAGTCAGGCTTGTATGAATGCAAAGTGTTATTATCTACCTCCTCTTCAAAGCTGCAGTTATTTAGTAATCATTCTCATTTAAGTTAGTCTTACTGTTCTATGCATGCCTATGCTTCTAGCTCAGGAGGAAAGCAATTCTTATCATAAAAGCCACCTTATTTCAGAGCTGGGTAAAATTTAAAGCCACAAGAGAATGAATTATATTCAACAAGAGTTAAGGCTTTTGAGTGAAAATGCAAACATGCTGCAGAATTAAATTAGCCTGCTTTTATAAAATTTCACTACGAAATTCCTTGAGATGGTCATCTATGTATTATAAAAAAGCCTCATGTACTCATGTTTTTTATTCCCTGAGTCATTGGGATGTGAAAGCTGAAAGGACTCCAGGGGGCGCTATTGACATAAGAGCTGTATACCCTAGAGGTGGCCAGAACAGACAACATGTAGATGGCCCCAGGTGGAGGAAGGAGCAAGTCTGATAGAAGATAACATCAATAAGGAAGCTATGACAGGGGTACAGGTGAGAAGAAATGAGATTCTGAATGCAGATAGTACCTGGAGGATGAAAGTGAAGAATCAGTGCTGAAGAGCATTTAGAAGGTAGACTCAACAAGACTTGATGGGTAATGAGGAGAAAGTAAGAATTCTGACACTGGGAACTAAGAAATGGTCTCAGTCATTACATCTTATCTAAATCTGTGTTCTCCTTTTTATTTATTTAGGTATTGCTATTTTTTTAGAGATGAGGTCTCACTATGTTGCCCAGGCTGGAATGCAGTGACTATTATTCACATGCACAGTCACAGCACACAACATCCTTGAACTCCTGGCATCAAGCAATCCTCCAGCCTCAGTCTGCCAAGTAGCTGGGACAACAGGCACATGCCACCACACTGGTTTTGTGTTCTTTCTCTACTTCAAATAGGTCATTATGTCTCAGTGAGTTCTTATGATCACAAAGACTAGTTCAGAGACAGCCTGTTTTCAATGGAAACCAATTAATTAGAGCCTACAGTATCACAGCTGTCTCTTTTACCCAGCAAATGACCTGGGAAATCAACACTAATCAATCTACAGGGACTACAGTTGGCTTGGTGAAGAACACACTTTGGGAAACTTATCAATGTCCTCTATGGCAATGATGAATCTCCTGGAGTACTGATAAATATACAGCAATTCATCTCATATCAAAAACCATCTGAGGCCATGTGTGGTGGCTCACACCTGTAATCCTAACACTCTGGGAGGCTGAGGTGCAGGAGGATTGCTTGAACTCAGGGGTTAGAGACCAGTCTGAGCAAAAGCAAGACCCCATCTCTACTAAAAATAGAAAAAATTAGGTGGGCATTGTGGTGCAGGCCTGTAGTCCCAGCTACTCCAGAGGCAAGGCAGGAGGATGGCTTGAGCCCAAGAGTTTGAGGTTGCTGTGAGCTATGATGACGCCACTGCACTTTAGCCAAGGTAACAGAGAGAGACGCTGGCTCAAAAAAAAAAAAAAAAAAAGGGGGACTCTTCACTATGGGAGGCTGAGGCAGGAGGATAGCTCGAGGTCAGGAGTTCAAGACCAGCCTGAGCAAGAGTGAGACCTCGTCTCTACCAAAAATAGAAAGAAATTAGCTGCACAACTAAAAATATATAGAAAAAATTAGTCGGGCATGGTGGTATGTGCCTATAGTCCCAGCTACTCGAGAAGCTAAGGCAGAAGGAATGCTTGAGCCCAGGAGTTTGAGGTTGCTATGAGTGAGGCTGACATCACAGCATTCTAGCCCAGGCAACAGAGTGAGACTCTGTCTCAAAAATAAAAAATAATAAAAGAGGGAGAGAGATCTGCACTCCCGTGTTTATTGCAGCACCATTCACAATAGTCTAGATATGCAATCAACCTAAGTGGTTGATGGCAACAGAAATATGAATAAAGAAAATGTGGGCTGGGTGTGTGGCTCACGCCTGTAATCCTAGCACTCTGGGAGGCCGAGGCAGACAGATTGCTCAAGGTCAGGAGTTCAAGACCAGCCTGAGCAAGAGTGAGACCCTGTCTCTATGAAAAATAGAAATATATTAATTGGCCAAATAACAATATATAGAAAAAATTAGCCGGACATGGTGTCACATGCCTGTAGTCCCAGCTACTCGGGAGGCTGAGGCAGGAGGATTGCTTGAGCCCAGGAGTTTGAGGTTGCCGTGAGCTAGGCTGACGCCATGGCACTTTAGCCCAGGCAACAGAGTGAGACTCTGTCTCAAAAAAATAAAAATAAATAAAAAAATAAGAAAATGTGGTGCATAATGGAAATCCTGTCATTTGAGGCAACATGGACAAGCCTGGAGGACATTATGTTAAGTGAAATAAGCCAGGCACAGAAGGACAAAACTGCATATTCTCACTCATATATTGAAGTTAAAGAAGTTGATCTCACATTAGAGAGTTACTAGAGGCTGAGAAAAAGAGAGGATGGGGAGGAATACAGAAAGGTTTGTTAAGGGATATAAAATTACAGCTTAGATGGAAGGAATAATTTCTAGTGTTCTATATCACTGTAGGATGACAATAGTTAATAATAATATATATAATATAGTTTCAAATAGCTAGGAGAATATTGAATGTATTGAATGTTGCCAACACAAAGAAATAATAAACATTTGAGATGATGGATATGCTAATTACCCTGATCTAATCACTATATATTATATGTATCAAAACATCACTGTGTATCTCATAAATATGTACAATTTGTCAATTAACAGTAAGATTTTTAAAAAGAGCAGATCCTGAAAAAAAAATTACAGCCAGATAGGAGGAAAAAATTCTAGTGTACTATAGCACTATAGGGTGACTATACTTATCATATATTTTATACAGCTAGAAGAGAGGATTTTAAATGTTCTCAACACAAATGATAAATATTTGAGCTGGGCAAGGTGGCTAGGGCCTGTAGTCCTAGCTATTCAGGAGGTCCAGGTGGGAGGATCACTTAAACCCAGGAGTTCAAGACTGTAGGACAAGCTATGATGGTGCCACTGACCTTCAGCAGAGGTGACACAGCGAGACCCTGTCTCTAAATACATAAATAAATAACTAAATATGAGGTGATATGCTAATTACTCTGATATGATCACACTGTACCCTATAAAGATGTATAATTATAATATTATGCTTCAATTAAAAATAAAATAAGGGCTGGGTGAGGTTGCTCATGCCTGTAATCCTAGCACTCTCGGAGGCCAAGGTGGGTGGATCGCTCAAGGTCAGGAGTTCGAAACCAGCCTGAGCCAGAGCCAGACCCCGTCTCTACTATAAAAAAAAAAAAATAGAAAGAAATTAATTGGCCAACTAAAAAAAATAGAAAAAGTTAGCCAGGCATGGTGGTGCATGCCTGTAGTCCCAGCTACTTGGGAGGCTGAGGCAGTAGGATCGGCTTGAGCCCAGGAGTTTGAGGTTGCTGTGAGCTAGGCTGATGCCACGGCACTCTAGCCAGGGCAACAGAGTGAGACTCTCTCAAAATAAAAAAATAAAATAAAATAAAATTTTTAAAAGACATTTTAATCTGTTTCGAATAACATACTTGAAATAAACTGAGGACACAGAGCTGCCATGGTGGTTGCACAGGTCGTGGTCTGCGAGAGGGAGCTCCAGAGAAAGGACAAGGGTGGGGCTGAAATGAAGCTCATGAGCCACTAGCCAAGCCCTGAGGCTTAACTCAGAGTTGAGTCAGCCTGGGGGTAAGGTGGCAACTTTTTTCTAACTTATCTACTTTAAGTCCTTTTTGCCATTTGTCACACCCAAATTGTTCTTTTCCAAATGTACACAAAATGTCCTGTGTGCTAATGATGGTCCCAGGCTACACAATTGCTTTGGCACTAAGTGCATGCAGAAAGTCAGAAAAGAACCAAGAAATGATTATCCTGGGGCACAATTAATTGGGGGTTTTGGGGGTGGGGCCAGTAGGGGGAAGCAAAAAGGACAGCATATTAGGGGAGATTTTCCAGATGTGTTATTGTTTTAAACCATCATTTCAGTGTTTATTCGTTATTACTGAGGCAGATCTGTGGAGCCTGGAGCTTATGCAAATTTGGAGTTCCCACTTTTTAAAAAAAGAATAGAAAATTATGAATGCAAAATTGCCAGGGCTCTGAGAGGAATTTGCGATGGGCTGGTGTAAGTAAAGGACCAGAAGCTAAATTTTCCCCCTTGTCCAGTTTTTTTAAGTTGATAGCTGAAGAGAATTGTTATTTACTTCGATGACATTGTTTGCTCACATTTTTAGAACTCTTCCTATTGTGCTATAATTAAAAACCAGATTACCTTTTTATCACTAGTGCCTGAAATATGATAGAAGGAAGGAAGGGAAGGAAGGAGGAAGACAGGGAAGGAGGAAGAGAGGGAAGGAGGGAGGAAGAGAGGGAAGGCGGGAGGGAGAGAAAAAGGGAAAGAGGGAGGGAAACGGTTAAAAAAGAAGCAGTTTGTTTGGTGGGGTGTTGTTTTTTTTTGTTTTTTGGTGATAACAGCTCTAAATCTACATCCAAATTTTTTTCCTTTTTAAACCAAAGTTATTAACTAACCCGATAGCCTAGTGATTTAATTTTAAATGACTCACATGTTTCCTAAAGTAGGCTAACTCCTAAAAGAGTAATTATTTCCCACTACAGGACATAGTAAAGAGTAGAACTGTTATAAATTAGGGGTGTCAAGTTCTAGTGTATTTGTTAAGGTACAAGTCTCCCGGATGTGTGGAAAGAGGTGTTCCCGTGCACTGTTACAAATTGGGAGAATCACTCTGAATATGAATTAAACTATATACAAATTTCAAATAAGCCCAGCTTTTGACCCAGCGCTTCAAGGAATATGCAGCACTGAGAGATCCGGACAAGAGCTCCCACCTGCCCCCACAGCCAAACCACCTACCACGTCTGTCCTTCCCAGCAGACTGGAATCTGTGGTTACTGGCAATGCAGTCCTGCTTTGTCTTCTGTGCATGCAGAGTAATGGCTTTGGAAGATTCATTGCCTCCAGGTAAACTAACTGGCTTCCTTCATTCAGCTCATTTGATTCAATTAAAACTTTTTTTTAGAAAATACAAAAACAGGCTGTGGGTGCAGTCCCTAGCTTTTCATTCTTTGAAACTAAAAAAAAAGTTGTTGGCCGGCTCGGTGGCTCCAGCCAGTAATTCTAGCACTCTGGGAGGCCTAGGTGAGTGGATCGCTCAAGGTCAAGAGTACCAAACCAGCCTGAGCAAGAACGAGACCCCGTCTCTACTAAAAAAAAAAATAGAAAATTAATTGGCCAACTAAAAATAAATACAAAAAATTAGCCAGGCATGGTGGCACATGTCTGTAGTCCCAGCTACTCAGGAGGCTGAGGCAGAAGGATTGCTTGAGCCCAGGAGTTTGAGGTTGCTGTGAGCTAGGCTGACGCCACGGCACTCTAGCCCAAGCAACAGAGTGAGACTCTGACTAAAAAAATAAATAAATAAAAAGGAAAAAAAAGAAACAGTTGCTTTTCTGTCCTTTCCACCACAGCTCTGTTAAAAGAAAAGGTATAAGAACTAGGGCTGCTTTCTTAAGAAAAAAATAAATGCTAGTCCAATTTTCTTCCCTTAACAGGAAATGACTCTAGTCTCTCAATTGCATCACCTTTTGTTTTTTTTAAACTATAAAATATGGTATCATGGGGGCAGAGCATGGTGGCTCACACCTGTAATCCCTAGCACTCTGGGAGGCCCAGGCCAGAGGATTGCTTGAACTCAGGAGTTCCAGACCAGCTTGAGCAAGAGACCCCTCCCCCCATCTCTACTAGAAATAGAAAAACTAGCCACTGTTGCCTATAATCCCAGCTACTTGGGAGCCTAAGGCAGGAGGATTACTGGAACCCAGGAGTTTCAGTTTGCAGGGAGCTATGACAACACCACTGCACTCTAGCCCAGGCAACATAATAAGACTTTGTCTCAAAAAAACCAACCAAACAAACAAACAAAAAACAAAGAGAAAAAGAAAACTTGGCAGGAATACCCCACATCTCTCAAATCCGTATTCCTCTTAAGTGTTCTAATAGAACCATCTAACACTGAATCCAACATGTGCTGTGCAGAACACTGTTTTCTTGGGACATGCCCACAATCCTCTGAGTAAGGGCTATTATTTTTAACATCCCCATCTTACAGGTAAGAGGAAAGGGAGAGGCCTAAATGTGTTATATAATTTTCCCAGGTCCCAAAGCTAGTGAAGGAGAAATTGGGGTTTAAATCCAGTGTGGCTAGCTGCTAAAAATTACATTTAAAAAATCAATCAGGCCAGGCGCAATGGCTCAGGCCTGTAATCCTAGCTCTCTGGGAGGCCGAGGCAGGCGGATTACTCCAGATCAGGAGTTCGAAACCAGCCTGAGCAAGAGTGAGACCCCGTCTCTACTATAAATAGAAATAAATTAATTGCCCAACTAATATATATAGAAAAAATTAGCCGGGCATGGTGGTACATGCCTGTAGTCCCAGCTACTTGGGAGGCTGAGGCAGAAGGATTGCTTGAGCTCAGAAGTTTAAGGTTGCTGTGAGCTAGGCTGACGCCATGGTACTCACTCTAGCCTGGGCAACAAAGTGAGACTCTGTCTCAAAAAAAAAAAAAAAAATCAATCAGTCAATCCAGTCTGGCTTTGGAGTCTGTGCTCTTAGCCACAGTGTGTACTCCCTCACCAATCGCCAAGACTTCAGGCCTACAGGTGCTGCAGTAGCCTCATGGCTCACCTTTTAACCCACCTCCACTTCTTTCTCTCATTGTAGTTGAGAGGTCTTTACAACATGCTCCTCAGAGTCAGCCCGCCCTTAACCCCACTGAGAATTTTCCAATAGCTTCCCATAGCCCTGAACCTAAAGATCAAAAAGGCTACCTGTCCAAGCTCAGCTCACAGGTCCCCCTTCCTCCCTGAGCTCCAGCCACATAGTCTTGTGGCAGTCTCTGACCTGGGAGGACGGCGCCTTCTCCCCAGGGCCGATCCTTCCCTTCTCTGTTCACTTAGTTTAGTTCACCTCCTCCTTCAGATCTCATGTTTTTCTAACTTTAAAACTTTTATTGCAGGCTGTCATATATAGGGAGCTTTCCTGCTTTTCAAGTGTCATAATTGAATAGTTGGCATTTGTTTTGATTATACTTGCACGTAAGCATATTTGAAAAGCACATGAAAGAAAATTTCCTTATGTTATTTGCCCTCATTATCATTAATATTTGTTGTCTGTCCTCCCTACCAAACTATATCAGGAAGGTGGTGTCCCTGTCCACCAGTATGCTGAGCACATAATAGTGCTCAATACATTTTTATTCCATAAATGAATGGGAGATTCAATTATGAATATTTTTTGAACTCGGGATAGATAGAACTTCAAGCATTGGAATGATGACATAAAAAAGCAGGTTGGCAGTGGTGGTTCATGCCTATAATCCCAACACTTTGGGAAGCCTAGGTGGGAGGATTGTTTGAGGCCAGAAATTGAGACCACCCTGAGCAAAACTCTACAAAAACTGGAAAAATTAGCCAGGCATGCTGGCATGTGCTGTAGTCCCAGCTACTCCAGGAGCTGAGCAGAAGAAACTCTTGAGCCTAGGAGTTTGAGGTTGCAGTGAGCTATGATGAGCTACTGCACTCTAGCCAGGGCTACAGAATGAGACTCTTTCTCCAAAAAACAAACAAACAGCAAACAGCTTTTCTTTCTTTTTATTTATTTTAGAGATGAGGTTTCCTATGTTGTCTAAGCTGATATCAAACTCCTGGGCTCAAGCAATCCTTCAGTCCCAGCCTCCAGTGTAGCTGGGATTACAGGTGTGTGCCACCACACTTGCTTTAATGGATTTTCTTTTGGCTACTACGTATTTATAAGAAATTTTACACATAAAATTGCATTAGTTACTTCTCAAAAAATATAAAATCTTACAGTTATTCCTATTTTGCATTACAAGAACCAAAGCACAAATACATTGTACTTTGTCCAAAATTGCTTATAAATTATAATTCCAACAAGCCTGACAAAAAGATATTTGGTTTTTTGCATAGTTCAAGAACTCAGTAATATTATTGCTAATTATGGCCAAATATTTTACATTAAATTGTACTAATCCATTTTATGTATAGTATGTCAACTAACCTATTTGTTTTAATAGTTGGTACAATTCTTTCACCATTGTGTTCCCCAAAATGGTAGTGGACCTAAGAATTCATAAATCATAATTCCAACATACACTCCATTTACTCATATACAAATTAGTTTGTCCCTTACCCAGAACTAGATGTTTCAATGCCTCAGTTTGTACTTAATTCAGAAATCAGCAATATTACCTCCAATTACACTGAGAAAATAAAGATGATTCAATTATGTACTTTTTTTTTTGAGACAAAGTCTGGCTCTGTCTCCCCAGGTAGAGCGCAGTGGCATCAACATAGCTCACACAACCTCAAACTCCTGGGTTCAAGCAATCCTCCTGCCTCAGCTTCCCAAATAACTGAGACTCCAGCTGTATGCCATGATGCCCAGCTAATCTTTTTATTTTTAGTAGAAAGGCGGGGGGAGGAGGAATGAGTCTCACTTTTGCTCAAGCTGGTCTTAAACTCCAGAGCTTAAGCAATCCTCCCACTTAGGCCTCCCAGAATGCTAAGATTACAGGTGAGAACCACTGCACCTGGCTTCAATCATATACTTTATATATAAACCTTAACCAGTAAATCTTCATTGGTTGTTATCTAAGGGCTAGGGTAAAGAATTGATAAATCAAAGCCCTAACATGATCTCCCAGATGATCTCAATTTAACTGGTTTCTTTGCTGCATTGGGGCTGGCCCAGTCCTCAACCTGCACTTCCCTCTCTACCCCTGGGTCCTATTTACTTATGTCCTCTTTCCCTGTATTTCTAGCCTGTGATCAGGTTATCACCATCATTCTGTTTAGGGATCATCTTTTATTTATCATTTTTGGACAAGCAATGATATGTAGAAAGAAAAAAAAACAAAAGAGACTTTGTAACCTGACAAAGGAAGGTTTGAGTCCCACAATAACTGCTTCTTAACATAAGAAATTCCTTCATTTCACATCTCTGATCTCTGAGAACTTGACAAGAGGGTGATCTAAGGAGAGATTTTTCAAACCATTTTTAAGGAGAGAATCTTGAACTTGCTGGGAGACTGCAGATTAGTCTTACTGTGCTAATGGGCAAGTCATCAATTACAAACTTTTGTAATCTATAAAATGGAGAACAATACTGACTGTGAATTTTTTCTTTCAAAGACTAACAGGCCATTTTTTTTTTTTTTTTGAGTCAGGGTCTCACTCTGTTGCCTGTGCTAGAGTGCCAGGGCTTCAGCCTAGCTCACAGTAACCTCAAACTCCTGGGCTCAAGTGACCCTCCTGCCTCAGCCTCCCAAGTAGGTGGGACTACAGGCATGCGCCACCATGCCCGGCTAATTTTTTTTCTATATATTTTTAGTTGGCCAATTAATTTCTTTCTATTTTTAGTAAAGAGGGGGCTGGCTCTTGCTCAGGTTGGTTTCGAACTCTGACCTTGAGCGATCTGCCCACTTCAGCCTCCCAGCTGACTGTGAATTTTAACTTAGAATTTGGTATCTAACAAACACTCAATAGAATTTATTCTTTTTTTTTTTTTTTTTTTTTTGAGACATCGTCTCACTCTGTTGCCCAGGCTAGAGTGCCATGGCATCAGCCTAGCTCACAGCAACCTCAAACTTTTGGGCTCAAGCGATCCTTCTGCCTCAGCCTACTGAGTAGCTGGGACTACAGGCATGCACCACCATGCCCAGCTAATTTTTTCTACATAGTTTTAGTTGGCCAATTAATTTCTTTCTATTTTTAGTAGAGACGGGGTCTTACTCTTGCTCAGGCTGGTTTCAAACTCCTGACCTTGAGCTATCTGCCCACCCGGCCTCCCAGAGTGCTAGGATTACAGGCGTGAGCCACCCGCCCGGCCGAGATAGACTTTAAAAAGTATTATTAGTTGCTCACACATGGAAAGGTGCTAGTTATTGATACAGAGAGAAAGCTAAAGTCTTAGCTGGGCGAGGTGGCTCATGCCTAAAATCCTAGTACTCTGGGAGCCTGAGGCAGGGGATTGCTTGAGGTCAGGAATTTGAGACCAGGTTTGAGGAAGAGGAGACCCCCATCTCTACTAAAAATAGAAAAATTAGCTGGGCATTGTGGCACACGCCTGTAGTCCCAGCTACTCAGGAGGCTGAGGCAGGAGGGTCGCTTGAGCCCAGGAGTTTGAGGCTGCAGTGAACTATGATGATGCCACTGCACTCTACCCAGAGCGATGAAGCAAGACTGTCTCAAAAATAAATAAATAAGTGAATAAATATTTTTAAAAAGCTAGGGTTTTAATTAATGGAGTAGCTTTCTTAAGAAATGAAATGTATTTGATACAGGAAAATGGTTTAGCTTTCTTCAAGTCATCAGTCTGGTTGCTGAATTCTATTGTTTCCACAGGTTCCATCGTTAAATCCCCTCTCACATACAATTCAGGAGTTTCTGGTAACTTGTTTCTTTCTGTAGAATTATCTAGAAGGAATTTTCAAGTTCCCAATGTCTCCAGACCCATACATACCTTGGATAACTATGTTAAACGTGTACAAAAAAAGGGCAGGGATGTTATTACTAATTCAACCACACAAAAGTCACCTGATGAATAAAAAAGTACCCAATTTTAGTAATCACAGATTGTGGGGGAGGGACCAGTAGTGGGGGAGGAAAGAAGGGGAGGAGAAAAAGAGTGCCTCAGGGAGGCAGGAAGTGGGAGGAGACTTTTCAAAGAGTAAGCAGTCTTGGGCCAGGGGCCACTTTGGAACATTTTTTTCTTTTTATTCAACCTCCACTTCTTTCCAGGTATGGAGAACGCAAGAGGCAAGGAGGTAAGTACAATTTCAGTGGGTTTGTTTTCTATCTTTGTGAGTCTCCTCTTGTTTCTCTCTTCTCTGAGCACACGCTCTTTCTTTTGGGAAGAAAAATGTGTGCCTTAGAATTTTCTCCTCGTTTTTTCTTAAAGTACAGCCCTAGACACTGGAAACGATTGCAGGCAGGTATATTGCGGTGAGGAGACAAATGAGAAATGGGTTTTCCTGTTTGATGTTGAAGAGAAGCTTTATCCTGGCAGAAAGAAGAAATTCATCGGGACTGGAGGGAAACTGTAACAAGGGAAAAGGGAAAGTGGGGGGACGATTTTAGGAAGAGGTAACTGAGCTGAAGGTGGGAAAGAACGAAACTACTTCATGCCCTTTAGACAGGCACAGATCCTAAACCAAAGATGCTGGGTCTGAACTCGTCTCCATTTCCCTGGGTCCTTAGGGCCAGGACTTATTCACCGCAACAAAGACAGAAACTGAAGGAGAGGCTTTGAGACTGGTTCCAGAGGCACTGAACTAGCACACCTGAAGGCTATCAGTGCCTTTGCTAGAATGGGATCATTTTTAGCCTTCTCAATTTTAAGACTTGTGAGGGGCAAGGGACCGTGGCTCTTGCCTGTAATCCTAGCACTCTGGGAGGCCGAGGCGGGAGCATTGCTCAAGGTCAGGAGTTCGAGACCACCCTGAGCAATAGTGACACTCCGTCTCTACTAAAAATAGAAAAAAATTAGCCAGACAACTAAAAATCTATAGAAAAAATTAGCTGGGCATGGTAATGCATGCTTGCAGTCCCAGCTTCTTGGGAGGCTGAGGCAGGATCGCTTGAGTGCAGGAGTTTGAGGTTGCTGTGAGCTAGGCTGACGCCACAGCACTCACTCTTGCCTGGGCAACAAAGCGAGACTCTGTCTCAAAAAAAAAGACTTTCCAGATCCTTGAGTGAGTAGTTTGTATAAAGGTTATGCAAATGTAAGACTGAAATACAAATGTAAAACTGCTATAGAGATGTAGAAATGCCATATATATGTTAATTTATCCAGTAATCCCACCTTCTGGGTACAGAAAAGGATTTACATTTGGGAGAAAATTGAACTAGGATTTAATTTATACCTAACGTGCTCTTAACGTCCACAATTATGTTATGTAACCTCCGAGCCTCAGCTGCGTCTGAAAAATAAATTGTCGCAAGATTACTATGAGGATTAAATGAATGTAAATAAGGAGCATGCCAAAGGCAATACCTGGTATAAAATAGTGGCTCAATACGTGTTTTTCTGTATTGAACAACTTTATCCCCACCACTCTTTCATTTCTTTTAATTCAATTAACCAGTATTTATTGAGTGCCTATGATGAAGAGGAAAATTTCTACCCTTTTAGAGCTTACAATCAAATGGATTATCAGGCATTGCTCAAATCACACAAGCAATTGTAAAATTGCAATTGACAAGTGGTAGAAATGAGGTAGTACTCAGTAGGATTGACTTGGTCTGGAAGAGACTAGGAAGGATTCCCAGGTGAAATAACTTTTGAAATGAAACTCTTTAAGTAAAATTGTTAAATGTAAGTAGAAGCGGGGTGGAGGTCTGGGGTGAAGAATGTTACTTCCAGCTGAAGTAACAACTTTGGAAAGGAAAGGAATTATGTGATGACCTTGGGCTGGAGAGCAGTGTGGAGTAAGGCTAAAATAGGCAAGAAAAGCCCGGTATGTTACAAAGAATTTTTTCAATTAATGCTAAGAGCAATAAACCACTGAAAGGATGGAAAGATTTGATAACATCCCTACCGCAACAGGGTGGGAAAATTATTTGGTAAGGGTCAAGAATGAAGGAATGGAAAAAAAGATCCTCCAGGTGAGAGATGATGGGTATGTTACATGGCTTAAAGGGTGTCTTTGTCCAAGGCAGAGCCTGTTTTCTTCTACTTCTTTTGTTTCTATCTATATCTTTCTTTTTTTTGTATTTTCAAATTGGCATTCTCCCATTCGTCCTCACTGTTTACATCTTATAAGTGAAACTAGGTACTAAGATGATGCCCAAGCCGGGCGCGGTGGCTCACGCCTGTAATCCTAGCACTCTGGGAGGCCGAGGCGGGAGGATTGCTGGAGGTCGGGAGTTCGAAACCAGCCTGAGCGAGACCCCGTCTTTACTAAAAATAGAAATAAATTTATTGGCCAACTAAAAGTACATATACAAAAAATAAGCCGGGCATGGTGGTGCATGCCTGCAGTCCCAGCTACTTGGGAGGCTGAGGCAGGAGGATCGCTTGAGCCCAGGAGTTTGAGGTTGCTGTGAGCTAGGCTGATGCCACGGCACTCACTCTAGCCTGGGCAACAAAAGTGAGACTCTGTCTCAAAAAAAAAGATGATGCCCAGAGGGGAATTCACTGGCTGGGTGTGGTGGCTCACGCCCGTCATCCTAGCTTTCTGAGAGGCTGAGGCGGGAGGATTGCTGCAGCTCTAGGGTGTGACACCAGCCCGAGCACAGTGAGACCCCGTCTCTTATCCCTAGAAACAAGAAACCAAAAAAAGACAAAAAATACACACAAACTAGAGGGGGATTTGCACTGCTGGCAGCATGCAGTGACAGGGCTTGGTGACTGATAAATGAGTTCTCTTAAGGCAGGTAGTGTATGTGGTGGTCCTGACGCCAGAGGAATGACTGACCAGCTCCTCTATCCCCAGTGGAACGCCACAGAGAAGTCCAGGGAGGAATGTGGACATTCTGAATCTAAACAAGAGCAGGCAGAAACTGGAGGCGATCAGCAGGTTGCCAATCAACAGAGCACAGTGGTACCGGGAACCTCAGTAAAGAAGGGGACCAAACGGAAAAGGTCTGCCAAGCATAACGAAGGTAAGAGGTCTACAAATCCTTAAATCTCACTTTCTGGGGCCTAAGAATGGTGAGAAATTTCCATCCTATATTCTGCAAATCCTATACTTCCATCGAAGCACAGCTTAACTTATCCTTTCCTGAAGACTTGCTTTGGTCGCCTTTGCTGTATCCTTTTCTATCTCCAAACTCCCACCACACATTTGGTTCTTTTTTTTTTGAGACAGTCTCACTCTCTTGCCTGGGCTAGAGTGCCACGGCATCAGCCTAGCTCACACCAACCTCAAACTCCTGGGCTCAAGCGATCCTCTTGCCTCAGTCTCTCCAGGGTAGCTGGTACTACAGGCATGTACCACCATGCCCAGCTAATTTTTTCTATTTTCAGTTGTTTGGCTAATTTCTATTTTTAGTAGAGAGGGGGTCCTCGCTCTTGCTTCAGCTGGTCTGGAACTAATGACCTCAAGCAATCCTCCTGCCTGGGCTTCCCAGAGTGCTAGGATTACAGGTGTGAGCCACAACGCCTGGCCTATATTTGGTTCTGGTGATCGTTTTGCCTTCACTCGATGCTTGGAGTTAGGTTCTTTCTTTTTTTTTTTTTTTTAAGACAGTCTCGCTTTGTTGCCCAGGCTAGAGTAGTGCCGTGGGGTCAGTGTACCTCATGGCAACCTCAAACTCCTGGGCTCAAGCAATCCTTCTGCCTCAGCCTCCCAAGTAGCTGGGACTACAGGTATGCACCACCATGCCCAGCTAATTTTTTTCTATATATTAGTTGGCCAATTAATTTCTTTTTTATTTATAGTAGAGACGGGGTCTTGCTCTTGCTCAGGCTGGTTTTGAACTCCTGACCTTGAGCAATCCGCCTGCCTCGGGCTCCCAGAGTGCTAGGATTACAGGCGTGAGCCACCACGCCCGGCCTGAAGTTAGGTTGTTAATGTGCAATGAAACAATGTGGAGACAGCTGTAAGTTGAAGACCCATCTTTGAAACTTCACTTCCTGTTCTAAAAATTAGTGAGGACTATACCTACCTTGATGGAGTGGGGGAAGGGTGTAATTTACATGGAATAATTAGGTAAAATACCTACACTATGCCTGACAAGTAATGTGTTCTCAGTAAACCCTAATGGCAACTAGTGGCATTACATACAGTCTGTCCTTTCTGGAAGTGTGTTCTGGAAGGCTTCACTGAATAGAGACAATGTGTGAGGTGGAGGCAGCAGGAAAAACAGAAACACAGTAGTAGAGCTAAGGAGAAACACCTGCAATGAGACTAGAATGCTGCCCTGACTGGGGTGGGCTGGTAGAATTATGGGTATTAGTAGTTGTCTGTGTAGCACCTGTAATACTAGCACTTTGGGAAGCTGAGGTAGAATTGCTTGAGATCTAGAGTTCTGATGAGACCAGCCTGAGCAGGAGTGAGACCCCTGTCTCTACAAAAAGTAGAAAAATAGAAAAATTAGCTGAGTATGGTGGTATGTGCCTGTAGTCCCATATACTCAGGAAGCTGAGGCAGGGGAATCACCTGAGCCCAGGAGTTTGAGGTTGCAGTGAGCTATGATCATGCCAGTGTACTTTACCCAGGGCAACAGAGAGGGACCCTGTCTCCAGGGGGGAAAAAAATGGAGTTTAGAGGTATTTAGTCCTAGGTTTGGGGGGGGGTTGGACTATAAGAACTAGAAGTGATTATACTTCTGAAATTCTAAAAAGCTACACAAAGTTAATACTAATTGTATTCCTTTCTTCGTCAGAGTCCTGCCCAAAGAAGGCGGCAGAATGCAATGAAGAGCCCAAACCCCGGAAGAAGATACCAATTCCTCCCTTACCTGCCACACTGCCCCCGGTGAATCTGCTTCACCGGGACATTGTACGGGCCTGGTGCCAGCAATTAAAGCTGAGCAGCAAAGGCCAGGTGAGGGCCTGGGCTGGAGACCATGCTGCTGGGATGAAGCATAGGAACCTTAGTTTCCTTATTAACTCACTTTTCTCTCATTTTAGAAATTGGAGGTATATAGACGGTTATGTGAATATGCATATCCAAATCAAAAGGTGAGTCACTTTATTTTAGGAAAATCGGCAGAGTGTAAAAGGTTCAATGTTTATCCTAGTTACCTATTCTAGCATCAAAAAGTGAGTAAAGGAACTGTCTTAGCCTCTCTTCCCCACCACCTCTAGCTCTAAGAAAGAACAATAACCCCTGTCCCCACTTTTCACCAACTCTATGCAAAGAGTAGTAAAAATGAAGTTGCATTTAAAAACATTTTTTGATTGTCAATTATGTGTATATTTATCATGTGTGGCATATAGTTTTGAAACATGTATACATTGTGGGATGGCTAAATTGAGCTAATTAACATGTATTACCTTTTTTTGCCGTGAGAGCACTTAAAATCCACTCTCAGGAATTTTCAAGAATATAGTACATTGTTATTAATGATGGTCACCATGTTGTACAATAGTTCTCTTTAACCTGCTCCACTTATCTAACTACATATCCTTGATCAATCCGACCTCAAATCCCAAAACGACACTTTTCTGGTAGCACAGTAATCTTTATTATTAACTTTTTAATTTAACCTTATTTGCAGGATATTCCTTCCACAGCCAAGGAGGCCAAGATCCGGGTATCATCCAAAAGAAAATCAAATGTAGAGAAGAAGGAAATGTCCCTGAAAAGTTCAGGGCAAAGGCTGTGTTGTGAAGGGACTGATCTTCCTGCAGTATGTCCTCCCCCTGAGGAGGGGTTGCCTGCCCTAGAGTCTGCCTCTCTCCTTGAGGGAGTTAATACAGTTGTGGTGACAACTTCTGCCCCGGAGGCTTTGTTGGCTTCCTGGGCGAGAACTGCAGCCAGGGCTGGGTCATCCGTGGAGGCAGTGGAATCTCCACAGGAGAACTGTGGTAAGCCCAATATCAAGAACTTGTTTGAGTCATTAAGAAATTGCACTTAATATTAATGTCTGCTAAATTTTAGAGTATATCTAAATCACCTCAAGGGCTGGACCCCACTCACAGAGTTTCTGATTCAGGTCTGGGACAAGGCATGAGAGTTTGCTTTTCTAACAATTTCCCAAGCAATACTAAGGATGCTGGTCTAGGGACCATACTTTGAGAGCAATTGCTATGAATTGATGGCATCAAAAGAGGGTAGTCAGCTGTTTGGCTTCATTTCTTCCCCCTTTAAGGAATTTAAAGGCAAGGTCTAAAATCAACTGCCTTGGTTTGAGCTCCAGATCTTCTGGCATCTGTTAAATGAGTGACATTAATTAGTAAGTCGATTAGCTATACCTGATGGTATGGTGCACACCTGGAGTCCCAGCTCAGGAGGCTGAGGGAGGATGGCTTGAGCCCGGGAGTTCAAGACTGCAGTTGGCTACTATTGCTCCACTGCACTCTATCCAGCCTGGGTGACAGAGCAAGACACTGTCTCAAAATAAAATGAAAAATAATATATAAAAATAAAATATTTAAAATGATCCCTATGTCACTCATAAAATGGGTCAATAATATTTATTTCATATGTTGTAAGAATTATAGGAAATACATGAAGACCATAAACTACTTAGAGTTGTGACCTGGGCGGGGCGTAGTGGCTTACGCCTGTAATCCTAGCACTCTGGGAGGCTGAGGCGGGCAGATTGCTCAAGGTCAGGAGTTCAAAACCAGCCTGAGCAAGAGCAAGACCCCATCTCTACTAAAAATAGAAAGAGGTTAATTGGCCAACTAAAAATATATAGGAAAAAAAAATTAGCTGGGCATGGTGGCGTATGCCTGTAGTCCCAGCTACTCAGGAGGCTGAGGCAGCAGGATCGCTTGAGCCCAGGAGTTTGAGGTTGCTGTGAGCTGGGCTGACCATGACACTCACTCTAGACTGGGCAACAAAGCAAGACTGTCTCAAAAAATACAGTTGTGACCCCTGAACTTACTTCATAAAGTTCTTCTCAGACTACTCTGGGTTAGTCTTTCTACCATCTGCCCACTTGCAGCTGTATCACTTCCAACAAGATTTTTTGTTTCTTTTTAAGTTTCAACAGAAACTGTCCTGCATACTTTTCTAAAGAGAACAGAAAAGAGGTTAAGATAGGGTTCCAGGGCTCACATCTTGTAGCTGGCACTTGAAAAAGAGAAGAATCAAAGGTGACAGGCCATGATGCAGTCTCAGCCTTGAGCAGGTGGTCCAGGTGTGTTTATACTTCTTTTTCCTTCCCCAGATGTCAGGTGGTGTGTGGTCCATGGGAAAAGTCTCCCTGCAGACACAGATGGTTGGGTTCGCCTCCAGTTTCATGCTGGACAGGCCTGGGTTCCAGAAAAGACGGGAGACAGAGTGAGTGCACTCTTCCTGCTTCCTTCCTGCAACTTCCCACCCCCGCATCTTGAGGACAATATGTTGTGTCCCACATGCGTTCAAAGGTAATTATACTTTTCTATAAACTAAAAGTGAGTACTTGATTTATAGTTGGAGAAAGGGAAATACTAGCCATGTATTTCAAATGTAAGTTTCAGTAATGAGTTTTAAGAAAATTATTACTTCAGTTAAGTTTATCACCAGGAAAAAGCATTTATGTGTCAGAGCTTAATGCTTCTACTTGGAGACATAGAATTCTAGAGCAACAAGGCCGGGCGCGGTGGCTCACGCCTGTAATCCTAGCACTCTGGGAGGCTGAGGCGGGTGGATTGCTCAAGGTCAGGAGTTCGAAACCAGCCTGAACAAGAACGAGACCCCGTCTCTACTATAAATAGAAAGAAATTAATTGGCCAACTAATATATATAGAAAAAATTGGCCGGGCATGGTGGCACATGCCTACAGTCTCAGGTACTCGGGAGGCTGAGGCAGCAGGATTGCTTGAGCCCAGGAGTTTGAGGTTGCTGTGAGCTAGGCTGACGCCACGGCACTCACTCTAGCCTGGGCAACAAAGCGAGACTCTGTTTCAAAAAAAAAAAAAAAATTCTAGAGCAACATACATTGTATAATTACTATATTCAAGGTATATGCACCACACAGAAACAATGACTAGTAAAAAAAAAACCTTTCTTTAAATAGCCAGTAGTATAATGGGGGTGATTGGTTTATAAACAGCTAGAATACCATATGATATCAAAGAAGAGGTTTCTTAAGAGAAGAATTGACTAGATAGAAAGGCGGAATAAGATTATTTTTCAGCATAAAAAACAGCATCAAGGCTATGAAAGAACATACAACAAAACAAGTTGTAGGTAGTTCAGTGTGACTATAATATGATGGAATATAGGGTAGAGGATAAGCTTCAGTTTGTCATTTATAAAATAGGGAGAATACTGATGTGAAGCTGTTATGGAAATTAAATGAGTTAATGTATACAAAGTTCTTAGCACTGTCTGGCCCATAGCAAGTATTCAAAAAAAAATTAGAATTATTCTAGCAAATAGAATTACTTTGAGCAAATCATGAGATGGGAGTATACAATGTATACAAACATTTTTGACTCAGATTGAGTATTATGGAAATGTCATTAGTTTGACAGCAAATTACAATAAGCTTTGAATATTAGAGGTTTAGAGATTACCCAGTAGCCAACGGTGTTCTTTTGAAAGATTTTATTAGTTATATGATGATGTGATCAGTGGAGTATCTTTGTAATCACTCAACAACCAATTTTGGAAGCACAATTATGAAGAGAATGGACAGGATGCTACAAAAGGCTTTTCTCTATAACCTCCAACCCAAACTGAAATCAACATATTAAAGAAAATTATTTGACATATGAGAAATGGACCTAGGGTTGGGGGTAGGGGACTGATCAATTTGCTCTTCTCCTCTATAAACTATACTAGTTAATGGATTGTGGTTTCTATTTGTAATCAAAGGTGGGAAATATTTTTATTAAAACATACCCTCAAAATTGTCAGATCTGGGAGAGGCTTGGGAAGAACACCGTTCTGAGGCAGATTGGACTAAGGATGAGCACTCCTGGGTCGCAGTTCCGTTTCAATAACTTTACACATGCCCCTTAACTTTTCTGGGCCTCAGTTTCCACATCTCTAAAATGAGTACCAAATTGGACCAGAAAGTGTACAAAGGTTAAATATAGCTTTAAAATTAAAAAGTTGCCAGGAATTTTATATGCCTGTATGGGGGGGGGGATTATTTTTAGAGAGAACTCATTGAGGAAACTTATGTGCCATCTACAGACAGATGTACATATGCAAAATTTTGAAACATTTTCCAGGATCAGGGAGAGGGACAAGTAGTTTGAGGTCAGGCAGCTCTTTATCACTGGGTAATGAGCCATTAAAGGACTTAAGCAATTGAATGCATTGAGGTGTGTACTGCAGAGAAAGGGGTGAAGGGGGAGCATGAAATCAATTAGAGGGTTAGCAGAGTGGCTTATGTCTGGAATCCCACACTTTGGGAGTCCCAAGTAGGAGGATCACTTAGAGGACAGGAGTTGGAGACCAGCCTGAACAACACAGCAAGACCCTGTGTCTACACAAATTTAAAAATTAGCCGGGCTTGGTAGCTTGTGCCTGTAGTCCTAACTACTCAGATGGCTGAGACAGGATCTTCTGAGCCCAGGATTCGAGGTTACAGTCAGCTGTGATCATACCAAGGTACTCCAGCGTGGGTGACAGAGCCTGTCTCTTTAAAATAAAAAAAAAAGTTAATCATGGCCGGGCGCGGTGGCTCACGCCTGTAATCCTAGCACTCTGGGAGGCCGAGGCGGGTGGATTGCTCAAGGTCAGGAGTTCGAAACCAGCCTGAGCGAGACCCCGTCTCTACCAAAAATAGAAAGAAATTAATTGACCAACTAAAAATATATATACAAAAAATTAGCCGGGCATGGTGGCACATGCCTGTAGTCCCAGCTACTCGGGAGGCTGAGGCAGTAGGATCGCTGAGCCCAGGAGATTGAGGTTGCTGTGAGCCAGGCTGACGCCACGGCACTCACTCTAGCCTGGGCAACAAAGTGAGACTCTGTCTCAAAAAAAAAAAAAAAGCCAAAGGGCCGGACATAGGTGGCTCACACCTATAATCCTAGCACTCTGGAAGGATCACTCAAGGTCAGGAGTTCGAGACCAGCCTGAGCAAGAGCGAGACCCCATCTCTACTATAAATCAAAAGAAATGTCCAACTAAAAATACATAGAAAAAAATTAGCTGGGCATGGTGGTACATGTCTGTAGTCCAATCTACTTGGGAGGCTGAGACAGGAGGATTGCTTGAGCCCCAGGAGTTTGAGGTTGCTGTGAGCTAGGCTAACGCCATGGCACTCTAGCCTGGGCAACCGAGTGAGACACTGTCTTGAAGAAGGAAAAAAAAAACACCAAAGAAGATGGAGAATTTGTGTGGGGATATTGTCTTTTTTTTTTTTTTTTGGAGACAGAGTTTCACTCTGCCCGGGCTAGAGTGCTGTGGTGACAGCCTAGCTCACAGCAATCTCAAACTCCTGGGCTCAAGCAATCCAACTATCTCAGCCTCCCGAGTAGCTGGAACTACAGGCATGTGCCACCATGCCTGGCTAATTTTTTCTATATATATTAGTTGGCCAATTAATTTCTTTCTATTTATAGTAGAGACGGTCTTGCTCTTGCTGGTTTTGAACTCCTGACCTTGAGCAATCCGCCCACCTTGGCCTCCCAGAGTGCTAGGATTATAGGCATGAGCCACTGCGCCTGGCCTGGATATTATCTTAATTAGTATCATAAAAATCCAAAGAAGGCGCCGGCGCGGTGGCTCACGCCTGTAATCCTAGCACTCTGGGAGGCTGAGGTGGGCGGATTGTTTGAGGTCAGGAGTTCGAAACCAGCCTGATCAAGAGCGAGACCCCGTCTCTACTATAAAAATAGAAAGAAATTAATTGGCCAACTAATATATAGAGAAAAAATTAGCCGGGCATGGTGGCGCATGCCTGTAGTCCCAGCTACTCGGGAGGCTGAGGCAGGATTGCTTGAGCCCAGGAGTTTGAGGTTGCTGTGAGCTAGGCTGACGCCATGGCACTCACTCTAGCCTGGGCAACAAATCGAGACTCTGTCTCAAAAAAAAAAAAAAAAAATCCAAAGAAGGGCCAAAGTCAATGGCTCACACCTATAATCCGAGCCCTCTGGAAGGCTGAGGCAGGAGGATTGCTCATGGTCAGGAGTTGGAGAACAAAGCAGTAAATAATACAGATAGATAATTTGCTATTGGTTGAATAAGAGGGGAGAAGTGAAGTCTGCAATTGGAGGTATTTACTGTTAGTGCAAATGGAAAGATAGAACAGTGGGGTGCTTACAGGATTTTTTGATGGGTTTTATCACAACGGGTGAGCTTTTATCACCATGGGTGAGCTTAAGTATACTTCTGGGCTTAGTTTGGGGAAAGCACCCATGGAGAGGGAGGATGGGAAGAAGAATCCCTTGACAGTCTCTCCATGCCAAGCATGTTGAATAGAAGTGAGGTCACTTTGGATAACCCTTTTTTTGAGACAAAGTCTTGCTTTGTTGCCCAGGCTAGAGTGAGTGCCATGGCATCAGCCTAGCTCACAGCAACCTCAATCTCCTGGGCTCAAGCAATCCTTCTGCCTCAGCCTCCCAAGTCGCTGGGACTACAGGCATGAGCCACCATGCCCGGCTATATATATTAGTTTTTCCCATGTATATTAGTTGGCTAATTAATTTCTTTCTATTTATAGTAGAGACAGGGGTCTCACTCTTACTCAGGCTGGTTTCGAACTCCTGACCTTAAGCAATCCACCTGCCTTGGTCTCCCAGATGGATAATCTTTTAATGACATACTTAAGCCTCTGGGTAAATGATGAAAAGATCTACTTTTTTTTTTTTTTTTTTTTTTTTTTTGAGACAGAGTCTCGCTTTGTTGTCCAGGCTAGAGTGAGTGCCGTGGCGTCAGCCTAGCTCACAGCAACCTCAAACTCCTGGGCTCGAGCGATCCTCCTGCCTCAGCCTCCCGAGTAGCTGGGACTACAGGCATGCGCCACCATGCCCGGCTAATTTTTTATATATATATCAGTTGGCCAATTAATTTCTTTCTATTTATAGTAGAGACGGGGTCTCGCTCTTGCTCAGGCTGGTTTTGAACTCCTGACCTTGAGCAATCCGCCCGCCTCAGCCTCCCAAGAGCTAGGATTACAGGCGTGAGCCACCGCGCCCGGCGAAAAGATCCACTTTGGGGGATGGTCCTGCACAGGTCAGGAATATTTTACAGAGACGTGATAACTTGGTTGATGTTCATTCCTTAATAACATGGTCAAAGGCTTCCCATGCACGATTCTCATTTTAAGGGCAATTCTATTAGTTTTCCAGCAGGGGGTGTCATGGCTATTTTCAAGGATGGAACTTGATATTTCTTGATTCCTGTCTTGTTAAAAACAAAACATTTTATTTCTCTTATAGGAACAAGGTGTTAATAAAAAGCCTTCAGTGGGAATAGAATACCATGAAAAAGGACTCATCTTTAATTGTAAATAAACAGAAAAGTTTGACTGTTGATTCCATAGTGCCACTAACAGCGGAACTCTGGTCAACTTCATACCTGCTCACAGGCCATGCGGACTGGTGTTTTAAAGCAAAGACAGACTGTTACTTCTCCTTCATTTACAAAACATTTTTCAAAGTTCTCTTAATAACCTGGGACTTCTAGCTTGACTAAAGGCTAAAAACACAAGGCACTTTGTTAATATTGTATATACTTACAATTGTTTTGTTTATTTTGTGCCTAAAATGTTTAAGCTTGGGATGGGGGCAAAGAAAATATATGTAACCTTAACATTTGTACCACCCTCCCCCATAATATGCTGTAAAAAATAAAAGGAAAAAATGTTTAAGCTTCCTAGTCATAATACATAATAAATGTTGAATATATGAATATAAAAAAATTCATCTGTTTTGTTTAGGGGACCATATTTATTGCATGCAAATTTTTGTTAAAGTTCTTAAAGGATTACAACAAAAAGCAAGACTTTCTCTTGCATGATTCATTTGTTTTTATTTATTTATTTATTTTTATTTTTTTTTCATTTGTTTTTAAAACCACTTTATTGAAGTATGATTAACACAAAGCTTTTTTTGTAGAAATAAGCAAAAAAAAGTTGCATATATTTAATGTATCTGAGTTTGATTAGTTTTTAATTTGTGTACTTTCTAATTTATAATGCCAGTTTTGGAAAAGATCTGCTGTTTTTCACTTAATGTTTTAATGGCAATTTTCAATACTGTTTTATTAGTAAGAGCAGGGACTTTGTTACCCTCCAGTGAAGCTATCAAAAGTAACACACTGGAAGGAATGATGGAGTTTGTAAATTTATAACCATCATGGTGTTGATTCATAGGTTTAGTTTGGGGAAGCAGAATATTTTTACAGTTTCACATTGTTGTTCCCCCCAACCCACATTGGTTGTTAGTAGTCAGAAATTTTTTTTTTTTTTTTTTTTGACACAGTCTTACTCTGTTGCCCTGGCTACTAGAGTGAGTGCCATGGCGTCAGCCTAGCTCACAGCAACCTTAATCTCCTGGGCTCAAGCAATCCTCCTGCCTCAGCCTCCCAAATAGCTGGGACTACAGGCATGTGCCATCTTGCCTGGCTAATATTTTTTTATATATATTTTTAGTTGTCCAGATTATTTTCTATTTTTTTTTTTTTAGTAGAGACAGGGTCTCGCTCATGCTGGTCTTGAATTCCTGAGCTCAAACGACCCTCCCTCCTCTGCCTCCCAGAATGTTAGGATTACAGGCCACCACGCCTGGCTAGATCATTACTTTTTGTTGTGGCCCTGGAATACCTAGATTGGAGGAATGGCATCAGGGAGGTAAATCATTCCAAAGGTGTTATTTTTCTCTTCTGAGTCCATTACCTAAGGGAAGATTTCCCCAGAAAAAATATTGAACTGACATCAGACTGGAGAGTGTGTAAGAATTATAGAAAAAACAAGGACATTCCAGGTGTTGGAAAGGGCCTGTGAAGATCCTGTGGTGGGTAACAGAAAACCTGAAAGGCCAGTGTGCCGGAAGTCAGGCAGGCACTGGGGATGTAGATATCACATGGGACCGGGAGGAATGGAGGCCCAGACAATGCAGAGCTTTTGCTTTGACTTATCTTTAAAACCACAAGGGAGCCATTAGGGATATGAGGGGCTGGGCTGAAGGTCAAATTTGTATTTAAAAAAACACCACTTGCCTCCAGTGTGGACAAAGGAGCAGGGGGCAGGCGGTGGTATTCCATGAGACCAGTGAAGACCTGTTTATTTTTAGCAAGAGATGTTGGACTCTGGCGGGTGGTCAAAATGTAGCTAAGCTTGACAAGAATCGGTAATGGACTGGATATTGGGGGTGGGATAATTAAGAAAATAAGTGATTTTCAAAGTGGTATCTATCGAATTACCATTTTCTTCATTTTTGTATTCTTCCATGTTCTCTTATTTTAAAAACCACCTGCAAGGCCGGGCACGGTGGCTCACACCAGTAATCCTAGCACTCTGGGAGGCCGAGGTGGGCAGACAGCTCAAGGTCAGGAGTTCAAAACCAGCCTGAGCAAGAGCGAGACCCCGTCTCTACTAAAAAAAATAGAAATTAATTGGCCAACTAAAAATATATATTAAAAAATTAGCCGGGCATGGTAGCACATGCCTGTAGTCCCAGCTATTTGGGAGGCTGAGGCAGAAGGATTGCTTGAGCCCAGGAGTTTGAGTTTGCCGTGAACTAGGCTGACGCCACGGCACTCTAGCCAGGGCAACAGTGAGACTCTGTCTCAAAAAAAAAAAAAGACCATCTGCAAAGAAAGATAAGCAACAGGAGGACAATCTATGTAACTAAAGTAAATAAAATACTCCTCATTGAACCCTTTGCTTGTTTTCCTATTGTTTACCCCTTGAAAGATAGGTAGTATTAGAAACTGACTGTGGTTTTTATTTTGTCTACAAACCAGCACAGAACTGCATTAGCCCAGGAATGTCAGAATGTAAATTACTGGGCTTCAGGACCTGAATCACAGACTCTGAGAGTGGGGTCCAGATACGTGTTTTCACTAGTCCTGCTGGTGATTCTGATACATAGTAGAGAGTAAGAACCACTAATCTTTTTTTTTTTTGAGACAGAGTCTCACTCTTGCCCAGGCTAGAGTGAGTGCCATGGTGTCAGCCTAGCTCACAGCAACCTCAAACTCCTGGGCTCAAGCAATCCTTCTGCCTCAGCCTTCCAAGTAGCTGGGACTACAGGTATGCGCCACCACACCCGGCTAATTTTTTCTATATATTTTAGTTGGCCAATTAATTTCTTTCTATTTATAGTAGAGACGGGGTCTCGCTCTTGCTCAGGCTGGTTTCGAACTCCTGACCTCAAGCAATCCACTCCCCCTGGCCTCCCAGATTGCTAGGATTACAGGCGTGAGCCACTGCGCCCTGCCAGGAACCACTGAAATCTTGGTGATAAGAAATCCGAACAGAGGTTTCCCGAGGGCAGGAGTGGTGGGAATTGACTGGGAGGGTCACAAAGGAACTTTTAAATGGGAATGAAACATTTTTCAAATTTCATCACAGTGTACACTCATGATCTGTGTACTTCACTGTGTACGTTTTACCATGAAGAGTTAGAAAAGAGTATAGTTTGGAAGTGAAAGAGGAAATGGTATCTGTCACATGACTCCACTCCCAGGATTTCTGTGTAGAGACCTCAGAGCTAAAGATTGAAAAAGTCCTGTTTAGGTCGGGCGCGGTGGCTCACGCCTGTAATCCTAGCAATCTGGGAGGCCGAGGCGGGCGGATTGCTCAAGGTTGGAAGTTCGAAACCAGCGTGAGCGAGACCCTGTCTCTACCAAAAATAGAAAGAAATTAATTGACCAACTAAAATATATATATACAAAAATTAGCCGGGCATGGTGGTGCATGCCTATAGACCCAGCTACTTGGGAGGCTGAGGCAGTAGGATCCCTGAGCCCAGGAGTTTGAGGTTGCTGTGAGCTAGGCTGACGCCATGGCACTCACTCTAGCCTGGACAACAAAGTGAGACTCTGTCTCAAAAAAAAAAAAAAAAGTCCTGTTATCTTCAGGATAGATGACAAAGGGGTGGGACTCCCAAACGTTGGTGGATTCCTAGCATTGAAGAGAGTTATAAGAGGTTCAAAGAGACTGGACAAGAATTCCACAGCATTCCGGAGCTCATGCAGCTCTAACTAGAAAACAAGAGGCCAGAACCTTCTACATTTTGCTTGTCCTTCAAAATCCAGCTTCAATCTCACTTTGATAGGCCAGGCGTGGTACTTCAGGCCTGTAATCCTAGCACTCTGGGAGGGCCAGATAAGGCAAGGCAGGAGGATCCCTTGAGGCCAGGAGTTCGAGACCAGCTTGAGCAAGCTCCCCACCCCACCACCCAAAGTAGAAAAAATGAGCCAGGGGTTTCCAGCTCCTTAGGAGGCTCAGGTGGGAGGATGCTTGAGCCCAGGAGTTTGAGGTTGCTGTGAGCTAGGCTGACGCCACGGCACTCTAGCCCAGGCAACAGACCCTGACTCTGTCTCAAAAAAGATTTTTTTAAATTTCATTTTGAGGCCTGGCTCACGCCTATAATCCTGGCATTCTGGGAGGCCGACGTGGGAGGATCGCTCGAGGTCTGAAGTTTGAAACCAGCCTGAGCAAGAGCGAGACCATCTCTACTAAAAATAGAAACAAATTAATTGGATAACTAAAAAACATATAAAAAGTTAGCTGGGCATGGTGGCGCATCCCTGTAGCCCCAGCTACTCGGGAGGCTGAGGCAGAAGGATTGCTTGAGTCTGAGGTTGCTGTGAGCTAGGCTGATGCCACAGCACTCTAGCCTGGGCAACAGAGTGAGACTCTGTCTAAAAAAAAATAAAAAGAAAAAAGAAAATCTCACTTTGATATTTTCCAACTTTTGGCCGGGCGCAGTGGCTCATGCCTATAATCTGAGCACTTGGGGAGCCTGGGGTAGGAGGATTACCTGAGGCCAGGAGTTCAAGGCCAGCCTGGGAAACATAATGAGATTCTGTTTCAATAAAATAAAATATAAAACACTTGGTATGATTACTATTTTAATTTTAGCTATTCTAATCCATATACAGTGGTCTTTTATTGTAATAATTTGCCCTCCACATATCGTCTTGGTAGACTGTGTAAATAGTTTGCCCATTTTTTATTGGGGTATTTTTTATTATTATTATTGACTTTTGGGATTTCTTTATATACTTACATAAAAATTTATTATCAGGCCAGGCGTGGTGGCTCACACCTCTAATCTTAGCACTTTGGGAGGCTGAGACGAGAGGATTGCTTGAGCTCAGGAGTTCGAGACCAGCCTGAGCAAGAGCAAGACCCTGCCTCTACTATAAATAGAAAGAAATTAACCAAACAACTAAAAATAGAAAAAATTAGCTGGTGTGGTGATGGGTGGTACCTGTAGTCCCAGCTACTTGGGAGGCTGGGGCAGGAGGATTGCTTGAGCCCAGGAGTCTGAGGTTGCTGTGAGCTAGGCTGATGCCACAGCACTTTAGCCCGGGCAACAGAGTGAGACTCTGTCTCAAAAAAAAAAAAAAAAAAAATTATTAGCATGTTACCTTTTACACGAGAAGTTTTACAGGGATTCTGGTAGGTTTTTTTTTTTTTTAGGCCAATGAATGAGGGGACGAGTAGCATTATTGCAGGCCAACAGGATGGAACAGCTCTAGAAAAATGACACTTGGTATTGTCTTTTAATGTATTAGGGATACATATTTTCTTGCCAGAAGAATGCATTTAAGTATGTTCCTCTGTAAATAAACACCTAGAATTAAGTAGAATACAAGTGTGTTAGTAGTTCTGCAAAGTGGAAGAAGGTAATAGTGAAATGTAGTTGGGTTGTGTGCAGTATAGGATAATATTGAGAAATGAAGATAGTGGTCAACTGAGTATTTCTGTGTTCGGTTCTAAGCCTTCATTGCCCTATATAATTAATATAACACAGCTATAGTTTCAACGACCTGACCGGTTAGTGGAGGCTCCACACCCAGAAAAGAGGCAGGCATGCGTGTTAGGCAAAGCGTTAATGACCTTCAAAAATTAAGGCAATAAGAAGTGTAAGATCTAGGTCTGAGGATCAGCTCTGCTATTTCAATTGCTGGTTGATCTTGATCATCTGTTAGCTGAAAATAGTCATAATATTTATCTCACAGGTTGTAAGAATTAATGACATATAATTAACATATGTAATACACCACACACACTGGAGATTATGCAAATGTTATTTATGACTATTTTATTCAATTCCTTCTTACCTTCTATTCTTCAGTGTTGTTTCCCCAAACAGAATTCTTCCCTGGCCAACCAGTCTGCCTCTCATGCATGGGCTACCTGATGCCAACAATATAGCTTAAGTGCTGGTGACTCAGTTAGTAAATCAGGAATTTCTGCTGCTCAGAACGAAAATGGGAGTATGTGTCCTCTTATTAACTTCCATTTCCCTCTTATCCTTCACAGAAAAAAAGTGACTTATGAGAGACAGTATAAACATACCAAAAAACCCCAAAAAAGTCACTTGGGGGAGGACAGTAATGGTATACACTCATAATTCTTTTATTCATTTATTTATTTGAGACAGAGTCTCTCGTCCCCAATACAGTGCAATTGCATGATCATAGATTACTCCAACCTCAAACTCCTGGGCTCAAGCTATCCTCCTGCCTCTGCCTCCTGAGCAACTGGGACTACAGGCATGCACCACCATGGCCAGCTAATATTTTCTATTTTTGGTAGAAACGAGGTTTCGCTCTTGTTCAGGCTGATGTCAAACTCCTGACCTCAAGTGATCCTCCCACCTGGGCCTCCCAGAGCGCTAGGATTACAGACGTGAGCCAAGGCACCTGGCCTTAAACTCACAATTCTTGTATTGATTTATTTTGCCTAATTTTGATGTGAAGCAAGGCCAGAGAAGGCAGAGGGATAAGAAAGGGGAGGACATTGTTCTTAGCCTCTCCTTTCATACATTACGCTCTCCGCACTCCCTCCCACCTGCACATGTTTTGAACTACTGAAATAGGTAACACTCATTAAAACAAAGGTTAGCGGTACCTCACTTTAGGACACTGATCATAAGACATGATTGTAGAAGATGCTCCTGTCAGCAGAAGTGGCACAGAGACTTTCAGGAAGAGTCTTGATGTTTGTCAGTCCAGCAATGCCTCAGCTAAGACCTAAAAGAGGGAACAATACTGAAGTGGCCATTACCCTTGACATGACTAAAATATATTTGATAAGTAACTCAGACCAAAGGGTTGTGCAACCATTGTATTCAAGGAAAGGATCAAGATCAGATAATCCTATAGCAGTAGATTCAACTACTGTTACTGCCACTTTTGAATCCTAGACCCAAAAAGTTTCTGGTAAGACTGATGATAATAGTGCTGGTCAGGCCGGGCGCAGTGGCTCAAGCCTGTAATCCTAGCACTCTGGGAGGCCGAGGCAGGCGGATTGCTCGAGGTCAGGAGTTCGAAACCAGCCTGAGCAAGAGCGAGACCCCATCTCTACTATAAATCAAAAGAAATTCATTGGCCAACTAATATATATAGAAAAAATTAGCCGGGCATGGTGGCTCATGCCTGTAGTCCCAGCTACTCGGGAGGCTGAGGCAGGAGGATCGCCTGACCCCAGGAGTTTGAGGTTGCTGTGAGCTAGGCTGACGCCATGGCACTCATTCTAGCCTGGGCAACAGAGTGAGACTCTGTCTCAAAAAAAAAAAAAAAAAATAGTGCTGGTCAAGTAGAAGAAACAAGTTAAATTTTAATTAGCTTCCAATGGGAAAGTGGTGGGAAGGAAGCAATGAAACAAGTCACTCATTAATGTCTATAGATTGGAAAGTGGGTTCCCATAGGGCATCTCTCCCTTCACTATATGCAGCTCACTTTCTCCTGGCAGATGTCAACACTATTCCTGAATTGATTTCTAAGCCAGGTGATTTGGCTCTGTTCTTTTCCCATCACTGCATGTAATTATAATTTCAGAAGGATAAAGTGTTAAAGTGCTCACTTTATGTGGAGAGAGGTGCCACAACCTGAGTATATGCTGATAAGGAAAACCCCCATCTATTACACAACAGCCTGTCTTGGCCTCAAGACAGAAGAGAGGCGCCACAAGCTGAGTATATGCTCAGAAGAAAGTGTACCTGAGTATACCCCAGAAGAGAGATGCCACAACCTGAGTATATGCTGATAAGGAAAACCCCCATCTATTACACAACAGCCTGTCTTGGCCTCAAGACAGAAGAGAGGCGCCACAAGCTGAGTATATGCTCAGAAGAAAGTGTACCTGAGTATACCCCAGAAGAGAGATGCCACAACCTGAGTATATGCTGATAAGGAAAACCCCCATCTATTACACAACAGCCTGTCTTGGCCTCAAGACAGAAGAGAGGTGCCACAAGCTGAGTATATGCTCAGAAGAAAGTGTACCTGAGTATACCTCAGAAGAGAGATGCCACAACCTGAGTATATGCTGATAAGGAAAACCCCCATCTATTACACAACAGCCTGTGTGTCATGCCACAACAGCCACCTGAGACCCACCCTCACGGAAGACCCGCATCAGCATAATACTAACCTGGTGCATCAACTACCCTATTACCTGGTGCATCAGCATAGCACTAAACCTATTACCTGACACATCAACTAACCTACACCTGATACCCCACCCCTCAGACCACCCTGTCTTAATAAAAGTGGGAAAAGTCGGGTAGACGGGGCTCAGAATTTGTTGGTGAGGCCCCTCTGAGCCCACTGGAATAAACTTTGACTCTCTGACTCTCCGTGTGCCACTTGGTTTGTCCCTGGGACCACCTGCTGTAACACTTGCTGTAACATTCTGGTTCCCTGACTGGGAAAATCAACCATGTTGGCCCCTTGAAGCCACGGGTTCAGGGGACGGGCGCAGCGGCCAGCATGACTTTGGAGACAGAAGCGAACCACCGCCAACCGCCATTTTGCGGAGTATCTTCGGTCTTCCGGAGCTCCCGCCAGCCACGGGGTCCCTAACTCGCCCAGACACGCTGGAGGGACAGACAAGTCAAATCAGGTCTGGAGGCATCAGACCAGGTAAGGTCCTGGGACCAGTCGGAGTCAGGCCTGCCAGGTGACAGAAGAGGAGGAGCTTGATCACCTCCTGAGTGCGGGGAATTCCGAGGGCGGGAATGTGTAACGTCTGCCTGTCTGAATGAGCGAGTGAAGAGTGACTGTGGTTCCACGGCTACGGCCACATAACCTGAGTGGGTTCTTACTTGCGGTTCTACGGCATAACAATGAGGCACTCCCCTAAAGGGAACGACCAGGCCCAGGGTTTATACGCGCACGCACACCTTCGCCAAGATGCGCCTAAGTTCCCTCCAGGGACTCAGCCAGCCGATACTGAGAGAAACCCCCTTTTGTCTGTTAAGCTGCGACACCATTCAAGGGTCTAGGATGGGTAGTGTGGAATCTAAGCCTACAGTCCTTAAATGCATGTTAAAGAACTTTAAGAAGGGTGTCTCAGGAGGTTACGGCGTCACACTGAGTCCCAGTAGACTTAGGGCCCTCTGTGAACACGAATGGCCCACATTCGGGGTCGACTGGCCCACATTCGGGGTCGACTGGCCCGCAACAGGAACGTTAGACCTCCCCACTGTGCGAGCAGCTAGGAGAATCGTGACCGGGACTCCTGGCCACCCCGACCAATTCCCTTACATTGATTCATGGCTGGAGATTCCTCAGAACATGCCCCCTTGGGTCCGGTTCTGTGCTAATAAGGGACAGAGCAAGATTTTTGGGGCCCAAAGAACCAGAGACTCCAAATTGTCCAAACCCATCTATCAGGAAGCTCCTGAAGAGGATCCACCACCATGGCCCTACAACCCTACCGTGACACTTCCTGAAGTACTCCCAAATCCACCAGACACCCCGCCACTGTCAGTCTCCCTGCCACCAGTTCCAGACCAACTCTCATCACCCGCCGGAGGAATCACCAAATTCCACAAGCGCCTTTGTGAGGCCTACTGAGTCTACACACTCTTTGACACAAAGGCGGCCAAAAATCAGCGGATGATGAACGCTGCATTTGTTGGGCAGTCCTATACTGACATCCAACAGAAACTCCAGAAACTCGACAGGTTTGTAAGAATGAACATCACACAGCTGATGGAAGTGGCTCAGAAGGTCTATGTTAATCAAGACTGGATCACCCAGAGGGAGAATGGCAAGAAAATGAAAGAGAAAGCTGCTCTCCTGGCCGCTGCCCTAGGAAGACCTGACCCAGCCAAGGGACCTGGCCCGCCATGGGAAGGAGGACCCTAGAGTCGAGGGACCCTGAAGCCTGACCAGTGCACCTATGGTAAGGAGTTTGGTCACTGGAAGCATGAATGCCACAACAAAAGAAACCATCCACCGCCAAACAGGAACCTACCCAGTGGCTTCCAGCAAGAGCCAAAGACCCAGGACCTCATTTGTCTTACTGGGGTCAACTCGGAATAGGATCAGGTTCCCTGACTCTTGGCCCTCGGGAGCCTACAGTTGTAATGGAAGTTGGGGGCCAAACAATAACATTCATGGTGGACACTGGGGCAGAACACTTGGTGGTAACAACCCCAGTGGCAACACTTACAAAATGTGAAACCACCATTGTGGGAGCCACTGGAACTTGAGTAGCTCAACCCTTCTGCCAATCCCGAATATGCCAGATGGGGGGCCACCAGATAAGACATGAATTGCTATACATACTGGACTGCCCCATTCCCCTCCTAGGTTGAGATCTCTTGAGCAAACTGGAAGCCCAGATCACATTATACCAGGAAGGGACCGTGAGCACCAGAGACTCTCATAATGATAGTCACCCTGCCCCGGGAATAGGAATGGAAACTCCAATTCAATACAAAATCTAGTTGGCACCCGAGTGGCCTGAAGAACCAAAATATACCCCAGAAGAGAACCAGTGGGCAGAGCAGGAGAAGGCCAAAAGGACACAGATGGGTGGTGGCACCTACGAAACCATAACATCTTTATCCCCAATAAATTAGCATACTGTATTGTCTCCTGGCATCACAACCTGACTCACTTAGGGAAAACAGCCCTCAAGTAGCTACTTGCCCAGTACTATTACATCGCCAAACTTCTGACCATCGCTGCAGCAGTCAGCGCCCGCTGCCAGACCTGTGCTAAAAACAATGCAGCGGGCAGGCCGAGACCCACCCCAGGAATTCAGTGCACCAAAACCTCTCTGTTCAAGTATGTGGAAGTTGATTTCCTAGAAGTAAAACTATGTCAGGGCTATAAATACCTGCTGGTAGTGATATGCACCTTCTCAGGCTGGGTCCTTACCTTGGACCGAAAAGACTAGGAAAGTGGCACAGTTTCTATTAAGAGAAATCATCCCCAGGTATGGTCTACCACTCTCCTTTGGCGGTGACAACGGACCAAGCTTCCCTGCGGAGGTCATGCAAACCCTCACCAAGGCACTAGGAATCAAATGGAAAGTACACACAGCCTTCAGGCCACAGAGCTCAGGGAAAGTAGAGCACATGAACCAGACCTTCAAGACCATTCTAGCGAAGCTATGTCAGGAAACACAATTACCCGGGGTAGACATGCTAAGCCTAGCCCTGTTCAGAGTCAGGTGTACACTGGAGCCCACAGGAATATTCACCCTTTGAAATTCTGTTCAGTAGACCTCCACCACCCATCAAGCAATTTAGGGGAGACATTAGACAACTAGGGGAATTGAATATAAACACACACCTCCAAGCCATAGACAGAACTATGTGCCATATCCACCACATCGTTCTAGAAAAAAACCCTATAGCCCTGGGTCTCTGTGTCCACCCCCACCAACCTGGGGATCTAGTCTCAGTAAAGCACTGGAAAAGAACACCCCTAGAACCCACCTGGAAGTGTCCCCATACTGTGATACTAGTTATTCCCACTGCTGTTAAAGTTGCAGGTATCACTCCATGGATCCATCACTCCTGGGTGAAAAAGGCTGAACCAGACAAAGAAACTGATCTCTGGACTGCACACCAGGACCAGCAGAACCCACTACAAATCTAGCTTCACCGTGTCCCAATGAGGACAGCCACACCCAGGACTGAACAGGAGTAAATGGGACCGCTGGCCCTGGCCCTCACTGGGGTTGTAGTGACTTTACTGCGTGTAGTTCCGGGAGATTGGACTGCACTGCAGAGGGCGTCTCTAACTGTGGTTTTTTGGCTCATTATAGGATGTCTCCTCCTGCGTCAGTCCCTACCCTCCTCCTGGTTGGGGCACTCGCCCTAACAACTATAGAGAGAAACCCTGTCCTGAGATTTGTTATGCTAGGACTTGGATTCCCTCCACTAACGGAATTACTCAAGGCTTCTGGACTATGGGAGGTTTCACAGTCCGCACCTACATGCCAAAGACATGTTATAGTCAGGCTCAAGTGTGCCACAGCGGGGGAAAGAAATACTGGACTGGCACCATTACAGGCCCCTATGTACTAAACACAATTATAAAATTTGTAGAGACAACCGTAACCCAGAGAGCAACAGCTCACATAACAGCCTTACGAGGCTATCACCCACTGGGAAATGATGCCCTACAGTAGATGTGTAAGCACATCAAAGGGGGCCATGATAAGGAAAACTCCCATCTACTACTTGGCACCTCAGTCACTTGAGACCCCCTCCCCTCACAGAAGATGCAGATCAGCATAATACTAACCTATTACCTTGTCCATCAACTAACCTATTACCTGGGGCATCAGCATAATACTAACCTATTACCTGCTGCATCAGCATAACACTAAACCTATTACCTGACATGTCAACTAAACTACACCTGCTACCCCACCCCTCGGACCACCCCAACTTAATAAAAGTGGGAAAAATCGGGTAGACGGGGCTCAGAATTTGGTGGTGAGATCCCTCTGAGCCTGCCGGCAAATAAACTTTCACTCTTTGACTCTCCATGAGCTGCTTGGTTTGTCCTCCGGACCACCCGCTGTAACACTTGCTGTAACATGCTATTTGTCTTCCCATTCTTCAAGGCATTTAGGCAAAGGAAGTGTAGCATTATGGTACAATGGCTGTGCAAATGTGCCTTTCAGCACTCTACTGGGAGAGTCGTTGGTCAGTGGCCTTAACTTTAAATTCACCAGTATGCTCATGCCCAGGATATAAGTCCCATCAGCTTACTCTTAACAGCCAAGTACAAGATGAATAATGAAAAAAAAGAAAAGAAAAAAAAAATAAAAGAAAAAAAAATAAATAAATAGGCCGGGCGCGGTGGCTCACGCCTGTAATCCTAGCACTCTGGGAGGCCGAGGCGGGCGGATTGCTTGAGGTCAAGAGTTCGAAACCAGGCCGGGCGCGGTGGCTCACGCCTGTAATCCTAGCTCTCTGGGAGGCCGAGGCGGGCGGATTGCTCCAGGTCAGGAGTTCGAAACCAGCCTGAGCAAGAGCGAGACCCCGTCTCTACTATAAATAGAAAGAAATTAATTGGCCAACTAATATATACAAAAAAAAATTAGCCGGGCATGGTGGCGAATGCCTGTAGTCCCAGCTACTCGGGAGGCTGAGGCAGGAGGATTGCTTGAGCCAGGAGTTTGAGGTTGCTGTGAGCTAGGCTGACGCCACGGCACTCACTCTAGCCTGGGCAACAAAGTGAGACTCTGTCTCAAAAAAAAAAAAAAAAAAAAAAAAAAGAGTTCGAAACCAGCCTGAGCAAGAGCGAGACCCCGTCTCTACTATAAATAGAAAGAAATTAATTGGCCAACTAATATATATATATAAATTAGCCGGGCATGGTGGCACATGCCTGTAGTCCCAGCTACTCGGGAGGCTGAGGCAGCAGGATTACTTGAGCCCAGGAGTTTGAGGTTGCTGTGAGCTAGGCTGACGCCACGGCACTCACTCTAGCCTGGGCAACAAGCGAGACTCTGTCTCAAAAAAAAAATAAAATAAAAAATAAATAAATAAACAAATAAATAAAAAACAGCCAAGTACAGTAGGGATTCTAAGGCAGGGCCATTCTTGTGGCTGAAACTCCTCATCATCCGTGCTGACATTTTCTTAGAACTGCACCACAATTCACAGCTCTTCTTCCCTAAATTCCCTTCTCTCTCCTTTACAGAGGTCAGACCTACAGTAGGTTCTGACAGCCCTCACAGCCTCTTCCGGCTCCCTTCCTATTTTCCTTCACTGTTGTTTTCTACAGTAAATCTATGCACACCTAATCCCACCTTGGCATCTGATTTTTGGAAGACCTGAACAAACACATACGGTGCCAGGAACAGGGCGAGAAAACAGGTGATAAGATGGAATTCTAGGCTGGCGCGGTGGCTCACATCTGTAATCCTAGTACTCTGGGAGGCCTAGGTGGGAAGATCACTCAAGATCAGGAGTTCAAAACCAGCCTGAGCAAGAGTGAGATCCTGTCTCTACTAAAAATAGAAAGAAATTAGCTGGACAACTAAAAATATACAGAAAAAATTAGCCGGGCATGGTGGCCCATTCCTGTAGTCCCAGCTACTGGGGAGGCTGAGGCAGAGGCAGTAGGATCACTTGAGCCCAGGAGTTTGAGGTTGCTGTGAGCTAGGCTGATGCCACAGCACTCTAGCCCAGGCAACAGAGTGAGACTCTTGTCTCCAAAAAAAAAAAAAAAAAAAAAAACTCCTCCCAACTCCTCTTCCAGTTACTAGGCCAATAACTTGGAGTTAAATTCCATCATAATTTAGCTGGGGACATGCTTGGCCTGGCAAGGGAGGAAAGCGAATATATACTAAAGAAGCTGCGGATATTAGCTAGCATGTCCTGGCAGGAGTTAGGGGCTTAATACCCAGTAGATTTTGCGAACAATTGACCAAAGAGGCTGGACTATCACAGTGAATAAACAAGAATTCATTGCTTTGGGGGCACTTTCTCCTGGCACAGGATTTAACATCCTAGTGAGGATCCCAGGAGATGGGACAAATTCAGTGCTGAGATGATTCTTAGATGCCTGGAGAAAATGACAGCCAGCACTGAGCAAAGTAGAAATGCCCCAAGCTGCCATGGCAGACTGTAGAAGAAGGAAAAAGAGGCCGAAGAAAATAGACCTGCAGGGATAGATATGTTTAGTGAGGCCACACACTCACCAGAGGATGGTCCTTGGGAGGGCCCAGAGGACCCGGCACTCGGCAAGGCCATCAGGGAGGTGCTGGAGAGGGAGCACCGGCATCACTAACACAGTCAGTGGTTCTCTACAAACAGGGCTGATCCAGCTGAGGCAGTCACAGAGCTGGGCTTGTTAATGACATGCTGAATAATAGGCCCTGGAGCAGTAGAGCCAGGTGGTGGCACTTAATCACCAGAAACCAGGAGGCTGCGATTGCCAGGAAGACTGGAGAGCAGGCAAGGGGGCTTGCCCCACAGGGCGCAGTGGAGATGGCTACCAGAGCATGACAGCCGTAGGGGCAAAGGCGATGTGTGGCCAAGGATGCTGCTCAATTAACATCAACAATCAAAACAATTCAAGAATGGAAGAGGCGGAGGCTGAGGGCAATCACCCCAATAAAAAGTCATGATCTCTTGCTCAGTTCCCAGACCTGAGCTGATGTCCAGACCTGGAACCTACTAAGTAATGAGATGGCTGGCTCCCTGGGGAGAAGGGCCCTGTATCATCATGGCAAGTATCGTCGATAATGATTCCCTCAGTCCTTCCCAAAGGAATCTATAACCATTTAATCATGTGGCTGGATATTGGGAAAGAGAAATAAGACATTTTGAGGATTATGGTATACAATATCTGTATTGACATACCCCCCCACTTTTTAGAGTGAAAGCTAAAAGGAGCCAGGACTGGAGTCCTGGCCAAAGTCTAGTAGTTCAAGGAGGCTCATTGGTTTTTATAGACAAGCCCAGGAGTCATTTCTCCAGTTTCTGAAAGCATAATCATTATTGATACACTTGACGGTTGGAGTAATCCGCACATTGAGTCCTTGACCTTTGGGGTAAGAGACACCACAGTGGAAAGACCAATTCAAAACTTCTGAAACTGCTTTGTATCCCACCCTGGTATGCATTGATCTTAAAATTTCTAGTTATGAGACTCAGTTTAGCATGGCACGGAATTAATATTCTGTAACACAAGGAATGGGTTGTCTGGCAGGTAGTATGACCAGTTAGGGATTTCAGTGACTCAGGTCAGACAAGGAGTAAGGCAATGGCAATACAATTACAGGAGAGACAAATTCAGGAGAGATCTGGACATGTTTGGGTCCATAAAGCTTTGACCCATTGGAGTTTAGGAAGAAGGGAGTGTTTTAAGATACTTGTTATGTTTCTGCTTTTAGATGACTGGATAGAAATGTATTATCATTTCAAAAGAGCAAAAATAGAGATGGAAGTTGAAAGTTTGTAGGGAAGATGAGTTTATTTTCTAATATGTTTGAAGTACATAATAGGAAATGCTAAAACTTGGGTCAGTAATTCAGGCCAAAAGATTAGGCTAGAGGGCCAGGTGTGGTGGTGTCTCACACCTATAATCTTAGCACTTTGGGAAGTCAAGGTGGGAGGATCGCTTGCCCCCGGGAGTTTGAGGTTGCAGTGAGCTATGATGGTGCCACTGCACTGTAAACTGGGCAACAAAGTGAGAGAGACCCTGTCTCCCCATAAATAAATAAATAAGTAAATAAAATTGGGCTAGAAATACATATATGGGAGTTATCAGTAGGTAGGTGGTAGTTGAAAGAAATAAATGAAGCTTTCCAGTGCACTTGAAGTTAAGAAAAAAAAAAAGAAAAGGAAAAAATAAATTAATAAAGACAGAAAAAAAAATAGATGATGCCACTCAAGGAAAATGTGAGGCATAATGAAGAAGAGAGGAATAAATTCTATGGGAAATCAATGTTTTAGGAGTTAGACGAGGAAAAGAGATGGAAGAACTATTAGATCAGAATGGAAAGAAGCTAGATATAGTAAGACGGCATGTTCATAAAGTTAAACTGATAGAAGAAAGTCATTGTCAGAAATGCTAGTGTCGGTTCGTATCCGAGTCACGGCACCAAAAAAAAAAAAAGAAATGCTAGTGTCAAAGGAGACACGTGTGTGTTTGTGTATGTGTACTTAAGTGGAACAGGCTTTTATTTTTTTTTTTTTTTTTTTTTTTTTTTGAGACAGAGTCTCGCTTATTGACCAGGCTAGAGTGAGTGCCGTGGTGTCAGCCTAGCTCACAGCAACCTCAAACTCCTGGGCTCAAGCAATCCTTCTGCCTCAGCCTCCCGAGTAGCTGGGACTACAGGCATGCGCCACCATGCCCGGCTAATTTTATATATATATTAGTTGGCCAATTAATTTCTTTCTATTTATAGTAGAGACGGGGTCTCGCTCTTGCTCAGGCTGGTTTCGAACTCCTGACCTCGAGCAATCCGCCCGCCTCAGCCTCCCAGAGTGCTAGGATTACAGGCGTGAGCCACCGCGCCCGGCTCAGGCTTTTATTTTTTATGTTAATTTTTTTTTTTTTTTTTTGAGACAGAGTCTCACTTTGTTGCCCAGGCTAGAGTGAGTGCCGTGGCGTCAGCCTAGCTCACAGCAACCTCAAACTCTGGGCTCAAGTGATCCTGCTGCCTCAGCCTCCCGAGTAGCTGGGACTACAGGCATGCACCACCATGCCCGGCTAATTTTTTCTATATATATTAGTTGGCCAATTAATTTCTTTCTATTTATAGTAGAGATGGGGGTCTTGCTCTTGCTCAGGCTGGTTTCGAACTCCTGACCTCGAGCAATTCACCCGCCTCCTCGGCCTCCCAGAGTGCTAGAATTACAAGTGTGAACCACCACGCCCGGCCACAGTCATCAAAATTTATCCTCATCCCCTCATCTCCCCATGACTGCTGTGCTCCTGTCCTAACCATGTCCTCTGTGTTATCTGGAACTGAAGATGGCAGACTGTTAGGATGGAAAGCCTAGTAGGTGCTCACAGGGTGGGTGGAGAAAGATTTCTCACACAGTGATGGAGATATAAAAGTAAAAAGTTTATTTTGTCCTTTAGAAGGACAGAGAGAATGAGAAAGACAGATAGAGAGAGGGGAAAGATGGGGGTGGGGAGAGAGATGGCATGGCATCCCAAAGAAGGAGAAAAGGGTGCCAGGAGCAAGGCCAAGTGTCTTGCTGCTTTTAAGGGGAACGAAGAGAAGACAAAAAAAAATAGTGATGGCTATAAGTTTATAACAAAACCGGCAGCAGGTAGATAACAAAAATTGCAGGGATGTCAAAGTCCAAGACTTGTTTCCCTGCCATTCCTTGGAGAAGGGATTATCACAGATGTGACTCTGCCCTAGAGATAGGGTTGAGGCTGTAGCTGGTTCTTCTGCTGTTTACTCAGGAACTCTGTGAAAGCAGCTTCTCAAAAAAACAATTTTGAAAGAAATTTTCCTTCCATTCAGCTCTTTTCAGAAGTTGTGCAAAACAGAACTCTTGCAGGGTACCTGTTAGTGACAGGACTCATAGGATTGATCACTAACTGTTACTGGGGAAATTACTGTGGTATTAGGTATCTTCCTGTTATTTTTGCAAGGTCGCCCCTTTCATAGACTTTACTGGCTTTGGATACTGACTTTAAAAATTCTCCAATAGTGACTATTGCTCCATGATACAGAAGAGATTTTTTTCAAAAGAAAAAAAAACAGAAAAAACAAAAATATCCATTATTTCTTGGTAAGAAGGTGAAAATCTGTAATTATTGCTCTAAAGTCGAAAAGTAGGAATGAATTTAATAGTCTTTTCAAGTGAGAGTTTCTTTTTATTTTAGATTATTTTGTTGCATTTTTTTAGATATAGGTTCTTATTCTGTCACCCAGGCTAGAGGGAGGGCAGTGGCATGATCGTAGCTCACTGCAACCTCAAACTCCTGGGCTCAAGTGATCTTCCTGCGTCAGCCTCCCAAATATCTAGGAGTACAAGTATGCACCACCACACCTGTGTAATTTTTCTGTATTTTTTTTTTTTTTTTTTGTAGAGACAGGGATATCACTATGTTGTCCAGGCTGGTCTCAAATGATCCTCCCACCTTAGCCTCCCAAAGTGCTGGGCTTACAGGCATTAGCCACAACACCTGGCTTCAAGTGGGAGTTTCTTTTTTTTTTTTTTTTTTTTGAGACAGAGTCTCGCTTTGTTGCCCAGGCTAGAGTGAGTGCCGTGGCGTCAGCCTAGCTCACAGCAACCTCAAACTCCTGGCTCAAGCAATCCTCCTGCCTCAGCCTCCCAAGTAGCTGGGACTACAGGCATTCGCCACCATGCCCGGCTAATTTTTTATATATATTAGTTGGCCAATTAATTTCTTTCTATTTATAGTAGAGACGGGGTCTCACTCTTGCTCAGGCTGGTTTCGAACTCCTGACCTCTAGCAATCCGCCCGCCTCGGCCTCCCAGAGTGCTAGGATTACAGGCGTGAGCCACCGCGCCCGGCCTGGGAGTTTCTTGAACTGAAGGATATGGCCAAATTTGGAACAGCTTTCAGTGCAATTTCATTTTACTCCTAAGAAAACTAAAGAGCTCGTTACCTGTCCCTTCCACATGGTAGTAATACTGAACCATACATAGTTTCAACTGTTTATTGGAACTGTAGTTCTGTAGGATGCCTTATGTTTGTGGGTTTTTTTGAGACAGAGTCTCATTCTGTTGCCCAGGCTAGAGTGTCATGGCATTAGCCTAGCTCACAGCAACCTCAAACTCCTGGGCTCAAGCAATCCTACTGCCTCAGCCTCCCGAGTAGCTGGGACTACAGGCATGTGCCACCATGCCCAGCTAACTTTTTCTATACATTTTTAGTTGGCCAATTAATTTCTTTCTATTTTTTTTTTTTTTTTTTTTGCCCAGGTTAGAGTGCCATGGTGTCAGCCTAGCTCACAGCAACCTCAAACTCCTGGGCTCAAGCAATCTTCCTGCCTCAGCCTCCCAAGTAGTGGGGACTACAGGCACTAGCCACCGGCCGGCTAATTTTTCTATTTTTAGTCATTTGGCTAATTTTCTTTCTATTTTTAGTAAAGACGGTATGGCTGTGTGTGTGTGTGTCTCACTCATGTTCAGGCTGGTTTCAAATTCCTGACCTTGAGCGATTCTCTAGCCTGGGCCTCTCAGAGTGCTAGGTTTACAGGCATGAGTAAGCAACCACACAGGCCTATTTGTTTTTAAACTCACCTGGAGTTACTTCACTTTTATCTGTTATATTTTGGTGCTCCATAAACATTTACTTTTGTAGAGCATATTATTCTGATAAAAAAAAAAAAAGGACTTTGAAAAACACTTATCTAAATAAGAAATACAATGCATTTATAAATATTTAACTTGGTCACGCCTGTAATCCCAGCACTCTGGGAAGCTGAGGCACGAGGATTGCTTAAGGTCAGGATTTCGAGACCGTTGTCTCAGAAAAATTAGCCTGGGGTGGTGAGGGCCTGTAGTCCCAGCTACTCAGGAGGCTGAGGCAGGAGGATCGTTTGAGGTTGCTGTGAGCTATGATGACACCATGACACTCTATTCAGGGCAATGGAGTGAGACTCTGTCTCAAAAAAAAAAAAAAAGAAAGAAAGAAAGAAAAATAATTATTTAACTTGCAATATAGTAATTAAAAATATATTTGACGGCCGGGCGCTGTGGCTCACGCCTGTAATCCTAGCTCTTGGGAGGCCGAGGCGGGCGGATTGCTCAAGGTCAGGAGTTCAAAACCAGCCTGAGCAAGAGCGAGACCCCGTCTCTACTATAAATAGAAAGAAATTAATTGGCCAATTGATATATATATAAAAAATTAGCCGGGCATGGTGGCGCATGCCTGTAGTCCCAGCTACTCGGGAGGCTGAGGCAGAAGGATCTCTCGAGCCCAGGAGTTTGAGGTTGCTGTGAGCTAGGCTGACGCCATGGCACTCACTCTAGCCTGGACAACAAAGGGAGACTCTGTCTCAAAAAAAAAAAAAAAAAAATATTTGAAATAGATAATGCATTTTTATTTCAGAACTATCATCTACGATTGAAGTAAGTAGTTAGAACACAAGTATTCAAGAATGCTTTTTTCCTTTCTTTCTTTTTTTTTTTTATGAGACAGAGTCTCACTTTGTTGCCCAGGCTAGAGTGAATGCCCTGGCATCAGCCTAGCTCACAGCAACCTCAAACTCCTGGGCTCAAGCAATCTTGCAGCCTCAGCCTCCCGAGTAGCTGGGACTACAGGCATGCACCACTATGCCCGGCTAATTTTATATATATATATATTAGTTGGCCAATTAATTTCTTTTTCTTTTTTTTTTTTTTTGAGACAGAGTCTCACTTTGTTGCCCAGGCTAGAGTGAGTGCCCTGGTGTCAGCCTAGCTCACAGCAACCTCAAACTCCTGGGCTCAAGCAATCCTCCTGTCTCAGCCTCACAAGTAGCTGGGACTACAGGCATGTGCCACCATGCCTGGCTAATTTTTTTTTCTATATATGTATTAGTTGGCCAATTAATTTCTTTCTATTTAGAGTAGAGACGGGGTCTTGCTCTTGCTCAGGCTGGTTTCGAATTCCTGACCTCCAGCAATCCGCCTGCCTTGGCCTCCCAGAGTGCTAGGATTACAGGCTTGAGCCACCTCGCCTGGCCTTTCCTTTCTTTTTTAAATCTACATCCTACAGCCTAGGTTATTTAAAAAGTTCAGCATCCTATTAGTAGCTACTTTTTAGCTTTGAGGTATGTGCACTAAGCCAGGGGTCCCCAGCTTTTTTGGCACCAGCGACTGTCTTCACGGAAGACAATTTTTCCACGGACCGGGGAAGGAGGGGATGGTTTTGAGATGATTCAAGTGAGTTACATTTATTGTGAACTTCATTTGTTATTATTAAATTGTAATATATAATGAAATAATTATACAACTCCCCATAAATTGGGTACCTCTGCAGTAAGCCTCAAACTTCAGTAGGTATAATAGGTTTTGGAATTATTTGTTGCACCTAACTAAGAGCGTTCTATGAACCCGGGACTGTGCAGAACCCCAAGGGAATAAAGAGGAGTCTGAGAACTTCAGGTTGCCAGTCTCATAGGAGTCACTTCAGTCAGTGATCAGCGTTCACACTAATCTCAGGCCACCAGGTCAGCTGTCCTCTAAATTGCCTGGAAAAATCTCCAGAGACCGCACCCAAGCTGGCAGCTGCGTACTTTGTTGGCTGATTCTCCCTTGGCTCCGTTCAGTCTCCCTCCTGCAAAGGAGGAGCGGGAATTCCAACCATTAGCTGCCATTATTTGCCTATCTCCAAAGTCCTTAGGTCAAATCCTGACCTAGCCAGTACTTCCAGACTTTAGGAGCGCAAGAATTACCCGGAGGGCTTGCTGAAGCCCCCCCCCCCTCCTCAAGGATCAGATTAAGGAGGTATGGGGGTGGGGCCTCATAATTTAAACTTCCAATCGGTTCTTCTAAACTGAAGCTGAGCTTTTGTAGAGCACACTGAATATATTACTAAATTAAACTGACGGGGGAAGTCCCTAGGTCCTCAGACAAACGGATCCAACCGTTCCCAGGGCAGAAAAAGTCCGCTGGAAAGACACTTGGATCTCTGCGCTGCCACGCTATTTGTGAATGGCAATTTCCCTTAGCTGCTCTGGCTCTTTAAAGTGACCCACGGGGCCAGGCGCGGTGGCTCACGCCTGTAATCCTAGCACTCTGGGAGGCCGAGGCGGGCGGATTGCTCGAGGTCAGGAGTTCGAAACCAGCCTGAGCAAGAGCGAGACCCCCATCTCTACTATAAATAGAAAGAAAATTAATTGGCCAACTAAAATATATAGAAAAAATTAGCCGAGCATGGTGGCACATGCCTGTAGTCCCAGCCACTGGGGAGGCTGAGGCAGAAGGATTGCTTGAGCCCAGGAGTTTGAGGTTGCTGTGAGCTAGGCTGACGCCACGGCACTCACTCTAGCCTGGGCAGCAAAGTGAGACTCTGTCTTAAATAAATAAATAAAGTGAACCACGGAAACATCTGCTTTATTTTTTGTCATTTCCTGCCTAGTGCTTATAGTTCTTCCTCCTGCATTCATTATTCCATTACTTGTCTTAATTTATTTTTTTGAGACAGAGCCTCACTTTCCCGCCTTGGGTAGAGCGCAGTGACATCAGTGTAGCTCACAGCAGCCTCAAACTCCTGGGCTCAAACGATCCTCTTGCCTCACCCTCCCTAGTAGCTGGGATTACAGGCGTGTGCCAGGATGCCCAGCTAATTTTTCTATCTTAAGTAGAGATGAGGGTCTCACTCTTGCTCAGCCTGGTTCCCAAAGAACTCTAGAGCTCAAGCAATCCTTCCGCCTCGGGCTCCCAGAGTACTAGGATTGTAGGCATGTGCCGCTGAGCAGGCCCTGTGTTAATATTTTGACTCTTGCTGCTTCTATTCTGAATAGCCAAACCTTTCTCTTCTACCCAGCTCAACAATGCAGGCTAAATATTTGTATTTAGAACTAGATCTAAGAGAGATGATGTTACCCAACCCCCACAATTTAAATCTAGGGTCTCCCAGTGAGTGACACACCCCTCGGCATAAATCGGTTATATCTCTCTAAAACCCTCTTCCAGTTTTCTCCTAACTTTCAACTTAAAGAAATAAAGACAAAAATCTAATTTCTTTCTCTTTTTTTGAGACAGAGTCTCGCTGTGTTGCTGGGGCTGGAGTGCAGTGGCGTCATAGTTCACAGCAACCTCAAACTCCAGGGCTCAAGGGTCCTTCAGAGTCAGCCTCTTGAATAGCTGGAACTACAGGAGCACGCCACCATTCCCGCAGGTAATTTTTCTTTTTCTTTTTTTGTAGAGACAGTTTCTGCTCTTGCTCAGGCTGATCTTAAAACTCCTGGACTCAAGCAATCCTCCCGCCTTGACCTTCCTAAGTGCTAGGATTACAGGCGTTGGGCTACCACACCTGGCGAAAAATCTAATTTTAAAAAAGTATCTGATCCAATTACTCAGTAATTCAACTATGGCCTTCTGGACCAGAGAGAATGTAAAAAAGATAAAATTATCTTGTCAGATCAGGAGGGAGGGGGGAAAAAAGAGGAGGGAAGGAAAACAAAGGTCATCTGGGTAACAGGAAGTAGAGGGAGACATTTGCTTTTAAAAGGAGAAATCAAGCTAGAAATTCTTAGATTAAAAGAAGTAAATTGGCCCTGGGTGCTCTGTCTGGCGGGCCAGCCGGCCACTGCAGGGTCATCTAAAAAAAAAAAAAAAAAAAAAAAAAAAAGAAAAAAAGAAAAAGGAAAAAAAAAGTAAACTGCACATGTCCTGAACATTGCTGGCTTTGCATTCCTCTAGGTGTTGCTGAAAATGTCAGACTCTTATGAAAGCAGCAAGAAGGTAAGTTTTGTTCTAATAGAATTAATTTTGTCACAGAGTCAATTTTCAAAGTCTCTGTAGGTCTTGCTTGTTTCCTTTTTGCCATGAATCTTAATTTCCAGCTGTGAGGAACCTCCATCTGGAACCACCTCTTTGCAAATGGATTGTTACTTTTCTTTCATGTGACTATGGCTCCGTGTATATTTGGGTAAGAGTAGAAAGAAGTAAAATTTCTTGTTCCCAGTCCAAAGGAAAAGATTTATTTTGTAGGAAAGACTAGAAGTGCCATAGCTGGACAATAGTAAAATGATTTTTTAAAAGAAGAAAGGAAAGCTAAGATAAAAAGGAAAGTAGAAAAGGGTAATGTAGATAAAGTCAGAAAGTAAAGTGGCCAATTGTTTTATTTTCCTCCAAGAGTAGTAAGTAAGCTACTCCCAATGGCCTTTGGTACCGAATGAGTTTCGAGACTAGATTTGGGTTGTCCTGGGCTGTACAAGAAACTAGATAGATAGAGAAGCCGTTTTAGTGTATTACAGGGACCACTGTACTAGGCTAGAGGACTGAATTAAGCAATATTAGGTATATGATTACAGGCAAGTAACATAGCTACCTTAAGCCCCTACTAATTTCTATAATGGAGTAATATTCACCAAGTAATGTTTTTCTGAAGCTGACCAGAGTGAAAGTGAGGAGAGTGGTTTGAAAAAGTGGTATACAAATGCAAAAGTCATAATATGCAAACAAAGAGTAAGAGTAGAAAGCCCTTGAAGAGGTTAAACTGGGGAGGGGGAGGGGCATGACGGCAGCTCTAGTGGGGAGTGTTACCATAGGGCTGGAATAGAGTTTACTCACCCTTGGATTTGAGAAGAAAAGCTAACCGGAACCGTACGTACTCAAGCTTGTGTTACTCCATGGCATTTTCATTTAATTTCTGAGGCTCAATTTCCTCATTTATAAAACAAGAAACTAAAAAATGTCTCCAAGAGACATACTATCACTGCATTTACAATTAGCGTGGTTAAAAAAAAAAAGCAAAAAAAAAAGAGACATACTATGAGCATTAAGTCAGTCCTTTCCTACTTACCTGCTTTTCTCCTTTAACTTCCCTTCTTTAGATCATAAAAACAACAGGAAATGCCTATTGTGTTGGGCACTTTGTTAGTTTCCGTGAATGCTACTAAGGGCAAGACAGTTTTACATGCTCTCCCCTCAGGTCTGGGAGCTGAAATTAGCCCCTTGTGGCTGAAGCTCAGAAAGCTTGGGGTCTTGAGCTGGACAGACAGGCAGGCAGGAGCCAGGCTGTTGAGGCATTTATGCACAGATTTGTGGGCTACTCTGAATTTCGTCTTTAACCCAAATGGCAAAAACAAGCCATCGAAAGAGTTTTTGACAAGCAGGACAGCAATCTGTGTAGAAAGAACAGTCAGAACGGATTTGGGGCTAACAGGAGGTAATTGCTGGTGCCAGTGAAATTTAATAGTTGAATCTGAGAATCTTGAGTGTGGGAGAAGATGGAAAGGCAGGAATAAATTCCATTCAGATTTAGGAGACACAGTGAAAGTGTTTGGTGTTTTGGCTGATGGAGAGGAAAGCCTTGAGGAACATAATTCTTCCAACCCAAGCCCTTCTCTTTTATTTTCTCTTTCATTATCACCCACCTGTAAATTGGCTTTTGCCTATTTTCTCTGTTTCCCTTACTTGAAGAAGGATCTGCCAATCAACATCACATTTAAGGATCTCAGAACTCTTCTCTCCATCCACCTATTGTCCTTTCAGTTTCTTATTCATTAGTTGTGCTTTGAAAGTAAGCAGTTTAGTTGTATAATATTAAGTAAGAATTGGCCGGGTGCGGTGGCTCACACCTGTAATCCTAGCACTCTGGGAGGCCGAGGCAGGCAGGCGGATTGCTCGAGGTCAGGAGTTCGAAACCAGCCTGAGCAAGAGTGAGACCCCCGTCTCTACTATAAATAGAAAGAAATTAATTGGCCAACTAATATATATAGAAAAAATTAGCTGGGCATGATGGCACATGCCTGTAGGATTGCTTGAGCCCAGGAGATTGAGGTTGCTGTGAGCGAGGCTGATGCCATGGCACTCACTCTAGCCTGGGCAACAAAGTGAGACTCTGTCTCAAAAAAAAAAAAAAAAAAAAAAAAAAAGAATTGATTGGTGCCTGACTCTTCTCTTTCCAGAATTTCTTTGAGGAGGAAATAGATGATGAGGAGAGTGTGATTTTGACATTGGTTCCATTTGACGAATCAAATATAGAACAACGATTGGAATCAACTGTTTCTTCAACTTCTGATGTCAAACTGAACAGCCCTGGGAAACATAGTGAAGGTATGAGGACAAAGATTGCTCAGTTAGCTACTCCTGCAATTCTGGGAAGACCAGGAAAAGTAAGATTTTCCTTCCCTATACTCTGATTGTACGACACCCAACTTAAAGCTCACCTTGATAACCTGGGGGAAGAGACTTCTCAAATCCCTTACTTCTCATCTGCTAAACCAGTCCCATATACTGCCTTGCCTTTTAAAAATAAGACCGAGCAGCATGGCTCACACCTATAATCCCAGCACTCTGGGAGGCCAACACAGGAGAGTTGCTTTAGGTCAGGAGTTCAAGACTAGCCTGGGCAACATAGCAAGACCCTATCTTAGAAAAAAAATTTTTTTCCCAATTAGCCAGGCATGCTGGTGCATACCTGTATTCTCAGCTACTCTGGGGAGTGAGGTGGGAGGATCACTGGAGCTCAGGAGTTAGAGGCTGCAATGAGCTATGATTGTACGACTATACTCCAGCCTGGGCAACAGAGCCAAGACTCTGTCTCTAGAAAAAAAAAAAAAAGACACAAAGTAGACATTTAGAACATTTTGGACAGAACAGGCTCTTATGGGGCAGCTAGACATGAGTTCAAATTTCCAACATATGAAACATCTCTTCTATAAAAATGAGGTTAATACATACTTGCCTATTATGAAAATTTAAATAATTTTGATAAGCATCTAGTATTTTGCTTTGCAAGTAATTACTGATCAAATATATGACAGTTTTTAAAATCATGACCCTTTGGGCCGGGCACGGTGGCTCACGCCTGTAATCCTAGCACTCTGGGAGGCCGAGGCAGGCGGATTGCTCAAGGTCAGAAGTAGGAAACCAGCCTGAGCAAAAGCCAGACCCCACTTCTACTATAAATAGAAAGAAATTAATTGGCCAATTAATATATATATAGAAAAAAATTAGCTGGGCAATAAATAAATAAAATCATGACCCTTTGGATCTATTCTCAGTGCTTCATATAAAGGCATCAAATGAGTATTTTCAGAATGATTTTATTTTCTGGGCCAATAATGAGGATTTTTTTTTTTTTTTTTTTTGAGACAGAGTCTCACTTTGTTGCCCAGGCTAGAGTGAATGCCATGGCGTCAGCCTAGCTCACAGCATCCTCAATCTCCTGGGCTCAAGCGATCCTACTGCCTCAGCATCCCGAGTAGCTGAGACTATTGGCATGCACCACCATGCCTGGCTAATTTTTTGTATATATATTAGTTGGCCAATTAATTTTCTTTCTATTTATAGTAGAGACGGGGTCTCACTCTTGCTCAGGCTGGTTTTGAACTCCTGACCTCGAGCAATCCACCCGCCTCGGCCTCCCAGAGTGCTAGGATTACAGGCGTGAGCCACTGCGCCCAGCCCAATAATGAGGATTTTAAGGTGAAGTGAATAGTGATGGGTTAGAGCTAAGCAGAGTGAGGTGAGATGGGGTGCTGCAGAGAAAAATGAGGCAGGCTGATAGAGGGTGGACCATTGTTGATTGGGGGTAGGATTAGTGGTAGTTTCTTTGATTTCTACAGGGAGAGCTTATATTTTGTGGTCCAAAATATAGACATTTGGGAGAAGAAACCCAATATAAGGTTCTATTTAGTTGGTTGTTGAAGGCCACAGAAAAATAGGCTGCTGTATACAGTATAAAATCATGGAATTTAGAATCTAACTATAGGTTTGAGACCCAGGTCTGCCATTTTTATGACTGTGTGACTTTGGGCAACTCTTTAAATTCCTGAATCTGTTACCTCATTTGTAATAGGAAAGATAAAAATTGATATGTATGTGTGTACATTGGGTTGTGGGAAATGCAAAAAGGTCTTTGTAAAATTGTAAAAGAATCTTACAGACTTTAAATTATTCCTACTTTGTTCTATTCTTTTCTCAGTTCATCTACCTCCAACAGATGAACAATTCAAAGATCCGCCAAAAGCTAGACGGAAAGCACCAATTCTTCCTTTGCCAACCATTTTGCCTCCCATCAATAGTGTGTGTCGAGACACTTTGCGATACTGGTGCCAACAGCTCAATTTGAGTACTGATGGCAAGGTTAGTAACACTGGTGAGAACCTCTGCTGCTTGGAATAAGTGTGGGAACCTTTGTCAGCTTTTAATTTTTATTTCCCTCTTAATTTCCCAAGAAAACAGAAGTTTTCCAGAGGCTTCAGCAGCATGCTTATCCTGAACAGAAATATGTGAGTAATGGATATGCCGATGGTGTGTAGGTGGGTTCTGAGCTTGAGTTGTTTCTGCTTTTCCACTGTCTCTGCATATGGTGTACCTCTAAGGTAGAGTTTCTTAGCTGTGGCACTACTGACATTTGGGGCCAAATGAATTTTCGTTTTAGGGGCTGCCCTGTGCATCCCTAGCATCTACCCACTAGATGTCAGTAGCAATCTCTCTCCTCCCCCTCAACCCAACCCCTGCCCCACCTCCAACCCCCTAGCCCCCAGTTTTGAAAACCAAAAACCTCTCCCAATGGAGAACCACTGCTGTAAGACAACTGATATTCCCAAACCCTTCCCACATTGACATGCGTGTTTAGGTCAGTATAAAAATGGTAAAATTGACACAGAAGTCTGTATGGCAGCAGTCCTTCAGGGAATACTCATCACGAATTTCATTTGCAGGATATCCCCCAAACATCAAAGGAAGCCAGAGTACACCCATATTCAAGGACACAGAAGACAGGGACCAAGAGAGCAAGGACCAAGAGAGCAAAGCATCAGGAATGTTGCAAGGTGAACAGGCAAGCAGAAGGGACTGGTATTGTCGAAGTGATATCGTCACCTCAGGAATCTTCGTTGGCATCGTGGGGAAGGATTGCTGCAAGAGCTGTTCAGACTAAGGCTGTGAATTCCTGTTCTCTTCCTGCTTCTGCTGAGGCCTTTTTAACACAAGCCTCTGGTAAGATCAACCTTGATGCATGAGTACCATTCCAGAGAAACAAGGTTAACTTTTATTAATCTAATAGTGTGGTTAGCCACAGCCTGAGGTCCTCCCCTTTTCTTCCTCCCTTCCTTAAGGCATTCATAACAGAGAAGAAGAGGAAGGTGTTGGTTCAAATTCTTTTTATTATTTGTTTATTTATTTGTTGTTGCTTTTTAAAAATTTTTTTCAAATTATTGCTTTACCATTTTCTAGGTATGTGATATTGACAAGTTACTCAGCCCAAGCGCTGGTATCCTCATCTTATAAAATGAAAATTATATTAATAACTACATATTTGATAGAATGGTTGTGAGACTTATATGAGACGTAGAACTTAACACATTGAAATCAAACAATAATGATTAGGAGGTTTGGGGCCCCTGTCCTCTAAGAAATATATATATATATATTTTGAGACGAAGTCTCACTTTGTTGCCCAGGCTAGAGTGAGTGCTGTGGCATCAGCCTAGCTCACAGCAACCTCAAACTCCTGGGCTCAGGCAATCCTCCTGCCTCAGCCTCCCAAGTAGCTAGGGCTACAGGCATGCACCACCATGCCCACCTAATGTTTTCTATATATATTAGTTGGCCAATTAATTTCTTTCTATTTTTAGTAGAGACAGGGTCTCGCTCTTGCTCAGGCTGGTTTCGAACTCCTGACCTCAAGCAATCTGCCCACCTCGGCTTCCCAGAGTGCTAGGATTACAGGCGTGAGCCACCACGCCCGGCCCTCTAAGAAATCTTGAGAGTAACTTCACCTTTCTTCAACTCCTCTTCCTTCCTTGCTATTTTTGCTTTTATCTCCAGCAGACTCTATCTTGGGCCAGCATGAAGTCACCTCCTTCTTTTTGGCTTAAATCCTTTTCTTCTCTCTCCCTCATTTCCAGAAGTGTTCTAGATCCTCTTTCACTCAGGGCTGACTTGTGTAGTAGGGTACATTATGCGTCATGTAAGGAACACAACCAAAAGGAAGATCTAGAGCTGAAATTGGCCTATCCTTAGCTCCCCAAGCTGCAAACCTTTCCGTAAGGAGGAATGGGCACCTGTTAGTAACATGTGCAGACTTTGTCCAGCCATAAAGCTGTGTGTCTGGGGGGCTGCCTCCTCAAAGATGACACTTCTTTTTAATTTTCATTAATATGCCATACGGGCTGATATCATCCCACAATTACTCATCCTTTTATGTTCTTCATTCAGCAATTATTAAGCATCTACTGTGGTCCAGGAGTATGTCTAGCTGCTGAGTATATTGTGCTAAACACACACATATTCGATACTTTTTTGTTTTCCAGTCTAACCGGGGAGATATTACACCGCTTATTCACAGATAGTTAAAAGCCCACCATGACTGCGCCTTTCTCTCAATTTCGAACATTTGGAATCTGCACCACTTACGTCATTTTCTTGAAAATAACCCATCTCTTTAACTAGATTGTTCTTTAAACTTTTTTTGGACGGGGGGAAGTTCAGCCTCCCTCCCTTTCCTTTTGCCTCTACTTCGATTCCTCGTTCTTTACACTTTTAAACATACTCTTGCCTGTTTTCTATAGTTGAGGCAGTACAATGTAGTGGTCAGGTAGGAGGGCTGAGTTGGAACTCGTGGATCCATGTCTTGTCTCTGGAAAGGTTACGATACTTCACACACCATAAACTTCAGCTACCTCACCTGTAAATAAGAAAAGCAAATAGAAGGTAATTATTAATGTACTTAAGAATAAATGTATTAGCACATGTAAACCACTTAGCAAAATCCTAGACACAAAGCAACTTTTCCAAAATGGATAACTATTATTCTCCCTCATGCTGTATAATTTGCGAAGTTAGATTAGAGTGTCTTTTGGTCTGCATTTTCGTGTATTTCACTCAATTGATTTCTGACTAGAATATAAGGGAACAAAATCCAGAGTGACTAGATGAGAGGTTGTGTGGGAGGGCTGACTTGATTTCCGCTGTTTGTGTTTGTGCTTCTCTTTCCTTCCCCAGGCGTCAGGTGGTGTGTGGTCCATGGCGAAGCTCTCCCTGCAGACACAAAGGGTTGGGTTCGCCTGCAGTTTCATGCGGGTCAGGCCTGGGTGCCCACTACTCCCAGGAAGATGATTTCTCTCCTCCTGTTACCAGCCTGCCATTTCCCATCCCCGGCCCTGGACGATAATATGTTATGCCCTGACTGTGTTAAGAGGTAACCCTAACCATGGCACACAGAAAAGTAGATATATAGATGGATTTCTGAATAATTTAATAGGACAAAGTAGAGGGCAAACATGCTATTTTGTTAATTTACCATAGAGATCAAGTGAAAATAGGAAGCAAAAAGAACTTAGTAGTGGATTAAAACCAGATAAATGTGGCTAGTTCTTAGCAGCCTTAGCAAAGTATCTGACAAATCAGAATCTGATTTCTGCCCCAATTGTAGGCGACCTGTTCTAAAGGAAAAAAAACAAACAAGTATTAGAATTTTTTATTTTCTAAATTATTTTAGAGACAGAGTCTTGCTCTGTTGCCCAGGCTGGAATGCAGTGGCTCAATCATTATAGCTCACTGCAGCCTCAAACTCCTGGACTGAAGCAGTCTTCCTGCCTCAGCCTAGCACTACAGGCGTGTGCCACCATGCATGCCTGGCCTTAAGTGGGAATTTTTACTAAATGGCAGATACTCGTCTGGGGATATAAAATTTAGACAAAATCTATCTAGCAAACTCAAATAAAAATGAATAAGAGAAGCTATGAAAATATATGAGAAGTACCTATATCGGAGTAGCTTAGGGAAACTTCTGAGGAGATTACATGTACTGAGGATGAGCTTACCAGTTGTAGGAATAGCCAGTACAAACACGTGGGAATAAAAGAATATAATATACTTAGAAACTGCCAATAGGTCAGTATGATTGAAGCTTATATTGACATGAAGGGTTTCATGTCTGTATTAAAGGCTTTATATATTATCCTACAGGTTGCTCTTTCTGGGTCACTTTTGGGACACAGACTCCTTTGAGAATGTAGTGATAACTACATACCCTCCAGGAAAATATATGTTAGACATACATGCAAACACTGCTTTAGACTTTATATAGATCGTATAACCCCTAATGTCCATCCATAAGCACAAAATCCAGCTTTTGGGCATGGAATTGGGTAGAAGTGATATGAGAGGGGTGTGGACAGAAGTTAAGGGTTTTCTTTTCTTTTTTTTTTTTTTTTAAGAAAGTAGGCTACAGGCCGGGCATGGTGGCTCACGCCTGTAATCCTAGCACTCTGGGAGGCCTAGGCAGGCAGATTGCTCGAGGTCAGGAGTTGGAAACCAACCTGAGTGAGAGCAAGACCCCGTCTCTACTATAAATAGAAAGAAATTAATTGGCCAACTAATATATATATAGAAAAAATTAGCCAGGCATGGTGGTACATGCCTGTAGTCCCAGCTACTCAGGAGGCTGAGGCAATAGTATTGCTTGAGCCCAGGAGTTTGAGGTTGCTATAAGCTAGGCTGATGCCACAGCACTCATTCTAGCCTGGGCAACAAAGTGAGACTCTGTCTCAAAAAAAAAAAAAAAAAGTAAGTAGGCTACAATCTTACAACAGAGACTAGATAGAAGAGTAAGAGATTACTGTAATTGAGAAAGATACAATTTATTACTCTGACAAATAATTTGAAGATGTCAATGTCTAAGGGCAGGGGGAAAAAAGAATTTAAAGAGGAATGATACAAATTTAAGGGATGTAGGAGTAAAGAGAATAAGATGCTGTCTTAGAAGAGGGAGGAAAGGTAGAAGTCCAGTTCAGTGGAGAAGAATATCTGAAACTTGGGACATGTTCTAGAGTTCTGAAAGAACTATGTATGGGTTAGAGGTAAATACCTTCAGGAATCATTAGCACATACATTTTTGACAAGAGCTTCTAAGAAAGGAGTTAGGAAAGAACCCTAAAGAGAATCAGCATATTGATGGGAGGTGGACAATGAGGACAGAAAAAGCACAATTAGAGGTTGGGAGATGAGCAGAAAGTCTTAGAAGGAAAAAGTGGTTGGCAGTGAGGTGGCCATGTAAGGTAAGGATGAATGCAGTGGTGCTGGGACTAGACTTTTTTTGGGGGGAGGGGTAGAGACTGGGTCTCACTCTGTCACCCAGGCTGATCTTGAACTTCTGGTCTCAAGTGATCATCCCATGTTGGCCTCCTAAAGTGTTGGGATTACAGGTGTGAGCCACTGCACCCAGCCATGGTGGCCTTTTTTTAATTTAATTTAATTTTTTTTTTTTTGAGAGTCTCACTTTGTTGCCCAGGCTAGAGTGAGTGCCGTGGCGTCAGCCTAGCTCACAGCAACGTCAAATTTCTGGGCTCAAGCGATCTTTCTGCCTCAGCCTCCCGAGTAGCTGGGATTACAGGCATGCGCCACCATGGCCGGCTAATTTTTTTTTTCTCTATATATTAGTTGACCAATTAATTTTCTTTCTATTTATAGTAGAGATGGGGTCTCGCTCTTGCTCAGGCTGGTTTTGAACTCCTGACCTTGAGCAATCCGCCCACCTCGGCCTCCCAAGTGCTAGGATTACAGGCGTGAGCCACCGCGCCCAGCCTAATTTAATTTAATTTTTAAATTTTGTATTATTTTTAATTTTTATTCTTTTTTTTCTTTGTTTTTTCTTTTCTTTCCCCTGTTTAAAAAGTTTGAGTGGTGGCCTTTTTGAGAGTACGTTGAGAGGGGGCCATCAGTAGAAGCTGAAATGTGATTGCAGTAATTAGGAGTAGAGCATGTGCAGACCTAGGAGCAGGACATGTTGATAATCAAAGCTTAGAAGGAGGGGATGGCAGCTAGTTCAGGCAGTAACCTCAAGGGAAGTTCCTTCCTTTTCTTTCTCTCTCTCTTTTCCTCCCTCCCTCTCTCCCTCTCTTCTTCCTTCCTTTCCTTTTCCCTTCCTCCTTTCTTTCCCTCTTTTTATTTTTTAATAGGAAAACCATAAGCATGTGTGAATGGGGAGGAATTATGAGAAGGAAAGAGAAGAAGGGAATGGAAAGTATAAGGGTTGGTATGGAATGGTTTATCTTACTGTAGCATTTTTTCACAATTCTTTTCTACCTGCCCTCTAGGAATAAGAAGATAATGAAAGCATTAATGACAACAGAGAATAAGAAACGATCTGGTTTGAACACAATGTAGGAACCAGAATATGCCATCTCAGAGTAAGTACTATTTTAAGCTGAAGGCAATTGAGAAGAAATAGATACAAAAAAAAACCTCTCTGCCTTCCCAATATTTGCTAAAACACAGGGCAAAAGTTCACAGAAGTCTCTCAGTTGCCTCTCTCCCTGGAAGGGCAAATGGTGGAGAGCCCGTAAATTGACTAATATCCCAATAATTGCTGTGCTATGTCCTAAGCATCCCAAGTGTCTCCTGATACCTGGAGTGCAGATTTATGAAGTATTTAGCTATATAGAGTACCATTTGGTTTAGTTTTAATAGACTTTCTTTTTTGGTCAGAGGTTTACAGAAAAATTGAAAAGTACAAAGTTCCCAAATACTCACATATACACTATTGAGCCTCCCCTCCAGTTTCCTGTATTATTAACATGTTGTTTTAGTGTGGTACCTTTGTCACAATTGATAAGTCAGAGCTGGACACGTGAAAGGCAACTGTAGTCCAGCTATTGGGGAAGTTGAGGCAGGTTGCTGGAGCCTAGACTAGTTCCAGGCTGCAGTGTGCAATGATCACGCTTATGAATAGCCACTGTGCTCCAGCCTGAGCAACACAGGGAGACACTGTCTCTCAAAAAATAAATAAATTAAATTAATGAGTCAATATTGTTACATTATTATTAACTAAAATCTATACTTTATATTAGATTTTGTTATTTGTGTTGTATATTCTTTGGGTGTTGACAAAGGTAAAATTATATGTATCCAACATAGTATATTGAATAGTTTCATTCACTGCCTGCCCTAAAAATCTCTTGTGTTCTACCTATTCATCCCTCTGTCCTACCATGCCCTGGAAACCATAGATCTTTTTACTGTTTCCATAGGTTTCCCTTTTCTAGAATGTCATATTCTTGAAATATAGTGTGTAGTCTATTCAGATTGGCTTTCACAAGCAATATACATTTAAAGTATCTCCATGTCTTTTCATGACTTGTGATAAGAGTATGTTTAGTTTTTTAAGAAACTGCCAAACTGTCTTCCAAAGTAGCTGTAGAATTTTGCATTCTCACTGGCAATGAATGAGAGTTCTTGTTTCTCCATATCCATGCATTTGGTGGTGTTAGTGTTTTGGATTTCAGCCATCCTAATAGGTGTGTAGTAGTATCTTATTGTTTTTTTTTAATTTTTTTTTCTTTTTTGTTCTCTAAAAAATGCCTAGGTATTGGTTTTTGTGTTTTTTATTTTTTTATTTTTTTTTATTTCGGCATATTATGGGGGTACAGATTTTAAGGTTTCAATAAATGCCCATTTCCCCCCCTCCCCCCAAAAATCTGAGTCTCCATCATGACCATCCCCCAGATGGTGCACATCTCACTCATTATGTATGTATATACCCGCCCCCCTCCCTCCTCCCACCTGCCCAATACCCTATTAATGTAGTACCTATGTGTCCACTTAGGTGCTACTCAGTTAATACCAGTTTGCTGGAGAATATATCTGGTGCTTGTTTTTCCATTCTTGGGATACTTCACTTAGTAGTATGGGTTCCAGCTCTAACCAGGAAAATATAAGATGTGCTATATCACCATTGTTTCTTAGAGCTGAATAGTACTCCATGGTATACATATACCACATTTTATTAATCCATTCTTGGATTGATGGGCACTTGTGCTGTTTCCACAGCCTTGCAATTATGAATTGTGCTGCTATAAACATTCGAGTGCAGGTATCTTTTTTGTAGAGTGTCATTGGATCATTTGGGTAGATGCCCAGCAATGGGATTGCTGGATCAAATGGTAGATTCACTTGTATCGCTTTAAGGTATCTCCATATTGCTTTCCACAGAGGCTAGGTATTGTTTTAATTTAAAGTAAGAAATCTCTGTATGTTTTGGATAACAATCTTTTATCAGATATATCTTTTGCAAATAGTTTTCTCATTCTTCTTTTTAAATACCACTTCACTCTCTTCTCGTATGGTGGCTAAGGAGAAGTCTAATGGAATTCTTATCTTTGCTCCTTCATAGTTAGGCATTTTTCCCCCCTCTTCATTCAAGATTTCCTCTTTGTTGTTTGGTCTGTTTGGTTGTGTTTTTTTTGTTTGTTTGTTTGGTTTTTTTTGAGACAGAGTTTCACTGTGTTGCCTAGGCTAGAGTGCTGTGGCATCAGCCTAGCTCATAGCAACCTCAAACTCCTGGGATCGAGCAATCCTCTTGCCTCAGCCTCCCAGGTAGCTGGGACAACAGCCACATGCCACCATGCCCAGCTAACTTTTTTCTATTTCTTAGTTGTCTGGCTAATTTGTTTCTATTTTTAGTAGAGATGGGGCCTCACTTTTACTCAGGCTGGTCTCGAACTCCTGACCTTGAGCTATCTGCCCACCTCAGCCCCCCTGAGTGCCAGGAGTATAGGCGGACCATCACCATGCACGGACCCTCTTTGTTTTTGATTTTCTGATATGTCTAAGTGTATATTTATTTGTATTTATCCCACTGTCTCTGAGCTTCCTGGATTTATGGTTTTTCATATTATTAATTTTGGGGTTTTCTCAATCATTGCTTCAAATAGTTCTTCTATTTCTTTTTTTCTAATGGTATTTTCATTACATGTATGAAAGCTTATTTATAATGCCATACAATTCTTAGATATTCAGTTCTTTTTTGTTTGTTTGCTTTTCAGTTTTAAAGGTTTCTATTGACATTTCTTTAAGCCCACTGATTCTTTTCTTGGTCGTGTCTAGTTTATTGATGAGACTACGAAGCCATTCTTAATTTCTGTCACAGTGTTTTTTTTCTTATTTCTATTATTTTATTTTGATTCTTTCTTAGAGTTTCCATCTCTCCACTAGCAATACTCATTTTTTATTGCATGTTGTCTACTTTTTCCATTAGAGCCCTTAACATATTGATCAAAATTGTCTTACATTTTTGGTCTGATAATTCCAACATCTCTGCCATATCTCAGCCTGGATCTGGTGTCTGCTCTTTCTTTTCAAAGTCTGCTTTTTTTTTTTTTTTTTTTTTGAGACAGAGTCTCGCTTTGTTGTCCAGGCTAGAGTGAGTGCCGTGGCGTCAGCCTAGCTCACAGCAACCTCAAACTCCTGGGCTTGAGTGATCCTTCTGCCTCAGCCTCCCGAGTAGCTGGGACTACAGGCATGCGCCACCATGCCCGGCTAATTTTTTATATATATATCAGTTGGCCAATTAATTTCTTTCTATTTATAGTAGAGACGGGGTCTCGCTCTTGCTCAGGCTGGTTTTGAACTCCTGACCTTGAGCAATCCGCCCGCCTCGGCCTCCCAAGAGCTAGGATTACAGGCGTGAGCCACAGCGCCCGGCCCAAAGTCTGCTTTTTGTCTTTCTTTTCAAAGTCAGCTTGTGATTGTTTTGTTGTAAACCAAACAATGATGTATTGTGTACAAGGTAACCAGGTATTCATTCATGTGGAAGTTTCTTCTCTTGGGCTTCTACTATGGTATGTTGTAATACTTAATATCTGCCTATCTCTCTATTTGGAATTCCTGGATAGTAAAGCTGAATTTTGATCTTACAGCTATTCAATTGAAGAAAATCCTTGGCTAATAAAGCCACCTAGTACAATACATGGTTCACAAGGATTAACATAATAGGTATTTTGTTTTTGAGACAGTGTTCTGCTTTATTATCTTAGGCTGGAGTGGCAAGATCATTACTGCAGCCTTGAACTTGGGGGCTCAAGCAATCCTCCTGCTTCAGCCTCTCGAGTATCTGGGACTATAGGCATGCACCACTATGCTCAGCTAATTTTTCTGGTGTGTGTGTGTGTGTGTGTGTGTGTATGTGTATGTATGTGTGGACGGGGTTTCTTCTGTCTTGCTCAGGCTGGTCTCAAGCTCCTGGCCTCAAGTGATCCTCCTGCCTTGGTCTCCCAAAATGCTAGGAGTATAGGCATGAGCCACTGTGCTTGGCCTCATGTCCAAATTTGTAACTACTATATAGGGTGATACATGAGTAAATGTGACTATCTTACCCCTTCCTAACAACCATTTACCTAAAGATTTTAGCATCCAATGGTTGTCCATGTCTGACATCATTGTTACATTTGAGGGTTGTAAAATGTTATCAGTCCTTATTCATTTTTTTTAGCTGTCATTCTACCAGAACAAAGAATTTTCCCCTATTTGCTTTTTGAGTATCATTATGGCCTCATGTGTTAAAATATTTTCTAAGTTAACTTATTTTTTAATTTTAAAATTTGCTTTTAAATTTATCTTAGCTTTGTGCTATGACCAATTAATATTATTATGGTGCATTAAAAGTTCTCTTGGGGCCAGGACTTCAAGATCATCCTGGGCAACATAGCAAGATCCTATCTCTATGGAAAAAAGATACTCTTGGGTTTAATTAGTTCATACTTTATTTAAAATTGTTGTATGATATGAATAATTAGCTTATACTGCTTCATCTGGTTTTATAAAGATTATACTGATCTCATTAAGAGTTTAGAAATGTTATCTTGTTTCTATTTTCTTGAACAAATTATATAAGAAGGGATTATTTAATACTGGAAAGTCATGACATTTACATGTAAAAACATCTAGGGAAGAAATTTTATTGAGGAGAGGAAATATGTGATTATCATTTCAATTTCTTTAATTATTATTGGTTTATTCAGGTTTTCTGTTTTTTTTTTTTTTTTTTTTTTTTTTTACAAGGACAGATAGCTTGGAAGGTTTTCTGTTTTTTTAATGCTACTGGTTTCATGTTGAATTTTTCCAAAACTTTATCTATTTCTCCCAAGCTTTCAAAGTTATCATCATATTCTTTTTCCTCTGTTGTGTCAGTAGTTACTTTCTCTTCTAGAGTCTTTATTTATTTATTTATTTATTTGAGACAGAGTCTCACTCTGTTGCCCTGGCTAGAGTGCCATGTCATCAGCCTAGCTCACGGCAACCTCAAACTCCTGGGCTCAAGCAATCCTTCTGCCTCAGTCTCCTGAGTAGCTGGGACTACAGGCATGCGCCACAATGCCCAGCTAATTTTTTCTATGCATTTTTAGTTGGCCAATTAATTTCTTTGTATTTTTAGTAGAGATGGGGTCTTGCTCTTGCTCAGGCTGGTTTTGAACTCCTGACCTTGAGCAATCCACCTGCCTTGGCCTCCCAGAGTGCTAAGATTACAGGCGTGAGCCATAGCGCCCAGCCTTCTCTTATTTTCTTATTTAGTCTTGTTAGAGATTTATTCGTTGTATTAATATTTTCAAAGAATAATATCCAAGCAGGATTCTTCAGGAAGCTGACTTTGATGCAGAGTGTAGAATACAGGAGGCTGGGGAGTGTCTTTGAGATTGACACCTGTAGAAATGAGGAGAGAAAGCAGGGTTGAGAGGAGAGTCAGACTGTCACACAAGCCTGGGTCAAAGCCTTGGTCCACTACTGGGGAAAGTTCTGGGCCTACAACATCAGGGTTGGCCCACTGTGGATCAAATAGCTGTGCCTAGCCAGTTGCTGGGCTGCTCAAGGCAGGCCATGACTTTGGACAATGGCACTGTTCCGAAACTTAGGGGCTCTCCCAAGGCCTGGCAGCTGGAGGCCATCCCATAACCACACTCATATCCAAGTCCACTACAATTGACTTCTAGTTTTGATCGTTCTCTGCCTTGCTGTTTTGTCTTAATTTTTCCTTTTTCTTTTTTTTTTTTTTGAGACAAAGTCTTGCTTTGTTGCCCAGGCTAGAGTGCCGTGGCGTCAGCCTAGCTCACAGCAACCTCAAACTTCTGGACTCAAGCAATCCTACTGCCTCAGCATCCCAAGTAGCTGGGATTACAGGCATGTGCCACCATGCCCGGCTAATTTTTTCTATATATATTAGTTGGCCAATTACTTTCTTTCTATTTTTAGTAGAGACAGGGTCTCACTCTTGCTCAGGCTGGTTTCGAACTTCTGACCTTGAGCAATCCACCTGCCTCAGCCTCCAAGAGTGCTAGGATTACAGGCATGAGACACCACACCTGGCCTTAATTTTTCCTTAATTTTTTTTTTTTTTTTTTTTTTTTTTTTTTGAGACAGAGTCTCACTTTGTTGCCCAGGCTAGAGTGAGTGCCATGGCGGCAGCCTAGCTCACAGCAACCTCAGACTCCTGGGCTCAAGTGATCCTACTGCCTCAGCCTCCCGAGTAGCTGGGACTACAGGCATGCGCCACCATGCCCGGCTAATTTTTTCTGTATGTATTAGTTGGCCAATTAATTTTCTTTCTATTTATAGTAGAGACGGGGTCTCGCTCTTGTTCAGGCTGGTTTTGAACTCCTGACCTCGAGCAATACACCCGCCTCGGCCTCCCAGAGTGCTAGGATTACAGGCGTGAGCCACCGCGCCCGGCCCTTAATTTTTGTTATTATCTTTTTTCTTCCTTTTTGGTTTTTTAGAATTTATTTAGTTCTTTTCCCAGCTTCTTGGGTCATTTATATTCATTTCTTCTGTTTTCTTATCAATATTTTTTCTCATAACTGCTTTAGCTGCATACATAATCTGAGACTCTACATCTTTAATTCTGGGAAGTTCTCAGTCATTACTTATTCAAAACATTTTTCACGTATAGTTTACCCTTTCTTCTTCCACGGCTTTTATTAAATATTGTTAACTTTCTTCCTTCATAGCTCTTACTTTAATAGTTTTATCTTAGGTTAGGGTCTGGAAGATCAAGAATTCTAAGGCATCTGCAAGACAGGAGTCTTGAACAGGGAGTTCCTAGGTTCTTCCTTCTCTTCTGTCAGATCAACCATGTAAATGCCCAGGGTAAGCCTATGCTACCATGAAAGGCAGTAATTTTGTTCCTCAGCAAGCCAGCAGCATCCCCGCCACCTCCAGGTTCACCCGAATTGGGAGAAAAGCCGGTACATACTGTCATTAACTCTGAGACCAGCTGTGGTCTCTAAGCTGTTATAGCTAATCCTCCAGCAGAATAAATGACTTCAGTTTTTGTATTCTCTCCAAATGTTTCTATTTCATACCTTTTTTTTTTCTTCTAAGCCTAGCTGCCTGTAATTTCTCATGTTTGTTCTCAGCTCTGTGCTAGGAGGGAAGGGGGGTGAATAAGGAAGATGTTATGGTCCCCAAGTAAGCACTTAATCTCACTCTTTACACTTTTAGTGCTTCCATTGAGAACTCTGCAAGCTTGAGAATGTGTGTGCATGTGACCTGCAGTATATCTTGTAGAGTTGAAATGAGCCTATTCTGAATTCAGGGTATTGATGGCTAATAGCACAGTTGCCAACAGTCAGTTTATTTTAGAGTGACCCAAACTAGCAGGGAGAAGAGAACAAAAAGACCAAATTTCACGTGGAAGGCTTCCCAGTAGAGTGCTTGGTTGGCCTCTCAGGTCAAAACCGAGTTAGAGCAAAGTGCTATAACATCTGTCTTCTATAAGGATAACTAATGAATAGTCTTCTAGTGTAAGAATTTCTTGCCTAAATACTAATGCTCTAGCATGAAGACCACCTCAGGATTTAAAAACAGGATGTGATATCATCAGTCTTTGAAATAACTGAGGAGTCTAATTCAATAACCAAAAAAATTATCAGTTCTGCCTATAAAATCAATCCTGCTTTCTTCCTTTCTACAGGTGTTATTTATTGCCTAGTATTTTAGCCTGCCATTCTTTCTTCATTAAAAGTTCTATTTGTTTCATTTTTTTCCTATTGTAGTACACAAAAGACTATCTCTTTTGACCTTATAAAATGTATATAGCTAGATGCTCTTAATTTGAATGTACACTTTCAAATTTGCTTCTAGGTATTAGAGAAAGGTGAATGTACTTTGCAGAACGGTGTAACCTCATATGAAGGACTGGAAAAGAGATCATATGAAGGAATCTCTGAGATCTACGAAACAGAATCAGTGATTAGGACTCCACAGTGAAAATGGTTGACTGGATGACAGCCTCATCAAAAGAGACTCTTTTGGGGGCCTGAAAAGCCATTAAAATAAAGTCATTTCAATTGATTTTATTTGTTCATTCAATGTGTGTTAAGAGTCTTTCAAGGAATCAGACTTTGTGTTTGTCTCTGATGGCACAAACTTACTGAAACACTCCCCATGCTGACGTTGTGGTTGGGGACAGACAAATGAGAGACAACATTGCAGACAGGACAGATGAGGGACAGATGCCCAACTCAAGCATGGAATGGACAAAAGTAAATGGATCTGTCTAGATTTAATCCTAGAAACCACAGTGAAAAGAATTAAAATGGTTTACATCAATTAGTGATTTCTATGTGCCAGGACTGTGTTAGGAGCTGACTATAAGTTGGTGAAAAAAATAGACATGGACTCTGCGTTTTAGGGTATGGTAGAGAAGACAGATACTATACAAGGTACAAAGGGAGAGTCAGCTTCTACAAAGAAAGACCACCGGCCAACAAGAGTCAGTACTAGAGGGTGTCTTTTATTATGTGTTAGGAAAGGCATTCCTAAATAAGTCACATCTGGGCCCGAAGGAAAAAATGGAGCCATTTGAAAAACTGACTCAGGGAGATTAATAATTTGCTCTGGGACCCAGAATTCAAGTCAAGTGGATCTGACTCCAAAAAATCATAATTTCTCTTTGATTATACAGCATTTTCCCAGAAAATGTTTTTTTAAACATTTTTTTGTAGAGATGGGGTCTTGCTGTGTTGCTCAGGCTGGTCTCAAACTCCTGGCCTCAAGTGATCCTCTCATTTCGGCCTTTTAAAGTGCTGGGATTACAAGCATGAGCCATAGCACCTGGCCCTCTATCTTAAATCTGGCACATAATAAGGCACCTAATGAATTATTATTAAATCAATGCAACTGAAATATTTAGCTTTTTATAGGTGAGAAAGTAGAACATTAAAGGCAATATAACAATCAGTGGCTCATGCCTGTAATCCTAGCACTCTGGGAGGCCGAGGCAGGCAGGCAGATTGCTCGAGGTCAGGAGTTTGAAACCAGCCTGAGCAAGATCAAGACACCGTCTCTGCTATAAGTAGAAAGAAATTAATTGGCCAACTAAAATACATATAGGAAAAATCAGCCGGGCATCGTGGCGCATGCCTGTAGTCCCAGCTACTCGGGAGGCTGAGGCAGGAGGATCACTTGAGCCCAGGAGATTGAGGATGCCGTGAGCTAGGCTGATGCCACGGCACTCACTCTAGCCTGGGCAACAAAGTGAGACTCTGTCTCAAAAAAAATAAATAAAAAATAAAGGCAATATAACAATCATGTTCTAGAAGGAGAAAGAGGGCTACTCTTCAATTGAAAAGTATACTACACAATTTGAGTTATGAAGAAAAATGAATGAGGATATTAGTAAAAATGAGAGATAAATATTTACATCATTAGGATTATGTTGGAGAGAATATATTATATTAAAAAACACTAAAAATAAGGATTATAAGAAGATCAAAATAAAATTTAAAGGTGAGAAAGTTTTTCATAATCAAGTTGGGAGTGTGTGTGCACAGATGCACACAAAATTATGATAGATCAACGTAATTTAAAATTCTTAAACTATAAAAAGGGTATATTATCCCTGTCTCCTTCCTTCAGGATATGAGGGTTCAAGTGTTTTGGTGTATCCTTTCAAAATATAGGCACATTTAGGCAAATTTATCATTTTCAATTTTTCATTCTTATAAAAATGCTACAATTTTCAGTATATATGATTTTGCTCTACCATGACTCCTTTTATGATAAATTCCTAGAAGTGGAATTGCTGAGTAAAAGTGTGGATATTAGTCATTGAAAATCTTTTGCTAGGCCGGGCGTGGTGGCTCACGCCTGTAATCCTAGCACTTTGGGAGGCCGAGGCGGGCGGATTGCTCAAGGTCAGGAGTTCGAAACCAGCCTGAGCGAGACCCCGTCTCTACCAAAAATAGAATAAATTAATTGACCAACTAAAAATATATATACAAAAAATTAGCCGGGCATGGTGGCGCATGCCTGTAGTCCCAGCTACTCGGGAGGCTGAGGCAGTAGGATCACTGAGCCCAGGAGATTGAGGTTGCTGTGAGCTAGGCTGACGCCACGGCACTCACTCTAGCCTGGGCAACAAAGTGAGACTCTGTCTCAAAAAAAAAAAAAAAAAAAGAAAATCTTTTGCTAAATTGCACTCCATAGAGATCAGTCCAATGTATACTCCTCAATCCACAATGTGTGATATGAGAAGTCCTGTTGCTTCACACTTTCACCAACTGAGCATAAAATCCAATGTTATACATTACCAATCTAATTATTAAAAATAGCACATCTGTATAGGGTGTTTTCCTTAAACTCTTTTTATTCAGCTTTGTATTTATAGGATATTTGTCCCTCTGTTGTGATTTGTCTGATATTTTCCTCATGACTAGACTGTTTTTGTGAGTTTGAGGGAGGAAGACCACAGAGGTAAAGTGTCATTCTCACATCATGCCAAAGGCACATACTACCAACAATACTTATCATTGGTGATGTTGACCTTGATCATCCGACTGAGCTGGTATTTGGCAGACATCTCAACCATAAAGTTAGTTGTTCCCTTTCTCATTTCCATACTTTACTCTTTGTTTTTTGTTTTGTTTTGTTTTTGAGACAGAGTCTCACTCTGTTGCCTGTGCTAGAGTGCCCTGCTGTCAGCCTAGCTCACAGCAACCTCAAACTCCTGGGCTTAAGCAATCCTTCTGCCTCAGCCTCCAGAGTAGCTGGGACTACAGGCATGTGCCACCATGCCTGGCTAATTTTATTTGTTTATTTGTTTGTTTATTTATTTATTTATTTATTTTTGAGACAGAGAGCCTAGCTCACAGCAACCTCAAACTCCTGGGTTCAAGCAATCCTTCTGCCTCAGCCTCCCGAGTAGCTGGGACTACAGGCATGCGCCACCATGCCCGGCTAATTTTTTGTATATATTAGTTGGTCAATTAATTTCTTTCTATTTATGGTAGAGACGGGGGTCTTGCTCTTGCTCAGGCTGGTTTTGAACTCCTGACCTCGAGCAATCTGCCCGCCTCAGCCTCCCAGAGTGCTAGGATTACAGGCGTGAGCCACCGAGCCCAGCCTTCCCAGATTTTTCAAGTCTTCACCTTTGATTTTTAGGCATATTCTGTAAATTTATTTATGTAAATAATTCACATTTTAAGTTGTTTCTTTTTCTGTACTTTATAGATATGTATATGTATGTATGTAAATACATATACACGTATGCATAGCTACTTATGTTTTCTTCTATTATATAAGCTTTTATGTTTTTAAATAAAATGTATTTGAACATGAATAATGGTTAATAGATTCATAATGAGAGAGTATTTTACATTTTTTATGGAAAAATTATTGCGACTAACTTAATGAAAATAAAAAATACTATATCAATTGGTAAACATACTGATTAAGATAAATGGAGTAGAATAATGAAATAAGTCAGAAAATAAATGATGTAATTTAAATTTTTTTTTCTGTACCAAGGCAGTGACATAGATTTTGAAAACATTATGAAGTTTGTAAACATCAAGTTTATCATACAGAGTGTACAGTCAGAACAACTTGAATCTATGCTCTTGGAAAAGAAAATTTTAAAAAGAATAAAGGTGGGTCAGGGTGGCTAAGGCTTATAATCCCAGGACTTTGGGAGGCTAAGGTGAGAGGATTGCTTGGGGCCACAAGTTCTAGATCAGCCTGGGCAACACAGCACGACCCTGTCTCTACACATAAAAAAAAATACAAAAAAAAAAAGGAAAAAAAATTAGCCTGGTGGTGGTGGCAGGGGCCTGTAGTCCCAGCTACTTGAGAGGCTGAATCGAAAGGATCACCTAGCCCAGGAGTTAAAGTGAACTATGATGGCACCGCTGCACTCCAACCTGGGCAACAGAGCAAGATACAGTTTCTTCAAAACAAAACAAACAAGTTTATAACAACATGTATCGATTTACCTTCCTTTTCCGACATTAATTTTGTCACTTCTTTCAATTTCTTTCATCAGTGTTTTACAGTTTTCCTTGTAGAGATCTTTTACTTCTTTGATTAAATTTATTCCTAAGTATGTTATGAGTTTATCATTTTTTTTTTTTTTTTTTTTTTGAGACAGAGTCCTCTGTTGCCCAGGCCAGAGTGCTGTGGCATCAGCCTTGCTCACAGCAACCTCAGACTCCTGGACTCAAGCAATCCTTCTGCCTCGGCCTTCAGAGTAGCTGGGAGTACAGGTGTGTAGCTCCACGCTCGGTTAACTTTTTCTGTTTTTTAGTTGCCTAGCTAATTTCTTTCTATTTTTAGAAGAGATGAGATTTCTTGCTCAGGCTAGTCTCAAACTCCTGACCTCAAGCAATTCTCCTGCCTTGGCCTCACAGAGTGCTAGGATTACAGGTGTGAGTCACGAAGCCCAGCCTAATTTTATCACTTCTTAGGCGGGTTACCATAATCACCTTCTTCACTTGCCCCCAAGGTTGAATGGATGTAGTTTTTGACATAACTCTGTGTATTAGGGTTCTCCAGAGAAATAGAACCAATAGGAGATAGATAGAAAGATGACAGATAGATAATAGATTTTATCCCTGCAAAAGATTGCCCTAAAAAACCAGAGGAGATTCATTATGGGAATTGGTTCACATGATTATGGTAGCCAAGAGGTCCCATGATATGGTGTCTGTAGGCTGAAGAACCAGGCTATGCAGTGTAACTCAATCTAAGTTCTGAGGACAGAGAATCAAGAGAACAGGTGGTGTAACTCCCACTGTAGAAAAGGTGAGGGTAGGGGAGAGAGCAAGAAGAACTGAATGTCCCCACTCAAGAATAGAAGAGAGAATTTGCCCTTCCTCTACCTTGGTGTTCTGTTTGGGCCCTTATCAGATTGGGTGCTGTCCTTCATCTTCCTTAGTCTACTGATTCAAGCATTAATCATAGGTGTGGTGAGGTAGAATTTTTTTTTTCCTCCTTAGCTGAGCTCATCCCTTCTTTCCTTCCCTCCCTTATTTCTTTACTCCCTCCTATATTTCTTTCTTTCTTTCTTTCTTTTTTTTTTTTTTTTTTTTTTTGAGACAGAGTCTCGCTTTGTTGTCCAAGCTAGAGTGCCATGGCATCAGCCTAGCTCACAGCAACCTCAAACTCCTGGGCTCAAGCGATCCTACTGCCTCAGCCTCCTGGGTACCTGGGACTACAGGCATGTGCCACCATGCCCGGCTAATTTTTTCTATGTATATATTAGTTGCCCAATTAATTTCTTTCTATTTATAGTGGAGACTGGGTCTCGCTCTTGGTCAGGCTGGTTTCAAACTCCTGACCTCGAACAATCCGCCCACCTTGGCCTCCCAGAGTGCTAGTATTACAGGCATGAGCCACCGTGCCCTGCCTTTCTTCCTTTCTTTCCTTCCTTCTCTTCATTCCTTCCTTCTTTCCTTTCTTACTTTCTTTTGTCTTGCTCTGTCACCCAGGCTAGAGTACAGTGGCATCAGCCTAGTCCACCGCAACCTCAAACTTCTGGGCTCAAGTGATCCTCCTGCCTCAGCCTCCCGAGTAGCTGGGACTACAGGTGCGTGCCACCACACCTGGCTAATTTTTTTTCTATTTCTAGTAGAGACAGGGGTCTCACTCTTGCTGAGGCTGATCTCCAACCTCAAGTGATCCTCCTTCCTTGGCCTCCTAGAGTGCTTGAATTACAGGCATGAGCCACTGCGCCTGGCTGCTCATCTTTTTCATTTAAAAAAAAGCTTAGAAAACAAAAAAGCAAATCCTCAGATTCCCTCCCTTTGGTGCACATCTGCCCAACTCAATATCACAATTCCTAAAATGAAGCTACAGAGTTCTTCTCAAAAGTCAAATCTGTTTTTGTCATTCCTCATCCCTACTCCATCCCTTGCTAAAATCCTCTAAACCTTCCCCGCACAGTGGCTCATGCCTGTAATCCCAGCACTCTGGGAGGCTGAGGCGGGAGGATCGCTCAAGGTCAGGAGTTCGAAACCAGCCCGAGCAAGAGCAAGACCCCATCTCTACTAAAAATAGAAAGAAATTAATTGACCAACTAAAAATACATATACAAAAAAAAAAATTAACCAGGCATGGTGGCGCATGCCTGTAGTACCAGCTACTCGGGAGGCTGAGGCAGTAGGATGGCTTGAACCCAGGAGTTTGAGGTTGCTGTGAGCTAGGCTGATGCCATGGCATTCTAGTCTGGGCAACAAAGTGAGACTTTGACTCAAAAAAAAAAAAAAAAAAAAACCAACAAAAAAAACCCTTCCCACAGTTCCTAGCCAATGGACACTCCCTTACAAGGCTGAGCAGGGTCTGGGCTTCCTCTCCTGTATCCCAATAGCTCACGCCCTCTCTTCTTTGCTCTCTAGCCTTCAGCTAATCTGGCTTTTTTTTGATTCCTTCATGCTTACAAGCCTTCTTCTTACTTAGAATAGGTGAATCCTCTTCCAAACCTTTTTGCCTATGTAGTTCAGATTGTAAGTCAAACGTCAGTTTATCAGAGTGGTCACAGTCCACCACTTTTCTTAATTTTTAATGCTCTCCCGCCTCCTCCAAGAGGGTTAAGATAGATGGTTCTTAATTAGGCAAAAGTATACAAGAAGGAGTGATTAAATTATTAATCACTTCAGTGGCTGCTTAGTTTAGGTATAAAGGGAGTGATTGACATGGTCAAAACTTTAGCTGTACTCAGTCTTAGAGAAAATTTCTTCCAGGAAAAGGTTGTTTACTTATTCTAAACTCAGTACTCTACTAGGTTTTAGGATACAAAGATTACCAAATGTATTAGCTCCTTTTGCTACTGCTACCACAAACTCAGTGGCGTAAAACAGATTTATTTTATTTCACAGTTACAGGTGACAAAAGTCCTTAAATCAAGGTGTCAACAGGTTTTTTTAGGCCCTAAGACAGTATCTGTTCCTTTGCTGTTTCAAGCTTTTATTTATTTATTTATTTGAGACAGAGTCTCACTCTGTTGCCCTGGCTATGGTGCCATGGCATCAGACTAACTCACAGCAACCTCAAACTCCTGGGCTCAAGCAATCCTTCTGCCTCAGCCTCCCAAGTAGCTGGGACTATAGGCATGTGCCACCATGCTTGGCTAATTTTTTATATATATTTTTAGTTGGCCAATTAATTTCTTTCTATTTTTAGTAGAGATGGGGTCTTGCTCTTTCTCAGGCTGGTTTCTTGACTTTGAGTGATCCACCCGCCTCGACCTCCCAGAGTGCTAGGAGTATAGGCGTGAGCCACCGTACTCAGCCTCAAGCTTTTAGATGTTGCTTGCATTCCTTGGATTATGGCCCCTTCCTCCCATCACTGAAACCTCTGTTTCCCTTGTTAGTGTCACATCTCCTTTCTGACTCCTCCCTTCCTCCTAGAAGGGTACACTAAGATAATCCAGGATAACTTCACATTTGAAGATCCTCAAGTTAATCACATCTGCAAAGCCCCTTTTGCCAAGCAAGGTAATGTATTCACGGGGTCCAGAGATTACAGCTATTATCCTATCACAACAAGATAAAATTCTTGTCTTCAAACAACTAAAAGTCTTGGAGGATGTGTGTGTGTGTATTTTGTCTGGAAAGTATCCAGCCATGTAATATGAAAATTAGAGACATTTATTGAAGAAGATACAAGGAATATTGTACAAAGGTCTCTGATGCCTCATTCCTCTTCAAAATAGACACCTTTGGACCTCACTCCCAGTTCTACCAGTGTCTCTTAACTTAACCTGTACATGTTCAGCATTCTCAGGTGTTCTGCTTGTTGTAGGCCTTCCAGAACATAGATCTCTTTCAACAGATTCTTGACTGTCTTTGCAGAGTTTGTGCCATGCTTTTATTTGTGCTGCGCTCATTGCATCTCCCAAAAGGCTTCTGAATCATCTGAATAGTCTCTGCAGAGGAGTGTTCAAGCTTAACGCCAAATTTGATGCAGTTTCATTGCTTCACTCACTCAGGCATTTTGAATGTGACAGCCACACAGTACACATGCTCACCAATGGTGTCTAGCTCCCCACTGAATAGTACAGTGACGTCATCGTTGTTCATGCAAGTGCACTTCAGTCCACTCTCCTTGGCTGCCAGGTTACATGGATTTCAGGCAAACCCTTCTCCTTATATAAACAATGGCTGGATACGTTCCACACAGATCTTTTATATATATATAAAAGGGAGAGAGAGAGAGAGAGAGAGAGAGAGAATCAGAATCCCTAATCCAAAAGTCTGAAGTACAAAATGCTCCACAATCTGAAACTTTTTGAGTACTGACATGATGCTGAAAATGCCTGTTGGTGTATTTTGGATTTCAGATTTTCAGATTAGGGACGCTCAGTGAGGAAGGATGTAACAGAACTAAAGTTCTGAAAAAGGGCAACAAAATGTTTTACAAGTTGTCTCTTTAAGCCCCCACCACCCTTTTTGGGAATTGAAGCCTGCATTCCTTCCCAAAGCAAGTAATCAAAGAGGCAGAAAAATGTTCTTTGTTATTTGTTTTCTAGTATGTTAAACCACAGGAGATGGCCCAACAGAATTCTCCAAAGGTCACAAGATTGATCTTCCTCACTGGAGGTAAGGTCAACCCAAACCACCAATAATAGTTAAACAACAATAGCCCGAAGTTATGACATGTGACACAGGTCACGTGGAAACGAGCCCAACATCTGAAACCCCCGCATTTTAAAAAGCCCTGGTTTTCTGCTTAAAGACAGGATGGTGGGTTTTGAGATACTAGTCCACTGCCCTCCTCATTTGCTGGCAAATTAATAAACTTCTCCTAACTTTTTCTCAAGCCACTTGTCCTCTCTGTCTTGGGGACAAGTACTGAACTTTTGCTAACAAGTATGTAATGCAAATATTCCAAAATCAGAAAAAGTTTGAATTACTTCTTGTCTTAAGCATTTCAGATAAGGGATACTCAACCTGAGTAATATGACGGCCATAGGTACTAAGAGAATCCACAGACAGTACCCAACTGTTCTTCAGTTATCAGAGGAAGGAAGAAAATTTCCAAGGGAAGGTCCTGGAACCAAGTAGTGTTTTGGATGAAAAGAGAAATTGAGGATATTTTGATACAGGGAACTGTGCATATAAAGTGTGAACGGGAGGGCGGGCGCGGTGGCTCACACCTGTAATCCTAGCACTCTGGGAGGCCGAGGCGGGCAGATTGCTCGAGGTCAGGAGTTCAAAACTAGCCTGAGCAAGAGTGAGACCCCGTCTCTACTATAAATAAAAAGAAATTAATTGGCCAACTAATATATATGCAAAAAATTAGCCGGGCATGGTGGCGCATGCCTGTAGTCCCAGCTACTTGGGAGGCTGAGGCAGGAGGATTGCTTGAGCCCAGGAGTTTGAGGTTGCTGTGAGCTAGGCTGATGCCACGGAACTTTAGCCTGGGCAATAGAGTGAGACTCTGTCTCAAAAAAAAAAAAAAAGACTAGAGCTTAGTACATAGTGGTAGTAGAAGAGTAGATCAGCATTTTTGTCCTGTGGGGACAATTTTTAAATCATTTTTGGGACCTTAACCCCTCTCAATGATCTGATGAATTTTTATATACCCTCTTGCCAAAAAAATGCATCCTAGAAATAGGCTAGAAGAGGATAAAAGAAAATCAATTAGGAGGCTATGGCAGGAATCCCAGTGAGGAATAATTTAGGGGCTGAACTAAGACAGTGGTAGAGGGAATAAAACTGAGACAAACTCATGAGAACTTAAGAACATGAAAAGAATCAATCACTGGATTTTTGAAATATCAGGTATGAAGTTGAGGGGTGATACAGCCTAATTCTGGGCTTGCCTGGCTTAAGTGATGTGGGTGGTTGGTGTTACCACTTCTGACAGAAAATGAGACAGAAAAATCAGATTTTTTGAGATAGCCAATGAGTTCAAGTTCAGATCTATTTGATGTAATTTGGTCTGGAACTACAGAGAAATTCTGGTGGAGAACCTCGTGGGAGGCAGTAATGGTGGCTGACACCTTTGTAATGGGTGAGGTTGCTTAGAGTGAATGCACAGAGGGAAGATTTTGTCTTAAGAAAAAAAAATCCTAAAGATCCTTGTATTTTAGAAGCAGGTGAGCAAATGGCATTATGATCAATTAAGAATAGGTTTATCTTTTTTTTGTTTTGTTTGTTTGTTTGAGACAAAGTCTCACTCCGTGGCGTCAGCCTAGCTCACAGCAACCTCAAACTCCTGGGCTCGAGAGATCCTTCTGTCTCAGCCTGCCAAGTAGCTGGGTCTACAGTCATGCACCACCATGCCGACTAATTTTTATATATATATATTTTTAGTTGGCCAATTAATTTCTTTCTATTTATAGTAGAGACGGGGTCTCACTCTTGCTCAGGCTGGTTTCAAACTTATGACCTCGAGCAATCCGCCCGCCTCGGCCTCCCAGAGTGCTAGGATTACAGGTGTGAGCCACTTCACCTGGCTGGCTAATTTTTTTTTTTTTTTACTATATATTTTTACTTGGCCAATTAATTTGTTTCTATTTTTGGTAGAGATGGGGGTCTTTCTCTTGCTCAGGCTGGTTTCGAATTCCTGACCTTTAGGGATCCTCCTGCCTCAGCCTTCCAGAGTGCTGGGATTACAGGCGTGAGCCACCGTGCCTGGCCTGAGAATAGGTTTGTCTTAATCTATTCAAGCTTTAACAAAGAACCAGTCTAGGTGACTTATAAACGACAGAAGTTTATTTCTCACAGTTTTGGAGGCTGGAAGTGTGAGGTCAGGGTCCCTGCACGGTTGGGTTCTGGTCAGGGCCCTCTTCCAGGTTACAGACAGCCGACTTCTTGGGTCCTTCCTTACACAGCAGAAACAGAGCAAGTAGCAGTCTGGCCTCTTGTTATAGGGGCAAGAATCTCACTTATGAAGGCTCCACCCTCATGACTTAATTACCTCCCAAACGCCCCACTTCCTAACACCAACACATTGGGGATTGGATTTCAACACATCTGAATTTTGGAGGGACGGAAACTTTCAGTCCATAATAGGTTGCTAAAGATCTAGGAAAGGGCATCATTTATAGAGTGGTATGGAATGAGAAGCCCAAGTGAAGAATAAAAAGGAATTCCTATTTTTATTACATTGGCCTCTTTCCTCCCCACGCACCACTCTCACATATTGCTACACTGCTCAGGGCTCGCTGCGTGGTTTTCTTTATTTAAATGCCATTTTCAAGAAAGAAAGACAGAAAGAAGTCTTCATAAAATAGCCTCTTTAACTCTACTCTTGAAAAAAAAACTCTACTCTTTTTTGCTTTTTTTTTTTTTTTTTTTTTTTTTTGAGATAGGGTCTTGCTCTGTCACCCAGGCTGGGGTACAGTGGCATCATCATAGCTCACTGCAATCTCAAACTCCTGGGCTCAGGCAATTTTCCTGCCTCAGCCTCTCAAGTAGCTTGTACTATAGGCAAGTGCCACCATGCTGGGCTAGTTTTTCTATTTTGTAGTAGTGACGGGGTGGCTGGTCTCAAACTCCTGAGCTCAAGTGATTCTCCCTCTTCAGCCTCCCAGAGTGCTAGGATCACAGGCATGAGCCACTGAGCCTGGCCAACAGCAGCACATGCTCCTTTGCACAATCTTCCATTATGTAGAGAGCAGAGGAGAAAAGAAGTGATCTGCTTAGGGTTCTGAACTTTAGGATCCACCCAAAGGGATTTGCTGCTTTGAGAGATGATATTCAGAAGAAACTTTTCAAAGAAAATGATTCAGAATTCTTGATTTCTTCCTATGCCATCTTAAAAAGATGTAGCTCTTGTGTTTCTTGGCACTGAAGTAAAAATCAGCGATCTCTCAAATTGAAATTTTCTTGCACTGAGTGTTGCATGAGTTTCCTTCTGTGCTGCTTCATCTCCTTTTTTTCTAGGAAAGAGATGAAGTTAGAAGCTGTCCTTTCGAAAGTGACACATGGCCTCATGACTATGAAGTTGAATTTCTAGGAGAAGTAGAGGAACTTGTTAAATGAGGAAAAATTCTAAAAATTCATATTTATACATTCTCTGACACCATGGGAACTAGCAAAGTTTAAACTATTTCTCAGTGGCCAAGAAATAGGCCCTTTTAAATTAGGCAGCTACACTTTATTTAGATAGATTTTACGTAAGACATAAAACATAGCGCACCAACTGGGGGATGGACAGGCTTGAAGCTATGACGCGAGGGTGGAGGGGAGCAAGTAACCTTACATAACCTTAACATTTGTACCCCCACAATATGCTGGGGAAAAAATAATAAAAAAGACATAAAACAATGTTTGGGCCGGGCGCGGTGGCTCACGCCTGTAATCCTAGCACTCTGGGAGGCCGAGGTGGGCGGATTGCTCGAGGTCAGGAGTTCAAAACCAGCCTGAGCAAGAGCGAGACCCCGTCTCTACTATAAATAGAAAGAAATTAATTGGCCAACTAATATATAGAGAAAAAATTAGCCGGGCATGGTGGCGCATGCCTGTAGTCCCAGCTACTTGGGAGGCTGAGGCAGGAGGATTGCTTGAGCCCAGGAGATTGAGGTTGCTGTGAGCTAGGCTGATGCCACGGCACTCACTCTAGCCTGGGCACCAAAGCGAGACTCTGTCTCAAAAAAAAAAAAAAAAAAAAAACATAATGTTTGCATTTTGAACAAATAAATAGGATATATATCTTTTTAACATAATGCAAGATTGGAATTAAGAAAATTTTTCTTTTAACACAAAGGTGATCAGACTATAAATTCTATCGAGAACTGATAAACTGCACATCCTGAGCTGAAGAAATAATGACATGTAGGTGAATCATCAGTTCTTGTTCTTTCTTGCTTAACAAAGAAAAAAACCAAATTGATGACATTGTTGTGTGGAGGCATGTCTCGTGAAAATATCTGTTTCAGATTCTATAGCTATCACGAAGCTCAGTGGCTAGAATCTGTCTATTAGAAGTTGAACCTTGAATATATGTCTATTTTAGAAATGATGGGAGCAATTTTGGGGTGAGAAAGAGTCTAGTATCATGTAAGATCCAAGAGGAAACCAACATTCATAAATCAACTTAAGAGACAGAGGCTTTACTGAGATGGATGGGGAATATGTTGCTTGCAAATGTGATCTAGGAATTCAGAGATAGTTGAGCCTACTGGGGAGCTGGCAGTGAGCTAATCATTGTCAGTACTCCTCCTTACCCTGGAAAGGAACTTAATAGAGGATGCTTCTGGTTTAAAGAGAATTTTATACAACATTATTCTTCTTAAATTATAAAACCAATATATACAAAGTAGTGAATGTTAAATCATGTTACCACAGAATATAATGAGGCCACTAAAAAGATTGAGCTAATTCTACTGATATGAAAACTATCTGGTACATATTAAGTGAAAGGGAAACTTCTGAAATATCTACAAGATTTACTTAGCTATATTTTCTAAATTAATCTTTATGCATTTTGCAGACCTTATCAGTTAGCTCTTGCTACCTAATAAACCATCCCAAAACATAGCTATTTAAAACAACCCCTGGATAGGCCGGGCGCGGTGGCTCACGCCTGTAATCCTAGCACTCTGGGAGGCCGAGGCGGGCGGATTGCTCAAGGTCAGGAGTTCAAAACCAGCCTGAGCGAGACCTCGTCTCTACCATAAAAATAGAAAGAAATTAATTGGCCAACTAATATATATAATATAAAAATCAGCCGGGCATGGTGGCTCGTGCCTGTAGTCCCAGCTACTCGGGAGGCTGAGGCAGGAGGATTGCTTGAGCCCAGGAGTTTGAGGTTGCTGTGAGCTCGGCTGACGCCATGGCACTCACTCTAGCCTAGGCAAGAAAGCGAGACTCTGTCTCAAAAAAAAAAAAAAAACAAAAAACAACCCCTGGATAGTTCTTTTGGTCTGGCTTATTCAGTCTGGGGCTGGGTGATCACTTATATGCTGGAGATGATAGGCTAGGTGGTCTAGGGGGAACTTTAGTCATAAATATATATGAAGGTTGGCTTTATGTCAGCTAGGCGGTCATGCAAGTTTCACGTTCCAGTGGGCTGGCCCAGGCTCCTTCCCACAGTAGCCAAAGGGTTTCCTGCAGCAAGAGAAGGCAAGTCTCAATGCACACACAATTTTCAACTCTCTGCTTATGCACATTTTCCATTGTCCAATTGGCTGAAGTGTTTTGTGAAAGCTCCATTTATGTAAAGCAATCCCCAAATGCAGAAGGGGCCAAGAAATCAAAGAACAAGGCAAACAAATGCAGTTTGTTGGAAGAGGGTGATTTACTAGGGAACTTACAGACAGAAGCATGGTCTTGGCAGCTGTAAGACAGGTAGATCTCCACATCACTACCCCACACACCCAGGGCTTATAGACCATGGGGAAAAGGTACACATACTCCAGAAGGAATGTGCAGGACAATTAAATTTAATGCTTGAGGGAAAACCAAGAATACTATGGGCAACATAGACTATAATTTGCCTAAGGGCAGGATTTATGGTAAATATGGCTTACAATAACATCAAGGTTGTCTTGGCTTACACAAGAAGTGGTAAATAAAGTAGAAATCTTAGAGGCCTTCCTGGGACTAGGGTTAATCAGAAGTCAACATGGCAGATTAGCATCCAAGATGGAATGATTTTATCCTCCACACAGCTACCCAAGAGAGAGACGTAGAGAGATGTAAGCAAAATAGGGTTATTAGGCCGGGTGCGGTGGCTCATGCCTGTAATCCTAGCTCTCTGGAAGGCCGAGGCGGGCGGATTGTTTGAGCTCAGGAGTTCGAAACCAACCTGAGTAAGAGCAAGACCCCGTCTCTACTATAAATAGAAACAAATTAATTGGCTAACAAATATATATAGAAAAAATTAGCCGGGCATGGTGGCGCATGCCTATAGTCCCAGCTGCTCGGGAGGCTAAGGCAGAAGGATTGCTTGAGCCCAGGAGTTTGAGGTTGCTGTGAGCTAGGCTGACGCCATGGCACTCACTCTAGCCTGGGCAACAAAGTGAGACTCTTGTCTCAAAAAAAAAAAAAAAAAAAAAAAAATGGGGTTATCACTAAAATCTATCACACATTAACACAGAGTGCAATGTTGAAAATGTCCATTTCTTTGCTTTCATTGGTTAAACTATGGACATTTATTTACTGAGAAACTAAATTCTTATAAAATGTAATACTTTTGGGTAATTAAAATAAGACTCTTTTTTTTTTTTTTTTTTAGTCAAGGCCTTTCCTTGGATAGACTCTTGACTCTAGACAAAAGAAGGGTCATACTACTATGGTTCAAAGTCAAGGTAGTTTTAGCCTAAGATCAATCTGGAGGTAAGAAAAGGTATAACAAAAATGATTTATTTATCATTGTATTTTTTATTTTATTTTATTTTTTTAGGCAGAGTCTCAACTCTCTTACCAGGGCTAGAGTGCCTTGGTGTCAGCCTAGCTCACAGCAAGCTCAAACTCCTGGGCTCAAGTGATCCTCCTTCCTTAGCCTCCCAAGTAGCTGGGACTACAGGCATGTGCCACTGACCATGCCCGGCTAATTCTTTCTATATATTTTCAGTTGGCCAATTAATTTCTTTCTATTTTTAGTAGAGACGGAGTCTCGTTCTTACTCAGGCTGGTCTCTAACTCCTGACCTTGAGTGATCCTCCCGCCTCGGCCTCCTGTAGTGCTAGGATTATAGGCGCGAGTAATTTATTTTTTTTTGAGATACAATCCCATTACTGATCACCATGGGAGTTTTGACCTGCCTCGTTTCCAACCTGGGCCAGTTCACCCCTCCTTAGGCAACCTGGTGGTCCCCCTCTCCTAGGAGGTCACCATTTTGATATGGAACTTAGTGTGAACACCTGCTTAGCATAGCACACTATAGCCCAGAACACCTGGGCTCAAGTGATCCTCCGCCTCAGCCTCTTGAGGAGCTGGGACTCCAGGGGCACACCACCACACTTGGCTATTTTTATTTTTTGAGTAAAGAATTCATTCACACAGATCAAACTTCAGGTTAATGAGGGGTGAAAAGTGTCCTACCTCCATCTCCTATCTACCTGGTCTCCTCCTCATAGAGAATCAATGTTAGAAGTCTCCTAAATGGCCCCCTAAATGGCCCTGTAGAGGTGTTTTATGTATATGCATACAAATGTTTCTATGCATTTCCTTTCTTTTTTTTTTTTTTTTGAGACAGAGTCTCACTTTGTTGCCCAGGCTAGAGTGAGTGCCGTGGCGTCAGCCTAGCTCACAGCAACCTCAAACTCCTGGGCTCAGGTGATCCTCCTGTCTCAGCCTCCCAAGTAGCTGGGACTACAGGCATGTGCCACCATGCCCGGCTAATTTTTTTGTATATATATTTTTAATTGTCCAATTAATTTCTTTCTATTTTTAGTAGAGACAGGGTCTTGCTCAGGCTGGTTTTGAACTCCTGACCTCGAGCAATCCGCCCGCCTCGGCCTCCCAGAGTGCTAGGATTACAGGCGTGAGCCACCGCGCCCGGCCTATGCATTCCCTTTCAAACATAATTGAAAACCTTTCCCAGTGTATTTCCAATCAGGATCTCAGGAAATCAGAAGAAAGAAGGCAAAATGCCATGCAGTCTGTTTTTTTGAATAGTGTTACAAATGAATTAACAGGTAATTGACAAAAAGATTTTGTAAGGACTCAGATGAGTGTGACATCAGAGTTGTAACATTATGAATTTATTATACTAAATATGTACTAGTCAAGAAAGGAGTTTTTTGTTTTTTTTTTTAATAATACAGAATGGGTCTCACTATGTTGCCCAGGATGGTCTCAAACTCTGGGCCTCAAGCAATCCTCCTGTGTTGGCCTCCAAAAGTGCTGGGATTACAGGTGTGAGCCACCAGGCCCAGCCCAGGGAAGAAGGTTAACATTTTGAAAAGGCATTGACCTTCCGCTGTTTAGTCTATTGTAACCAGGAGCAAGTATCCCTTGTCTTCTTTTTCTTTTTTTTTTTTTTGAGTCTCATTTTGTTGCCCAGGCTAGAGTGAGTGCCGTGGCGTCAGCCTCGCTCACAGCAACCTCAAACTCCTGGGCTCAAGCGATCCTCCTGTCTCAGCCTCCTGAGTAGCTGGGACTACAGGCATGCACCACCATGCCCAGCTCATTTTTTCTATATATATTAGTTGGCCAATTAATTTCTTTCTATTTATAGTAGAGGCAGGGTCTTGCTCTTGCTCAGGTTGGTTTCGAACTCCTGAGCTCAAATGATCCGCCCGCCTCGGCCTCCCAGAGAGCTGGGATTATAGGGGTGAGCCACCGCGCCCGGCCTCCCTTGTCTTCTTTAGACTTCCTTAATTTTATTTGTTTATTTATTTGTTTGCTTTTTGTTTGAGACCAAGTCTTGCTCTATCACCTGGGCTAGAGTGCAGAGGCACAGTCACAGCTCACTGCAACCTCAAATCCCTGGGCTCATGCAATCCTCCTGTCTCAGTCTCCTGAGTAGCTGGGACTACAGGTGTGTGTCATCATACCTGGCTAATTTTTTTTTTTTTTTGGAGAGAAGAGGTCTCAGGTCTCTGCTATGTTATCCAGGCTGGTCTCAACTCCTGGCTTCAAGTGATTCTGCCTTGGCTTCCCAAAGTGCTAGGATTACAGATGCGAACCACCGTGCCTGGCCCTCTCCTAATTTTAAAGGTATAGAGAAAGGAATGCTGATTGTGGAGTTAAAGGGAACCTTCTTCAAATTCTGGTTTTATCACTTATCAGCTGTGAAAAGTAGGGGGCTCCTTACCTTCTCTCAGCCTGTTTCCTCATCAGTAAAAGAACAATAATGTTTCTTATCAGGCTGGGTTGCTGTTTTGTAAGAGAATGCCTACAAAACTTGCAGAAAACAGATCCTTAACAAATGGTAGCTATTATTGTAATTCTCAGTAGTTCTCAGGAGAATGTGTGGAAAAGGAAGGAGAAACTGTACCAATATAAGGCAGGAACCTTGGAAAGTTATGAAAAGCTGATAGCAGGAACTGAGATAGCACTTTGTCTCATATCTGCAGTAGTAATTTCCTCCAAAACATCCTGACTGTCAAATAAATAATCTTGAGTGTTTTTCCTCATTTAACTCTCCTACTTGAAACCTCTTTACCTCCTTCTGACAATGTCTTAATAGGAAATTCATATCTGTTCATAATCTAAAGCTGTTTTACTTTTTTCAAATTTCCCAGTGCAAAATCTCTGTTCCTGCTCCCTGACACTGAAGTTCTCATTCTTATCCACTTCTAGGCTTTGGTGACTATTGTCCTTTCTACCCTGCTCTGTCCTCTCCACTCACCTCTCCCTGCCCCCACCCGTCCACAGAAGAATTGGAAGCTACCTCTCTTGTTCTCTAAATCCTTATTGTATACACTGCCCTTTGTTGTGATTTAACTTTACATTAGAAGTGTCATTTGTCTTTTCAGTAAGAGTGTTTCCTCAAGGCGGTGATTGTACTGTTATATTTCTTGGTATCCAACCACGATGCTAATATCTATAATTCATGTTCCTTAGAGAATTCCACAAAGGGAGTCTGTGGGTCCAATTACCCCTTTACTGATAATTTTGATAATGCATCTAAGGAATTAGGGCTTTCTTTTCCAAAAACCACATGGGTCTGTGGTTCTCTCAGCTACTGCTGCCTAAAGTACTATTTTCTCCAAGTGATTATTCCACTGTAAATAATTCTATTTTAGGAGCACTTCTTATTGGGCAAGTAGCTTCTAGGTTATATAAGCTAGAAGCTTAGGGAAATTTAGGGATAGCATAATTTCTCTGTTTCAAAGTTTCAGTCACAGGAAAAGACAAGATGCTTAAAGCAATGCTGCAACTCCAATGTAAATTAGTAGTGTTTTCTTTTCTCCTCCTAATCCCACTATGATCTATGGTTCTTTTTTTTTTGAGACAGAGTCTCACTTTGTTGCCCAGGCTAGAGTGAGTGCCGTGGCTTCAGCCTAGCTTATAACAACCTCAAACTCCTGGGCTGAAGCAATCCTCCTGCCTCAGCCTCCCAAGTAGCTGGGACTACAGGCATGCACCACCATTCCCGGCTAATTTTTTCTATATATATATATTAGTTGGCCAATTAATTTTTTTCTATTTATAGTAGAGACAGGGTCTCGCTCTTGTCAGGCTGGTTTCAAACTCCTGACCTTGAGCAATCCACCCGCCTCCGCCTCCCAGAGTGCTAGGATTACAGGCGTGAGCTACAGCAGCTGGCCTGATCTATGGCTCTTAATGACTTTTTAAATAGACTACTATTCACATAACATCCATGAAACACATGGGCTCCTATCCTCGTTTAACTTTGTTGGTTTCAAAAGTTGACTCAAAGGCCAGGCACAATAGCTCTCACCTATAATCCTAGCAGTCTGGGGGGCCCAGGCAGAAGGATAGCTTGAGGTCAGGAGTTGGAGACGAGTCTGAGCAAGAGTGAGACCCCATCTCTAGTAAAAGTAGAAAAAATTAGCCTGGTGTGGTGGTGCACATCCGTACTCCCAGCTACTTGGGAGGCTTAGGAGGATTGCTTGAGCCAAGGAATTTGAGATTGCTATGAGCTAGGCTGACACCACAGCACTCTATCCTGGACAACAGAGTGAGACTCTGTCTCAAAAAAAAAAAAAAAAAATTGACTCAAGTAAAGCCAGGATTCCATTCTTACATTTTATTCTCTTAGTCCCTTTGGACTATGTAGTCAATTAAGCTGTGCTTCCAAGAATGCTAAATACTTATTAACATTATTAATCATTTTTAAAGTACCAGTGGTCTAATCTCCTCTGGGAAATGCTCTGTGCTGGTTTTGAGTGTTTCTCATATCTGGTCTGTTACACAGTCTTTTCCTAGGGCCATATTCTTCAGTTGTGTTGTCAAATGTGCTAAAGCTTTCCTGTTGGGAGAATGACTTTGGGTTTTAGATACAATTTTGCTGCTTCACAAATCACTTGAGACTCAATATCTGGATATGGTTTCCTTTTAGCTGAAATTATTTTAATCATAATTGAGCAGTAAAAATGTTCAGTGACAAGAACTGGATTAAGTCTGAAAATAAGATACACATTAAAAAAAAAAAAAGATATACCATTGCTAATAGCAGCAAACACGCATGTAGTCCTTCACATACATTAACTCATTTGGTACTCACAACCACCCTATGAGACACATACTATTATGACTCCCATTTCACTGATAAGAAAAAGCAAACTCCGAAAAGTTAAGAAATTTATCCTAGGTCTCTCAACTATAAATGTTGGTCCCACAATTCAAATGCCCAGGCACAGTGGACCCAGAGTAATTTCTCTTAAATACTATGCTGCCATAAAGTGAGGATATCTGTGTGTGAGATAAATTGTTGAAGTTAACATACCTCTGCAATTTAGTGTGTACTATACAAAGGTATTAATAATACTGAGGCTATGGGCACCACCCCATGTTTTGAGCAGAGACTTTAAGTAGTTACTCCTCTAGTGGAACTGATTTAATTAAAAATCTCTTTTGTTAATGGTCTTGCCTGTGAAATCATTGCCAATAAACACATTTACATATGCCAGTTGACTGTGTTTGGTATAAATTTCTAGTACTTACACTTAACTAAATGAGGTTGAATAATTATATGACTCCTACCTCTCCTCCACACTCAGCATCAAATTAGCACAAGTCCTTCCAGGTCTCATTTTAATGCTCTAACTCAGGGGATGCAGAGTTTGACGGTTAATTTGTTTATGATGCATCTTTCTGTATTTATTATATTAGTTTAAGAGACTATAATAAGTATAGTAACTTCTTGTTGTTCATTGTCCTTTCTCTAGGGGAAACTTTCAAAAATTATATTGCATTGTTATAATACCATGAAGCCATTTAAAAAGATCAAAGTAGGCCGGGAGAGGTGGCTCACGTCTGTAATCCTAGCACTCTGGGAGGCCGAGGCGGACGGATCGTTTGAGCTCAGGAGTTCGAAACCAACCTGAGCAAGAGCGAGACCCCGTCTCTACTATAAATAGAAACAAATTAATTGGCCAACTAATATATAGAGAAAAAATTAGCCGGGCGTGGTGGCCCATGCCTGTAGTCCCAGCTACTCAGGAGGCTGAGGCAGCAGGATTGCTTAAGCCCAGGAGATTGAGGTTGCTGTGAGCTAGGCTGACGCCACGGCACTCACTCTAGTCTGGGCAACGAAGTGAGACTGTCTCAAAAAAAAAAAAAAAGTAAAAAGATCAAAGTAGGTATATGCTACTAGCTACTACTGCTATTACTTCTACTGTTACCACTACGACCACTAATAACACCTCTACTCCCACTATGGTTATTCTTACTAATAGCAAACACTTGTGGCATTTGGTTTGAGTTAGGCAATGTTCTAAACACTTTACATATATTAATTCATGTAATCTGTAGGTTATTTCTGAAAAGACATGCAAGAAACTGGAAACTGGTTTCTCTGGAAAGGGAGTCTGTGGCTTGGAGTCCAGGAAGTTAGTTTTCACTGTAGCCCTTTATATTTGTTTGAAATGAGCATGCATATTGTATTGAATTTAATGTTAAAGTAATTTTAATGTAATAATAACTTTATTAATGTTAAAATAATACAGAAATAAAAGCTGAATGTAGATAGGTAGAAAATAAATTTATGTAGTAATACATAAATACATTTGTGCCAGGTTACATATTCATTTTCTAAAAAAGGGAAAAATAGTATGGCCAACAAAGAGGTGCAGTTCAAATTTCCCTTCGAGAGGCCAGGTGCGGTGGCTCCCACCTGTAATCCTAGCACTCCGGGAGGCCGAGGGGGGCAGATCATGTGAGCTCAGGAGTTCGAGCCCAGCTCTGAGCAAGAGCGAGACCCCATCTCTACTAAAAATAGAAACAAATTAATTGACCAACTAAAAATATATAGAAAAAATTAGCCGGGCATGGTGGCGCATGCCTGTAGTCCCAGCTACTTGGGAGGCTGAGGCAGGAGGATTGCTTGAGCCCAGGAGTTTGAGGTTGCTGTGAGCTAGGCTGATGCCATGGCACTCTAGCCCAGGCAACAGAGTGAGACTCTGTCTCCAACAACAACAACAAAAATTTCCCTTCAAGAAAAGACAACTTTCCCCCCTTCTCACTCGCATTTGACTAGTCTAAAAAAAAAAAAAAAAACTCACTACTTTACATTCTCACTAACAGTGTACTATTAATAGCTTTCCCCTTACTCTGCATCCTCACCAGCATGTTTTTTTTTTCTTTTTAATAACATCCATTTTAATTGGGGTGAGAGGTTATCTCATTGTGGTTTTAATTAGTGATGTTGAACATTTTTTCACATTTCTGTTGACCATTTACGTGTTTTCTTTTTTCTTTTTTCTTTTTTTTTTTTTTTTTAAATTCTCTTTTTCTTTTTTTTTTTTTTTTCTGTTTTTTTTTTTTCAATTAAATAAATCAGTCACAGAAATAGAATTTTCTTTTTTTTTTGAGACAGAGTCTCACTGTCTTGCCTAGGCTAGAGTGCTGTGGCGTCACAGCAACCTCAAACTCCTAGGCTCAAGTGATCCTCCTGCCTCAGCCTCCCAAGTAGCTGGGACTACAGGCATGCGCCACCATGCATGGCTAATTTTTTTATTTTTTAGTAGAGATGGGGAAGAGGCGGTCTCACTACATTGCTCAGGCTGTTCTCGAACTCCTGGTCTCAAGCGATTCTCTTCTAGGCTTCCCAAAGTGCTGGGATTATAAGAGAGTGAGCTGCTAGGCCTGGTCCATTTGCATGTTTTCTTTTGAGAAATATCTGTGGGGGGAGGGAAGATGAGGAGAGGTTGGTTAATGAATACCAAAATACAGTTTGATAGAAGAAATAAGTTCTAGGTTTGATAGTAAGTACAGTGACAATAGTTAAAAATAATTTATTGCATATTTCAATATAGAAGATTTGGAATTCTCCCAACACAAAGATTTGATAAATGTTTAAGGTGATGGATCTCCTAAATACCCTGATTTGATCATTAAACATTGTATGCATTTATCAAAATATCACATGTACCCCATAAATATATATAATTATTATGTAACAATTAAAAAAAGAAAGAAAGGACTCTGTCCAGCTTCAAAGACAATGGTTAGCTGACAGCCTCCAGCTAGATATTCAAGCTGAGTCATTCTCTTTTCCCAATGACTGAGCTAGGGGGTGGACATTGGTCTGGCCAATTTCTAATCTTTGCTTGAAGCTCCTTACTGGGCTAGGGGAGATTTCTTCAGGTCTGCATAGCAGTCTGACAGCTCCCCCTACTCCATGCTGTTTCTCCCCCACCCCTCCCCCCCTTTTTTTGAGACAGAGTCTCACTCTGTTGTCAGGGCTAGAGTACCAAGGCATCAGCCTAGCTCACAGCAACCTCATACTCCTGGGCTCATGCAATCATTCTGCCTCAGCCTCTCATGTAGCTGGGACTACAGGCATGTGCCACCATGCTTGGCTAACTTTTTTCTATATATATTAGTTGGCCAATTAATTTCTTTCTATTTTTAGTAGACATGGGGTCTCACTCTTGCTCAGGCTGGTCTCAACTCCTGACCTTGATCTATCTGCCCACTAGGCCTCCCAGAGTGCTAGGATTACAGGCGTGAGCCACCTCGCTGGCCCTTCCCTTTTCTTTCACAGATTTTCTTCTCCAATAATCGTTTGTATTTCTAACTTTATCTTACCAGTATTTCCTGCTTCCCAAAGAACTGAACCAGCACATGTATCTATGAGGACAAGAATAAGGACTGGAAGAAGATGTAAGTGATTCTTCCCTTTCTTTAAAATGTGTACTTTATCCTTTTTTCTTTTGCAATTTATATTTCAATCATGCATCTATATAGTTTAAATGCATGCACATAGTTTAACGGCATGTAATAATACCAAGAGCGTTGCTAAGATAAACAGAAGTTCCCAGTCTGTCTGCTCCATTTTTCTTTTCCCAGAGGTTGAGGCTTTCAATGCTTTAAGTTGACTCTTTTGATTTTAGCCTTTATATTGCTAATTAACATGCTTGTATTGCTGCTTCTTGCTTTTTTCATTTTAGACTTTATTGACTTTTTACTATAAAAGATAAAGATTTAGCTCTCCTTTCTCTCCCTGTCTCCACTGTGCACCCTACAAATCATCCAATATTTAAATATCACTGTATATTAGTAAAATCAATATTTAATTATTTATATTATTATGACTATCAAAATGCCATTTACAGCACAACAGTGTAGAAAATTATAATTATTTTTCCTTTCTCACACAATTTTTTGCTTTTCTTGAAGTTGATTTTTATGTTTTATTTTTTTTTTGAGACTGAGTCTCACTTTGTTGCCCAGGCTACAGTGGAGTGCTATGGCATCAGCCTATCTCACAAGCAACCTCAATCTCCTGGGCTCAAGCGATCCTCCTGCCTCAGCCTCCCGAGTAATGGGACTACAGGCATGTGCCATCATGCTCAGCTAATTTTTTGTATATATATTTTTAGTTGGTCAACTAATTTCTTTCTATTTTTAGTAGAGACAGGGGGTCTCCCTCAGGCTGGTTTTGAACTTCTGACCTTGAGCAATCTGGCCTCGGCCTCCCAGAGTGCTAGGATTATGGGCGTGAGCCACCTCATCGGCCTTTATTTTTTCTTAATTGGTGACATTTGTATGCATTTGGGGAGTCAGTATGGAAAAATGGTATTAAGAAAATCTGAGGAGTCAGACTGCCCGGGTTTGAGCCCCAGTGTGCTGCTTCTTCTTCTTTTTTTTAGTTTCCAAATCTTTTATATCCAAACTTGGACTTCTCAGAGTTAGTCACACATTTTCAACTGCCTATCCAAATGCACTCTGCCTATTCTCAGTTTATCTTTTTTTGGTCCTCACTGCCCTTGCCTAAACACAACTATCTGTTGCATTTACAGTTTAATATTTTACAGGCAGATATAGTAATCCACTGTCAGTGGTTCCCTACCTTTTTGACACCAGGGACTGGTTTCATGGAAGACAATTTTTCCATGGATGGGGCTTGGGGGGATGGAACTGAGGTGGTGATGTGAGTGATGGGGAGCAGCTGTAAATACAGATGAAGCTTCACTCACCTCCTTCTGTGTGCCCCTGTCCCCCCACTCCCCCACACCCCTCCCCTTTTCCCAAGTTTCACAGAAGACGATTTTTCTACAGATGAGTGTGGGGGCAGGGAGAATTGGGGGCTGCACAGCAGAGATCTACGGCCTGGTCCCTAACAGGTCATGGCCTGCTACCTGTCCATGGCCCAGGGGTTAGGGCCCAGTGTGCTTCTTACTAGCTGTGTGACCTTGGGCTAGCTAGTTTATCTGCTCTGCTTTCCTTTTCTTATCTGCAAAATAGCTGTAATAAATACACCCATAGCAAAACATTCATATGCAAAGTGCATAGAGGAGTATCTACTGACAGAACAAGTACACCATAAATGTTATATAATTCCTTAATTCAACCTCAAACTTTCATCAGTGTACCGAGTCTCTTAATATGCTCACTCCCTCAACAGGGATTCTGTCGATTTCATCTTTGCAGGTGTCTCCGAGAGTCATGTGACCCCTCCCCCCCAGGAATGTTTGCCTTCTCCTCTTAACCAGAATTTCCTTTTATTTTCATCTTCCTTCCTTTGCTCCTGGTCTCAATCACCTGTTTTCTGAGTTCCATGTCTTTGGTGGTTTATGCCTGTATTTTAATGAAGCATATCTATAGTTAAACTTTATTTAATTTAATTTATTTTTTTGAGACAGTGTCTTTCTTTCTTTCTTTCTTGCCTAGGCTAGAGTGCTGTGGCATCATCATAGCTCACAGCAACCCCAAACTCCTGGGCTCAAGCAGATCCTTCTGCCTCAGCCTCCCCAGTAGCTGGGACTAGAGGCACTCAGCCACCCACCCCAGCTAATTTTTTTTATGTTTTATAGAGAAGTCTTGCTACATTGCTCAGGCTCATCTCCGACTCCTGGCCTCAAGTGATCCTCCTACCTTGGCCTCCCAAAGTGCTAGGATTACAGGCATGGGCCACTGCATCAAGACTGTGATTTTTAAAAAATTTTAAATGATTAAAAAACATTTTAAATATATTTAGTAAAAAAGAATGATGAAGATCTTCATGTGGGTATAAATACATATCTCAAATAAACTTCTTGGCCATTTTGAGATTTGGGCTGATATCATGTTAGACTTGATTTTCATTGTTTTTGTTTTGAATGTGAATGATAAAGAGCCTGTATAAGGACTGTACATACCTACTCCACCTTTTTTGTCATTGCTGTCCTCTCCTTATATTTGAATTATCTTCAATCTGCATTTTCCTTGCAGGAATCTTTTGAAGTCATGTGTTCATTTAGCATATTCACTTAACAAGGCACACACAATCCGCAGAACATTTCGACAAACTGAGAATGCCGCTACTGATCTCATCAACTATTTTGCATATGGACTGAGTGTAGGTACCAAGGACAATCTGAATATTAAATATTAGTATAGCTCCTTTTATTTGTTTATTTTTGTATTTAATTAAATTTGATTTTAATATTTTATTTTTGTTCCTTTTATTTTTGTTTGCTCAAGAAACTGAAATCTAAGTATAGCTCCTTTTTTAAAATTTATTATTATTTATTTATTTATTTATTTTTGAGATAGAGTCTCGCTTTGCTGCCCAGGCTAGAGTGAGTGCCATGGCGTCAGCCTAGCTCACAGCAACCTCACACTCCTGGGCTCAAGCGATCCTGCTGCCTCAGCCTCTGGAGTAGCTGGGACTACAGGCATGTGCCACCATGCCCGGCTAATTTTTTCTCTATATATTAGTTGGCCAATTAATTTCTTTCTATTCATAGTAGAGACGGGGTCTCTAAGTATAGCTCCTTTTAAAAATAAAAATGTAAATAGAAACTTTAACATGTTCTCCCTATACTCCACTGGATTGTTTTGCATACATCTAGGGGCAGACACCTCACCTTGGAGGCAGATGCTCCAGAATATTTTATTCTTTCAGCATACAGTTATGGCGGGTTAAAAAAATAATATCCTTGATGAGTGCATCTTATTATAGTGCCTGTTTTTTATCTTTCTCTTTTAAACTGTTATCATATTCTCCAGACCTATATACCTGATCTGTTTACAATTTATAAAACCTTTGTTTTTCTAGGGTAATTAATACATGTAGTGAGTCTGATGGGACATAAGGCACTATGCTGGTACTATAGAGTGGTGTTGCCTAAAATTTCATATATATTCAAATCACTTGGAGATTTTTAAAAATGTAGATCCTGACTCAGTAAGGCTGGTGTGGGGCCTGTGATTCTGCATCTCTAATAAGCTCCCAAATGATGACAATAATGTTAATCTATGAGGCACACTTTGAGTTGCAAAGCTGGGTCCAAAGATGTGCACAAGCTAGTCTTCACACTTAAGGGATTTATACTATAGCGAGGGATGAGCATGGACAAAAACACCCCAGATTTACATAATTTTTTATAGCATTTTTTTCCATTTGTTTGAGACAGGATCTCCCTCTGTTGCCCAGGCTGGCATACAGTGGTGTCATCATAGATCACTGCGACCTTGAACTATTGGGCTCAATCAATCCTCCTGCCTCAGCCTCCAGATAAGCCAGCACTACAGGCACTTGCCACGACACCTGGCTAATTTTTAAATATCTTGTAGAGACAATGTCTTGCTATATTGCCCAGGCTGGTCTCAAACTCCTGGCCTCAAACGATCCTCCCCTCCCAGACTCCTAAAGTGCTAGGATTACAGGCATGAACCACCAGCCTGGCCATTTATGTAATTGTAAGAGAGCTTTCCTTTCTTTAGTGTCTCTATGGTCCTATTCTTCTCAAGGCTACCAAATTTTACCAATTCTCTTGGGCAGTTGCAACATGTGCCATGATTTCAAAGCTCATCTGTACTCCCTGAGTATACTCTTCCTTAGACCTTTGCCCTTTGAGAATTAATAGATTAATCTATTGCTTTAAAACATGTTAATGTCTACTAATGTCTAATCCGTTTCAGGTATTATATTGAAATTTGTATCAGGGGTCATCTGACAATGCAAACCAAAGAGTGTCTCTAGTAGGAGAAAGTATAAGGACTGGGCACACGCTGGAAAGTGGGTAGCAAGTTAGTCTTGAGAGGTGGGACTAATCTACCGTATAGTTCCATGATTAAATATCCAGGTGCTGTATACACAACACAGTCCCTGAAAGTAAACAGTTCCTGAATAAGCAGGACTGTGGGCTTCACACACACACACACACACACACACACACACACACACACACACATACACACATACACACACACACTTCAAGAATAGAGTCCTGTTAGCCTTGAAATGGACTCATGAAAGGATTAATCATCAATGATAAATGTTCATTGTCCCCAAAGAGCTGAATGTGTTGTGCTATTTTGAGCAAATCCCATTCATCACTGTTGACCCATAATAGCTATCCATCTATTATGCTGACTGGTAAGGATCTGCACCCAAGGAGGTCAGCTTTATGACTCGCTTGGCTCCAGATTACCATAGTGGCTGTCATACCTGTCACTATCACCAAGGAGCCTTCTCTTCACCATAATTGCCAACACACACAGACTCGCCTCTTTTTCATTCTAAAGCAGAAGAGAGAAATATTGTATAGTGGCATAGTTCTTCCTATCTAGGTCTTCCTGTCAAAATTTAACTGAACAATTAAAACATAGGCTTTCAAGCCTAATCAATTATCGAACATTGATTGAGTACCAACTTCGTAAACATACTCTATCTGACCTCTTGGAGAATCAAAGATGCGTCATAGCTGGTTCCCATCTGCACAGAGTTTGAATTCCACTTGTTCTGGTAGTATTTTCGAAAGCCTTTGAAAAGTTCACTATGAGTGATTAATCAAGTATTATTAACTTTTCTGTTTCAGTACCTAGGAAAAGTGTCTGGCATACAGTGAGGACCAAAATGTGTACTGAGGAATGACTATTAAACAATGAAATTAAGCAACAGTTTAAGCAATAATGAAGAGCTCTCACAAAACTAATTTCAAAATGAACTATGCAGAGAATGATACAGGAACAATGTTTCTCAAGCTGGGTTCACAGGTCTGTTTCAAGAATATTCTTTGTTTGTTTGTTTGTTTTTTGTTTTGTTTTTGAGACAGAGTCTTACTTTGTTGCCCAGGCTAGAATGAGTGCCGTGGCGTCAGCCTAGCTCACAGCAACCTCAAACTCCTGGGCTCAAGCAATCCTCCTACCTCAGCCTCCCGAGTAGCTGGGACTACAGGCATGCACCACCATGCCTGGATAATTTTTTATAAATGTATTAGTTGGCCAATGAATTTCTTTTGATTTATAGTAGAGATGGGGTCTCGCTCTTGCTCAGGCTGGTTTCGAACTCCTGACCTCGAGCGATCCACCTGCCTCGGCCTCCCAGAGTGCTAGGATTATAGGCATGAGCCAGCGCGCCCGGCCTTAAGAATATTTTTGATTTTATAAATGTATGAGATTCATACATTTGAAGAATTTATATCTGGTTTCATGTCTGTATGTATTTAGCCAACAGTATAATTAAAATGATTTAAGTCAATATTATAGATCCTTGGAAATACCTTCCTTTTAATAGAAGATTATTCAATGTCGTGTATGGATCCCATTTGAATTCTATTTCAAACAAATTGCAAAATATTTAAAAATTATAATAGAATAAGGGAAATTTAAATAATTACCAAATAGTAATCTTAAAATTATTCTTCTTAGTTTTAGGTGTAATTGTTTTCTTTTAAAAGTAATTCTTATCTTTTAAAAATCCGAGTCCAGATAGCTGTGCATGAGATTATATGAGGTCTGAAATTTTCTCTGAAGTAATCCAGGGAGTGGGTTGGTAGTACGTGGAGGTGTAAATTGTGATAGGCAGAATAGTGACTCCCCAAAGATGTCCATGTCCTGATCCCCAGGAATTAAGATAGCAGATAGAATTAAGGTTGCTAATCAGCTGACCTCAAAATTAGGAGATTATCCAGATTATCCAAGTGAGCACAATGTAATCACAAGGGGCCTTATCCATGGAAGAAGGAGGCAGAGTCAGAATCACAGTGATGCAATGTGAGAAAGACTTGACTGGCTGTTGTTGGCTTTGAAGACGGAAGAAAGCCACAATCCGAGGAATGTGGACTATCTCTAGAATCTGGAATAGGTAAGAACATGGATCCATCTCTTAAGCTTCAAAGAAGGAACTAAGAACTGCTAACACCTTGATTTTAGCCCAGAGAGACCCATTTTGGATTTCTGACTTCCAGAACTGTAAGATGGTAAACTGTGTTGCTGTATGGCCAGCATAACTCTGATACCAAATTTAGAGTATTTCCTTCTATTACCAGTCTGCTTAGGGTTTTAATTTTTGTTTTTTAATTATGAATGATTGCTGAGTTTTGTCAACTGTTTTTCCTGTATCCAATGAAATCATAATTTTATCCTTTTTTTTTTGTCATTTTGATTATCAAGGGTTAAACCTTGCTTGCATTCCTGGGATGACCTCAATTTGGTCATGATATATTGTCCTTTTTTTTTTTTTTGAGACAGAGTCTCACTTTGTTGCCCAGGCTAGAGTGAGTGCCGTGGCATCAGCCCAGCTCACAGCAACCTCAAACTCCTGGGCTCAAGCGATCCTCCTGCCTCAGCCTCCCGAGTAGCTGGGACTACAGGCATGCACCACCATGCCCGGCTCATTTTTTCTATATATATTAGTTGGCCAATTAATTTCTTTCTCTTTATAGTAGAGACGGGGTCTCGCTCTTGCTCAGGCTGGTTTGAACTCCTGATGTCGAGCAATCCTCCTGCCTCGGCCTCCCAGAGTGCTAGGATTACAGGCGTGAGCCACCACGTCCGGCCAATATATTGTCCATTTGATATATTGCCAATTTTGCTTTGCTTGTATTTTAAGAATTTTTGTATCTATGTTTATGAGAGATAATGGTCAGTAACTTTATTTTCTTCCAATGCCTTTGGTCAGGTTTTGGTATCAGAGTTATGCTTGCTTCATAAAATGAGTTGAAACATATTCCATCTTCCTCTATTTTTCTGGAATAGTTTATATAAGATTAGTATTATATCTTTATTAAATATTTGCTAGAAATCCCCAGTGAAACCAACTTGGCATAGAGTATTTTTGTAGAAATGTCTTTTATTTCTGGTACAAATTTAATTTCTTTCTTTCTTTCTTTCTTTCTTTCTTTCTTTCTTTCTTTCTTTCTTTCTTTCTTTCTTTCTTTCTTTCTTTCTTTCTTTTTTTGAGACAGAGTCTTACTTTGTTGCTCAGGCTAGAGTGAGTGCCGTGGCGTCAGCCTAGCTCACAGCAACCTCAATCTCCTGGGCTCAAGTGATCCTCCTGCCTCAGCCTCCCAATTAGCTGGGACTACAGGCATGCACCACCATGCCCGGCTAATTTTTTCTGTATATATTAGTTGGCCAATTTTTTCTATTTTTAGTAGAGACGGGGTCTCGCTCAGGCTGGTTTCGATCTCCTGACCTCGAGCAATCCGCCCTCATTGGCCTCCCAGAGTGCTAGGATTACAGACGTGAGCCACCACGCCTGGCCACAAATTTAATTTCTTTTTTAAAAAATTTTATTTTTTTGAGACAGAGTTGTGCTGTGTCACCCAGGCTGGAGTGCAGTGGCATAATCACAGCTCACTGCAGCCTCCAACTTCTAGCCTTGAGTGATCCTCCTGGCTCAGCCTCACAAATAGCTGGGATTACAGGCACATACCACCACACCTACTAATTAAAAACATTTTTTTTTGGCCAGGCGCAGTGGCTCACACCTGTAATCCTAGCACTCGAGGAGGCTGAGGTGGGAGGATCACTCGAGGTCAGGAGTTCGAAACCAGCCTGAGCAAGAGCGAGACCCCGTCTCTACTAAAAGTAGAAAGAAATTAATTGGCCAACTAAAAATATATAGAAAAAATTAGCCAGGCATGGTGGTGAATGCATGTAGTCCCAGCTACTCAGGAGGCTGAGGCGGAGGATTTCTTGAGCCCAAGAGTTTGAGGTTGCTGTGAGCTAGGCTGTCGCCATGGCACTCACTCTAGCCCAGGCAACAGAGTGAGACTCTGTCTCAAAAAAAACCAAAAACATTTTTTTTTTTTTTTTTTGTAGAGACAGAGTCTCATTATGTTGCCCAGGCTGGTCTCCTGGTCATAAGAGATCCTTCCACCTCAGTTTTGCACAGTGGGAAGATTATAAACATGAGCCACTGTACATGGCCTAATTTCTTTAATATATAAGAAATCATTACAGTTTTATATTTATTTCTGTGCCAGTTTTATGAAGTTGTGTTTTTCAATGTATTTGGACATTTTATTAATATATATGTTGTTAAATTTCTTCATATATTTATTGGTACAAATTACATTTTTTCATTATTTGATATACATGTAGACCCTCTTTTTATTTATTATATTGCTAGTATGCATTTTCTTCCCTTTCTTCTTAATCAGTCTTTCTAAGGATTTATCTATTTCATTACTCTTTCCAAAGATCCAACATTTATCCTGGTTACTTTTCTTTATTGTCTATTTAATATTTTACTTATTTCTAATTTGAGTATAATTTGCTTTCCCTTCCCTAACCTCTTAAGATAGAAACTTAGTCAATTTCAAAATTTTCTTTCCTAAAGATTTAAAGCTTTGATTTTTTCCCCCCTAAGCATTCCTCAGCTGCATCTTATAAATTTTGTTGTATTTTCATTATCTTTTATCTTAGAACAGTGGTCCCCAATCTTTTTGGCACCAGGGATTGGTTTCACGGAAGACAATATTTCCACGGACTGAAGAGCAGGGTAGGGATATGGTTTTGGGATGATTCGAGGGCATTGCATATATTGTACACCTTATTTCTATTATTATTACATTGTTAAATATAATGACATAATCATACAACTCACCATAATGCAGAATCAGCCCTGAGCTGTTTTCCTGCAACTAGATGATCCCATCTGTAGGTGATGGAAGATAGTGACACCTGAAGTATGTGCTTGTGTCCAGTCTACTGTGTAATCTTGTTTTGGTTGCTCTCACTGCAGAAAACTCTGCTTCACAAAGATAGAATGAAAGCAGGCTTTTCAATGCTTTTGTGGTAATCTTGGGATATTCTGCCTTGACTTTAATCCAGAACATATGGAGATTTGAGGTTGTCTCAAACACAAGACTACTGTCATTTGCAATCTTAAGCAGTTAATCTCCTTCTAGCCCAGACAATGTCGATTCCCTGGCTTATTCACAGATGGGTCGAAGACCCATTCCTTCCCAGTGCAGGGGTCTTTTGTGGTTGGGAAGTAATGCTCAAACTCCTTTTTTTTTTTTTTTTTGAGATAGAGTCTCACTCTGTTGCCCAAGCTAGAGTGCAGTGGCGTCAGCCTAGCTCACAGCAACCTCAAACTCCTGGGCTCAAGCAATCCTCCTGCCTCAGCCTCCCGAGTAGCTGGGACTACAGGCATGCACCACCATGCCTGGTTAATTTTTTTCTATATATTTTTAGTTGGCCAATTAATTTCTTTCTATTTTTAGTAGAGACAGGTCTTGCTCTTGCTCAGGTTGGTTTCGAACTCCTGACCTTGAGCAATCCTCCCGCCTCGGCCTCCCAGAGTGCTAGGATTACAGGCGTGAGCCACGGCGCCTGGCCCTCAAACTCTTTTGAATGCTGAGATAGGTGATCATGCACCAACTGGGAGAAAGAAGGCCCTGGCTCAGTCTCTTTCAAAATCTCTGCGAATGTTTGAAACATCAAAATTTCCAATGTTCACTTGTTGCCCCCATAATTCCAGTTTGGCTTTGAATGCAGCCACTTTATCTGCCGACTTGAACACAGTTGTCATTCTCCCCTGAAGTGACAGATTGAGTTCATCGAGCAGGTTGAATATGTCACACAAGTAAGCAAGTTGTTCAACCCATTCTATGCCACTGAAATGTGCTGCCAGGGCTGTTTTACTAAAAGAAATCTCTGGAGTGGCTCTTACAACTCAAAAATGCTGGCCAGTGATCTACCTTTAGAAAGTCATCTCACTTCCGTGTATAAGAGAAGACATGTGTGCTCTGTGTCCATGTCCTCACAGAGCTGCACCGACAGACATTAGTTAAGGGCATAACAATTTTAATCACATGCTGTAAAAAGTTGTTTTGTTCAGGTGACATTTTTTGGCTAGCCAGCATTTCTCTATGAATGGCAGAGTACATAGAGACACATTCAGAAGCGACCTCCTTGATCCAAGTAGTGGAACCAGAAAGCTGGTCTCAAACTCCTGACCTCAAGTGATCCTCCTGCCTCAGCCTCCCAGAATGCTAGGATTACAGGTGTGAGCCACTGCACCCAGCCTTAACAGTAATTTTCAAAAGGAAGCAGTCAAGTAGCTACTGGTTTAGGTTTAAAGTGGCAAGAGGATTAGTTTAATGTTTTTACAATTTTGAAATTCCTCAGTCAAATAGGTTCATGTAAATAAGAGATAACCAGAAACATCAAATTGCGTGTGTGTGTGTGTGTGTGTGTGTGTGTGAGAGAGAGAGAGAGACGACAAAGAGAGAGACAGAGAGAGAGAGACTGCTTCTGAAATATAAACGGGTAAAAAAATATCCCCAAAGCACCTCGTTTCTAGGTTAAGAAAGTATTTTTTTTTTTTTTTTTGAGACAGAGTCTCGCTTGTTGCCCAGGCTAGAGTGAGTGCCGTGGTATCAGCCTAGCTCACAGCAACCTCAAACTCCTGGGCTCAAGCAATCCTTCTGCCTCAGCCTCCCAAGTAGCTGGGACTACAGGCATGCACCACCATGCCCAGCTAATTTATATATATATATATATATATATATATATATATATTAGTTGGCCAATTAATTTCTTTCTATTTATAGTAGAGACGGGGTCTTGCTCTTGCTCAGGCTGGTTTCGAACTCCTGACCTCGAGCAATCCGCCCACCTCGGCCTCCCAGAGTGCTAGGATTACAGGCTTGAGCCACCGCGCCCGGCCAAGAAAGTATTTTTTTAAACGACTGGATTTGTACAAATGTTTGGCTTTTGTCTCCTCCTGGTCACTATAGAATATTAACAGGCATATAAGAGTCATAGCAATCACTATCAATCTTTTTGGCTTGATTAGTTCTTTCTTAAGGCATAAAGCCAAACCTGACACTAGGTACTGCTTTATCTTGACAGGTATATTCCACTTTGAGGTGAAATGCAAAAGGTTTACAGCAGTCCCTAACCATTTTGGCACCAGGTTTTCATGAAGACAATTTTTACGAGGACTGGGGGCAGGGAAGATGATTTCAGGATGATTCAAGAGCATTACATTTATTGTGCACTTTATTTCTATTATTATCACATTGTAATATATAATTAAATAATCACACAACTCACCACAGGTTGGGGACCCCTGGCTTATAATGTAAAAGTTTTATGATACATCATCCCAAGCATGCTGGCTGCTTGCCACTCCAGAGAATTTTAGGGATGAGGAGTGGCTGATCTAAAATTATGGCTAAAGAAATTATACCCTAGATTTTTCAGCATCCGATAATCATGGACACAAGTTTGTTTATAACAAAGTCCGTGATTTGAGAAGTATCCTTTAAGATGCAGATGTTTATCAGAAAATTAAAAAAGAAAGAGAATTTAAAAAAAGGAAAAAAGATAATATATATTTTTAAAAAAAGAGAAGTATCCTTGAAATTTCTTCTCATTTTTATGATCAGCCATTTATCCATTTCATTATTCTTTTTGGAGCAAATATGTTGAAATTCTGATTTAACTTTTGCATAAAGACTGATCTTGAGTATTCAAATGGATGGGCCCTCTGTTATGGGGATAAACTATGCCACATAGTCAATGAAAATAGAACTAACCTAGAAAGCAATTTTGACCTAAGATTTCATTTTTTAACAGCGTTTTTTTTGTTGTTGTTGTTTGTTTTTTTGGTTTTTTTTTTTAATGTAATAATTCAGTCCTGGGCTATGGGGATGAGTCAGAAAAGGCTGGGGATTGAGGGAGCAATTTTTTTTTTTTTTTTTTTTGAGACAGAGTCTCACTTTGTTGCCCAGGCTAGAGTGAGTGCTGTGGCGTCAGCCTAGCTCACAGCAACCTCACACTCCTGGGTTCAAGCGATCCTTCTGCCTCAGCCTCCCGAGTAGCTGGGACTACAGGCATGCACCACCATGCCCGGCTAATTTTTTCTATATATATTAGTTAGCCAATTAATTTCTTTCTATTTATAGTAGAGACGGGGTCTCGCTCTTGTCAGGCTGGTTTCGAACTCCTGACCTCGAGCAATCTGCCCACCTCAGCCTCCCAGAGTGCTAGGATTACAGGCGCGAGCCACCACGCCCGGCCAAGGGAGCAATTTTATACTAAATAAATTCTGCAGTATCCAGGGCAGATCAATTTTTACAAGAACTTCTGAAAACTCAGATCATGTTTATCAATAGACAGATATGTAATGAGCATATCCTTTCTGCCTAACACTGTGTCAAATGCCATGGGAATATATAAAAATATCTATAAGAAAAATAGAGGACCTATAATCATGCTGAAGAAACAATAAAATTGTTAAGAACAATTAAATGCTAAATTTTTGTTGTAATAAACAAAGTGTAAATTCAATAAAGAGAGACTCCAGATTGGAACAATTGATGTAGTTTCACCAAAAGAAATGGGGGAATCGACTGAAGGCTTATTAACCTCGATTCTATCCTGAGTAGGATGACTACAAGGTAAAACAAACCGCCAGATTTGTTGGCAGAAATCATTTAGACACTCTAAGGAGTGATCTAAGTAGGGTCAGCCTAAGCCTTGCAGGCATAGACCAATACGGTTACAGGATAAATTTCAAGAAGATAAAATTTCTATTTTTTTTTTTCAGTGCAAAATCTGCATTTTATTAAAGACATTTGGGAAGATCCATTCAAAAATACATTGTGCTCAGTAAAAATTAACCATTTCATGCTGATAATGAAGGTTATCACGGAGTAGATATTTGTGTAATATTTACAGCAACAATAAAAATTTCTATTTTATTAGGATAAAAGAGAAGAGGTGTTCAGCACATTAAATTCTGGTCTGTGATAAGCTATCGTATTACTTTTCTATTGCTGCATAACAAATTACTACAAATTTAGCACCTTAAAATAGCACATATTCATTAGCCCATAGTTCCTCTGTGCTAGGATTACAGATGTGAACTGTCCGGCCGGGTGGCCCCATAGTTCCTCTGTGTCAGGAGCCTGGACACAGCTTAACTGGGTCCTCTGCTCCAGGGTTTCAAACAGCTGCAGGCAACATCTTGGCCGAGCCACAGTCTTATCTGGAGGCTCACCTAGGGAAGAATCTGCTGCCCAGCTCGTTTAGGTTGTTGGCAGAATTCTGATCCTTGCAGCTATATGACTGAGGTCCCAACATTTTATTAGCTGTTGGCTGGAGGCCACACTTAGATCCTAGAGGCCACCTATAATTTCCTGCTGCATGAACCTTCTATAGGCAGTCATAGAATGTCAGTTTGCTTCTGAAAGTCCAGTAAGTCTTGACCTTGGTCTTCTAAGAGTCATATATATGATCTTTACATATATACACACATACACACACACATATACAAACACACACACACACACACATATATATACACGCACACATCCCTTAGGTCTGCTAAATTATAGATGATAGATAAATAGATAGATGGAGTAACTTAATCATGGGAGTAGCATCCCATCACTGTTGGCATATTCTATTAAAACTAAGTCATAGGTTCTACCTGCATTAAAAGGAGGGGAGATTAGCTCATTAGGTATCACCTTAGGGCTGTGTCTACCTAGCTACTAAACACTATATCGTTCTATCATATTTTTTTGTACTAGTTAAGAACTCAGCACTTTAGTTGGTGATCTTAAATAATCTTTCTCCTTACTAGAGAAGACAATTCTCCCTGTCTCTCACAATTCTGTATCTCTTCTGAGCAAGGGCCTTGACATCTTTGTTCTGTTTGCACAGTTGTCTCCATAGCTAATGTCTCCTTCTAAGTCAGATGATTGATTTGTTTGCTGACCAGAGTGGTAAGGATAATTTTTTCCTTCCTGGGAAACACTAGGCAGGTTTTCTAGCATTCTCCCTATAAGATTGAGAGTTTCCTAAACTAAGGGTTCTTCAGCTGTGACACAATTCCACTGTGTATGCAGCATCCACTGGAGTCCACATCCTTATCGCCACATGGGACTTGGGAACAAGGGAAATCAATAAGAACATGAAGCTTATGTTGCCTGCTGTGCCCTGAGTAATTAAGTCTTTTGTCTCTGACCCAGTAGTCTCATGTCTTCTGCCAGCATATGTAAAATTGTGGGCAGGCTAATGCATTAGCTTCAAGCAGAGTAAAATTTCAGACCTTTCACAATTCTTGACACTCAGTTTTCCTCTATGTAATTTAAGAGATTAGGGTGAGATGATTTGTAAGGTTTCTTTCATGTTAATCTTTGATATTCTAATGTGCTAATTGACTCTGTCATGTTCATAATTGTCATAGAAGAACTCAACCATTTTTGTGCTTGACCTCCTTAAAGGATTATTAACTAAACACTCCACAATATTCTGGCAATAGTTAAGATTATTTAAAATCACCTTTTGTAAATGAGGAAATGAAAATTATTTTAATTTTAATTTAATTTGCAATATAATGCATTAGCCATTTGCTAAATAAATCTGTTAACGTACTGATTGGACTGGAAGTCGTGTGTTTATCTCTCAGCTCATGTTTTTATTGTAGTTTTTTGTGCTTTTTTTTTTAAGAGACTGGATCTCACTCGGTTGCCCAGGTTGGAGTATAGTAGAGTAATCATAGCTCACTGCAACTTCAAACCCCTGAGCTGAAGCAATCCTCTTTCCTTAGCCTCCTGAATAGCTAGGACTACGGGTGTGTGTCATCATGCCTACCTAATTTTCTTCTAATTATTTTTTTGTAGAGAAGGAGTCTCACTATTGTCCAGGCTGGTCTCAAACTCCTGGCTTCAAGTGATCCTCCTGCCTTGGCCTCAAATGCTGGGATTATAAGTGTGAGCCTTTGACCCTGGCCTGTATTTCTTTAAGTTGTGTTTATATATAAGTGGTTGAAATATCCCACATCCTGTATTTTATTTAAACTTTTCCTATCTCATTTTAAAACATTATATTTTCTATTGTGAATTAAAATTTATTAATTGATATTTTTTGTTTTATGAATAAATGAAGTGATTTGACAGGAGACAGAATTACAGTCAATGGGTTGGGGAGCCTGAGAGGGCATCTGAAACTAACTTACAGGGCAGCAAAGTGCACAGATGTGACAAGTAGCATTTCCATGAAGTTAGCAAAAGGTCACAAAACTGCAGGAGAGCCTGATTTTGCTAATTTACTATTTTCTTCAGCTATAACTGCCATTAAAAAACTCAAAAATAGGGCCGGGCACAGTGGCTCACTAGCACTCTAGGAGGCCGAGGCAGGCAGATTGCTCAAGGTCAGGAGTTTGAAACTAGCCTGAGCAAGAGCGAGAGCCCGTCTCTACTATAAATAGAAAGAAATTAATTGGCCAACTAAAAATATATACATAAAAAATTAGCTGGGCATGGTGGCGCATGCCTGTAGTTCCAGCTACTTGGGAGCCTGAGGGAGAAGGATTGCTTGAGCCCAGGAGATTGAGGTTGCTGTGAGCTAGGCTGATGCCATGGCACTTTAGCCCAGGCAACGAAGTGAGAGTCTGTCTCAAAAAAAAAAAAAAAGAAACTAAAAAATAATTTTATTGCATATGTAGAATTTATTGAGATTTCAGAAATAGCTAATAAATATTTTTCACAGAAAATTATATTTGGCTTAATCCTTTAAAATGAAAACTTCAACATAGAAAAAAACTTAACATTCTAATATCAGAATTTGTGCCGCTTGTAAGCATTGTGTGTGTGGATGTGTGTGTGTGTGTGCAATTCAAGTAAAACTAAAGTGAAAAGGTGCCTCTGCCTCCACCTGTGGGGATAGGTTTTGGGCAAAATGTCATTTATTTGGATCTACCCTTTTGCCTCTTTTCTCAGCCTTATAGGACATGATGATGATGAAGGTGATTGATGATGACAACAATAGCCACAACTGAGTGAAACAATAGCCACAACTTCAGCTGAAATTTATTGAGTCTCTAATGTGGATCAGGCATTGTTCTATGTGCTTTACTCATGTTTTATTCAAGTCTTAAACCAGTTTATGGGTTGAGTTTTACTATTAAACCCACTTTTGACTCCATAAAGAGATTATGTAACTTGTCCAAGTTCAAACCATTTTTAAGTAGGGTCAGAACATTATCCTAAGCCTAAATAAATGACATGTCAGTGCACTGGGAATTTTTTTTTTTTCCAGTTAATAGCCACACAAGAGAAAGAGAGAAAAATCAATCACTCAGGAATCCAATTAGGAAAAATGAAACTAATTTAGATTTTGATAAATCTATCAAATGTTCCACTCATAATTAATTTAGCATGATGAGCAAAATAAGAAAAAGATCATCAGTTAAAAGAAAGATGGAGTTGAACAGAGAGTGACAGAGACCAGGAGCCAGAAGATTCTTTTGGGGCCCCAAGGAGTCCTGCATCTCAGCCTCTCTGGCTCTGTCAGATCAGGCTTAGCATCATTTAACACCTGGCAGGTTTTTTTTTCTTTTTTCATGATGTAAAGCCCTCTCTTAACTACACATTCCTCTTCACACACCACCCTATTTCTCTGCTCCCATTGCCAGACAAAATACTCCAAAGCACTACCTATGCTTAATATCTCTGGTTTCCTTAGCTTCAATAGATATCTTTGGTTCTTATCTTACTATGCCTCTCAACATCATCTAACAAAGTTGATTATCTTTTCCTTCACAAAACATTCTTCCCTTTTCGCAACATCACACTTGTCTGATTGGCCTGCTTTCTCACAGGCCTCTCTTTCCCAGTCTCTTTTCCTGGCTTCTGCAGGAACAAATTCGAAGCAAGTTTGTTGTCTTTATCTCTATCCCTAGCCTGTGGCCTGTGAGGGTACTCAGTAAATATTTTCTGGATGTGTGAATGAATGAATGGATGGATGGATGGATGGATGGATAGATAAATAAGTTAATGAACCATTGCAGTGTTATAGAAGCCCACAGGAGGCAGAGTTTAACCTTGCTTGCAGCAGTCAGAAATTTTTCTGGAGAAAGTAAAAATTGACCTGTCTTGAGAGATGAATCAAGACTTGTCTAGTGAAAAAAATAAGGTGTTCATTTCCATAAATGAACATTCTTAGAGAATTAGCTTATAGTGTACCATATACAGGAAACTATGGGAAAAGGTACTATTTCAAAAGGAGAAAGTAAGCTGAGAAAGAGAACAATATGAGCTTCAGGAGATCCGGCACAGATGAGAGGGAAAGGGAACCCTATGGAAGATGGATAAGAGAGGCTGCATCGCTGGCCAGGAACAGGCCTAGAGATGAGCAGTCCAGATTGGATCAGGAGGGCAAAGTGCTACAAGAAGATGAAACTGATGGAGTACACGTCTGCCAAGGGAATTGAGTCTGCTAAGTTCACAGAAATCCAGGTGATATAGGTAAATCTTAGATAAAATAAAAAGTTATACCAAAAAAAAAAAAAAAAAGAAGCATCATGACTCAGGTGTGAACAGTGTTTAACATAGTGCTAATAATGTAATACTGAATATTTATTTGATTAAAATTTTTACCTCTATTAGAAGGATGAAAGAAAGGGAAAAAAATCTGTGCTTTGGGGAAGGATAAGCATGAAAGGGAGCTAAGTTCTCATGCTCTACAGAGGAAATTCAATAAACAAAGGCTAAACTTCAAAAGTTATTATAGCATTATAAATATATTAGTTAGGGATAAAGAGTTAAATGCTAAAAGAAAAAGCCAAAATAGTTGGAAATGATTGTCTCCTTGGAAGAGAATGGACAGGGGAAGGGGTCAAGTGATTACTGTTTTTCATAATAAACCTATTGAAGTGTTTTGCTTTAAAATATATGTTAAAAAGAATAAAATTAGGCAGAAGAGAGATTAAACAATGTAATTAAACAATCCAGTGTTCAACACTAGTTTCTGGATATGGATGCTAAAATCTTTAATGTTGGAAAGTTTTAAAAGAATTGGTGGAGAAGTTGAGAGTTTTGTATTTAATTAATCTTTATGAAAATAAACCTTGGTCAGTTGATGTGATCTCAGAATTGCTTCTTAGAAGGCGATGAGGTGACCACAGGCAGATCTAACTGGAAGAATATCATGGCCCTAACCTGTGTCATAGCTGTATTCCTAAATGTCAGTTGGTTAACACAATATTGCTTTCAGGGGTATTTGCATTTTTCTCTTGTTAGTAAACTCAGGGATCACATTCTTAGTCCAATCTGGTTCATAAATATAATAAATTTTACTAAACACATTAAACGTTGTTGAAGTCAATCTTGTGGGATAATGTGTTTTCTTTTGATAAAAGCTCTTTGGAAAAATCATTCTTTCTCTGAAGAACTCTGTAATTTCATAGCTTTTATGTTACAAAACTCATTCTTAATGAGGAAAAAAGGCATTCAGCAGAGGTGACCTACTAAATAAAGGCATAACATACCTAGAAAAATGTGTCTGGTGCTGTTATAGAAGTGTTCCCACAGGACATATTATAGTAGTAATACAGGCCCACAGACTCAGATTGAAGCTGCTGTCCCCAGACTCCAGTCTGAGATTTTAGTGTAGAAAATTCCATCCACTGAAAAATAAAGGAGTGACATCAGGTGGTTTGTGCTTGGACAGAAGATGATTGTCCTATATAGTCTGCTATGTCTGTGGGGTGTAGCTGTGGAGGTAAAATAAATTTGGATAGAAAATATTATTCTGTGGATAAATATCCAGGTCAGTTATGCCCACTCAACTAACATTTATCACACATCTATGATGTATGAGGAGCCCGGGAAGAAAGATATAAGGTGGAATCATATGTAGTCCTTGCCTTCAGGGTTAAGTCTATTAAGGAGGCAAGATACTTGCAATCTTAAATAACCTACAGGACAGCTGGGAATTAACATTCTCAAGGATAAATAAGTTATTGTAGGAAAGATATTTCTGGTGCAGGCAATTGTAGGGCTGCTTCATGGAAGTTGTGTTTTATTTATATTTTAATTAATTAATTTTTTGAGACAGAGTCTCACTCTATTGCTTGGGCTAGAGTGCCCATGGTATCAGCCTAGCTCACTGCCACCTTAAACTCCTGGGCTCAAGTGATATTCCTGCCTCAGCCTCCCGAGTAGCTGGGACTACATGCCTGGTTAATTTTTTATATATTTTTAGTTGGTCAATTAATTTCTTTCTATTTTTTTAGTAGAGACGGAGTCTCGCTCTTGGCTCAGGCTGGTTTCGAACTCCTGACCTTGAGCAATCTGCCCACCTTGGCCTCCCAGAGTGCTAGGATTACAGGCATGAGCTGCCACGTCCGGCCTTGTTTTATTTTTAATCTTAGCTGTTTCTTTAAGAGTCAGATCAATCACCTTATCCACTGAGGAGACTTCCCTGACTCCCCTGCTCCTGGCCACCCAATTTTCTGTGACCTGAGATATTCAGATTTCTTTATTTCAGCAATTAGCACATTTAATCATGAGGATTTATTTGCAGGTCTTAGTTTCCTCCCCAGACTGTAACCAACCTGTGAGTTTGAGTGTGTGTGCAGTTATTTTTAATAGCACAGTGCTTGGCACCCACTTGCTATATTAACAAATAAATGAATGCATGCCAGAACAGGCAGTAGAGGGACAGGGCAATCCGGATGGAAGGAATGGCATAAACAGAGGCAGAGGGAGAGAGAGGAAATAGATGCCTATGTTGAACACTGCCTTCTTCACAAAGTCATTGATCTTTGATCCCACTTAAAGATATACCATTAAGGAGCCTAGGAGTTTGAGGCTGCAGGGAGCTACGATGGTGCCACTGTACTCTAGCTCGGGCAACCGAGCAAGACCCTGTCTTAATAGAAGAAGAAGAAGAACAAGAACAAGAAGAAGGAGGAGGAGGAGGAGGAGTAAATTGGATAGGACTGACAAGATCTGCTACAAAGAAAACAGAAGATAGTGGAAAAAGTGCAGTATTACCTAGGATCCAGGATCACAGGTAGCACTTATTTTCCTGTCCCATCCTAGTTCTGAAGGTCACTTACCAATGGCTCCCAAACCCACTGGATTCACTTCCACAGATTCAAAATTCTTTGTTGTTATGTGGCTACATCCCTGGTCCAAAAGTCATTATGGAGGGATTAAAAACTCTGCACTATCTTCAGGGGGTAGTTTGAGGGTTGGCTCATTGGAGCCTCTTTTTTAATTCAATATCATATATAATGGGACAGAGTATTTGTGTTCCTTTTACGGACGTTATTCCAAGCTCCTACACTCTTGAACAAGAAACAGTACACAGACCAAAGCTGGAAGAAAGAACAAAATTCCATGAACACAATATTTCTCCAATTCAGGGCATGGGTCACTAGGCAACGATCACCATTTTCTGACCACAATTAGACTTCTGGTATTATTTAAGAAGCTGGCTCATTATCCTAACTTCCAGAATGGAACTTAAAACAATTCCTTTTTTAAATGTGATATTGTTAGTCTGGGGTAAAGTTAGTTTCTCTGGCTTCTTGGTGTATATCAGTACTTTTTCTAAATTCAGAATATTTGAGACTCCTAAGCACTTTTGGTTATGACACTGGAAATTATTTCAGTGTCCAGATTCTGGACAAAACCTAAAATAATTATAAACTCCGAAAAATGTCACGAACAATGAGTGGACATATTTCATTTCACATGTGTGGATTCTTGCCCCTTGGACTCTATTATTTTTTAAGTATTTCTTGTGTTTCTATACAATATTTATGGCCCTTTGAACCCTCCTAAGGAAGAAATTTATTTACAGCAAGAATACAGTAAAAACAGGTTGCACTGTATTTCTTTCACAAGTGATATAGTTCTCACGATGCTACTGCAGCACCATGAAAGCTTATCAAATGATTGTAAAATGTATTTTATATGATGTTTTGAACATTTATCACACTATTTAGCAATAATGCCATGTAAAATTGCTTTTTGATTCTGTTTCTAAATGTGTGCCATAGATTTTTTTCATGAGATACTGCTCAATATGTATTTTTGGGCAAAAAGAAGTATTTGTTGCACCACTTCCCCCAAATGGAGCCTGCAAATGAAAAGCTGTAACTGTCTAAGTAGTGTGTGATTTAGTACCTAGCTTCAAAATGCCTGGATTTAAATTCCATCTCTAATACTTATAAACTATGTGACCTCAGGCAGGTTTCTTAACTTCTCTGTGACTCAGTTTTATCTTCACAAAATGGAGGAATTAAAAGTACTGATGTCATTATGTTGTTTGAAGATAAAAACTGGAGTAGCAGATGGCATACCGTAAGTGCCATATAAATTTTTGCTTCATAAATGTAGTGTTATTATTGGAAAGTGTGGAAATGGATGTGATTGGTTTATAGCGGTCCTTGACTCCTCTTGGTCCTAGCCACTTGGGGGAGCAAAAATGATGTCCCACGCTTGCCTGGCAAACTTGCTGTAAGCTGCCAATTTCTGCCTCAGGACAGGCTCAGGCTTCACTAGAAGGTAGTTTCCCACACAGTCCTCTGAAGGTAAATTTGGAGAGATGTACATGGAAAAAGGGAAGTAGGGATCATGTCAACAGTTTAGTTGAAATCCGGCGTTAAAGAAATTCTAGCACTTGATTCTTGCCTTCGAAGTCAGAGACAAATGATTTAGACATCCCTATCATTCAGATGTAAGTGTGAGAACACAGAGCTAACAGTGGCTTCAGCCATAACCATTTTTTGTTGTCTTGCATAAACAGCAGTCTGGAGGAAGAGAGTTCCCAGTTAGGGGCAGAGGCTTAAGGAAATCATCAAGGTAGCAGGATGTTCTCTCTTTCTGCTCTGCTCTGCTCTCCTTTTCTCTGTCACCGTTTATCCAGTCACACCAATCCTCTTGAAGTCGCCTGGAGGTGTGGAGTGCTCTCTCGCTCCACCTCTGGCTCACGCTGTTGCCTCTCTGCCGGGAATGCAGTTTATGAACTTCTTCACCTCGTAAATTCCTATTTATTCTTCAATATTTATCTCATGTGTCATTGTATCCCTTAGATTGTTAGGTCTCTTAATTCCTTATTGCCCTATTTATAATCATAACTCCTAGCAAAACTCTTCCTTTTTTTTTTTTTTTTTTTTTTTTGAGACAGAGTCTCACTTTGTTGTCCAGGCTAGAGTGAGTGCCGTGGCGTCAGCCTAGCTCACAGCAACCTCAAACTCCTGGGCTCAAGCGATCCTCCTGCCTCAGCCTCCTGAGTAGCTGGGACTACAGGCATGTGCCAGCATGCCCAGCTAATTTTTTGTATATATATATTTTAGTTGGTTGATTAATTTATTTCTATTTTTGGTAGAGACAGGATCTCACTCAGGCTGGTTTCGAATTCCTGACCTTGAGCGATCCACCCGGCTCAGCCTCCCAGAGTGCTAGGATTACAGGTGTGAGCCACCACGCCCGGCCCAAAACTCTTTATTATAGGAAAAGAGAGTTTTGTTGAGAACCTGCTATGTGCCAGATATTAGATTGGATGCTTTTATAGACTATTTCATTTAATCTACACCACTGTAAGGATTTTGCAGACAAATCCTATGTAGTGTAGGGTGATCTCATTTGACACAGAAAGGGTAACTGGACCATTTGAGATCCATACAGCAAAAGGTCATGGAAATATTTTTCCCAATAGCATACACTGACAATCACCATTTACTTTTTTTTAAGTCAGAAGTTGTGACATACTCCAGGTATAATTTCTGCAGGCTACTATACAAACAATTGTTGGTCACTTTCTCTATGTCTGTTTTCAGTCGAGCTTCATATGTCAAAGGACCTCTATTAACCTCTTATTGACTGCTGAGCTTTATTATTAATTACCTCCACCAGTTTTTTGAAGGCATTCACTTACCATAAAATGTGCATTTTAACACTTTTTGTGAAACTGCAGTGGTGCCTTGCAGCATCTCCAACACTGTCAATTTGGGTGCTGTTCATCAGCCTTCAAAATTTGGTCAGACTGCTCAACAAAATATGGAATAATGTCAGAAGGAAAGATCATGACAGAGTAAGCAGATAAATTGGCTGGGAACATGTGATATTGCTTACTCTATGTGCTGGTTGATGGGTCATGAGAAAAATATATATTAATTTTACTGCTCAGCGGAGTAATAAATACATTGTTCTCTTTAAAAATCCTATTTTTGAAACAGCCTATAACACGCCAGCCCTATGTAAGACAGAACTAAATGTTGTGCTTGCAGGAGATACAACTGAGTCAGAGACGCTGGGAACTGGCCCAAGGCCAGTTTCCTAGGAATAGAGCCAGGCTTTGCCCCCCGGGTCTGCCTTGCTCTGTAATAAATAATCTTTTGACTATACCACACTATCTCAATATTGCATTTGACACATGCTATTGTAATCACTACTGTCTTTCTTTCTTTCTTTTTTACTGTTTCTTTCCTTTGGGGTTGATCAAGGATATCGTGACTGTCATTTTCTTTATGGTAATCCGGAGGTGCATTCTTTAACATCTGATCACTGTGTTAAATATATCTTCATATACATCATTATGACACTATGTTTATGTTTTACTGTGACAAATTAATTAGAGAAACTATCTTGCACTAGTGCAGGAAGTAGCACTATGGGCAAGAGAAGCAAAGGAGAGTTTCTGTACAAGTTTGAAAAAAAAGACTAGTATTTTGGGCTAGTTGACACCTGAATTGCCAGTTTTGTCTTTCAGTTGCAACTGGTATATTGAAGCAACCTATAGGATGTAACCCTAATTTATCTTCAATTAATTTATTAATTTCTCTTCAATTGTCTCAATAGATTTATTCATTAGAGTTACTGTTTTCATTTTCTCTGAATTAATGGAATAAATTTTTTTTTTTTTTTTAGACAGTGTCTCACTCTGTCTACCTGGGTAGAGTGCAGTTGCATCATTGTACCCGGGGCCAGCAGATTTTGTTTTTTTCTCAATGTATTTTTATCTATAACAGCTTTATTGAATATGATACACAAACCATAAAATTTACCCTTTCAAAGTGTACAATTCAATGGTTTTTAGTATATTCACATGGTTGTGCATCACTAATATCTAATTCCAGAACATTTTCATCAACATTTTCATCCCCCCAAATAAACTCCATACTCATTATCTCCTCATTATCTCCTTCTCATAATGTTCCTCATTATCTCCTTCTCATAGCCCCAGGCAACCATTAACCTACTTTCTGTCTTTATGGATTTACTTACTCTAGACCTTTCATATAAATAAAATCATATAATATGTGTCCTTTTGGTTTTTTTTTTTTTTCTTTTGAGACAGAGTCTTGCTTTGTTGCCCAGGCTAGAGTGAGTGCTGTGGTATCAGCCTAGCTCACAGCAACCTCAATCTCCTGGGCTCAAGCAATCCTAGTGCCTCAGCCTCCCAAGTAGCTGGGACTACAGGCATGCGCCACCATGGCTGGCTTACTTTTTCTATATATATTAGTTGGCCAATTAATTTCTTTCTATTTATTGTAGAAATGGGGTCTCGCTCTTGCTCAGGCTGGTTTCGAACACCTGACCTTGAGCAATCCTCCTGCCTCGGCCTCCCAGAGTGCTAGGATTACAGGCATGAGCCACTGTGCCCAGCCAATATGTGTCTTTTTGTGTCTGGCTTATTTCATCTGGCATAATGTTTTCAAGGTTTCTCCATACTGTGGCTTGTATCAGTAGAACATTCCTTTTTATTGCTGAATAATACTTCATTGTATGGATTTGCCACATTTTGCTTATCCTTTCATCCATTGACAGATATTAGATTTTTTCCACTTTTTGCTTATTACGAATGTTTCTATGAACACTTGTGTGCAATATATTTTCATTTCTCTTGGATATATACCTACAAGTGGAATTCCTGGGTCCTATGGTAATTCTATGTTTAACATGTTGAGGAACTGCCTATTGTTTTGTAAAATAGCTACACCATTTTAAAATTCTGTTAGCAATGTGTTACGGTTTCAATTTTTCCATGTCCTCATCAACACTTGTCATTTTCTACGTTTTTATAAATTTTGGCCATCCTAGTGGATGTGAAGTAGTTTTGATTTTCATTTCCCTAACAACCATTGATGTCAAGTGTCATTTCATGTGCTTTTTAGCCATTCATATATCTTATTTGGAGAATTATTAATGTCTATTGAGATCTTTTGCCCATTTTTAAATTGGACTATCTGTCTTTTTATTGTTGAGTTGTAAGAGTTATTTATATATTCTGGATACAAGTCCCTTATCAGATATATGAGTTGCAAATGTTTTACTTTTCCTTAAAGTTTTGCTGTGAAAAAATGCCAAACATTCTCAAAAAAGTTGAAAAAATAGTACAATAAAAATCCATATGGCCAGGTGAGGTAGCTCACACCTGTAATCCTAGCACTCTGGGAGGCCAAGGCAGGAAGATATCTTGAGGTCAGGAGCTTTAGACCAGCCTGAGCAAAAGTGAACCCCCCCTTTTACTAAAAACAGAAAAAATTAGCCAGGTGTGAAGGTATGTGCCTGTAGTCCCAGCTACTCAGGAAGCTGAGGCAGGAGGATCGCCTGAGCCCAGAAGTCTGAGGTTGCTATGAGCTAGGCTGATGCCATAGCACTCTAGCCTGGGTGACAGAGTGAAAATGAGCCTCAAAAAAAAAAAAAAAGTTCATATAACCACCACTTAGGTTCAACAAAATGACATTTGCCATATGCTTTTCTTTTTTGTACATTTGAAAGTGAAATATAGCTGAGGTGGGTGGATCGTTTGAGCTCAGGAGTTCGAGACCAGCCTGAGCAAGACTGAGACCCCCATCTCTACTAAAAGTAGAAAGAAATTAATTGGGCAACTAATATATACAGAAAAAATTAGCCGGGCATGGTGGTGCATGCCTGTAGTCCCAGCTACTTGGGAGGCTGAGGCAGGAGGATCACTTGAGCCCAGGAGTTTGAGGTTGCTTTGAACTACGCTGATGCCACGGCATTCTAACCTGGCAACAGAGTGAGACTTTGTCTCAAAAAAAAAAGAAAGTGAAATATAGACATCATGACACTTCATTACTGAAGACTTCAACATGACTCCCCTAAAAATAAGGATATTTTCTTACATAAATAACTCTAATACAATGATCAAATATAAAAAAGATAAATTTCAATATAAATTTTTTTCAATATAAATTCTAATCAACATTCACACTGCACAATTACCTCCAAAAATGACTTTATTCTGTTTTTTTTTGAGACAGAGTCTCGCTTTGTTGCCCAGGCTAGAGTGAGTGCCTTGGCCTTGGCGTCAGACTAGCCCACAGCAACCTCAAACTCCTGGGCTCAACCAATCCTACTGCCTCAGGCTCCCAAGTAGCTGGGACTACAGGCATGCGCCACCATGCTCGGCTAAGTTTTTCTATATATATTAGTTGGCCAATTAATTTCTTTCTATTTATAGTAGAGACGGGGTCTCGCTGTTGCTCAGGCTGGTTTCGAACTCCTGACCTCGAGCAATCCGCCCACCTCGGCCTCCCAGAGTGCTAGGATTACAGGCGTGAGCCACCGCTCCCGGCCTTCTTGTGCCATTTAAAGTGACCCTCTATTCCCTGAATTTGTGGTAAACTTGAAGTTACTTCTAAAGGCTTTATTTAATTTTTTTCTCTCTCTTTTTTTTTTTTTACCTCAAAGATCAAGATCATTGAGTAGAAAGGCTTTTTTTTTTGCTTTTTTTTTCAGTCAATAAAACATTAACCCTGTCATGAGTAGAAAGGCTTTATTTAATTTTGGATAAACCTTCTGGGCAAAAGTAGTTCATAGGTGGTGCTGAGTGCTTCATATTTCAATCCCTTAGGAAAACATGCTATTAGATGACACTAAGTTTAATCACTTGATTAAGGTAGTGATCTCCATTATAAAGGTTCATTTTTTTTTCCATTTTCAATGAACAAATAATCTGCAGAATGCTATACAAATATCCAGTTACTCAGAATCATTTCACCGAAAGATTTTAACATCTATTAATAATCATTTTCTGTATCATTTATTTTACGGTTGCTTAGATTGAAGATTTTCCATTTCTATAACCTTTTTTACAGTTATTAGCCAGTGTTCTTCAGAAAAAAGAATTTTCCTTGCTCCCAAAAAGTCAAGATAGATGTTTAATTCTTTTGGTTTAACTACCAATTTTCAGGAAAAAAAAATTGGTATAATAACCATCTCCAGTGATGGTAAACAAACTTCTTTTCTTCTCTCTTACTTTTTCTTCCTATAATTAATTTCACCTATTATAATTTATAGGTAAAATTATAGGCTAACAATTTCCCAAAGCACATCTCAAGCTGTATACCTTTGACAGGACTTCATTGATATTTAAATCCTCCTTTGCCTCCAGCATAATATATCCCAGACCCATTTTATATGCTTCCTGCCCCAGACTTGAAATCCATTAATCTTCAAGAAGACCAGGTTCCTTTTAGTAAATTAATAATAAGGTAGAAATTTAAAAAACTGCCTACAAATGAGGTATTTATTTGGGTAATACGGATATTTGGACATTAGTTGCATTAGTTGTTACTAGGATGTCATTGCTTCTTGGCTTTTTCGTGTGTGTGTTTGTGTATTTTTCCCCATGATCCAACATTCACTATGATAATTTAACACATGCTCCATCTTTGGAACAATAAAGCCAATTGTTCTGTACTTTAACTGAAAATACAGTTTAACCACTTAGGTACGAGCATCGACTATAGTTGATAGCCACAGATAAATGCGCACGTTGACTTTAGCCAAAAACCGTGATATGACTTTTCTAGTTTTTCATTTATCAAAATAAAATTGTGAACATTTAAAAATAGTGTAATAAAAACATATATGTATATGTTACCTATTCTGATTTACATTACAAGTAAAGCTGCCTGTAAAGTAAAACAAGCTTTCAGTGCTTTAAAGCTTTCCTCATCACACAAGGGCAAAACAGATTCGTCGTCAATGCACAGCACAAACTATCGTGCGGACTATGAGTGCCAGCTGTGGGCAAGGTTTCAAGGCCAGTGAGTGCCGTACCAAACTGGTTAAAAATATTTGCTATTTCCTCTAAGCCTTTTCTAAATTAAGAAAGGAAAAAAGTGAACATTATATATAGTGAAATACAATCAGTTTCAAATATTATTACATTTCTAGGTAACAAAATTAATCTTTTTAGTTGCTTCAGTATCTTCTGTGAAATCTACAGAGTTATTTTCAATGATGGAGGAAGGAATGGAAATCCCCATTGCTTTTCTTTTTCTTTTTTTTAATTCCATGCATGCTTACAATATGCAGCTGTACAATTCTTCGAGATGACTGCTCACTTGTTCAGCAAGCTGCATCTCTCTGTAAGAGGATTCTACGAGACAGGTGATGAGGAGAGGAGGCCTGGTGCTCAGATCTTCTGAATCTCCTGGAGCTCCCAGATCAATTTGGTGGTTTCATCAAGTTTCTTCTGCAACACTTCAGTGTTTTTGCTAAAAACTTTCACCTGGAGCTCTGTATCTCACTCTACTCAATGCCATGAACCTGTCCTGATTATTGGGAGTCTAAACAGCTTGGGGCAATTTCTGTAACCTACATGTCTTTTGATACTTGGTGTTCTATTCTGGCCTTCATCTTTAGGTGATAGTTTCTCCAACTCCTGGAAAATTCTTGAGTGCCTCTTATTAGAACATACACTAAATTATCTATACAGCATATGGGTAACCTTGGCATGTGGCCGAAACTCATGAATAATGAGATCTCTCTCCCCCATAAATCAAGGGGATTATATCAAAATGATCCTTATTGATAGTTTCAAAGACGACATCATTGTGTGCTTCATAAAAACTGAATATAACTAGAGTATCACTTTGCTCCTTTCACCTTCTTGCAAGTTATTCACTCCAGATTGAAATCTTCTAGTTGTCATCCTAGCCTTACAGAGCAGGTGCCTGGTTCTCCTACTACAAGATTCACAGAATGGAAAAGTCCCATTGTGTTTGCCCCAGCCGGTTGTTTTCCTTCCAACTCTGACTGTTAGGAAGTTTTTTTTTTTGCCAGTTTTCCTCCACATTTCTTAACAATGTGTTCAATCTGCTCATGTTCTTTCCTAAATTATTGCCTATAAGTTTATCTTCAAGATATCTTTGTCCTTTTTATTTTATTTTATTTTAGTTTGTTTTCTTTACTATAAATTCTGAAGACATTGATATCAGTATCTTCATTATCTCCTAACCTTCCCGGGTGTGCTGGGTGTTCCTTTATGTTTCCGATTTTGAGTTCTCTGCAAGTTTGCCATGAAGTCTATGCTCTGTATTCTTTGGTTAAGAACTTTTATCTCTGCTTGCAATAATATCTTCCAGTTTTATAATAAATGTTCTCTGGTTTGTGGTAAACCAAGCATTAGTACACATTAATTCGAAGTTAACCTTTAGTACCTCAATAAGGCGTTGTTCTTTATCTTCTCTCATTAGGAACTAAAATCCAGTGGCTATTTAATGATCATAGAGTAATTAGGAACAATAAAATCAGTACCAGGAAATGAACAGAAATAAACAGAAAGTAGGGTCCTTTCTTTGCAATGCACTCGTCTGTTAATTCAAAGCTTCTAGAAGGGATTCTGTTCTTATTGCTCTGCTAAGGAGCTCCTAAGAGGCTTCTCAGGAGCCTCTTGTCTTTCTTTCTTGTCTTGTCTTTTTCTTTTTCTTTTTGTGGGTCTGAGTGTGTGTCATGATTATTTTTTGCCATCATAGAAGCTTGAATCATGTCCTGAGCTGCAATTATGTCTTCTTTTTCATAAAAGTTCAGCAATTCGCCCACTCCCATGCTTCAGGGTAGAGTGGCATATATTGTAATTAGGACCTCATGGCAATATTTCCAATTCCAATTTTTTTTTTTTTTTTTTTTGAGACAGAGTCTTGCTTTGTTACCCGCTAGAGTGAGTGCCGTGGCGTCAGCCTGGCTCACAGCAACCTCAAATTCCTGGGCTCAAGCGATCCTACTGCCTCAGCCTTAGATATAAAAGTCTTAGATATAAAAATCTAAGAAGTTGGCTGGGAGCAATGGTTCACATCCGTAATCCCAGCACTTTGGAAGACCAAAGCAGGAGAATCACTTGATACCAGGAACTCAAGACCAGCCTGGACAGCATGGAGAGATCCTGTCTTTACAAAAAATTAAGAAGTTAGCTGGGCATGGTGGCCCACACCTGTAGATCCAGCTACGTAGGAGGCTGAGGCAGGAGGATCACTTGAGCCCAGGAGTTCAAGGCTGCCACTGCACTCTACCCTGGGTAACAGAGTTAGACCCTGTCTCTAACAACAACAACAACAAAATCCAGAAAGTCAAAACATTTTTTTAAAGACAAAGTGTTTATAGATCACATCAACTTAGTGGAACATGATCTTTATTTAAAAAAATTCCAATCCAACATTATAGAAATCTATAACCTAAAAATGAAAATTATCTATGATCATTTTATTAACCATTGTTTATAGTTTGGTATGTAATTTCTCTGATATTTATGTTTTTAAACATGTACTTGTAGTGTTTTTCTCTTTTATAAACAAAGATAGGACCATAATATCCATTTTGTTTTATACATTTTTTGCATATATCAATAGGTCTTGGATGTCTTCCCATGTTCACATTATGTCAAATCTACTTTATATTTTAAGTTCCTGCACAATTTATGGAATTCCTGAAGTCCATAGTTCATTCCATCAATTTCTTTTTTTTTTTTTATTTTTATTTATTTATTTATTTATTTATTTTTTTTGAGACAGAGTCTCACTTTGTTGCCCAGGCTAGAGTGAGTGCCGTGGCGTCAGCCTAGCTCACAGCAACCTCAATCTCCGGGGCTCAGCGATCCTTCTGCCTCAGCCTCCCGAGTAGCTGGGACTACAGGCATGCGCCACCATGCCCGGCTAATTTTTTTTTTTGTATATATATTTTTAGTTGGTCAATTAATTTCTTTCTATTTTTGGTAGAGACGGGGGTCTTGCTCAGGCTGGTTTCGAACTCCTGACCTCGAGCAATCCGCCCGCCTCGGCCTCCCAAAGTGCTAGGATTACAGGCGTGAGCCACCGCGCCCGGCCTCCATCAATTTCTTATTCATGGACATTTAAATTGTTCCCAGTGTGTCTCTAATATAAATAATACTGCAAGAATATTCTCAGACACATATCTTTGGATCTTCTGCATGCACATCTGAAGAATGAATTTCTGTTTAGGATAGCTGCATCAAAAAATAAAAACATTTTCAAATTTAAAATGTATTCCCAATTGTCTTCCAAAAAAGGTTATACTGATTTCTATTCCCACCAATAATGGATAATGAGAGTTTGACAAACTACTTATTTTCTTATTCTCTATTTCCACATGCATAAAATGAGTGGACTGGACTCTATGCACTTATGTTCTAATTGCCTGACTGTCTCCTAAGGTCAGGTACTATAACTCACTCAACATTAAACTCTTGGCCGGGTGCGGTGGCTCACACCTGTAATCCTAGCACTCTGGGAGGCTGATGTGGGCGGATTGCTCGAGGTCAGGAGTTCAAAACCAGCCTGAGCAAGAGCAAGTCTCTACTATAAATAGAAACAAATTAATTGGCCAACTAATATATATAGGAAAAACTAATATATATAGCCGGGCATGGTGGCACATGCCTGTAGTCCTGTCTACTTGGGAGGCTGAGGCAGAAGGATTGCTTGAGCCCAGGAGATTGAGGTTGCTGTGAGCTAGGTTGACACCACGGCACTCACTCTAGCCTGGGTAACAAGGCGAGACTCTTGTCTCAAAAAAAAAAAAGGAAAAAAAACCATTAAACTCTTAGTGGCCAGTACATTGCCTGGCACATAGTATGTGACCAATAAATATCTGTTACCTGAACACATCTGCAGATCCCTCCAGATCTCATATTTTATGGCTCAATGGTAATGATGATGTCAATGAAATATCTTAGCATTCTTTCATGGACAGCTAAATCTGAAGCAGCATAAACAGCTGGCAACAGGTGATCAGGATGCTCCTAATTTCTTTTTTCTTTCTTTTTTTTTTTTTGAGACAGAGTCTCACTTTGTTGCCCAGGCTAGAGTGAGTGCCATGGCGTCAGCCTAGCTCACAGCAACCTCAATCTCCTGGGCTCAAGCGATCCTACTGCTTCAGCCTCCCGAGTAGCTGGGACTACAGGAATGCACCACCATGCCCGGCTAATTTTTTCTATATATATTAGTTGGCCAATTGATTTCTTTCTATTTATAGTAGAGATGGCGTCTGGGTCTTGCTCAGGCTGGTTTCCAACTCCTGCCCTCGAGCAATCCACCCGCCTTGGTCTCACAGAGTGCTAGGATTACAGGTGTGAACCACCGTGCCTGGCCTGCTCATAATTTCTTACATAGACTTTTTCGAGTGGAGAATATAGTCAGTTAAAAATAAAACTGTTCCCTAATTCTTTCACCAAGATAGGAAAAGGATCAAGAAACTCTGATTGTTTTTGCCCTATCATGAATAGAGGTGAGTATTCCTTATTCCAGTAGATCTTTAAGGTGCAGCTCCTCCTTCTGATTAAATTTGAGATTATTTGTTCAATTAGAGGAAATTTTTCCAGAAGCTTATAAAGATTCTAATAGAACTTCCTCTGTTCTTACTGACAGTTTTAGGTTTTCTTACCTATTCTTCTCTAAAAAAAATGTTATATGTTGGGTTTTCATGATAGTTTCTAAGAGCATATGGTAGAAATACAAGCCAGGAATTAAATATATTCTCTTAGCTGAACATGGGAAAAATTGTAGGAAGGGAATATTGTGCTGGAATTGCATGGTGAGATCAGCAATGGTAAAAAAATTTTATGACTTGCAGAAATATACAGAATGTTTTTCTCCACCTTTGAATTTTTCTCTATCAGAGGCTAACATATGGTATGTTATTGGAATCAGGTAGACTTGGGTTCAAAATCTTGGCCCTGCCACTTAGCGGCTCTGGGTCAGAGTATATCTGCTTCCTCATCTATATGCTGCTTACTAATGAAGATTATTATGAGATTATTATAAACCCTGGTTCATCCTTGAAATCTCAATGTGGGCATCACCTCCTCTAAGAAGCTATTAGCTCCCTTTTCCCACAAGATAAAGTAAAATGTCTTTTCTCTGTGTGCACTTCCCCCACCCCCACTTACTTCCCACTCCACACCAGAACCTGTGTTATCATTGCATTTCTTATTGTAGTAAAACTGCATCTATTGTAGACAGAAATCTGATGGAGCAAAACAAAACAAAAACCCCCTGCATCTATATATACCTGCCACTCTCACTATTCTGTGAGAAATTTATAACTTATATTTCTAACACGTAATAAGTTACCTGCCTATCAAATAGTATAGTTGCAGTCATTGTTTGTTGAGTAAATGAATGACATATTTCAAGTGTTTGCACAGTACTTAAAACATTGAAGGCATACAATAATTTCTTCTTTTTTGACTTCTATTGTAAATGGGGACCCTGAAGTCTTATTAAAAAAATTCTTCTCTTGCTCATGATGCTTTAACTAAAAAAGTAAGGTTAGAACTCTTATTTGATTCACTCTACATAATTAGACACACTGAGGGGGCACAGTTCATGAAAGGTTAAGATTTATCAAACTTGATGAATAACAAGATGAAAATTCCTTTGGACCTTTAGCCATAGCCTATGCACATGCATCCAGAAAGAAAATTAATTGTTTGACCCTCTGTCCATATTTTTTGTAAATATATAACTTGGCAGTGTCAATTTAGATCATCAAAGCAATGTATTGGAGACCTTTTTGCATTTGTTTCAGCTGCCTTATTTCATTGGATTACAAATGATGTTAATTCTGTGCTTAATTATGCTTAGCATAATTTATATGCAATCTGATGTTTATCAGTTGGACACAACAAAAATGCTGTTGTTTTCTTCCCATCTTCCTTTTTGCTTATCATTTGTTGATTTTTGAAAGCAGCTGGAGTTGTTCCATATGAATGGAAACAATTATAAGGCTGTATAAGGCTGTATAATTATAAGGCTGTATAACAAATGCATTTCTCTCTAGAAATCATCTTATCTTATGCAATCTTTGATTTTTAAAAAGTTGATGTACATTCTTATGCAAATTTTTATCCTGATCTTTGCTATCCTCTCAGAACAGAAAAAAATCTCCCCTTAGATTAAAAAAAATGTCCACTTACCCAGGATTTTCCAAAAGTACGCATATTTCATCCATTGAAATGGATCCTCTGTCTATCCAAGTTGACTACTACAGTCAGTCAGACACATGTTGGTGTTTTTATATAAAAGCTTATGTTAATATAATGATTGGATATTTGTATCATAGGTTCTCATAGTTTCAATTATTACATATGTCTTGGGAGTAAAAAAGAAAGTAGCTTTTGATTAGTGTTTACTTTAAAGGGACCAGCCACTTGTCCATAAGAGATAAATTTATTTTCAAAAAATGTTCTTTTTTATTTTTTTCAGTGGAGTCAAACTACAATTAGCATAAATTTAAGTGTGGAAAGGCATTGTACTAAATGTGATTTTTTTCCCATAAATTCTAAGGTTAAAATATTTATGAAGAACATTTTTGGTGGCTATCAACAGTTATTAAAAATTAACATCATTTCTGAGAGTAGTTTTGTAGGTAAAATTTAGGTCATTATAAAACATGTCGTTATGTTCTAATGTTAATAGTTCATTTAGCAAGTGACTATTCTGTGTCAATTGCTTTACATACCTTACAATTAACTCATTTACTCCTCAGAACAACTCATTTAAAAGAGGAGGAACAGAAAGATAAGGATTTTGTTCAAATTTATTAAGTGAAAGATGCAGGACGGGAGGCCATGATTGCCTGCACTAAATCCTTAAGTTTTATGTTGACGGTGTCCAATTTCCTTCATGCATTCTGCCACCAGGGGGACCCAAGAGACAGAGCCCAAGGAAAGCCCCAGCCAAGCATCCACTCTGTTCTGAACATTGCTTCCACCCCAAATCTTTGCTACGTTTCCTTCTCAGCAATCTAAACACATCCAGGAAAAGGACCTTTTTAGTTCACTTTGATTCTTCCCTATAAGACTCTCTATTTGTTCTAGCAAATTCTAAATGCCAGATTCTCTTCCATTTTCTGATGCCATCACGTTGGGCCCTCTAGGTCTCCAAAGGTGCCTCTCAGATAAAAGATAACTTGGTCAAAGAAAGAGAGAAGAAATAATGCATTAAAGGTTGCAACAATTCTCAACTCTAAATGCTGTGTAGGCCACATTTTGAAAGTTCTAAACTCTCCAGAATTTTATAACCAGAAGGTTGTAACTAGAAGGCTATAAAATCTGCCCCTTATCCTAAAGCCCTTAAAATGGCAGGGGATGGGGAGAATGCTTCCAAGATACATAATATATTATTAATAAATATATTATATATAATATTACATAATTATGTGATATATATCATAGTAATATATATTAATATATGAATTAATAAATATATTAATTATATATTTAACTGGAAGAGTTACAATATATATATTATAATATTATAATAAGTGTAAATATTAGTTCCAGCTTATAGTTACCCTTTCTCTGATGGCTGGACAGATGAGGAACATGCAAGATAATCAGGGAACAAGCAGCTACTCTGAAAGCCTGGCAGGTAGAAAGCACTCTACGAGGATGGTCTGGAACATAGTATAGTCATCCCCAGGAACTACTGAAGCACATGGCAGCCCTGAGAGGCCCAGCTGGGGTACAAAAATTCTAAAAAGATTTTAATTTAGGCCACTTGAGGCAATGAGGTCTTATATTTTTATTTTTTTTATTTTTTTACTATTTAACAAGTACTTATTGAATGCCTATTCTGTGCCAGCCAGGCAATGTGCTAGGTGATAGGGATGCAAAGATAGGCAAAAGATAGACATGGCCCCATCTCCAGTGGATTTTAGTCTAGTGAATAAGGCAAATATTAATCAAATAATTACATAACAATTAATGCCAGGTCTCAATAACAATTTGAAACCAAGGACAATTTCTTCGTTTATTCAGTGTGCAAAAGGAGTGAGCTCATATACTGCTAATATTTATGCACCAGTTTCCATCCTAGGTGCCCAGGGTACAAAGACATAGAACGTGGGCATGCTGCCTTAAAGCAGTTTTCCCTATCTTTTTCAAGTCATGGCATGCTTAGCAGATGCGTTTTTTGCACAATGGGATAAATGGATGAAATTGCTTGTGGATAAAATTGCTTAAGGCACCTGAATTCAGTGTCTGGCTACCCCAAGAGCTGAGAAGTAAGATGAATCAATATCCTGCCATACCTATAACTCAACTGTGGCTCACTAGATAAGAGTTTCTTAAAGTGTTCCAACATCTAGTGGGACAAGGATGATATGCAGATGAATCATTATAAAATGAGTGCTTTTTTTTCTCTCTCTCCTTTTAATATGAAGGTGGAGGGAAGTGAGGTTCAATTTTCAATTTTATTCTTCTTTTCTTTTCTTTTTTTTTTTTTTTTTGAGACAGAGTCTCACTCTGTCACCCTGGGTAGAATGTAGTGTTCTCATCATAGCTCATAGCAACCTCAAACTCCTGGGTCCAAGGGATCCTCCTGCTTCAGCCTCTGGAGGAGCTGGGACTACAGGCATGAGCCACACTGCTCGGCTAATTTTTCTATTTTCAGTAGAAAGGGGGCTCTCACTCTTTTTTTATTTATTTATTTATTTTTTTGTCTTCAAATCTCTCATGGAAGGGGGCTCTCACTCTTGCTCAGGCTGATCTCAAACTCCTGAGCTCAAGCAATCCTCCTGCCTCAGGCTTCCAGAGTGCTAGGATTACAGGTGAGAGCCACCGCGCCCAGCCTGAGTGAGGGCTATAGCAGATATACCAACAAAATGCTGTGAGGACATAAGGGAGGGAGAAACTATTTCTAATGTGGAGGTGTCAAGAAAGTCTTCATGGAAGAGGAACTGACAGAGAGTTTTTGTCAGGCACAGAGAGGTCAAAAGGCATTCCAGAGGAAGAGATCTGCATGCACAAAGATGGGGAGTTATAAAAGTTAATGTATTCTCAAGCAGCATGTATGGGCGGTTCGTGGAATTTTTGAGGAAAGGAATGTGATAGGAAGAGACTGATAATAAAAGACAGAATTTATATTTTGAAACTCTTTTTACACATATGCTGATAAATGGCTCCACCCTCTCTTTCCTAATGTCTCATTCATTCTTCCTTTTGACAAATAATTTATTGATTGTTATGTGCTAAACACTGTTTTGGGGCTAACATTAGAATAAATATGTTGAGAAACATTAGTCCACTGCTCTGTTATCATATTATCAAGTAACGAATAAGGTGAGGCTCAGAGAGTGTATTGCTTGTCCGAGACATCATGGGCCACTGGTTAGAAGTCAGAGTTCTAAGGCTCACTCAAGTTTTCTGACTTCTAGTTCTTTATTGATTCATGTGATGGCTGCAGAAATGTGCTGCTCAAATCTCCTTCAAGAGAAACTGCTTACTTGAAAAAAAAAAAAAGAGAGAGAGAGAGAGAAACTGCTGTGAGGAGCATAATTGATGACAGCCTCCCCCGTCACCCTTTTAAATCCAACATGGAGTTCATACAAAGTCTACATACACTTCCTTCTCCTGCTCTGCCCCCAGACAATGACTAAGTACAGTGGGGATAACAGTATGGGATTATTCCAGGAATGGGGGAATTGATTCAATATTAGTAACTGTTATTGTAATTCACCTATGATGAGAACAAATAAGGGAAATCATATAATCACTCCAATCAAGTACTAGAAAGAAACTTCTTAATAAATGAGAAACTATCTGGACACATTTAATATTCATCATCTAAAAGTCAGCATCATGTTTAATGAAAACATATTGGAAAAATCCTCATTAAATGTCAAGAAAATGGCCGGGCTCGGTGGCTCACGCCTGTAATCCTAGCTCTCTGGGAGGCCGAGCCGGGCGGATCGTTTGAGTTCAGGAGTTCGAAACCAACCTGAGCAAGAGCGAGACCCCGTCTCTACTGTAAATAGAAAAATTAATTGGCCAACTAATATGTATAGAAAAAATTAGCCGGGCATGGTGGCGAATGCCTGTAGTCCCAGCTACTCGGGAGGCTGAGGCAGGAGGATTGCTTGAGCCCAGGAGTTTGAGGTTGCTGTGAGCTAGGCTGATGCCATGGCACTCACTCTAGCCTGGGCAACAAAGCGAGACTCTGTCTCAAAAAAAAAAAAAAAAAAAGTCAAGAAAAATCCAGAGTGTCTACTTTCATGATGTTTAAAAAAAATATGGTTCTGAAGGTACCTGCCAATGCAACTAGAAAGGAGAAGAAGTAAGATATGTATATTTGAAAAAACGAAAGTAAAATTATCTTTATTTGCAAATGTTATACTTGCTTACATGGAATATACAAAAGAATCAACTAAAAATTGTAACAAACAATAGGGGATTTCATAACTAGATGAATACAATAATAAACAGTAATCAACAGCTTTTATAAGTTCAGACAATAACCAATTGGATGATATAATGGAATAAATGATCGTGCTTACAATAGCAACAAAAATTAATTTCTAGAAATAAATGTAATAAGAAATGTGCAAAATCTATATGAACAAGTGAAAAGCATACATTTTTCTTAAATAGGAAGATGCAATATTATAAAGATACATTAGTTCTTCCTAATTTAAGTATGAAGCTTAATTTTATGCCAACAAATATAGTAAAAGTATTGTTTTTTTCATTTGTTTCTAGGAACTGGAAAGGTTGATTGATATGGAAAATAAGAAAAAATAGTCAAGAAATTGTTGAAAGAATGACATATTACAACATCAACCCAAATCTTAAAACATAGAGCTAGAGGAATTATATTAATATAATAATAATTAAAATTATAATATCAAACTTAGGAGGATTTATATACATGAGTGGCATGAGATACTATACAACCTTCATAAAGAATAAAGCTGCTCTATACGTATTGATCTGGGGCAATATCCAATATCCAATATAAAAGAGTAAAGAATATTGTGTGTAATACTTTTATTTGGGTTATTTTACACACACACACTTTCATATGCACTCAATATGTGTAAACTGGTAAACCGGTAAAGATGTTTACTCTAAGGAGTGAAACTAAGAAACTAGAGGAAAGGAGAGAAGAAAAAGACTAAATTTATAACCCATACATTTTCATTAGGATTTCTTAGTGTGATGTATTACATATATATAATTCTCACTACAACAGTAAGCATACCATTCAGTTCAGCTAATCCTTTCTTTGTACGAAGACTTTCTCTATGAAGGAAGTTGTGTGTTTGTTGCACCTGGCACAGCTCCTTATCTGGTGAGATTGGAAACAGTTTGCCGACTGGCTGCTTTCAATAGCGGTGATCGAAGTTCTTTCTGAAGCAGGGAATCAGTGCCTGTACTTAATGGGACTCTGGTGATTTGCCCTGTGTTTGTGATGCCAGGGATGAAAAAACAGAGAGGGATAGGAGTGTGAGACTAGGGGTGGTGATGCCTGGGGTGGGCACAGCTCGTAGACTTTGGGATAAAACGGTAAAACTTGCTAGTAACTTTCACCCGTTTTATTAAAGTACTTATCTTGGATGGAGAAAGGCATTCTGGATATCCACTTTGTATTCTGCAGAAGTAGAAAGAAAATCATGCCAGAAAGTTAACCAGAGCTTGGAGTTCTCTCTAGAGGAGCAAAATGGCTAAGAAAGCACAGCAGTAATTTAATGTTTATAAAGACTGGACTGAAATAACTACAGTATATCAAAAGCAAATAACTGCTGAGGAAATTGGCATATTTTAATTTGGTTCAGGCTATACTTTACATGTTCTGGGTATACTGTAATGTACGAGTTTGTGTGTAGAGCTTAAATGTATAATTAATATAGCTTTGAAGATAGTTCTATGCACATGATTAAAATTCATCATGGTATTAGCTTTCAAACAGAGACTTTTTAACAAGTTATAGTCAATGCTATAAATTAGATCTTCTCTGATGAGTCCTGAATAAAAGACTATAATTTAACTCAATGGTATTTTATAAGAGACATTTTAATTGCTGTGGCAGGTGAAAAGCACCACCTAGTATCTTGGCCAAACATTTCTTTTAATAAAATCATTTTTCCCTAGCCCTGTTTGTTGGCTTAAAAAATATCCTCTTTTATTGGAGATGATGTAAAAGTCTTTTTTTTTTTTTTTTAACAGATCCACCTGACCAAGGCAAAAAAGTCTTTATTTTATACATATGATTCAGCTTCACCTGGAATACCAGGCAAATCTGCTTTGTGGAGAGTTTATTCCATAAAGGAGGCAAGGAATTTTTTAACATTTGTGAAGGGAGTGATAGGCTATTCCTTGTAAGTGGAAATCAAAAGGAAGAAATACCAAATTTTCTTTTCAATGATCTAAAAGTAAAGACCTGAGATTTGATTGCTGGTGAATAAATTATGGGTGTGGCATTTTCCTGCTTTTCAATTATTTTTACTTTTTCTGATCATGTAATGTATGCTTTAAAAAATCAATTATAGAAATGTACACTTAAAAAGAAACCTTCCAGTAATTCTTTCTCGAAGAGATAATTACTGTTAACAGTTTGGCATACATTTTTCCAGAAATGTTCTACAGAAAGTATTTTTTTTTCTCTTCTTAAAACCTGATGCCAACAGTGTTTGAATTCTTCCTCCTCCGCCTGTATTTTATCAAATTTGCCCACCTCCATAGTTTCAATCACTTTGTTGGAATGATATATTATGCAAACGTATCCAAAAGTCCCAGTTCCCGGGCCTAAGGACAGATTTTGTGCCAATGCATCTGTGCCTAAGAGCAGATTTTAGATCAGTGCCTGTGCCCAAGTAGGGACTGGGTGCCAACTTGCATGAAGCTTAGGCGAGTACAGACCACCATATGAGCTAGGCTGCTTCTGGTGGTTCCATTTCCTACAGCCCAGCCAGGAGTATCTGCTTGAGTACAATGCTGAAGGGCAGTTTCTTTATCACACTTTCTCACATTTAGTTCAGTGGATTAAGCGAGGTTGCTTACTTCAATTTCACCCTTGTCAGAATAATTACCAAGCTTATTCCATCTTGGGTTGTATGTTTCCCAGCTTCTAATGGATGATTTTTATGGTTTAGTATTTGACCACTAATTCAGCAGACACTACTCAGAGGCTTTAAAGAATGTCTCAGAAAACAATCTTTATTCAATATGATAGGTCATTTGAAGTAAATATCCATCATGTATAAAGGGACTGAAATTAACAGTCTCAATGCCATGCCGTATTTAGTGTGTGATTGACTTTTAACATATCAAATAGATTTACGAAACCCTAACAAAAAATTCCATGGATGTTAGAATGTTAATTCTGAGAAACCTTGGTTAGAATGCATCAGAAGCTGTCAAATATTTTATTGAATTTTGTCAACATGCCCACCCTCCTTCATATACCATATTCAGAGTAGAAAAACAGAAAGTGTGCATAGTTAAGAGGGCCAAATCCATGTTTCTAAATTATTTTTCGAAGCTGTTTGTGATGTTGTCTTCAGACAGTATTGGGATAGAAGGTTTAAAAAGCCAGCTTTCTCTATTTTCATATTGGAAAATCTTGGATATCTTAGACTACATGAAATTTTGTGTATATATTTATATGTATAGAAAATCTACACATATACTACCATTTATAAGAGACTTATCTTGCGACAGGCAGTTTACTAAGTGTTCATGTGGATTATATTGTAAATTATAAGCACCTCTCAGTCTTGTTAGTGCTCACAAAATAATGGTGTATCTCATATAGTACCCCCATTTTCACATAGAAATAGGCAAAGGAATATCTCTCAGTGTTTCAAATATTAATAGAATAGATTAAGGAAAATAACATTGTTATGATGGATTCCTGATAATCCTTCTATGTCACTTGCAGGACTAAACTTGCTAGGAAGCTTCCAGAAGCAGAATTCAGACTTCTGACTAAACCTTCTGTCATTTAAATATTTGTCTGTTGAGATTTTCAGACGTCTTGAAATTTAGAGCTGAAAAGAACTAAAAATGTGTTGTCTTTCTCATTTTATTGATGAGGAAATAGAAGTGGCTTACTCATTTATGTATTTATTCTTTCCATTGCCATTCACTAAAAATAGGCTACAGGCTTGATTCTCTATTGGGCCCTGTGATCAAAAGCAAATAATTTGACTTGGTCTAGTTCCCAGAATTTTAGAGTTGTTTCTTTTAGAGAATACAGAGTTGAAGAAGCACTGGATGTTTTGTCATGGGATTAGGTCGAGCCCTGATTTCACTAATGGGTAGAATCTATTAATTCACCATTAAGTTTTTGAGCCCCAACTACATATCGGTTATAGAGAAACACAGAGTAAAGAAAACAGATAAGGTCTCTGATTGTACTCAGTTTGCAGTCTAATAGAAAGAGTATTTGAAAAAGAAGCAAACAAAAGAAATGAAAGAGAAACTACCAACTGTAATAACAAAGAGGGTGAAGTTATAGAAGACTAGGGGGTGGGTTCTAATGAGAAGATTTGTCTGAGAAGGTCTCGCTGAAGAATGTTGGGACCAAATGATGAGAAGAAGCAAGACAGGACTTAGAATGGGAACTGGCATCCAGGATGTGATTGGGAGAAGTACAGTGACCAAGGCAGGCAGAGAATAAAAGGCCATGGCATGAGTTGAAATTATTAATATATTTGAAGAGCAATGAGAAACCAGCAAGGGGTGTTTAGCAATGGAAATGACATTATGAATTTTTAAAGAACCCTCTGCCTGTTAAGTGAAGAATGCTTTAGAAGGGAGCAAATGTGGAAGTGGAGCATGTAGTAAGGAGGTCCTTTCACTAGTCCAGGGGAGAGACTACAAAGGGATGAGAGTGGCAGAAGTAAAGAACAGCATCTGGTCCAAGATATTTGGGGAGCTGCTGTAGTTTGGATGTTTGTCCCCTACAAATCTCATGTTGAAATTTGGTCCTCAATATTGGAAGTGGGGCCTAATGGGAGGTTGTTTGGTTGTGGGGACAGATTCCTCATTAACAGCTTAAGGTCCTCTCTCGGGGTGGTGGTGAGTGAGGTCTCACTCTGTTAGTCCTCTTGAGAGCTGGCTGTTAAAAAGAGCCTGGCACCTGCTCTCTTGCTCTCTTTTGCTTCTTCTCTTGCCATGTGATCTCTGCACACATCACCAGCTCCCCTTTGTCTTTGGCCATGAATGACGTTCATGAGATGCCCAATCTTCTAGCCAGCAGAATCATGAGCCAAATAAACCTCTTTTCTTTATACATCAGCAGCCTCAGATATTCTTTGATGGTGACACTAAATGGGTTCACAGGATCAATATATCAAAACTTGCTCATAGGTTGAATGTGGGAAATCAGGGAGGTTATGAAGATAATGACCAGGTATGTTACTTTGAAATTGGATGGATGATAGTGCTGATGCATTTCTGATCTGTGGAAAACTGAGTGAGAATGGGGGCTGATTAGCCTCTTTAAAGGTCTTATACAATAAAAATATTGCATGACTCCTTTTCTCTAAACACACTACAAAATGACACCACCAAGTTATAACACACATGTAAAGATGTCTTATCAAATTTTAACCTTGATGACTACCTGTATGGTTTTATTTAAAAATATTAAATTATTTTCTTAAAAGATTATTGGAGGAGGAGATTTCCCTATTTCATTGGTGCTTTATATGCAAAATTAGTCTTCTCATTCAATTACCAAGGCCTGGGGAAAATCAAGAGTTTTATTTTGATATGTTGTGTTTGAGATGCATGTAAAACTGCTAAGAAATGCCAAGTTGGTCATTGGAAGGGGCTAAGAGGGTGGAATAGATATATAAATTTGGGACATATGAACAAATAGATGGTTTCAAAAGCTACATAAATAAATGAGATTACTCAAAGAAAGTGGGCAGGCTGGGCGCCGTGGTTCACGCCTGTAATCCTAGCACTCTTGGAGGCCGAGGCGGGTGGATTGCTCAAGGTCAGGAGTTGGAAACCAGCCTGAGCAAGAGTCAGACCTCGCCTCTACTATAAAAATAGAAAGAAATTAATTGGCCAACTAATATATATAGAAAAAACTAGCTGGGCATGGTGGCGCATGCCTGTAGTCCCAGCTACTCGGGGGGCTGAGGCAGTAGGATGGCTTGAGCCCAGGAGATTGAGGTTGCTGTGAGCTAGGCTGACACCACGGCACTCACTCTAGCCTGTGCAACAAAGCAAGACTCTGTCTCAAAAAAAAAAAAAAAAAAGAAAGTGGGCAAAGAGCCAGGTGAATTTCTAACATTCAAATGAGGAGTAGGCAAAGGTGAATGAAGTGGAATGGCCAGACTAGGAGAAGATGATGTCAGGGAAACTGAGAGGAGAGTAATTCAAGAATGCGATGGTATACAGCTCTGTCAATGCTTCTGAGTGGACAAGTGAGATGATGTCAGAGAACTGGATGTCATTGTTGACCTTAACACAGAGGAGTTTCGGTTATTTTGGGGGCTGAAGTTGATTGAGAAGTTAATGGAAGCTGAAAAAATAGAAATGCTGTGATGAAAATGAAAAGAGAGTTGGGACAGTAATTGGAAGAAATTATTGGGTCAGGGGATGGTTTCTTTTAGGGGTTGGGAGTTGTTTTTGTTATCATTTTTAGAAACTAAAGTGCTGTGGCTAGATCATAGCTCACTGTACTGTGAATTCCTTGGCTCAAGGCATCCTTCCACCCAGCCTCCTGAATAGCTAGGACTACAGGCATGTGCCACTGTGCCCAGCCAATTTTTTAATTGTTTGTAGAGATGGGGTATCTACAAACTTTGTTGCCCAGACTGGTCTCAAACTCCTGGCCTCAAGGGATCCTCCCACTTTAGCCTCCCAAAGTGCTGGGATTACAGGCTTGAGCCACTGCACCTGGCCCTGGATTTTATTTTTAAGGACAAATGATAATGGTACATTTTTGCATAAGAGGAATGATTCAACAGGGAGAAAAGGTTGGTTGATGCAGAGGAGAAAAAGCATAACTTCAGGAGCAAAGTTCTTGAGAAGGTGAGAAGGAATGTGTTTCAATTAAGGTGAGGGAATTCCTGTCTGATGCTTAAGTATTGGAAGAAAATATCTTACAATATTCATTTTTGTGCTCCATCCCACAGCCAACATCCTTGTATGAAAACTTTCCCTTAATCAGAGCATATAGGTTGTCTTTAAAAAGAAGAAGTTTATAGTATGAATAAAACACTAGTAAGTAATAAAGCAACAAAATGGAAGCCCTGAAGAAGAAGGATACAGAATTTATGCCAGAAAGATCTACCCAGAGAGTAGATGATGTGCCTGAGTTACTCCATCTTCCTGGGAGGAACCAGAAAAATACTGAAGCCTGAGAGATCTAAGAATAAGAGACAGGAGAGAAGATCTCAGATCATCCCAAAGAAGAGGAGCAGGTTAGAATTAGAAGACTGCTTCACACCCTCTAATAGCCAGCACCAAAGGGTTTTGTGGAAGCCTAGATGATGTGTACTAATGACAACGGCTCACATTTATTTAGCACTTGCTGTGTGGCAGACATTTTTCTAAGTGCTTTACATTTAACAACCTAATTAGGTTGTTTAATTCCAAAAACCATGTGAGATAGAAAGAATTATTTCTCCATTTTATAGATGAATAAGCTGAGCTATAGTACTTATGTAACTTTCCCAAAGTCACACAGCTCTTAAGTGGGATCAAAGATTCAAATTCAGGTAGTCTAGCTCCAGAGCTGCATTTTAATCACTGTGGAAAATGTCTAGGGAGTATCTGTCAACTTCAGGGAAAATCACTGCATGGCTGGGAAGTTGGTGCTGGCTGTTGGCTGGCTGCTCAGTGGGAGCTGTTCAACCAGGGGCCTCAGTTCCTGTCCACATGGGCCTCTTGGGAATACTTGCCCTTCCTCACAGCATGGTGGATGGGTTCCAAGAGCAAGTGTTCCAAGAGACCTGAATGAAAGTGACAGGCTTCTTGTGACGTAGTCTTACATGTCCTATAATGTCACTTCTGCCACAATAAATTGGCCATCAGATCATTAAGGCCAGTCTACATTCAAGGGGAGTAGAACTAGACTTCATCCCTTAATGGGATGGGTAGAAAGGAAATTGCAACCATTTTTATTTTACCAGGGTTGGCTTTTTGAATTTTGTAATTGGCTGTGATTTTTTTCTAATTCTTTTTTTTTGAGATGGAGTCTCGCTCTGTCACCTGGACTAGAGTGCCGCGGTGTCAGCCTTGCTCACAGCAACCTCAAACTCCTGGGCTCTAGCGATCCTCCTCCTGCCTCAGCTTCCCAAGTGGCTGGGACTGCAGACACATGCCACCATGCCCAACTAATTTTTCTATTTTTTTGAGAGGTGGGGTCTTGCTCTTGTTCAAGCTGATTTCGAACTCCTGACTTTAAGAGATCCTCTTTCCTTGGCCTCCCAAAGTGCTAGGATTACAGGCGTGAGCCGCCTAGCCTGGCCTCCATATTTTATTTTTTAGTCTTTCTCTTATAGAGAGCCTTCAAATTGTATAAGGTGATGCTCCTAAAAACCTGGTTCCAGCCCTAATGGCAACTGTTGATGCTATCTCACAAGGCAGTGGCAGACAGCTTTGTGCCCGCATGACTTAAGTTCAGAGAATGAATGTTATATTGCTTTTTTTGTTTTTAATTTTAGACTAGAATTTCTCTCAGTGACTCTGGGATCATCTAGGAGGTAGATAATCTAGTATTATATACAGCAATTTTGAAGGCCTGTGGAGTGTGTCATTACTTAGGAGAATGAATTTCAATCTTTTATAAAGGCCAGCCAGTAGTGTCAGCAGCAGGCAGACCTTGCATATTTAGATGTGCTTTTTTACTCATGTGTATTTTCTGCCACCTAAAAAAAGGGACTAGACTTATTGGCCAAACAGAGATATATATAGCATATTCTTGCTTTTCTAACTAAAGTTGCATCCATGGGATCTATCACATTAATCCCAAAATGTTTGGATTTTGATTTCTCAGTACCCAAGGGGAAGGAGGGACTAGGAAGAAAACTTTTAAGACAGGAGCAATTTTTCTCCTTCCATGAGAGATACATTGTGTTCAGCGTGGCAGCAAAGAATGGAATAAAAATGATCTATACACTTTTTAGAAGTATTCTAGGTAGATTTTAAGGTCAGTGATGAAGTACATATGAGAGCATATTAAAGAGTTATTCACCAACAGCATTATACCTAAATTCCAGAGCCGTACATATGGCCCGTCATGGTGGTATGAAAAAAATCTGGCAAACTATAATTACACGGACTATTGCATTCTGCATCTATTTACATGCACTAAAACAGCTAATACCCTGTCCCTGAAGTTCAAGCCACCTTGGACTGTCTGCCAAGAAGATGTTGGAGGTCACTCCTGGACTTGAGGAGTAAGAATGATTAAATACCTATGAGGTATCAAGAGGATCAAGAAAAAAATGACTTTATTTGCCCTGTGTGTCAGAAAAGGGTGGAGTATCAATTTGCAAAGCTACCCAAAAGTGTTTTCCAAGTCTCTGCCAGTTTTCAGTGTTTAATGGAGAAGGTAATTGGGGGATATAAATTACCTAGAGGCATTTATCTATTTAGATGACATAATCATTTTTGGCAGGATTTTGGAAAAGCCAGAGCAAAGATTTAAAGTCAGGAAAGGGAGGATTGATGATGTCCCTTGATAAGTACAAATGCTGACAAACATTCATGAATTATGATGGGCAAGGAAAGGCACGGCATAGAGTGAAGAGTTTTTCTGAAAAAAAAAATCTGTTAGCACAGATGACATCAAATTAAAAAGTTTCTTTGGAGTTAGTGATGCACAGAGGAGACTATGAAGAGTATTCTCTAATTGCTCAGCCGTTAACAACTTGACAGATGACCCTATCAAGAGAGGTCCAAGGTAAGGAAGGCCATGGGACACACAGCTTGTGGCCATATGGCCTCTACATCTATCAGGGATTGCTGATTGAAAGCCTGTGACCAGGCAGTGAAATCCAGTTGGAGAAACCTAACTTGGCCTCCACAGACTCTGTATGCCTTTATTACCTGTATGGATGTCAAAATTCAGGTTCAGGAGCTATTCTTCCCAGTAAAGAGGGGAAATATAAAGCCAATGGTGGTCATCAGCCATGGTGTGTTGGATTGCAACCTCATACACTCCTCACACCTTAGTATTTTCTGGCCCTAAAATGGGCCATTACTGATGAATTTCAGGGATATGTAAATAGGGTAGCTTTGAGATATGGACCAACAGCAATACATCTGCATTCATGCTCATCCAGGCCTCGCTAGACACCATGGTGGATGGACGACCTGGCTATTCCAGTGTTTATTATAAATCAGGCCACCTTATCAAGATAGGTGGATACACATCTCCAAAGACTCTTTATATAGTATGGGAAAAGTGTTGCTCAAAAGAAGTCAAAGTAATTTATGATTCAAAAGGGGTAGGAAGTCTTCTTGAAGGATTTAAGGCCAACATTTTGGTGCTCATCCCAATACAAATGGTGTATTGTTTCAGTTTTTATTTGTTCTTTAAAAAAATGTTCATTATTACAGATTTAGTGTGTCTGTGATGTAGAAAATTAATACAGGCAGGCAAACATTTACATTCCCTCCACCTGGAGATCCCCTTTGTAATACCTTAGTGCCAATCCTTTCAGAGCTTTCTCTGTGCATGTAATATGTACATATATAGACTCATATATATAAAAGAGATGAATAAAATACCCTCATACTGTTAGTACCTGATATATATATTAATATATAATTTCAAATTTACAGAAAAGTTACATAAATAAAAATAGTCTAAATAACACTCACATACGCTCTTACCAGATTCACCTATTATTAATATTTGACTCCATTTTCTTTATCACCTGTGCTATCTATCTAAATTGTTTTCTCTGAACCGTTTTATGGTAAGCTTTATACATTATGGCCCTTTGCCCTTAAATACTTCTAAGTGTATTTTCTAAGACTCCTTCCTGGTTTCAAGAGGTCTAAATGGTAGGTGACTTGGATTATTGGAGGAAGGAAAGTACTTTAGAACTAATTTAGAACTGAGATAAGATGCTAGAAGACGTTAAATCCGAAAGCAAGACTTGCACTCACTGCGAGCAGTGAGGAGCCTGCCTATGCTGACAGCTTGCTTGGAGGCTACTCAGAGCAGGAAGCCACTGATACTGTTGCACATGGATCTTTCTGACCTTGGACCCTGGTACCTATAATATGATCTCATTACCTGGTTATTTTTTTTAACTACTATCTTAACCTGAGAACAGTTATTATAAACATGAGTGTTTAAAGTCCATGAGGTTTCAATTTCTCTTTTTATATAAAAATTGAATAGTTTCTTTTCAAGCCTCTAGACAAGGTGTGATCCAGAAAGCTTGCTTGAAAAGAAAGAGGAAGGACAGATTTACTTTGAGTAGGGGAAGAAGGAAAGAAGAGGAGGAAGGAAGAAAGAGGAGTAGGGAAAGAAGGAGGGTAATGAGATGTTATATATACAAGGTATATATAGCCAGTTTCACAGAAGCAAATTAATAATTCTAGAGGCAAATGGACACGGCTTTTACCTCTACTTCTATTACCTATACTTCTATTCATCTCCAATAGTGCCAATAATCAGAAGCTACAGAATGAAAGGAAGCTCAGATTCACCAGTTACAGAAAATAAGGCTGAAGAAAATGTAGCACATCAATTATTGTCTCATGGTAAATCAGTAATAAAGCTAGAAATTAAACTTTCATGTTCTAACTTCCAGTGTTAGAATTACTAACTTACACTGTTCTGTTTATAATAAACGCTGATTACTTTAAGTATATAAAAGTTCTGCTCTTTCATAATGCTGAGCACGCTACTGGTTGTGTTGCATTCATGGTATCACTGATGGCAGAAATGAAAAAGCCCGATTAGGTCATTTTGTCCTCTTCCTGGGGACAGGACTACATCTATACGACTGCAATGACTCAGCTGATGAAAATTTTATTGTGGGCTGAGAAATGATTGCAGAACTCACACTGCAGTAGGAATCGGGCTGAATGGGATGATAGAATGAGTTTATTAAAAAAAAAAAAGCAAATAGACTGGAACTGAAAAAAGCACCAGATCACTTGCAGCTTCACAGTGCAGTGAATGACTGCTAGAGGTCATCATTCATCTGTGCACAAGGCTAATGAATTTTGTCTAAACGTACCTGGAAAACATTGCATTTCTTCCTTAGAAAGGCTCTTCAACAAAGCTGAGTTCCTGGCCTTCCCAGTTTTCTTTTGTCTTTTTCTCATAGCTAAATTTAAAATTAGGACAGAAATAAAAAAATCTGGTAGGGAATGGGTTTTTCTTTAACACATAAGAAATTTTAGCTCCTTGATGTTTTAGCAGCTTTCTGTTATCTCATCTTTTGCTTTTGTCACCTGGCAGGTCCTTAGAAAGATATTTTATCAATGTCTCTTCCAATCTGTGGTTGACCCCTTAGGCTTCACATTTTATTATCTTTTTACCTCTCCCCATCCCCTGCCCACCCTCTTCTCGCTATTCCAACTATGCTAAGGAATTTCTCACCTCAAGGCCATTGTACTTGCTGTTCCCTCTGCCCAGATTGCTCTTTCTCCAGATATGAGCATCACATTCTTGAGCCACTTCTTTCAGGCCATTACTCATTTTCTTGGCGAGGTTTTTCTAGAACAACTGATGTAAAGTTTTAATATTCTTCTATAATATGTACAATCCTTTTTCCCTGTGTTATTTTTCCTCCTTAATATTTTTCACATTCTAACCAGAATTTACTTGTTTATGTTATTATCCATTTCTCCTCCTCTCTGCTAGACTATAAGCTCCATGAGGGTATGAAGTTTTATCTTTTTATTTTCTGTTCCATTTTTTGGAACCTGGAAGACTGGCTGACATTCAATAAGTATTTACTGAATAAGTGAATATATGAATGGAGTTAGCTCTCGAGGAGAGGAATAGATAGGATCCCCTGTGGCTTAAAGGACTTTTAACACCAACGCAATATATTCTCACAACTCTCCCTCACCACTCGTTATTCTTAACAAGATCAGAAAACCCTTGCAAAACAGTCCAATTTGAAATCCCAAGTTAAAAAAAATGCTAAAAATAAATTCTGATTAAGGATACTAAGATCTAGATTTAGGGACATGAGTCTGACAAAAGAGAGAATTCAACTTCCAAAAGGTGGGCAAAAGAAAAAGCAATTTATAAAATTTGAGATTTTATAACTAAAAATCCACTCTAGATTTTTATATCAAATTCTTTATAATAATTAGAAGAATGATGTATGAAGATAATTTATTAATCTCCCTGACATTTACATGATGTAATTTTCACCCAGCCATATTGACTGAGCTAATTCACATTCTTTCTTAGGAGCCTGAATCCCTGGAAAATAGACTAAATTTATCTGTCATATGTATTCCATCTATTTTCCCTTTTGAGTTGTTTGAATCCATTGCCTCTTTACTAAAACAAAAGGGAAATATATATTCTTTTAACCCAAGGAGAGGATCAGCTACAAGTTTGCTGAGTAGTTCCTCAGATAGCTTATGCGAGATCTTGCATTCTGTTACATGCAGATGAATCAATAGCTCTCTCTGTTCCTTGAGATGTCACTTAATACAAAACCATGGAAATTTCATTTTTGCGAAATGGTATTTTTTTTTTTTTGGTTTTTATGACAAGGAATAGATAGATATAAATCAACAGCTAAATTAAGATAAATATATAAAAAAATATATACATATGTAAACACTTCTGTTTCCCTTACCAAAGGAGATCCCTATAAATAGAGATCACGGCTCACTCAACTTTTTATCTTGGCACCTAGCCCTGATAAATGCTTGTTGAATAAATGCATATATGCATGCTGAAATAAGTAGATCATGGTTTTTGAGGTCCTAGAATGAATGGCAGTTTATGTCAATGATAAAATATTGGCCCTATCTTTGTGTCAGCGGTGAAGACCTGAGGCACGCCAAACCCTCAGGTAGGGCCTTGTGCTAGATGTTCACAGCTTTAATGCCATCAAAGGGATGGCTGAGGTCTGAAATCCAGTCCTCGCTCCACTCTCCATGTCATGTGCCCTGGAGAAGGGTTGCGTGGCCTGGAGAATGCACTTTTTCTACTTGTCCAGAGCCACTTGCAGCACTTGCTCATGGTAGTATCTAAGAGGTTGCCGAGGTTACTAACCAGGGACTGATGGTCTCCCTGGCCCATCGGTGGACTACACACTGCAGGAAAGCACAGAGAACACTGTTTTTTTACCTTCGCCTTCATGTAAGCACCCCTTTATTCGCATTTCAACTTCCAGAACATAGGCCCTCCCCACCACTAAAGAATTGAGGTTTATAATCTCCATTTGGAGGAGCCAGAAATTCAAGTCAAAAATGAAAGCCTCTGGAGGCACATGGAGTAACCAGACTGAAGCTGCACGCAGATCCGTGCTGCACTGATTCTTAGCTCTGTGGCACAGAGGACGGCTGGAGAACCTGGGGACAGAGAGGCAAATGCAGAGGGATGGAGGATCCATACAGTGTGCACGTTGTCCAGCCTGCTATCCCAAGAGCAGAAAGGGCTTTCTGCATTCTCTGCACCTCCTTGTCTGGCATTCCCTCCACTGTGCGTCACCCATACTGTCAGTGGGGTTGTGCAGTCCTGTGGCCTCCTGGCCGCAGAAAGCTGCCCACTCCAGCAAGGCTGCCGTGTGCATCCTGTGAGCTACGATGCTTGGGATTGTTTCCCCATCAACACTTGAAGATCTTCCTCAGTCCCTCCGTGGGCACTGCACATGGCAAAACATGAGGATCTGAGTTATTTATCACAAAGCACCTTCCTCTCCAGGCGGTGGATCAAGTTTCTTTTCTCCAGATGGCTCTCACAGGCCAGCCAAAGAGAGGACTGGGCTGGCCATCTGCTTCCTGTTGCCTTTTCAAGCTGGCTAACCACTCAGCAAGCCTGGCACAGCCCAACGCACCAGCTGTCGGTGGGTCTAGGCTGCCCCAGCTTGGCCTTGCACCTTGTCACACTGGGCACGGTGGGCCAGGGGCCGTGCTGAAATCAGTGTTTGCTACTCATGAGGTGGGATGGTTTCCTCCCCAACCCAGGCCAGCCAGCTTCCCTCATGGCAAGCATAAAAGATGCCTGTCATGGGACTTCCTCTATGGATGAGCTTCTGCTGACTTAATATGCAACTAAAGGGGAGGACTTTGGGGAGGTAGAAGGTGGTGTTTGTGGTCAACAGACGGGACTGAACATAAGTCTGAATTTCATATTTGATTTAATCATAGTTTCCATTTACCCTCCCATTTTTGTTTTTCTTTCTATTCTTTCTAATTGTATGTTTTTAAAAATTTATAATGACAAATTAACTATGTACTCATTGTAAAAAATCTATAAAATGCAGCTGGAAATTTAAAAATTCACCTATAATTCTATGAACCATAGAAATAACTGCTACTTATTTTGTCGAATATCAATTAAGTCTTTTTTCCCCTCCTAAAAAATTGAGGTCACATTCTGCAAAGAATTTCCTATTTTGATTTTGTGGCTTAATATCACAATATAAAATCTGTTAAGATTTAGTAAATAAAAATAATAAATCTTTATACAAATATTTTTGATGACTAATATTACAATGTGTGGTAATGCCTTAATTCACTTAACTATTCCCTAATTGCTGGCCATTAGAGTTTTTCCAACTTTTTACTATTTTATATAATTCTATAATGAACATCTGTGCTTTTTTATACTTATTTTAGATTATGCTCTTAGGATCAGTTCCCTGAGGTAGAATGACTGCCCCAATTTTAAGGACAATTTACCATATTGCCAATTTGCTTTAAAAAAAATTAGAAGTGCCAATATCACAATTCCTTCCTTCCTTCCTTCCTTCCTTCCTTCCTTCCTTCCTTCCTTCCTTCCTTCCTTCCTTCCTTCCTTCCTTCCTTCCTTCCTTCCTTCCTTCCTTCCCTCCTTCCTTCCTTCCTTTCTTCCTTCTTTCCTCCCTCCCTCCTTTCCATCCTTCCTTCCTCTCTCTCCACTCCTTTCTTTTCTATTTTAAATGTCCACTGATTTGTGTCATTTTCCCATCTCAAAAGCATAAAAATTAAGGGGTAGGTAGGGGGAGAGGCATTAAGCCTGGTACAAGCACTAGACATTTGTTTCTGCCAAGTTCCAAGCAATGGATCTAGGAGTTTAATCTGAGACTGATTCAGCAGTGGGGACGTATGATGATGAATCACTCTATGCTCACAGCCCCAAGGTGTCCTCCCCTTTGAACAATGCTCATCTCCATTAACCAACCCAGTGGGGGTCATTGATGCCCCCGGGTGTTTAATGGCTTCTTCCAGAGGCCAGGTGGCCCCACCTACAGGGAACAACATAAGTGCTCTGCAGAGTGGTGGGGCTGTTAGTGCCAAGTTGGGCATGGTGGTTGGCTCTCAGAATAGAGCTTCAGCAGGAGAGCTGGAGTCCTGCTAGGAGTCTGGGCTGCTTCACAGGCACTGCAGAGAAAGGCCAGCGCACTGGCCTTCTGCGGACTTGAGTCAAAGGGCTGAAGCGCCCAGTGGTGGTGATGTATAATCATGTTCTACTACTGTTATGCCATCCATCATAGCCCCAGTTCTGTTTCTTTAGTACAACTTTTCTACCACCACTCCTGTTGGAATTTGTGCCCTTTCTCCTCCTCGTCTTTTTTTTTTTTCTTTTCTTTTTTTTTTTTTTTGAGACAGAGTCTCACTTTGTTGTCCAGGCTAGAGTGAGTGCCGTGGCGTCAGCCTAGCTCACAGCAACCTCAAACTCCTGGGCTCAAGCAATCCTGCTGCCTCAGCCTCCCGAGTAGCTGGGACTACAGGCATGCACCACCATGCCCGGCTAATTTTTTATATACATATCAGTTGGCCAATTAATTTCTTTCTATTTTATAGTAGAGACGGGGTCTCGCTCTTGCTCAGGCTGCTTTTGAACTCCCGACCTTGAGCAATCCGCCCGCCTCGGCCTCCCAGAGTGCTAAGATTACAGGCGTGAGCCACTGCGCCCGGCCTCCTCCTCGTCTTTGACAAAACAAATCTTGCCCACCTCCTCAGTCCACCTGCCATCCCACTCCTTCAGGTAATGTATCCCAGTAATTCAGACTGCATTTGCCTCTCCCTTTTCTGTATCTCTGTGGTTTTTAAAAATCATTATTGATGCCAAGCATTTTGACATTTGATCTTATATTTTCTCCTAATTTGTCTATATAGGCAAGTCTTGCAGCTTCAATGATACTGTGTTTTTCAAAGAAAGATTTGAGTCTTTTTTTCATAGCTCTACTCTATATCTTTCCCTTAAGTTCCGGGCTCATATGGAAAACTATCTACTTGAAATCACTCCATGAGAATCACACAACTCATACTGTCATACTCATTGGTGACTGGTGAGATCCAGTCACCAATATAAAAGTCATATTTATCAAATCTTTCCACTTTGGTCCACCACACTCCAAATCTAACTGGTATACCCATATCCATTTGAATCCCATCCAATTCTTCTTTTATATTATAGCTAAAGTGATCTTTGCAAAACCTAAATTAGACCCTCTCCCCTCCCACACTTCTTAAATGTTTTTTTCTTAAGGAAGCCTTTTCTGACCTCCTTGAGTTCATGCTCATATTATAGTATTTCAGAACACTGTGTATTTCTCCTTATTAGTCATTGTAAAAGTCCACATTTCCATGCATTTGTCTTCTCCAGAAGATTTTAAATTACACACATGGACAGGGTTTATGAGATTTTTTGTTTGTTTTTAAGAGATCTTGTTATGTTGACCAGGCGAGAGTACAGTGGCTAGCCACAGGCATGATCATAGGGCACTGCAGCCTCAACTACTGGGTTCCAGCAATGCTTCTGCCTCAGCCTCCCAAGTAGCTGGGACTACAGGTACATGCCTCCATGCCTGGCCAATGAGGTTTTTTTTTTTTTTTTTTTTTTGAGACAGAGTCTCACTCTGTTGCCCAGGCTAAAGTGCCATAGCATCAGCCTCTCTCACGGCAACCTCAAACTCCTGGGCTCAAGCCATCCTCTTGCCTCGGCCTCCCAAGTAGCTGGGACTACAGGCATGTGCCACCATGCCCGGCTAATTTTCTCTCTGTATATATATATATACATATATATATGTATATATTTAGTTGTTCAGCTAATTTCTTTCTATTTTTTTAGTAGATATGGGGCCTCACTCTTGCTCAGGCTGGTCTAGAACTCCTGAGCTCAAACGATCCACCCACCTTGGCCTTCCAGAGTGTTAGGATTACAAGCGTGAGTCACCACGCCTGGCCCAATGAGGGTTTTAATTCACCCTTGAATTCCTGTTGCCAAGCACTGGTGAGTGGCACTTGGTATGAGCTCAATGAATGTTTATTAAAGGAAGATGGGATGGAAAAAATGCATTTTTTTTTCTGAATCCTTCATCAATCTTATAATAGTCCTTGGTACATATCATAGATTTAATAAAATTTGTTCACCTCAAACTTCAAATTAACCAAGTTCCATTTTATGTTGAAAGAACAGAATATTGAACTTCCAAAGAAGAAAAACACAAAGTTTCTAGAAGACAAGAGGTAATAATAACCCCAACATACTTAGAGACAGTTCTTCACAGCTGCTACATGAAATATCCTGTGTCAGGTGCCAGCAGGTGTAGTGATTAAGAAAAACCTCAAGAGGTGAAGCACCAAGTTACCATATGACCCAGCAATTCCACTCCTATTACACATCCAAAAGACATGAAAACATATGTCTCACAAAAACTTGTCCATGAATGTTCACAGCAGCATTATTCATAATAACCCCAAAGTGAAAACAACCCAAATATTCTTCAACTGATGGGCGGATAAATAAAATGTGGCATATCCATACAACATAATATTATTTTAAAAAACAGAGAACTGACATATGCTACAACATGGATGAATAAAAGACCACATATTGTGTGATTCCATTCATTTGAAAGATCCAGAAGAACTAAATCCCTAGAGACAGAAAGTAGGTTAGTGATTTCTTGGGGTTGGGGAGCTGCAGGAAAACAGAGAGTGATTACCAAAGGTATGGGGTTTATTTTGGAGTGATGAAAGTGTTCTAAACTTGATTGTAGTGATAGTTGCACAACTCACAAATATATTTAAGAATCACAAAATTATATACTTTAGAAAGATGAATTTTATAGCATATGAATTTTATCTCAATAAAGCTTTTATCTAAAAACTGAAGATGATGAGCTCTGGAGCCAGATTATCTGGGTTTAACTCCTGGTCCCCTCACTTTCTGATTATGTGGCCAGGCTACTTAATCTCTCTGCCTTTTATAGATAATAATGATATCTATTTGAAAAGGCTATGGTGAGAATTAAATGAACTCATATGCCTAAAAGGCTGAGGTAAGGACCTGGAACCTAGCAAATGTTCGATAAATATAAACTTTTAGTAATGTTGTTTTCTTGTTCTGCTAGAGGGATTCATTAGTAGGTGCCTATATCTTCCAACCTGCACAACAGTTTTGACTTACTGTGGCTTGGGGAATAGTTTACACGCTAGTGATTGCTTTTCTATAGTTTATCTTGTTGGTAGCCAGTCTCCTGTTACGCCCCCTACTAGCAGAAAATTTTCCTTTCTTCTGATTTTAATCTGTGAAATAGATTTTTCCTGTTGCCACTACCCTCATTTATTAAGGGCTAGACCTCTGGAGGAAATTTCTCTTTTCTCAGAGCTGGTTTATTTTCTTTACACATGAGTACTCAACAACCTGAACAATGGGTATCCAGGGATAACCCTGAGGCCTGAGTTCGTATGCATGTGGAGTTAGGAAAAGTCCAATTTGGATAGAAGTTTGGACCTTGTCAGAATATAGATGGTGTTTAAAGCCACAGCCAGGGTAAAGTCGCCTAGAGAGAGAATGTCAATAGAGAAGCACTGAGCTGAAGCACTACAACATTTAGTGGTCTGAAAGATGTAAAAAATCAGCAAAAAAGACTGAAAAAGAAAAGTTAGTGAGGTGGGAAGAGAACTTGATATCTCAAATATCAAACAAACAGCATGTTTTATGAAGCAGAAGTGGTCAATTCTGTCTAATGCTGTTGAGGAGTCAAGTAAAATAGGGATTGAAAATTGGCCATTACTGGATTTTAGACACTGGTGATCATGACAATCACTGGTTTGGTGGCACTGGGGCCAAAAACTCATTGGGGTTTCATGGATAAATGGGAAGAGAGGGTAGGGATTAATAAGAGTCAGAGAAATGGGAGAGGGAGAGAAAGAGGAATGTGAGATCAGGAGAGTTTTTTTTCCCCTTTTGTTTTGAAGTAGGAGAAATATTGGAGGTCAAAAGGCTGATAAAAAAGAACCAGTAGATAGAGCAAAAATTGATGATGCAGAAGAGAGAGGCTGTAGTAACGTTCCTGAAGAAGATGGGATCCAGGGTTGTCCTCAGATAGTTCATACCTTGACGAACAGAAGGAATGTGCGTGTACAGGGACCTGAGTATGAATATGGTGGTAGGTATGATTGGGAGTGTGCAATTTTCTTCTTATCCATTCTGTTTTCTACGAGAAGTAGAACTAAAGCCATTGGCCAAGAATGAGGATGAAAGAGTAGATTCTGGAGGTTTCTCAAGGGGGAGGGAACCAGATGCTTGTCTAGAAAAGTGAAAGAAGGAAGAGACTCAGGGAAGGTAGGGGACTTTCCTAGGCAGTGCCGAGGGCCCATGCAAGAGATTACTGGGCAGGCACTCAAAGTGAGATCTGTCAGCATAGGGGGGTGTGTGTGTGTGTGTGTTTCCCAAACATAGCACAAGTGCAGGTACAGAGTAAGCAGAGAGCTGCATTAATCAGAATTGAGGGTTTTTCTAAGACAAGTAGAGTAAGAAAGTGTTGTGGAAGGAGCTCTAGGTGTATACAAGGAAGTGTTGCACTGATGGACTATGACCTCTGAGCCCAAACAAGAGGGAAGGAAGGACCTGAGTGGAGTGAAGGATGGTGACTAATGGTGAGGGCACTGGACTATAGACCCAGGTGGGGTCAAAGAATTTTTGGAATTGGAATACTAGGCACAGTGAGCCAGAAAAACAGGAAGAGCATAAGACTGCAGCGTAGCACGCCAACTCTGCTTTATCCAAAGATGTTTAAACCCAGCAGTACAAAATGGCTCAGTAAAAACTCACGGCTTGTTAAAATATAATTCACATGAACTCAAGTGGTGATATTCTAAGTTGTGAATTAAAAAAAAACCTTTCACACATTTTTTTCCTTATAGGTAACAACATTGAATGTATGTTATCATTGCTCAGAGGCAAGAAAAGAGCAGTAGTCTGTTTATGACTGAATTTGTCAGTGCTTAAAATGTTCCAGCAGTCAATATTTAATTAACAAATTTCCATGCTGATATCACAGATGGTACATATGAGAGGGTTAAGTATAGAATGAAGAATTAATGAATCCCTGTTTAGGAAAATATGGGAATTTAGAACGTATATATTAATACACGTACACACACACCCTGGTAATCAAAACCATAAACTGAGGAAATTAAAAAGATTGAAGAGCAGTCTCTTAAAATATCCTTGTGTCAGAATATCTAAAGAATGTTGCTCATATAGAATGCAAGGACTTCTCTTCTGTGCTTTAAATCTTGAGTACAATAAAATGTTTTATACCCAGTAAGCACAAAACAAGTATTTGTTCAATGAATTCAATGAATGAATAAATAAGTGATGATGATAAGTCAGGCACCTCTCCATCATGACATTTGTGTATGACAAAATCTTTCACATTTCACCCCATGCAGTTTCAATTTCTGGCTGGTAATTGGTGATGACAGACTGACTGTCTAGGATGCAGAGCCCTCTTTTTGCTCTTGCATCATGATTTCTCAGCCAGGCAGTGCTTGCAGTTCACTAGACTGATCATCTTCTGTTACAGCCTGTGCTTTTGCAGATATCATGATTTTGTTCTAAAAATTCTTGTTGCCAATTCTCTACAATCCCTACTACCTCTTACCCAACCCCCTGCTTGTCTACCTAAAAATTCCTTCTTTGTTTCCAGCTGCAATTCAAGCATCACCTCCTCTGGGAAGCCTCTCAACTCTGCCTTACTGTTTTATGGCCCCAATTCTTGCACCTCCTGAGATTTGCTGGGCTCTATCTGCTTTCTGGGCTTGGGTCCCTTGCTCAGTGAAGAGCTTCCACCCTCCCATGGCCACAACTCTTAACCCTGTCACCTTTCTCGGCCTTTCCCAGGTGAGGGCTGCTCTTTGACATGGCTTAGTCACACCCACATGGTGGGATTGCAAAGCCCTCATGCCTGGGCTCCCACTGGGCCCCCTGAGGTGCAGGTCCCCCCCAGAACTCCAAGAGTCAGACAAAGCACTGTGCAGCATGGCCTGGACTCGCATTTCCCCAGTCCTGGAGCCAGGTCATACCATCCTCACACGTAAGGAAGGGAATTCCTTTTGCAATGTGAACTTTGATGGATGAGAAGTAGGTAGACTCCTAGCTCCTTGTCCCCATACCCTACCCTCACCCTTCACAGGCTGTTCTGAAGCACAGTGGGCTCCACACGGCGGTTGGGAGATGTCTAGTGTGACTGAGATCCCAGCTGTGCTTTATTGAAGCACCACCTTTGCTTCCTTTCTTCTCTCCTTCTTGCTGCTCAGTGAAGTGTTAACACAGGAGTTGTGGTCAGGTTCTGATTTCTGCAGAAGTATCCGTCCTCTATGGTCTCCTAGCAGCCCAGGCGTACCTCCACCCTAAATTTAACCTGTGTCAGGACTGCTGGGTTATTTTTACAGAGATTCTCGAGGACAGAGACTCTCTTCCCTTCAGTAGTCTCATTACTCATCATCATGTTTGGAACATTGCAGGTGACTCAATAAACAGTTGTTAATTAATTAATGGCTTTAATATTAAACTATTGTAGGGAACAATAGTTTAATATTGAAACAAGAGGGTCCCTTATACATTTTTGCTTTAACCCCTTATTATACAGAAGAACAACCTGAGACCAGGAGTATTAAAGGGCTTTTCCAAGGTCATGCAGTTGCTGAGCAGCCTGACTTGCACTGGCACATTGGTTTTCTGATCACACAGCACTGTGCTCTTATTTGAAAACTATTACTTCCATTTATGTGAGAGGAAAACAACACCAGGACCAATCTGACAAACCCGTGGGAGCTGTGTTTCTCCAGGCCATCTTTAAGCATTTAGATTAAAATATAAAATTGGGTTACACTAACAATAGGAGACAGTGTGTTTTTGGCTCTGTCTCCACCCTCTACAGAGTCCCTGCTGCCTTTTTTCCTGGATGTCCCCAGGTGGTGTCTCACAGGTGATTGCAAACACAGTCCTGCCAGCTCCCACGTGGCACCTGCCATGGCGTTACTTTTCTACTTCGATTTCTAGCTTGACATCCGCTGGCAGAGCTTTCTGTGCTGGACATCCACGCCAGCACTGACTACTGATGCCCACCCAGGGCCCCGTTTTCTTCCCCGGGATTCCTGGAGGCCAGTCAGCTCGCTGCTCAAGAGCCCTGTGTGGAGTCCATGCTCCCCTAGTAACCTGAAGTGGGGAAAGCGTCCTCCGTCTCCCCAGCTCTAGCACCATGCACTGGAACACAGCGAAGCGTACTGCAGCCCGGGGCTCCGGGAGTGATGCAGAATTATCCATTTATTTATTTTTTAATCACAGCTCGAGGTCTCAGAGGTGAATATTCAGGATTGGTGACAGAACTGGACAATTTGACCGAGAGTCATAATTGTGACCCAGGGAGGAAGTAATGTGGATATCAAGCCCCTAACCCCCATCATGACAGGCTCCCCAAATGCCAGCAGAAGGCCCAAGATCCTAGAGCAGGGGTGGGTCGGCTCACAGCTGCTTTTGTTTGACCAGTGAGCTAAGAATGGTTTTTATGTCTATAAAATGTTGTAAAAACAAAACAAAAAATGGGAAAGAAAATACTGGAGACCTATGAAAATACTGGAGACCTATGAAAATACTAGAGACCTATGTGACACACAAGCCCCAAACATTTACTATCTATCTCTTTATAGAAAGAGTTTGTGCACCCTTGTCCTAGAGGGCAAACGAAATGCGTCAGTTGGAGGTGTGAAATGTGACAATGTACAACATGACCTATGGAATCGCAAACTATAAAAGCAGTTCCATTTGTTCTGCAACTATATTAAAATCTTGTGGTTTTCATGATAATGGGCAACAAAAGCACAGAGAAGTGAGTGTCTTCTCATGTGACTTGCCACTTCCATATCTGATGGTGGATCTGCCTCAAACCTCTGTGGCATTTGCTGTATGTAGTCTTAGTGCCTTACCCTGCATTGGAGGGAGGTCCCATCCTCTCATGTCCTGTCCCATTATTCTAACTAATTGGGAGCACATTACATCAGTCTTCCCTTAGGAGGAAGGGCCCCCTGCTCCCAGAATAGAGGCCCACAGGCCTGTCTATTTATGTACTCTTGGGAATCTTGGGCCACTAGTTCTTCGGCTATGAAGAGAAAAAAATGAATCTTTTTTTAAATTTTTTTTTTTATTTCAGCATTATGGGGGTACAAATTTTAAGGTTTCAAATAATGCCCTTGTCCCCCTGCCCCCACAAGTCTGAGCTTCCAGCATGACCATGCCCCAGACGGTGCACATCTCACTCATTATGTTTGTATATACTCACCCCCTTCCCCCTAAAAAATGAATCTTAAGATTAATACAGTTTAGATTCAAACATGTAGGCCTCCACTACATGTAAAAATAGGTTTGATTTCTGATTACTTTTATCTTAATTTAGAATAAACTGAAACTATAAATATTTACTTCCTCTTTGATGAAACAGATTTCCTTTCAGGCCTAATGTAATTGCAAAATTTAATAAAAATTTCTTGGAAATCGGAGGATGATTATTTTTAGTTTGTATTTTCTTTTACTTTGAAATATAAATTTCTGTGCCCTTTTCAGCTAGTTGTTTGATGGCTTGTCATTGGTAGATAAAGGTTTTACATGCCAAGAAATAATTTAGGGTGCCAGGAAAGCAATAAAAACCTATGTGCTACGTGCTACTAGTTTATTCATTCATCTGAGCTTATCACTCCATTTCTGTTTTCCAAGCATCAATTCAAAACAGCAACAAAGCAATATCTACTTTTAACGTAGTAGGAAAAGAAAGCAGCTTCAGCATTAATTCATTAAACTCCTCTTATTTTATTAATACTGGATTAAGTGATAAGAATGTGACACCAATATCACAAGTGTGCTTAAGTTTTTTATCCATGAATTTATTTTCCCTTCCCTTTTTGTATGTGGAACGAAGAGAAGTCTCCATTGATGAGACCCTGGTCTGTTAATGCCTGTTGCCTCTGTGGAATGTTCTTTAATGAGCCAATTTCCTTTCTGAGCCTCAGTTTCTTTTCTTATAAAACACAGCATCAATTTGTTATTTATTGATTCTTGTCACGGACATTTTGAGGAGAGAATGAGATCATGTCTACAGAACAGTTTATGTTTCTTGGATCAAAGATTCTTTGTAGCATTTTAAGGACAAGTTTTCTGGAAGAACACGAGGATTCACCTGAGATGGTACCGGACCTCCACTGAGGATGCAGACTGGGAAAATGAACCTGCCTGGGTGGTTGATGATCATAAACAACCCAAAACCTTATGTTATTTGGTTTTTTTTTTTTTTTTTTTTTTTTTTTTTTTTGAGACAGAGTCTCGCTTTCTTGCCTAGGCTAGAGTGAGTGCCGTGGCATCAGCCTAGCTCACAGCAACCTCAAACTCCTGGGCTCAAGTGATCCTCCTGCCTCAGCCTCCCGAGTAGCTGGGACTACAGGCACAAGCCACTATGCCCGGCTGATTTTTATATTATATATATTAGTTGGCTAATTAATTTCTTTCTATTTTTATGGTAGAGACGGGGTCTCGCTCAGGCTGGTTTTGAACTCCTGACCTTGAGCAATCCGCCCGCCTCGGCCTCCCAGAGTGCTAGGATTACAGGCGTGAGCCACCGCGCCCGGCCTGTTATTTGGTTTTTGGTTCAAACATTTCTGTAGTTGTTCTTTAACCATGAGGCTATTTTCAATCTTAGGTACAAGAGGAGATTTGATTTGATAGAACCTTGATAGCACATATTTGGAATAAATACATCTGACAATAACAGTACCTGTATCTTCCTTCCAGCTTCCCAAAGAACTGCTTTTAACTCTTTTCCCTCCTGGCTCATTGTGGAGCTACTCTTCTTTAAGCACAACAGAACTCAAATGAATCAAACAAAAATGACTTGGTGTGATAGGATGTTTTCAGAAACAAAAATCTATAGTAGAGGTTCTATTGAATGACTCTCTGAATTAACCAGTGCTCACTTTCATGTGTAAAATATTCCAACTGATGCCTGTAGCTTGCTGAAGACTTGCTGCTCTCTGGTGCTGGCATTCTTCTCCTTGCAACTGTGCCGTATGTTTACTAAGAGTCTGCTGTGTTTACTCTCAAACTGCATTAAGTTAGTTGTACTTGTTATTACAATGACCTAGTTTAATTAAATTTGCCAAAACTTATTAAAATAGAAGTTTGAAAGAAAATTATTTTTCCAATAAAAGCTATGAACCCTTAGGAAAAGAATATACAAGTGAATCTCAAAAATAATTATGTTGGATTAGATGTAGGCAAGGTAGCTGTAAAAGACTGGGGTGAAGTAACAAAAGCATAGGAGAATTTTGCACTCAAATTGTTTAAAAAACATTTTCAAATTCTTGTTCTATTTTGGAAAAAACTAAAACAGGAAATTATAGAGCTGAATTATAGGTATGCTTTAAGAAAGAAAAATAGTACGGAACTTCTAATCAATAGAACCATAATAAAAGGAAATATCAGTAAAAGAATAAGAACATATGTATTTAATAGATCATTAGATGTGGGTACTGTAACGTGGTTATATCTTAAAAACATGATGCTGAATGAAAAAACATAAGAAATTGAATAAGAACACTAACACAATATCATGTGTATGTTTAAACTTATATACACAGAACAAAATAGCCATTTTAAGAACCCAAACAAAAACTTGTACATTAAACATATAAAGAATTATTGCCTTAGTACAAGAAAAGGATTGGGAGTGGGAAAAACATATAAGAGAATAAATATTTATATAAGCAAGTAAAGAAGAGAGGGCCCTTGCTTTGGCTGATAATGTTGATGTATCATGAACCGAGGAGTATGACTAACTCATCCTTCTGTGACAGATGTTCCTCTCCCTTCCTTTCCAAAGAAAACAAAGCCCCTAAGAACCTGGAAAACAAGTGAGGTAATGACAGCATTCAAGGGAGGGTAATAGAATTTTGCAATCGGGAAAGCAGATGGATCAGTGTTATCTTAGTAGACCAGAGAGATTTGAAACATCAGGGCTCGTAATGGGGGAGAACTAACAAGAAGTAAGCTGATTCTCACTACCGAACCCCACTAGACAGGAGACACCAGATATGTCTGGAGGTAGGTGTGCAGGTGAAACTGGAGATGAGATTGATTGAAATTCTGTTCAAGAAACAGTTAAAACTTTAGGCCGGGCGCGGTGGCTCACGCCTATAATCCTAGCACTCTGGGAGGCCGAGGTGGGCAGATCGCTCAAGGTCAGGAGTTCAAAACCAGCCTGAGCAAGAGCGAGACCCCGTCTCTATAAAAAATAGAAAGAAATTAATTGGCCAACTAAAATTATATAGAAAAAATTATCTGGGCATGGTGGCGCATGCCTGTAGTCCCAGCTACTAGGAAGGCTGAGGCAGAAGGATCGCTTGAGCCCAGGAGTTTGAGGTCGCTGTGAGCTAAGCTGATCCCGCGGCACTCTAGCCGGGGCAACAGAGTGAGACTCTGTCCCCTCCCCACCACCCCCCTGGAAAAAAAAAACAAACCAAACCAAAACAAAACAAACTTTAGATGCCCTTCCGTAACCTGTGCAGTCAGGCAGCTCACCACCTCACTGCCAGGGGAACTGAGAAGTTTTCTCTCTGGGGTGGAGGAGCAGATGATGGTTAGTTGGAGTGGGAAAAGGCCATCCTCAAAACAGTGGGTAGAGACATCAATGCATAGTGAATGCTGTGATTCCTAGCTCCTTCCCCACACTTACATCCCAGATCTCTATCGACGAGGTCTATACTATCACTCCTCTCCATGGAGGACATTTGAGAATTTGATAGGCCAAGAGAAAAGACCTCCGAAGAGTGACAACTGGGGATCTCTCTATGAAATGGCCAAGGTCTTGCTCTGTCACCTACAGTGAGCAAGCCCTTCCACAAGCACAGAGCTTTTAGTCAGCTTCCTGGCAGCTCATTAGTGCGTGTGAATGGACAATCAAGGACCACCAGAAGCAAGAAATGTGTTTTGAACAATAATTTTGCATTACAGAAATGGATTCTGGGTTATTGCTGTTTTTTGAATAATCCATATCTTTGTCCTCTTTTATTTGTCTAAGATTTTGCCTGTGATCCTTAAGTGAACAAGGACCTATGGACATCTTTACTACATTCCCTCGTATTTCACTGTCCTACATCCAGTTGGATAAAAAGATCTCCCAACTATTCCCTCCAGGAGAGCTCCCAGAACTTAGAAATGGATTTCTTTGACTTCACTTCTGCAGCAGTTGGCCTGCCCTGACCACATTGCCATTCACTGGGGACCTCCTACAACAATGCGGGGCTTCTGGTTGGACTGAATGGGAAAGGAGAGACAATTCCATTTGGTTCAGACATGTCCTGACTGGGATCTAGGTCAGAGTATCCTGTCATCTGCTGTTCTGAGTGTGCACATGTATGAGTGTGTGTGTGTGTGAACATGTATGCATGTATGTGTATCTATTTATGTGTGCGCATGTACCCATGTTCCACCAAGACAGGAATGTTTGTCAAGCTTTTTGAAAAGACATGCACAGGGCTGCTGAGACATTTTGGCTTTTCTCCCTGAGAAATCAGGAATTTGGCCAAGCAGTCAGAACTCCAGAGGAGGTGCCCTGTTTGCTGAAATCAGACCCATCCCTGTCAGCATCCAGCAGGAGCCTACCAGTTTGTCATCATTGAACAATCTGGTAGATAAATTAAAGCCTGGATACAATCTCTAGAGAGAATCTCTAGCTTTATTCTCTCTATGGGGGGGAGGGGGGACATGCATGGAGAAGGACTTTCTTATCGTAGCTTTGGCTTCTCCCATTAATCTTCCTTTGCACCCACGATGCCCTTGTGCACTGTTATCGTTGGGAGTATAAGCTGGAAGTGCTCCTGCAGGATGACTGAATTGTCAAATTTTCCTCTCTTAGCCTCCCATGAAAAGTACAAAGACAAATGTTCCTGCCACAAACTAAGACAAAAGTACTTTAAAGCTTCTTAGGGAGTGTATTAACCATGTCTTTTATTTTCTATATTCTGATGCTTTGACATCTGAGGCCTTGCTGACCCTGGAGGAACTTGGCCTGGGTATACCTTTCAAATGCAACCAACCGATCCAGAGCCCCTTCTTCCAACTACCTCCTTTATTGGGCTCTCATACTCCAGATCTACTCTCATCCACTTGCCCCGATCACCTCAGGGCTAGGTAGTAGACTAGTAGGGATGGCCCCTATGCCCAGGGCTCCCTGAAATTATTCAAACTAGCTAATCCTAAGCATGCTTACTCTGCCTTGCCTACTCCTTCCCATGAAAATCATATTAAAGACACTTGCCTATGGGTTCCCAATCTCTATGCCTCCTGACTGGCCCTGGTGCTTCTTCATATAGAGCCCCATAGCACGGCATGCCTCCTTCTCTTGGGAGTTATGATTTATAATCTTTTCAATGGCAATTATCTCTTGATCTGTTCGCCTTGCTATACCTAAATAATAATAAAACCAATTATAACAGGGAAAACATGTTATACTGACTGGCAAATCACAAGAGGTGGGGGTTTTATGGGTGGATAGAATTTATAGAAGTAGAGAGATAAGAAAAGAATTCCAGAGAGGAAGAATTTTGGGGACCACATTGCTCATAGGATTGACTGTGATGGTTGTTCCATGACACAGGTAGGTCAATTTTGCTGGCATAGAGGGACCATATAAAGAAGACCGCAAAATAATGATGGGAAGGTTCAGATAGCATTTGGGTACAAATTCTGGATTAATAACTTTGGTCATTGCATGACTCATTTGAGCAAGAGAAAGAGCAAGAGAAACACTGTTTCCAAGTTTTGGAGGAAGAAGGCATTAGAGTGAGCTGTTTCATGAGAGAGGGAGTTTCTGTGACTGAACACTCTCAGGTCTAAGCTGGATTGTCACTTTGTTGGAGGTGGTATATTGCAGGTAGGCAAATCGCTTGGCCGATCTTGTTAAAGTACAGAGTCTGATTCAGCAGGTCTGAGATGAGGCCTGAGCTCATTTTGAACAAGCTGATGATGCTGATGCTGTTAGTCCCCAACCACACTGTAAGTTGCAAGGAAATAGATGACCTCTAAATTCAATTGCAACCTGTAGTACCTTGATTTTACTACCTATCATGCTGAGAAAACAGGCTGAAAATTTCCATCCAGTATAAGTGTGAGCGATTCTGATTATCCCTATTTGTGAAATAGTGAAATCCAGAATGCCAAGTCCAACCACGCAAAAAAGGATTACACACAGCCTGTTACCTTGCAATTACCTCACCATTCACTGAGTTAATGAGGTACAAGGAGAAAATATGCACAAGTTCTGAAAAAATTGGAACTAGACTTGAGTTTAGGGGTAAAAATAAACTTTGGAATCTCCAGAAAGAAAGGTATAAAGGAAAGGATTGTGGAACTTGATTGTGCATTAATTCTGTTTTGTTTAAGAATATAATTTGGCTTTCTCACTAAATATAAAACTCAATCTCACCCACAAGATTTTCTAATTCCCATAAAACTGCATGTGAACAACATATTTTCTGAAATCATTTTTTCCTGATGTTTCCTGTTAGGTTTTTTTTTTTTTTTTTTTGAGACAGAGTCTCGCTTGTTGCCCAGGCTAGAGTGAGTGCCGTGGCATCAGCCTAGCTCACAGCAACCTCAAACTCTTGGGCTCAAGCAATCCTGCTGCCTCAGCCTCCCGAGTAGCTGGGACTACAGGCATGCGCCACCATGCCCGGCTAATTTTATATATATATTAGTTGGCCAATTAATTTCTTTCTATTTATAGTAGAGACGGGGTCTCGCTCTTGCTCAGGCTGGTTTCGAACTCCTGACCTCGAGCAATCCGCCCGCCTCAGCCTCCCAGAGTGCTAGGATTACAGGCGTGAGCCACCGCGCCCGGCTTCCTGTTAGGTTTTGAAGTTATGGTAACACAGAAAATAATTCATGAGAAGAATGTGAAAAATATTTAAAAATCAGAAACTTTCATTCCATGCAGTTTTCTGCCTAGGTACCTTTTTGAGTGCTTTTCATTCTTTGACACAATTACTTTTTACAAAGTTAGTTAAAGTTTACTATTTTAATTTTCATTTTAACCATTCATCAAAAGCACTTCCATGTTGTTTCATCTGCTAGCAAGGTGTGAAATTGATCTTACAGAGGAACTGAGATGAAAGCTGATGGTGAACAGAATTACTCTTAATATGAAATATTGGGAAATGGTAGTTATCAAATAAATCATGATGAAGCTGACTTGTTTTAGAATAAAAATGACATTGAATTTTAAGAATAGGAGTAAGTCCTAGGATTTTTGTTTATAAAAAGTATTTTTCTTATGTGCTTTAATGGAATTTAATAAATGGAAATTATTCTTTAAAATCATTTATTCTATTAACTTCATTTTTAAAATGAGTAAATCAAGGTCCAGAGTGTCTAGGTGATTTTTTAATTACCACTTAGGATGTTAATGGCAGGGTTAGGAACGCAGTTCTCTTCATGTGGCCCCAGCCATTTTATCCACATCACACTAGCACATTTTGGATAATCATCACTATCACCATTACCAAGATTAAAAATTATCCCTCAATATGTCCTATCATTTTCTTTCATGTGGGGGGGGCGGTTGGAGCTAAGGCAAGTCTGGGAAATCATGGCTTATCATTCTAGAGAGACCTGAGGGATACCTTTGTGTGTTCAGGGAAGACTATAGAAAAAGAAGGATTTTAGTTTGCCCATAAAAAATTGGGTAGCAAATGAATAAGCAGAAGGGTGAAGTAGGGGTCTTAAGACCCAGAGATGACAATATCGGCTAGAGCATAAAGGCAGAAATAACAAAAGATAATCCTGGGACCTGAGGATATTGACTAGCTGGGAATATTGAGTCGCAAAATTGAGTGAGAGGATGGGGCCAGCTATTAAAGGTGTAGGAGAGCCAGGCAGGTTTTTGAATTTGATGCCATCAAAGTAGAGGTCCAGGACCAGTGGTGTTTGGAACCAGCTCAAACCAGCTTGTGAGAGCCAACTACAGTGCATGCTGTCATCCTAACTTTGAGTTTAGTTCACATTAGTAGCTTGAAACTGGCCATGGTAGCAGTATTTACTCCATGGAAATCAACAAACACTACAAACCAAGGATTGTTTTTTTTTTTTTTTTTTTTTTTTTAAACTCCGGGAGAGCTGATTTACCAGCATACCCAAATAAAATTAAATAGGTTTCCTCAAGTGACTGCACTAGGCCCTGTAAGAGAAAGGAGAAATTGAGAGGAGTATGGAGATAGGAAACCTCTACTATCCCAACCAATGAGAAGTTTTAGAAGCACATTCTCCCATCTGATTTTCATGGTAAATACTAAGTACATATCCATTGCTCCTTTATTTGTAGGTCCCAGAGATCCTGACTTCCAGCTCAATCAATCTGGTGCCATACATAAAACAAATTTTTCAGACCCTATCTCAGTTCCAAAGTGCTTCAGGTAAGAAGAGAATGAGCATCCCCATCAGGAAAAGAATAAGCTAAGAAAGAGAGAGTCTAAACACTGAAAATAATTTTGTGTTACATTACACTCTAACTCACATGTACTGGACTTAAAACAAGGTAATATTTCCATCTGAAAATCACTATTATTTATTCCAATTGTGTAGATCTGTGGTCCCCAATCCCTGGGCTGCAGACCAGTACTGGTCCATGGCCTGCTAGGAACTGGGCCGCACAGCAGGAGGTTAGTGGAGGGCAAGTGAAGCTTCATCTGTATTTACAGCCACTCCCCATGTCTCACATCAATGCATAAGCTCTATCTCCTGTCAGATCAGTGGCAGCATTAGATTTTCATAGGAGCATGAACCCTACTGTAAACTGCGCGTGCAAAGGACCTAGGTTGTGAACTCCTTATGAAAATCTGAAGCCTGATGATCTGAGGTGGAGCTGAGGCGGTGATGCTAGCACTGGGGAGTGACTGCAAATACAGATTATCATTAGCAGAGAGATCTGACTGCACAATAAATGTAATGTGCTTGAATCATCCCGAAACCATCCTCTCCACCCCTGTACGTGGAAAAATCATCTTCCATGAAACTGGTTCCTGGTACCAAAAAGGTTAGGGACCGCTGATGGAGATAACTCTCTTCATCCTTCCCATCACAATTTTCATCATCACCATCCACACATCACCACCAGCAAGCAGTAGCAGCAGCACCATAATTTATTGAGTTGTTGCCCTAGCCCATTCAATAATTATTTAGTGGTTGCTATGTGCCAGGCTTGTGCTAGATAAGTGGTTCTCAGGTTTATTGGTCTCAGGACCCCTTTACATTTTTAGAAATTAATTAAGGTTCCAATGAGCTTTGATTATGTGGGTTATGGCCATTGATATTTATTATATTAGAAATTAAAAACTGGGCTATTTAAAAGTATGTATTCATTAATTTTTTTAACAATAATAATATAAATGCACACATGTTAATATACATAACATGATTTTTTTGTGTAAAATAACTATATTTTCCAAAACATTAAAAAATAGTGAGAACTGTGACATTGTTTTGTAGTCTTTCAAATCTCTTTAATGTCTGGTTTAGTAGAAAGCAGCTTGATTCCCTTATCTGCCTCTGCAGTCTATCTCTGTTGCAAGTAGTTTTCAGAAAATAGTTTTGACCTCATGGAACCCCTTCCCGAGTCCTTTGGACCCCTGTGAACTCCCAGACCATACTTTAAAAGCTGTTGTACTAAATTGGATATTTAAGCATGAAGTTAAACCTCTCCCACCCTCACAGAACTTACACTGTTGAGCTAAGTCTTTCACATGCTTTATTTCATTTAAGCCCATAATCTATGAGATAGCTATTTTTATTGTCCCATTTTCGACATCAGGAAACTGAGGAACAAAGGACTATAAAATACGAAAGTTGTATTGGCAGCTCTCAAAATGGTGAGGCCAGAACTCAATCCAGGTGTGTCTGATGCCAGAGGTGATCACATATTCACTATTTAACTTGTCTCCTAAAGCCCCACACAGAGAATGAAGTTCATTACCTACTTTTTAAAGTTCCACCTAGATAAGAAAGTTTAATCATCTTTCGAAGGGGGTCCTCCACAAAACAACTTCCAATCTGGCTGCCACTACTATTTTTCTGTCACAGCTAAAAATATGATTCCACCCCAAGTCTGGCCTTGCTCTTTTTTGAAATGAGAGCAAACAGTGGAGTTGGCAGATGCATTCTAAGAATTTGGGAATGAAAGAGAAGAATGTGTATTGGGGAATCTGGCCGGGAAATTGCTGTCTCTGAAATGAGCCCAGGGCAGGGGTAAGGGGTGTAGAAAAGTAAAATGTTGGGTTGGTGTTTCTAGTCATCTGGAAATGTGAGCTGCCACAGCCTGGGAGACTTGCTACCTCCCCAAAGACTCCTTCGTAGCTGCAGATATGTGGTGGTGCAAATTAACACCTTTTCTCTGATCTGCTGAGATCAGACAGTAGATCTGCTGCTACCTATCACTATATCTACAGGAAATAATGGATTACAGACATCAATATTGTCAGGCTATCTAGGGATAGAACAGACATTAACTGTGACATCATAATTTTTTAAAGGAAAATTCCTCAGAGTTTTTAAAATAAAACTCTCTTTATATATAATCTTTGTTTTCTACTACTAAGTACCATGTATACAAGCTTCTTAGGTGTAGGTATCATAGAATTCTTTGAAAAATTACAAGATCTGGAATGATTTCCAAAGAGCACCTGATTTTTCTCTAGAATTCAAATACTATAGTAAAAAGAATATGAGCTTTGGAGTCACAGAGACCAAGTTGATCCGAAGGCTCTACCAACGATAGTCTCAGGTAAAATATTATCTTGTCTGTGTTCAGTTTTCACATTTGTGAATTGGAGAAGACAAAATTGTCCTTAAGGAACATTGTGAGGCTTAAATGAGACTCCAAAGACAGGGCATAGTCTAGTTCCTTGCATTCAAAGACAGATGTTAAAAAGATATTACTTTTTTTTTCCCCTTCTAAGTACAGTGACCATATAATTTATCATTCTGAATGGAACCCTTTTGAGAACAAAGGAAGACTCAGATAATAATTATACCTGGACAACAGACATAAATTGGACCATTCTGGGCAAACCAGGTGCATGATCACCCTGTCACTGAGTAAAATATTCTAGAAGGCAGGTGAATGCTGGCATTGCTACAGTTTTGTAATGTCAAAGTGGTGCTTTATTGCTTCTTTCATTTTAAAACTATAGACTTTAGTTTTTAGAACACTTGTAGATTTACAAATAAATTGAGCAGAGGGTTACCATATACCATTATTCCTACACACACAATTCCCCCTAGTAATATATTGCATTACTGTGGTACATTTGTTACAATTAATGAACCAATGTTGATATGTTGTTATTAATTAAAATTTATAATTCACACTAAAGTTTACTGTTTGTGTTGTGGAGTCTCATGGCTTTTGACAAATGCCTAATGTCATGCATTTACCATTACAGTGTCATTCAGAATAGTTTTACTCCTTAGAAATCACCCTGCACTCTACTTACTTACCCTGTCCCAAACCCCTGGCAACCACTGATATTTTATCCTCTCTATAGTTTTTCTAGAATGTCTAGAATTTTTCTAGAATTCATAGTTGAATTCATAAAATATGGAGAATTTTCTGACTAGCTTCTTTTTTTTTTTGAGACAGAGTCTCGCTTTGTTGCCTGGGTTAGAGTGCTGTGGTGTCAGCCTAGCTCACAGCAACCTCAGACTCCTGGGCTCATGTCATGCCCCTTCCTCAGCTTCACAAGTAGCCGGTACTACAGGCACTCAACACCATGCCCGGCTAATTTTTCTATTTTTAGTAGAGATGAGGTCTCGCTCCTGCTCAGGCTGGTCTTGAGCTCCTGAGCTCAAGGAATCTGCCCTCCTCAGCCTCCCAGAGTGCTGGGATTACCCTCCATGTGTTTTTATAACTTGATTGCTCCTTTCTTTTTATTGCTAGTATTCCACTGTATGGATGTACCACATTCACCCATTGAAGGACATCTTGGTTGTTTCCAGTTTTGGGCAATTATGAATAATACTGCTATAAACATTCATATGTAGGTTTTCGTGTAGATGTAAGTTTTCAACTTAATGGATAGGTACCTAGGAGCATGGTTGCTGGATTGTATGTTAAGAATAGGTTTCAGTTTTGTAAGAAACTGCCAAATTGTCTTTCAAAGGGACTACTATTTTGTATACCCATCCGCAATGAGTAAGAGTCCCCGTTGCTTTGCATCCTTGTCATCCTTGTTGCTATTGGTAGTTTTAAAAGTTCTTTTTATTTCCTTTGAATCATCAGTAATTCATGTAGGCCTCAATATACAGCCAGACTTTAATGATGTAAATCATTTTGTGTTTTATCAAAGTAGTTGAATTATCTTTCCCAACTTGGGTTCCCTAAAATGCTTTAATCACAATTAATCTAAATAGACAGTCGTAAAATATCAACTGTAAGGAAGAACATTGTGATTATTTTTGGTCAGCTAAAGAATTACATAAAATCTATGTTTTCCATGAAACTTATTATTTGAAATAATTTTTTCTTCTAAATTGGAAAGTAATGGAATCTAAAAATATTAACATTTAAATTTTCATATATTTTGTTAAGTTTTTCAAAATTTATCACTAGAGAACTGAGAGAAAGAAGGGGACAGGTGAGAGAAGCATTTTGTAATTTATCAAATGCCATGGATTTTTTGTTTATTTATTTGATTTCTTATCTGTTTAGCGTTTGCCAGATTAGCACTAGCTGATTATCTTCTTCACATAAAAGTCTTCAATTATGAAGTGAGTTCATAAGTTCCCAAATATAACACTTGTTTTTGTGCATAATATGTTCTGAATAAGAGATGGGATGAAATGAGAATGGAGCGTGAAATCAAATGTTTAAAACCAAAAATGTCTAATTTGAGAAAAATATAGATAAAAATTAAAATTAGAGAAAAATATCAATAAATAAATAAATCAAAACACATCATCTCCCAGCCTCAGGAACCTATCAGATTTTCCTGCTATCACCTTTCTTTTGTTTTCAAAATCCTCATTACTTACATCACCCACATTTGAAAATTTAAAGACATCTTTCACTCTTTCTTTCTTACTGCTTAGGTATAAGCTGTCATCACATAGCATTGTTTTTTGTTTTGTTTTGTTTATACCCTTGTACAGTTGGTGCAAGTGAGAAAGAGACTGCTTGAATGTCTTGCCAAATGTCACTTTGTATGATACTTCCAGAAACATAGAAAACCAAATCTTTCAGTATTTTTTAAATTTAAATATATAGCAGTGGATTTTATATAACCTGTCCTTTCAGATTAAAAAAAAAAAAAATCTTAAGAAGGCAGCTTGATATGCTTCTGAAAATCTTCACAGTTGCTACGGGGAAGACCACTTCCACAGCGGCCAACTATTATAATACACATTACTTAGATGACGAGATGGATTTTCTATCAGCAATTTTCTGTTAACAATTTAGCATGCATTAGTTCATTTGATTAACCAGCTAAAACCTTGGAAGACAGGGAAAAACTTGCTTCCCAGCTTCCCATTTGGCCTTCCGCCAAGCAATCTTCTTTGACAATGACACTAGTGACATAGTGTCTTTTTAAACGCAAAGCTAATCAAATTACTCCTCCATATAAAATGCCTCTCATTACATACAAACTGAAGTCTAAAAAGTTCTTGGTGACTTGGCTCCAATCCACTTTTTTTCAGCCTCTCTCATCTTTGGCTACTCCTCCAAGAGCACCATTATATTGTCGTTCCACCATTCCAGGGTGACCCTGTTCTCTCCTGCACATGCTGGAAAGTCTCTGGGATTTTCACCCAATAATTTACTTAACTATCTTTAAGCAAATTAGGTAGCACCTCCTCTCCACAGCTATGAAAACTTAGTTTATTCATTTAACAAGAATTTGTTGAGTACCTACTTCCTGCACAGAAGCACTCTAGGGGCTGGAGGTGCTGCTGTGGTCAAGTGGATCAAGTTCTTCTTCTTAAGATTACAGAATAGTGGAGGGCAAATAGGGTGGAAAGGGTGCTTTTCATAAAATAAATAAATAATAAGTAAATTATAAATTAATAAACAAATAAGAATTCCCTATAGTGCTATAAAAATAACAGGAAACAAAAAGGCAACATAATAGAAAGACTGGGGTAGGTTAGGTGTGGTAGGCAGAATAATGAGCCCCCTAAAGATGTCCACATTCTAATCCTGGCAAGCTGTGAATGTGTTAGTCTATATGGCAAAAAGGGTTTTATAGATATGATCAAGGTTAAGGACCACAGTGATAGGCAGATTATGCTGGATTATTTGAGTCAGTCCAACCTAATCACAAATCTTTTAAAATAGAGGCCCTTTCCCCACTTGGGTCAGAGAGATAAAAAGAGAGAGGATGATGATGATGGAAGAAGAGGCAGAAGATGCAACATTGGTGGCTTCTAAGATGATAGAGAGGAGCTACAAGCCAAGGAATGAGGTATCCCAGAAATGTAACCCCAAAATATGCCTCTTTGACACAGAAATCATTTTTGAGTCAATGGCAATTAAGAAGCAGTATGGAGGAATCCTCCTTCTCTCTCTGTTTACCCCAGTTTCTGCTTAAAGACAGGATATAAATTCTTCTTTACTGGAAACAACTCTTATAGCCCAGAGATGGCCCTGGAGAGATAGTCTGACAAATCTTATTCCATTAGTTTTTTTCCATATATTTACTTTGCCACAATTTTCACCTTTGGAAGCCTAGAACCACCTTCCTCTGTCTTGTCATTTCCATATAGATGTGTTGTTCTTTGTGGAAGATGCTCTGTAAGTCAGAGTCCTGAGCCACAGCCTTGAATTTTAGTAGTTCCCTCTTATCCACAGTTTCACTCCATGGTTTCTGTTACCCATAGTCAACCAAGGTTTGAAAATAGGTGAGTAGAGTATAATAAGATATTTTTATATAGAGATAGAATGAGGGGGGGGCACATTCACATACTTTTATTCCAGTATATTGTTATAATTGTATTATTTTTTATTTAAACTTATTGTTTTTAAACTTTTGTGGTCCCTAATTTATAAATTAAACTTTATCATAGGTATGTATGTATAGGAAAAAACATGGTGTATATAGGGTTCAGTTCTATTCTCAGTTCCAGGCAGACCCAATGGGGGTCTTGGAATGTATCGTGTACACATAAGGGGACACTATTGTTAGCAGAAAAACCAAACTCTGTAAAATATCTCAAAGAGGTTTATTCTGAGCCAATATGAGTGACTGTGACCCAGGGAAAGCACAAACTCAGGAAGCCTTCAGTAAGTACTCTTGAGGTGGTCAGCATGTAACTTTGTTTTATAGATTTCAGGGAAACAGAAGTTACAAGCAAAGTCATAATTCAATACATGGAGGTTATACATTGGTTTAGCCCCAAAAGACAGTAAATCTTGAAGTGGGGGCTTCCAGGTCACAGGGGGTTCAGACATTCTTTAATTTGCAGTTGGTTAAAGAAACAAAGCTTTGTCTAAAAACTTGGAATTAGCGGAAAGGAATGTGTAAATTAAGATAAGGAAGTCTTCTAATCATGTGATGTTATGTAAGAGTCAGGCTGTGAGAATGAGCCTTAATAGACTGGGCTAAACTGATCTATTAAGCAAAATTGATGGTCTGCAGAAGTCACTTAACCCTTGCCTTGTGTGGCCTTAGGTCTTGTTTATAATTTGGTATTTTATTGCCACAAAGAGTCTGTTCTGTCAGACTCTTTTAACATTTTGCTGGTCAACATTAATGCTGGTCGGTTGTTGTGTCTAAATCTCAAAAGGGAGGAGGCATAATGAAGCATGTCTGACCTCCCATACCCTCAGGACAGGGAATTCAGTTTTTAAAGTTTCCCTGGGGTCCCCTTTGTTCAGTCAGTTGGAGCTTTTATTTTTATTTTTAGTTTATACTATTGTACTTTTCATTGTGGTTTCCCCCTTATGATGTGCACTGTACATTTTTGTTTGTTTTTGAGACGAAGTCTCACTGTGTTGCCCAGGCTAGAGTGCTGTGGCGTCAGCCTAGCTCACAGCAACCTCAAACTCCCAGGCTCAAGGAATCTTTCTGCCTGAGCCTCCCTAGTAGCTGGGACTACAGGCATGCGCCACCATGCCCGGCTAATTTTTTCTATATATTTTTAGCTGTCCAGCTAATTTCTTTCTATTTTTGGTAGAGACAGGGTCTCACTCTTGCACAGGCTGGTCTCGAACTGCACCGTACATTTTAATAAGCTGTTTCTCTTATTAATCTCTTTTTTGTTACAAAGATCTGTTCTAACTATAAATTTATGAGGGATAAGGAAAATCATATGTCCAATATTGAAAAGAGGCAAGAAAATATTTTTCCCAAGATTTTCTAGAAAGAAACACAGCCCCAATGACACCTTGAGTCTAATTCAGTGAGACTGCTGTTGGCCTTCTGACCTATAGTAACATTATAAATTGATGTTATCATCGGCCACCAAATTTGTTTTTTTTTTTTTTTATAGCAGTGAGAATAAAGTAATACAGCAAACTACTTAATACCATATAGTCAGGATGCTATGCTATCTCTGAGGAATATTTGAGCTGATGGAATACCTAAATGATGACAAAAAACTCAGCTTTCAAATTTCCCAGGGAAGAAGAATTCAGGCAGAGGAAAGAGTAAGTGTTTGAGGTTGGAGCAATCCTGGAATGCTTTAAAGTAATAGTGAAGGGCAATGTGCTAGAACATGCTAATATGAAAGAGAGATTGAGAGAGAGAGAGAGAGAGAGAGAGAGAGAGAGGTGCAGGGTGAGATCAGAGCTCCAGGTAAGTATCTGGCCATTGCTGACAGCACCTACACTGTGGCAGCTTCCTCCATCATAGTGTGCACATATGGCAGCTCCTTATTACACTGTGGGTCTCTGAGATCTTTAAGAGTAGGGACTGGTCCCATTCATCTTTGACGCCCCTGCACTAAGTAGTTTTAGTGCCTCAAACATAGCAAGCACACAAATGCATAGTTGTGGGGTTGATATGTGAGATTCTTTAGAAAAACAGAAAGATAGTAAAATTCACCTCTGCTGCTTTAGGATTATCAACTACTGGGATCCCATTAAATTTTAACTTCTTCTTGGTTGTCACCATTTGGATGATCATTTTATGGTATATGAAGGGGAAATGATGTGTGGTGGTATGTGAATCAGAAAGCAGAAATTCGGCCGGATGCGGTGGCTCATGCCTGTGATCCTAGCACTCTGGGAGGCCGAGGCAGGCGGATTGCTCAAGGTCAGGAGTTCAAAACCAGCCTGAGCGAGACCCCGTCTCTACCATAAAAATAGAAAGAAATTAATTGGCCAACTAATATATATAATATAAAAAAAAATCAGCTGGGCATGGTGGCTCGTGCCTGTAGTCCCAGCTACTCGGGAGGCTGAGGCAGGAGGATTGCTTGAGCCCAGGAGTTTGAGGTTGCTGTGAGCTAGGCTGACGCCACGGCACTCACTCTAGCCTAGGCAAGAAAGCGAGATTCTGTCTCAAAAAAAAAAAAAAAAAAAAAAAAAGAAAGCAGAAATTCAGGTAATTAAAAAAATTGTCGACCAGGGTCCCTGGTGAGAACTTCCTCAACTCCGTTACCATAATCAGGTATATTTCTAGCTTTAAAAATAGTAGCCATTGGATGTGTACCAGATGAAGAATTCTCCTAGCAGTTACATTTATTTTCTGCAATCAAAATGGAGATATGTGCATTCGATTACTGCAAACACGGGTAGAGGGCTCATTAAGTGTCCAAAGCTAATCTCATTCAAGCTCCGCTCCACCCACAGGGTAGGTACTTTCACCACTCCCATTTCACAGGCAGGAAAGTCAGGCACAGCTGAGCTAAGTAAACTTGCCTAAGAAAGCACTGCGAGGCAGTTGACTATGATCCCAGGCTTCTGGATCTAGAGGCTAAATTCTTTTTTTGTTGTTGTTGTTATGAATATTATTTTTTAAAAATAGCTTTAGGGGGTACAAATTAAATTCCATTATATGTGTATATCTTATTGTGGTGGAGCGTGGGCTTTTGGTGTACCCATCACCTGAGCAGTGTACACGGTACCCCACAGTACCAGGCTATATCATGGAAGGGGCATAACTGGAAGTTAAACATTAAACTTCTCTGAAAAAATTACCAAAGAGTCCATGTCTGGTATTTAAAGGTATTTAAAATTTTGATTATACTACAAGTCAGGCTATTTTTTTTTTTCCTCTCTATAGTTTCTTCCTGAATTAAAGATTACCAAAAAATCTTTTTAAAAATACACTTTTGATGGAGCAGAGGGAAGAAGGGCTAAGAAGGCATTCCTTTCCTCAAATTGTCTATTAAAAAAAGGATTAACTTATTTTCCAATATTATGATCAGAAAGAGAAAATGCGGCTGCTTTTGTCACTGTGATGGATAGAATAAAATATTTCAAATTTAGATAATTTATTTCATTTTTTACAGTTGAACTGCCTTTCAAGACAGCTCTAATTTGTGATGTAATCTCCAAACATTTATTTTTGTCTCTAATTTGAAGTAGTCTGGCAACATCTCTAGTTCAGACTTAGTAGTTTGTATATTTAACCAGTCAATGCTAAATTACTTTCAATAAAATTCATTCAGACTGAGGCTGTCATTGAAGATAACAGTATGAGATATATATTTTTTCTGCCTGATTCAATTGCCTGAGATGTTTTAGATCAATCTGAAGAAAATAAATGGAATAAGTAAAATCCACACATGAAAATAAATACCTTCATTTTTAATTTGTTACGTGTACAGTAGTTTGCATCCATTAGTTATTCTATTTAAATTATAATGAATTGGCACAGAAAGATGGATATCTTTTGAGATTGACTCTGCCATGTGGATGAAAAGAAAGAAGACCAGACATTAAAAAAATACTATTGAGTTCTTATTCAGGTCTCATATTGATTCACTGGACAGTGTGAAGATAAATCACATCACATCTTATTTGTTTGTCCTGCCACTGACATTAAGAGGGTAAGAGTGAAATCTTGTGGCTATTACTTCCTCATGGGCACCCTCCCCGTCAGTATTTATCAATTGGCAGAGAGTTGGTTCCAAAACCCTCCCATGGAGACCAAGATCCAAGGATGCTCAAGTCCCTTAATTTAAAATTGTGAACTAGTTGCATAGATGTATAGAACCTGTATACATCCTCCTGAATACTTTAAATCATCTCTATATTACTTATAATACCTAGTACAATTTAAATGGTATGTAAAAGTTACTATACTGTATTGTCTTTTATTTGCATTAATTTTTATTGTTCTATTATTATTTTTTATTGTTTTTTAAAAAATATTTTCTATCTGTGGTTAGTTGAATCAGTGGATGTGGAGCCTGCAGATACAAAAGGCCAGCCAAACTGTGATAGTGTAATAATATAAGCATATCCAGTAATAGTAAGTATGTAAGTATACTATAAGTATATAAAATATACTATGATTTAAAAAGCTGTAGCGTCCGGGCGCGGTGACTCACGCCTGTAATCCTAGCACTCTGGGAGGCCGAGGTGGGCGGATTGCTCAAGGTCAGGAGTTTGAAACCAGCCTGAGCAAGAGCGAGACCCCGTCTCTACTATAAATAGAAAGAAATTAATTGGCCAACTAATATATATAAAAAAAATTAGCTGGGCATGGTGGCGCATGCCTGTAGTCCCAGCTACTTGGGAGGCTGAGGCAGTAGGATTGCTTGAGCCCAGGAGTTTGAGGTTGCTGTGAGCTAGGCTGACGCCACAGCACTCACTCTAGCCTAGGCAACAAAGCGAGACTCTGTCTCAAAAATAAATAAATAAATAAATAAAAAATAAATAAAAAGCTGTAGCTATAGCAATCTCATATATTACTCTTATGCATCTGTTAAAATCTAAATCTAAAGCCACCTCCTCAGTGAAGCCTTCACTGGGTGCCCCAGGCTGAGTAAGTTATCTGTCCTCTGTGTACACATAATTTGTAATTTGAGTCTCTGTAATTTTCATCTGCATAAATTCAGTGGATGTTATCTCTTTTAGTGAATTTAAAGCTCTTTGATAAAGGGACTGTGTCTCAGTCCTCTTTGTACCTCCACAATACATGGGCCAAAGAAAGCTGGTAACAGTGTTTGTTAAATGAGTAAATAAATTAATCAATCAATGATGTTTAAAGTAGAAAGAGTATTTGAGGGGAGTAGATGAAATCATAAGAAAGGGACCAGATTGTGGGAGCTTTGAGTTGTGGGTAACATAACTGGAGCACATTGTGAAATAGCAAAAAGAATATGGATTCTCATGTGACCTTAGGAAAGCTAATAATAATAGCTAATTTTTATTGAGGGTTTAGTTACATGCTACGCACTGTTCTACATGTTTCATTTTATGCATTCCTCACAGTAAGGAGATTCAGTTACTCCCATATTACTGAAGAGGAAACTGCGGCACAGAGAGCTAAGTGTCCTTCATAAGATTGCACAGCTAGCAATAGTGAAGTCTAGGTATGATTCAAGTGTAAACATTTTTAATGATGGTTACAGAACTGCCTCTAATTAGTTATATTTAGGCAATTTATCTAAGCCTTAATTTTTATTTGTAAAATGGGATTTTTAGAACCTACCTTGTAAGATTTTTTTTTTTTTTTTTGAGACAGAGTCTCGCTCTGTTGCCTGGGCTAGAGTGCCATGGTGTCAGCCTAGCTCACAGCAACCTCAAACACCTGGGCTCAAGCAAGCCTGCCGCCTCAGTCTCCCGAGTAGCTGGGACTACAGGCATGCGTCACCATGCCCTGCTAATTTTTTTTGTACATATTTTCAGTTGGCCAATTAAGTTCTTTCTATTTTTGGTAGAGACGGGGGTCTCGCTCTTGCTCAGGCTGGTCTCGATCTCCTGAGCTCTGAGATCCGCCCGCCTCGCCTCCCAGAGTGCTAGGATTACAGGTGTGAGCCACCACGCCTGGCCAAGATTGTTATGGTAATACAGTAAGATGAAGTATATAACTGTCTAGCATAGTACACGGCAAAATATATGTCTCAATAAACAGTATTTCCTCCCCTCTTCATCAAAGGTTTAAAATAAACAAATTTTTGAACAAGATACGTAATGAGATTAGAACCACGCTTTTCACATCATCAAAGGAATACTAAGGGATTGTTTCCTTGGACTATCTACGAAGCAGTGGGCTGTCCACTGGGAGACCACATGAAACGGCCTTACATGAATTCTAGAGGGTGGAACGTCCAAGACACATAAAAAAAAAAAAAGCCACTCTGACCATTGGCGTATTTGTTGACTGGTTCTGTAGGAAATGCAGGAAAGCTTAGGCAGCATATTGTTTATGTAAAAAGAGTGAGTCTAGGGAGTCTGAATTTAGTGCAATTATCATTACTAGTCACTTCTACTTAAATAGCGGGCAAACCAACATGGCTCCCTTTAGACCTTAGAATGAAAATCTTCCACTTTAGAAGAATTCAGAGTCACTACAGTATTTATGTTCATTATGCTGCAGTAGAATATGGGAACATGGCCAAATATTGTTCTGGATGTTTCTGTGAGGATATATTTGGATAAGATGTACATTTCAATTAGTGGACTTTGAGTAAAAGAGATCACCCTCCATAATGTAGGTGGGCCTTGTTCAATCTGTTGAAGTCCTAGAAGGAACAAAGGAACAAAAGGCTGATCTACCATAAGCACGAGAGAATTCTACTAGGAGACTACCTTAGGTGCTAAACTACAAAACTGGCTCTTGCCTGGTTTCTAGCTTGCCTGCCCACTAGGAAGATTTTGGACTTGTCAGTCTCCATAATCACACGAGGAAGTCCTTAAAATAAATCTCTTTCTCTTTACAGATGGTCCTCTATTTACAACGGCTCAACTTGGGATTTTTCAACTTCACAACAGTGTGAAAGCAATACACATGCAGTGGGAAGTATACTTTGAATTTTTTTTTTTCTTGAGACAGGATCTTCCTCTGTTGCCCAAGTTAGAGTGTAGTGGCATCATCATAGCTCATGCAACCTCAGACTCCTGGGCTCAAGTGATCCTCCTGCCTCAGCCTCCAAAGTATCTGGGACTATAGGTGCACACCACCACACTCAGCTAATTTTTCTGTTTTTTGTAGAGATGAGATTTCACTATGTTCCTCAGGCTGGTCTCAAATTCTTGGTCTCAAGTGATCCTTCTACCTGAGCCTCCCAAAGTGCTATGATTATAGGCAACAGCCACCATCCTATTTTGAATTTTGATCTTTTCTCAGGCTGCCAATATGTGGTAGCAATATGTGCAATGCTGGGCAGTAACATGAGCCCCAGCTCCCAGTCAGCCACACAATCAGGAAAGCACACAACTGATACCTATAGTATACTGTGTTGCCAGGTGAGTTTGCCCAATCATAGTAACATAAGTTCTTTGAGCACATTTAAGGTGGACTAGGCTAATTTACGACATTCAGTAGGTTGGGTGTATTAAGTGGATTTCCAGCTTAAGATATTTTCAGTTTACAATGGATTTATGTAATGGATGTAACCGATCATAAGTTAAGGAGCATCTCTGTGTGTGTGTGTGTATATATGTATACATCTTATTGGCCTGTTTCTCAGGAGAATCTTGGCTAATGCACAGGTATTCTCTTATATTTTATTAAGTGATCAAAGAATGGAACTCTGTTGTAGCAAAATGTTATTGTTATGTATGTTATCGTTGAAATACTGAAGATGTGTTATGTATAATCTCAAATTTATTTCCTACTACAAAACCAAATAATTCATTTTTGTTCATTTAAATGTATTTTGATTTAAAAAATCTGTGTTTATATTTTTGGAAATGGATAGCAGTTAGCTTAATACATTACAAATTAGCCTCAAATTTCTCATTGAAAGTGCCTCTAGGCCATGGCATAGGAAATGGGAAATGATGATGGGAAATGGGAAATAGCTGTCAGCGTCTTGGAGAAGAAAGTTGCTGTGTCCAAAGTCTTCATCGTACAGCTTCAGTTTTTCTGATTCACTTGCTGCTAAAAAAGTGCTTAAGATTGTTGTAAGACCATGTAAGACTGACTATGGCCTTAAGGGGGATGCTTCCATTAACCTTAAAAGTCCAAAAGATATTGTTACAGAGAACAACTGACCTAGGGGATAGAGAATGGGGAGAAAGAGATCTTTGAAGACAAAAATTCCATTTATCTGTGATTTTGGGGGGCAATCTTGGGAATCAGTTATATCATCTCAGCACTCCTTATACTGAAATGGTATTCCACAGATATGTAGAAATTTACAGGATAAATGAAGTCCACTTTTCTCTGGAGTCAATTTTTCAGTTTTCTTGGAAAAGATTAATGATTGTACATGGTCAGTAAGTTAAAACAATTACTTTGTATTAAAACAAGCATCCACATATTATGGTGCAGAATGCAAAACTTGCATAAATTTTACAAAACTTCTAAGAAAGTTTGCACTTACAAATGAGTAGCTTCCAGTGAGTTCCTAGCCACTATCTACTCTCCAACCCAAGTCAAGATTGTAGTCCTCACTCCCCTCAGCAGGACACCTTTGATGGAAAAAGTTTTAAAAGCATGGTTTTAAAATAGACTGGCTTATAAAAGTGGCAAGTATTTAAGAAGAGAGAAGACAATTAGCTCCATTTGAAAGATCCCCCATCTTTCAAATTAAAAATGAAGTAACACCCACAAAGAAGAGGCCATAGAAAGCAAGAGCAATGGACAGAGTATGTTAATGACACTACTTTTTTGGTTTTGCTTTCCTTTCCCCATAAAAGTCCTCTTTTTGGTAAATGTTATTTTAGTTCTCATTTCAAGAACTAACATTTATTGAGAACTTCTAATCCAGGTCTCTAGATGGGTTTTCATAATTACTGTTTTCAACAACTCTATGAGACACACATAATAAATAATCTAGTAAACAGCATGGATATACTCCAAGTTTCCAAAGCCCATGGTTTTTGCACATCGCCATTCTGATTCCCATCATCTTGTCCTCCTGCTTTAATTCATAAAGCACATTTACTGGGCAGTAAACATGTCAAAGTTGAATGTATTCACATCCAAGTAATACTGTACTGTTGTTTTCAAAGCAGTCCATGTTTCATGAGCCTGCAACAAAAGGAAACACAAGTCATGATCTCTAAGTATGTAGAATACATGTTGCATCGGCTATTCTGATTATCATAAAGATATTCCTAAAAAAAAGTCTGGGAAAAATATAATGGAAGGATTATATCAAATAGGGTTTAGTTTTCACACTTTTAGTCATCTGTTCACTTCAAAGCTCAAATGTTTTTTAGTGTTTGTGAGGCCACTGCATAAACCAATGTGGCAGACAGAGTCTTGCTACATTATGGTGTCTGTCAGTTGATCCCAAAACTGGTCTACAAGTAGAGGCAGGAGTGTACTTAAAAATTTCAACATTCTATAAAGAGGACACAGTCTACCAGCCCATGTAATTATTTAATTTTCCAAATAAACAAATGCCTTGTTTTAATACCTCTAAATGATGCCTGTAAGGGAAAAATAGGCATAAAACTAGATGCATTATTCAGCTGGTGGTTTTCATCAGCAAATTCTAAATAGAAACAAGCCAATCCTGGTAGACCAGTTAAGACCCAGCCATGTGGAATAAGGATAGGATTGAGGCCCCATGAAAACAAGGACATTCAATTTTTTATGATTATACAATCCTCATGCCTGGTGATAGTGAAAGCCCGATACATGTAGAAAGAAAGAATGAATAAGTAAAGTAATTAATTCATTCAGTATGGAACTTTGTTTTCTAAATTGCTAAATTGTAAGAGGGAAATCATGAATAATTGAAATCTTCAGATAATTCAGCAATTTTATTTGGCCCAGAGTTTCTATGTTTTCTTTCATCAGAAAAGTAAACATGGAATGAAATGAGCCAACGCAAGTTTCTTCTTTATTTCTCTTGGAGTGGGAATACAAATGAGTAGAAAATTGTACAAAAGGCAAGCAAATGAAGGAACAACATTAAAGACTTGGATAATTATCAAAGAGGAAATTTAGCTACTGAATGGCTGAGAGTGAACTAAAATCTGATCACTCTCCATTCATCCACCTGCACAAACATGTAATAATTATTAAGCCTTGACTACATAATAGTCATTATGCTAGGTCCTGAAAATAATTACTTTAATGGATAAGACATGGACCTTACCTTTGTAGTCTAGGTTGAGAGGTCGGGTACACAAAACAAATAATTCCAATTGACATTTTGAGAGCTATTCTTATGTGAAATAGCACGAAAACAGGACAGAAGAAAGGACAGATGCCTCCTGGGAAGAAGGAAAAGGCTTCAGAGAGGAAGTGACATTTGAGCTTAGTCTTTAAGCAAGAGGTGGAGTTTACCAGGCAAAAAAAGCCTCTTCATGGGGACGAAAGAGCAGGTATAGCTTAGAATGTCTAGAGGGGAGAAATTAGGGCTAGGCTAGTGCTGTGTTAATGTCAACTGATGCAATGCCCATTTAAAAAGGTAAATGGTGAAGGACAATTTGTTTCAAATACAAATACCTGATCAGCCAGTGTGTTTCTCCACATATTCGGATTGTGATCTGGGTCCCAGTAATCCTGCAGATACACATTCCTTTTGAGATGTAGGAACTGGTTTGCAGGGTCTTCCAACAAAAATGGCACTCCCAACGCTCCTACAATTTAGAGTCAGAGAGCACAGCGTCTTTTAGGGCAATAGTTTACATTTCAATGTTTCCTCTTAAAGAGACTCAGCTTTGGTCTTTGGCAGGCTGGAAGCCTGAGAAGGAAATTCTGGAGAAGTTAAGCCCTGAGGGAGATGGCTGCTCCTTGGGCCTTCGTCACCGTTCTACTATCACCACTCAGTTTAGCTTGCATGTAGTTCAGCATGAAAACCAGTGATGCATGGTGGAGGAGAAGGATTTCAAAGCTTCTGTACATGCTTGGGGGCCTGCAGACCTGGATTTAAATTCCAGCTATATTTGCTTTTTTGAGAAAGTTGCTGACTTTCTTTGCATTCAAGTTTTCTTATATGTAAAGGGATATAATAATACACACAGGATTGCCATAAGGACATAAACTACCGGATCAAACCAGGAGTCAACAATCTCATTCGTACTTTCCTATCTCTCTAAAATAGAACTTATCTTTTAGTTTGAAGTAGACTGCTCCCAAACCTGACACTGTGGTTTAAATTGTTAGTATTGGTGGATCCATCCATAAATCAAATCAGCTTATATTTTGTATGTCCAGGATTAAGAAGAAAAATGATGATAATCTTTTTTTTTTGAGACAGAGTCTCGCTTTGTTGCCCAGGCTAAAGTGAGTGTCATGGTGTCAGCCTAGCTCACAACCTCAAACTCCTTGGGCTCAAGCAATCCTACTGCCTCAGCCTCCCGAGTAGCTGGGACTATAGGCATGCGCCACCATGCTCGGCTAATTTTTTTCTATATATATTAGTTGGCCAATTAATTTCTTTCTATTTTATAGTAGAGACGGGGGTCTCACTCTTGCTCAGGCTGGTTTTGAACTCCTGACCTTGAGCAATCCACTCGCCTCGGCCTCCCAGAGTGCTAGGATTACAGGTGTGAGCCACCGCTCCCGGCCGATAATTTTTTAAATCCATACTTTTTTAAGATCTTGAAAATTTTAACAGTCTATATTGTGTTTTTATTCTTTTTTTTTTTTTTTTGTTGTTGTTGTTTTTTTTTGAGACAGAATCTCGCTTTGTTGCCCAGGCTAGAGTGAGTGCCGTGGCGTCAGCCTAGCTCACAGCAACCTCACACTCCTGAGCTCAAGCAATCCTCCTGCCTCAGCCTCCCGAGTAGCTGGGACTACAGGCATGCACCACCATGCCCGGCTAATTTTTTTGTATATATATATCAGTTGGCCAATTAATTTCTTTCTATTTATAGTAGAGACGGGGTCTTGCTCTTGCTCAGGCTGGTTTTGAACTCCTGACCTTGAGCAATCCACTCGCCTCGGCCTCCCAGAGTGCTAGGATTACAGGTGTGAGCCACCGCGCCCGGCCGATAATTTTTTAAATCCATACTTTTTTAAGATCTTGAAAATTTTAACAGTCTATATTGTGTTTTTATTCTTTTTTTTTTTTTTTTTTTTTTGTTGTTTTTTTTTGAGACAGAATCTCGCTTTGTTGCCCAGGCTAGAGTGAGTGCCGTGGCGTCAGCCTAGCTCACAGCAACCTCACACTCCTGAGCTCAAGCAATCCTCCTGCCTCAGCCTCCCGAGTAGCTGGGACTACAGGCATGCACCACCATGCCCGGCTAGTTTTTTCTATATATATTAGTTGCCCGATTAATTTCTTTCTATTTATAGTAGAGACGGGGTCTTGCTCTTGCTCAGGCTGGTTTCGAACTCCTGACTTCAAGCAATCTGCCCGCCTCGGCCTCCCAGAGTGCTGGGATTACAGGCGTGAGCCACCGCGCCCGGCCGATATTGTGTTTTTATTCTTAAATAAAACACAGTTGTGTTCGGAATTGCAATTTGATTTTATATAAAGAAAGAACACACTTACTCTGGTCCTTTAAAAGGCAACAATACAATCTGTTTATTGTTTGTGATAAAGAAGCATTTATTACAAAATTTAATTGTAAGAAATGTTACATTAGACACTCAACAGCCTCTTCATTAACAGGCTTCTATTGACACACACTTTGTATGAACCGGGATTATAGCAAACTATGAGATATGAAAACTCCTCTATATAGAGCTTTCTGTTTAGCTGGGATCAAGGGTTGAGATGCAAAACAAAACCAGGCAACACAGGATTTGATTATGCTAAAGGAATTTAAAAGAAAGTGTTGTTATTGAGCACTGGGGCACAAGCAGACATTTTCATGGTCAAGGATGTTGCTTAACCTGTTCTTTGAAGGGAAGATTAGATTTAGCAGGAAGGGAAAAGGAGCAATTTTGAAAAATTTTAAGCCAGAGGAATGATGTGTCTCTTTATCTGAAAACAATAGTCCCTTCTTACTAATGTCAAGGTAAATTGTGAATCACCAGCCTTGGGACTAGGGTGAGAAGTGGCTAGGTAGAAGAGTTTTACATATTAAAAAAATCAGCTAACATTTAACTTCAGAAGATATTAGTGACCGATGCCAGAAGTAATACTGTCCTGCTGTAAACTGATCCAATTTAATACAATCCAACTAGCTTGTCTGTAGAAGCCATTCTCTAAAATGGTTCCCAAAGATCACTGCCTCCTGGTATTCATATTCTTGTGTAATTCCTTCTTTTATGTAATAGGGCTGGCCCGTGTAAACATAGGATATTGTGGAAATGACAGTGTGTAATTTTTGTGGCTGGGATGCAAAAGACATTAGAGTTTCTGCCTTGTCCTTCTCTTGGACTCCTTGCTCTAAGAGCAGTCAGCTGACATGTTGTGAGGACACTCAAACAGCTCTGAGGAAGCAGCCCGCAGGATAAGGAAATGATGCCTCCCACCAACAGGTATGTAAGTGAGCCACCTGGAAACCTGCTGTCTTTACTTCAGTCAAGCCTTCAGATGACTGCAATCCCCACAGACATCTTTACTGAATCATCATGAAAAATCCTGAGCCAGAACCATTGAGCTTAGCCACTGCCAAATTCATGACCTTGAAACTGAGATAATATATGTTTATTGTTTTAAGTTGCTAAGGTTTGGGGAAATTAGTTATGCAGTAGTAGATAACTTATATGATGCATTATAAGCACTTGCTAATGACAAGGTAAATTGCTAATCACCAGGCTTGGGACTAGGGTGAGATAAGTACTTAGGGTACAAAATACAAAAGGAAACTCACTCTCAGGATTATGTAAATTTTGTGTTCTAAGTCCTTCACTTCCCTCACCCTGTTCCCTGCTCTGATAATCATCATTGCATGAAAAGATAAACAAAAATAACCCTTGCCAATCACTGCATGATAGACAACAAATAACCCTTGCCATTAAGGAACTAACATTATAGTCAGAGTTCAAAGATAATTAGAAGAAGACATACTGTAATCAGATCATCCATAGTGAGGTAATTAATTCTGATATTGTCCTGGAGACCTCAAGAGAAATTGGTTTTGAGTTGGGCTTCAAATGTATGTAAGGTTTCAACAGGGAGGAGGTAGGGAGTGGCAGCAAAGTGTGTGGATTCCAGGCTGAAGGAAATTGGAGAGCCCAGGAATGGGGAAGCACAGTAAGATTCCGGGTCATCACTTTGCTAATGTGATTGAAAGGTAGGATGGTGGTGCAGATGTCGTCAGAGAAAAATGCTGGGAAGATAAGTTGGAGCTTGATTCTGAATGATTTTAATAGTCATACAAAAAAGTTTGGACTTTATTCCACAAGCAATTAATGATCATTTCTGAACCAGAAATGATAGGAAGAACCAGTTTTACTTTTCTAAAAATTGTTTTTATTATGACAAAACATACATAACATAAAACTTATCATTTGAGCCAGTTTTGAGTGCACAACTTAGTGGCATTAAGAGCATTCACATGTTGTGTAACCATCACCACCATCTATCTCCAGAACTATTTTATTACCCCAAGTAGATATATTCTATATTCCATACTCTTTAAACCATAACTCCCTGTGAGCCACTCCCCCAGCCCCTGGTAATCACAATTCTACTTCCTGCCCCTATGAATCTGCCTATTCTAGCACCACATGTAAGTGGAAACATAAAATATGTATTCTTTTGAATTGGCTTATTTCACGTAGCATAATGTCTCCAAGTTTCCTCCATGTTGCCCAGGTCTCAGCATTTCATTCCTTTCTAAGGCTGAATAATATTTTGTAGGTATACACCATATTCTGTTTATCCATTCACCAGTTTACTTTGAAAGATCCTTTTGTCAGTGGTGTAGAAGACAGAAGATAAAAGGAAGAGAACAAAGCAATGAACATGAGAGCAGAGACTGTACTAAGAGTCCAGACGAGAGATAAGTAGTCCCTGAATCTGGTAAGAGACAGGATTGATTTGAGAAAGATCGGAGGGAACCCTCATTTATCTGGGCTGTCTAATATGGACTAACCAGCTTTGAATTTTTGCTTTTAGCTGACATGTGCTAATAGGTCACTTTTTAGATTTCTCTTCATACTCTTTGATGAGAAGGTGTTAGTTATAGTGTTACATATATATGTGTTATTATTCTGTTAAAAAAGACGTGTTTTTCAAAACAAAGTGAGTAGCTATGCAAAGTAGATCTAAAACCATCCATAGATAATAAATATTTCTAAGTAAATGGTGCTTAAGGTTATAATTCACAGCTACATGATGAATCCGTAGTAATTGCTTAAGATAGTATTATTTGGAATCATCTAAAAATAAAACCAGTATTCTGCACCACAATTATCCTGGTGCAATGTACAATCACTAAGAAAGAAAATGTTTTGCATAAATCTTGGCAGAGAAGCATGCTTTAAAATATATACCATAGCTATTTCAAGCTCTAATAATTCTGTCTTTTGTAAATCTCTTATCTTTTTGCTCATGGAAAATGTTTTACCGATACAATCTCCTCCTGCCTAGGACAAAGCACCTACCTCAGCATTATAGGCCCAACAGGCATCCAATAAATATTAATTGATGGCGATAATAACATCACCCACGAGAGAGACGGAAAGTAGTATTTATTATCCTACTTTACAAATGAGAAAATTGACACATGGAGATGAAATGACTCACTCAAGGTCACATAGTAAGTTAGTGGCAGGGATGGAAATAAAAATGCAAGTAATATAAAAGGGCATGCTATTATCCTCTCTGCTTGAGAAATTTCTCCTCCCTTTTTCACTCTGCCTGATCAACCTTGAAAGTTAGTGAGAGCAAGACCAGAGTTTTCAGTTTGTGATTCTGTATAATACTGCTGGGGCTTGAAAACCAAACCCTGAGTTTTATTGCTTCGTTGGTTTTTATATTGGTGTTTTTTTTTAGTGTAGGTATTATCAACCATGTTAATGCCTTTTTTAAACTTTATGATCGTAAACTATGAAAAATATTTTTCTCTCCTCTTTCCAACTCCCTATGTACCCTCCTTTTCATCCCATATCATAGTTAGTTTTAATTGGATCTGTCAATGTTCTATGTAAACATTTTTCAAATATCCTCTGTAGAAAATTCTGTACAGTAGAAATAAGGTAAATACTTTGGAGTATGGAGCTATTTGGGACTATAGTTCTCTTTACACAAACCAAGAAGGATCAGAGATGCAGAGTCTTTTTCTGGCCTTGCCAGTGACTAGCCAGGTCATCGAGCCATTTCTTATTCCTGCACCTCGATTTTCTGTTCTGTGAAACGAGTGTGGGTTATATGGTCACTAAGGTTTCTTCCATCTGTAATATTTTGAACTGGAATGTATTCATAGCAAATAGATCATTAATCAAAAACTCCTTTCTCTGCATGATATCGTGTCATTGGAAGCATATAAAATATGCTAAGTGAGCACAGTTCCTAGTGCCTTTAAGGGACTTACCGAGAAATTCAGCAGTGAGACAGAAATAAGTGCAAGAAAGATCAAAATAGACCTATCCAATAATTAAAGCAAAACAAATAACAATGTATTCACATTATGCACAAAGGGACAAGTGTTCAGCAAGGACTAATGAGTAGTATGAGAGTAACAGAAACTGCATCATTAGAAATGAAAATATTCTCTGTAATCCTAGCACTCTGGGAGGCTGAGGCAGAAGGATCACTTGAGGTCAGGAGTTTGAGCCCAGCCTGAGCAAGAGCAAGATCTTGTCTCTACAACAAATAGAAAAATTAGCGGGGCATGTTGGCAAGTCCCTATAGCCCCAGCTACTTGAGAGGCTGAGGCAGAAGGATCGCTTGAGCCCAGGAGTTTGAGGTTGCTGTGAGCTATGATTAGGCCACCACACTCTAAATTTGATGGTGGAGAAAAGACCAAATATTCTACATACTATGCACATGACTATGAAAATAGTACTTGTGGTATGAACCTATATACTAAAAAACCAGAAAATCTAATATGAAACAAAGATACAGAATTAAGGGGTGGAGTCTGATGGCAGATTTGTTTTCTTTCATGTAGAGGAAGTTCATTTAGAGTAATCTCAGGTTCCTCTTCGTCCCTGGGAAGGGGTAGTGTTTGATTTAATTGGTAAATCCAAGAAGTATAACTTGTCATATCCACCTCAGTTCTTTCTTCTTCTTCTTGAGAGTGAGATGCTCTCATAGGACACTTTCTCTTCTGGTTCTGCCACCTGGAATTGGATATTAAGTTTGCCAAATTCTAGGGTCCAGTCATCAGGTACTTTATGTACTTATGCAAAGCTATATTTTTCAAATTAGCCTTTCTTGGGAATAAAGGAACTGGATTGCCTTCCATAATCATTTTTGGTTTATTTCTCAACTTGATCGAAACCAGGACAAAAAGGAAGGTACTATTTTTTGGAGGAGAGGTGAGGGAAGAGTGGCTTAGAGAACTCAACAATTTGCTGTCTCAGAAACTCACTCAGAAATAGGGGGGGGGGGAACCAGCAGAGCACACATGAGGGCACTCCAACCAGCAGGAACTTGTCACCCCCTGCATAGCCGTAACCATGAATGCCTTCCCTCATGCAACCTTCAACATCTGTATGTCTCTGAAATAAATGTAATGAGATGCACTGAGGGCAAAAGACATAAAATACTGGCAGATCCATAGGAAAGGTCCACTGTTAGCTATTCCCCTTAGGGTCTGAGTGATAGTGATATTTGTGGTGTTACTTGATACTTGGTCCTGGAGATGGAGAATAAGCACTATAATCTTGCCTCATGTTAAAAAATACTTGGGTATGACATGTACTCACCAGCAAATTGGTATTAACGGATCAACACCTAAGTGGACATATAGGAGTAACATTTATCGGGTGTCGGGAGGGTGGGAGGGGGGAGGAGGGGATGGGCATACACAAACACAATGAGTGAGATGTGCAACGTTTGGGGGATGGACATGCTTGAAGCTCTTACTCGAGGGGGGCATGGACAATATGTGTAACCTTAACACTTGTACCCCCATAATATGCTAAAATAAAAAAAAATACTTGGGTATGGAATACTAAAAGTAAAGCACTCAGCACTTACTATACATATTTTACACATTAACTGCCATGTGAGTTGTATTTAACTCATGCTAGTTTTGAGCCAGGGGCCTCGTGGACCATAGGTAACTCACACACCTCTTTACCTTGGAAGCCTCGGGGCGTGCAGGCAAGTCACGCTGCCATGCCGTAGCATACACGTTATGTGATGGGCGGCCCCCTGGGCAAAACCCTGCAGTTGGTTAGTGAAAATCTTACTTGTTGATGTTCTTATTGTTGCAATTATTGCAAGTATTGACAATTTAGTTGCATATAACTCACAGAAAACAATAAAAAATAACAAATTTTTCATTAAATTAAAAAGGATCATTTTGTTTTCAAAGTTTTTATTCTATTTTTGTAATAAAACATTGTAGCCCCAAGGAAAAATATTTTTTCCTAGTGTGGCAATCTGTTAAAGAATAATATTTATTATTTACTATTTTTAGTAGATTGAGTGTAAGTCCCTGCCTTTAAAATGTTTATTTTTTTTTTACAGATGAAATATGTGTCCAGGAAATAATGGACACACATAAATTAAATACTGAAATAAAGTATAAATGATCATTAGGAATTAAGTTTAAAAGAGGATCAGGAGAAGAGGATATACAAATGTCTGGGAATAGGATGAAATTATCAAAAATCTCTGTAAATGTAGGAGAAATTTTATGATTTTGTGAGAGATTAAAATTGTCATGTTTAGGTTCATTTTCTTATACTTAAATATTCTCTGTGTTAAGTAAATAATTTCTTTACACATAATGATATAGTCCTTTTCTTTCTTACCACTCTTTTTTTTTTTTTTTGAGACAGAATCTCACTCTGTCACCTGGGCTAGGGCTAGAGTACAGTGGCATCATCATAGCTCACAGCAACCTCAAACTCCTGGGCTCAAGCCATCCTCTTGCCTCAGCCTCTGGAGTAGCTGGGACTATAGGCATGCATCACCATGCCCAGGTAATTTTTCTATTTTTTTTATAAAGATGGGGTTTCGTTCTTGCTCAGACTGGTCTCAAATTCCTGGCCTCAAGCAATCCTCCCTCTTTAGCCTCCTAAAGTGCTAGGAGTACAACAGGCATGAGACACCACGCCTGGCCTCTTCCCACTCTTAACTTTGGTCACTGACCCAAAACTTTATGCTGCAAGACAGAAAAGTTGTATTTAGCGCAATGGATTCTCTCACTTTGTTTTTAATTCAGACAAAATTTGGTGAGAGAGAGAGAGTGGGAAGGAAGTAATTTAGGTTAGGAGAGAGAAAATGTGAAGTAGAAAATGAAGAGAAAGGAAGAAGAAGAGAGAAATCCAGAAAAGAAATCAAAGAAAGGAGAAAAAAAGGGAGATTACAAGAGACAAAAGGCTACAAAGGATAAAAAAGCCACAGGGCAGATAGCGGAAGTAAAATGACAGAGGGCAAAGGGGGTGGATGGAAAGGAACTGGAAAAACACAGAGGTGCTGAACTGCACGACCAGCCCTCATAATCTGGTTATATTCAAAGATCTGTTGATAGAATGCTTTTGTAACTGAACTTTTAACTGTGGAGCGTCCACTTTACTGTCATTACAATCGCTGATGTGTTGAGTACTTTACAAAGTCTACAGGAACTAGTATCATTTGAGTTTAACTCAAATCTGTTCTAACCTGCTCTTAACACACATACTAGGACACAGGCACTCACACACACTACCACATAATTTCCCTGGACATGTTTTTGGAGCTGTCAGGTCTTTTATTATTTTTAATCTTGTGGACGAAGAAATTCATAACTCATGAAAGGCAGCATTTCATATGATTCAATAGTGACTACTTCTGGGTCACTGCCTATGTGTGTTGATGGGATCCCCGTCTCTAGTGCCATGACAAATGATGCCATGTGGGTAGGAAAATAGTTTTTCTGCAACATCCAGAGTGCTCAATGAATCTAGTCATGAGCAATGACATTTGTTTCTCCAACCAAACTATTTACCAGTTTATTCTCACTATGCGCTTTCTTGAGAGCATCGATCAGTCACAAGCCCAAGTGAGCAGGTAAAATTAAGAACAAAACCTTACAAAAAAAACCAAAACTGTGTCAGGGATTATGGACTCCTTAAGGAATTGGAGGGCTGCAGGGATGACTAACAAGGCCCAGTCTTTCTCTGGTGGAGAAGAAAGCAAAAACGGAGGAACTGAAGGTGCTGACAGGGTTGTGGGGGAGAGTATGTGAGCTTTAAAGCTCTTGTCAATAAACAAAGCAAAATTAAAAATCTTTCAAGACAAATTGGCATTGGTTACTAACTGTGGCATTAGTAACCAAAACCAGAGCTGGAACTACGAGAGAAACATGGATCAAAGGTGGTTTATTTTTCTCTCTGTCTAAAACCAGAAGACATACTTGCACTTTATGGACAGATCTGATGGCAGGTCAACAATATGGGCATAGACCCCCCAAATTGTCTCGTGTGTGGTCAACTCCAACTGCCAAATCAAATCATAGAAGCATGATTGAAAGCTAAGGGAAAAAATAAATCTATTTTTCAATTGTATGAGAATGACAATGAAAGCAATCCTTCAGAAAAAACACAAATTAGAAACAACCAAAACCATCAATATAATTTCTAATAATGTTCAAGAATTGGTTCCCTTAGAGAAACAGTTTCCAAATATGTTTATTTTCCATATTTCCTCTGTATGTGATATGAGGCTGTTTGATTTTATTATTTAATTAATTAATTTATTTATTTTTCTTCTCCAATTCTTATTATTATTATTTTTTATTTTAGCATATTATGGGGGTACAAGTGTTAAGGTTACATATATTGCCCATGCCCCCCTCCCCCCTCGAGTAAGAGCTTCAAGCATGTCCATCCCCCAAATGTTGCACATCTTACTCGTTGTAGTTGTATACACCCATCCCCTCCTCCCCCCTCCTTCCCCCTCCCACCCTCCCGACACCCAATAATTGTTACTCCTATATGTCCACTTAGGTGTTGATCCGTTAATACCAATTTGCTGGGGAGTACATGTGGAGGCTGTTTGTTCCATCTCCATTGAGATGGAACATGTTAAATTTAGTGCTACTCTTCACCATTAGCACAACCAGGAACTGTCATCGAAGGTCCTTCATGTCCTGGTTCTGCTCTATTCTGTCTGATAAGGAGCTCCCTACCTCCTACTCTTTTCTTGTGGTACCAACGGCTACAGTACTGACCCCACTGTTTCTCCAGGGGGAGATCCTGCCCTGTGAGCTACTGCCCACCCCATGTCTGGCACTGCAGTGCCAGAGGGGACAGTTTGTGTAGCAGAAAGAAGAGTTTTGTCCTCAGAAATTCTAGATGTAGAATCTGGATTTGAATGTGGTTTCCACCCATGATTAACAGTGTAGCTTGGTCACTTAACTTCTCTAAGCCCTCAGTACCTTCCTTGTAAAATGGGAAGCATAGCACCTATTTTCAGAGTGATCATGAGACTTGATTAAGATAACATATGTGGGCCGGGCGCGGTGGCTCAAGCCTGTAATCCTAGCACTCTGGGAGGCCGAGGCGGGCGGATTGCTCGAGGTCAGGAGTTCGAAACCAGCCTGAGCAAGAGCAAGACCCCGTCTCTACTATAAATAGAAAGAAATTAATTGGCCAACTAATATATATATATATATATATATATAAAATTAGCCGGGCATGGTGGTGCATGCCTGTAGTCCCAGCTACTCGGGAGGCTGAGGCAGAAGGATTGCTTGAGCCCAGGAGTTTGAGGTTGCTGTGAGCTAGGCTGACGCCATGGCACTCACTCTAGCCTGGGCAACAAAGAGAGACTCTGTCTCAAAAAAAAAAAAAAAAAAAAAGATAACATATGTAAAGCTCCTGACACATAAAAATAACTTAAAATAGTGGAGTTAATATTTGTGATTTTATTATAGGAGAAGGCAGTTTTTGACCTGAATGTTTGGGGGCGGGGTAGTATTTATTTAGCTTTTAGATCAAATTACGGTACTCGAACTTTTAATTATCTGACCAGGGAATCAGACCCAGTGTGTCTAAGTTACTATTTTGAAAAAAAAAAAAAAAAAACAGTAACCATTTTGGGACACTGCTCATAAATTTGCTTACTTGAGTAAGGCCTTTCATGATTTTTGGCCTCAGCAATTCTATCAGAAAAACGGATAATGAGATATTCTCCCTACCTCCCTTAAATGAAGCTCTAAAGAAATTTGTTAGACAACAAATCTGTAATGGAGAAAACATTTTTTTAATAATTACAAACTTTCTTTCTTTAATTGTTGTCTTCTTATGATGAGCACAAGGGCTTTAGGGAAGCGCAGATGAATAAGCTACATTCATTTTTAAAAGAAAAATGGGTAAAAGAAGTAAAGAAAATTGATTTAAGCTATTTTTTCCTATTCTAGAGCCATATGATTTAGAAAATGCCAGTTAAACCAGTTATTAGTGTGATGAATGAATCTGGTTCTGAAGACTTTAGTCATCTTAGTCTGAAAGCAGTAAAAGCTACTGTCCTGAGGTATGAAGGGCTCACCCAGCAGGGTAAATGTCCTTCTGTCCTTAGTTTTTAGTTCTCCACTTGTTATTTCATGAATTTCAACTAGATAACTTTATTATTATTTTTTTAAAGTCGAGTCAGTCAAACTAGTTGTCATTACAACGACGATAGACATATTTGTAATCTCAAATGGAGTTGGTTTATTCAAACTTATTTCCCAAGAAAGTCTTTTAAGTCTCTTAAAAAATTTTGCAGAACCACTTTCCTTTGTCAGATATTTTTGAGCCTGCAGCAGCCACAGGTGAATGTGGATCAGCTGCAGTGCTTTATCCTTGCAAGCACTGACCATTACCCCCCTCTAAAGCCACTTTATGGATCAGTGGCCAGGGCAAAGCATTACACTGATGAGTTATGACCAGCCTATGAGTTTAATTTACAGTGAGCTCAGACACTCATTTAAACTGAGCCAGCCTCACTTTCTTCATCTGGAGATGTGGGCTGTAACTGTGTATGATGTACATGCCTCAGTGATAACTGCTTTATATAATAATAACTTGGCTAAAACTGTCTAAATCATATATTTAAATATGACCCAAATGCAAAGTGCAATGTTGATGATGAAAACTCTTTATTAAAGTTATTTCTATGCTTAGAAATTAAAGGCCCGTTATACACACACACACACACACACACACACACACGTATACATTTAGCCGTATCTATCTGTGTGTGGGAAGGGCTTCAAGAAAAATATAATTTTTTTGCACGAGTCTCAAACTTATCATAGAAACAAATGTATTAGGATTTATGCATTGTCATCAGAAATATTTATAAATTGTAGGGGTTTATCTGTGAAGGTAAGTTTTACTTTTGTAAGTATTTTCAGTTTTTGTTTCAACAAAAACAAGTGACCTCTCAGTTCAGTTCTGATATAAGCCTCTGAGTTACTGGGTCAATCTGGCAGCAAATCACCTGGCCTCCATTGCCTTCACTGATCTGCCTTTAAAGTACCACTTTGAGCTATAGCTTGCCCTAAAGGTTAATAAATTCACTCTCCCAAAGTACTCTGAGGTCTTCACATAACGGTACTATGTAAGTATTACAGTTTCTCAAAGATACTTTAAAATTTTCTTTGTTCAAGGACATCAGAGCACTTCTTTGGAGGCAGCAATTAAACAGACTTTTTTTAGCAACAGTAACATGTTAATATGTTAACACATAATTAAGAATAAAATGAACACATACACACAATTAATATTAATGTGTTCAAAACAAAAGCACAACACAATAGTCTGATTCACCCAGTGCTGTAGAATAGCTCTATGGATAAATCGTGTTTGCTTATTTCTTTAAAAAGGCAAAAGGGATTATCAACCCGACAGTTGTAAAAGCCATGCTAAATAAAAAAGAAATAGGTTCTTACCTATAAGCAGTGTTGAACACAGGGCTACTTGAAGCATTTTACAGGCCATGATCCTCCTGCTTTGGAAGAAAAAATATTTGTTTATTTCAGTTCAGCTGGAGCAAAGCTGAAGAGTCTATCAGATACTTTTCAGGAGTATAAAGCATTTGCTCCATACCTGGAAGCCCTGTGAACTGAGACAAGTCATGGAGAGGACCTTGCTTGCGGTGGTTTTTTATATGTGTCCTGACTTTTTACCCTTTGGACTTTTTGAATTGACTTTTTACAGGCTGTTCTTTTATGGGTTATTTACTAACTTTACCATCTACACAGACTAGTGTAGATGAAATGTGAAAAAAAAAAAGGTGGAAAAACTGGATCATGCATTCATTGTTGGTAAAAATGTAAAATAGTACAGCCACTTTGGAAAATGATTTGGCAGTTCCTTAAAAAATCTGACCGTATTTTTACTGTCCAACCCAGCAATTGCACTACTAGGCATTGTTCTCAGAAACGAAAACTTATGTTCACACAAAAACCTGTAAAAATTGCTCATAGCTGCTTTATTAGTAACATGCCAAAATTGGAAACAAACCAGGTGTCATTCAATAGCTGAATGCTACAATGTGGTACATCTCCAACATGGATTACCACCAGCATAGATACAACATGAATGAATTTTAAGGGAATTATGATGGCTGAAAAAAAGCCAATTCCAAATGGTTACCTACTGCATTATTCCATTTACATAACCTTCTTGAAAATAACAAAATCATAGAAGTGAAGAATAAATTAGTGGTTGCCAGGGATTAGGGATAGAGCAGGGAGGACAGGTATAGTTTATAAAAGGGCACTATGAAGGGTCCTTCTGGTGATGAAACCATTCATTATCATTACTGTGATGACAGATAATGTGAATATAAACGTGATGAAATTACATAGACCTAAATATGCATATCACACACATACACACACACACACACACACACAAATGAGTACAGTCATCCTTCAGTCACTATGGGGGATTGGTTCCAGGATCCCCAAGATATCGAAATCCGTGTATGCTCAAGTTCCTGACATAAAATGGCATAGCATTTGCATATAACCTATACACATTCTCTTGTATATTTTAAATCACCTCTATGTTACTTAAGATACCTAATACAATGTAAATACTATGCAAACAGTTGTACTACATTGGTTTTTAAATTCATATTATTTTTATTATTGTACTGTCATTTTTTATTGCTTTTTTTCCCAGTATTTTTGATCCATGGTTGCTTGAACTGGTGGATATGATAGGTAACACGAGGGAAATCTAAATATGACCAATAGATTACAATAAATGTCAATATCCTTGTGATATTGTACTATAGTTTTGCAAGATGTTACATTGGGGGAAACTTGGTAAAGGGCACACAGGATCTCTCGGTATTACTTCTTACAAGTGTGTGTGAATCCATATATCTCAAAAATAAAAAGCTTAATTAAAAACAAGGAGTCTTTAACTGCATTGTAATATTTACTTGCTTCCAACAAAAGCACATAATCAATAAAACCAGAACACTACTTTCATTTTTCAAAAGATCACCCTTTTCAGTGGCTTAATAGCTAACTACACTACTCATCATACAATTTAGTCTCATCAAAATGATATAATCTGTAATGCATAGGTATAGATATATAAAAATGGTAGAAAACCACTTTCTTGATGTCTGCCTTTGAATTATAGAGGATGTTCAGAAATCTAGATCTACCTACCTGGGAGTCATGCCCCCATTCACTGATGGATGAAAGGCTTGGGAAGACAGGTATCTGAAGCACAGATACCTTTGCACAAGCACAGCAAAATCTTGGAAGCCTAGCCCATGTGTCCATCTATATAAGATTTTGGAGATGGAACAATCATTGCCACAAGTCTGTAAATCCCTCCCTCCCTTCCTCCCTCCCTCCCTCCCTCCCTCCCTTCCTTCCTCTTTTTCTTTCTTTCCTTTGTGGAGAAGTATAAATTTTAGTTGTGTGATAGACTAGAAGAATCTCAAGAAAAACAAGGGAAAAAGACCATTTTTAAAAAAACTTGAAGGTCATAGAACGAAAAGAGAAATTTTTCTTTCTTTCCTCTACTTCTGTCATTCTTCAACTTTTGGACCTAAAGTGAAGCTGGTCTGGAAGAGGGATGGGAGAGGGGGTTTGCTTCCTATCTTTTTTTTTAACTTTACTTCTCTCAATGAATCATTCATTAGTCAATTATTTTGGATGCCATGTATAATGCAAGTATAAAATAATAATAGCTCTTCCATGAACTTTACACATATTGTCTTATTTAATCTTCACAGCAATTCTGTGAAGACAGTATTATTATTTTGTAGATAAATAATCTTAGACTCAGAGAGGTTTCATAAGTGTCCTAGGAATGTTCAGAAATTACGGAGGGAAGCTGTGCAGCAGAAGTAGAAGTGTTGCACATGCACAGAAGCAAGAGCCAGTGAAATGAAACAAATTAGGTGAGATTGGCCCCAGATGGGTCACAGGTGAATGTGGTCTGGGAAACTCAGTTTTATAGCAGTGGTATAGATGTGACACAAGATCTTTCATGAGCCAGAAAATGTCCTTTCTAGTGGACAAAGACTTCCTTGATCTTCTAAATCAGACTGGGCTACTCTTTCTTACATCTGCATACCTTTAGTAGTTGGGCCATGTTTCCTCGCATTATGGTGGCATATGCATAGTTCAATATTCCTGAGCAGATTACAAGTTTCCCAAAGGCTGGTACTACTTCCTACTCCTATTTGTGTGTCTTTAGTGCCTAGCACAGTGCCTGTCATATAATAACCCTAAATTGAGTCAATATTTTCCTGCACTGGTCTATTGATTTATAGCCTTATCCAGTTGGCTGCAGAAAAACATAATGTAATATACCAGTTTTGTTTTTATGTTGAGATGGGCTTTTGTTTTCCCCAGAGCTTGTCTCTTCTCATGATCAATGAAAGGAAAAAGTTGGAATCTATAAAAATTGGCAATCTTAATTATAAAGACAGAAATGCTCTTTGAAATGAAATTGGAATATCTATCTTTGAAAATAGAAAGATCAAGTGGCATGAATTAATGAAGCTCATCAATTGAATCTGTTTACCACTTTGATGCTTTATACTTAGAAATCATTACTTTAATATGATATGATAGACCTTGGTAAGCTCTCACAGTCTCTTTCATATCAATGAAGTACAAATGTTAGAAGAAAAGCATGTGAAATCAGATCCAACATTAAAAAAATTTTTTTAAAGGAGAAAAAAGAAAGGAAAGAAAATTTTATTCTACCAAGGAGCAAGTTGAACTTAGTTTCTGCTCTGAGTCATGCAATAAGCACAATCAGACCCAATAAACTGCAAAGCTTTTGCGAATGCTCATTTATAAGATTCTGATAAGAAGTGATGGAGGGCATGGTGCAGCTTGGCATGACTCAATGTCATCACCAGCGTCAGTAAAACGTGGAGGGTCAGCCGATGTGTTAGGGGAGGAGAAGATATTAACCCTTACTAAACATTGTAATGAACTTCAACTATTAATGCAGTCAACCTGTTGAAAGTGGACTGGTGATAGCACTTACTTTCATGAAGTTGAGATTCTCAAAGAGAGAGCAGCTACATCAGAACAAAATTCTACCATAGTACCTCGTAGGGAGTTATTTTAAAACTGACTTGCCTGCAGATATAGGTTTGTTATAATTTATATTCTGAGTATAGTGTGTCATCATTATCAACTCAAACTTCTTAGGGGGTCCATTTTCTTCCTAGGACTGAAGGAATATCCTTGCACCTGGGGTTATTGGCTGACATTTAGACACAGAATGTCACACAACCACATCCTAAGAATGAATAAGAGTTTCTGTAAAGTCCTGAGCTATATGCAGAGAAGTAGCTTTTTAGCGAGGCACAAGATGTCAGATTCAGACTCAGTTGATGTAATGCAGAAACTACTTTGGAATAACTATGTAGAATATGACTTTGTCTTGGAAGCTGGAACTTTTTTCATTTTTTTTCTCAATTTATGAATAAATGTAAGGCTTGCTAAAAACGAATAGGAGGTATTTTCTCCCGCTAACCTTTCCCCTCAATTCAAGTACACTATCCTCTCTCTTACCATCGTGTCTATTGAAGCTTAACTGCTGCTGTCACCAGGATATGGGGGCATATACCCTCCAAATATTAACAGTAGGAGCTGGATTAACTTGGAAAAATTTGCAAAAATGTTAGAGAAGTGTATTCTACCCTTGCACTGATTTTTACTGTGGTTGCTGCAGACTTAAAAATTTGCTACAGGTTTAATGTACTTTGGAAACGTAGTTTAAGGACTTGCATAATAGACTTCCCTTTTAGCAGATGTAGGTAGCACGGGGTCTTCGAAAGATTGAACTGATCCTACTTGGTTTGGGGAAGAGGAGGACGCCCCATTACATGGGGATTAATTGTCATCTTAAGATCTAGGTCAGGCATCCTCAAACTACAGCCCACTGGCCACATGCCGCCCCTCCCCCCAGGACATTTATCCAGCCCTCCGGGTGTTTTTGGGCCGCTGCCTGTCCTGCTTAGCAGCTGACTTGTCCCAGGCCCACAGTGCGCATGTGTGGAATGTGCGCTGCACTGTCCAATGGCCCTCCAACGGTCTGATGGACAGTGAACTGGCCCCCTGTTTAAAAAGTTTGAGGACCCCTGATCTAGGTCATTCATGTTGTCCAAGGTCTCCTTCCCTGCTCTCTTCCCCATTTATTTTCTAATTTTTACATATACCACCAACTAGTATAAAATACAGAAAGTGGAGAATTTACAGTTTTATCCTTCAATTCATTCATTCAGTAGCTATTTGTTGGTCACTTCCTATGTTCTAGGTGCTTTCCAAAATCCATCTATTTTGAACACATTCCATGTGCATTGTTCCAAATATTAGAGTTACAAGGAGACAGCACAAGTTTTTCTTGTGTGTGAGAAGATAATTTCAGGGAAGTTTTGCCAATGAAGTGAGTTGGAATTTTCCATGAGGACAATTGAGTTGTGGCAGGAAGAAAATTCCAGAATGGAAAGCATGGATAAAGATTGGGGAGCTTGAATGGACATGATACATTAGCCAGATACCATTTGGAGCTATCACAATAACATTTGTGAATACTGGCCTACTTATCAAAATTTTCTATGTTACTGATGCTCAATGATTTCAGCAATTTCTATTAGTTGTCACTATAAACAAGTTGGAATAATTTAAAGACGTGTCATTAATACAAATGTACACAGTCTAGCAGTTTAAGTAAAAATGCCAATCTGTTTTATGATATGGTGTTGGAATCACACAGCTTCTTGATTAAGCTTTGAGGTAATTCGTGCCAAGGCATTTTTTCTCGTTACACTCTGAATAATTGATAGTTGACAGTATGTGACATTTATTGAGCATCGGCAATGTGCTTACTCACTTACAGAGCACAGAACTATCAAGGGACCCTGCCCAATTGGCTCACTATCAAAACACAGTCTGTCATTTGTTAAGTCTTCCGTGCTTCACTAAACTAAAAGCCAAAAAAAAAAGCATTTCTGGAGATTCACTGTAGAAGTGAACAGGGCCAGATTTTCTCTGCAGGTAGCTCTGTGGACGTTAGTATTTGTTCCATAGGGAAGCAATCTGTTCCCACAGTTCTGGTACTATCAGAAGATAATCTACTGTAGATTTGAAGTAAAGGCTGTTCTATCATTTTATGATGCTTTTCCTGCTGCAACCTGTAATTGAGCACTCAGCAGTGTGACTCTCCCAGGATCAAAATGTAAGTACATGTGTTTCAGCCTAGTGTATATAAAACCAACAGTTGGATTCTCCAGGGAAAGGCTAAGCTTTGAAAGATTTAAAGTGTTGCTTGAAATTCCTGGGTCCTTGAGGAAAAGATGGGAGACCTAAGATATAACAGAGGATATGGAGGAGGGCATATGAAAGTTCAATGCCAAGGTTGGGTAGAGGAATTGCACAGTGTGAACTGAGAATTCTGGGTCCTGGGCTGGAAGGTACAAGAGGTTAAAAGGAGAACAGTAAGGATGCCACAGTGACTTCATAAGAAGGACAGAAATCACTTCCATTAATTATTGCTGGGTAGTTGCATTAGTTTTCTGGGGCTGCCATAACAAAATACCACAGAATGGGTGGCTTAAATAATGGAAATTTACTTCACACAGTTCTCAGGCTGGAAGTCCAAGACAAAGGTGTTGGCAGGTTTGGTTTCCTCCAAGGTCTCCTTTTTTTGGTCTTTCTTGGCCACTCTCTGCTGCCTTTCTCTGTGTGCCCTAATCTCCTCGTCTTGTAAGGACACCAGTCAGGTTGCATTAGGGCCCACTCTAATGACTTCATTTTAAATTAGTTACATCATTAAATGCCCTATCTGCAAATACAGTCACATTCCAAGATACTGAGAGCTAGAGCTTCATTTACCATATGGATCTTTAAGGGGAAGGGACACAATTCAGTCCCTAACGGTAGCAAAGATAAAACCCTTAAAGTGTGGGTAGTTTTGTTTCTTTCAACTCTTGTTTCTCCATAAAAAATAGAAGTTTTTGGAAGGTTGATAGAAAATATCAGAGGGGAAGAAGAGCCTAACAGGATCTATCAGCTGATGAATTATTTTTCCTTGCCCTTCTTTCTTAGATAGAAGTTTGAAAAAGACAAGAAACACTCTCCTTAATTTTCCCTTTTCACCAGCCCTGATTTAATTCCTTTCCTAGGAATTCAAAATTGTTAAATTGTTTGTATCTCTTGGTGAACATGATGAGGCTATGTAAAATTTTAGTGTACCCAATGCCTGCCATGTATAGGAAACTTTCTGCCAAGGGATGCAGGGAAAAGGGAACAGTTATACACTATTGGTGGGAATGCAAAAACAATCTCTATGGAAAACAGATGGAGAGTTTTCAAAGAACTAAAAATAGAGCTACCCTATGATCTAGCAATCCCACTATGGGGTATCTATCCAGAGGAAAAGAAACCATTATGTCAAAAAGACACCTGCACTCATATGTTTATCACAACACTACTCACAATAGCAAAGATAGGGAATCGATCTAAGTGTCCATTAATGGATGATTGGACAAAGAAAATGTGGTATATGTATGAGAATAGGCAGGCAGGCATGCGCAGGGGTGTGTGTGTGTGTGTGTGTGTGTGTGTGTGTGTGTTTGTGTAATGGAATACTATTTGTCGATAAAAAAAGATGAAGAGGTTCCTCAGATAGAATTCACAAATTTCTCATGAACCTTAAAACCAGACATTTGATGTATCCCTCATCATATCCTAGGCATTAAATGAATTATTGTAATTATTTTTCTTTGTTATCACTTATAATATATTTCTCTGAGAATATTATCCTTTGGAACTAGAAAATCAAATTTACTGCTTGTTCCAAGGAACTTGAAATTATGATTATCCCCAATTCCTAGGAGGAATTTTGTAAAGATTTAACTTTTAATAGAGATATAATGGTTACAGAGTGCAGCCCCTGTGATGCCCTAGTGCCTTTTATGTTAGAGGGATGCCACATTCTCCACCATTACCATCAGATTTTCTGTTCAGGAATAATAGGCCTTCGGTTGCTCTAAATGAGAATTATAATGCTATACACACGAGAGATCTGGGTGGAGGGGTAATCCCGAAAAGGAAAAGGAGAAAAAGGAAAAGAAACTACAAACCCAGAAAGAGTAAACAACATTAGGACTCAACCTAAGATAATTAAACAGAGATATTTCATAGTCTAATTGAAATAGGTACAAAGATGAACCATGACAGAGGTTGTGGTATGTTTGTGCATCAGGGGAAGGTGTAAGACAGAGGAGTGGGCAGGTATATGTTCAACTATATACTATTCTACCACATATCTAGCTGTCTTTTTTTTTTTTTTTTTTTTTTTTTTTTTGTGAGACAGAGTCTCGCTTTGTTGCCCAGGCTAAAGTGAGTGCCATGGCGTCAGCCTAGCTCACAGCAACCTCAAACTCCTGGGCTCAAGCAATCCTCCTGCCTCAGCCTCCTGAGTAGCTGGGACTACAGGCATGCGCCACCATGCCCGGCTAATTTTTTCTATATATATTAGTTGGCCAATTAATTTCTTTCTATTTATAGTAGAGACGGGGTCTTGCTCTTGCTCAGGCTGGTTTCGAACTCCTGACTGCGAGCAATCTGCCCACCTCAGCCTCCCAGAGTGCTAGGATTACAGGCGTGAGCCACCATGCCCGGCCTATCTAGCTGTCTTGAAGAAAGTTTTGAACCCTTAAGTTGTTAAAATAATGTGGGACAAATTTTACTAACTTCATCCAAGTATAATGAGCCCAGTCCCTTGAGCTCCTTGGCATATGGCACTCACCTTTTGGGGGGAAAATCCTGCCACTGGGAAGGTGACGATAATATTGATTATCTCTGGTATTTATGGAGATTTTTATCTGTAAAGAGAGTTGGACATAAGAGGAAAGGAAATATCACTTTTGGAGTGGTGATATCCACTCCAGATATCACCTTCCATTGGAGAGAGGAAACCTAGTGATAGGATCCCTTAGACCAGCGTCCCCAACCTTTTTGGCACCATGTTTCACAGAAGACAATTTTTCCACAGACTGGAGTAGAGGTGATGGTTTCTGGATGATTGAAACACGTTACATTTATTGTGGATTTTATTTCTATTATTATTACATTGCCATTTGCCACTCACTGATAGGGTTTGATATGAGTCTGCAAACAATTGATTTATTATGGTCTCTGTGCAGTCAAACCTCTCTGCTAATGATAATCTGTACTTGCAGCTGCTCCCCAGAGCTAGCATCACTACCTCAGCTCCACCTCAGATCATCAGGTATTAGAGTCTTATAAGGAGGAGCAATCTAGATCGCTCATGTGCACAGTTTACAGTAGGGTTTGTGCTCCTATGAAAATCTAATGCCTCCGCTGATCTGACAGCAGGAGGAGCTCAGGTGGTGACGTGAGCAATGGGGAGCAGCTGTAAATACGGATGAAGCTTCATAGGCTCGCTGCAGCTCACCTTCTGCTCTGCAGCCCAGTTCCTAAAAGCCACAGACTGGTACCAGTCTGAGGCTGGGGGAGCGGGGACTGCAGCCTTAGACAGTGGGGTGATTAGCTTCTGCAAGGAATGATATTCTGAGTAGAGCCAAAAAACTAATTTATCAATTTGATAGTAACTGATTGGAGGGTAGAGAGTGCTTTTTCTAGGAATAGGGGAGGGACAAATGGGAGATTTAAGGAGAAAGAAGTAGTCCCCCCAAAGAATGAGATTGAGAGAGGATTGTTACAGAGAGTGATGCACAGGCAGGAAGCTACTGTGGAAAGGATTCAGACTCAAAACAAACAACTCCCCTCCCCTCTCCACTCCCCGCAGCAAAACTTAATGTTTTGGGTGAAAAGGTGTGAAATCTGGAAACCTGAGAGATGTTGTGGATTCTCCATCCCCTCCCCCGACACACACTGCTTATCAAAACCTTTGGCATTTTTTATTGATTCAATGTTTTCCAATAGCATTTTATATGATTGGTCAGAAGACCCAGGAAGATGATTCATCATTAACCTAAACAGCAGGAAAAGGTCTTAGAGTAAGTGCCCTTTTCTGGGCAGGGATCAAGTCCCCATTGAAGGTGCAATGCTGGAAGATCCAGCAAGGACCTCTGAGCCGGTAATGCCAGTGTTCCAACTTGGAACCTTGAAACTAGCTACTTCTACATTCAGCCAGCATTCAGCAATTCTTCTCTGCCACACCCTATTATTTTCTCCCAGGGGTATCTGTGAAATGAAAGTCTTTATACCTTGTTGAAGAAATTTCAGACTACAAATAAAAAGATGGTGGAGTGTTGGGGCTGATGATAAAAGACATCACATCATAGGCTCATTTCTTTCATACCTTGGATTTTTTTATTACATTATTGTCATATGATTATTATAGTGGAACACATTCATAAATAAAATAAATGAAACAGAAAACTATTTAAAAGTGTGCAGTTTTGGTTATACACAAATGCTGTGCCTGCTTTAAAACTCATCTCTCTTTTTTCTTTTTTTTTTTTTTTAAGAGACAGGGCCTTGCTCTGTTGCCTAGGCTGGAGTCCAGTGGCCTGATCATACCTCACTGCAGCCTCAAACTCCTGGGCTCAAGCAATCCTCCTGCCTCAGCCTCTCAAGTGGTTAGGACTACATGTACACAGCACCATGCCTGGCTAATTTTTAAAATTTTGTAGAGATGAGGGTCTCATCATGTTGCCTAGGCTAGTCTCAAACTCCCGGACTCCAGCGATCTTCCCACCTTGGCCTCCCAAAGTGCTGGGATTATAGGCATGAGCTATCTATAATTCTTGTGGCCTAAAATTCTTTTACTACAACTGTGAAAGTTGTCAGAATCAAAATGGAGTCACTAGTGTTAAAAAACAAAAACAAAAACCTGACAAATAGAGTGGAGGAAGGCTATGAAGAGAAGGTTCTTATGCTTATATGCCTCATAACAAAACTATCACGAAAAACTCTGCAAAACTCACAACTTTGGGGCTGGGCAAGGTGGCTCACGCCTATAATCCTAGCACTCTGGAAGGCTGAGGCGGGAGGATCGCTCAAGGTCAGGAGTTTGAAACCAAACCTGAGCAAGAGTGAGACCCCATCTCTACTAAAAATAGAAAGAAATTAATTGGCCAACTAAAAATATATAGAAAAAATTAGCCAGGTGTGGTGGCGCATGCCTGTAGTCCCAGCTACTCGGGAGGCTGAGGCAGGAGGATTGCTTGAGTCCAGGAGTTTGAGGTTGCCGTGAGCTATGCTGATGCCACGGCACTCTAGCCTGAGTAACAGAGTGAGACTTTGTCTCAAAAAAACCAAAAAAACCCCACAATTTTGCACAAGGGCAATCACAACCTTACATACAGAGAGTACTTCTACAAGGTCATCTGCCCAGCAACTTCTTGTCCAACCCCAGGCTGGTATCACCCTTGTTGTTGATCTTTATAGCAAGGATAAATATGTCAAAACAATTATGTAATCCTAATCATTTTTTCCTTAAAAAATCTTTGTCTTCCTTAACATTCCTGGATATACACATAATTTACTATGACATGTGTATTCTCTTTGCAATGCTTTATTCCAAAATAAACATCATTTTCATTTTAAAGAGCCTCTTTCCATTTATTATTTAGGTTGACACAACATTTTTTTGAGCTTACCGCAAATGACAGAAGTGTAGGAATTTGATATGGGAGGGATATGACAATAGTAAAAGAAAAATCAGATAGTAAGTTGTAAGTTAGAAACAAAACTTTGTTTAAAATATACCAGGTATTTTCTGGATGTCATTGTGGTGGGATATGACTGGCAGATAATACAATTATGGGTAAGGTCTCTAGACTGAAAATGGTCTGATGCAGAACATATAGGAAAATCTGAATCATTTCAAACGTCTGCAATTTGAGTTAGATAAAAAATTTTGAGAGGTAGTTATTTTTGCTACTGCAGAATAAAATGTGCTTACCTCTTTCTTTGAATTACCAGTGATTCATTGCATGTCTGTAAGTGCTGTGCTCAAAGGTCAAGGTACGAATCTTCTTTACATGTGTGAGGTTTTTTCCCACCTTTGAACTTTTAAAAACACTTTTATTACAGAGTGCCTCAAAGATCAATGTGTCTTGTTTTATTGTTTGCATTCTAGTAATGCACCCAATTTGGCTATTTGCCAGGTTTTTTAAAAGGGTTTTGCTGAAAGAAGATAAAACAAGTTTGAGAGGCATTGGGACACTTTATTTTCCTTTCATTTTCCATGGAAAAATCCCAGAAAATACAGGAATAGGAAACTGTGTCTTGTCTTTTCAGATTGAGACTGGTATGTAATTCTTGGAAGCCAGTTGAATTGACAGCCTCAATTCAGAAATTGGACAATAGTATCTAAACAGAGATTTTGCTAAGAAAATATTCTTTACACATTTTTTTTGTCAGTAGTAAAAAAGATTAACTTATATCCACAAAACTTGCATCTCCCCATCCATTTCCCTAGGTATGTCTCTCTCTTTTCTGGTATCTTTGTCCACCCTTATGAGCTTCTCAGCCTCTGATTTCAGAGGTACACAAGGTATATTTCCCATAACACAAAATTATATTTATTTTGTGTTTATATTTAATAAACATTGTGTTTATATTTAATAATTTATATTTATATAATATAAATTATTAAAAAATGACAACTCATTGTTAGCTAATTCCATTGAAGACAGGAAAACTATATATTTATTTTAACTGCATTGGCAATTTTCCTCTACTTCGATATGCTGTTTAATGCTAAATCCTATCTCTTCTACCTGTCAACCTGGTAATTTTTTGTGACTTGCCCAATACTGTCAACAATAATGTCATCTTCCCAGGATTTGAAACTTAAAAGCATGAATTGACTTTTGCCCTCTATTTCTATTGTACTTTTCTCAGATTCCAGAAGAACTAAAGTAAACCACCCAAACTTGTATTTCCCTTATGCATTTCCTGTCCTCTGTCAGTCTCATTTAGAAATGCCTATTCCCAAGTTTTCCTAGTCAAGACTTTAAGTTTACACTACTCTAATCCTCATCTCTTCACTGTATTCCAAGTCTTTTAGAGATGACCTTTCCAGATGAATCAATTATCAGGGTATCCGATTCACTTTTTCCTTGTTTAACATTAAGATTCTCCCCAGCTCAAGTTCCAACCCTCACTTTCTATTGTCACACTCATCTTTTTTTTTTGAGACAGAGTCTCACTTTGTTGCCCAGGCTAGAGTGAGTGCCATGGCATCAGCCTAGCTCACAGCAACCTCAAACTCCTGGGCTCAAGCAATCCTTCTGCCTCAGCCTCCCAAGTAGCTGGGACTACAGGCATGCGCCACCATGCTCAGCTAATTTTTTTTCTATATATATTAGTTGGCCAATTAATTTCTTTCTACTTATAGTAAAGACGGGGTCTCGCTCAGGCTGGTTTCGAACTCCTGACCTTGAGCAATCTGCCCGCCTCAGCCTCCCAGAGTGCTAGGATTACAGGCGTGAGCCACCACGCCCAGCTTATTGTCACACTCTTCTAAATTGCCTTTCTGCTTCTAGTCTTGAACTCCTCTGGCATAATATTCACATGCATCCACAGTGATCCTAATGAAGCCTAAATTTATTTGGGGCGCTCCACAACTTAAGGCCTGGCTCTGGTTTCCCACTCCCTACATTTCAAATTCTTCTGCATGGCACTCAGGGCCCACCATGCTCTGATTTCCATTTCCTTTCCAGTCCCATCTAAACTGAATTCCCTCCCCTACCTTCCCTACTTTGCACCCCACACTCTGGACATAATGAGCTAATTACTGAATGTCCGGGCAGTTTCACACTTTTCCTTTCTTTCAACTGAGCACTCAACCTAGGATGCCAATCCCAGTTCTGTTTACCTGCAAATGTAAGTTCACCTTTCAAGGCTCTGTTCAAATTTCATTGCTTCTTTGAAATCTTTCCTAATCTACCCCCTTCAATGAAGCTTGGACTTCTCTCAGAGGACCTGTAACACCTTAATGCACTTATCGATGCCTTAAATATCCATCAATGAAGCAGAAAGTGCACTTTGCCTTTCTCTGTCTTCATGCACTTTATCTTCAATCTGTCTTGTTAGAGAGATTGGAAAACTAGAAACTATATTTAAATGCCTAAGTAGCCAAAGCCCTGGTTGTGAAAAACTTTCTACTTACGAGACTATCTTCTATGAGAAGTCAGAAGTCAGATGCTTTTCTTTCTCCCTCCCTTCCTCTTTCTTTCTTTCGATGCTTAGCTGCTAGCATGCAGGACATGGGATGTGAGTGTTTAGAAGCAATGGCCACAGTCAGAATTTCCCCATCCGGAACTCTCCTCGTGGGTAACTGGACCCTATGTATAGTGGTGGCATCAGCAGACTGCTGCCCTATGCTTTTCAGCTTCATGATGTGAGGCTGAATTCAATTCATGTGTCCACTGGTGAGCCCCTAATTTTGGTCCTTATATCCCTCTCAGAGGTTTTGTAAATACCCGTTTCCTTGTATTATACTTCATTGGGCTTGAAGTACCTGGAATGATTTCTGTTTCCTACACTGAAACCTGATACATTTTGCCTGTATTAAACTGTAACTTCCTCGAATGCAAGAACAGGTGTTTTTATTTTTATATTCTTGGGATTTACCATAGAGCTGGCTCTCACCAAATAAATGATTGAATCACCAGACAAGCCAATAATGACTCCAAATTATATATGGCACTAAACATAAACTTCACCCTGACACACAAACCTCTCTTCCAATGCTCTCCTTCCTTACCTGGCCAACCTTGTCTCTTCCTGTGCTTCAATCTAATGATTTCTAGTTATTATAATTCTGTACACATGTCTTGCCCCTTTCTCTCTCTTTTTGTTCTGATGGCTGTTTCTGTCTGCAGTGTCTTCCTTCGTCTCTGCCAACTTACATGTACCATTTCTGGCAAGAAAAAACTTAAATATTACTTTTCATAATAAATACTCTTTTGCTGATGCCCAATGATGGAAAGAAAGTAAGCTTTCTGGCATTATGTTGTACATTCCTCTATCAGAAATAGTTTTGGCTACAAGTAAAAAAAGATGCAATTATAATGACAAAAAATAAGGATTAATTTAAAATATTTTTCATAACAAAAAATTTGGAAGTGAATGATTGCTGGTTTTGGTTTAGAAATTCAAGAATGTTTGGAACAACTTCACATTACTCTCTCGATTTTTCCCTCCTGGATGCAAATGACACCCAAGGCCCCAGAATTATGCTTATCGGGAAGGCAGACATGTGAAGGGAGGGAGACAGAGCCAGGCCCACCTGCACCTTTTGTCAGGAGCAAAAGACTTTCTAGAAACCACTTAGCACAGTTTTGTTTCTATCTTATTTACGAGGGCTGGGTCAGATGGCCATCCCTCACTGCAGGAGAGCACAGGAAAACACATTTTCAGCTTTGAGATGGAAAGAAGAGAGTTGGGAATGGCTATTGGATTAGTTAACCCAAAGTGGTTATCATATTTTCTAAATCCTCTAATATCACCACTGTTCATAGGGCAAGCTCAAGGCTTCATATTTCGCCACAGTCTGCAGAAGTGCTTACCCCTGTGCTGAATACCTGGATATAAAGATTGCCAGTAAGATAGATAACTGAGAACTGATGCAATGACACCCTACCATTGTCTGACATGGGGTAGATTAGAAGAGATGAAGACACACTATCCAGATTGTCTTGCATGAATGCAAAAAAAAATGAGTAAGAAAAGTGTCTCTCTGTTTTTTGTTGCTTACAACAAAATATCTGACTAGGTAATTTACAAAGAAAAGGAATTTATTTCTTACAGTTACTGAGGCAGAGAAGTCCAAGGCTGAAGGGCTTCTTGCTGATGGATATCCTCTTCAGATTCTGAGGTGGTGCAGGGCATCACACAGTGAAGGGCCTGAGCATGCTAGCTCAGGTTCCCCTTCCTCTTCTTATAAAGCCACTAGTGCAAATCTCATGTTAACCCATTAATTTATTAACCTATTAATCCATTAATCCTCATGACCCAATATTAAAGGCCCTCCCCCCAATATTACAATACTGGGGACTAAATTTCAACATGAGTTTTGGAGAGGACAAATATTCAAATCATAACAAAGGATGTGAGATGCTTTTAGAAACATTTGTCTATTCTCAATTGAGGACCATTGGCCTCTTTCAATATTATCAATTTAATAGCATGTGTGCCTATGTTTATTATAATATGCCAATGTCACCTCTTAATTATAGTCCTTAGGAAATGGCATACCCTTGTAGATGGTTGGTAGGTTCAAACGTCAGCTTTTTATTTATATTCATAAACTCTGTCTTGAGTTTAAACATGTTTGTGAAGAGTAATGAAATGTTGGTTCATACAATAGTTATTTAAATAAAAATGTAATTTGAGAGATTTGAACCAACATTTGTGAATAGAGCATGAATGCTGCAAATCTGAAATGTTCAGTTAGGAAGAGCTTAAGAGTCTATCTCAAATCGACTCTCCTTAAGATTAGTATTAATATAAACCATAAGATGATCAAATGGCATACTTATTTTAAGTTTCCCCTCCCTGCCACTCCTCCAGTATTTTAAACATGAAATAATGTTAAAACGAATCTTGAGGGAGGGTTGAGGGATGTGGTTAAAACAAAGAATCCCAAAAGTACACCTTGAAGAGGAACAAGATTTGCCTTTATGACAGCAGGGTGGCTAAGCGGTGTTGAAATGGAGAGAGGAAAAAGTGTTTGGTGGGCTGGGCACAGTGGCTCATGCTTGTAATCCTAGCACACAGGGAGACCGAGGCGAGTAGATCACTTGAGGTCAGGAGTTTGAGATTAGCCAGAGCAAGAGTGAGACCTGTCTCTACTAAAAATAGAAAGAAATTAGTTGGGCGTGGTGGCATTCACTACTCAGGAGGCTGAGGCAGGAGGATCCCTTGAGCCCAGAGTTTGCGGTTGCTGTGAGCTAGGCTGACCCCATGGCATTCTAGCCCAGGCGACACAATGAAACAATGTCTCCAAAAAAAAAAAAAAAAAAAAGGGCTTTTGGTGGATTTCAAGCCTCTTTTTTTTTAGCATAATCTAACAGATCCCTGTCTGTGCTTATCATCCAGTCTAACCAGTACTGTCTAGTGCTTTGGGGCTGGCCACTTACTTGCTCAGATTATTAGAAGGAGGGCTTCTGCAATAATTGCACCCTTCCCTCTGGTAAAAATTAGACATTACAGCCTTTACTAATTACAGGCTAGTGGCTCCAGTGTCCTCCTGGTAGTAAATTGCTTTGAGATAGCATCTGGAAATTGGGTAGTAAAATAAATCCAAAAGAGGCTTGTCAAGCTTTTCTTGCCCATAAAATGAAAATAAAATATCATATTTGTGAAGTTCTATGGAAGGAAAAATTGGAAAGATAGCCCAAGTTGCTTAGTAAAGAGAATTTTGCTATCAAAACACTGCCACATCAGCCACTGTTAAAACAAAAATGCAATCAGGATTGCTTGAAATGTTTATGTTTACTTCCAGTCTTCAAATTAAAGTACAGCATCATGTTCCTTTGGGTTGCCATTCACATTCTCTCTTCCTCTCCTGATTCCTATAAATGTAGTAGTTGATATATTCCTCACTTTCAAAGTAGACTGACTACTCCAAAACTCACATTTTTTTTCTTTTTTGAGAACTTCTTCGCCTGTATGATGCTCAGACATTACAAACAAGTCTATCAATAGATGTTTGTTTCTGACTTTATAATTACCACCTAACATCTTTGCTGATTACTATTGAACTACCTTAGTTTCCAAGTCAAATAGCCCTATACATTGAAGTAGTGTTTAACCACTTCTTAGAGGCCAACTAAGTCAGCTAATTTCCCATCCCAACCAGGACCTTTCCATGTAGCACCCCTGTCAAAGCCTGTTTCAGCTTGGGTGTTGGTGACTTGGAACTCTGTGCTTTGTGAGTAGAGTAACACCATTTGGGCAGCTGGTCTACATAGCTCTTCTTTATATTTATCCAACCTGCCCATTTTTATCCAATGGGGCAGGTTGAATATATTTACTCAGTTCTATCTTTTGAAACCGTACATGTCTAGTTCATGTGCCAAATCAGCATGTGAAATAGTGGAATGTTAGCTGACGGATTAAAAAAGGTTAGTTACTGGCCTATCCGGGAGGGGACAGCTGTTCTCACCTAGGGATAAGTCTCCATGTTACTGAGAGATCCAAATTCTGTTCTGATTATCTCTGGTACTTCTTTTTGTTCTCTCTCTGGCTTATCTCTTTTATTTTTATTTTATTTTATTTTCCTCCAAATGGAGAAAACATGATCAACTCAAGAGACAGAGAAAGGAAGCGCTAGGATTGCAACACAAAGCACAATCACCTCTGGTTCTGTGTAACAAACTGCACGGGCAAAGGAAAACTACCCATTTACCTTCCCTACATCCCCTACCATGAGACCCAGATTCTCCACATTCTGTGTGTGTGTGTGTGTGTGTGTGTGTGATCATTTCTGAAAAAATTCTAATCCCAGCCTTGGGCTTCATTTTCCAGCTGGCGAGTGATTGAGAATTGCAGAGAGACAACAGTTTAAGAAGGTTACACAAACCTCAATTCCGGAAGACCCTAGTTCCCATGCATCATTCTCAAGCTGTGGATCCGAGACCAAGCAGCAAAGAACGCCCTCTCGCGACAGCGGTTCGACGGCGCAGGGGGAGCCGCGCGGCCCGGCCGCCAGGGGGCGCGCGTTTGCCGAGCCCGGGCGCCGCGCGAGGACCAGGGCGTGGGCGTGCGCGTGGGCGTGCGTGAGGGCGCACAGCTGCGGGCCAGGTGTTCGCGTCCGCGGGCCGCGCGGGTCGCGTCCGAGGGCATGGGCGATAGGTATGGTGCCCTGCGGCGGGCCCAGCTGCATCTGGACTTCATCCACGCCAACTCGTGAGTGCCCAGGTGGGGTCGGAGTCGGGGCGGGTCCCTGCCAATGGACAAAAGTTTTGTCCGCTCCCAACTGAAAACACAAAAAATGAACTTGGTATCGTTGATTTATGGCTTTATTTATTTGAGTTGTTTGTGCTTAAAAAAAAAAAAAGTGAAAAAGTGATAAAGATATATTCTGGGCCAGCTCGAACTCTTTTGGTGCTCGTCAATGAACACCAAATGGTAGGAAGGCCCCACATTTATCATTAAACAAAACGAGTCGTTGGTCAGCAGAAGCCTAATTTTACCAATCTTGCCAACCTTTAGTCTGCCCAACACGCCGGCAATTTAAAGATTAAAGTTGCCCTCCAAACAGAGCCATTTGCATTTATTGATTTCAACCTCTGTGGCCTCCTAAGTCTTTCTAAAAAACGTAACCTCAAAGGATAGGAATCTCATGGTTTAGTTGTTATTTGGGCGCCTTTGTTTTTCTCCACCCTGCCCAGGTCCCTTTTACCTAAGGCTCATTAGGTGTTACTTCAGATACTCAGATTGCGGAGGGATCTCACCTGTCATTGCCCACACAGCAAATCATACCAGGGAGTGCTGTGTAACTCACAGTGGTATGTCAGTATTTTTTTTTTTTAATCTTTTAGTAATTTGGATTTACTAAAAATACTGACTGATATAAGGGATGTGCTGAACTTGAAACCACAGAGGTGGAGGTACAAAAAAAGCCAGGGAAGGCCAGCCTTGCTGGGCAGGGCGATCTGTAATTTTCAGATAACAAGAGTAAGACAGGCAATCTTCAGCAGATTTCAGTTTTTATCTCTCTGTGGAGAATGATTTCAAGTTGGAAAAGGTGGAACAAATAGTTAAAAGCTAATGAGGTGGAAGACAAATGAAGAAATAGCAGTTTTGAGTGAGTTTAAGAAAAAATTTAAGTGCAGTGCTGGAAGGACTGTGAATTTTATCTTGGAAAATTTCCTCAGCCTCAGTTTTGTATAGTGTCTGTGGCTATTGCTTCCCAGCCTCTCCCTGCAGCAAACCACCCTGTGCTACCCACTTCCCCAGCCCCATTTTCAATTGGTGGTATGGTAACTTAATAACAAAATTGACAGCCATATGAAACAACAACAATAAGAAAATCAGATACCAATTGATTTCTTCTTAGTTCCCCCAGGTAGATTTGTTTGAGACTTTCATCTGTAAAAACAGGAATGGTTTTTCTTTTTTCTCCCTTTGCTTCACCCCCACATCCAATCCATCATCAAGTAAATGTTTTCTCTAAATATGACTCAGATTCACTCATTTCTCTCTGTCTCTACTGCCATTGACTTTAGTCCAAGCCACCACCATCTCCCTTCTGGGCTCTTCTACACGGCCTCTTCACTGGGTTCTCTACTTCTCATTTTGGCTCCTCCATGGTTGCCAGAGTGAGCCTTTTAAAAAGTAAACCAGGTATGTATCTCTTCTGAAAACCCTGCAGTGGTTCCTGGTTGCATGTTGCCTAAGCACAAGGTCCTCTCTGTGGGGAAGGATGCCCTGCACGACCCTGCCGTGCCCTCATCTCAGCCCACTCTCATTTTACTGTATGCCGACCACACTGGTCTCCTTGGCTCTTTTCTGCTTCAGTGTCTTCGCATCTCTTGTTCTTGCTGGAAAGTTTCCACGCTGCTCTGTAAGGTACTGAATCCTCTCATCCTTCAGGGCTCAGTTTAAATATCTTCAACCAAGAGATGCTTTTTCTGACCACTGTGCCTCTCCTCACCACTTCCTCTTTCCCATCACCACTGTGAAGGTAACTCCTTGTCACAATCTGTAATGTCATCTTTATATGTCTGCTTGTGTGTCTTCCATAGATCCCACCAGCTTGAGCTTCAAGATGGCAAAGACCCTGTCTGTATACAACACTGGCACGTGGTAGGCAGTCAGTGAAAATCTCTTGAATGAGAGATTTGCAGAAATACAGAAACTCCTGTGGCAATTTTGGTCAGAATTCTTACAATTAGGTTTCTGAAGGATTGTTTATGTATTGAATTTTTGTATATTGAATCATGTATTTTAAATTCGCTAGAGTAGCTTGTGATTTAAAGTGCTGATTTTTTAAAGCATAGCATACTTTTACACTATTTTAGATTTTTATGCTTTCTTTTGAATGAAGGACATCTTTTTGTAAAATAGCATTATAGTAGCTTTTTAAAAAAATTAAAAACTTTAAAATTGACTTGATTCAAGACACCTTTCATCAGTATCTGCGTTTGCAGTTTAAAATTCCAAAAAATGGGGATATATACTGTGTGTGTCTGTGTATATATATATTTATTTAAAAAAATACATTTTAAGCTAAAGTATTGTCTTTTGGTCTGAGGTATTTGGAGGCCCTGAAATATTGCAGATGATGCTTTCTGTTGTATAAATGAGCATTTGCTTTTTTGATAAATGTGTTTGTCTTGCTTCTGTTACTTGTTTACTAAATATAGAAAGAAAATTGCATACTGAATCTTCCCTTAATGCTGTGATAAGGTTGCTGATTGAAATATCCACATCAGGAAATGAAAAGCAAGCAGGGGCTCTTGGAGGCAGCCTGATTTCACACACAGATAGAACAATTTAGCCTTCAAAGTGTGGTGAATAGTAAAGGCTCTCTCAAGTTTTCTGTTACCAAGGAGCTGGCCTTAGGGGTTTAGGAGAGAGTGGCCTCAGGTAATCTATGAGGTTATATGTAAAGAGCAGGCTTTTCAAGGTGGAAAGATTCCACAGAAAAATATAGATTGGTGAGGCAAGTAGAGGCTTCCTGCCAATTCCTGTGGTTGTAGTTAGAGCCTTATGGCTTTTTAGTAGACCAGGATGTTGATCAATATTCTTCAGAAAAAATTTGGCCTTAAATAACACAATTGTAATGAAAAATTCCCTGGAAAAAATCCTACTTGAATACATGCTTATAAAGCAATGTTAAAAGGTCAAGTTTTGCTCTAACAATACTAAGGTCCTTGAAGTTTTTATTTTATTAGGAGTGGACAGGATATTTTGGCAAATGTGTTCTTACTCCTGGCTTTGGAATGGAGAGCATCTGCTTCAGAATCTTGATCGTGCTGAGAAAGTTGTTTCTAGAATAACTTCTTAATTGATTATCTGTCTGGAATTGGAGAACATTTGTCTGCGAGTGTTTTGAACTTTTTACACTGATTACACACCTGGTTTAAGTTTTTGTTTTCTCTTTATTTCTTTGTCAGCACGACTCACAGTTTCCTTTTTGGAGCACTGGCTGAATTGCTAGACAATGCAAGGTAAGGTCTATTTGGGAACAAAGGTTATTGAGGGTTATTGAACAAAGGTTATTATGTCATGAATTTCATGACATAAATCTATTTTAGTTACATTGGAAGATAAAAAGATAATGTCATGCTTTTCTCCATCTGGAATGTTTTATGACTTGATTTTCTATAAAATTAAAGTATTATAGGTAAAAGAACAAGTGAGAGAAAGAATTATTCACCTTTATTTAATTTGCATTTATGATTAAACTTGAAGTACAGGTAAACTGGATCTCTGTTTTTGTGTTAATAACTATGTAATAACATATACTCATTTGGATGTTTTTTGAGTTATATCTCAGTGTACACTTTGTCTTGAGAATTTACATATGGGTTTGGGCATTTATTGAAATCTGCATGGATACAAATTGCATAGTTAAGGAAGCTCTAACAATTTTAAGTTCCACTCACTAGTGTATTTGTGGGGGCTTGTGAGGGACTCAATTTTTTTTTAGCTAAATCGAATACAGCATTTGACTTGTTTTATATTTGTCTTTTCCTATAACAGAAGATTTTTTCTACCTTCTCTGTAGAAAGCAAAGTCCACCCTTGACCTACAGTTGTTAGGTCAAGGGTCTCAGTAGGGGAACTTAAACTTCCTGCCACTGGATGAGAATTGCATTTCAACTTTTTGCATTTGTTCCTCATTTTTGGCCTTGTAAGGGAGATTACCTTTCTGAGAGTATGACCACAGAATGCAGTCAATTAACCAACCATCTAGAAATTCCTGCCCAGCACTAAGTAAAAAATCACTATTCCCTTCTTTTATGAACCTTCTCTCTGTAGAACTAATGGAATCATGGAAAGAGAGGGGAGAGGAAAAAAAGGAATAAAGTTGGTGTTTCAGGAGAGCCATGAACTCAACTTATAAGGAGCTAATAGGGATGGGGCCAAGAGAGATGAACTCATGGTTAGTCTCTCTGCAGGAGATTAGGGTTGCTATGGTTGCTTCTGCTCAAAACTCTGAAGCAAGGCTCCTACTGTCTCAATTGGTCCTGACTCCTACTAGATGCTACTAAGTGGTCTATTTTCAGCCACTTTACATCTGTAACTCTGAAAGAACATATCTCAGCCTTGACATCTGTAGCTGTGAACGAACACATTTGTCTATTTTGCCAACTGTCTTTTCTCCTCTGAAGTTGTTTCATTTATTCATTCAACGAAGAAGGGAAAGTAAAATCAGAATGTAGAAGAAATAGAACAGTGGGGACAGTTTATGTAGTAGAAGGGGATTGATTGAGAAAGAAAGATCAACATCAGACTCAGCAGAGTGAAAGAATGTGATCAATAAAACCCATTTGTCTCTGGGCTGCCCCTTAGCCAGGTCCAGCCTGTCTCATGTTTGTTTGGCTCATAGTGAAAGTTTGGTCAGTGTTTATAAAGAAAAGGAAAGAAAAAAAAAAAGGAATTGTTTGTAAGGCTTGAGAAATAGGAGGTACCACATAAAAAATTTGGGTCCCCTGCTTTCTTTGAAAGATTAGAAGTAGCAACCTCAAGGCCACATTCCTCCATGGGACCAGGGGCTGGTGGTGAGTAGCAGGTCCTCTCTTGGGACCAGCCTGTGCTTTCAGCTTTGGCCCATTTCCAGTGCTCCCCCAAGGACGGCCCGAACCCCTCAGTTCCAGTGTCTTCAGTGGACACTTGAGTTTCCCACCACTGCTTATCTGCTAGTATTTCACATCAAATAAGACTGTTTAACGGACTTATTTAAGGTACACAGTTGGTCTCATGAAGGAGGTCTTTATTAAGTCCCTGTCTTATTCTAAGACATTATTTTATATCATTGTATTCAATATTTTAATAATCTGTAGTTGTGAAAATTAGAACTGAAAAATACTAAAATAATACTGTAGATAGAGGGGAAAAATGTGGTGGTATAGAAGGGATGGTTAGGGGCCTCCTCCCAATACAACAGCTGTTAAGAGAGAAAGTATCCTGGGCTGAAGAATAAAGGTTATTATAAAAGGTCTTAATATACTGTAAGGGTGAGTTATTAATATTTTATGCCTTAATCCATGGAAGCATGGAAGTGCTGTATGAAGAAACTGTTTCTTTAACAACTTCCATTTCAACGCAGTGGCATTTCTTGAGCACCTATTGTGTACATAGTACTTAGTGTAATGCATAATTGTATAATGGAGATATGGCTACCCACGAGTCATGGGATTATGGTAAAGATTAGAAGAAAATTTTCAAAAATACTTCATTCAGTGCTTACTTGACACACAGGAAATGCTCAAGCAATGGCAGTGCTAACTCTAGAATGTTTATGTAGGGAGGGCCTAGAAGTAGTAGTTGGCTAGAGGAAGGAGGTAGAAGGCACTAACTTCCAGGCTTGTAGAGCAAATAAGGTATACCTACTGAGATTTATTTGGGGTTGTTTGGGTTTGGGACTTACCGAAATTTTGAGAGAGACTCAGGTTTCCTTATTAGAGTTCCTGTTGTATTGAGCTTCCCTTTAGATTCCTCCCTTCCTTCTCCTCCTCCTTCCTTAACATACCTTCTTCCTCATCAGCTAAGGACACCTCCCTTGTTGTCTTCCTCCTTTCTGTCACACCCATGATATTGAAGCCAGATCTTCTGGTTCTTTCTCTTTTCCTTTTTACATTTTTTCTTTTACAAATAACTTTTTAAAATACAAAAATATCTGTGTTTTTTAGGAAACTGAGAAAATAAGGAAAAAAAAACTTTACTGATCATCTCATCCCATGGAGCAAGGGTCAGCGTACTTTTCTGTAAAAGACCAGATATTAAATACTTTCACTTCTGTGGGATACAGAATCTCTTTTGAAACCACTCATTTCTGCCATTGCACAATATGTAAATATGTTCATAGACAATGTGTAAATGAGTGGGCATGGTTGTGTTCAAATAAAATTTTATTTACAAAACAGTAAGTGGGCCAGATTTGAGCTGTAGGCCATAGTTTGCCAACCTCTGACCTAGAGAAAACTTCTATTAACATTTTTATTTCTTTCCTTCCATTTATATACATGTATATCATATATATTCTTAAACATGTGATCCTATAGTACATATTACCTAGTAATTTGCTTTTTCATTTCTTTTTTTTTTTTTGAACTAAAATATATCATGAAAAACATTCTATGACTTCTGGATTATCCTCCAGCCAGTTTTAAAAAAAATATTCATATCTATTTTGTTGAGCTTTTTGTGTAACTACCACCAAATTTCATCTCTTCTTTTAAATTTCTGAGTTTCAGGCTTTGTAATATTCTCAAATTATGAGTGCTCATAGGTCTTATTATGCAAAAGCACATTGAAACATTTTAGTAATTCATTTTGAAGTAATTTAAGTGGAGTTTTGTATTGTTTGATAGCTGACAATAGGTTGTACCTCATATGTGCAATTCATATTAATGTAATCTTTTAAACATAATTTCATATTGAAGCATTAATATTTTTATATTGTTTCCAGAGATGCAGGGGCTGCAAGACTTGATGTGTTTTCAGGTGAGCAGATTTGCTTTCTTCTTTTTTTTTTTTTCTTCTTGTAATGGAAAGCCTGTAGTTATTTTGATCTTATTTTATTTCATGAAATCAAACCACATTCTATAGATTTTTAATGTAATCTAAGTGCTTTGTGAATACAGTGGCCCTGTGGGGAGCCAGGGTGAGAAAAATACACTCTGAGAGTCAAATTGTTCACTTGTTAGAAGAACCATTTGCAAAATTAGGTCATTCAGAGTTTTGTGGAAGTATCATAGTGATTTGGAGCAGTCAATTTGTCTGCCATGAGAAGCAGTTTTATTTTAAAAAGCATATTAACTTAATGGTTATTCATAATTAAGCATACATCATTCCCAACTTATCACAGTTTTAAAATGCAAAAGTGAATGTGCAGTACGAATGTTTGAGGGCTGTAAAATTCAAACCAAATATGTTTTCTTCATTGATTTTATTTGTAGTCACCAAGTATTTATTGTACGTATAGGTAATCTTGTTACAATATGACACTAAGGAAATTAGGTTTTGTGATCCAGCTCTGTAGTTAACACTACCTGGAGAAATGAGAAAAGCCCATGTAGTGACACTGCTTCCCTACCCTGATTCCATCAGCTGTTCTGTAGTATTGGCTGTTGGTCACAGGCCAGAGGATATGGTCCATGAGGTACATCCATATCTGTATTTAAAGGGCACCTCAGTTCAGTTCACTTTTCTGAGTATTTATGGTCCTGAGCCAGAGAAGTCCTTACAGTTCATGAGGGAGATAGAGACCTCTTGAGATGACTGAGGAAATGATAAATGATGCTCTTCTTCCCCACCTACTCTCCAGGTTCTGAAAAGTTTGAGAAATAAGAAAAGAATCAGCCTTTATTACTGATAAAGTTTGGGTTGGAGTGTGTGGAGAGAGCAAATGGACTTGCTGATTAGCCCACTCCCTGCCTGGTGGAATCAAGCTTCCCCTGGGAAGTTGTCTGCCTCGGGGAGGAGGGAGCCCAGAACTCATGCTTTGTGCAGGAAGCTCATGCCCAACAGGAAAATGAAGGAAGTGAACTGAGCCTCCCCAGTTTATTCTTCCCTAGGTGACCAGTCAGATGGGTGAGCTCACCTTCACAGGGGGAAAGTGAGTAAAGGGACAAGGTAGAGCCTCTTTGGTGGAGAACAAGTAGTCTTCCCTTCCATGTCCAATTAGACAGGATAAAATAGGATAAGTGCTCTAGCCTAGGACTGTAAATATGGTGGGGACACAGAGAAAGAAAAAATTACACCTCACATTCAGGAGCTAGGGCTTGAGATATGGGTGTGATCTTTGTCAAATAGTCTAGGAAGAAAAGAATATACCTGTTAAAAGAATTATTAGAAAAAGAATGGAGGTAAACTAGTTCAGAGATTCATTCATTTATTCAATGGTAATTATTATTCCAGGGGCTAGGGATAGGGCACTGAGCAAAATGTTAAAAGTCTGTGCTCTCATGGAATATGCATTCTAGTGGGGAGAGAGAGACAATAAAGACATAAACAAACAAATAACATACCAGGCAATGATAAGTGCTGAAAGAAAAAGAAAAAAGCAGGAGAAGAGAACAGAGAGCTATGGGAAGAGTATATAGAATTTTTCATGAAGTCATCTGGGAAGGTTTCTCTAATTAGGTGACAATACCAGTAAAGACCTGAGTGATGTCAGAGAGTGAGCCGAGCCACATAGATGCCTAGAGAAAAAGCACTCAGGGAACAAGCAGGTTAGGTTGACTAGAGCTTAGTGTTAGAGCCAAATGGGTGAGTATCTTAAATACTATACTAAGGTTTTTTCTGTATTCAGTGGGGCATTGAAGAATTTTGAACAGTTTCATCCCCCTAAGTAGATAAGTGTTCTTTTTCCTTTTAGAAGATAGGAGCATACAAGATAGTCTGGAGAAGTATGAAAGCAAGGGTAGTAGGAAGGTATTGCTGTGGAAATTAGATTTCATGAGAATTTGAACTAGAGCAATGGTCCTAGAAATGGAGAAGGAAGAACAGACCTAAGCTGTGTATCATTCAAAGCACATGCACTGTTGACAGAGGGTTGAGAAGACTTACATGGCATTGCAAAGTACAGCAAATGTAATCAAAACCCATATGTTATATTCTTTTGGGTGTGTGACTGGACACCAGCAGGGCACGAGAGTGCTCATTTCACCCCATTTTCCCCAAGCACTTGGAGTTGTCATAAAATGGCCAATTTGAGATGAAAGTGTCACTTCTTTCTTTAGGTTATGTGTATTTTGTGAAAAACTGAACTTATGGTTTTTGGTTTTAAATTACTTATTTGTGTTGCAACTTTTTTTTTTTTATTATGGCAAGCGATCATATAGCTATCAACCTAGCAAATTGATTTTCTTTAAAAAAAGAATAATAAAAGACAGGGTCAGCACTTATGCACCAATAAATAGAATTGTTCTGGGGATGCTTCGTTAATGCAAGTTTGGACAAGTTTTCAGATTATTTACTGGGGCCCTGAATAATTGTCGAATTTGAGGACTATGAAATTCAAACTAAATATGTTTCAGCATGTGTTTTACACACCTATGTGTATTAGTTCTAGTAAACATAGATATGTATTCAACTACACATTTTTTTAGTGCTTACCAAGTGCCAGGCACTGGGATAAGTGCTGGGTATACACAGTGCTCACTTTTAAGGAATTGGCATTCTAGTGTGGGGTTCCCTGCAAAATGTAGTAAGGATCTGCATTTTTGTGTGTAGAGGGCCCATAGGTTTAATCATATTTCTGAGATAACTATGTTTCCCCAAAATACAAGAACCATTGGACTGAAAGAGAAATAGATGTACAAACAAGTATTTTAATATACTATGAAGATGGGAAAACAGATTAGAAAGAGAATATTCATTATGGGCACCTAATGACATGAAAGGATTAGGAAGGATCCCTAGAAGAGTCTTATATGAACTAATCTAAAGAGAAAATAGGCATTCATCTGGTGAGCTATCATGGAAAGGGTGAAGGGGCAGTGTTTGCCCATTTCCTCCACATTTTGTAGCTTTTGGTCACATAAGCTAGCATTTTTATTCAAAGATAGTATTTTGTATTTCCATGATGTCTATAGTGACCTCTCCTTTTCCTTTCTTTCTTCTTCTTTTTTTTTTTTTACACATTGTTGACAGTGTCAAAAATCCTTTTTCATTTCTGATTGAGTTTATTAAAATCCTTTCTAGTTCTTGTCAATCCAGCAAGAGGGCTATCAATTTTGTTTATCTTTTTGAAAAATCAGCTTTTGGTTTTATTGATCTTCTGTATAGTTCTTTTGTTCTCAATTTCATTTAGTTCTGCTCTAATATTAGTTATTTCCTTTCTTCTGCTAGGTTTAGGATTGATTTGCTCTTCCTTTTCCAGTTCCATTCGATGGTTTATTAGTTTGTTGATTTGTGAGCTTTCTGTTTTTTGGATGTGAGCATTTAATGCTGTTAGTTTTCCTCTCAGGAATTCTTTTATTGTATCCCACAGGTTTTGATAGCTTGTGTCCCTGTTATCATTTAATTCAAAGAATTTTTTGACCTCCATCTGAATGTCTTCCTTCAACCAGGAGTCATTTAGCAATAGATTGTTTAATTGACTTTGTGAAGTGGTGAGTGTTCCTGTTGGAATTGATCTCTAGTTTTATACCACTATGGTCTGAGAAGATACATGATACAATTTCTATTTTTTAAAATTTGTTGAGGTCTAATTTGTGACCTAGGATATGGTCGATTTTGGAGAACGTTCCATGAGCTGATGAAAAGAATGTTTATTCAGCTGTATTTGGGTGGAATGTTCTGTAGATGTCTTGTAGACCCATTTGTTCCAGAGCTCTGTTTAAGTCCATTATTTCTTTGCTTATTTTTTGTTTGGAGGATCTGTTCATTTCAGACAGTGGGGTGTTGAAATTTCCTGCTACTATGGCATTACTGTTTATCATACTATTTAGTTCTAATACGTTTGCTTTATATATCTGGGTGCTCCTGTGCTGGGTGCATAGATACTAAGAATTGTTAAGTCTTCTTGTTGGATTTTTCCTTTCACCATTATATAGTGACCATCTTTGTCTTTCTTTACTTTTGCTATTTTAAAATTTATGCTGTCTGAAATAAAAATCACTAACCCCGCTCTCTTTTGGTTTCCATTTGCCTGAAAGTTTGTTTTCTAACCCTTGACCTTGTCTCTTCAAAGGACAATTCAAGCCATTCACATTTATTGAGAGGATTGCTATTTGGGGTTGATTTCTGTTCATATTGTTGGGTATGTTCTTATTTTGTTTTACCTCTCTATTCACCACATAAATAAAAGCAAGAACAAAGACCATATGATTCTCTCAATAGATGCAGAAAAAGCATTTGATAAAATCCAGCACACTTTTGTGATAAAAACCTTCAACAAAATAGGCATAGATGCAACATTCCTTAAATGATCAAGGCCATATATGAAAACCGACAGCCAATATCATATTGAATGGGGAGAAATTGAAAGCATTCCTGCTTAGAACTGGAACCAGACAAGGTTGGCTGCTGTCTCCACTTCTATTCAACATGGTGCTGGAAGTCCTTGCCAGAGCAATCAGACAAGAGAAGGGAATTAAGGTGCCCCAATGAGTACAGAAGAGGTCAAACTCTCACGTTTTGCTGATGATATGCTATTATACCTAGAAAATCCCAAGGATTCAGGCAAGAGACTCTTGGAATTGATAAATGAATTCAGTAAAATGTCAGGATACAAAATTAATGCACACAAATCAGTGGCATTCATATACACCAATAACAGTCAAGCTGAAAATCAAATTAAAGACACAACACCTGTCACAATAGCATCAAAGAAATTTAAATATTTAGGAATATATTTAACAAAGGAGGTGAGAGATATTTATAGGGAGAAATACAAATCACTGAGAAAAATTGTAGACGATGTGCACAGATGAAAATTCCTACCATGCTCATGGATTGGTAGAATCAATATTGTTAAAATGTCCATTCTACCTAAGTGATCTACAGAATTAATGCAATCCCTATCAAAATTCCACCATCATTCTCTACAGATTTAGAAAAAAATAATTCTACGCTTCATCTGAAATCAGAGATGACCTCGTATAGCCAAAGCAATCTTAAGCCAAAAGAAAAAATTGGGAAGCATCAATCTGGCAGACCCCAATATTTACTATAAGCCTATAGTAACCAAAACAGCATGTTATTGGCACAAGAACAGAGATATAGACCTTTGGAATAGGACAGAGATCCCAGACATAAAACCATCATCATATTTTCATCTAATCTTCAACAAAGCAGACAAAAGTATACATTGGGGAAAAGAATCTCTATTCAATAAGTGGCGCTGGGAAAACTGGATATCCACATTCAGAAGATTGAAACTGGATCCCCACCTCTCACAAAAATCAACTCATGTTGGATAACAGACTTAAACCTAAGGAGTGAAACCTTAAGAATTCTGGAAGAAAATGTGAGAAAGACTCTTTTAGACATCAGCCTATGCAAAGAGTTTATGAAGAAGACCCCTAAAGCAATCACAGCAGCAACAAAAATAAACGGGACCTGATCAAATTAAAAAGCTTCTGCACAGCATGGAAACTGTCCTTATAGTGAATAGACAACCTATAGAATGGGAGAAAATATTTGCTTTCTACACATCCAATAAAGGGCTGATAATAAGAATCTATATAGAACTTAAGAAAATCAACAAGAAAAAATCAAACAACCCCATCAATAAATGGGCAAAGGATATGACAGAAACTTTTCAAAAGAAGACAGAATAATGGCCAGCAAACATATAAAAAAGTGCTCAACATCTCTAATCATTAGGGAAATGCAAATCAAAACTACTACTAATGAGATATCACCTAACTCCAGTGAGAATGGCCTCTATCAAAAAGTTCCCAAATAACAAATGCTGGTATGGATGTGGAGAGATTTGAACGCTCTTACACTGCTGGTGGGACTGCAAATTAGTACAACCCCTGTGGAACATAATTTGGAGATACCTCAAAGAGTTAAAAATAGAAATACCATTTGATCCTACAATCCCACTACTAGGCATGTATCCAAAGGAAAAAAAGACATTCTATAATAAATACATCTGCACTCGAATGTTTATAGCAGCACAATTTATGGTTGCAAAGATGTGGAAACAACCCAAATGCCCATCAATACATGAGTGGATTAATAAAATGTGGTATATGTATACCATGGAATACTGCTCAACTATGAAAAATAATGGTGATCTAGCAGCTATTATATTATCCTGGATAGAGATTGACCGCATCCTTTGAAGTGAGATATCACAAGGATGGAAAAACATACACCACATGTACTCACCATCAAACTGGTACTAATTGATCAACACTATAGTGCTCACATGGTAGTAATACTCACTGGGTGCCAGTAAGGTAGTGGGGATGGGGGTAGAGTGGGGGCGGTGAGTAAATCCACAGCTGATGGAGACGTGGCGCACTGTCTGAGGTATGGACACACTTGTGGCCCTGGCTTGAGTGAGGCAAATGCATTTCATGTAATCAAAATGTACCCCCATAATATCCTGAATTTTAAAAAAAATCTCAAAAAAATAAGAAAGAAATACCAATTCCTGAGCCCCATCCAAGGCCAGTTAGATTAGAATATTTCTAGATGATTTGAAAGTGCAACTGAGATTGAGAACTACTGCCTTGCACAGAGAATTTAGCAAGAGTTGGATTCTCCTCATTCAGTGGAGGAATGTCAGCCTTACTCAGAGGACTTAATAAAGTGAATACCTTAAGGGGGGAGGAATATACTGACACAGAAGTTGAGGTAAGCAGATCCAGGGACTGGATAGAGAGAAAGAACTAGGAAAATGAGCTGGTAGATCAGATCCAAAGGCATATAGATAAGGAAGTAAGTTGGAGAGAGAAGGGGGAACTAGAAGTGGGTATATGACCAGTAAAATTATGAACCCAGAAAGGTTAGGTATGTCCTTTAGATATTTATTTATGGGCTATCTTGAACATTATTCTTAAAATGTGAATTCTAGGTGACCTTTGAACACAGAGATTGACTTAACGAATGTGCAGGAAATGAATCTATGAAGACAGAAAGCAGATCAGTGATTGAGGATGAGGTGGGAGTAATGGAGGGTGCAGAAGGGAGGGATTGTAGAGGGTCAGGAGGAAACATTTGGGGTGATACATATGTTTGTTCACTCTCTTAATTGTTGCAGTGGTTTCACAGGTATGTATATACATATATATGTTAAAATTTGTCAAATTATACTCTTTAAGTATGTGCAGTTTATCGTGAATAAATTATTCCTCAGTAATGCTGTCATTAAAAAAGGAGAGAAATGTACTAGAACTCATATATCCAACTATTAAAATTATTTCCAGAGCTAGTTTCCAAACTGCATGGTAAAATTTTAGTCTTGTTGTTTTAGTTGTACCTTTACAATATTTTAAACCAAAGATTATATTATAGATTTAATGGTATCTCTTAATTATCAAAATCAATTCCAGATAACTTAGCCATTTTCAAAAATTAAATGCATCTTTAAGAGGCAAATATTTGCTGCCGTGAAGAAATACTCACAAATGTTTCTTATGGAATTAACTACTTAGAAGGGAGCCTGATGAATTTAATAAGAATGGCCTGGATTTGTTTTAGAATCAGTGTTGTGGTGGAGGGGCATGAAGGTTGATCAGTTTAATAAAGGGACCCTGGGGTCACATCACCATCTACCTTTTCCCCTCCCCTAGGGAGGAAATACCTGAAGTTTAAAGGACCAGTCCAATTCCAGAGTAGAGTATGTCCTGCTGTATACATAATTTATTAATGTGTGGATGTTTTATGTTAATTTAAGACCTTTTTGTTGCATGATTGTTTTTCCCCTGCAGTTTCTTATCAGGCAATAGCCAAGACTCCATTCTGAGCTCCATCACTGTGCCATAACTCTGTCACTCCATGGCTGGATTTGAAGAAGACAAATAATTATGTGAGCAGCATGACTTTCTAAGGAACAAATTAAGCCTGATATTTATTAGTAATAACTGCTTTCTCTTATAGTGGATAATGAAAAACTGCAGGGTGGATTCATGTTGTGTTTCCTGGATGATGGATGTGGCATGAGCCCTGGTAAGTTAATTATCTAGATACCTAACTGGCTGTTAAAGGAAGCAGTCTGAAAACCCATAAAATAAATAAAAATAAGTTTAGCTATCTATGCAAAAACAGGTATGGAGCTATTAGGGAAAATAAACCCCAGACTTAACTTACTGTTGAACTTTGTAGGTTAAATAATCCAGCTAGCATAGTAAATTTACTGTAACTATCTAAACCAAGATAAAGAGTGAATGTAAATAAATATTATCAGAAAAATGAAAGGCAATGGTACTGATTGTAAGAAAAAAGCATCTGGGAATGAATGGAAAACAGTACTGGAAAGACTATGAGATTGTTTTAGCTCAACCTTTAAGTATTGCTTGCAGGTACCCTCAGGCAGTTTCCTGTGCCTTTAGGCTATTTTTAATTTTCTCCTTAACCTTGAGGTAGAGGTTACCTCTCCTTGTTTTTAGCAGTTTGTTTTTTCTCTGCATGTTCAAAGGTTTAGTTGCTTCAAATGAATGTTCCCATCATAGCAAATATACCTGCAATATATTTCATGACTTCTTTTTGTGTGTTCAAGGTTAGCGCAAAGCTGGCACATAACAGGTGCGCAGTATCTGTGTGCTGTGGAATTGAAATGTTACTCCTTTTGATAAAGGCTTTGAAATGTTTTATATATTGTATTTCTGAATTCTTTAAACATTTTATGTCTCTCAAGCTAGGTTTTTTGACCACTAGATTTAAAAAATGGTGACAGAGTTCAAGTAATATGGAATTATTCTGGTCAGTTCCATACCCAAGGAAAGGATGATCTTCAGTATGGTCATCTGTTGACAGGCTGACTGTAAGCTGAGAATACAAAGTAAAGCAGTTTTCTTCTGGCTATGAAGTCCTCCCTTGATCTGAATAGTCAAAGAATGTATATTAGCAACTTTAGAAAATGCTCGAATATCCTGCCTACTTCTTGTTCTGACTTTGGATAATTTTGATTTTTCCAGGCCATTTGATTAAAAGTTGTTGGTCCTTTAGTGTTTAACTAAATGAGAAAGAAAAGAGTTTGTAAGAAAATTATGCTGAAAAACAGTCTAATTTTTTAAATTTTAGCCTGAATGTTAAGTTCATTTTCCTGAATTCTTAAAATACGGAACAATATATGTGATATATTATCAGAGAATTCTTTATGAAAGTAAGCAATTCCTTTTACATGGGTTATGAATAAAACCCTTTTACATGGGTTATGAATATGATGGAAAGACAGACAAGTGACAAATATTCAGACCTTCAGAAGGAGCTCACAGTAGATTTATATAGTAGTATTATAAAAAAGCACACTATTGTTGAGAGAACAGGTCTTAATTAGCATTGGAAATCAACTAGTGATAAGTTAGAAGAGTTTATCTGATGTTCAACCTGAGCTAGATCAGTCTTGACCCATAGAAGATGACTTGCAGAGATTTTGGGTTGTTTATATATATATATTATTTTATCTCCAGCCTTGCCCCATTACAGTCCATTCCCCACTCAGCATCCTGAGTGAGTTCTTTTCTTTTAATGTAAACTTTATCGTATCATCCTCCTGAAAACCCTCAGTGGTTTCCCATTGCTAACAACCAAATTCATACTGCCAGCATGTTTTCCACAGCTTTGTGTTATTTGGCCTCATATACCTCTGTCCTCTTCTCATTTTGCCCACTTCCTTACTTATAAAACTTCAGTCACCCCTGGCTGGCCCCTCACTGTTTGAATCTCACCTCAGATGTCAGCCTTCTGGAAGTGGCTTTCCCTGATCATTCTGTCTGCAGGCCCTGCTCCTGTTAATTCTCTATCACGTTACCCTGGTTTTGTTTTCTTCACTTAATACTCTTAGAAATTATCTTATTAGTCTACTTCATTCAATCTGTTTCTTCTACCATGATGTAATGTCACTGAGGGCAGCAGCCATGACAGGCCTGTTCAGTGTTTTATCTCCATACCCAGAACATCTGTCCAACCTCCTTCAATATATAGTCGTTACTCTGTATCCATGAGGGATTGGGTCCAGGACCTCCTTTGGATACCAAAATCCATAAATATTTAAGTCCCTGTTATAAAATGGCACAGCATTTGCATATAACCTGTGCATATCCTTCCATATACTTTATTTTATTTTTATTGTTCACATATGGTTATATTCCTTTTTTTTTCCAGCATATTATGGGGGTACAGATTTTAAGGTTTCAATAAATGCCCTGTCCCCCCGCCCCCCACAAGTCTAAGTCTCCAGCATCACCATCCCCCAGGTGGTGCACATCTCACTCATTATGTATGTATATACCCACCCCCCTACCCCCTCCCACCTGCCCAATACCCTATTAATGTAGTACCTATGTGTCCACTTAGGTGCTGCTCAGTTAATACCAGTTTGCTGGTGAGTATATGTGGTGCTTGTTTTTCCATTCTTGGGATACTTCACTTAGTAGTATGGGTTCCAGCTCTAACCAGGAAAATATAAGATGTGCTATATCACCGTTGTTTCTTAGAGCTGAATAGTACTCCATGGTATACATATACCACATTTTATTAATCCATTCTTGGATTGATGGGCACTTGGGCTGTTTCCACAGCCTTGTGATTATGAATTGTGCTGCTATAAACATTTGAGTGCAGGTGTCTTTTTTGTAGAGTGTCATTGGATCTTTTGGGTAGATGCCCAGTAATGGGATTGCTGGATCAAATGGTAGATTCACTTGTATCGCTTTAAGGTATCTCCATATTGCTTTCCACAGAGGTTGAACTAGTTTGCAGTCCCACCAGCAGTGTAGGAGTGTTCCTCTCTCTCCGCATCCACGCCAGCATTTATTGTTTGGAGACTTTTTGATAAAGGCCATTCTCACTGGAGTTAAGTGATATCTCATTGTGGTTTTGATTTGAATTTCCCTGATGATTAGAGATGTTGAGCATTTTTTCATATGTTTGTTGGCCATTATTCTGTCTTCTTTAGAAAAGTTTCTGTTCAAGTCCTTTGCCCGCTTTTTAATAAGGTTATTTGTTTTTTTCTTGCTGATTTTCGTGAGTTCTAAGTATATTATAGGTATCAGCCCCTTATCAGATATGTAGGATGCAAAAATTTTCTCCCATTCTGTAGGTTGTCTGTTTACTTTCATGACTGTTTCTTTGGCTGTGCAGAAGCTTTTTAGTTTGATCATGTCCCATTTATTTATTTTTATTGCTGCTGTGGTTGCCTTTGGGGACTTCTTCATAAACTCTTTGCCTAGGCTGATGTCTAGGAGAGTGTTTCCAACATTTTCCTCTAGAATTCTAATAGTTTCATACCTTAGGTTTAAGTCTGTTATTCAGCGCGAGTGGATTTTTGTGAGAGGTGAAAGGTATGGGTTCTGCTTTAGCCGTCTACAAGTGGCTATCCAGTTTTCCCAGCACCATTTATTGAAAAGGGATTCTTTTCCCCAGCGTATGTTTTTGTCTGCTTTGTCAAAGATTAGATGGCTATATAAGGATGGTTTTATATCTGGATTCTCAGATCTGTTCCACTGGTCAATATTCCTATTTTGTGCCAATACCAGATTGATTTAATTACTACAGCTTTGTAGTATAGTTTGATATCTGGCATATTAATACCTCCCATTTTGTTTTTGTTACCTAGAATTGCTTTTGATATTCGGGGTCTTGTTTGGTTCCATATGAAGCATAAAATTATTTTTTCTATATCTGTGAAGAATGCTGATGGGATTTTAATAGGTATAGCATTGAATCTGTAGATCAGTTTGGGTAGTATAGACATTTTAATGATGTTGAGTCTGCTGATCCACGAGCATGGTATGGATTTCCATCTGTTTACATCCTCTGCTATTTCCTTCCTCAGTGTTTCATAGTTCTCCCTGTAGAGGTCTTTTACCTCCTTGGTTAAGTATATTCCTAGGTACTGATACAAGTCATATATGACAGACCCATAGCCAACATCATACTGAATGGGGAAAAATTGAAAACATTCCCACTTAGAACTGGAACCAGACAAGGCTGCCCACTATCTCCACTTCTATTCAACGTAGTGCTGGAAGTCCTGGCTACAGCAATCAGACAGGAAAGTGGAATTAAAGGTATCCAAATAGGGGCAGAAGAGATCAAACTTTCACTGTTTGCTGATGATACGATATTACATTTAGAAAACCCCAAAGATTCAACCAAGAAACTCCTAGAACTGATAGATAAATTTAGTAAAGTCTCAGGATACAAAATCAGTACACAGAAATCAGAGGCATTCATATACGCCAACAACAATCAAATTGAGAACCAAATCAAAGACTCAATTCCCTTCACAGTAGCAACAAAGAAATTAAAGTACCTTCCGTATACTTTAAATCATCTCTAAATTCCTTATGATACCTAATGCAATGTAAATGCTATGTAAATAGTTATTATGCTTTATTGTTTAGGGAAGAATGCATAAAAAGTCTATATGTGCAATTTTTTTTTAAACATTTGCATTCTGAGGTTAGTTGAATCCATGACTGTGAAACCCACTGAAATGGAGAGTTGCCTGCAATACCATTAAGATCCTTATAGGAATTTATTAATCCTGACAAGAATTCTTGTTCTGGGCTGACCCAAGAGCTATGAACTTGACCCAGTGTCCTGAGATGCGTGTGAAGTCCTGACAACTAGACCTCAGGCCAGGGTCAAAGACTCTTCCTGACACATTAAGTTCTTTGTCAATTGCAGAGGAAGCTTCAGACATCATTTACTTTGGAGCATCCAAAAAACGGCTGTCAACCTTGAAGTTCATTGGGCAATATGGCAATGGCCTTAAAAGGTAAGCATTTTGGCCTGGTGTGGTGGCTCATGCCTGTAATCCTAGAACTCTGAGTTGCCTAGGTGGGAAGAATCCTTAAGCTCAGGGGTTCTAGACCAGCCTGAGCAAGAGTGAGACCCCATCTCTCCTAAAAATAGAAAAAATTAGCTGGGTATGGTGGTGCAGGCCTGTAGTCCCAGCTGAGGCTGAGCTTGATGACACCACTGCACTCTAGCCTGGGCAACAGAGTGAGACTCTGTCTCAAAAAAAAAAAAAAAAAAAGAATATCATCTAGCATCCCCACTACTGAGTGTATATCCAAAGGAAAAGAAATCAGCATATCAAAGGGTTACCCACTCGCATGTTTATCATAGCACTATTCACAATAGCAAAGATACCGAATCAATCTTAAGTGTTCATCAATGGATAAATGAATACAGAAAATGTGATATTAATATATTTACACAATGAAATACTATTCACCATAAAAAGAATGAAATTATGTCATTTGCAGCAACATGGATGGAACTGAAGGTCATTTTGTTAAGTAAAATAAGCCAGGCACAGAAAGACAAATAATGCATGTTATCACCCATATGTGAGAGCTACAAAACTTGATTTCATGGAGGTAGAGAAGAGAATGATAGATACAAGAAGGGTGTGAGAGTAGGACCAGGAAATGAAGAGAGACTGCTGAAGGGGTACAAACTCATAGTTAGAAGAAATAAGTTCTAATCTTCCATAGCAGCCTAGGGTAACTACAGTTAGTGACAATATGTTGTATATTTCAAAGTAGCCAGAAGAGAGGACTTGAAATGTTATCAACACATAGAAATGATAAATACTCAAAGTAATGGATACCCCGAATACCCTGACTTAATTATTACATATTCTATGCACCTGAAAAATACATGTACCACATAAAAAGATAAAATAGTATATATTGATAAAATAAAAAAAAATCGCTGGACTTTAGAGCTTTGTTGCATCTTTATGTTCTGTTGTCTTAAGGCACAGTTTAGTCTAAATGGTGTATCTACAACTTATTTTTTAAGTATGCCACATTGAACTTTGAGGATATGAGGCTTACCAGTGCTGTTCCTGCAGGGCCAACGATTATTCTTTGAGCCTCAGATGGACCTTATCCTCAGCAGCCATGACTCAAGAAAGAGCGTGGGGCTGGATCAGTTCAAATTCATCTGCTCTTTTTTGAGAAAAAAAATATTTGTGCCCTCTTGGTGATGGGTCAACAAAATGGGTTGTGTTGAATAGAACATCTCATTACAGGACATAGTAACAGCCGTCCTTTTCTTCTTTTTTATGTTTGAGATGTAAACCATTATGTTCTTCTTTTCTAATATAGTGGGTCCATGAGAATTGGAAAAGACTTTATTCTTTTTACGAAAAAGGAAGAAACGATGACCTGTGTGTTTTTTTCTCAGACATTCTGTGAAACCGAAGGTCTTAATGAGGTAAGATTTGAGGTTTTCCTTCCATTCCCACAGCAACAGAGTTGCTTTCATTTGCCATCTCAGGAGGTGAAATCTATCATGCGTTCTTTCTGATATAATTTTTTTTTTTTTTTTTGAGGCAGAGTCTCACCGTGTTGCCCAGGCTAGAGTGCTGTGGCGTCAGCCTAGCTCACAGCAACCTCAAACTCCTGGGCTCAAGCAATCGTCCTGCCTCAGCCTCCCGAGTAGCTGCGACTACAGGCATGTGTCACCATGCCCAGCTAATTTTTTATATTTAATTTTAGTTGGCCAATTTAATTTCTTTCTATTTTTAGTAGAGACGAGGTCTTACTCTTGTTCAGGCTGCTTTCGAACTCCTGACCTTGAGCAATCCACCTGCCTCAGCCTCCCAGAGTGCTAGGATTACAGGCATGAGCCACCGTGTCGGCCTGATATAATTTAAAAGTTTGGGAATATGTTTGGGTAATGGAGAGAACGTGAACTCTAGAAGAAAACTCCATTTGCTTATCCAGAGGCATTTTCTTAATTTGCAGTCCCTGAGTTTTACTATTAGGAATGTCAGTTATAATTCAATGTAACAGATACATGTTGGGGACCTACTGTCCACCCCATACTGGATAAACAGCTGAGGTAGAAAACACACAAAAGATCATGTGACCATCAAAGAGTTTTCAGCTTTGTCACAGAATAAGGCAGACACATATGAATTGGATAAATAATAAAAAGAGGGTGTTTAAACAGAATGCTGTTCCATGAATCTATGTGGCTACTGTTCTCAAATTGTCAAAAGCAATGATATGGATGGAAAGATCAGAGGGCCTCAAATGACCGATGAGGGTTTTATGGAGAGAGTACAAATTGCAGCTGGAAGGGCGGGTATGTGGCGAGAAATGGCGCCAGTGAGTCTCAGATCCGGACATGCACGTGGGGTTGTAGGGACAGTGTGGAGGTGTGAGACTGCCAGGAAGGGTGTGGCTGGGTGACGCGAGCAGTGCGTAGGTAGCAAGTAGTTGAATGGGAGTCTGACATGAGAAAAAGTGATGCTTTAAGCATTTATGTTGCATTTTATGTGTGTGAAGGGCATGGGAAATTGGGCTAATGCTGAGTTACAGCTTTCCTAAAGTGGGCCATTCCTTTTTTTTTCTAACTGACAGCACCAACCACTACTTATTTTCACTTCCACAGAAGCAACCTCTTGCAGCAATGTTAGGCTAGTTTGTTAATATTTACCTGCATAACCCTAAGAAGCATGCTTGTGTTGCTATTTCTTGATTTTATTTAGGTGTTTTCTATTAATCTCCCACTATAAAAGAGGATTTATCTGTCTTTTTCCTCTGCTCCTATCACGTATACACAGCCTTCCAATCCTCCACCCCCAACATAGTTCTATTGTGTAATTTTTTTTTTTTTTTTGAGACAGAGTCTCGCTTTGTTGCCCAGGCTAGAGTGAGTGCCATGGCATCAGCCTAGCTCACAGCAACCTCAAACTCCTGGGTTCAAGCAATCCTCCTGCCTCAGCCTCCCGAGTAGCTGGGACTACAGGCATGCGCCACCATGCCCGGCTAATTTTTTCTATATATATTAGTTGGCCAATTAATTTGTTTCTATTTATAGTAGAGATGGGGTCTCGCTCTTGCTCAGGCTGGTTTCGAACTCCTGACCTTGAGCAATCCGCCCGCCTCGGCCTCCCAGAGTGCTAGGATTACAGGCGTGAGCCACCGCGCCCGGCCTGTTGTGTAATTTTGATTATACTAATATTCAGGATTACATTATAAGATTATATAAACACTATTCACATTATACCATGTTGTAAACTATTATTTTTCCCATTCGCACACAACTTTTTATTCCCCCTGGGATTAATAATTAACTGCTCAGTTTCCTTTGTGCTTATCACTGTCACTGACTTTTTGCCTGGTCACACTCCTGCTTCCATGGCTGGTGTTCAGCTGCCAGCCTGGGATCTGCCCTTGCCATCGTTCTGGTGATTCTCTTCCCCTCTCTTCTGTGTCAGATCTCAGATTCTAAATCTCATGTCTTCTTTTGTAGCTTGCTCCCTCTTCTTGGTACAGTATATTCTCCAGTAGCTTCCTAAGCAAGGTACACAGGAGAGGCAAAATATTTTGAGACTTCACATGCATTAAACTGTTTTTATTCTGCCCTTATACTTAATGATAGTTTGGCTTGGTATTATTTCTAGGTTGTAATTCATTTTCTTTCAGGATTTTGAAGGTGTTATTCCATTATTTAGTTTCTAATATTATTATTGAGGCATTCGAAACCATTTTAATTCCCTAATTTTATATGTGACCCATTTCTTATTCCCCCTCTACTTTTTGAGGGTCAAAAGAATCTTCTGTTCTGATTTCAATATTTTGCCAGTGTGGAGTCTATTTACATACATTGTACTGGTCGTTTGTTGGATCTTTTTAATTTTGAAACTCATTCTTCAGTTCTGGGATAGTTTCCTGTAACATTTTATGATTTCCGTCTATATTCTCTTTTCTCTCCTTTTGTGACTCCTGCTTTTTATAATAGCTCTTGGACTTCTGGAAACGGTTCTTTAATTTTCTTAAATTTTCTCTCCTATTTTCTGTCTTTTGTATTTTTGTTTCTTCTGGGAGATTTTCTAACATTTATCTTTGAATTATCTCATCAATTTTTTTTTTTTTTGAGACCGAGTCTTACTGTGTTGCCTAGGCTAGAGTGTCTCATCGAATTTTTTTTCTGTATTCTTCATTTACAAAAAGTCTTTTTTATTCTCCTAGTGTTCCTTTTTCAAAGATATCTAATTCTTGTTTCATAGATAAAGTATTTTCTCTTAAAGCTCTCAAGATATTAACAATGATTGTTTTTTTCCCCTCTTGAAATTTTCATCTTCCTCTTATGGTTAGTTTCTACTGAGTTCCTTTGTTTATACTTGTTTGTTTTATCTCTATTTATTATAGACTTTTCTTAGAGAGCTGTTTATCCTGAACACTTTAAAGATTGGTCCAATAAAATACTAAGTGAACACTCGAGAGTGTAGGTGGGGCTTGGCAGCTGCGAGTGTCATAATATGATCTAACTGGGATGTTTTGTTGCAGAATCCTTAATGTAATTGTCTTTAGTTCTTTCCTTTTGGGTTGGTCTAATTTCCCAGAGAGGACTGCCACAGTCTATTGCCTGAAGGCTGACCTGCCTTCTGGGAGACAACTGGGAGGAGAGGACGTGGAGTTCTCAGCATCTGAGATGTATACTTACTCCCTCTAATCTCAATAAGGTGCCCCAACAACAGTGCCTGGTATGTCCCCAGTCCAGAAATGCAGTTGCACTCTTTCCAGAGAATAAATATTCAGGGTCTGTGAGGACTGGGGAGGAGCTGTTGCCAGATGAGAATCTAAATGCTACTTCTAGCTCTGTTCCCTCCTCACCCCACCTCCAGAGTTAACTCATGCCATCAGTCTCTGAGCCTTTCAGGTGAGGGATTCTGAATTGTAAATCAAATTGGCTTTTCTCTTTTCTGGCATGGGTTTTGAATTGATTTTCTTGGGTATGCTGTCATATGCTTTTCAACTTCTAAAACACTGATTCTGTTGTTTCCTCTGTCACTCTACCCATCTCTCAAGAGGAAGCTGAAGTACACTCCATCTGTCTCCACAATCCACAATGGAGTATTTTAAAATAAAACCCTGTGTATACACATTTGTTGTGTGTCTCTTCCTTGTACAACTAGGATACAGGAAGAAAATAAACTTTTAAATTTGTGTTTTGTAATTTGGATGAAGAGTGGAATGGATTAGGAACAGACAAAAAATGATGATTTTTGTGTATTTTATAATAAATTGATATATATTTTTTAATAGGTTGTAGTTCCAATGCCTTCATGGTTAACAAGAACCAAAGAATGTGTCACAGATGATCCCCAAAAATTCTCAACGGAATTATCTATAATTTATAAATATTCCCCATTTAAAACTGAAGCTGAATTGATGCAGCAATTTGATGTAATCTATGGAAAATGTGGTAAGCTCATCAAATCTCTGACATTTCATTTGAAGTATTTGTTTTTAGTGTCTTATGAAAGACATTATACATATGGTTTCATGTTTTTTATTCTAATAAACTCACGTGGAATCTCACATGGGAACAGTCATTCATTTTATCCACATGAGCTTTGTCGTAAGAGAATCCAAATATAAGTTACTGTAAATCTCTGACACTGAGAAAAAGGTTTGTACTTGTATGAAACTGGATGAGAAAAAGGATGATACAGGCTATGACCACAGGGACTTCACAGTCCCTGTATCAGTTAGCAAAGTTAGGAGTTGCCTCTGAGATGGGGTAATCCCAGATTTATAAGAGAGTTAGCAATTTATAATGCATTCATGTTTCTGTGGTAGAGACTTTGCAAAAGATTTGTAGACATTCTTCTCCAGATTAACAGATTTTTCCCTTATTCTTTCAGTCTCCATCAGTTTTCTATTCAATGTATAGATTACACTGTGTCTACCTACATTTTCCAGTGCCAATCTTTCTCCATACATCCACCATTTTTCATATATAGAAGCAAAAAGAACTTTACTTTAGAGAAAGATATGTGCATTATACTTTTTGCAACTGTTTGATTTATATAATGTTTGTGGTAAAATTTTGAGAAATTTGTTTCTGACTTAGCCTATTTTACCTCCAAAATTTCTTCTCTAACCTATGGTATTTTATTTAAAAATGATACTTAAAGTCATCTTTTTCTCTTTGTCATAGAGGAAAAATAGTGGCAACTAAATAAATAAATATTATAAATATATTATTATTATTATAAATATTTGTTTTATTAACATATATAGTGTAATTTAAAGGATAGTTAATGTAACCTCTTAATTGACTTCTAATTATGAAATACTCAGACAAATGCGAATGAAGGGTTTCCTATTTCCTGAATACATTTCCAAATGCTTTATAAAAATCAAGTCATTTAATTCTTAGAGCAACTCGATGAGCTCTGTTGTATGTATTAGAAAAATTAGTTTAAAAAGGTGAGGAAACTTACCTGAAGTCACTGCATTAGTAAATGGTTGATCCAGGATGTAGACACAGGCCTTTAGGCTTCAAAGTCCATGATCTCAGCCACTATGTCATTTTCTCTTGTGTTTAAGAACTACCAAAAAAGTATAATTAATTAGTTGTCCTTTTAATTTCTCTGACAACCCTGTTTGTCTTCATATCATAATCAATTTCATAAATTATTTGGACTTTTTGTTAACAATGCTCTGAGCAGGGCTCAGCAAATTATGGTCAAATGTGACCTGTTTTTTGTAAATAAAGTTTTATTGGAACACAGCCACACTCATTCATTTATGTATTCTTTATGGCTGCTTTCATGCTCCAACAGCACAGTTGAGTTGTGAGTAGTTGCAACAGAGACCGTATGGCCTGCAAAGCCTAAAATGTCTGCTGTCTGGCCCTTTACAGAAAAAGTCTGCCAACATCTGCTATGGAGTCGAAAAACAATGCTTTGCATTTGTTCTCACATGTGTTGATTTCAGTTCTGCCAATGAGAGCTTTACCTATAATACAAACCTGGCTGAGCCTCATAACAAATTTCATAGTGTAAATTACAAAAAGAATGCCAAAGTTTGAGAATCCATATTGAAAGTCTTTTGATGAATTAAATAGTAACACCATACTGTAGAACAGGCATCCTCAAACTATGACCCACGGGCCATATGCAGGCCACCTAGCACATTTTTCCGGCCCTCCGGGTGTTTTTGCCACCACTGCCTGTCCTGCTTAGCAGCCAACTAGTCCTGGGCCCACAGTGCACACTCTCCAATGGTCTGAGGGACAGTGAACTGGCCCCCTGTTTAAAAAGGTTGAGGACCCCTGCTGTAGAAGCTCAACACTTTTTGGCAGAGGGTGCAATTTACTGTAAGACATATATCTTGGTTTGTCTAAAGACTTACTCAAACATATTATTTGCTGAAATACAAAAGAAAATTTGGTCTATAGCAGACCCAGTTCCATAAATGAGACTGTCACACAATGACTAGCATTTAGTGTATTTAAAATACTGACAGGTCAAACATCTATTTTTCTGCCAGGTACTTTGCTGGTTATTTATAACTTGAAGCTTCTGCTTAGTGGAGAACCAGAGTTGGATGTTAAAACTGACAAAGAAGATATACTGATGACTGGGGCTTTTGAGGAGTGAGTATGCGTGTATTTTGTAGGATGTCTCTCAACAATGTCAGTGAGCCCAATTTAGGAGTCTGCACCCTAGTTCCAGGTCTGAGGCCAATGGGCCTTAGCACTGGGACAATTCATTTTACCTCAGTTACACATAAAGTAAGTTAGGCTAGGCCAGGGGTTCCCAAACTTTGTCTTAGCCTCAAAGAGACTTGGGAAGCTTCTTAAATACAGAATTTGGGGCCTCATCCAGACCTACTGAGTCAGAATCTCCATATATCAAGCCTAGGAATCAACATTGTTCATATGTTCCCCAGGTGACTTAGAGGTGCCAGCATGTTTGGGGACAACTGGATATAAGACTTCTAAAGTTCTCTAATGCTGTTATTCCTATTTTATAGATATTAAAACTGAAAAAAACTCACAGAATTTATTATTCATTGTAGATCATTAAAAATGGACAAACATCAGGATAGTATAAAGCAAAAAGGAATATGACCAAATGGCAATTTTATTATTATTTGTCCATAATGGCCCTATGAACTGCATATTTGTAGTTTTAAAATAAACTGACACATTCATTCTTCTTGGCTGTTAGGGAACAGATGAGAAGGTGCTGGGAGGTCTAGGTGAAAAAAATGTGGAGAAAGAACGAAATAATGACAAAAACTAGGTTTCTCTGAAAGAACTTTGTTACTTAAAACTTAGTAGCTTGGGACTATAGATTCTTAATCTCAGAAATCTAGAGTTGACAGGAATTTTAAAGGTAATTTAATCCAACATAAATTTATATACCAATATTGTCCAGTAAAAAAATAAGGAGAACATAATATGAGTGACATAATTTTAACTTTTCTAGTAACCACATTAAGCAAAGTAAAAAGAAATGAATGGAATCCATTTAATCATGGTTTTATTTAATTCCAGCATATCCAAAATACTATCATTTCAGTATGAAAAATATTAATGAGATAGTTTACGTTTTTTTTTATATGAAGTCTTTGAATCCCATGTGTCTGATACACACATAGCACGTATGAATTTGGACTAGTGCACAGTAGCCACAGATGGCCAGTAGCTACCATAGTGGACAGTGTGGTTTTAGACTAAGGTATTAAGACCCTAGTAAACACATCAGTTGATAACAGAGAATTTTTTTCTTTTCCCTTTAAGGTGTAATTTAGAAAGTTCTGTCCACAGTTAGAAAATTTAATGTTTGATAACATGCTTTTGGATTCTCTTCTCTTCTTTTTTCTGATGTATATCTTTTTTCATATTCCAACATGTGGCATGTGGAATTCCTAATGTATACAGAAATGGAGCCCCCCCTTCCCTTTTAGAAAAAAATATTCAGCCTAATTGCTATTCTACAAATTCTGGGAACCTGTTTTCCAGAACTAAGATCCCAGTATCAGAAAGGAGGCCCAGAATGGTCGTCAGCACCTCCCTTCCTGTCTTCCCCTTTCCTGCTGCCCCTGCCTGTCTACTTGCCAGCTGGTTCCAAAACCAACATTTCATGCTATTTAAAAGCTTTGAATACAAATTTTCAAACAGTTATCTGCCAGAGTGCCCTGGCATTTCTACACTAGCATTAGAAAACAATACATTATTGGAGGAGTAATTTGACAGCTAAGTCTTTGGAAAAATGTTCTTGCTGCTTCCAGATTGTGTAGTGAAGCCAGAAGCTTCTCAAGTCATTCAGGCAGTTAATTACAAAATAAAGAAAATGAATCAGACCTAAGACATGTACAATTTCACTTTGGAACATTGATCACATTGGATTTTTAAATATTTTTTTAGCAAAATTTTTTCAGAGTTTAATTGCAAGAAAAGTCTTTTAAAGACAGGGATAGAATTTTATGAGGAAGGATTATTGTAAAGAGGAGACATAATTTCTATACCAAGGATGCTATGCATTTTATGGCTTCTGACGTGACTACTGCAATGCCAAGAAGAGATAGCACTGCCACCTCCTTAGGGGTAGTAAGACCTCTATGGTTTTCTCCTCTAAAAGGATTTTGCCCTTACTTCTACTTAATTGTTGGCTTTGACATGCTGTCTCCTCCCTTTAAACTTAGAATATATGTATTTTTTCATTTGTTAAGAAATGGTACATAGTTTGCTGTATAAGTTTACTTATAATGGGGTGGTCAGTGAGTTCTGATAGTGATACCAATTCCTCTTCACTAAGGGACTAGAAAAAACACTTCTAAGGGCTAAAGAAATAATTCTGGTTCAAGACAGATCTTTTTCTGAGTCCTCTTCCATTTATGGCTTCTGATATTTGAACCTGTAATCAAGTGCAGTTTGTATATTCTTGGCTTTGAGGACAAGTCGTTTGTAATATAATAAATCCTTTACCATTTTTTTTTTCTTATAGTTATTGTATCCCTTTATAGCCACTGGGTAGGATTCTATATCTGTCCAAAACAAATCTCAAATCTGGGAACTATATGTTTTAAGGTTTGGTCTTATTTGGTATAGTACTGCTGATGCTGAAAATAATTTAATTTTCTGTATAGGAATATGAAATTCAGACTTTCAAGCTTTTATTGGCCTCCGAGAAGAGATTTTCTTTGGCACTTCTCCCCCCCCATGGTTTATTGTAAAATCAAAAGTGAAACAATATTTAAAAAATTTTTAAGGAAGTGAATTTATATATCACACTTGATTGATTTTTAGTTGCATTTTAGTGTTTTTATGTGCAATTTTTCACTTTTATTTTTTCATTTATGATTTATATCTAAAATTCTGAATTATTAGGTAGTCTTGGTAAGTTATATTTCATAATGATTTCTCAATAAGTGGCTTTAAAATAGTCTGTTGAATTGATTCATTATAATTTATAAAACTATTCTTGTTTTTTTGTATAGTAACATTGATCCCAGTATTTCATATTACTTATGGGTAATGTGGAAGTACTTATTTTATGCTTTTGAATTATTTTCTTAAGACAAATTCCCAGGAAGTGAGATACTGGGTCAAAGAGTCTGAACTTTCATATAGTTCTTGTGAATATTCAACATCAGTTTTAAACATAGAAATCAAAACCCTGTGTCATTCTGCTTTGGGCTGAGGCTATAACAGCAATGATCAGACCAATGGCAGGGTCTTCTTTCAAGGTGATAGTAGCATCGTGAAAATTTCAGTTGAAGTGATGTTCAAGCACATGATGTTGTATGATTTTGCAATATCAGACTAAGGATGACCTATTTTCATTGAAGTTTTTTTTTTTAATTATGGTCAGATAATAGTCATCAGAATTTCAGCATGCAGGTGATGTAGAAATTTTTATTTTACATGCAGTATATTAAATCAGTATATTAAATTTTGAAATTGTGAATATGGGAAGTTACAGGGAATTATACATCGGTTCCAGCTTGATATACAGAAAGTGGGTTGTCTTCACAAGGTAAGAATTATCTTAAATATATGTCATGGTAAACTTAGGCAAAGTTCCCTGAAAGGGAAGAAGATATAAAAAATAACTTTGTAAAAACTCAAAGGAAAATCAAGACTTTGGAACAAAGGGTGGGGGAGCACTGAGAATACTGAATATTGAAGACCATAAAGTAGACTAATCATAGAAAACAAGATGTTTCTTCAGGGCTGGGCTATGTATGTTTATTAATTTATATTGTAGTTTTTGGAACTCTGGACTAAAGTCCTACATCTCAAACCCTCGTAGATTTTCCCCCATAAAGTGGTACTTTTCCCCCTTTGAAGTAGTCAATTTGTGCAAAACAAAATCTTTAGTTAATTCTCTCTCTCCTTCTTACTGGTGTCTGTTAGTAAACTTCAATCACAGTCACACAGATGATTAAAATTTAGAGTCGTTCTCAAAAAGTCATTCGTTGATTAGGTGCAATGGGACTGAGCAAATGAAGGTAACAGACTGGTGGTGGGTTTTTAAGTGAGTCAGTGCCCGTCATGACCTCATATGTCGTTAGTATGGGTTGTTATCTATAAAATCTACAGGGTTGTAGTTCTACTTTGACATTCCTTTGACATTCCTTACACAGAGTTCTTATGTAGGTACCAGAAAGGGAGTTATGATTCTGTAATTTAGATGTTTTAAATTCTGTTTAAATTCATAGAATATAGAATTTTTTATATGGATACCAGTAAAGAATAATAATTTCATAATTTGGATTTTGAAATTTCATGTAAGATATGCCACTGAATTCTGGATCTAAGCATTAGTTTCCTTTTCCTATACTTCACTCTCCCTTGTTGTTTACCTGGTGGTCCAGCACCTGTTACCAGGGGCATTAATTTTGGGGGCAGAGGGTGGAGTGGGAATGAAGGAAGGGGCTTCAGTTAGTACACAAATATTAACTCATTGAAAAATATTCAAACTTGCATAAATATGTAAAGCAACATAAAACTGCTTCCTTGTTCTCTGCCCCAGCTCCACAGTCTCTCTTCTCTCGTTATAGAAATTATTCTGCAGCTTAGTTTTAAATCTGTCTTACAGATTTTTCAGTTATCTGTCAGTTTATATTAAATTTAACCCTTCCTTTTTTTCCTCTTAACTTTTTATTTTGAAATCACTCACAACTTCTCAAAAAGTTTTAAAGATAATACAGAGAATTCCCATATAACTTTCACCTAGATTCCCCAAACGTTGCTATTTTACTGTGTTTGTTTTATCATTCATTTTCTCCCTCTTCCTCTCTACCATATAATACGGTATGGACTGATGGGCTCTTTTGTTTATAATCTATCACTTTCAATATTAATTTTGGGGCTAAAGTCCTAGCTTTGGCTAATGGGAGCCTGTTCAATTATCTCTTGTGTTTTGACGTGTCACCATCATTGTTTGAACATTTGTGTACTTCTGGAACCACGATATGTTCCAGGTTTGGGTTACACTTCCCCTACTTCTGCCCTAATCCTGCCATCAGCTGTTTCTTCAAGGAACTCTGGTTTCTTCTATTGAATGATGCTATATTTCGTTTTCTAAAATGATTCTCTTAAATGGTATACCTCATTTTTAAATGGTTGTATAAAATTCAATTACTATACATTGCTGTATAACAATTTTTGTATAATATTCTATTTTTATACACTGATGCATTATACAGATTGAGCATTCCAAATTCAAAAATATGAAATCCAAAACGCTCCAAAATTTGAAACTTTTGAGCATTGACATGATGCTCAAAGGAAATGCCTATTGGAGTATTTCAGATTTCAAATTTTTGGATTAGGGATGCTGAACTGGTGTAATGCAAATATTCCAAAATCTGAAAAAATCTGAAATCCAAAACATCAGTCCCAAGCATTTTTGATAAGGGATACTCAACCGGTATATCAGTATTCCTCTATTGATAGGCATTCAGGTTGATTTCACTTTTTCACTATTTTGACCAATGCCAGTCTTTGTACTTACATTGTTGGACACAAACACAAGCATTTCTTTAGTATTGACTCTCAGAAATAATATTGCTGGATTAAGTGGTAGGACTTTAAAGTTTACATATAGTGCTACATTACCATTCAAAAAGCTTTACGTATTTATGTACCCAACCAATGTTCTGAGTTTTTCCAACACCCCCATTCTCATCAAAATTTAATGTAATAAAGCTTTTCAAAATTTACCAAGTAGATTAAATATTTCTCTGTACTTTATTTGGTTTTCTCTTGATAATTGAAAATGTTGAATATATTTTCATGTTTTTTGATATTTACATTGCTTTCAAAATTTTTTTGCTGTTATTTCTAAAGAATATTTTTTACTGATTTTAGAAACTTTTTATTTACTTTAGCTATTAATATATTGGATGTTAAATATGATGAAAATATATTCTCCAAACTGACACTTGACTTTTTTTAATTGAAATTTTTATTGATTCAATTTTAATTGAAATTAAATTGGGTGTGTACCCTTTACTCAGTTTCTCCAAGGTTGATATTTTGCAAAACCATAATATAATATCACAATCAGGACACTGACTTGGGTACAGTCCATCAAGTTAGTTACAAATCCACCAATGCATCATTACAAGGATTTCTCTTATTGCTCTTTACAATCACACACACCTCCTTTTTTCTCCCTCAACCTGACTTAAAAAAAAATTAAAAATTCTTATTGATACATAAAGTATGTATTTTTGGGGTATATGTGATATTTTGATACATTCATGTAATGTGTGTGTAAGATCAAATAAGGGTAATTGAGATATCTATCACCTTAAATATTTATCTTTTCTTTATGCTAGGAACATTTGGATTATTCTCTTCTAGCTATTTTGAAATGTACCATAGATTATTGTTAACTATATTTGCCCTTCTGATATTGAACACTAGGTATTATTTCTTCTATCTATTTTATCCCATTAATCAACCTCTCTTTTTCCCCTACTCCCTGCTACTTTTCCTGGCCTCTGGTAACCACAAGTCTACTATCTGTTTTCATGAGATCCACTTTTTTAGCTCGAGCATATGGGTGATAATATGTGGTATTTGTCTTTCTGTGCTTGGCTTATTTCATTTAACGGGGTGACCTTCAGTTCCATCTATATTGCTGCAAATGACAATATTTCATTCTTTTTTATGGCTTTATAATATTCCATTGCATTTTCTTTATCTATTCATTCACTGATTGTCACTTTGATTCCATATTTGGTCTATTGTGAGTAGTGCTGCAGTAAACATGGAAGTGCAGATATGTCTTCAAAATATTGTTTTTCTTTTCTTTTGGATATATACTCAATAACTGAATTCCTAGATCATATGGTAGTTATAATTTTAGTTTTTTGAGGACCCCCCCAGACTGTTTTTAATAGTGGATGTACTAATTTACATTCCCATGAATAGTGTACAATGGTTTCTCTTTCTTCACATCCTCACTAGCATCCAATGTTCTCTATTTGATAAAAGACATTTTAACTCGGGTGAGATGATATCTCATTGTGGTTTTGATTTACATTTCTCCGATGGTTAGTGAGGTTGAGAAATGTCTTTCCAGATCTTTTGCCCATTTGTAAATCAGATTATTATTTTCATTATCATTATTGCTATTGAGTTGTTTGAGCTCCTTATATTCTGTATATTAATTCCTTGTCAGATGGATAGTTTACAAATATTTTCTCTTATTCCATGGGTTGTCTGTTCACTTTGTTAATTGTTTCCTGTGCTGTGCAGAAGATTTTTAGCTTGATGTAATTCTATATATCTGTTTTTGCTTTGGTTGCCTGTGCTTTTGAGTTCATATACACAAAAAACCCCTTTGCCCAGACTAATGTCCTGGAATGTTTCCCCAATGTTTTCTTATAGTAGTTTTATGGTTTCAGGTCTTACATTTAAGTTTTTAATCTATTTTGATTTTTTTGTGTATATGGTAAAAGAGAGTGTTCTAGTTTTATTTTTTTGCATATAGTTATCCAGTTTTCCTAGCACAATTTATTGAAGAAACTATCTTTTCCTCTTTGTTGAAAGTGAGTTGGCTATAGATGTACGGATTTATATCTAGGTTCTTTATTTTCCATTGATCAATGTGTCTCTTTTTATGCCAGTACCATGCTGATTTAGTTACCATAACTTCGTAGTATCTTTAAAAGTCAGGTAGTGTGGTGCCTCCAGCTTTGCTCTTTTTGCTTATGATTGCTTTGGTTATTTATGATCTTTTGTGGTTCAATGTAGATTTTAGGATTATTTTTTCTATTTCTGTAAAGAATGTCAGTGGTATTTTGGTATGGATTGCATACAATCTGTACATTGCTTTGGGTAGTATTTAATATTTAACAATATTAATTCTTCTAATCCATGAGCATAGAATATCTTTCCATTTTTTTGGCATACTTTTCAGTTTGTTCCATCAGTGTTGTATAATTTTCCTTGGATAGATCTTTCCCTTCTTTGGTTAAAATGATTTGTATGTATTTTATATTTTTTGTAGCTCTTGTAAATGTGGTTGCTATCTTGATTTCTTTTTTCAGGTTGTTCACTGTTGGTGTATATAAATACTACTAATTTTTGTAGGTTGATTTTGTATCCTGCAATTTTACTGAATTCATTTCTCAAGTCTAATTTTCTTTCAGTGGAGTCTTTGGGCTTTTTAAAATATAAAATCATATTGTCTGCAGACAAGGATAAGATGATTTTTTCCTTTCCACTTTGGATGCCCTTTATTTCTTTCACTCACTTAATTGCTCTACCCAGGACTTCTAGTATTATGTTGAATAAAAGTGGTGAAAGTTGGCATCCTTGTCTTGTTCCAGATCATAGAGGAGATGCTTTCAATTTTTCTTGTTCAATGTAGTGTTAGCTGTGGGTTAATCATATATGGCCTTTATTATTTTGAGTTATATTCCTTATCTACCATTTGTTGAGGGTTTTTATCATAAAGGGATATTGAATTTTATCAAATGTTTTTTCAACATCTATTGAAATTATCATATGGTTTTTTTTTTGTTTTTTTTTGAGACAGAGTCTCACTTTGTTGCCCAGGCTAGAGTGAGTGCCATGGCGTCAGCCTAGCTCACAGCAACCTCAAACTCCTGGCTCAAGCAATCCTCCTGCCTCAGCCTCCCAAGTAGCTGGAACTACAGGCATTCGCCACCATGCCCGGCTAATTTTTTGTATATATTAGTTGGCCAATTAATTTCTTTCTATTAGTAGAGACGGGGTCTTGCTCTTGCTCAGGCTGCTTTCGAACTCCTGACCTTGAACAATCCGCCCGCCTCGGCCTCCCAGAGAGCTAGGATTACAGGCGTGAGCCACCGCGCCCGGCTTATCATATGGTTTTTGTTCTTGATTCTGTTAATGTGATGTTTCACATTTATTGATTTGTATATGTTGAACTATCTTTGTATCCTTGGGATGAATCCCACTTGATCACAGTGAATGATCTTTTTAATGTGTTGTTGAATTTGGTTGGTTAGTATTTTGTTGAGGATTTTTGCATCTGTGTTTATCAGAAATATTGGCCTGTAGTTTTCTTTATTTGTTGTATCCTTGTCAAGTTTTGGTATCAGGGTAATGCTGGTCTCACAGAATGAGTGTGGAGGTATTCCCTCCTCTTCAAATTTTTTTAAGAGTTTAAGTAGAACTGGTATTAATTCTTTAAATGTTTGGTTGAATTCAGCAGTAAAACCATCAGATCCTGGATTTTCTTTGATAGGAGACTTAAAAAAAAATAAAGTTAATTAAACTTACTTTTTTCTCTTTATATTTTCTGGGGCAAGTTAGGAGTTGATGATGGGAGACTTTTTATTATGACTGCAATCTCATAACTTGTTATTGGTTTGTTCAGGTTTTCTGGAAAATCTTTATTTCTTCTTCACGTTTGAAGGATGTTTTTGCAGGACATAATATTCTAGGGTTAAGGTTTTTTCCCTCAGCACTTTGATATTTCATGCCACTCTCTCCTGACCTGTAAGGTTTCCACTGAGAAGTCTGCTGCCAGACATATCAGAACTTCTTTATATATATTTTTTTCCTTTTTCTTGCTGTCCTTAGGACTTTTTCTTTATCTGTGACCTTTGGGAGCTTGATTGTGCCTTTTGAAGTAGCCTTGTTTGGGTTAAATCCGTGTGATGGTCTGTGACCTCCTTATACCTGAATATTGATCTCTTTCTCTAGGTTGGAAAGTTATCTTTTTTTATTTCTTTGAATACACTTTCTACCCTAATCTCTCTCTTTAATTCCTCTTTAAGGCCAATAACTCTTAGATTTGCTCTTTTGAGGCTGTTTTCTAGCTCTTGCAGGCATGTTCATTATTATCTATTCTTTTTTCTCTTCTGGCTGTGTATTTTCAAATAGCCTGTTTTCAAGCTAGTTCTCTCTTCTGCTGGCTCAACTCTGCTATTGAGAGACTATAATGCATTTCTCAGTTCATCAATTAAATTCTTAAGCTCTAGAATTTGTGCTTGATTTTTTTTTTATTTCAATGTCTTTGTTTAATTTCTCTAATAGGCTTCTGAATTCCTTCTTTGTGTTGTCTTGAAGTTCATTGAGCTTCTCCAGGATAGCTATTTTGAATTCTTTGAAAGGTCACCTATCCTCCATGATTCTGGGATTGGTCATTGGTACCTTATGAGGTTTGTTTGGTGAGGTCATGTCTTCCTGGATGTTCTTGATGCTTGTGGATGTTCATTGATATCTGAGCATTGAAGAGTTAGATGTTGTTTTAATCTTCACAGACTGGGCTTGTTTGAGCCTGTTCTCTTGAGAAGGCTTTACATATATTCAAATGGAATTGTGTGTTATGGTCTAAGTCTCTGGTCACTGCAGCTTTATCAGCATTTTCTATGTCTTATAAATGATCTTCATTATTTTCATTCTTTTTTCTTTCTCTTCTGTGTATTTTCAAATAGCTTCTCTTCAAGTTCACTGATTCTTTCCTCTGCTTGATCCATTTTGCTGTTGAGAGCCTGTAATGAATTTTTTTTCAGTTCAGTAAGTGTATTTCTCAGTTCCAAGGTTTGATTTTTAAAAATTATTTCAGTTTCTTTGTGAAATTTATCTGGTAAATTCCTGACTTGCTTTTCTCTGTTATCTTAGATTCATTGAATTTCCAGAAAACTGCTATTTTGAATTCTTGGTCAGAGAGTTCACATATCACTGTGCTGTTAGGAACATTAACGGTTTCCTTTATTTACCTGTTTAGGGAGGTCATGGTTATTTGCTGTTGTTTCTTGTGGATGTATAACACATCTATGTCTTTGCATTGAAAGATTAGTTATGTCTTCCAGTCTTCTTTGTCTGGTTTGTTTTGGGTTTTATTGGATATGTTAGCTTAGGAATTCTTTGTAATTTACCTTTTGATTTTCTATCTTTAAAAACATTTTCTGCTTGGTTGCTGCCTCTTTTTCAGCACTAGATGGCAATGTAACCCAAGTTTGCCTTGGTTTAAGTTAAAGATCAGAGCACAGCTTGTCTTGAATGGGGGAGATTCCAAAGAGATTGTCCCAACAGTGTGAGAAGAAGGCTGGCGAGGGTTCGTTCCCATGGGACCTGTGGAACACATCTCTTACAGCGTGGTGCTGCTGAAAAGTTAACTCTGATTTGGTGTCTCCTTTGGCAAAATTATAGAGCTGAGTTTCTATAGAGGGCTGAGCTGAGAGTTTTTACTTTTGATTGTTTTTACAATGGTATGTATTGACCTTTGCTTTTGGTGTTTAGAGCACTTTAGAGCATTTTTTATAGGGCAGGTCTAGTGGTGACAAATTCCATTAGTGTTTGCTTGTCTGGGAAAGATTTTATTTCTCCTTCATTTATGAAACTTAGTTTTGCAGCATACAGAATTCTTGGTTGACAGTTATTCTATTTATGAAGACTGAAGATGGGACCCCAATCTCTTTTGGCTTATAAGATTTCTGTTGAGAAGTCTGCTGTTAGTCTGATGGGCTTTCCTTTGTAAGTTACTTGATGCTTTCATCTCGAAGCTGGTAGGATTTTTTTCCTTCACCTTTGACTTTGGCCAGTCTGATGACTATGTGCCTTGGCAATGTCCTCTTTGCATTGAATTTTCCAGGTAGTCATTGACCTTCCTGTATCTGGATGTCTAAATCTCTAGCAAGACAAGGAAAGTTTTCTTCCATTATTACCATAGATTTTCAATGTTTTTTGCTTTTTCTTCTCTATTAGGGATACCTATGATTCTTAGACATTTAACATAATCTCATGTTTCTCAGAGATTTTGTTCATTTATCTTTGTGTGTGGTTTTTTTTTGTTTTGTTTTTGTTTTTGTTTTTTTTTTTTGATTGATTGGGTTACTTTGAAAGCCTTGTCTTGAAACTCTGAAATTTTTTCTTTTGCTTGGTTTAGTCTGTTGTTAAGAGTTTCCACTGTATTCTGAAATTCCCTAAATGACTCTTTTATTTCCAGAAGCTCTATTAATGTTTTGTTTTTAAATTACCTATTTTTTTTTAGTGAATTTTTCATTCATATCCTAAATTATTGTTTTTGGTTTCTTTGTGTTGGTTTTCAACTTTCTCATCAATCCCATTGAGCTTACTTGTGATCCACATTTTGAATTCCATATCTGACATCTTAAAAATTTCCTTTGGTTGGAGGCCATTGCTGAAGAGTTAGTGTGATCTTTTGTGGGTGTTGAGAGAGCCTGTTTTTTCATATTGCCAGAGTTCTTATGCTGGTTCCTTCTCAAATGGAATCTCTTCCCTGAGCTCAAAACAGATAGCTTTGTGGTTCACCTGTTCTTCTCTGCTGAGAACTCTGCTACTCAGTGTAGAGAGGGGAAGGTACACTGCCCTTTGACTCATGCAGGTAGGCACCTATGGTGGTGCTGGCAATTTGGGTCAGTTGGACCTCAGACCCCTGGGAGAGTGTTCAGGTGCCAAGGGTCATGGACTAGGTTAGGTAGTCCCCAGATCCCAGTCCCCTGGATGGCATGCATGAGTCCCGGGGGAGACCACACCAAGACTGGGTGGGCAAACTTGCCCTTAGGCCTCCTTGAGTTCAGACACTGCTTGTCACTGTGAGAGGTAGGGTGATCTCCTGTTCTGGAAGAATGCTCAGGCAGGAGAAGGGCGGATGCACTGTGAGGTTGCAACAGGAGGTGTAGGCCCCTGTTGACAGATTAGCAGAGGTAGGCAGCTGTGTGAACACACACACTGCTCAAACCTCTCTCTCAGCAGTGACAGTGGTCTCTGTCCTTTAGGGGCACAAAAGTGCCCACATCCCTCATTCCCACCCTAACCCAGCTGCAGCAGAGATGGTGGGGGCAGCTCAACCCACTGTGTGGAGGGCTACCAGACTGGCTGTGGGATGTGGCAGAAATGCTGTAGCAGTGGAGGTGTGGTTATCCCAGGGACTTGCCTCCAGGGAGGATAGGCTCCTCCCAGAAGAGGCAGGTGACTCAGGGAGAGGATTGCTAGACCCACCTTCCCTCAAGAGAGTTGGTAGCTTTAGTCCTTGGGGAACAGAAAAGTGGCTTTTTAGAGGGAAGGGGAGTGTGCTCTAAGCTTTGTGGAATAATCCTGGGTATGATTCTAGGGCAGCTACTGCCAAGTGTCCTGGCTTAATCTTCTTTGTGGAACTCTCACCAGTCATGGCTGAGGATGGTAGCCCTGTGGTAGTTCCTCTCTGTGTCTCTGCCTGTCCTCAGGGATATTTCTCCCCTTAGGCCTTCCTGATGCTTGGAGCCAGGCATATTGAGAGAAGGAGCACCATGGATATGGAAGTCCTACTCTCTTACTGTCTGCTTGAAGTTTTTTCACTTTCCCGTGGCCCTGAGAACTGTCTCATCTTCATATTTGAGTTTTGGGGTATTGCTGGTGTGAATCCTGGCCCTGTATATTTGTTTTTGTGGGAGGGAGTGAAGCCAGCTTGCTTCTACACTGCCATTTTCAAATTGGAAGTTTGTCATTCTGACTTTTAACATTGTTAATTGACTTATAGAATTTGTTTTTACTTTGTGAGGACTTATCTGTCAATATTTTCTTCTTTTTTTCTTTTTTTTGAGACAGAGTCTCGCTTTGTTGCCCAGGCTAGAATGAGTGTCGTGGCATCAGCCTCGCTCACAGCAACCTCAAACTCCTGCGCTCAAGCGATCCTCCTGCCTCAGCCTCCTGAGTAGCTGGGACTATGGGCATGCGCCACCATGCCCGGCTAATTTTTTCTATATATATTAGTTGGCCAATTAATTTCTTTCTATTTATAGTAGAGATGGGGTCTCACTCTTGCTCAGGCTAGTTTTGAACTCCTTACCTTGAACAATCCGCCCACCTCGGCCTCCCAGAGTGCTAGGATTACAGGCGTGAGCCACTGCGCCCGGCCTCCTTTGTTTCTTATTTTTGCATTTTTACACTCAGAACGGCCTTCCTTAACCATAATTTAAATATATTTTCTCATAATTCACTTTAATAGTCATAGTTTATTTCTCTGTAGCCTCTTAATCTATTTAGATTGTTTTTTTAATATGATATGAAGTGTGTGCACATGGAGGGTAAAGGATTAGTTTAATATTTTTCTAATTTTTCTTTTTCTGCCCCTTTAGAGTATAATTGCTATAGCTGTTATAATCTGTTTTTATATTTAGAAGTACAAGTACCATGTCCTTCCTTCACTGTCTGTTAGAAATTGTTACTGGCCATTCTTGCAAATATTCTTTTCTATATGAATTTTAAAATTCATCTTTGCAATTTCATTATAGAAATGATACTCTTAGGATTTTGATTGTCCATTGAAGTTATAATTAATTGGGAGAGAACTGACACATTTATGTATTAATTCTTATTCTAGTCTTTTATATAGTTGAGTGGAGTTTTGTAACATCATAGTATAACATAATAATTAAGAATAAGACAGAAGAACTGGGATAAATTTATGGTTCTAGAATCTGTGTTATCAAAAGAATATTTAATTTCAAAGAACCTCAGTTTATTTATTTGAAAATGATAATACTAGTATTCTGTCACAGGTTGTTGAAAATAAGAGATATATGACATGGAAAGTATTTAAAACACTATCTGGCATATAATATGTGTTCTAATTATTAGCTATTATTTCCCCATATATGTCTTGTACCTTTCTTGTTTGGTATATATTAATATTTAAATATTTTATGTCTCTTCTTGGCCTTCAAATGAGATTTTTTCCCCCCTCTATTGCTTTTCTAATATTTGTTACTGTATAGAGTGGTAAACCATTGACTTTTGGCTTTTATACCTGACTACTTAGTAAACTCTTTTGTTCTAATAGTTTTCAGTAAGATTTTTTATTTAATCTTATGATTTGCAAATAGTGATGATTTAGTGTCTTCCTTTTTATTACCCATACTTGTTGTTTTTTTTTATTTTTTCTTGTTTTAATTAATTGGCTAGTTAAATACAGTGGTAATAGCAAATATGTTTCTTTGCTTTATTTTTGTCTTAATGACATTCTTTTATGTCTGACTAAATTATATATGATATTTATTCTAGTTCTTATTCTTTTTAATCAATGGCTCTTGTGAAATTGAGAAAAATACTTCTAGTTTTTAGAGTACATCTTATTCATTTTTCACATGAGAATATGGGGGTTAAATTTTAGTGTCTTTTCCCATCTAAGTGATTTAGTTATTTTTTTCTCCTTTAATTTGTCAAAGTAGTATATTCTTATAATAGAGTTGATGTTGAATCATCCTTTCATTCTTCAGATAAACCTAACAAGATTGTGATATATTATTCTTTTATATAACTCTGGTCATTTTGCTAGTATTTGATTTTTTTGCTTTTATGTTTGTATGTGAGATTGGATAATTATGCTTTTATTATCATTTCCTTAGTATTGGTATATAAATTATGATAGCCTCATAGAATGAGCTAAGAATTTTTTCACCTATTTCTATGATTTGGAAGAGTTTATATTAAATGAGTCTTTTATTTGCCAGTAGTTTTGGTAGAACTTCCCTGAAAATCTTGTGGTCTTAATACTTTTTTCATTACTCTCATTACTTTTAATTGTGCTATAACTGTTTATTTAGATTTTGTAATTCTTTTGGCTTAAATTTGTCATTTATAATTTTTTAATAAAAAATTCATTTTATTTAGATTTTCCAATTTGTTACATGGAATTGTTATAAAATTTATATTTTCCTCTAGTCCTATAGTTTTTGTTTAATTTTTATTCTTACAATTTGTATTTTGCCTTACATTCTTTTTGGCTAGAGAAATTTAATTGTTTCAATTGTCTTCAAAAATAAAATAGTTATTGATTGTTTTTATTAAGTCTACTGGGATTATTTTCATTTTATATTTCATTATTTTCTCTTATCTTCTTTGGGTTTGTTTATTATTTGTTTTCTTTTCTTTTGTTTTATTCTTTTTGAGACGGAGTCTCACTCTGTTGCCCCAGCTTGAGTGCCGTGGGGTCAGCTCACAGCAACCTCAAACTCCTGGGCTCAAGCGATCCTACTGCCTCAGCCTCCTAAGGAGCTGGGACTACAGGCATGTGCCACCATGCCTGACTAGTATTTCTGTATATTTTTAGTTGTCCAGCTAATTTCTTTCTACTTTTTAGTAGAGATGGGGTCTCACTCTTGCTCAGGCTGGTCTCAACCTCCTGAGCTCAAACGTCCGTCTCGGCCTCCAGAGTACTAGGATTACAGGCGTGAGCCACTGGACCTGGCCTGTTTATTTGTTTTCTACTTCCTTGAGGTATATGTTTTATTCGTTGACTTTAAATTTCATTTTCTAGTCTAAGCAATAAAGCTGTTTCCCTCTCTGCATTATAGCTGTATTCTACAGGTTTCAATATGTAAAATTCTTACTGTTGTTTATTTCTAGATAGTTTGTAAATTTTATTTTGATTTCCTTTTTAATCAAGAGTTGCTTTTTAAAAATGTTTTAAAAACTCTAGAAGTATATAGGTTTGTTTTGTCAGGGAAGGGGGCAGAACAACTGGTCATTGTTCCAGTTGAATTGCATGGTGACCAGAGAATCTAGCCTGTGATATATCTGTTATTAATCAGATTTTCTTATGGCCTACGTCTTAAACATTTAAAAAATGTGAATCTCTGATAGGAACAGAGTTCTATCCATTTATTTTACATAAAGATTTTAAGTTTCTGTAATCTTTTATTTTTTTTTCTTCTTCTTGATCACTTAATTTCTGATAGTAGTATGTTAGAATATTCTATAATGTTTATGGCTATGTCCATGTTTCTTGCATTTTTACTAGTTTTTGCTATATATTTTCTGAGTCATTAGATTTGTGACTTATATATCATCTTAAGTATACCTTTTATTAATATATAATATCCTTCTATGTCTTAGTTAATGCTTCCACTTTGTTTCTATTTTGTCTAATGTTAATCTCTCTATACTTAGTTTCTTTTGATTAACATTTTCCTACTTTATATGTTGCCACTGCTTTATTTCCAACAGTGATATTTTGGTTTCGGTTTATCTCTTATAAACAGCATAGAGCTAGATTTTTTTCTCAGTTATAAGTGCTTCTGTATTTTATGTAATTCACACTTACTGTGACATCTACTATGGTTGGATTTACTTTGCCTTCTTATGTTTTGTATTTAGTTTGCCTTTTTTGTTGTGACTCCTGTTTTCTTGATTTTTTATTTGTTTTATTTTATTCTGCTTTATTTTTCCTTTCTTCCTCTTTATAAGAATGGTTGAGTTGTGAATTTTTTTTTCCCCAAGGGGAAAAGTTTATTTTTTTTCCATTCCAATCATTTGCAAATTACTTGTTTCATTATATTCTTTCAGTGGACTATGTTTACATTTTTAATAAACATGTCTAAATTTATAATTATTTTATTAAACTGTGGAATTAATTAGTATCTATATCATCTCACAAATAAGGCAAGGGTTTCACTTCTCTTTCTTTCCAGTTCCACTTTTTTATGTTATTTTATCTAGGATTTTAGTTACCATGCATAAACAATTATTTAGACTAAACTATAAGATTTATTTATTTATTTTACTTACTACTATATCTTCTTTCTTGATTTATTAGTTCATTTGCTAGATTATGTCCTCAAATGATTCTTTTGGAGTCTGTTGGAAATAAACTGTTGAAAGCTTTGTGTCTTTACAAGTGTCTTTATTTTTTACTTTTACTTCAAATTTTGTTTAAATGGATATAGAAATATTGGTTCAAAAGTAGTCTCCCTTAGAATTTATAACTGCTTTGATTTCTTGAATCTGTTTGTTAATGATGAGTCTGACGAAGAAGGTGTGATTAGTGAATTTTTGTAAATTATTCATTTTTCCCTCGGAGAATTTTTATGATTTTTCTCTTAACTCTTAATAATTCCCACTATGTGTTCTGTTCATAGGTCTTGTCTTTTTCTAATTCTTCATGCTCAGCACTTGGAGGACTCTCCTAACTTGCTTATTTCATATTGGCTCTGCCTTCAAGATAGATGCAGATAGAAACACTTATCACCTCTACTGCTACGATCCTAGTCCAAGCTACCATCATATATCACCTGGATTATCGCAGTAGTCCTCCCACTGGTCTACTATTCTCCCTGATTTAACCCTTGGGCTTCTAAAAATTATTTCACCCTTAACCCTCAGTAGTAGCTAGAACAAACTTTAAAAAACTCTCAGTACAAAATTCTCCAGTGACTTCCCATTTCACCCAGAGAGAAAGCCTGAGTGTTTACAGTGCTCTGCAGCAGGCTGCATCATATTGTTACCTATGATCTCTCGCACCACCTTACTCTTCTCTCACTCCTCTCTGGGCTTACAAGCCTCCTTAATAGTCTTCCATGGATTTCAGCAGGAGACTAATATGTATTATCAGTCTACCAACCTGATCCTATCATTGTCTTCATTTTTTAAAAAAATATTCCTTTACTTAATGGCTTGGTCTATCAGCAGTGACATGAGGGCTAGTTGGATGGCTAGGGGATGGTGGCTCTCTAATGCCATATAGTTTATTCTGTGCATAGTGAGGTACATACAGAATTAGAAAATACGGGCACTAGATTCTTGGACCTTTGAATCTAGTTCTGTAGGAGCAAATAGAAGAGAACAGAACCCTAAACTTATATGCCATCAAGTGGTTTGAGTTCTGTTGGGAGAGCTTTTATTCCATGGGTGAGTTATGTCCTCATCTATAAAATGAGGCTATAGCATCATCTACTTCTTATGAATTCTGTATAATTAGAATAGGCATAGAACCTGCCACATGGAAAATCTCAGTACATTTTAGGTCACCCCTGCCCTAGCTTCTACTTTTTCCTACAACACCTCTTTTTAGCACTTACTATCATGCTCTGGAATAATTCAATGTCTGGTACATAGCAAGCAACAAATGAATTAAATTTAGGTAAACTGAATTGAATGCCAATGTCTAGGTGATTTTCTAAAGACACAGAAAATACTTTCATTGGAAGGTACTTGGACTCTCAGTGGTGTTTCCACTGTCTTCCATCTCTGAAGATCATGGGGGATCTTAATTAGGGTGAGAAAGGGAATTTTTAAAAAATTGAAAAGTACTTCTGTTACCTTTGAAATCTCTCTTGAATTCCGTACTGTGAAGGCCAGAATACCCCTATGGTATTTTTCTTAATTCCCTTTTGGAGTTCTGGACCATGTGTGGATTTCACTTGGTCTGTTGTGCATGTGATTTCCTTGTGCTCACATTGCTTTCAGTGACTTACTATCCTCTAAATGTTATAAATATTATACACACTTAACTTTGTAAGAAACTAGAAGAAAACACAGACCCTAGGGAAAAAGACATGCCATGGAATTGGCTGTCATCAAGGGGACTTGCCATATCCCTGAAATCCACAATGGCTCAGGATCTCAGGCAGCTAGAGAAACTCATCTAAAAAGAAGCTCTGAGAGTGATGATATAATACAGAGTAATGGAGTTGAAATTTCGTGCTAAGTAATGTTTTGAAATTAGGTGCCACATTGGCAGCATGTTTCTAAATTCGCAGTCATTGGGCAGCATTCCATAATGTCTCTAGTTTATGTCTTAACTGAGCTGGCTGGGAGCACATCAAAACTTACAGCTTCAAATTGTTCTTATGTGCTGCTTGCCACACCGTGGTTGTCACAAAAGAAGCACTTTCATTGCTTTCTGTAGGGTTTACCTTTTCTTTTAAATTACCTCTTTAAGTTGACATCTCTCTTAGGTATAATCTACCTTAACATTAAATTTGCTTAGCCCCTTCAAAGTTGAGAATTTAAACTAGTTAAAAAATCTTTGTGCACTTCTTTATATTCAAGATAATATAAACTTTGTTCATTTAAACTTGAAGTCTTCAGAGATTTTGTAAAGACTTTAGCAATAAACACAGAAAATAATTGTGGTTATAATATATACTATTTTGTGAATAAAAATATGGCATTTCTGAGATTGCAAAAGGAACCTAGTTTAGTCTGGAGTTTAGAGTCATTTTCTCAATACCGGACCTTATAAGGGTAGCTCAGTTATTGGGCTGGATGGGAGACTGTTGTCTGTGTGCACAATGTGAATAACGTAAGGGTTGCATTTCTTGGCTAGTGTTCTAGGTCCAAATACCTGTGAAAGACTGTTCTCCTCCCCTTTCAGGCAACCTGCCTTGCTACCACCCTGTCCACTAAGTCTACCAGGCAATGGTTTCCAAACCTGGCAGATTTAAAGGAATCACTTGGGTAGCTTTAAAAAAACTCACATTTCCAGACTCTAGCCACAGAGAATTTGAATCAGTGGATAGGGAGGCATGGCGTTAGCCATGGAGCCCTACTTCTTGAACCCTCTCCTACCCTTAACACAGTTTGGCGATGTACTGCACATGGAGCAATGTTTAAAACAGCAGCAGAATAATATGGACAAATTAGGAGAAGGAAGAGGCCAAACAAAGGGCACAGCCACAGCTAGAGGCTAACTTAGAGACTTTTAAGCACACCCATTGCTGAGCCTGGGACAAAAGCATTGATTCTGGTTCCATCTCCCTCTATTATACTCCACAAACTACAAAGTCCGTTTTTGTCTTAAAATTCTCTGCTCTTACCCCACATCTATCATGTGATTGTGTGTGTGTGTGTGGGGGGGGAGACAGAGAGAGAGAATGTGTGTGTGTGTGTGTGTGTGTGTGTGAGAGAGAGAGAGAGAGAGAGAGAGTGAGTTTGTGTGTGTGTGTGCGGGGTTTTGCTTTCTTCAGTTTTTTATCACAGCCAGTTAAATAGAGAGAGAGAAAGAGATTTGGACACTTCTGGCAAAGCATAAGGAGACAGAAAAGAAAGACATTTAGGAGGAAACGAGAAGAAAAACTCCTAAAAAATAATGTATAGGAAGCAGTTCTTGGTGAATAGAGAACACTAGTATTTTTTTTTTTTTATCTCCAGAAGATATCCTGACTACTTAGCATGTTGTATCTTTAATTTGCCAAGTGAACGGCTTTATTTATAGAGACTGATTGTCATTGAAGATAAGCTGTCATTAAAAAGGCCTTCTATGTAGGGAACACCCTCTGTTGCTCATTCTAAATTAAGCCAGGAAAGTCCTGAATGATTGTCATTAATTCAACAAATACTTACCGATGAGGACACCAGCCTCATGGAATTTACAGCCTGATGGGCATGCAGATGAATAAACAGGCAGTGCCAGCACCGAGTGGCAAGTGCTGTGATGAGGAGGTGCAGAAGGAGCTGAGCATGGAGGAGAGGCTTCACCACTCTTGGGGAGTGAGGTAAGGCTTCCAGAGGAAGTGAGATCTCAAGGTTGCATCCTTGGTGAAAGATGAAAAGGAGCTCACCAAGAGTGGCTGAGGAGGTGAATATGCTGAGGCTTGGGGATAGGAAAGCATGACCTTATTTCTAGGGAACTGAAAGTGATTCTAAATGGCTGGGCTGAAGCGGACAAGAGATGAGGTGGGAAGAATTAAGTGGGGGTCAGATCATGAAGGATCTTATAAATCACATAAAGAAGTTTGGTATTTACAATGGGGCAGTCCATTTCATATATGGTTTTTATATTTACCTCTGTCTTCTTTCTATTGCAGACATCACAAATAAGTATTACCATTCTGTTTGTCACAAATAAAACAGGAACTTGCAAAAGTAGGCATGTGAGTAGAAAAGGGTTAACATAGCAGGTGTCTATCCTTAGAAAGGCTGGCTTGCAAATTTGGTCCATGGCAAGGTTTTGGGAATGTGGCTGGAAAACAGTTCCCTATACTTCTCCTAGCTGATAAGGGTAGTTTGCTGTGTCTAGAGTCTAGACCTCAAACTACAGCCCACCAGCCACATGTGGCCCACCGAGGACATTTATACGGCCCGCCAGGTGTTTTTGCTGCTGTTATCACTGCCTGTCCTGCTTAGCAGCCGACTCGTCTCATGCACACAGTGCGCATGTGTGGAATGTGTGCCACACTCTCCAACGGCCCTCCAACGGTCTGAGGGGCAGTGAACTGGCCCCCTGTTTAAAAAGTTTGAGGACCCCTGGTCTAGACTCTGCAAACAATATGGCTTATGCTGAAAACCTACTTTCCTCCTGGGACTCTGGAGCTTTGATACGTGCTAGGCAGGAGGTGCCTATGTGACCAGCTCTCAATAGAAAGCTTGGATGCTGAGTCTCTACTGAGCTTTCCGAGACAGAAACATGCACATGTTGTTGCATTGTCATAGCTAAGGGAGGAGTGTGCCCTGTGTTACTCTCTATGAGGGACAGAGAACATAAGAAAACCAGCAGATAGATTCCTCCAGACTCCACCTGTATTTTCCCCTTATGAGCCACTGTATATCCTTGCTGCAGCACTGTGATACATCTTAGCCATGAGTACAATTATGTGCTAAGGCCCATGAGTCCTTCCAGTGGATCTCCTACCATAGAGGAGATCTTGAGGATCCCCAACATGCGTGCTATGCATATTTATGTATAAATAGTTATTGAATGAGTGAATAAACCAAGTTATCAAAAGGTAGAAATATTAGTGTTTGTGTATATATATTTAATATTAATGTATTTATATGTATGTTTTTAACCAAAATTTATTTAGTTGGTTTGATCTCTCACCATATTTCCCAAATTCTCAAACTTGGCTCTGAATTACTTTTGACTTTTACCGTCAAATGATAGAGACGTATCCGCTTTGAGGAGAGTCAAAAGAAAGCTACTAGCTCTAAGAGCAATATCGAATAGTAGATCCAGAAAGGATTTAAATAATGGTAAGCATCCCAAGGTAATTTTTTAATTTTCTTTTAACAGGTGAAGACATACTTAACTGTGCAGCTTCTGGTATACTAAAAACAAACACATTACTGTACTATGTCATCCTCATGCAGACAGCCTATCTTGTTATATTAAAAACTCATTAGTATTAGATTTATGCAATAATAGTGATGAGTCCACCACTATATTGGGAAAATTCTTTGGGAGACTTGTTTTAAAAGAATTTCTTTTTAAACAATTAAAAGAAATTCTGGCTCTTTAATCAGCTTCAGATCCTGTCTGAAGAAAGTTATAAGCAACCAGAAAATCCTTTGGTTTCTTATGGCTTCATCTTCATTTTTGAAAATTCTTTGGAGCTCTCTCCTGTCTTACTGAGTAACTGGCAATGGTGTCATCGTGTTGAGTGGAACCCCTTACATAGCCCCTTATATTTCCTTTTCATCATCTTTGTCTCACTCTGAACTGAGGTAGAATTGTAAAAATGATGGATTTACTGCTCTGTGCTCTCTATCTGACCTTGTAGTCCTTAATAGTAGCCTTTTCTGCATCCCAGTAGTAAAAAGCATTGCTTTTTAAGCATTGCTGGTCTTGTTTTTGATCTTTATTTCTTTGTCTAATTGGAGAGGATTTACAGATTTTAATATGGAAAGTCCCGGAGTTATTAGTATACAGTGACTTGGTGATTTCCCAGTGTGCAGTTTTACAAGGGTAGTTTTCTTCATAGGCTGTTTACATTGTTTCTGCTCCTGTTTTATTGCCTTCCCATTCTTTATTTTTCTCTCTTCTCCTTTTCCACTTAGCAGGTCATCAGATTCCTCCCCTCACCTGGCCATAAATACATATTTTAGTACTTACTGTACTTGTGGAATAAAGTTTTATGTTACATGTTCATAATTTTAAAAGCAAATGAAACATTTTTATTGTGGCCCACTGTTTACAGTAACTTAATAGAAATGCTTTGTATTCATGTGAACCTAGATTCTTTTTGTTATGTTTGAACAGGGGGATTGTTTTATTTGACTTGATTTTGTCCTTCTGGGTCAATCGTGTTAACCAAAAGTATATTTTCTATTGAAAATATGTCTACTTAGAATTGGTTGGTTGCCAACAAAAGTTCAGTTCTCACCAATGTGTAGGTTATTTATATAGGCCCTTGTATTTAGAGGCTTGCTTAATGAAGTGAGTGTTGAAAGATTTGCTAGTGTTTGTGGCATCATTAGTTTTAGAAGAAAAGTTCCTGTAGATTCTAGTTGTAACCATCATAACCTGATAGTCTGATTTTTTCTTGTCAAAGAGATTTCGTGTGTCCTCTACATTGCGGCCTTTGGTATTTTCTATTCCAGTTTTCCAGAGAGATGGTCATTCAGAGCCTACACATCTGTTCTGTATTTTGACCCATGGATGAGAATATTCATTCAAGCCAAAAAAGTTAAAACTAAACACCTATGTTATTGCCTCTATAGACCCAGGTAAGTCATCTTCCTTTAATTATCTTTGTAGTTTTTATTTGTAAGATTGATATGCTCCCCAGAATTTTTGAAGTGAGGGCATTAACTTTGATAGTAAGATTTTTACATTGTAAATAAACTTTAAACTACATTTGGGAAGGTTTGCTAAGGCGTAATTAGATATGAACAAATATTTGGCAATAATAGCAACATACTGCTGTTATCTAACATTAAGTTAGATAATCATCCCAAGTAGAAATTTGTTTTTACTTCAGTGAATCTCAAGTGCTTTGACTGTGATGTTCCATTAAAAGATCACAGTTCACTTATATTTTCTTTGTACACAATACATTTAAACTATTAAGCCATATACATATATGTTTGGGTGTATTATATAGAGAGAATAAACATATTTATAAATACATATCTGGTTCACTTAAATATTATTCTTTATATTTTGGCATAAATGGTTTTAATCTTACATTTTCATATTATGAAATCTATCTTGCCCAACTATGCATGCAACTAGATGATCTTTTTTTTTTTTGGTGTAGTTCCTGGGTGGTCATGTATTTATAGACATAATCCTTATCAAATTCTTCTGTGAGTCTGAGATTGTGCTAGGTATAAAGCATAAGAAAGATAAGATTAATTCTAGTTTTGAGGAGCTTAACATCTACTGCTTAACATCAACATGTTAAGCTTTGAGGAGCTTAACATCAACATTTAATGCTTGTACATTGTCTGTATGTGTGCCTTTTTATCTGCACTATTTTATTTGATTTCTGTAGTGACACTGTAGGTTAGGTTTTATCATCACCATTTTAGAGATAAGGGAATGTCAAAACTGGAAAAGAACTCAAATCTTTTGCTTCCACATTCTTTACCAATCCAAATTCTAAGCTTCTTCCCCTATATCACATTAACTCTTAAGAACATACTTAGATTTGTCATCTTGTCTATTTCTGATGAAAAAGCAGTTGCTGTCCTGGGGCCTTGCCATCACTCATAGATATTAACATTAAAATTATAGATCTCTATATTGTACTCCCTGACCACACTCCAATGGATGCCTCAAAAGCTTTACTTTTGGTTTCTGGTTATATGGCAGATCCTCTTTTGAAAATAATGTGTACCAAGCTTGAGACTTTCCCTATAAATCAGTCTATTCATTCCCTAATAAATATCAATGTAGTGTTTCTGTTTTACCAGTCTTATTCTTCTGGGAAATACCAAGGGTCTCCTGGATCAATCAATATAGCTGATCTTTTCAAATTAAATTGTTTCTTTCAGTGAGATTGGGTAAAAATTGTTTAAGCCAATGGAAAATGTGGATTTGTCTCAGTTTTCTGAGAGAATTTTTGTAAATTAAATTTTATCTATCTAAATTATTACTTATATCAAGTAATAGCTGTTTCCCATTTTGTGATATCCTTAGATATTGTATTACCTAGGAAGTAGGTGTAATGTGTGTGTGTATGTGTGTATATATATATATATATATTTTTTTTTTTTCTCTCTAAAAGAAATTTAAAGAGGCTTGAACCTTTGCTAAGTTTTATTTGGAGCTCTGATAAACTGTTAAATCTAATCTTTGGTATCTACAGTATAGAAAGATTTATTCCTTTATGGCTTTATCACTTAGGGCTGGCATCTCTCTCAATTTGCCATATTTACTTACATGTAATTACCCTCACAGGTTCTCTGATGGCAAAAGCCTTGTGTAAGAAATATGTGACATTTCCTCTGTGTTATCCCACTCCTAATGGGATAATCCCTACTTTTCTTTTCCTTCCTAAAAGATATTCTAGTTCTAATGGCAGTATTAGAACAGATTAAGAATTGGGGTTGACCCTATTTGTCCAAACTAAAGCCATTTGAGGAGTATTAAAGAGTGGTTAAATACTCTGTCTACTTGGCCACTCTGGCCCCAATAAACTTCCAGAAATGAAATGGGAAACCAAGGTACCCCTAACAGGATGCTGTAACCCTGAAGTATTATTTGTTCTTATAAATGACTATACTTCATGTTCAATTATTTTTCTATACTTTTGTAACAAACATTACTGCATCTGTGTGGATGCATTTATAGTTGTTTTGGCTACTTTAACCAAATGTGTCTAGTTCAGAGACGAGAAGGAAATTTTTAGTGTTGTGTCATTGGTTTCATTCCTAGTATTTTATTTTATTTTATTTTTATTTTATTTCAGCATATTATGGGGGTACAAATGTTAAGGTTACGTATATTGCCCATGCCTTCCCTCCCTCCTCCAGTCAGAGCTTCAAACGTGACCATCCCCCAAACGTTGCACATCTCACTCATTGTATTTATATATACTCATCCCCTTCTCCCTCCTCCCACCTGCCCGAAACCCAATAAATGTTATTCCTATATGTCCACTTGGGTGTTGATCCGCTAATACCAATTTGCTGGTGAGTACATGTGGTGCTTGTTTTTCCTTTCTTGAGATACTTCACTTAGCAGAATGGGTTCCAGCTATATCCAGGAAAATACAAGAGGTGCTATATCACCATTGTTTCTTAAAGCTGAGTAGTACTCTATGGTATACATACACCACATTTATTAATCCACTCATGAATTGATGGGCACTTGGGTTGTTTCCACAACTTTGCAGTTGTGAATTGTGCTGCTATAAACATCTAAGTGCAGGAGTCTTTTTCATAAAGTGACTTTTGATCTTTTGGGTAGATGCCCAGTAGTGGAATTGCCAGATCAAATTGTAGATCTACTTGTATCACTTTAAGGTATCTCCATATTGCTTTCCACAGAGGTTGAACTAGTTTGCAGTCCCACCAGCAGTGTAGGAGTGTTCCTATCTCTCCGCATCCACACCAACATTTATTGTTAGGGGACTTTTTGATAAAGGCCATTCTCACTGGAGATAAGTGGTATCTCATTGCAGTTTTGATTTGCATTTCCCTGATGATTAGAGATGTTGACCATTTTTTCATATGTTTGTTGGCCACTATTCTGTCTTCTTTTGAAAAATTTCTGTTCATGTCCTTTGCCCATTTTTTGATAGGGTTGTTTGATTTTTCCTTGCTGATTTTCCTGAGTTCTAAATAAATTCTAGTTATCAGCCCTTTATTGGATGTGTAGCTTGTGAGAAGTCTCTCCCATTCTGTGGGTTGTCTGTTTGCTCTCTTGACAGTTTCTTTGGCTGTGCAGAAGCTTTTTAATCAGGTCCCATTTATTAATTTTTTTATCAGGTCCCATTTATTAATTTTTGTGGCTGCTGTGATTGCCTTTGGGGTCTTCTTCATAAATTCTTTGCCTTGGCCAATGTCTAGAAGAGTATTTCCAACGTTTTCCTCTAGAATTCTAATAGTTTCACACCTAAGGTTCAAGTCTGTTACCCAGTGTGAGTTGGTTTTTGTGCAAGGTGAAAGGTATGGATCCTGTTTCAGTCTTCTACATGTGGCTATCCAGTTTTCCCAGCACAATTTATTGAATGAGGATTCTTTTCTCCAGTGTATGTTTTTGTCTGGATTATCGAAAATTAGTTGGCTATATGAGGATGGTTTTATATCTGGGTTATTGGTTCTGTTCCACTGGTCAATGTCCCTGTTCTTGTGCCAGTACCAAGCTGTTTTTAATCAGTAACTTGGATAATATCTAAAATAAGTATTTTTGCTTCTTGAGTTCATAGTTGACCCTGATCTACAAGGAATATCTTAGGAATAACAAAAACAAGATGTGAAACAGTTGAAGTCTAAAGGGTAAATGTAATATAGATAATGTACAGATCTGTATTTAGATTAAAAAAGCTATTGTGTAAGTATACTTGACAGTGATTTGTATGAAAAAAATGCACAGATGCTTTAATTGATCACAAGCTCAGTATAAACAAATAGTGTAACAGGTTTGCTAAAAATGGTTATGGAGCTTAGCAAGCAGAACAAGATACCAATTGTGTTCTGCTCACACCATGCCTGGAGGGAGATGCTCAGATGGGGACCCTTTAGGAGGGATGCAGATTCACTAAAATGTGTCTAGTTCATAGAAAAGTAACTATTTGGGTCATTGATAGAACTGAGGGTCATCCCATGGAGGACAGAAGACTTGGGGCCTACGTGAAAATGTGAAAGGCCATCATGGGATAGTTGGAATTGCAGAGGATAGAACTTGGATGGCTGGATAGAAATAGAAGACAGTTACAGTTAGCTCAGCATGAGAATGTTAGGCTGTTTTTAAAAGGAAGAGACACACAGATGTCTTTTTCCATTGGTGTTTAGTATAAGGGTATTCAGAGAAGTCAGGTAGTAGGAGCCATTGTAGCTGTCTCACTGTCCCCCTTGACTCAGTGTTTCCATGACTGTGATGTTCTAGAGGACTGAAACAACAGCCCACTATTGTTTGGGATGTACTTAAGCTCTCCAGAGCTGTCTTTGCTGGAGGTACCTAGCATTTGCTCCTCTAAGAGTAAGTTTTCAAAGCTTCACTATTGGGGAAACTTTGGGGACAAGCCACTTTAGAGGGGTTTGGTCACTCACATAGCTTTGGTTGAATGCCAGCCCTGGTCCAGTTAACAGACTTAATGCCTGTAATAACTAAAACCAGCATGTCCATGATAGCAAATTTACCTTCTCTAGCAGACACGGCACGAGGTATAACAACTCAGAGAGGGCCATGAGTGCACGTGGGAGTAGTAGAGCTGTTCGTGCTCTCCAGCAGTGGAAGGGGCTCCCACCCAAGATAAGTACAAATTTGTCCCTGGAGGAGTCTAGATTATGGAAGAAATTACCTTGGGAAGAATTTCAGCTAGGTGATTTCTCAGGTTCCTTTCAACTTAACGATTTTATAAGTCTATAATTCTTGGAGTTTTAAATATTGCTTATATAACATAATATAGAGAGGTTATTATATGGCTATTTTACTTGATTTTAGGCAACAAACATTACTATTTTCTTTGGCTTTGAATTCAGTAGCTTTAGTAGAGAAATAATTCTCAGATTTATATAAGCATTAAATTTCTGCATATTAGGAGTAAAAGAAAGAGCAAAATAGTCACCTTTGAAAGCTCTTTAAGGCTGCAGTCCCCAGCCCCTGGGCCGCAGACCACTACTGATCTGTGGACTGTTAGGAACTGGGCTACACAGCAAGAGGTGAGTGGCTGGTGAGTGAATGAAGTTTCATCTGTATTTATAGCTGCTCCCATTGCTGGTATCACTGCCTGAGCTCCGCCTCCTGTGAGATCGGTGGCAGTTTTAGATTTTCATAGTAGCACGGACCCTAGTATAAACTGGGCATGCAGGGGATCTAGGTTGCACATTCCTTGTGAGAATCTAATGCCTGATGATCTGAGGTGGTGCTAAGGTGGTGATGCTAGTGCTGGGGAGTGGCTGCAATGCAGATTATCATTAGCAGAGAGGTTTGACTGCACAGAGACAATAATCAGTTGCTTGCAGACTTAGATCAAAACCCTATCAGTGAGTGGCAAGTGACAATTAAGCTGTATCTGGTGGCAGGCTTTAGAGTGGCAAGTGAGTTGATGTACATCAATTATACAGCTGCATCTGGTGGCAGGCTTTAAGTCAGAATCCGACATTTATTTTAGTCTGCACGTAGCCTTCCCATTGTTTTATTTATCATTTCCATCCATGCCCCTTTCTGTGTACTTGTCTCAGTCACAGTTTTGGTAAGCCCATAAGCTAACCCTAGCAAAAATGAATAAAAAACAAACGTTGCTAGGGAGCTTCTTTGGAGAGGGGAAAAGACCCAATGATGAGATAGCAGGAGACTCTAAGACTGCCACCAAAATGAAAGCTGCATTTAAAAGAAAATGCCCAAGTCCTACTTAAATTGCAGGTTCATTGCAACAAGGTGGTTCACATTCTCCAAGCCTGCTTTGTATGATATATAGTGACCGGCTATGCAGTGGAGCCATGAAACCTTCAAAATTGCTTTGCCACATGGAGACTAAACACCCTGCCTTAAAAGACAAGCCTTTGGAGTTTTTCAAAAGAAAAAAATATGAACATGAAGAACAGAGGAAATTATTGCAGGTTACTAATTCATTAAATGTGTCTGCACTGACAGCATCATTCCTAGTGGCTAACCTCATTGCTAAAGCTAAGAGGCCCTTCACTATTGGTGAAGAGTGGATGCTGCCTGCTGCTAAGGACATTTTGGAGAACTTTTAGGAGAGGCTGGAGTTCAAAAGGTGGCATTTATTCCTCTTTCGGCTAGCACCATAACTAGATAAATTGATGAAATAGCAGAGGATATCGAGGCAAAATTGTCAGAGAGGATCAATGAGTCACTGTGGTATGCAATCCAGGTTGATGAGTCCACCAATGTTGACAACAAGGCAACAGTGCTTGTTTTTGTGCAATATATTTCTCAGGAGGATGTGCATGAGGATATGTTATGTGCACTTTTGTTGCCAACCAGCATGACAGATTCAGGACTATTCAAGTCTTTGAATGATTGATTACATACCAGGAAAACTAAATTGATCATTTTGTGTTGGTATATGTATGGACAGAGTGGCTGCTATGACTGGGCAGCTTTCTAGTTTCACTACTGGGTGAAGGAGGTTGCTTCTGACTGTGAGTCTATGCACTGTGTAGATAGAGAAATGCTGGTTAGCCAAAAAATGTCACCTGAACTAAACATTTTTCAGGATATGATTAAAATTATCAACCACATTAAAGTACATGCCTTTAACTCATGTCTGTTCACACAGCTCTGTGAGGAGATGGATACAGAGCACACATGTCTTCTCTTATACACAGAAGGGAGACGGCTTTCTAAAGGTATATCACTGGCTAGAGTTTATGAGGTATGAGAGCCACTCTAGACATTTCTTTTAGAAAAACAGTCACCACTGGCAGCACATTTCAGTGGCGCAGAATGGGTCACAGAACTTGCTTACTTGTGTGACCCTGCTCAATATTCAACCTGCTCGATGAACTCAATCTGTCACTTCAGGGGAGAATGACAACTGTGTTCAAGTCAGCAGATAAAGTGGCTGCATTCAAAGCCAAACTAGAATTATGGAGGCAACAAGTGAACACTGGGTTTTTTGACATGTTTCAAACATTAGCCAGGGCCTTCTTTCTCCTAGCTGGTGCATGATCACCTATCTCAGCTTTTATAAGAGTTTGAGCATTACTTTCCAACCACAAAAGAGCCCCATACTGGGAAGGAATGGATCAGTGACCCATTTGTGACTAAGCAGGTGAATTGATTTTGTCCATGCTAGAAGAAGATCAACTGCTTAAGATTGCAAATGGTGGTGGCCTTAAAAGTATGTTTAAGACTACTTCAAATCTCCATACGTCTGGATTAAAGCCAAGGTTGAATGTCCTAGGATTGCCACAAAAGCACTGAAAAGTCTGCTTCCATTTCTAACATCCTATCTTTGTGAAGCAGGGTTTTCTGCAGTGACAACAACCAAAATGAGATTACAGAATAGACTAGACATAAGCAACACACTTTCGGTGTCACTGTCTCCCATCACCCTCAGGTGGCATGGTCTAGTTGTACCCTCAGGGCTCCCTGCATGATGGTGAGTTATATAATTATTTCATTATGTTTTACAGTGTAGTAATAATAGATATAAAGTGTACAATACATGTAGTGCACTAGAATCATCTCGAAACCATCCTCCACCCCACCCTGGTCCATGGAAAAATTGTCTTCCATGAAACCAGGCCCTGGTGCCAAAAAGGTTGAGGACCACTGCTTTAAGGGAGTCAGAACCAAAGCATCTGTTTGAAAAACTCCATTCTTCATTAACATTGCTTTACTATAGACCAGGCATTCTCAAACTACGGCCCGCAGGCCACATGTGGGTGTTTTTGCCTGTTTGTTTTTTTACTTCAAAATAAGATATGTGCAGTGTGCATAGGAATTTGTTCATAGTTTTTTTAAAACTAGTCTGGCCCTCCAACGGTCTGAGGGACAGTGAACTGGCCCCCTGTTTAAAAAGTTTGAGGACCCCTAATCTAGACCCATAATGCTGAAAGGAGCCCAAAGGAGTTGAAATTGGAGTCACCTGCTTTCATAGGAACTGCATGGTCCTTTTAAAGTTATTCAGGGACATTAACTCTGTTCTCTTGTTGAATGCTCTGAAACACTGTGCTTCTAAGACAGTCTTTATTTTTTAGGGCTGCTTCCCACACCCTCACACCCACCTACTTACCAGACTAATAATTTTTATAAAGTGACTCCTTTGTATACTGTGCATCTTATGTATGTATTGAGTTTTTAAATAATCTTAAATTATTTAATATTTAGTGATTGGAAGCAAAATTTAGATTATCCAAACCTGGAATTGAGTTTTGATTTTGTCATTTACCAGTTGTAGATCTTTGGCAATTACTTGAGCCTTGATTTCCACTGAGAATTGGGAATTCCTCCGGAACTTAGGGGTGTTTGAGGATTAAAATAAAACAGTGTTTTATTTTAACTGTAAAAACACTCAGCAATGTTCCCAAAATGTTCACAAATCAAGTACAGTTATTATTATACAAATGAAGAATAATAGTAAATGGACGGAATGGTCACCATGTACAAGACATTCTTGTAGGCATTAAACATCCAGCACAAGCAACACAGAAAACTTCTGCCCTTATGGAGCTTATATTCTAGTGGGGAAGGGAAGACAATATGTAAATAAAAATGGATGATAAAATATCAGGTAATTCTAACTGCTATGAAGAAAATAAAGTAAGGCAAAGAATAAGGAATTATGGGAGGGTTGGAAGCCTATTTTAGTTAGGAAATCAAGGAAGTAACTTTTGTGCAGTGAGCTGAATAAATTGAAAGAATGAATATATTAGTTATTTATCTCTGCATAGCAGATCACCCCAGTATTCAGTGGTTTAATAGTGAAAGTAACCATTTATCATCACTCAGTTTCTGAGGGTAAGTAATTTGAGAGTTACTCTATTGACTGTTTTTGGCTTGGCGGGTCTTTCATAAAGTGGCTAAGAGATTTGGGTTAGAGTTTCTGATGGTTTGACTGGAGCTAAAAGACCCACTTCCAAGGTGACTTACATGGCTAGTGAGTTGGTTCCTCTTTACAGGGGCCATTGTATAAGGTCTGCTTGAGTATTTTCATGGCACAGGGGCTGACTTCCACCAGAGTGAGCAATTCAGGAGAACCAAGTGGAAACTGACAACTTTTAGCATCCAGCCTCAAGTCAGTCACCATCACCTCTGTCATATTCTGTTGGTCACACAGGTCAGACTAGATTCATTGTGAGAGGGCACTACACAAAGGCATGAATACCAGGAGGCAAAAACCATGAGGGGACATCTTGGAGGGTGGGTAGCATAGTGACTCATGCAAGAATTTTGTGAGAAGGTGGTTCCAGGAAGAGAGGATAGTAAGTACAAAGGCAGGAGTCAAAGACTAGTCTAGCTAGAGCCCTGTGAGTGGGAAGAGATGAAAAGGATAGGCTGGATCTGGGAAGGCCTGGAGCAATATGACAAGAGGTGGCTGTGTTGAGAATGGAATGATTTTTGAGAAGAGGAGTGGCATCACTTGATTTTAAAAGATGACTGTGGCTGTTGAGTGGAAAATTGACTTCATGGGACAAGAGGGAGGAGGAATGATTAGGCAGGATAAATACCATTTCTTTATTATTCTAGGGGAGAAATTATCATGGCTTGAGGTCAGGTGGTAATGGTGGAAGTGCTAAAAAAAATGTCTGAATTACAGATTTGTTGTGGAGATAGAGCCAGCAAGACTTGCTGATGGATTGGATGCAGGGTGGAGAGAAAAGGAGGAGTCTGGAAGGCCTTCTGAGTTTTTTACATGAACAAGTGCTTGGGGATAAGGGAGGTGCAGGTATAGGGGTAGGAGTAATGGTGGATGGAATTATTTTCATTCTCGATTTACTAAATTTTAGAGGTCCAGGTCTAGCTGTCAACATTACACAATCCAGGAAATGTTTGATCCCACCCCTTATTACATGTTGTAAGGAATGACCAAGGGTTATAATTGTTTTACAATGTAACTAAACCAAGTAAACTCTCATAATTTAAAAAATAAAATAATTATGATTGAATACTACAAGGTAGTAGTAATTTATAAATATGGGCTAATTTTTTTTGCATTAATAAAAGTTCAGAACTGTAGTTTTCTTTACTTATAGTCTGTTTTTTTCAACTTAAATTTTAAAATATAATATTTGATATTGGCCAAAGTGTTTTGGGCAAATGTTGCCAAGTGTGAGAGTTAAATATCAATAAAAGTTTAAATTTCTGCAAGTTGTTCTGACAAATCAGTCACTCAAAATGCTGTAGCATGTTATAATCTATACTTCTGCAACCCAATATTACTCAGTATTTCTTAATATTTTTGTTTCTCTTGTGGGAGAGGGGTTCTGTTTTGCTCATAAAATGGTAAAATTAATAAAAATTTAAACAATACAGAATTAGATATGGGGCAAAAAAATCAAATTACAGAAAGCTCCCTTGTCCACTTATCATTCATTCTGTGGTCTAGCAATCCATAATCTCCCCCAAAGGAGAACCTCTGCTAGAAGTTTAATAAATATTCTTCCAGATTGTTTTCCACACAGTTACACATACATGCATGTATGCACACACAAACACAGTTCTTTTAAAGCACAAAATTATGTATAACTTGTTTTTCACTTACAGTTATATCTTAGAGATCTTTGTCATTGTTAAATGTATAAAATCTATTTAACTCTTTTTGTATTGATTTCCAGAGTTTTGAACATTTTTAGACCCAATGTAATTCTGGAATGTTTCTCTCTATGATGATTTAAACCAATATTTAAAAGCTGGGTTCCCAGAATCTCCTATAACAGATGCACATAGTTTCAACTTCATTCAGGGAATCTCTGTTCTACAGAGCTTTTATCATCTATGCTTTGTCTTCTTTGAATTTCTGGATATATACATACATAAGTTTTTTCCTTCATTGTTCTAGAGCATCTTGGCTGTCACTAAAACAATGGACCTTGAAAATAGGCCTCTTGATCAATAAAGTAGAAAATGAGCTTTTAGCAATTTAAAATGATATATTAATGTGTGTTTCTGAGCATTTCAGTTAGAGATAATTGTTTGGTGACTGGGAGAAGCAGTTTATCCAGTGTCAGTGATGATCTGAGTAAGAGAACTGTGCATATTAACTAGAAACTTTGATAATGGAGCAATTTCATGAAAATTTTTCTTTTTAAGAAAACTATCCTATTTTGTATATATAAGTGAACATTTGTGTAGACAGAGATTTTCTTACATCCCTCTTGAAGTTCCCTTACAAGAATAAAATTTCCAAGGATTAAAAGAAAAGGAGTTTCTTCTTAGGTATAAAGTTTGCTAATAGTACCAGCTAGATAAAACTTATTCAATGAATCTCTCAATAATTATGTATCTCCAGAGTATATAGTTTTACTAAAGTATATTTTCTTACTATATACTTTAAAATGATAATCTGACTTAATTCTGTTTTTCCTTCTTTTTTCTTTACAGAAAGTATCTGTATGTCACATCTTCTTTTAAAGGAGCATTTAAAAATGAAGTTAAAAAGGCAGAAGAAGCAGTAAAGATTGGTATGTGATTACCTAAGCCTGCATTATTGTTATTCATTCATTCAGTAAATGTTAATTGTGTACTTATTCTTTTTTTTTTTTTAATGTGCACTTACTCTGAGACATACACTGCTCCGGGCGTTGTAGGAGCTACAATTACTCACATGTACCTACCTCTAAGGAACTTCATGATACTTTCTTTCCATTTCAGAGTTTGTTCAATTATGATATTATTTATTATTATAAGCATGATCCTGAACACACTTGGAACTAGACTGATACATTAGAAACCCTGATTGTCATGATGCTATGTTAGGTCATTTTGGAGATCAGCATTGCATCCACTTTAAGAATGATATTCTACATATTCACTCCTCCCGTTGCAGGGACAAAGCTACCCCCTCCAAGCATCTGGCAGTGGAGAGTAGCTCTACATCCATATTTTGTAGATTTTAAAGCATTTTCTGTCAGCCAAAGTTTTGCTCATGACTTTTGAATTTATATGTGTATATTTATGCCCATATAAATTTTGAATTTATATGTGTATATTATGCCCTGTCATGCCTAAGTGGAAGCTCAATATAAAGAAGACTTAAAATTCATAAAAACTATGAAAGGAATGTAGGGTCTTCTGAGATTATAGTCTGTATCCTGTTCTCACTGGTCATGGCTAAATGTATGGAAAACGCTCATTTAAATTGCTTGAAAGAATTTCACTGTATGATAACTGTCTTGCTTCTGCTTCCAGCTGAACTCATGTTGAAAGAAGCACAAATTGAAGTAAACCAGTCTGACAGAACCTCTTTGTCTTCTGCCGAGGTGCGATGTGTAAAGAGTAGTCTTCTTAAATGGCAAATAGTGTCATTTGCTTTTTCCTGTGCATAGTTGTCTATTATCATTTACTTCCCAAACTTTTATACACAGATGAGCTCAGAAGATTAAGTTGATTTTTAACACAGGTAAACAGAATAGATGACTGCAGAGAAAAGAGAGGAAATCCAGCAAGTTGGGGGAAAGCTGAGACTGAGAACAAAGATGAACAGAACATGGGGTGAATTTGGAACCATAGGGAAGAGTATCACAACCCACTTCTTTAAAATGAAAAGAACAGTAAGATGAGAAAAGGAAAAAATGATAAAAAAGCTGGCAGAAAAAAACTAGCCTATCAAGTCTCCTTGAAAATATCTATTCAAATTATAGCTCCCTATGGACTCAAATAAATGGGGAAAGCAAGGAGAGGACTAATAAGCAATCCTTCTTTCTAGTGCTAGGAATTATGTACTATAATTATGAATATTAATAACAATGCTTCCAGCTTACAAAGCTCTTTTCCAATGAGTTGCTCCACTCAGTTCATAAACATTCTTTGTAATCCTTGCACTATGCCCACAAGTGGGATAAGTTATAAAGAACTATTATTATTAATTATAATGCATTGCAGCTAAAAGAATATTGCTGCAGGATACATACTGTAAGTTTGCTAACTTTGACCAGAAATATGGTATAAAACTTTCTACCATGGTGAATCATTAAGCAACATAGTTATTTGCTTACTTATATACAAAGGTATAAATAAGAATATGGAGAAAGAAATGCTTTATTTCACATTTTATTCATCCTGTTTTACAGACTAAATATATGAATTCTTGCAGTGATTTGCCCTTAAAATTTCCAGGACCAAGTCTCTGTCTAATAAAGAACTCTCATATCTAAGGGTCATGAGTAAGGTATTAAATCAAAGAGTAGCAAGTGGTCATGCCCCAAAGCTAAATCTATCCATGGATTTCCTCAAATTCTCTTACTTTTTTTCATTTATTTTTTTTCAAGTTAAAGGCAAACTTATCATATTGGTTATTGATTTTTTATAGTTTAAGCTATTTAATTTTATTTCTAAGAAATCAATTCCCTTTGCTTTATGTGTTTGTAAGTCAAGAGAACCAGACTCTTTCCAATGGGTCAGGACCTTGCTTTTCCTTCTTGCCCTTGCCTATTACTTCTCCCCGCCACTGTGCTCTGTGCACTGTCAGGCAGGGTGGGGATGTCTTTGACCAGTTTGCTTTGTTGCTTTGACACAGTGCACTCTGGATTCTTTAAGGCAGAGAAGAAAGCAAAGTAGAATAGCCTGAACTTTTCACCTTTTAAATTCTTCCAGGCAATTGAATTTAAAATGAAATACTTGCCAACTAATTTTCCATTTTCTTTTACTTGAAAGCCAATGAAAATATTATTCCGTCAGTGATATACTCATCAAAAGAGAAGCCTACTTCTCACATCAGTTGGATGAAGCACATCACAAGTCTAATCTCATGTGTATGAGAACAATAATAATGAATGATTCCTGTTATCATTAGAATAGGGTAGTGAATGAATCAATATAGCAAATTAATAGAGTAGATAAGAAAGACATGTGGGCATTGGCATAAGAGCACTCTGGAAGGGAAAAAGCCTAGGGATGGGTATCCCATAAAGGGAAAGTTTGAAAAGTATTAGAAGTAACCCAAATTTGATATGGAGGAGACATTTTCTTTGGGCTACTAACAAAATTTTCTAATTATCTTTTTTTTTTCCTGAAAGAATTCTTAGTGATAACATAATTGAGAATTTCTTGTTCTCACAGATAAAAGCCAGAGCTTAGGTACATTGAATGATGCAGCAAAATGTTCATGTAGTTTGTGTCAAAGCCACTGTGCCATTTTGGGGAGTAAAGGATCTTTCTCTAAAAGGCAGAGAGGACATCTGAATATGTACACAAAGAGAACAGTGGGCTAGGATTTGATTTATCTTCTTAGGTACTGGAATTTAATCATTTATCAAGTATTGATTATTTACCATGCTAGAATTACATTAGGCAATGTGAGCTATAATTGTTTCCTTTGACATATTTGGATAATAGGATAATATCAGCTTGTCTTTTATTAATTCAATGGCATTATGTTCTCTTCCAACCAAATGTACTTCTCCAGGGTGTATTACAGAAAGCTTTGGAAGATGTAGAAGCAAAGCATAAGAACCTTAAAGAGAAGCGGAGGTAAGGCATAATGTTTTGTGTTTGCAAGAATTCTCTGTGCTACTTTAAAGCAAATTCTGATTTCTAAGTAGGCAGATTTGGTAGTTATTGTGACAATTTCTCTTTTTCAACTTGTGACATATTTCAGTATGAATCTTAATATGGTCAAGGTGCCCCAACCAAGATAAACAATGTAAAATATTTGTAAAGTATGTATTTACATGTACATGTATGTGTCTGCATAATGTTAAAACTTCTTAAAAGAAGTTAAAAATTCGTTCAGCATTTGGTTGTTTGGGCTGATGAAGAAGAGAACTTCCAAGGGGATCAGGCTGACAACTTACTCTTCCTCTGTGTCCTTTGCCATTTAAATTCTGGAGGGTTAGCCCTACTTTCTTTATTGTCAAATAGCTTAAAATTTCAAATAGGAAATAATGTTAGTAATTATATCACTTATATATAGTTAAAAATAGCTAGCTAGGCTCTATTAAAAATAAAGTCATGTTGCTTAATGATGGGATACATTCTGAAAAATGTGTCATTAGGCTATATTGTCACCACGTACTTACACAAACCTAGATGGTATAGCCTACCACGTACCTAGGCTATATGGTACAGCCTGTTACTCCTAGCTACAAATCTGTAAAGAATGTTACTGGACTGAATACTGTAGTCATTTGTAGCACAATGGTATTTGTGTACTAGACATATCTCAACATAGAAAAGGTGTAAAAATATGGTATTATAATCCTATGGGACCACCATCATATATGTGGTCTGTCATTGACCAAAATGAAATTATGTAGCACATGAATGAATTTTTATTTATAAGGTTGACTTGCTTTCTAACTCAGGTGCTAAACAAGTTAAACTGAAAATAATCACTGCTATCCAAGTAAGGTTATACTTTAAAAACTGCAGTATTTTTGAGGAATTATTTTTTAGGGAAGTATGATGAGTTTTCAACATTATTTTTTGGTGAATTATGCATTGACATATAAATATAACATTCCTCAAAACTTAAATTTGAAATGTTAATTATGCACTTACCAAAATAAGTAAAATTTGAAATGTTATTTGTATATTTATAAGAATATTTTAAATAAATGTCATAGAAATTTTAATTAAAAATCCAAGTCCTCTCTCAAGACTTTAGAAAGGTCTAAAGAAAAAAGAAAAACCTTATTGAAACAACCTCACTGTATGAAACAGTTCATATAGTGAAATGTATGAAAAATGACCAATCTGTATTTTATTAGTCATAATGCCAGTTGCCATGAACTTGGCTTTATAGTAAAATTTTGTTTTTAAAAAATTTGAAGACAATCAACATACCACTTAATATTGCAGGGTGTCTATGTTATATCCTGTAATACCCTGTTTAGGGATACCTAAAACAGTCCTCTTTTTTGTTGAAATGTTGGGATCTCATTATTAAGTTACAGTGACTTTTTAGAAAAGTTTGATTGATATATGTTTAACCTTAGATATACATGCATTTAACAAATACATAATACATTAGCCCATGTCAAGAACTTCCTGAGAAAGTCTTATGTACTGTGTATATCATAGTCACATAGAAGGACCGATAGAACTTTATTATTGTACTTTAATGACAGGTGCATTTAATCAGTTCAATAAGTATCTTACATCAATTGTAATAGCACAGGGTCATGAATCTCTAAAGAAAAGGCCATTTTTGTGAAGGGAGGGGAGCTACAGGGTGAGTTAAGGGAAGAATTTTATTTAGTGCCATTTTTGGTTGGGAAAGGAAAAATAACATTTGTTATGCACCTAATCTGTTCCAGGTTTATATTTAACATCATGTCTTTTAGTTTTCACTACATCCCAAGTGGCTAGGTAGGTATCATTCCTATTTTTCAGACGAGACAGAAGTTTAAGAGCCTCATCCATGGTCACATGGTTGTTACAAAGAGAACTTGTGTTTGAAGCCAGGTCTGCCTCTCACATCCAGGCACTTTCATAGCTCCCCACAGCTTCCTGTTACCACAGTTGTTTCTATCATAGTCTGCTGCTTCTCAATTTCTATTTTTATAATTCTAATAGAAAACATAATATAGAAGGTCAGAGTCAGAAAACAGGAACTCATATCTGTTGCCCTCGTAAACTTGCTTTATTAACTTTTATTTACCTTTTATTCTGGAAAAGGTTAGAGAGAAAGCCCAAGAATATCTTCTGGCGCATTCCAATCTATGTAGGGTATTTGGTGACTTGCGAACATGCAGAAGGTTACATATCACATCCATTCTTGGAACTACCTAAAATTTTAAATAGCCAACTCATCATTTTTTCATTCTGTGAATGCTGTAATGTACATGTTAGAGCAGTTAACATTTCAGAACCCATTTGGCATTTTCTAGTTCTTATAAATTTAAATTGGCAGACATGTTTTTGAGTCAAAGAATGTGTGTGTTTGACTGGGATAGGTATTGGCATCATATTTATACAAAATACTTACTATACAGAGATACTGAGTATAACCTACAAGGTTTTTGTAAAATATCTGGATTTTTTATACATTCCTTTGATGTTTACCTTCTGAGTTTAATTATTAGCAGTTGTGTAAATTATATTTTTATTTAATAAAAACACTTTTTCAAAAACTTTTCTAAATATAATTCTAGAGAATTAAAAAAAGCAAGAACACTCACCCTATTCTTTGGGGTGAACATAGAAAACCGAAGCCAAGCTGGAATGTTCATTTACAGTAATAACCGTTTGATCAAAATGCATGAGAAAGTGGGCCCACAGTTGAAACTGAAGTCCTTGTAAGTATGTTTTTGTTTTCAGATGCACAAGCAGGGAGAGGGAGGTTGCAGTGAGATTCTGTTTGTGGAGTGAGATGAGGGATTAATCATGATGGGAGCAGGTGTCATATTTTCTGTTCACTCTCCCTGTCAATGCACAGGCAGTAATCTGCCTAATTTATAATATCAGTGAACCTGCATGCATGCTCTAAGGAAAAATCACACTTTGCGAAATTTTTTCAATGCATTCCTTAAGCAACTTGATGTTTTACCATTTCTTGTACCATCTATTGAGGGGGGGCAAGGGCATTATTTGAAACCTTAAAATTTGTACCCCTATAATATGCTGAAATTAAAAAAATGATTCAATCATACTTTTAAAATTTTAGAAAAGAAAAATCTATAGCCTTGTAAAGCAATCCAGTTAATGTTTTGTGCAGCCCCTATATGTATGAGCTCTTGCCAGTTACCTGCATAAGCATATATTATTAAAACTCTCCAGCCTATTTGGATTCTAGAGTAATACATTCTGGTCCTTTCCCAATGTTCTGAAATTCTACACGCTGCTTTCATCAATTATGTGGAACCCTGAAGGGACAAACAGAAAGGACAGTCAGACAAGATAACTGACCAGTAGAATGGGTCAGGGGAGCATTTATCATCTTGCTTCCTCAATCTCAAGGAATTAGCAATTCATTCATTGTTCATTCAATAAGCACTTATATTGCAGTATCATGTGCCAGTGTGCCAGGCACCGTACAAAGCTCTGCAGACAAAATGGTTAAGACCTACTACCTTTGGCTAAGGAACTTATAGCCTAGTGAAAGGGACAAACATATAAATGCACATTTTTTATGCTGTGGGGAAACAGCAAAAATGATGTTTTAAAACCTAAGTTAGTTGACTTTCTTGCTTAAAACCTCAGTGCATTTAGAATAGAACTACTTACCATGGTCTTAGATCTGGCCTCTGCCTGGCTCTGGGACTTCCATGTCCCTACTCACATCCTATCCTTTCTGCATTTCCTGTTCCTCAGACCTAACCTCATTCCTGTGTTAAGGATTTGGCACTTAGAATTCCCTCAGCCTTGAACATTCTGTCCTCAGATCTTCCAACTACTGGCCCTAGCATGCCACTCAGCCATGAGCCTAAAGTCCTCTCCATAGGAAAGTCTTCCCTGACTGTCTAATTAAAATTGGCCCCTGCCTTTACCCTATCCACCTGTCACTCTTTATGTATTACAGCACCTGTGTTTTGTTCCTTATACCACTGATCATCTGAAATGGGCTTGTACATTTACCTGTTTTTTAGCTTCATGACTGTCACCCTTTAGCACAAGAGAAACTTCAAAACCAGGGACCTTGTCTTTCTGGTTTATCACTGTATTCCTAGTTTCTGGAACAGGGGCCAAGTGCTGAGCTTGAATGAATGAATGAATGAATGAATGAATACTATGTCAGAGGTGAGCATCAGATGCAAAAAGAGCAGTTAGAAGGGGCAGTAAACCAAACTGGGGAAGTCAAGTCAGGCTTCCTGGAAGAAGTGGTGCCCAAATTTAGACTTACAGAATGAATAATGAAAGGAAATCAGGTTGGAAGAGGAAAGTGGTGAAAAACATGACAGGCAGGGGCCCCAAATTGAGAAGGCTTGACATGTGTGCCATGAAAAGGGCAGTGGGGAGCCCTGAAGTCTTAGACAACTGGATACTCTTTTCCAAAACAGGTTATGTCACCAAACAGAATATCCCAGCTATGTACATCACATGCTACTAAGAAAGTGAGGAAAAAAATAGGGTCAGATACCTGTTACCCTCTGGGATAACCCAACCCTTATGTTCCCTTAGTAGAATTCATGGAGCACCTCGTGGTCCTCTGCAATATGAGGAGAAATCCAACCTGAAAGATGAAATGAGGAAAAAGAAGGAGACTCTCTGGCCAGTATCATTTAAAGGATTATGCCAATTTATTGCAGGAAGGCACCATTACTGGTGTTTAATGCTACAAGGCCTCTCCATCCCACCTACCCTGACTCCCCATGTAAGGTGATAGGTTTGGAAAAAGCAATCATATTCAGAAATAATGTGCTCAAGTGATTTTATATTGTGGGACCAAAGACACTTGGGATTACCATAGATTGATGATAACAAAATTGGATACCTAATTAAATTTTGACATGGTCCAGACCAAGTAAATGAATTTATTTTTGAAAAATTGATTTCAAATGACCAGAATATATTTGATTTTTTATTCTGTAGCCAAATTTTACAAAATTTGTATATGCATTTATTCCCTCAGACTTGGTGCAGGCGTGGTTGGAATTGTTAATATACCCTTGGAGATCATGGAACCATCCCATAATAAACAGGAATTTCTCAATGTCCAAGAATATAATCATCTACTGAAAGTCATGGGACAGTACTTGGTCCAGTACTGCAAGGACACCGGGATCAGTGAGTATTCAGTACTCATAGTGAGAGATACTTACAAAAGGATCAACTTGTGTGGTTTCTTTAAGCTGAAATGATGACATTGATTTAGGTAACAAGTACCCCAAATCCGGAAAAGGAGATCCTGTTTTAAAAACATAACAGAAGTGAGAAAGATGCCAGTTTCAGCATATTTCCTAGAAAATCATATGAAAAATAAAGCAGCAGATTAGAAATTTTAAGGAGAGGGCAGTCAGGGAGCAGTGTGAAGTGGCAGCTGACCATGGAGGAAGGAAGCAGAAGATTGCTACAAATAGACTGAAAAATCCTCAAAGGACGGACACTGACACTCCATTGAGTAAAAGCACATAGTCTTAGCTAGACACTAGTAGCTTTTATAGCACCCTTATATCATACCATGGAATAATAACTGTTGACCTTGGGTAACAGTAGATACGATAAGCTTTATTTGGTATATTTCACAATTCTTGAGTATATTATTTCCAGAAAGATTTCAATTAAAAATCACTGAAATAAATGCTTATAAACTTAAAAAGATAAACTTCAGTTATCTATAAAATTTGACTTATTCAAATCACCTCACTCCTAGAGGTACCTTAACGATGAGATGGTGTGCCATGCATTAATTAAATAAACTTTTTCTTAAGTTATGCAGACATAGGGCTTCATTTGTGAAAAGAAATAGACAGGCTACCATGTATTTGTTCAATGATTTGCATGAAGTATGTATAATTCATGCGTATCAAAAAATATGTCTTTACCCTTGAGACAAGTTAAAATCTTATTGCTCCACTTGACGTTGTAATTTTAGAATATTTTCTTTTCTTTTGTGCTCATCCTGCTTGGACCTAAGATTTTCTCACCAGTGAAACAGGGGAAAGTCTAGGAACTCAGGGGAAAAAAATAAATGGAGGAATGAAGTTGAGGGGACAGATTTCCTGCCAAAACTGGATTTCCACATCATGGTGGAATGTGGCCTGTGGACCAGTAGCATAGGCATCACCTGGAGCTTGTTAGAAATGCAGGCTCTCAGAGCCCACCTGAGACCTATTGAACTAAAATCTGCATTTCACAAGACCTCCAGGTGATTATTATATATACATTCGAGTTTGAGAAGCCCTCCTCTGAAGGGTATATACCCATGTAATTTGCTTAGGATGGGCATACTTTTTTCACAGGTTTTGTTATGATTACATTATTTGGCAGGGTTTGCATGTTTGTAGAAAACATAGAAAGCTATAAATATAAACATAAATATAAACATAGTACAGTATAAATCAAATGGCTACTCCTTGGTCTTAAATCCTAGCATGACATAATACAAAATGAAGATGTCAAGCATTTGAAAGTTGTGAAAGTTACCATTCTTCTCATATCTTCTCTGTAATCTTTTCCTTCTCTTGCTCATTCTTAGAACAAGGAATTAAGCCTAAGAAAGAGGGAGGCATTAAGTTTAAAAGTCATAGAAATTACCTCCATCCAGCCCACATTTAGGAGAGCCATTTCATTCCTATTTGTGGGTGGAGCTTTCCCTAAGCTCCTTTGCCTGGTGTGTGGGCTCCCGCCCAACAATTATACTCTCAACTCTAGAATATCAAATGCCAGTGCCTCCCCTCCCACTTTACATAATTCCTCTGTCCTAGCTACCTAGCTACCTTCACAATGGATGTTACATTGTGAACTCTATTATAGAGTTCAAAATAAATGTTATGTAGTTATTTTTATTATTACTGGTTAAGAACATATTGTTTTCCTAATTCCATCATTGTCCTGTGAATTGATTTAGGCTCACAAAAGATGTTCCTAAAAAGGAAGGCAGAGGATGAAGGAAGGATAGCAAGCATGTTGTGTATTTGTTCATAAATCTAGCAACTTCATCCCAGACTTCAAACTAAATCAAGTAATCAAGGTCAGAACTGATATCTCAGTAACTTCTAAGGACCCTGACCTTTAAGATCTTTACTGATTAATTCCCACAGGAATAACTAAAGTTAGGTAATACTTTACTAATACTCTGAAAGCCAGTATTTCAGGGCACACAATTTTAGTGAAAAGTGTTTGGGTAGATTTTTTTGCCTTATAAATAAAAGATGCAATCTTTATATTTGCTAAAAATCTGATGTGTTTTTATGAAAATTGGGCCCTTATAAAAATTGAATCAGCAGAAGTGGAGAATTAATGACTTTGTGTCATTTATCAAATCTGTATTTACTTTTGGCACAATCGATGCTAAGAATCTAGAAATATTTTTCCTGTGGTGAGTCTGACCTTACCTCACTGTCTGCTTGCTACTGTGTTTTCTGAAGTTTTGTGTTCCTTACAGTAAAATGGAAATACTAATCATCATCTTTGGGGAACAGGGAGAGAAGGAGAAAGAAAATGTGGGGAAAAACATCAAATAATATTTGGTTTTCAACAGAAACAATAATTAGAAATTTATTACTAAACTTTTTCAAAATGTTTCAGAACTGAGCTGATGTGATAAAACAAAATATATGGTGAAATAAGCCTAACCTTTCCCAGCAGAATTCACATCATAGTTGCTCAGTTGGCAAGGAGGCTAAAAATCATTTAGTCCAGTCACCTTTAATCTCCTCTACCTCACTGCCTTTTCAAGCCTGAATGAGGGCCTCCCATGAAAGGACAATTGCTACCTCTTTAGGCAGCCTTTGTATCTCTGCACAACTCTATTAAAAAATACGTCTTCATGTTAAATCCAAATCTATTTCTCATGTGTTTTTAGTTTATTCAACTGTGCTAGGTATGAGTGTTCTAGGACTAACAAATCAGATGAGCTCTGTCCTCTCTGGGAACTTGCAATCTAGCAGGATGCTATCGGCTGTTTGTGTCCTGTCATAATTCATATGTTGAAATTCTAACCCCTGAGATGAGGGTATTAGGTGGTGGGACCTTTCAGGGAGTGATTCAGTTATAAGAGCAGAGCCTTTGTGATTGGTTTCGAACTCCTGACCTCGAGCAATCCTCCCGCCTTGGCCTCCCAGAGTGCTAGGATTACAGGCATGAGCCACCGCGCCAGGCCGAGCCTTTGTGATTGGGATTAGTGTATTTATAAAGGAGGCCCAAAAGAGGCCCCTCGGCCCTTCCACCACATGAGGTTAGAGTGAGAAGACACCCATCTATGAACCAGGAAGCGAGCCCTCACCAGATTCTGATTCTGCTAGTGCCTTGATCTTGGATTTCCTAGTGTCTGGAACTGTGAGAAATAAATTTCTGTTATTTATAAGCCATCCAGTTTATGGTATTTTGTGATAGCAACCCAAATGGACTAAGATATAGACTAACATAATTTGACAAACAGAAATAGGATTGGTGCCCAACAGAGAAGAATGAAAACTGCAGAAGCCAGTGGCTGGGACCCACAGTCTGTAGACTAGGGAGGGCCTCCCTGAAGAAGTGATATTTCCTGAAGGATGAAGAGAATTTGGCCAGACCTGCTTAGTTCTTACTGCTTGGGGCCATGGAGGATAGGCCTAAAGCCTTTCCAAATGACAGCCCTCCACATATTTAAAGACAAGATTATATCTTTCTTCAGTTTTGTTTTATCTTGACTAACATTTTCAAGTTTTATCACTATTCTTCATTCAACATGGTATTAAATATATTCATCATTCTAGTATTGTATCACCTAGAAACAAAATATTCAGGATGAAACTAGAACAGCCTTAATTGAAATAGGATCATCATGTTTCTTTTGAGTTGTTATAATCCTGTTGGTGCAGCTTGATAATATATTAACTTTCAGTAAGCACATATTGACCCTCAGTGTCTTTATTACCAATCAGAGTTTTTAACAAAATTTTAATGTGTGTTCTTGTAAAACCATACCTCTCTTATTTTTTCCAGAAAGTGTTTTAAACTCTAGTGTGGAATCATACATTTATCCTTGATAAATTTTATCAACTTATCAGGCTTCATTCTTTCAGGTTGTCAGGCCCTTCCTTTGAATCTGATGCTGACTTCTATGAAATGTGTTATATCTGCAGATTTATGTAAAGTCTGGCTGGTATTTTCTCTATGGTTTCATGTAAATGTCACATAAGACAGGAAAATAAAGCACTGTGGCTCCACTGTGGTGAACACCACTAAGGTGAAAATGGGTGTATGGGGCACTGGGTGAGGATAATTAACCAATTGTAACTTTTCCTAATTGTGTTGTCTCCTAACTCATGTTGATTTCCCTGTTTGTGCATAATTTTGAAAATGAGTAATAATATTTGTTAGATGAATATTTTCTTGAAAAAGGGATAATACTCTTATACCTGGACATAATTGGCTGCTCACACAAAATTGTTTCCCTTTTGATGTACTTTAGTCTCTAAAATCTCAGAAAGGCACTACAAGAAAAATGAAATATATTAACATCTCTGCTAGGGATACACATTGAATGAGGAGGTTTAGGTAAACATTAAAATGTGAGAATATGAGACAAGTTTACTTGAAGATGTAGGCCGAGAAATAATTCTTATCTTTTCTTAATTCAGCTTTTGAAGTTATAGATTTTATGTTTTTCTTTAAGATATTGAATTATAAATATTATGTTTTACCTTTACATTTATTATGATGTTTTGGGCTAAATTTTGTCCCTCTCAAGTTCATACACTGAAGCCCTAACTCCTAGTACCTAAGAATGTGACTGGATTTGGAGATCGGGCCTTTAAAGAGATAATTAAATTAAAATGGAGTCATTAGGGTGGGCCCTAATCCAATCCGACTAGCGTCCTCATAAGAAGAGGAAACTTGGACACACAAAGAGACACCAGGTATGAGTACACACAAAGGAAAGACCATTTGAGGACAAAACAAGAAGGCAACCATCTGCAAGCAAAGTAAAAAAGCCTCAGAAGAAACCAAGCCTGCCAACCAGCCTCCAGAATAGCGACAAAATATGTCTATTGTTTACGCCTCCCTGTCTGTGGTATTTTGTTATAGAAGCCCCAGCAAACTAATACATATAAGAAATTTCAAAATTAGAATTAGAGATTATTACAATCAAACCCTGTAAACCCATTATCCATCTTCAACAGTTATCAACTGGGTGAACTGGTGTCATCCATTCGCCCACTTACTCCCCCACAATTGGATTTTGAAGGCAGTTCCAGACACTGTATAATTATATCTATAAGTATTTTAACATGTGTTTCTAAAAGTAAGTATTACTTAAAAATCACAGTATAAATATCACACCTAAAATTATCAATACCTCCTTAATATCATAAAATATACAGTCTGTTGCTCATATTTCTGATTATCTTATAATACAATCCATAGTGCTCCCTCTTTCTATCCTCTTCCCTCTCCTTTCCCACCAACCTTGTTTCTCCTATTTGTAGACTATTTTTCACATCGTCTAGATTTTGCTCAGTGCATTACTGGGTGTAGTTTAATGGGTTCTTTCATTCTGTTTATTTTTTATTTTTTGTAAATTGGTAGAATGTAGACTAGCAGTTTAATCAGATTCAAATGGGTTTTTGTCAAGATGCTTCCTAGGTGGTAGTATGTTCTTCCATCAGGAAGTTGATTGCCTCTCTTTTAATGATATTAGCAGTTAATGATCAATCAATGCTCAGATCCCCTAGGAGTTCCAAAAAATGATATTCTGTCCTATTTCCTTCCTTTCTTAGCTCTAGTACTTAATATAAAGAAAAACTTCTTTCCATCTACTATTTGGTTACTCATATTGGTAATTTTACTATTTGACACAAGCAGCACAACTCCATACTGCTAAGAAATTGCTTTGGATAAAAGCTTGATGTGAGAAGAATTAGAAGGACATAAAAACATTAAAATATGATGTTGACATTTTGCCTAATTGATTTATATGGCATACATGTATACTCTGTTTAAAATCATTACTTCATGTCAGGTCCCAGCAAATAACAGGATGGTTCAAAAGTTCATTGGATTGACTATTGAAAAAAATCACATTCTTAGATTTTATCCATTTACATTTCTTTTGCCTGGTAATTGGAATTATTACCATTGAGACTTATGCTTCCTTTTCTCTCTGATTATACTTGTATTATCATGATAATGACTTTTTTTACATTTACAATGAAGTTTCTTGCTAAAATATCTCAGAAGATCTTACCCATATTGCAAATAAAATGCTAAAAGTCTAGCACCCTTGTTTTGTATGCCGTTCAATATGATTTGATTCCTATAGTTTGATTTTTCCCTTCCATACCTAAAGCAAGACCTCAAAACTCTCCTCATCAGCCTGGTTATGTGTACTTTAGTAAAGAAAAGTAAGTTATGTTTAATGACTCTGAATTTAAAACAGTGCCATCAGAGATCTACTGTACAACATGAGGACTATAGGTAATAAAATGTAAATGGGAGTTCATAGTTGGTAAACAGTTCAATTCACTGTAATAAAGCAATTCACAATGCATCTTTAACATGCTGAGATTCATTTTTTAAACATGCATATGCAAACTCCTTGCATTATGGCTTTAGTCAACAGTGGTAAGGAACATCTTTGAAAACCATGTTTTAAACACTTGCTTATGAAGTTCACAGATTGTTAAATGGCTTAATTCACTGTAATAAAGCAGCTCACAATGCATCTTTGAAGTAAAAACAAAAATTGTGCTGTATATGGGATTTATACTAAATGACTAGATTTTAGCTACTCTTGCCACAAAAACAAAACAAAAAAATGGTAACCATGTGTGATGATGGATATGTTTATTTGCTTCACTATAGTGATCTTTTTACTATCTGTTTGTAGCCCATAACATCATGTTGTATAAATTAAATATACACAACAAAATTTATTTAAAAAATATTAACTCTTCTAATCCATAAAAAATAAAATAATATAATCAGAATTAAGCATAAATTATATTAATAAAAATCAAATATGAATCTTCAGGCTTTGAAGAACATTAAGTTAGTCAACAGTTTTCGTGTACATCTTGACTAATGTAAGAAGAGTCCAGCTAGAAAGACAGTCTATCCTAACCTAGATATCAGGCAGACATAGGTAGCTGACTAGGCTATATTGCCCATGATAACAGAATTCTTTATTAATACACTTTAGATCAATTTTTTATGTCTGGTTTTGATTTCCATACTTTAGAAAGAAATTGGAATGTATCCAAAGGAAAGCAATGACCATGACTAAATAAAAATTTAACCTAAAAAAAGACAGTAAAAGTTACTTCTTCCTGAGGAAAGAACCAGATGAAGCATAGTTTTCCTCAGTGCTGTTTTTGAAGGTTTGCCATAATGAGGTCACTAATCTGCTCTCTCCTAGTGTCCATGCACAGGATGATGTGGTTCCAGACTGGGAGCCAAGATGCCCCAGGGGATCTCAGAGTATGCCGGGGAGTGCTCGACTTCCTAAGTCTACCAGTAATTGTCTAAAATGGCATCATGCCTTTTACATATATAAGCTGCAAATTTTCAAGTGTATGAAGATGTAGTAAAATATAAAATTATTCAAACGTGTTATTTGTAGTTTTTTTGTTATCATCATATATTTTCTAAAGTGGGGAGTGGTCTGAAAATTTTTGCACCTTAAGGAGGTCTTCATACTTAAGAAGGTGGGAAACCACTGACAGGGAACTGGAGAAAATTGTGCTCCATTGTCAGGTGAAATGATGAGGTTGACATTAAGAGTGAGTTGGACCAAGTCTGCAGACTCCTGGAGTTTTTTAGTGGAGCCTACTGTGCTTACAGTAGAGTGGAGAAATGAAAATGTCCTGATAGCAGCTGCCACATGCTTCTGCCACTGACTGTGCCCATAACACGAGACTGTCTCAGTCCTGCATGGGAGACCATCAAAGCTTTGCTTTCTCGTAGTTTACTATTGAATTTGATTGCTTCTCTCCTTGGCTAATTGATTCCTTGATGTCATTGTACTTTCTATGGACAGATATGAAACTGAAATCTAAGAGTACGTTGCATTTCTCCTGTTTTTAAGAGGCAAAATATAACTGTGAAAACTACTCTATTAGTTATGGTTTTGGGCAAATTTTTAGTAAGTTATTGCAATATTTCCCATTATTTTTTCCTCATCTTAAGAGGTCGTGAAAAATTAATTAGATTAATGTGATCATTAGGAATCTACTGAATAAAATATTCCATACATAGCTAGCAGTAAATTAACCTTGCATAGTTTTTTCTTAAAGAACTTGTTCTAGAAATTGAGACTTTAATTTTGTGTATTAATTCCAGATTATCTTATTAATTTGACAAGCTTTTTCTTCAAACAAAAATCTTAAGATTTGTATTATGTTATAATTTTGAATATTAGCTGTGTGTTTTCAGCCATTTATTTTTCACAGTAGTAAACTGAATTTTTGAGTCTGCTTATCCTGTGGATGTTAATAACATAATTTTGGAATTAATAAATTTTGAGTCATCTGCATGACTCTTCATAGGTGGATAGAAATATTTAAAGTACATTTTTGAAAGTTGATTACTTTTTCAAGTTTTGAAATTTCACTGTTCTTAATTTACTTCTAGGTGAAAAGGCAATTTTAAAACCATTAAGACACATTAACACAAACATCCGTTATTAAAACCATATATTAAAAATATTCATAATTATATACCACTCTGTTAGTGAAGGCCAACCTAAAACAATAAATTATTATTATTATTGGTTTTACCAATTCTTGCCAGAATAGGGTGGACAAGAATTTTTATGAATGCAAACTCTTAGCCTATAGTGCCCTGCATATGCAGTTTGGAAAATGTCAGTAAATATATACCTTCCAATCATCACTATCATTTTGGAATATTTAGATTTTGAAGAGAAAGAAAGTGAAGGTAACTGTATAAATCTCTATGTACTAAGTAACATAGAAAATAGAAACTGATGTCATATGTTTCCTCCTACTGCCGTGCCTCTGGTAGTCTTATCTGCTGAAGCATTTACCTAACTTTCAGGATCCACTCCATGGAAATAATGTTTTAATAATACCACAAGCACAAATGCAAGTTATGCATGTTGGAATATCTTGTATCTGAAGGAAAATAGTTGAGGTTCCATTGGCAGTTAGCAAAAACTATACTTCTGATACCCAGAATAAAAAACAAAAAAATTTTGGTTGATTTCTTTGCCCTGTTATCTGCCTTATATGTTGTAATGTCTTTAGATATTTGGGCTAGTAAATTTACCATTTCTGCCTTTAATAGGCAGTAGTTCTTTAGTAGCGTTTAGTCCTGTAAGTAAACATTAAGCACTGTGTGTCAGCTACTGTAAACAAGATTCTAAGCATAGCCACTGTCTTCAAGGATTTTACTATCCAGAGGGGAAAATAGGCATAAAGTGAATTAAAATATAATGTGAAAGTGTTTAAGAGTAGTGTGATCACAAAGCAGGGAGGGAGAGGATTACTCTACCCTTAAGGAATGTGTGCTTATGTTCTTAACAGCCCAGTAGTGTTACCACTTTTAACGTGTTTGTGTTGGGGATCACAGTTGATAATCATCTTACAAGTTAGCTGTGTTGTATTAACTGTTTTAGTTAATGTTTTCGGGAAAAGAAATTATTTCACCTTCATTTGATCCCAGACAGCACATTAATGAGGTGTTTTGTCAGGAACAGCAGCAGCACCGTTTTTTTGAGGGCTTTTTAGGTGCAGGATACTGAGCTGCATGTTGAGGACATGTAGAGTTATAAAGCACAGTTCCTTTGGAAAGGTGTGGCCTTCATGGGGAAGTAACGTTTAGAGAGGGCAAGTATGATACGGAAACAACTTAAATTTCTGCAGGGCCTCTGTAGTGTTGTTGTTTTTTTTTTTTTCCCATTTTTTTTATTGTGGTAAAATACACATAACATTTACCATCTTAACCATTTTTAAGTGTGCATTCACTGACATTAAGTACATTCATATTGTTGTGCAACCATCACCACCATCCATCTCCAAAATTCTTTCCATCTTGCCAAATTAAAACTCCGTACCCAAGACAATAACTCCATTCCTCTCCCCCTCCATCCCCTGGCAACCACCATTTTACTTTCTATCATTATGATTTTTTTTTTTTTTTATTTCAGGGTATTATGAGGGTACAAATGACATTTTGGTTACATTTTATATCATTGCCTCTCCCTAGCAGGGGTTAGAGGCATGCCCTTCCCCCATCTGATCAAATAAAAAAGCTTTTGCACAGCCAAGGAAACTATCATTAGAGCGAATAGACAGCCTACAGAATGGGAGAAAATATTTGCCCCCTACACATCTGATAAAGGGCTGATAACAAGAATATTGGCCTGGTGCGGTGGTTCACATCTGTAATCCTAGCACTCTGGGAGGCCGAGGCGGGCAGATTGCTTGAGGTCAGGAGTTCGAAACCAGCCTGAGCAAGAGCGGGACCCCATCTCTACTATAAGTAGAAAGAAATTAATTGGTCAACTAATATATATAGAAAAAAAAATTAGCCAGGCATGGTGGTGCATGCCTGTAGTCCCAGCTACTCGGGAGGCTGAGGCAGCAGGATTGCTTGAGCCCAGGAGTTTGAGGTTGCTGTGAGCCAGCTGACACCATGGCACTCACTCTAGCCTGGGCAACAAAGCGAGACTCTGTCTCAAAAAGAAAAAAGAATCTCTAGAAAAAAAAAAATCAGCAGGAAAAAATCAAAACAACCCCATCAATAAATGGGCAATGGAAATGAACAGAAATTTTTCAAAAGAAGACAGAACAATGGCCAGCAAACATTAAAAAATGCTCAACATCTCTAATCATTAGAGAAATGCAAATCAAAACCACAATGAGATATCTCTATGACTTTGACTATTCTAATTACCTCAGATGAGTGGAACCATGTAGCATTTATCTTTTTGTAACTGGTTTATTTCACTTAAAATAAAATAATATCCTCCAGGTTCATCCATGTTGTAGCATGTCAGAATTTTCTTCAGTTTTAAGGTAGAATAATACTCCATCGTATGTATTTACCATTTTGCTAATCCATTTGTCTGTTGATGGACATTTGGATGGCTTCCATGTTTGAGCTATAGTGAATAATGTTACTGTGAACATGGTTGTATAAATTTCTCTGAGACCCTCTCTTTTTTAAAGCAATTTTCAAGTAAATAATATATTATTAGTCACTATGATACATAATAGCTCTCTTGAACTTATTCCTCCTATTTAATTGAAATTTTGTATCCTTTGACCAGCATCTCTCCAAAACCCAGCCTCTGGTAACTAACATTCTTCTGCTTCTTAGAATTCTGTTTTTTAGGATTCCGCATATAAGTTAAATATGCAGCATTTTTCTTTCTGTTCCTGACTTATTTCAGTTAACTTAATGTCCTCTAGGTTTATCCACATTGCTGCAAATGACAGGATTTACTTCTTTTTAAAGGCTGAATAGTATTTCATCGTGTATGTATACTACATGTTTTGAACCTTTTCATCCATTGATGGACACAGGTTGATTCCATATCTTATCTATTGTAAATAGTGCTATAGTGAACATGGGAGTGCAGATATCTCTTTGACATACTGATTTTATTTTTTTTGAATAAATGCCCAGAAGTGGGATTGCTGTATCATATGGTAATTGTATTTTTAATTTTTTGAGAAAATCTCCATACTGTTTCATAATGGCTGTACTAATTAACATTCCCACCAGCAGTGGGTTAGGGTTCCCTTTTTACTATATCTTTACCTACACTTATCTTTTTCCTCTTTGATAGTAGCCATACTGACAGGTGTGAGGTGATATCTCACTGTGGTTTTAATTTGCATTTCCTTGATGCTTAGTCATGTTGAACCTTTTTTTCCTATACCTGTTGACCATTTATATGTTGTATTCTGAAAATGGAGACCCTGCTATAAGTTATTTTGAATGTACACCCAGAAATGAAATTGTTGGATCATGTGTTAATTCTGTTTTTAATTTTTTGAGGAACCATTATACCACATTTTCTTTATCCACTCATGAATTGATGGGCACTGAGGTTGATTTCATATCTTTGCAATTGTGCATTGTTCTTTTATAAACATTCACCTACAAGTGTATTTTTGATAAAATAACTTCTTTCTCTTTGCATAGATATTTAGCAGTGGGATTGCTAAATCAAATGGTAAGTCTGTATTTATTTCTTTGAGGAATCTCCATACTGTTTTCCATATAGGTTGTACTAATTTGCAATCCCACCAACAATATATAAGCATTCCTTTCTCTCTGCATCCATGCCAACATCTATTATTTTTTGACTTTTTAATAATGGCCATTCTGACAGTGGTGAGGTGGTATTTCATTGTGGTTTTAATTTGCATTTCCTTGATTAGTGATATAGAGCATTTCTTGATATGTTTGTTGGCCATTTGTCTATCTTCTTTTGAAAAACTTCTGTTCATGCCATTTGCCCCGTTTTTGATGTGTTTTTTTTCTTGCTGATTTATATGAGTTCTTTGTACATTATGAATATTAGCCCTTTGTCACATGTATAGTTTGCAAGTATTTTCTCCCATTCTGTAGGTTGTCTGTTAATTTTGTTGATTATTTTCTTTGCTGTGCAGCTTTTTAATTTTATTAAGTCACATTTATTTTTTTTGCAGTTGCTATATTTGACTCTGGGGTCTTATTCATAAATTCTTTTCCTAGAATAATGTTTAGAAGAGTTTTTCCTATACTTTCTCCTAGGATTTTTATGGTTTCATGTCTTATATTTAAGTCTTTTATCCATCTTGAATTAATTTTTATACATACTGAGAGAAAAGGATTTAGTTTCATTCTTCTGCAGGTGAGTATGCAGTTTTCCCAGTACCATTTATTGAATAGGGTGTTCTTAACCCAGTGTATGTTTTTGTCTGCTTTGTCAAAAATTAATTGGTTGTAGCTATGTGGTTTTATTTCTGGGTTCTCTATTCTGTTCCATTGGTCTATGTGTCTATCTTTATACCAGTACCATACTATTTTGGTTACTATAACATTGTAGTATAATTTAAAGTCAGGTAATGTGATCCCTCCAAATTTGTTCTTTTTCCTTAGGATTTCTTTGGCTCTTTAGGTTCTTTTTTGGTTTCATATGAAGTTTAGGATTGTTTTTTCTAGGTCTATGAAAACTTGACATTGGTATTTTGATGGGAATCGCATTGAATCTGTATATCACTTTGGGCAGTATGGACATTTTAACAATGTTGATTCTCCAATCCATGAGTATTGGATGTTTTTCTCTTTGTTTATGTCTTCTATGATTTCCTTTATCAGTGTTTTGTAGTCCTCCTTATAGAGATATTTCACCTCCTTGGGTAAGTATATTTCTAGATATTTTATTTTCTTTGCAACTATTATAAATGGTATTGAGTTCTTGATTTGACTCTCAGCTTGAATATTTTTTTTTTTTTTTTGAGTCTTGCTTTGTTGCCTAGGCTAGAGTGAGTGCCGTGGCATTAGCCTAGCTCACAGCAACCTCAAACTCCTGGGCTCAAGCAATCCTTTCTGCCTCAGCCTCCCAAGTAGCTGGGACTACAGGCATGCGCCACCATGCCTGGCTACTTTTTTTTTTCTATATATATGTTAGTTGGCCAATTAATTTCTTTCTATTTATAGTAGAGGCGGGGTCTCGCTCTTCCTCAGGCTGGTTTTCAAACTCCTGACCTCGAGCAATCCATCTGCCTCGGCCTCCCAGAGAGCTAGGATTACAGGTGTGAGCCACCGCGCCCGGCCTTAAGCTTGAATATTGTTAGTCTATAGAAACACTACCGATTTGTGTACCTTGATTTTATAACCTGAGACTTTATTGAATTTATTTATAATTTCAAGCAGTCTTTTAGTGGCGTCTTTATGGTTTTCTGAATATAACGTTGTATCATCAGCAAACAAGTATAGTCTGACCTCCTCTTTCCTGACTCCTTTATTTTTCTCCCTTGCCTAATGGCTCTGTTTAGGACTTCCAGTACTGTTGAATAGAAGTGGTGACACTGGGCACACCCTTATCTTCTTATAACATTTCAAATGCTTTCCAACATTTCTTCATTCAGTATAATGTTGGCTGTGAGTTTGTCATATATGATTTTCATTATTTTCAGGTATGTTCTTTCTATGCCTAGTTTGTTGAGGGTTTTTATCATGAAGTGGTGCTGGATTTTATTGAATGTTTTTTCTTCATCTATTGAGGCGATCATATGGTGTTTGTTTTGCTTCTATTTATGTGGTGAATTGCATTTATTGATTTCCATATGTTGAACCATCCTTGCATTTCTGGAATTAAACCCACTTGATCATGGTGAATTATCTTTTTGATGTGCTATTGAATTGGTTTGCTAGTATTTCATTGAAGATTTTTACATCTAAGGACATTCATAACGATGTTGGTTTGTCATTTTCTTTTTTGTTGTTGTTGTGTCCTTTTCTGGCTTTGGTATAGGAATGTGATACTGGCTGAGTAGAATGAATTATGAAGGATTTTCTCCTTTTTAATATTATGAAATAATTTCTATACGATAGGTTTTAGTTCTTTAAAGGTCTGATAGATTTTGGCTGTAAATCTGTCTGACCCTGGGCTTTTTATGTTGGGAGAATTTTTATTACTGTTTCTATCTTGATGCTCATGATTGGTCTGTTCAGGTTTTCTGTTTCTTCCTCATTCAGACATGGGAGCTTTGTGTTTCCTGAAATTTATATATTTTCTCTAGGTTTTCTAATTTGTGTGTATGAAAGTTTTCATAGTATTTTTGGGTGATATTTTGTATTTCTGCAGTATCAGTTGTAATGTCTCTTTTTTCATTTCTGATTGAGTTTATCTGGTCCTTTTTTTTCTATTTCTGGTTAATCTGGTTAGTGCTCTATTAATTTTGCTTCTCTTTTCAAATAACTAATTTTTAGTTTCATTGATCCTTTGTATTTTATTTATATTTTTGGCTTACATTTGTTTAGTTCTGCTCTGAACTTTGTTATTTCCATTCTCTAGCTGGCTTTGGGTTTGTTTTATTCTTTTTTTTTTTTTTCCTAATTCCTTGAGATGTCACATCAGGTCATTAATTTATATTTCTGTCTTTTTGATGTAGGCATTTAAGGCTATAAATTTTCCCCTTTGTATTGCTTTTGTTATATCCCATAGATTTCGAAAGCTTGTTTCTCCTTTGTCATTCAATTTAAGGAATCTTTTTATTTTCTTCTTGATTTCATCATTGACCCAAGGATATTCAGCAGTAGGTTGTTTAATTTCCATGATTTTGTATAGATTTCAGAGTTTCTCTTGGAGTTGATTTCTAGTTTTACTCCACTGTGGTCTGAGAAGATACATAGTATGATAATATCAATTTTTTCAAAGATATTGAAACTTGTTTTGTGACCTAAGATATAATCAATCTTGGAAAATGTCCTAAGTGCCGATGAAAAGAAAGGATATTCGAAGCTCTGATTTGGCAGGGGGCGGGGGCGGGTAGCAAGGGCCATATATGTACCCTTAACAATATTTGTATCCCCATAATATGATAAAAGAAAGGATATTTGATAGTTTTTGCATAAAATGTTCTGTAAATATCTGTTGCATTGATTTGTTCTAGAGCCCTGTTTAAATGCATTGCTTGCTTATTGATTATCTGCTTCAATGATATGTCCAGTTCTGTCAGTGAGGCATTGAAGTCCCTGGCAGTTATGATGCTACTATTTATTTGTTTGCTTAGATCTAGTAGAATTTGTTTTATGAATCTGAGAGCTCCTGTGTTAGGTACATAAATATTTAGAATTAGTAAGTCTTCTTGGTGAATTGCTCCCTTTGCCGTTATATAATGACCATCTTTGTCATTTTTACCATTGTTGATTTGAAGTGCATTTTATCTGATATAGTTTATCTGGTATGAGAATGGCTATACCTGCTCACTTTTCATTTCCATTTGTCTGGAATATTTTTTCCATTCTCTTACCTTGAATCTCTGCAACTCCTTCTGCATTAGCTGAGTTTTTTGGAGAAGACATATACTTAGGTGTGTTTTTTCATCCATTCAGCCAGTCTATGTCTTTTATGTGGGACATTGAGACGGTTCACTTTCAGTGGTATTTTGGATATGTGGGATGCTGTTCTGTTCATCATGTTGGTTGATACCTTGTTGTTTTGTTTTCTTGTGCTGTTGTTTTATAAGAGCTGTGATGTTTACTTTCTCATGTTTTTTACTCTGGTGGGTGTCTAGTGTGCTATTCCATGCATAGTATACTTTTGAGCATTTCCTGTAGGGAAGGACTTGTGTAACAAATTAGTGTTTGCTTGTCTGAAAAGTCTTCATTTCTTTACCATTTATGAAACTTAGTTTTGCAGGATACAGAATTCTTGGCTAGCAGTTGTTCTATTTAAGAAGAATAAAAATAGTTATTTTCTTCTGCCAGCTTTGGGTTTGGTTTACTCTTCTTTTTCTACTTCCTTGAGACATGTCATTACATTGTTAATTTGGGATCTTTCTGTCTTTTTGATGTAGATATTTAAGGCTATGAATTTTTCCCTTAGGACTGCTTTTGCTAAGGTCCATTGATTTTGGTAGGTTTTATGACCTTTTTCATTCAGTTCAAGGAATCTTTTGATTTCTATCTTAATATCATTATTGACCCAGTAATCCCTCAGCAGCAGGTTGTTTAATTTCCATGACTTTGTGTCGAATTGAGTGTTTCTCTTGGAGTTGATTTCTAGTTTTATTCCACTGTGGTCTGAGGAGATACGTGGTATCATTTCTACTTTTTTAAAAATTGTTGAGACATGTTTTATGGCCTAAGATATGATGAGTCTTGGAGAGAATGTTCTATGTTCTTATGAGAAGAATGTGTATTCAGTAGTTTTGGGGTAAAATGTTCTGTAAATATCTGTTCGGTCCATTTGTTCTAGAGTCTCGTTTAAGTCCAATGTTTGTTTATTTACTTCCTGCTTGGATAATCTGTCTAGTTCTGTCAGTGGGGTGTTGAAATCCTTGGTAATTACAATGCTGCTGTTTATCTCTTTGCTTAGATCTAGTAGGACTCACTTTATGAGTCTAGGCACTCTATGTTAGATGCATAAATATTGAGGATTATTATGTCTGGTTGAATTGCTCCCTTTATCATTATATACTGACCATCTTTGTCTTTCTTTACCATTGTTGATTTAAAGTCAATTTGATATGTTATGAGAATGGCTACACTTGCTTTCTTTTGGTTTCCATTTGCATGAAATATTTTTTCCCATCATTTCACTTTGAGTCTGTATGAGTCCTTGTGGATTAGATATGTTTCCTGGAAATAGCAATGCTTGAGTTGTATTTTTTCATCTGTTCTGCTAACCTGTGTCTCTTGAGTGGGGCATTCAGACTGTTCCCATTGATTGATAGAATTGGTATGTGGGATGCTGTTCTGTTCATTCTGTTGTGTAGTACCTTTTGCTTTGTTTTACTTCTTATGCTAATGTTTCTTATGAGCTCTGAGCTTTAGCTTTTGGGTGGTTTTACTGTGGTAGTTTGCCCATGATTATACAGCTAATATGTGCCAGAGCCAACATTCAGATCTATGTTTTTTTTTTTTTTATCTACAACCTCCCCCTGCCTTGATATAGTAAAGACTAAATAGTGAATGTGGAAATCAGAGAAGCAAAGCCTCATGAGCCCTTCCAGCTACTGGAGAGTAGTACATTAGGATCTGGCATGCAAAGAAGTAGATAGACCACGACTAAAGAGGTAGACATGAGATAGACCATGACTAAATACTGGGCAAAGAGGAGAAACTGAGAGCCTGAATTGAAAGCCCAAAAAGCATACTCCAAAAGAAAACTTGGGGCAAGAGCAACTAGGGATTTTGTGAGGGAGATCTAGGAATTGGTGAGGTGTGCTTTCAGCCTAACCCAACTAAAAAGTCCCTTTACAAGGCTGAGTTCCTCTTCTGCTGGTCTCTGAGGCCCATAGCTTTCTAAGCATAAATTTTAACAGGAAAAGTAAGGTATAAGGTTATTTATTTGTGGTTTTACAGATTACATAGCTGTATGTTTAAAGTTGTTGCAAAACTGGCCGTATTTAATATATTCCAAGATTTATATTTTAGAACACGCTTTTTGAAATTTCTATAGTGATGACAATATTCTATATCTGCTGCATTTTAAGAACTCAATGGCCATGTGTGGATTATGGTTTGTTACTGGTTACCATGTTGAGTAAAAAAATAAAACATGGATTATTTTTTAAAAACTTCAGGTAATATACACACATGTAAAAATATTTGAAGTATTAAGAAAAGTAAAAAGTGAAAAATATTTTCCCTTCCCTTCCTCTCAACTGTCTCTGCTCTAAAGATATCTACTATTAAAACTTTCTTTTGTATCCATTCAGAAAAAGAAAAGTATGTCCATCATAATTTTATATGCATATGCTTTTTAAAAACTATAAAAGTTAATTATACAAGGGATGCTGTTTTAAACCTTTTTAAAAAAATATGAAAACTATATCTTGAAAATATTGATGCATGCAACACTACATTTAGCTCTACCTCCCTCTTTTTTTTTTTTTGAGACAGAGTCTCACTTTTGTTGCCCAGGCTAGAGTGAGTGCCGTGGCGTCAGCTTAGCTCACAGCAACCTCAAACTCCTGGGCTCAAGCGATCCTCCTGCCTCAGCCTCCCGAGTAGCTGGGACTACAGGCATGCACCACCATGCCCGGCTAATTTTTTGTATATATACTTTTAGTCGGTCAATTAATTTCTTTCTATTTTTAGTAGAGACGGGGTCTCGCTCAGGCTGGTTTCGAACTCCCGACCTCGAGCAATCCGCCCGCCTCGGCCTCCCAGAGTGCTAGGATTACAGGCGTGAGCCACCGCGCCCGGCCTCTACCTCCCTCTTTAAAAGTTGCCTGATGTGTTGTTTGGGAATGAAATTTGTCAGTTCTTTATTCATAGGATTTTCCATTATTTCCAATTTTTTACTGTTTAAACAATGCCATAATATATATGGCCATTTGTGTATGTTGGGAAATTTCCTAGCAGTACAATTGCTAGATCAAAGGATAACACAGCCTCTTAAAGAGGACTCTGTAATGGTCCTTCATAATATTTGCTATTTCTAAGCAAGGAGGGTGTACAGAATTTGGGATTAGGGTAGAGCATAAACAGTGAAGACTGGATGGAAAAAAAACAGAGATAAAGGTTAAAAAGAAAAAAAACTCTGGCTGTGAGATAGGAATGATAAATATTTGTATCAATAATTTTAAGGGTGGCCTTTAAAGTTTAATCAGTACAGTCTATCCTGGGAATACTTTAAAATAATGCTTTAAATGTCAAAATGTTTTATTGCAACAAGAAAGTATAAACTTTTTTTTTTATAACTGTTACTGTCTTTGGTTTTATTATAAAGATATTGCATGTAATTTGGAAAATACAAGAAAAAATAAAACAGATTTCATTCATCATATCACTACTCAGAGATAACCTATTGGTTATTATTTTAATATAGTATTTTTACATATGTATTAGTACTTAGTTGAGATCATACTGTATATATATGTATTTATATCCAAAATTTTCTATGCTAATCATGTTGATCATGCTGATTTTCTTTCATTCATTATTCTTGTTTGCTTTTTTTTTTTTTTTTTTTTTTTAGGTAATCGAAATTTAACCTGGTTTTGGAACGAATTTGGATACCAGAATAACAAGGACATGGATAAACCTTTAGATTCTATTCAATATCAAAGAAGACAAGCCATGGCCATCCCATTCATCATACAGTGTGGTAAGTGTTCAATTCCATTCTAATTAGCAAATATTAATGAGTTCCTAAATATGGAAGTCATTGGATTAAGAAATGGGGGATAAGGGAGAAGAAAATGGGTAAGACATGGTTGTTGCTTTCAAGGAGGTTACAGTCTAGGACAGAGATTAAAGTAAGCATGAAAATAATTTTAATATAGAGAAAAATAAGGTGAATGATGTAATAGAGGCAAAGAGTTCTTTGAGGGTTCAGAGAAAAGTATGGGGGTTAGTAGAGGCAAGATTTTGTGACAGAAGTAGATTTTGTGATAGTCTTTAAAATAGAATTTTGATAGGCAGAGATGGATCATAGGGAATGTGAGTTAATTTCAGGTCTATACTTCAGCTAAAATGTTTGTGGTGAGTAAAGAAACAACCATGTTTTTATTTTTAATATATAAAACTATGTCTAATACATAGTAGGAATTTAATAATTGACCAACTGAATGAACAATGAATAAATAACAAAAGACAAAAATATTAGGTTGGGTAAACATATTAGAGAGCTTTAAATGCCAGGGTAGGTTTTTACTTTGATAAGCAATGAGGAAGTATTGGAAGCTTTTCAATAGTGGATAACATCATTTGAATCATTGAATGCTTATTGATGTGTTTCCTAGCCACTATTCAAAGGGTTATGGAATTAAAGAAAATCTCTACTATCTACAATGAACACTCCATTGGAGAAAACAGACAAACAAATAAAAAAGCACCCTATAGTGTATAAAACTCTATACAGCACCTCCCCAGCATCTTGCCTGCGAGTATTGCAAGGAGGATCTGACTGGCCAGATTAACTTGTAGTAAGATCACTCTGGCAGCTCAGTGAAAATTAGCTAGTGGACGGCTACCATAATGGGAGGGGTCAGACCTCTGAGAAGACACTGTTGTAGTCTAGGATCCAGGTGAGGAACTGTAAACGTCTAAATTAAGGGGTAGCAGTGAGAGTTAAGAGGAACATACATGAAAGATATTTAGAAGTTGTAATTGAATATATTAATGACAGTATGTGACAATTTATTAGATAATAAATATAATGGCTAACAATTACTTTGTGTTTTTGAAATGTACCAGGTAGTATTATAATTCAATCTCCAATACCCAAGTGCTGTATGAAATTGGGCATACTATTTAACTTCTTTAAACCACAGTTTCCTCATTTTTAAATGATATTAATACTTGTAGCTACATCATAGAGTTGTAAGAATAATACAATTTAATAAATGCAAAGTTTACTGAGTGCTTATGATAGTGTCTATCAATATTGTCTTTTATCATTATAATAATGATGTCATTTCATCCTCAATAACCTTTTTAGCTAAGTAGTACTAACATAGTCTCCTTTTACAGATAATGATACTGAAACAGCAGAAGTTAAATAATTTGTCCAAGATCATAGAGGTAGTAAGAGGTGGAGCTGTTCAGGTTCTTAACCTCTGTGCAAACTTCCTCTGCCTTAGACAAACAAAGACAAGTATTTACCTAAGAGCCAGGAGCAGTGAGTCTGGAGGGAATTCAGAATTAAACTGAAGTGTAGCCTGGAGAGAGCAGTGTGCCTGGTCCTAAAGGCCAAGAGGGACTGTAAGGGGAAAATGGGCAAAGAAATCAGAAACTGTGGAGTGGAGAGGGGGATAAGAGCAGAAGAAAGTATACAAGAAGAAAAATGTATACATGGTCCAGAGACCTTGTTAGTCATGTGGTTGGACACAGAAAGTATTGTCATCAGAGAGGTAATGGGTCAGAGAAAATGGGAGAGTCAGTTCACTGGAATTTTTAATGTGGTTTATGAAGAGGTAGAGTGGGATCTATTACTTAAGGTTTTCTTGGCTGCAAGTAGCAGAACTTAACTGGAAGGAACTGAAGCAATAACAATAATAATTTATTAGTGGGATCCTAAAGTAGCTCATAGTGTCTTAGAATAGTTGTACCATCAAGCATAATGGTATATGATGAAGGATTCACTTGTCTTTGAATTGAGAGATACCTCATACTTTTGGTATGTGCAAACTGACATCTTACTCAGATTGATTTCTGATTGTCTCTTTTGTGTGTGACTTTGTTTTGATTACCAGATCTTTGTCTTAAATGGAGAGTCTTACCTTCCTCTACTAATTATCAGGAAAAAGAATTACTTGACCTCTGGATTTGTGCTAATAATCCTAACCTCTTGGAAAACAGGTAGTTTTTTAAAAAAATCTTTATCTATTTTTAATTCCTAAATTTCATATGCATGAACCTGGAAAATGTCAGTTAGAGATAGATTTTAGCTTAGTAGCTGGTCTCTCTTCAAATTTTTTCTACCTCCTTGTTACCTGTGAAAAGATTATTTTATTGGTGTGCTTTTTCATCAAATAAAAGAGATCTGTATAAACTATTTGCAAATATTGGGGTGTGTAACTCTCGCTTCCACTAGTGCGAGACCATGACCCAGTGCTTCTGGCCTTCCAGTTCATTTTCACACAACATATAACCCTCCCGTACAAGAGTGTTACTCTAAGGGTGTCTCCAGGAGCATTAAACTATTCGACCATGTGCTTTTCCTATTTAAGTCATATTTTGATTTCAGTGCTTTATGCTCTTGGAGGAAAAAGTTCAAACTAATAATAGCTTTCTCTTACTTAGCAATGATATATGCTATCTCATTCTGTCTTTACAAAAGCCTTGAGAACTTCCCCACTTCTCAGAGGAGAACACAGAGAGGCTAAGAAAGGTTCAGTGATTCCTCCCTCGACCTGAAACTGGAAGCCAAGCCTTTGGTGCAAAACCTGTACTCCTTTTGCCTTACCACGCCCTCTCTGAGAAGGTGTCTTTTTGCATGTCTGATTCCATTCAAATACTTTTTAGTGACCAAAATATACCATTTTACAAATGGTAGCATTTGTGGTTTGTAACCTGGACAGAGTAAAACATAGCCATTCTTTTTCAAACCACTAGAGCCTGGTTTTGTTTTCCATTTCAAGCACAGAGGAAGGCTATACATTTTTAACACAGCACCTGAGAAATAGATATCAGTATGCTTCTATTATATTCATGCTATGCCGTTATCTGCATTGAAAATATGGATTAGCAGCAGGGTGAAAATGATGCCTATTACTTGGCTGAACCAAAAAAGTTTGAATTTTGAAAAGGATGTTAAAAATATCTATGGGTTATATTGCATATTAAAATTTAATTTATTTCCAGAAATTTTAAAAGGAAGACAATTGAATGGATTGCATTTTAATAAAATACCTGAGGTTTCTCTTTTCTGAATAAAAACTTCATGTTCCTTTCTCAAATGAAACAGAAGCCTATATAGGTACCACCCCACAGATGTCTTCAAATCAACACTGCAGGTTGCTGTATATATAGTGGTTGTCCCTAGGATTTGTTTGTCTAACACCTTTCTTTGAAAATAACAATAATAACAAACACCATATGTGAGTGAAATCAAGTGGTTTTTCATAGTAATACTTGGATTTGATTGTAGTTCCTCACTCTTCTCAGTTGGTAGGGGGCAAGAAAAATATATGCTGCAGCCCTGAAAAACAGAAATAATGGGTCTGATCTGTTTTGTTTTCCCTGTTTCAGATGGGAGAAGGCTCTCTATTTTCTACCTCCTCCTCCTTCTCCTGGCCTAACACATATATTTTCTGCAAACTTTGTCCCTTACTCCTCTTTTTGGTAGCTGAGTAAAACTCCTCCACATACCTCCCCCAGTGAATAGTAGAAAACTTCTTGATCTAGAGCATGCTGGAAGAACTGACCTCAACATTTTGCCGCACGTCCCCAGCCGTGCCCTGAGTCAAAGCTGTGCCCAGTGAGAGTTGAGCTTCTTATCTGCATCAAGCCTTGAAACCAAGGCGCACAAAATAATACCTGACTTTTTCAATAGTTTGGCTAACTCAGTTCCCCAGTACATAGTCACAAAAGTAAAAGTAAGAAAAACAAAAGGCCTAGAAACTTCCCAAACTATATATTTTAAAAATCATTAGTATTTTTTTGAAACCATAGGGAGGAATGTGCTCATCCACAGCCTATCTGCTGTTCATTTACAAATAATTTTACATAATTATATATGGCATGTATTAACCCACTAGTTATGAGAAACCACACATCTGTAAGGCTGGGGAGCAGAGTGACTGCCAAAGCAGGTACTCTTAGGGGAGGGGCACTGGGGCAGGATGCTGCAGTCAGGCTACAGGGTGAAGGGGCTACACAGATCTCAGTGAGCCCTGAGGCTGTCACTAAGCCTGAAGCACATCTCATAGTCACTGGTCTTCACAGTGATCCGGCATCACCTAACAAATGACCCACGTGTTCCAGAGGCATAAGTATTTGCTATAGAGAGACACTGAAGTTTCTATGCCATATTTTTTTGGGAAAAAAATGTTTGGCAGTCATGAGATAAGCCTCAGTGATCTCAAGAACATTTTTATAAAAGGCCTCATTTTGTGATTAATGTAGGATAAGTGAAGCATTAACAAAATAATTGATATTATCCCACCCTCATAAATAGATACCATCAAGCTCTTTTCTGTGCGAATTGGAGATTTAAGGTCTCGTATAACCTAAAGTCATCAGTACAATGCTCTTCCTTTGTATTTGAATTTTGGATATATACCAAAAAGAGTCACTCTATGTAGAAGCGAATCATCTTTTACAGACAGTAAATAAATAGTTTTCTATTTCTTCCTGTTGTTAATCTTGCACTTGTTCATTCTGAAGTTGTCATCAGGTAGAAAAGCTACCCTCCATCCCCTTGGGCACCATGAACACAGTATCATCATCAAAAAATGAGAAAGAGAAGCAACTTAGAGAGTCAGTCCAAAGGTATCAAAATAGACTGATAGAACAGCAGCTACAGGTGAGCTGTCTTTAATTCTTTCCAAATTCTACTGTGACTCTTGAGTTGTTGGTTTCATATATGCAAATTGACTAGTGGGGTTTACCTGAGTAAAATGCATAGCCTCTTTTTTCCATCCTCCTTGTCATCTTCTTTTAATTCTGGACCTTAGGACTATTCTAGAGGGTGAGTCCAGAGGAGAGAGGCGAGTTCTATAAAAGATACTGTCCATGTGATATCTAAGCCCATCTACACCATAATGCATGTGAGGAATAAAGGCATTTATTTCCACTCTACAGCTACATGGAGAGTTTCACAGAGGTCAACCAGCATATCCGAGTTCATGTAGTCCAGGTGGGGACACAGAATTATTTGTGTCCCCCCAAAGTGTAGGCTGTCTTTTATGTCATTAGGCTTTTTCTCTGAGGGTGTAGTTTTAAGGTGAAGAGTGCTTTTAAAACAAAGGAATGAAATGAAGTCATTTGGAGCAATGCGTAGGGAACTGGAGACGGTTATCCTAAGTGAAGAATCTCAGGAATGGAAAACCAAGCACCGTATGTTCTCACTAGTAAGTGGGGACTATTAATGATAGATGGGTACACATGGGCACAAAGTGATACAAAGGACAAGAGAAAACCAAGAGTGGGGAGGGCAGGAGGGTAAGTGTGGGATAAAAACTTACCTGTTGGGTATAGCGAACAGTACTCTGGTGATGGGCATACCAAAAGCCCTGCCTTAAGCATTATACAAGATATCCTTGTAACAAAAACACTTAATTACTATTCTTGAACTCCTAACCTCAAGCCACCCTCCTGCCTTGGCCTCCCAGAGTGCTAGGATTACAGGTGTGAGCCACCGTGCCCAGCCAGCCTTAATTAATATTCTGAAATTAAAAAAAATTTACTCAAAATTCAACAAAGAAAAAAATATCAATAATAATAAAAAAGTTATTAGAAAAGATATTAAGGCTGGGTGGGGTGGCTCACACCTGTAATCCCAGTACTTTCGGAGGCTGAGGCAAGAGGATCCTTTGAGCCCAGGAGTTCAGTACCAGCCTGGGCAACATAGTGAGACCTTATCTCTATAAAAAATTAAAAAAATCAGCTGAGCATGGTAGCACATGCCTATAGTCCCATGTACTTTGGAGAATGAGACAGGAGGATTGCTTGAGCCTAGAAGTTTGAGGCTACAGTGAGCTATTACTATATCACTGCACTATATATATATATATATATATATATATATGTATGTATGTATGTTAATTTATTAATTCAGAAAGCCATATTTAATTGTTAAGAAAATTCAATGAATAAAACATTATCATCAATAAACATAGGTAACCATGACAGTTTCAGGTGTAAGAAAATATGGCATATAGAAATATTATTTTATTTTCATAACTAATAAAGTAATTAGATCTCTGTTTGCTTTATCGATTAGCACCCAAATTAAGAATTTTTGAATTGTGTAGCCTGTCAGCTTCTTCAGATAGCACTTGAGAAGTTCAGTAGTGTAATGCAGATGTGTGAACTCCTCTGTAGACATCAGAAAATAACATGCTCATTAAAATAGAAAATTCAGTGATAGGGTGGGACTTAAGACCCTCATGCTTTAGCACCATACTATTACGTGTGTTCCTGGGATCTTAGAAGATAAACTTTATCTTTTTTGCCTCACCCACCTTGCTAGTGATCTGCAGTGCAAGTAGATACCACCTGAGATGGCAGCCAGTGAGGCCTGTTCCTTCCCTTTAGCCTGGATCCTTAGGGTCTCTCTAGGAAAGACACTGAAAGTCACTTTGGAAACATTCTCCTTTGCACTCCCCACCTCCAAAAAGTGGCTCAACTTTCTACAGTTTTTAAGGCCTTTAGTCATGGGTTTAATAACAAGTCAGAAATAAAGGGGTCACAGCCTTTTAATAAATAATTTGGTAAATTCAGATATTTTCATTATGAAATATCTTAGTTTTATTTTGTTTCTTATTTACTACTGCTTGCTTTTGTGAAGGCATCCAACACATTCTGAATTGATTTTATCTTTATTGTCATCTCTGTTTTTTTCTTTTTTCCTTTCCTGTAGAGACCAGAGCTTACCCTTTGATAGCAATAGTGCCAATTACAAAGACTTAATTAGCTGGCTGTTTGTTTAGGATTGGATGTTTTAGTTATCCTTGAGGTAGTGATTTTGATGGCAGCTGATAGAATAATGGATTTGGGCCATCAGTTCTGCTTATTGTTTCTTTCTTGATAATTGATTTTTTCCATAAAAATTTAAGCCAGGGTTGTTTCAAATGTAAAGAAAGAAGTTTAGCACTACTTATGTAGAAAGCTACTGCCATTAGTTGGAAGGACATAAGAATCCTCACCATTCTCCCTTGTCCTTTTGTGAAAGGAAAATTTCACAAAATCCTCTTGTGAAAAGATTCCTAGCATCTTTTTTTTTTGAGACAGAGTCTCACTCTGTTGCCCGGGCTAGCGTGCCATGGCATCAGCATAGCTCACAGCAACCTCAAACTCCTGGGCTCAAGCAATCCTCCTGCCTCAGCCTCCCAAGTAGCTGGGACTACAGGCCTGTGCCACCATGCCCGGCTAATTTTTTATATATTTTTTTAGTTGGCCAATTAATTGCTTTCTATTTTTAGTAGAGACTGGGTCTCGCTCTTGCTCAGGCTGGTTTTGAACTCCTGACCTTGAGCGATCCGCCCGCGTTGGCCTCCCAGAGTGCTAGGATTACAGGCATAAGCCACCACACCTAGCAGATTCCTAGCATCTTTAATATATTTTCAAGCAGTGCCTCTCACTGACTCTGTTTTGGTGATAATCAAGGAAAGCTTTGGTTTGGGGTTTCCCTAACCACAGGCGACCATTTAATTTTGAGGTGGTCATTGAGTACATACTTGTGCTTGGGTCTGTCCCAGGCTGGGTATTGTGGGGAACACAACGTAACTCTGATAACAGAATGTTAGCTCCAAGAGAGCAGAGATAGTCTTGGTTTTACTGACTGTTAATCTGTATTATCCCAAAAAGTGCCTGGCATGTACTAAGTACTCAATAGATAGATGTTGAATTAATAAATAATACAGATAATATATAGTCTTGTCCAATAGCTATTTAAAAATTAGCAACTACTATAAGAAAACATTAGTTCAATACTTGTCTGAACTGAAACTATAATAAAAGTTTTCTACAAAAAGATGGTGAGGGCAGCTTCAAAGAAAATTTCATAGAGGAAGTGGCACTTAACTTGTGAAAATCTATTTAGGGAAAATAGAGGGGGAAAAAAACAGTACATTCCAGGTGAGAAGAACAACATAAAGGAAGTCTCGGAGATGAGCACTGACTTGTTCCTTCATGGAATCAGTCTTTTAAATTACATGTTAAGCTTATGCATTTTAAAAAGTAAACCTAGTATTTATGTGGCATATCTATCTTTTAAAAATGGTGCAAGTCATTATAATGATACAACTCATATATAATTATGATATGGTAATTGCTGAATAGAAGATTTCTGTAAGATGATCTCAATTTCCTCTTTTCACAAAAATAATCATAAAAATTTTCAAAAGCTGTATTTTGGTGTTATCTGCCTGATGCCAGAAACAAAACTCAAAAATATCCAAAGTTTAGTGTGAATTTACCATCTTCCTGACTGCCCTTTAGAAGAAATGTTAGAATGTGATATAAACAAGGATGGGAAAGCCAGAAAAACAGGCCATTGGCTCCAGGTGCAGTGTAGACACAATTCGGGTGTAGGCTAGACACCACTGGAGAATCAAGTTTATTACCATGATTCATGATATCTACTGTTGGTGTCCATTCCTCCAATTTCTCAGTATCAGGAAATCATAAAATATGTGCCATGTAATTATTCTTTTCCTACCTCCTGTTCTCTCTTTCTGCCTCCCATTGCCGGTGGCCACCTATCCATTGACCAGACCTGGAAGCAAATATAAAAATGACCTAGACCTGCACACCGTATTTCTTATCTCTTACATTTTGGCTTCCTTGGAGGCAGGCATCCTGATCTGGACAATGAAGTGTTTACTGGGTAAATCAAAGATCTTTCTGGATCTTAGGTTTTGTGGTTATCCCATGATTAGGATACCTCTTTTACCATTAGGAGGTAATGAAGGAAGTGAAGCCCTCTAGGAGAAAATGAAGTAGATAGGTCCAAAGATATCATTTCCACATGGTATCTTATTTAATTCCTATAACATTCCAGCTAATTTTACCTTTTAACAAAGAGGAAACTAAAATCAAAAAAGTTAAATAAGTTGAACCAAATCACATCTCTTTAAATGGTGAAATTGGATTTTGTTTCTTTTTTGCCTAATTCCAGCACTATGTTTCTCACAGTTTCATAAGAGTAATACAGACAAAAAATGCGTGAGAACACTTATAAAGGCAACAAACTGTTACATTGCAAATCATATTTGTTAAGGGAAATGCCTAAGTTCAGTATACCTAAATAGGAGAGCTCACATTCAAGATCTGTCACCTGCGGTGCACTTTATAGAGTACAGGGGTTGTTCTCCATGTAATTGATAAGCTGTACTGACAAGCCAAGATCCTCATTACAAAATGTGCTTCTGAAACAACCTGTTCCCATCTTTCTCCTTCTGAATAGATTCATGAGTAATCTGTTCCTAATTCCTCTTTCAGCTTCATTCTTCATTGCCCACTGATTTCTATACTGAGTGACAAGTGCCACCTGCTGGCCAAATGACAAAGGATTTTTATTTTTATTGTGTCACTTGATTGCTCAGCTGCTAATTGGCATATTACATGGATAATTGTTGTATTTTTCAGTAAACCTAGACAATAATTTTAAAGCCATGAAGCAGAGTTACAAAATCAATTCCTCTACATTTGAAGACTTTCCAGTACTCAAATTTTCCCCTTTCTCAGTTTTAATTCACAAGTTGAATTTCTCTTCTACTTTCTATTGTATGACAAGGATGATTGTGTTATTATTATGCAAACAGAATACAGTTTTAGTTACATTTTCAGAGTTTTTTTGTATGACTTGAAATATACTTCATACCCTTGATCATTAAGAGACAAATCATAACTTTATTCCCTGAATTAAGCTGCCCTATGTTTACCCTTTTGTACCTAAGAAATGTTAATTAGTAGTATATTTGTATAATCAAGATATTAATGTAGTGTATGATGAATTGCTAGACCTAGTATCCTCTAGGTCTTTATTAATTAATATTTCCTAATTAATACAAATTTCTAGCCTACAGACAAGTTTCTCTCTAACCTGACCCTAGTTGCCTTTCTAGCCTCAATGTCTTCCACTCTTTAGGGTGCTCCCACTGAGCTGCTCTGTGCTCCTTACCTGTGCTGTCCACTTCCATGCTGCTCCAGTGCCTTGGCTCCTGCCATTTTGTCTGGAGTGGCCTCTGGTCCTTCCCCCGTCCTTCAAGATCCCAAACTAATGCCAATCCATATAAGAAGTCTTTCATTTACCTACCTGTAAAAATATCTCCTTCCTTTCAATTCCCTTTGTCATGTGTGTGTCTTCTTAGAGTATGTTTTATTTTCTACATGGCATTATAGTTACTTTTGTATCTGATCTGTCTCCTGAATTGGACTATAAGCTTTTTGCAAGGCCTATTTTTTATTCATCTTTGCATTCCCAACAGCACCTAGGCCTGCATATTTCATGTAATAGGTATTTACCAAACAATGAATGAAGGATGGAAGGAATGATATGATTTATGCAGAATTCCTCAAAAAATGAATATTTTTTATTTGATTTGATTGGTTGACTCTGCTCTGATTGGTCAGACCTACCAACTTCTGCATGTATTATTGAAGACCAAAATGTTCTCATACTTGGACAGAATAAAGTGTTATATTTGGATAGGAGTACAGAGACTATATTTGGATTTCATTTGTCATGTCATAGTCTTCCCATCAAATGAATAGCCATTATGAAATTCCGTGCCTATTAAAAAGAAACTCCACCAATGTAATTCTATTCTTTCTCAGTGCTCATGTATATACACAAAAAATGAAATAGTATAATCTGGCAATTCCCACTTTGGTTGTTTTAGCAGTAAATGTAGAGCAAAGAAAGCTTGCTGAACTTTTAGCTGTGTTTTTCAAATTGAATGGCATATCTGAGTACAACTTGGTAATGAAGAATGTGAATGCATTTTCCCTTTTAGAATTTAATCTTTTTAATGTGTCGTTATTGTGTAGGATGCTGAGATTTCAAATCTGTATAACTACAGTGACAGATGCCTTAGAAAATATATTTATTCATCAAGAATACTTTTCAACCTTCTTACATAAACTGCCATGATCTAAAATTTATGACACCTAAAGGCTCTTGTCTAACAAGAGACTATTATACTCACTACAGTTGAGATATTTTATTTTATTACTCTTTCTATAAAGATCTCATTTCTCTATGGCGATGCATTGCTTTTTCAAGAGGGATAATGCATAATATATTCACACTTCTAGACTTTATGTTCACAGCATACTAAATGAGATCTTAAACAAAATGCATATGATTAAGTAGTCTAGAAGTTCCTTGAAGGCAGGTATCACATGTTGCTTTTTTCTGTGTACTTTCTACCACCATACCTGGTGTAGTGTTAGGCACAGTCGATGGCTAAGAGGAGTTCAACTTCTCAACTTGAATTGCTTGTCCACATTATTTTTTACTCACCCTTTCTTGAGGAGCTGATGTCACGCTTCCTGACAGAACAGCATTCTTAACTTACTAAAGAAACCCAGACAGCACTGGTGGTTCAAGGAGCATCAGAACAGCCTGGCTTCATGGCACAGTGTGGTGCAGGGAGCTCAGGATATTCTCAGCTCCTGCTTCATACGTCACTTTATTTTCCCCTGGGATTGGGACTGAGGAATGCCTTCCATTGTTGCCTGCTCCTGAGTTTCATAGAAGTGACCAAATGCCATCACCAGAGGCTGATAGGAGTTTGAGTCCATAGAGAACATATTCTTCCTCAAAGAAGGACAGAAAGAAATAGCTTTCACAGTGGCTGGCAGTTTTGCCACTTTACTTTCCTCTCTTTGCATGCCAGTCATTCCTATTCACATCAGCAGAGGTGGAGAGAGAAGTAGAGGTTCAGGTGTGTTGCCTGAAATGATTATTGCCGCAGGGAATACTAATTTGGGTTTTAATGCAAATATACCTATTTGATCTCTGCCCTACAAAAATTCCTTAAGCACCTGAACTCTATGTACAACCAGTCCTCAATTAGTGTGCATGCTAATCAGGGACTATCAGAGGCTGCCTCGTGTCCTGGATGTACCTTAGGGGCTGTTCCCTGACTCTGCTCAGAGTAAGATACTGATAGTTAGTTGGCTTCCTTCCACAGCAGGCTGCTTACTGTTCCCATCAAAAAGAAGTCTGTGTCTCTGAGCCTGTACCTCTCTCTCTGAGCTTGAATTTTATTTTTTATCTTGTTTAACCTAATTTTACTCTTACTAAGTACCTAACTTTACATTTTGAATTTAGTTCAGGGAACTGTACTTCATGATTGTTGTTCTGATTCTGAACTCAAGTCCTGTATCGTGTATCCCTGATTGATTGATTTATTTTGAGATTTGCTACTTTTTATTTTTTGAAAATATGTGTAAGCACATTTAAATAAACCATGTAAGTAGAAAAATTATATACATGATCCTTTTTTAAATTTTTATTCATTTCCACATATTATGGGGGTACAAATGTTTAGGTTATGCGTATTGCCTTTGCCCCACCCGAGTCAGAGCCTCATGCATATCCATCCACCAGACCATGCACACAGCACCCATTGGGTATATATATACCCATCACCTCCTCCCTTCTCCCATTTGCCCGACACCCAATGAATGTTATTACTATATGCGCACTTATGTGTTGATCAGTTAAAACCAATTTGATGATGAGTACATGTGGTGCTTGTTTTTCCATCCTTGTGACACTTCACTTAGTAGAATGAGTTCCAGCTCTATCCAGGATAATACAAGAAGTGCTAGATCACCATTGTCTTTGTGGCTGAGTAGAACTCCATGGTATACATACACCACATTTTATTAATCCACTCATGTATTGATGGGCACTTGGGTTGTTTCCATGTCTTTGCAATTGTGAATTGTGCTGCTATAAACATTCTAGTGCAGATGTCTTTTTTATAGAATGTCTTTTCTTCCTTTGGGTAGATGCCCAACAAACTTTTCTGGTGGGATTAAGACCACTGGGACTTATGGATGCTATGTCTGAGGCTGTGAGAGGGTAGGAGGTGAAGGAATTGTCTGAGCAGAAGCCTGAACTAAGTGTAGATGTTACCTGCCTAGTTGGGGGACATATATCAGCCATCTGGGAGTATAACAAAGCGTGTTCCAACTTCAGAGCCTAAGGGTTCTCATGGATGAAAAGCCGCAGGCGGCCTGACATGAAAACTTCTCATGGCTATAGAAGTAGATTGCAATATGTCAGCCCAGGAGAAGGGTCTCATGGTTTCCAGTGTTTGAACAATGGGCCAAGTTCCTTCTCTCCCTTTGTCTCAACAATGCCTCAGTTAATGTAAAACCAGTCTCCCAGTGGAAAGCGTGTAGTTTCTTTGTTCCTTGATCAAATGAGTCACAACTGCTAAAGTTAAAAATTGATATCTATGTACATACCTTGAGCTTGGGATAAAATCAGTTTACCTTGATCAAAAAGATTATACCTACTAAAAAATTATGTATTTTTCACTTCTAAAAAAAATTAACTAGCATACCTTGTGATTTTGGGGGGAGTCCCAAAACCTTTGATCATTGCATCCTATGATTTTTTTCATATGAGATCATTACATTTTGCAATATGACAAAAAAATAAAAATAAAAAACAAGTACCGAGTTTCAGTCACTGCCACCTTGGCTCCAGAATACTAGTGGTCCCCTGACTTCCCCACTTTCTTAAATATTAATTCTGTGTTTGTATCTTTGTTTCTCTCATCTCTTACAACACAGTCTGCCAGGGGACCTTATCTTTATCAGGGATGCCACAAACCCCCTATACTTTTCAATTTTTAAAAAGTTTTTTACTCTTTTGTCAAATAACACTTAGCTTAAATCTGGTTCCTTCCTCAATATCAATTCCTGCAGGCTTGAGTAAAATTCAAAGTTATTCTTATTTAGGTCTGTTTTTGCACCTTGAATAATACTTTACCAATTCATATCCTTCCTGACCAGGCCCAGCCTTCTAACCAGGGTGTGAGGTCTCCTGACACATCAGGAGTTCCCACCCATTTCCAGATAACTAACTGATGTTCTTGGTCCATGACCTTTGCTTCACAGTGGTCTAGAATCATCTTTCCTCTATTTGGAGGAACCTTAAGAAGGTCATCTAGACACAAGCCAAGACCACTAATAATAATTCCTAGCATTTGAAAATAACAAATAATTATTTAAAATGTTTGGAACAGGGGCTGATCTAGATTTGTTTTGAGCCTGAGATTGAGACCATTTTGGGGACTCCTTTTAAAAAAGAAAATACTCAATTATAAATATGTAGTTAGGACAGGGCCACAGAAGAGGCCTATCTAAGGGATGGGTTGAGAGGCTAAGCTTTATTTTCTTTATGGTTCATCTACCATTTGTTTCTGCATATATTATACCATTTGGTCACCACAGTGTTTTTGTTATAGAAGATTATTAAATATTTTTTATATTTCAAGAAAATAGATGATAGAATAAAAATAAACATAAGAATTGGTTGTTTGGGAAAATTTTCAGGAAAGAATAAGTTGTCAAAAATAATTTAAGAAGAATAGAAAGCTTGATAACTATAGAAAAAATTGAACATTTTTAAAAAAAGTTACTTCTAAGAAAAGCTGGTCATGGAATTTCTGAGTGAGTCCTTTTAAACCTTGAAGGTTTAAAATTCCCAGTTTTTTTTTTTTTAAGATGATTTTTTTTAGAACAGTTTAAGGGTTGCAGCAAAATTGAAATGAAGGTACAGAGAAATGCCATATACCTCCTACTCCCACACATGCTGGTCTCCCCATTTATCAGTGGTACATTTGTTACAACTGATGAGCCTATATTGACACATCATTGCCACCCATACATAGTCTATAGACATGTGAGAATGTATCTATACTGTCTCAAATTATTTACAGATTCAATGCAATTCCCATCAAAATACCAATGCCATTTTTCCCAGAACTAGAAAAACCAACCCTAAATTTTGTATGGAACCAAAAAAGAGCCTGAATAGTCAAAGCAATTCTAAGGAAAAAGAACAAATTTAGAGATATCACATTTCCTGACTTTAGGTTATACTACAAAACTATAGTAACCAAAGTAGCATGATACTGGTATGAAGGTAGACACATAGACAAATGGAATAGAATAGAGAACCCACAAATAAAACTATATAGCTCCAACCAACTGATTTTTGACAAAGCAGACAAAAACATACACTGGGAAAAGAACGCTCTATTCAATTAGTGGTACTGGGAAAATTACATAGCCACCTGCAGAAAAATGAAACTGGATCCCTTTCTCTCACCATATACAAAAATTAGCTCAAGATGGATTAAATACTTAAATTTAAGACGTGAAACCATATAAATATTAGAAGAAAATCTAGGAGAAACTCTTCTGGACATTGGCCTAGGCGAAAAATTTATGACTAAGACCCCAAAAGCAAATGCAGCAACAACAGAAATAAATAAATGGGACTTGACTAAACTAAAAATTTTTTGCACAGCAAAAGAAATAATCAGAGTAAATGTACAACCTACAGAATGTGAGAAAATATTTGCAAACTATATGACAATGAGCTAATATCCAGAATGTACAAAGAACTCAAAAAAATCAAGAAAAAACAAAATAACGCCATCAAAAAAAGTAGAAGGAAGACACGAACAGATTTTTTTCAAAAAAAGAGACAAATTGCCAACAAACATATGATAATATGTTCAGCATAACTAATCATCAGGGAAATGCAAATTAAAACCACACTGAGATACCATCTTACCCCTGTCAGAATGGCCGTTATTAAAAAGTTAGATATTAACTATTTAACATTATTAAAACAATAGATATTGGTGTGGATGCACTGAAAAGGGAGCACTTATTTATTGCTGGTTGGAACGTAAATAGTACAACCTCTATGAAAAACACTATGGAGATTACTCAAAGAACTAAAAGTAGACCTACCATTCTACATTCAATCCAGCAATCCTACTATATATGTGTGTGTGTGTGTGTGTGTTTGTCTCTGTGTGTATCTTTATATATACACAGACATACACACACACCATGGAATACTACTCAGCTATAAAAAGGAATGAAATAACATCTTTTCCAGTATCTTGGATGGAACTGCAGACTGTTATCCTAAGTATCTCAGGAATAGAAAACCAAATACCACATTTCCACTTAGAAGTGGAAGCTAAATGAGGTGTATGTGTGCTTATCATAAAGTGGTGTAATGGACATTGGAAACTTAAGAAGTGTGGAGGGATAAAAGTCTACCCATTGGGTACAGTGTATACTATTCTGGTGGTGGATACACTCAAATCCGTGTCTTCAGCATTATACAATTAATTCATGTAACAAAAAACACTTGTGCCCCTTAAATCTATTGAAATTTAAAAAAACTTTACGACCCAGGTATTTTCTGTATGGTCCCACATCTTTCCTTTCCTTAAAATGTGTAAACATATACTTCCTTGTAGGTCAGTGGCCCTGGAGGTAAAACACTTCAGATGCTCTCTACTAATAATCAGTCATAAATTAAATTCAAAGATTTTTTCTATTAGCCCAGGTCTCAAGTTCAGTAAAATTTAATCAGAGTCCTAACTACACAGAAAAAGACAAATATTTTCTCTATAGTCCCACAAAGCATTGTTATAAAACCAGAAAGAATTGTATGCTTTCCAAGGTTGTGAGTCTAAGATTATGGGGCTATCTGTATAAAAAAACTTCACAGGTTTGTAGAAATACACACTCCTGGGGTCCATATAGACAGATTAAACCAAGAACCTCTGGGACTGGTGCTTTGGAATCTTCATTTCTGCCAGCTCCTCAGATGATTCCAGTGCACCATGGATATTCAATCTTTTATTTCTGGCCTAAGGATTCTTCAGTTTTTGTGCTTCCAGAGACAGTTCATCTTAATGCAGCTTTTGCTGATTCAGTCTGTGATTTGCAGGACTTTCTGAACTCATAAAGAAATCTAATAGTCTTGCTAGGAGAGGCTATGAATGTCATTTAAAAATAAATACTGATATTTTCAAGCTTTCTAGAGTAATGAATCTTCTTTGAAATCTGAAAAGATGATTTAAAAAAGATGCTATCATTAGTAAATAGCTACTCATTAAGTAACTCAGACAGAATTTGAAGCAGATTAAGTGTTATTCAAATTTCTATTTTACAAAAATGCAATCAAAGATGTAAGAATATGTTCCTCAAATAAGAAAAGCATGTATGTGATTTTTTTTTAAATATATTTTTAAAATTACAGACCAACCCCAAAACTGATGCTAGAAATCTTCATCTATCTATTAGTAGAAATGTATCTATTAGTGGAAATCTATATCTTTAATTAGAACCAGAGGGAAAAATTTGGGGGGAATTATTAACATTCTTCATTAAGGTCAACTTTAGTACATTTAATGTACAAATTTAGTGCACTAATTATATATAGATCACTGTTTCTAAGATACCTTAGTAGGTAAACCAAAATACCCTGATTTTTGTTTTAATGCTTTAGAAAATTTTTTCCTAATCTTATCTCTTATATTTTGCTTTGGCCTTTTCTCTTCAGTTCTGCTGGATTATGAAATTAAGTATGCAAGTACTTCCTCTGTATCTATTATGATCTGGGCATCAAGTTAAGTTCATTGGGCTTTATAACTTAAAAGCCATTGCTAACTTCAGCAAGATAAGTTTCAGAAGGATAGCCAGGTGGTTAAGGAGAAATGGTGAATGAAAAGAAATGGAAGGCAGGGGACTAAGCTATGTTAGGAAGTTTTATACTGAAGGAGCAGAGGAAAATAGGGTATAGCGAGGGGTTAGGTAGGGATGAGGTAAATTTGTGGTCGGGAGATATATAGTGTTTCTATCAAAATGGATGAGAGCTTTGCAAAATTAATGACAGACAGCTACAGGTTTGGCTCAGAGAATATCGCAAAACAACAAAGAACATCAAAAAACACAAAGCAAACACACAAATAAACAAATAAAACCACACTACAACTAGTCATATCACAATCAAGCTATAGGAAACCAACCAAAGACAAATAAAAGATTTTGAAAGAAAATATTGGCAAATAGAACCCAGCAGCATTTTCAAAGGGTACTACTATTGTGATCAAGTGGCATTAATTTCAAATTACATGAGAAGTCTCAATAAAGACTAAGAGCAAGAAGCCAGTGAAATTGGAGAAACTTAACACATGGGAGATGGGGCCTAATTTACATAGAAAGAGTCCAGCAAAGACAGAAAGGAAGGGCAGGGTGCAGTGGCTGATGCCTGTAATCCTACCACTCTGGGAGGCCAAGGTGGGAGGATTGCTCAAGGTCAGGAGTTCAAAACCACCCGGAGCAAGAGCAAGACCCCCATCTCTACTAAAAATAGAAACAAATTAATTGGCCATCTAAAAATATATAGAAAAAATTAGCTGGGCATGATGGCACATGCCTGTAGTCCCAGCTACTTGGGAGGCTGAGGCAGCAGGATTACTTGAGCCCAGGAGTTTGAGGTTGCTGTGAGCTAGGCTGATGCCATGGCTCTGTAGCCCAGGCAACAGAGTGAGACTCTGTCTCAAAACAACAACAACAAAAAGACAGGAAGGAAGGATTGCTAGGACCTAAGTGGAGGGTTTAAATTAGGGTATGAGGAGGGACTTTTGTCCCTCTAAAATTGTGGGAAAGAAGTTAGGGTATTCACACATGTAATAATCTTAATTTTGTTTTCTTTTTTGTTTTCTATAAAGAGGAGGCAGGACCATCTGACAGTTAAAGAGGCAGGTTTTGTATAGAGGATGTAATGAAGATTTGGAATAATCTTTGTGGGAATGGAAACAAGCTAATTAGGAACAAGTAAAAGTATTGTCCAGAAGAGTAGGAGAACTATGCATATTTTTTGCAGTGTGGATTCAGCATTTATATAGTTTGAGCATCCCTGATTTGAAAACTTGAAATCCAAAATGCTCCAAAATTCAAAAAATTTTTTTTGTGTGTGGCATTATGCAGTAAGTGGAAAATTCACCTGACCTTGTGACAGGTTGCAGTCAAAACATTATTTAATATACAAAATTATTAGGAACATTTTATACAGTTACCTTCAGGTTATATGTTTAAGTTATATATGAGACATAAATGAGTTTTTTCTTCAGACTTGGGTCCCCAAGATATTTCATTATGTATGCTCAAATATTCCAAAAAAAAAAAAAAAAATCCAAAATCTGAAGCACTTCTCTGGTCCCAAGCATTTCAGATAAGAGATATTCTGTCTATACAAATTTTAGCAGCCTTAAATTTCTGAGAAAAGATGAAAGATGATCAATAATGTGATTGATCCAAGATTTAGGATTATCAGGATGGGTGTAGCAGAGTGTAGCTGGTGTGATGAACTGGTTTCTGAAGCAGAATTGGGGATGGAAAAGAATTGGGGATTAGAAAAGAAGTCAAGAAGGTGTGTGATAAACTGAGAGAAACTACAGGAAAATAAGTTCTAGTCGATGTAAAGAGCATTGGTAATAATCCTGAGAGCATTAGAAGAACTGTAAATTATAAAGAACAGAAAAGGACTTTAGAGGTAGAAAATTTTTAAGAGATGAAAATATGGTGTAAATTGCTGAGGTTGACTGAACTTGAGCTCTCTTTGGCATAACAAAGTAAAGTATGTGATAAAATTAAGGAAGAAGTTAGGCAGAACTCAGATTAGTAGAAAGAATGGGACCAACATTCTTAAGGATGTGGTACATCTTAGTTCAGGTCAAAACCTATTACAATAAATCTGTATAGCAAAAAATAAATTATCTGTAAGCTAGCACTTAAACTATGGCAAAACCAAATAATTTAACAGAATCATGTATTATTCTCAGGCTAGGTCAAATCTATTTTACTATATAAGGAACAAAACTCATCCTAGGGTAATGTATCTGAAAGTTGTGATAATATCCAACAGAGGTAGTGTGATAATATCCAACAGAAGTCACAATATGAATGCAGAATAGACTTGTGGCAGCGTTTTAAATGTGGAAGAGATTAGCAGTAGGCTCTAGAAGCATTTGTTTATCCTGTCAGTCATCAGCATATTATTGAGCACCAATAATACCCAAAACCTTGTACTAGGTACTACAGATAAAAGAATGAGTTTGGGAGTTCACAGTCTATTGAGAGAAACACACATGTCAACACATAACTATAAAGCAGTGTGCTACATACAGTGGTAAAGGTAAGTAAAAATATTATAGGGGACTTTTGGTATAAATATAGCTATATATACTTAGCATTTCCCCATTTTTCTGAAAGTCTTCTAAGAGCAACAAAGAAAATAGAAGATGAAAATGTAAACTGAAAGTTTGGTTGAACTAGGAGACTGTCCTAGTCCATTTTGTGTTGCCATATCAGAATACCATAGACTGGGTAATTTATAAAGAAAAGAAATTTATTTCTCAAAGTCCTGGAAGTTAAATAGTACAATATCAAGGTGCTAGCATCTGGTAAGGACCTACTTGCTGCATGATCACATGGCAGAAGGAGAAAGGGTAGGATAGGTGGAGAGAGAGGGAGAGGTGGAGGGAGAGAGAGAGAGATATCAGACTTGCAGCCCCAAATCCTTTTATAATTTACATTAATCCATTCATTCACAAAGTGGAGCCCACTTCTCATTAGTCCCTACCTCCCAAAACTGTTGCATTGGGGATTAAGTTTCCAACACATACTTTTTGGGGGACAAATTCAAGCCATAGGAGAGATGTATGTGGAAATATTTCTCACAGCTGCTCAAAGCAGTAAAGATGATACGGGAGCTCCACAGGAGGAAGGGGAGAGAAATTGAAGAAAGAGCCTAGTAATAGCATATCAAAATAATCAACACAAATACACTTACTGGAGAAAGACACATATGGAGATAGAAAAGCTATAGCCATTGTCTGCAATAGCCAGCAGGCAACAGGAACCCTACTGGACCAACTTTGATTCACAGTAGTAGAAAATGTGAAATGCACATGAAAGTACTCAAACAAGTCATATTTTGCAAAAGCAGTTTTTTTAGAGATAAAAAGAAAAGAGGCTTTACTTGTGAAAAATAACTTTCTTAGAATGTTACCCCCCATATGCCCTTTCTGTAGAAAGCTTTGGCAAAGAGCTGGTCTTGGAAAACCCAACTTTTATAATGATGTGTTAAAAAAAAAAAACTAGTATAGCATCCAAACAAGATATTGTACTAAAAAAAGAGAATAATTCTAATAAAATTTGAAGAAGAAATCATGTAAATACATAACATGTAAATAAAATACAACAAGAAAAAAGAAAAAAAATTCTGTAAAATATAAATGGTGAAAAAGAAGCAACTGTGGTCATTCATGATAAAAATTATCAGAAGATCAGAAAACTCCCTTAATGTGATACAGGGCATATACAAAAAAAATTAGAGTTAAAACCACACTTACTAGTGAAAGGCAAAATGTTCTTCCTCCTAAGATCAGGAATGAGGCAAGGAGTTTTACTCACCGCCCTCCAGTTCAACATTGTACAGGTAGTTCTAGAAGGAAAGAAAGAAAAGGCATTCAGATTTACAGAGGAAGAAGTAAAACTTTTTTGCTTTTCAGATATGATAGTCTACTATGTAGAAAATCAGGTAAAATCTACAAAAAGTTACTAGAACTAGTGAAATGAGCTTAGCAAGGTTAGAAGATACAAAATCAATATATAAAAATCAACTACTTCTAAATACTAGCAGCAAACAGTTGGATATCAAAATTTTTAAAAATATTCCAATAACATTAAAATATATGAAATACTTAGGGATAAATTTGACAAAAGATGTGCAAAATCTATACACTGAAAACTACACAAAACACTGCTGAAGCCAGTATCACCTTGATACCAAAGCCAGGAAAGGACACAACAAAAAAAAGAAAACTATAGACCACTATCCCTTATGCATATAGGTGTACAAGTCCTCAATAAAATACTAGCAAACCAAATTCAACTGCACATCAAAAAATAATCCACCATGACCATGTGGGCTTCATCCCAAGGATGCAAGGATAGTTTAGTGTACATAAATCAATAAATATGATTCACCACATAAACAGAAGCCAAATAGCATATGATCATCTCAGTAGAAGCAGAGAAAGCATTGGACAAAATCCAACACTCTTTCATGATAAAAGCCCTCAACAAACTAGGCATATAAAGAACATATCTCAAAATTATAAAAGCTATATGTGACATAGTCACAGCCAACATCATACTGAATGGGGAAAAATTGAAAGCATTTCCCCTACTGGAACAAGACAAGAATGCTCACTGTCACCACTTCTATTCAACGTAGTGCTATAAGTTGTATCCAGAGCAATCAGGCAAGAGAAAGAAAGAAAGGGTATCCAAATTGGGAAAGAGGAGGTCAAACTATAGCTTTTTGCTAATGATATGATCTTATATTTAGAAAACCCAAACTCTACCAAAGAACTTCTGGAACTGATAAGTAAATTCAGCAAAGTCTCAGGTTACAGAATCAGTGCACACAAATCAATAACATTCCTATACAGCCTTAACAGTCATGCTGAGAGCCAAATCAAAGGCTCAGTACCATTCACAATAGCCACAAAGAAAATAAAATACCTAGGAATATACTTAACCAAGGAGGTGAAAGATTTCTACAAAGAGAACTATGAAACACTGAGGAAAGAAATAGCAGATGACACAAACAAATGGTAAAACATCATGCTTATGGATTGGTAGAATCAGCATTGTTAAAATGTCCATACTACCCAAAGTAATTTACAGCTTCAATGCATTCCCCGTCAAAAAAATCAATGCCATATTTCACAGATCTAGAAAAAATAATTCTGTGCTTCCTTTGGAACCAGAAAAAAGCCCAAATAGCTAAAGCAATCTTAAGCAAAAAGAACAAATCTGGAGGTGTCACATTATCAGACTTCAAACTATACTACAAATCTGTAGTAATCAAAACAGCATGCTATTGGCACAAAAATAGAGACATAGATCAATGGAACAGAGCAGAGAACTCAGATATAAAACCATCCAGATATAGCCAACTGATGTTTGACAAAGCAGGAAACAGTATACTCTGGGGAAGAGAAGCCCTGATCAGTATATGGTGCTGGGAATATTGGATAACCACATGCAGGAGAATGAAACAAGACCCCTATCTCTCACCACACTCAAAAAAATTCATGCAAGCTGGATAAAAGACTTAAATGTAAGGCAAGAAGCCATAAGAAATCTAGAAGAAAATGGTGAAAAAACTCTTCTAGATATAGGCCTAGGCAAAGAATTTACAAAGAAGACTCCAATGGCAATCACAGCAACAGCAAAAAATAAGTAAATGGGACTTGATTAAATTGAAAAGCTTCTACACAGCTAAGAAAATAATCAACAGAGCAAGTAGACAACCTACAGAATGGGAAAAAATACTCACAAGCTATACATCCTTTAAGGGGCTAGTCACCAGAATCTACAAAGAACTCAAGCAAATCAGCAGGGAAAACCAAATCCATTAAAAAGTGGGCAAAAGACATGAATAGAAGCTTTTTGAAAGAAAGACAAGTGACCAATAAACATATCAAAAATATTCAACATCAGTAATCATCAGGAAAATGCAAATTAAAACCACAATGAAATATCACCTATCCCTGTTAGAATGGATTTTATTAAAAAGTCCAAAAACAATAGATGCTGGCATGCATGCAGAAAGGAGTGCTTATACACTGTTAGTGAGACTGTAAATCAGTATAGCATCTATGAAAAATATTATGGAGATTCCTTAAAGAACTAAAAGTAGACCTACATTTGATCCAGCAGTCCCACTACTGGGTATTTACCCAAAGGAAAATCAGTCATTTTATCAAAAAGACACCTGCACTTGAGTGTTTATTGCAGCACAGTTCACAACTGCAAAGATGTGGATCAACCCTGGTGCCCATCATTTCATGATTGATTACATTGTTTTGGCTAGGATATGGAGCAACCATTGAAAATGTAAAATGGTAAAATGACTTTGGAAAACAGTTTGGCAATTTTTTTTTTTTTCTGAAACAGAGTTTTGCTCTGTCACCCTGGGTCAAGTATAGAGGCATCATTATAACTCACTGCCCCCTCAAACTCCTGGGATTAAATGATCCTCTTGCCTCTGCCTCCTAGGTAACTGGGATTACAGGTGGGTGCCATGATGCTTAGCTAATTCTTCTATTTTTAGCAGAGACAGGTCTTGCTCTTGGTCAGGCTGGTCCTGAACTACTGAGCTCAAGCAGTCTTCCTGCCTCAGCCTCCCAGAGTGCCAGGATTACAGGTGTGAGCCACTGTGCCTGGCCTAGTTTGGCAATTTTTTTTTTTTTTTTTTTTTGAGACAGCGTCTCGCTTTGTTGCCCAGGCTAGAGTGAGTGCCGTGGCGTCCTAGCTCACAGCAACCTCAAACTCCTGGGCTCGAGTGATCCTTCTGCCTCAGCCTCCCGGGTAGCTGGGACTACAGGCATGCGCCACCATGCCCGGCTAATTTTTTATATATATATCAGTTGGCCAATTAATTTCTTTCTATTTATAGTAGAGACGGGGTCTCGCTCTTGCTCAGGCTGGTTTTGAACTCCTGACCTTGAGCAATCCGCCCGCCTCGGCCTCCCAAGAGCTAGGATTACAGGCGTGAGCCACAGCGCCCGGCCTAGTTTGGCAATTTTTTAAAAAGTAAAGATAGACCTACCATATGACTCAGACATTCCACTCCTAGGTACTACCCAGGAGAAATATAAGCATATATCTTCCCCAAAACTTGTACTTGTGTGCTCATAGTTTTATTTGCAATACCCAAAATCTGGAAGCTGCTCAAATGACCACCAGTAGGTGAAAGGACAAATTGTGGTATGTCCATTCAGTGGAAAACTACATAGCCACGGAAAGGAATGAACTCTTGATTCACACAGCAACATGGATGAATTTCTGAGTAATTCTTTCAAGAGAAAGAAGGCAGACAAAAAAGATTGCATACTGTATGATTCCACTTAATATAAAATTTCAGAAAATACTGCTAATCTACAGTGAGAAAAAAATATATCAGTGGTTGTGCTGAGATGGAGTAGGGGTTGGAAAAGGTGATAGAGAGACAAGGAAACTTTGGGGGATGATCAGTATGTTCATTATCTTGATTATTATGCTAGATTGATTAGTTTATAGATATGCCAAAATCTGTCAAATTGTACATTTGAGTTTTGTACAGTCATTAGTATGTCAGTTATATCTCAATATAGCTGTAAATTGGAAAAAGAAAAATGTTGACACAGATCAGAAGGAAATTAAACATATACATTTATACATAATTTTTTTAAAACTTAGTGAAAAAAGTCATTTTTAATGAAGGAAGACTCCAAAACAGAAATATTATACAAGAATTCATGAAGAGATACTGAGACTGTAGGGGACAATGAAGTAAAACATGATTTGGTAGATTTCAAGAAGAAAATAGAAATGAAATTATGCAGTTGGAAAGAATGCAAGGCAAATTGTCACTTTGGTAAGCATAGTGGATATATAGAGCAGGGGTCACACACACTGTTACCTAGGGCCTGTTCATTCATGACCCTGAAGCTGAAAAGGATTTTTACATTTTTTAAATGATAAAAGGACAAAGAAAAAACACAGAGACCGTATGGGGCCTGCAAAATTGAAACTATTTATTATCTAGCCTTTTGCAGAAAAAGTTTGCAATTCCTAACATAGAGGATAAAAAGTGAAAATCAAATGAATAGAAATTAGAAAAGAATTGCTTATAATCACAAAAAAATGATAATAAAAGTAGGAAAAAGAGGCACTTTAGTACTTTATGTACCAAAAAAGAAAGAGCTCTAGAATATATCCTTAAGTGAAAAAGCAGGATGCCAACTGTGTGGGAAAAACATTAGTACAATTGAAATACCCAAAGAAAACAGTAATGGAAGAATACATTTTATTTTTATTTATTTTTTATTTCAGCATACTGTGGGGGTACAAATGTTAAGGTTACATATATTGCCCATGCCTCCCTCCCCCCTCGAGTCAGAGCTTCAAGCATGACCATCCCCCAAATGTTGCACATCTCACTCATTGCGTTTGTATATACCCACCCCCATCTCCCCCCACACACCTGCCCGACACCTGATAAATGTTATTCCTATATGTTCACTTAGGTGTTGATACATTAATACCAATTTGCTGGTGAGTACATGTGGTGCTTGTTTTTCCATTCTTGAGATACTTCACTTAGTAAGAATGGGTTCCAGCTCTATCCAGGAAAATACAAGAAGTGCTATATCATCATTGTTTCTTAAAGCTGAATAGTACTCCATGGTATACATATACCACATTTTATTAATACACTCATGAATTGATTGGCACTTGGGTTGTTTCCACAACTTTGCAATTGTGAATTGTGCTGCTATAAAGATTCAAGTGCAGGTGTCTTTTTCATACAGCGACTTTTGATCTTTTGGGTAGATGCCCAGTAGTGGAATTGCTGGATCAAATGGTAGATCTACTTGTATTGCTTTATGGTATCTCCATATTGCTTTCCACAGAGGTTGAACTAGTTTGCAGTCCCACCAGCAGTGTAGGAGTGTTCCCATCTCCCCACATCCATGCCAACATTTATTGTTTGGGGACTTTTTGATAAAGCCCATTCTCACTTTAGTTAAGTGATATCTCATTGCAGTTTTGATTTGCATTTCCCTGATGGTTAGAGATGTTGAGCATTTTTTCATATGTTTATTGGCCACTATTCTGTCTTCTTTTGAAAAATTTCTGTTCATGTCCTTTGCCCATTTTTTGATAGGGTTGTTTGATTTTTCCTTGCTGATTTTCTTGAGTTCTAAATAAATTCTAGTTATCAGCCCTTTATCAGATATGTAGGTTGTAAAAATTTTCTCCCATTCTGTGGGTTGCCTGTTTGCTCTCTTGACAGTTTCTTTGGCTGTGCAGAAGCTTTTTAATTTGATAAGGTCCCATTTATTTATTTTCATTGCTGCTGTGATTGCCTTTGGGGTCTTCTTCATAAATTCTTTGCCTTGGCCAATGTCTAGAAGAATATTTCCAACGTTTTCCTCTAGAATTCTAATAGTTTCACACCTAAGGTTCAAGTCTGTTACCCAGCATGAGTTGATTTTTGTGAGAGGTGAAAGGTGTGGGTCCTGTTTCAGTCTTCTACAAGTGGCTATCCAGTTTTCCTAGCACCATTTATTGAATAAGGATTCTTTTCCCCAGTGTATGTTTTTGTCTGCTTTGTGGAAGATTAGTTGGCTATATGAGGATGGTTTTATATCTGGGTTCTTGGTTCTGTTCCACTGGTTAATGTCCCTGTTCTTGTGCCAATACTAAGCTGTTTTAATGACTATAGCCCTGTAGTATGGGAAGAATACATTTTTAAACATATAAATCAGGCATACTTTTCAGGAAAAAGGTAAAACTTGAAACTACATATTTGAAATAGTATGCTGCATGGTAGGGGAAAACTATTCCAGAATAGTCAACAGTAAGATATATCTTAGTATATTTTTCTTCACTCAGCTGTAAAGAAAATGTAGATTCCCTTGACCAGCAGGCATAAAGATCAGGTCATGTATAGAGAAAAAACAATTCAGTTTGGCCTCAAACTTTTCTATAAAAAATTCAACTCCAGATGACAATGAATTAAGAACTATGAGATCTTCAAGGAAAGGAAGAGTAAACCCAAAATTCTATATTTACTGAACTATTCTTCAAATAAAAAGCCCACAAACAAACAGTTTTGAAAATAGGAAAATACTCAGGAAATATTCTCATGGTCCCTTTATGAGGAAACTACTAGATATCAAACTTTAGCCAGTAAGAGATATCTGATAATTCCACAGCAAAGGACTGAAAGTAAGCATTGACCGTATTTAACTATAGAAATAAGACTGAAACTTATTTGGTATACCAGGTACCAAACTGAATGTAAATGCCTTGGCAGGGTTTAATTCAATTAACAAAAAGGGGAGGTCAAAGGTAGTGGAAGGAGAAAGGTAGTTTATTTTTTGCCTCATCTGTAATAGTAGATAAAGAGATACCATTTATGGATTTAAGCATATACTTTTTAGTACTAAGGTAAACACTGTGAAGGGTCATATTATTGATAAATATTAGACAGTAGAAGAAGAGGAGGAAGAGAAAATACACAAATTTTGTCACTATTCAGAGTAAGAAACAGAGATACTGTCTAAAGATAAACTAAGAATATTACATAAAGTTGTCATTATATGGTGTTTACCAGGAAAAAAAGAAAATAGAATATATTGTTAGAGACTTAAATTATAAAACTATAAGATAAAATAATATAACTTAACTAATACCAAACATATATATGAAGTCAATAAATATAAATGAGTTGAGCTTACCTTAATAAAGGATAAAGAATCTCGGGTTTTATCAGAAAACAAAGACCCAGCCTGTGCTGTCTACAAGACACCCATCTAAAATGGTAATTCAGAAAGGTTGAAAATGTCATTTTATTTTAGACAAATACACACAAAGAAAATAGAGTCCTAGCCCAATATCAGACAAGGTGAAATCCAAAGGGAAAAACATTAGACAGTACAAAGAAGGGCACTTCATTAGGCTAAAAGCTTCATTCAGAATGAACACCATTAATTACAAATATTTCACATCGGTTAATGTAGTGTCAAGGTCCATAAAGCAAAACCTATAAGTGATACATGAAAAAGAGACAATCATACTAGTTACAGGAAAGTTTAATTTTCTCTCAACCTAGGAATACCTAAACAATCAATAATAATAATTATATATAATTGATATGTATCAAACTCTGTACTCTGAAAATAGAGAATGTACTTTTTTCAAGTACTATTGGAATATTGGAATAATGACTATATGCTGGGCCACCAAAAAGCCTGGAGGAGAAAATTTAGCAGTGTCTATTGAAATTATAAATGCTTATACCTTTTGATCTAGAAATTTCAGTTTGACAAATTGATTATATAGACATATTCACCCAAATGTGAAATTACCTATTTACAAGGTTGGTTACTGCAAAATTATTTGTACAATAAAAGATTGAGAAGATCTAAATGTCTGTCAGCAGGTCTGGTTGAATAAATTTTTGTACAACAATACATTGGAATATAATGCAGCTGCAAAAGGGAATAAAGAAGTTCTTTATGTTGTAAGAGAGGAAGATCTCTAGGATATATCCTTAAATGAAAAAGCAGGATGCAGACTGTATGTATAATGTACTACCATTTTCCCTATCATAAAAAGTGGGGTAAATTTTTATACAGAGCAAGTCACCATACGTATATATGCTCATATATGATATATAAATAAATCTCTGGAAAGATAAATACAAAAGTAGTAGCAGTAGTTACATGTTATTGGAATATGAAGTGGTCATATAAAGAATGAAGTAGTAAAGAGACTTCTTTTTAATACAATTTTCTAAAAATATACTTTTAAAATGTATGTTGTCCCATGTAGATAATGTATTAGCTCTATAAACATGTTAAGAGAAATAATGCCTTAGGAGTGTAGAAGATAAAGCAATTAATTCTCCCTTAGAGAATTGGAGGAGGCTCTCAGGGTGGATAATATTTGAACTGAGACTTGAAGGATGAATAGAATTTGACAAATGGATGAGGTTGGAAAGGTCATTTCAGTCCAAGTAAATGAGTTATAGAAAGGCATGGGAACATGAACGTGAGCCCAAGGAATAGTAGATGTGATTTTGGAATTGAGTGGATTAGGAACACAGGGCCAGTTTACCTTCAAGAATCCACTGATGCTCAGACCAAGAGCTCTGAGGGAGAGCTGCTGCTAAATGTCAGTGTTCATTCCATACCCTGGCCCTGCAGGTGGGGAACACAGGGTCTTGAGAGATGGGAGACAAGGGCTGTGGAGGCTGGGAATGGGATAAGCTTTGACACAGTGGCACCCTAAGTTTCTCATAAGACATTTGATCTGTAATGCTTCAACAGACCATTGAATTCTCTTGTACTATCCAGTCACTCCTAATCAGAACATCATTGCAGTATATCTAAACTTAAATGGATTCCTTAAAAAACTATTGGTGAGGATGTGCTATCTTGACACTTCTTTAAGAAATGAAGAATACTGAATTATTGTAATCTGCCAATTGGAAGTTATTTTTTATTAAAATTTGTGTTAATCATTTGTTTTCCTATAAAAGCCTCAATTTATACCAATGGATAGAATCACTGAATTCACATCCACCAGGCTACCTTCAGCCCCTAAGGTGAGTAATTAATGTAGGTTTGAGCCATTTGTATCATACTTTCATGTAAAGGATAAGCCTTATCAAGGGCCAAATGTCATCATGGTTTATGAGGATCAGAAAGGGAAGCACTAATAGATTTTAACTGTCATTTTTTTCTTACTAGAGTGATATATGTTTATTAGGGAACACAGAAAATAAAATATAAAAATATTTAAATTACCCATTACCTTACTGCCTGCACACAATGGCCATTTTAAAAATTTTAATGTATTTCTTTCTAATATTTTCTATGTGTGTGTGTGTATATATATATATATATATATATATAGCATATATATATTACATAATATGAAGAAACAGATTGATTTTCAGTCTGTGGATGTATATTTGCTTAATAATATGTTGTATGTATATTTCTTACATTGTTTCTTGTGTTTGCTAAATGTCATATTACATGATATTTCTCAAATGTCTGTTATTATCTAGAATTTAAAATTTAGAGGGGAACATTTTTGATTCTTTAGAGCAGGGGTCCTCAAACTTTTCAAACAGGGGGCAGTTCACTGTCCCTCAGACTGTTAGAGGGCCAGACTATAGTTTAAAAAAAACTATGAACAAATTCCTATGTACATTGCACATATCTTATTTTGAAGTAAAAAAACAAATGGGCGCAAACACCTGCATGTGGCCCTCAGGCCCTAGTTTGAGGACGCCTGCTTTAGAGTTACCTTCTCAGTTATGTCAGTCACATACACACACACAAATATGGAACTCTTTATAATTTTAATTATATTTCTCAATAGGCAGATGTTGGGATTCATAAACATTTACATAAATAGATTTCTATTTACATAAATAGATTTCTGATAGATGTACATAATATATTTTATATCTTTAGCATTTCTTTACTATTCACGTTAAATATTGGAACACTTGTTTCCAGAGTGTCTTTTTAGTTTGTTTTTTCTTTATTTGTACCTTCTGCTACTATATTAAGGAATCAGGGACCCATGAGCCCAGTAATAAATGGGAGCTGATATAATCTTGTAATCAAACTCCCTCCTTTCATAGTAATTTACCTGAGATCACTACATAGCTGAATTGCAGAACCAGGCTCAGGATTTACCCATTTTATAATAACTTATCACCAGAGTCTGACAGTAAGATAAGCAAAGGGATTCTTCTGGGATAGAGAGCAGTAAAAAATCATCTGCAAGTAACTTGCCATAGAAAATAGATTGTAAATATGTTCTTATAAGGCCTATGTAATAATAATATAATCTCATGCCTTGAGATTCTGCTTAGCTGTGAACAAACTAGTATACTCAACTATAACATAACTTTACAAAACCATGGTGGCTTATGTGAGGGTAAAAGGGAACTAGACAGTTTCTTTGAGCCCTCAGCACCACTGAGGGGTGTACTGGTCCCTTGACCAGTAGATATTAGGGCTGTGGTAGATAATGGTATGCTTAGGAATACCAGCGTTTCCCTCTGTGCTCTGCCCTAAACTCCTCTCCTTCTAATAGTTACTTTTAGTTTCTTACAAAAGAGAATAGGAGCTAACAAGCAGGCACACATTTTCTAAATCTCTTAGCAAAAATATCTTTCATTGGTTAAAGTAGCAGCCAGCAAGGGACAAGAAGCAGGATGGGGGGTGGGGGTAGGGACAGGGACCAGCCTTGTTTGCAGCAGGGAGCCAAAGGCAAGTAAACCTCTCTTGGGAGGAAGTCTAGGTGCATAGTGTGTCCTCCATGTGGGGATGTCTGCATTTCAAAATCACATGTCTTGACTCAGCCTAGCTTTGCTCCTTTTTCTGAATCATATTCTTAATGAGCATTATAGCAGTATATGTTTACTAAAGTGGAATTTCTAAGCTTTTGATTTTTAAACAGTTTTATTAGTAGTAAGAAACACTACCTAATATAATAAGATCATGAGGGAAATGGGAATTAATTATAAATAAACTGGCAACCAAAAAATAAAATCGTGTTCTTTGTTATTTAAGGAAAATATCAAAACTCAAAATATCAGGCTTTCGGGTGATGACTTGAAGCATGAAACTCTTTCATCCTTTGAGCTTTTAGTCAGCCATAGAGGCCAAAAAAGAGACACAGAAGAGACAGACTCTGATGTAGAATATGTTTCCGAGACTAAAATTAGGAGGAAGTATGTGCAGAAGAAAATGAAACCTCAACAGCAGAGATATCCAGCAGCTCTGACAGAAAATGTCAAACTAGCTGAGAGACCCCAGGTATTTTCTTTTGCTCATTCACAAAATGTATAATAATTCAGTTGTTCTGGAAATAGCATTTGGTTAAGGTTTTGCTTCACTTTCACATTTTTAAAGCACTCTAATTTTAGAATTATACATTGCAGTCTTTGTTTCCTCGAGAAGGTCCCAATTTTTTTTTCTTTTCTGTATTTTCTGTTTTGGAAGAAAAGTTAGATTGCTAATATCAGCTCAGTGTCTGGAGAGCTTAACCAACTGAAGGGCCTCTGAGGAATGCCCAGGTGGGAAAAGATTTTAAATCTGTATTTAAGAGAGAAAAATTCATTTGGGATAAACCTTTAGGATAAAGGTTTATGATAAAACCTTTATGATAAATTCATTTAGGATAAATCTTTAGGGTTATGCATTCAGTTCTTTGTAGGAAAAGTGAATAGCTAAATCATACATGTTGTTACTTCTGTAGTTAAAATGGGATATAATGTTAATATACAACTAAGTATTGAGACTGATTTTAACAAATGTTCCACCCCAGAATTTTCACATATCTAAATGAATTTGTTTCTTTCAAAAGAATCACAACACATTACATTCTTCCAATGTTAGCATTATTTAATTGCTTTTGAGAACTTTCCTGTAGACTAGTTTATAATAATAATACCTATAGTTGTGTGGGCATTTACCCTGTACCAGGTTCAGTACTGAATGATTACAGACATCATCTTGCTAACTTTCATTTCACATCTTGTATAAGCCAAAATTTATTACCTAGTCTATCTACCTTGTTTATGAAATTTGACTTCTAATGCCTTTTTGCTATTTCCACAAATTAAATTCACCCTTGAAGGGAAGATGTGGTCCACCATGGAAAGTAGTCAAATGAATTGCCATAAGTTCTGAAAGCAATAAACTCATTTGATCAGCAAATAATCACTGAGCTTCTGCCCAGTGCAAGACACTGCATAAAACATGGTCCTTTCAAAAGGAATTATGTAGAACAGTAGCTACATTATGGAAATCTCTCACACATTCCTTTGTAATATCTTTGGCAAGTGATGTAAGGACTCTTTTTGAAAATCTTTGGTGAAAATCCTTACCTCCTAAAGCAACTTTTTCTCGTTTCTTTTTTGGGTAGCTCATCCTCTTAAAACATTTCAAATCTATTTCCCTATAATTTTGAAATTTTTGCCCAAAATCTTTTCTGGAAATTATATGAGCTAAGCTGAAACTGTCTACACTATAGAATTTTAGTTTTTCTGTTGCTTTAAACTATGTATCACATTTGAATATATAGGTTTATATGTTTAGCAGATATTTATTCAACCCTGTGTTCAAAGCACTGCATATTTGTAATATATAAAAAAGTAGTTTTATCACTTTATAGTAGTATCTCCTTTAACTCTGATACGTTCTTTGACTCTAATACGTCCCAGAAAAACGTATTATCTCTGCCATTTCAAGATTGGGCTTTGTTGGTTTATTGTGTAGAAATATTGCCTGCTCTAAAAACTTATAATCCATTGAGAAGTTAAGAGTGTGCTCAAGTGTTAGAACAACACATTTTAGACTTTAAATATAGAGTCTTTCTTAGTGTAGCATATATGTATATGTGTATATATGTAAAGCTACACAAAGTGAATAGATATACACATACATGCTCTTCTTGTAGCTATATATGTGTACACATATATACATATATATACATATGTGTCTATGTGTGTGTATGTATATTTGTAATTTTATTACGCTCCACTCAATATGCCAGCTACAGGGGATTCAACTATGAGAAAAACCACATATGGTTCCTGCCTCCAATAAATTTATAGTTTAGCAACAGAGACAGACACTCAGTAATTACACAGACAAATATAAATTGTTACTGTGGCAGTTTTTATAACACAGTGGCATGAGTGTTTATAATAGGGGATTTGCCTCTGGTGGGACAGGAATGTCTTCCTACAAAAAAAATAATGGTGACTAAGCTTTTAGGATTACATTCCAATTAAAGAGGTAAGAAGGGAAGGAAAGCATTTCCAAGCAATGTAAACAGTATTTGCCATAGACAAAACGTGGTGAATACAAAGAACTTTAGAAAGACAATTCATCTACGGCAGAGAGATGGAAAGGGATGTGGTATGAGAGGAGTAGGGCAGGTCCTGCAAGCCTTGATTGAAGGGTTTTACATTTATCCTAAAAGCAACGGAAAGCCCTTGAAGAGATTCAAGCAGGGCAGTGGCATGACCAGATTTTCCTTTGGTAAAGACTGCTTTGGCTGAGTGTGGATGAAAGGTTAGTAGAGGGCAGAGTTGTTGGGAAAGACATTCTCGTGCATGCAGTCATTTGACCCCCAGTTGTCCGTGTAAGGATAGACATTGGGTCTGGGACACTTTCTTACTGAGAGATAAAGAGCCCATAATGGCCTGTTGATGGGCTTATCACTTTGTGTGGGAATATTTTTGTCTGTTGCAAGGCCGATGTTTGTTCCTTTGTTAAGTATATGTGTCATGTGTACCTGGTCAACCCCACTGCTATATCTGTCCTCGGAGAGGGGGGACAGTGTCCTTCTACATCGTGAGAGTACTATGTGTGGCCCATTGCCCTGTGATGGTTTTTGGGGCGAGGGAGAACTGCAGGACATTGGGGACTGATGCTCACTGCTGAGCCTGATCTTTCTCTGTCTCTTCACTATGTAAGTAAAGCCTTGTTCCATCCAGCGTGTTTCCTTTGGCAACTACAATACCAACATACAATAGAGTGTTTAGAGTCCTCTCCTAGAATTGATAACCGTGGGTCATTGCTTAACAGTTATATTTAACAAGAGTGAATGCAGGCAGAGCAATTAGGAGGCTATGACAGTGGTCTAATGGAGAAGTCACTTTAGTGTGGGCTTGGATTATGGTGGTGGGGTCGGTAACACTGCCACGTCTTGCAGACAGTCTGATATAGTCGCCTCTATTAGATATAGAGGCAACATAGAAGGAAATGGCAAGAATGACTATAGACTTTCAAGTTCTTTCACCTGGTTGGATGGTGATTCAATTTATTGAAATAGGGAGTCCTAGGAGGTGACTGATAGTGTGGAAGGGAGCACAAGGTTCAGCTTCTTTATTTTGAGACTTTCAAGAGGATGTGCCAAGTGAGAAATTACATATGAGTCTGGATTTCAAAGGTGAGGTTTAAATAGGAAGCATACATTTGTGAGATATTTGCATATCTCAGGATGAATGAGGTTGAAGTGTAAGAAGAAAGAAGGACTAGACAGAAACTTGAGGAATTTTAGCATTTTATGGCTAGCTACTGGAGTATAGGTGTGCACAGATGATTGCAAAAGAATTGCCAGAGCAGTAAGAAGAGAAACCAGGAATTTGTTATATCATTATATCAAATTTCCCAAGAAGGGAAAAAAAAAAGTTGATTTGAAGAGAGGCAGTCAAAAGGCTAAATTCTGTTGAAAGGCCAACTCAAGTAGGCAATGGCCTAAAAAATGCCCATTGATTTAATGATTTGGGGGTAATAAGGATGATCTCAGGAAGAATTTATTGTTGTTGTTGGAGTAGAGAGAGCAAAAACCAGATTAGAAGGGATTGATCAGCGAGTAAAAGATGAAGAAATGGAGATGGGTTGCATATGAGCTCTTGGAAAGGTAAGCTAATTTCACTCCAGAAGACATTCTATATTTCAGAAAATCTAGAAATGAGGTGAATAAATCAAGGGACCGTAAAATTCTTTGTAAGCACTTGAAAAATGAATTTAATCAGGTTTTAAACTGCAATTGAAACAACTTTTGGTTACTTGAGGATTATTTCTAATCTTCCGTCCAATAAAAACACAAGGCATCACCACTACCAAACAGAGGAGGTGCAGGAAATGTAATTAATTTTAATATTAGCCTAAGCAGCATGGAATTACAAAGGCAGATATATTCCAAGTAAATCTTACCATGTGTTTCAAAAGCTTGATAAAAAAATGGCTCTGGAATTAGCTAATATTTTAGCTTATATGTACCACAGTTTAGCTCCATCTATTAATGCGAGTAATTACTTAGCTTGGTGTTCTTCCTAAAGAATTATTTATATCACACCCTTGCCTTTCTCAGAAGGTTCTACTTTACTTATCTTAAGCAGCTTTTATTCCCCATTTCTTAAAAATAGGGATCCTAATAAAAACTAATGTGCCTATTGGGTTTTCCACATCTGGACATTTCAATTCCTTTGAATATTCTTTCACTGTCTTTTGTTAATTTATTTTACTCAACAAACATGTTAAACATTTACTCTGGGCAAGGTGCTAAGGACACAGATATTCATAAGACACAGCCCCTGCACTTAGGAAAGTAGGAGTCCACCTCCAGCCATTCCAATTATGGGAGACCTTTTCCTGCAGCGTAAGTTTTGTATCTCAGTGTTTTCCCACCTTTTCAAGTAGGAGAATACTTTTTCAGTATCAAAAAGTTACTGCAGACATCCCACAGAGTACTAAATATGTCTAGTATCCATTGATTAATAACTATATTATAAGAGAAAGCCATCTAGATATTTTGAAATAAATATATGTCTTTTTTTCCCCACCCACATCTATGTAAGTTTGTTTTTTTTTTTTTTTTTTTGAGACAGAGTCTCGCTTTGTTGCCCAGGCTAGAGTGAGTGCCGTGGCGTCAGCCTAGCTCACAGCAACCTCAAACTCCTGGGCTCGAGCGATCCTTCTGCCTCAGCCTCCCGAGTAGCTGGGACTACAGGCATGCGCCACCATGCCCGGCTAATTTTTTTCTATATATATCAGTTGGCCAATTAATTTTTTTCTATTTATAGTAGAGACGGGGTCTCGCTCTTGCTCAGGCTGGTTTTGAACTCCTGACCTTGAGCAATCCGCCTGCCTCGGCCTCCCAAGAGCTAGGATTACAGGCGTGAGCCACCGCGCCCGGCTATGTAAGTTTTAAGAACAACGTTGGTACATATCCGTGTGAGATATTATCCAGTATATAGATAGTAATTCATGCAGATCCTTTGTAAAATACTGCAGGCCCTTTGATTTACTGTTTTGAACACTTTGAATTCACTGTTTGGATAGTTTATATCACTCATTCGTACTTAATTTGGCTTGTGACATTCTTTTTTATTGTTGTGCATTGTTATTGAACTTCTACATGTGCTTATCTAAATCATATACTTCTTGAGGTCAAAGATCAGAAATTGAATTTTCACTATATTTCCTACAGAAGACTGCAGTAAATAGAGGTGAATGAAATAACAAGTGAAAGTGGTTTAATGTGTACCATTGGTTGCTACTAATCCTTGTATATATTTTTTTAATTTCTTTCTATAGGCCTCTCCTTGGGAAATGAAAGGGAAGCAGAGTCTAAACCCTGTACAGAAATGTAAGGCACTGATTGAGGTTGAAACCAGCAGCAGTGATCCAGATATAATCCTGGTGAGATAAACTTTACTCACTAAATGACACTTTGAGATTGATGCACATTCATAAAGATTAGAAGTATCCATTAGTGCCTCAAAGTAATTGGAACATTTACTTGAATAACTTACTTTTTAGATGAAGAAACAGGACTCAGAAAAGTTAGTTAAGTTACTTGCCTAAGGCTACATAAACTAGTAGAGATATAACTGGAACTTACATTGCCTGACCCTTAGTCTATGACCCCTTTCCATTTTAGTTATTAGGGTGAGAAAGTTTATATATATATATATATATATACATATACACACACACACATAAAAATTATATCTATAATTTGAAGGTCATGACAAACTTCATTCCCAAATCCAAAGCATAAGAATCTTTCTGTAATTCATAATTTACACTCTCACCAGAAAGTATAATTCTAGGATGATGTAAGTTAGGCCACTACCAAAAACCTTGCAGAGAGAAGTCTATTCAAGGAATATGGGCGTGCTTTCCATTTACTACTCTGGATAATGTATCCCTGATTCTAACATGACAGTTGATATCAAAGAGCTGCATATTTGGGTTACTGTAGAGTTATTTTGCCTTCACTAAACCAGATGTAAAAAGCTCTTGATGTTTAGGAAGAATCAATTCAAGGACTGACCATATGAGAAACACTTCATCTGTGAAGCCATGTTGTCCATTATGTTATATAGTGTCCTTTGTGTTATAATAAACACTAAAAGTTCATTTAGACATTGGAATTTTTTTTTTTATTTTGGCATATTATGGGGGTACAGATTTTAAGGTTTCAATAAATGCCCATTTCCCCCCCTCCCCCCAAAAGTCTGAGTCTCCATCATGACCATCCCCCAGATGGTGCACATCTCACTCATTATGTATGTATATACCCACCCCCCTCCCCCCTCCCACCTGCCCAATACCCTATTACTGTAGTACCTATGTGTCCACTTAGGTGCTACTCAGTTAATACCAGTTTTCTGGAGAATATATCTGGTGCTTGTTTTTCCATTCTTGGGATACTTCACTTAGTAGTATGGGTTCCAGCTCTAACCAGGAAAATATAAGATGTGCTATATCACCATTGTTTCTTAGAGCTGAATAGTACTCCATGGTATACATATACCACATTTTATTAATCCATTCTTGGATTGATGGGCACTTGGGCTGTTTCCACAGCCTTGCAATTATGAATTGTGCTGCTATAAACATTTGAGTGCAGGTGTCTTTTTTGTAGAGTGTCACTGGATCATTTGGGTAGATGCCCAGCAATGGGATTGCTGGATCAAATGGTAGATTCACTTGTATCGCTTTAAGGTATCTCCATATTGCTTTCCACAGAGGTTGAACTAGTTTGCAGTCCCACCAGCAGTGTAGGAGTGTTCCTCTCTCTCCGCAGCCATGCCAGCATTTATTGTTTGGAGACTCTTTGATAAAGGCCATTCTCACTGGAGTTAAGTGATATCTCATTGTGGTTTTGATTTGCATTTCCCTGATGATTAGAGATGTTGAGCATTTCTTCATATGTTTGTTGGCCATTCTTCTGTCTTCTTTAGAAAAATTTCTGTTCAAGTCCTTTGCCCACCTTTTAATGGGGTTATTTGATTTTTTCTTCCTAATTTTCATGAGTTCTAAGTATATTCTAGTTATCAGTCCCTTATCGGATGCATAGGATGCAAAAATTTTCTCCCATTCTGTAGGTTGTCTGTTTACTTTCATGACTATTTCTTTGGCTGTGCAGAAGCTTTGTAGTTTAATCATGTCCCATTTATTTATTTTTGTTGCTGCTGTGATTGCCTTTGGGGACTTCTTCATAAACTCTTTGCCCAGGCCGATGTCTAGGAGAGTGTTTCCAACTTTTTCCTCTAGAGTTCTAATAGTTTCATATCTTAGGTTTAAGTCTGTTATCCAGCGTGAGTTGGTTTTTGTGAGAGGTGAAAGGTGTGGGTCCTGTTTTAGCCTTCTACAGGTGGCTATCCAGTTTTCCCAGCACCATTTATTGAAGAGAGATTCTTTTCCCCAGCGTATGTTTTTGTCTGCTTTGTCAAAGATGAGATGGCTATATGAGGATGGTTTTATATCAGGATTCTCACATCTGTTCCACTGGTCAATATTCCTGTTTTTGTGCCAATACCATATTGTTTTAATTACTACAGCTTTGTAGTATAGTTTGATATCTGGCATATTAATGCCTCCCATTTTGTTTTTATTGCCTAGAATAGCTCTTGATATTCGGGGTCTTCTTTGGTTCCATACGAAGCGTAAAATCATTTTTTCTATATCTGTGAAGAATGCTGCTGGGATTTTAATAGGTATTGCATTGAATCTGTAGATCAGTTTGGGTAGTATAGACATTTTGATGATATTGAGTCTGCCGATCCACGAGCATGGTATGGATTTCCATCTGTTTACATCCTCTGCTATTTCCTTCTAGACATTGGAATTTAATGTCAGGGAAAATATATTTTGTATTTTCTTTTATCAGAATATAAATTTATTACTCACTGTATTTTCCCTTTTATTAATACCTTAATTAGGAGTTTACAAGAAATTTACAACCAAACTTGAACCTAAAAAGCAGTAATTACAGTTTCCTAGATGGTTACTATTTTTGACATGGTAGGTGAAAGCATTTAGAAAAGGACCTGGCCTCATCGTACATGTCTTTAGATGAGGTCCCTCACACAAGATGCTATTTAGAATTGTGGTTAGATTTAATTTACACTTACGCCAATGAGGAACATATAATTTATTTTAACTTTATGTTAATTAATTTTTCCTTCACCAGAAAATCGTTGTCACAAGGTATATGATATGACTACAATGAAGGTTTTATTTTTTAAATTTTTCATTATAGAAAATGTCAAACATAGTACAATCAACTCCTGTGTGCCCATTTCTCAACTCCAGTGGTTAACAAAACTCATAGCCAGTCTTATTTCATCACATTTCCTCCCTGCCCTTATTAGTCCCAGGCATAGCATCATTTCATCGATAAATTATAATTGTTTTAAGAAGCCATTTGAAGACTTATTGAAAAGGTCTAGGAGTGATTTGTGAATGAGAGCAGAAAAATCCTTAATGTTAACAATAAGGAACAGCTAAGTGAAGAAAGTAAACATCTAAGTATTTTCAAAAGGAATCAGGTCAAAATTTAATCCAAGCCTAGAAAGGAAGACAAAACTGCAACTAGTGTTGTAAACAACACCAACCTCCTTTTACCTCTTCAAAGCAAAATGTAATGCAGCCATACCTGCAAATATTACTATTCACCACTTACTTTGCAGAATTTTCAGTCTTTGTGTATTTTTCATGTAGCCATTACTTTGTCACCTCTCTAAGCTTCGTGTAGAGCTTTTAGCAAGTGGTTTTAATAAATTACCTATGAGAGTATATTTAAAATATTGTCTTTTTATGTAACATTTCTCAGGTTCTTATCTCATGTGTGTGTGGTGTGATTTATTTGTGCCTCTGTGATCCTAGCAGGATATCTGTATTCAAACTTATGGTAGCTAATTAATTTGGATAAATATGCATTATCCAGAGATGCACATTAATTTCTGTTTGGCTATAGTTGCAGTAATTCAAGTAGGAAATAATTGCTTCTGAGTGCATGTCTGTCTATACTTTCTTAAACTCAGAAATTAAAACAAGATTCCCCTTAACCTCTGTACTCCTTCCCAGTTAGTTATCTTCTAATTATAGCGTGTGTGCACATACATTTTCATTCTGCCCTGGTGTCTGTTTGGTTTCAGGTTTCAAGAATGAAGGCACTCAGTGCTAATTCTGGTGCAGGAGTTTGTCACTTAAGAACAATTAGCTACCACATAGGACTCCCTCCCCCAACTCCTAAATGTGGTATTTATTATTTTGGTGAATTTACTGGGTGTGGGACCCAGGGCCTTATTTTTAGGTGTAATAGACTTAGAAATATGGTATGTTCAGCACACCAGAGAAAGTTCCTCTCACAGGAATGATTTTGAGACTGTTGTATAATGGCATAATGTCAGTGTGGTCATTTAAAAGATAAATCCCTCAGTTCAACTGGCAGGCACATATTGACTTAAACCATGCATTCTCTCCCTGTATGGCAGTCTGCATGGGCTGGCCAATTATAATCTGACAATTGTTGGTGAGCTAGGTTCCTGAATATTTAAAAAGCTTCCAGCTAAGACAGCCTGCTATGTCCACCTCCCCAAAAGGGGTGACAGAGGTGACATTACCAATGCTACTATGGTAATCATAAAAATGCTAAATGGTAAAAAAAAAAAAAATGCTAAAAGAACACTGACTGAGGAAATCTTTGCCCCATGCCTGCCTCTGCCCCATAACTGTATATATATATTTTTTCACATCATCTGGAAAAAAATCTATTCTTGTTGGCGTATTTTTTATTTTGCTATATTAATAATGTTTATCAGTCTGCCTTTTGAAAGGATTTTTTTTTTTTTTCATATTAGGGCACTTTATTTCCCTCTCTGCCACATTTTGGGCAATACCTCACTCAGGTTTTTGTACTGATAGTTGTGTAATTTCACGAAATGATAATAGTATTGGTTAATTTTCAGATTTATATTTAATCTTACCATTGATGATTATTTCAGCCATATGATTATTCATTCTCCAATATCACCTTGCAGCTTAGCTCACTGTCATAATATTAATAGTTTTGTTTGCTAATCTACTCCCCCTCACCTCCCAATTCTAGATTGAATACTCTTCATAATTTTTTACTCTAAGGCCTATGGTCTAGTGAAGCTATTTTTAAAAAGCACATTCTTCTGTTTTGTCTTCTCCCAGTGGGATAATCCTTATTTTCTGGTCATTTTTAACATCTGTCATTTTGTTCTATTCCATGCCTCACATTTAACATGCTCGTAAATCATCCATATGGTGTTGGGATTCATTTGCCTCATCTCCAGTTGCTTTTAGTCATATATGTTGTTGGTGTCACTTCCGTGGCATTTTTCCCTTTTGATGTTAATTTATGCTTGGCCTTTTAGCCAATGTAGGCCATTTAGTTTCAAAGTGAATGTGAAGAGATTGTTCTTGGTAAGACCTTGCCCATTATTTGGAGCTGTGGAAGTTTCCAACTGGGATTCACTTAAATCTTTAGGCATTTTCTGGAGATTAAAAAACTGTCATGAAAATAATGAGGAGTTTTTTAAAAAACATCTCAATCCCTTTCAGAATGTCCTAGATAGACCCCAGTTGGACCTTGGGAGACATTTAGTGGGGGATTCCATCTGCACTACAGCAATCTTCTTTCATTATCTCTCACAATCTTGTTAGCACAGCTACAGTTATCACCACCATTTCAGGGTAACTAGTGTGATCCAAATGTATCATCTCTGACCCTAGAAAACTGAATCGTTCTGAAGTCCTACTATATATGTGCTGGCACGTGGGTCTAGTGGAGTTAGTCTTTCCTCCTTCTCTGTGGCCATGGTGAAACTCAGGTACTGTTCTTCCCAGGTATCATCTCATCTCACCTTTTAAAAACCTGAGGGGTTTTTCTCTTCTTTTCTCCTCTTTTCATCCTTATTTTACAGGTGGGGAAAATAAAACACTCCCAGAAAGTGGCCACCTTGAGCTCCAGCTGTTTGACTTCAGCTCCTACTTTTTAAATTACTCCTCATTATGACTTTTTCCTTTATCTTTCACCTTCATAACTCTCCTTTACATCAGTTTAGGCAGCTCATTCTACTCAGGTCAGCTGAAGTACATATATATACTTTACTCAGGCGTGAAGATTTCAAGGTACACATATATACTGCACTAGCTAACATTTAAGCATTTAGGTTTAGACAGGTTTCCAAAGTTTCATATAGGCATCTCCAGCCAAAGAGTCTTGAATCAATTTTAAAAGACCAATCCATTGTCCACTCTTTCCCAGATTAAGCTAAATTGCCTTTAGTCAGTTCCTCAACTTATTCACCTTAAATATGACCTATACAATGTGGTTATTTTCTTCTTAAGGCCTGACTTCTCCTCCTAGTCAACCTAGAGTCCAATTAATAGTCATCAGGATCATCTTCTCCTCCACTAATTCCTGGCTCTTGGAAAAGACAGTCTTTTTCTTGTCCAAGATTATCACTCTAGTAATGTGGTTGTGGTCATAATTTACCACCAAACCCTCCCATGAGCTGGTGCTGTCTTACCTTTGGCCTCCAGAAAATCCTATTTCCTATCTTCTCTTGCTCAAAACACACGTCCTGCCCTCTCTTTTAATGAATACTGCATATTCGGAACTGTTTTCTGTCTCAAGCATTTCCAAACCTATGTGTAAAGTTCAGGTTTGTCCTAGTTAATCCTAGATGGGGAGAAAGTAGAAATTCTTTTCTAGCACTTCTTATAGGCATTCCAGGTTTTGTCAGGAGAATCAATGTCTGAGTAGATGTTACTATAGTTCCACTGTTACTGGAGCCATGCCCTGTGGTACTGTTGTAATTAAGGGTTTGTATAAGTTCAGTTAAAACCTGTACACTGCTATGTGATAAATTGGCAGTTCAACTTTACTTCAGGCAAATTCTATAGCACCCCAGAACTGGGAACAGATCTGGCATTATCAGTGCCTGCCCAAAATGATACAGTCTGATCAGTTGTTACTACATCATGCTTAATATAAGCAATAAAAATAAAAACGAAACAGTGGGACTAGATGACCACAAGCAGTCCATTCAAGTTACATCACCAGATGAGAAATAACAAGCGACCATACAGACTAAATATCCTAGGGGATATGTCCTAAAAGGCAACTGGGAAAATTAGGTTGCCAGACCACAACAGATGGTCGGGAAAGCAAATGATCAATTTGAAGAAAGCTGCAAAATTCAGGAACACCAGGGGAATAAAATTACCAATGCCAGCAATTACAGAATTTGAGTAGGAATAATTTGCTGAGATTCAAGTCAGAGTGATAAAGTACTAACTTTATTTTAAAAATACATGTGCATGCTTTTATTCATCTTGCTGGAACACATACTCCAAATTGACATTGTGCAGATGTTCTAATTCTAATGTGAAGCAACATTTGCCTTTCTTTGAAATACTAGTGTTTGTGTTTTTTTCATATTTTCTGAATATCACAGGTGAACTCAGGTTGCTAAAATAGGAAAGAGTATCTATGGTGTGGTTTATATTAAGGTTAGATTTGACTACCTTGTTTAATAACCAGGAACCATACAGCTTTTTTGATTGAATTTTATCATTTTGTCCTCTGTGGTCATTTAGGTCTTTATTTGGCTTGCAGCTGGCCTCAGGGACAGACTGGCAAGTCTATTTGTTTTATTTTCCTAATCTGCAGACATTTTTAACAACTTGATGGCCAGGCCACCACTGACAGAAGTATTTTGAGAGTTTGGCAATGGAGCCTCTGGTATTTATTACGAAATATGTCATCTCCAGCACCTTGTACACAGTGTAGCACTTTATGGAGCTCAAGAAAGTTATATGAATAAAGCAATGAGGGGATGGAGCTATCTCCCTGTCTCGAAACTGAGATAAGTCCTTTACCGCTTGTACCTGGTTAGCTTTGTTGGGGCATCTTTCAAAAGAGACTGATATTCCAGCTCAGGGAAGCATCAGTGCACTCTAAATTTTTAGGGTCATTGACAGGGCCTCCACAGTATGTTGTAAAAAGTGAGGAGCATCTGGAGGAGCTGATGAGTTGCTAACATTTAGGTTTATGGTTTATGGTGGCCAAAGAAACAAAAACAACTCTTAATATAAATACCCTGTTTGGGCATTAGTACTAAATGGCCATGAGTCATGACAGTGCGATTAAAAAGGTGACTATGTAACCCAAAAGCAGACAAAAAAGAAGAAAAGCAAATAACCTGCATAGTCAGTCCTTAAATCAGCTGCATTCACCCTAATGACATATCATTTTTCTGACTCCTTACTGAAGTTGTTTTTTGTTTGTTTATTTTTAATAAAATACTGCATTGGTATTATAATAACATGATTTCAGATTATTAAAGTTGCCTTAATTTCTGAAGCAAGCCATTTCTCAGTCAACTTTCCTGGTTGATGATGCCTCTTTGTGAACCTATATAACACTGTGATAATTGCTAACAATACCAGAAATTTCATGAGCAGACCTTCTACAAGAAAGTATGAACCAAAGTTGCCACAGGGCTTTGGAGGAAAAATTGTCCATACCTACCCTCCATAGCATTGTTCATTAAGTCTCCAACAGACTTACAGACAGAATCAAAACCAAGATGTAATATAGTCCCTGACCTGAAGGAAAATCTCATAGGTAACTTACGATGAATCTAAATATTCAAGTGCCAGTGTGTGAACTATCAGCAACCATGAGCCAATTAAGACAAATTTATTGACCAATGCTATATTAGGGATTTTGAGGGACATCAAAAGATAGTATATGATCCTTGCCTTGAAGGAATAGGAAAATTGGAAGGCAGTTTTACAAAAGCATGAAGTGACATTATTTTATGGAAAGGAGACAGGCTCTGCAAACTGACAAACTGACCCAGGTTCCAATTCAGACCTACGTGCCACTTGTGACTTGTATCAACTTTTGATCTTCTATTTTCTTATATATAAAATGGAAATAACATCACCTACTGTTAAGGTTGTTCTGAGAATTAATGGGATGATTTATTTGTGATAGAATGAAAATGATTCCTGTGTTATAAAAAGTCTTTTTAAAAAGCCACCTTCTGTTATTCTAAAGAAGGCAAATTCCCCCTTTATTGGGTGAGCGAAGAGAATGAAAATTGAGAATTTAAAATTGCTTTGTGGAAAAATAAAAAAGAGAGAGCTAAAGAGTGACCTTGTGTGGAGGATGGAGGTGAGGAGTAATCCCGGAAGAGAAAAACCTGGGGCTGCAGAACCAGGGTGACTGAATAAGGAAGGTGTGCAGAGAGAGATGAGGCATCTAGCAATAGAAGTTGTTTAAAAAAATTTTTAATGGTAATTTAAAATTGTTTGTTATATATAATCATTTTCTCCATTTCAAACACATTCTTCAGTAAAAATATGTATATTTATTAATGCTTTGTAGAGTTGGATTTGTTTTGGGGATATGGAGCCAAGTTTTTTTTTTTTTTTTGGTTGTTTTTTTTTTTGCAATCACACAAGAGGAGGTTTATTTTCTGGCTAGCCAGGGTCCAAGCCCCAGAGCACCAGCACAGTGGCCACTCTCGCAGGCAAGGACCCCGACCGGAACAATGGCATGCCTTTTATCCCCATGGTGCACAAGCTGCGCACAAGCTGATCATGCATGGATCATGCGTTGACCTTTAAAATGATCGGTTGCCCACTATTGCCTTTTGAAATAATTGGCGGGTTGGTTGCCCTCTGATGGGCCAGTTGCCCATGCTTCACTGACCTCATCCCATAATTCCCCATACAGCGGTGTAGCAAGCAAGCAATGACCAGAAGCAAAAGTTTGCAGTTAGCTCATTGCCCCACCCAAGTAAATTCCCGACAATTGGAAAAATTCCTCTGCTCTTCCTCTGCCCTACATTCCCCCCTTTCTCTAGGTAGCAGACGAGCACTCCTGCTTGTCCTCAAGGTCTCTTAGGTGCTCTAGTTCTATAGCACTTGACCGTAGCTGCTGATGTTGTTGTTGCAATACTAGTAGCTGGACAGTGTTTATCCGTTCTTTCACAAAAGCTACTAGTCTATTAATTACACACGGCCCGAAAGTAAGGACTAAGATTAGCATAATGAGTGGGCCTGGTAGGGTGGATAGTAGCGTTGTTAACCAGGGGGAACTGTTAAGCCAAGACTCAAACCAACCTGCTTGCTGTTCATATTCCTGTTTGCGGCGGGCAAGCCCTTCCCTGACCTTAGCCATAGATTCTCTAACAACTCCCGTATGGTCTGCATAGAAACAACATTCTTCTTTGAGGGCAGCACATAGTCCTCCTTGCTGGAGGAATGGAGCCAAGTTTTGAGTTCTGCTTTCAAGTGTCATGGCAAGAATGAAGGCTGCTATAGGATCCCAGTCTTATCTGGCTCACGTACATAACATACTTGGCTGTTAATAATAGTAATAATAATAAACTGTATACAGCTTACTGTTGCTCATTGTTCAGAGGAAGAAAGAAATCAATATGTGCTGGAGTAACAACAACAAAAAAAATTTTGGAAAGAGTAGGGCTTATCTTAAAAAATGAATAAAACATTTAAGAAAGGAACAGAGGAGAGAGGACATTCCAGGTTGAACCTTCGTATGGGCAAAGGTGTGGAAACAAACGTATATATGGTGCTTCTGGGGAATTCTAAAGAGAATATTTTGACCATAACAGAGGATTTTGGTTAAAACATATTAAAATTATGTCAAGATAACTTAGAATCACATTAAGAGCTTTGAAAGCCAGATAAAGAGTTTGTGCCCAAGATAGTAACCAGGCAGGACCCGTGGGAAGGTTTTGAAAAGGAACATCTAATCACGGAGATTTTGTTTAAAGAACTTAATCAGATTGTAATAATCACTTAGACTAAAAAGAAAAGCAACTAAAGACCAACAAAAACAAGTAGGATGCTGCTGCCTATAAATTGTAACATAAGAAAACAAGGAAAACCTTAAGAAATTTTGAAGGAAAAATGGTACAACTTGGTAAGGAATATACAAGACTAAATAATGAAAGCAGCTCTGAGTTGGAAACCTGGAGCAAAAATGGTATTATACATAAACAGAGAAGAGTTGACCAAGGGAATCAGACTAAGTGGGCAAAGTTAGGACTGAGGATTTGAAGTATAAACAAGTTATTGGAGTGTAAGTGTCAGGAGGTCAGTTGGAAGTAACTGGAGCACAGGTGAAAAGTTAGGGTTGATGACACTGATGAAGCCATTGTTTGCATAAAGAGTGTAGCTTAACTCCTGAAATAGGTTCATTGAGGGATTGAGAGTAGACAGAAAAGGAATAAATTACCCAGGGAGAGTTGAGACATAGAAGGCTATGGAAAGCAAGAGAGGAAAGAATTCCAAGAGACATCTTCATGCTTCCCTAACTCAATAAATGGCACCACCATTCACAGTTACTCAGGCCAAACCCTGGTAATCATCTGGATTTCTAGTCTTCTTTCTCACCCTGCATTCAAGCCAACATAGAACCTAGTCTACCACCTCCACAGTACCACCCTGGCCAGCTCACCAACATCTCTTACCAGGGCTACAGCAATAGCTCTGTAAATGATCTCACTGCTTCTCTTGGCCTCTACCATCTAAAAATCTGAGTATTACATCCAAAATACAAGTAATATTATGCCTTTTTTCTGCTCAAAAGTCTCCAATGGCTTCTCCTCATACTTAGAACAAAATCCTTTCTGTGGCTCCCAAGGCCCTAAATGACCTGACCTGATGTTTTTTGAGGCCTCAAACTGCAACACTCATCTCTTCTCTCAGTCCACTGTAGCTGCCATGTTTTTCATTGGCCTCCAATACCCTAAGGGATATTAAAGAAATAAAAAGATAAATAATGTAATATAGTATCAGTTCATGTAAGTTCTGTGAAGAAAAATAACACAGGTGGAGAAAGAGAGCAAGCAACGTAATCCTAAACCTTTCCTTTGTTGTCTCTGCCTAGACTGCACTACCAACACTGCCCCCATCACTACTGTCAGCAGCACATGTATTTCCATGACTTGATTTTTTTACTTGCTTTTATTCTGTGAGTATACTGAATATCAGTTACTAGACACTGGGGACCCAGCAGAAGAAAACAAAACAAAACAGGCAATCCTCCCTGCTCTTGTGGTGCTTCCATGCTAGCGGGGGGATAAGACAATAGACAAGAGATGATAAGTTACATGTTGTGTGGTAGATAGTGGTAAGTGCTAAGGAGAAAAACAAAGCAAGGGACAGGGACAGGAGGTACCCGTGTTGGATGTGGCGAAGGTGAGTTGCAGCGTTAGGCAGAATGGCAAGGATGGCCCCACTGAGGGGATGCTGGAGGAAAGGCTAGGGAAAAGCTGGGGGGACACACAAATCCATAGCAAACAGCAAGCCAGAGTCTGGACAGAGGAGTGTGCCTGGCATGTTTGGGGAAGAGTGTCTAGAGCAGAGAAGTGAAGGGTGTGAGGTGACAACAGAGGAAGAGAGGTCAGATTATGCAGCCACTACCTTGCTCTCTCTTACTGGTATTATTTTTCTTCACAGAACTTCCCTCCTCTGATATTATATTCCATATTTACCTTTTAATTTATTTAATATCTTTCTCCCTCAGCAGAACATAAGATCCATAAAGGCAAGGCTTCCAACTCTTCACCATCACATTCTCTGACACACACTGGGAGTTCAGTGTTACCGAGTAACTTAATGACTACAGGGGAGGGCCTAGAACATACTGTAAAAGGTGGGAGAGTACAAACAGAAAGCATCCTTGAACTTGGCAGGAAGGCATTTACTGGTCTGGTAGCCTTGATGGGTCCTTGAAAATAGTAAGTGCTTGAGGTAGATGTGGAGGGTAAAGAAATAGAAGAAAAGAAACCAGATAAAGTGACATCATCCAGTTCTGAAGCTTTCTTAACAGCAATTAAATTAGACAGGTGTTACACAGCTGCCCATGGTATGTTCTTTTTTTTTCCCCCTTTCTAACGTATTTATGATTTATTTGTCTTCTTAAGTAGATACTTTACAAAATTGAGCATGCAGTGTTATGCTGATCCATTGTAGCCCTTGGAGAACAGATAAATCACACCCTGCTCATTGTTAACATGACTTTAATTAAGGTGTCTTAAACCCCATGTTAAGACTTAACTATAATCTCATTTGCTGTGTAGGAGGTGTTATTCATTTCATAATTTAGGTAAAAATCTTAGGAAAGAGTCATCCCCAAGCTGTAGAGTATGAAGCACAGTTAAGACTGACTGAAAAAAATATCTATAATGAAATGAAGTAATGTATGTGAAATCTGCATAACTAAGATCAAAATATACAAGTAATGTCATCAAGAAGACAACTATAAGTCTTCTCGTTTCAGCTTGAAAGAATTCATAACCTCAAGCTACAACTACATTTTTATAGAAGGTAGCATCCTATAAAATAATATATTTACATAATGTTATTTAAAAATAAATAGTATAGGCTGTAAATTGTTTGTCTGGAAATCTTTTAAATATTTCTATGCTTTTAATCTAAAGAATAAAAAAAAATACAGGAAAGGAAAAGAAAAGAAATCTCTCCTGTAATAGAGATGGTAAAGCTTTGTACAAGTAACATTTTTGAGGTCGAGGGGGTGTATACCTGATTTTAATGAAAACAGCCCTAACAAGGCAGAGCTCAAAGCAGAGAACTAAGCAATAGAATACAAAGGTAATTAATTTCATGAGGCTGTGTTAACAACATTAACAACAAAAGTTCTCTTCTGGGAGTAGTGTCATTTTTGTTAATCTTGGATACTTTATTCTTGTCTGATTTCATCATAAGAAAAAGTTACCAAAGAAAATTAACGTATCTTGAGTATAATTATCATGGATTATAACAAAGTGGTTATAACTAAAGGCAATAGATAGTTCCTCTCTTAAGCTTATCTTGTGGTTGCTGTTAATTATTGCTGAAAATTGTCTATGCTGCTCGTAAACTGGTCAAAAAATATTTGGGCCAAAGTCAGAAACACTTAATATCATGTAGACTTTTCTTATATACCAGCACATCAGAAGAAAACTTTAAATTTTCTGTCTTATCAAAAATAAATAAGATAAAAACGTACATTTTAAAGTCACTTTCAAGATTTTTGCAAAATCTTTAAAACATATGCATTTTAATTACTTCCTGGAGCATGCACTTGTTTACATTGTAAGTCTAAAAATATTTTGAAATAGACAAAAGTAGCTTAGAAGCAGTTTTATTTATTCTTCCCTACACACAAAGCTTTTCTTTCTCTTGATTTGGGTGAAATAGAAAATGGCAATGATGGACAGCTACACAGTTATTTCGTTGCTAGGCTACATGTGTGCCCATTTAACCTCCTTCCTCACAGACCAGTTTCCAGAATGCTGTGTAAAAATACTCCTTTGTTTCCTGGGAGGGGGGAAAAAAAGGGATGACATCCTCTCTATGCCATGTTTGTTTAGCAGGTCAGAGGGGGCATGAAAGGGGAAGCATACATGCACAATGAGTATGCTTCAAAAAACTGACAGGTCCACGCCTGGTGCCAGGTAACAGAGATAGGGGAACAGGGGCGTGTCTCAGCATGTGTTTAGGGGGCTTCAGATCAAGTAGTAGACTGGAGCTTGTGCCTTCCCTCCCTCCCTCCCTCCCTCCCACTCTCCCTCCCTCCCTCCCTCCCTTCCTTCCTGATTTCATCATAAGAAAAAGTTACCAAAGAAAATTAATTCCTTCCTTCCTTCCTTCCTTTCTTCCTTTTTTTAAATTTATTTTTATTTTTTTAACTGCCTGTTCCTCCATCTTCTCACAGATTTACAAAATATGTAAAGGGAGCATCCTGGGTGTCTTTCCCTGAAGGACATTAAACACACATTCTCTTTCTCATCTAAGGAAGTCTGTTATATGTGAGCCTTGTAAATGGACCTTTCTGGTTTCCCAAAGGGATGGCAGCCGTGGCTTATGAATGGCACACTCCCCCCATCTCTCCCTCTACTAATCCCCACCCTCTCACCACTACTCCCCACATCACACATGCCATCCCATCACTCCAGGTGCCACCAACCCTCCTGGCTTCTGCATCCAATGCATTAAGGCTCTGCAGCCCCTTTCATGCAGCTTCCCTGGGATTCTGTCAGAAAATGAGATGTCCCATCCACCAACATTCCAGCTTGGCTCCCCAACCCCATCCCCACCTCCCCCAGGTTTTCTTTGCACGGATGTTGAGCTCCATTCCATGTCTGCTTTCCAGCAGCCAGGGGTGAACTAAGCCTCCTCAAAACAATAAAGGCTCCATGGTTGTTCCTGGTGAATCAAATACTTGACTTGTTTGTTGGAGACATTGTTACATCAGTATAAATACTGATTTTAAAAATACCTGTGCAAATATTGGTAGAAATGTAAAAATCTTTTTAGAGAAGCAATAGGAGTAGACACAACAATGAAAGTTCAGTCATCCTTGAGATGCATACCAGTACGGTTTTCTACAACGTGACGGTTCTCTCCCTTAGTAAATGCGTGTAACTTTACTGCTGGTAACGCTTTGATCTCTCTTCTCCGACATGGGCACTGCTCTTCAGGGTCTTTCCTTAACCTCATATTATGTCCTATGCTTTTGTGCGGTTTTAAATAAAGAGCTTATTTTTCAGGTTTTAAATAAAAGCAACACCGATGTTTCATTGAAACAAGAAAAAAAGGAAATTCCTCTTATAAACAAAGGTAAAAAAATTCAGTATATGTATATATATATATATATATATATATATATTACCTATAATATTTGAGGTGTTTTCAATATGGCTTATTTGACAGCCTGAGTTACAGATCAGAACTTCCTCAGCAATTTGGATTTTAAAAAATTGAATTTGTTGTTCCAGAAGTGGGAATAGGGGTGAAGAGAGGGTAAGCTGCCAATCTCATGTGTTTCGCAGGGGCAGAGACGATTCCTGGCTGAGAAGAGTATCCTTAACATTGCCACACTGCCTAAAATTTCCACAGTCTGCCTTGAATTCTATTTAGAATTTTGCTGAAGATTGATATCAGTTCTATAATTTTCAGAATTTGTTTTGAAAATTATATTGACTGTCCCCTATTTTCAATCTTTAAGTACCTTTCCTGCTTTTCTTGGTTCCTCTGAGATTCCCTAAGAGTAGTTCAACAAGCACATTTATTAGTTTCTTCATATCCATGTTATGTAATGTAGCTCAAGTAAAAGACTTGAACTGTTTAAAGACTTAAGTTGCCATTTTATAATAGTCAATCCAATAATAATTTCGTAGGTAGAGAAACTGGAGAAAAACTGGACTCAAAGTGTTTTAGTTTCTTACTGTTTATTCATTGTTATTACTGTAATTCTTTTATTATATATTATAATATTAGTATTATGCTATTCTGCCTTTTATTTTAATAGTATACCATTGGGCCCAAGCAGCACATCAATTATTTTTATTGTCATTGTCTCATTCTGAAATAAGTTTTAGAGCACTCTTTAGTTTTCTCAGCAAGTCTTGGCTCATTTGGTTTCACTAATCCTGATCCTTTTTTCTATCAATCCATGCCATTAGTTTGTGTTCACTTTTGGTAGTAAGCTCTTCCATATTTCGTGCTTCCTTGCTTAAGTAACCCAATCAACTATTCATTCACAATTTTATGTTTGAACCCATTAGTGAGGTTCCTAAGAAATCACACTCTTTCTTTTACATCTTAATTACGGTAATTTGTAATTCTACAACCAGGATTTCTTTTGTAAGGGTCTCTTAATTTTAAAGCCAATCTTTTATAGACATTTCAAACTATTACTGTGGATTTCCAAATTGTAGTGTGGTCTTGTTGGATTTCCAAATCGTAGACAAATTGCTAATACAATTTTGATGCTAAAATTATTATTTAATTTCAAATGCTTATCCTGGGTTTGGCAGGAACAAATTGTGAAATATTTTCAAATGACTGTAATTATGCATTAGGTGGCTGTTGGGTTAAAAAATTTCTCTTTGCCTGCAAGTCAGTGAGTAAAACCAATGGTGCCAACAGTGTGCTTGGAAAACCTTTGGTTATTCTTTTTTATATTTTCTTTAAAAGAGTCAGATAGCTCATCAGCCATTTACCCACCAACTAAAACTTCTCTTGTTGCTATCCAGTTCTACTTGACTTTCAATAGCCCTAATCTTGTTGGCAAAGGTTTACTTAGTGAAACAAGATACCTGGGCAGTTATAACAGAGAATTCTAGTGATAGGTAGAAGGAGGACAGATTGATTCATTGCTTATACTGTCCCCCAAACACCCCAAAACCAATCTGAGAGGATCATAGGATTTCTGCTTTGCCGTGGACTGGAAACAAATCATCAATTTCTCTGAACCTGTAATTCTTAGGTTCCCATAGTGAAAAGACAGACTTGATAGCTCTAGGTCTCTTCCTGCTTTAAAGTTCAACTCTGTACTGCAGACACATTTTTCACTGTGATCTGTCAGAATATCTTTGAATCTGGGAGACAGTGGGTGCTAGAGGCTGGTGAAAGTAGGGAATCTGAACTGCCCTAATCAGTCATCCATTATTGAAGGTAATAAATACTAATTAAAAAACTACTGGAAAAATGTTATAGAGGCTCTTGGATTATTATATATACTTTATTATAATAAAAGATTATTATAAATTACTTTTAGAACATATTATAAATTGCCTTAAAATTGGTACAGTTTTATAAATGGCAGTTTGAATATAAATCCAAATTATATATAGATAGTTAATATACTACTAACATTTCTTTTGGTTAAGTTTACTGTGCCATCACCAAAATGTGATTATTTTGTCTGTTTTTTAAAGAAAAACAGGAGCTGTACATTGATGCTCCAGCAATAAAAAGAAACTCTTCATTGCCTAACTGGAAAAGGTGAGTGTACTACAATTATACAGATTCCAAGTGAGCGTAATTATACTGTTGAAAAGTAATTATCAGTGTTTAAATACAAGAGGAAAGAAATAACAGCAACAAAGACAATCAAGAATAGAATGAAATTTTACAACACAGACAAGAAAGAATAGAAATATACCTTTTCCCTAAGCCTTTTCTTTTGTGAGGATTTGAGAATAAACAAATGAAGCAGGCTTAACTTCCTACCCACAGCAAGTAACCAATTCAAATTATTGTAATGTAGTCTGAGAACTGAAAATGTCGCACATGTATAAGGTATGATTATGATATCATGAACTGATTTTTTTTCTGTGTGGCTCATTATCTTATTGTCATACATACATTTGAATCTAATCATAGTATGTTCGAATTTTCTTGACTTGAGAATTTTGTCTCTTTTAAAATAAAATCAGTTGAATATTTTAGGTATCCAATAGAACTAAAAAAATGTTTTCAGGGAAGTAAACCCTTATCCTTAACTACAACCTATCTAAGCTGCTTTCCAGGCATTCAGATCCAATTTCTCTGAATCCAAATCCCATGCTGTTTGTGTAACTATCACCTGATTAGTGTATGTAGTACCCATTAGGTAATTTCCCACCCCTCACCCTCCTACTTTCCCACCCTTTCTAGTCTTCAGTGTCTATTTCTTCACTCTATGTTCGTGTGTGCACATTGTTTAGTTCCGACTTAAAGGTGAGGACGTGCAGTATTTGACTTTCTATTTCTGAGTTATTTCACTTAAGATAATGGCCTCTACTTCCATCTGTGTTTCTGCAAAAGATATGACTTCCTTCTTTTTTTATGGCTGAGTAGTATTCTATGGTAAAAGATAAAGAAAATACACCACGTTTTCTTTATCTACTCATCTGTTGATGGATGTTTGGTTGATTTCGTATTTTGGCTATTAGGAACAGTGCTGTGATAAAAATAAGAGTTCAGGTATCTTTCTGATACAGTGATGTATTTTCCTTTAGGCAAATATCCAGTATTGTGATTGCTGGATCAAATGGTAGTTCTATTTTCAGTTCTTTGAGACATCTCCATACCATTTTCCATAGTTGGCTGTATTAATTTACATTCCCACCAACAGTGTATAGTGTTCTAAGGTAAATTACAAACTCCTTAGCATGACACAAATCCTCTTCATTTCAGCCTCTTCTTTTATCCCCTGCTTTGCTTCCCAGAGGTTCTAAGTCACTTATAGTTCTGTTTTATTATATCCTTCCCTCTCTTTGTGTATGCTACTTCCTTACTTGAATGCCCTCTGCAACTTGTATCATAAGTTGATTGACCTTGATTACCCTTTTGTTCAAATCCCAATTTAAAAAAGTCCCTTCTTTGGGGTCTTCCTAACCCTCCCAGGTAAACTCAGGTTTCACAGAGCCACTGTTGCAGTGATCAGATCGTGTTGTAATTTGTTCAACTTAAATAATTATTTGTTAAATATCAACTATGTTCTGACGCACAATGGTGAACAACAACCCAGAGTCAAGTGGAATTGTGTATTTGAATATGTCTTCCTGTTGCATACCAGATCCTTAAAGACAGGGCCATGTCTTGTCTTCTTCATAACTCTAAGCCTCTGAGAGGTCTTCCCTGATGACTCTATCTAAAATAGCCCACCCTACTTCTGATAAGTCACGATCTTATCATCCTGCTTCAGTTTTTTCAAAGCACTTATTACTATTTTAAGGTATCTTATTTACTCATCTATTTCTTTTGCCAGTTTTCATTCTAGCTTGCTTGTTTTATCTATTTTGCACTAGAAGATATCACTCCATGAGAACAGGGACTGTCTTGCTCACTCCTGTGCCCCTAGTACCCAAAGTGGCACCTGACTCGTGGTTGGCACTCAGCAATATTTATTGATTGAATAAATGATATGATTTTCCCCCAGTGCTGTTGCTAGGCCTTCCTATGGGCAGTGCTTTAACATAGGATTGTTTATTAAAATTCAAGTTAAAATTTAAGAGTCATCCAAAAACTAAACACATTTGTGTCTGTGTTTGTGTTTTTAATCACTGTTGGCTCATAACTACAACATGAATATTAGAACTACAGTCCATCTAAAACAGTCTTAATGGAGAACCTCATCAAACACTTTACTAATGGTAGTGTTGATAAAGATGGTCATAATAATAATAATTAGATACTGTTTGTTGAGCACTTACTAGTGCTAAACATTGAGCTAAATTCTTTGTATATCTCTTTTTATCGTCAGCACAACTCTGAGGTAGGCTTTATTATCATTTGGCAGAAGAGGAAACAACAGTTCAGAGAGAAACCTCCTGTGCTCTGGTGTGGTGCATGTTACCCTTCACCCCCAATGCCAGCATGAATTTCCAGCATCGCTAAAATAGTTAAAAAACAAAAAAAGACTTCCTTAATAAAATTTCAGCATAAAGGAGGTCATAACTAATAAGCATTCAGACATTGTGTTAAGTATTCTTTAACAAACAATTAGGCATTAGTTTATATAATGTTCTTAATCCTAAAAAAAAAACAGCTGTTGTTAGACAGTATAGTTAATGCCAAAGAACTGTTGACAGTAGAAGCACATTTCATTTGATACGAACTATTATTCAATTTTTGAAAGGCTCTCAGAGCATAAACATATAAAACTCTCTAGAGCTGTGATCTTAATTTAAGGATGTCAGCATGAAAGGATTACAAAAATATCCTTATATCCTTATTACTTGACAAACAAAACCCTGTGGGATCTGACCCTACCTACCTACCCAGCTTCATCTCCCATGTTGTACCACCCCCAGTGCTCTTACACTTTTTTGTTCCTACAATACTGGAAGTTTTAGTCTCATTAACATACTACACTATTTTATGCATCCTCGCTGTGAGTTATTCTCTGTGCTGCAGCCAGAGGCTGCAAGGCCGCTTGTCTGATGATCTGGATGGATGTGTCAGGTATTCTTTTAAAACTTGTGTCAGGTCCTCTTGCTCCCATGCCTGAAACCCTCCAGTGGTGGTGTCCACTCTGCTTAGAGAAATTCCCGGTCCCTCCCATGCCCACAGTGCCTTGCGATCCCCAGCGCTGGCCTCTCTTCCCCTTAACTCTGTCCCTCAGCTTCCTGCTCACTCCACCACAGCAGCTCTTTCTCATTCTTATTGGAGTAGTCCTTGCTCTTTCTACCCCAGGATTATTGCACTTCACTTGGAACACTCTTGTTTCTCCAGATCACAACTGAATATGTCTCTTAATGTTCCTTTTTTTATTTCTGTGCATTTCTTTCAGGCTAAAATAGAACTTTAAATGTCTCATTCATTTGTGGTTAAGTGTTTTTCTCAGGTAGTATGTTTTAATTCGTTACTTTTTAATTTTAATGGATCTGTTATAGGTTTCTGCTTTGGTTATCATGAAGCTTATTTTAAAAATCTCATAGTTATAACAAGTTTAAAATCCTCTTTCTAAGGGACAAGTAGTATATGACTACTGTTGTTAAGAATAAATTATCACCAGTTCTATTGAGGCTACCCAAAAACCTTGAACAATATACAACAAGAATAAATAAAAAGTCTTCTAATTAAAAATCAATTTTATATAACTACAGAGGAGCCAGTTTTCAGCATTATATATATGTTCTTGCTTTCATTTGTTATGTATTAAAATCTAACTTGTATACTAATGTTTCTGAAATTATTAATATCTAATGTGATTCCTACTTTGAAATCATAAACCAGTGTGCCAATGGAGGATATAAATCTAAGTTCTGGACACAAAGACAGAGTTTTTGTGACTGGTAGTTGTAAAGTTGCTTCTTCCCTGTCATCTTTTCAAAGCACATCTGTCAAGGAAACAGCAAGAAAACTGATGTCCAATTTAAGGTAAAGATATTTACTCACATATTTCCATATGCTTTGTTGAACTTTCTTTTTTTTTTATTTTGGCATATTATGGGGGTACAAATTTTAAGGTTTCAATAAATGCCCTTTCCCCCCCTTCCCCAACAAGTCTGAGTTTCCAGCGTGACCATCCCCCAGATGGTGCACATCTCACTCATTATGTATGTATATACCCGCCCCCCTCCCACCTGCCCAATACCCTATTACTGTAGTACCTATGTGTCCACTTAGGTGCTGCTCAGTTAATACCAGTTTGCTGGTGAGTATATGTGGTGCTTGTTTTTCCATTCTTGGGATACTTCACTTAGTAGTATGGGTTCCAGCTCTAACCAGGAAAATATAAGATGTGCTATATCACCATTGTTTCTTAGAGCTGAATAGTACTCCATGGTATACATATACCACATTTTATTAATCCATTCTTGGATTGATGGGCACTTGGGCTATTTCCACAGCCTTGCAATTATGAATTGTGCTGCTATAAACATTCGAGTGCAGGTGTCTTATTTGTAGAGTGTCATTGGATCATTTGGGTAGATGCCCAGCAATGGGATTGCTGGATCAAATGGTAGATTCACTTGTATCGCTTTAAGGTATCTCCATATTGCTTTCCACAGAGGTTGAACTAGTTTGCAGTCCCACCAGCAGTGTAGGAGTGTTCCTCTCTCTCCACATCCACGCCAGCATTTATTGTTTGGAGACTTTTTGATAAAGGCCATTCTCACTGGAGTTAAGTGATATCTCATTGTAGTTTTGATTTGCATTTCCCTGATGATTAGAGATGTTGAGCATTTTTTCATATGTTTGTTGGCCATTCTTCTGTCTTCTTTAGAAAAGTTTCTGTTCAAGTCCTTTGCCTACTTTTTAATAGGGTTATTTGATTTTTTTCTTGCTGATTTTCGTGAGTTCTAAGTATATTCTAGTTATCAGCCCCTTATCGGATGCATAGGATGCAAAAATTTTCTCCCATTCTGTAGGTTGTCTGTTTACTTTCATGACTATTTCTTTGGCTGTGCAGAAGCTTTTTAGTTTGATCATGTCCCATTTATTTATTTTTGTTGCTGCTGTGGTTGCCTTTGGGGACTTCTTCATAAACTCTTTGCCTAGGCTGATGTCTAGGGGAGTGTTTCCAACATTTTCCTCTAGAATTCTAATAGTTTCATACCTTAGGTGTAAGTCTGTTATCCAGCGTGAGTTGATTTTTGTGAGAGGTGAGAGGTGTGGGTCCTGCTTTAGCCTTCTACAAGTGGCTATCCAGTTTTCCCAGCACCATTTATTGAAAAGGGATTCTTTTCCCCAGCGTATGTTTTTGTCTGCTTTGTCAAAGATTAGATGGCTATATGAGGATGGTTTTATATCAGGATTCTCACATCTGTTCCACTGGTCAATATTCCTATTTTTGTGCCAATACCAGATTTATTTAATTACTACAGCTTTGTAGTATAGTTTGATGTCTGGCATATTAATACCTCCTATTTTGTTTTTGTTGCCTAGAATTGCTTTTGATATTCGGGGTCTTCTTTGGTTCCATATAAAGCGTAAAATTATTTTTTTCTATATCTGTGAAGAATGCTGATGGGATTTTACCATGACAACTCTTGCTTTGTTTTGTTTTCCTACTGAGTAGTAACATTATTGACTAAATTCAGTAGGATGATTTTATGACTCCTAACAATGCTGATTTAGATATACTACTGGTTAAATGTCCCTTGAAATAGAACCCCAGTCACTAACTGCCTGTTGTTATGTGGTCCAGCAAAATGGTACATGTAAGTCCTCTCTTGAAAGTAATAAAGAATTCCTACTGAATTTTCCCCGTTGCTCTATTTTCCCCACAAAGACACTCATGACATTTGTATGGCCTTTTACAGAGTCTGTTTTTTTAGTTTTAGATACTGAACTTATTAAGGAAGCTGAGTTTTACTTTTTTCTTCGATGTGGAATGTTAACATTTGTGCTCATGGTTATTTGAGGAATTTAGATGTCTGAGTCTCAGTTCTCAAAGGATAGAGACAGGGAGAGGATAAAGTCCAGGATGTAGGCTCTTTCCAAATAGGGACTGATGATAGGAGGGGGCTTTCCAATCAAATCGGAGAAGTCTGTGAACAAAAGAGTGCTCTCAAATAGGTGTCATACGAGAGGGCAGCCCAAAGAGCACCACTAAATTAGTGTACTTTATTGGTTTTGTTGGGGTTCACAGACTCTTGTTGGATTTTGAGAGGCCTTTGTGGGCAAGAGGCTCTTGGCAGAGGAGAACACAACATGCCCTAGATAGAATGATATTTTTTCTTAGGACAATTACCTTGATGTTCTCATCAGTGAGTATAGAATCTTATTGAAAATAAGACTTCTCAAAGAGTAGAAGCAGGTAGGAAGAAAGAGAAAGGTAGAGGTAGAGCATGTATATGGGGGCTACAGTTTCCAATAAGGCCCAAGCTGTGGTCCTATTTGTGAGAGGAGACTGCTAAGACCTGGAGGCATGAGCGCAGTTCTGCAGCTGCCCTGGGCTTGATGCAGCATCCAGGGCTGCAGGGCTGTGACTATTACATGGACATAAGGACCCTTTCTGCTACCCTATGGGACTCAGGCCTAACACCAGTCCTGCTCCAGGAGAGAGGAAGCACTCTTGGTTATATGTAGGTCTTTACATAGGGACCCATTTTTATTAATGACACTAGGGATCCAGAGATAAGTTGTTGACAGAGCAATGAAGCCAGATGCCACATTCCTGAACATGAAGTTCTGGCCACCAAATCTGCCATAGTGCTTGGATTGGCAAGCTCACACTAGCCTGGAAATGCAACAGAAATGGGCCAGACCTCCGGTTTGCACAGGCATGAGGAGGCTGAAAAAGGCCACTTGTCTGATTGATGATCTGGATGGATGTGCCAGTATCATACTGCTGTGGTCTACAGTATAATTCCTAACAAATTGGGGATTCTCCAACTAGTTTCTTACCCTCTGTCAGTATTTTTCCAGAAGTAGTATTTAAGGTCCTCAGCTTTGAAATTGGGTAGCCATAAATTTGAATACTGGTATGTTACTGGTTCCAAGATTCAGGCCTATTAGTTGATCAGTAAGGCATGGCAGTATGTAGTAAATTATATATGTGTGTGCTTATATGCATTTGAGTAAATATGTGAATATCATTAAAATATGATGACATATCCAATAATTGGGGACATTGCTACAGGTGAATCAGGCCTTCTCGATAACAATCATTTTTGAGCCTTTATTATACTTCAGGTATTCACCCAAATATTTTTTATAAATTCCTTATTCTTACAAACTTACAAGGTTGGTATTTTCTAATATTTTTTAACAGATGAGGAAACTGAAACTTAGAGAAACTCAGTAACACATTTAAAGTCAAATGGATAATTATATGACGCCTGAGGACAGGGCTGGGGCTTAAGCCCAGGCTCCCTGATTTGGAATCCCATACTGTTAACCATATACAGTTTATGTGTTTCCCTCTCTCCGCACTATGAGACCTGGAGAAACCTGTCTCAGTGTGTGGCAGTGGAGTTTGGATGCATAGCTATTTACATTTCTTTTCTAGTTAGATAGGCATTCTTTTTCAAATTCATCATTTTCCTTATGTTTACTTGGCTAACATTTGTTCTTCATGTAAGTGTAACATTTCTATTCATTTTAATGGGTTATATGTGATGGAAGAGGGGAAAATCTGATTGAGAGTATGAAGACTTTAGAGTGTATCCACTTAATGTCATTAGGCATCGATAGAAAATTAAAGTTTCCCAGAAACCAGCTCCCTAGTGAACACGTAGACTCTTTATTTAAAGCTTAGAGTCGTCATACTGTTACTGTATCTGTTCTATTCTGTACCAGATTATGTTTTCTGTGGTGGTGATTATTTTATAAAAAATATTCTGCAGGAAAAAACAGAACACAAGGCTTTAGCAGAAACAAAATGAGCTCCTCATCTTACCAATTTTCTTTTTTGCCTTCAGCAACATGTAGTATGTTTTCTCACATTGCACCAGTGAAAACAGATTTCTTGTTTTCTTTGTTAGGTATTTGTTTTTGGTTTTTTGTACTATGTTATTTGCTATTTTATATCTGATCCACGTGTTATTCCTTGAATTAACTAGACCTTAAATTCCTCAAGAATGAAGATTGTGGCTGGCTGTGTGTGATGTGAAGGGCATTGTGGTTTTATATCCAGAATCATTCACTATATTTACCCTGCCTGTCACATGGTAAAGAGAATAGTGAGAGGTCTTTTAAGTGTGTAAAGTGTTGCCCCCACTTGGTTCACCTTGAACATGACACTGTCTTTACCTCTTCCCACAATGTCAAAGTAGGGTCAGGCTACCTCTCGTTAACTAATGCTGAGTCAATTAATTAAAAATGTAGTTTTTATTGCCCATTTTTATTACCTGATTATGTTCAGCTTAGCATTTTCCTGAGTTATATTATTTCTTGTTTTATGTGTATTAGTTTATTTAATCCCTAATTAACATAACTTCTTTGAAAACAGATTGGATTTTCCATACCATGTCTAATGTGTATAAGTATATATATATTTTAAATACTTTAAATTGAAAGAGATTAATGTAAAAAGCAGTGAATGGTATTGCTGGGTGTAAAAATATCTTCAAATATTGAGGTATGACTAAGTTGTGTTAAGTCAGTGGTCAATAAGCTGAACTGGGATCCATACTATTAAATTTTATCAAATGGCCCTAAATATTGGAATAGTATCAAATTTTGAATCACTTTCAGTAATAATAATAGCAATAGTATTAATAATACATATTTGTTATATAGTTAACTAAGTGCCAGATACTGTCCTAAGGTTTTACATATGTTAACTCATTCAAACCTTACAGAAATCCTATAAATAGATCCTTTTATTATTTCCATTTTACAGATGAAGTATGTAGAGTCTAAGTAATAATTTTCCCAGCATTATATAACTCTTAAGTGGTAGAGCTTGGATTTGAATCTTGGCAGTCTGGCCTTACAGTCCTTGCTTTTAACTGTTGAACTATATAATGCCTTGTTTCAGTTTATTGTTGTGTATGTAAACTGGATAAGGCACATTTCATTTATTTCAACTCTATAAAAGCACAAGCATGCTTTGTGTTATTTTCAATATTTAAAAATAACACTAAGTTTTTAAAAATTGCTCTTTAAGGTTTCTGCCGGTTGCTAAAGCAAAAGAAAAGGCCACTAAAATACATACACTAGCAATCGAGGTCTGCCAAAAACCATTCTTGGATTTCTAGTTTTAGAAAGTGGAGCCACGCCATTTCCATCTTATCCTAATTTTTCACTGTGTTGAAGAAGAGAGTTTTTTCAACCTCCAGTAGGAGGCTTGTTCTTCTCCTTAGCCAGGATTAGGCTAATTAACTGGGTTATTGTTTAAAAGAACAAGTGAATAACCAGGTACCTGCATAGACCCCTGCCTATGTCTACCATATCTAGAAAGAGTGAAGTTGTGTTAGTGCAAACAGAGACTTTTCTTCATGAAAAATGACTTTGTTGAGAAAAGGATATAACTATGGAGTCAAAGGGAAATGGCCATTAGCTGGAACTTTTCAAAGCTTGGCCATAATTTATAAAGAAAGTGCTGATACAGTGTTTTAGCTCACCTAGTTGACTTCTCTAAAAACTTCCAATTCAGACTTACAGATGTGGATATGGATTCTACAGAAATTCAGCTGAGATGGGCATCATAGAGAAGATCCTGGATGCAAGTAACTTTGAAAGAGATGTTTAAAATATTGATTTCTTAAATTCTTGAGAAGAGTGCCAATATGAAACAAAGACAAATTCCTGCTTTTATTGTCTATTCTGGGATAATTTGAAGCATTTGAGTAAATACTTCAAGGGAAGAGTTGTACATAGGTGGGACAAGAGTCCCATTTCCACCTCATTCATCTTCTTACTAGCCAGGGAAATAATTCTTAGGGGGGTGCGTATGTTGTATTTAATGTTTGGGCAATGCTGAAAATTTTTAATTCTTTGATTTGATTCTCCTTGTAACTATACCTGAATATTAATGCAAATAATATACAGAAAATACTAGAAATTTAAATTGTATAAGAAAGAGCTGTTTTGTTTTTGATATACCACATTTTGTTTACAACTGAAAAAATTTTGTAAGTTCTTCAGATAATATACATTAGGCTCTTGGAACACTTCAACATAAAAACACAATATACTTTTAAGATGTGGTGACTATAAATTTTTAGATTTCATATTTTCCCAGGAATGAAATATGTGTCATATAGGTGATTAATCCTAGAAAAGCTGTCACAATAGAAAAGATGGGTGCTACTGCCTTTTGGCAAAATGAAGCACCTGTCAGAACAATGACCACTGCTGTTTGGAAAGGGCAGAGTCCATGTATGATTTCTAAGAGTCCTGGAGTCCCTGACAAAAAAATACCCTGGAGACCTAAACTCTTGGTTTTCTTAGGAAATAAGCAAGTTTGTCGTCAGCCTGTTTTCTCCCAGAAAGTTTGCAATGCTGAGATCTCTGGAGAAGAGAACACTCAAGCAGGTGCAGGGCTTTTTAGGACTGGTTGGTTATGAATTGCTAGGCACCATGAGCTTTGTTAGTTGTCTGGTTTCTTTCGTGCGCTTTTTTTCTTTCAATAAACTTTTTATTTTGAGATAAATGTATATTCACATTGAGTTGTACAAAATAATACAGAGAGATCCCTGTATCCTTTACCCAGTTTCTCCGAATTTTAACACCTTATAAAACTATAGAACAGTATATCACAATCAGGATATTAATACTGATGCAGCCAAGATACAGAACAGTTCTGTCACTACAGGGGTCCCTTCTTTTGCCCTTTTATAGCCATACCCAGTCTCCCCAGTCTGTGCTCTCTGAAGAACAGTTTGTTGCCCATAGTAAAACAAAATATTTTGGGAGAACTAATATCTTTGTCAAGATGTTTAATACCTAGGGGATGAGCCTAGTTCTGACAGGTGAGTGCTACCTCTGCTGTCCTGGTATATTCCCATTTCTGCGATGCTTTTATTCCTAGGGAGATTCTTCTGTATTTTTTTCCTGAGTATCAGCTACCATCCGAATTTGACTACACATCTGTGGAAGAACTTGTAGCAAGTTCTGAGGTGAGCTGTTTCTTTTGAACTCTGAAAGAATGATAGAATAGCCTGAATTTAATCTTCAGTAAAGAAAAATATAAAATGTTACCAGTAATAGGACTCATGGTTTAGGTAAATGAAGATGGAGATCTTCATACCAAATGAGTGATTCAGGATTAAAGCTGCATTTGAAATCGTTCTGGCCATGGGATAAATAAGGTGGAGAAAACCTTACAGACTGAGACAGACAGTTGCAGATATGAAGAGCAGTATGATACAGTTCCTGACCTCCCATTCCCTCACCAAAAATAGAGTTTCTATTCCCTAGATACACTTCATCAGCCACCTGTGATGAGCTGAGCTGAGGCTTGGGTAGGTCAGCCACATTAGGTGCCCAAAGCACTAGTCTTACTAGAATCACTAAAACAGCACTGGGATAGATGAAGAAAATTGTATTCACCAAATCTGCTCTCAAGGACAGTACCCAATATGATTGGAAGGAAAGCTGTGATCTGCTACCTGGGGTGCAGAGGGTGAGCCTGAGGTCCATAGGCCATGCTTAAGTAACAGGAGCTAGTGCCCAAGTGGCTTGATCCCTACAGGGCTCTGGTGAAACTGAGTGAGGCATGCAGACCTGAGGCCAAGCAGAGCTTCTTGCAGAAGTGGAGGGGAAGAGCTGCCTGCCTGGTGTGGAAGGGTGGGAGGTCCCCTTCTCCACCTCCTGGCTCAGGGTTGTTTGTGGAAGTGATGGATGCACGTGGAAAGGCTGTCAATGAAAAGAACGGGAATTATTAATATTACAGAGGTGCCATATGCCTCCATCTAATTGAAATCCCTAATTTTCTAGTCTGTATTTATTGTTTCTGCTTCTTTGCCTTCTAGTTTCACCTCATTCTTTCCTACAGGGCTTGTGACTACTATGCTCAACTGGGACTGTTGTCATCAGGGCCACCAGTGACCTCTGCACTGACAAATGCAGTAGTCACTTCTTCCCAGACCTGACGTGTCTGAGGCACCACATTCTCCTTCTGATGCCCTTCCTTTGTGTAGCTTCCATGACAACACATTTTCCATTTCTCACTTCCCTTCCTCCCATCTTCTTCACAACATCACCTATTCTACTTGGTTTCTGAATGTTGGCATGTCTGAGGGCTCCTTCCTGGACCACTTTCTTCTCTCCATTACATGCTGCTTCTAGGTGACTTCATCTCATCTCTGACTTTAAATACGACCCCACATGCCAGACTTCCCCTCTGTGGCACACCCTTCCAAGAAATCCATACTCCAGCTGCCTTCTTGCTATCTCCCTTGAATATTTACTATGTTATCATTTAATTTTCCTTCACCTTGCTTTTTTTATCTGCAATTTTTTTAACAATGCAGTATTTATTTATGTAAGCTGCCTTAATCCTTTTATTTTGGAATGAAGGGAGGTATAATTTAGTTAATTAATTTAATTAGACCCAAGCTTAAAAGCCCCACAGTACCAATGTTAGCCAGTTCTAGGCTTTGATGCTTTTTTATACTAGATGCTTACATGATATAACTCTGTTGTAGACAGCTCATTCTCTAAAAGTTAATATCCTGTTCTATTATCATTTATGAAAACAGCTGGAGCAATGCCCAGAGCTGACAAACAAAAAGCTGAAAATGTGTTTCAACCAGGTAAGCTTCTTTTCAATATAGGAATTTATATTCTAAATGGTCCTATGTTCCAAAAAAGAAATGATATACATTTCCAAATGTTAGGTTTGGAAAGAAATCAAATTTGCATTCACTTATCAAGACTTAGATTAATGTGTGGCATATCAGATGTCATCAAGCAACACCTTTTTGAATTTTAACACACAAATGTTTCCATCATATAAAGCTTGTAAAACCCTTGGAGTAGGACTGACTATATTTTGAAAAGGAAACAGGACATAAGTCTTTAAGAAATATATCCACTGAATCCTCGAAACACTAGACTGAACCAGAAATTGTTTGTAGATGAAAGTTTTAAATTATTTCAGACAATTTGGTATCTCTCTGTGATTTTTTATTTTATCAATAGTTTTTTTAAGTTAATGATTTTTCTATTATGCAAGTATTTATAACAGTAATTAATGCTAATATAAGAAGTAAAAAGAATGTAAAGAAATTCATCCATAGTCCCAAACTATCCCAAGTTCACTGATATTAATATTTTTGTGTGTTTCCTTACAACTTTTCTATCTCTCTGGGTAGATTTTTTTTTTTTTTTGAGACAGAGTCTCACTCTGTTCCCCGGGCTAGAGTGCCGTGGCATTAGCCTAGCTCACAGCAACCTCAAACTCCTGGGCTCAAGCCATCCTTCTGCCTCAGCCTCCCAAGTAGCTGGGACTATAGGCATGTGCCAACATGCCCGGCTAATTTTTTATATATTTTTTTAGTTGGCCAATTAATTGCTTTCTATTTTTAGTAAAGATGAGGTTCTCACTTTTGCTCAGGCTAGTTTCAAACTCCTGACCTTGAGTGATCCGTGTGCCTCAGCCTCCCAGAGTGCTAGGATTACAGGCATGAGCCACTGCACCCAGCCTGGTAGATGTATTTTTAATGATCATCAACTAATGCTGTGTGTCTAGTCCTTAAAGATTTCCTGGGGAGGAGGGAGAAGAGTCCAGAGTGTGCTTCAGTTGTGCTATAGAAATTTCAAAAAAATCATATGCCTTCAACTCCTTTACTTCACACTCAAAAGAACTGGGACTCCAAGATGTGAACTTGGCCAAGCTGATGTATGGAGCCAGGATGGCCACTGTTGTAGTCTTTGTTGACACTTTACCTGTGTTTTCTAAAACCTGTCCACCAGCTGTTATCACTGGCACATACATTAGCATCTTCTTCCATGTGCTTATGCTTATAGTCATCTTCTGGGAAACTATCTTAGTGACATGCAAATCTGGAAAGACTAAGCAATGATTGGCACCTTTTGGAGTTGTGCAAAGCACAGCTGTAAGCAAAGGTACTGCCTCATCTCTTCTGTAGGTGATGGAGTACATGTGAATGAATATTGTTTTGTGAATTAAAAAGAATTGTGAAGTGAATTCTCAAAAGACATGTGATGAGGCAAACTTAAAATAAGAACTAGAACCTAAATCAGATTCTTTCTTATAAAGGCTGTATCAAACAGTATTGAAATTTTAGGGTGTGCCTAAATTTTACAACCTTGTTGATAGGCTTGCCTCTGATGTATTTGACTGAGTACCCACTGGGCTGTGATAAATACGGGCAATGAAGAGGGATTGTAGTTCTTAGTTCCCCAGTACTGTTCAACTGAAAAGAGAATTTATTTTCTGAATAATGTTTTGCTGAAAAAGCAGTAATTGAACATTTTTCAGTTTGAGGACTTCTCAACATTCTCTAACTAGAATAATAGACAAAGTTTACTTTCAATATATTTTTAACCGTTTTCCAGGGCACTAATATTATTTTCAGCAACTAGTATAAAACTGTGATTGATTGAGAGCCACTACAGCCAGGCACTGAACTAGGCCTTTTCTACATGTTACCTCACTTAACCCTCACAACTTTGGGAGGTAACTGACACTGTCTCCATTTCAGTAATGAGGAAATGGAGATTCAGAAAGATAATATTCCAGTGTCCTGATGCAAGCAAGCATCAGATTCAAGATTGGAACCCAGAATTGTCCCACTCCAAAGCTCTTTCCATTATACTACTTTTTTCATCTTTATTAATACTATATCCTTGTGATAGAGTTTTCATGTTTTACTTGTAATAAGTATATTAGCTTCTTAGCCTGTTGATGTAGAAGTATTTTTAACTTACTGGAGACTTGACATTGCATCATAAGATGTATATGGAGGAGATGCTGACAGTGAAATCTCTATGTGGGGTGTGTGTGTGGCAGGTGGGTTTGCTAAGTGCCCCACCAGGAATTGATTGTCCCAACTGAAAGTCTGTGGCAGTCAGCTTGAAGAGCTATCAGTAAGGCTCCTAGATCTTTCCATAGGTCTTCATCTACTGGTTACGGAGAAAAGAATCTCTATTCAATAAATGGTGCTGGAAAAACTGGATAAACACATGCAGAAGATTGAAACTGGATCTCCACCTTTCACCCCTCAACTCTCACAAAAGGCAACTCACAATGGATAACAGATTTAAACCTAAGGTGTGAAACCTTAAGAATTCTAGAAGAAAGTGTTTGGAAAACTCTTACAGACATTGGCCTAGGCAAAGAATTTATGAAGAAGATCCTCAAAGCAATCACAACAGCAACAAAAATAAATAAATGGGACCTGATCAAATTAAAAAGCTTTTGCATAGCCAAAGAAACTATCATTAGAGTAAATAGACAACCTATAGAATGGGAAAAAATATTTGTTTTCTACACATCCAATAAAGAGCTGATAGCAAGAATCTATATAGAAATTAAGAAAATCAACAAGAAAAAAATCAAACTACCCTATCAATAAATGGGCAAGGGACTTGAACAGAAATTTTTCAAAAGAAGACAGAATAATGGCCAGCAAATATACAAAAAAGTTCTCAACGTCTCTAATCATTAGGGAAATGCAAATCAAAACAACAATGAGATATCACCTAACTCAAGTGAGAATGGCCCTTATCAAAAAGTCCCAAAACAACAAATGCTGACATGGATGTGGAAAGACAGGAACTGCTGGTGGGACTGCAAATTAGTACAACCCCTGTGGAAAATAATTTGGAGATACCTCAAAGAGCTAAAAATAGAAATATCATTTGATCCAGCAATCCCACTACTGGGCACTTACCCAAAGGAAAAAAAGGCATTCTATATTAAAGACATCTGCACTCAAATGTTTATGGCAGCACAGGTCATAATCACAAAGATGTGGAAACAACCCAAGTGCCCATCAATACATGAGTGGATTAATAAAATGTGTTATATGTATACCATGGAATACTACTTAACTACAAAAAACAATTGTGATTTAGCACCTCTTATGTTATCCTGGATAGAGCTTGAGTCCATCCTTTGATTCACTGGTAAGTATGTTAGTCTTAGCCATGAATGATGTCCAACAAACATCACAAACATGGCATGCCCTAGGCTGCCTTCTCCTAGTGGATGGGTGCTTCCATCATCAAAATACATCTCACATGTGAGCCCTCCTCACTTGCTCCTCAGCTCCACCCTGCTTCCACTTGCCATCATCTCACCTGGATCAACTCACCCAGGAAACTCCTCTGTTCCCCCCCTACCCATGACCTCTCCAGCTGAATATTTCTCAAAGCCTCTGACAACCACTTACTTGTGTTTATCTTACCAAACTCTTCCCTGAACTCTTAGTTTCATAAGAGGAGGAACTTGCCTTCCTGGAGGCATCTTACTAATATTCACTTACAGAAAGCAGCTAGAAAGTGGGTTGCCTATATGTATGCTTAAGTCTGAGAATTGAAGCAGTATGTAGAGTTTCCTTTCAAACACAAATAAGAAACAATAAGTTATGTTGTAGGAAGAGAGTAAATATTAGCTGTAAAGGAGTTACATATGGAAACGCTTACATGGGGGTATCACACAATGGAAAAACAAGCACCACATGTACTTGCCATCAAATTGATACTAACTGATCAGCACTAAGGTGCTCACATGGTATTAGTATTCACTAGGTCAGGTGGGGGTGGGGATAAACTCACAACTAATGGAGACGGAGCAGAGTATATGGGAGAAGGGCATGCTCTAGCCCTGGCTTGGGTGAGGCAAAGGCATTACACATAACCAAACTGTTTGTACTCCTAGAGTATTCTGAAATTAAATAAATAAATAAAATTTTAAAGATTAAATTAAATTTTAAAAAAATCAGAAGAAAAAATTTTGCCAAACACTTCATACTATATTGATTTATATATGGATTTTACATAATCAGTAATCTGAAATCTTCATGTATTTTTCAGTCTTGAAGAGGATAATCTATTTCCTGGGGAAAAATAAATAAGTAAATATTTATGCTGTAAAACTCGGAAATTGGCTAACCATTAGACTGTCATACATCTGTTTATCCAAGCTTATATATGTTCTTTTATATCTGTTTCTAAATGATATTTTTCCCAATATTTACACCATCAGTAATGGAACCAGATTGTTGGGTCTTGGAGGCCAGAGTGAATAAGATAAATGTTTATTCAGCATGAACAGGTTTAGCATAGGTGATGAATACAATCTCGTTAATATTCAGGGCAAGTGGGATCCCAAGAACCAAAGCAAAATAAGCAATCAGGAGACTAGGAGTTCCTGTTGAAACTGAGATGTTGCAAGCAAAACACAGAACAATTGGAATCATGACCTCCCTAGCAATGAAACTGATTGGCCTTAAGGACTTTCTTAATGATTGGTAGCTTTAGGTGGATGTTTATAAAAATTATTCAAATCATTTCTTGAAATTCATATAGAGGGAAATTCTATACAACATACTTTAAGATGTGTACTTTTAATAAAAAAGAGCAGCATGGAAGCACAGGAGGACCCCATATTAATCACAAATTTCTTTGGTTATCTCACCAGGACCACATCAGTGGTTTTCATGACTACCATAATAGTAGTAGATGATTCATGATGGCATTGATGGTCCTACACCACCTGACCTGAAACACCATCTTTTATTCTTTCCTCTCTCGTGCCATATGCTTCACCCAAAATGGATAGCCCAGAGTTATTCCAACCTATCTACACTGGTCTACCTGTGAGCCTTTCCCCCCATGCTGTTCCCTGGAATACTCTTATCTACTCTCCTAGTCCACAGACAATGTTCAAATTGTCACACACACACCCTGCTGCTATATAGAGTTAGTCAATGTTATCGTCTAGTCTCTCCATGTGATATTAATCTTGACATCTCTGTGTTCTGAGGGAACCTTAAAACTCTAATTTACCAGTAATTGAAATTTCTGCCTTATAATAGATTATAGAATCCTTAAAGTTAGTAATCCTCTTTGTTTGATAAGTCAAATTCTGTATCCTAGTGGCATTTAATCAGTACCTTCAGATATATCTGGATCTTAATATTTGTGCATTGAATCAAAGTTGATTGTTTCTGCTGTAGTGCCTGCTTACATATAAACACTACACAAAGATTCCTGTTTGGTACAAAATCGATAGCTCTTAATAGGCCTTCCTTGCTAAATATGCAACCTTGTTAAGATTCTAGAGCTGCAAAGCTACTAGAGATCTAACTTTTTAAATTCAAGGCAGAAAATTAAAATTTCAGTTGAATATCCTTTATTTCAAATCCTAATTCAGTTTTGAATTAATAGAGTTTGGAAAGAATTCCATTTTTGATCCACCATAAATACCTCTGCAAGAGTGGGTTTAACCAGCAGAACTAAGCCTCTCGTCTTATTACAATTCTCTTATCACCTTAATTAAAATGTTAATACAACTAGATCTTCTTTTACTAGAGCTTTAAAAGTTGTCAGAATTGCTACCTTTTATAGAAATTTCCTGGAGAGGTTAGCAGACCCTCCTGGAGGGAGAAAGGCAGAAGAATAAACTAGGAAACTAGACTGTAGTATTTGAAAGAATATAGTTTACTGTTACAAAGGAGTGAACTTCGAGAGACAGAATGTGACTTTAGAATGTAATGTGCTATGTAAATGTCCTTGGTCTCATACTGTATTAATAATGTTAGGGTTTCTCTCTGGTTTTGTTTATTTACTTTTAAATCTTGCAATAACTATGAATTCATAGGAAGTTGCAAAAATAATACAGAGAAGTCTCATGTACCCATTATCCAGTTTCTTCCAGTGCTCACATTTTATGTAATTATAATGTCAAAACCAAGAAATTGAAATTAGGACAATGTGTGTATATAGTTCTGTGTCAATTTATGATATGTGTGGATTTTCATGACTACCACTGAAATCGGTGCAGAATTCCCATCACCATAAATATGTCCCTTGTGCTACCTTTTTATAGTCATATCACCTCCCCATAATTCCCGGTAACCACAATCTCTTCTCCATCTATATTTTTTTAGCATTTCAGGAATATTATAGAAATGAAATCATACATTGTGTATCATTTTACAATCGACTTTATTCATTCAGCATCACTTCAGGTCCGTTCAAGTGTGTCAATATATGTTCCTTTTTATGGACAATAGCAATATTCTTGTTTTCCATATAATGTTGTTTTTCATATTTTATATTTCTCTTTGATTTGGTTTTGGTTCGTTTTATTGTTGCTTTAATTTTTTCTAAAAATGTGTTTCCTGGCTATTTATCATTCAGGATGGCAAAAGTTATAAAATTCTGGAGTTCTGAAAATTAAGTGGCTGGTGACATAAGAACTATATGTGACACTGTCCTCCTTACTCCAACTGAGTTGAATTATTTACTCTACCTTCAGGCCAGGGGAGATGTCACTCCCTGGGTTTGCCTGCAGCCTTCCCAGAAAGCATTACAGGAAACTTCCTGGAGGAGGTGGCTGTGTCCGTAGTTGCAAGTCATCAGCTACTTGTAGGTTGAATTGAAAATGTTCAAAAGTGGATTCTCAACCGGGCGCGGTGGCTCACGCCTGTAACCCTAGCACTCTGGGAGGCTGCGGCGGGCGGATTGCTCGAGGTCAGGAGTTCGAAACCAGCCTGAGCAAGAGCAAGACCCCGTCTCTACTATAAATAGGAAGAAATTAATTGGCCAACTAATATATATATAAAATTAGCCGGGTATGGTGGCGCATGCCTGTAGTCCCAGCTACTCGGGAGGCTGAGGCAGGAGGATTGCTTGAGCCCAGGAGTTTGAGGTTGCTGTGAGCTAGGCTGACACCACAGCACTCACTCTAGCCTGGTCAACAAGCGAGACTCTGTCTCAAAAAAAAAAAAAAAAAAAAAGTGGATTCTCTTCCAAGATCTTGAATGTAGTCTAGCTTCCGAGGCAGATTGTCCTATGTTATTGAATTTTCCTCAATATAAGTGCCGCATATGTGTTATCCTGATTCCCCACTATTTAGTACTGTCTGCCAGGCCTTGGGAATGCAGAGGTGAACAAAACCAAATCTTTTGTACATGAAGGTTACATTCTAGAGGGAAAAACAGATAAAAAAAAAAAGTATAAATAAAACATTACGCAGAGACACAATGATATATGATAAACTTGTAAATAAACATATGATATGGTGTGTCATAAAATAACTGCAAGGCCAGGTAATAGACAGAGGTGTATTAATATATTGGGGTGGTGTGTCAGGTGCAGCGGGCAAGGAATATCTGAGAATGTGTTGTTTCAACACAGACCTAAGGCAAGGAGTGAGCCTTGTGCAGATCTGGGGTTGAACTTACCAAACAGAAAAAACAGCAAGAGCAATGGACCTGAGGCAGGAATGGGCTTGATGTGTTCCTAGAATAATGAGGTCTAGAATTCGGGAAATAAGGTAAGAATAGGCAGAGCCAGGTCAGGGATTTCAGTCTAATTCTTGGTGGCCCCTATAGCTTCAAGGCAGTTTAAGACTCTGAAAATCTAAGATTTCTTTGCAGGACAGCCTATAAATCTCACAATTAGTCTCACTTTTAACAGACTACTACTACCACTACCACTATTGTACATACAGGCGCACACACACAGACACACAGTGCCAATGTGGAGGTCAGTTTGGGTCCCTGCTCCCAAATATGTCTCTCAATTAATAGTACATGAAAAGTACAAACAATCAAGGGGTAAGTTATAGACATAAATCCAAGTCAAGTACTCTAAGTCAGGACTTTAATTCTCTTTAATATGATGAATAATCCATACCCTTTCTCCCTGAAGATATAATATTTGCAAACTTGTATTATCTCATGCTGTAGACTAGGAAGTTCTTGAGGGCAATGACTGTATTTTGCAACTATAATTAAATTCACTGATTTCGAATGAGGAAGTAGTTAGTGAATATTTATTTAATAGAACTTCCTATATGTAGGGGTTTTTCTTCCTTGTTTTAAGGATTTTATAGGAAGAAAAGAAACTCATGAAGTCCATGAGTGCTAAAGGGAATGATCTGGACAGTCGGGGAAGGGTCTGCCTGTAGTCAGTGTGGTGGAGGGTGGCAAAACAAGTTGAGTAGGCCCAGAAGACAAACAAAATTTCCTTACAATTTTCCTGGCAACTCAGTCATATCAGAACACAGAAATATCCCTATTACAGAAGCATTCAAATGTTTATCAAAATAGGATTTGCCCTGTATCTCTTTTCTCAGAAGATCCTTTGGCCTTCTCAAAATGTTGATTCAAGCAGTTAATGTCATTGTGAACTTGCAGCATTTGGCATATCCATTACCTCTTTGTACTTCATGAGTGCTTCAGGCACAACGTGAGATTTTGGAAAACAACCAAGATTCTTGAATTAGTAAGGGTCGTATGCAAAACTGTCCGTATTCTTTATATCAGCATAAGGAACCCAAAGAGAGGAAGAGGAATTCCTCTTACTGTAGCTTTTGCGCTTTATAGACACTATAGACTTGAATTATAAATAACACTACATCATCTGCCAAGACAGCCCCAAGTGGCTGGCTGTTCTCATTGCCTGTGAGTTACTGGGACTGTGGAGAGAGGGTCCCAGACACCTACCCACTTTGTACCTTGAATAGTCTAATACCACTATTGGGAGAACAAATTGAACCTCTATAGGGTTCCTTCTTTATACTAAAGGCAAAGTGACTCCACCTTGCAGTGCCTCTCTCATCCTTATATTATAATTACTGGAACATTGTACATTTTTCCTCCTCTCTCCCTCTTCCATAAGATTGTAAGTTCCTTAAGGGTATCAACATGTCTTATATTTAGACTACATGTTGCACTTCAAGTATAGAGTTGACACTTGGCATGTATGTACAGAGTTGGAATATAAAATTGCCTTGTGATATTGGGGAGAAAAGTAATATTTTTAAAAAGTACTAAAATTGTTTTCAAAAACATTTCCAGATTCAGAATATTTACATGGTCCAATATGAAAAAAGACTAAAGAAAAAAATGCAGTCCATTATCTATGAAGCAAATAAAAGAGGGGTACTTAATGAAGTTTCTCTGGGGCAATGTGAAGAGAAAAGAAAAATTACTGAGGATAAACTGAAGAATCTTCGTGTTAAACTGGCAGTATTGTTGCAGAAACTTCAGCTGGTGAGTGATGAGATTTTGTTTGAGTAGTATGAATATATTCTGTGGAAAGAACATTTAGCTAGCTAGCTTTCTCTCCTGATATTGTCTTTCACTTACTGACCTTGGCCAAGTTACTTAATTCAGCCCTTACTCTTTCTGTAAGGATATTGAAATCATAAGTAAATAAACTTGGAATGTATATATTAATACTAGAACATTTTTTAAATTCCTGTTCTTTTTTATCTTAAAAAATTTAGAATTTTTGCTTGTACTGTTGGTATAGAATCACCACCCTCAGTGTCTTCTCAATATCATGTGTCCAGTAGGAAAATGTTTCCAGTTTTTTCTGACAGCAAAATATTTTAATGTATTTTTTATCTTAATGCATAAATAAAGATAAACCCTTCTAATCTTATAGGAGAGATTGGAGAAATTGGGAAATGTCGTGTAAGTATGGATTGCTGTCAGTTTTGTTTGCATATTTTTATGCATAAATTGAGCTTCTCTGATAGATTGAACTAGTGAGGAAGGATCCATTTTTTACAGTACATAGAAATGCTGGATAGAATGTAATGATATTTAAAGTGTGTGTGAAACACACACACAAAACACACACACACACACACACATATAGTCAAAGATGAAAAATCTTTCTGTAGATGCTAGAAGTAAGTTAAGAAATCCAAGCCAGAACAGTGAGCCTATTTCATACTAATTGTTTTTATACAAAGGAAATTGTATGTGTGCTTCTATCAATAATACCACTTCATCCAGTTGGTAGGGTTTGTTTATTACGATAAGAGTGGAATTTGAGTGACGCTCCCTTCGGTTCTTACGGCTGTGAAGGATGGCAAATGTTTTTATATAATAAAAGGTCTGGTGTGGAGCCTGATAAATGGTAGAGCTTCAGTGATGATTATTGTTTCACTAACCAGAAAAAATAGAAGGACCAAAAAAAATTTATATCATAGAAATTGAATACCACTTTCTATCAAAAGAGTTCATAAAAAGTATTGGCTTTCATAACAGCAAATCTTTGCTTGGCTAAGAAAAAATGGAAGAGTAATCATTTTCTGTGGCAGACCCCTGGGTTCTCCCAGACTATCCAGAGTAATTATACTAATTTAAATTGCTTTATTCACAAAGTTTGCTAGGAAGGTAAAGGGCTTTAGCCAGCAGAGTATGAAACTCTTTGCCTAGTCTTAGAGGAGAGGTACTGAAAGGGCTCCTGTCCGAATATATTACTCTCATCTCCCCACTTGAAATTTCCCCTTCACTGTCTCTAATTGCCAGAGCCACTGCAGTAGAGTAGAGCAGAGGATAGAGATAAAGGATCCAAACCAGAGAGAGGGGTGCAGACACATGAGGAAGACGAGCATAAAATCAACCTAATCTCCTGGGGAAAGTTTAGTCTGCCAGACAAAGAATAATAGCAAAAATATTAAGACTATACCTAACAGGCTAAGTGGTCAGTGTCAGGAAGGGGCACAGGGCCTGCTTCAGGGTCAGTGAATACTTGGACATCTAGGTAAACATTAACATCATGGAAACCCATCTGAAATGGGACCCCATTGCAAAGCTGGACTCAATATAATTCAGACTTATTAGAGGACTGAGCAAATCTAAGAGGGAATAAAGCAGAAGCACATTTTATAGAACCAGAGAAGAGACAAGGAGACAAAGATGGTGGTGCTGGGCAGTTAGTGGGAACAGTAATAAAGCTGGGTTTGGTTCTGATAGGTCCTTCCTAAAAATTCTTTTCTGCCTCAGTTCAGTTGAGCTAGTTGACCGCATGGTTGGTACTGAGGGAGTGAGTTTTAGATCAGTAAAGAGGGAGTATATATCTAGCTGTCCCATGGACCAAGAAGCTCAGGGAAGGAGAGCAAATTTGCACCAGCAGGGAGCTGGGGAAAAAGGAGAGGGGAGAATGGAGAGGAGGAGACAGATCAGGACAGCAAGCCAGGGGTGAGGGAAAAGATGCTTCAATGGAAAGAGAAGAAATAGAGAAGTCAAAATTTGCCTACTTGTCTGTTTTTGCCTACAAAGGTAAAGATTCATAAATTTTAAAAATGGGAGATAAGAGACTATACAGCAGAAGGATGAGATTGAGGTAAGGGGGCCTTAAGAAATGACAACTCATTAAAAATCAGGGAGGAAAAAAACCAGTTAAACTAACATCCACTAAAGAAAAAAAAATGATCCGAGTTCCTAACCACTTGTGAAAATGAAATGAGATTAAGCGAGAAAACACCTTGAAAAGTTAAAAGCATGAATCAAATGCAAGATGGGTTTTCTTGGTAAGTGATTCATGGGTAAGACTGTTAGGGGGCCACCCAGATTACAGGAATAAACTGCAGCTTCTTTCCCTGGTTTGATTGTTGCTTCTCTTTTCTAGGGTGGTCCCGCAGATGACCTGGAGCAGATTGACAGTTATTTAGAAGCTTTGCTTAAAGAAGATAATCTCCTTTTCCAGAACACTTTAAATAAAGTAACTGTAGATGTAGGACATAGTCTTCCTTTAGGAAAAAAATGAAAGAACTTCTCAAAATTAAAACTCAGAAAATATATTCCCTTTTAAAAATTCTAATAAGAAAATTGGAAAATTATTTTCAAAAATTTTTCCTTTTTTGTTATTGTCAAGTTCACACAGTTTAACTCTAGGAAAATTGTATACTTCAGAAATGGAGACTGATTTACAATTTATATATCCCTAATCCTATTTTGTAACTCTTCATTGTCTCTCAGAAATAATTTCTAAACTCCTCCAATTCCCATGTGAGCTACCAATAAAAATGAAAATGTCACTCAAGCTTAATTTTGTTTTTACTTAAAAAATTGGAAAACTTGAAAATAGTGGTTTTCAAAATCAGTATACAAAGGACTGCAGAATCACCTCCTCTTGAAATGATATTCAAAAAGAAAGACATTATGCTCTTTCTCCACTATAGCCAATACTCAGTAAAGCAGAAAATATCATCCTCCAAAAAACTTTCAGATATAGTTTATGTTATAATTTTATTTAGTCATAGTAAAAGAATATACCTCTCAAGCATAATATGTATGTATATTACACATAAGTAAAATTTATGTTTTTATACTTTCCTTGATAACTGGTTGTTTTGTTTGTTTAGAAATGTCTGAAACTTTGGACAAAAATAATAAAACGTTCAATATTCGTTTGTAGTATTGTATAATTTTAATTTATGTATATGCACATAGTACAAAATTCAGAACATGGGAAACAGAATATAGTGAAAACTCTTTGTCCCATTCTTGTCTTTAGCCTCTTTCTTTCTTCCTTCCTTTCTTCTCTCTCTGTTTTTCTTTCCTTCCTTCCTTCCTTCCTTCCTTCCTTCCTTCCTTCCTTCCTTCCTTCCTTCCTTCCTTCCTTCCTTCCTTCCTCCCTCCCTCCCTCCCTCCCTCCCTCCCTCCCTCCCTCCCTCACCTCCCTCCCTCCCTGTGTAGATGTGTTAAATGGATATATTGCATAGTGGTGAAATGTGGGCTTTTTGTATAGCCCTTATCTGGTTAGTGTACATACTACCCATTAGGTAGTTTCTCCTCCCACACTCCTCTCCCACCCTCTTACACTTCTGAGTCTCCAAAGGCCAATGTATTCACTGTGTCCATGTATACTCATAAATTAGTTCCCACTTATAAATGAGAACATGTGGTGTTAGACTTTCTGTTTCTTAGTTATTTCACTTAAGATAATGGCCTCCATGAGTGAGTAGTATTCCATGGATCTGTGTCTGTGTGTGTGTGTAACGTGTACCACATTTATTTTATTCAATAATCAATTAATGTATACTCAGGTGGGTTCCATATCTTTGTTATTGTGAGTAGTGCTGTGATAAACATATGTGTATGGATATCTTTTTGATATAATGGTTTATTTTCCTTTGAATATATACACAGTAGTGGGATTGCTATATCAAATGGTAGATCTATTTTTAGTTCTCTGAGGAATCTCCATACTGTTTCCATAGAGGTTGTACTAATTTACATTACTACCAACAGTGTGTAAGTGTTCTCTTTTTCCACATCGTCTCTAACATCTATTATTTTTTTACGTTTTAATAGTCATTCTAACTGGACTAAGATGGTATCTTATTGTGGTTTTAATTTGCATTTATCGGATGATTAGTAGGAAAAACTCTCTTGGACATTGCCCTAAGCAAAGAATTTATGACTGAGACCCCAAAAACAAATGAAACAAAAATAAACAAATGGTACTTATTAAAACTAAAGAGCTTCTGCCCAGCAAAAGAAATAATCAACAGAGTAAATAGCCTACAGAATGGAAGAAAATATTTGCAAACTGTGAATCTAGCAGAGGACTAATGTCTAGAATCTACAAGGAATTCAAACAACTCAGTGACAAAAAACCAAATAACCCCATTAAAAAGTGAGCAAAGAGGCTGGGCATGGTGGCTCATGCCTGTAATCCTGTCACTCTTGGCGGCTGAGGTGGAAGAATTACTTGAGCTCAGGAGTTTGAAACCAGCCTAAGCAAAAAGAGCAAGACCACTCTACAAAAAGACCCCTCTACAAAAAGTAGAAATTCGCCAGGTGTCGTGGCACATGCCTGTAGTCCCAGCTACTTGGGAAGCTGAGGCAAGAAGATTACTTGAGTCCAGGAGTTTGAAGATGCCACTGCATTTTACCTGGATGGCAGAGTGAGACTCTGTCTCAAAAAAAAAAAAGTGGGCAAAGGACACGAACAGACATTTTTAGCCACTTAATTACTCTTTTCAAGAGGCATGCTTTTACTAGTTACTCATAAATTCATTCCCAATCAATGTGCATAAAACCATATGAACAATTACAAAGCTATAAATAAGGATGTAATAGCATTCAAAAGATGCTGTTGTTTTTTTCCACTCAGTATGCCTTAAAAATCATTCCCTATCAGGATCATGTAATAATAAACAGTACATGGAATAGTATACATGTACTGAGAGATAATGAAATAATCTCTCAGTATCTTTAACTGTTCCTTATTATTCTATTCTATGGAAATAGTGGACTTATTTATTCCCTTATCAATGACTATTTTGGTTTTTCAGTTCTTTTGGATTTACGTGTACACAACAGTGAATATCTTTGTAAATTTGTTCATTTCACACATGTACCTGTCAAGTATCTTGGAAGATGAATTGCTGGGTCAAAGGGTTCATACATATTTTATTATTAATAGATGTTGCCTAATAGCACTCCATAAAAATTTTATTAACATATACTCCTATAGCAATGTATGAGTGTCTGTTTCCTCTCATCTTCATCTGCTCAGTGAATTATCAAAATTTCTTATCTTGCTGATCAAATGACTATATCCTTCTCATTTTACTATACATTTACTGTAGTTGTATTGTGCTATATCCTTGTAGTTTTACTGTACATTTCTAATATTTTGAGTGCAGTTGAGCATCTTATATGTTTAAAAGTCATTTGAATTTTAAAATTTGGCCTTTATCCATTTTCCTGTGATGGTAGCTATTTTTCTTACTGGTTTTTGTAAGAACTATTTTTCATATTAGGGAAATTGTCTTTTTTATACAATATATTTTACAAATATTTTCTTTAAAATTTTATTTTTTATGTTTTTATAGTGTTTTGATTCATGTGAGATTTTTAAAATATTTTAGTTTAACGGTCTTTTGTTTATGGCTTCTGTAATCATATTTTTTTCTAACTATATTTTTGCACCCTTTAACCATCCCCACTTTATCTACCCTGCCCCTCCCCACTCCCCTTCCCAGCCTCTGGTAACTATCATTCTATTCTCTGTCTCCATGAGATCAATTGTTTTTAATATTTAGCTCCCACATATGAGTGAGAACATGTAAGATTTGTCTTTCTGTGGTTGGCTTATTTCACTCAATATAATTTTCTCCAGTTCCATCCGTATTGTTTCAAATTACAGTATTTTGTCCTTTCTGTGGCTATATAATATTCCATTGTACATATGTACCACAATTTCTTTATCCATTCATCCATTGATGGACACTTAGGTCGATTCCATGTAATCATATTTAAAGAGGACTTTTCCATGCTAAAATTATAAAACAATTTTATTTCTTATAGTGATGTTAATAATTATATTGTTAAACCTTTGATTCATCCAGAATTTATTTGGGACTAAGAAGTAAGTCACAAATCCAACTTTGTGCATGTAGATGTGTGTGTGTATATTTTCAGATGGCCAAGGCATCATCCCAGAATTACTAATTGAAAAATGAATCCTTTCCCCACTGATCTGCAATGCCACATTTATTGCATGTTAAATTTCTATTTGTATTTGAGCCTAATTCTAAAAAAAGAAAAAAATATATCTATTTTTTTTTAATTGAGTGTTCCATCTTTTGTTATGCCAGACTCATGTTTCAGTAGGGCTAATTAATTTTATTTTTCAGTATTTTCCTGTGTATCTTTGCATGTCTAATTCTCATTTACCCTTAGAATTAGATTTTAAGTCACCACCCCTCAAATTTTATTTTCTTAGGTTTGGGGTGATAGTATAAATACAAAATCGACATGTTTTTTGATACCAAGTCGTTTCCCTAAGTACAAAATATGCCTTTTTGCATGCTGAAGTCTTCATTGGTTGCTCTGTAGTACCATTAAAAAATTTTCTTTAAATACATCTTGCACATTCCTAGTTACAGTTATTGTAATTAGATCTATTCCTTAGCTTCTCATAAATGGAAGCTTTTTTCCATTATTTTATGACTGGTTTATGTTACATACAGCAAGCCTCTTGCTTTTTGGATATCAATATTTTTCCAATATAAGAATTCTCATTCTACAAATAGTTTTAAGTTTTTCTGCATCAGCAAATAATCATTATGCAGATTTTTAATGTTTTATTTTATTATTTTATTTTTGGGGAGAGAGTCTTGCTGTCACCCAGGCTGGAGTGCAGTGGTGTCAACATAGTCTATTGCAGCCTCCAACTCCTGGGCTTCAATAATCCTCCCAGCTCAGCCTCCTGAGTAGCTGGGACTACAGGTGTGCACCACCATCCCTGGCTAATTGCTTTACTTTTTTGTAGAGATCAGTGTCACTATTGCCTAGGCTGGTCCCAAACTCCTAGCCTTAAACAATTTTCCCTCCTTTGCCTCCCAGTCTCTAGTGGTGGGCCTATGAAAAATTTTTAAAAAGCATATGAAGAAATAGTTTCTGGATTTTAGGTCATTGTATTCTTGATTTGTGCAAAGTTTTCCCTCCACCAAGGATTTTCTTGACCCTTGAAAACCTGCATTATCTCCTTCTACCACCATCAGTATTCACTTTTCCTTTATTCTAAAAGTTAGTGATTAAAAATGTTAATGGTGCTAAGTCAAAGCCTCTGAGCACCCTTCTGGCAGGTATTTAGAAAGAGTCTGAAGAGGGACTTCCCCAGAGAAAGCTTTTTGAAAATTCTGGTGGGATAGTCCTCAAGGCTGAGTCCTCACTCTCTCATCTTTGTTCTTTTTACTCTGCACAAGAAATCACTTTAATGGTGTTAAGTAATACTTCCAAATGGGTAAGTTCCAAAGTTCTATGACCTTATCAAACACCTATTATTTCACTCTATGAAATAGAATTGTCCTATTGAAAGTTTACATTGGTATATTTGGAAAAAAGTTCATCATAGTCACCCTAACCACCACCACTTCCTGTCAAGGCAGTTCATTTAGGCCACAATGGTTCCAGTTCTTGGGGAATCTGGGATTTTAAATGGGTAATCAGTCAGGACTAATGAATAGGAATGAAGGCAGAAACCAGATATATGAACTGAGCTAAAATGGAAATAGGATAAAGAATTGAGTGAGGTTCAAAGAGTAGAACTAGAGTTTAGCAGTACCATAATTACATTATTTCCAAGTATGGTCATCTGGTTCTAAGTATGATTTGTAGCAAAATGGGTTGAGAACCACACAGGGAAATCATTTTCACTCCTGGACCATGGAGCCAGTTCTTAGGTCCATTGACACTATTCCCAAGTCCATTGGCAATTGCAGCTTGGTTAGGACAAGACTAGCCACATTAGGCAACTGGAGTACTATAAAGCTGGCAGGCCAAGGCCGTGTGTATACCTGAGAGTCAGAAAAGACAGGAACGGGGATGGGGGTGGGAAGGAAGAACAATGCCAGAAGTCACAGGCCCATATGTTGCTTTATCTTCAGACCACACTTTACTGACTACTACATCTCCAACTCTCCTTACTGTAATTATCTGATAATCTCTGTTTTCCTCTCTTATACATAGACTTCCTTTTAATTCAACAATACTCAGAATGTATAATTTTTCCATGTAAATATGTTCATCTAAATTTATCTTCACAATTCTCAGATATGAAAAGGCAGATACTGTTATTACTATTTTACAGGTGGAGAGACTGAGACATTAGAACCTAAGTAATGTTACAATGTAATAAGATAGGTAATAAGTGGTGAAACAAAGCCCAGAATCTGGGCTTCCCGATTGCAACTCAAAGTTTCTTCCATTAGACCCACTGTAGCACTCAATAATGCAGGTATAATTTTATGGCTAACAACATTTCAAGAATTACCCTCTCTAAAATAGCGCTTCTGCCCTTCACAGGAAACTACACGCCTCTGGATGGCTATAAGCACAATACCATCAGTTAGGGATAAATAACCTTGGTTTTAAAACTGTGCAAATGAGTTAATCTCACTGGCTTTCTATTCTTACTTAGCCCTGTAGCAGTAAGAGGTTTAGAGTAGCTTTCTGAGGGCATATGTTAACCTTAAGTTTGAGTGAAGCGTGAGAGACTAAATCCAGAGAAAACTTGCGTGAAAACAACTACAGCAAACACTGTAGACTGCAATTCACAATGGGGAGCAGCGGGTCTGTAGCTGGTGGTCAAATAGCAATTCCTACACAAGAGACCTATGTGTGGTACAGAACATTTATGATGGAATATCCATCCGGCTTGCAAACCCTACATGAATTTAAGACACTTTTGGGTCTTCAGGGTCTGAATCAAAAGGCCAACCACCATGTTAATCAAGTTTATAATACCTTTGACATGAACAAGGTAAGAAATTTTACTTTTCATTTGGTCTGAAAATGCTGTGGTTCTGCATTATTTCCTCTTTTTTTGCTATAAAATAGCCTTAGATAAAATATGTACATCCCACTGAACAGAGAGGTCTTCAGACATCCCACAGCTTGTAGGTAAGTGAGTCATTAAACACATTTAGCACTGACGGCGTGAAAGTAATTGGGAACTAGCCTCTCTGCTCTTGGAAATGTTCTGCATGTAGGGAGTTATTTTAAAACCAAATTAACTCTCGGCATGGAATTCTAATGCTATCGTTTAAATAAATCTAATAAGTGCAGATTGATTTACAAAGACTGTTTTCAAAGTATTTAATGCATTGGTGACATTTATAGAAAAGCAAATTATAGGAATCTGCTTTTAAAAGTATGATTGCATGTAGATTGGCCGATAAAAATCAACACAAATTAGCCAACATGTTGTCTGTACTCAAAAGTTAGAATGCTTTATAATACTTTTTTTCATATCTGACCAGTTTAGTTTGTGGAAAATCAAAACAACTTATGGTTTTAAATTCAGACAAATTTCAGTTTCTAAAGATTGTTATTCAACTATTGTCTTGAATTTACTCATTCCTGAGGAGATACAGTGCATTTAATTTTACTTCTTGAAAAAATACAAAGATGTGCAGAGAAAAGAAGAAATGGAATAGAAAAAATGCGACAAAAATTAACAACCTAACATACCAGGCTCAAGTTCTGCCTGAGTTTTCTTGTATATTTCAGTTACTTTACCTGTAGATTTGTATATTTCACAATGTACAGATGCTGACTAGAATAAAAGGGAAGGTGGAAAAGACTATGAATAGAAAAAATAGATGACTACAGAAGGCTGTGCAAGTGATAATAGAAGAGAAAGTAGGGATAACAAATTGAATGCAATTTTTAAAAGACTGGCTGTCCATTGTATGCAATTTAGCACAATCCTTTGATCCCTTTTCCAAAGCCAAGAAACAAGCTTAAAAGGAGGTAACAGCCAGGAATTGGGAAAAATTAAACCTATGCAAAATTAACCACTATTTTAATCCTAACAGCAATGTTGGGAATAAATTGCTTTTAGGACATTGTCTCTTGTGTTTTATTATCAAACATGAGTTCAGCACTGCCTGTTTAGCATGACAGTGTTTTCTTCCTGATAAATTTTATTTAGTGTAGATGCAAGTAAAAGGAGATCTGTTCCCAAGGAGCTTACAAATCAGTGGGAAAATGAAGCTGATTCTGCTTTTGTTCCTAACCCTGTAATATGTTCCAGATACTATGAGCATGCTGTCATGTTGCCTCTATTTGCTTGTACTATGTATCTCTCAGCTCTTAAACTCGTTTCTCTCCTCTCTCTTTCTCTCTCTTTTTCTATGTTTCACTCTCGGATCGGCTGCTGCTGTCCCACGGTTTCAGGATGGAACGCTTTTGCTCTAGAAAGCCGCTTTTCAGGCTCTGATAGTACTCCTGAGAGGTTAGAAAATGAGCTATCATAGAGTTCTATAGTTACTCTCCAAAGGTGTTGATATTATACCCCACACCAGCGATTTTGTTGTTAACCCAGTGTTTGTGCAGGTGATGTGTGTGTCAGAGGCTCATGTGCAAAAACAGGAACATGTGCAAAGGAACGCTGAGTGGAAACAGGGTTCTGCTGTCAAAATGCAGCCTGCTGTCAAGGAAGCAGAGGCAGACAATGTCAAAGCAGACATGTGGAGGTGTGTGCCACAGGAGTTAGAGCCCTCTTTGTGTCCTTCACAAAAATGGCCAAACCCATCTCAGAGGCTTAATGTAGATGGCTTGGAATTTCTACTGATATTCATGATTTATCATAGAGACTTTGTTTGCCTCGGAAGCAAGTGAGCCTAGCAGTGATGACAAATGCCGCAAAAGGTGTGGGGATCTCAATGTAAAATGAGGTCCTAAAATGAGCAGAGTAAAGATTGTTTATTGTCAAGCGATACTAAGAAATGATGTGGAACCATGCACAGAAAAACAAAAAAGAGCCATATATTCAATCAGATGAATCAAGAAAACTATCAGCTGTCTAGTATTCAGGATTTATTATTTCTATGGAGCTCCTCTGCAGTTTTCTATTTTTTTTTTTAATGAGTTCAACTCCCTTTTGATTTTTGATTTTTATTTTTAAAATAAATTTTATTGTGTATGTTTAAGGTATACAACACGATGTTACGGGATACAAATAGACAGTAAAAAAGATTACTGTAGTGAGCCAAATTAACAGATCTATCATCTCACACAGTTACCAATTTTTTATTTTGTCTTTGTGTTAAGGGCACCTAAAATCTACTTATTTAGCAGGAATTCTATATACAGTATAATTTTGTTGCTTTAGTCCTCATGTTGTATATGAAATTTCTAGACTTGTTCATCCTATGTATCTGCTACCTTGTATGCTCTGACCTACATCCCCACATTTTCTCCCCTTCCTACCTTCACCTCCTGCCCCTGGTAACCACTGTTTTGTTTTCTACCCCTGTATATTTTAAATTCTGCATATGAATGAGATTATGCAATGTTTTTTATTTTTGTAAGCATTCTGTATGGAAATCACTTTAAAATGCATTTCATACTTTCCTACCTCCTCAAAGTGCTGATAAAGCATTTTGTTGATACATCAGTCATTATTATGAACGTCAGTTAGTACATTTTATGTAATACCATGAGGCACCAATATTCTATTGCAGTTTTTGAAGCTAAGTTTCCTAATGTTAAAACCGCTAAAAATATGTGCTTTTGTCATTGTGTTTGCTTTTTATTGTCTTTTCTGTCTCTTCTGCTATCAAACTCACATTTTACAGCTTTCTTATTGTCATAATACTAATAAGCTTTTGATCTCTTTTTAATGTGTCATTTCTAACCTGCAGATGACTTGTAGTCAAGCTAGCCAAGCCCATTAAAATAGTGCTTAAAGTAAAAGTAAATAGATCCTGAAGTTTAGAGCATAAAATTTATAACAATTCCTTTGTCTAATTACATACCATCCTGGGCTGCTTCTTAGCACTCAATAGCAATAGTTAACACTTTGTGAGTGTCAAGGATGTGGCGAAAAGAGAACCTTTGTACACTGTTGGTGGGAATATAAATTAGTACTGCCATTATGGAAAATAGTAGGGAGGTTCCTCAAAAAGTTAAAAATAGAATTTCATATAATCCAGCAATCCCACTTCTGGGTATCTATCCAAAGAAAATGAAATCAGTATGTCAAAGGGATTTCTGCACTCCCATGTTTATTGCAGCATTATTCATAATAACCAAGATATGGAATCAACGTAAGTGTCCATCCATGGATGGATGAATAAAGAAACTGGTGTGTGTGTGTGTGTGTGTGTGTGTGTGTGTGTGTGTGTGTTTAATGGAATGCTCTTCAGCATTAAAGAAGAAGGAAATCTTGTGATTTGTTGACAACATAGAATAGACGAACTTGGAGGACATTATGCTAGATGAAATAAGCCAGGTGCAGAAAGAATTGCTTGATCTCACTTATATGTGGAATCTAAAAAAGTCAAATGGTAGTTTCCAGGGACTGGGGGTGGTGGTGGAGAGCAATGGTAGTTGGTAAAAGGGTACCAAGTTTCAATTATGCAGGATGAATAAGTCCTGGGTATCTATTGTATGGCATGGTCACTGTGGTTAATAATAATGTATACTTGAAAATTGCTAAAAGAGATGATCTTAAATGTCACTATAAAAACATAAGTATGTGAGGTGGTAGATATGTGACTTAGCTTGATTTAATCATTTCACAATGTGTACATATATCAAAACATCACACTGTACATCATAAATATAATATAATGTTTTAGTCAATTATAACTTAATAAAGCTGGGGAAAAAAATTCTCATAATGTGTCTGACACTGCTCTAAGCACATTACATAAATGAACACATTCAGTCATAACAGTGATAACGGAACCTGCTTTATGGTAGTGTCCATGATGGTGGCACCTCAAACCTCGGGGAAGGTAATTGACCAGTGCCCCAGATGCTTCACTTTGAATCTAAAACTGTGCTTGGGCTGAGTCCATGCTGCCTTGGCTTAGACTACTACCAATGATTGAGTGCAGAAGAAATACTAAGGCTGACCAGTTGCTGACAGACAGGGGACTCTTCTGTCTGAAACCTTTGGCTTAAGGATCCCCTGGCAGCTTTGCTGGATGTTAGGTTCTAGGAGTATCTAAAACACTCCTTTTCTTCACTTGGGTCAGGTTAGCATCCTGGTCTGACAGCTGGCCCAGCCTTTCCTGACTCCCTTCCTATATCCTTCCACACAAGCATTTCTCCAAATAAAATCCTTAAATTGGGATTAATAGGTCTAATATCCTATTAATAAGACTCACAGAAAAGGGGGCCAGAGAAAATATAAGATTATTAAAAATGAAATAAAAGATTATAACAAAAGAAACCAGAAAAATTTCTCACACCTATCAGAGGCAAGTTGCATAAGGAATAGAAAGAGATCAACCTACAGCACATGATAAGACATTTTATAACAACGGGGATGAAGAGAAGATCCTAAAATCTCAAGAAAGAAGAAAAAGAAACCCAGAGAAGTGGAAATCAAAATAGCATTGAGCTTCCTAACACAGACACCAAAGGGTGGAAGTAAATGGAGAAATACATCCAAAATTCGGAGGAAAATTATCAAGCTTAATCAAATACATGAAGAAAATAAGGATATGCAAAACTTAAAAAATTTACTTGACACTGATTTTTTTTCTTGGGAAGCTACTAGAGCAGGTGCTTCAGCAAAACCAGGGAAATATTTCAACAAATAGGAAGAGAAGAACCCAATATAGGAAAACAGATAAGGGAGGTCCCAGGTCATGGGAAAGGAAAGCCCAGATCAGCAGCTATATTCAGAAAGCCCAATGAGCTGCTAATCCAGACTGGAAAGGAAAAAGGAGGACACTGGGACAAAGATCTAAAACATTAGCAGTGATGGATCAGCTACTAAGTTTGAGGATTTCAGAAACAATATTAATTTGTTAATATTTAACCAATTTGGTGCATTTGAAAAAAATTAACAAGGCTAAGCACAAGGAAGACGATCAAAATTTAAAATGAAAGAAATTTACATATTTTTATTATGACATTTTTATGCATACGAAAGAGAATAATGAACTCTCATAGATCCATCACCCAGCTTTGATAATTATCAGAACCTTGCCATTTTTGTTTCATCTGTCCTATATTTTTTTCTGAATTTTTTAAAAGGAAAATATATTCCAACATTATGTTATTTCTCTTGCAAATACTTCATTATTCATCTATACCAATAAGGACATTTTAAAAACATAACTACTATGTCATTATCATACCTAACAAAAGTAACAATTCCTTTTTTAAATTTTTAATTGATACGTATTAATTGTATATATTTATGGGATACAGTGCTATACTGCATATATATGTATAGGTAGAGTATGGAACAATTAAATCAAGCTAATTAACACAGCCATCACTTCATACTTATTCTTTGTAATGAGAACTTTAAAATCTACTTTTTTTTAGCAATTTTGAAATATACAACACATTATTATTAACTAATAATTCTTAATATCATCTAATACCCAGTCTATGGGAAAATTTTCCTGATTGTCTCAAGCATACATTTTTCAGATCCTTCATTTGAGCTAGAATCTACATAGGTCCTTATGTTGCAATTGTCCTTATGACTCTTGTCTCCATTTTTTTCTATAATAGTTCCCTAATCATCTCCTGCCCCCTTTATGTTTTTGATTCATCAGAGAAAGTGAGTCACTGGTTCTGTAGAATAGCCTGCATCTGAATTCAGCTGATTGTTCTGTTGTGTCATCTAACTTGCTTTCTATTCTTCATGTTACCTGTAAACTGGTATTTAGCTGTAGAACTTTAAATAGATTCAGGTTCATTTGTTTGGTAAGAATACTTCATAGGCACATAATTATTGGTTGTCTCACTTTCAGTGAATTGGCCACTAGGTTCAGATGGTGTCAGCCTGATAAAAATGAAGCAATTATTAACTCCCTGTAAAACAAGGAAGTTAATAATTTTGGTATGCCACTTGGCTGTGCAGAGAACAAAATTTACCACAATAATTAAAATGAAACTCTGACTTTTAGATTAACTACAATCGAGGGACTATGGAGGAAGATCAATAGTATGCTGGCAAATGTTAAGCTAGTTCTTTGTGGGGGGGTGGGGGAAAAGCCCTGGTAACATTTGCTGATTTCCATGGTGTAAATACTCCCACCATAATCAATTTCAAGGTAACAACTGTTTAATACTTGGCTTGTAAAACTCCTGAAAACTTAACAATCAGCTCACACTAGCAGGTAAAATAGGTTCCAGTATATCATTGCATTGTGTGTGAGGGTAATAGAACTGAATACTTCTCTTTTACTATACCAGGAAGTAAATAGATAATTTGTATAGTTGGTAAATCAAGACAAGCAGAATAAACATCTTAATTACGAATATGTAAGTAAAGGCTAGAAAAAAAACCTTAAATTTCAGTTGTTAGATATAAGCCTTTTAGTTGCATTTAATTTTAAGTATGTACATTTTCTATGTACATAAAAAGCTGATTTAAAACTGCTTAAAGATAATAGCATAAAATATATTAGTGAGATCAGTGAAGGAACTGCTTTCTTCAAAATTAAGGTCTGCCTCTGAGCAAGGGACAACATAAGTTTCTCAGTTTCTACAGCTAGGAATTGACCATTCTATCATAGAAATTCTACTGAGTTGATGTCCTAACCTGGCCCAAACTTGGCAGTGAGTAACCTTGTCAAAACATAAAATCTCCATTAAAAAAGTACAAGATGAAAGTATGTGGCTCTTGTGTCAGTATTAAACCCAAACAGGGTGAGATGGTAGAACTTGAAGTTAGGTGGGCTCCAAGGACTGGCCACAGCCGCCACCACTGCCAAAGCAGAAGCTAGTGACGGGCTGGTGAGCATTTAAGATGTAAGAAAAAACACAGATTGTGTTGCTGGCTCTTGGTTTCCAAAAGGCAGGGAAAGTGGGTGGAGGCTGCACTGTTTTCCACAGGCTTCACCTGGAGAGTGATGCGAAACACCTGTTCTCTGGAAAGGGCTCGCTGTTCTAGCGATGCACCTGCACTCCAGGCACGGCTCCCAGCGAGCACACAGGTGGAACTTCCTTCTCCTCTGCTGAAGTCCAGGTAGAGGCTGCCGACAAGGGAGCACCTGGCCCAGCTACTCATCCTATATTCTGCACTCCAGGCACGCTGCCTTCTTTCTTATCATTAGTTAGTCATCTCCGTGTCTCCTTTCTCTTTTTAAGTGTAAGTGGTGCATTAATTCACCTTTGTGAAACAACAGTGCAGGAAAAAAAAAAAAAGAAGAAAATGATTATTATCCCCTTCAAATCTCACATTTCCCCAAAATGGGCACCTGGCATGATGGCATACAGTAGATGGTGCACAAACATTTACTCAGTGATTAAATGGAATCATAGGGAAGTGACAACTTCAGTAGCCTCCTTTTCAGATATGTACTCGTTTCCTTTCCATTCCCTGTTCTCTTTGTCTCCTTTTTTCCACCATATTTATATGAGCCACCAAATCTTCCAAATTGTTACTTAGTGCCTAAGTAGAACAATTATCTCAAGGAAAATTTTAAAATTTATTTCATATTTGTGTATCTGGTAAGAATTTCAGCTCACATACTCAGGCATTCAAGAAATGTAACTTTAGTTCTGTATAATGAAGTTAATTTTTATTTTGAGTCCTCATTTTACCAGGGAGGGCTCTCCTTCCACTTGATAGCATTGCATGTAAACTCCAAGGGTGCATCTAAACCCCAAGTATTAATAGGGATAGGGGAAACATTTGTCCACACTGGTATTTGCAAAGACAGTGTTTCTTCTTATCTTCTGATTCACTCAGAGGGCTGTTGTCTCTGCACAGCTAAGCCTCGTGGGCAGATTCTGTCTTAGCTACTTTATGGCTCCAAGGCATGAAAGCTTCTTAGGATGGCTCAGGCTTGTCTGGCCAGATACACCTTCCAGCATTTTCTCCCAAGTTGTGCTAGGTCCGTTTGTTTCTACCCAGGCAGTGAATCACAGGTGCTGCTGCTCTTACATCTGCCAGACCTGGTGCTTCCATTATCTATCTATCCAACCATTCTTGGCCCTCACAAAGAAGCACCCTTCCCTCTCCCCATCCCCACCCAATGTCTGGCAACTCTCTCTTCTTTTCTTTATTTCACATCTTCCCAACCTATGGAATCTCCATCTAGCTTGAGAGTAGCCAGGAGAAACTACAAAAACTGCCTCTAATTATGTATTCTTTTAAATCATTTGTTTATGGCATAAATTTTATGCTCTGAATCCTAAGTGGCTTAAACCATTGAAACTCAAGAGCTAAGGATGAACTCTTGATTTCTGCTTTTCTGCTACAATGACTTATCTCTCAGGCAATGAATGTCTTTATGAATGTGGGGAGAGCTGGATGACAGGAGGGATTACCCGGAGCAAAGTCACATCATTAACACAGCGTTTCATTAGCCCACTGCATCTGCAAATATTTATTTAGCACCTGGAGGCATGGTGGAAAGAAGGTAGGCACAAAGATGAATAAGAATTGGTCCAGATTCTCAAATGAATTTACAATCTAGTGGGGAAGATAAACATCCTCAAAAAAATAAAGAGAAATAAAAAATCAAAGATTGAGAGAGGGCAAAACATTGTACTAACTCTCTAGTTTCAAGGTTCCAAATGGGCTCATGGTGTTATAATATGGGCTGCTTTTAAACCAAACATGGCAATGTGCTTGATTGGTTTACCAGGGAAACTCTTCAATCCTGTGGGTGGGTAATGGAAGAAAAATCACATTCAAATATTGTGGGTGGGGGGCTGAGGGACGGTGAAGGGGTAAAAGACATAATTTTCTGTGCCCTCTGGGAGTTTATAATCTAGTTGAGGAGAAAAGATATGTTGAGATTAAATAACCAAGGAATAAAACAAGGCAGTATAATGTAACAGACTATTGCAGGACTGTACATTCACTGGGATTGAAAGATGCAACAAAATCTAAAAGGTGGACTTAGTCGGGAAAGGTTTCCTGGAGAAATTAAGTCATTTAGGGATCTTGAAAGAAGTGATTGGATTATTACTAATAAAAAGATAACACTGAATACTTCTGTGCCAGTCACTGTTTTAAGCACTTCACATTTATTATCTCATAGAATCCTCACAGCAATATTATAGTATAGGTACTATTTTTATCATTCTCATTTTACATTTAAGAAACTTAAGGTATAGAGAGGTTAAGTAACTGGACAAAAACTACATGGCAGGAGTGGAATGCTGGCAGTGACACCAAGGACTATGCTCTAACTGATGTGGCCATTCCACCTTTAACAACAACGTTGAGAACCTCAAGGAAGAGAACAACTCACAATGAAGTGTGAGCTTGGAGGAGAGGGCATGTGGGGGACCTGACTGAGGCAAAGGGCTACTGCTAGAGCATACCTGGGGGCCACAGTCTGGGTGTCTCACCCATGTCTTTTGCTCTATACAGATAACCAGCCTGTTTTGGGGACCTCATTTGTATCACAGGGGAGGAATGAGGCACTCAGAGCACTGGGGTGCTTGCCAGGAGTGACTTGCCCAGAGAGTCTCAGCAGAAAGTCAGCCTTTGGAGCCTCTGACTTCCGTCTAATATTTTTGTCACTATGATAGGTATGAACGTAAATGAATGGCCCTAGGGGCCACACCTAGGCATCTGGGTTTTATCCAAATAGAATGTCATTGTTGGCTCTTAAACTAGATCAAAAATCCTCTAAGAATAATCCTTTGTCAGGAGTAAGAAGGCAGGGGTGAGGCCATTTCTGATGGGCCAAGCTGGGGTAACAGAAGCCTAATTTATCAGTGGCAGAAGGAATGGAATAGAAGGTGGGAAAGTGGGTCTAAAAGACTTGTCAAAAGTCTTTGCCTATTGTGGACTCCAGACGTCTTACAGAGAAAGGTAAAACCGTTTCTCTGAATGTATGGGTTTGGATCTCAGACCAAAAACAGAGTGCTAGTTTAAGCCAAAAGAATGGTTGTCAGTACTAGGGTAAAACAATTGGGATAAAACACCAGGATAAAACAAAACAGCCAGAAAGCCAGAGCAAACTTTCAGGTTGTTATTTTCAATTAGCAGCTTTAGACAAATCTTGGGAATCAGCAGTGAGGGAATGAAGAGTGATTTCTTAGAAACATAGGTGTTTAATCTGGTACAGGAAGAGCAATGAGAAGTTGCAGGCTGTGGGATTTGAGTATATGATTCCTACAATGTGCGTGACAGTAGTTTATCCTACTAATCTGCTTATAAACCCAATAGTAGCTTTACTGTTGTCAATGGAAAAAAGCCAAACTCTGTAAAATAATTTTAAAGGGATTTATTCTGGGCCAAATTTGAGGACCATGACCCGGAGCCACACTCAAGAAGCCTTGAGCAGTGGACTCACTGTGGCTGGGATACAGTTTGGTTTTATACATTTCAGGGAGACAGGGGTTACAGGTAAAGTCATAAATCAATACATGGGAGGCATACATTGGTTTGGCCCCAAAAGGTGGGACATCTCCAAGCAAGGGGAGTGGGGCGAGACTTACAGGTTATAGGTGGATTTAAAGATTCTTTGGCTTGTAATTGGTTAAAGACATGAAGCTTTGTCTAAAGGCTTGGAATGTTTTAACATAAGTAGCTGTTTACCAGAGACAAGGGACCACATATAGATTTGTTGTGTAAATTGAGGACCTATAGGTTTGTCTTGCATACCCTTAGGCCTGTTAATGGGTTACAAAGGATGTCTCCAAGCAGGGAGGGGGGCATAAGGCATGTCTGACTTCCCTCCTCCTGGCAGACAGTTTAATTTTAGGATATTCCTTTGGCCACGAGGGGGTCCATTCAGTCAGCCGGTTGGGGGATGAGCCTTAAATTTTATTTTGGTTTACACTGTATCAGAAATCCTTGCTATTTTTTCCCCCCAAAATGAGCCCTCTTGTGAATCTCTTTATAATGTGAATCACAGCTCATTAAGGGGACAGTGGAGGCAGCTCCTCAGAAAGAATCAGGATTTCTGGACTCCCATCCCAGCTCTGGCCCTTACTTGCTGTGTGCAGTCTTGGACAAGGCCATTAACCTCTCTGTGTCTCGAATTTTTCATTTCCAAAATTGGGACAAGACCTATCCTGCTTACATTATCATTGAGCTCATGTAAAATAATGCAGGTGAAATACAGGTGCAGGGGTTGTTGTCCTGCCATTTCTTATCTTTCATTTATCTTGGTGCTTTGGACGTTCACTTATGCTGTGTGGGACAACATTTGCCCCTTGCAATGGTTGCCAGTCACAGAATGAAATTAATTAAATGATTTGACTGTCATCTTAGTATAACCCAAGACACATGCAGGGGAGCCCCAGCGCTGCTTGAAATTCAGAAGTGACCTTTGGTTATCTGCTTCCTTAGCTTCTCTTTGTGTAGCAGCCCTTAAAAATTGGAGCAGGCAACATGGCTTTTAACTTGTGTCGTAATTGCTGCTGTTCGTTAACCCATGGCTGCCATGCAACCTCTAACACTGCATTGGGTTGTCTGGCCTACAAGGTGACCACAATTACTGTTGCTATTCACAAGACAATTTACTGGAAACAAATGACCATCTATTAGATTGTAAACCATTAATATAATCTCCTCTTAAGGATAAAGACCAAGGCTAATCATTTCAGAGCCACTAGTGTGGAAGCTCTCAAGAAGCATTTGTTGATGATCATATAACACCTCATATTTGTTTAGCACTTTGTAATTTACAGAGTTTTAATATTTACTATCAATTATCAACATTTGGCTGAGTTTCTCATAGAATTTTCCCTGTTACAGACAGCAACCTTACCAGTTGGCATACAGTTAAACATATGCTTTTATGATTCATGTATTTTAATGAAATCTGCTGGAATTGTGGTTCTTAATTCTAGCTACATATGAGAAGCACCTGGGGGAATTATTAAAAATACCAGTAGCTGGGTTTCCACCCCAGACCAACTGAATCAAAACACTGTTTTGCTTATAGCTGTCAAGTGGTTCTAATGTGTAGGCAGCTATGAGCACTGCTGCTATCCCAGAAAGACCATGGTGTAATTGGCAGAAAACTAAATGACAGTCTGTGTGTGCCAGGGGTACATATAGGAAGGGGATTCTGGATCCAAAGCTATTAATTTAGAAGCAGTTTTCTGACTCTTAGTTTCAGACCTAGTAAAAGAAATCCAGCTTTGAAGCAAGTAATATGGTTATATCCATCCCACCATCGATTCTGCCATTTTCTGTTATGCATCCTCAACTCACCTCTTCTATTTATTAAGGAACAAAAATCTAAGTTTTTACATGAGAAATAAAACCCCCTTAGCACACAGGCTGACGGAATTCCGGTGAGGCTGGGTTTTGTTTTATGTCTTGCAGTATCAGTTTAGAGAGACACATGCTTATAAAAGGAAGCCCATGTTGGCTACATGAGGAAGTTCCTTGCAAAAGGCTACTGTTGCTGTAGTCCCCTGTCTTCAGTAGCTACGGCATTCAGAAGTGCTCAAACTAGGACAATTGTCTTACCTTCCCCAAACTCACATGAGGCTGACGTCTGATTCACAGTGGACCTGTTGAGCTGGCTGCATTCCGGGGGCAGATGGTCAGGGCTTCCTGATATCCAGGAAACCTAGTCATTATCAGGAGCTTGATTGATAAATATTATGAGACATACTTGGTCTCAGAACCCTTACATTTTTTATTTATTTATTTTTATTTTAGCGTATTATGGGGGTACAAGTGTTAAGGTTACATATATTGCCCATGCCCCTCTCCCCCCTCGAGTAGGAGCTTCAAGCGTGTCCATCCCCCAAACGTTGCACATCTTACCCGTTGTGGTTGTATACGCCCAGAACCTTTAAATTTTTTATAGTCATGGTCAAGAACAATTATGTCTGGTCTCTAATCTGCATAAAGATCATGGTCGAATCAGTTTACCGACCCGGCAGTGTATTTCTGATCTTACAGAGGTGAGTCTCCCCCCAAGACATTCCAGCAATTCTGTGTCTGACAGAGACGGTCTTTTCTGTATTAGTGTCTGTAGGTGCAAATGAGCTAGGTCATAAATCCTGTATATAACAGGAAAATCCCTTACAGATTTTTTTAAATTCACAAATGGAATTAGTATGCATTTAACATGATAGGGGTAGCCCTTATATTGCCTACTTTCTTTGAAGTTCCTAAGATGTAAATTAAATATCACTGACAATTGTTGACTAATGGTATAATGTGCTTACACTAGCTGTCTGGGTTTCCTTACTTTGTCCATCTGAGTACCCGTTCTCAGACAGATGTTTTCATTCATATGTTGCTCCTCACCCACCACAGCTGGTAAAATGTCATTGAAAAGTGTCATATGTGAAAGAAGGAAAACATCCAAATGCTGTGAAAAGTAACAGAAAGTTAATGCTGCGGGAGTAAATAGTTTTAATTTGGGTCTATAATTTGGTGAATTTTTGTTGGAATTGGATTATCTGTCTTCCTGACCTAGCGGGTACATTGAATAAATGGGGTTTATCGCTAGTTGCTATAATAACAATTTCTATTTCCATGGGGTTTTTTTTTTTTTTTTTTTGCTGCTGAGCCTTAGAATTCCATGGTCTTAATGTTACTAGAATGCAGGATGCTATGGTTCTTGGTTAATACTGTGTAAGGCCTTGTTAGGGTTAAATAAGCTCATATGTGCAAAGCACAATGCCTAGCCTTATGTGTACAGTAAGTATATCATCAATTTTAATAATTATCATTGTCACTGTGATTACTTTTATTATAATTATTACTTGTCCAGTATGTTTCCCATCTGAAAATGAAGGACTATTTCCAGAACCAAAATTCTTTTTTTCTTATTTCAGAATATTACAGAGGTACTAATGTTTTGTTTATATAAATTGATTTTGTACCATGTAAGTAAAAATTTTAAGTGTGCCCATCCCCCAGATAGTGTGCATTGTACCCATTAGGTGTATCTTCCCATCTTCCCCCCTTTCCTCCCCCTCCCACTTGATTAATTTCCGATGAATGTTATTTCCATCTGTGCACATAGGTGTTGATTGATTAGTTCCAATTTAATGGTGACTACATGTGGTGTTTGTTTTTCCACTCTTGTGATACTTCACTTAGAAGAATATCCAGAACGAAAATTCTAAGACCTGAATCAATGAAACAAAGCTAAGTTCCTTTAATGACATTACCCAGGTTGTAAATTCATGGCTGTATCATTGGGACAAAGTCCCAAAGCAAATATTCTTGAAATATACTAAGATAACATCTTTATACCTGTTTCTGGGGTCACTCAGGCAAACAGAGAAGGAGCAATGGCGGGACCCAATTGAGCATATCAAGTGGAGTCTGCAGTGGGATTTCACCCAGGAATTGCACAAGGCGGGGAGAGTAGCAAGATTAGTTCGGCCTGTAATGCAAGTGGGAGGCCCTGGTGGGGCAGTGAGGGTGGGGGTGGAGGGGATGTGGAACCAAAGCAAGGACAGCTGCACAGCAAAAGACAGCTTTGGATTGCTAGCCAAGAGCATGGGTGGGGACTAAGAACAGGATCCACCAAGGCAGGACAAGGATGGACACATCAGATCTTGGAAGGGCACCTGTGAACATTTGCTGGGGAAACTGTAGGCTCAGGGAAACTGTCGTCTTTGGAGTGCTAGAGGCTAAACCCATGGGCCGGTGGGGGCAGGGCAGGCACAAACTAAGTAAATTCCAAAATGTGCAGAAGAAATGTTCACAGAAGACACCAGGGAGCATGAGAGGACAAGATAAGAATGACCACATCTCCTCCTGCTGAGCCAGATGGCAGTGGGGGGCAGATGTGGGAGGCTTTGGAATGGTGCCCCCAAAGCCCTCTGGGCTCAAAGTTTCCCTGAGGCTAAGCGGCTTATTGCACGCAGGCCAGATTTTCCTTGAGCAAGTACGAAGAGAGCACAGGCTCCAAGGTGCAGCATTTTCATCTCCAAGCAGCTCCGAGTTCCCTTACTTTATACGAGTCTATCTGCTACCAAATCTCTCACATACAAGAATCCAGGATAACACAGTAAATCGAGTATGTCCAATCCATTCAAGTCTGGGCACCTCTTCTAGAAAGAATCCAATCATAATGAGTTCTAAGGGCAATGTTGGACAGCATAAATCTTAGAGCAAGGCTGACTGGGTTTAAAGCCTGGATTCACCCTCGTCCTCATTATGTTACCTTAATTAGTTTATTTAACCTTTCTGAACTTCAGTTTTATCCTCTGTAAAATAATAATAAGACTACCTGCAAGGTTGTTTGAGAGATAATGCATGGAAAGTGACTAGCACAGTACTTGAATATAGGCTTTTTTCTTTCTTTCCTTTTTTGAAAAAAATAATGGTAGCTCTTATACTTCGCAATACATAATTATTTTTGTGTGCATATAAGCTATATAATTTAACTTTCTATCTATCTTCTATCTATCTATAATTTAACTATCTATCTTCAGGTTGATCCTATCCTGAAAACAACTGCAGTTTATAGCAGGTCATGAGCATTGCCGGGAGACTGTGTGTTCCACCCATAGGCTTTCTGTAGGACAGAAGCACTATAGGATCTTGTTTTCCTTATTTTTTACTACACTTCAAAAGTCTTCTCTATTGAATGGTAGAAAGGAATAATTAACCACGTATTTTTCCATCTTTGTATAATTTATAGATGCTAAAACTGGTCTTATATTTTCCTTATGTTTTAGAGACCAGGAAAAAAACTTAAATTTGAAGTCCATATATTTTTTTCTCTTGCCTCGCCCCCTCTGCAAAATGATTCATAATATATTAATGGAGCCAAACTCTCTTACGGGCCTGCTAACCTGTCATGCTTCCATATCCTGACCTCCCATTAAACTCTTCCCTGGAATCCACACCAGAACATGATATATAAATCTATAAACGTGTTGGGATTAAAATTATCTTTATATGCATGCTCCCAAACTCTCCTTTCCTGAGGCTCACTAGAATGGGTTCTGGCTTTGCACCCATTTAATTTCTTCCCTTCCCTCCACTTCAAAGGGGGATTCTGCCATTGGCAAATTAATTCTTTAGGGATCTTGTGATGCAGAATTATAATAAAAATTGATGGGCAAAAAGAATGAAATGTTCTCATGCTAAGGTTAGCAGTGAAGGGCTAGGGAATGGAGATTACTGAAAATTGAGCAGCAGGGTATACGTGGAAAAACAGATGAGAGAGGAAAGTGGTGTTGTGAAGCAATCCATAACATTTCTTTCAACACATACTTGTTCCAGAAATGCAAGTAAAGACCTTCTATTATTTTGAAATTAACTTTTGATTCCTGGACTTTATTCTTATGCATATGTCATTCATTCTGAGACTGATCCATGCGGGTCATCATTTTTCTAATTAGTTATAACAAGATTACTTAAATTCACATTAGAATAAGTCACAATTGCAACAGACACTTGGAAAGATGGCGAGATGAGAAAATTGCCTACAGAGAAAGGTGTGCATAAAAAAACCCACTTCAGTCCATGGTTCCCAAATCTTAGGATACATAGATTCACCTCACGAGCATTTTAAAATGCAGACTTTTAGAACATATCTCAAGCAGCTGTGATGCTGTTTTGGGGGTGGGGGTCTAGGACTCAGCATGTTTCATTACCCCCTATATGATTCTGATGCAGGGAGTTTATGAACCCCACTGTGAGTCAGGCCAATAAGAATCAGACTTCTCCAGGCAGTTCTGTGCGCTGTGGGACTCCTGAGGTTCAATATAGAAACATGAGCTTAGGAGTGTTCTCTGGAGAACAGAGCCATCCCAGAGAAAAGCTTCTAGACGTTCTCTATTGCATTTTTCCTTGGCACATTTGCAAAGACATCTCCTTACCTTCTCAGTGAAAATTATCCTCCTCCCCTGCCTTTGAAATCTATATTAACTGAAGACAATCATTGATTGTTTTCTTCTGATTTATAGAATAAGCATCTACTTAAAACCCTCTCCAACACTAACACAAGCTGTTAAATTACATTGGTACCAGAGTCATCTCACCAATGTAAATTTCTACCACCTCTCACCAGAAAGATAGGAAAGAAGAGTTGGCTGTGAATTGTAAGGATTAACTTGCCTAACTGTATAACAGCATGCTGACATGAAAACAGGAAATGTGTTGCTTACAGAAGATTTTGAAAGAGGCTGCTCTTGTCTAAGTAGAAAGGTATGATTAACTAGGTTGTCCATTTAAAAACCATGCAGTGAAAATATTTATGTTAATCTCCTGGCAGGGCTTGCCCAGAGCTTTTAGAGCCTAGGTTGGAAGGTGTTAGGACTACCCACGCGCTATGCCTAAAAATAAAATACTAAATGTTCTAAAGGTAACATTGCTCAATTTAGCCTGTTGCCATTCATCATACAGGTGACATCGAAAAATGTGGTCAGTGAGGTGGAACTTGTAAAATGAAACAAACTGTCATCAAATAAAAGGTTTTTATGGAAACTCTGGAGGATCACCTTAATAACAAGCCTGCTTTGTAGGGAGGGTGCTTCTGTGATATTTTGGTAAACTCACACAGTAACTGCCCAGGGACCGTTGTATTGATTGGCCAAACCCTAAAGCCCCAGGAGGAGGAGGGCCTGGGAACAGATGTACCTCTGGCTGGATACTGTCCATCCAGCTTATATCCTCTATACCTCCAGTCCAGTTTCTGAAAAATAGTAGTCATGTCCTGCTGAATCTGGAGATATCATATCTTGATGTCATCTTAAATAAATTTCAACTCTGTAATAACATATTCCCCTTGTCTCAGCCATAGCTGTGCTAGGGATTAATAAGGTGAAGTGGTAGCAAGTTGTAGGAAAGGCAGATGAAGAAAGGCTAAAAACAGCTTTTGTATTTTTAAACAAATTTCCTTTAGAATACCCATTCAACGAGACTCTCATCTGTAAGAAGTCTTATCTCTTATAAGAAATATTAAAGTTATTGATGGGGTAAAGATGCCTAAGCTATGAAACATAAAAATCTAATATCAAACATAGTAAAGCAATTTTTAAATGTTTTCTTATTATTTTCTGACTATAAGTAAAACATCCACAGAATGGAAAATAAAAGAGTATAATAAATTTAGAAGACAATGCTTTACTGACTAGCACATTGGTTTCCAACATCTGAGATATTGCTGTTTTCTTATTTAAAAAAAAAAATACTTGTTTTAAAAAAAAAGCCATTAACCAGCCAGACAGGCCTTGCTTCCTCTTCAGAGCTAGTGGTGATTTCTCAGTTGCTTTTCTTATGGACTTGGTGAAACTATTCACAAAAGCATGAGACTCAGAGGAAACACATATCACTTTACAGACTGAGAAGTCTAAAGCTCTTTATAATGGGGGATACCTTATGTCACATCTTGGTTTTGTAAATAGGCCTTAACATCACAAGTAGTCCAAAGAGAATGCAGCCAACAGCATGTTTACTTGGGCTGGATATGCTGCCATCAGCATTAGAATTCACATGGAAAAATAGCAAAGAGTGAATCTCATGCCTCCCTAGAGCTAGCCACCTTTCTTAAGGCAGTTGAGCATCTTTGGGTGCAAGATTTGAAGTGTATGATTCTTAAGGGTGACACAGACTAGTTCTGTTTCAACTGAAATGTTTTACTAATTTAAAACAAGACAGGGGAAACTTTCTAAACTTTGTAATCCTTAAATAATTTTTTGCAAGATTGACTAATAGGACAAAATTGTTTATAGTAAAAGAGCCTCATTAATTTTGATTCATACTTAAAATTATGCATTTAAAGGATTTATGCTAAACTGGAATTTAACAGTCCAAAAATATCAACTATTAATAGTTTCTACAAAAAGGAATACACAATTTGTCTATTTGATGTTTTCCTTCTATTAAAATTAGTACATGGTCTTAACCCTCAGAAGAGGACAAATTCCAAAGGTATTTAGGAGAAGAAAAGCATTGTAGGAGCTCAGTGGTGAGGACTTAGCCTTCTGTCATGACATTTTAGTTAGTTTCTTTGGCACAAGAAGTAGATATATTCTCTAAAAAGGCACTCAACTTGAAAAAGAATATCTAACAAAAATCCAACAGCAAGCCTCATACTTAATGGTGAGAAACTAGAAGCTTTCCCACTAAGATCAGAAACAAGGTAAGGATATCCCCTCTCACCAGTGCTTTTCAACATCATGTTGGAAGTCCTAGCTAATGCAATAAGATAAGAAAAGGAAATAGAAGGTATACTGATTGGGAAGGAGGAAATAAAACTGACTTTGTAAATAACATAATTGTCTAAATAGAAAATCCAAAAGAACAAACAAAAAGCAAAACAAAACAAAACCCTCTTAAAACTAAAAAGAGATTATAGCAAGGTTGCAGGATACGAAGTTTTTATATAAGAGTCAGTCACTTTCCTAAATACCAGCAATGAACAAGTTGAATTTGAACTTGAACTTAATACATTGCCATTTACATTAGACTCCCAAAATAAAATTTTTAGGTTTAAATCTAACAAAATATGTGCATGATCTATATGAGGAAAACTACAAAACTCTGATGAAAGAAACCAAAGAACTAAATAAATGTAGAGATGTTTATGTATAGGAAGACTTGATATTGTAAAGATGTCAGTTCTTTCCAATTTAATCTGTAGATTCAATGAAATCCCAATCAAAATCTCAGAAAATTATTTATAGATATTGACAAACTGATTCTGAAGTTTATATGGAGAGGCAGAAGACCCAGAACATCTAATACAATATTGAAGAAGGAGGACTGAAACTATCTTACTACAAGACTTACTATAAAGCTATGGCAATTAAGACGGTGTGGTATTGCTGAAAGAATAGACAAATAAATCAATAAAAAAGAATATAGACAGAAATAGACAAACTTTAGGCAGCTAATCTTTGACAAAGGAACAAAGGCAATACAATGGAGAAAAGATGGCCTTTTCAACAAACATTGCTGGAACAACTGGACATCCACATGCAAAATAATAAAATGCATCTGTACAAAGACCTTATACACTTCACAAAAATTAACTCAAAATGGACAACAGACCTAAATATAAAATACAAAACTAAAAAATTCCTAAAAGATAACATAGGAGAAAATCTAGATGAACTTAGGTTTGGCGATGACTTTCTAGATGTAACACTAAAGGTATGATCTATGAAAGAAAAAAATTAATAAGCTGGAGTTCATTAAAATAAAAATTTCTGCTCTGTACAAGACATTTTCAATAGAATGACAAGACAAGTCACAGACTGGGAGAAAATATTTGCAAAAGATTTAGCTGATAAAGGACTGTTATCCAAAATATACAAAGAACTCTTAAAACTCAATGATAAGAAAACAAAAAACCTGATTAAGAAATAGTCCAAAGATCTCACCAAAGAAGATATATAGATGGCAAATAAGTCTATGAAAGATGTTTAACATCATATGTCATCAGGGAATTGCAAATTAAAACAGGGGGTTAATACTATACATATATTAGAATGGCCAAAATTCAAAACACTAAAACATCAAATGCTGATGAAGATATGAAACAACAGAACTCTCATTCATTGCTGGTGGGAATGCAAAATGGTATAGCCACTTAGGAAGACAGTTTGGCAGTTTCTTAAAAAACTACATATACTCTTACCATACTATCCAAAATACCTTGATATTTACTCAAAGGAGTTGAGAACTTATGTCTACACAGAAATCTGCACATGGATATTTATAGCAACTTTATTCATAATTGCCAAAATCTGGAAGCAACCAAGATATCCTTCAGTAGGTGAATGGATAAATAAACTGAGATACATCCAGATAATGGAATATTTTTCAGTGCTGAGAAAAAATTAGCTATCAAGCTATGAAAAGACATGGAAGACATTTAAATGCATATTACTAAGTGAAAGAAAACAAACCGAAAAGGCTACCTACTCTATGATTCCAACCATATGACATTCTGGAAAAGGCAAAACTATGGAGAATGTAAAAAAAAATCACTGCCTATTAGGAGTTAGTGAAGATTGCATAGGCAGAGTATAACAGATTTTTAGTAAAGCTATTCTATATGATACTATAATGGTGAACCGATAGTATGTACAATACCAAGAGTGAACACTGATGTAAACCATGGACTTTGGGTGACAATGATATATAAATGTAGATTCATAAATTGTAACAGATGTACCACTCTGGTAGGGGATGTTGATAATGGCGGATTGCTATGGATGTGTGGGGGCAGGAGGTATATGGGAAATCTCTGTATTTTTAAATTTTTCTGTGAGTCCCAAACTGCTCTAAAAATAATGCCTATTTTAAGATGCACTTAAATGCCTATTTTAAATGCACTGTTTTTAAATGCACTTAAAATTAAAGTCACTTGTTTCTATAAACATTACCTATGTATTTTTTTTTAATGAAGCACTAGGAAAAAGATCTATGCTGAAATCTTATGGATTATATTAAATTGTACTAAAGGTCCTGTTCATGAATAATGACTTCTCAAATAAAAAACAATTGTTCTTCTTTAATATTTATTTTCTTTTCAATCTTGCTTTCCACAGGATGGATTTATTGATTTTTTCGAGTTTATCGCTGCTATAAATCTAATCGTGCGAGAAAAAATGCACCAAAAATTAAAATGGTATTTTAAGCTGTATGATGCTGATGGAAGTGGTTCTATCGATAAAAATGAACTTCTGGACATCTTCATGGTAAGTGAAGTAGTAAAGTATCCTTGGAGGACACTATATGGTTAGTTTAATTTCCTCCTTATGGAGGGGGTGATAGCTTTCTATGTGGTTGGCTGTTCTTGGGGTGTACGTTTTGAATTGCTGAAGCAGTGTAAATTTCACTTATCATATTGGTTACTGAATGTACAACTGAAAGTCGATGTTTTTTTCTTGGTGCAATCCACTCAGACATTCACAAATTGAGCAGAGCACTGACATGAAAAATGAAATAAATGTGATATTCAAAAACAATTTATCTTTTTCTCTGCCTCAGTGCAGAAAGTCTTGCAGGGAGCAGCTAAAATGAGATGGTATATGCATATACATATATATGCATATATATATATATATATATATATATATATATATATATGACAAAAGACTTGGACTAAGAATGAAGGAGGAAGGTATGTAAAGACTAATCTTTTGGGGAGCTACACCAAAGTATTTCTAATAGTTGGTTCAGGGGTCTCATATCCTTTCCATCACTAAAGTTCAATGAGTGCCTTTACAAACAACCCCCCTACTACCACCCCCACCTCCAATGGAGAAGGGGATAGTTATTATCATGGTATGAGATGAAAAGGATCCCAGAGTAAAAAATGCGTAAGTGGGACACTAGACCTAAATGAAGATGAGAGGTGTAATTAACATTATGACTATAACACACTGAATTTGTAACACATAATCAAAGAGTATTGGAATCAGATATCTTAGAAATGATCTGGTATAAATTCTTTATTCTATAGATGAAGGAGTTGAGTTACAAACAAAATACATGGTAGAAATATTAGCAAAAATGCCAGAAAAAATAATTGGGTAGAACTATAATTATAATTAAACATCTCAACAAATCAAGAAAGCAGATAAACATGTGAAGCTAAATAAGCAAATGTAGAGTTAACCAACATGGTAAGAATTCAAAGCTATGATAATACTAATATTGCTACCACTGTAATCTTGCATAGTTCATTCACCAAAAAAATATATAAAGATGCACTTGGCAATCAAACTCTGTAAGCATTAAAACTTAGAAATTCTGTAAATACGTTACATATTACAACACAAAATTAGGAATCTAAAATATTCTATAGAGAGTGTCCAACCCCATATAAATTTTAAAATATCCTTATAAATAAATATATACTGGCTTATTCTAAAAATGATTAAAATGTAAACATGGTATACAAATCCTAGGGGATGCCACCAAAGCATTACTCAGAGCAGGGGTGCCTATCTTTGGATCTATGGACTTTTGGTCTTCAGGAATCTTGGAGCCCTTGTAATTGATGGCAAAATTTTGCCTGTATGTTATGCACTTTTGGGGGGTGAAGGGGAGAGTCATCAGGTTCTCAAGAGAGTTAGAAATAACAAAAAGATAAAAGTGATTTTATTTAAGTATTATAGGAAAATGTGCATAGATTTTCATTAGTTAAAATGCACAACTTAAGCTGGATGCTTTAGCTTGTTCCTGTAATCCTAGCGCTTTGGGAGGCCAAGGCAGGAGGATAGCTTGAGGTTAGGAGTTCAAGACCAGCCTGAGCAAGAGCAAGACCCCATTTCTACAAAAAATAGAAAAAGAAGCCAGGCATGGTGGCGCTCGCCTATAGTCCCAGCTACTCAGGAGGTTGAGGCAGGAGGATCACTTGAGCCTAGGAGTTTGAGGTTGCAGTGAGCTGTGATGACACGATGGCACTGTGGCCTGGGCAACAGAGGAAGACTGTGTCTCAAAAAAAAAAAAAAAAAAAAATACAACTTAAGTTAGTCAAGGAAAGAGAAATATTAAATAGTGAATTTTTTCCTTAATGTGTTTAGAAAGGGAACAAAAATAGGGAAACTGAAATAATCAAAGCAAAGAGTAGAAATTAATTTAATAATTTGACATAATTTGACTTAAAATTAATATGTACTATAAACAGTGATAGCTAATTCTGGAAGGAGCATAATAAGAAGGGCACCCTTACGTACTGTGGAGAGGATATAAGTGGATATAACATTCCTGGAAATGTGCCAAGCTGCATCAAGAGGCTAAAAGTTGATCTTCACTTTAAAGTCAACACTACTTATTTTGGGTCAGAAAAAACAATCATTAAGGGTAAAAGTTCTAGGATTTACATCACAAAATCTCTTAAGATACTAAAAATAAAAAAAAAAAAACACTAAAAGAGGAAAATGTTTAAATTAAGGCAGTAGAGTATGTACCTATTAAAAAAATTGGTGAACATACTTTCTATACAACGGCAAGTAAAAAAACAGCCATCAAGGTAAAGAATAATATAGATGTATAATCTAAGTCCTCTCTACATACAATGAAAAGGTTAAAATGAAATTCAGCCCAGGCATTAAGAGATTGGAAGAAAGTACTAGATTGTAGGGAGAATTTACAAAGGAGGTAGTTACATCTTGATCTCACTTTGAGGATATAAAATGATCAAGAGAAGGATTTTTAGGAGAATTTCTTGACTTCCTGAAGTCAGTAACATGGAGATTTAAGGAAACCATTGAGAGTGGAGGTGCACTGCAGTTTGGGGAACACACTGTTTGGGAGTTTGAGTCACAGTGAGAGGTCTAAAGCAGCAGACACGGCCGCAAAGGTGCAGTTGATAAAGTATCTGCAGTCCTAGAATTTTCTGGGACAAAGGATGCTGGGGTGTTTTCCATGAATCTGGCGTGGACCACGGTGAAAGACAGCTGGCATAGAGTTGTCTCAGATCTTGTCTAGCAAGATCTGAGGGCTGAGGGAAACTCGGGAGAAGAAAGCTGGAGGCAGTCTGGGAGCAGTGGTTCCCAACCAGGAGAATCCCTGTTCAGGGGACACTTAGCAATGTCTGGAGACACTTTGGTTAACTGGGGAGTGGAGGACGGGGGGTGGGGGGATGCTATTGCCATGTATTTGTTAGAGACTAGGGATGCTGCTAAGCATTCAGCAATGCACAGAACAGCCCTGAACAAGAAAGAATTGTCTAGTCCAAAAATGTCTAGTGTGTAGATTTTGAGAGACTCTGACCCAGAAAGAGACCAGCTAGAATCAAGATGCATGATTCATGTCTAGGGAATTGCAGGAGAGAGAAAGTCTCAGTGATGGAGAGGAGGGGGTTTCAGAGCAAGAGTGGACTATAAAGACCTGCCAGTCCAGAGAGCACTGAGACTAGCGAACATGACAGTACCTGCCAACCAAAAACTGTCTGCTCCCCTCTCTCTCCAGCTGCTCCTGCTCCCACTCAGGCAGTGCTCAGACACTGTCATGAGCAAAATGAGGGAGAAGGAGCGGATATGCCAAATGAGGAATAAAAGAAGGGGAAAAAAAACCCTAAAACATGCCTTCTTGCCCTTCCCCCAACCCTACTTGTCCTACAAGAAAAAGAAGGAAAACAGAGCAAGCTGATGATTCTATCCTCAGGCCTCACCCACCTTCCAATCAGTATTTTACTCTCACCTTGCCTGAAGATGGGTGAAGAACAAAGTAAGATTTCACAAGTGTTTACTGTGATTTGTATGTGGGGTCTTGTGTCACTTCGGAATGTGGGCATACTGGACACCTGGCCCACTGTCTAGGCTTTTGGAGCCTCTGCCCAACACTGAGAAGCCCTGAAGATTTTCCTCCAATGTGACGTTGCATGTATGTAACGGTGACTCCAAGCACTGTCCTATATTTAACTGTGAGATCTGCGAGACCTGGGCTTGCTAAAGCAAATGCTTTACCACTGTTTATTATGATTAATCCTGGATTCAAGGTTAGTGACGCTTGTGAAACAGCAAGCGGGAGAGTCACATTGAAGATGTGTGCCCTCTAATTGAAATATGTTGCCAGCAAGTTTTCTAAAGATCCTTTCATGTTCAATAAAGATAGTTATGTTCAAATTCCCAGACGACTAATTCTCTTTCAATTTATTATGAATTTCTATCTCTAATCTGGGTCATTTAATCACCTTTGCAGGGAGTGGTTTGGCTAAATCTTCCCTCTAGGAAAGCTGGAAATGTCATTTGCCCCAGGTCTTCTGACAACTTTTATGATGAAAAAAAGGTGCTAGCAGAATATGAGAGAAATTCTGCATCATTCTAAGGCATATATATCTGTCTTCCCAGTTGTTCATTGTACGGAAGAGCACAAAGAGCCAGAGGTGGCAGTGGGGAAGCCAGAGATGAAGCCTTAGAGTCTTACAGAGTCTCCTCCGTTCATCCATATGGACCAAATGAATCAGTCTGAAACCGAGAACAATGTCTGTTTTCTGGGTGCAGAGCTCTTATGACCATGACCACTGCGATATTTTCTCCAATGGGCTTTTTGCATCTTCTGTTGCCTAATGTATTGAATTAGTTCCTTGATGCTGTATAGAATCAGACTTCAGATTTTATTCAGTTAATTTACTTTCCAAGCCTCATTACCTAGAACTGACATAAAAATCTTTTCTCTTTATTTATTTTTAACAACTGGAACAGGTTGGAGAGCAAAAACTGACATTAATACATCCCCGAATTCTGCCACATTAGAGTAGAAATACTACAAAATGTATTTGCTTCCAGCAAAGTTGAACTCTCTCATGTAACGTCTCTTTGCAGGCTGTACAAGCCCTCAGTGGCCAGCAAACTCTGAGTCCTGAGGAATTCACCAACTTGGTGTTTCGTAAGATTGACATAAACAATGATGGTAAGGGAGCTACTCCCCTATGACTCACTTTCTTAAAAACAGGAGATGGTGGCGGGCAGGGGATGTCATTTAGACAAAAGCAGAAACCTATCAAGAGAACCCTACTTGTGACTTGGGCTTCATAATTTGACAATCCAATGTTCTCTAGTCGGTAAATTCAACTGAGTAAATGTTTATTGACCGTATTTATATCCAATGTGTGGGGCATGCCACATTGGAATATATAAAGAGTAGAGAGAGACACAAAGAGAGATTGGGAGAATATAGGATGCGGAACCTTCTGCCCTTTGCTCTGGGCCATGCTCTATTAATCATTGCTCTGGGCCATGCTCTATTAATCTAGAGACTGGAGTTTTTCCATGAACTTATAAATAAACTCAAGTTTTCTCTACTGTAGAAAAGCTTCTTTCAATTATGCTGCCTTCTCCTACTGTCGGACTTTTTCCTTCCCCCTGACTACACATTTCTGGAGAATCGTCCATACTTGCCTCCATTTCTGCTTTTTCTATCTTTTCTACATTTCTACTCTTGTTCTCATTTCTGCTCCTTCTACCATGAAATCTGGGTTCTTTTTAGCCCAGAGGAGGTGCATTTCTTTTTCAGAGGCAGGAGTGGTGAGAGAAGACACAGATATTCCAAGAGAAGTGAGTGCTTATACCAAATGGCTTTGATCTCAGCAAAATGGTAGGTGAGCCTATTGACTTGAGATTGATGCAGAATATATAGGAATAGTCCTTGAAAAACAGAAAATTTGGCATTGCGGAAAATATGAGATATCAGTAAGAGGTTAAAAAAAGAATGGAGGCCGGGCGCTGTGGCTCACGCCTGTAATCCTAGCTCTTGGGAGGCCGAGGCGGGAGGATTGCTCAAGGTCAGGAGTTCAAAACCAGCCTGAACAAGAGCGAGACCCCGTCTCTACTATAAATAGAAAGAAATTAATTGGCCAACTGATATATATATAAAAAATTAGCCGGGCATGGTGGCGCATGCCTGTAGTCCCAGCTACTCGGGAGGCTGAGGCAGAAGGATCACTCAAGCCCAGGAGTTTGAGGTTGCTGTGAGCTAGGCTGACGCCACGGCACTCACTCTAGCCTGGACAACAAAGTGAGACTCTGTCTCAAAAAAAAAAAAAAAAAAAAAAAAGAATGGATAAAAGGCATTGGGATTCCAGTCATGATTGAATTCAATCCACAGTAACTCCTACTGACTCAACCTGCCCGCCATGCGTCACTTCTGTCAGTGGACACAAGAGGGCAGTAGAGACCCATGTTCCCACGCTGAGTGTGGCACTTTGTACTGGTCAAATGTGGCAGCTCGGGGTGGAAGGATGGGATGGTGAGGAGGCTGAGAGGAAGTTCAAATGCAGACACCCTTGTGAGGGGACCAAACAACTGGGCAAGAGTATACTTCTCAGGAAAACAACTTGGAGATCTAGCAATAGCATCAGTCTTCCTCTATACTTAAAGACTAGGCCTAGATCTGTCTCTCTGGAATCTCAAGTCAGTGTGCTCACTTACTAGCATACAGAGATCAAATAAAATAAGATCGAATAAAATAAGCCAGTTCATGTGAAAGCTTGCAAGAAGCAGTGAAACTACCCAGAGTAGATAAGGAGGCTAAGTGAAGCTAGAAAAGGACCTGAGAAATGGAGAGCAGAGGGCTTGAGAAGGCCAGTGAAGACCTCATTTGGAATATGCAGCTGAAAACAGTGGTCATCAAATGGGAGACTGCTATAGGCTTTGTTCGGTTTCATTTTTATTTTTAATCTTAGAGGTACTGCAGGATGGCAGGGATTGGAGTAGAGAGGATAAACTATTTCATCCCAGGGCTGAAAAATATTGACGTAAAAGAACACTATTTTGGAAGTAGATGAAACATCAGGAAGGTTTAAGGCTTAGTCTATACATTGAATTTCAAAAGGGCAGGTCAAGAATGTTTGATAATATCGATGGTCAATGCTTCTAGTGCTAAGAGTGGGGGGATAGGAAAGTGACTTCCCTTAGAGAGGTATGAGGATTTGGGCATCTTTAGGAAACAGAGAAATTTCTATTCATTTGAGGACACAGATAATATATTCCAGAAAGCAGAAAAATGATGCAGGACTTTTTGTTTACTATTTAAGGAGATACCACAAGGAAAAAGTATAAGGAATCAATAAAATGGGGAGAGAGATTTGAAGGGGCTTTGAAATGGAAAGAACTGGGTTGAAAAAAAGATGTGAATTCAGAGGAGAGAAGTTGTGCTCAGGCAATAGCTGAGGTTACCTCAAGTTAGAGAAATGGGCTCTTTGACCTGGAAGCATGTGTCAACAGAAAAGAGGGGGTACATTATGGTTTCTAGAATAGTGTATAAAACTAAACACACTAATTATTTACTCTGATAAAAACTTGCATTTTAAGTACAAAAAATAAACACACACACACTTTGGAATAACAATGAACCATTATTTCTCCCATCCATGTACTAACCAGGCCTGACCCTGCTTAGCTTCTGAGATCAGATAAGGTTGAGCATGTTCAGAGTGATACGGCTGTGGACTGAACCACTGTTTCTTACCAAATGCATTTACAGAGCTAAAACTGATTGGATATGTTTTTATATGGAAATTATTGAAGGTTGTTACATCATCTCATCAAGAGGCAGCTGGGTCACTCATGTATCGAGAAAAAGATGCTAAAATTATGTGTTATTGGACAGAGAAAGTCCAATGCAGCAGAAGACAAGGAAGAGAAAATAATGAAGACATAATGGGTTGATATTTGCAGAAGGGCAAAAGGATTTGGCAAGTGCTTGATAGAGAATAGAGGATAATAATGTAAAGTGCTTCATTCACACATCAGGGGAGAGTTGGCATCACATAGGAAGATATCCACTCATAGTTGTATAAGCCTAAATATATGTATACCTCAAATATGAGTTTTTAATTATTATCATTGTTATCAAAACATCAGTGTTGGTACACCTAAAGGTGTTCAATTAAGTATACTAGAATTCTATTGACTATATGCCAGCATAAATATTTTTGATCTCTCAAAATAAAAAACAAGCAAATTATTGGTATCTAATAATCTAATAAATATTGAAACCAAAGATAAAGCTGATCACAGCACACAAAGATATAGCTAAAAAAACTTTCGGAACATATATGAAAATCACAATTTGATTGTAAATTGCTTGCAAAATAAACAACCAGCATTACATCTGTTGTGACAGAAAAATACACAACAGAGTGTTCTATACATAAGCCTCATGATAGTTAGCAAGTCAAAGTTAGAAGTTTAAGCAAAAGAGAAGTATAGGAGTAATGACAGAATTATAAAGAGATAAAGAGCTATAAGCTCCACAAAGGCAAGAACTATTTCTGTTTTGTGTACTTTGATATTCCCTGTGCTGTATAAATAACTATGAAATGAGTAAGCATGTATTAAGAAGATGTCATAAGAAAAATAAAGAATAATGAAGAAGCAAGCACAACATGGAATTCAATCTGTAGGAAGAAGGACGTCTAGAATATTTTGCAAGTTAAACTATATATGCTTATGCATTGTGAGTTAAAATATATATGCATATGCATTGTGAACTTCACAAAATATAAACCTGGACTGGTTAGCAGGAGTTAATTACCTATGAAAAGTGTGACTGGAGGCCAGAACAAGGCTAAAGGGGAGTTCTTTCTTTTTATTACACTTTTATGTATTGTCTGAATTTTTTTTTTACCATAAGCCTCTATTATTATAATTTAACAAGTTAGTTTTATTTTATGTTATGAACATAAGCATCAGGAAGAAGAGCTTGAAGAGAATCACAAAGGCAGGAAAATTGAAGCTAAACATTCAATATTATTGAAGAATGAAAACAGGCCAAGTCAGGATAAATGATGAAGGATGGGCTTCCACAGGCTTTGCTAGCAGAAGAATAGCAATCCACATTCTACTGGGTTCCAGCAGGAGTCATGATTAGGAAGATTTATAGATATTGTTCACAACATCTAGTGCAGAAAATGCCTGGGCAAGTTTAACATGGAGCCAAATAGCACAGGGATAAGGGTGACTTAAGTGGCTCATAACAATAAACTGTGACAGTGAAAAGAGGCCAAAGAGGACATGAAAGAGGGTGATTATTAAGCAGATATTTTAGGTAAAAGAAAACAGGAACAGAACATAGAGAAAGACGTTTTACTGAGTGACTAAGAAGAAAGATCAGTGCTTTAGACTTGAAACATTGTGGAAAGCCAGGAGAGTCATACTGAATTAAATTGGGAAACTGAGAACTACCAAGAGATAAGAGGGAATTGAGTTTCCCCATAGAGAAGAAACTGCTGCATGCTAAAACCTGCTATAAAATGCTGCTAAATGCCTCTAGTGCCACCTTGCTAATGAACACAATACTTGTAAGCCTCGTTTAAAATCTTCACCAGCATCCTCCCTTGAAAACCCTGTCATTCTCATTTCCTGAATCTCCTCCACCCCATCTTTGCTAATTTCCCAGTCCCAGCATAATTTTTCATGAAGTTATAGTTTAAAAGAATTGGAATTGAAAATAATTCCTTTACACAGACTGTTTTCTTTTAAAATCAGGCTGACTTCTTTAGAGCAAAGATGCTAATGTGGGCATGCACAGTGAATTCTACTCCTTTTGGGGGGGGGGTGGGAGAGTTTTACTATAAAAGATTAATTAAGATGTTAATAGGAAGAAATGTATAATCCAGGAATATCAATAGAATAACCAGATTGCAATGAAAATATTCATGGGTAGCTCTTCTCTTACCAATGAAACTGCTGAAATTAGGAGTGATGAAAAAGGACCATAATACTGACCTTCAGGGTCCCCAGGATTAGAGAATGCATCCAGCAACACAACAAAGCCCTAAACAACGGAGATATCAGTTATGTGTGTATGTATATTTCAACATATAAATATAGAATTGTGGAATTTCTGAATTATGCCCCATAAAAAATGAAATGTGTCTTTAGATATAAAACAAAATAATAAAAATCAGTAATCACTTTATGTCATTCTGAGTCCCATGATCTCCAGCTCAATCATCTCTTACCGGCTCTGGCTCTTTGCTGGTAGATTTCTTTGGTAGGAAGCTTCTAGACCCTCACAGGCAATCCTTTCTAGAAAAACCCAGCAATTATCCTTTTAATTTGTTTGGGCATAAATTCACAGTCGAAGTAAGGAGGAGTAGGGAGCACTGTTAAAGAACATCAGATAGTGGAAGGCAATCTGTCAGCATGCTTTCTGAGCACCTGCCATATTCGGAATGCTGCTGTAGTCGGCTGCAGCCGTGGTAGCCGTGCAGTGGTGGCAGTGGTCATTGTAGTTAGGGCTCAATAAATGTTTGATGAATAAATGAACAAATGTTGAGTGCTAGAGGGAAAAAGAAGAAAACTTCAAAAGAAGTAGTTTAGATATAGTAAACATTATAAGTTACTGTAGAGAAAGGTTGACCATTTGGAACAGTTTTTTTCTTTAATGATAAGTGGTTAGGTAACATGAAAAAAGTTAGCATGCAGAGCTCACAGCTGTTTTGAAGTAGTGAAGAAACAGCAGTGAAGACTTCCATCTTTGTTCTCTTTTCCCACATCAGGAACCTGTCCTGCGTTTCAGCCGAGATGATGTCCCAGTCCCTTCAGATACAGCTTCTCCCATCGCCAGTGGTGATGGCAGAGACATTTTATGCCTGAGGAATTAAAATGACCCCAATTCCCCTAGCTCCCTTCCCACTTTGCTTTTGGTCATGCTGAGCCCTAGAAATTTGAAAAGTCTCCTGGGTTGGGAATTTACCAGCTGTGATTTCCCTCTGCAAAGGGCCGTTGTTATTGGAGTATTTCAGATCCTCCTGCCAAATCACCACTGTGTCCATGCGACCCCCGCCCACACTCCTACCACTCCTCTTGCTGTGCAGTCGGGGCTGTGCTTTCCCTGTGACACGCAGGGGCTTCTGTTACTAACCGCTGCTAGCTGGGGTTTTGTGCAGACCTTTCTTTGGCATAAGTAAAACATTAAGGAACAAAAATTAGATTTCCCTCCAAAAGAAAATTTATTTTAGTATTTTACATTGAAATCAAAAGGAAGGTATCATATGAAAATGTGATGATTCATTCTTATTTACATTTGAATCACTATTACGGTATTTTAGATACTTATTTTTATCCACTGAAAGGTACAGGTACAGTGTAGCACTTGATTTCTTTGGTTACCAAAGGTACTTCACTCTGTGGCTGATCTTCCACCTAGCCACAAATCCTACTGGATACAATCTCTTTCAGCCTAAACACACCCATAATCCCAATACAAATGATTTATGTCAACAGAGAATTCCAGCCCCTCAAAATGTTAAAAAGTAGTCTTGTGGGATGAAGATAGTGAAAAAACATGCCAGCCAGTACACATGGGTATAAGGCTACAGGCCTACAGCACTGAGCTGGCCAGCCCAGGCCTAAGGTTTAAGTCAAGGTGATAAAATTAGGACTCAAAAGCCAGAGAGGGAGAGGAAAACTGTTGACCAATAATAATATGCGGAATGAATAATTGTTTAAGCTTCCTTGCAGCTTTGGACAGTCTCTGGAATTATTTCCTCAGAGAGAAGAATATTGAGAACAACCTTATGAACAGTAATTTCCTCTGGATCTTTTTATCTACAATCTGTCTTGCTTCTATGATCTGGTCACACCTTCAAGATTAAAGGTCCAAAAACCAATAATGTGTCGAGATGTAAATGTATTTGTGCTCTTATTTCATTGGGTGCATTACCTGATGTTCTCAACCAAAACTAAAAATAGATTGTATTTATTATATTACCTTTATTTTCATTGGCATCCACACCATTGAATGCTGTTTTATATGAAGATCTTCAAAGACCTTAAAGATTAGTTGAAGAGAAAGGATATCAGAAGAATATCAACAAAAATACCAGTAAATATATTGTATGTGCTAGTGAGTGGTACTTATGAAGGCTCTTGTTAATTGCTCACTTGTTATTTTCCAGGAGAACTGACTTTAGAAGAATTTATCAATGGCCTGGAAAAAGATCAGGATCTCCTAGAGATTGTTTACAAGAGCTTCGACCTTTCCAACGTGCTGAAAGCAATCTGTAACGGGAAGCAGCCAGACACCACCGATGACTTCTCCAAACCACCTGAGAAGGCTGGTCTCGGGAAGGTGAAAATGAAGCATCTGTAAGGATGCATGTCCCAGTGAGAGGGACAGGCTGCTGCTTTCTCACTGAATGCTTTCAGTGAGCACAACATTTCAGTAGAGAAGAAATACAATCTTCCTCATGTACATGCTGTCAATGTCAGCTATTTACCACGACTACCATAGGTTTATGAATACAACATTTATTTTAATCCAATAGAGACTTCCATAAAAATCCTAAACAGACACATTGTTGCTTTTCTGTTTGTCCACTAGTGCTCTCTCTGCAGATTAAGACAGGATGATTAAACTGAAAGATTGTCTCCACACCTATCAGTTCAAACTAAAGCCCGAAGGTCTGTTTTCTTGCATGCTTAATCTGCATCTTGAAATAGAACTGGATTATCTGGAAAGTGTCTCCATAGTTTAGCATTCTTAGATTACACATGCATTTGGCAAATGTGTTTACTGCCTCTTAGCTCTTGTTGCATCTGTATATTATAAATGACTGAGTTCTGGTTTATTTGAGAAACTTTTTTTCTGCCCTTATTTCTCATTTCTTACCTCGAATGCTGTCTTGAACTAATGATACTGTTCTGCTCTAAAGGAAAAGTCTTAAGCTATGTAGTAAAAGGAGAAAACTTCAGACTGGGCAGTGAGAATGTTTTCATCCAATTTGTTATAAATCTGTGTCCAGTTGTGCATGAAAATGCAATGTATCATCTGTAATTATTATGCCAGTTGGAGGTTTGATCAGAACAGCAGACAGGCAGGCTATGCAACAACAAGCACTTGACATTTTAAACGGTCCTGACATTATAGCTCTGACATTTCATTTTTTATATCCTTTCCAAAAAATGAAATGATGAATGGGATTTCTTGATGGGTTAGAACTTTTTTAAGTTTTGGGTTCTGTATCACAGGCCCATTAGTATGTCTGTCAATGAATGATTTTCTCATGGAAATACAGTGGAGGTTTCCAAGACCAGATGTGAACCATCTTTATGTCAAAAGCTTTAAAATTATGCTTTCATATTCAAATTTGGGTTAAAAACACACAACTAGAAAACTACAGAGTTGGACTGTCCCTGTTTCTCTTATATCCATGTGGATAAAGGTATAGATGAGGGATAATGGCAGTAGAAATGAAGTATAAATGGAAGTAGAGAAGAAATTATAGGTGAATGTGTAGAGGAAGCTATAGATGGAGATAGAAATATTCTGGGAATTTAAAAAAAACTTTGTGGAGATTCACAAAGATGTATACAATGTAAGATAAAATATGTCGAAATAAAATGATCAAAGATAAAGTAAGGAAAATTATTATGGCCATGATGCCACAAAGGTGTACTCATTTGCAAAAAGTAGGCTACCCATTGGACTCTGAGCTTCCTAGAAGTAGAAGTGAAAAGGTAAACATCATTGTAAGAGACAGAATATCAGCAAAGAAAACAATTCCACAAAGTTGTTGAGTTGTCAGATGACATAATGCCTTCAACTGTCAGTGTTCCGAGTATCATAAAGATTTCAACTACAGGCATTAGGATAATGCTAAAGATAACTCATTTTCCTGTGGCTCTGGGTGTATGAACCTTTTTAGAGAAGAGGCAGCAGTTTCAAAGCAGTAGCTGCTGCTGCCCAAGTTCACCCCACCTTGGCTTTTGCCTACAGCATTCCCAGCCAGTGCTTCCTCCCCTGGCCTGCCTGTTTTCCCTACTGAGAGTATCATTCCGTCCCAGGCATTATATCCCTGGATGCCCTCATCTCAGTGGACTCTGCCTTTGTGGCCTCAATATCCTCCCCTCTACCCATCTTTCATGACACAGGGCCCTTCTCTTCCTCTGCCTTGGGACTCACCCACCTCCACACACCCGACTCAGAAGAAGGAGGGGCTGAGACATAGGCAGGAGCAGCAGGCAGCAAGTTCGAGAGAAAGGATTGGGAATCAGACAAACGTGGGCTTGGACAGAGTCCTAGCTTATATTGTAACTTTGGGAAAATGAAATAACTTCTTTGCATCTCAGCTACCAGGATGAAGTGGGGATCACAGCAACATCATTGGGTTATTAGGATTGAATGATTGATTAGGAAATAGTCCTAATCTACACAGGAGTCGTGCTGTCTTAGTAAACCAGATATTTTAAGTAAATTTCTTCCTCCTTCAGATGATGAACTTTAAGCAGAGCCTACTGCCCAGAGACTTAATTTATTTTTTTTCAGTTTTATTGTATTTATTTGGAATTCCATGAGTTTTCCTCCTTATGGTTCTACAGTATCATTTCAAGTAAAGGATTCCATGACACAGGAGGCCTGGCATGTGAAGAACCTCAACAATCTTAGTTAATTTCAGAGACTCCCACTCACCAAAGGGCAGTGGCCCAATCAGAGTTACATCACTGTCTCATGAGACCCCAGATCTTCCAACATATGTTCCTCTTTTCTTCTACAGTTCCTTGATGCTCTGAAGGAAAGAGACACTATTTTAAAAAGGAAGAAAGATACTAAGGTGTAACAATTTTTGCCTTATAAAAATGACCCTCCTCAAAAATAAAAATAAAAAAAAGGCTGAAATCATGTTATTCATCTCTGTATAGACAGCCAAAGATGCTCCAGGAAACAGCTGGCCTGATTCTTTGGCCCATAATATGGAGAAAGAAAGGAAGAGAGAAGGGAAAACATGAGTGGCAGCTGGTCCAGGATAAGGACAAACACTAATCTGATTTCTCCTCCTTCCCCACAAGTGGCCGATGACCAGCTTCTCTGTCAGTCAAGCCGGGGGTTCTTTCTGGCAGGGACAACGCACATTCCTCCTAGAGAAGTGTCTGTTTAAAGCAGAGGAGTAGAATGAGAGTGGTGTAGGTGAAGTAAATGTTTCCTTCCTTTTTCTTTCCAAAGTGTGTTGGTATAAAAGTAATTGGGGAGATAAGTGAGAAAATGTGGGTCGTTAAATTGAATATAGGACTGAGAGGCAAGCGAAGAGATCGCAAGGAGGGGTTGGTGCACTAAAGAAACAGCATGAGTGCCAGGGAGACGCTGTGCGTTCTGCTTCCCCCTTCCCCATTCGTATTAGAATAACCTTTCAAAATGAAAATGAAGTACAGAAAAGTCCTGACATTTGAAACCAAGCTAGAGTCTTATTCTTGCTGGAGAAATCTGAATCATTAAAACTGGGTGGACAGGGAATAGCGTTTTCAATACTGGGGACAGCTGCAGGTAGGCAAAATTGAACTTTCGAATTAAGCCCAGGGAATATAGCAACTTTGATCAGCAGGCTGGCTGACACCATGGAGAAAAGTCCTTGGAGAGGCAGAACTGCCTGGCGGGAAGGGCACTGGACTGAGCACTGGATCCGGATTCTGGTGACCTTTGACAAGTTCCTTTACCGCTGAGCCTCGGTTTCCTCCGCTCTACAGTAAAGGGATCAATCTCTGAGGTTCATTCCACTTCTAGTACGCTTTGATTCTATGAGACCCTTGCAATGCAGAAAATGATGGCTGTGCACCACAAAAAAGACTATTCATTTAGAAACAAAATTTAAGAAAAATTGTCTGTATTTGACACAAATCATAAACCTTGATTTCTTTAGACTCTTCTGGTCAGTGAGTCTCAGGTTGCTACCTGTGGTCATAGGTTATTAGTTTTTGTCCCTACATCTCATTCTGAGTTGCTCTCCATCATGTATGGAATGGTGGGGAAGTGACAGGCTGTCTATATAGAAGTCACCAGAACATTTTTTCTAAATAAAATAAAAAATTATATCCCTGAAATTCCTGGTGATTACGATCTGTGGCCAGGTGCGGAAACCACAATAGCTCACGTCTCCTCAGAGAGCCCCGTCCTCATGCTGCCAGGGAAATGGCCAGAGTCCATCCACGCTCTATCTCCCAGCGTTGACCTTTAAAGTACCTGGGGGCCATGGAGTCCTGCATATTTCCTTTATAAGGTATAGCAAAAGCGTCACAGACTTGCATGAATGCAAACTAATTTAAACCCTGCCTCCATCACTCACTGCATGACCCTGAATAAGTCATTTTACCTCAAAAAGCCCAGGTCTCCACCCCCATGAAATGAGATTAAAAATACTTGGGGGAGTTACTGTGAGGATGACATGAGCAGAGAAAATTCTCTAGCACAGCACCTGGCCCTCATGGGGTTCTTAGAACATACCAGTTCTTCCAGCTTTTAGAATTTTTAAGGCCCGTCTCATGAAGCTAAGGTTACTTCTTTCAGAATATGTCCCAGTCCGACCTAGACAAAGGTTATATCCTTGTCCCAGACACTTGCATCTCTTGGCTCTTGAGTCACATTTAATTGGCCTTTCTAATGAGTCTGAGAATACAACCATCTATAATGGTTGTATTTCTAGATGGACAAAATCTTTCCCATGCCAACAGTCCCCTTCAACTGGCCTTCAAGCTGTCAATCATACAGACCTTCAATATTTTCCTTACCTGTGCTCCTACGATGGCAATGAACCCTTACCCGTTTTCAGGTGAGAGTCTTATGATTAGATGGCACACCAGGCCTCCACTCCAGCAGGTATGCCCATTCTTTCTGATCATACATTTCACATTTCTCTAACAATTATCATTTTTAAGAAACATTTTAAGAAATCAAATATCAAAATTTGATAGCAATTCATTAAGATAATTCTAGTATATATGTAGATATTATGACTGTCACTTAATGTTTGTTCTTTAGATTGGGATATATGAGAAAATTAAGTAAAAATATATCCAGAGCTTGACCCATGTCTGAACCAAGCTAGCACCTCCCACAGTATGGCCTGCTCCAGGCTATCATTATCCCTCCCCTGGATCATCCTTGCAAACTCCTAACTAGTCTCCTGGCTTCCACCCTTGTCCCTCCAAAATGTATTTTCCACAGAAATGATCCAATTAAAGCATAAGGCAAATGATGTCATTCAGAACTCTCACGTGGCTCCTATTCTCACCGAAGATAAAGGCCAGAGTTCTTGCAGTGGCCTTCAGGGCTGTGCACGACCCGCCTCCTCCTGTCTTACCTTCCTCACCTCATCTGCTCCTCCTCTTGCCCTTGTCCACTCCCCATCAGCCATCTTTGTCTTTCTAAAACACTCCAGGCACAAGCCTTCCTCAGGGATGTGGTTCTTGCTCTTCTCTCTGTCTACAATGCTTCCCTCCAGATATAAACATGGCTTTTCCTCTCCCCTTTTTCCAGCTTTCGATCAACTGACACCTTCTCAGGAAGACCTTTCCTGACCACCTATTTAAAATTGCAAGTGTCCCATCCCCCCCCCACACACACACACACTTAATTCATCCCATAGTGCTTGCTGCCTTCTAACCTACTATGTCATTGCTTATTTTGGCATATCTCCAGCACTTACAACAAGGCCTGGCACATAGTAGGCTCTCAACAACTACGTTGAATGAATGATTACACACCTTAAACATGACAGAGCTAACAAAACTCTTCTTATTCTCTTTGCTGAGTCTTTATTTCATGCCATATGTCCCTTCGTTATGTCACAAAAATCATAATGGGAAAATATTTTTTTCTGTTATCCTTTAAATTAATTTCTATGGGAGCTCAGATAATCCAACCAATGTTATCTTTTAAAAATACTTTTGAAATTGGCTTTGAAGCAGTTGCTTGATCACATGAGAAAATCATAATGTTATCATCATATCATCCCGGCTGCTGATGGTTTTGTTTTTTGGCTTGTTCATTTCCTTACCACAATGACATTTGTTTATCTGTACTCTGGTCACCTGACTTGACTAGGAATTGTTTCGGCCTTTCCAGAATTCAAAATATATTCTGAAAAAAATGAAATGACGTGTCACTATTGGGAGCAAAATGGTCCTCAAAATATGAACAGAGTTTTAAAATACTTATGAATATGAAACTATTATCAATAAATTAAAAGACAGTTGAATTACTTTGTACAAATATGGCAAAGGACTAACACATTTAAAATATAACACCTCAGACAAATTTACCAAAAAAAAAAACACCACCAAGTTTTTAAAGATGGGGAAATTATCAGGATAGAAAATTTGCAAAGAGGAAAATACAACTGATTAGTAAACACAAAGAAATGTTTTCAAGGTTACAGGTAATAAGGGAAAAACCCCACAAATTAAGACTTAGAAACAATTTCACATGTCAAATTTAAAGTTTCTTTTAAAATCAATCATAAGATGGTAACATTTGGGGAAGTGACTTGACAGATATAAGGGAATTCTTTGGTCATTTTTGCAACTTTTCTTTAAGTCTAAAATTAGTTCAAAAAGTTAAAAAAGAAAAGAAGAAACAATCTATTCAGTTTTATTGATCTATTTGTCTATCCCTGCATCAATACCATACTCTCTTAATTACTATAGCATTATAATAAATCTTGATGTCTGCTCTCTGCTTTCTTTATCTCGCTGTTGCCTTGGTTTTTCTTGACCCTTAGTATTTCCATAAAGTGTAAAATTAGCTCATCAATTTCCACAAAAATACTGCTGGGATTGTCAATGAGAATTACATTGAATTTATAGGTCAGTTTGGGGAGAATTAAAAGTGAAAGATGAAGATGTGAGCTGTAACCAAGGCACACTGTGTATGTCTTCTATTAACACTCCCCGGGCTCCTCTCCCAGGTCCTGTATATTGAGTAAAGCTGCGCCTGACTGGAGCTTGTATCTCTCTGGATTTGCTGTCTGGTCTGATAGGGGTGCAGCTTATTTTTTTACTTGGACTATTTTTTTTCTGATAAAATGTTAATCTTGTATGGAAAACAAAGCTCTTTTCCTGTCTTCTAAACTAAATCCTATTTTAGCAGGTGAGTGTATCATATTTTAATGTAAATTGATGACTTAGCTTAGGAGTAGAGGATGAGAATTAATTTCACTGTAGTAGTCAACAGCAGAAACCCAGCTCAAAATAGCTTAAGCAGAAAGGAAAATAAACTCACTCACATAACTTACACATTCAGACAGCTGGATAGCTGAATATAAGGCTCAAAAGATGATGTTATAAGTCCTCTGCATCTCTCATCTCTGTTTTTTCCTGTGTACTTTGGCCTCATTCTCCTGCCCCTCTTCCCTGAGGCTGGGATGAATGGCCACAAAGAATGGAACCCAGTTCTCCTCCCTCCGTCTGTGCTCCCAGCACCCACGTATCAAATCTGAGGGAAGACGGTCCTGCAGGAGGATGGAGGGCGTGGCTAGCCTTGCTCCTACCCCACCTCTTACACTTGCTGTGTGTTGCAGGGTGCAGCGAAGGCAGTGAGGGAAACCATTGTCAGCCTCATCCAAGTCTCAAAAGTGGGTTTTCCACAGCAGAGAGCAGTTTTGTTTCCAGAAGAAGGGAAAGCCGGACAGACAAGAACAGCACGTGGAGCTGAAGTGGCAGAAGTACTGGGCTCATTTCACACCACCTAGAGTGGTGTGCAACCAGCTGTCCTCTAGAGAGCTAAGTGAATGACCAAGTCGGGCAAAGCACCTCTTATTATATACTATAGAAACAAAACATACAGAAGCTATGCAAATTTTAAGCACTGTCTGAAATTTTAAAATTTAAACATGGCTTAAAATACTGTAGCAATCCTTTCCTACTTAGGGCTTAAGTAGGAAAGGATTTATTGAGGTATAATTGACAAGTAAAAATTGTATATATTGGCTGGGCGCAGTGGCTCATGCCTGTAATCCTAGCACTCTGGGAGGCCGAGGCAGGAGGATCACTCAAGGTCAGGAGTTCGACACCAGCCTGAGCAAGAGCAAGACCCCTGTCTGTACTAAAAATAGAAAAAAATTAACCGGCCAACTAAAAATATATAGAAAAATTAGCCGGGCATGGTGGCGCATGCCCGTAGCCCCAACTACTCAGGAGGCTGAAGCAGGAGGATCACTTGAGCCCAGGAGTTTGAGGTTGCTGTGAGCTAGGCTGATGCCACGGCACTCTAGCCTGGGCAACAGAGTGAGACGCTGTCTCAAAAAACAAATTTGTATATATTTAAGGTATACCACGTGATGATTTGATGTATATACATTGCGAAATAATTACCACAGTCAAGTTAATTAACACATCCATCGCCTCATATAATTACCCTTTTTGTGTGTGATGAGAACACTGAATATCTACTCTCCTAGCCATTTTCAAGCACACAATACAGTATTAATAACTACATTCCCCATGCTGAACGATAGATCCTCAGAACTTATTCACCTTATAACTGAAAGTTTGTGCCCTTTGGGTAACATCTCCCCATTCCTCCCACAGTGCAGCCTCTGACAACCTGCACACGACTCTGTGCTGCTATGAGTTTGGCTTTTTTAGATTTCATGTACAAACGGGATCATGCGGTATTTGTCTTTCCGTGTCTGTCTCATTTCGCTTTGCATAATGCCCTCCAGGTTCACCCACATTGTCACATATGCCAGGATTTCCTTCTTTTCTGTGGCTGAATGATAGCACATTGTATGCATACACACCGCAGTTTCTTTTTCCGTTTATCCACCCATGGGCACGTCTCTAAGGACTCAGGACTGTTCCCATAGACTTCCACACTTGCTCACTGCCAGCTGAAGCACGTGCCCCTCACATGGTACTAATACCACTGCAGTAGGTGTTGGCCAAACTCTCTCAATCCCCCTTCCTCACTTCGGTGACCACAACCTTGGCTGCACATTAGAATCTCCTGAGAAGCTTTAAAAAAATCCCCATGCTCAGGCTGTACCCCAGGCCATGTGAATCAGAATCTCTGGATTGGGATCCAGACATCAGCACTTTTAAAAGCTCTTCAGGTGATTCCAATGCATGGCCAAGGTTGGGTACCACAATCTGAGACAGGGAACTGCAGGCACTGCTGCAAGCACTACTTTGAGCATGCCTTTGCTTTGGGCATTGCTGCAGGCTTGCTGAATTGTGCAGATATAGATAGTTAGGAAGTCTCAAAGCAAAGTTTCAAACTACCCTGATCAAAACAAGGAGGCAGAACAACTTACATGAATATTCCCCTCCTTCTTGTTTGGCCTATAATTAAGCCTTAGTTATAATAGAGGGGCAAAAGGACTGTTTGCTGGCTCCTGAATTCTTTCTTGTATGAAGCCAAGGACCCACGTGGACCTCAAGTGGCTCCCAGCATTGGGAGTCACTTTCCTGTGTCAGATCCAGTTGATGGCAGCCTGCACGCTGCCTCCTCTCAGACGTGCCTTGCTTCGCTGTTGGAGGGTTAAAATGTAGAGGACTAAGATTTAATTGTGATCCCAGAGGGAATGGACAAGGAAGTAGTTCTGCCTGCATTGGTTTTAGGCCATGAATCCCAAATAAGAAGTTCATGGGCCAGACCTAATCATTCATGACAGTGGTCCCCAACCTTTTTGGCACCAGAGACTGGCTTCACGAAGACAATTTTTCCGGTGGGTGGGGGGAGGTGGAGCTCAGGTGGTAATGCGAGTTATGCGGAGGGGAGTGGCTATAAATACAGATGAAGCTTCCCTGGCTGGCTGGCCACTTACCTCCTGCTGTGCACCCCCCACCACCACCAAGTTTCAGGGAAGGCAATTTTTCTATAGACCGGGGTGCAGGAGGAGGCAGAGCTTAAGTGGATAGTGGGGTCTGCGGCCGGGGGATTGGGTATTGTAGATTTATGGTATCCACAGTATATTTTAAAAATTAAAAAAATCAGCTCTCTGGGAGGCCGAGGCGGGCGGATTGCTCAAGGTCAGGAGTTCGAAACCAGCCTGAGCAAGAGCGAGACCTCGTCTCTACTATAAATAGAAAGAAATTAATTGGCCAACTAATATATATATATAGAAAAAAAAAATTAGCCGGGCATGGTGGCGCATGCCTGTAGTCCCAGCTACTTGGGAGGCTGAGGCAGAAGGATTGCTTGAGCCCAGGAGTTTGAGGTTGCTGTGAGCTAGGCTGAAGCCACGGCGCTCACTCTAGCCTAGGCAACAAAGTGAGACTCTGTCTCAAAAAAAAAAAAAAAAAAAAATCATGTAAAAATCTGGGTATCTGAAACAACGGTGATATAGTACTTCTTGTATATTCCTGGATAGAGCTGGAACCCATTCTATTAAGTGAAGTATCCCAAGAATGGAAAAACAAGCACCACACGTACTCACCAGCAGATTGGTATTAACTGATCAACACCTAAGTGGGCATATAGGAATAACATTTATTGGGTGTCCGGCAGGTGGGAGGGGGAGAAGGGAATGGATATATACAAACACAACGAGTAAAAAGTGCAACGTTTGGGCGATGGACACGCTTGAAGCTCTGACTCGAGGGGGGAGGGGGGCAAGGGAAATATATGTAACCTTAGCATTTGTACCCCCATAGTATGCTGGAAAAAATTTAAAAAGGGGAAAATATCTGGCTTTTATCTTGTCTTCAATTTGGAAGATGGAAGAAATATTGGGCAGCTCCCAGTCAGTTGCCATTGAAAAGAGCAAACCCTCTAGGCAGGAAATGTGCTTTCCAATGTCATAGTTTTCACCACTCTCTATTAACATAGACATAGAGCTCACCCATGCAGATATACTGGTAGATGTGAGTATAGATATATCACACCTTTAACAAGACCAAGACCTACCATGACTTCTCTTCTCCACCAAGGCAAACTTAGTACCCTGAAAGGGAATTTATTCAATTCAATTTATTTAACAACCACAAACAATAGCATTTGTATAGCACATTCCAATTTATGAAGAACCTTCACACTCATTTATCTATTTGATCCTCATAGAAGTTATATGAAGGTTTTATTATAATTACTACTTTATAGACAGAAAAAAATTGAAGCTCTGATAATTTTAAGAGATTTTAGGTCATTAAGTTCCAAAATGAGGACTTGAATATATGCTTTGTATCCTGAATCCCATGCTGTCAATCATAACACATTGCACTCCTCCCATGGGACAGTAACAGCTAGAGAGGCATGTTGAAAAGGTGTAACGGGTAACGGAGCTAGAAAACTCAGGATCTCATGGGTGCAGATGGCGTGCACATGGCTGCCTCTGACCATCCCTAGCACAAGCTGACACCTCTTGCAGCCGCCTGGCCTCCACGAAGCAAGGCTTCAAACGCGGGATTCACCTGGCTGAGGGCCAAACAAGTGGCACGGATACAGTAAACATTAATTTGTACTATACTTATACAGAATTTATGAAAAATTTAAACCTTTCTAAACTGAGGTTCACCTGGAAACTTATAGGATCCTCTTAGTAAAAATTATTTACTAACCATATAGTAAAATGTAATTTTCTAGGGATTTAGAGAGGATATTGGCAAAATGATTCTTTGATTCTTGAATATCGTATAGATGGTTTAGAGACCAACTCTATATCAAGGATAAATATCTCTCTTGATTGACAATTTCTGATGGTCGATATTTTCTCCTTATTGAAAGTAAATAACTTAGTGTTGTACCTGGATATGTATTGTAAGTGGACAGTACATTTTAGTTCTTATAATTATAGCCATCCTTCCAATCTTTTTTCCAGCTGATTTTTTATGCTATGTGTCCTTGCCCTGGTCTCTTGCACTTAGTATATATTTTTAGTTATACTAAATAAATGTTTGTTACATTGAACTAAACTGAACAGTTTTGTAAATTTCAGGTAGAAATTCCAAAAAGATCCCCTGTGGAGATTTTGAGAAATTATGGAATATACAAAATGCAAAATGTTTCCAAAATGATGTTGCAATACCTAGTAGAAGTTAAACAATTGGTGTGTTAATTTCAAATATCTTTTCAATAGTGAAAGACTATATCAAATAATTTACTAACATAATTTAATAATATAATTATTTGTTATCTATTTAGAATTTATGTTAATCTAAAATTGGGCATTCCCCTAATTAAATCTGGTTTCTCTCAGTTGGTTCAGTAAAACTTTACTGCAAAAATTATTTTTATAATTGTAATTGTCCTAGAAACTAAATTTTAAAACACTATCAACTAAAGTTAAACTTGAGGAAATAATTGATGAAATCCCAGAATTTAATTTATATCAAAGGTTTAAAACACCAAGGTTTAAATATCCAAGGGAAAGTTAAATGTCAAGTGCAAAATTCCTAAAATCAGTAAGGAAAAGACAAGTAACCAAGTGTAAAAATGTGCAAACTTTGGAAACACAGTTATCAAAAAAACATATGAAAAGATTGTTAGCCTCACTAGTAATAAGCAAAATGAAAAATAAAACAATAATTGTTTTATACAAGGTAATAATATCAAAGTTGGTATCTAGGATGGATGAGGAGCAAGAGGAGTTTTCATTCACTGCTGGTGGCGATGTTACCATAATCTCTCAAGTCACTCTGGTTAAAAACTAACCATGTGCCTACCTTATCAGCCTGGGATTTCTCCTTTCCAGTGTATTCTAGAGAAACATACACACACACCTACAAGGGGACATATACAAGAATGGTTACTGCAGCTTTGTTTGTAAGAAGGAAAGTCAAAAACAAATCATCTGTCAGTTTGGAATAGGTAAACGGATATGCTTGCGCTAATTAGGGATTTGTTCCACACAATAGATTATTCAATTTAGAGTGCCTTGGCCAAATGGAGTATTTATTTTTCTCATACTAAAGAATTTGGAGGTAGTTGGTCCAGGGCTGGTGCAGCAGAGCCATGATATCGTCAGTGGCAAGCTCCGTCTATCTTTCTGCTCTGCTGTCCTTAAGTCTTGCTCCCATCTGCATGGTCGCAGGAGGCTTCTGACACTTCTCTCTGGGTATCTATCGCAACTGTGTTCCAGAAGGCGGGAGGCAGGGAGGGGATGTGCATGACAGATGAGTCAGTGGCATTGAAGAGGTTTCCTGAAAGCCTAACATAATGACCTCTACTTTCATAACTTGGCCAGAAAAGTGTCATGTATCACCCTAGCTACAAAGGAGCCTGGAAAATGTAGCATTTTATCTGGGCACATTGTCACCCTAAAAAATCAGGAGGAAGAAGGAGGGTAGAATAGACACTGGATTGGCAAACAGCAATCCCCTCCATAACGCCTATAGAAATGGAACATCATTAGGAATGTGCTAGATCCAAAAGAATCAAAATAAGTAGAACTCCAAGACATATTGGTGAGTGAAAAAATTATGGAACAAAACCTATTACATTATATAATGCCATTTATACAGCCACATATGTGCACACAGACACAGGGAAAACAGTAAACCAATACATAGAGAAAAGTCTGGAAGAATGCACACCAAAATCTTAAAAATGATTAATTACGGGGGTACACATATGGTGTCTTTAGTTTTATTTATAATTCAAGATAAGGTGGACATGGGAATATGTTTTCCAGTTTCCCCTTTAAAGAAGGACTTGCCCAATCACTGAGCATGTTTTCAGCAGACAGCCTCCAACTGTCAGCCCCGTCTGGAATTGTGTCAGCTGCAAGAGCTGCCTCATTCAAGGTCACACCCTTGGTGATAGGAGTGGGTGCCCACAATCAATAACTGATCGATTTCAGACCAATACTGAGCACTGTAATGGCATCGTAGCTCCAGAGCTACCCAGTGCGATCAGCTGAGGCTGTTCAGCCTGCGTTGCAGCTGGTTTCTCCCTCTCCCCTGTGTCCTCTTCCCTCCCACAGATGTTGTTCAAGGACCTGCCATAATAAACACTCTGCACACTAAATTCTGTCCCAGAATCTACTTCCAAGAGAATTCAACCTGTGACAATGATCACTCTGTTGTAAAGTGAGATGTGTATTCCTGAGAAGCCAAATGTTTTGCAAAACTGCACACTAACCCGGCTTATGGAAAAAATAGGATTGGGACAAACTATTCAAAACCTATGCAACTGTATGAGCAGAGCACCAGTAAAATCAATAACAGTTGTAATAAAGATACTCCAACCACAATCAGTAAATCCCTGTAGCCTTAAACGCTGATTCCTGCTTTCTTCATCAGATGTGCATCCTCAAGGCATTTGCCTCCAGTAGAGACCAGCTTCATCAAATTTACAAAGAGGTAGCCTTTTTTATCAATGGTTTTTTTTTAATCCAGGGGAAAATATTTCCTTTACTGCTTCTTTATCTGCACTCACAGCTTCACTAGGTAGCTAAAGGTGTGGAAATTGAGGCAAATCAGCCACTACTTGGACTAAAGGAAGATACTGCTGGTGGATTTTCTTTTCTTTTCTTTTTTTGTGTTAAGATCTTCCTATTTTACTCAGCCTTTCTCTTCAGTTATGAGAAAATTTGTCCTGATCACTTCAAAATACTAATAAGATAAAAAATTTCATGTAAGAACAGACGCAGCTTCTGTGTTATACTGATATCAATCTCTGATTCTTATTACAAACACAAGACTTGAAAGAGATAAGACTGATTGGGTTAGATTTTTCACAAAGGAGATTCCATTGTGTACTAGCTCTACAAAATTTAAAAAATATACTTACATGAAGGAAGAATACTGGAGAGAGAGAAATCATGTATAAAAGTGATACTTGATACAAGCTTAGAATAACAGGGTCATAGCACAGTTTTTTCAAATTCCCAGGCCTCTTTGGACACGAATCCCTATAGCTAGAATCGTTCTTCTCTGTCCATTTATTGCTCTTTGTAGGTTTACTGCTCTGCCACCATCTGAGTTGGTCTTACCCACTGCTATGGTTTGAATGTGTGCCCTCCAAAATCCAGGTGATGCTAATGTGGGCCTTTCAGAGGTGATTAGGCCACGCGGGCTGCTCCCTCAGTAATAGGCCTGAGGCCCTTATGAAAGAGGCTTCACGCCACATTCGGCTAGCTCACTTTCCTGCCGCCACGCAAGGATGCAGTAAGAAGGCCCCCACCAGACGGAATGCCGGTGCCTTGATCGTGGACTTCCAGCCTGCTGAACTGTGAGAGGACACTTTTCTGTTTTTTATGAAGTACCCAGTGTGTAGCAATCTGTTATGGTAACATAAAATGGGCTAAGACACCCCACTGTTGTTGTATTTTCAGTTCATTTAGTAAATAACTGTGTACCAGGCAGAGTGAGCATTCCTTTCCACTGGGCTTCCCAAAGTCGCTCTCTGGCATCCCATATTGCAAAACATGTTTGAAAGCAATAGTTTGGTGGATAGAAGTGACCTCGATTTAAAGTCAAACATTTTGGCTTCTGTTCTTAGTTCTGCCCTTCACAGCTGTGGTCTGCAACCCCAGGGCTGTGGACCAGTACCAGGTTGGGTCCGAGGCCTGTTAGGAACTGGGCCTCACAGCAGGAGGTAAGCGGCAAGTAGCTGCTCCCCGTGGCTCTCAGCACTGCCTGAACTCCGCTCCCTGTCAGATCGGCAGTGGCATTAGATTCTCATGAGGGAGTGAACCCTACTGCACATGCGAGGAGCTAGGTTGTGAGCTCCTCACGAGAATAATGCCTGGTGATCTCGGGTAGAACTGAGGTGGTGATACTAGCGCTGGGGAGTGGCTGCAAATACAGATTATCATTAGCAGAGAGGTTTGACTGCACAGAGATCTGTGATTCTGCATTATGGTGAGTTGTATAATTATTTCATTATATACTACAATGTAATAATGATAGAAATAAGGTACACAATAAATGTAATGCACTTGAATCATCCCAAAACCATCCCCACATGGAAAAATTGTCTTCCATGAAACTGGTCCCTGGTGCCAAAAGGTCGGGGATCACTGTTTCACAATGTAGCCTTAAGGATGAAAGTAAATAACGAATATGAAATTAGCAAGATCCATGCATGCCACTTTCTGTTGTGCCCTAACCACAAACCAGCCTGTACTCCTAAAATGCCAATCTCACCAATTATCTTCGTATTTTGATTTCTGCATCATGTTCTTCCCATGCTTCTTTCCCTAGCACTTAACTATAAGACAACAAATACTAAAAACAGTAGAAGTATGTATCAGGGAACAGTCAGATGTGGACCAAAGAGATGTGTCCCTGTTTTGGTGATGTGTTTTAGTTGAAATGGTTCTGACAGCCAGGCTCAGAGGCAGGAGACAGCTTGCCAATGTTCTCTGACTTAAAGTGACTACAGTCAATTTTTAAAAGGCTTGCGTGCAGACTGTTCTACTCTAGTGAGCAGCGTTAGGTTTGAGACGCCTGTGAGAATTCGGCTACGACTTTGGTGGAAACTTTGTATGAGACAGACAACATCCTTGCTGAGTCTTGACACACAGATGATATTCACCTGGAGAATACTTAGGTTGAATGGGCTTGGTGTTTCTGTTGTCAATTAGTTCTACATATTTATATTTTAAACTTATTTTGCTCTCAGATAAATAAGTTTTCCCCTCCTACAGGGAACAGATTTTTGTTTTAGATGGTAAACAGTTCTGGTTTAGCACTAGTATTCTCATATTGACAGGTTGTCTCAAAAAGTAATGATACATTGAAAAGCCACCACTGCATGTTGCTACAAACTCTAACAAGTAGATAAATATAACTCTCAGCCCACACAGTCGGGTATGTCAGGAATGTAGCATAGTTTTTCTATAAATTAACTTAAATTCTATTTTCAGGTTACCATTCTCCTGAGTAATAGAAATGCAGTCTCAATCTAGGATCTCTTTCCTGTCTTCCTCCCTTTTTACCCATCTAGGGAACTTACTGAATAGCAGCGTATGGGAGGGTGGGATCTAGTCTTTGTTGCCATATATCCAGCTGACTTCTGTTGTGATCAGGGGTAATCATCAAAATATATTTTTTAAATGTCTTTGTGCCATTTTTATTTTCAATCAGAATGGATGTCTGTAGTAACTAACACAAGTAAACAAAGTCCACGCTGAGGTTTCCTCTTGTCTTCAATTGTTAGTTCACCCAACCCATAACTACATATTTCTGCCCCCATAGAAAAACCTCTTCAAGTTTCTGTGCCATATTGAGACAGGGAAATGGCAGGTCCTGCTCAATAAAGAGTCATAAAACCCGATTGAAGGTTTCTGATAAAATAGGCAGTGGAGAAACTGGCAAAACCAGCTAGAACCAACATGGTAACTAAAAACGACCTCAGGTTACACTCCCTGCACTAGTTGTAACACATTAGCATGCTAAAAGTTACTCTAGCCAGCGCCATGACAGTTTACAAATGCCATGGCAACCCCCATAAGTTACCCTATATGGTTTAGAAAGGGTGGGTTCCAGGAACTTCCCACCCCCTTCCCAGAAATTTTATGAATAATCCTCCCTCTGCTTAACATAAAATCAAATACAAAGTATTAAATAAGACCCTGGAAATTCACAAAGGGCTACTCTTTGTTGCTCTGAGAGATAGTTGCTGCTCCCTGGGGCAGCCTTACTTTTTTTTCTTTTCTTCAATAAACCTGCTTTTGCCTTATTTTGTCAGCTCACTCTTGAATTCTTTCCTGCATGAAACCAAGAACCCCTTTGGCCTTCAGGCCGACCCCAGTTTTGGGGTCCACTTACCTGTGTCTATCTGAGTGCTTTATATGCATTATGCTCCTCCTGTCCCCCTTTTGAGCATGGAGACTGTGTCTTCTCTGCTCATTGTGTAAAATTATGGCTCTTACATCCTCCTGGATTCTACTCAAGGATCTGGTAGGTGTGAGGGATTAGAGGGTTATCCTGGTCTTCAGTTTCTCATTCCTATCAATGTTTAAGTTGGGTTTGGACTGGGTTAAAGGTCAGGGACCAGAAATGGTCAGAGTATAGATTTCAGAAATATATTTTAATTTTCAATTTTGTTTTATATTCAACTCTCTCTTCCTTTCCCAGTCTAAAGAATCTTTAGTAGGGGTTACTATAGACTGGCTTTTCATATATCTTCCCAAATCTTTTTTTGGGCAAATTTTTTTTATGGTCTGAGTCCTTCAAAGTTCTTAGGCCTTGGATTTTGACAATCCAGAGTCATTTTTTTGTTGTTCATATCCGCTGAGGCAACAAATGCTGCTAACTAAGCAGGAAAATGCTCACAGCATAAAAAAGAATACTAGGAATGGAAAACATTGGGCTACTGGTATTTCAATATTTATTCACCCTGTCTGCTTCAGGCACCTGACCCACCTGTCAAGTCTGTACAAGGACATCTCAAGCACAGGAACAGTCTTCCTCAATGAAGGCCCACTCAGTCCGTGGATTGCTCTGTTAGGAAGTTATTTGTTATAATGGTCTGAAATCTGTCTCTGTATAACTTCCACAGAGGCAGGCTCTTTTTCTTGCAAATATTAAAGAGAAAAAGCCCAGTCACTCCTATCCCTTCTCTCCAGGCCTCCCCTCCAGCTGTCCTCTTCTGTTCATTGTCTTAACCCAAAGGCAGAACCTCAAATCAGTAGGTAGAATGGAAAATTAACCCTTTGGAATCACAGGGTTTTCTGTAGCTCTTCTGCCATCCAAATTCCTGGTCAAGATTTTCAATTAGCAGTGTGGGCTACCGACTCCTGCTCAGTATGCTTGATCTTGCAATGAAGGGATTTCAGACCCACTGGCACGTGTTTGAGGGAGGTGGCGTGTTGGTCAGGGGAATTCAAAACTTACCACGGGTCCTTAGTATGAGGCTCTACAAGGCACTGCACGTGCTGGCTTTGTCCACTGTCCACCCTGGACCCCTGGCCCTTTCTGCGATTTCTCTTTGCCTGTCTTTGTCTTAACACAGGGCATTGGCTTTGCCGAGTCCTCCTCCTTACCCAGGATTACTCTTCTTCAGATGTTAGCTCAAATGAATCCTTGGGGTAGATTTTCTAATTTATATCACAACATATCTTTTTCTAGAGTCACTGATTTACATTTCTTTCTATGATTATTATTTCCCCCATTCTGTCCTTAACGGCTTACAGAGAGCTGGCAGTCGGTAGGCACTGCACAAACAGTTGTTGAATGAATGAATGAATGAATGAATGAATGAATGAATGAATGAATGAAAATCATACCTGTATGTAAAGCTAGATCCAAGTCCACTTATTCAGCATGTCCTTCTCCACTCTCTCCTACTTGTTTTTATCTCTACATGTTTCTTTCTCTTTAATTGCAGTACCTGCTTCCAGCAAGCACTGGAATCAAATCAATGTATAAATGTGTACAGTTCTTCTTTTCTCCCTAAAGGCCAGTTATAGGCTGTGGTGATGATTATCCTACAGAGTCACCCAGACCTCATTTAATGAGCAACATGAATCTGCAGGGACGTACTGTGTCCCAGGATTGAGGTCAAATTGCAAAGATGGGCTGAAAAAGAAAAAAAAACAAAACCCAGTGATGATTATTTTTTTTAATAAAAATGTCATTTATTCTTCTTTGTGATATTTCCAGTGTATTCTGTCATCGTAATAGCATACCAATTAGTGGGGGAAATGGCAACTCGTTATCCTATGTTACCGAGTATTCAGATTAGCTGGATATTCTCAGAAGCTTATAATCACAAACTGCTCTTGTTCATATTCTCTGCTTAAAATGTACCTTCTCTTCAGATTAGATGTCATTATAAATCTTTTGACATACATATTCCTTTCAGATGTAGCTCATTAGATTATGTAAAACATTATTGAAATATGTCTTCATTTTTCATGGAACTCAGATGTTAATTTGAACATCTAAAACAGACAAATTCTTAAGTCTTGTAACTGGTGATGTTTCCTCAGTATAATTTTCAGTAGCACATTTAGAAACCAACCAAGGGCTAATATTCAGGGAAGGCTACTTATTCTGACCAGTTGCCCCTTTAAAAGATATTACTACACATTCTGGTAATATTAGATAATTAGTAATAAAGATATTACTAGACAATTTTAAATGACAGTTGTGTTAATTTGATCACAAGAAAATAAAAAAACCCAAAATATAGACTGTAAAATGACAATTTAGACGTGAACAGTGTACTGTCTAACCAATCCAAACTTCATTTCCCACATCTATAATTAAAGCTGGTAAAGCTAGGGAGAAAGACACATTTATAAGGAGGGGACTTAAAGTAAGCTAGAAAATATAATACTTTATTTGAAATTGAACCAAAAAAATGTTTTTTTACAGATACCTTGCAGATATTTCATCTATGATGCAGACATTTTGTTTGTAACAATCTGTATTACCAAGAATCTGCATACAAGTATAGATATGGAAAACTATCCTGCAAATAATTCAGTTACACAAAAATGAATTGAAAAAGCACAAACTCACCACTTAAAGCATTGGTCAGGTCACCCAGCTAACTCGTCAGTAGAGCATGAGATTCTTAAAGCATTGGTGACTTTAATATTCTTTTAATCTATTCATTTGGCAGAAAAGGCTTTTTGGTGGTTTTACATTTTTTCTTAGCAAAAGTATGACACATTATATAAAGAATATATGGCAATTTGTTCACCAATTTTTTGTTCAGTGATAATTTAAGAAGGATACTATTGAAAATAAAACAGTTTGGCTTTAGCTGTGGAAACAACCCAAGTGCTCATAAATTAATGAATGGATTAATAAAATGTGGTATATAAATACCATGGAGTACTACTCAGCTTTAAGAAACAACCGTGATATAGCACCTCTTGTATATTCCTGGATAGAGCTGGAACCCATTCTACTACATGAAGTATCTCAAGAATGGAAAAACAAGCACCACATGTACTCACCAGCAGATTGGTATTAACAGATCAACACGTAAGTGGACATATAGGAGTAACATTTATTGGGTGTCAGGAGGGAGGGAGGGGGAGGAGGGGATGGGTATATACAACCACAACGAGTAGGATGTGCAACGTTTGGGGGATGGACACGCTTGAAGCTCTTACTCGAGGGGGGAGGGGGGCATGGGCAATATATGTAACCTTAATTCTTGTACCCCCAGAATATGCTAAAATAAAAAAAAAAACAGTTTGACTTTAAAATTTTATTTCTGCTATTTGGATTTTTCCTAATGTAATCTACAAAGGTAGATTGTGATCTAACTAAGAATTCTTAAGGCCTAAATCCCTCATCCTTTTTAAAATCAGTCATCCAATTAATATAGGTTGGGTGAGGACAGGTGATCAAGGTTAAGACCAGAAGTAGCAAGTGGGATTTTGGATGTGGGGGACAGTAGGAAGGTCAAGATCACTGGTGATCAAGAGAGTTGCATAAGAAATGTGATTCTTACATAGGAACTCAAATTGCAATTGTTTCTCCCTGTTGATTGTTCAAAAATTCTGTTTTGAAAAAATGTAAAATTTATGCATACCAGTGAATGTCTAATATAACTAACATATTACAGATAATTCAATGAGCTCTCTTTGTGAAATAATTGGTGTCTATACAAATGAAAATAAATAGCTTCTACACTGCCCTCAGTTCTGATTAAACTTGGGAAATGTATTTTTCTGTATAGGACAATATTGTCTATTAAAACATACATTCTCTACTTAATTTCTATTTTGGAAATTGTTCAGTAATTTCTACTACATTATTTTAGGCAAAAGTACATTTTAACAAAGCTAGTGTGGTCACAGTTAGTATACCTGTGTACTGATTGAATAGCAATTTAAAATGCTAAGGTCATTTCTATTGAGAAAAATAGAATGTGTGACTTATTTTGGATCAAAAACCATTAAAATGCAGGTGGTATAGTAGAAGATCAATTCTTTTTCTCTGTGACTTATTAGGCTGACCTTTGGACTGAAGATGTCAACAGGAAAAACCAAACTAATGGTCTTGTAGCTTAAAGAAAAGAAAGTCCCTAACCAAATCCAAATTATATCTACTACGGTACAAAGTTATTTTCCACAATTATAGTATTTCCAACTGAGTAGATACCAGGCGGATTTTTCTTCTTTGTTTTATTTTTTTGACCACTCACTCCTAACAGGAACAGGAGCAGAAGCAGCAGCCAACCCCACCCCCACCCAAAGTAGAACTGAATACCCTTTAACCTTATGAATGGAAATAGAGCGGGAAAGATGCATTCACATCTATCAAACCATAGCCCCCTTGAGTCTACTGCCTAGTCATTTCCCTAGACAAAAAAGATAATTTCATGAGGCCCTGTCATGCTAGGGCAGTGGTAATGGTTGAGTGGGCAGAGACAGTCATTTTATGAATTGAAGAATAAATTAATAAATATATCATAGACCCATATGTGCCAGGCTCTGCGATAGGTAGACCAGGAGACAAAGTTAATAAAGCCAGACATCGGCCGGGCGTGGTGGCTCACGCCTGTAATCCTAGCACTCTGGGAGGCAGAGGCGGGCGGATTGCCCGAGGTCAGGAGTTCAAAACCAGCCTGAGCAAGAGCGAGACCTCGTCACTACTTTAAATAGAAAGAAATTAATTGGCTAACTAATATATATAATATATATATATAATATATGAAAAAATTAGCAGGGCATGGTGGCACATGCCTGTAGTCCCAGCTACTCGGGAGGCTGAGGCAGAAGGATTGCTTGAGCCCAGGAGTTTAAGGTTGCTGTGAGCTAGGCTGACACCACGGCACTCACTCTAGCCTGGGCAACAAAGCGAGACTCTGTCTCAAAGTAAATAAATAAATAAAGCCAGACATGGACTATGCATCTTGGAGTTTACAAGCTAAGTAGGAGTTATTACCCAAATAATTTACATTATAAGTATAAAATTGCAACTCTTGACAAGCACTATGAAAGACAGCCAAGCCAATTCAGTTCAGGGTTTTACAAACAATGTGGTTCAATTACTAATTTGGTGAACATGAAGGACATCACCTGGCCACTTTCAAAATACATTTGAGATCTTGGAAAGGGTGTATTGCATTGCCTTTTCCTGTTCCTGTGAGAGCTTTGTGGTTGAATTGTTGCAAAAAAAACAAAGAGGCAGTATTATGTAGATTTGTTATTATCTTGAATATAAATTTTGGAATGAATAAACACTTAATTTCATTTTTACCTAATTACAATTACTAATGTTAGTAATAGCACAACTTCTCCAACTTTGAAATCAGATTGGATATCACTTTGTTTCTTCTTCCATATCGATTTTCATGTAATACTTCCTTAGTATTTGCTTTTTTATATAAAAAAAAGATTTTGAGATAATTGTAGATTCACATATAGTTGTAAGAAAAACAGAGATCCTTTACCCAGTTTCCCTAATGGTAACATCTGTCAAGACACGGCAAAATATCATAATAGGAACTATATTAATATTGACATTGACACAGTCAAGCTACAGAATATTCCCATTCTCACACTGTCTCTCATATTGCCCTTTTGTAATCCTTCTCCTTCCCTCCTACTTCTACCCTCTTCCTAACACCTGGCAACCATTAACCTGTTCTTCATTTCTGTAATTTTGTTATTTCAAGAATGTTATATAAATGGAATTGTACCACATGTAACATTTTAGAATTGGCTTTTAAAAACTCAGCCTAATTCTCTGGAGATTAATCCAGGTTGTTGCATAAAGCAGTAGTCAGTTCCTTCTTATTGCTGAGTAGTAGTATTAATATGGATGTCCCACGGTTTGCTTAACTACTTTAATGGGTGAATGCACCCATTAAAGGACATCTAGGTTGTTTCTAGTTTTTAGTCTGGGTCTTCTACAGACTAAAGTTTTTAATTTGATCTTTAAAATTACCAATTTTTCTTTTTATAGATAGTGCTTTTGGTGTCAAGTCTAAAAAGTCTTTAGTCCTAGATCTCAATGTTTTCTTCTAAATGTTTTATGGTTTCAAAATTAACACTTAAGTCTGTGATCTCTTCTGAGTTAATTTTTATATAAGGTGTAGGACTTAGATACAGGTTTCTCATTTTTCACCTATGGATGTCCAATTGCTCCAGCAGCTTTATTTGATCTTAAACTCCTGCCCTTGATCCTCCCACCTCGCTCTCCCAGAATGCTAGGATTACTGGTGTGAGCCAATGTGCCTGGCTGAGCATCTTTATTTGAAAATGCTCTTTCCTTTATCGAATTACTTTCATAACTTTGTCAAATCACTTGGGCATATTTTTGTGAGCTTATTTCTGGGTTTCTATTCTGTTCCACTGATGTCATGTACCCACCCTTCTGTCATTACCACACAATCTTGATAACCTTCATAATACACAGGTATTGAAATTGGAAAGATGGATTTCTCTCACTTTATTCTTCCTTTTCACATTGTTTTAGCTTTATCTAGTTACTTTGCCTTCCCATATAAATTTTAGAGTAAATTTGTCTATATCTTTTAAAAAAAATCTTGCAGGGATTTTGATATCCCTCATGAATATACATGCAGAAACCTCAGTAATAGCAAATCAAATTCAGCAATATATTAAAAGAATTAAACACCACCACGAAAGCATGCTTTATTCCAGGGATAAGAGGCTAGTCCAATATTTGAAAATCAATCAATGCAATCTACCATATTCAAAAACCAAAGAGGAAAAATCACATGATCATATCAATCAATGCGGAAAAGGTATTGGACAAAATTCAGTACCTAATCAAGGCATGAATGTCTTAGGGTTTATCCTGTCTATGGTTTAGTCAGTTTCTTGAGTATACAAGTTTATGTCTCCTGTCAAATTTGGGACCTTTCTAGCCATTATTGCTTTAAGTACCTCTTTAGCCCCATTCTTTTCCTCCTCTTTGGGAATATCGATAACGTAAGTGTTAGATCTGTGGTAATCCCACTCTGGGGTTAGTGGTCTCATTACTGCTGGCTGATGCTGAATGTCCTGACTCTCCACTAGGCTTCCTCTGACAGCCCCCTTTCCCCCCACAAGAGGCAAGGGGAAGGGGTCCCTCCTTATGGCTGGGTGAGATGTAGAAGTCCAGGATCTGTGATCTCTACTGACACCACCATGGAAGAGAGAGTAGGCTCTCATTATCAGCTGGACTGTTTTGGGAATCAAAATCCTACCTCACTACTTGACCTTTGACACCATCCTGACGGGGATTTGGGGGATGCTTCATTACATCTTAGTGAGTATGGAAGTCTAGGCTTCCACATTGACTTTTTCTGCATGGGTGAGTGTGGGGCCACTGTTTTCCCTAAGATATTTGAAGCATAGAGGGTATTTTCTAAAAGTGTTCTGTCTTACTAGGCTTCTCCTTTCCTGCTCTTTTGGCAAGAGAGCAGGCTCTTTTATCTGTGCTCATTGGGGTTTTCAGGTTGCTAGCTTCTACATGATACAAAAAGAGAATCCAGGGTTCTCACTACTTGGTTGTTTTCTGGGTCTCTAGGTCTCTAGCCAGTCTGCTTCTCTCCACCTTTCAAGTTGCCAATATAATGTCCAGAGTTTTAGTTGTACTTAGAAGAATAGAGAAAAGTACTTCTATTCAGTCTTTCCAGAAGCACAAGTCAGTCAAATTTTTTTTTGATCAATGCATTTTATTCAACATATACTCTCTCTCTCTTAAATAAGAATCTAAATAACTCAGAAAGGAATGTGGACACACTCAAAGTATATACCCAAGCACTTTTCACCTTCATTGTTGCCTCCTCTCTGGTTCAAATGACTACCATCTCTCCTCTGAATTATTGGAATGATCTCAGGATTGCTCCCTGCCCCAGCCCTGCTGTTGACATTCATTACAGAATCCAGAAAGGCCCTATGAAATCATTAGTCTGATCACTGTTGAGAATCTTCCAAGTGCCCCCCACCATTCTCGGAATAAAAGCAGAAATCCATACAGTAGCTTACAAGGCCCTACAAATTATGTACCCACCTTTACCTTATCTCTTTTGACTTCATTTCTTCCCGTTGTGCCCCTCACTCACTCTGGTGCCACCCTGCTGTTCCTCTCACATGTTGAGCATATCCCCATCTTGGGGCCATTGCATTTTCTCTTTCCTTGTCTGGAACACTCCCACCCCAAATATCCTCATGGATACCTCCTTCACCTCCCGTAGATCTTTGTTCAAATGTTATCTTCCCAGGCCCTTCCTAACTACCAAATTTAATACTGCAACCATCTCTCACTGTCTCTACCTTCCACGTTCCTCTTCTTGGTTTATTTTCCTCATAGCAAGTTCCCCTTCTAATGTACCATGCAATTTACTAATTTATTTTGTTTATTTTCTGCTTCTCTCCAATAAAATACATGCAGGGCATGGTGTATTGTCCACGTTAAGAACAGTGCTTGACCTATAGTAAGTGTTCAACAAATATCTGCTGCATGAATAAATGACCTTCCAGGCTTCACTGAGGCAGAAACACTTCATGATACAGCAATAGATCTGGTGGTCCAACTCTGATGACACAAGATGAACACTACTAGGTGCTCCTTTAGAAGAACTTACACATGAATCCCTATTCTAACGTTATACTGTATTTCTTACATACTCTTTCTCCTTCTGCTTCCTCTGCCTTTCCTAATCCCGATCTTCTACCAACTACGTGGATTTCTCAATAATCTCCAGATTAAGAAAAAATTGAATCTGGTTTTTTCATTGAATTTCCATCAGGCCTTGTCTTGACAAATGTCTTGTAGCAAATCACATTATAGGCCAGTGGCCATGCAGCCCCCTGGTTCAGTTATGGATTAAGTGATATGACATATGGCCACCTTTGCCGGACAAATTGCCTGGGGCAGTTCTCTCAGCAGCAGCAAGTGGACAAGACAGAGCCCCCAAAGAAATAGATTCCTCTCTCATATGCTAGACAATTCTGTAGATTTGTAAAAATGTGTACAGATTTAAACATAAAATCCTCAAATCCTTCTTTTAACTGTTACATCTGTATCCAAGGTACTCAGCCCACACTTTAGAAAATAAACACAGAATCATGGTTCAACATTTATCAAAAAGGATCCCTGACCTTTTAGACATTCTGGCTGGGAAAGTACTTAGCTTCTTGGAGGACTTAAGAATCTATGCAGTAAGTAGCAACTAGTTTGATCTAACTTAACTTTTGTTTTTGAAATGAAATGGACTTTCAATCTAAAACAGGCAGAAGGACTTTCCTCTTGGGTTTAACATTTTGTCAGAAAAGTGAGAAAGCCCTTCACTTTGAAGCATGTCCTGAAGGGACCCCACAAGACCCTTGAGAGTCCTTGGGGATAGAGGAGATTCTGTGTCTCAGATATTATGGTGATATACAGAGCTTTTCTGAGCTCTCTTGAAAATGTATAAAAACAAAGGAAAAATGTCATAACCCACTGCTGCCCAGCATGACAGGTAAAGGACATTAGCTCAGAATTGGTGTGGATTTTGGATTTTTTGGTAGGAATTCTTTTTCTGGACCTACTCAGGAAAAAACTGTTTTCAACACACAGGACATAAATTAGGCTCACTGTACCATCTCTCACTTTTTATATAACATACATTATAAACAAGTTATTCAGTGACAAGCAGCTTTCAAAACACAATAAAAAGATGACAGAAATAGTATTAAGCATATTTTATTCCCTAGGAAATTTCTATCACATCCAACAGCTGTTTGTTATTATGTTGTTTGGTGGGCTTTCCCCCCCAATCTAGAGATGAAAGGAAAAAGCTATTATGAATAAACTGTGATAAAATTACTAAAGGCCAAGAACCAGTGGAGTGATTTAATATGAATATATTTAATTTTGGAGAAATGGGATCAATTTCAAATTTTAGCAGAGCTTTTCTTTTCACTTGTCTTCAGAATTGTTTTTTCTTATTGAACTGGAGGTATTGAATTTAAGCAAATATTTATTTGCTTTTCACTGAACACCTCCAAACTAGAGCCAAAGAGTTTGCCTTTTGTTGGTGGCACATAAGCATTTGCCATTAAGCAAAATGCACATATAAATAGCTGAGCTTTTTCTGTTCTACCTTATGGAACATTCCTTTATAATTGAGTGAGCTTTTAATTGTCCTGATTAGAGTACAATATTACCCAAATTGAAAGGAGGTAGATTAAATAGTAGCATGTCTGAACTAGGTGAATTATCTGCTGATTAGAATAGAATGACAAGCGATTACCATGCTTTTTTCATCTCCATTTGCCCAATTATCTTTACTTGTTAAATTATCCTAGATAGAAAATGAGGCCAATAAAATTTTCAAGACAGAAATTTGCATCATTTTCATGAAGCTTACATTGATAAACAGCAGCTAAGTAAAATAATCAGGACACAATGTCAACATTTAAAAAGTCAATTTTATTATATTGCTTTATTACTATTTAGTGTACTTACTGTCAGAGCCATATGAGCCATGGCGAATCTGGAGTGATCATTAAACAAACGTCTTAAAAGGGCAAGTTGGACTTTCCCCTTCCCTGTGGCTCTAACACCACTTCAGAGCTATCAATTGCTGAGAAATAAAACACCAGCTTGCCCAGCAGGTGGCAAAAGAGAAGAATGCGACTCTGCCAACTGCTGCTAACTGCTAATGGAGGACCCCAGGCCTTTATGACTTCAGCAATGCATGGTAGATGGGTCTGCACTGAATCCAAAGCATCTTAAGGGCAGAGACAGTGATTCATTCCTCTTCATAACCCCGGTGTCTAGAAGTGTGCCTGCCACATTGTAGGCAAAAAATTAAATTGGGCAAAAGCAAGTACATATAGGAATGAATTACCTTTTTCATTCCATATTATAGTAGTCTTCTCCTCAGATAGCTCCCCTGCATCAAGAATGGTTTACTTTACATAAATGCTCTAGTGTAAAACTGGAGGCTGGAAAGCAGGGCAGTGATAAGAAGGCATATGGTATGATTTTTTTTTAATCTGGTAGAAGTAGTTTTATTGATATGAGATAATGTTTGAAGGGCCAAAAAGAGAAGAAAGCAGTTGTGTTCTTTTTTCCTTTTATTTCATTATATTATGGGGGTACAGATGTTGTTAGGGTTACATATATTGCCCCTGCCACCCTGCCCCAGCACGGTGCTAGAGCTTAAAGCGTGTCCAACCCCCAGGTGGTGCGCACTGCACCCATTATGTAAGTATACACCCTTCCCCATCTCCCCCCTCCCACCTGCCCACCACCCGATAAAAATTATTTTTCTTTTTTTGGCATTTTGGTTACCTTGTATATCTTTGCCTCTCCCTAAGAAGGGTTAGGGGTATTCCCTTCCCCCCCACAATGCTTGCCACATCCCTAGGATGTGGGTCTCTCCCCCCACCCCACCCCCACTCCCAAAACCCTAGTGAGTACTACCACCATTCGAGCACCATAGTTTTAATCAGTCAGTACCAATTTGATGGTGAGTAGATGTGGAGCCTATTTTCCTGGTCTTGTGTCACCTCATTTTGGATAACAGGCTTAAGCTTAATCCAGGATAGCATAAACAGTGCTAGCTCACAGTCATTTCTTAGGATTGAGTAATATTCCATTGTGAGCATATACCACATTTTAATTATCCACTCATGAATTGACAGGCACTTGGGTTGTTTCCATGACCTTGCAATAGTGAACTGTGATGCTATAAACATTCGGGTACAGATGTCTTTATAATAGAATGTCTTATGCTGTTTTGGGTAGATGCTCAACAATGCTATTGCAGGGTCGAATGGTATTTCTATATCTAGCTGTTTGAGGTATCTCCAAAAAGCATTTGACAAATTCCAACACACCTTTATGATAAAAACTCTTAACAAAATAGGCATAAATGGCCCATGCCTTAAATTTATCAAATCCATGTATGACAAACCCACTGCTAATATCATTCTAAATGGGGAAAAATTGAAATTATTCCCTCTTTGAACTGGAACTAGACAAGGATGCCCACTATCTCCTCTTCTATTCAATACAGTGCTCAAAGTCCTAGCTATAGCAATCAGGCAAGAGAGGGGTATTAAGGGCATCCAGGTAGGGGCAGATGAGATTAAACTCTCGCTCTTTGCTGATGATATGATATTATACCTAGAAAACCCCATGGACTCCTCCAAGAGACTCCTAGATTTAATAAATCAATTTGGTAAAGTTTCAGGTTATAAAATCAACATACACAAATCAGAAGCATTCATATATGCCAAGAATCATCGAGCAGAAACTCAAATCAAAAACACAATACCCTTTACTATAGCCCCAAAGAAAATTAAATATTTAGGAGTATACTTAATGAAAGATACAAAAGATTTATACAAGGAGAACTACGAAACACTAAAAAAAGAAATTGAAGATGATTTAAACAGATGGAAAAATCTACCTTGTTCATGCATCGGTAGAATCAATATTGTTAAAATGTCAATATTACCTAAAGTGATCTACAGAATTAATGCAAACCCCATCAAAATACCACCATCATTCTTTACAGATCTAGAAAAAATAATTCTTCACTTTGTATGGAACCAGAAAAGAAACCTTGTATAGCCAAAGCAATCTTAAGTAAAAAGAACAAACTAGGAGGCATCAGTCTTCCTGACTTCAAGCTGTATTATAAAACAATAATAGTTAAAACAGCATGGTACTGGCACAAGAACAGAAGCATCGATATCTGGAATAGATCTGAGGCACCAGAGATGAAACCTTCAGTAGACGATAAGCTAATCTTTGATAAAGCAGACAAAAATATGCAATGGGGAAAAGAATCCCTCTTCAATAAATGGTGCTGGGAAAACTGTTTTTAACCACATGCAGAAGATTGAACCAGGATCCCTACCTCTCACCTCTCCCAACAGGTATGATTTATTTCTGCAAGAAAAACCCTCTTCATTTGGGAGGGTGTTTCCAAGTGGACTGGATGGTCTGTATGGGGCTTGCAGGCAGTAACAGGTAAAAACTAAATGATCCTGGAAAAATTATTAACCTCACTGTTAAGTTTCTTATTTGCACACTCCAAAGGTAGACTGGCCTTCAAATAAGATAATGTGAAATCAAGCAATGATTGAAAACATTAGTTCACCATTGTAGTACAGTAGGTATGAACTATTCTACAACACTGTAGTACAAGAAATTTTACATTGCTTTATTTGTATAAATCTAATTAATCTGGTATCATGCCCTCACTTATCATGGTTGCATGAAATTTAATCATAAGCACGTTTTAGGAGGCCCATCCACCTCCTTAGAGGTAGTCTTTCATGTTGCCCAGAAAATGAGGTCCCTGTCCCCATCTCTGTTCCTTCTGCTGTAGATTGCTGTTTATCTGGTCTCACAGGAGTCCTCTCCAAGGTTCTGTTGCAGATGCTTGACACTCTTCTCAAAGTATCTGTGCTTAAAAGCCCGCATGAATGTTTCACAGCTAACACCAATTTGGAGCCCCCAGTGTGGGTGGGGCACATATACCTGCCCTTTGAAGACACCCTCTAAACATTTATTATCTCACCATGCTAGCAAAAGCTAGCACTTGAGCTCTCTCATTCTGTCACGATTTGACTCTTCAGCTCCAAGCATTAACTTCTCTCTCCCTCTTTGCCCACCTATAATTCAACTCCCAAAGAAACAATTGAGGATCATGAAATGTCCTGGAGTTGGGGGGAACGACTTTAAATTTTCAACTTTGAGGACAAATGCCATAAACAAGCCAAGCCCTTGAGACAAAGAAACTGAGACTCCGAAGTGTTTGACTGCCTTCATGGAACAAGGAAGTAAAAATACCTCCAATCCTACCATCTTAGCAACAGCCTAACACTAGCATTTTAATAAATTATGTAGGCACACAGGTACTGTTGCTGCTGAGGCTTCAGATGGAAACTGTGGCTTGGTCGAGTTTCACCAACGGAGTCCAAATGTCCAGCCACAAAGGAGACTCTCAAGGTCACATGGCCTTCCTTGTAAATCCAATGTGACTCAGAGCCTTGTCCTCACCTGTGCAGGTTCTGGGCTTGGATGCTGAATCACGCATGCCACAGGAACCAACAAGATTCTAATCAAGGAGTCAAAATGCCCACCAATTAATTTAAAATTGGAAATAAAAGCAGCAACTAAACCAGATGTTTATTTGAACCTGACTAGTAAATTGAGAACAAATCATCATTTAATGAGCATGAAGTCAAATCAAAGTGAGTTCACTGTACTACTTAGCTGACACATCAGTTTCAGTAACAGGGAAATGGCAACCCCAGAAGCTGGACCTGGGCCAGGAAATTGTCCCTAAAATGGTTTTGATGACCATTCTCCATAATTTTCCCTTCTTTTTTTTTTTTAATCTAGGCTTTATTTATTTTTTTTAGTGTGCTCATTTTAATTTCATTTTATTCAAAACAAATGAATTTTTATAGATATTCTGATACTAAATGATAAACATGAACTTAGACCCTTAGACCATGAAACTAGGGCAGAATATGAGCTGTATGAGTTATTCTATAAATCCTAACATAGAAGTGAAAAGCCACATCTTGCAAGGTATATTTGGTTACTAATGTTTAACAGAAGTGAATGTTCACTGATGTGTGACAGTTGATGTTGTCCTCCCCACCCCCTTTGTTCCAAGTATGCATATTTGTTTTCTATCATTTATATGTTCAGAAGATTTCTGTTACTAATGTTGAGGGTTGTGTTTTGGGCTACTTAGTGTCTACTAGGTACTATTAAATTTTCACTGGAATATGGTCTGACTTACGTAGTTCTACCAGACCATTATATAATGTGGTTCTAAGTTGAACGAGGATGTGATGGCAAAGGAGATAGCCGTACAATATTGGGAAATATTTTTTTAAAAAATGCCCTGTTTGTGTGGAGAAATTTTCCTTCTTAATTATATATTTTTTTGTTTATTTTTTCAGCATATTATGGGGGTACAAATGTTAAGGTTATGTATATTGCCCATGTCCCCCCTCCCCCCTTGAGTCAGAGCTTCAAGCGTGACCATCTCCCAAACATTGCCCATCTCACTCATTATGTTGTATATACCCATCCTCTCCTCCCCCCTCCCACCGGCCCAACACAACGATAAATATTATTCCTATCAGTCCACTTAGGTGTTGATTCATTAATATCAATTTACTGGTGAGTACATGTGGTGCTTGTTTTTCCATTCCTGAGATACTTCACTTAATAGAATGGGTTCCAGCTCTATCCATGAAAATACAAGAGGTGCTATATCACCATTGTTTCTCAAAGCTGAATGGTACTCCATGGCCTTTATCAAAAAGTCCCCAAACAGTAAATGTTGGTGTGGATGCGGAGAGATAGGAACACTCCTACACTGCTGGTGGGACTGCAAACTAGTGCAACCTCTGTGGAAAGCAATATGGAGACACCTTAAAATGATACAAGTAGATCTACCATTTGAGCAGCAATCCCATTACTGGGCATCTACCCAAAAGATCAAATGACACTCTACAAAAAAGACACCTGCACTCGAATGTTTATAGCAGCACAATTCACCATTGCAAAGTTGTGGAAACAACCCAAGCACCCATCAATACATGAGTGGATTTATCTAGGCTTTAATGCTAACTACCTCTGTCTCACTTTTAAACAACACTCTGTATATTTATATATGTTAGCACTTTTAATCTAGTTGGTAAATTGTCCCTAACCTGTGAGTCATCTTTTACATATATTGTGAAAACTTGTATATATTCAAGAAAATATTAAGACTGTTACAACAGCCACTTATGTACCTACCACTTAGCTTAAGAAGTAAAACTAAACCAATATAGTCAAAGGCCTCTGTCCTGTGTTCATGCTATCTGAATGCATTCCCCTCTTCCCCACCCTCTCCCCCAAAGGTAAACATCCAGAATCTGGTGTTTTCATTTTTCTTTCATTTCTGTGTTTTTACTACTTTGGTATGTTTTCCTGTATAACAGTATAGTTTCCTGTGTTTGTGAACTTTCTATAAATATATGTACTTCTTGCAGCTTTTTTCTCAATCTAATTAATATTTGTGGTATGCATCCATACAGATAAGCCTAGCTCTGGTTTATTCACTTTTATTGCTGTTCAACATTCTAGTATAGGAATAAAATATTTGTATTTTAAAAGAAAAACTGTGACAAACACTTCTTAAAGGTGGCAAGATAGGTTTTATTCAGACCACTGCAGTAGGGAAAAGAGACTCCAGTATAAATTGAGCTCAACTCCAACTACGAGGTGGCTGAGGTTTTTAAGGGGAGAACAGATAGGGAACAAAAAGGAACTGTGGAAAAGTGAAAAGGGGGGGCAATAAAAAAGGACTAAAGGGCTATGTGGAAATGGAAAATCATAACAAATGAATTAGGTGAAGAATTACTGAAAGTGGCTTGGCAAGATGGGTCACAGAGTATACATTTTGTGGTTTGACAGCATTTCATTTTCTTAAGACTCAGCATGGGTACTGAGGTCACTTTTAGGGATTTGGCCTAGGTGGTGGAAGCCAGGCTGGAGCTGGTCAAATCCCTTAGCAAAGCACTTAGGCAAGTTCTTCGTGCTGCATGGCAGTTCATGTTATTTACTTCTCTATGGTAGGACATTGAGGCTGTTTCCAACTTGTCTTTCTTTCTTTCTTTTTTTTTTTTTCTAATAATTTTTCCTTTTATTTCCCCATATTATGGGGATACAAATATTGTTAGGGTTACATATATTGCTGTGAACATTCTTGCACAAGTGTTCTTGTTTACACATTTGTAATTTCATCTAGGGAACGAACCTAGAAGTGGTATTGCTTTGCAAAAAGATGTCTACCCCTTTAACAGACATCTTCATTTGGACATTGTCAAATAATTCTCCAAAGTACTAGTGACAAAGCACAGACCCACTGGCATCATATGCGCTCCAGCTGTTACACGTTCCAGCCACAATGGATCTTGTCAGGTGCTAACAACATTTTTGCTCTTGCCTAGCCGAAGGGTGTGAAATGTATCTTTTTATTTTAACTTTTCCCTGATTATTAGAGAGGTTAGCCATCTTTTCATATGGCCATTAGGGTTTATATATCTATGAATAACCTGTCCATACTTTTTGTATCATACATCCTTTTAGCATACAGTTTGCCTATTCCTTACTGATGTTTGAAAATTCTTTTAGATACCCCCAATTCTAATCCTTTACTGGTTATATGAATTGCAAATATCTTCTCCCAGTTTGTAACTTGTTTTTGAATTTTTTAATGATATGTCTTGATAAACATAAGGTTTATTATATTTGTTGGCCAAAATGTCTTTTTTGCCTATTTTCCTACTGGGCTATTTGTGTCTTCCTAATTAATTCAAATAAGTTATAGAAATATTCTGAATACTTTTTCCAGTTTGTGACTTGTCTTTTCACTTTTCTTTATTCTTTCTTTGAGAAAGAAATATTCTTTATTTTACTGAGTTTATCATGCTTTTCTTTTATGGTTTATAATTTTTGTGCCTTGTTGAAAAAGTCCTCTTATGTCTCAAAGACAGATATTCTTCCATATTTTCTTCCAAACGTTGTAAATGTTTGTCTTTCACAGCTACAACCTTAATTCACCTGGAACTAATTTTTGTGTTTGTGAAGGAGGAATTGTGTTTTGTGATCCCCTCCCCCCCCCAACACACACACACATATGGCTAAGCATTATGCCAGCACAACTTATTTAATAGGCCACAATGTCACCACTGGTCTGTGTTGCTACCCCACTGGCACTGCAGTGTCAGCCCAGATCTCTGCTGGGCTCTCTGTTCTGTGCTGTTGGTCTATTTCTCTATCCCTGCACCAACACAACAGTGTCCTAATAAATCTGATGTTGAGAAGGGCAGGTCTCCCTAACTTTATTCTTCAAGAGTAATTTTGGCTATTCTAAGTGCTCTACACTTCCATATAAATTTTAGAATCAGCCTTTCAGCTTTCATAAAAATCCTGTTGTGATTTATGTTGGAATTACATTAAGTTTATAAATAAATTTAGGAAGAAACAGTATCTTTACAGCATTGAGTTTTGCTATCCACAAACATATTTTTCTCCATTTACTTTATATTAATGGTAATGTTTTTCAATAGAGTTTTGCACATCTTTACTTGATTTACATCAAAGCACCATTTATTTATTTATAAATGGTAGGTAACTAATTTGAACTCTCTATTACTATTGTGTAAAAATGCAATCACCTTTTGCATACTGATTTTTATGTCTGGCATCCTTATAGACTCTGTAATTATAACATTTCTGTGATTTCTTTGGGAGTTTTGAAGTAAATTGTAATATTATGTAGGTATACTTTTTTCTTCAAATTATTTTTTTTCTTATATTGTTAAGGAACCCAAAGAATCATTTTGAATAGAAGCAGTAATAGGCATATCTCCCTTGCTCTTGATTTTAATGTTGATGTTTTTAACGTTTCATTGTCATGTATGATGTTTGCAGAAGGCTTTCTTTTAAAATAGTTTTTGCTCTGTTTAACTCTTTTTTAGAATCAGTTTCATGGGAGGTTTTTTTTTGTTTGGTTTGTATTTTAATGAATAAATGTTGACTTTTCTTGATTGTATTTCTTCATCTATGGAGATCTTTTATCAAGTGACAAATGCCTCTGGAATGCAAACTTGTCAAGGTGTTTTTAATAAACTTCACTGGTTTTGCTAATGTTTTATTTAAAATTTTTTATATCTATATTTTTGAGTGGGATGAGTGTATTTTCTAGTTTTATACTATTGTCATCTGTTTTTGCTGCCAAGATTATCATAACCTCATAAGGAGAACTTTTTTTCTCTTCTCTAGTTGAGAAGTCACATTCTCAAACCTCTCCATATCTACCCATGCCTTTGTTTTGTGTGTGTGTGTGTGTGTATTAATGTTCTTTATATGAATATAAGCCAATGCAAATACATATATTCTTATTTCTCCACCCCTGCTATTCTTACACAAAAGGCAGCATACATTTTGTCCTGTTCGCATAAGGCTTTCCTTAATTTTTTAACATAACGTCCTAGAAACATTTCTATATCAGTGTACACAGCATGTTATAATTCTTCTTCATAGTTTCATAGTATTCCAGTTAGTAGCTATCGCAGATTCCTACTGTTCTCAAACTTTTGCTATTGCAATTAGTGCTGCAAAATATACTTTGTAAAATATCATTTCATATATATACATCTATAGAATGGATCCTTAAAAATAGGAGTGCTATATAAAAGAATAAATGAATTTGCTTTTTATAAATATGCCAAATTGCCCTTTATGGAATCTTTATCAGCAGTGTAGGAGAGTGCCTGTTTTATGTAGTAAGATTTTAAAACTATTGAGTCAGTTTCTTTAATAGTTATACAACCTTTTTATTTTTCTGTTTATTCTTGAGTTTTGCTAATTTATATTTTCTGGAAATGTATCAATTCCATCTAAATGTTTAGCCATTTTTGCATCAAGTTGTTAGTAATCTTATTTTCTTTCTTAATTTCTGCAGACTTGCAGACATGGTCCCATTTTTTGTCCTTAATATTTTTTGCTTGGGGCTTCTATTTTTGATCCATTTATCTAGATAGAATTTCTCAGCCTTGACATTCTGGGTCAGATAATCGTAGGGGGCTTTCCTGTGCATTGTAGGATGCTTAGCAGAATTCCTGGCCTCTGCTTACTAGATGCCACTAATACTTCGCTCCACAGATTGTATCTCTAGACCAGGCATCCTCAAACTACAGCCTGAGGGCCACATGCGGCCTGCCAGCCGACTTGTCCCAGGCCCACAGTGCGCATGTGTGGAATGTGCCCCCCCCCCACCTGAAAAAGAGGCGTTGTGCGTGGGGGGGGGGAGGGGAATTGGCCTTAGCTGCAAACTATTAATCTAGAAGCTTGGCAGTATCATCAGTCTTTTCAAAGAATTAACTTTAGCTTTGTTAATTCTAATTTTTTTCTTATTTAATTCCTTGTTTTTATTTGTTTTTCTACTTGGGCCTATTGATGTTAATATAGTTTTCTACACAAGTCCATTGTCTCACATCTTCTCAAACTTTTTTGTATCATGTCATACTAGGGTAAATGAATGAGGCTGCTTGAGGTAAGGTGAGACTGACCTGAGAGGCTGAAGACACTCAGCTCACTTTTAGCTATCCCTGTGATGAAGGGAATTAAGATCTGGACAGATTTCTAACCCTTTTGCAGTACGACAGTTTGCCAGAGCAGAGCAGCTTATAAGTTTTGCATTGGATCAAGACTAACTATGTTCTTCAAATCTTCCAAAACTTTATTGATTTCTATGTATTAATCTATTAAGTAGAGTTATTAAAGTCTTATTCTTGTACTTTCTCTTTGTAGTTCTGTAAATGTCAGGTTTGAATGTAGTAGGTGCATATAAATCAGGATTGTTAGGTTTTCCTAGTAAATGTTAACTTTATTAATTGCAATAACCCCCTTTATCTCTAGTATTGCTCTGTGGTTCAGTTTTGGCTGACATTAATATAGCTATGACCACTTTCTTTTGGGTTATTCGATTAGTATATCTTTTGTCAACTTTCTGTTTTCAATTTTTGTATCCTACATTTTAGGTGCATTGCTTTTAAGCAGCATATAGGTGGATCTTTTCCTCCATTTTCAAAATATTTATTTCTAAAACTGAGAACTTAGTCTATTTACATTGGCTGAGACTATTGATATATTTGGAATAATTTCTACCATCTTATTTTGTATTTTTAATTTTCATCACTTTTTCTTAAATTCTCCCTTCTTTTTAGGCTTCTTTTGGGAGAAATTGTGGTTGGTTATGTTTTATTTGGAGGTTTTTCTCCCTTTGTCTTCTTTTCCTTCCACTTTTTTGGAAGTTTCACACTCTATTCTTTCAATGATTATCTTAGAAATTTAATAATCACATTTAAGTTATAGTATAAAGATATAAGTATTATTAAAATCCTCATGAGCAATATAAAGATTTTAAAATACTTTGATTACCCCTCCTGATATGTTATTTTGGACCAGGTTTTCTTTAATATAAAAATTAGAAATTTTTATAGTTTAATTCAATGTTTGTTTTTTATGCATATGTTTACCATTTTCTTTGCTCATATTTCTTGTTGCAACTGAAACCTTTCTGAATCAATTTTCTTCTTCTTGAAATGCTTTTATAGAAGTTCTTTAAAATAGTTCTATTAGTTGTAAAGTCTCTCAATTTTTATGTTTCTGAAAATGTCTTTCACGCTGTTTGGAAAGATAGTTTAGCTAGATAAACAATTTTAGCTTGACAAGTATTTTATCTCAGCATTTTGAGGATTTCATTCCATTGTTTTATAGCTTTTATAGCTGACTTTGAGGAGTCAATTGCCAGACTAATTTCTTTATGACAATCTGACTTTTTTCTCTGGCTACTTTTTAAGTTCTCTTGGTATTTGGCATTCTGCAATTTTAGTATAAGATGTCTAAGTTTGGATTCATTGAACTTCCTGAGTCCTATATTGGTTTAATATCTCTTCTGGAAAATTCTCAGGTATTTCAAATATTGCAAATTCCTCATTTTTATTCTCTCCAAGAACTTCAATTAGATCTGTATAGAGCTTCTTAATCTGTCTTCTGGTTCTCTTAACACTCTTCCATATTTTTTATCTGTTTTTCTCTTTATACTGCATACCAAATAATTTCTTCAGTTTCTGTTAACCACTACTTTTATTTAATTTCAAATATTAAATAACTATTTTTCTAAAAGTTTTTTTTTTTTTAATTTGGTTGGCTAATTTTGTCAATATGTTCTCCCTTCTTTATACTTTCAATCCCCTTCTTTATCTTTTAAAAAAATTTGAGTAGTTGTAACATGCAACTGATAATTCCAATCTTGGAAGGTCTGCAGAGAATTTAACGCAGATGAATAAAATAAAACCCCATCTTTCAGGTGTTTATAATTTACTAGAGATGCAAAAATGGCTATGATATATTGTAAAATATGCTGAATAGAAGACCAGGTAATGTGATTTTGTAATATGTTGAAGGACAAAATTAATAAAATCCTATTGAAGGGCAGATCAAAGGGAGGCTTCGTGAAGGGATATGATGTGTAAGCTAAATCTCAAGGTTGGGAAAGATTACCTTAGGTAGGGGAAGTTAAATCCCAGAGGACTGAAAATGTATGGTATGCTTAGGGAAGCCTAATAATCTAGTGTGGTTGGCATATAGGAGATACTGTGAATGAATAAAGTTTGAAAGGTGTTTGGGGCTAGGGCAGGGAAGACTAAAGATGCTTAGTTAAGTAGTTTGTCTTTTACAACTAAATTAGTGCTTATGGAATGATAATTTAAGGATCATATTACATAAGAATGGCCAGGGCTGTAGTTAATGGGCAAATTTCTAGGCCCCAGCAAAAAAAAAAAAACAAAAAACTAATGAATCAGAATCATGGCAGTATGTGACTCATATTTGTATTCTTAGCAAAATCCCCAGTTGATTTTTTAATTTTCATTAAAGTTTGAGAACAATTGATCTAAGCAATGAGAATCAATAAGGATTTTTGAAAAGAAGAATGATCTAAGCTGTGTCTTAGGCACACTCTGATAGTACCCAAAGGACTTGAAGCACAGAGACCAATTATAAGGCTAAGATAGGAGGTCATGTGAGAGATGTCATGAGTCTCGATGGAGCAAAACAGAAAATGAAATGGGAAATAGAAATAGAATCCATAGGCCTTGGTACTTTAATTGGATAAGAGGCAAGGGTGAGGGATGAGGAAGAGGGATGAGTAAACTGCCCCAACTGCTTTTATTTGTGCTCTTCCATCTCTCTGCTCTCACAGGCTTGGTGTTAGCTTCATCCTCAAAGTAGTAACAAGATGATTGCTGCAGTTCTGGGTGTTATTATCAGATGCAAAAACGCTCAGAGGAAGAGAAACAATTTCCTCTAGTGTCTCTGTTATAATACCCTTAAACTGATTATATCTCTCCTTGATTCCTTTATCTGGAGAAAGACTTGATTTCCCATGAGGCATGTGGCTGAATGAAGGAGGGGTAGGTACGTAAGCAAAAGTAGAGGCTGCTATTTGCAGAAAGCAAGAGGAAAGAAAGGGTTGGGTTGGCCATTACACTAGAAGAATGACTAGCACATAGTAGGCTGACAGAAATATTTGTAGGAAGAATACCTCATAGGGTCATTTCGAAAATAATAATACTTTGTAATTTGCATAATGCTTCTACATTTTATTCTTTTTTTCTATATTGTAGTGCTGTAAGGTAAATCTAAATAGCTATTATTCTTAATAAATTAGCTAGACTCTCAATCTCTTGGAGAAAACAAGAAAAGTTGCAATCATAGGCTTTAATTTTTTCTATCAGAGAATAAGAAAGTGCCAGTGATTCTTTTCTGGAATGACCTACTAATCTTACAAGTATTTATTTTGTTTAAAAACCCTGGCCAGGTGCAGTGGCTCATGGCTGTAACCCTAGCACTTTAAGAGGCTGAGGCAGGAGGATCCCTTGAGGCCAAGAGTTCAAGACCGGCCTGGCAACATAGTGAGACCCTATCTCTACAAAAAATAAAAAAAAATTAGCCGAGCATGATAACTCATGCCTGTAGTCTCAGTTACTGGAAGGCTAAGACAAGAGGATTGCTTGATCCCGGGAGTTTGAGGTTGCAGTGAGCCATGATCACATCACTGCACTTTAGCCCAGGCAATAGAATGAGACCCTGTCTCAATAACAACCAAATCCTGAGGTGTCAATTACAATTATATTATTAGGTCAAGTATAATAACCAACCAGAATTACATTTTCCTTTGGTTATTGTCACAGAGCATGACAAGAACTTTTAAAGTCTTCAAAGTCTTAGAAGAATCTTTTCTTCCAATGATACTTCCAAGGACAAATGTATATTAGCAGAGAGAACAGAACAAGTTGGTAACAGTTATGAATATTCACACAAGTCTCCTTGTTGTACAGAAACAAGATTGATATTCTTGTGAATGTTCTCAGTTTAATACCTTATCAAATCAGACTATTCAAATTTGTTTTATGATGCAGAAAGCTCTCTCTATCTTGTAACTTCAGGAGAGAGGGGGCATCTTTTCATCTCTTTTAGACTCCTTTTGTTAATTGTGAAGACTTGCATTTTTTAAGGCCAGGCTCATTACTTAGCATAAAAAGTGAAAGGCAGGCCTACAACCTCATTTTCGTTTGCAGAAATGGAATAAGGGATGAATAGGATTTTACTTATTAGCAGTGAAAGAAGGAGCATATAGCATTAACCTTCCACATTCTGATTTTGCAAATGAGGAATGTGCTATTGTCACAAGAGTGGCAAAGTTGACAAAAAGATGTCAACAAGCACAGGTAAAAGTATTTCTTTCTTAAGGTAATCAAAGAGTTGGAAACTGAGAGTAGGGAACTGTAATATTCCTGGCTAGAGGAGCAAGTTTACCTGCTTTCCCAAGTTCCCTACAGGAGGCTGCAGCTCCTGCATCCTAATTAGAAGATTAAAATGTGACTACCTTCTCCATTCTTTTTCTCTCAGCTGTACTAAGAATTGAACTCTGCAGGCCATTTTATTCATATCTTTGCTGGAACCTTGTCTTCTAGTACCTGCTGAGGTTGAGTAAATTAGGTCAGACTGATATCAAGTTGATAACTAAAAATGTGGTAAGTGATATTATCTTTAACAATATATTTTTTGAGATAGGGTCTTTCTCTGTCACACTGGCTAGAGTGTAGTGGCATCAACATAGCTCACTGCAACCTCAAACTGCTGGGCTCAAATGATCCTCTGGCTCCAACCTCCCGAGTAGCTGGGACTACAGGCATTAAAAAAATCACACCCAGCTAATTTTTCTATTTTTCATAGAGATGGGGTCTTGCTATGTTGCTCAGGCTGGTCTCAAACTGATAGCCTCAAGGGATCCTCCTACCTAGGCCTCCCAAAGTGCTAGGATTATAGGCATGAGCCACCATACCTGGCCAGTCTTTAACAATTTGGTAGTAAGATTTAAAGAGCAAATAAAGCATAAATAACCAAGGAATTGTTGGTCTCTTAAAAATAGGTTAATATTGATTTAAAATACTTATATATATTACCAAATATTTTCTTTTAAGTGCTCTCCTTAAGTTACAATCTTATTCTTTTTATTTCTTCTGAACTTATGAATAGAGTAACCAATAACTGTAATAATTTAGTTTTCAGTTATATATAAAATATTCTAAATTTTAATGAAGAAAAAACAATTTTTTGCATTTGTGAGAAATTTTCATATTCATCTGAGAGAATACCAACTTTTCTTTTATCTCTAAGAAAATTCTGAGTGGTCTGGAGCAGATTCAGTCAATGGAAAAATACCAGTGAATCTCATTTTGCCAGCCCTACTTCACTCCACATTATACCATTTTAACACTCCTTATTATCCCTTTAAGAGAAATTAACTAAAAAACAAAAGCAAGATATTTGTGGGTATTGTAAACTGAAATAAAATCTTAATATCCTCCCCACCCCCAGAAAAACCTTAAAAACCTGAGTGTCTGGCCAGGAAGGGAAGACATGCCTCATTATACCCTCTCCCTTTTGGAGTTTAGATACAATGATTGTCCAGCATTAAGGCTAAAATAGAGATCACAAGACAGACAAAATAGACTCTTTGTGAGTATAAGATACGAAATTATTAACAGGACCTGCGGCCATGTAGGGAAAAAGGTTAAATCATCTGCAGGATATAAATTTGCTTAACAGATCACTTTATATTGTGGCTTGTCTCTGATTAACAGACTTCCTTATCTTAAAACATTCCAGGCCTTTAGATGATGCTTTATTTCCCTAACCAATTACAAATGAAAGAATCTTTGAACCCACCTATATCCTATAAGTCCATGCTTCAAGATGTTCTGACTTTTTGGACCAAACCAACATACACCTTTGTCAACAGAAAAAAAGCCAAACTCTGTAAAATAATTTTAAAGAGATTTATTCTAAGCCAAGTTTGAGGACCATGACCTGGAGCCACTTCCAAGAAGCCTTGAGTGAGTGGACTAGCTGTGGCTGGGTTACAGTTTGGTTTTATACATTTCAGGGAGACAGGGGTTATAGGTAAAGTCATAAATCAATACGTGGGCAGCATACATTGGTTTGGCCCAAAAAGGTGGGCCATCTTGAAGTGGGGGGCTTACAGGTTATAGGTGAGTTTAAAGATTCTTTGGTTTATAATTGCCTAAACACAAGAAGCTTTGTCTAAAGGCTTGGAATGTGTCAATATAAGGAGCTGTTATCAGAGATAACCCACTGGACATAGAATTGCTGTGTAAATTGAGGACCTGCAGGATTATCTTGCATACTCTTAGGCCTGTTAATGGGTTACAAAGGATGTTTCCAAGAAGGGAGGGGGGGCATAAGGCATGTCTGACCTCCCTCCTCCTGGCAGGCAATTTAGTTTTAGGATAATCCTTTGGCCCCTAGGGGGTCCATTTAGTCAGCTGGTGGGGGGTGAGCCTTAAAATTTTATTTTAGTTCACACCTTCCATGTATTGGTTTATGATTTTACCTTCAATTCCTGTCTCCTTAAAATGTATAAAACCAAACTGTAACCCAACTGCCTTAGAACCACTTGCTCAAGTCTCCTTGGGCATGGCTTCCCTGGATGTGATCACACACATTGGCTCAGAATAAACCTCTTTAAATTATTTTTCAGAGTTTAGGCTTCTCCCTGTTAACAATTCATTAGTTAGATTAGGTCCACCTGTGAGTAAGGGAAAACTCAAAATAACAATAGCTTCCATAAAACAAATCTCTCTGTCACATTAAAGAAGTCTGGGGATAAGTGGTCCAAGGCTGGGGAGATGTTCCATGTGTTAGGGACTTAAGCACTTTTAATCTTTTTTTCTCTGCCATCCTCAGCCCATGGGTTCTATCCTGTGATTTAATACAGCTGTTCAAACTTCACTCAACACATCTTTATTCCAGCTGCTGGGGATGAAGGCCAAAGGAGGGCACAGAAAGCTACAGAGGGAACATTGTTCCAGTAACTATGCATCTGGTATTAAAGCAAAAAAATAAAAATACCAGACAAGTTAAGCAGGCAAAGAAAACTTTATTCAAGACTATTGTAATAGAGGAGAGAGGATGGACTCAACTCCACTGAAACAAGAGGCTAGAGAGTCTTTAAGAGCTTGAGTGAGAGTAATGGTAGGTTACCCATGTTTGCTAATTAGTCTCACACAGAAGAAATTCTGTTCTATTTCAATAACAGGAGATGGTATGACAAGGCACTCACTGAAGTTAGGCTTCTGCCTTCTGCCCTCCCAGGAAGACTGGGAGGTTATGCTACTATCTTCCTACAGAGTTTACATTTCAAAGAGATGGTTCCCAGGTTCTTAAGAAAGACATTCCTGGGGTCATAAAATTGGTTAAAGGTTTTTGAGGAGACTTATATACATTTCAAAGGGGTTAGAAAAAGAATTTGCAATGACAAGTTTTTGGTTTCTTTTTTTAAAGTAAATTCTCTAGGAAAAGAAAGGTCAGGGGCACATAGGAAGAAATCTGTCTAAAGTTTAGTCAAGCTGAAAAGAAGTTAAGGCTGTATTGATCACCAGCTAAAAGTCAAGATGCTATACTTAGGAAGAATGGGAGAATGGAAATTGAAGGACAACTGATTTGTCCCAGTTTCCTTTTTATCTCCCAGTGCTTTCTAGAAAGACTATGTAACTGCCTCCTGCATTACACAAATTTCAATGACCCCTATATAATCCTCTCCCGTAACTACTTGAACTTTTGAGCTGTTTCTTAAATATGACATAGATTGTTCAGTGTTTGAAAAATAGTTCACTTCATAATAGTATTAAGAAATTCCATTTATGAGTATTGCTGTGATAATATAACTGACTGCCCCGATGAACAAATTTCAATGACCCCTATATTCTTTTCCCTTAACTGACTACTTGAACTTCTCAATTGCTTCCCAGAAATGGTAGATTTTCTGCAAGACAAAGGAGCTAAGATTCCAAAGGCAGACTTCTTGGCCAATATTCACCATCCCCCCACATCTTGCCCCTAATGTTGTGGTTCCCAACCCCCAAGCCACAGACCAGTACCAGCCCCTGGCTTTTTAGGAACTGGGCCGCAGAGCAGGAGGTGAATGGTGGGAGAGTAAGCCAACCTGTTATCTGTATTTACAGCCGTTCCCCATCACTTGCATCATCACCTGAGCTGTGCCTCCTGTCAGATCAGCAGCAGCATTAGATTCTCATAGGAGCTTAAAGCCTACTGTAAAGTGGGCATGTAAAGGATCTAGGTTGCTAGTGTAGGGGGCACATCTGCAAGTACAGATTATCATTAGCAGAGAGGTTTGGGTGCACAATAAATGTAATGCTCTTGAATCATCCCCAAACTGTCACCTCCCCCAACCTCCACCCCATACATGGAAAAATTGTCTTCCATGAAACTGGTCCCTGAACTAATGCATATAGCTGAACTAAGCTGAACTAATGCATATAGCTGACCTAATGCATATAGCTCCTTGTGAAATACACCACAGCCTGCCTCAAAGCACATGACCTCTCCTTTAAAAGCCCTTGATCTCCCTTAGACAGGGAGAAAGATTTGAGGCAGCTTCTCCCATTCTCCTGAAAAGATGTCTATCATATTAAAAATTCCTTTTGTCCTTGGCAATCCTCATGACCTCAAAAATCAGATCTTTGTGCAATGAGCAATTGGGCATTGACTGAAACCCCCTTGTGGTTTGAACAACAACTACAAAAGTTACTATAGCCTAGCCGTGTAGAATAATTTGAAGTCCGGTAATATGATGCCTCCAGATTAAGGTTTGGTTTTGTTTCGAGGCGGAGTCTCACTCTGTTGCCCGGGCTAGAGTGCCATGGTGTCAACCTAGCTGACAGCAACCTCAAACTCCTGGGCTCAAGCGATACTCCTGCCTCAGCCTCCTGAGTAGCTGGGACTTAGGTGAGTACCACCGTGCCCAGCTAATTTTTTCTATTTTTAGTAGTTCTTGGCTAATTATTTCTATTTTCAGTAGACTCAGGGTCTCGTTCCTGCTCAGTTTGCTCTTATTCAGGCTGGTCTGGTCTTGCTCTTGCTCAGATTCCTCCTATTCAGTCTGGTCTTGAACTCCTGACCACAAGTGATCCTCCTGCTTCAGCCTCCCAGAGTGGTAGGATTACAGGGGGTGAGCCACCATGTGGGGCCTTCTATTTATTTATTTTTATTTTTTGCTTAAGATTGCTTTCACTATTCTGACTCTTTTCTAGTACCAAACAAAGCATAGAATTTTTTCTTCTAGATCTGAGAAATATGCTAGTATTTTGGGGATCACGTTGAACCTGTAAATCACTTTGGGCAGTATGAATATTTTAACAGTGTCAATTCTACCATTTAATGAGCATGGGATATTTTTCCATTTGTTTGTGTCATCTGTGATTTTTTTCATCAGTGTTTTATAATTCTCCTTGTAGAGATCTTTCACCTCCCTGGTTAAGTGTATTCCCTGGTATTTTATTTTCTTTGCAGATATTATAAATGGTATTGAGTTCTTGATTTGACTCTCAGCTTGACTGTTGTTAGCATCTAGACATACTACTGATTTTTGTACATTGATTTCGTAACATGAGACTTTACTAAATTTATTTATTAATTCTAGGAGTCTTTTGGTAGATTCTTTAGAGTTTTCGAGACACAAGATAGTATCATCAGGAAAAACCATAGTTTGAAATCCTGTTTACTGATTTGGATACTCTTTATTGTTTTCTCCTGCCCTATTGTTCTGGCTAGGACTTCCATTACTATGTTGAAAAGAAGTGGTGACAATGGGCACCCTTATCTTGTTCCAGCTCTTAAGGTGAATGCTTTCAACTTTCCCCCATTAAGTATGATGTTGGCTGTGGGTCTGTCATAAATGGCTTTTGTGATTTTTGAGGTGTGGTCCTTTATGCCTAGTTTGTTGAGGGTTTTTATCATGAAAGGATGTTGAATTTTATCAAATGCTTTTTCTGCATCTATGGAGATGATCATATGGTCTTAGTTTTTGTTTCTGTTTATGTGGTGAATCACATTTATTGATTTGCATGTGTTAAACCATCCCAGCATCTCTGGGATGAAACCTACTTGATCATGGTGAATTACCTTTTGATATGCCATTGAATTCAGTTTGCTAGTATATTGTTGAGGATTTTTGCATCTATGTTCATAAGGTATAGGAGTATGTAGTTTTCCAAAATAGCATAGTACTAGTATAAAAGTAGAGACATAGAACAATGGAATAGAATAGAAAACCCAGATATAAAATGATCTACCTACAGTCAACTGATCTTTGATAAAGCAGGAAACAACATACACTAGGGAAAAAAATCCCTATTCAATAAATAGTGCTGGGGGGGGTGGGAGGAGGGAGGAGGGGCTGGGTGTATACTTACATAATGAATGCAATGCACACCACCTGGAGGATGGACACACTTGAAGCTCTGACTCGGAGGGGGGTGGGAGGGTGGTAGGGGCCATATATGTAACCTTAACAATATTTGTATCCCCATAATATGATGAAATAAAAATAAAGAAAAATAAATGGTGCTGGGAAAACTGGATAGCCACATGCAGAAGAATGAAACAGGACCCCAATCTCTCACCATATACAAAAAGTAATTAAAGATGGATGAAAGACTTAAATGTAAGGCATGAAACCATAAGGATTCTAGAAGAAAATGTAGGAAATAACTCTTGTAGACATAGCCTATGCAAAGAATTTATGACTAAGACCGCAAAGGCAAATACAACAAAAATAAATTGACTTAAATTAAAAAGCTTCACAGCAAATGAAATAATCAACAGAGTTTAATAGACAACCTACAGAATGGGAGAAAATATTTGCAAACTATACATCTGATAAAGGGCTAATATCTAGAACCGACCAAGAACTTAAATCAGCAAGAAAAAACCCAATCCCATTAAAAAGTGGGAAAAAGACATGCATAGGAGTTTTTCAAAACAAGATAAACAAATGGCCAACAAATATATGAAAAAATGTTCAAGATCACTAATCATCAGGGAAATACAAATTAAAACCACAATGAGATGCCACCCTATCCCTGTTAGAATGGATGTTATTAAAAAGTCCAAAAACAATAGATGCTGGTATGGATGCAGAGACAGGAATGCTTCTACACTGTTGGTGGGACTGCAAATTAGTACATTAATTGAAAATAGTATGGAGATTCCTCAAATAATAAATGTAGACTTACATTTCATCTAGCAATCCAACCACTGGGTATCTACCCAAAGGTAAAGAAGTCATTTTATTAAAAGACACCTGTACTTGAATGTTTATTATAGTACAATTCACAATTGCAAAGATGTGGAATCATCCTATGTGCCCATAAATTCATGACTAGATAAAGAAAATGTGTGTATATATACATACTATGGAGTATGTATAAAAGGAATGAAAGTCTATAAAAAAGAATGAAAGTCTTTTGCAGCAACTTGGGTAGAACTGGAGACCATTATCCTATGTGAAGTATCTCAGGAATGGAAAAACAAACATCACATGTGCTCTTTAATAATTGGGCTAAACACTGGGCACATGGCACAAAGAGATGTAAAAGATACTGGAAACCAAGAAAGGGGGTAGGGTGGGATGGGGTGAAGGGTAAAAACTTACCTATCAGGTACAATGAACACTATTCTAGTGATGAGCATACTTAAAGCCCAGACTTAAGCCTTATACAAGGTATCCATGTAACAAAAAAAATTGTACCCCTTAATATTTTGAAACTTAAACATTACTGCACTTTGATTTTTTAATTCAAAATTTATTTTTAATGGAGAATTTCATATACTACTACTGCTTATGTTATAAAAACTTGGTGTGGAGGTCCTTCCAGGGTTCTAAGATACATTCTGTAAAGTTGACTTGTATTTATAATGTAAAAGCTTTGTTAACTGACCTTTACTTATGTGAGACTCTCTCCTTTCTTTATATAGACATACTGAGTTTTGACCACAGCATGAAAAATACTTGTGGCTTATAACCTGCTGAGTTTCTTCCCCCACCAGAATTGTATGTTTCCCAAGAGTCTGTGGTGTTTGTCCCTAAATTTGATTATACTAGCTTTATTTGTTGCAATTACATGAGAAAATTGTGTCCCAATAAATATAAATATGAATTGAACTTTTTCTGTGAAAGTTAATTCCAATGATTTGCAAAGAATCAATATATGTGACTTCCTAAAAAATAAAAAAAAAAACAAAAACTGCTGCAAATTTAGCTGGGGGTAAAATATCTGTGAAAGTCTTGGAAGAAAAGTAAAAAATTCAGAGGGATGCTGCAGTTAGTTTTCAGCACAAACTTTTTTCCTACCTTAAAAAAAACTAAAACTGGGACTGTCAACAATGTTTTAGGGAAAGGGATATTTATACATGAAAAATGGCATTGACCTTCCAATTATAGACCTACTCAAGGAAAGGCCTTGGGCCTATATGAAAGGGTTAATATGTGTAAACTTAACATTTGTACCCCCATAATATGGTGAAATAAAAGTAACAAATAAATAAATGTTTATACATTTTAAGTTAAAATGTTTATGGTACTTTTTCCCATTCTTCACATGACCCAATTTTTTCAGTTAAATCTATCAATTATGTTCTCAATCAATGCAGATGAGGAAAAAACCTACTTGACTCTCAAGGGTAAGGATGGATACTGACATCTTAAGGGATTTGTCCATTGCATCAGAGGTGACTGAGAACATAGAGACTTATTTCATTCTCTTTCCATTTTAGTCTAAATAACAAATGTTTCCCTAATTCAAAATGAGATAGCTTTCATGCCTCACAGACAAAATTAGGCAAAATTGGATAAAAAAACTAGGTTTTAACTTTAATGTTGGAATTTCTTTTTTATAAATTATAGTTTTAGATTTTGTCTTTTATGGATGGTGACCATGACTTTAGCTCCAAAGTCGACTCAGTGTGACCTCTATTTTTCCACCACAAGACTGATAAAGAAAAGCTAAGTCACTTTAAGTAGCACTGATAAAATACTTGCCTGTAAAAAGACTTTAATATGAAAATATTGTAGAAGATGTGTTTATTGAAAGCAACAGACTGTCATTTAAGTGGCTTATAGCTGAATTCTTCCTAGAGTGTCTCTTATTATATCAAAGCTGCCATAAATTATTATTATTTTAAGAATTTCTTTTAGTTAGCTTCTTTTGACTTTAAATAACAGAAATCCAGGTATAGCATTGAAAGTAGATTATAATTAGAGTGTATGAAAATCCAAAAATCGAGCCCTAGAGTGCTTGGAACCAACTCTAGAGATCAGCTACTCTACAGAGAAAGTTCTGGACTTAGACTGCCTGTGTTCACATCCTGAATCAGCAATTTATTTGTGTAAAATTAAATAAATTAATCTTTATCAATTTTTATTTCTTCATCTGTAAGATTAGGAACATAATAGCATCTATAATTTAGGGCATTTGTGATTAAATAAGGTATGCAGATAAGCACTATCACAGTGTCTTGCACTTAGCAAGTTTTCAATAAATATTTCTTGGCATTGTTGTGATTGTTGTCTGATTAGCCTGATTAATTATGGAGTTTTGAACTCCAGTCTCTGCCATCTTCTTGTGCTTAATCTTAGTTTCTGCCCCTTGTGGTTGCACCTTGCTTTCCAAGATTCTAGTTCTCTCTCATGGTAACCTTTTGGCTCTGTCCCCTCTTATCACTGTCCAGTCTCTTGTATACAGATTGGATTGGAATCTACTGTCTTCTCCTTATGGTGTATTCCAGCTAAGAAATGAAGAAAGAATGACAGGATTAAAATATCAGCATTTTGTAAACGCTTAATGAAATAATCTTTGCAGTAGTTAGCCAACTATGGCCATTGAGCTACATCTGGCTTGATCTTATAAAGTTTTATTGAAACTCAAAAAAGAATGAATCTACTAACTTGATTCAGATACACCCTTGATGTAGTTAGACATGACTTCCCAGGTAGTTAACAGCTGTGAGTGGTTAAGGTAGTTTCTTCAGAAGAGGTTAAAGGAATAGCAAAAAGCATTTAGAAGTGCACCTCTGTTGAATTTATGTTCTATCTTATTCCATTCTCTCAATTTTGATGTTCAGGTTTTCTGTCTTAATATAAGTTGTCTGTTCTGTTAATCAAATTAAGACAATACTTCAGAGAGATTTAAAACATATGTCCAAACTAATCACCCTTACTTTTAATTTTTTTGGTTATATATATTTATTATAAGAGCCAAAATAACATCTAACTCAAACAAGTCACCCTTGATTTTTGAAACCACAGAATTATTTTTATTGTATTCATTTATTAGTTATTTTTATTTTAGAATATTATGGGGATACAAATGCTTTGGTCATATAAATTGCCTTTGCACCTCCCAAGTCAAAGCTACAAGCTCATCTCCTATTAGGTGTGAATTTACCTATGCCCTCCTCCCCCTCCCACCTGCCTGATCCAGTGAGTGTTACTTCCATATGTGCACATCAATGTTGATTGATTAGTATCCATTTAATGGTGAATACATTTTTCCATTCTTGTGATACTTCACTTAGAAGAATGGGCTCCAGTTCTATCCAGGTTAATATAAGAGTTATTAGTTCACCATGTTTTTAATGGCTGAGAGTACTCCATGGTATACATATACCACATTTTATTAATCCACTCATGGATTGATGGACACCTGAGTTGTTTCCACATCTTTGCAATTGTGAATTGTGCTGTTATAAACTTTTGAGTGCAGATATCTTTTTTTATAGAATCTTTTTTTCCTTTGGGTAGATACCCAGTAGTGGGATTGCTGGATCAAATAGTTCTACTTTTAGTTCTTTGAAGGTATCCCCATACTACTTTCCATAAAGGTTGTACTAGTTTGAAGTCCCACCAGCAGTGTATCAGTATTCCTATCTCTCCTCATCCATGCCAAAATTTGTTGTTTTGGGATGTATTCATAAAGGCCATTCTCACTGGAGATAAGTGATATGTCATTGTTTTTGATTTGCATTTCCCTGATGATTACAGATGTTGAGCATTTTTTCATATAATTGTTGGCCATTAGTCTTTTTTTTTTTTTTTGAAAAGTTTCTGTTGATGTCCTTTGCCCACTTTTTAATGGGGTTGTTTGATTTTTTTTTTCTTGCTGATTTGTCTGAGTTCTTCATAAATTCTAGTTATCAGCCCTTTATCACATGTATAGCATGCAAATATTTTCTCCAATTCTGTAGATTGTCTATTCACTCTAATGATTGTTTCATTGGCTGTGCAGAAGCTTTTAAAGTCTCATTTGTTTATTTTTGTTGTTGCTGTGATTGCTTTTGGGATCATCTTCATAAATTCTGTTTACTTTGGAATGAATTTTTATTGGTAACCAATAATCTTATCCATCTTTTAAGATTCATAAATTAATCTGTAATTGCTATGTAAAAAGAAGGTTTTTTGAGGAAGGAATCTTTTAGTTTCTCTATTTCAAGACCATACAGTGTAGGGTAATTTGGCAGGTAGGCTCTGGCTTTCCCTTTCCTTTCACAGGCAGGTTTTTGTTGTTTTTTAAGAAAAGCTATTTCCCAGCTGGTAGCAAGGTAGAAAAAAGAAATCATAGGAGTCCCCTAAATGTTTTTTCATTTTTTTTCTCAATTTGTAGACTATACTATTAGCAAATGTCCCTCTAAAGCTATATGACATCCACAAGCTCATAGGTTTGTTTTTACTATTTCAAATGACCAGATACATTTTCTAAATGAGATGAATTATACCAGTTTACTCAGTGAAGTTTCTTTTTTCAGTTGCAATATTGTATAACGCTTTATTAATTCTTCTTCTTTATAATGTAACCCTTGAACCAATGGACCTTAGGCTTTCCCCACATGTTAAATAGGACACTTGGACAAAATCTCTATAGTCTTTTCCAACTATAGTTACATAATTTCAAGTTAAATTTTTAATCTAATGTTTTTATACTTTGAAACCCATAGCTGAGTAAAAGTTTTCAAAATACCCACCCCTTAAGTGATAGGGATATTAAGCAGATGTTTTCTTCTGCTTATAGGAAATTATCATGCTCTATATTTACTCTTGTAAAACCATAAACTACGATGTCATAAAAACAATATATATATATATGGATCTCATGGGAGATCCCACACACTTTAGTACCCAACACTCCAGCATTGTCAAAAAGTATGCAATATTCCTAAACGGCAATCTTATCTAATTCTAATTCTGTATCAAGATCTATCAATTGCCTAGCTTGCAGGTAATAAAGTGGCTTTGAGTTCAAGACAATCATGGCTTGGAATGAGTCATAGAAAATACAGGGCACAATAGTAGCATCATTTGACAAGTATAAACTGCATCAAGCACAGGTGTTAGGGGTTATGGAAAGTCTACTAGGGTTAATTAGGATTCTTAGTTCTTAATTAGAATCCTTAGTTAATTAGGATTCTTAGTCTCTAATCTCTACACAGCTGTGAATAATTCAAGCTAGATATGTAACTTTTCAGTTAGATCTATAAAATGGGTGCAAATTTTCAGTCATTAAGTAGATATCACATACCTGGTTATGTAGCATAGAGTGTATTAAATGCAATGGCAAATATAAAAGCTGAATGACATATGAACCTTCAGGAATTTAAAAAGTAGATCAGTGAGCTAATGGTTTTTATCAATGTAGAAAATCAGACATGTTTATATTCCCAAATGTTTGTGTTTATTCTTACTCATTTGTAGTAATATAGAAAGATTTATGCTTTATTTTGTTTTATGTCGTGTCAGTAGTTCTTAATTGGAAAGAAGAGTAAATTAGGAAGCCATGAAACTTGCATAGTAATTATGGTCTGCCTTTGAGTGAGTTACTCAATACTCTTAGGCTTTTATTTCTTCAGAAATATAGGACTACTTTTTAAAAATCTTGGGGGGGATGAGGTCTTGATCTGTCACCCAGGCTACAGTGCAGTGGTACCACTGTAGCTCACTGCAGCCTTGAACTCCTGGGCTCAAGTGATCCTCCTGCCTCAGCCTCCTAAAGTGCTGGCATGACAGGAATGAGCCACTACACCTGGCCAAGGACGACATTATTTTTTAAGATCCTGACAAGCTCTAAAAGATTATGAACCATTTCTAAATATAGGATTTTGCTTTGACTACCAGTTAGTTATACTGTTTACAAGGGAGTTCAATTTTTAATTGAATGAGTTTGAATCTTTACATCATATAATTTTATCTCTGAACCTCACTCCCACCATCCAAAACAAGGGAATATTGGACTATGTCAAGAAACTTATTTTGGCATAAATTCTTATTAATCTCAGAAAATCCAGGCTAATCATAATACAGAAAAATATCTTCCATAGGTGCCTGTCTTGTGGGTAATTTTTGCTAAGACTGTTTCTTCTGGAAAAATATTTTCCCAAATTAAAAAATTTTTTGAAAAATAACCACAGTAATTAACCCCTTCCCTCCAACTAGGTTCAACAGGTGAAGGAATTATGAAAATTGTCTTTTTAAGTAATTCCACATTTCTCAATTTAGGGATTTAGAGAAGCCCTGATGTATGGATACAGGGTTTTTCATAGAGAGGCACACAACAAAAGGGAATAGTAAGGTAATTCAAAATTAAAGACTAGAGCCATGGGATTGTCTAAGGAAAGAATTCAGCTTTAAAACTTGCAGTTCCATTGAACAAATAAGACTATCTTTTGCCTGTGCTAGTTTCGTGTTTGCCCATCCCAGACCAGGAGAGATACGGATATGCATCCATGAACAAGTAACCTTACCTCTTTGGACCTCAGTTTCCTCAATGTCATGTTTGCAGTATGGCAATTTGCTGTGACAAATTAGAAACTTAGAAGTATTCTGAGAGCAGTTTTGTTGACATACTATTTTGTTTGCTTGCTGAGTGTAACAAAGAAAAAAAATAGGGAAAAGAGTAAGCAGTAGCTTCCAGAGTTTAGGTATCTTGATGCTTGAATCTCTATTGGTAATTACTGAAACTAAAGCTCCAATATTGTGAAGACTATGGCAGCCAGACCTCGAGTTTCTGATCTTTCTTTCTTCCCCACACTGATGACAATAAATGAGGAAAGACAAATGGATCTGAGCCTCAGGACCTGGTTCTTTTCATTTGGAGAACTGGACAGTTGATGGATATTCTTTCTGGCTCTGGTTGAGAGCTGAAGCATTTGCCAGACCCATTCATCAAGGCTCTGGGTCTTGCTGTTAATGTTCTCTATCCAAAGAGAACTGATACTCAGAGGAGCTCTGGTTGTTCCTCAGACCATGTCTTGACGTAAATTCTTTACCTAGACCGATTTCTATGAGAATTTTTCCAACATTTTCTTCTTGAATTCTTATGGTTTCATGCCTGAGGTTTAAGTCTGTTATCCCTTATGAGTTGATGTCAGTGAGAAGTACTGATCCTGTTTCAGTCTTCTACATGTGGCTATCCAATTTTTCCAGGATCATTTATTGAATAGGGATTCTTTTCCCCAGTGTATGTTTTTATCTGCTTTGTCAAATATTAAATGGCTATATGAGGATGGTATTATATCTGGGTTCTCAGTTCTGTTCCATTGGTCTATGTCCTTGTTCTTGTGCCAATACCATGCTATTTTGGTTAATGTAGCCTTGTAGTATGGCTTGAAATCTGGTAAATTGATGCTTCCCAGATTGTTCTTTTTGCTTAAGATTGCTTTGGCTATATGGGGTCTTCTCTGGTTCTATACAAAGCATTGAAAAATGCTGTTGGTATTTTAATAGGATTGCATTGAATCTGTAAATCACTTTGGGTAATATAGACATTTTAACAATGTTGATTCTATGGACCCATGAGTGTGGTATGTTTTTCCATTTGTTTATGTCCTCTGCTATTTCCTTCCTAATTGTTTTGTAGTTCTCACTGTAGAGGTCTTTCATCTCCTTGGTTAAATACATTCCTAGGTATTTTACTCTCTTTGTTGCTATTGTGAAGGGAATTGAGTCTTTGATTTGGTTCTCAGACTGTTGTTGGTGTGTAAGAATGCTACTAATTTGTGTACATTGGTTTTGTAACCTGAGACTACCGAATTTATTTATCAGTTCCAGTAGTCTCTTGGAAGATTAATTTGGGTTTTCTAGATATAAGATCATAATGTCAGCAAAGAGCGATAGTTTGACCTCTTCTGCCCCCTCTTGGATGCTCTCTATTTCCTTCTCTTGTCTGATTGCTCTGGCTAGAACTTCTAGCACTAAGTTGAATAGAAATGGTGATAAAGGCCAAACTTGTCTGGTTCCAGTTCTAAGTGGGAATGCTTTCAGTTTTCCCCCATTCAGTATGATGTTTGCTGTGGTTTTATTGTATATGGCTTTAATCATTTTTAGGCCCTGGAGCATTTAGAGGGAGCCTAGGTATATTATCTCCTGAACTGAGGAGATGGAGTTGCAGGTCAAGACACATAAAAAAGGTAGAGTACTGCTCATACCACCCTGAATGTGCCCAATCTGGTCTGATCTCAGAAAAATGTAGAGTACTAGAGAAGTGAGAGCTGCACATTGAGAAAACTCTGGAGATACATAAAGGATCCCCCTCAAATATTCAGTTGAATACTGGTCAGAGCATGTAAGCAAGAAGACCACCCAAACTTAGGGAAAGACTTACGTGAAAAAATAAAATAGTGCCCATGGCTCACGTGAGGCTTAGAATAGCCTCTGTTTTCAATAGCCATACTGAAAAACCTCATAATTTGTGGATATTGGTACTAAGTAGTAAAAAGGGTTTTGTCTTAGTATCAGGCTAAATATAGCTTAATCTAAAAGCTGCTCTGGCCCTATCTAACAACATTTAAAAGATAGATTCTAAGAGATCACAAAATTGTGTCCAAGTAATGATACTTTTCAGGACAAAGCTCAAAAATAGGAATACAAAAATATTCAACGCCAAAGAAAAATTCACAATATTTTCTGCCCAATCAAAAATTATCAGGCATCTTAAGACAGAAAAATGCAACCTATGACACAAATCAAGTTGAAACTCATTCAGAATGACAGAGATAACAGAATTAGTACATAAAAATATTAAAGCAGTTGTTATAACTGTATTCTATATGTTTAAGCAGTTAGAAGAAAGATTAAGTATGTTGAATATAGACAGAAAAGATGGGGGCTAAAATACCCAAACTGAATTCATAGAAATAAAAACTAAAGTATCTGTGACAAAAAATACCTTTTCTGGGATTATAGCAGATTAGACATTTAAGAAGAAAAGTTTTGTGAACTTGAAAATATAGCAAGAAAACTATCCAAAATGAAATACAAAAAAAAAAAAAGTGAAAATAAAAGAAACAGATCAGTGAAATGTGGGAGAATTTGCAAGTAATTAAACTTGAAAAGGGAGGGATATAAAAAAATATTTAAAGAAATAATTTTTTTTTTTTTTACAAATTTGATGAGAACTGTAAAACAGAACCAAAAAACTCAAAGTTTTAAATTCAGACACATGAAAAAACATGCCAATACATAATATTGTAATAAAATTAAAAACAGTGATAAGGAAAATCTCAGAAAAACAATTATAACGTACAGAAGGATAAAAGCAAGTATTACAGTAGCTTTTTCATCAGAAACAATACAGGTGAGGAGACAGTGAAGTAACATCTTTAAATTACTGAAAGAAACATTAACTCAACCTTGAAATTTTTTGCCAAAAAATATCTTTCAAAGATGAAAACAAATAGACTATTTCAGACATATGAAAGCTAAGGGAATTCATCACCAGTTGACCTGAAGTACAATAAACGCTAAAGGAAGTCCTTTATGCTGAAGAATAATACAACAACAGAACCTGGGTCTATACAAAATACTGGAGAGTTCTAGACATTTTGACTACATGGATACATATGAAGATAATTTTTATTATTTTAATCTTTTTTAAAATGGCAATTAAGGAGAAAAATAACAATATATAAAATATATAAAATCCATAGCACAAGGCCAGAAAGGAAGAAATAGAAATATATTGTTTTAAGATACAGTACTATATCAAAGTGCTGTATCATTTGGATGTAGACTATGATAAATTAAAGATATTTATCATAAGCCCTAATTAATCACCCTTTCTCACTGGAAAAATATAAAAGTTTTTTTTAAAAAATAATGTTTTGGAGGAAAACTTAGGAACATTTATCAGAATTTAAATTGGATGCACATTTTGGACCACCTCTTGACCTTTCAGAAACTGTCCTAAGGAGATTCATAATACGAATACCTTTTAATATAGCAATTCCTTTTCTAGGCATTTAGCCTAAAAAAAAAAATTAAACAAGTATCCAGACATGTGGAGAAGAATTCCTTACAATATTGTTTGTAAAAGCAAAACATAGAAGTTAGAAACAAGATCAATGTCATTCAAAATTATTTAAATAAATTCTGATGAAGTCATCAATGGGATGTTAAAAATAAAAATTATGATATATAACTATATTTAGATATAGTTAAATGTAACAGTGGAAATAAATCCACAGTATATTGCTAGGTAAAGAAAGTTTAAATAATATAAAATATCCTTCTTATTAAAAATAAAAAACCCAATGTATATACATGGGCATGCCCAGAAAAATGTCTAGACGAATGTATAGAAAGTTTCTCATAGTGATTATCTTTGGTTAGTGGGATTTCTAAATTCTTTTTGATATTTGTTTATTATTGCAAGGAGCATGCATTAATTTTACAATAATTTTTGAACTAGTGAAACTATCTCCATTTGGGAAAAATACCTCCTAAGAAGCATAAACCACCTAATGATGTATTTTAATGTCTCCTATATTTTTCAATCAGAAGTTTCTTCCAATTGTGGACCATTTCATATTGATGAGAAAGGAGAAAAGTTTTTAAATCATTCATTGGCTTTTTTCTTTCATGTTGTTTCAAAACACATATATGCTTAAAAAAATTTTATTTCCCTGAGTATTAGGTATTATTGTGATGTTGTAACATTGTTATCAGGCTCATTTGCAAACTGGATTTTATTCTACATTTTACTATTTAAGCACTTTTAAGTGAATTGACGTAACTAATTTTCATGACATTACATTTGCTGTACATGAGTGTGAGCTCTGAATAAGACCCTGCACCAGGTCATTTTGTGTCATGTGGGAATCCTAACAACCATCTCCAATAAGAGCCAAATCGTTGCTCCAGATCATAGTCCAGCTAGGGTATAGGTTCTTTCTTAGCATGAATCAATCCAAACAGTCTGATGGGATCATCATGAATGTTTTCTTCTATTGCCTGGATTTCTGGTGAGAAACTGTTGACTGAAGTGGCCTTAGAAATGCTGGCATCCATTGCATGTAACTGCATATCTTCATCCTTGTCTGACAAGTGAGTATTCTGTTTTCTGGGCTTTCTCCGCTTCCCCTTAAAGCTGTGATCAAGAGAGGCGTAGAACATCTGTGTTTCACCAATCACCTAAAATAAAGGTATATTAATTTTTTATTATTTGCCTGTTTTTAAACTTCTGGAAATTTCTATGGCCTATGAAAAACAAGAAACTTGTTTTCTTGGCTTCTGCTACCATGTTTTGCAAAATTTGTCAGGATGACAGAACAAAAATCAGTTGTTAACTGACAATTGAGCTGGGGGAAAAAGCTTAGATGAAACTTTTTCCTGGATTTTTATTTCTTATACTAAAAATGTACATGAACGTTTTAGGTTGACTCTTGCCTACTGCACCTCTACTTCCACATCAGATACCTCTTGTATTGCTACTTGGTAAGAGCAACTGGAACAAGTAGCATGATAGGGAGGAATTTAACAAATCACGAGGTCTACTTTACATGAGCTTTGTAACTGGCTATTTAATGAAACCCATGAAGTCCACAATTTTTCATATTCAGAAGTGTAAAAATAGCAGTGTCCACTTTGACGACTAGCATTGGGCAAAGAATTAAAATTTGCATTTTTCCCTATTATTTCCTTCTTGTTTGTCTGTCCCCGGATCCTCTTTGAGCTCAATTTAGGTGGACGTTGGAAATATCCATTCATATCCAAGAGGATTAAGTGGTCTTCTCTGGATTAGAGCTGGGCCAATACTAGCATAAGAAAGACAGAAGAGTAGGGTAACTTGGGGAAGCAACAGGCTGAAGGCAAGACTTGAATTCAGTGCTGGAAAGCCTAGGACTGAATCTCAGCTCTGCCATTTATACTGATGAGACCTTGGTCAGTTTTAGAAACTATACTGAGCTTCAATTTTCTTGCCTATCAAGTAACAGTAGTAATAACTATCTCACAGTTTTGACATAATTAGCAAATGGAGATAATATATATGGAAGCTATAACTACCATCCAAAAGGTAGGTGGTGTTATAATTACTAGAAATTATTAAAATTTTTCAATAATTAAAATTATTAAAATTAAATAATTAAAATTATTAAAATATTAGGGCAACTATTGAATAAATTATTTCTGTGTTAAGAGTTTACATTTAAAACTAGGCCAAAATTCTAACATTTGGATTAACGAAACCCTTACTGCAGGGGTAAGAATCATCCTATTGGCACTTATTTTCATGCCAAGAGTGGAATGTCAAATATTCTTTACAGAATATGTGCAATAGCTGCCTCACTGGTATCATTGCTCAGTCTCTTCTCCTCTGTCATATGTCCCATATACTGTTTTCAAATTATCTTCCTGAGGTACAACTTTCATGTTTCACCATCCTGTTCCTCCAAATCTTAGCCTGTAGACTGAAGTCCGAATCTCCTATTCTGTCATTTAAGGTTTTCCATATCTGACACTACTCTGTGTTTTCAATTGTGATTCCCTCTACTCCCGTACATAAACTCTGTATTCCAGGCCAACTAGAAACTTCACTGCTTCCTGTACAGACCTGGTGCTTTTATCTGCCTTGCCTTTGCCCAGATAGGAAAGACGTCGGTGAAATGCACTCAGTAACAGAAAAAGGTGCCTATCTTTTTTGTCTGTCTACTACTTTGTTCCATCCCTCTTCCTTTGATAAATTCTCTCTGGGAAATTTCTCTCCTCTGTTTGGTTCTGAAGAGGCTGCTATTTAGAGTGCTGTACCCCAAAGATACCATAGGACTAAGCATGTGACCTAAATTTGACCAACCATCAGTTGCCACCCATCCCTCTGCTAACAGGGGGTGTCCCAGGAATAGGTATGTGATTTTAGCAAAGCCAATTAGATGATACCTTTAGGATTCATACACACATTTAAGGACAGAAAAGGTATCTTTTCCCTAAGGTTGAGATGAAAAAAAAAATGGGGACTTCCTGTGGCTGGCCCAGCCTTAATGGAAGAGTCTGTTGATAATAGAAGTCTGTTGATAATAAAATCAGTAACTTCATGAGACAAAATGGAGAGTACCCCCATATTCAATCATGTCAAAACAAAATACACCCTTGGATCTCCTTTTATGCTAAAGTGTTCTGAATTTGATTTCTGCACTATACAACTGAAAGCATCCCAAACAATGCATGTTGGATCAACACTCAGTCACTGTTATTAAGTGCTACAGAGTTCAAAGAATGTAAGTCCTAAGAAAGAACCATACATTGTACATTTAATAGTCAGTTGAGACTTCTACAGTGCTGTTTCGGTTGAGTACATAGGGGTAAAGAAAGGTAAGAACCAGTTCAGAAATTGGAAGGAAAAATAGGAAGTAGTTTTTTTTTTTTTTTTTAAATATTGGGGAGATTTTTGCATATTGGTAGGCAAATAGTAATGATGCATTTAAAGAAAAGATGGAAAAGTTCTCTTCCTTGGTGCTGCCTACAGAGGTGGCGGCCATCTTCTACTTAGCATCATGGTTGTCCTCCGACCCCTTGTGCAACCCAAGATTGTCAAAAAGAGGACAAAGAACTTTATCCGGCACCAGTCAGACTGGTCTGTCAAAATTAAGTATAATTGTGGGAAATCCAGAGGTATTGATAACAGGGTTCATACAAGATCCAAGGGCCAGATCTTGATGCCCAGCAGTCATTATGGGAGTAACAGGAAAACAAAGCTCATGCTGCCCAGTGGCTTCTAGAATTTCCTGGTCTACAACATCAAAGAGCTGGAAGTTCTGGTGACATGCAACAAATCTTACTGAGCTGAGATTGCTCATAATGTTTTCGCCAAGAACTGCAAACCCATCATGGAAACAGCAACCCAGTTGGCCACCAGAGTTACAAATCCTAGTGCCAGGATGCGCAGTGAAGAAAATGAATAGGCAGCTCACGAACACATTTTGTGTCTAAATAAAACCATAAAAACTGACAAAAATGGAAAATGAAGAAAAAAAAGGTGCAAGATCCTGAAAGAATTAGGAGAAATGTTTAAAAGCATGAGTAAGAGTTTTGGCTTTGGAAAGGAAAGAGGATATCTCTGACAGAGGGAAGGGAGAGATTAATTAGAGATTTGGACATGAAGAGAAGAAGAATAAACTCATACATGTATCCCTCAAATTTTGTAGGGCATGGGAACTATTGTGAATTTATTTTATCATTAGGTTTCCTGATTAACTCTTCACAATTAATAGTAGACTGGGATACTACAATTACACTTTCTGAAATATATAAATCATTATAAAAGGGCAAGTAGCTTATTTATATTTTTTCAAAGAAATGCTTTATCTATCAAGCTTTATGCATAATATTGTAGATACCTTATGCTTTTGTGATTGGCCAAAGTAGCAAAGTATTATAGCAACAAACTGAATAGTGTTTTTTCATGATAATGATCATTCTAATGAAATGGAATTAAGCAAATATAAAGAGATTACTTCTAATTTGTGAAACTAAATTTATGAGAAACAGTATAATACAGTATGGACTAATTTCCTTGGAAGTAGCTCTAAATATATAACGTATAGAAGAACAGACTTTTAAAGACATTTTGAAGCTTTGCATAATTTCTATGTGAAAGCCAAATTCAGCTCAAAGCTGGCCTGTACAATTCATATTTATTAAATAGTAACTTCTATTCAGAATTCTTAGTACTTTTATAATTAAAGTGCTGTGAATCTCTACATTTCAGATGGTGTATGGTTATATTTCAACCTTCTTTGGGAACTTTTTATTTCCATGGATTTAGCAGATTATATCATGTGATTTTTCATACTTTTATCTAAAAATACATCTTATAATTAATGGAAAATCAGATGACAGATTTGGTGACTGTCTTTCCCAAACCTCACCACATCTTGATTTCTTAATGTAAATTTCAAGAAATCTGATTTTGTAGAAGATTCATATAAAGAAAAAGAGAAAAACTCTACCTTATTGGGAAGTTTCCAAGATGTGACTCATTTTAGGGAAGAGAATGTTTTCTATCAGACATAAGTTTGGATTCTGTCTACTTAGTCCTGTGGTGCTCTAGGGCAAGTTTTTCATCCTTTGCAAGTATTTGTAAAATGGGAATGATAATACTGCCTCCCTCATAGGAATCTAAGGAGATAATGCACATAAAGCAGGTAATACAAGGCCTAATACCTAGAATTGCTTAGGAAATGCTGACCCTATTACTACTTCTAGGCAGAAGCAAGAAAGAATATAATTGGAGAGACAAGGTCTGGGAGGAAAAGAAAGAAGACTATTTTAACTGAAATTTATACACTTCAGGAGCACGTAGGCTAAGAATTGTCAATGGCTTTAATGAAATTAGTGCTATATCTGAGAATGTTGAACTGATTGTGGTAGGAAAAGGAGAAACTATCCTTTTCTTCTTGGGTTTTTATGTTTCTGCTTAGGTTTTTGTCCTGCCTATGCCCACATTAGCTGTGTTTCACAATCTCTTGCCATAAGACTATAGTGATAGGACTTGTATTAAAACTTAGTCGTTTGCCTTTTAAAATAGGGATATGATGTTTTATATCTAGCTAATTTATCTTATAACTAACCCCCCTTCTCATGAATTCCTGACATCTAGGTCTTGTGAGCAAGTTTTATATTTATCTCTGATACACATAATTCTTTTCATCTGAAAGAAAAAGCTTAATTATTTAGGAATAATGCCACTTTTCGTTTCAAATCTATTGCCTTTGTGACTGTACACAATTTTGACTCTAGTGTGGTTACAGTTCCATTTACTTGCCTCTGAGTTTACCCTTAGAGCTCAGGTCCCAGCACTGGACACCTGATTCAGATTGCAAAATTTCGTATTTCAGGACGTGTATCAAAATATACTACTCTTATACTCTTGAAATATGCATATGTGCTTCAACCTAGACTTGAACTCAACCCCATAATACACAAAAAAACTTACCTGTGCAGATGGGGAGGCTTCTTGCATCTCATTTACAGCTCTCTCTGGTCGGGCTTTCATTTGTTCATAGCAATTTTCATCCATTGGTTCTTGGGAGTTAAAAAGATTGTGATTTTATAATGGAAAAGTAAAAGCTTTCAGCATGAATAAAAATACATGATCCAAATAGCATTTAGCTGTAAATATGAAATCTCCAAGAATCGCTTAACTACTCTCTTTGGTGGAGATACAGAAGTAAGGAAGCACAAACTGTTACCTACAGATCAGATGGTGAAGTCTTTTGCTCCATAGCATTAATGATAAGACAAAAAGAAGTCCTTGGCATAAGGACTAGATCATAATAATCATTTTATACTATTGCAGGACATAATGGTGTCAACTTTAGCTACCATTTAGATGTTACATAGATTCCATGAATTAAAGAACTGACTGTATTCTCTATTTAGGTGTGATTGCAAATGGTGCATGGTGCATAGGGACAGTACATGTACATCAATGATTATAATTTGTTCAATGAGTAAGAAATTTTACTTAAAGGCTATTTATTTTTGAGACAGGGTCTCTCTGTCACCCAGGTTAGAGTACAATAGTGCAATTATTGCTCACTGTTGCCTCAAACTATCTTCCTGCCTCCACCTCCCAAGTAGCTAGAACTACAGGCATATGCCACCAATGCCTGGCTAAATTTTTGTGGAGATGGGGTCTTGCTATGCTGCTCAGGCTGTTCTCAAACTCTTAGCCTCAAGTGATCCTTCTGCCTCAGCCCCCCAAAGTGCTAAGATTATAGGTGTGAGCCACCACTTCCAGCATACTTAGAGGCATTTTACTTTAGATTATTTTTCTTTTTTGTCCCATCAATCAGTCACAGGACACCTCAGCTAGAATGCCTCAGAGTCTGGGACTGTACAATGGTGGTCCTTGGTATCTAGGGCTTCTGTGGTTTCAGCAGCTAGCAGACCTGCACACATTTTTATCCTGTGGAGACATGCTTATTGAATTGTCCATACTTCGCTTCCCCAGATATGTCCATTTAAAAGAGAGAGGAAAAAGTGGTAGTGAGACTATAGGATGGCCAGTAACCTGGCAGAGATGTGGATTACACAAATTTGACCCCAGAGAAAAAAGATATTACCTACTATAACAACAAGAACCTAATAATCATTCATTCCTTTTTGAAAAGCAACACAGAGAAAGGGTACATAAAGTGATGTTTCTCAAACCACGGTCTATGGAAAATCTACATCAGAACCACCTGGGATATTAAGTAGCAGATTCCTAAGCTCTTGTCTGGAACTGCTAAATTGGAATCTGTGGGAGTGGAAACCACAAACACAGTGGACTTTGAGCCACCATATTGCATAAGAATTTAAGTTCTCATATATTACAGATGGGTGCCACAATTCTGCAATGTGAAACAGGAAGACAAATTATTTTTAATACTAGATTCCTTAGAGATCAGAGGACACATTACAATGGAGGGAAAGATAAAATTAAATAAATTCTTAAAATCATATAAAATAAAATTTACATTTTCCTACCTTTGGGAGAATCCCATATTCTTCTGATCTACAGATATTAGATAAATTTAGTACATTACTGGGCATCTGTTTTTGAAATTTGGAGAGCAACAAAAATTAACCCTTGAGTCTCCCATGATGAATTGAATGAGTACTTACAGGGAAAGGATGATAGCTTCTCTCATCAGAGCTCTGGGATTAGACCAAGGTTGTCTATTTTGGAGAATTATGAGTGTTTTGTTTTTAGGTGGTTGTGATGGTATTAAGTAAGAAGGGATGCCAGGAATTAAAGAGCATTTGTCATATAAGAACAAAAAACATATAAACCACTTGGCAATGATTTAGCTTTCTCCTTCAACCTGAGATCAATCCAGCCCTAGGTTCTTTGATTAAAACATGAGAAATCAGAGAAAGTGTTCATTGTTCTAGATTATTCACTGTAGATTCCCTTTTGTATGCAGAGTACAAAGCACTGTTTCTATGGCCCTTTTTCTAGAAATAGCTTTATTTCATAGAATTCTATGTGTGTCAAAATTCACAGTAACAGAGTCTTCCTGTATTCTTGTTACTATTAGAGCAACATGAAGAAAATACAGAAAAACAGGATGTTGATTTACACTGAATATTGCAATACAATTTACAATATGTAGCTTTGGAAATGTAGCCTAAATAATATACAAAATATACTTGAATTTATGGTGACTGCTAGGATATTTAAATGTGATTATGATTTTGAAAAAGTATCACTTAAAGTACTTTGTGGAATTAAGTGAGATTTACTTATTTATAAATTTAATTTATGAAAAATATAACTTACCTGAAGTCATATTATCTAAATTACCATAAATTGGTATGTCGTCTTCATTATAATACTCATCAACCCTATAACAAGGAAAAATAAATTACCTTATTAGAGTCCACTTTACACACAGTTCATAACTAATTTCTCAGTTAAATTCAATGTTGAGTGAACTATTGCATGGTTTTTTTCAACCTCAACCAACCAAGGTAGATGTGATCTTGTGCAACTGAGCAAATACATGCAGGTGTGTGCACATGTGTGTGTAAATTTAAAAAGTTGGCTTTTGGACTTTCTTTGAAAGAATAATAGCAAATACTTATTTAGTACTCACTGTGTGAAGTGCTATTTCCAGTGTATTTCATGTATTTGTCCATTTAATTCTCACAATTCCAACAGGTATACACTATATCATTCCCATTTTACAAATAAGGAATCTGAGGCGCAGAAGTTATATAACTTAAGGTCACAAGACTAGGAAATAGCAGAGCTGGGACTTGAACCTAGGTTTATCAGTGCTCTTAACTATACCATGGACTGCCTCTTTATTCACCCAGAGTATCACTTTGAACAGTCCTGAAACTGTTTACTAAATAAATATTGCACACTCAAGGTGACAGATATAATAAAATGATTGATCACTTGTTATGTCCAGATGCTGGGTTATGTGTTTTACATACATTACATCAAAGGCCCAGGGAATTTCTGCAAAAATAGTATCATTCCCCACATTATGCAGAAGCTTAAGCATCAAATAGATTCATTTATTTTTCCCAGGGGTGTGTGTGATAACAGAAATAACCAGTTATGAAATTTTTTCTCTGTACCAGTGCTCATTCAACCCTCAGGACAATACTATGAGATGCATATTTTTATTTCTATTTTGCATATAAGGAATCTGGAACTCAATGAGGTTAATTAAATTGTCCAAAGACACACACTAACTGGCAGTACTAGGATTGTAATGCAAGTTTGGTCCTAAGGCCCTGTGCTCTGTTCACATTGTGAGGAAGTCTTGCAGAGGGTGATACAATTCAAAGGCTATATATAGGAATATAGTCTAGGAGACTATACAGGGACCATAGTTTTGTCTCCATCCCCACCTGTTACCCTCCAGTCAAGAGAACTGATGAGAATACACAGCTGTTTGCTTCTTGCTAGTTGATTAAATTTCCTGCCAGCCTCATGTGAATAATGCTATTAGGATTATAGTAGATATCCTACAATTGTCACTAGATTGTCATCCTACCAATGTCATCCTATCATTGATGATGGCCCTGGTGACCAGCTTTCATAATGGCAGGGTGGGAACAGAGGAACATGTCAGGCAGTGAGAATGGCATTTCATAAAGTAGTGCCAACTGCTTTAACTTTGAGATCACATGTCACTGAGAGCTGGAGGGAATTGCATCAAAAGAAAAAATAAATCTTATCTCAAGGAATAACACCTGTATTACTCCCCATGCTTCTGAAAGAAGACACAGTAGATATAAATGGTAAGTCAGTGTAGTTAAAACAACAGTTCAAATAATTCCTGTATAAAATGGCTTGAAAAGCCCAGATGCTAGCATGTATTTCACTTATCTGATAACAAAGGAATCATCCATAACCTTTCTTTCCATCTGGTAATTCAATACAGCTTAGTATTAGGATAAAGAGTTGTTTCTGCTCATGATTTTTCTCTGGCTATGCAGAGAATATAATAGCAAAAGGTGAAGAATTTTTAATAAGACAATCCATCCATTCTCTTAGCCCACATAGATAGCAGATACAACCTGCAAATGATAAATCATGTCCAAAAAATGAATATTGTTTCATTCGCTATGAATGAAAATAAGATGTGATTTATAATGCAGTGCCCTGTGTCTATAGGCAGGTCTCAAATGATTAATCATCTCAAATAGGCAATTGTTTCTGAATAATAGTTTAACTAACAAATTTAAAGATGTATTTTTACTTAGCAATGCCAAATAACTCTAGCCTATCGCAAATATGTAAGAAACTTAAAGAACAAATGTTTGCCCATGTTTTATGTGGAAAATTAATAACTTTTAAAAATGAATTAATAATTGAGCTCATCTGAGAGGCTAGTGCACCTCTGAGTTTTGGGTCAGATCAAACTCTCCATTGTTCTGAACATATATGAAATGATCCTCTAACCAGTAAGTACAGTTACTAATACTACAAAATTTTTTTTAACAGGACTAATTATATCTTTTACTATGATCCAAATTTTGTGCTTTTATTTATATTTTTTCTAGTCTTTAAATTGTTATTTGTGTTTTATTTATTAGGTCCTTTTTTAAAAAAAAATCCTCATTCTTTATGATCAGGGTCATTTTAAATAACTAAATTCAGTGCTTTTAAAAAATCATTATTCTACCTGGATGACCTTGGATTTAAGTTCTCTAACTTGTAATTGTCTTATTTATAAAATAAGAATATTAAACTAGCTGATTCCTATTGTTCATTTCAGCTCCCAAATTCTATGATATAAATATAGGATTCCAACATCCAATAAAAATGAAAGACATTTCTACAAAATTAAATGAAACTTTTAAGGGGCTGTAAAATTGACAGATTGAGGAAAGAGCAAGCTGAGGGGTCTATCAGAAGTTGGCTTTGGTAATCGTTAACTTTATTTGTTTAATAGGCATTTCTTTGAATAGGCAGAATGTAAGTTTGGGCTCTGTCGGCATATGAATGTTACTTAAAACCATGAGAGAGGATGAAATTATTTATGGAATGAGTGTAGATAGAGGAGGGGTTCACTAGATAAGCCCTGGGCACTCTGATGTTTAAGTCAGGAACCAGCAAAGTAGTAGATGCTGCTAAGAGAAAAGGGAAACCAAAGGGGAGCAGCTCAGAGCCCAGAGAAGCGAGTGTTTCAGGTAGAGTGCCAGTGTGTCGGCTGCTGCAGGTGGACCCAGAGAGATGAGACTGAGATTTGACCATGTGAAGTTTATTGGCAACCTTGACATGAGCTAAGTCAGTGGATTAGTGAGGACAGAAGACTGAGTGTAGAGTAGGTTGAAGAAAGAGGAGGAAGAGAAGCCAGCAAACATAGAATGTAAATGGATCTTTCAGGTTTTGCCATAAAGGGGCAGAGCAATGGAGAGGTAGCTATAGGGCAATCTAGGATCAAAGAAGTGTTTTTTTTTTTTTTTTTATTAAAGATATGGACAATATAGTCTGTTTTTATGTTGATGGGAATAAGACAAAAGGGACAGAAACAGTAATGATTCAGGAGAGAAAAGGGAAAGTTGTTAGAGCAATGCATTTTTGAGTATTTGAATACTACATTCTTGCTTTCTTTGGCATGGCCTGTGATATGCGTGTAGGTGTCTTGAACTTGGGGTGGGGGACACCAGTAATAGAACTCTGATCCATAAGAAGATTGTAATCCACAGCAATATTTTGTGGGGCTGGAGGCTGTGGAGTGAATCCAGTAGTGTTCTCTACAATGGGACCGTGAAGGGATACTTGGAGCCATGATATCTAACACTGAATTTTCATTCTCTTGATCAGTGTTCAAGTCCCTCTCCGATATGCCGGTTTCTTTGTAAAGTGTGTTAAGCACAATGAGCTTATATTGCCAGTGCTTTGGAGCCCTTTTAAAAGAAGGGTCTTCTGCCAAAGTTTGAGGGAAGGAGACTGGAGAGAACTACCAGCATGGAGATTTCTGATTTCTAAAGGGATGGGGAAGAATCTGTGAGCGGTGATGAGGGGGCAGCCAAGAATAAGGTTTATGGGACACGTAAACACTTCTCAGGGATTCCCAGATATACTTAGGAAAAGGATAGGTCTTCTTGCAGTCACACAGGGTTGGGGCTTGTTGTGGTTATTTGTGCATTAAATCAAATACACATTGATGGCAATGTGGCCATGGTCATAATGAGTGCCTGGCCTGCACACCCCCTGGGACATCTGAGATGTCAGGGAAAGAGAGCCAAGAGTCCTATTGTCATAACGATGATCAACCCTGAGAACAGGTAATAGAACAATTGAGATGAAAGCTCTGCTCCACAGCACTAGTTAAATTTGGTTAGTATCCTTAGCAAAGAAGAAAAATGAAGAGGATCTCCACCCTGCAGAGCTCCAGAAATCCAAGGAACCACTGGAAGATATAAAAGTAGCTGGACTGAGAGAATGTTTTATGATAAAAGCACCTCTAGTGCCACCCAGAAGCAGTCCATGAAAAGCTGCTGGGAATTAGTCCTAAACTTTTTGACAGGGACTCTGAAAACTGAGAAGTCAGGACGAGCTTAAAATAATTGTAAACCTAAACTGCTTTCCTAAATTAGGGGCTGAACATACTGGAATGGGCAGCAATTTTCTTAGACCTTAATTTTCATCTAGTAAAGCAGAGCTTTTGTATTAACTATACTCTGTAAATAAAGACCTATAATCTGTATTTTTCAGATGATAAAACTGAAGTTTATTAATGCTCTATCACTTTCCAAGACTAAAAATCTAATTGCAAGGGTTTGTTTAAAATAAAAAATTGTCTGGATCTCAAGTCCATTATAGTCCCACTGCATTATCTTCCTAACACAAATCAAAAGTCAAGAGTTATATAGAATTGTTTTAAACGAAAAATAAAGTGGACCAAGGGTCAATACCAGCAAGCGCGTATTTGACTTTCTGTTAGATTTGGATGCTATGCTGTCCTGAAAGTGATCATGTTTCTGACATACTAGTGCAGGGATTTGGGGAAGCAGGAAGATCAGATCAGAGGAGCAATTTCTTTTCTTTCCAGCATGGTTTTCCTACTGAGTAGAAGCAAGATGAGATGTGATGAAAGTTTCTTTCTTTTCTATCTAGCCACAAACCATTTTGTTACTGAAGAGGAATCAGTAATTCCAACCCCATAAGAAAGACCTTATTTCCACTTGTTCTGTTTTAATGTTATAAATTTTAATGGCTGGAAGTAACTTTTTGTTCCTGGAGCCTCCATCCCCCATCACAAAAGTGATTTTGTTTCCTAAACCACATAATTGAGAGAAATAGGTAAGTTATGAAGTATATACATAAACTTGTGGATTAATATGCCAATCTCTTTTTATAGGTAAAAACTGCATTGTATATTCACATTTTGCCTAAATGAAGATTAAAATACATTATTAAATCCTTGAAGTAAACATCTGTGTCTTTCCATTTTTGTACCTCTATTGTTGCAGGACAATTCCCTGGGCAGCCTAGTTCTTCTCCCTTTCTTGCTTGTAACTCTAAAATGTGCTAGAAATGCAACATCCTGGGATAAAGAGGAATGGCCTGGAACAGTCCAGGTTTTATTCCAGTCCCAAAAGAAACAGGAGTCCTTCGATGCTTTAGCCAAGCACGTCGTGTTGCCCCTGGGGTATAAAACCCACGGTGGGCAGCTTTCTGGGGTCCCTCAGCACTGTGTAAGTGGGACACATGCAGATAAGGAAGATTTTCTGACCTTGGGGAACCAGATCTTAATAAAGGTTGGGCTTTTCATTGTTCCTTGCCATTTATTTGTAAATACTAAACTCACTTCATTGTGTGTGAGAGTATTCTGTTTCACCAGACTCAAGCAGAAGATGTGCAGTCCAAAATGCAGTGGGCTGAAGTGTTTGGCCTGCTATCCCTGGTGGTTGGAGTAGTGATGATCCTTGCTTGTTATCCTACATGTAATAGGCGTCCTCCCTTGGGATTGGTAATCAGCAAATTTGTTTTGCAATTGTCTAGCATAGTGCCTGTTTGTTGAGTGAAGATTTATTGAATGAATGAATGTTACAAAGGAACCAGCCTCTTTTCTACATTTGCCCTAGAGCTAAGAGCCTGATTGTTTTGAGATGGGTATTTTACCAATTTTCCCTTCTGGCTTGTCCCATCCTAACCCCCAAATCACCAACCTAGTCTTTAGCTAAGTGACCAAATCACAAGACTTTCTATCACATTACATCTTAATTGCCTTTCAAATGAAAAGCATCAAATTAATCAGCTTCTTCTACATGGTTAGATAGGATTTTCTGTCCTGCTGTTTTCTGTAAAAAAACAAAAGAATCACTTTTGATATGAACTAATGACTTAACATTGGATTCTTTAACATGAGATTATTTTTATAACTGCTCTTAAAAATTAAGAGTACATGTGTGTCTGCCTACAGCCTAATTCTTGAATCTGCCTGAGAAATTGTTCTCATAGAGAACATTTTTTTAAAAAGAACTTTTAGAGGCCAAAAAGACTTATAATCTTCTCCTACCCAGTGAACAAGCTCTATGTTTTTCAAAGACCTTTCAGTCTACCATTTCAGAAAGGTCTTGAAGAGCCCTCTAGGAAATTCTCTTTATTTAGAGTTTTCTTTTTTTTTCACTCCTAAAACAGAAATCTCCAATACAATGACACATCTGGGTCACAATATACTGTCCAAGAAAATGAAATTTCTCTGCTATGATTTATGCCATAAACTCTCTTAAAAAAGTACGATACTATACACATTTCTCTGCAAGTAGCATGTTTTAAAAAGAATAAGTTATATCTATAACTGCACATTATTTTAGAGTATCTGTTTACTACATTTCCCTATTGCTTGACATTACCTTTACAGACAGCATACCACCAGGCATCCTTGTATATATGTGTGTGTATACATATCTTATTAGGTAGTGCCAGATTTTTTCTATTCTGGATTCTGAAGTATAGCACAATTCTATATATAATTAGACTACATCTTTACAATCTGATCTGAATCAAAATCTAGGATCTCTGCTTTTGAAATTAATGAGAATTCTTTAGATGCCAGGATAGAATCTCATTTCATCCTTCACGCAGCTCTCTCATTGACTCACAATGTGTAAATAACTAGGACAGATAATAATGTTATAGTTTCTACTCTTCAGATGGGAGTAAAAATAATTAGAACTCACTTTTCCTTTTATTTTAACCCACTTGCAACATCCCTGAGCCAAATCTATGAGCAATGTAGCATTTGTTACTTTTGCTTATTGGGAATCATAATATATGACTCAATTTCAACATACCTGGGAATGTAGTCATCGGAGTACCTGTACATTTTATCTGAAAGATATTCAAAAAGAGACATATCAAAAGAAATTTTGACATACATTTGTTAAATCTTCTACAGGGTGTTTGAGGGGAGTTTAGCTTCAATGTTAACATCTTTAATCGAGGCCTTAGGGCCACTGATGATTGAAATCAGGGTAAAGACCTCCTATTTAGCTCAATCAGATTCTCCCTTGGTAAGGTGGGATGGAAACAGTGCATCTTGGAAGTGATGTACAGCCTGGATATGTGGCCATTTTATGCTCAGGAAGCACTAAGCAGAGAAAGTGGTAACCTTCATTCCTGCCTGTCTTGTGGTTCCAGCCCATTGTGGGGCACAGCTGTACTTTCTGCCTTTGAGTTCTAGGAAACATCTCTGCATTCTTCTGATAAGTTTTTCTCTTTCCTCATGCTGGTTTGAATAAGCTTTTCTTCCTTACCAAAAATAAATAAATCAAAAGAAAAAATTCCCTGGCAGACAGACAGTTCTTTGCTTTTTTTATTCTTTATCTTTAACATTTCTTGGCATGTGAGCAACAACAACAAAATGACATTAAGGAAGCAGCTCTGGTCATGCTTCCATTTCATCTACACAACACAAACAGTGGTCAGGAGAAATAAGGGTCCTAGGGACAAGAGATCTGGAAAAAGCTGGAACACAGTCTCTAAAATTAAAATAGTAGAATGACTTAAAAAGTTCTGTCTACAGAGATAAGACTTACCAGAGATTTCTTGTAGGACAACAAAACCATGAAAAAAATTATGTGCCAAATCTCAGTAAGTAACCCCCTGTTGAACTTTGAAGTGGTGTTCAAAAGTAAATAGAAGGAGTATTTTTACTTCTAGTTAAATATATGAATTCAAAAGATATTAGAAAATAGAGTTCTAAGAAACTTTTAAAGCAAGTCAGTTATTCATAATGACTTACTGAGAAAAATTAAGGAATATTCAGAGTACAGTTTTGATAGTTAAGATCAATATTATGAAGAAATCAATCATTCATCAATTTTCTTTGATGTTGAACTAGACAGATGTACATAGTATGATGTTTACTATATTTGAATTGCCTGTTATTTAACTTGACATTAAATAAAAGCCAAAACCTTGCAAAAGCTATTCATATAAAAATGAAGACCAGTATTATATCTAAGTTTCTAACAATGATCCAGATACAGTAGTATCAGAATGTTGATCCTTCAGCTTTAATATATGAAAAATACTGTGTGTTGGTAAGGAACTAGCAAAAACATTTTCAAATAATTAAGTCACCACATGACTGCAAAGATTATTTTTAGCTGGGTTTATGTGTGACAAAGTTGAGTTATTCTCTAGAGAGGTTATTAACTGTTAAAGAAACATTAGCAGAACGACTTATGAAAACAATCACATTGGAGGATGAAATGGACATGTCACATGTCAACGTGTTAGGAAGAATCCTGTGAAGGAAAAAATGAGGGAAGATTTCTCAGAGCACATCTCTAAGCTGCTTGGGGACCAAAAGTGATGAACATAAGCCATTTGGGATGTGTCAGGAATACACTTCCAGCCCACAGAAAAGGTCCCACCATGAAATGCATGTAAAAGATGCAGCTACTACTTCAGATTAGTCTTGAATATGAATACATGTAAATGCTAGGAGAAGCCTAGAGTGGTCTAAAAGATGTTGCACAGTAGCCACAAATTAAGGACAGTTCAGCAAAATCAGAAAACTCGAGAAATATAAATCTTATCAATAATCATAAGAAAAATTAATGTAGACCAGAAATAAGTTTCTATATGAAGAAAATGTTTATACCCAGGCCACTAATTATTTTCCAGATTCACCTGGAATTAAAGTACATGCACAAGAATTTAGTCAAACTGTAGCCTGATATATCATGGAACAAGTTCAGGGTTAAGAATCAGAAGACATAGATTTGGTACCAATTCCGCAATGCATTTGCCAGGCAACAACATGCAAATGATTTCAAAATTCACATTTCTGTTTTTGTAGAAGTAGGGATAATAATGCCTATTTCATGGAGTAGATGTGGAAGATAAATGATACTGTAAAAACATTTCATAAAATGACAAAGTTTGTTATATATTCTAAATACATATTATATAACAAATCAGAATTGTGCTCACTTGATTTGAGAAGTTTCTTTATTAAGTGAGTTACCTGAAAATAGACTGATGTTATAAAGATGGTATTTTAACTTAAAAGATTTATAAGTAAAGCTCGATTTGGAATGAAATTACTAAATCTCGCCTTTGGCAAAAAGATTGTCACCAGCTAAGCATTAATTAGAAATTTAAAAAAAGGTAAAAAATAAAGATTTTAAAAACAAAAATAATGTCATTGCTTAATAAGAAAAAAATAGGTATGGAGTAAAAATATTTCCCCAAACAGACTAATATTTTTAGAATATGCATTTTTCTATTAGAGGTGCTTGTAGTATGAATATTGGTACCTGGAACTATACTAATGTAATGTGTGATGGTTAGAAGGGAAATATAGCTGATGTATTAGCAGCAGAGAAAACAAGACCAAAAAGCTTTATAGGAAAAGGGTAATAGAATCAGCTATATAAAGGATACAATTAAATAATGCTTAGATAGAAGGAAAAAAACTATACCAATGTGAAAAAGAAGACACTAAGTAAAAGAGCACCTGAAATGGGGCCTAAGAAGTTCAAGGACACCTCACTCCATGCCACTCTTAGCATGTAAATGTATAAGCTGGAGCTGGGCAATCAGGACAAGGGTGGTTTTCGTTTTACAGTCCTTCCTAGACGAAGGTTAATAGAATATGAGCTCTTTAAATGGGGAGGGGTAGTAAAAGGTTCAGAGGTTACAGCTAAGAATAAAGGTCCACACGCTGAGGCTCCTGAAAAAAGAGTTCTTTTGTCATGAAGGCTTTTAAGTTTATTTAGAAACACCTGGCATGATTTAAAAGCTGCCTAGTGATTTCAATGGCATATAGCGAAATAAAAAGTGTGCCCTTTACTATTAAGCAATTAAGTATGCAAGATGGTGTGTGGGAAAAACTGAGTGAGCTTTCGCAGTTCTCTCCTGTGATTCAGATGCAAACACTTGTGGTCAGGTTTGTAGTTGAGAGGGTGTGATGCAAACACATTTGCTTTTGTTTTTCCCTTTAGAATGTTCATTCTCCTATGCACAACACAACAAGAAAAAGCAGCACATGGTTTAAATTCCATAATAAAACCTTTCTAATACATTTTCAATGTGAAAAATGGGCAATAATTTTCGAGCGAATAGGAGATGTACAGATAGGACTTTGAGGTACGAGCAAACCATACGCTTGTTTATCCAACTCTTCCTCTCTACTTTGAGAAGGATAAAGAATATTCTTTGGATTTAAAGGAGGAAAAAGCTAATGCATTCCTATCACAAAAAGAAAGAAATATAATCCTCTTAAAGAACAGATTTGGAAAAAGAATCACATAAAAATGAAAGATTTATTTTGGAGGGGATGAAAGAACTCCATTTCAAAGCTTCTACCTAACTGCTGCAGAAAACATCAAGGAGAGGCTTATCTGGTCTATCTGATTGAATGTGTAGATATTGTATTGTTGTTGGGATGGAGATATTTTTTTTGTGTGTGAGCTTTTTAATACACAAGCAAAACTTATTCACTGACTGTCCCCCAAGGTGGAGTCATATCTTGCAAGTTTCTTAGCCACAAAGAGTCACACAAAGATGCAAACATAAAAAAGTTACATGAGGCCAGATACAGGAGCATTGCATTCACAGACCAAGTGGCAGAAAAGCTGGCTGGATGCGATAGAATCTCTTCTAGTCTATCTGTTCCGAGAAATAAAGCAGGGAGAGGTCTTTGGTAGGACTGGGAAGGGATCAAACAGTTTGCAGGGCTAATCCCCAAACTACCTGAAATCTCCATTTGTTCATATGGCATGGAAAAGGTGGCAGATTTATATCCAATGCCTGGGAAAAGATGTCAGGAGACCTTGGGACAGTGGGAAAAGGCTAAAGAGAGAAAGGGTAGAGGTGGGATGAGAACAAACCATTGTAATAGCATTGATAATCGCTGCTCCAAGGTTAGTCTTAGGTTTGCACACCGATAAAGTGCAAGTGCTAGGGTTGCGTGCTCCACCCAAGGAGGGCACGTTATTGCTTAAATAAAATAATTTGTGATAGGCTAATGTTTATAACCAATTCCACAAAAGCCTACAGAAAATTCTCTGAAATGGACCTGAATGTGACTTACATGCATACAACAGTTACTGCTAAAGCTCAGGGTATTGTACAGACCTGTTTAATAATAACAGAGATGGGGTCAGAAAGGGAAGTGGGAGCTGGAGGGGAACTAGAGGGCATAGGGATGGTGGGAGCACTGAAGAAGCCAGAGGAACGAAAGTTCACTAAAATAACAGACATTAAAATTAAATGAGATGGTATGTAGCCATCAGAGGCTCTTAATAATTATTTGTGGAAAGAGGGAAGGAAGAACTAGAGCCACCAGTTACAGTGATGTGGGCAGTGTGAGGTCTAAGGACCTACTAAGTCCCCAGCACTATAAAAAGGTGGGTGGGTGGGTGGGTAAGTAGGTAGGTAGGTAGGTAGGTAGGTAGATAGGTAGATAAAATTCTCACAAGAACCCTATGATTAGATGGTATTTCCCACATGCTCTAGACGGGAAAACAGACTCAGAGAAATATGTTACTTGTACAAATCTCCCAGCTAAATACTGAAAGCAGAGTTCTAACTCACATCGGGTTGACTTCAAAGGTGTGTTTTTTTAAAAATAAATTAAGGGCTGAGTACTACTCAGCCAAAAAAAAAAAAAAAAAAAAAGATGAATAGCTTTTGCAATAGTCTGGATGGAACTGGACACCATTCTCCTAAGTGAAGTACCACAAGAATGGAAAAACAAACACCATATGTACTTATGATTAAATTGGAACTAACTGATGAGTACACAAGTGCACAGAAGGAAGTAAAACTCATGGAAAGCAATTGGGGGAAGGGGGAGAGGGTGGGGCAAAAATCTATCTAACAGATACTATGGGCACTATTTGGGTAATGGACATACATATAGCCAGGACTCAAGCATTACAAAAATGATCCATGTAACCTAAAACATTTGTACCCCCTTAATAATTTGAAATAAAAAGAAATTGAGGGGATTGAAGTTGATTTAGAAAAGTACATCAGTAAATGTAATTTATTATTTCCTATTTTTAAAAATGTCCTTTCCTGACACACTACTTTTATTCAATAGAATCATTTATGGAATGTCTGGAATAGTAAAATTATACAACTGAAATAAGAAATCTGTCCTGAAAAAGCAAAATGAAAAAGTACTCTTTTGTGAGTTAGGCTATTGTCTTTTAGCAGTGATCAACTTACCATTATAAGCAAGCTACTCCACAAAGGAGTTGGCATGGTGGCAAATTGGTATGTATATAGATAAATTCCAATGCACAACCAACCAAAAATGAAAATTGTAAAGCCTGTTCACATTGAGTTGTAAAAGACTGGTATAGCCAAATACTTCTGGGGCAGAAGTAATAGGTCAGTAAAATTAGACCAGTCCTGATCTTGATCATGTTGATAAAAAGTAGTTAACATCCACACCTTTATGTAATCATAGGGCTGAACAAAATGACTGTTTAAGTTGAAAGTAAATAGGTCACACTTGCTAGATGAAATTTAAGTTAGACAATGGGGCTCAAGTTAAATGTGTCAGTCTACTCCTTACCTGGCCTTACAAAAATCTTTTTTTTTTTTTAGTTTTCTTTATTTCAGCATGTTATGGGGTACAAATGTTTAGGTTACATTGTTGCCTTTGCTGCACCTGAGTCAGAGCTTCAAGCATGTCCATCCCCCAAATGGTGCGCACTGCACCCATTAGGTGTGTATATACCCATTCCTTCCTCCTCCTCCCATCTGCCTGAGACCCGATGAATGTTACTGATCTATGTGCACATAAGTATTGATCAGTTAATACCAATTTGATTGGTGAGTACATGTGGTGCTTGTTTTTCCATTCTTGTGATATTTCACTTAGTAGAATTGACTCTAGCTCTATCCAGGATAATCACAAAAGGTGCTAAATCACCATTGTTTTTTGTGGCTGAGAACTTCATGGTATGCATATACCACATTTTATTAATCCACTCATGTATTGTTGAAATTAGTGAAAGAGGAAGGTACTATTTGAGATGCTTGTTCTTGCTGTGGTTTCTACCTTAAATTATTTCACCTCTCTAGCTCTCAATTCACCTTTATTTCACATTCAGGTGAGAACATCTACATTCATAAAATATCTTAATGAAGAAATTAAAATATAGTCAGTTTAAACTATTGTATAAAAAAGTGCTACTCAACTCATATTTTCCTATAAAAGAAGGAAACTTTATAAGTCAGATTTATAAATAGTCCATCATGAGATATCTGTTACAAAGTTTATTTGAAAATATATTTGATTTTTCAAATAATTGCTGAGAGCATTGCTAATAAAAAGCATTGTTTGCCTGAAACTTCACCGTAGGTATAAAATTATGTAATATAGATCCTAAAAGAGTGTTAGGTTTCTGGGTGAGGATATTTGGTCAATAATACAGTATGTGCTGATAGAAACCATTTTGGACAGAGAATTAGAAAAACTGGGCACTTATCCTTGATTTTGATGTTGGATAGATGTATGACCTCAGCTATGCCACTTCATTTTCTAGTGCCTCCTATCTTTCTTTTCAAACCTGCATGACAATAATGCCACCTTCTTCATATTTTATATTAGAATCACCAACACTTGAGAACATATTTCTAAGAGGATCAAGGACACTCCCTGCAATCTGACCACTGTTATAAATTAGCTTAAGGCAACTTTTCTTGGACACATGTATCTAACTTAATTTTGTTAACTTAGTTTTATTTCCTTTTATCTGTTAAAGAAAATGCATTTCCCCTTCTTTTCTATCCTTTTATTACTACTAAAATGTCCTACTCCTAAGAGTTTCTTGGTATTACGACACCTCCCAACAATGGTTGAACTCTCATTCTTCCATCCATCCATGTATTCAACATGGACGTGTTGGATGCCTACAGCATACAAAGGTTGCTGGGCTTTATGCTATTTTAATCACGGCATGTGCAAATGAAAGGCACATGGTTCAAACTGCTGCCTAGCCTGTTGAATAGCAAAGCTGACAGTGGCAGATACTCTTGACTTGCCCTCCTAGCCCCTGGGAGTGTTTAAGAACAAGCCCATGGTTCATCTATTGCTTTTCCTGTCCCCTTCTGAGCACACCTCTGCCTGTTGCACTTGAGTGGAGCTCACTGATCCTGAGAAGACTAAATAGGCTTGAGTGGAATCTTACGGAGCTAGTCTTCCCTTTTCTCATCATGCATCACATGCATCATCATGATGCATCTCATCATGCATCTGGCTGCTCCAGAATAGACTACAATTTCGTGGGCTGTTCACTAGGATAAACCCTTCTAACTCCACACCCTACAACAAAGAGAGAAATAAAGCTAAACTGGGGAGTGTTTTTTTTTTTTTTAACATTTCTAATATGATTGCATTCTTAAATTAAGAGAATCCTCAGGGTGAAAAATAATCATCAAATAGATTTTCTATAAATAAGATTTTTCTATTGAATGACATTTTATAAGATTGTCTACTTCCACAGGTTTTTCCAGTGACTCCACGGTCTCCATTCAAGCAGGTGCCAGGTGGCTATTTGTCCAAATGTCTTACCTTGTCGCTGCTTTTGCACACAGTGGGAAATGTTGAAGATCAACGATATGACCAGAGCCAGACCCAAGAAGGCTAGAAGTCCCCAGAGATAAAAGGGGCATGCAGCATTTCCTGGAAACAAAAGTAAGCACACCCATAATATAATAGCTGCTTACCCATTTGTTTTGGTCTAGCTACTGCCACAGTTAAAGCCATTGCATTTATTCATAATGAAAGATAGATCCTCTGCCAGGAAATTAACATTGGCAACTTCTTACAGATTTCAAAGTGGTGGTTGGTGATTAAGTCCCTGAATTCAGCATGGGCAAAAGAAAGCACGTTTCCCACATTCTTCATGTTTATGTAATAGAAGATATTTTTAGTCTGGCTATTAAAAGGTGACAAATGGTATCTGATTATAAAAACTTTTGTTCAAAATCAAGAATATTCAAATCACTAAGAATCATAATTTGCTATACTTTTCCCCTTTCTTTAATCTTCAGATTATTAATACAATCACACTTTATTTTTGTTTACAGAAACCACTTGTTCCCTTCCACTAATCTTAGTAGTATAGGATAGTGTGTGTAGAAATAAAACAATAATTCTGGAATCATAGTAACCCAGTTTTGTTAAGACTGGCCACAGGGAGATTTTTCTCATACTATTTACAGCCCCATGAATGTATTATGGAGAGTTAATTATTACTCTCTTTTCCCTAGGCCTACACAGGGTCTGGATCATTAATATCACATCTTCCACTTCCACATCTTATCCCACTGGAAGATCTTCAGGGGCATTAACATACAGGGAGCTGTCATCTCCCGTGAAAATAATACCTTCTCCTGAAATACCTCCTGAAGGACTTGCCTGATGCTTTTTTTTTTTTTCTGTATTTTTTTTTTTTAGTTTTTATTTTGGCATATTATGGGGGTACAGATTTTAAGGTTTCAATAAATGCCCATTTCCCCCTCTCCCCCCAAAAGTCTGAGTCTCCATCATGACCATCCCCCAGATGGTGCACATCTCACTCACTATGTATGTATATACCCACCCCCCTCCCCCCTCCCACCTCCCCAATACCCTATTACTGTAGCACCTATGTGTCCACTTAGGTGCTACTCAGTTAATACCAGTTTTCTGGAGAATATATCTGGTGCTTGTTTTTCCATTCTTGGGATACTTCACTTAGTAGTATGGGTTCCAGCTCTAACCAGGAAAATATAAGATGTGCTATATCACCATTGTTTCTTAGAGCTGAATAGTACTCCATGGTATACATATACCACATTTTATTAATCCATTCTTGGATTGATGGGCACTTGGGCTGTTTCCACAGCCTTGCAATTATGAATTGTGCTGCTATAAACATTCGAGTGCAGGTGTCTTTTTTGTAGAGTGTCACTGGATCATTTGGGTAGATGCCCAGCAATGGGATTGCTGGATCAAATGGTAGATTCACTTGTATCGCTTTAAGGTATCTCCATATTGCTTTCCACAGAGGTTGAACTAGTTTGCAGTCCCACCAGCAGTGTAGGAGTGTTCCTGATGCTTTTTACAGTTACTTGTTTTTGTTTAATAAGTAACAGTACACTGAAAAGTATTATAATAAAAAAGTATAGTAAATGCATAAGCCCATAATATTATCAAGTATTATGTACTGTACATAATTGTTATACTTTTATACAATTGGAAGCACAGTAGGTTTGTGTATACCAGCATCACCACAAATGTGAATAATGCATTGTATTACAACAACAGCTATGAAGTCACTAGGCAAAGGAATTTATCAGCTCCATTATAATCTTATGTGAACACCATCATATATATGGTTCATCATTGAGCAAACCATCATTATGTGGCACATGACTCTATAGAGTATAGTGACAATTATATGGTGTAGCATAATATAGTATAACTTCCTTAAGAACATATTTTACACATAAGTTATTATAGAGTTGACCAGAAAGCTGCATTGTTTAAAATCAAGCATTTAATGGATGCATTAATAATTTACCTTTGGCTAAATTGGACTTATAACTCTGCTTTGGGCATAGTCCAGGCTAGAATTATTGCATGAAATCCCTATGGCATAACTTTGGGTCCTTGATCATTCAATCATCATGTGTTGAAAGGATGTGAAATTGATTTTGGAAGGATTTTTTGACCCTGCCTGTGTGAAACTACCTGCATCTACCCCTGAATGAAAGTAGAATGGGCTTTGATGACTTTCTATTCTGGGAAATGTCCCATTTATGTTTCCAAAATTTCTTAAGAGAATGTCAAGACTGCTTCCATCTCACTGACCATTAAAGCATACAAGCTGCCCTAAAATGACAACAGAGTTGAACTTGAGGTTGTAGTCAGAAAATAAAATCTAAAATTCTCTCTTGCTCTTTTTATTCTTTTTTCCATTTTCCATATTTTCCGCCTTTGTTATCAGGGCAAAATAAAACATGTTTTAAGAAAAAAAAACCCAGCTGTATAAAACTCACATTTGAATTTGCTAATTATAGAGATAGTATAGACTATAAAATATTATTTAATGCATTATTTGGTGTCTCATGTATAAGGACCTGGGCATCTCCTCAAGAGCTGGTACATTTTTACTCTTATATCCCATGTAAATATTATAATTGATCATCTGTCTTTGATACAAACCTACTTTAAGCAAATCTCTATGATTATATGATACTCATTTTTGCAGACTAATTGTATTCTTGCCCCTTATTGTCCCTTTAATCTGACTTATTTGGTTATCTTTTACACTGTTGTATGTATTTCTAATATCCTTCTTTCTGGGAGAGGGGCAAATAAATACCTAGAAAATAATAATAAATCTCTAGCACTTATCATCCTTGGGAAAACTAATAAAAATCTCCTTTCCCCTTAGTATTTTTTCCTTTCCATTTCCCACAGCATCTAGCAATTAGTATATACTCAGTCAATACTTATGGTTTAGGTAAATAAAATATAGTGTAAGACATACCATCATACTTCAAGGAAGTAAACAGAAAGCCCTAATCTTAATTTAAAAATTGCCCCGAATCTAGCTATAAATCATCCTATCATTTGGAAAAATTATATTTCAAATAGAGGTTTCATTATTTCTTTTCCAAGTAAAGGGAGAATCAAAATAGTTGTATTAGTCCATTAACTGCTATAAGATAATTTTGCTCTCAGCCATAAAGAAACAACAAAATCAATGTCACAAGCCTCTATGTTACACAGAAGGCTTTAGGGAAAGTCCTAATAAATTTCATGAAATAATGTCAGCAACACTTGGGCCACACTGTACATTCCTTAAGGGCTATGTTTTATCATTTACTCCTCAAGGAAGGAACCCTTGGGCTCAGGAGTGTGAAGCCATCCTGGGCAATATTGCAAGGCCTCATCTCTTAAAAAAAATAAAGAAAAAGAAAAACCACACATATGAAAAGAGTATATATTAAGTAGCTAAATAGTGGAAATTTTCAACTTGAATGGCAGATCTGCATAAATGTTCATGCACACACACACAATTTATAACTCCCCTTACACAGTAATTCTAAATGTGCAGTATAAATATCTCTATACTCTTGCATCTACTTCTTAAAAACAGTGCCTCTTTTAATATTGGATGCATAGAGTACTTAAAAATTCTTGCAACCTTTAGTATCATTCATTAATTGTAATTACTTTCATTTATATAGCTTTTATCAATTTAAAAAGAACTCCCACACAATTTGAATTTAGCTATTTACACTATTAAAAAGCCAAAGGCCTCACAAAATTATTAGTGAGGCAATGGCAGCTAGGAAAATCATGATTTAAGTTTCTATCTAGCTTCCAACTGCCAGGGGCTAATAGTGGGTTTAATTACAAGACCTCTAACTCCCTTAAAGCCAAGAGTAATTGGCAGGCACTGTATTTGGAATTCATGATTGCATGTGTGCTGGGAGGAAACCCAGCTAAGCAAATACAATGTCTTTCTGATGGCAGGTTTGATTTATACAGAAGCCTTTACTTAAACAATTAATAGGAAAAGGTAATATGCCTTGTTTCTACTTCAGGCTTTCTTTAACTGAGATAAGTGTATATGTTTATAGTATATGGCCTCCCTTGGCTTGTAAACTCTGTCAGAGCAGCGAACATCTCTTTGCAGTCCATGAACATGTATATTTATTTTAGGCATCCAGAAGTTTTGAAGAAAAGTAGTGATATTATGATCTCCATAGGTCTACTTATAAAATGAGTTTTTCTTAACATAGTGATGGTTTGTTGTTAAAGCACATTCTTGGTGATTTTTTTGAACGTGGCACATCATCATACGCCCACAATCCCCACCACTGCCATCCAAGCCCATCAATAAAAGGCGTTAGAATCACAGATATTAGCACAGGAGGGGGCTCTCAAATCAATGCCAGGCTCTCAAGTAAATAACATACTGTTTTTAGTGCCAAACCTGAAATGCCGATCTTAAATTGGTGTCTATCATGAACAGAGGGTTATTTGCGCAATGATGCTTTGTGTTGGGGAGTGGGCGGTGATGGGAGAGGGAAAATGGCAATAGTGGCCCGGGAATGCCTGTTTCAAACAGTGTGGAGACAAAGGTTGAGTCATCACTCCCTGCTTGTGTGCAAATCACAGAACTTTACTGAGCCAATCATAAAACTGGAGCTCAGATCTTCGTTCATATAACATGGGGCCACCTCCTCTTACTACCTTATGAGTCCTCTCAATCAACACTTACTGAACTGAAGGAAGTATACATACAGGAATGAGGTGGAGGCAGATGTTGAGAGAAGATGTTATGATTTCTCCAATGCTGGACTTCTTGTTGCTTCTACAATTAAACTTTGAGATTGGTAAACTTCAGCAATTCTACTGGGATTAAAGTGTTGCCAAAATTCCTGCTGTAGATGATCCCCTTTTTATTTCTATTTAGCCACTCTATTTTATATAAGTACTTATTGTTTCTTATTAGAGAAGCACCTTTGTAGATGCTCTGAAGATGCATGGTTGTGTAGAACCTTTCATCCAACAAAATACCTTAACTACTATGTTTCTTTTAATATTTTGAAAAGGTCTATTAATATTTTTCTCTCTTCCTTTTAATTCAGGAATGCCGGGAAAACCAAATGTAATTTAAAAGGCCTAGAAAAGTACCCAATAATGATATCTATTACTGACTAGCAATTTGTGGGGCATTTGTTTCTCAGAGCTGTGATCTTTAAGTGACAATATTTTTTGAATTGACTTTTATTAAAGTCACTGCCAAATATTACCTAAATTACATGAAGAAACGTTGTCTTTCACCTTCAGTTAACATTGTTTTTTACTTGAGTTTTAAAGATGACGCATAAGTTAGTCCTACTTATTCTCTGAAAACAGGCTTTCATTGTTCTCAAAAACATGACTGAGCCACAAGAGAAGACAAAATTGGGTAAAGACAATGAGAATCCTTTTTTTAAAAAAGCGCAAACTAAATTGTAAATCATTGTTTAAGTTGAATTAATGATAACCCAAAGGAATTGCTTTCACCCTTTGATTCAGCTATTATTGATTTTCCATAAATGCAGAAACATGGCAGGAATTAAGATACCAGCACATTTATTGATGATGGAGTGAATACAGGCATTTAAGTAGTAAAAAAGGAAAGATTTAGGTTTGTGTTTTTATACATTGTTTTACTTAACTGGAAGTAATTTTGCTTTTTTGTGTGTTCAAATGTATTTCCTTTTTAATTTTACCTGTGTAAATATAAAAATTAATATAATCTAATTCTCTTCTTCTTTCACATTAAATTTTGTTTTGCTCTGTTTCAGCTTTTAATATCTATAAGTCTTTAAGGGCAAATACTTTGCATCTCTCTTGTGAAAGTAAAAGGTCTCAATTGGCAATGGAGGAGCTCCTGTATTATACCTGAAGGGGAAATCTGCATTATAAAATGTTATGGAGGAAATTGATCCAAACTTTCCAAATTTAGAATTAATTAGTCCTGAAAATAGTTGAATGTTGAACTCACTGCCTTTGGCCTTCCCACACCCTTCCTGAGTTCCTCATCATTATCAGCTCATGACAATTGAACACAGTACTGCTATGTCCATCTCTTGCAAGGCACTAACAAAACTCGAACAATTGTTTTTGTTCTTTGCTATTTATGAACTGGAAAAAATGAGAGGTATGAAAATCATATGTTAGCTTACACTCCCTGTGTGATTTATGGAATCAATTGACTTTAAGATTCATCAAACAAAACACTGGAAGTAAATTCACAGAAATTATAATATTAATATATAATATCTTCACTCTATAAATGGCCCATACAAATTAGAATAAAAAGCATTATAAACATAATTAAGGAAAAGATGTAATCAGACAATTCACAAATTATAGAATTATAAAGTTTTAAAAGCCATGCAAAAATGTTCAATTTCATTATAATCAAAGTACTGCATATTAAACGATGAGTTAGCATGTTATGCTTATGAAATTAGTTAAGGTTTTTATAAATGATACCAGCCTGTTAAGGGGAAACACTGCTAGGATGAGAGTGAATTGGTATCACTCTTGGAAAAGCAATTTAGCACTAATGAGACTTAAAATGTTCATAAACTCTTATTCAGTAATTCCAATTCTAGAAATCTTTCCTAAGAAAATAATAACCCTTAATACACAGAAAAATCTATAGAGTTGTTCATCTTTCTGTCATTTAAAATATAAAAAACTGTATATAACAAATATCCAATAGACAAATGACTAAACTATATAACCCAGTAGATGTCATTTTTGTGCATTCATTTAAATTAATGTGCATTCATTAAATTTGGCAGAAATTATAATAAATTGTTATGATGTTAGTGAAAAAAGCTGGATATATGATTTTCTGGACATTATTATTCCTTCAGTTATGAAGATCAAACTATGTATGATGTATAGAAATAAAAATTGGAAGGAAATACAACATAATTTGTGTTTTTAAGGTGATGGAAAATATGTAAGATTTTTAAAATATATTTCACAGTTCTCCCACTTTACATAATATACATGTTTTTTCTTACAAGAAAAAAGATATTTAAGGAATAAAAAGTACAAAAAAGAACATAGGAGAAATGAACCATCCATGTGGATTCACGACAGTGAATGGATGTGGATCCATCCTTCACGATCCATTGCACGAGCCATTGACTTTTCACTGGCCTTTTCAAAATTGTCATCTCTCTAAACGTTGGCAATTGGATTGACTGCTGGGAAGATACTATCATGCCTAATCTCTGAAGAATTAGAATGTAGAATTAGAATTACACCTATCCTGCTTTATATCTAAACTAAAAAGGACTAGGTATGGTCAACAAAAGCTTTAAAAATAAGTACTTCAAAGGGCATAATTATCAATGCACACATATGGTACAGTTACTACTAACTTTATATTATAAAACACTGCCTACTTTTTTCTTTTGAGAGAAAATTGTCAACTTGTACTCAATATAATTCAAAACATATTCTAATTATACTAAAGGTTATCTGACACTTTTAAAAATAATTGTGCTAACTAACTACTTTCCAAATATTCAGGATCTTTTTGTTAGGACTTAGAAATTAAGTGAAATGTTAGGCATAGGAATGGAACAAAAGAATTCAAAGTGCCACTTACCTGACATGCTTCTTTTTTTCAGAAAAATCCTTATGTAGCCATAGGCAAATCTTATGTATTAAAAATGCTTCCACAAACTTTTTCTTCCGATTAATGTTGCTTGGTTATGTTGGCAGCATGTCAGCAAAACTTGTCTTTATCAGTACCTCACAATTTTTTTCTTCTCTTCTGTTTCTTCAAATCTTTTGTGTGTCCTTTGTTCAGTTACAAACAGGAAATGTGGTGATGGAGGCTTCTAAAGTTTTGATCTGAGCACAGCAGACTTAAATTGTTGTGTAACGTGGGAAGAAAAATCCCACAAGCCTCCATTTTCTGGTATATGACTTTTTTTTAAATCAATATCTGAGTCTAATTTAAAAATAAATAAATAAAAGTATGAATTAAACTAGGAGGGATCTTGCCTATCTCTGGAGAGAATTCGGGAATCTCCCCACAAGTGAATTCACATGGAAACAAAATAAAATACATTAAACTAGCAAGTGAATAGCAAGCAACCCCTGGGTGTGATCTTTGAGAAGCGTTAAAGGTCAGGTAATTAATTCTATCCCACTGGGAGACTAGATGCCTGCCTTACTTCCTGCCATCTCACACCCCAGCCAGCAAAAGTCCTCTGTCCAGTTTAGAGTCACCTGGCAACTAGTTCCAGTTTTCAACCACCACCCCAGAGTCTCAGTGTCAGAAGTTCTTAAATATTGGTGTACAGAAATATGCTATGTGGCACGAGTTTGAAATGCATTAGTTTAAAATCTTGAGCCCTACTGAATCAGAATATTTAGGGTGAAGCACTGGAATATGTATTTTAACAAGATTTCTGAAGTGCATTTTAATATATATATATATAAACATAAGAAAAATACTATTTTAATATAGCTATTCTGGAAAATGTTTTCAGAAATTCATATATACGGGATAGAATTGATCTTATTCATCATTAAAACTCCAGAACCTAGAATTATGCCTGGCACATTATAGGTCTCAATAAATATTCTCAACAATGAATGAATAAATAAAACAATGGTAGAGTCTTGTACTTTTTCCTTGTTCCAGTATAGAAAACAACTCGCTGGTAAACAAAATACAGTCTTCTTTATTCTTTGGACGGAGTTGGCTAAACATTAACAGATTTTTCCACTTCAATTCTTTCTTCAAAAATATTTCTTATGAATCATTGAATTATAGCCTATAAAACTCTATAAATGAGACCATGGAGATTCTCTGGTCTAATCTTTAAAAGCATTTTGATACTATGTTCCATGGAACACTGGGCCTTTAAGAAACTCTTAGAAAAGAAATGCTACTTCAACAAATATATCTGGAAAAACTATATAGTATTTTCACTTCTATAGTTGCATATTAGTATATTAAAAGTTTAGGTAAGTCTTACAAAAAGAAAACTGGAATAATCTTTTTATCAATAAGTTTTTCTAAATTTACTTGGCCAGAGAACTCTTTGTTCAACAGCTATCTATTATATTAATGTTAGCAGGGTGACATGTTCTATGAAGCAGGCCTGGATATCCACAGACCAAGACTTCAAGGGAACAGTAGTCTCAGGTTTATGAAAGGACCAAAGGACAACAAGGAATCAGAAAGTTTCTTCCTAGAACTAAATGGAACATACGGGCAGGAGACTGCTAAAGAGCTTAATCCAGACATTCAGGAAGGTTTAGACACCTAAGACAGTTCAAGAGAAGAGGGCCCAGGTGTGGGGTGGCCTTGAGGGGTTGACCTTCAGTCCTGAAAGAGGGAAGCTGGTCAGGAGGGCAGAAGCCCCAGGCTCAAGAGGGGACTACACAGGTTTCCTGAGAAAGACCTTGGAATATGGCAAAGCAGATGCCCACAACTGGAGCATACAGAAGACATTAGAGAGAAAAACAGTCTCAGGACTAAAAAATTAGGAGCAAATATCCTCTTCTGAGAACAAAAACATTGTAGAGGATGAGGAAAGAAAGACAGAGGATGCCTACATCCTGGCTGATCCATACAGTGCAATTCCAGAACAGTAATGGTGTTCAGTAATTAGGTCAAACTCAGCAAGAATGACTCAGGTAAAAATGCAGGAATTCTGTGGTTAGCACAGAAAGAGTACCTCTCAGAACAGCTTATCAAGAAGAGAAACCCAAACCAAACCCACCCAATGGGATACCAGCTATCTAAGGGCTTCCTGCCTCAGGTCTGTGGCTCTACACATACAAGTCTGTAGGCAGCTGAGGAAGAAGGACAGAGAAGACAGGCAGGCACCCAGGAAGGTTGTATCCGGCTTCAGGGGGGAGCCTGTAGTACATGTTGAGTGATTATTTCATGGTTTAAAAGAGTTAAGGTACATCCTAAATGCACCAGTGACATCTCTAAAATAGTAAAAACTTAGGCTAATAAATCCAAACCACTTCACAATTTCTAGTTATTATAATATTTTTAAAAGTGATCTGCATTACAATGTTCTCCATTCTTTAGATCTATATAATAGGCAGCTATAACAAGATTGTCCAAGATCGCCCAGAAAGTCCATGCCTATGCATTAGGTAGTTCCACAGATGTTTGAAATTTGCCAGAAAAAAAAACAGAAGACAGCTTTTCATTAAATGTAGATGGCTGAGCACATGAAGACATTATCAGAATATAAAATAACATATATATATATATATGTTTGTTAGGAAATACATGAGTTTGTGCATTCAGAGACTTGAATGACTCCATAAGCCATGTCCAAATTATAAATAAGCACAAGGCCTCTCTAGTACTTTTTATTGAGATGAGTTATCAAAATGAAGTTTAAAAGATAGCTAGACTAAGCAAAAATGTCCTGACAAGCTTGAAGCAGTTAGAAATGTTGTAGGAAATTTTGAGGGGAGGTTTTGATGGGCACCTGTCAAGAAATAAGAATTTTAAGGTCAACAAAATTGAAGTTTTGTTGCCAAAAGAAAATGAAAAACATGTCAAAATGGCAGCTGCCACTCAGAGGTTCAGAAAAATAGGTCACAGAATGCAGACAGAGCCCCACTTTTTCAAATCTTGTTTATGATCATTTATAATTTTTATAATTAATTTTATCACTATAATGTATTTATCTATATCTGTGTGAATATCCCTATATATAAAGGGCTGTGTGTGTATGTGTGTGTGTGCGCGCGCGTGTATAGTCCAAGGTGTTCCAAACTGGTATTAGAATATATTCACAAATGCATTTATTGTATAAACTATTCATAATAACATTCATTACTTTTATAATCAGAACAAATGATACATCCTTATTTTAAAAGCTCTTTAGAATACCTTTATTTTCTTAACTCTTTGTATAATTTTTCTTTATTCTAGTGAATCACTCGTTAGTCATACTAAAGCTATTACAAAGTAAGCAAACAATTTTATGAATAAAAGGAAGGGAAAGACCACCTGTGCTATTGATTATGCTGTTTTGAAATGTAAATTTATTCAAAATTAATTATGAGGTTGCAATCGCATCTGATTAGACTATAGTAATGATTCATATTTTCATTGAGTTTAGACTATAAGGTCTTCTAGAAAACATAATTATTCAGATGAAAAGGTTAAAAACAAGTTAAATACAATAGAACAATGCATAGATTTGGCATAAGATTCTCTGATTTTTTGTATTATACTTATTATGCCTTACAGATCCAGAATTCTTAAAAAATTAAACACCGAAATAAAAGAGTAGATAACAAAAACTTTAGAACTAGGAGTGAAAAATGTCTGAATAGCAGATACAGTTGATTTTCCTACCTGTGAGGGGCTTAAGTATCTGAGTTTTCTAAAAGACAACAATTTGCCCCATTATACTGATTTCTTTGTGATACCCTAGAGGCAATACTGTTAGCAAAGCTAAAGCATTTTTATAAATTTTCTTATTTGAAACATTACTGGTTCAAACAAAGTAGAACCAGTTTATTAATATGTCCTATAAGACTCCTCATAACTTTAGTTACCTAATATGCAATTTCTCTTCTTAAGAGGAGGATATATTATGCAGTATTTTTAAAAATATTATTGCACAAGAGTAACATCTCTTTATTTTTAAAGCATTTTGCAGGAATACTGTTATGACATATGCATTTTAGGAAACACTGGATCAAGCAACTTTTTCTTCCTATTGAACTGGCTCATACCATCTGGCCTCCTTCACCATTCAGGGCCTGGCTTACTTGAGAGACACCATGATAATATCACCTTTACCACCTAAACATGAATTTTTATCATTAGAGATGGTTTTCTTAAGATTAAAAAAGGAAAGAACCCTTAAAATTCAAATGCCCTAGGACAACTAAGACAGTGAGCATCCTCAGAATAACTTATACAGTGAGTCTAGTTTTAGTGAATCCTCTACCAAATAAGACATGCAGTATATTAGTTTTGATCAAAATAAAAGATTTGATGCTAGACTATTTCTAGGAAAAGGCAAATTTTAGTTGGAGGGCCCTAGGGAGTGGGAACAGTGAGTGGAAGCAGGACAGTAACATGCAGTGACACACCAGTCAGGGTCCTGGCTGGAAACAGATGCTAAGAGTGAAGAGGGATAGTTCAATGAGTTGGATAAAGGGGCTATTTACAAAGGTGCAAGCAGAGCTAACAGGAAGCACAAGGGAAAGTGAAACCTCTAGGCTAACAACAGTGGCAATCAATGACCACCTCTAGGCTTGAAATTATTAGAAGAGTATTAGTGACTGGAACCCCATGAAATATAGCTGTAAGAGAAGCCTGCCTGACAGGAGTTATGGCTTTCAGAAAAATGAAAAATAAAAAATCACAGCCATTGCCATGATCAGGCAAGAAAGGAGCTGTGGGAAAAACATCCCAATTTTGCTTTCCTCTGCTTCCAGTCTCCCACCCATTCTCCTCATTGGCCAAAACCAGTAGTCAAAGGGAAAGGCAGTCCTGAGGATGCAATTCATAGAAGTCAGGCTTCCATGGCTCAAAGAGGGTTGAAGAAGAACAGAGAATTGGCCTGAATTGATAAACATGTAAGAGGTCTAGTGTGAACTTAACTTTAGATAGGTACTATCTGTCCTCCCAAACATGGACTTGATAATTTCATATATAGACTCATCCTCCAGAGCATAGAAGAATAACTAAGAGTAATGTATTTTGATATTTTCAGCTAGATTCATCAGAATAATTTTATTAATCTTAAAATAACACCTAAAATGTCCTAAATAATATTAAGTTGGTTCTGCATAGAACAAAACTAAAACTTATCCATAGATTATATAAAAATTATGAGAGGAAGGATATAATAATAGAAACTATACATGAAAATTTCCCAGAGTTTAAGAAAGATGTGAATCTTTAAAGTGAAAAGACTCAGAGAACAAGAATATAAGGCCAATATGGTATATGGTTAATATTTGAAGAAGCTAAATTAAAGGTATATGATAATATTTTGTATTATTCTTACAATTGTTTTGTAAAGTCTGAAGTAATGTCAAAATAAAATCTTGAAAATATATGTAAATTACTTAGAACAGTATCTGGTAGATGTGAAATATTCAGCAAGTACTAAATGTTGATGTTGTCAGTATTACTCTAATAATAAAATCATATAAAAGCATTATAAGAAAAGAAATCTATAGTAAAATTATTCCTCATAAAAATAGATAGAAAAAATTCTTAACAAAATGTTAGCAAGTCTAATCCAGCAATATATTAAAAGGATAATATATCACAACCAAGTGGGGTTTATTCCAGGAATACAAAGTGCTTCAACATTAGAAAAAAATCAATCAATATAAGTCACCAGATTAACAGACTAAAATCAAACAAATGAAAAACATGTGATCATCTCAATAGAGGCAGAAAAACTATTTGGCAAAATCCTAATATCCATTTCTGGTTTTTTAAAAATTAAATGCTGAAGAAACTAGGAATAGACAGGGATTTCCTCGACATAATTAAGAGTTCCTACAACTCACATCATCCCTATTTGTGAAATACTGAATGTTTTCTGCCTAAAATAGGAACAGGGCAAGGATATCCACTCTCACCAGTGTAATTCAAGATTATACTGGAGGCTCTAGTCCAAGCAATAAGAAAAAGAAATTAAATTCATATGGATTAGAAATAAAGGAGTAAAACTAGTTTATAGATGACATGATTCTATGAAATCTACAAAAAAAAAATCTGCTAGAACTAATGAACAAGTGTAACAGTGTGTCAGGATACAAGATTAATATACAAAAATATTAATTTTATTTTTATACTAGTAACAAAGAATTAGAAATTGAAATTAAAATAGGAACAGAAATGAGATCAGTAGGTTTTGAGGCTAGAGATTGACTAAGAAAGAATACAAGGAAACTGTGGAAAAATCTTAAATGGCGAATTTTTACTATATCTGAAGTATACCTCAATAAATCTCATTTTAAAAACACTAAAATTGAAAAAAATAAGAGTCTGAGTTCATTTTGATAAACAAATGATTGAACAAATGAAAAGGCAAAACTGCTTCTTAGAATAGAAAGCCAACTAAAAATTGTAGAAGGAATGGAATTTTAAAAATCTACAATTTTCAACTATCAAATTAATCACTGATTTAGAAATATATTGTCAGTAGGTGCTACACTCGTAGTGAATAATTGATGAGCAAAGAGATATTTACCTAGTCTCAAAATGTCTCCTTACAAATTATTAATTTAAAAAAATTATTAACTTCATGCTGGAGAAACCTAGTGGATATAAACTTAACTAAGTATCAAAGTAATGCCAATAATGGAACAAACCAAACTCATATATCTTCTGATATAGTATACTGGAAAGTATTCTTCTGGTATTCTTATAAAAATTGCAAAACTTTCATCAGTCATGACTTGTCAGATAAACCCAAACTGAGAGGCATATTACAAAAATAACTGACCCATATGCCTCAAAAACAATAAGAATGACAAAGAAATGCTGATTAAATATTTCAGATTAAAGCAGACCAAGGAGAGAGGACAAGTAAAGGCAAAGCATTATCTTGCATTGGATCCTGGACTGTGGGGGATAAAGCTATAAAAGGACATTGTTGGAACAATTGCAAAAATTTGAATACAGTCAGGTAGATAACAGTATGGGTTATGAAATTAAAAGTCCTTGCTCTTAGGCAATACACAATAAGGCTTCATAGATAAAGGAGTATAATCTCTACAATTTAGAGCCAATTTCCAAATGCATACACAGAAAGAAGGGAGGAAAGAGAACAAATGATATATGCAAAGCAAAAGGGGGAGATGCTAATAATTTGGATTAAGGACATATGGGACTCCTTTGTGCTGTCAATTTATGGGCTATGGTTTAACTAGAACTCAGAAGAAAATTAATGACTTTAAGCCATTAATAAATAAAATTAATTCAGTGAATGAAACACCCAACTCAATAAGTTAGTCATATATCTATAAAATAAATCTAAGAAAAATTAATATTGGAATTAGTCAGGATAAAAGCAAAATAAATAAATTAGAAAACAAAAGTTCCGACTAGTAGATCTAAACAGCTAGTTTTTGAGACCTCCAACATTGAAAGAAAAATTACTGACTATCCGAATCTAGCTACAATGTAGAAAGTACAAATACAAAATTAGAAACGAGAATGGGAAAATAACTTATAAAGGAAATTGACAGGATTATAAATGTACTTCGTTTAACTCCAGGCAAATATATTTGAAGACCTACTTGAAAGATATGATTTCTTAGAAAAATACACATTATCAAAACTGACCCAATCTAAACAGGAAAATTCTCATGGAATTGAGAAAATATTAAGGATCTACTCACAAAATATGTGCCAACCCCTTACTATTGGGAATGTTTCTAGTGTTTCAACACTGAACATGATGCTAATTTGGCGTAAGATAGAAGTTAGGTATAGGTATATATTTAGATAAAGATTTAATTATAGAGATAATAGTTATGGAGGAAAGATAAAGAGCTATTATGTTTAAGTAGTCATCAAATCCTCTGTGTTTTTTTAAATCAAAATTATATATATATGTATATAATTTTGATTATATATATATATGTATTGTTTTAAAAGTTGAATGGAGGGAAGTTTTCTGATAATGGTGATATGTAGAGGTTATAGAATTCCCCTTTGCAGAAAATAAGCATAAAACTGGGGGGAAAATGTCTGAAACAACTATCTAGAAATTGGCCAAAGGCAAATAACAAACTGAGAGATGTTTATTCTTAGAATTCCTTCAGTTTCAGGTGAGAATGCAGTAGTCCTTGGTCTTCTGGCCTGGGCTGTTTTCATCCTTCCTATCCCCTTCCCCTACCCCTTTGTCCTTCCACCCTTTATTGTTTGGTAGGATGACGTACTTGATTTGGAGTGAGGCAAGGTAACATGTGAAAACCCATACATTGCCAGCTGCCAGTGGCAGTCTTAGTTCAGAATGAATGGCAAAAGACTGCAATTTTGCTACTTCATAGTTGCAGGTCTGGTTTGGGATGAATGGCTCACCAGACACAAATTCAATAGTAAGAGATGTAACAGGGCAGAGATAAGCTCTCCACACATCCCTGCCTATCTGCTAAATTATGCATGTTGTGGGAGAAACCCAAGAGGACCCATGGAAAAGAGAAAACCAAGACACACTTGAGAACTGGCTACAACTTTGTGTTCTTAATCGACAGGTAGCTCAGTAGGCAATGGATGAGGAAGCCTTAGAGAATTGAGGTGTCTGCTGAAATCACTGGCTGACCATAAAGATATGCAGACACGGGGGTAATCAAGTAGCAAGGAACACTAAGAAATAATGTTTAAAAAAAACTGAGCAGAAACATCATTGGCTTCACAGTGTATGGATCAGAGATTATATCATTTAAGTCCAATCAAATTACTAAAACAAACAAACAATAAATACACGCATACACAGAATGAGCCTCAGGAAAAAAAATAAAATGCAAACCATGTAATTTTAATTTTTACATACCTAAAAGCAGCAGAAGAATGTGACCCATACTCAAGAAAAAAACATAGGAGTCAATAGGTGCTGGATTTAGCAGACAAACACTTCAAAGCATCTTTGTAAATATGTTGAAAGAATTTTTTTTAAATGTTCAAAGGATTGCAGGTAAATATGCAATCAATAAGTTAACTAATGAAAAATCTCAACAGAAAAATTGAAACTACAAATGGAAATTGCAGAGTTGAAAAGTGTAATAAATGAGAGAAAAATAAATCACTAGGTGGACTCAATAGATTTGAAACAGAAAAACTCAGTGATCAGAAGACAGATCAACAGAAATTGTCCAATCCAAAGATCAAGGAGAAAAGGAATTAAAAAAAAAAGAATAGAATCCCAGAGATCCATCTGACAATTTTAAGAATTCCAGCACATGTTTACTGGGGAGTCATGGAAGGATGGGAGAGAAAGGGGCAGAAAATAATTTGAAAATACAATAGCTGAAAACTTCCCATTTTGATAAAGACATTTACTTCTAGACCCAAGGAACCAACTAGTATGCACACACAAAGGAAAACACACCCAGATACATCCTACTCAAATTCCTGAAAGACAAAAAAAAAAAAGAGAAAATTCTGAAAACAGCAAGAAAAAAACAACTCATCCTATATAAGGAAACAACGATTTGTTGTTGGCTGACTTAGTGAAATTGTTCTTTAAAAATACAAGCAAAATAAAGACACTCCCAGATAAACAGAAATTCAGTGAATTCAATGCTAGCAGACAATACTTACAGGGAAAGTCAAGGGAAGTACTCCAGGCTAATGGAAATGATACTAGATGGTAACTCAGATCCACAGGAAGAAATGTCAATCACCAGAAATATTTGACTAAATGAAAAGATTGTGTGTGTTTGTGTGTGCGTGCATGTATGTACAAGATTTTTTTCTTTTCCTAATTTCTTTAAAATCAGAAAATTGTTTAAAGCAATAATTATAACACAGTATTGTTCAGTTTATAATATATATGATGATTTTTTGTATATGACAATAACACAAAAGAATAGGGAAAGATGAAATGGAGCTTTACTGGTACAAATTTGCTATGTTTGACTGGAGTTAAGTCAGTACTAATTTTAAGTGAATTGTAAAAGTTAAAGAAGTTAACCTATGTGACCTTTTCATGTGAACATCATGGAGCATATTTAGACAAATCTAGATGGTACAGCCTCTACACACCCGGGCTATGTATTATAGCCTATTGCTTGTAGGCTATAAACCCATACAGCATGTGACTGTACTGAATACTGTAGGCAACTGTAGCACAATGGTAACTATTTGTCTATCGAAACAGAATTGGTACATTAAAAATATGGTATTATAATCTTATAGAACTATCAAATACGCACTCTGTCATTGGCTGAAACATCATTATGCAGCTCATGACTGCATATCAATAACTACATTAAATGTGAATAGACTGAACACTCAATCAAAAGGCAGAGCAAAAAAAGACAGAATAATGGCCAGCAAACATATAAAAAATTGCTCAACATCTCTAATCATTAGGGAAATGCAAATCAAAAGAGCACAATGAGATATCACTTAACTCCAATGACAATGGCTTTTATCAAAAAGTCCCAGAACAACAAATGCTGGCATGGATGCAGAGAAATAGGAATACTCTTACACTGCTAGTGGAACTGCAAACTAGTACATCCTCTATGGAAAGTGATATGGAGATACCTCAAAGAACTAAAAGTAGCATCACCATTTGGTTCAGAAATTCCACTACTGGGCATCTACCCAAAGGGAAAAAAAGACATTTTATAATAAATACATCTGCACTTGAATGTTTATAGCAGCACAATTCACAACTGCAAAGATGTGGGAACAACTCAAGCACCCATCAACACATGAGTGGATTAATGAAATGTGTATACCATGGAGTACTACTCAGCCATAAAAAACAATGGTGAACTAGCACCTCTTGTATTATTCTGGATGGAGCTGGAGCACATTCTTCAAAATGAAGTATCACAAGAATGGAAAACAAGCACCACATGTACTCACCATCAAATTGGTACCAACTGAGCAACACTTAGGTGCACACAAGGAAGTAATATTCATCAGGCGCCGGGAAGATGGGAGGGGGTGGTGGGATGGGTAAATTCACACCTAATGCGTGCAGAGCACACTGTCTGGGGGATGGGCACACTTGTAGATCTGACTCTTGTGGGGCAAAGATAATTTATGCAACCAAAATGTATGCATCCCATAATATTCTGAAATTTAAAAATAAAAAAAGATTATTTGCTGAATGAAATAAAGTGGCTTAGATGCATTTTCCAACCAAGTGTAAAACTTGAATTCAAACAGTAGAAATTAATTAGTATATTAGAAAAGAATGAGAATCTTCTTACCTGGCTCAAAGTGGTAAAGAGCAAATGTGAAGTTAGTGTGTATAATATTGAGACCTTGCCTTTGCCAGAGATATTTCTTTTGTTCTGTGTTTCAGTTTTCAGATCTCTGAACGCTTGTGCACCTGTGATTCATGTAGCAATTACCACATACAAAGCCCAGACTTGATCTCTGGATGCAGTGTTTCAATGATAGAGAAAACATAAGTAACTGACGTGTGTGTGTGTGTGTGTGTGTGTGTGTGTGTGTAATTTATTGCATCTCCCTGGCCTCCCTCTTTTATTTTTAATAAAAAGGAAAATGGTAGCAGTAAAAAGCTTTATTATATGATTGTGGTGGTGTTTATTTCACTGTATACGTTTGTCATAACTCATGAAATTAAAATCCTTAAAATTGGTAGATTTTTTTGTATATAAATTATACTTCAATGCTTAAAAAACTCAAACAAACAAAAAAAAAGGCAGAGGTAGAATGGATAAAAAACCAATATCTTACTATTTATCTTTAAGTGACATTCTTTAAATTCAAAGGTACCAATAGGTGAGGATAAAAGAATATAAAAAGATAAGCATGCATACAGCAACAACAGAGTTGAAATGGGCTATATTAGTATGAGATAAAGTGGACTGCAAGACAAAAAAATATTACAGAGAAATGATTTTGTTAGTAACATCCCCCAATAATAAAGGGTCAATACATCAGAAAGATATAACAATTATAAATATATATCCTCATAACAACAGAGCCCCAAAAACAAATAATGCAAAATCTGACAGAATTTAAGGGGAAATAAAAAATACAACAGCTATAGTTGGACAGTTAGCCCCTCCTATCTCTGTAACTGATAAAACTAGAGGGAAAACCAGTAATGATACAGCAGCTGTGAACAACACTATTAACTCATAGGACCTAACTGACAAAGAGTACTTCACATAGCAATTGAAAAATATAAATTATTTTCAAGCACACATTAAACAATCTTCAGCATAGACTGTATGACAGTTCATAAAGCAAGTTTTAAAAAAATTAAAAGGATTGAAATAATAAAGCCTGTTATCATAATTCCATTTCATTAAATTAGAAAACAACAATAGAAAGACACTTGGAAAATCTCCAAATATTTTGAAATTAAATGACAGCCATCTAAGCAACTGGTCAAAGAACAAATCACAAGGGAAATTGCAAAACTCTTAAACTAAATGAAAATAAAAATACAACATATCAAAATGTATGGGATGCAGCTAAAGCAACGCTTAAGGGGAAATATGTAGTATAAAATATATTTTTATTAAAAGTTATTTCTTAAAGGAAGAAAAGTCTAAATCTTATGTTTCATCTTGATAAGCAAGAAGAAAGAAGTCAAACCCAAAGTAGAATGAAGAAAATAAAGATCAGAGGAGAAAACAGTGGAATAGAAACAGAAAAACAATAGAAAAAAAAAAAATCAATGAAACCAAAAGGTTTTTTTCTCATAAAGATCAACAGAATTGATAAGCACACACTCTATAAGAATTGAAAGAATTACAAGAAACTATCATAAACAACTTTATACCTACTTAGATGAAATAAATTCCTAGAAAGACAAGAATTACCAAAACTGATTTCGAAGTAATAGAAAACCTGAAAAGACCCATACAAAATAAGGAAACTACATGAGTAATCAAAAATAAAGGGAGAGAGAGATTTCTGGGAAGGAGACTTAACTTTGTAAAATTCTGTATTATTTGAATCTTTTACAGTCAGTATGAGTCCTGAATGATTTGTGTGATAACAAAATGTCTACAGTACAGTTGTTAAGGGTTCGATTTAATCCCAATGCCAAGTTTATTTAGTTTTATGAAAGCTTACAGGAAATAACTCAGCATATACAACAGCAACATGGGTGTGGTCTTGTGCCTCCCAGGCCCAGCTTGCAGTCCTTGTCATGCTGCTTATAGAACATGCACAGCCAGGAGAAATGAAGCTGAAGATGTGCCAACTATCTCAACTGAGGGAACCGTCAGATCTAGGTTTTCTTAAACTTTTATTCCTGATCAGTCATACTGCTCTCTCAGCTGCATGTGACCAGCCTCAAGTCTCCAAGGCATCTACATTTCATAAATTGTAGTTATTTATTATTATTTTATTATTAAGATTAGGTATGGTGGTTGGTCCTGTACATATTCCTTGGTTATATTCTCTTTTAATATGGATTTGCTCTAGTTAAATTTCTAAAAATTTCCTTTAGTTCATATTGCAAGCAAGACTAAATATGGGTGAAAATTCTCAGGCTCTCCTGAGACTAAAAGAAAGGCCAAAGAAACAGCTGTTAACTCCTTTTGAAAGTCTGAACAGACATTGCTCAAAGGTTAATAACAGGTATGTGTTAAGATTATAAGTGATTTTTTTGTTATTAAATGTTTAATTGTTTTTGTAATTTTATAATGAGTAGTAATTTTGTATTCAGAAAAATAAAGCTATTTCCAAAAAAAAAAAAGAAAATTTCATAAACAAAATCAAGTGTTTATGCTCAATTGGGGAAATGAACAGTTGGTGCAGATGGCAAATATTTATCACACTTGCCAATGTTGAAATGACAGAGGATTATATTGGCATGTCACAGACTTTAAAAATCGCATTTTAACTTTAATAACTCTAATTTTTAGAAAAATTACTTCAAAATCCCCAATAAACTTTAAAACTAAAATAGAGAAAGGAACATGTTTTGAGCACATTTAATTTTCTAGCCTATTTTGGTAGCCAGTTGGGTTCCCCAGGAAGGAGACACAGTAGCACCCAGGAGGCCTGATAAGATCAACACCTGTGAAAGGCAAGAGAAGAAAGCAGGATTGGGCAGAGGGAGAAGTCAAGCTGCAATGTGGTTGCAACAGAAGCTTCAGCAGACCCCCAGCTATAAACATGGGGTGACCCTTCAGAGCTGTTCTGCTGGCTGAGTGGCAGCAAGGAAGAAGGGAAGTGAAGGAGAAGAGTGGGGAGGGGCGTCAGGCCCATGTTGATGCAGTCAGCGCTGGGAAGGAGGCATGTGTTTGGTTAAGTGTTTCTCTTCCATTGAGGTAATACCTGAAAGGAACTGATAGCTGAGGGCTGTCTTCAAGTATCTTCCCAGCAGCTGGGTAAGCAGTCCTTTATTCCTGAAGAGTGATCTGGGTACCATATTACAGTGTTCATTACGATTGGAAAATAACAAATGAGGCATACTAAGTTTGTTTTGTAACACAGACTATATACCAGATGCTATTAGTTACCTAGTCCAGATCCAACTTCTATGGTCTAATTTGTTTGAAGCAATGATGTTCCCAACCCACTTGAAAGAGTATGAGCCCCTAAAATAACTGTGAGCATCCTATTTCCTGATTTTTCTAGAGCCTCCCCTGCCCTCTAATCCTTTGCTTAGTTAGATGTGGTCATATATGTAGCTTGATTCTAGATATTAAGACCCAAGGAAATGTTTGCTGTAGGAATTATGAAAAGTATTTTGTTTTCTTGTTAAAAGGAATAAATGAAGCTGATGTCCCCTGACCTCTCTTAATTCCTTCTTCCTCTTTCTTGAACATGGCTATGGTACTTGTAGCTGTAGCAGCTGTCTTGTAACCAAGAGGAAACAGTCAGAAGAACTTCTGAGTGTGTTCCAACATTGCTGAGCTACTGCATAAAGCCATAAACCTATCTCTAGCTTTTTTTAATCTCTTGCTTTTTTTAAGGAAAATAACCCCTAATTATTTAAGTAGCTAAAACTGGATATGCTGTTACTTGTAGCAAAGCATAATCCAAACTGATCTTAAAATTATAAAATGGGATGATGACTCTATTGAGGATTTACAAAAAATGTATAGTTGATGTGTGTCATGTGTGTATGTTTACCAAATTCTGGTGTTTTTAATACATTTGAAAACACCAAATACTATACCCTCCTTCTGGGATTTCATATTGCATATTAGCATTAATGGTGCTAAAGATTAGCATTAAAATATTCTGCCATCAATAAAGCTATTCGAAGTTGATTCTTCAGAAAAAAATATGCTTCATAAATATATTTGACCAAAAAAAAAAAAAACCCACTAAAACTCCACCTACTAATAATGAATGGGTTGGGAAGCAGTTTTTAGCTTGTGTTTTGGTTTATGGTTCATTAACTCATTCCTTGTTTCTGTGATTGCTTTCTGCAGTGCTGTCCCTAGGAGCATACCCTATAAGTTAAGTCAAAAGAGTAAAATATGGTTATCTTTTCCTTACGCCTGCGACTAGATTCCTCAACATGCAAACTAGCTCTGAAATGTGCACATATTGAACTGTGTTTTAGGATGTGGTCGAAGCCTGACAGAGTCACATGCATAGCTGCACATTTGCAGCAGCATCTTCTGGTCACAACTAACATCCTGTGTCTCTCCACACCAGTTATTTTTATCCGCCTGCAATCAGTCCCCTTTCACTATGCCAATTTGCTTATTGACAGTGCAAACGGAGGTGTGAGCTGGAGGTATACAGCTTCCTATGCTGCAGGAGGAGGTCTATTTTGACACAGGAAGTGATGGTTGTGGCCGCATTAACAAAAGTCCTGAGTTACATTTAACTTAAGTAGGTTTGCGGCCTGGCATCTATATATATATCATGATCTGCCGAGAGAGGCTTTAGCACGCTCCCTCCAAGCCATCTAGTATGAATGACTGGGTACTAATCTTACTTTTCTCTTTCACCTGCTTCTTTTAAAATGGTCCTCTTTTACTTATAATTATTTATTCAGGTATCCCTCTGAAGGGTGACACAGGATGTCTTGTAGACCTTAATTATGAAATTAAAATTTTCTGAAACAACTTTTGATTCCTCCTTCATCTTCCGCATCTTGGTAATAGCACTATTGTCACCCAGAAACCTAGAACTCATCTTAGCTACCTTGGCGTATCTCTTTTTTTTTTTTTTTATTTTATTTTATTTTATTTTATTTTTTTGAGACAGAGTCTCACTTTGTTGCCCAGGCTAGAGTGAGTGCCCTGGCGTCAGCCTGGCTCACAGCAACCTCAATCTCCGGGGCTCAGCGATCCTACTGCCTCAGCCTCCCGAGGAGCTGGGACTACAGGCATGCGCCACCATGCCCGGCTAATTTTTTGTATATATATTTTTAGTTGGTCAATTAATTTATTTCTATTTTTGGTAGAGACAGGGTCTCGCTCAGGCTGGTTTTGAACTCCTGACCTCGAGCAATCCGCCCGCCTCGGCCTCCCAAAGTGCTAGGATTACAGGCGTGAGCCACTGCGCCCGGGCCGGCGTATCTCATCTTGACGTCCTGATGTCAGAAGATGGTAATTCATTCACGCCATCTCCCTGCTGCCCCCTCCAGGCCAAGCATCGTCTCTTACCCAGGTCACTGTGAGTACCTCCCTACTTCTTTCTACACTTAATAGGTTTTATGATTCTTTTCACACAGTCTCCAGAATAAAATTTTAAAAACTAAATTAAATCAAGTCACTCTTTTGCTTAAAGGCAGTTTTCAATGGCTTTACATTGCACTAAGAATAAAATCCCAACTCCTTGCTATCCTCTGAGGCCCCACGTGGTCTGGATGCTGCACAGTTTTCCAATTTAACATTCAACACTTTCCCTTTGGCTCTAGATGGTGGAGCAAGGGTTGGCAAACTACAGCCCATAGGCCAAATCCACCCTATCACCTGTTTTTGCAAATAAAATTTTATTGTGTCATAGCCACATTCACTAACTTATGTTTCTTCTACGCCTGTTTTTGTGCTACAGTAGCAGAGTTGAGTAGCTACAACAGAGGACATATGTCCTGCAAAGCCTTAAATATTATAATACCAACAAGCCCTTTAGAAAAAAGTTTGCCAGCCCCTCATTTAGAGCCTCATTGGCCTCTTTTTATCTCCTTTATGAAGATGAACTCTTGATTGCTTTTGCATTTGCTTGTGCCTCTGCTTGGAGAGGATAATCTGTTTCTTTATGAAGCTGCTGCTATTGTCTCCTCAAACTCAGCTCAAACATTCAGAAAGGCCTCCCTTTATAATGCTAAGTAAAATAGGGCACCTTTTCCCCTAGGTGCATACCACTCTATGATATCCCACTTCTTCCTGTATAGCACATTCAAATAGAATTGTTAATATAATCTTAAGTTTTTGTTTATTATCTTCTTTCCTGAATAAGGCTCTAAGCTCCAGGGAGTCAGGTCCTTGTCCATCTTCTTCAACATTGCTTCCTGGAAAGTGGCTGCACATAGTAAGTGCTCATCAAATATTGGTTGAGTTAACGAAGTAAACATTATAGAAAACTTTCTTAAATGGCATTAAGTCACTTAGCTTCATAAACAACACACATTTCCACAGGAAATATAATGCTTTTCTTTTAAAACAGCCTAGAATGCATCAGAGGATAACTGCAAACATTCTATGATTGCAAGTCCTAGAGACAAATTGCTCATTGTCTTCGTTTATTCATTCAACAAATATTAATGGACTTCCAACTCTAGAAAGCATAGAGCAAGACATGATTTAATAAGACTGTTCATTTGTGAGAAGTGTGTCTAGCATTATCTTAATATGACTAAGAGATTTCTTTTTTCTTCAATTTTTTATTGATATATAACTGTACATATTTATGGGGTACATGTTATATTTTTAAATATGGGTACAATGTGTAATGATCAAATTAGGATAGTTAGGATATTTATCACCTCAAACATTTATTATTTGTGTTAAAACATTCCAAATCTTCTAGTAATTTTGAAATATGCAATAAATTATTATTAACTATAATCTCCCTATGGTGCTATCAAACACTAGAACTTATTCCTTCTATTTAACTGTATTTCTGTACCCATTAACCAGCCTCCCTTCATCTCCCACTCCCCTCCACTCATCCCAGCCCTGGTAACCATCATTGTATTCTCTACCTTCATGAGATCAGCTCTTTTAACTACCACATATAAGAACATGTAGTTTTTGTATTTGTCTTTCTGTGCCTGGGTTATTTCACATACATAATGACCTCCAGTTCTACCTGTATTGCTTCAAATGACAGGATTTTATTCTTTTTTTATGGCTGAATAATCTGTCATTGTGTATATATACATTCTCTTTATCCATTCATCCACTGATGTACACTTAGATTGATTCCATAAGTTGGCAAATGTAAATAGTGTGGCAATAAACATGGGTGTGTAGCTATCTCTTCAGTATACTAATTTCCTTTCTTTTGTATATATACCCAGTAGCAGGATTGCTGGATCATACAGTTCTATTTTTAGTTTTTTGAGAAACCTCCATATTGTTTTCCATAGCAGCTGTACTTATATTCTTTCTAACAGCATTTCTTTGCATCCTCACCAGAATCTGTTGTTTTTTTTCTTTTTGAGAATAGCCATTTTAACTGGGCTAAGATGAGATCTCATTATGGTTTTGATTTCTGTTTCCCTTATGATTAGTGATATTGAGCATTTTTTTCACATATCTGTTGGCCATTTGTATGTCTTCTTTTGAAAAATGTCTACTCAGATCATTAGCTTATTTTTAAAGAAATTGTTTTTTGCTATTGTTTGAGTTCCTTATATATTCTAGTTGTAGAAGAACTAGATAGAACTAGAATAACTAATATCTCTTGTCAGATGGATAGTTTGCACATATTTTCTCTCATTCTATATGTTGTCTATTCACTCTATTGATTGGTTCCTTTTCTCTGCAGAAGCTTTTTTAGCTTGATGTAATTCCACTTGTCTTTTACTTTCGTTGCCTGTGCTTTTGAGGTCTTACCCAAAAAGCCTTTGCCCAGGACAATGTCCTGAAGCATTTCCCAAATGTTTTCTTCTAGAAGTTTCAGAGTTCCAGATCTTACATTTAGGTCTTTAATTTGTTTTGAGTTTATATTTTGTGTATGGCGAGAAGATATGGGTCTAGTTTTATTCTTCTGGATATGGCTATCCAGTTTTTCCAGTACCATTTATTGAAGAAACTCTTCTTTCCCCAATGTAATATTTTCTTGGCACCTTTGTCTAAAATGAGATGGCTGTAAATGGGTAGATTTATTTCAGGGTTCTCTATTCTGTTCCATCAGTCTATGTGTCGGTTTTTATGGCAGCACGATGCATATTTAGTCACTATAGCCTTGCAGTATATTTTGAAGTCAGATAGTGTGATGCCTCCAGCTTTGTTCTTTTTGCTCAGAAATGCTTTGGCTATTCTGGGTCTTTTGTGGTTTCATATGAATTTTAAGGTTGTTTTTCTACTTCTGAGAAGAAATTTAGTGGTATTTTGATAGGGATTTCTTTGTAGATTGCTTTGGGTAGTATGGATATTTTAACAATACTAAATCTTCCAATCCATGACCATTAAATAGCTTTCCATTTTTTTCTGTGTCCTCTTCAACTTCTTTTATCAGTGTTTTATAGTTTCTATTGTAGAGATCTTTAAATTCTTTGGTTAAATTTATTCATAGGTATTTTTTTAATAGCTATTGTAAATAGGTTGCTTTCTTGACTTTTTTTCAGATTGTTCACTGTTGGTGTATAAAAATGCTACTAATTTTTGCATGTTGATTTAATATCCTGCATCTTCGCTGAATGTATCAGTTCTAACAGTTTCTTGGTGGAGTCTGTAGAGTTTTCTAAATATAAGAGCATGATGTCTATGAATAAGGATAATTTGACTTTTTCCTTTCCCATTTGGATGGCCTTTATTTCTCATCTGATTGACATAATACTAAAAATCCTAACCAGAGCAAACAAAAGTGCTGAAAGTGAGCATCCTTGTCTGTTCCATGTCTTAAGGAAAAGGCTTTCTATTTTTTCCCCATTCATTATGATGTGAGCTGTGGGTTTGTCATATATGGCTTCTATACCCAGTTTGTTGAGCATTTTTATGATGTGGGGATGTTTATTTTTATTGAATGCTTTTTCAGTATATATTAAAATGATCGTATGGTTTTTGTTCTTGGTTCTGTTAATATGATGCATCACATTTATTAATGTGCGTATGTTGAACCATCCTTGTATACCTGGGATGAATCCCACTTGATCATGGTGAATAATCTTTTTAATATGTTGTTAAATTCAGTTTGCTGGAATTTTGTTAAGGATTTTTACATCTATGTTTTTCAGGGATGTTGGCTTATAGTTTTCTCTTTTTGTTGTGTCTTTATCTGGTCTCAGTATCAGGGTAATGCTGACCTCATGGAACAAGTTTGGACATGTTCCTTTCTCTTCAATTTTTTGGAATACTTTGAGTAGAATTGGTGTTAGTTCTTTTCTTCTACTAATTTTGGTTTTGGTTTGGTTTTGCTTCTCTAGTACCTTGAGGTACATTGTTAGACTGTTTATTTGAAATCTTTCTACTTTTTTGATATAGTTGTTTATTGCTATAAAATTCCCTCTTGAACTGCTTTTACTGTATTACACAGGTTTTAGTATGTTGTGTTTCTGTTTTCATTTATCTCAAGGATTTTTTAAATCTCCTTTTTAATATATTAACTCATTTGCTTGGGAACATGCTATTTAATCTCCATGAATTTGTACAGTTATCAATGTTCCTTCTGTTTTTTTGTTTCTAGTTTTATGCCAGTATGGTCAGAAAAGATACTTGATATGATTAAATTTTCTAACATTTTTTAAGATTTGTTTTGTGACCTAACATATGGCCTATCCTAGAGAATGTTTCATGTGTGATAGAGAAAAATGTGTATTATGCAGTGTTGGAAGAAATACTCTGTAAATGTCTGTTAGGTCCCTTTGGTCTAAAGTGCAGTTTAACTCTGATGTTTCTTTGTGAATGTTCTGTCTTATTTGTCCATTGCTGAGCGTGGGGTGTTAAAGTTTCCTATTATTATTCCATTGCAGTCAATCTCTTCAAGGCTGTTAATATTGTTTTATATATTTAGGTGCTCTGTTAGTTTTCATTTGCATGTACTGTCTTTTTTCATCCCTTCATTTTCAGTCTATGCATGTCTCTATAGGTGAAGTGGGTTTCTTGTAGATAGCCTATAATTAGGTCTTTTTATTTCAGCCATGCAGTCATTCTATGTCTTTTTAATTAGAGAATTGGTCTGTTTACATTCAAGATTGTTGTTGATAAATAAGGGTGTACTATTGCCATTTTCTTATTTTCTGGTTGTTTTGTAAATCCTTTCTCCATTTTTTCCTCTCTCATTGTCTTCCTTTGTGATTTAGTGATTTTCTCTAGTAATATGTTTTGATTCCATGGTATTTATTTTTGGTGTATCTATTATAGGCTTGTGGTTACTATGCAGCTTACAAAAATCATCATATAGTTATAAAAATTTATTCTAAGCAGATGACAACCTAAATTTATCACAAAGAAAAATATCAAGAATAAATTCTACACTTTAACAATCCCTCACATATTTTGACTTTTTGATATTTCAATTTACCTTTGCTATATTGCCTATCTCTTGACCAACTGTTGTGGTTATTGTTTTTAATAGTTTCATCTTTTAGTCTTCATACTTAAGATATCAGTGGTTTACCACAATTACACTATTAGAGTATTTTGGTTTTGTCAGTTTTCTTACTTTTACCTTCAAATGTTTTCTGTTATTCATTATTATCTATTTCTTTCAGATTGAAGAACTCCTTTTAACATTTCTTTTAAGACAGATCTGGTGTTGACGAATTCCCTCAGCTTTTGTCTGTCTGGGAAAGTCTTTATTTTTCCATGTTTGTCTGAGGGAAAGTCTTTATTTTTCCATGTTTGTTTAAAGGATAGCTTCAATGGACATAATACTCTTGACTGGCAGGTTTTTTTTTTCCTTCAGCACTTTGAATATAATCTAACTCTCTCCTGGTCAGCAGGATTTCTGCTATAAAATCCACTGAAAGCTGTACTGGGGATATATTGGATGTAACATGTTTCTTTTCTCCTGCTGCTTTATGCATTGTCTTTGATTTTGCTACTTTGGTTGTGATGTGCCTTGGGAAATTCCTCTATCGATTGAATTTAATTGGTGACCATTGAGCTTCCTGTACCTGGATGCTGTTATCTTACTTCAGATTTGAGAACTTTTTAGACATAATTTCTTTAAATATGTTTTCTAGGCTTCTTTCTCTCGACTCCTTCCTAAACTCTAATTATACAGAGATTAGTTCAATTGATAGTGTCCCCTAATTGTTGTAGGCCACCTTTACACTTTTTTTTTCTTTTTACTGCTCTGATTAGTTCATTTCATATGTTCTGTCTTCAAGCTTGCCAATTCTTTCTGCTATTTTATCAAGTCTGCTGTTTGAAACTTTCCAATGAGTTTTCAGTTCGGTAATTATATTTTATTCTATGTCTAGAATTTTTGTTTTTTTAAAATGTTTCAATTTCTTTGTCAAATTTCTCATTTTGTTCCTGTATTGTTTTTCAATTTTTCTTTAGATTTTTTGTTCATATCTGTTTATAGTTCTCCAAATTTCTGTAAGAGGATTATTCTGAATTCTCTAACATTTCATCGATCTTCAATTCTTCTGGGTCCTCTGTTAGAGAGTTGTTGGTTTCTTTTGGTAGTGTCATTATTTCCCTGGGTTTTCATAATCCTTGTATCATATTACATTGATGCCTACACTTTTAAGGAGACAGCCAACTCTTCCAGTTTTGGCATATTTTTTTAATGGTGTTAGATTTTTACTTCTTTGTATTAGAATTTATATGTTAGCCTGTTGTTGCTTCCCATTCTGGTGAGGACTTATAGTCAGAACTGGAATTAAAACACTACACCGAAACTAATTCATTGGTGTATTGTTTTCTGGTTTGGGGAACACTAACAGTGAACACTGAAACTTAAACAATGCTTTAGAATCAATCACTGCTCTGCCATTGTTACTGTGCTGGGGAAGAAGTAAGCAAAGTACCAGAAATTAATCTCAACTTTTATTTTTTCCAGGCCAGGGGAACCCTCCACATGAGCACCCCCTGAAAATTTTTAGAAGTTTCTTTGGAAAATTTTTAGAAAATCTGTCTAGGGATTAGGGTCTTGCCACAAATTGTGCCCCTGCAACAGTATAGTCCCAACCAGTCTCTTCCATGTGACATTCCCATTGAGTGAAGTACTGAATAGCCACCAAGATGCACATGCCAAACACTGCAGTAAATGCCTCACTCTTTTCAACAATTCACCCCAGATTCTATGGCACTCCCAATGGTTCCTATGGGATGGAACTAGAGGGGGTTTCCCATGATTTCCAGATTGGTGGGGAAATCAAACATCTATCTCCAATTCTATCCTCTTACTTCAGCAACTGTGGGTCTAGGAAAATTCTCTGTGAGTGGTGTTATGTTGGCTTGGGGGAGAGAGTGACACAGTCTGAACTGATCATTTCTCTTACCAGTTGTGGCTTCTTTTGATTCTGTGGACCTAAGAGGTTTCTCCACTTCTCCCCCGAGTTCTATTGTATTCAGGGTGGTATTTTTGTCTTTGAATAGTTTCTAGTTATATTTTCATGGAGGGAGTGATGCCAGGGAATCTTCTATTCTGCCATCCTGCTGACATCACTCTGAATAAAAGATTTCAAAAATCAAAGGGACACAACTCTGAGATTTTCCCAACCCACTACCCTACACATCAAGAACTGCCTCAAAGACTCAGCAATAATGTTGCTGTTAACCTAAGGACTAAAACAGTCAATATTGGTCTTATAAGTCCTAGTGGAAACTGTTCTGTAGAACAGCTAAGCATGATTACATAGATTTGACTGAAGTATTCTGTCAATTCAAGGAGGGATGAAGTAGCTGCTACTTTCTCTAGTGATGGTGACTCTGGTCAGCTATGAAAGAAGGATCAGTTTGGAATGGAGAACTTTTTGGAGGTTGGTGATGTTGGCCTGGGATGTGTATCTGCAATGAAAGGCATTAGACAATGCAATCACTGGGTATTTGTGGAGTTAGACAAAAATATCATCTAAGAGTTAAGGATAGGGGTTGATTAAAAAGAATCGGAAAAACAGCAAAGACACAATTTTCTTACCCTGCATGTATGACAATTTTTCTATCTACTACTGAAAACCATTTGATCAATTATCTTAGGTCTAGGGCCATGGGCTGGAGGGTCTTAGTTTGTTTTTGTAGCACTCAAACTGCCCAATTCAGAGACTTTCACATGGTATTTTTACAATATTTGTTGAATTGAATACCAGGTGCAATTTGAAAGAAGGTATTTTCCTGATGATTTCATCTATGATGAATACAGCAAAAGCATTTGTATGGTTTTTACCCAGAGTAGGATGTGTTCCATGCTGCTAAACACACAGCAGGCTAATATAATCAGTTTCTGTAACTTTTTGTTCACTGTTTATATAGATGAATTTTCAATGGCAGTGTTGAGAGATGATGCTCGTGGTGGTGTTATAAGATAAAGCTTCTTGATAATTGCCACCTTATTTGGAAAAGGTAAATGATGGGTTTTAGGATGCTTAGCAAGCTGTAATCTCATTAACCTGCCCTTGAAGTCATACTGCAAGCTGCAAAATGGATTTCCTGTGGGAAACACCACTCTATCCCTAGCCCTCCTCCTCTAACCACTGAGTCTTAACCAGCATAATTTACAAGGAAGCTTTGCACAACTAGCAAATTTTCTAAGAAGTGATTATTTTTAAGCATCTGCATCTCTATGAGAAAAGGAAGAAAAATGAAGGAACATGTAAGTGTTATGTATACAACTTGTGTTTGTTTAGTTCTCATTGAAGTGTTCTGCATACATTGTTACAACCCTTTCAATTTAAGCCTGTTCTCACTATAAAGAAAATTAATTTTTTTTAAAAAAAGGATCTTTTGTTCAATTTTGTACCTGAGTGTCTTTCTTGCTAAATTAAACTGATAATTAAACTGCTAAATTAAACTGATAATTATTTATACATATTGCTCCTCTTTGTCACTGTCTTTCTTATGTCAGTGAAGACACTGTGTTAGAAATATCAAATTGCTATCAATGATTACACAAAAAGCCCAGTATTGCCCTGTTATTAATAAAAGCAGAACTGGATGGAAGAGATCACAACATAGAGATGTCATTTTGCCCAAAAACCCAGGTCCTCATTTGATACCAAAATGCTGCCACATTGAAGCACTTAAAACTTTCCAGGCAGGGGCAGAGCAAAATGGCGGACGAGAAACACCACCAGATAGAGTGTCCCTGCAAAAAAGATAGTTTCTAGAAGAAATTAGAATAAAGAAGCAAGCAGACGAGCATACATCAGACGAGAGTTGAAAAAGGGGTAACGGAGACTATGGGAGACTCCACAGGAGGAGGTTGCAGAGGAGAACTGGAAGAAGAGACCTCCCAAGAAGCTTGGAGACCAGTGGCAAGGGAAGGTGAAGCAGTTAACTTTCCCCTCCCTTGCATCTCAGACTGCTGGTGGGCCCCTCAGCGGTTGGAGAGACCTGCAGACACCAGCACAGAGACAGCCACCGCCAGTGAGCAGTAAAGCCTGTAGTGGAGGCAGCACCAGGCTCCCAACTCCCTCGGGGCACTTCTGTGTGCACAGACCCAAGCCACACAGCAGGTGCCATATTGCTACATTCTCCACTCCTGCTTCCCCATCCGCGGCTGACGAGAGAGACAATATAGCCACCAGCCGGAGGCATCACCAGGGAACAGGACACCTTCCCTTTTGGGGCCCTTCAGCTGACTGAGGGGTACTCAGACTGTGAGATCCCTAAACTCCACCCCTCCCAGATGCTGCTGGCCTGGTGATTCCAGGAGAAGGGGGCAGACCCTGAGGCTGAGAGACATCGACCCAGCATGGGCTCCCTGTGGATGAATTCAGACTGGCACTCCTCTCCCTGGTGGGGTTAGGGATTGAACTCTGGGGCTCAGTGGTCAGACCTGCAGACCAGATCCTGTGCATTCAGGTCTTGCATTGCTTGGGGCAAAGAAGGGATATTTGTGAATGAGCCTTCTAAGGTGTGTGTGCCTTCAGGGGCAGATCAGCATGCTGGAGAGCAACCCACCTCCCAAGGGAGGGCCAGGTGCCCAGCCCAGGCAGCGACTCTGTGCAGGGAACCTCCTAGCCTGCATCACAGCCAGGGAGATCTGGTGGCATGAGGTTTGGCCTGCTGGCAGAGGCCCAGGAGAGGCTGCGGAGGTGGGAAGGGTGGAAAGGAGCGGGGCCCGCTCAGACTGTGGGTCTCAGACAGTCCCACCCCTACACACAGTCTTTCTGACTGAGTGGGGCCATTCCAGCTCCTCCCTGACAGCTTTTCCTGGAAACAGAGAACAGAACTTTGACCCCTGCTAATGACATTGGTGGTGCCTGAGGGCAGGCTTACCCAACCCAGCTCTACCCAGACTCACTCCCAGGCCAGCCCTCACTGAAGTGGAGAATAAGGACACACCTGGAAGTCCCAGAGCCCCACCCACCACCTGAGGCACTAGAGGAACAAGTGCCTCTCCAAAGGAACAAGAGCTGGTAACCGGACACAAAAACAACAGTGTAGCCTGCTCCTTGGAGCAAGCACCACCTACTGATAGGAAGGTCATCCTGTACACCCTTTTCACAGCAACTACTGACTTATCATATAGGGTGTGATTGAATCCCACCCATAAATACCACCTACTGGTTCAGAGACTAAACAGGGTATGTCAGTACCCAAATGAAAACCTAAAGGAAAGATGCAACAACTGATCCAGATGGGAAGAAATCAGTGAAGGAACTCTGGAAATATGACAACTCAAACGGAAAGCACACCCCCAAAGAAGAACATGAGCCCCTTAGAAATGGACACCAACCAAAGTCAGACCACTAAAATGACAGAAGAAGAATTTCAAGCATGGATAATAAGAAAATTCAACCACTTGCAAGAAAAACTGGATAATCAACACAAAGAAAATGCAAAAAGACTCTAGGACCTGGAACAAAAATTCACTAAAGAAATTGAAACAATGAAGAAAAGTTTAACCAAACTCCTGGAAATGAAGAATCAATTCAGGAAACTACAAAACACAGTAGAAAGCCTCAAGAATAGGGTAGATCAAACAGAAGAACAAATCTCAGAGATTGAACACCTTCCAATTAAATAAATCAGTCACAGAGATAGAGCAGAGAAATAAGAGAAAAGAGCAAAGCCTACAAGAGATGTGGGATTATGTGAAGAAACCTAATGTGAGGGTTATAGGGTTACCTGAATGGGAAGAAGAAAACACTCAAGGGTTGGATAAGCTATTTGAAGACATAATAGAGCAAAGTTTCCCAGGCCTTGGTAAAAATCTCGATATACAAGTTCAAGAAGCTCAGAGGACCCGTGGGAGATTCAATGCAAATAGGAAGACATCACAACATGCAGTCACATCAGACTGACCAAAATATCAATGAAATTGATATTTCTGCAAGCTGTAAGGCGAAAGAAGCAAGTTACATACAAAGGAAAGCCAATCCGAATAATGCCAGACTTCTCTACTGAAACTTTACAAGCAAGGAGAGACTGGGGCTCTCCTGATAAGAACGCCCAACAAAATAGGCATAGATGGAACTTACCTAAAAATGATACAAGCCATATATGACAAACCCACAGCCAATATCATACTGAATGGGGAAAAATTGAAAGCATTCCCACTTATTTATTTATTTATTTATTAGCATTCCCACTTAAAACTGGAACAAGACAACATTGCCCACTATATCCACTTCTATTCAACATAGTGCTGGAAGTCCTCACTACAGCAATCAGATAAGAGAGCGGCATCAAGGCGTCCAAATGGGAGCAGAAGAGATCCAACTCTCACTCTTTGCTGATGACATCATATGAAACCTAGAAAACCCCAAGGATTCATCCAAGATACTCCTTGAATTGATAAATGAATTTGATAAAGTCTCAGGATACAAAATCAATACACAGAAATCAGAAGCATTCATATACGCCAACAACAGTCAAAGTGAGAACCAAATCAAAGACTCAATTCCCTTCAAAATAGCAACAAAGAAAGTAAAGTACCTAGGAATATATTTAACTAAGGAGGTAAAAGACCTCCACAGGGAGAACTATGAAACACTGAAGAAGGAAATAGCAGAGGATGTAAACAGGTGGAAGAATATACCATGCTCATGAGTCGGCAGAATCAACATTGTTAAAATGTCTATACTGCCCAAAGTGACCTACAGAGTCAATGCAATTCCTATCAAAATACCATCATCATTTTTCACAGATATAGAAAAAATAATTTTACGCTACGTATGGAACCAGCAAGGACCCCGTATAGCAAAACCATCCTAAGCAATAAAAACAAAATAGGAGGTATGAATTTACCAGAGTTCAAACTATACTACAAGGCTATAGTAATTAAAACATCTGGGGACTGGCACAAGAACAGAGACATTGACCAGTGGAACAGAACTGAGAACCCAGATAGAAAACCATCCTCATATAGCCAACTAATCTTTGACAAAGCAGACAAAACACACTGGGGAAAAAAATCCTTATTCAATAAATGATGCTGGGAAAACTGGATAGCCACATGTAGAAGACTGAAACAAGATCCACACCTTTCACCTCTCACAAAAATCAACTCACGCTGTATAACATACTTGAACCTTAGGTGCGAAACTATTAGAATTCTAGAGGAAAATGTTCGAAATACTCTTCTAGACATTGGCCTAGACAAAGAATTTATGAAGACCCCAAAGGCAATCATAGAAACCATAAAAATAAGTTAATGGGACCTGATCAAATTCAAAAGCTTCTGCACAGCCAAAGAAACTGTCAAGAGAGCTAACAGACAACCCCCAAAATGGGAGAAAATTTTTGCAAGCTACACATCAGATAAATGGCTGATAACTAGAATTTATTTAGAACTCAGGAAAATCAGCAAGGAAAAAATCAAACAACCCTATCAAAACATGGGCAAAGGATATGAACAGAAAATTTTCAAAAGAAGACAGAAGAATGGCCAACGAACATATGAAAAAATGTTCAACATCTCTAATCATCAGGGAAATGCAAATCAAAACTGCAATGAGATATCACCTATCTCCAGTAAGAATGGCCTTTATCAAAAAGTCTCCAAATAACAAATGCTGGCGTGGATGCGGAGAGAGAGGAACACTCCTACACTGCCGGTGTATGTATACCATGGAGAACTATTCAGCTTTAAGAAACAATGGTGATATAGCACCTCTTGTATTTTCCTGGATAGAGCTGGAACCAATTCTAAGTGAAGTACCCCAAGAATGGAAAAACAAGCCCCACATGTACTCACCAGCATTGGTATTAACGGATCAACACCTGAGTGTACATATAGGAATAACATTTATCGGGCGTCGGGCAGGTGGGAGGGGGGAGGAGGAGATGGGTATATATAAACATGAGTGAGATGTGCAACGTTTGGGGGATGGTCACGCTTGAAGCTCTGACTCGAGAGGGGAGGGGGGCATGGGCAATATACATAACCTTAACATTTGTCCCCCCATCATATGCTGAAATAAAAAAAAGAAAAAAGAACCTTCCAGGCAAAAGAAAAGGATAATAAATCACTTTGAGAATTATGGCTAAGAATAAATATTGGAATTTCATAGCTCTTTCAGGAACTGTCATGTATTTGAACACTCAATTAATTATGTCCAAAAGAAAACTGAGATACTAGTTTTAATCAGGTAAGGATATGCAGATAAATTTCTTAAAATTTCAAAAATAGTGCTATTAGCTCAGTGTCAACTGAACTATTGAGTGGTGGAGAAGAAATCAATACTTTTTCTCCCTTGTAATTGAAATATACAGATTCACTGCCCAGATAAACTCCACAAGGCAGAGATCCAACTTATTTACTGACTCAATTGGGATTTTAAAAATATATGGATTTGTAAGAAAGAGTAAACATCACAGAAGTTGTATACAAAGGCCTTTATATTATGTAAACTTCTTAGAACAGTCTATTTCTTACACATTTTCATGATTCTCTATAATGTCTGAGAGAGTTCTATGAACATAAGAAGTATTCAATATTTCTTTAGTAACAGAACAGAATTAATACTAAATCAAATTGGTAAACCTGGGCAGTACTAAATTATTCAGTGACTTGTGAACATTTTGCCCTTAAATATTGTGAAGGACTTCATTTTGTCATGTACTTTAAAACTTTTATTCCTTAGTTTTTTTACACCATTTTCCTTTAGTATCTTTTTCTAGTCCATGTTCGCATCTAAGATAACACATTACATTTAGTAATTATATCTCTTTAGGGTTCTCTTAGTTTTGACAGTTTCTCAGATTTTCACTGTTTTTGATCACCTTGGTAGTTTTGAAGAATAATGGTCCAACATTTTGAAAAATGTGCCTCAATTGTGATTTATCTGATGTTTTTCTCATGATTAGACTGGGATCATGTGTTTTGGAGAAGATGACCACAGAAGTAAAGTGTCATCCTCATCACATTGTATCAATGGTACGTACTATCTTTATAAGTGTTGATGTTAACCTTGATCATCTGGCTTAAGGTAAATGTTTGTCAATTTTCTGGAGTAAAAAGTTACACTATTTTATTTCACGCTTTCCATGCTACTATTCAGAAGAAAGTTACTATGCACAGCCCATGCTTAATTAGCACAGAGTTATGATCCTACTTCTTAAAGGCAGAGTATATACATATTACTATATTATTGTTTGGAATTCCTCTTCATGGGACTTTTTTTATTCTCCCCCATTTGTTTATTTAATCATTTAATTCAGGATAGACTCAAAAAATTATTTTATACTTTGGGTTTAATCCTATAGCACTTTATTTTGTTGCTAAAATTGTTTCAGCTTTGGCTATTTCGAGCTCTAATCCAAATCTAATCCAGATCTTGTAAATAATTAAAAAATTTTTCATACATGAAGTTTACTCTTTGTGCAATGAAATTTCATGGGTTTTGACAAATGTTTAATATCTTATATTCACCATTAGAATATCATACAGAAGAATTTTATCATGCTAAAAAAGTCTTTTCTGCTTTAACTCCTTCCCACTCCCCACTTTGAAACTCCCGAAGACCATTGATCTGTTTACTATCCTCTATAGTTTTGCTTTTTCAGAATGCCATATAATTGAAATCATACAGTATATAACTTCTCTAGACTGGCATCCTTTACTTAGCAATATGCATTTAAGACATATCCATGTCTTTTATGGTTTAATAGGTCATTTCTTTTTATTACTGCATAATATTCCACTGTTTAGATATACCACAGTTTATCCATTGAAGGACATCTTGGTTGCTTCCAGTTTTTGCCAATGTATTCTTTCATCAATACCACACTGTCTTGAAAGTAGGTAATATGATCCCTACAACTTTTTTTTCAGTATTGTATTGGTATTCTAGGTCTTTTGCCTTTTCTTATAAACTTCAGAATTTTTCAACATCTACAAAATGGCTTGCTGTCATTTTGATTGTGGTTGCATTGAATCTATCAATCAAATAAGAAAGAATTGGCATCTTAACAATATGGACTCTTCCAATAAATTGACTTTGGCTATCTCTACAGTTATTTAGAGCTTTAATTTTTTTCAGAAGCATTTTGTAGTTTTTCATATATAGATCCTTTACATAGTTTGTTAGATTTATACCTAATTATTTAATACTATTTTAAATGTATTGCTTTTTTAAATTTCAAAGTTCAACTGTTCATTGCTCCTATATAGGTTTGTAGGTACATATAAGTATGTAATATACAAAAGCAATTGACTTTGGTTATTGATATTAGATCTTTCTTCTTTTCTAATATAGATGCTTTTTGACTTATGATGAGATTACATCCCAATAAACCCATAAGTTGAAAATATTGTAAGTCAAAAATACACTCAATATACTTAATCTACCAAACATAATAGCTTAGTCTAGCCTATCTTAAATGTGCTCAGATTTATATTATCCTACAGTTGAGAAAAATTATCTAACCGAAAGTTAATTTTATAATGAAATTTTGAATATCTCATGTAATTTATTGAATACTGTACTGAAAGTGAAAAAAAACTGGTTGTATGGGGACTAAAAATGTGGTTTCTATGAAAGCATATTGCATTTGTACCATTAAAATGTCAAAAAATCATAAGTTGAATCATCATAAGTCAGGGACTACCTGTATATCTATTGGCTGTAAGTTTCCCTCTAGGCATTGTTTTTGTTACATTCCACAAATTTTGATAAGTTGTATTTAGTTCAAAATAATTTTTAATGCCTTTTGAGACTTCTTCTTTGACCCATATGTTATTTAGAAGTGTGTAGGTTCATTTCTAAGTATTTGGGGATTTTCAAGCTATTTTCTTTGTTATTGGTTTCTAGTTAAACATATTGACTGCCATGCTAGAAAAAAATTTTTTTCCCTGGGACCATGGTGTTTTATTACAAAATAGAATAAAAACTTTGAAAACAAAATGATCATTTCTAACTTAATGAAAACAAAATTTATTGACTTCTATTCATTTAATCCACATTTTTAGACTTTGTCAATATTAATTGTAACAGTAAGAACATCAACAAGATTTTCATGAACCAACTGCAGGGTTTTGCCCAGGTTTTGCTTCAAGAGACCTTGGCTGAAAACTAGCATGAGTTAAATATAACTCACATAGCAGTTAGCATGTTAACCCCATTATATACTGAAAACATACTTTGCATGATTTAAATCTTCTAACTCATTTTAACAATCATAGCATAGTCTATATTTTGGTAGATTTTTTTATATAAGCTTGAGAAGAATGTCTATTCTGTTGTTGGATGGAATATGCTATAAATGTCAATTAGATCAAATTTTTTGATAATGCTATCCAAGTCTACTAAATTTTTATTGATTTTCTGCCTTCTTGATTTATCAACTATTTATTCTTTCAGTTCTATCAGTTTTGCCTCACATATTCTGATGCTCTAGTGTTAGATGCATACATGTTTAGGATTATTATGTCATCTTAGAATATTTACTGTATTATTATTACATAGTGCCCATTTTATCCCTGACAATTCTCCTTATTGTGAAGTATCCTTTATCTAAAATTAGTATAGTTACTTTAGCTTTCTTTTGGTTAGCATTAGCATGGTGTATATTTCTCTAATCCTTTTATTTTAACCTATCAATGTCTTTATATTTTAAAAATTTATCTTGTAGACAACATATAGTTGAGTATTGTTTTTAATGTACCTTAACTGTCTCTAGCTGGTGTTTTTAAACCATTCACATAAAAAGTGATTATTAATATTTTTGGATTAATATCAACACATTTTGGAACTGTTTTTAATTCATTGCCAGAGGTTTCTTTTACTGCCTTCTGATTCTAACTGAGCATTTTATAAGATTCCAATTTATCTCTTCTCTTAGTAGGTCAATTATACTACTTTAAAAATTTTTACTAATTTTTCCTAGAGTTTGCAATATACATTTTTTTGGAAATATACATTTTTAACTAATTGAAGTCCATCTTCAAATAAAAGTATTTTGATTCATGTGTAGTACATGTACCTTATGGCAGAGTATTTGCAATTCCTCTCATTCCTTGTGACATTGCCGTCATCCCTTCACTTATCTACATGCTACAATCAAATATGTTATTACTATAAATCTAAATATTTTTAGATCAATTAAGAAAAAAAATTTTACCTACATTTATTCCTTCTCCAAAACTCTTCCTTTCTTTATATAGCCCCAAGACATGTATCATTTTCCTTTTGCCTGAAGAAAAATCTTTTGACATTTCTTACAGAGTAGATATTGCTGGCAGTGAATTCTCTACATTTTTATTTGGGAAACTTTTCATTTGTCTTTCAGTTTTCAAGAATAATTTCACTGGATATATAATTCCAGGTTGATTTTTTTTATTATTTCAACACTGTAAATATTGTATTACACTCTGTTCTGGCTTGTATCTTTTTTGACAAGAAATCTGCTGTAATTTACCCTTGTTCTTCTATTGGTCAAGTAAGTGTGTGTGTGTGTGTGTGTGTGTGTGTGTGTGTGTGTGTGTGTGTGTGTGTTCCTAGCTTCTTTCAAGATTTTTTCATCTTTGATTTTCTGCAGCTTGAATATGTCATGTTTAGGTGTACCTTTTTAACATATATTTGCCCTGTATTCTCTGGACTTCCTGGATTTGTAGCTTAGTGTCTGTTATTAATTTTGAAAGTTCTCAGTGATACTACTTCAAATATTTTTTCTCCTTCTGATATTCTTATTGCGTGTGTGTATATAGATATATATAGATATATCTATATACACACACACATCATTTAAAATAATATCCTTTGAAACTATTTTACAAATCTAGGATGTTCTGTTTCATTTTTTTCATTCTTTTTTCTCTTTATCTTTCAGTTTGGGAATTTTCTATTGATATATCTTCAAGCTCATTAATTCTTTCTTCAACTATGTCAAGTCTTTCTAGAATTTTCTGTTGATTCTTCTTTAGAACTAACATCTCTGTGCTTATATTACCTATCTGTTCTTGACTGTTATCTTTTTCCATTAGAACCCATAATAATTAATCATAATTATAAATTTTCTATTATTTTCAGTATTTGTATCATATCTGAATCTGGTTCTGATAATTTATCTCTTCAGACTGTTTTAAGTTGCCTTTCTTTATTCCTTGTTGAATGCCAGCTATGTTGTGTTAAGTAATAGGAATCCAGCTAAATAAGCCTCCAGTATGAGGATTTTTATTTATATGGCTAGGAGTTAGGTTTTGTATAATTTAGGAAATAATCATAAAATTATTACTCCTGTAACAATTTTGCCAGTTAGAAATCTCTAATACCTGCAACATGGTAGTGGAAATAGTTGTCATCTTTGCTTTACTGGGAAAGCTCCTAGAGTTTACCCATTAAATAAAATTGTCCTTTAAGTACCAGAATACAAGCTTTTTATTATGCTAAGAAAGTAATCTCGATTCCTATTTTATTGAGTGTTTTTATCAGGAATGGATATTAGGGTTTTTTTCAAAAATCTTTCTGCATATATGGAGATACTAAAATGATTTTCCATTGGACCTATTAATATGATGAATTAAATTAATAAATTCCCTAATATTGAATGACCCCTGTATTCTGGAAATAAATCCCACTTGTTCATGTGCTAGTAAATTCAGTTTGCAGGTATTTTTCCAATTTTTGCATCAACATTCAAAATGTATTGGCATATAGTTTTCATTTTTGTGTGTTAACTTTATGAAGTTTATGTTATACTTTATCAAGTTTAAAATACAGGTATCATAATTATACTTGCTTCATAAAAAGAATTTGAAAGGTTTTCCATCTTTTTTCTATGCCTGGGGACAATTTCAATAGCGTTGAGATTATCTGATCTTTGAAATATTGGCCCACTTTCCCCCGTGAGACTACCTGGTCCTGATGCTTATTTATGGGTTAGTTCTTTGATGATTTCTCTGGTATTTTATCTAAGAAAATTTTTTTGGTCAAGCTTTCTCTTTCTAACAGGATCAATTCTGGAAAGTTGTATTTTCCCAAGAATGTATGTGTCTAGATTTTCAAATGTATTTACATAAAATTCTGCAAAGCAGTATTTTTTTACTTTTAAAAATTACTCTGTTTCATGATAAATCCTCATGTAATTTGTGTATTTGTACTTCCTGTTTTTTTCTTAAGTCAGCTGGTCTGTTTCATTTATTTTAAAAAATCAGTATTTTGAATTATTAGTTCTATTTTATAAAAATTTTACATTATTAATTTATGTTTTATTATTTCCTTCTGGTTGGTATTTGTACTTTTCTAGTTTTTTAAATTTCATTCTTTATAAATAAGCATATATATTTCAGACTGGAAATTACCTTCTAACTTCTGCTTTAACTGTATCCTATAGATTCTGTAATGTATTGCTTTAATTTTTACTTTTAGAAATTTTACAGTATTGGTTTGCAATTCTCCTTCTACCTTAGAGTTTCAAAATTTCTAGTTGAAAGAGGTTGGGATTTTTGTTTGTTATCATTTTCTATTTTAGTTGGACTGTAATGAAAGAATGTTGTTTGTTTTATTCCTCCTTATAAAACTTGTTGGTTTTCTGTGTCACTTAGTGTATGGTCAATTTTCATCAGTGTGTGCTTGAGAAGAAAGTAGAATTTCTATAGTTTGAATGTGAATATTTATAATATGTATATAAGCACATATTATCTCCATATTAGCTAAAGCCTCCTGTATCATTACCTATATTTTTGCCCACATGGTCTATCTTGGTTTAGGAATGGTATGCTAAAGTCTACTATTAGTAGTATTTTGTCTATTTCTCCTTATCTCTTATTTTTGTTTCATAAAAGTGTTGTTATTTGGTGCATAAATATAATTGTCATATCTTTGTGTTGAATGATATGGTTCAGTATTATAAAGAGTCTGACTTTTTGTCTTATTTAAATTTGGTGGGCTAAATTTTACTTTTTTTTTTTTTTTTATTTCGGCATATTATGGGGGTACAGATTTTAAGGTTTCAATAAATGCCCATTTCCCCTAAATTTTACTTTTATTGGTATAGCATTTCAAATCCTACTTTCTTGTTTCAATATAATGTAGTACTACTTAGCCTATTTCTTTATAGTATTAATCAGTTTTAGACATATTTCTTGAATATCGCACAGTTTTTCCAGTAAGGCAATATGATAAATTTTTCCTTTTAATGAAGAATTGAAACAATTTTGACTTACTGATAAAACTTATGTGTTTGATATCAACTCTTTCATGTTATTTTATTATGTTTACTGTGTTTAGTATATTACATTTACTGTGTGTTTTCCCTATATGATCAGTTACATGTTTTTTAAATAACTTTTGGGTTTTAGGAAGTTTTTTTCCTAGTGGTTATTTTTTTACTACTGCTTTTTATAATGTCCTTCATCTGCTTTTATCCTACATTTCTACCATTTTGGATTATTGCTTTTTAGATGATACCCTTTGAATCTTATTGTATTTGTAGCAGTTAGCAATCAGTAAAATTATTCCACTTTCCTCTTTTTTCCCCCTTCTCTCGTTTTCTACCTGTGTCATTCTGACACAATGTTGACTTTTTCAGAGCACTTGCATACTATTTTCATGTTTCTCCTAATGTTTGTGTTAGACTTGGATCTACAATTAATGTACTGGTTGCTCATGTCCCTTTGCCAAAGTGTTCCCAATTTTCTCTTGTGAACAAAGTTAATCCTGTGGTTGATTCTTCAGTTACAGTGTGTAAGTTCTGTAACCCCTGAATTCTTCTGTTTGAAGCATTTCTTTTCCATAGCCTTGATGCTTGAAGGGAAGCTAAGCTGAATAAGAAAAAAAATCTTTCACTCATATTTTCTTTCCTTGTATTTTTTGAAAATGTTGCTCTTTTTTGTCTCACATTTATGCAGCTGTTGAGAATTGATGCCAACCTCATTTTTTTAAGTGACCTACATTTTTGCCCCAATTTTTCCCTTTTTATAATCTAATATTATATTTATTTACACTGCAAATATACCATAATTATTCATTCTGGGTCACATCTCCTGAGTACACAATGGATCTTTTCGTTAAGTAAAAAGTTTTCTTGCATTATATAGTTTTAAATATTTGGCTCCATAGTTTTATTTTTCTTATTCAGAATTTTGATTATTATACAATTTTTTGCCTATTATCTATATCAGTAATAAATCTGTAGGGTTTTTTTTTACTTCTTTCCTTCAATTTTTTTCTCATATTGTTTTCCTTTTTTCAATGTCTCTCATATTTTCAATTGAATATTCTCTCTCTTAGATATGCTATAACTTAGCCTGCATTTCTAAGTAATGTTATCTTTATCTTTAGTTTCTTTGCTGAATTCAGTCAACTGTCATTGCACATCTTGTTTTACTTTTCCTTTTTAAAAGAAAATCTATTTTTTTTATATCTGCAAGTGCTTATTTGAGCATATTTAATTTAGGTAGGAATGTAGCACTTCTACAAAATTTTTCTGCCTTATGTTTGTTATCTGAAAGAGAAATTTTTTCACACTAAAATATTAACTCTCATGCTGTAGAATCTGAAAAGACCATAAGTTTTAAAAGGAAGTAGAAATGGATTTTCTATTTCCTGAGGCCTTGGAGAAGAACTTTAAAAGCTCATTCTACTAGTAAATTTCTTTCAGGTTCCTAGCTATGTAGTACATTCTCTTTATATTTTTTTTTTCATAAAAAATACTATTTACAAAGGAGGAAAGGAAGGCAGAAGACTTTCCTGTATGTCTTCTTGCTTAATGATTAAAGTGCTATTGCATTCAGCGGATCAACTGTTGGATAGAGCGTTATAAATTGAAGAGATATAACACTGTATCGGGTCTAGGGTTTAGGCAATTGCTTTTTGTTTGTTTGTTTGGTTTAGTGAGGCCAACTTAAGAAATCAGAGTCACATAAAAGTGTCTATATACATGACAGTATTATTTTCCTGCTTATAAAAAGTCAAGAAAATCACTATGATGTAATGTTCAGGATTCTGAAGAACAAAGTTTTCAGACAATTTTTTGTAGAAATTTAGATTTATAAATTTGTACTGAGAAGTTAATTTGCCTGTGGCATATGATGGACTAACAGAGTCAATAATTTCTAACCTATTAATAATTAATTTTTAAGAGAAATATTTTCAAGTGCTTTTTCAGTCAAGAAAGATGACTAATGGTGATATTCTTTTTTTATACCAACTCTGAAAAATGAACTAAGAGTCCCGAATAATCCATTGTCCTTAGTATCAAAACTTTTTTTTTTTTTTTTTTTTTTTTTTGAGACAGAGTCTCGCTTTGTTGCCCAGGCTAGAGTGAGTGCCGTGGCGTCAGCCTAGCTCACAGCAACCTCAAACTCCTGGGCTCGAGTGATCCTTCTGCCTCAGCCTCCCGGGTAGCTGGGACTACAGGCATGCACCACCATGCCCGGCTAATTTTTTATATATATATCAGTTGGCCAATTAATTTCTTTCTATTTGTAGTAGAGACGGGGTCTCGCTCTTGCTCAGGCTGGTTTTGAACTCCTGACCTTGAGCAATCCGCCCACCTCGGCCTCCCAAGAGCTAGGATTACAGGCGTGAGCCACAGCGCCCGGCCAGTATCAAAACTTTTAACTTTTAAATGTTTTGTTTGTCTTATTTATCTTGTCCTATGCCATTAAATATTCACAGTGCTCTCCTATAGTCATGCATTGAAGGTTCAGACAAATAAGCAAAATTTTTGAGTGACTATCCTTAAAATGAGAGAGACATTCATATACCTTTCTCAGTTTTACCCTTTACCATGATGGCTTTGTCTTTTACTAATGAAGAAAAAAATAGCAATTTAACACTTAATTTAAAAACTGACCAGCCGAACTTTCACTGGCAAAGAAAATGTATAGTGTTTTGGAAAAATGTTTTTTCTTTTCAAAAGAAGTCATATGTAAGTCTTTTGAATTGTTAGTTTTTGCCCTATAGTCACCGCACAAAGACAGATTTTGAGGCAAAGTGTCCTGGATAAGAAAAAAGGGGCCACAGCCACATTCAGGAGGCTCAGTGTCCATACGAGCCTCCACTTTGGGAATTCGATTCCATGGAGATTTGGCCCCATCTTTCCTCACATATATACTTAAATTTCATTCAATGACATGCTCCATAAAACTCTGTATCATTTTGAAAATTTCATGCTCAATGAAGTCTTACCATCAAGTACATTACAAATTAACCTGACTTCATGTTATTAAAAATGTAATAAGCAAAAATCCATAAGGTGACCAAACCATTAGTGTCTGTGTCTACATCCAGCAATATGGTAAAAAATAAAGTTAACTTCTCCTTCTCAGCTAGTTGTTCCAATCCATCCTCATCTATACCATCATTATTCATTAGATTTTTATTCTATGAGATCTGACTTCCAAAGTGATCCTGAAACTGTGCCTAAGAAAAATATCAGATAATTTTATTTTCTTACTTGATTATATATTTCATGACTCCTCATCAAGATTTTTCTTTAGTTTAAAAAATAGTTATTTTACTACTAACAAAAATGTATTAACTCATGAACATTCTAAATACCTTTTCTCAGGGACTCCAAAGGTTTTAGTACTCCTTGGTTCTAAAGAAGTGGATAATAAAGAGAGACTACTACTAAAGACAGTGTATGTATTATTGGTTTGTCCAATAAGGAACTAAAGTTGTGTATATTTGGGGCAAGCTCCAAGAGGCGAAGAGTGAGGGAGTTTGGGAGAGTTGAACATGAGGAAAAGAGAATTGGAGGAACAGATATGTTTGGGGTGGAGAAATAGAGGGAAGGAACATGCTAAAAGGTTTTTAAAGATGTTTATTTTGCTTTAAAAATAGACTCCCGTCAGCAAAATGGCAGAATGGGAAATTCAAGCCTACATTCCCCCACAAAAACACAGATTTAGCAACTATATAAGTAACAAAATACCTGTATGAGAAGTCTGGAATCCAGTTAAGAAGCTGCAATACCCCAGACCTTTACAAAACTGAAATTGGCCACAGTGGAGTGGGTAAGGCCAATTTCACGTTACCTGCATCAGTGTCACTCTTTGAAACTAGAACAGCTCAGCACTTGAGAGAGACTGCAACTCCTCCTGGGGGGAGGGAAAATACCCAATGTTTCTGAGGTTTTTCAGGGAGCTCCCTGAAGGACTAGCTTGTGTCTTGCCTCACACGGAGCATGGAAAGAACTGACATAGCCTAGAGACCTAGGGCAGACAGGAGAATTGGTACATTCCTATGGCTAGTGTAGCTCTGTGAGGCTTGGAAAAAGGGCAAAACTGAGGTCTCTGCTCCAGAAAGGAAGAATGGAATGGGCTCCAACATCCTCAGCCTTTCAGTGCACTCTCCAAGGGGCTGGTTTCTGTCTCATCTCACACAGAGTGCTAAAGAAACTGGCATATTCCAGACACCTGGGGCAACTGCAGCCAGCATGGCTCTGTGAGGCTTGGAGAAGGTATAAAATAGAGGCTTTTCCTCTGGGAGCTGGTGGGGAAAGTTGAGTTTTTCCCAATGTCCCTAGCATTTTAGTTCACCATCTGAGGGACCCATTTCTATATCACCTAACACGAAGCACTGACAGAACTGACATAATGAGACACAAGACAGTGCAAGAGATTATAATCTCCTAGAAAAATAAAAGACTAGAAGTCAGGGCAGCTAGATACAAAGGCTCAGAATCTCTATCTGGGATGACTGGTGAAGGTTGTTTCCAGTCTAAACCAGTTCATGAAGACAGGGAGAGGGCCTTTTCTTTAAATATGCAGACACTAATGCAAAACTATAAGAAACATGAAGAATTGGAAAAACATGAAACAATCAAAAGAACAAAGTAATTTCTCACTAGCCCACACTAAAAAAATGGAGATCCAGGAATTAATTGCCTAAAAAATAATTTAAAATAATTATCTTAAAGAAGCCCATGAGTTATAAGAGGACACAGACAGCTAACCAATACCAGGAGAATGATGTATGAACAAAGTGAGAATATTAACAAAGAGGTAGAAATAATAAAGAAGAATCAACCAGAAATTCTCTTGCTAAAGACTACAGCAATTTAACTAAAAGAATTCACTAGTGGGATTCAAAAGCAGACTTTATCAAGCACAAGAAAGGATCTGTGAACTTGAAGTAAGGTCATTTGAAATTATCAAGTTGGAGGAGCAAAAAGAAAAAGGAATAAAACGGTGAAAAAAGCCTAAACGAATTATGGGACACCCTCAAACAAATATATTCATTAGGAGATTTGCAGAAAGAGATTAGAAAAGAAAGGAGAGGAAATCTTATTTCTTAAAAATGGCTGAAAGCTTGCCAAATCTGAGGAGGGAAGTGGAAATCTGTATTTATAAAGCTCAAAGAACCATAAATAAGATGAACCCAAAGAAGTCTACACTAGACACATTATAATCCAGTTGTCAAAAGTCAGGAACAAAGAATTTTGAAAGCAGCAAGAGAAAAGCAACTCATTATGCACAAGGAAGACTTCATAAAACTATCAGATAGTTTCTCAGTAGGCATCTTGCAGTCCAGAAGGGAGTAGTATATATTTGACATTCTAAAAGAAATAACAGAAAACCTGCTAACCAAGAATTCTTTACCCAGAACGACTATCTTTCAGAAATGAAGGCAAGATAAAGACTTTTTTCAGACAAACAAAAGTTGAGGGAGTTCTCGTTACTCCTAGACCTGCCTTATAAGAAATGCAAGAAGGGGATTATTCAAATTGAAATGAGAGGATACTTAAATAGCAGTACAAAAGCATATGAAAAATGAAACTTATTGGTAATGTAAATATATAGAGAAATACAGAATGTTGTGATAATGTAATGAAGGTGTGTAAATCACTTTTGGCTCTAGTATAAAATTTAGAAAACAAAAATAACCGTAGTTCCATCTATGTTGTTGCAAATAGCAAGACTTCATTCTTTTTCTGTGGCTATGTTCCATTGTATAATATGTACCACAATTTTTTTAGCCATTCATCCATTGATGGAAACTTAGGTTGATTCCAAGTTTGAGCTATTGTGAATAATGCTGCAATAAACATGGGAGTGCAGATATCTTTTGGATAAATGGAATTCCCATCCTTTGGATACTCAGCAGTGGGATTGCTGGATCATATTGTAGTTCTATTTTTTTATTTCTTGAGTAATCTCCATAAAATTCTTTACAGTGGTTGCACTAATTTACATTTCCACTTAGGGTACAAAGGTTCCCCTTTCTCTTTTAAAATAACTAAAAGAGTGAAATTAAAATGTTCTTAATATAAAGAAATGATAAATGCTTGAGGTGATGGATATCCCAATTACTCTGATTTGATTAATTCACATTGTATGCCTGCATGAAGACATCACATGTACCATATAAAGATATATAACTATTATCTACTCATATTAAAAATAAAATAACTATAAATACAAATATTTGATAATGGATATCCAATATAAAAAGATGTAAAGTATGACATAAGATCAAACCCACTATGAAATAGCATGTTACACCCACTAGGATGGCTAAAATCAAAAAGAGCAAACAGGCCAAGTGTGGTGGCTCACGCCTGCAATCCTAGCACTCTGGGAGGCCGAGGCTGGTGGATCGCTCAAGTCAGGTGTTCAAAACCAGCCTGAGCAAGACCCCATCTCTACTAAAAATAGAAAGAAATTAATTGACCAACTAAAAATATATATACAAAAAATTAGCCGGGCATGGTGGCACTTGCCTATAGTCCCAGCTACTCGGGAGGCTGAGGCAGTAGGATCACTTGAGCCCAGGAGTTTGAGGTTGCTGTGAGCTAGGCTGATGCCACAGCACTCTAGTCGGGGCAACAGAATGAGACTCTGACTCAAAAAAAAAAAAAAGGATAAACATTGGCAAGGATGTGAAGTAATTGGTGCCATCAGATATTTCTGCTAGTGGGAATGTAAAATAGCGCAGCCATTTTGGAAAACAGTTTGGCACTTATTTAAAATATTTAAACATAGAGTTACCATGTGACCCAGTAATTCCATTCCTACTCAAGAAAAATGCAAACCTATATCCATGCAAAATCGTGTACTTGAAAGTTTATAGCAGCACTATCCACAAAGGCCAAAAAGTGAAAAGAACCCAAATTTCCATCAACTGATGAATGGATAAATCAAATGTGGTATATCCACACAATGGAATATTATTTGTCCATAAAAAGGAAGGAAGTATTGATGTGGGCTACACCATGGATAAACTTTGAAACTAAAACAAGCAATCACAAAATGTCACATATTGTGTGATTTCATTTATATGAAATGTTCAGAATTGTCAAATCCATATAGACAGAGAGAAGGTTAGTGGTTGTGAGAGGCTGGGGTGATGGGAAATGGGGAGTGACTGATGATGGGTGTGGGTTTCTCTTTCATATGATAGAAATGTGCTATCATTAGTTAGCAGTGAGGGTTACATAAATCTGTGAATGTACTAAAAAGCATTAAAGTATGCACTTTCGAGGACTAAGTTATGTGAATTATATCTCAGTAAAACTGTTATAAAAAAGATGTTGATAATTCTTAACTATTTCTAGAGTGTGAGCTGGTTTTAAGTTGGGAATAAAAAAAATTTGGAAGATTTGTCAAAAAAAATAACGTAAGTTATGTCGGAAAAAAGGAAAAGGTGTAGGTTTTTATATGAGTAAAGTTAAGTTGTTATCAGCTTAAAATAGACTTGCTTTTGGAAAAATTCCTCAAAACTGTGTTTTCGTCTAAACTCCACAACAATCAACACAGAAGACAGGTTCTGTGACCAAATGTGGGGTTTTTCCCACACACACACCAAGCAGCAGACACCAGCTGAGAGTCCTTTAATTCCAGTCTGACACTATCTACCTGGAGACAGTGTCGGATCCCACAGGTTGAGGGCTCAGTCCTCAAGGCTGCCCCCTGCGGAGACCAGTGGCAAGCCTGGGCCTCCAGAGCTCCTGACCAACTTGCTTCAAGTTGGGATTCCCATGACCGCCTCCCTCTTTGGGTTTAATTTACTAGAGCAGCTCACAGAACTCAGGGAAACATATTTACTAGTTTATTGTAAAGGATATTACAAAGGATACAGAGGAAGAGATGTATCGGGTGAGGTATGAGGGACGGGGCGTGGAGTTTCCAGCCACTCCCTGTGTGCACCACCCCCTCCAGGAGCCTCTGTTTGTTCCGCTATCTGGAAGCTCTCCAAACCCAGTCCTTTTGCATTTTTATGGAGGCTTCATTGTATAGGCATGATTGACAGCTGTGTAGCAATGTGCCTGTACAAGAAGCACATGATCTAAACCCAGCAAGGCTTGTCTGTTCAAACTCATCCTGACTTCTCAGGGTAGCATTCCTTCCTCCAGCTTATGGGGCAGGACCTCTTTGGAATGAGGGTCTTTTAAACCACAATCAGATTAGAGTCCTGCCTTGGGCAAGTGAAAAGAGGACAAGAGAAGGTCAGAAAGTGAGATTCTGTTTCCGGAGGCCGGGCTCCTGAGGCCTAAAGTGCCCTGTCATTATAACAAGGTCTATGGGAGTTATGAGCCATATATACATATGTGTGTGTGTGTATCACACCACAAGGCTCTTACGAGGTGTTTCATGTAAGCCTAGTGGTAACCACAAAGAAAATACTTATGATATACAAAAAAATAGTAAAGAATCAAAGCATAACACTACAAAAAAATATCAACAAATCACAAAAGAAGACATCAAGAAAAAAGAGGGACAAAAGAACAGAAAATAATTAACAAAATGGTAATAGTAAGTTATTGCCTATCAATAATTACTTTAAGAGAGGTAGAAACTGCCAGATCAGGCAGGCACCCCTGGGTTCACTGCAGGTCTCCAAGGGAAAAGATGTGAGCCTTGCTCTCCATGGACACCCCAGACTGGAGGATGCCACAGCTGATGAGAGGCAGCCACTCCCAAAAGTCTCAATCTGCTCTCTCAGCTGCAGTGGGTGGGGAAGGGGCGGGGTGGGGGTACTTGGGGGGGAAGAGTCTGAGTGGAAGAGAAGAAAGCCAGGTTCCCAGCTCCTCCAGTCCCCTCCCTGGAAGGAAGGCTGCACAGAATGTCCAAGCTCTTGGATCATGTCAATTATTCACACGATTCAGTGGTTGCAATACCACCGGGCTCACAAGGGCAGAAACGCTTCCGAACAAGTCAGTAGCCCACTGATTCCTGAAGACGTGTGGAAAGGAGTAATACCTGCTGGCACTCCCTGAAGACACCTGCCAGCAGGCCAGACATGCAGGCTGGATCCCATGGCCCCAGGACACAAGTGGTTGTTAGGGGGCACAAGGGAGAGATGTGAGAGCTTGACTCAGGAGGCAAGAAGTGAGGGAGCCCATTGGGGCAGAACTGAGTGTACTATGGGGGTCCAGGCCGTGGTGATCTGGTGGAGAGCCCATGCCCCCACAGGAAAGTCATGCTGTCAGACAAGGGTGAGTCTCCTGGCATGAAGTTCCTAGCCCACTACGCCATTACTACTGAGCATGACACATTTGTTTTCCCATTTGCAAACAGAACTGGAGGGATCTTCTTGGGGCAGGGGTAGTGAAAGAGGGGTAGAGCTCACTCTGAGAGCCAGTTGTTGAATTATAAAAGGCCCCTCCCCCATAAGCAGTCTTTCCAATTTTAAGAGACCACTTTGATATTACCTTTGAGCCCTGCAGAAACTTTGCAGAGCCTTCCAGACTCACCCAACCTAACCCCACCCAGGCTCACTCTTCAACTACCTCTGTTGTGGTTGCCAACATGCAATCCCCTGGGAGCTACAGGGCCCCTCCCACTGCCTGGGGCATTCAAATGCTTCTCTTTAGGGGTTAAAACCTATTACAGGCACAAAAGACCAGCTCTGTAGTTAACTCTTTCCTGCAAGCATCCACCACTAACATGGTGAACAATTATATAGCATATACTGACTCAATCAAACAGGGCATGTTCAATTCTTATTCACAAGTACCACCCACAAACTCAGATTAATCTGGAGGATCCCAATACAATCCACACTGCTGGGAAGAAGGGAAGACATCAGGATAGAAGCCACCCAAGGGGGAACACTGCTTTTTAGGAGAGGACTAAAAGTTGCAGGCAACTCAAGCTGCAAGGGATTTCTCTCATCCACTGCAGACCTCTAGGCTGATCAGGAAGCTGCTCTGAGTCTGTGCAGAAACACTGCACTACAGAGCAGGTGCAACAGAGATCTGGTGGTTGCCAATCCTGGGTTTCCACAACTGATGCTCATTCTGATTGCTCTGGTGAATGGAGCCAGGTCCGCTTGGACTCAGCCTTCTAAGAGTAGCCTTTGCATCACTACTACTAGGTCAGGGAGGGAGCAGACAGAACAGAAGCTCCTCAGTGTTATGCCCTGTGACTGAAGGCTGAGCATGACTCCTCCCTTGCATGGGACCTGAGATGAGGAGCCACAAACACCACAGGCACCACCTAGGAAGCCTTGGGTGAAAGCCTCAGCTGGTCCTAGATGTAGTGGGAGAACTGTGGCTGCTCAGCAGCTCCAGTCTGCCTACACAGGCCCTGGACTGCTGAGACAAACCCTTGCCTGCATGACTGGGCATCAGCAGTCTCCATGCTGGCAGAACAGCCCTCCGTAGGTGCAGCTCTGCCCACATAATTCCCAGAGGCAGCTCTGAAGCTCTTGCTCTTCCTGTGGTTCTGCCCCTGTAGCTGCAGGGCCCCCGTCAGACCTGCAGAACCCTGAGATTCCAGAGTTGAGCCCAAGACCCAAGACACTACCTCTGAGTCTCTACCACCGCCGCTAGGCTGGCAGACCTCCCTGAGTTCCATTGCTTCAACTGGGACCCCCAAGGCCTAAGCAGACATTACTCCTGGACCTGGGTCGTATAAAAGCCCACAGCCTGGTCATCCATGACCACTGCCTAAATAGACTCTGTCAGCTGCCACTGTCACCTTCATTGGGTGACCCCAGCTGGAACAATCCCCCACAGCAGCTGTGGTGGAGAGGGTTACATTGAGCCCCCAACACAATCTTCCGACAATGAAGTGGGGAACAACCCTCCACCCCACACGAAGATCATCCAGCGCTGGCTCTAACTGAGGCAATCACAGGGGAAGAGGCTAAAACAAAAGAGCTGTTCTACAGGCTCTCACTACATCCACCCTTCCCCTGACGGGTCAGCTTTCCAGAGTAGGTCACAAAAGCTCCATCTAGGCTCCTCCCCTTTCTCTAAACAGGAGATTAGTGACATTGAGCATTTGTTTTTATGAAAGGCTTCTGTTGTGTCTTTCACCCATTTTTTAATGGGGTTGTTTGGTTTTTAAAAATTCTCAAATTCATATGAAATCATGAAAGACCACAAATAGCCAAAGAAATCTGGCAAAAGAATAACAAAGTTAAAGGCATCATATTTCTGGATTTCAGGCTATATTAAAAAGCTATAATTATCAAAACTATGGTATTGGTATAAAAAGTATGGTACACAAAGACCAATAGAAGAGAATAGGGAGCCTGGAAATAAATCCAGGCATATACAGTCAATGAATTGTTGACAAGGGCAACAAGAATACACAATGAGGAAAGAATAGTCTCTTCAATAAATGTTGGAAAATCTGTATATCTACATGCAAAAGAATGTAATTAGACCCTTATCTTACACCACACACAAAAATAATTTCAAAATGGATTAAAGACATACATGTAAGACTTGAAACCATAAAATTCCTAGAAGAAAATGAGGGAAACTCTCCTTGACATTTGCCTTGGCAATGAATTTTTGAATATGACAACAAAAGCTCAGGCAACAACAGCAAAAACAAAGAAGTAGAACTACATAAAACTAAAAAGCTCTACACAGCAAAGGAAACAATCAACAAAATGAAAAGGCAACCTATGGATTGGGAGAAAATAAGAAGATTGCAAATAATCTACTAGATAAGAGACCAATATCTAAAATATTTAAGAAAATCATAGCTCAATACCAGCAAAAAACTCAAAACCACCTGATTAAAAAATGGGCAACTGGCTAGGTGTAGTGGCTTACACCTGTAATCCTAGCATTTCGGGAAGCTGAAGCAGGAGGATCACTTGAGGCTAGGAGTTCAAAACCAACCTGAGCAATATAGCAAGACCCTAATTATACAAAAAAATGCAAAAATTAGCCAGTTGTGGTAGTACCTGCCTATAGTCCCAGCTATTTGGGAGGCTGAGGCAGGAGGATAGATTGAGCCCAGGAGTTTGAGATTGCAGTGAGCTCTGATGATGCCCCTGCACTCTAGCCCAGGCCATAGAGTGAGATTCTGTGTCAAAGCAAAAACAAAAACAAACAAACAAAAAAAACCAGGAATGGCCTTAGATAGACATTTCTGTAAAGATGACATACAAATTGCCAACTGGTATATGAAAGGTGCTGAACATCATTAATGATCAGGGAAATACAAATCAAAACCACAATGAGATATCACATCTTTTAGAATACCTATTATCCAAAAGATAAAAAGTATTGGTGAGGATGTGGAGGAAGGGGACCCTTCTACACTGTTGGTGGGAATGTAAAATGGTGCATCTACCATGAAAAGCAGTATTGTGGTTCTTCAAAAAAATTAAAAATATTATTACCATATGATCCAGCAATCTCACTTCTGAGTATATATCCAAAGAAAATGAAATCAAGATTTCAAAGAGATATCAGCATTCCCACAGATATCCAGCATTATTCATAATATCCAGGATATGGAAACAACCTAAACGTCATGTCCATTAATGACAAATGGATAAAGAAATGGTGGAATATATACAATGAAATATTATTTAGCCTTAAAAAAAAGAAGGAAATCCTACCATAGATGACAATATGGATGAACCTGGAAAACATTGTGGCAGTGAAATATATTGGTCATGGAAGATCAAATGCTGCATGATTCCACTTATATGAGGTATCTCAAATAGTCAAACTCATAGAAACAGCAAGTAGAACGGTGGTTGCCAGGGGTTGGGGAAGGGGAAAACAAGGAGTTGCTGTTCATCAGTTGTAAAGTTTCAGTTTTGCAAGATAAATAAATTCTAGAAATTCGTACAGCAGTACAACATGGTACCTATAGTTAACAATACTGTATTGGGCACTTTAAAATTTGTTAAGAAGGTAGAGCTCATGCTCTTACCATAATAAAAATATATATAAAATATAAATATATAACGTAACATATATTATATATTATTACATACATATAAAAATATGAAAAAATAGATTCCCTCTTAGTCTGTTGAGTGACTGATTAAATTACTAAATATTTTTATTTAACATTTAGCTGTCAAAACCAGACTATGTGAGCTTCAGGATTAAAATGGTTTATGCCTGATTGATTTTTAAATGTCACTTCAGGAGTGGTTGGTTCATACAATTATTGCTTAGGGATTTTTCACACAAGAACCACATTTTAGTTTCATTTGTATGTCTCAGGAAGTAAATTCATGTTTTAACATAAGAATATAAATCTCTTCTCTGCCTTTTAGATTGAATGCTTCTGCTTCACTGTTTTGGTTTCGGGGTAGACCTATTATTTACGTCCTGGTCAGATTCACTGAAGGCAGCCTTAGAGGCTATACCACGTCTGTCACAACCCTTAATAATTTCAGATTGTTCTGAATTTCTGTCATTTATTTATTTTCATTGGTTTCAACCTTATGTTTCAAACTTCTCTTTTTAACCACCAATCTGTGTCTAGAGTTGAAAAAATATGGCAGGAAGTTGAATGGATTTTTAAAGGCAATGCTTTATACTGTGACCCAAACTAATAAACAGACATTGATTTGTGAGGTGAAAATCTTATTTATAAAAAATAAAGCATTGTTTATAAGATTTTTAAAATTATGTTTTTAACAAAAAGGCATAAGATCACTGAGGAATCAAATATATCAGCTTGCTTGTTCTTTTCTTAGACTATCCCCAGCTATATAAACTAGTGATGTTTGCATATTCTGTACTGATGGCCATGATAAACTTTCTTATTGACTTACAGTACTAATATTACATATTCCCCCCAATAACATAAAAGTACCAATTTTTTTCAATCACTTACTGCATACAATCTGGATTTTATTTTTCAGAAAGATTGGTTAACATGGAGAAGATCCTAGTCTGATTATTTTTTTTTTTAATTATTTTTTTTTTATTTTGGCATATTATGGGGGTACAGATTTTAAGGTTTCAATAAATGCCCATTTCCCCCCCTCCCCCCAAAAGTCTGAGTCTCCATCATGACCATCCCCCAGATGGTGCACATCTCACTCACTATGTATGTATATACCCGCCCCCCTCCCCCCTCCCACCTGCCCAATACCCTATTACTGTAGCACCTATGTGTCCACTTAGGTGCTACTCAGTTAATACCAGTTTGCTGGAGAATATATCTGGTGCTTGTTTTTCCATTCTTGGGATACTTCACTTAGTAGTATGGGTTCCAGCTCTAACCAGGAAAATATAAGGTGTGCTATATCACCATTGTTTCTTAGAGCTGAATAGTACTCCATGGTGTACATATACCACATTTTATTAATCCATTCTTTGATTGATGGGCACTTGGGCTGTTTCCACAGCCTTGCAATTATGAATTGTGCTGCTATAAACATTCGAGTGCAGGTGTCTTTTTTGTAGAGTGTCACTGGATCATTTGGGTAGATGCCCAGCAATGGGATTGCTGGATCAAATGGTAGATTCACTTGTATCGCTTTAAGGTATCTCCATATTGCTTTCCACAGAGGTTGAACTAGTTTGCAGTCCCACCAGCAGTGTAGGAGTGTTCCTCTCTCTCCGCAACCACGCCAGCATTTATTGTTTGGAGATTTTTTGATAAAGGCCATTCTCACTGGGGTTAAGTGATATCTCATTGTGGTTTTGATTTGCATTTCCCTGATGATTAGAGATGTTGAGCATTTCTTCATATGTTTGTTGGCCATTCTTCGGTCTTCTTTAGAAAAATTTCTGTTCAAGTCCTTTGCCCACTTTTTAATGGGGTTATTTGATTTTTTCTTCCTAATTTTCGTGAGTTCTAAGTATATTCTAGTTATCAGTCCCTTATCGGATGCATAGGATGCAAAAATTTTCTCCCATTCTGTAGGTTGTCTGTTTACTTTCATGACTATTTCTTTGGCTGTGCAGAAGCTTTGTAGTTTGATCATGTCCCATTTATTTATTTTTGTTGCTGCTGTGATTGCCTTTGGGGACTTCTTCATAAACTCTTTGCCCAGGCCGATGTCTAGGAGAGTGTTTCCAACTTTTTCCTCTAGAGTTCTAATAGTTTCATATCTTAGGTTTAAGTCTGTTATCCAGCGTGAGTTGGTTTTTGTGAGAGGTGAAAGGTGTGGGTCCTGTTTTAGCCTTCTACAGGTGGCTATCCAGTTTTCCCAGCACCATTTATTGAAGAGGGATTCTTTTCCCCAGCGTATGTTTTTGTCTGCTTTGTCAAAGATGAGACGGCTATATGAGGATGGTTTTATATCAGGATTCTCACATCTGTTCCACTGGTCAATATTCCTGTTTTTGTGCCAATACCATATTGTTTTAATTACTACAGCTTTAGACCACATGATTCTTTCAATAGATGCAGAAAAAGCTTTTGACAAAATTCAACACCCTTTCATGATACGAACACTTAAGAAAATAGGCATAGAAGGGACATACCTAAAAATGATACAAGCCATATATGACAGACCCGTAGCCAACATCATACTGAATGGGGAAAGACTGAAATCATTCCCACTTAGAACTGGAACCAGACAAGGCTGCCCACTATCTCCACTTCTATTCAACATAGTGCTGGAAGTCTTGGCTACAGCAATCAGACAGGAAAATGGAATCAAAGGTATCCAAATAGGGGCAGAAGAGATCAAACTTTCACTGTTTGCTGATGATATGATATTGTATCTAGAAAACCCCAAGGATTCAACCAAGAAACTCCTGGAACTGATCAATGAATTTAGTAAAGTCTCAGGATACAAAATTAATACACAGAAATCAGAGGCATTCATATACGCCAACAACAATCTAATTGAGAACCAAATCAAAGACTCAATTCCCTTCACAATAGCAACAAAGAAATTAAAGTACCTAGGAATATATTTAACCAAAGAGGTAAAAGACCTCTACAGGGAGAACTATGAAACACTGAGGAAGGAAATAGCAGAGGATGTAAACAGATGGAAATCCATACCATGCTCGTGGATCGGCAGACTCAATATCGTCAAAATGTCTATACTACCCAAACTGATCTACAGATTCAATGCAATACCTATTAAAATCCCATCAGCATTCTTCACAGATATAGAAAAAATAATTTTGCGCTTCGTATGGAACCAAAGAAGACCCCGAATATCAAGAGCAATTCTAGGCAACAAAAACAAAATGGGAGGCATTAATATGCCAGATATTAAACTATACTAGTCTGATTATTTTTCTTGAGTATGTTTGTGATAAAATCATTAAAGATCCCCCTAGTACTCAAGTATATCTGAAAATTCTATGGGAGAATTTAGTACAATTATTTCAGGCATGTATATAATATTTTTGTGCTCCCCCATGGGAGTCTGAATAGAAATTCATAAACAACAAACCCTTCTTGAGAATGGGATTTGGCTGTGTCCTGATTCTTTAATTTTCTACTCTCACCACCTTGTTTCACTTTGCACCAAACCACCAAATTACTTACCATTCCCTGAGGCACATCACACTCTCCTTTCATGCCTTTTTTGTACATGCTATACTCTCTGCCTAAAACAACTCGTGTACCAGCCCCCTTCCTCCTTCAGCTGGTGATCATCTGAGACCCAGCTCTGGTGTCACTTTTCTGAAAAGCCTTCCCAGGAAATTTTAAGAAGAGTTCATCACATGTAGGCCCTCCATGAATACTTCTTAAGTGAACCAATGAATTAAAATATATACTCAGCTGCCTTTTGCTGTCATGCTTCCCTATTCATTTGGCTTTTGTTTTATCTCAGTTTCTTGGTGCAATTCTTCATGAAAATTTCCATCTGCCACCACCATGATAAAATAGGAAAATCAGAAGGTTAAGTAGGGCGCCCACACCTGGAGGATGGAGGCAGAGGCTGTCGGTACCTCCGTACCTGAATGGCTTGTTTGGATGCTGTGTTTTAGTCAGGAAGGGGGTAACACCGTTTTGTTGCTGGGCCTATATTTGACCTTTTTCCTTGCCAACCCCAGTCTTTAAATATTTTGAACCCATTACATTCTCCATTTAATTGCTTTTGACTTTGCTCTCTGATGTCATTTCCTTTGATGGGAAATGATAAAGCACTTCAGGTAATTCTGCTATTTTTAGAAGGAGTTAAAACACCTCCATGAAGATGGACCAGCTAGTGGCTCAATGGACTAGCCACTGAGAAGATCGTGGCTTTTCCAAAATAAGCCTCACTTCCATTTATGAGCCTGAATAGATGAGAGAGAATCTTCTTATTGTTGTCCTTGTTTTATACTGATAAAGTTGGCTGACTCCCATTGCTATACTACCCTTTCTTTCAATAGATATTCTCTAGGGCCCCACAGCCACCATGCAATGGGCTAAGTATTGGGGATATGAAGATGGGAATATGACCTATATGTAGGTAAATGTAAGATGCTGTGCTTAATCCCACTGGGGGAAGGCATCACTGAGAAACCACCATTTGAGGAAGGACTTAAAAAGAGTAGATGGAGAAGGTAGGAAAGAACTTTGTAGACTAAGGGAACAGCATGTCTTAAAGCAGAGAGGCATCAAAGAACATGGCATTTAAGTTCTATTTTCATTTTAATCAATTGGGTTAACTGTTTCAAAATGCCTAACACACTTAATGTTATTTTATCATTTTAAATGTCAACCTGTGACAGGAGTATCTCTTACTCTATAGGTATTTTTTTCCTATTTTTCTTTTTATTTCTATTCATTTAATTTTATATATTTTTATGTTACTGGTTTCTAAATGTTCATTGCCATTTTATCTTCTGTATGGATTGCATATTTTATGAATATAAATTAATTGTCTTTGTCTGGCTTAGTGTTTTTGGCTAAAATTCCACTTCGTCTGAATTATTACATTACTTTCATTAAATAAAGTAGTTGAGTCTATAATAATTGGACCCAAGCCTGTTGCCTGGACCTTAAGAAGAAATAAGACAAGGAGAGATGAACCCAATCTCTGATAATACAGCGTTGAGGGTAGAGATCAATGAAGACTTGGTTTAGGCACATAGGAACTGGGGAAAGAGTAGAGAAGGGGAAATGTGTAAAAGTTCACATACCAGAGCCAATAGAGCTAACCTGACACATGTTTTTTTGGATAAGGCTTTGAAACCCAAATTCACTTCTCTACCTCTTCTAGAGTTAGGAAATGTGAGGTGGCGCTGAGTGGAGCCATCGCCTAAGACAAACCATTTCCACTTCCTGGATGCCCAGTAAGCTACTTGCTCTCCCAAGGGAAAGAATGTTCCTTCAGCCAAACCCTCCCACTGGGGGACCAGAGGTAGGAAAATGGGAAGGAAGATAGCTAGTTACACTTTTTCTTTGTTCATAAATAAATAAACCTGGTTATCATTATGGTTAAACCACATGAGTGGGCTGGGGAGAAGTCAAATAAACTGTTTTATTTAATTAAACTAGGCCAGAAACCATTCCCTGTTTTTACTCCTGCCCAAAACGACTGGCAGGAGGGCAATAAGACACTGACAGAGTGAGATAGTGAGGAGTGGACATCCCAGAAACAAGAACTGCAGTCAGAGGGGCCAGGAGGAGAGATTGAGGACTCCAAAAAGTGCACACAGAGAAAGAGGCAGGATTAAACATCCACCAGGCCCAGTGAGAACAAAACATTCTTAGGATAGTACTAGATGTAAACATTCTTGCCCCCTTTACCTTTCTCCCCACCTGCAGGGCCACCTTTAGAGGGATTAGGCAAACAGCAGCTGTGGGGGAGGGTGGGGACCTGGCAGGGGTGGAGATAAAGAAACTAGAAACCAAGAACTGTCCCCAAGGAGTCATGCTTGAAGAACCATGCCCAGACCGAAGAAGCCTTAACCACACCTGGACTTTCATATCAAGGACAAGATCTGGATTTGGGGCCAATGAGACTTAAGGACTAATTGTATCTTGCATGTGAAAGGGATGTGAAATGTGGTGTTCAGATAAGAAACTGTAACAAATTGTTTTTCAAAGACAGACATAATAAGATCTGCCTTCCCACATGCTGCTCTTCTGCAGTGTGACTTTATCATCCTCCATCTATCTCCCTCTGTTTCAGTCTGGTCTGACCTTAAGGGCTTACTTGACTAATAGAAGGTGGTGGAAGTAATATGATGCATTTTCAAGGCTAAGTCATAGGAGGCTCGAAGCATTCACCTGGGTCTCTTAGAACTGTGGTCCCCAGCCCCTGGAACCAGTGCATGGCCTGTTAGGAGCCGGGCAGCAAAGCAGGAGGCGAGCCACGAGCAAGTGAAGTTTCATCTGTATTTACAGCCGTTCCCTGTTGCTTGCATCATCTGCTGAGCTGTGCCTCCTGTCAGATCATCAGCCATTAGATTCTCACAGGAGCATGAACCCTACTGTAAACTGCGCACACAAGCCATCTAGGTTGTGTGCTCCTTATGAGAATCCAATACCTGACGATCTGAAGTGGAGCTGAGGCAGTGATGCTGGCGCTGGGGAGTGGCTGCAAATGTAATATATGTAATGTGGTTGAATCATCCAGAAACCATTCCCCCTCCACCCCAGGTCTGTGGAAAATTGTCTTCCATGAAACTGGTCCCTGGTGCCAAAAAGGTTGGGGACTGCTGTCTTAGAATACTTGCTCTTGTGAAACCTTTTTGTGAATACAGCCACCATGCTGAGGGAAACCCAAAGTCATGAAGAACGTGTAATGCCCCAATCAACAGCCCCCCTAAGCTCCCAGCCAACTGCCAGCAATGTGAGGGATTCCTCTCGAACACCCAGCCCAGTGAAGCCTTTGGGTATCAATGCTTCACTGCAACTACACGACCAACCGCAACTGGGAACCTTCTAGCTGAACCCAACATAATGAACCATGCGAGATCATCATACATGTAGCTAGTATTCTTACATAACCATCATACTGAGCTTGTGGCCCCACAGAAGATGAAGCTTTGACAAGCTTAATCTTCTTCCCTCTTCCTTTTCTGACATTATAAGTGCTAAAAATAAAAATGTTTGTTCTTTTTCCATTCCTTCTCTTCCCACCTTCCTGTCTTAGAAACTTGATATCTGCCATTCAGAGACTATCTTCACTATCTGTGGTTTCTATTTAACTTAAGATTCTTGCTTAGTATCTCTGTGTTTCTAAGAACTCACTAAAGAATATATGTTTTAATAAATTGTATCATATACATTTGCAAAACTCAAAAACTGAGTCCCGCAAACCCACTTCTCAGTAGTGCAACAAGTATGGAGAGAAAACAGTTAGGTGGAATCAAAGTGAATTTGTTCTTAAAATTTATTCCTGAATACAAGGAATTTACCTAAGCACAGCATGAGAGAAAACAAATTCTTTCATACATATAATTAATGATATCACCATGGAAGGTAGACAGAGAGGAGTGAGAGATTACAAATTTTCATTCTGCAAATATTTATAAAGGGTATTTTCCATTCTGCAATAGACTTCCAGAAATCAATCATAGATGTTTGGTAAGGATTTGGTTCCTTCACACAATTTTGGGTGACATAAAGGATAGATAACACACTTGCATAGCTTAATGAGAAAGGATGTTTTCCTGGTAAATGTCTTAAAAAATTGAACATTTCCTTCACTTCTTAAAAAAATCATCTTGACAAAGTGTTCAGTCTCATTTAGTGATTTGCATGATGGAAGAATTGTGTACAGTTTCTCTAAATGTAGGATGAGGTTTAGACAACAGATGGAAAAATTGTAAATGTGAACTGATTCAGTGACTATGACCAGAGACTAAGACATAATGTTCAAGTATTCTCATGAAGAAATATAGAAAAATTTGGTAACATCATCTTTCCAAGAAGTATTGAGTAGAAATTATCTAAATTTAGTACTATTTTCTAACAAAGTTCATAATATCTACTATTTTTGATAGAACGACCACAAACTTAACATTTAATTAAGTATAAATAATATATCTTTACATATACCATTAACTAACAATTTTGAAAAGCTTTTTTGAAGACAAGTTGATTGGTATTTTTGGACAATAGTAGGAAGCATATGACTTTTGCAACTTTAGTTATCTGGCTGGGTAGATTTCATGTGGGCTTGGGTAAATCACAGAGCCTTTTGAGATTAAATTTCCTCATTTATAGAATGGGGATGAGGTCATATTTACTATGAAAAGTTAATTGAAATTCATAGCATGCTCCAAGTCTTGAACCCGAGACTTACCCAGCTGGGTTAGGTGTCTCTCTGCCTTTCCTCGGCACCCTGTAACCACCACCTTATTAATCTACAACTTATTGTCCCCTATTCTGATTGTCTGGTCACATGTTCCTCTCTGATAATATGTTTCTCGAGGGTAGGGGCTGCATCTTAGTCACTGTCATATTCCCAGTGCCTAGCCACATTACCTGGGCCAAACTTGGCTCTCAGCAAATGTTTGATGGGTAAATGAATCAGATATTCAAGGTTGGCTCACTTCTCTGAATTTGTATACTGTGCATTGGATAGTACAGATTTTATAGAACATTTTCATCATCACACAAAGTTCTGTTGAACAGTGCTGCTCTAGACCCAACATTAAATAGTAACCAGACATAGTTTGGGACCAAGAAATAATTTTTACAGGAACATTCCAAAACGTACATGTCCTATTTGTTTAAATATGTGACAGTTATCTTCTGGGAATGCTGTGCACCCATCTTAAATACAATTGCACAATATGGAAATCCTGCCTGTTTATCATAAGAAAAAATAAACCTTCATTTTTATGGTAAGTGATAGAGGGACTTTTTAGGTTTATAAAGACAATATGACCAAGATCTTCTAGAAAAAGCTAAATTTAGTGCAAAGCTTCTGTGAAATGTGGGTTTAGAGAGTTCCAGTTAATCTTCTAAGAATTCCACTAGTAAATTATTTTAAATCAAGGAGAGGGTTGGCCTAAATCTTTGAGATTCTCTTTATTTTTAAGGTTCATAATGTTTTAATAATCTTCAGGAGGACTGTGTGGTATTGCCTACGTGAGACATGCATTGATGGCGTCACCCCAGTCAGGGAAAGAGATACCAAAATACTTGTATAGGAGAAGAGGCAGACACTGAAATTTCATATTCAGATGTCTTGCTAATAATGTTGATTCCTTTTAGGCAATCAGAAAAAGGCTGCCCCACAGCTGAAAGGATGTGAGATCATTTGGAACTAACCTGGAATCTTCTTCGGTTTCTGAGGACATTGCTTGCAGAAGAGAGCTACTCCTCATCTTCTCTTAGTCAGTGCTAGTATTATATTTCTTCACAAGTCCTTCCCTGGTTGAAATTTAGATGATATTACCTATTCAGCACAAATAGGTTCTTTATTTTATTTTCTAAGAATTGAAATAGCAGTGAAAGGATGTCTGTATCAGTAAATAAAACATTCTTTTAGTTTCCATTCCAACCAGTGTTGTTCCCCCTTTAACATCCAAATTGTCTATTTTTACTGTCCTGCTGCATTCAAAACAAACCTTTATGTATTTTTATAGAAGTGTCTCATTAAACTTTTATCAAGATACACTGTGAAAAAAGATTCTTCATTCAAATACACACTTTGAGTTGCTTGCCTGGATGCCTATCTGATATACAACAACTATTAATTTTTAATAGAAGTGCACTGCCTCCAGCTTTGCCCTAATAACAAGACCATGGGCTGAATTGTGTACCCTCCAAAATTCATATGTTGAAGCCCTAACTTCCAGCAAATCAGAATGTGACTGTATCTGGAAATAGGCCCTTTAACAAGGTAAAGGGCCTATTAAGTAATTAAGGTAAAGTAGGGTCATTTGCGTGAGCTTAAATCTAATATGACTGGTGTCCTTATAAGGTGAGGTTGGGACACAGACATCACACAGAGGGAAGACCACAGCCACCCACAAGCCAAGGACAGAGGTCTTAAGAAACATCAACCTTGTTACTTGATCTCAGTCTTCTAGCCTCCAGAATTATGAGATAGTACATTTCTGCTGTTTAAGCCACCCATGGTACTTTACCATGGCAGCCTTAGGACACTAATACAAATTGTATCAATAAAGATGTCAATAAATAGAAGCAGATGCCATTTATGACTCAGAGTCAAGACCTAGAACAGAACTCAACATGTGAGCCCAAATTCAAAGTGCAAATTCAAAACCTGGAAGCAGACTGAGGATAGTAAATGACCTTGCCAATATCTTTCCTTCTCCAGCATGTGTTTGCTCTTCTTGCCTTATTACAATGAGAAATCCCTAAGTATAGGAAAAACTTGCCTGAAAGAAGTAGAAGACTATATGACTAATTAAGAAAAGTCTGATTTTAATGAGGATGTCCTGAAACCTAAAGAGAAAAGGTAATTTTCAAGGTAGGACTAGAGCAGCACCAGAAAACTGAAGTAGCAATTAGCTTAATGGTGTGATTTCCAACACTGCATAAGGAAGTTTGCTCTTTGCAAACCCAAAGTTAGCAATATGCACGCTCAGAGGAAAGAACTGAGAGTTAAATATATGACTAGCCTCTCCTGCTATTTATACTACATAAATGTAAAGAACAGAAACATTACATTGCAGCAATAATTTCTGGAAAGAAAGAATGTTTGAGTAGGAGATTATTACTTGTTTCTTAGTTTGAGTGTAATTTATTAACTACCGCAGCTTTAGAGACATACTAGAATGAGGTAACATTTTGAGGCTTCATCTTGCAAGCCAAACTAACCACCTTGACAAAGGGAGTTTGTTTCTTCATTCTCAAAATAAGCCAATTTAACCCAACAGCCTATTAACGAGTGCTTGGCTTATTGAAATTTGATTTGGAAGAGAATACTGCAGTAAATAATTTGTTGATAGGTAAAATAATAATTAACATTTCCTAAATGCTCTACACAAGCTGCCATGGTAATTTTGCACACACAACCCATTTAATCCTCAACACACCACTTGAACTCTTTCTTTCTTTTTTTTTTTTTTTTGAGACAGAGTCTCACCTTGTTGCCCAGGCTACAGTGAGTGCCATGGCGTCAGCCTAGCTCACAGCAACCTCAAACTCCTGGACTCAAGCAATCTTTCTGCCTCAGCCTCCCGAGTAGATGGGACTATAGGCCTGTGGCACCATGCCCAGCTAATTTTTTCTATATATTTTTAGTTGTCCAGCTAATTTCCTTTTTTATTTATAGCAGAGATGGGGGTCTTGCTCTTGCTCAGGCTGGTTTTGAACTCCTGACCTTGAGCAATCCGCCCGCCTCAGCCTCCCAGAGTGCTAGGATTACAGGCGTGAGCCACCTCGCCCAGCCCCACTTGAACTCTTATTTGCCCATTATAAGGATGAGCAAACTGAAATCCTAAGAAGATGAATAACCTCTTGTTTCATGGCAAGGTGATGCCATTTTCTGAGACAGAATCAAAGGTTATTTTGAGATTTAAGGCTGGCGTAGGGAATGTCGAGCTGTAGTGGAGAAACATGCCATAAGTTATCAATAAAAAATGACCAAAGAGACTCCAAACGTCCAAAAGAAGTTATACAGCTTCACTATTTAGGAGGGACAAGAAGAGGAAGAGAGAGAGAAGGAAAAAGTCATTAGGGGTTATGCAGGCTGGAAACTGGCAAGGCAGAAAGCAAGAATTAGGGTGGGAGGAGGATGATGAGAAAGGATGTCAGGGAATGGAAAATCAGGAGAATGGCTTATTTTTTAATAAAAAGAGAAATTATCTGTGAATTTAATATGCTAGAAGTTAGAAGGTTTATAGGAGAGAAGAATGTGTAGAAGTATTAGGCAAATAGAAAGAGAAAAGACAAGTGTGAGAAGTAACGCGATGTACCTGCTCTGCTTCAGTGTCTCCCAACTCTGTGAGTCTCTCGAGGTTCTGCAAGCTGTGAGAGATGTTGGAGTTACCGCAGGAGATCCTCAGCATGGAGATGTAGCCTGACTGAATGAAACGCACACGTTTAAGCATGTGGTGGCCTTGAGAGTACAAGACCACCTCCTCCTCCTCTGAGTGTGATGCTCCAAGGCCGCAGCTGCTGCTCTTAATAATCCATCAGTGCGTGGAGTTCAGGCTACACCTCCCAGGCTGCCTCCCACTGCCGGAGCACTAAGGCAGACCCAGTCCTAGGAGACCAGGCCTCCTTTGTGGGCTGACTTTGGTTCAAGGACCCCTCAAGTCCTACTCTGTGTGCTTGGACACTGCCACCCAATCCGTTCCCTCTCTCCTTCACTCCGGTCAGACTTACACTTCAACATCACTGCTGGCCCAGGCTGCCACCTTCTCCCTCTTCCTTTCCTCAGGTGTCGGCCCTAATGAAACCCTCGTGTGTTTAATCCCATCTTGGCAGCTGCAGCTCAGAGGATCCCAACTATCACCGAGTGTTTTACTATTTTTCAAATGTATAAGGATGCTGGTATAATAAATACAAACATGTAAAAGTATTACTGAATTCATAAGCAGTTTTTTGTTATGCATTTGTATTTATAATTCAAGTGTCTGCACTTCTTTTCCTGCTCTCACTCTCCTCTCAGCTTCTGTCCTTTCACCAAGATTATTGATCACCCTCCTACGGGTCTCCCTGAATGTAGTCTTGATCCTTCATAATCCATTCTCCATGTGGTAGCCAGGTAATATCTTCTAAATACATAACTTTAGCACACACACAAAAAAATCCTTCCTCTTTTAATGAATGAGCCAGACCTGGTGGGCATAATCATTAAACAGCTGTATTCCCCTCGTCGTTTGAACCTACATTTCCAGACTGACTTTCTCCATTTCTGAGTGAAATCTCAGGGAGGTCCTACAGCTTTTTTGAGTACTCTAGAAATAATCAAATAGGCCCTTTTGTTTGGCATAGAAATATCCAGTTCTGTCTAATAGTGTCCTCTCCAGTCGGTTACATCTAAGTGCAATGTTTTCCTTCCCACCTCCTCTCGGCCTATTTCCTTCTGGAAGCCTCTCTCTGGGAAGGGCTGCTTCGTTCCCCGGGCCTTTGCACTTCTCTAGACCAGGTGCTATGGTTTGAATGTTTATGTGCCTTCCCTCCCCGATTCATATGTTGAAACCTAACCCCCAAGGTGACAATGTGTTAGAGGTGGGGCCTTTCGAAGGTGATTGGGTCAAGAATGGCATTAGTGCCCTTATGAAAGAAGCTTGAGGGAGTCTCTTTGCCCTTTCTGTCATGAAAGGACTCATAGAAGGCGCCATCAATGAGAAACAGACAATGTACTGAATCTGCTGGAGCTTTGATCTTGAAATTACCAGCTTCCAGAACTGTATGCAATATAATTCTATTATTTGTAAACTACCTAGTCTAAGGTATTTTGTTATAGCAGCCTGAATGGACTAAGACACCAGGCTAAGTTTTACTTATCTTCAAGTCATGAAAATGTCAATTCTATAAGGGAGATTCCCCTCTACTTTTTCATCCTAACCCTTAACAAATGATAAATATGTAATTATTTATGTGAATCATTGTTTAATATTTGATGTTTTTCTCCCTCATTATACTCACGCCTGTAATTCCAGCACTCTGGGAGCCTGAGGAGGAAGGATCCCTTGAAGCCAGGAGTTCAAGATCAGCCAAGCAACACTGCAAGACTCTATCTCTACAAAAGTGAAAAAATAAGCCAGACATAGTGGCCTGCACCTGTGGTCCCAGCTACTTTGGAAGGTGAAGTGGAAAGATCACTTGAGCCAGGGAGTTTGAGGTTATAGTGAGCTATAATCGTGCTACTGCACTCTACCCTGGGTGACAGAATGAGAGAACAAGCCCAAACATGTGATTTGCATAGTATTTTCTTTTTAGAGACAGGGTTTCACTCTGTCAACCAGACTGGAACTCAGTGCCCCAACTATAGCTCACTGCAACCTTGAAATCCTAGGCTCAAGCAGTCCCGCCTCAGCCTCTTGAGTAGCTGGGACTACAGGTGTGCACCGCCACAACTGGCTATTTTTTACATTTTGTGTAGAGATGAGGGTCTCACTATGTGGCCCAGGTTGGTTTTGAACACCTGGCTTCAAGTGATCCTCCTTGCCTTAGCCTACCAGAGTGCTGGGATTATAGAGTGAGCCACTGTATCCACCCTCAAGCATGTGATTTGAAGGAAGGATTTAGGAAGCAAAAATTCATAGCATGGATAGAGGCAGCATCAGAATGTCAGATGGAATTCTCTATTTCTCAAGTACTAGTCTTTGACTTAAATAATGAACCGTCCCTCAGGAAAAAAAAAAAAAACACACAGGAAAGGATAGTATGTGCTCCCTATACTCCAGTTAGGAAAATAAAAGCAAAATGGAAATGAGTACCAGGAAATGCAAATCTAGAATGTGCATTTTCCTCTGGAATAAATTAAATAGTTGGACAGAAAGTTCCAGACAGGATATTTTTCCCTTGCCTGGGCTAAGGACATACAAGTTGCTTCCAGAGGAGATGAAAATCTGGATTTGATTGTAAGATACCTTATGGTTAAATATGGACAACTAATTTAATGTTTTTTTCAAATATCATGTAGGCTAAGCTCTTTAGCCAAAATTGCAACTTTTATACGGTTAGACCTTTTTTCTTTACTCTCAACCTTTCCTTTATATTCATTCACTTTGCTCCAGATCAGCTCAACTCTTGATGTCTTGGGTTCTGACTGCTGGTTCAAGTGCCAAGCTTCGAGCTTGACTTTAATGGAAAAAAAAAATCTCTCCAAAAGCAAGGGTTATAGTCACTCCAGTTTTTCCAGCCCTGGAAGCACATATTGCCCATATCTCCAATCCTACCACCAGATGTCTAGCCCAAACTTCACAAAGAGCAGTTGGTCAGGGCTCCATGCTGACAAAGAGTGACAGCTCCCTGAATATCCTGGGCCCTTGCCAGATTTATGTAAGCACAACCTATTATTTGCAAGAAGAAGAATGAGGTGAATAAGAACTAAGAGGACCAACAAAAATCAGAGACTGTCAGAACTAAGGAAAGCACAGACGTTATGGAGTCTTGTGCCAAACTTGAAGCCAACAGGGAGTGCTGAAGTCACACCCCAGATGTCTTGGTTGGTGTCAGAAAACTTACAAGAACCAGTGGTTTAAATTCTTCCCTTAATTCTGTGCCAGAAATTCTTAACTCCAGGGAGGAAGTGCAGCAGGGAGAGGGAGAGGCCCTCTGAGCAGAACTAACCCCTAGACTCTGATCTGTAAGTACAACTCCCAGGTCTGTGCATGTGACAAGAGATCATGGTCCTTCTATTTGCTAACACAGCTTTGAAGCCTCATGCCCTGCTCAGGGCTCTTGGCCAGGGCCTGGCATGGAAGAGACAAAATAATAATAAAGGAGACTGACTGCAGAGGGACATGTCACTGAGGATAACATCCATGAGGAATATGCTCGGGGGAGATGAGCTGTGAAAAATTGAATATCTAAACTAGCAGTTGTCAGAATTATTTTCCCCAAACCCTGCATGCTCCTGTTTAGTTTTATAATAAATATCAATTACGCAGTAGGAAAGAAGAGAGTCAACATCCATCACCAGACATCTGGTTTGAAAACAGCTTTGTTGAGGAGAACACAGCCTGTGAAACTGAATGTGTGCAGCCTTCATTCTCCAGGGGTCTCAGGAGTCCTGCATCCAGAAAAAGGAATCACTTTGCTATTTCATTTTATTTTTACATTTCTGATCTTGCATAACAATGTTCAGCTGCATAACTTAGGTATGGCAAATGACCCACTGAAATGTGAAATGTACCTAAAATTGGCAAAGACAATGGATCATCCTTTCTCTTAGATTTCATTTGGCCGGTGGAGCAGAGAGACGCGGGTTCTACTCCCAGCAATTTGTCTGTGAGGTTGCTCATAAGCCCCATCTCAGTCTTAGGAGGGATGTTTTTGAGTGATGGGGTAGAATTAGATCATGCCAAGGGAGAAAGAGAGTTAATAGAGTGCTTTGTAACATTTCTGCCCAGTAGTTCTGAGAAATTTCTTGTTTCTTTGGGGCAATAAATAAATAAATGTTTTCAAAAATAGTAAGAAGCCTTTCTTTTCCTCTACCTCTGGAGGTCCTACTGGGTAAGGCAGCACTGAAAGAGACTTGGGAAAGGTGCCAAGGACTGCTTCTCGCTGCGCCAATAGGATGAAGGATCCAAACGCTCTGCTGAGAGCCAGATGCAAGTCACTTCTGAGCGCAGGTGCTTTGCAGAAGTCGTGCTCTTTCGATGAGGAAAAGCTGCACACGTACTAACCCATACTCGCCCCCGATTCGCTGACACGCTGCCCCCCACTGCAGTTTCCGCTCACCAGTCTTTCTTCCAAAACAGACTGTACCGCCACAACAGCCACAGAGGGTTCAATTAAACTTCTGAGCTAATAATTTGAAACTCCTTGGAAGCTAGATTGACACCCATAGTTCTTTTAAAAATGTAAAGATGCTGTTTCAACGATCTGTTTCTGAGTAATAGTCTACCCCAAAATTTAGTGACTTAGAAGAGTGATTCATTATTTCTCATGATTCTGCGGGTTGCCGTGGGTGCTGGTCTCACCTGGGCTCGCCCACGTGGCTGCGCTCAGCTGCAGGGTGGGCCAGCCTGGAAGCTCCATGAAGCCTTCACTGGTGTGTCTGGCAGTTAGTCCTGGCTGATGACTGGGGGCCTTAGTTTTCCTCTGTGTGGCCTCTTATCCTCCAATAGGCTGGACTGGCTTCCTTACATGACGTGCTTCAGGGCAGCATTTCAAAGGAGTAAAGTGGAAACTGCAAAGCTTATTCTGGCCTACCCTCAAAAGTCGCACAACTTCACGTCAGCCACATCCCTTGGTCACAGTCAGTCACGAGACCAGACCAGACTCAGACTCTATGACTTTCGGGGAGGAGCAGCAAAGTCAAAAGGGTCTTTGTGCAGGAACTGGAGGTGTGGTTGCAGCTGTCCTGCATCTATCTACCACAGATATCTTTTGTTTTCCTTCAGAAAACTGTAGGTTCACCACAACAGGTGTCTTTTAAAAGAAGAAAAGTCAAACATTTTCACTATAGAAAAAGTAGAATGTATTAATAATTATAAATAAGGAAATAAAAGTCACTCTTAATCTCACCTTCCCAAGAGAACTACTGTTAATAGTGGTTATATTAGCATAATAATAGTATAATAACATAATGATACATAATATACGGTAATAACATAACAGTATATGCACTCCCAAAATTTTTCTAAATATATTTATACTAGATTTTAAAATTCACACAATTTTGTTCCCTGGTTTTTATGACCCAACAAAATGTCCTAAGTATTTTCTCATAATGTACCTGCCTAATATCTTGTGCATTGACTATGCCATAATTTATACAAATATTTTAGACTTTTTCACTGCTATACCTAATGTAATAAACTTTTTAATACAAGTATGTGTACATATCATTGATTGTTTCTTTAGATTTAAGTCCATAAAGTAGAATTTCAGGGTCAAAAGAAATACATATTTTAAAACTTTGAGATATTTTGCCAGATGGTCACCCATAAAAATGTTATAATTTTATGTTCTCACCAGGAGAATATTGGAATCTCTGTTTTTCCCTTTATCCTTAACCCTGGTGAACCTGAGAGGTAAAAACTAACATTCATAGCTATTCTAATTTATATGCATTATTGTCCGTTAATGTTGAGCATTCTCTCCATTTTCATCAATCATTTGTATTTTCTCACTAATCCAGTGCTTTCTCTCCCTCTGGGAACATCTAAGAGAGAAAATGGAGAGAAGGAACCTCAATGGAAAGCCCTTTCCTAATTGTCACTATATTAGCTGTTCCCTTTTTCCTGCAGACAAGTAGCTAAAATCTAGGTGCTTAAAAGTGGCAACCAGGATTATGGCTCAATAGCCAGAGAAACCAGGCCTGGTAGGGCAGAATAGAAAGGAAAAATAAAGTTACATGCTTAAGACGAAAGGCCTGGAGAAATGGGAGAGGAAGCTAAAATTAAGGCTATTAATGACAAGGATTAGGGAGGTTTAAGAAGTTGATATAGGCTGGACGTCTATGTAGGACTAGAAAAGGGAAACACAGGGTATGAGAACCAGGAAGATTGGGCTACCCATTACTCTCTCTGAGGTTTCCAAGGTTGACCCTTTTTAGCCCAAGCTCAGCAACTATTCCTGAAAAACTGACAAAAGGTCTCACTGCACATTTCAGCAGCATGAGAGACTCTACCACGGCCCTCAAGTTGAAGCAGGGTAAAACCAAAACAATAAGATAAATTCTTAGGCCAACATTCATGCATTCACTTGGTCAAGCAGCCAACAACTACTGGCATCTGATGTGTGCAAGACACTGTGTGGGCTCTGGAGGTATAGAGAAGAATTAAGAAGTGATTCTTGCTCACAAGCAAATGAAAATCTAGTAAGGCATCAGACATTAGGGAAAATAAACAAGTAGGCAGGAAAGAGACACCTGCTAGCTAGCATCTACCCATGAAGGCTATGAACCAACCTATGATGTGCCCACAGTGAGACCCCAGTACTTCTTAAAGTTTAAGTGAAGTATGGCATTAAGCTTCTCTCACTACTAACAATGAACAAGTTAGACACATGACTTTTTGCAAAGCATAATTTAACAATCACCCCCTCATCCAGGACTTCCCGAGTTATATTTGCTCCCAAGTCATGCCCAATCCCAAAGACGATTCTAGGCTCAGTCATAGGATTTGCCAGAATCAGTCTTCCATCATGCATCTCTAACCCTGGTATTGAGCCCGGATCACCCAGTCCAGACCCCTCCTCCTCCTATGTGTTCCCCTCTGGGCTCTTCTACCCATTTGCATTAACAGAACTCAGTCAGGACCATCTCCGTCCTCTAACTTTTGAGTCTTAAGTATCATCTCAGACCTAAAAGTCTGATTCTAAACATAAGATTCTAAAAAGTTTGAACTTCAAAGTGAATGTGTTGGAGTCTCTGTTCCTTTCTTCCCGGGAACCCCTTTGGCCCTTTACAAACCCTTCTCCAGGTAAATAGTCCAGCATTTTAATAATCTCAAGAGTAGAGTGAATAAAAAAATAGCGAGATATTCCCCCATCCCATTTTTTATTCCCGGGTGCACAGGAAGATGATTTATCAGTTAGATCTGATTCCATGATTAGGATGAGAATGCAATGGCACCTGGTATCAGGAAACAATACCGACATGGACACTTAACAGGTGACAAAACATGTAGAAAGCAACAACCAAAACCTGATTGGGCTCTGGAAAGCCACACTTATTAATCATTTATGTCAACTGCTCACCATATATGTTCAAGTACCATGCAGCACAACAATAATTATGTCATTAAAATGTATGTAAGTCAATCTTGTTACAGAATTTCTCTCTCTCATATATATATATGTGCATGTATGTACATAATGCATACATATGTATACATACATATATACATCAGCTGTGTACCATATAACAACATTTTGGTCAATAATGAAACAAATATGTGATGGTGGTCCTATAAGATTATAATAGAGCTGAAAAATTCCTATTGCCTAGTGATGTTGTAGTCATTGTAATGTAGTGCAATGCCTCACTCACATGCTTGTGGTGATGCTGATGTAAACAAACCTGTGCTGACAGTTGTAAGAAAGTATAGCACATAAATTATGTACCATACATAATATTTGACAATAAATTACTATGGTTACCAATTTATATATTTACTATATTATGCTTTTTATCATTATTTTAGAGTATACTCCTTCTACTTATTAAAAAAAGTTAACTGTAAAACAGCCACAGACAGGTCCTTCAGGAGGTATTCCAGAAGAAGACATTATTATCAATGTCAAGGAGATGATCAAGGAGATGACAGCTCCATGTGTGTTTTTGCCCTTGAAGACTGTCCAATGGGACAAGACGTAGTGGTAGAAGAGTGATATTGATGATCCTGACTCTGTGAAGGCCTAGGTTAATGTATGTGCTTGTGTCTGAGTTTTTAATAAAAAAAGTTTAAAAAGTAAAAAAAAAAAAGTAAATTTTAAAAATATAAAAAAGCTTATATAATAGAATAAAGATATAAAGAAAGAAAATATTTGTGTACAGTTGTACAATGTGTGTTTTAAGCTAAGTGTTATTACAAAAGAGTCAAAAACTTTTTAAAAATTGAAAGGTTTATAAACTAAAAAAGTTATAGCAAGTAAGCTAAGCTTAATTTAGCATTGAAGAAAAATATTTCTTATAAATTTATTGTAGACTAAGCATTTATGAAGTCTACAGTAGTGGTATGTCCTAAGCCTTCACGTTCACTCACCACTCACTGACTGACTCACCCAGAACAACTTACAGCCCTGCAAGCTCCATTCATGGTAAGTGCCTTACATATGTATACCATTTTTTATCTTTTATACAGTATTTTTTTTTTTTTTTTTTTTGAGACAGAGTCTCACTTTGTTGCCCAGGCTGGAGTGAGTGCCGTGGCGTCAGCCTGGCTCACAGCAACCTCAATCTCCTGGGCTCAGCGATCCTACTGCCTCAGCCTCCCGAGTAGCTGGGACTACAGGCATGCGCCACCATGCCCGGCTAATTTTTTTTTGTATATATATTTTTAGTTGATCAATTAATTTCTTTCTATTTTTGGTAGAGACGGGGTCTCGCTCAGGCTGGTTTCGAACTCCTGACCTTGAGCGATCCGCCCGCCTCGGCCTCCCAAAGTGCTAGGATGACAGGCGTGAGCCACCGCGCCCGGCCTTTTTATACAGTATTTTTACTGTACCTGTTCTATGTTTGATACACAAATACTTACCATTGTGTTACAATTCCCTATAGTATTCACTACAACAACATGCTGTACCATAGGTTTGTAGCCTAGGAGCAATAGGCTATACCATATAGCTTAGTTGTGTAGTAGACTATATCATCTAGCTTTGTGTCAGTACTCTCTATGGCAGGGATCCTCAAACTTTTTAAACAGGGGGCCAGTTCACTGTTCCTCAGACCATTGGAGAGTGCGCTCTGTGGGCCCGGGACGAGTCAGCTGCTAAGCAGGACAGGCAGCGGTGGCAAAAACACCCAGAGGGCTGGAGAAATGTGCTAGGCGGCCCACAAGTGGCCTGCAGGCCGTAGTTTGAGCATGCCTGCTCTACAGTGTTTGCACAAGGATGAAATTGCCTAACACCACATTTCTTAAAATGTATCCCCATTGTGAAGCAACACAGGACTACAAATATATAGCAACACAGGACTACAAATATAAAAATTATATATATATATGTGTATATATATATATACACACACACACATACTATATACATACTGTGTGTGTGTGTGTGTGTATTCTGACCTCCTAATTTTCCCCCTGTAAGTACAACTCTCCTTTTACAACTTCAGAGAACAGGAGGGCATGTGGCTCCTAAAATGCCTGAGTTATGGCAGACACTACCCCTACCACACCATTGACTATTTCACTAACAGAAAAATGCAGGCCCTTTCAAAAAGTACTGATTGGAGAATTGCATGGCAGAGTGTCCACTCACAGGAATATGGCAGGAGGGATACTACTGAAAGACCTTCTGGTAGCTCATTATTATTTATCCCCTCCTCTTATGCACGGAGCAGTTTCCATGGTCTGTCTTCTCTTAAAGGGCTTCCTGCCAGTCTCCCCCTAGAGCCATCCTCTTCCTAAATCAGAACCCTGGAATCCTACATTGCTTCTTCTCAGCCCACACACACAGAGAGAGAGAGAGACAGAACAACCAATGGGGAAGAGAACACTGAGCTAGGATGACTGCCATGATGGATGATCCCTGGGTGAATCCTGCAGACTTTGTCTATGTCCTCCTTAAACCTACTGCTTTACTGAAATACTATGCACTTCCAGGAAAATCCACGTGCCTGTGGCTCCTCCAGCCTCCACCATACTTACCCTCTTTCTTTTCACTTCCTCTTCTCTATTCTGTCCTTCTCCAGACCCTCTTCTCTCATTAGCTCCTTCCCACTGTCCCTTCTTACAACATCCTCCACCCAGGATCTCTATCTCCCACCTCCACTTTTGTCCACATCCAAAAGCTGAACCTGTTAGCCAACTTTTACCACAACTAACTTTACAATAAATATGCCAAGAACACAACTGTGACCTTTATTAGACATTTTCAAGCATTCTAAGAGGCAACCGCATTGGATAAATCAATCCACTCAGCCACTCTAGGGCATTCATTTTGGCCACCAGAATGCAAGCTTCCTCTCTGTCAGACTTACACACACATGGGTGGTAACTTGAGGAGGAAGGATCCTTTATGGTATCACAGTTAATTGAAAGCATCAACTCATCAAATTTTACAGACCAAATTATTTCCATGTTTGATGGTATAGAACTCTTGAGCAGATTTCAACATCATTTCCAAGAAACATTTTCCTCTGTCTCTAAGAGAACTGATGGCTGATCTCTATTCAGAAGTAGGTCAATCTCCCATCTGAATGAGAATACAAATTTGACTCCTCAATTTTTATATTTCATATCAATTTGACTGAATTCTTATGTAGTATCTAAAGTACATGAATCAACAAGATTCTATTGAATATCAAAAATGATAAGCTCTTCAATGCCTCATCAGGGAAGTCCTCAACTCTAGCCAAAAATATGCTAGAAATTTGTTTATTTTTTTTTCTTGGTCTCCTATTTTTTTTAGATACACCATGAGTTAAAAAAAAATAAGCCTATATTCAAATATCATTAATAAACTATAAACATATAACAACACAGTAAGTTCACAATAAAACATACAGAAATAGAAAATGGTAAAGAATGAAAAAATTTGCAGTCACGACTCGAAGCTAAAGAAAAAAAAAAAAAAGAATGAAAAAATAAATAAAAATAGAAGGTTTGATATTTACTTCTTCTAACCCAATGGATTGCCTTATGTACCTTAAGAGTTCTGCATTTCACAATGAAGACCTCCACTCCCACCTATAAGAGACGTCACAGAAAAACAGTGCCGTGCCTTAGCTTCTTCTGGGACAAATGACCCTGTCAGCTCCACCCCCACCTTCTGTTTTTACCTTTCCCAGCTGCCCATATCCAGGTTTATGATCCCCCCTTTTGCAGCTGCAACCCTATGCTAATAACTTTTCAAACTTTATGTATATAAAATAAAATACAAAATAAGCAGTGGAGAATTGAATACGGAAAGGAGACAAGAAAGATTTAAAAGCTACCTCCACATTTAAGTCATTGGAAAAGAAGTACACTCTTAGGAAGATGGTAGCACTAAGGGAGAAGAGAATGTTAAAAATGTTAAAAAACAAAACAAAACTTTGCTTAGTTCATGTACAGAGTATTTAGGAACAAAACCTTTCTTCCACTCTCTCTGTGTAGGATTTTCTGAACATGTTCCAGAATTACTGAGATGGAAGCTCTATGATACAGCAACTGATTCTAGGCAATGTCCTTATACCATAAGCAGAGACTACCAACAGTGGAGGTGCTACCAAAACGCAGGGCACAAGAATTTAAAAGCAATAATAAAGCTGAGTAAAAGTTAACCTGATTTCATTATCACCATGCATGTCAATTCTAAATAATATCAATGGTAAAATACTCCTCCCCCAAAACATTGTGAATCATAGTGCCAAACAATTGTTCTGATTACTGTTGAGTTCTAACAACATATATGTAAGCTTCAAATTAGCACATTTTTATTACTTATCGTTTGCTAAACATTGTATTCTACATGGAAGTTAACTCAGAGAACTTCCAGTTATACAGTTGGTGCCTACATACTCAGCCTCAGCTACACACCTTCATTGATAAAGTAAGATCATAACAGTTCAGAATCCTTCAAGTTTACTTCTCACAGTTTGTCTCCAATCCCTATGCTACTTCATATTCCTGCATTTAAACAGTAGATAATATATAAATAACAATAGCCCAGTGGTTGTAAAGACAAATGAATAGAACGTGAATTACAGATCAATTTGATCATTCTATATGATTATATGAGTTTAATTGTGTTTAAAACTTAAATTGAAATAGAATGTAAACTGTGAAATATGATATTTTTGTTTGGTAAGTAGAAATTTTAGTTTACATGTAAAAATCATTTTGTTATAAATAGGACAAGAGTGTTAAAATGTGATCCCTTCTGGGTGTCAAACATGCTAGACATGCCACTGACATGGTCACCATCCCTGCTGTCCAGGCTTATTTTAACCAAAGAGCACTATCATGTGTTTCTGTTATCTTCTCTTTCCTTGTAATTCCCAACACACCGATTAGTCAATGCAACTTAATTCATATTTCTAAATCTGTGCTCTTCTGGTCATCTACTTCCCAGTCTATCGTTTTCTTTATGTGATTCACTAAACATGTGTGTGTGTGTGAATTTCTCTTTTCCTATTAGAGTATCTCTGTTCCTGGATGCAGCTGTGTACTAGTTACTCTCAAATTTGTATCTCTAAACCCTAGACACACACACCTAACTTTATGCCACAGCTCCCCCTAGATGTCTAGTAGGCATATTAAATTGACTATGATCAAAAATGATTTCATGTTCCTATCATATCAACTCTTTTCTCTGGGAACCCCATTGTAGTAAATAGCATCACTCTTCAAAAAATTATTGAGAACAAAAACCTGGCTCTCCCACTTCTCTCTTTCTCCTATACCCAGCACCCATCCATCTGTAACCCCTACAGAGGCTGCGCCTTCTACAAATAACCCCAATCGATCCAATCCTCACTCCTTCCCCAACCATCCGAGACCTACAGCTCTGTAGAAGCCCATGGCCTGATCTCCCTGCTTACCTGTTTTTCTCCACAGTGTCTTCCACAGTGGCCATAGCAACCTTCATAAAACACAAATCATCTCATGTCACTTCCCTGAACAAAACACTCCAACAATTTCCTGTTAAATTTACACTGAAACCCAAATTCCTTACATTGCTTTACAAGCTATATGTAACCAGGCCCTGGTTGTATCTCTGACCTCTCTCTGGCTTCTCTGCCTCTTACTCACTTCAGTCCACTCTGGCCACGCTGCTGTTGCTGCTGTTCCTTCACCACGCCTGCCGTCTCTGTGCCATAGGCTCTTCACGTTTGTTTTCTGCGTAGCCTGGGCCATTTGTCCCAGATTTTCCTAAGGCTCACACCCTCTCTTCTTCAGGTCGTTTTACCTTTTCTGGGACACCTTCCTGGAGGAATACACTGAATTGCGTGCACTAGCACAGCGGCATGCACTGTTGCCTTGCACTGATTTATTTTCTTTAGGACATTTTCCAGTAGGGGGCATATTATATATTTATTTGTTTACTGTGTGTATTTATCTCCCTCATCAGAATAGAGTAACAAGAGGGCAAGGATCGTGTTTACATTGCCTATCACTGAGTCACCAGAGCTAGTCTTGGTATAGAGAAGCTCTACAAATACTCATTGAATTAAAAAATGAATTAATCAACCTGACTTCCATAACAAATCCAATTCTGTGCTTTTGCTTATTCTGTATTGAGAAAGCATCCTTGCCATCTTGCTGGCATCCCTGTGCTCCATTCTTAAAGTGGCCCAAGAGAGATATGCAGGAAAAATAGCTGTTCATCAGAGGGCATCTCGAGGAAAGGGGGCAGAAAGGCTGGTCACAGAGGGAAAGCCAGGCTTCTCCGGCTCTGACCACCCCCAGTCATGGCCACCCAACAGCCATTCTCTGCTTCTTCATCTTGCTCTGCTTTCAACCCGATTCATTTGCAGTGGCCGTGTGCCCCGTCCTGGACAATGAATCACAGCACTCCTGCCTCTTTGGCCGAATATGAGTCCTCAACCCCTTACACACTATTCCAAAATCTAAAAGGCTCTGAAAGCCAAATTTTTTTCCCTAAATTTGAGGCTAACTCATTTGGCAGAAACAATTAGCATGGCCTGGTGTGAGGCTCTTCATGGTCTTTATTTACCCCAGGTTACTATTCATACACTTTGCAGCAGATGTATTAATGTGTTTCATTACAGAGTGTTGATCTAGACCTTGGTGATATTAATGTAACATAATATACAGAATTTGCACTTTTCAAAATCTGAAACATCCCGAGTTCTGAAACAGCTGGGCCCAGAGGTCTTGGATAAGAGATTGTGGGGTCCAACTTGCTTTCCCAGCCACACATGGTGGAAACCGAGGTTCTGTGACCCAGAACTAACAATGAAATGTAAGAGAAAAATCTTCTCGAGCTTCTAAGGAAAATTCTGCTTCCAAAATGAAAAGGCAAAGCCTGCAAGAGAATGGCCTTGCCACAATCCTTCCTTTCTGCTCAGGGTCTGGGCTGAGGCTGTGGTATCTGCCAAATTGCGACCATGAGGACACAAAGTCAAAAGATTAGCTAAGGACGGTGGAAAAGAGAAAAAGATCAGGCTAATGAAAATCCTGTTGAGCTCTGAAAAGAACTCTGAATTCCCACACCATGCTTCTAGTGGAGTAAACAGTAAAACTTCCTTATTTTTAAGCCAGGTTTAATAAGACTTTCTGTGACTCTCCCACAAATGGGCTTAGCCAGGAACAATAAAAAGGTGTCTGAACAGGTGACAAGTAGGCCCCTCACCCAGCAGACCACAAACTAATCCCTTCCTGATGAAAGACCAGATAAAGGGCCTAGATATGGGGCAGGTGCTGGCCTTGGCAGGTTGCCAAGAAGGAAGGAAAGGGAAGAACAGAGAGGCAGGAGGACCCCCTTTGGCAGGGATCCAGAGCACTCTGAAGTTTATCACAGAGACGTGTCACACCCCTGCTGGCACAGGCCCATGGAATGAGCCCAGGGTGTGTTTATTTGTGTGTGCGTACTTGCATGTTAGGGGTGCCCAGGTCGATACCTGGCGTATTAAAACACCCTTGCCTGGCCAGTCCTTCCAGACCTTTCCTGAACATTCTGGTGAGTGAGTCTGCTCTGCACCAACGCTCCACGCTTGTACAAACTACTTCAAATAACCCAGTACTGATGCTGCTGTCTTACGATCCTGTCTTCTTTCCCCCACAGCCACACCAGAGCTGAGGGATCCCAGCTTCTCTCGTCCCGGGACACTGACTCTCTACAGGATGAAGCCTGGCACCTGCCCCCTTTTCATCCTCATCCCCCTTCTCCAGCTGGTTATCCCAGGGAGTCCTGAGTGTTCCTTAGACACCATTGTGGAAAATAAGATCAAGGACATTCTCAACGGTCTAGGTAACCGACTGGGGGTGGGAGGTGGGAGGTTACCCCTTACTCATGTCTCTTGCTCTCAAGATAACTTTGACTCGATCTCATCTCAAGATCCCAACCTCTGGTCGGTCCACTGAAGCCCCATCTTCCTGCCCAGGGCTTTCTGTACTACCCTGCCCCTGTCTGGACTCTTGGCTACAAGCTCAGGTTTCCCTGAAGAGGAGGAAGAGGTGGGGGAGTTCGGTAGCTATAATTGATGAATGCTCAGGTATAAGATACAGCTTTACATAGATTAGTTCAATTAAATTCTCACCAGCACTTTATGAGGTAAGTACAACTATTACTTTTCCTTTACACATGAGGAAACTAAGCCTTGAAGGCTCGTGAGTAGCCTGACTGTGGACACGGTGGCACCTGAGAGGTAGAAGAGGATTTGGAAGGGCATGGGAGGGACCAATCATGGTTATCCCCCCTCCCCTTCTTTTCTCCGACACAGAGTATAATCCCTCTGCCACAACAAAGCAGCTCGTGTGCACCAGCATCACAAACTCAGGCAAACTGTCCTCCTGCCCTGCAGGTGAGTAACTCCCCGAGGAGGAATGGCGGGTAAGATGCTGCGTGTTCTCCCGTGTCCACTTCCCCGCTCCTGCACTGTCCCCATCTCAAGTCTGCATCCTGCTGGGTCTGAGTCCTACCTCCTGGTTCCCATAGATCCCTGGCCCACTCTCGTTTCCCTGAAGGGTGCTACTGACGGATCCTGGGTTTCTGCCTCTTCCTTGGCTCCTTCCCTTCAAGCCCCCATAACCAGCCCTTCCTCTCCTCACGCTCCCTGTCAGGGCCACGTCCTTCATCTCTCCCTCCCCATCTACCCTCCTGCTGGGATGGGTGGGGGCCAGTGCAGAGGAGAAGTTACCATGTATGGAAGGAAACTGAAACTGCCAAGTTCCTCACTTGTTTTTCTTTTCTTGAAACGGGCTCTCAAAACTGAATTAGCTTTAGGACCCACAAAACCTAGATCTACCCCTGGGCTGCACAGGGGTGAAAGATGGTTGCGGGTGGACCTCCCTCCTCTCAAACTTCAAAGGCCCTGAGGTCTACCTCTCACGTGCCCACACAGGGATGTCTGTCACCGGCTGTGCTTGTGGCTACGCCTGTGGTTCCTGGGATGTCCGGCAGGAAAAGACGTGCCACTGCCAGTGCAGTGTGGTGGACTGGACCACTGCCCGCTGCTGCCGCCTGGCCTGAGACGGGGAAGGCTGGGAACTAGAAGGCTGAGAACCTCATTTTGTGATCCTGACAGGAATGAAACATGATCCCAACCAGGAAACCTGACTCACTACATCTCCTTCATTTGTTTCAACCCCCGCTTCTTGAGTAATAAAGACAAACATTGCACCTTTCTATATTTGTCTTTGGTGTTAGCTTGGGACTCTAGCTAGAAAACGAAAACCGCAATGAACCCCATGACTACATCTCAATGTGGCATGTGGGATGGGCAGCTATGAAAGATATGGGAAAAATAGGAAAAAACAGACTGACACCCCAGCCCCCCAGTTCCTTCATTATTCAACAAAATATCACTTTGTGCCAGCCATACTGCTTGGGATGAGGTACAGAGACAGGAAATAGCATGCCCTTAAGGAACTCACCAACTAGAATAGCAGGCTTCAAGCTGTGTGCAGGAAGGCTTTTCAAAGTATAGGCAGGCAAGAGTAGTTTTAAAAGAATCACTTTCTAGATTTTTAGCTTATCTATGTACTCTTTCCTAAACTTAAGTGCCTGAGATGTGCTTTGGCCAAAGAGATTTCTTTCACCATTCCCTTCTTCCCATAGCCTTCATCTGTCATTGACTCTTACCACAGGTCAGAATCCTGGGGTATAAAAATCTGCTGAATGTCAAACCAAGGACAATTAAAAATACCAGTGTGTGAATGATCCAGCCACTGGTTATAAGTTGCGAGGCTTCTAGTTTATGGCTTTCATATTATTGAAGGATGATATAACTGTCAGTGGTCAACCGATAGACCATCAAATATAATTTTTAATAATAAATTGTGGTGTGATTTTTGACAAATAAAAGGAATTCAAACAAGCTGAATGACATTGCTACAATAAAAATTTCCCCTTTCTATATACTTACTTATAAGAAATAGGTATCTCAAAGCTGACAACTAAAGAAAAATTAGGAATATAATTGGTTCTAAACTTTATCTCCCACTAGTGAAATATAGTTATTTGTCCATGGGCATATGAAATACTTGGGGAGAGGGAAAGCCCCATTTCTCTCATTTAAGAAATACATTTCCAAAACATATTCTTTGTGTTTATTAATTATTTATCAAAATGTATTATAAACGGTTCTATTCAAATGTATACTGTTCATCGTTGTAATAATAATTCAATACTCCTATTTACATCAACCAGAGTGAACCTTTTAAAATATAAATCAGACCGTGTCACTTTCCTGTCCAAATCACTCTAGTGATTTCCATTACATGAAAAATAGTATCCCAAGGCCAACAAAAATCCTGCATCCTCTGGCTACTGGTTGTATTACTGACCTGGTTTCTGATCCTTACTCACTTCACCATGGCCACACCTGCATTCTTGGTGTCCTCTAAGTTGTAGCCACCTTCCCACTCCAAGTCCTTCCTACTCCGGGTCTCCCAGGTAGTCACACACATCCACATACAAAGTCATCCCTCGATATTTTTTGAGACACCTTCTCATCACCCTCTATCTCTTACCCTATTATTTTTTTCATAATGCTTCTCAGTCTTCACTTCATAATATATATTTATCTGTTTATTAATGTGTTAACTATCTCTTGCATTGCAACACATGATCCATGAATGATAAAACCTTGTCTAATTTGCTCGTCATTGAATCCCCAATGTTTAGAATAGTGCTGACCCATGTAGGAGCAGTAACGAACAAATTTTCTACTACCAAGTCCGGCTCTGAGTCTGAGTGAGCTCCCTCTTTTGCTCTCTGTTCTTCTTCCTTTACCTCAATCCTGGTCATTGAAGAACAGACATTGTTTTAACAGGGGTCCCCTGGGTCCCATTCTTAAGGTGTCTGTAGGAAAAATAGCTGTTCATCAGAGGGCACCTATGAAATAGAAAAGCCAGAGGGTGGAGATGGAGTTCAGAGAGGTTAGCAATAGCAGAAGCAGAAGTCAGATTTTGTAGCTCTGGCTGATATACAAAAGTCTCCATACAAAGGAAAAATTTTGTAAAATCAATATTTTGTAAATCAAGGTACACTTTTTATACCTAATCAGCAGACATTATAATTATAATATAGTATAATTATAATTGTATGTATATAATTATAATTAGCTACAATTTCTCATTTTCCCTATGTATGGCAACTTTTGGGACATCTGTAGTTAGTTAGTTCACTTAGTGGCCAATTTCCCCTTTTTTGATGTTAACAGAATCCTGATTTCATTCAGGGCAGTATTGTGCCAGTACTGAATGATAAATTATTACTTAAACCAATAATTGATCTACTGCTTCTTTTGACCAAATATTTCCTTTCCTAGCTTTAACCTTGGCATAGAGTTGTGTAGGGTAGCAGGTGGCCCAAATCAGGACAAGAAGACATAGGAGAACACTGCTTGGGCCTTCTGAAAAAGAGAGGGCCTTCCTGGAGCCAGAAATTCAAAATTGTCCAAGACCATTCTAGCTTGGGCTGTTGGTGTGAGGATGTGATGTCTGGAGCTCTGGCAGCTATCTTTTGTCCATGAAGTTCAACGATCTTGTGACCTTTGAGGCAAAACTGTAAGGATGGTGAAGCAGAAAGGAAAAGGACCTAGAGCTCTTATTCTTATTTAATGGCAGAATCACATTATTGGCAGAATATTTGTGATTCTGCCATTAAATAAACTCTGAAATGACTTAAATAATTTTTCTTCATAAGCAAATAATAAGTATTCTTTTTCATTCATTTAACAAATATTTATTAAGTCTTATATTCAAAGGCCATGGGATACAGTGGTGGCTAAAATAGAAAAAAGATTATTGCCTTCATGAAGCCTCTATTCTAATTCTAAATCTCTGCCAGATGGGATTTTTTTTTATTAACTTTCCCATAGAAAGAATTAGTCAAGATCAATGTCATGTTCTCTGAGCAGATGACAACCAGAACCTTTAGACCACACCTTTTCTACCTTTTCCTATTGAAGGAATGAACAAAGGTCCTATAATGAGAGATGTCATCAAACTTGGCAATTTTTGACAAGGCAGCTGCTAGGCTTGCGAGCCTGCAAAGAAGGAAGGAGAGGAACCTCTCAGGACACACTCTGGAGAGTATCCAAGACTCTTTCTGAAAGTTTGACTCTCCCTGGCTGAAATTTTCTGAGAGTTTGATTCTCCCTGGCTGAAACTTTCTGAGAGTTTGACTCTCCCAGGTACTGGCACAGTGTTTGTTGGCGGAGTAGAGAGAATGCCCTTATAGCACATGGCCAGGTACAAGTCCCTGCCCTCCCAACCTCTGCTGCCTCTCAAAAAAATGAATCCCTCTCTGACCTCCTTCTCCTCACCACCCTTCTCCAGATGATGCTGTCGTGGCCCGATTGCGGGATGGGGGATGAACACATAAGACATAGACATAAGACACAGACACGACAGAGTTGGCTGCAGTCCCAGAAAAATAAAGTACACAGGCCAAAGATGGTTGAAGACTGCAGCACCTTAAAGCACCAGTCGTTTTATTTTTATACTGTTTAATTAGGCAAGCGTCCTGCAGCTATTTTCTCATGCCAGCTATTTTCCCAGCTACTTTTTGGTATGTGACTTTTCATGGGCCAACAGTACCTTTTCCTCCAGTCATAGCACAAGAGATGGCCTTTAACGCTTGATACCGTTTGTGGATAACAAACAACTTTGGCTCGACCGAGAAACCACAAGTCTTTGGCCGTCTTGTCAGGTACCATATGCAGGATAACAGACAACCTTGGCTCGCATGCGAGACCACAGGTCTTTGGCCATTTGCCCAGAGGAACAGTTCTCTCTGCTGGTCAACAAGTCATGTCCTGCTAATTTTGGGAACAAGTAATGGGCTCCCATTCTGCTGACTTTGGGTCTCGGCCAATCTGACCCAGGGACGGCTCCTTTCATGATGCCCTCAGGGAGTGCCCAGTGCACCTTAGAATTAGTCATGGGTGGAAGGAAAAAAGGAACTCTTAGCTAAGTGGATAACTACTATGGGAGTGAGCGTGGAAAGTTCCATCCCTAATTCTCAGTCCTGTTACTAGACCCCAAGCCATTTCCTAACCCATCTTCAGATCCCAGCCTGTCTGGAAGATTCATTCCCAAGCCCCCTTACCTCACTATGCCTTCTGGGGCTCTTCATCATTGCCACTGTGGTGGCAATGATGAAGACTGTACCCAACACTTTTGAGTGCTTACTCCATGGCAGGCATGGTTAGGTGTTCTATTATTATTCTGTTAACTTCTCACTACAATCCTATGAGATAATAAGCACTGTTATTTTTTACATTTCACAGAAGAGGAAACTGAAGCTTAGAAAAGTTGCCCAACAACACACAGCTATGAAATGCCTTGATCCTAGACACAGTGACTCATTTGCATGAGCAGAAGGACATTAGGGGACCGGGGAAGGGAGCTGGCCAGCGAGGGTCCCTATCTTAGCTCTGCCTCTCTGCCACAGAGTGCCAGCCCTCAGACTGTCTGAAACAGCTCTCCTGGGCCAGCAAGCATCACTAATGAAAGCGATCTGTCCTCCTGCCCTCAGGTAGTCATTGAGTGAGGGTAAAGGGGCATGTGCAGCCCATTCCTATTTCCATGCACCTGGGCTCAAGCTGCCAACCCGTCACTATACCAGCAGGTTGTCCTCAGCCTCAGGATTGTAATGTGATTGTGATGTGTTGGAGTCACGACCCCAATACCCACAACTCCCCATTTTTCCTCCTGAGGGAATACCTAGGAATGAGAGGCTTATTTCCACTCCCTCCCTTCTGCCAATCTCCCTGGCCCCAAGCCTTCTTCCTCTCCATTGTCTCCCATCTCCTTTGCCAAATCCAATCCCACCCTGTTTCCACCCCATCAAAGGGAGGTACTTCATGGGACGAAAGATAATTATGGGAGGGCTTCTCTTAAAATTCAAGTACTTCAACATTCTCATCCCAATCCCCCAGCACGCTGTCTGTGCCATGTAGAGTGCATCACCACCACCAATGGATGTGTGTGTGGCTGTGCCTGTGGCTCAGGGATGTGTGGGGGAAACCACGTGTCACTGCCAGTGCAGTCTGGCAGGGTGGACTGCTGTCCTCTTCTAAGAAAAGGAGGCTGAGAGCTCAGCCTGGAAACAATGAAGGCAACACAGGGATGATCACAACCAGGAAGCTCCACCCCAACTCAGCAAAACCATAACTTCTCACCTCAAGTCCTCTTGGCCTGTGGCATCTCTCTGTGCTTGTGCCCTCAGTGTTACTAGCCCCTGACCTGAGTCTTCTCTATCTGTAGGACGTCTCCTCTCCCGCAAGTGCTCCAACTCTTTCAGGGAAGGGGGAGGCTACGGAGAGGATCTGAAGAGCTGAAACCAACATCCCACCCTCACCACCATCATATCATTCTGCAACAAACATTGAGTCACTCTGTTCCAGGCTCTGTTCCTGACACTAGAGGTACAGAGAAGTAAAACCATGCACATGGCCTAAGAGTGCTCACCGTCCAGAACATTCCTTACACATCAGGGCACACATGCATTGCCTCTGCTCAAGAGCAACCTGGATGGTCTGGCCATCACTTCTCTGGTCACTACATACTGTTTCAAAATATAGGTTCTATTGTGACTTAGGTATGGCAAAGCCAACAGGTCAGTAGATGACTACCATTAAAAAGGTAAGTGTACACTCAGATCCCAAGAGCAGGGGGCATACCACACCTGAGGGGGCCACATGGGGAAGCTCGGGTGTAACTCATGTGAGGAAAATGTGGACAAGAGCCTTTATTGTGACTTCTACGTGAGAGAATTCATGATGTGGCATAAGAAGTTTTAGGATTCGCTAGCTTGAACAATCTCATCAGGCTCTGGGACAGAGGGGCTGTTTCTCGTTGTCTGGTACCTGGCCCTGTGGTGATTAGCACAGGTGGAATGTGGCCCAGAGTATGAGAGCCCAATAAAGGAGGGGGGTGACATTATGGGCTCCAGATTTGTTGCTTTACATATGAAAGACGTGGAAAGTGAGTTTTCTGTCTCTAGGAATTAGCTAACCTTGGGACGGGTAGTCCCTCCAGGGTCAACAAGGCATCAAGATGTCAAAGCATCAGAAGAAAGAAGCCATGGTTGATTCATACACTTTTTACATGTGGTCAGTTTTCCTGCTTCTTCCTCCCGCAAAGGAGCCTGTGTGTAATTCCCCATTAGACTGCTGTGATGACCAGGTGAAAATTCCTATACAATGTCTCAAATCCTTCCTAGTGTGCTAGAGTCTCTATGTCACAAGCTCAAGGAGACATTTGTCATTATGTGAGGAATTTTTGAGACACAAATAGTAGGCATCTGAGCAAAATGTAGGTGCCATCTGACCACAGATTCTTTTAACAGAGCTCAGGGTTTAAGACTACTCACTCTCAGAATCAAGCTGTCTGACTACACTTAATTTTGCATTCTCCTTTATGTGGGATTGAATGATTTTCCCAAGAGTTAGTCATAGATCTGGAATTGGACCCTCTGCTGATGTCAAAAGAGAGCCCCCTGAGTTGTATTAACCTGGGCATCATTGTAAAGCACTCAGGAAAGAACAGAAGATTCTTTTGTCCTTGGAGACAGCAAATTGAAGAGAAGGTAGCAGGTACCAAAGGCAGGTGGTGATTCTTCCTGTAGCTTTCTGATGTTTCCAAGGCTTGTCCCTGAGCACAGCGCTCCCCTAGGGAACCATGAGCCAAGATCAGAACATCAACTGACAATGTTTATAGCTTCTCCAAACCACTGGGAGAAATCTTCTCTCTGCTGCCTATGGCATCCAGCACAAACGAACCATCATCTGCTTCAGACTCTGAAAATGCAAAGGCCACTCAACTGCAAGCTGCAATCATTTGTCCGAGGCCAACTGGGTCTCAATGTCTCTTTTAAGGAAGAGGCACAAATCATCCACTGTTATAGAATCACATATCCTATCACTTGTGATTCATGGACAGTCTACTTCAATTCTATACCAGGAACTTAACAATGAAAGAAAAGATTCCTACTTGCTGGATGTGTGGGTAAAGAGAGAAAGATAAAAATGGGACCAATATCTGATATGGGGCTCTCTTCCGTGGGGCCAGTTTGGAATAACTCTCACAAATATGGGTATACTTTACCTCCAAATGGCATGGCTTGCATCCCTTATCATGTAGTGGTTCAGATCATGGTTCCACTAACTAAGATGACATCACTTCTACCCTTGGAAGAAACAGAAAAGTATGATTGGCTTTCAGATTCTCATTCTAACAGGAGGGTGGAAACACAAACACAGCAGCCCTGGTGGGATCAGTAGTTGGATTTTATACACCTGTTGTTACTTCTCAGCGCTCTCCTCCAACTCCAGTCTCACCACCACCATTGCAGCAAAGCTCTTGCTCCTCACGGCTTCTTTTCCCTGAAGGCTGTTACTTTTTAAGACAGGAGTTGGTGTATTTATTTGGAAGATTCAAGCAAATAATAGAAATCTAATGACAAATATCTCAAATGTTCTTTACTGTTGGCCTTATCAGGTCACCTAACACAAAGTTATCTTTTATTCATGATACTGTCTAAGTCAAAACTCCTTAGTATCACCATTCTGCACTCTTGTCCATGAAAGAGAAAAATGGCAACAATATTCTATAGGGAAAAAATCCCCCAAACATAGGCTGACAACTACTTTATTTTTGTAACACAAATCCCTAAAATAGAATGGCCACAGAGAGAACAAAGGAAATTTTTCAGAAACCTATACATTATTCAGTAATCTTTGCTAATTTGTTATTCATAGGATGAGGTTGGGGAGGTGGTGCATTTAAGAAAGGAAACAGGAAGAAAATTAAAGCCAAAGTATATGTGTATGCATATGTGTGTATTTAGTTCTTAATTTTTCTTTTCTTTTTTTTTTGAGACAGAGTCTTACTCTGTTGCCTGGGCTAAATTGCCATGGCATCAGCCTAGCTCACAGCAACCTCCAATTCCTGGGCTCAAGTGATGCTCCTGCCTTAGCCTCCCAAGTAGCTGGGACTACAGGCATGTGCCACTGTGCCTGGCTAATTTTTTCTATTTTTATTTGTTTGGTTAATTTTCTTTCTATTTATAGTAGAGACAGGGTCTTGCTCTTGCTCAGGCTGGTCTTGGACTCCTCAGCTCAAACAATCCACCCGCCTCGGCCTCCCAGAGTGCTAGGATTACAGGTGTCAGCCACTGTGCCCAGCCTAGTTCTTAATTTCTGTTCAAATGCTGAATACACCCCATGTAAGCTTCACATGTTGCTCTTTGGATACCTAGAATAGCATAGTATACCCTCTTTTTACACTAAAATAGTGGTTCCCAACCAGGGAATGTTGAAATACCTGGAGACATTTTGGTTGTCACCCCTGGCAGGGGAAGGGTGACATTGGCATCCCTTGGGGATAGGCCACAGATGCTGGGAAACATTCTGCAACACACAGGAGAGGCCCCCACGGCAAAGAACTAGCTTACACACAATGTCAGTAGCGCCAAGGTTTACAATACCCTGTGCTAGAATGTGTGCCTCTTTCATCAGATGGATAGCCCGATTTCTCATTCTAAAGGAATGCTATCCTTCTAGAGACCTCTATTCTTGAGCTAACATATATGTATCTCCATCTCTAATTCTCGCCAGGGCTGCTTGTAACCTACATCTAAGTACAACGATAATGAAGAATCACAAGCTTTCCCAATAGCTAGCACTAACCCTTTTTCACATATTAACGATCAGAAGCATATTTCTCACACATGTTTGAACTGACCAGTGAATAAATATCTGGAGGATATTTTAAGTGGCAGATTGTCAGTTCTGCAGAAACCATAAAACTGTCCCTATAACAGAGAGATTTGAACTACCAGTGTATCGTGTTTTGCAGTTCTATCTGCCACCTGCTTTTATTTACTTATGTGCTTTCTGTATGTCAGAAACCAGAGTTTCTCCATGTCTGTACAGCAGAAACATAATGGGGACCATTCGGGAAGATGTTGGTAATCTAGTGTCCCATCACTGGGCCCTCATTTTTGGCTGCCACACACACTATTTTGAGATATTAAGTGTTACTTTAGCTAAACAAGTCTCTTCTTACTTAGGTGAGTGGGATTTTTATTTTTCCTTCTGGCAAACCACATAAAGAGGAAATGTCAAAGCACATGATCTATCTGAGAAAGAATATGTCAGTGCTAAGACTTGGGCCTAAGCCCTTGGTGTATGGATGGGAAGGAGAAAAGAAGGCCCTTGGTTGTGAATAGAAGCTCCTGTATGGCTCTAAATAGACACAAAAGACAAGAGGAAGACAATTCTACTAATCCATACAGACAGTACTCACCTAAGCAATGAAGACTATTTGCAAGACCAGTAATACAATTTGAGGGAATCTAAGAAAGGTCCGCTTTTTCATTATCCTTGTCTTTTGTGCCTCAAAAACTACCATTAGATTAATTCAAAAAGTGAAGCTGACTAGAAATCTCTAAGCCTTCTAATTAAATAGACACACACCTAGGAAGGGTCCCACTTTGAAGCCTACCAAGCAGTGTTGTCTGTATAATGGGAAGAGCAATAGAAACTAAGATAGAAAATTACCAAGGCAAAGTTTATAGTATTCACTCAGCTCTGGAGCTCAGCCTCAGAGTAGGAAAAGACAGGGAATAGAGACAGTTTGTTCTCTACTAGTCAGATCTTCCTGGGAGAGGGCACCATTGCTGAGGAGAAAGTGCTAGAAATAGCAGAGATGTGAGGATGCGTTTGTGAGGAGTCAAGGGGAAGGGCCCAGAGAAGAGGGATGAAGAGGCTGGAGAACATCTGAGACTAGGTGTGGTTAGACAAAAAATGTGATTTTCCTCCTACCACAGGCTTAGAGTTCGTTTTCGTCAAGAAAACTTACTATAAGTGAGGCTTAGAGGCTTCACTAATCATAAAAAATCCAGACAGAAGAAATTTGTGAACGCTCATTGGCATATGGTTGGCAGGATTAGGACAGAAAGCAGAAGTTTCCTTAATGACATGCTTATCTTACATAAGTAAGCAATGAGTTTCAGAAGTTTAAGGTAAATAAGATAAGGACAGGCGGCTAGTCAATTCAATAGGTAATAACCCACTCACTGTTATTGGCTGTAAAACTTCACACTTCCAGAGAAAAATACACATTGGTCAACTGCTTTGGGTGTGGTCTCTTCTAACTAGAATCATTACCCTTTAGAGTAAAGTAGAGCACATCAGTCCTAGTAATCATAATAATAGCTGTTTAAATTGTATAAACATCCACATATAATTTATGAAGACATTAAAAACATTTACTGATGTAACAGATTTTTTGAAGTATTTAATCAATACATTTTTGCTCTTAGTAATAGCTAGTTCCTAGTTTTCCCATAGTTTCCTTACCCCTTGAATCAGGGAAGTCATTTTTTAGATTTGACTCTGAAAGCTGACTTCTTTGAGTCCCAAGAAAGAAAATAGCATTTAAAATCAGAATTTTCTGAAAGAGAAAATTGGAACTAAATTAAAAAATACTTTCTTTTTATATCTTTAAGTGTATGATAGCGTTAATATAATGCTCCTTTTATGTATCGAAGCAATAAGTTCTACAGAGAAAAAAATTAGTCAGTTCAGGATACATCTCAGACCTAAAGGTCTGTGACCAACAGGAACATTATCACTATGAAACTAGATATTAAACTTTTCTCTCCTGGGTAACTCTGAGTTCACTGACCAGACTATGGATTAGATCAGAGCAACCTGAGTGATCATGGGACATAATTGGAACCACCCAGCAATAACAGAGAATGTCAGTGAACAAAAAGCACTGGACTCAGGTAAAGCCTTGGTAAATGCTCTGTAGGATGCTGGCTTGGATATATGCCTCTTGCTGCCTGTTTTCTTATGAATGCTTTATTTACCCTATGATTTAATTCTCTGTGATGTTACAAGGTCTTTGGCTTCAGGCCTTGTTGAAATCATTCTATTGCTGTATCATAGCTGAGGTTTTTCTGTAGAATGATCAAAGGATCATTTCCCATTGGCTAGTCTGAAATAAAATATAAATAAAATATAAACATAAGCTAGAGATAATTAGGGCATGACCAACAGGCTTAAAAGAAAGAAATGGCAGATGACCAAAATGAATTGTAATGTGTAGAGTGTACATTGTGGTCCTAGGGATGGGGGACCCTGTACTTCATAGTTGGATGTGCCAAGCTCTCATGTAAGTTTGAAGTGCCTAAGCAATAGAACCTGCCTAGCAATTTAGGCCACACATGGATGCAACAAGTCAGGAAAAAGAAACAAGTCAAGGTAGAGGACAGTGAGCTGCCCACAACACGCATGCAAGTCAGGGGCCATCTGGGTAATGACTGTAAAAGATGACCTTACTCAAGTAGGAGTATCTGCTTATGCCTGGGCTCTTTGCAGTACATGGTGATGGCCCAGACCATAAGGAGACTATGATGGACAAGCTGTTCTTACACTGAACTGCAGTAGAGTCTTGAGCAGTTTGTACAAGCAATGTGGTGAGACAAGATTGGCTTGGGGTCGGAATTTCTGCAAACATCAGAATGAACTCAGGAGAGAAGAAAACTAGGTTGCCTGAAGAGAGTGTGAGAGCCATGTTCATCTTCTGGCTATTCAGAAGAGGTGACTTCCTCCACCACATCAGAAGGAGGCACCCTCCAAGAGGCCAGTTCATAGGGCTCCCTGCATTCTCTGTAATACCTGCCTCTCAGGATGCTTTAGCACGACCCACACTCTTGTATTTTTGTTTGTTTCTTGTCACATCTTCTACCTCATCGTCCATCACCTGGGACAAATAGGGTGTTTCTCCTCTTAAGATGGATACCTTGGGACCACAGCCTGGTTTATAATCATTAGGGAAGTCACTAACCTGTCACCAGTTCTGATAGACCCTTGGAAAGCCCATCTTGCTGGTATTGGAAGGATTTGAGAGTGCAAACAACACACAGCCAAGGGAGCTGTAGGGACTTAGCTGCCTCAGCCTCAGGGATCTTGGGATGAGAAAGCAACATCCCAGCCCATACCTAGGAGAATAAAAGCAATGAGGGAGCATTCGGAAGAGGATTGGTAGAATTTTTATCCTAGATAAGGAAAAGGTTGAACTAAAACACACAGTATTTTTATCAAACTTACTTTTTCCTTTCTGGGGAATAATCAGAAGTTCAAACCAGAAAGCAATCACAAATTGTTGAAAATGCAGTTGATAAAAAATATTCTTTAAGAAATGTCTATTGAGCACTGTTGGTGTGTTAGACATTTTGGCAGGTGATAGATATTTGCTAAGTCTTGATGATGAAGATATTGTACCTGTACTTGGATATTCATCGAGTACTCAGAGTGATATAATTTCAAAATAAGGCATTAAGTGCTGGGTTGAAAGGGTGCACCAGGTTCAATGATGGCCTAAGTGAGCAATATCTAACTCTGGCTCAATGCCAGGGAGGCTACCCAGAGAAGGTGACACCTGCACTTTATCTTAAAGAGATGAAGTGGCATTAGCCATATGAGTATGAGGGAACAAGGGTACCAGGCAGGAGGCTCAGGTAGCCTTGAAACACTGGTGATTGTAGGTGGAGGGGAATAGAACAGCTACCAGCAGTTTTGCATTATTGGAACTTAGCAAGTGGTAAGAGATGTGGTAGGAAGGGCTAGACGGGCAATGGGGTGATGGTAAGAATGAGGCTGGATTCTGTAAGCCAGACTTTGAATATAACATTGTAAATATATCTGGGTGGCAGGCAGCCTCCAAGACAACTTCCAATGATTCCTATCCCTTAATATTCACACCCTTGTGCAGTATTACCCCCACACCCCGCTTTGTGAAGGATGGACCTATTTTTTTCCTAATGAATAGAATACAGCAGAAGGGATAGGATGTTACTTCTGAGGTTAAATTATAAAAGAAAGTCTACGCCTTCTATCTCGTTTACTCCAGCTGAAGGCAGCTGCCGTGCTCTGAGGCCTGTGCAGAGGCTTGCGTGACAATTACCACCAACAATCGCTGGTGAACGAGCTCGTAAATGAATGCCCCTCAACCTTCAGTGAAGGCTTCAGATGAGACCACAGTCCTGGCCAACAACTTGACTGAAATCTCATCAGGGACCTTGAGCCAGGGGCACCCAGGTATTCCTGAGCCACAGAAACTTTGAGATAAATATTTATTTCAAGTGACCACAATTTGCAGCAATTTTGGTTCTTCTGTTTGTTTTTGTTTTTTAAATCAGGAGCCCTGACAAAACAGACAATTATACTAAAAAAATAAAATGTGTATAACAAGATAATATTTATATGAAAGAAATCAACAATAAGAAAGACACAAAAAATGCATGTATTTATATGTATGTGTATGCACACAACATATAGAAAACCATAATGGGACAGAACCAGATTGGGGGTGCCATCAAGTGGGATTTCCCCTCCATATAAAAGCTCAGCTCTTTTCTAAACAGTAAAGCACAGCCTCTGAAGACAGGTGGGCTGACTCCCAGTTCTGCTTTTGCCACTTACTTCTTGCATCATGAACTTTAGACAGCTGCATTTTTCTATTATGCCTCAGTCTCCTCATCCATAATATGGATGGTAATAATACATACCTCATAGTGCTGTTGAAAGTATTAAATAGATTAATGGATTAATGTATGTAAAGCACCACATAGATATTAGCTTTAATTGCTTATGTAACTGAAATACATTTTAAGTATTATATTCTAAAGTACCAACTCAAGACCTAATACCTAGTAAGTGCTCTATAGCATTATTTATCTCACCATAGGTGACATTTTAAAAACATTGCTCTGTCACTGACATTAATCTTCTCTTTCTTGTCTACACCAAATCATTGCTTTTTCCACTGCAAATAGTAATGAAACTGGCAGAATAAGGTCTTCATCAGAAGCAAAGAGACCGAGTAGGAAGATGAGGAGCTGTGCCAGAGATCTGTCCATTTGTAATCCCAGAAAAGATAAAGAAGACATTTCTGAACCATTAACTTATGGGCATAGAATTCTAAATTATATCACCTATAAATCTAAGCTCCCCTCGAGTGAGACTTATACCCGAGCACTAAAGCTGAAGAGAAATGGTGTTATTTATCTGCTAAAGCTCTGTGGATGGCAGAGATCCCAGAATTAACCTGGGTAATCACGACTGCTGAAGAAGCACTGCCCACTCTAAATCAACGCCAGGTATTTTATCTGGCAGCCCTCTCTGTGGCGTAATTCAGACAGGAAATGAGAATGCCATCGCCAGGAAACTCTCTGGCCATAGTTTGTTTTACTGGCTCTTGGTGATTTTAAGGGGGTAGGATTTCTTCTTGCTCACCTCTCTCAGAAAAAGCACCTGTGATTGGCAGGATTTTTTTTTAACCCTTCATTGGTGGTTTTTGACCTTTGTCTTTCATTCTTCAAGAATTTAACATCTCATGGTGGCTAAAATGTAGGTTCTATAACATTACAAAATTTGGAATTGAGCATTAGTATTGGTTATAATAGAAAAAATTTTTTTCATTTTATATTAAACTGTTAAGTTAGTGACTGGGACTGAGGTGGTGGCAGTGGTGTTGAATCACTTTCTCCTCTAAAGAGAAATGCTATGGATTCTGATTCTAATGATGTTAAAAGCTAAAATTAAAATATCACCCAATGAAGCTCAGATCAAATTGAGTGCATTCCAAATCACCCTGTGATTATTAAAGAAATGCTTCAGTAGAGGGAAGAAATGGTTTCCTTTAAAATTAAAGATAAAATATCACAAATAATTTCCTAATGTTTTAATTTAAAAGGATGCCATACAGCCAATGAGGGCACGAAAATTCTGAAGCAAGAGAACTGGAAACATATCCAATTTTTGATGTTTTAAAAAGCAACCAGCCAGGAGATTTTTAAGGGATTTCATTCTAGAAAGGATGAGAACTGTAGCAAAGCAGTTGACATAGACCCAGCCTCCTTGAAGCAAGGATTTATTTGAAGGTTTTCTAGCCCTGGCAGTACCAGGTTAGGTTCTAAGGGTCAACAGAGTAAAACTTGCTTTCCTGGGAGTCCTGAAAATCTACTTGGAGAGCTATAATCAACCAAGAGCAGTAAGTGAAAGTAGTCAGTCAAGATCAAGTTCAGATATAAAAGTGGTCATTTGGGTTTAGATTTGAAGCAACATAGATTACAGGAAATAGTGATAGAATGACAAGAAGAGAGAAGACCTGAGTCTTGGCTCTGCCACTGATTAGATTTTGGCTTTGAACAAGTTCCTGAAACTCCCTGGGCGTCAGGTCCCTGTTGTGAAGGGATGCAGGCCATGAAAGGAGCACGAGCAAAACCCAGGGAAGCAAAGTTGCCCTGCTATGTGCCAGGCAAGCCCCCTTCTCTTTTGATATTTTGCAAGAAATTCATAGGTGACTCTATATGCCTTAAGATCCAGAAGAAAATAGTACTTTCTGGAGCTAATGAACAAAGTACAATCTCTCCGTTTTAGGAGTTCACTGTCCTATGCAGAAGAAACACTTTCTTTTTCAGCATATTATGGAGGTACAAATGTTTAGGTTACATATACTGCTTTTGCTCCACCCTAGACAGAACTCCAAGCATGCAGAAGAAATACTTTTAATACGCAAATACATAGAAGGTGCACAATCATGTTGAATTGCATGTTATTTTGTGATTCGTGTTAGTTCATTCACCATGATTTCTGTCATCTTTGAGGTACACATAAGGATGCTATAGCACTGATTATCAAATGGGAAAATAGCTGCCTTGATGATAGGTATTTCACCTCACTGGTAATTAAATGCAAATTAAAATGAGATACTATTTTCATTTATCAGATTGGCAAGGATTCAAAGAATAGTATTATTTAGTGCTAATGTAGTTCTGTAAGGAAATGAGCATTCTCACATACTGCTGCTATTAGGAGTGGAACTGATTCTGCTTTTTCCAGAATGACAATTTGATAACACAATTTTTTGAAATCCTTTAAAAAAAGGTATAACCTTTAAACCAGCAACCTCATTTCTAGAAATTTCTCCTGAGGAAACAATTAGACAAAAGTCCCCAAATATATACAAGATTGTTTTTATAGCATATTTTAAATAGTAGAAAATATTTCTAAATATCTATTAATAGATCCATTAAATAAATTTAAAACATAATACAAAGTGGAACACCACACAGCCATTAAAAATAAAAATTGACTTTAAATTGTTTACAAACCAACCTGAATGTCTCTAGATGATAAAATGTGAGATGATTATAAGTTAATTTTTTTATCTGTTTCTGAAGTTTTCTACAATGAATGATTGTAGAAAATGATTGATCAGTCATTAACTTAACCATCTAAAAGAGCTGTTGTAAGAAAGAGAAACAATTTAAGTATGGTAACTGGCAAAACGCCTCCCACATAGTGGACTCTCTATTAACAGATCTTATTTTCTCATCAATCATGTGGATTTGTGGTCACGTGGGCCTGGGCCTCAAGAGATGATTGAAGAGAGATAGGATTTATGCCTCCACTATTAGTGTCTCTGTTACTCTTTTAAAACATTTTCCAAAGTATTTATAAAGCATTTTTCATTTGTTAATGAAAACCTAAATGGTCCCGGTGGACTTTTGGTTTCAAAGGAAATGAAAACTTTGGCCTCTTCTTGGACATTTTTTGTTTTATTTTATTTGAGTTTTGCAGTGAGGTTATAGGCAAGCAAATGAAATGACCACTTGCCTTAGTGACCTAGAACTAACCATTTTTCTTCACATCTTTTCTCATGTTTCTCTACTTAGAATCACTACCAAAACATCCTCTATAGCCAATGTGAGGGTTAAAAACAAACAAAAACACCTAAATGTTAGGAAGCATGGTATTTGAAAGTTATTGCCAGTAGTCCTAGCATTTTAATTAAGAATGCTAAGAAACCATGAATTTCTATGTAATGAGTGAATCACATACAGAAATGAGGAATCTTATGATTATACATGATCTTAGCCAAAAGACTGAGTAATATTTTTATTAAAAAGTTGTTTCCAATGATATGTTAAAGGACAATAGGTCATAAGACCCTATTGCCTTTAGGTAAACTTGTTCAATAACTTAAAGACAAATGAAGCAGGAATATCTTCTCTGCAGCCATTAAGAATCAATAAGAAGGATTGACTCTGTCTCTTGATTAGGTTTTCAAAGAATTGGGTTCCCCCTACCTTGCTGACTCTCTTTCCCTGCTTTCATTCCATTTCCTCCCTTTCTTTATCCTGGCTCCTTTCTGGCCTTCTCCTAATTTGCCCTACCCTTGAAGCCTGTCTTTTCTCTGAGATTCACATAAGCAGAAGTCAGATAAGCACTGCCAGGATGCGTGCACCATCATCAGTCATTCTTCAAATTTAAAGCAATCTCAATCCTTCTCTAGAGAGTCTAGACACTCTATTTTATTTTTTGAGACAGAGTCTCGCTTTGTTGCCCAGGCTAGAGTGAGTGCTGTGACATCAGCCTAGCTCACAGCAACCTCAAACTCTTGGGCTCAAGCAATCCTGCTGCCTCAGCCTCCCAAGTAGCTGGGACTACAGGCATGCGCCACCATGCCTGGCTAATTTTTTCTATATATATTAGTTGGCCAATTAATTTCCTTCTATTTATAGTAGAGATGGGGTCTCGCTCTTGCTTAGGCTGGTTTCGAACTCCTGACCTCGAGCAATCTGCCTGCCTCAGCCTCCCAGAGTGCTAGGATTACAGGCGTGAGCCACTGCACCCGGCCTAGACACTCTATTATTGATATTTTCTTTCTACATACATGTTAATAATTTTTTAAAAAGAACTAGAGCCAAGCAAAAAATAAAAATGAAGTCACATGTGTAATCTATCATTAATGAAAATATAATAGAAAATCACTACTATATTTTAGAATGCATGAGGGCTGTTCAGAAAGTATCCAGCCATCGTTGCCTCTATTTTTGCATATGATAAGGCTGGATATATTTCCAGTGTGTCACTATGCATATAAACCAATTTTTAATAAAGATTGGATCACAATGTATATACAGTTTTGTAATTTCTTGCCTTTTTATTTAATCATTATGCAAACTTTTCTATGTCATTCAAAATTCTATGACTTTTTTTCTTTTCTTTTTTTTTTTTGAGACAGAATATTGCTGTATTGCACAGGCTGGTTTTGATTTCCTGGACTCAAGTGATCCTCCCACCTCAGCTTCCTGAGTAGCTGGGATTACAGGTCCATGCCACCACACCCATCTATGACTTTTTAAAAATAGCTCTTTAGAGCTACTATACACAGCCCTATGTTAGTTAGCCAACAGGGACCAGAGGAGAACCAGATAAGGACAGCTCTTCTCACAAACCCAAAACAAGTAAATACAAGTCAGCTGAGAGTGCTAGAAAGGAGGTGGACCAGGTGTTATAGAAGCAAATACCCAGGAGATTAAACGTCAACCAAGGAAAGCCTCCCAAGGTAGAAACTTTTCCTAGTAATGAGAATGCAGGTATTCTAGCATATAGATGCACCTACAGACAGTACTTGCTTGTTTTTGAGGTTGCCTCACCTAGCTAGGTCTACCAGATGCTCATATCTATTTTAATATTATGCTTCGTAACCCCTTTTAGCCATCTGTGTGTGGATGCTTCTTTGTCTTTGCCAATCAAGAGAGTATTTTCTTATATAATTTGCATCTTCTAGGCTACCAGTCTGTGATAAAAATGATTTATATAGAAAAAACAGTAACTGAGCGTTTCTGTGGTCTGACCCCAACTTCAGAACTGCCTGCTCAATGTACTCCTGCTTACTGGCTGTGTCACTGTTTTTGAGGTGAGATTCCAATTTCTGAGTCTCTGAGCCTTGATTTCCTCATCTAACTATGAATCAAATAATATTAATACCTGCCTATATTATAGGAATGACACAACATTTATGAAAGTGATTTGCAAGCATTGAAAACTTTGCAAAAGTTAATTGTGGGTTTTTTTTTTCTTAAATGATTACGCTTTGTCTTAGGTATAATATCTTAAGCCCATGGAGAAATTGGGCTTAACCAATTTCTCTAACTAACTTCACAAATACTTAGGCAATAAAAATATTTCTATCAGATTCATTTTATTTCTATTGCCAATTATTTCTAGGAAGTTTTCAAATTTACCCATGATTTTATTTCATACAAGCAGCTATGAATGAGGAATACTTTGACACTTAGATTTTATCTATCAATTAAAGAGAGTTTTTGTTTGTTTAATTTCTCTTTAAAATCTTTTAAGCTGTATGTGCCACTAGCACTTCTGGTGCCATGTCTCCACAGATTCAAGGCTGGGCACAGGAAGCAGATGGCAGATACAATTGCTAAGAATTGCAGTCTGCTCTCAGCAAAGCTGGCATCACAGCAACATAATTCCCTTACACCGACCTGCAGGTACTTTATGACAACCTTGTAGTGTAGCAGAGAGGGCTTTAGAGTCACACTGACCTAGATGCAGGTCTTCGATATAAGTTCTCAGTTTAGTTTTCTTTCTTTAAGATGCATATAATAATTCCTACCTTGCAGCGTATTTTGAGATCTAGATAAGGCAAAGAATATTAAGTTATTTAACAGTCTTGGAATGTAGAGATTAAAAATACTTCCTTCCTTCTTCTGTCTGTGGTCATTCCCTTAAGCACTGCCTTCCCTCCACCCTCCAGGCTGCTGCTCTGGTGTCCCCAGCCACATTCCCAGCCACCTTGCTCCAGCACAGGGAGGGTCACATTGGCACCAAACTCACATGCTCGAGGCTTCCATCTGGGAGGATCCTGATGTACAAGACTGTCTCCTTGGCATGATGCTAATTACTTGGTCGTATGGTGTATAGCAACGTGAATTCAAATCTGTGTCTTGATGAATGCCTGCTCATTGAAGATGCACCTATTTATCACAGGGTGGGAATGACACTTTTTCCCCAGAAAGAAATGTTTCTGATTTACATATGTGTGGCTGATGCATGAAGTGAGTTTTATAAATCACTATGTCATCACCATCAAAAAAAAAAAAAATGCCCTCTAGCATTATTAAAAAGAGCCCATGACAAGGGGCCTATCAAATTGAATGGAAAGGCCATAAAACCATCAGTTCATTTGACATAAAACTGATATATTATGTGATAATGCTTCAAGTAGAACCCGAGACCCCATTCATCACACAGGCTGCTCCGCGGCTAGGTTCTGAGCTGTGTGTTAATGAAATCGTCACGCTCGACTCACACTGCAGATTGCAGTCCCCAGTCAGCACTGGCGACCAGCACACCAGAAAATGTTCCCATTTAAAATACATTTTGTTCACTAATGAACTTTCCTGGGAGAAAGTTACATCAGGACAGGGGTCACACAGCCTTTTGGGGATAGACTGTTCTCACATGTAAAAGGTCAGACTACATCTATGGTTTTCCCCAAGAGAAGTGCCTCAGACTCCCTGGCTAGCCTATAAAACAAGTGCAGAAGCTGGGGCTCCATCTCGGGGGCAGAACCTAGGAATCCTCAGCTTTGAAAAGACCCCCAGGTGATTCTGAGGCTCCCTGTGGTTTAGCTTTTCTACTCAAAGTGTTATCCCAGAACCAACAGTGTCAGCATCAACTGGGAACTTACTAGAAATGCAGAATGTCAGACCTCACCCACCACGATGAAATCCGAATCTGAATTTTAACAATATCCCCAGTGAGTCAATGCATGTTAAAATTTGCACAGCATTAGAACAGAGCTTCACAGCCTGGCCCCATATTAATGTCTCTTGGGAAGCTTTTGACTATCATGATGTCCAGCTGTGCCATCCAACTCAATTCAAAATCTCTGAGGGTAGAACCCAAGAATCAGGGTTTTTGTTGTTGTTGTATTTTTTCTTTTAATCTCCCCCAGTTGATTCTAATGTGTAGCCAAGCTTGAGACCCACTAGCTTAGAACCTCATTTACGGTTTACACTTGGGGCTTCAGCAGGAGTCCTGACAGCGTGGTGATGGGAGGACGCACACTCAGTGGGGTAAGGAAAGCGCTTCAAACAACAGCGGAAAAGAGGGAGGTGTTCCTACTGTGTTTCTCCCTCATGCTAGGGATTCTGTTACAGTCTTGTATATATACCTTCAAGATAATCCTGTCAGGTAAGAAATGTTAAATATTTTTAAAATGAGAAAACTGAGGCTCAGAGAAGGAGAGTGATTTGCCCAAGATTATGTAGCTAGTAAGTGGTGTTTGTCAACTACAAAGCCAATGTTCTATTAATATTACCCTCTCCCTTTGTGCCTGCCAGGAGATAGTGTTTGATTTAAAAATATTGGGAGCACAGTTTCAGGAGTGAGAGATATAGGGTGATTGCCACTTTCAAGGTCATTCTATGAATATCATCAGAACAGAATGTGGGAAATGATCCAAACTCAAAGCTTTTTGGGGATAGGATCAGCAGATCCAGCCTGCTGTGGGGAAGGGGTAGTCCTGGATGGGAATTCGTCTTAGTGTCTTTGCTCCATTTGAGTACTGCAACCTTAGGATGTAATGACCATGCTGCTATGTGAAATTTCATGCTCACTTTTCTTAGAAACTTAATTGAGGTATAATTGTCACACAGTAAACTGTACATATTTAAAGTGTATAATTTGATAAGTTTTGACATATGTATGCATTAATGAAACCATCACCACAATCAAAATTAAAAATATCTGTCACTCCTTGCCCCTAAATTTTTCTTTGTGCTTTCTTGTACTATGTCCTATCCCTCCCTACATACTCCTCATTCCCAAGCAATCATTGATCTGCTCTCTGCCAATACAGATAAACTTGCATTGTCTAGAATTTTATTCAAATGAAATAATACAATATATACTTTTTCACTCTGGCTCTTTAAGTCAACATAATTATTTTGTGATTTATCCAATTGTTTCATGTATCAAATGTTTCTTTTTATGGTTTATGCACTTACCTGCTGAGGGATATTTAAGTTATTTCCAGCGTAGGGGTGATACAAATAATGCTTTTATGAATATTCTTATAAAAGCCTTGTATGGCTTTCCTTTCCCTTGGATAAACACCTATGGGTGGAAAGTCTGAGTCATGTGGAAGGCATAGGTTTAACTTTTTAGAAAAATTTCAAACTGTTTTCCAAAGTGATATTTTATATTCCCAAAAGTAGTATGCGAGCATTCCTTATGCTCCATATACTCACCAACACTTGTTAGGTCTTTTTAATTTTAGACATTCTTATAAATATAGAGTAGAATTTCACTGTGGTTTTATTTTGCTTTTACCTAATAACTAATGATGTACTCATTTGGAATCTTTAGTGAATTATCTCTTATTAGTATAATTATTTGTCTATTTTTTACTGAGTTGTTTTCCTATTACACTTTGAAAATTTTCTATTCCTACTGAATAAATGTAATTTATGTGATTTTCAAATGTTTTCTTTCAGTCTATGCCTTGTATTTTAATTCTCTTAACAGCATCTTTCAAAGAGCAGAAGTTCTTACTTTGGATGAAGTCCAATTTATCAATATCTCTTTTTGTGGGAGTGTGTATCTAAGACTCCTTTGCCTAACTCAAGATCACAATAATGTTCTCCTATGTTTTCTTCTAGAATATTTATAGATTTGAATTTTATATTAAGATCTGTGATCTAGCTGCAAGATATGGATGAAAGTTTATTTTACATGGATATTCAACTGTTTCAGCAGTTGTTGAGAAGACTGTCCTTTCTCCACTGAATTCCCTTTGAATTTTGTCAACAATTAGTTGTCCATATGTATAGGTTTATTTATGGACTCTTTTCTACTCTCATTGATATTTTTTCTATTTAGACAGACTATCTCACTATCTTGATTACTGAAGGTTTAAAATTAGTAGAAAAATCAGGTAGTGGAAGTTCTCCAGCTTTGTTCTTCATTTTCAATGTTGTTTGGTTATTCTAGGTTCTGTGAATTTCCAAATGAACTTTAGCATCAGTTTGATTAATCTCCACAAAAAAGCCTGTTGGAATGTTAATTGAGATTTTGTTGAATTTATAGATCAATTTGGGAAACTTGATATCTTAGTAATATTCCAATCCGTAAAGATGGTATTTGTCTTCATATTTTTAGGTCTTCTTAATTTCTCTCAGCAATGTTTGTAGTTTTAAGTGTAGAAGTCTTGCACATCTTTTGTTGGATTTACTCTCAAATATTTTAAGTATTTTTGATGTTATTATAAATGTATTGATTTTTACTTTTAATTTCTAATTGTTCATTGCTCCTATATGGAAATATAGTCAATTTTCATATAGTGAGCTTGTATTCTCAAGCACAGTTAATTTGTAGACTCCTTCAGATTTCAAACTACAAAATCTGTTGATAAAGAGGATTTTACTCTTATTCCAGTGGGATGACTTTTTTTTTTTTCACCTTGCCTTATTTCACTGATTAGAACATCCAGCCAGATGTAGTAGCTAACGCCTGTCATCCACTTTGGGAGGCCAAGGAGGGGAAATTGCTGGAGCCCAGGAGTTCAAGGCTGCAGTGAGCTATGATTGTGCACTGCACCTCATCCTGGGTGACAGAGCCAGACTTTATTCCCCCCAAAAGAAAAAAAAGGAACATCCAATACAATGTTGAATAGTAGTTGTGAAAATAAGCAGCCTTGCCTTGTTCCTGAACATAGTAGGAAAGCATTCAGTTTTTCACTACTGAGTGTTAGTTATAAGGGTATGTATGTGTATATCATCTTTGTGAGACTGAGTAAATTCTCTTCTATTCCTAGCTTTTTGAGCTTTGTTTTTTGAAATCAGGAATTGATATAGGCTTTTATCAAATTTTTTTCTGCATTTGTTAAGATGATTGTATAGTTTTTCTGTTAATGTGAATTACACTGATTGATTTAAAAATGCTAACTCAACTTTGTATTCCTGGGATAATTTGATCATGATGCATTATCATTTTTATATACTGTTGCACTCAATTTTTTAAAATGTTGAGGTGTTTTTTTTTTTTTTTTTTTTCCAACAAATGGTACTGGAACAACTAGGCATCTCTATACCAAAAATATATGAATCTAGACACACACTTTACATCCTTCACAAAAACTAACACAAAATATATCATAGACCTAAATGTAAAATGCAAAAGTATAAAACTCTTAGAAGATAATATAGGAGAAAATCTGGATGACCTTGGGTATGGCAATGACTTTTTAGATTCAACAACAAAGGCATGATTCATGAAAGAAACAATTGATAATCTGAAAATTCACTGAAATTAGAAACTTCTGCTCTGTGAAAGACACTGTCCAGTGAATGAGAAGACAAGCCACAAACTGGGAGAAAATATTTGCAAAAGGCATATCTGAAAAAGGACTGTTACCCAAAATATACAAAGAACTCTTAACACTCAACAATATAATTCCAATTTAAAAATGGGCAGAAGACTTGAAAAGGCATCTCACCAAAGAAGATACACAGGTGGCAAATAAGCATAAGAAAAGATAATCCACATCACATGTCATTAGGGAAGTGCAAATTAATACAAGGAGATAAAATTACAAATCTTTTAGAATGGCCAAATTACAAAACACTGAAAACACTGAAGGCTGTCAAAGATTGAAGTGACAGGAACTCTCATTTCAGAACGAAAAATAAACCTTGCATATGTCCAAAGGACACCAAAGAAACTGAGATGAGAAACTGCATAAGACAAAGACTGAACCCCATTAACATACATGCAATTAGTATATATTTATAGAACTGGAAAATCATAAAGTTCTGATTAATAACTCCTTATTTTAAGAAAAACGTAAAAAATATTTTTTTCCAAGTCAAAGACTAGAATTGGTAATAATAGGATTGGGAGCTTATAAGAGTTACTCTACTAGAACATGAAAATTTATATTTATGGATGCATTACTTTCATCCCAGTGTTTATTTATGCAGTAATAGATTTTTCTTATTACATCAAACAATAAAAATATTAAAATCTGTACTGATGCTACCTACCATTGTACCTTGGTAGCAATTTGCAAGTGGACCAGAATTAGAAAGAGTTCAATTTCAATAAGAGTTGATATATTAGAGCAAGTAATTGAGGGTGATATTTAAAATCCTTTATTGGTGTTACGATGTTCACATACTGATATATTGCATTAAGTATAAATTTATTTTAAAATATATATACATAAAAGTTGGAAAAGGAAAAAAATGGAACTATGATATATTATCTTTTCTCCTACATTCCCATAGTTTGAAATTTGCTGTAAATGAGCATGCATTACTTTAATGAGAAAACATATACTATTAAACATTTTTCAAAAGCTGTAATATGTTGGTATATAGCTGTTTAGTCTCACTGTGGTTACTGACCTTTATTGTAGTCTACCATAAAGTATGAGTTTTAACCATTCGGAGCACTAAGCGAGAAGACCTTGTCTACTTCCTATCTCAAAGGAAGGAAAAAGTAAACTCATCGTAACCCAAATAGACTAGGCCAGGAATGATTTGGCTTAGACCAGCCAGCACTGATGCTGACAATAAGTGAAGAGCACTCAGATTTCTGCTTCCTTTAGTGACTTTATGGCAACTTTGTGGATTCTTGACCACTCAGGCCTGGTGGCAGAGGCCTGACACAGAGGAAGAGAAGATGGGCAGGCACCTACTTGTCAATCACAAGTAAGATACACTAGTAGTTGGGGAGCACAAAGTGGTTAAGATATAGTTTTTTAAAAAGTTTTCACAAATCTTAACACATTATACCTTGGTTTCATTTTCATCCTTTGTAATAATTTCTAGTCTTTCTTTTGGTACTAAAATTTCCAAGTAGAGAGTAAACAGCCATCTATAGACAATGATTGAAAAGAACTCTCTAGATAAGATAGCACTTGTTTTTCAAGACATTATTCTTGAATGGCTACTCTGTCCTGTAAATTCCACTTAATTCACAAGGCCCATTTACTTGTCAAATATTTATTGCATGCCTACTAAATGCCAGATAATGTTTTAGGCAATGAATTGACAATGATGAACAAGGCAGACAAGATTCCTGCCTTCATGAATCTTTTATTGTAAAAAAAAAACATATACAAATAACTGAATTTTAGATAACAAGGGGAAAATGTTACCTGCGGTGGGGAAAGGGATTATATTCATTACAGAGTAGGAAAGCTACTCTGAGATCATGTTTAAGAAGAGCATTAAATGAAGAGAGTATGAAACATGAAGTCTAAGAAAAGAATGTTCCAGGTGGAAAGTACTTAAGGTAGGATCTGGACTTGCTTGAGACTCAGCAAGATCCATTTTCGTTTACCCATTTTCCATGAGAGGTTCTGATTGCCCCAGTTTGCAATGACCAAATCTTATAATAGCACTTGTCTCTGTAATTCATTGGCATTGAATATATATTACTTTATAATATTAGTTGTCTTTTACAAGTTGAGATGCTTGCTCTTCACTTAGTTCCTTCAGGTCAGGGACCATGTTTTTTGGTATATACAAAAAGAGTACTCAGGTGACAAGCATTCAATGAACTGATGTCACTGATATAAAGTCTCTGATGAGGGTGATCACAGAAGTCTGATGTAATAATCTGTGCTGTTGTCATACCTTCAATAAGCATATCAACTCTTGACTTAAGATACTGTTGGACAGAGAGGGTAGTGAGGTTCTGACTTTTTAAGAACATATCCAAAAATAAATAACTGTTGGTTTTGAACTTCTGTTTATGATTCTTTTGATCTGATATTATAAATGTGTTCATAATTTATTAAAATAACCTACTTTTCTGAACTGAAATTAAAATACTTCACCTTTAGTTGCTGATGAATGGATTTTGTTATAGGCTCTTGAAATTAAAGTCTTTCTTGTACCCTAAAGAGAACAATTTGAGAAATAATGATTAAAAATTTTAAAAAATTAAAAAAAAAAAATAAAGTCTTTCTTGGGTTAAAATAATGCAAAACTTTATGACTATTGCTTATAATAAGCCCTTCCCTTAGTTCTATAATAGAGTTTCAAGAGAAGTCAAGGGCCCATGATACTAGTTTCCTATACCATTGCTAATTTCTCTGAGTTGAGATCACACATTGACAGAGATTATTCACACTGCAGAGGTGTGTTATTGTGATATTGGAATCCTAATAGTAGTTGTAAAATTTTATGGTTTAAAAAAATTACACACCCCTGGAGACATGCTTTAAACAAACACCAACATGGTTTTTTAAATTGAAAAGGTGAAATGTCTAGACTTTGCCTTTAAGTATTGATCAAATATCAACCTTGATGTAAGAATACTGCAAATTTGGCTTCATTGTGAGCTAGAATAATGTCTCCTTGTGATAAGACTATTCTAATCTTGTTTTGCTTCAGTCTTTACCCAAAGAAACAATTCAGTGGTTTTCAAGTAGTCAGTTTCAATTGGTTTTAAAAAGGCAATGTGGTGGTGTGTTAAAGTACCCTGATTTTGATGTCAGGACTTCAGATTAGAATTGTGGCCCTAGTACTTAATAGTTGTGTGACCTTGAGCAAATCACTTCCTCAATATCCTCATTTACCAAATGGAGATGACATCTTTCCTATATACTTGCAAAACTTCCAGTCTCCTAGATCACTGTCAGTTGTTGTTTAACCTTGCTAGGTGGTATTCATGATTACTAAAGTTCATGTAGTTTAAATGGATTAATCAAATGTTATAAGAGTATGATATTCTGATATACTAAACTTACTGCTCAACATTTTGAGTTCATATGAAACTGGAAGTAGGACTAATGACTTTATTCTTTCCTCCTTTAATTTTAATAAGGGAAGTTGAAGATAAAAAAAAAACCTTTTAAGAATTTTATGATCAAGGAATAAATTTAAACAGGTTGAATGACTAATGGAAAGTATGCTACTTTGGCAGAGAAGACTAATAAATGTTCATTTAAGACAACAACAGTAACTGTCAGTCAAGCAGTCTTTTCTCCATTTTCCAGATAAAGAAAATGGTTGAGTAATTTGTTTATGATCACACAATATGACATATATGGAATTCAAATATCAAATGCTAGATCTGCCTGAGAACACCACTTTCTAATATACCATCGGTTTTCAAAATTTAGTGTGCATCAGAACCCGTGGTGCCTACTCCAAATGCAGATTCTCAGACACCTTCTTTAAAGATGCATTGTTATAACACACCATGTGATGTGATGACTGCCTAGGATCTATACTTAATAAGAGCCTGTTAGCTCTGTTAAGAAGTATCTTCAAATCTACACAACTAGTTATTGAAAACTTCCTACTCAAGAAAAATAAAAAAAATCATATATCTTTACAATAAATTAGTATTCAATTGTCTTTTTTATCTGGCTGTAAACTAGAGTAGTTCCAAACTACTATAGTCCTTACACTCTTACTAAAAAGGCTTTTAGGTAATATATTCCAGAAGCATGTAGCAAGGATTCTCGCTAAATTTGAAAGTGGTAAAACATAAGCCTACTTCACTGAATTAATCCTAAAATTTATCATCCAAACTGGGACACTTTTGAGGGTGAAAAGGGGGACTATTAATAATGATGTAAAGATAACATCCCAAGCCAACCATAGTAGGAAAAACTTTTCTTACCATGCTCTACTACTATTATGTATTTTTACACTATTAATGCCATATTCCTAGTCCAAAACAATCAGTGGGTTTGCCATGGGTTTAATTTTCTTAATTGGAAGAATATTGTTTAAAAGGAAGAAAATACTACTTTTCTTGTGTGTACAGAGTCAACCTAAAATGAGATGTAGTTGTGAAGAGAACACCAGTGAAACGACTGAAGACCTGCTTTCAGATCCCGGAATACCACTTTGTAGTTATGACCTTGGACCTTGGATCCCATGAGCTCTGGCATTCTGTGATTCCAAGAAAGACATCCTTGGCATTTTGTAACTCTCAGGTTCATCATCTGTAGAATAAGGATAATAATACCCACTTCAGAGTTATTCATGGATAAGTAAGGTACTAAGCACATTTGACGGTGTCCTGTAAAACCTAATCTGTTATACCATGGGCAATAAATATGAAGGAAAACATTATATTGCCTCTTAACAGTAGCTGTAGTGATATTACTGGATACCTGAAGATGGTTTTTGATATAAATATTGGTATTTTAAGAGCTCTCTGGTCCTCACTGGATTTCTTGGTAGGATAGAGTGTTCTGCATCATCCCTCAGTAGCCACAGGCATGACAGCAATCACTGTTTGTGGGAGAATGATTGTTACAGTGTCTTTATTGTAATTATACATTAAAAAGGAAAAAAAACTAATCCCATTACTTTCAGTACTATAAAACTAGACTTGACTTTCAGGAGCACTGTCCTAGGACATTCTCACTACGAGCCAGCCGTTGAAGTCCTCTGGCCCCATCCTTGGAGCTAAGCATGGCAGGTTAACACCAATACCACCTTACAGCATGAGTGTGTGGAGCAAGCCTGTGATGGAGCCATCAGGACCCTCGAGTACTGGTACTGTCCTAGTCACTATCTAGCCACCTGTAGAAGGAGAGGACAGATTAGATGATTATGAAGGATCCCATGAACTCTGGCATTCTATGATTCCAAGAAAGGCATCCTTGGCATTTTGTAAGTCTCAATGACTAACTTCTTAAATATTTTCCTTTACATTTCCCTGTTCTTTCTCAAAACAGAAGAAAAAGTTTAAGCAAAATTTAACAGAAATAGACAGCTGAAGCCGAGATTTAAAGTAGTTTGAGAATACATTTACAATGAAATACACAGATAAAATAGTTGTTCCATTAAAAAACATTTATTCTTTTCAACATGAAAATGAAAATTGCAGTTATAAACATGAACAAGAAACATTTGTTTTACAAGGTAACTTGCTTTATGACCATGACCTTATGGTACTAGACGAGATGATGATTACAGGCCCTATAAGTTCTAAGTTCTACAATTCTGAGACATTCTTGGCATTTTACATGTCAGAATTACTGCCATCTTTTTTTGGATATTTTCCCTCACATTTGCCAGTCCATTCTCATTATAGAAGAAAATGTTTAGCATACAATTACAGAAACAGAAGTTTTAAATAGAGATTTAAAGTAACTTCAAAATACATTTACAGTGAAATATACAGATAAAATAGTTGCTGAGTCAGGAAACATTCTTTTCAATATAATGAAGTGGAGACAATGACTATGAACCAAGGAACATGTGTCTTACAAGGTAACTCTGAATTCTTTTAATTTTGAAACTAGAGACATGTACACACTTACAGAATTTATACAATACTATATTCAAAATAGGTTTTTAACCTCTAAGAATGAATTCTCAGTAATAAGCTTTAGATATGCAACTTAGCCTATTGGATATCAACTTTATCACAATAAGCAACCACATACAAATAGTTTCCTCACATCCCCAGAGCAAGAAAGTAAAATAAGACACTATTAAAGTAAAAAAATAAAAATAAAAACCTCTCCAAAGTGCAAATGATTAAAGTCCAAAGAACATATTTACAAATAAACATAAGATTTCAATTATTCAACTGAGCAAGTGACTTAATTTGTATATTAACTCCTTTTTTTACTATTTCCTGATTCCTGACTGTGGGAAGTTTGGCTTGGTTTTTTGTTTGTTTTGAGACAGGGTCTTTCTCTGTTGCCTGGGTTAGAGTACAGTGACATCATCAGAGCTTACTGCAACATCAAATTCATGGTTTCAAGCAATCTTCCTGCCTCAGCTACCCGAGTAGCTAGGACTGCAAGTGTGCACCACCACAGCTGACTAATTTTTAAATTTTTTTGTAGAGATGGGGTCTTGCTATGTTGCCCAGGCTGTTCCCGAACTCCTAGTTTCAAATGACCTCCCTCCAAAGTGCTGGGATTACAGGTATGAGCCACTGTGCCCAGCCTGATTCTGGCAATATTTATTCTGCACCTACTATGCAAGACATTAGGAACATAAATAAAGATCAGATAAGGTCTAGTGGTGTGCTGGTAAATGTTTAATAATCAGCTCTTTAAAGGAAGATAATCTTTATTACTGCATTTACCAACTGCTATGGTGTCAAAACTTCTACTCTGGCAGATTTCAAACTACTGCTAATTTAACAACTGGCCCACAAAATTCCTGAAACTAACAATCATCTCTCACAAGCCATTGTAAGTCAGCTCTAACACACCACTGTAGGAAGTCCACCCTCTCAAGTAGCTCATAATCTCTTCATGGGTACATATTTTAGAGGACAGAAAAGAATGGGGAAAATGGAGATAAAATTTAAATACTTCAATTATATTTTTTGTAGGTAGTTTTAAAAGTTAAAAGGAATATTAAAATCTGTGTCATTTTCTTATTTCTCCTCTTTACTATCCCCCTTTTTTCATAAATTGATTCTAGGAAATCTTAAGGGAAAGTAAAAGATGAGTGGAATAAGAAGAAAAAAAGACAAGCTAAGACATCCTAAGAAATATACTAATAGTTATGTTTACATTAGGAGAAAAAAGCCACTAAGAGCAAATATAACTATTAAAATTCCATTTTCTTTAAGCCCCTGGAGTTCAGTTCAGAAGTCTTGAAGATCTATCCTGACCTCTTTGGCTGCTACTTTGATGAGATTGGCTAGGTTCTTCAGCACTACACTAAAGAGCATACAGGTTCACAACATTCACACAAATAGCTCATATCTAAATTCTGGAGTCTGAAAACTGATCTTCCTTTGCATAGTCACCTCCCTTGTGTCAGATCTTGGGCAACTGCCGGTTGGGGTGACCAGGGAATTCTTCTGGTAGCAAAACATGAAGTCTGCAGGTTGGGCATGTCCCCTGTTGCATCAACCATGGTCTGATGCACTAAGGAACAAAAAGATTCGTGTCAGTTTCTCAGATTTAGCCCAGCAGAGGCAGCTGTGTCACTCTCTCTATATATACATTAGGGTTACCTACTGACATGTCTTCCAGTCCCTTACCCTATGGACTGTCAAGCCAACTGCTACAACCATGGCACTTTCTTTGTGGTTTGTTGAGCAATATAGCTGGTAATACCTTTTTTTTTTTTTTTTTTTGAGATAGGGTCTTGCTCTCTTGCCCAGGCTAGAAGTACAGTGTCATCATTATAACTTACAGCAACAAACTCCTGGGCTCAATTGATCCTCCTGCCTCAGAATCTGAGTAGCTGGGACTACAGGTGCATACCACCACGCTCAACTAATTTTTTTTTCTTTGCAGAGATTAGGTCTCACTGTATTGCCCAGGCTGGTCTCAAACTCCTGGCCTCAAGTGACCTGCTTGCCTTGGCCTCCCAAAGTGCTGGGATTACTGATAAGAGCTACTGCACCTGGCCTACCTGGTAATACCTTTTAGCCAGTTTAAACTATTAGGATTCTTCTCCCAACCCCAATTTTCAAGATGACTAGCAATTCTTCCTGACAAGGAAATTGGGGAAACTTGCTATATTCTCTTTAGTTTATTATATATTCTTATTTATAATTCAGAAAAAGTCAGAAGTAAACATATAAAAGTCACCAATACCTTATATCAAGTACTTATGGTGTTCTGAGGTTAAAATTCCTAGATAATGAATATACTTCTCAGATTATTTTCTTTGGTGACAATGGTAGTATCTTTGGCCATGAACTAGTTATTAAGTCACTTGCTTGAATATTGACCCTCCAAAAACAAATAATTTTTACCTGTCTGAATAATGGAGAGCCAGGTCAGATGAGAGGATTAAGGATGGGTACTATATGTGAGGCCCACTAACTCCAATCCTAAAAAGTAACCTGAATGAATTATGTGCTTTCTATTCAATAAGCAATGGCAAAGAATAAATTGTTTTGTTAAACATGTATTTTCTAAATTGTCAGGAACTTAAAAACTTCAAATAGGAAAGTCAGTGGCTAAGTATCTTTCCTGAAGACCTTTTGGGATTAGGCATTTTGTATATCTCTCTTCATATCAGATAAGATGCAATATATAATTCTGTAGCAGGTACCACATGTTATGTCTTTGAAATGATGTTTTACAAACATGGTTTGACTGGCTATTGTTCACTTCCCCAAAAAGCCGTTCTTGTGTAAGATGATCTTTTCCTGTGTCAAATTACATCTCTGCAACAAAGGATTTGGATCACAAATTATATAACAATAGCAACTGCAAGGTAACAACACCAGGAGTTAATCCACATAAATGCCGAGAATCAACAAAAGATATGCTGGCCTCACATTTGCTAACATCAAAACTGAAGCCTGAGCATCTTCAAAAGCAAATTTTGGAGCCTGAACAGACTGCTAAGATAAGTCTTATGCTTTATAATAATAGGGAGCCATCATTAATTATGGACAAAGGACACCATGTGATATTTATAGTATGCCAAGGTGAAGTGTCACTGTTGCTAGTTCTGCCACTAACCTACCATGTCAATCAACATTTCTCCCAGTTCTATGCAGGGGAACTGCCTACTGTGTAGCATTTAAATATCTACATTGTCTTCTTCTCCTGTAAGGTGTTATGGAAATCTGAGAAAGCATAATGAAATCCATGGCTATGTATGGGAAAGGTGAAAATGTTTCTGTGTTGTACCCAAAAGTGCAGTTATACCCAGTGGAACTCATGACACAACAGTGGAAGATGATGCATGTATGTGATTTTAAGTAAGGTGGTATGACTCTCACTTAGCTGATCAGTGATAAAGCATTAAAGGAGAAATTTAAAGGGTTACCTGAGAGTGGAATTTGTGAGCACAAGGCAAAACTGAAAGGTTTTCTGGAGATAGATTCTCATGACAGATCACACAAGGTTCTTCTTCCTCCTCCTCTTCCTCCTAGGGAAATATATATAATGTTAAATTTAGCTCATTTTTTTTCCTCCAAAATCTAAATGTGTTCAGAATCAACAATTTTATTCTTACCAAATTACTGGCTCCTTCCCATGTGGCAGAACCTTGTGAACTGAGGGGCCTCCAGGATGGTTTTGGAGGCTGGGTAGCATTAGGCTGTGATGGAGAATGGCTAGGTGAAACACAATTACCATTTGCCACAGATTTTCCTTGACTCTGAAAATAAGAATATAATAATTTTTTAGAAACATTGTAAAATAGTAAGAATAGAATAGCACAGAAAGTGGTATAGCAAGATTTAGTTAAAATGATCATATTTGTAAGAAATCTTGAAATAAAATGTTGGCAATCCTTATATACTCAGAGCTAGGTAAAGACAAAAATAGCTCTGGATGTCCTTTTAATTAAAATATATGTTTCCAGAAAAATAGGAAAAAATGTCTGTCTTTGGAAGCCAAAGAAACCTAGAGTAAATTGCAAGGGGGCCAGTTCTATTCTAGAATAATCAGATAATAGATATTTCCAAAAGATTTCCTATATCATTTGTCAAAGTTGTTGAATTATTTACTGTTAACAGATGATTTAATATGATTAAAAGTTACTGATTTTCTGAACATGTTAAGAAGATAATTAAAACTGCTAACTACTAGAGAGAGAGCAGAAGGAGAGTGTTGGCTTTTTTTTTCTTTCTTTTTTACCTGAGATCTCTTCGGTTCAATAAGTTGGGAAATCTTGTAAACAATTTCATCAAATGTCAGTCCAGATAAGGACTTCCCATGAGCATCCTTCAATTTTCGTAATAAATCTGTAAGCTCCTTTCTGGAAGAAATCAAGGAAACAGCAGTGGTGATTTTTCCTATTGCCTTGAGGATGTGCCCTCCAAAGGAGATATAAAATCCTATCATGATTCATGTGTAGCATATAGATGTAACTTTTGATCTTTAATCTAAAAAAATAATCACAGGCCCATCTTAATTTATCTTCAACCAAAATGAAAACTCCGAATTGAGTTCATTAATGATACTTAATGTATTCATGAGTGATAAAGTTTAGCATTTATTTTTTTCTAAAAAGAAACTTTAACTTTGTTTTTCAGAGCTCACTATGAGAAAATTGAGTTTATCTACTTGTTTATGCACTGAACTCTTTATTATCACATTTCTCAAATATTCTCTTATTCAGGACTAAAATATTCCTTCTTAACTATGTTGCTACTGGTTTCTTTCTTCTTTAGCAGTGTTAATAGTTTTACTTTTATAAAACTCATGAACAGAAAATAAAGATTAAAAAGAACAGAAAAGCAAAGGTTAAAAGATACATTAAGTACATGATAAGGGAATCTATAATTATTTTAATTGATATGTTCTTTTTCAGTTCCCACAATCCACTAACTCAAAGCCTATGTCTACATTTTTATAGAACAAAGTAGGATGAAATATTTTTCTTTCTCAAATGAATTGTCATGACATCAGCCTTATACAACTACTTTTGATTTACAATTTATTCTTTTATATATATTTATAACAACTGCACTAAAGTTCTATTTTTATTATGTATTTACTATTATGAAATTTATAAGACCATAATCTAATCCTAAAGTATGACAGTGTATATATTAAATAAATGTGTTGGTCTTCAAATGAAAATACTGGTGAAAACTAGATTTCCTTAGATAGGATAGAGACAAAAGAAACTTCATTTGTGTAGGGGTAGAATTAAATATCTTTCTGCTAAAATCAGATAGTGAAAAGCACAGTGAGATTATCATTTCTTGCGTTTTACTGTGTTCCCTACCAAAAAAAACTACACAGGTCCTCAATAAAATTAAGGAAATAGGAAACTAAAACCTGGAGATCTTTGGGCTTATGTAGCATATAATCAACTTAAAATTCACTTTGAAAATAGGTCATTAAGATAATTATTGCAGCTGGTGGCATTAAAATTGGATAGGTTTAAAACTAGTTGCACTTTCAGTAAATGAGCCATCTAAATTTAAAAGTTATTCTCTAAAGAATTAAGACTAATAACTTTAATGAAAAAATTTAGCATTTCCACTGAACATTATACCTTCTTGGTAAATTTCATTCTCTTTACTAAGGTAAGAAGTATCTGTACTTTGTGTGCGTGTGTTATGTTTCTCTGAAACGTTTCATTGCCATATTATGGCTATGGAAACTGTAGAATATGATCTGTACTCACCACTGAATTAAAACTAAGGTACCTGGTCTGTTGTGGAAAGGCGGTTTTCAGCCTGTCTGTAATCCTCTCCCAATTCATCATAGAGGGATCACTTCCCAGACCTGCATTGGGAGGCACAGCCTCTGCCACAGGAGCGGGCATAGTCCAGGCTATGCCAGTCATCTGTAAGGGGCACAAAGTTATAAATCATCAGCTTCAATTATTAAGAAGTGATTTTCTATGCCACCATGACATTTCCACACCTCATAAAATGGGTAGAATGAAGAAAAATACTGACATATATGTTCCTCCTTTTAGAGTTTTTTCTTAACTAATGCAAATAATATTTCTAATTGTTTGTAACTATTTTTAACTTATTCCAGAAAAACATGAAGGCTGTTTATTGCTGTATTTTTTTAACAGTAAAAAGCTGAAAATAATCCAGGGTTTAATATTAGAAAAATGAATAAATTATGGCACATCTAATCAAATTCTAAAAATTAGATCCATTATGTCTGGGCATGAGAGATAACCACAAAATATTTTTTTCTTAAAGTTTGTGACACAGTGTCTATGGTATGACTCCTTTTATATTAAAATTTTTTTAATGCAATATATATATATGTCTAAGTTATATAACAATCTGTAAACAGTGATTATTTCCTAGGGATTCAATTGTAATTATGCTTTCTAGCTTGTATATTTCTATAATATATTATTTGCTTTTTTATAATTAGCACATACACTTTTATAATTAGAAAATAAAGTTAAATTTTCAAACAACTAAATAAAGATGGGACTACTACTAGAATTGCTCTGTCCAATGTCTCATGAATGTTATAGACAAAGGTGGTATAGAAGCTGTAGTGACATCTCTGAACCATGAAACCAGTTTTCCTCATATTTTATGATAGTTCCTTCTTAGAACCATGGAGATTCTAATTAATTAAAATATCAATAAGTGAATTTTTTGGAGTGCTAATCTGATGACTAAATAATTATATACATGGCATCTTTTACCTATGACTCTGTGGGTTATTTTCAAATATCAGTAAGATTATTTATAAAAAATTGGAAACTTAACAGTCATTGGAATAACTTATGCAAAGCCTAATAAGTGAGAGGAACAGAATACTGCCCAGAAATCTGAATTTTCCTCAATATTAAGCTTTCTCTGAGTAATCAGAAAGTAATTTTATTAGAATATTAGGTATTTTAATGTTTTATAGTTCCTTATAGAATAATAGACAAGTAAAATGCATAAGTAACCTATAATATCATGGTGAAAAAAGATATAGTACTTATTTAAAAAGTTAAGGCCTTTATACATATTTGTTTGTAGATGGGTAGAATGTACAAAAATGAGCAGAGTCCATCTGATATGACTATAAAAAAGGAAGAGAAACAATTAAGTGGGCTTAGATGTACTCATAGGAAAGTCAAGATTAGAGAATTTTACATTAATTATATCTAACATCACTATTTGGAAGAAGATTTTTCTTTTTTTTTTTTTTTGAGACAGAGTCTCGCTTTGTTGTCCAGGCTAGAGTGAGTGCCGTGGCGTCAGCCTAGCTCACAGCAACCTCAAACTCCTGGGCTCGAGCGATCCTTCTGCCTCAGCCTCCCGAGTAGCTGGGACTACAGGCATGCGCCACCATGCCCGGCTAATTTTTTATATACATATCAGTTGGCCAATTAGTTTCTTTCTATTTATAGTAGAGACGGGGTTTCGCTCTTGCTCAGGCTGGTTTTGAACTCCTGACCTTGAGCAATCCGCCAGCCTCAGCCTCCCAGAGAGCTAGGATTACAGGCGTGAGCCACCACGCCCGGCTAAGATTTTTCTTTTAACAAAAGTTTATCTTAGCCAAAATTACAACCAATAATTCTATTTAATTTTAAATTTCTTTATTTCTTCAGGTTTGGATAAAGCTTATCTAGCTATCTGTAGGTGGGAAGATTTATAATTTTACAGTATATGTTCCAAGATGATGCTATTTATATTGTCTATTTATAGATATAGTTGAAACACTGTCCTATGTGTGCGTGCGCGTGTGTGTATGTGTAAATAAAATTTTTCTTTAGCTTTGTGGTATCATTTAGTTTGTTGTGACTTGGCTTCTTTGCTTTTCAATTTTCCCATAACCATGCTAAAAGTAATCTATTAAAAAATATCAAGTTACTCTGCATCGTTGCCTGTTATAAAGCAAAGCTGTAATTTAAAAGACTCTCTAGTATAGAAATATATTTATCTCTGTATCCCCAAACTATGCTAATATCAGTTAAATAATATATGTAATACCCTTAGCAAAATGCTTCATGGGAAGTATTTATTCAATTATCATCATCACTACCATCACTCATCATTATCCATACCAAATAAATGAATAAAGAGAAGATATTCATTCAGGAAGCCCACTATAGTGATAAAAAATTAGCTCATGTCTTTTTCATTGAAAAAGGTTCTTACCAGGGGGCCTCTAGGTTGGCCAGGTGCAGAAATGACTCCAGGGCAAACTGTAGGCATTTGAGGAACAGTAAGTATGGGTCTAAAGAAAGATTCTTTCACAAGGGGTCTTCCCAAGAACTGCTGCATCTAAATAGAAAAAGTAAAAAGTTAAAACAAAAAACCCATACACATTTATGTATTTACATAAGCAATGATCTAAATGTATATCAGAACATTAGGTAAATGTATGAATATCTTAAAAAGTAAAGAGCAATATCAATATACCAGAAAGAGCATTACAAAAGAGTAAAAAAATGCATTCTATAAAGTCCCACTTTTCTCTACCTAGCTGGGCAACCTTGGATGACAAGCTCCTAATCTATAAAATGAGAGGGTTAGGTGGGGTAATCTTTTTATGTTGCCTCCCAACCCTCCCAACTGTAACAATATAGAACTATGCAAATGGGATTCTCAGTGACTGCTGTCTATGTTGGTGAACACTACTGATACTCAGAAATTTCACAAAAGAACTCAAAGTTATCCATAGAAAATATTTCTTTATTATGTACTGGAGACACCACTTGATGAAATTTCAACTTCATGTTTAGCTCCAAGAAAGTAGAAGGATGAAGTGGGATAGACCTTAGGGATAAACTCTCCTACAGTGACTTATAGATATACTTGTTGGTGTTATTGTACTTCCCAGGGGGTTGTGGATAACTAGACCTCATTAGCACCTATGGATAGGAAAAATACCTTGTTGACTGAAGTACAGAAGAGGACAGATTTACTGAACACATACCATGTGCCAGGCCTGACATAAAGCAGTTCAATAACAATCTAAGTACAAACATGAACAATATCAACATAGCTCTAAATGACAATCCTAAAATTACCATTTGAAAAATAAATGGGGAACTTTTATAATGGATGGATTGGGTTGACATTTGATTCTTAACATCACTCAAGAAGAGACATTATATTCCTTCTAGGCAAGAAAAAAGACATTTTGAGACAACTGGGGAAATACAAATTTTAACTATATTTTAGATATTATAAGTACTTATAATTTTCTTAGGTAAGATAATGGTGTTATGACTATATCTAATAAGAGTTTCTCATCTTTTAGGATATATCCTAAAGTAAAAATAGATACAATTACATGATATCTGGGGTTTGCTTTAACATATTCAGGTAGAGAGGAAGAAGGGGATAATATAAATCAAGACTGAAAAAATGTTGATAATATTGAAGTGACTCAGGTTTGTAGAGGTTGATTACACTATTTTTATATATGTTTCAAGTTTTTATAATGTAAAGTTTTTAAAGATTAAATAAATGGTGGGTACTGAGTCAACAGCCTGCCCTCTGAGAACTATTACTTAACACTTTTTAAATTTCTACTTTTAATTGACACATAATAATTGTACATATTTATGGAGTATAATGTGATATTTTGATACATGTATACATTGTATAATGATCAAATAAGGGTAATTAACATATCCATCAACTCAAACATTTATTATTTCTTTGTTGTTGGAATATGCTCTTCTAGCTATTTTGATATCTATATAATACCTTATTGTTACCTATAGTCACCCTACTATGCAACAGAACACCAGAACTTATTCTTACTTCTAATTGTAACTTTGTGCCCAAAGACCAACCTCTCTCCCTTCTCTCTACCCTTCTCAGTCTTGGTAAATAGTGTTCTATTCATTTGTTCTATAAGATCAACCTTTTTTAGACTCCACATATGAGTCAGATCATGCAGTATTTGTCTTTCTGTGCCTGGCTTATTTCACATAACATAATATCCTCCAGGCTTATCATGTTATTGCAAATGACAGGATTTCATTTTTTATGGCTGCATAGTATTCCATTGTATATTTATGTCACATTTTCTTTATCTATTCAATCTTTATGGAGACTTAGGTTGTTTTCATATCTCAGCAATTGTGAATAATGCTGCAATGAACACAGGAATGCAGATATCTCTTTAAGATATTAAGTTCATTTCCTTTGTATATATATCAGTAGTGAAATTGTTGGATCACATGGTAGCTCTATTTTTAATTATTTTAGGAACTGTTATACTGTTTTCAATAATAGCTATATTAAATTACATTCCCACCAACAGTGTATGAGGGCTCCCTTTTCTCTACATCTTTGCTAACATTTGATATGTTTTGTCACTTTAATAGTAGTCATTCTAACTGAAGTGAGGTGATATCTCACTGTGGTTTTTATTTGCATTTCCCTGAATTCTTCCCATCCATGACCATGGGATATCTTTTCATTTATATGTGTTCTTCTCAATTTCTTTCATCAGTATTTTATAGTTTAAACAATACAGTGATCTTTTAACTCCTTGGTTAAATTTAGTTTCAGGTATTTCTTTTTGGTAGCTATTGTATATGGGATTGTTTTCTTGAGTTCACTATTAGCATACAGAAATGCTACTAGTTTTTATATGTCAACTTTGTATTTTGCAACTTTACAGAATTCATGTATTAGTTCCAGGAGTTTTTTGGTGGAATCTTTGGGATTTTCTATATGTAAGATCATGTTGTCTGCAAACTGGGACAATATGACTTCCTCTTTTCCAATCTAGATGCCTTTTATTTCTTTCTCTTGCCTAACTACTCCGGCTAGGGCTTCCAATACTATACTGCATATAAGTGGGCATCCTTGACTTGTTCTAGATCTTAATGGAAAAGCCTTCAACTATTTGTCATATATGGCCTTATTGTGTTGAGGTATATACCTTCTATACCTAATTTGTTGGCAGTTTTTATCATGAAGCAATGTTGAATTTTGTCAAACATTTTCTGCATCTTTTGAAATGATCATATGGTTTTCATCCTTCTTTGTGTTGATGCGGTGCACCATATATACTAATTTGTGTATGTTAAACCACCCTTACATCCCTGAAATAAATCCCACCTGATCATTGTGAATGATCTTTTTAACACTTCTTTGAGAATTAAATAGCCAGGGTACAAAAATAAGATATAACGAAACATGTAAAATTACTGGGTTACACTGGGAATGGTCCACATTATGGTAGATTTCTCAAGATGGACTACTGTACATTTTAAGTCTGGTGATCACTCCTTAGAATGCTTGAATCTCAGAGATAGATGAGACTTTAGTGATCAAATCATCTAGTACAATTTCCTAATTTAATCATGGGAAAATCAAAGTCCAAAACAGCTGATTTTCCCAAACCAATATAGTTCTTCAAAAAGTTAACATCTGAACCCAGACCTCTCTAGGGTACTTCTACTGTATAACACCACCTCAAATTATAACCAATAGCACTGTAACATTTCTAGCTATTTTTTTCCCCCTCAATCTCTCTCTTCTAAAGCTTCATGGTCACTAATACTTGCACTTTAACTGCTGTGCTGATCAAGCACAGCAGTGACTCTGGTTAGGAAACACAAAAGATACATGTGTACCCCTCAGGCTGTTAGCAAAGGATGCAAAGGATGAATTACCATACAGCTTAAATGCCAGTAGGTTTTTGTGCTTAACTAAACCTGGGTAAGCCACATCAGACATGAGAAAGTCTGCAAAGGAATTAAAGGTCTAGAGCTGCAGTGCCCCTCCCCAGGTTGCAGATTAATACAGGTCTGTGCCTATTAGGAATTGGGCTACACAGTAGAGGTGAGTGGTGGGAGGGCAAGCAAAGCTTCATCTATATTCACAGCTGCTCCCCATTGCTCACATCACCATCTGAGTACTGCTTCCTGTCAGATCAGTGGTGGCATTAAATTCTCATAGGAGCACAAACCCTACTGTAAACTGCACATGTGAGGGATCTAGGTTGCACACCCCTTGTGAAAGTCTAATGCCTGATGATCTGAGGTGGAGCTGAGCTGGTGATGCTAGCACTGGGAAGCAGCTACAAATACAGTATCATTAGCAGTGAGTTTTAAGTGCACAATAAATGTAATGCGCTTGAATCATCTCAAAACTATCCTCCTTCCCCCGTCTATGGAAAAACTGTCTTCAATGAAAACGGTCCCTGGTGCCAAAAAGGTTGGGGACCGCTAATCTAGAAGATCTGGAGGTCAAGGTTTGACTATGTTTGTCAGTTATGGAGTATAATTGGTAACAGACAACCAAGACTTATGCGGGTCTGGTTCTGGGAAACTCCAAAGAACAACTCTGTATCTAGTTTCACAGTCTCTGGAGCAATATTGTATTTAGAATAATGGGAGAGTTTAACTACAATCTAAGGGCATTATTTTGAATATGGGCAGAAGGTCCAGATATTTAGACATCCTACCAAAAATACGTATTACTGCAGGGATTTCTCTGTCAGCTACTTAACATGTGTCTTATCAGGGTGGTTGGGTAAGATGATGATCCAAGCCTAGAATAATAATGTTCATAAAACAGTGCTCCTATAGAAACTGAATTGACCAAAAATATAAAAGGCAACAGTATCATTCTAAGCTATAGCCCATAGTGTATAATATATAAATTCTTTTAGCTATAGATTCTGCTTTGAAATACACAGCATTAACTCCATCTAATTCATATAATTTTTAAGTTCTTTGTTATATTCAACCATGAGTAGAAATAACATTTTCAGAGCTCTACTACAAGCAGGAGTCCTAATATCAAAAGTCATCTGCCCCCAAATATCTTACACTTTTCTTCTCTTCCTAGCCCCAGATCTGTTATGATAATAAAACTATCACCTAATGATACCCTCTTAAAAGGTCTTTTGGAAAGCTGTGTGATTTTACTGGGTTAGGGTACTATGTTTCCCAGAAGGGTAACATAAATAGTATAGTATAGAGATTAGTTTATCTGATTAAGATCCACTGGCCCCTAACAACAAGCAGAGAAGGGGTATTAAGTGGAAGCTGTCCTTGCTGTTGAAGGCAGAATATAATATAAAACTTAAGGAAAAGAAAGTCTAAAGTAGAAGTGAGGAGGAGTGAAGTCCAGCCTTCCAGGGTATAATGCCAAAATGCTTCAGTCATCTAGTGGTAACATGAGGGCACTGGGAATTCTGAGTATTCACCAGTTATCTTCCATGATGTAGGAGAGACTGATGGGATAAATGAGAGAATATTACTCTATAGACATGTAATGTATCACTAATACCCAGTGATACAATCTACTATCTAGGCCTCAGCTGAGCCGGCCAACTAATTATATCATCTGGTGACTAGCAGGTATAGTCATAATTACAACTGATAATGTGCCTATTCCATTTTGAACGCACACTAAACATGTGTGTGTTCAGTGTTTTATAGCCCTAACAATTTTGTCAAAATGAAGATGGCAATTTTTCAGAATGTCATATTTCTTACCAGTATCTCAGGACTGGGTGGTGGTGGGGGAAGCTGAACTGGAGGCAAGGTACTCAACGCAAACCCTTGCTTTACCTTGTTGATTTGTTCATTGTACTGTGTCTGGTAGAGGAAGAGTAAAAATATTTTAGGGCACAATCAACTTTAAAGAAACAACATATGGGAATACTTGATGTAGTTTTTAATGATACAATATAGAATAGTAGTTCCCAAGCTATGGTCAGAAATAATATTTAAAAAAAGCTTCTGAAATAAAAACAATTATATAGACCACCATCTCCACAAGTAAATAGCTGTATTTTTTTAAATGTTGATTGACAAGAAACACAGACACACAATTTACAGATCCTTGCGATAATCTCCCAAGTGTTTCCATAATTTTCAGCTCTAAAATAGAAACCACTGTTACAAAGTAAAAAAAGTCTAAAGATTCAAGAAGATATAAATAATACACTGGCTAATAAATAGAGAAAAGAAAATGTATTTGTAACAAAGAGATGAACTACTTACATTAATTTTAAAAACTGAAGGAAAAAATTTTAGAGAATTATTAAATATCTACATTTATTTATCTCAAAAGCTATACCTGTAGCTTGTTCTAGCTCCATATATATATTTCATTTTCTTGCATTTTGCCAAAAATGATACTCCAATCCTGAAAGCTTAACAACATGCTTTCAACACATTTTGGCATTGTCCCTATTTTGCTTTATCATATTATTTTGTAAACAAACACACAAGAACTGAAAAATAAAGTCTTATAAAACAAAACATTTAAAAAAACTTCCACATAGAGGACATGTGCTTGGAAGAAAACAAGGATACAGAGTAAGGGGCAGCTCTTTTGAGGCCCAAACTTTGAATAAACCAAACAGAAATGCTAAGCATCACTAAAGGCTGAGTAAGAGTCTGAAGAGAAACAGTTAAAACTACTAAGGAAGTAGCTGGAGAAGTCTACAGTTATTTTAGGCAGCACTTTACAAATAAAACATCATTGTTTTTTTGCTGGTAGTGTTATGAAATCACAAATCAATATTATATATCAACCTTAATATATAAATATAAAAAGATTCTAAAACCAAATTAATAAATATTCAGTGGGTTATCTCTTTAGATTATCTTTAGCATGGTCCTAATTCTATCAAATCAATAATTAAGAATTTACTATTTTCATTATGTAATAATTATGTAAAAGTTAAGATTAAGAACTAATACAGGCCTTCTTGATCTTCCTTTTAATTCTGTAAATGCACTATTACTCAGACCAAGTCAAGACATTTAGCTTTGGGGCAGAGTAAGCTTTGACATTTTAAGAAAACTAGGTGCGAGGCACAATTTTCGAGTTTATCATTTCCTGGACTAAGGGATCTACAAGACTACATGCATGAGTTTAGGATGATATTTACAATCAACTACATGGAAGTAATTAATCTCAAATTGAAGAAATAAATTTTAATTACTGAAAGAAAAAAACATATTCTTTCTTAAATTTCTCTATTAATTGTTTTTAAAGTTAGATGTCTTCTAACTTTATATCATCCATAACATCCAGCCAATTTACTCTAAATGTACTTCAGCACTTACCCTGAGGAATGCAATCTTGTTTCTAACATCTGTCACAATGGCATTCCAACTATCTACCGCAGCCTTTAACTGAAGTGATTCTAGGTTGCTGATGTAGAAAAGGAGACAAAAGAGAAAGCACTTTCTTTTTATGTAACACTTAGGTTTTCAAAAATTCCATTATGTTTTCTAGCACTGTGGTCCCCAACCCCCCAGCCATGGACATGTTAGGAACATGGATGCACAGCAGGAAGTGAACAGCAGGTGAGTGAGTGAAGCTTCAACTGCATTTACAGCCACTCCCCATCACTTGCATCACCACCTGAGCTCCACCTTCTGTCAGATCAGGGGTGGCTGATATTAGATTCTCATAGGAGTCTGAACCCTGCTGTAAACTGCATATGCAAGGGATCTGGGTTGCCTGCTCATTATGAAAATCTAATGCCTAATGATCTGAGGTGGTGATACTAGGGCTGGGGAGCAGCTGCAAATACAGATTATCATTAGTAGAGAGGTTTGACTGCACAACAAATGTAATGTGCTTGAATCATCTTGAAACCATCCCCCTCACAGGCCCCCGTCTGTGGAAAATTATCTTCCATGAAACCGGTCCTGGTACCAAAAAGGCTGGGGATCCCTGTTCTAGCATACATGTATATAACATAAAACAACAAAATTACCGCATCACCAGCAATTACCTCAAATGGACACAAAGATGTACTGAAGGGCTTGTTATTAAAAATTAAAAACAAAAACTAGTAATATATAAGAATTCTTTTTATCAAGAGCAAATATAATTTATGCTTGTAGAACTCCAAGTTTTTCCTATCTTGGCAATACTTTTTTAAGACATATTATAAAATTTTTGTACAGGAATAATTCCAATGTAGTAGGTAAGCAGAGAAGGCCAAACAGAGATTTGCCTTAGTTATCTAATGCAAGGGCATTCTCAGAAATATTGACCCATCTTGGTAGCACGTTTTGGACTATCTACATATTAACCCTGACATCACAGATCCATGGTTGGCTTATGTAGTTCCTTTGAAAATTAGAAAAACAAATTGCCTCTGGTAGGGAAAATTAGAAGTACCTTTTCTGTGTGAATGAATGAAGTTGCAGCCTTTGTGAAGTGCATAAACTGCATAAACACAGCAGCTCTACCAACCCATGCCCACCAAATTGTTTAAAGTAGGAAGAACTTTGAGTTCTTTAGGGTCTACATCTCTAAAGGAGAGATTTCACACAGTCTTTCAAAAGGTTCTATATGTTATAACATCCCCACTGTAGTATCACCCAGCCCAACAGTTTTACAAGAGATAGACAAGTTATAAGCTAGTATCATCTCATATAAAGAGGCTTCATAATATTCTAATTTATGGAGCACCCTTTCTCCTAGCAAGCAAAGATAGACTGATTACTTACAACAGTACTTCCCTGACCTGAAAGCGTATCTGTACAATCTGAGAATCTTACTAAACATCAGAGACTATGATTCTTCAGAATTAAAGAACAATGGTGATCATTAAAATAATAATCATTTAAAAAAGTGATGATGTCTTAGTCCCAGAGATTCTAATTTAATTAATTCCGGAAGTTTGAATGTATACCCTATAAGATTATAAATTTAAGGAGAATTTTATGCAACCTGTCCAATATTGAAAATACTCTATAATTATCATAAAAGCACAGCTGAAAACTGTCTCGAACATCTGATTTTAGGTGTTAATACTGATTTTTTACTCAATGCATTCCAAAGGTATTTAAAATTAAGCCTTAGAAGGAAAAACAATTAGAAAAAAAGTCTTCCAATTAGAATCCACCTTATTTTGTAAATATCTGGTCTACATGCATTTCTCTGACTGATACTTTTGATCTACTTCGCCATAGAGGAAAGGAAAAATCTTTCAGCAGCTATTACTGCACTCAGTAAACTTCTCAGTGCTCTGGCACAGGCAACAAAGTATAAGCATCAAAGTAACTAAATGACTTTTGAGGTTTAAAAAAAACAAGAGCTTCTTTACACCAAAGACTCTGATGTCATATGTGTAAAACACATCACAGATATGTGAGACACCTTGGAGATACTTGCGAATATCTCTAAGATCAAGATGCATTAAGAAAGAGGGAAAGATTACCTTGCTGCCATGTGAGTCACCCTGGCAAGCTGACTGAGACACTCCTTTTCAGTCTGCTCTAGATGAAGCAAACCAAAATCTCTACGACACTGTAAAAAGTACACCTATGGATTTTTGAGAGAAAGAGAAATATTGAATGTGTCCTTCTTATAAATGAACATTCTCTTCTCAATCATCTCAAGTAAATTTTAAGCTATTTTCAATTTCTTCCAACAGTACCTGGGCTTTTACATTTTCAATTTCTTCCAACAGTACCTGGGCTTTACAAAGCTATTTTGATCAATGTATGTCTACAATTCTAATTTCCATCTTCAATGGTTCCTGGGTTGGTAAACATTCTAGAACATTACTTTTCAAGCTTACACTCATACTGGAATCACCTTACAAACTTTAAAAAAATGATGCCTTGCTCCCAGAGATTCTAATTTCATTGATACTGGATTTAGCCTGGGCATTGGGATTTTTTAAGGCTCTCAGGTAACTCTAACATGCAGCAAAATTTGAGAACACTCAAAAGAAGTCTTGCAATTTTTTTTTCACTGCTGAAAAGGTAATAAAATAATCAGATCATATGGAGACATACAGTCCAATGGGCCTTGGAGATCATCTTGTCCAACATCTCTCCCATAATAGGTTGCCTTTCCACATCACTACTGATGCACAATCATGTAGCCTCTGTTATTTATTACTACTCAATATTGACTAAAAATATACTCTTGGACAACATTAAGTATTAGAAAGTTCTTCCTGCCTAAAATTAATGGAAGCAGAAAGAGGCCTTTTGACCAAAAACAGTGAAAAACAAAGTACACAAAATTGATCTTTGAAGGTAATATGAACTTTTTCTCTTTTTAAAGCTATTGCCCCAACACTATTCTTCATGGATTTTTGATCCTTGGTCCTTGATTCCTTGGTTGTTGAATTCTGGGATGCCAAGTACTCTGCTAGGGAATAGAGCTTACCCATGACAGAAGTGGGAGGGTTTGTAATGCTTTTAATGTCAGCAAGCTCTCTAAAAATGTTAATCTTACTGTATTATCAAGTTTGGTTATCTATTAACAAAAATTACATACACACATACAATCATATTTCTTTTGAGAGACCCCAGCTGTGGTATTCTAGAATAACTTAGAAGAAATTGGGTGACTATGAGAATCTGCACAATTTAGACACTAAGTTGATTTTTGACATTGGGGTATATGATGTGTATGCATTTTTGGAAGATCTGTATAGGACGGAGTAGACAAAGAAGATACTATGGCAGCAGTAAAATGTTACTCTTAGAAGTTCTGCTTAGTGACCCGGTTTCATGAGAATTTTCCCAAGATGTCTGTATTTGCTGTAGCTACTGCAACATACCAATTTCTTAGAGTCACCAGAGTAAAACAACACAAGGTCATCAATACTGAAGTACTTTCATGCACAATATGCCAATTAGTCAAAAAAAGCACAAGACTTTGAGCTATGTTTTCCTGGCTGGACCTAAGATGTCTTATTTCTGTTTATTCAAAAACCATCTTTTAAAAATTCTTTAGTATTATTAGTATAAAATAAAACTTCCCCCTCTCACTCCATGCCCATCTCCTCACCCCCCCTTTTATTTACCTCAGCTGTTAAAGCTCTGCTAGTTTCTGCATTCAGTTTGCTTACATATGTTTTCATTGTACTTTCCAGATTATGTTTCTCCATTTCCCACTGAGATCTGAAATATATGATCGTTAAAGAGTCAGCAATAAAAAAAAAAAAGAGTCAGCAATATTATAGCAAGGACAACCTTTTTCAGGAGGAAAAAAGATATGTTATACAATTAGTAGGAAATTATTTTTTGGAAAAGTATATAGCACATAAAATAAGAGAAGACATTGATCCACCCTACTATTATTCTTTACTATCAAGAATGCATAAGCCCTAAAGTTGTTGGGATAGAGGTTATAATTTAAAACTTGGCTCTGAAATCAAGTTGTCTGAGGATGAATCTTAGCTCCACAACTTATTAAATGTAAAACATTGGGCAAGTACAAATGACTGAATATTTGTGTCCCACTAAAAATTCATGTGTTGAAATACTAAGCTCCAAGGTGCTGGTATTAGGAGGCAGTGCCATTGGGAGATGATTAGTCATGAGGGTAGAATCCTTATGAATGGAATGAGTGCTCTTATAAAAGAGGCCTGAGAGTTCCCTTGCTTCTGCCACCCTCCACCCCTGCCATGTGAGGTTACAGTGAGATGGTAATCTATGAGGAAGCAGATCCTCACCAGACATTGAATCTATTGGCACCTTGATCTTGGACTTCCCAGCCTCCAGAACCAGAAGAGAAATACATTTCTGTTGTTTATAAGCCACTCAGTAATTGGTATTTTATTATAGCAGTCCAAAAATTATGATAACAAGTTAATTTTTATATACCTCAGTTTCCTCACACATAAAAATGGAGAAAATTATATTGCTTACCTCAAAGAGCTGTTATGAAAATTCATTCAGATAATATACATAAAACACTTTGTGTATGGCACATAAGTACTAAATAAATGTTAGCTATTATCATTATTAATACACTTTACATAACAAAGTTTCTATAAGTTTCTTTGTATCCCAAAAATAGCAATCACATAGGTTTTTATTATCTCTGTCATAAAGTGAAGTCACTGCATTAAAATACTTTACTGGTTATTTCACTGCTCACATTCAACACCTTAGAATGAAAGTAAATCCTATACCTTGAGAGGTAAGAAAGGAGATGATGGTAAGGACATTGTTTATGTAAAATGGCTACCTATGAGGTTTCTTTTTTTTTCCTAATCCATCTCATCTTCCTACACTTGAGTCCCAAAATTCTACAGAATACAAAACAAATTTTGTCTTTAATGAAAACAATTAATTGAAAATAGAACATTATAGAAGGGACTGTCACTAAAGCCATCCTCAGTGTTTTATTATTAGAAACACCTGGATGCTTGAGGACCTGATAAACATTGATGAGACAATTGATAACATATATTGTTAAATACCATTAAGGCCAGAATTTTTTTGAGGGGAAGAAAATCACAAAATATTCAAGCAGATAGGAATTAATTAGATATTGTGCAAAATTTGCCTACAAGAAAAAAATAAATTAGACTTTATCAAAATTAAAAACCTTAGTGCTTTAAATGACATCATCAAGAAAGTGAAAAGACAACCCACAGAATGGAAGAAAACATTTTCCAATCATGTATCTGATAAGGAATTTGTATTCAATACATAAAAAGAACTCTTAAAACTCAACAATAAAAAGACAATTCAATTTTTAAAATGGGCAAGGGATTTGAATAGACATTTCTCCAATAGGCACGTGAAAAGATGCTCAACATAATTAATGGGAAAATGCAAATCAAAACCGCAGTGATAATTTCACAAGTAATACAATGGGTAAAATAAAGACAGATAATCTAACAAGTGTTGGTAAGAATGTGGAGAAATTGGAACCCCCATATACTGTTGGTGGGACAGTAATATGGTACATTCACTTAGAAAACAGTTTGGCAATTCTTCAAAAGTTAAACACAAAGTTTATTGATAACCCAGCAATTCTATTCTGTGGTATATGCCCAAGAGATATGAAAATATGTTCACAAAAAATCTGTATATAAATATTCATAATAGCATTATTCATAATAGCCAAAAAAAATAGAAACAACTCAATGTCCATCAACTGATAAAAAATAAAATGTGGTATATTCAAAGAAAAGAATATTATTTATCCATAAAAGGGAGTGAGTATTGATATATACTACAACATGGATGAATTTTGAAAATATTAAGTAAAAGAAGTTAATCGCCAGAGGCCACACATTATATGATTTAATTTACATGAAATGTCCAAAATAGGCAAAAACAGAGAGAAAATAGTTTAGTGGTTGCCAGAAGCTGCAGAAAGAGGGAAGACGGAGTGACTTTTAATGTACAAGGTTCCTTTTTGGGATGAAAAAAATGTTCTGGAAATAAATAGTGGTGATGGTTGTATACCGCTGTGAATATACTAAAAGAACAATAAATTGTATACTTTAACACAGTGAACTTTACTCTATATGAAAGAGATCTCAAAAAAGCTATTATTAAAAAAATGACCACTGGGCATGGTGGCTCACGCCTGTAATCCTAGCACATTGAGAGGCCGAGGCAGGAGGACTGCTTGAGCTCAAGAGCTCGAGACCAACCTGAGCAAGAGTGAGACTCCATCTCTACAAAAAAATAGAAAGATTAGTTAGGTGTAGTGGCATGTGCCTGAGTCCCAGCTACTCAGGAGGCTGAGGAAGGAGGACTAATTGAACCTAGGAGTTTGGGGCTGTACAAGCTATGATTGTGCCCACTATACTTTAGCCTGGACAACAAAGTGAATTTTTTATTTCAAAAATATAAAAAATGAATAATAAAAAGAAATAAATAAATTACCCACAGGTAAAAATAGGTGAATAACACTTAGCCAGTTTCATATAGCAGTCATACTTAGTAGTATTGATTAGGGGAAGGAAATAAGAACTCTGAAGCTCTAGCCCCTGGCAATAGTTAGTTGTGTTACCATAACTTTGTTGATACAATTTCTCTCGGCAGTTTTCTAGAGCCAAAGCTAAGGTGACCATACCTCCCAATATGTCTAGGACACTTCCAGTATACAACTATTGTCCTAGTACAACTATCAATACTGTTCAATATCAGGCCCAAAAGTAATCCAGTTTGAATGATAAATTATATGGCTACTGTTGCCAGAATGTATTGAATTTCAGAGAGAGTGCACCCATCCAAAGAAAAAGCTAAGTTTGTACCTTTTCATGGAAAGTTGCTCTTTAAGGTTCTTGATTTCATTATCTTTAGCATGGATTTGACGTTGTAATCTAAGCAAATAAGAAAGTCATAAAATGTCAGAAACTGTTTCTCATTAACACAGTCAAAACAGCTCTACCTGTAGCTGAGGAGGGGACCGGGGATGTCCATTTTGCACCACGAATCTTGAGCCTGAAAACAATAACTTGACTCTTATACCTGGTCCTTTTGACATTTATCTTTCTTGTTTCTGATGTCTGATTTACTGACTTTCCTGTAAAAGGGGAATTAAGTTCTAACTCAAGTAAATTAGAAAGGGAGAAATTAGAAAGAGAGAAGTATTTATCCTATATCCCCAGATTAATGCTTTGGAAAAATGTTTTAAGCTTTTTAGTTTCCCACTAGAAAACACAGATGGTATCTTCTGATTTTCTAAGCCTGTGGTGGGATCGAGAACTTTTAAATTCTTTCAAGAGATATCTCAAATCATGCAAATTATTAAAGAGTTAAGGTCTGAAGGAAATCAGACCTTAAATACAGAAATAATGAGGCTGTGTGCAAACAAGAATTTTCATTAAAACTATAACCTGAGAGTCACTCACATGACCTAATCATGGAAAGGATGGGTAAAAATTTTGTACAAATCAGAAGGCATAACCTGTGATCAACTTAAAAATTAATATGTAAGAAACTACTAAGAGAAATGCAAAGTAATACTTTTTGACATATATTCAGATACCATTTTTGATGTTCCTCCCTCATGCTGCTATATTTCTTTTTACAACCAAGATTTTATATAAATCCAATAATTAGCTTCAATATGAAGAGATTTACGCAAAAGTATATTTCTCTTTAAGTCTCTTGGGATAAATCAGAGTTTGGGTTAATATAAATTATTGGAATGATAAAGCTTTGAAACCATAACTTCAATGTTGACTGTATTACATACTTCTAGATATCAGAGACTAACTACTCACATTTACTCTAAGCTTCTTAGAAGCTATAAGACTTATAATCAATGTTCTGTTGGTCTGAGAATGTAGTGAAAAGAAACCAGGTCTCTTTCTGTACAAAAGAGGTCATGTTCTCAAGTGAATAAGAAATATAAGCTTTGTTACTGTAATATACAGGACTATGTTTACAGAGTAGAAAGTAGTAATATTTCTAAAATTGACATGTTCTTTTCCTTTGTATAGTTCCCTTACTTCAGTATTTTTACCGGTTCTAGTTTAGTCAGTAAGAGTTGACAGAACTAGTCAGAAATTCAGAAGATCTGGATTCTTAAATAATAGAAGATAAGGCAGGCATAGTTCTTATTATCCAGGTCAGATATGAACAAGTTATATATGTTCAGATAGTCATAACTTTTTTTTGATTTCAGCATATTATGGGGATACAAATGTTTAGGTTATGTATATTGCCCTTGGCCCCTCCTCCCACCCCTAAACCAGATAGTCATAATTTTTCAGTCCTATTTTTCTCATGTATAACATGATATGGTTGGGGGGTGGAGCAAGATGGCGGATGAGAAACACTGCCAGACAGAGTGTCTCTGCAGAAAAGACAGATTCTAGCAGAAATCAGAAAAAAGAAGCAAGAAGACGAGCATACAGCGGACGAGGGCCGGAGGAGGGGTACCTGAGACCCCAGGAGACTCCACGGGAGGAGGCTGCGGAGAAGAATTGGAGGCTGAGACCACCGGAGCAGCCCGGAGACCAGCGGCAAGGGTAGGTGGATTTGCTGTTTCCCCTTCCCTGCATTTGGGACTGCTGGTGGGCTCCCCAGCGGGTGGAGACACCTGCAGACACCAGCCCAGAGACAGCCGCCGCCAGCCAGTGGTGAGCCTGTAGCAGACGTGGCACCAGGTTCCCAACTTCCTCCGGGCACCTCCGTGTGCACAGACCCGAGCCGCGCGGCAGGCGCCATATTGCCTCCTCCTCCCCTCCGCCGAGCGGCTGCCCAGACAGGCAATACAGCCACCAGCCGGAGGCACCTCCAGGGAACGGGACCTTCCCTTTTGGGACCCTACAGCTGACTCAGGGGAACTCAGACTGTGAGCTCCCTACCCGCCTGCTCTCCCAGGTGCTGCTGGCACGGTGTTCCCAGGAGAACGATGCTGACTCAGAGGCTGAGAGACATAGACCTAGCTTGCGCTCCCTGTGGGTGAACTGGGACCAGAACTCCTCTCCCTGGTGGGGATACAGTTTGAACTCTGGGACCCAGAGGTCAGACCTGCAGACCAGATCCCCTGCACCAAGGGCTAGCATTGCCCGGGGCACAGAAGGGTTATACGTGAACAGCCTACTGAGGTGTGTGTGCCTCCAGGGGCGGATCAGCATCCTAGAGGGCAACCCTCCTCCCAGGAGGAGGCCGTGCGCCCAGCCCAGGTGGCGTTCCTGTGCAGGGAACCTCCCCGCCGGCATCACAGTCCAGGGAGGCCTGGTGGCTTGTGGTCTGGCCTGCTGGCAGAGGCCCAGGAGTAGCTGCGGAGATGGGGAGGGTGGAAAGAAGCCAGGCCCGCTCCAGACTGTGGGTCTCAGACAGCCCCACCCCCACACGCAGACTTTCTGGCTGAGCGGGACCATACCAGCCCCGCCCTGACAGCTTTTCCTGGAAGCAGAGAACAGAACTTTGACCCCCTGCTAACGGCCTGAGGGCAGGCTTACCCAACCCAGCTCCGCCCAGAACAAGAGCTGATAACAGGACACAAAATCAACAGCATAGCCTGTTCCTCGAAGCAAACGCCACCTACTGACAGGGATGGCATCCTGCACAGCCTTTCCACGGCACCCACTGACTCAATATACAGGGAGTGGTCCAATCTCACCCACAGACACCACCTAACACCTCAGAAACTAAACAAGGTGTGTGAATACCCAAACAATAACCTAAAGGAAAGAAACAACAACTGATCGACATGGGAAGAAATCAGCGAAAGAACTCAGGAAATATGAAGAACCAAACGGAAAACACACCCCCAAAGAGGAGCACCAACCCCCTAGAAACGGACACCAAACAAAATCAGGCAACCAATATGACAGAAGAGGAATTTCGTATATGGATCATAAGAACACTCACCCAGCTGCAACAACAACTCAATAACCAACACAAAGAAACCACAAAAAGCCTCCAGGATATGGAAAAAGAAATAGACACAATGAAGAAAAGTATAACCGAACTCCTAGAAATGAAGAATCAATTCAAGGAACTACAAAATACAGTGGCAAGTCTCAAGAACAGGGTAGATCAAACAGAAGAAAGAATCTCAGAGCTTGAAGATAACACCCTCCAATTAAATAAATCAGTCACAGAAATAGAGCAGAGAAACAAGAGAAAAGAGCAAAGCCTACAAGAACTGTGGGATTATGTGAAGAAACCTAATGGGAGGGTCATAGGCTTACCAGAAGGGGAAGAAGACAACACTCAAGGGTTGGACAAGCTGTTTGAAGATATAATAGAAGAAAATTTCCCAGGCCTTGCTCAAAATCTTGATATACAAGTTCAAGAAGGTCAGAGGACCCCTGGGAGATTCAACACAAATGGGAAGATGTCACGACATGCAGTCATCAGACTGACCAAAGTATCAACCAAAGAGGCCCTTCTAAGAGCTGTAAGACAAAAGAAGCAAGTAACATACAAGGGAAAGCCAATTCGAATAACATCAGACTTCTCTAATGAGACTTTACAAGCAAGGGGAGACTGGGGCCCCATTCTTACTCTTTTGAAACAAAACAATGCCCAGCCTAGAATATTATTCCTTGCAAAACTAAGCTTCATATATGAAGGAGAAATAAAAACATTCTCAGACAAGTGAGGCTTAGAGAATTAACCAAGACAAGACCAGCCCTACAAGAAGTACTTAAAACAGCGTTACGCACGGAACATCATAATAATAACCCACGAATATAAAAACAACCAAAACCCAAAGATATTAAAGGCCAGATATTACAATGGCTCAAGACAGAAATCATAGCAACAACATCCAACCCAACAAAATGATCAGTAATCTACCTTACCTATCAGTTCTCTCAATAAATGTGAATGGCTTAAACTCTCCACTCAAGAGAAATAGGCTGGCTGAATAGATAAGAAAATACAGGCCAAGAATATGCTGCCTTCAGGAAACACATCTAACCTGCAAGGATGCATATAGACTAAAAATAAAAGGGTGGAGATCAATATTCCAAGCAAATAGAAGCCAAAAGAAGGCTGGCGTGGCAGTTCTAATTTCAGACGATTTAGTTTTTAAACCAACAAAAGTAGTGAAAGACAAAGAGAGTCATTATATAATGGTGAAGGGCACAGTCCAACAAGAAGAGATAACAATTTTAAATATATATGCACCCAACTTAGGTGCACCCAGATTCATAAAGCAAACCTTACTAGAGCTAAGCAAATGGATTAATAGCAACTCCATAATCACCGGAGATTTCAACACCCCACTGACGGCACAAGACAGATCCTCCAAACAGAAAATTAATAAGGAAATAATGGACTTAAACAAAACTCTAGAACAATTGGGTCTGACTGACATTTACAGAACATTCTACCCAAAATCCACTGAATATACGTTCTTCTCATCAGCTCACAGGACATTCTCTAAGATTGACTATATCCTAGGTCACAAAGAAAATCTCAAGAAATTTAAAAAAATAAAAATCATACCATGTACCTTCTCAGATCACAGTGGAATAAAACTAGAAATCAACCCTAACAGAAACTCACATTTCTACACAAAAATGTGGAAATTAAACAATCTCCTACTAAATGATTACTTCATAAATGAAGAAATCAAGACGGAAATAAAAAAATTCCATGAAGAAAACGACAATGGAGAGACAAGTTATCAACTCCTCTGGGACACAGCTAAAGCAGTTCTGAGAGGAAAGTTTATCTCCATAAATGCCTCTAACCAAAAGACAAGAAGATCACAAATAGACAATCTAATGAAACGACTCAAAGAGCTGGAAAAAGAAGAACAGACCAACCCCAAACCCAGCAGAAGAAGTGAAATCAACAAGATCAAATCAGAACTAAATGAAATTGAAAACAGGGATGCTATTCAGGAGATTAATAAAACAAAAAGTTGGTTTTTGAAAAAATAAACAAAATTGACACACCATTGGCTAAGCTAACGAAAAGTAGAAAAGAGAAATCTCTCATAAGCTCCATCAGGAATAAAAAAGGAGATATCACAACTGATCCCAAAGAGATACAAGATACAATCTATGAATACTAGAAAAATCTTTATGCACACAAACTGGAAAATGTGGAGGAAATGGACAAATTTCTAGAAACACACAGCCTCCCTAGGCTCAACCAGGAATAAATAGATTCCCTGAACAGACCAATCTCAACAGCTGAAATGGAAACAGCAATTAAAAATCTCCCTAAAAAGAAAAGTCCCGGTCCAGATAGCTTCACACCCGAATTTTACCACACTTACAAAGAAGAACTAGTACCTATCTTGCAGAAACTATTCCACAACATCGAGAAGAACGGAAACCTCCCCGACACCTTTTATGAAGCGAATATTACTCTGATACCAAAACTAGGAAAGGATGCAACAAAAAAAGAAAACTACAGACCAATATCCCTAATGAATACAGATGCAAACATTTTCAACAAAATCTTAGCTAACCGAATCCAGACACTTATCAAAAAAATAATCCACCACGACCAAGTGGGCTTCATCCCAGGGATGCAGGGATGGTTCAACATACGTAAATCTATAAATGCAATTCACCACATAAACAGAAGCAAAAACAAAGACCACATGATTCTTTCAATAGATGCAGAAAAAGCTTTTGACAAAATTCAACACCCTTTCATGAACACTTAAGAAAATAGGCATAGAAGGGACATACCTAAAAATGATACAAGTCATATATTACAGACCCATAGCCAACATCATACTGAATGGGGAAAAATTGAAATCATTCCCACTTAGAACTGGAACCAGACAAGGCTGCCCACTATCTCCACTTCTGTTCAACATAGTGCTGGAAGTCTTGGCTACAGCAATTAGACAGGAAAATGGAATCAAAGGTATCCAAATAGGGGCAGAAGAGATCAAACTTTCACTGTTTGCTGATGATATGATACTGTATCTAGAAAACCCCAAAGATTCAACCAAGAAACTCCTGGAACTTATCAATGAATTTAGTAAAGTCTCAGGATACAAAATCAATACACAGAAATCAGAGGCATTCATATACGCCAACAACAATCTAATGGAGAACCAAATCAAAGACTCAATTCCCTTCACAATAGCAACAAAGAAATTAAAGTACCTAGGAATATACTTAGCTAAGGACGTAAAAGACCTCTACAGGGAGAACTATGAAACACTGAGGAAGGAAATAGCAGAGGATGTAAACAGATGGAAATCCATACCATGCTCGTGGATCGGCAGACTCAATATCATCAAAATGTCTATACTACCCAAACTGATCTACAGATTCAATGCAATACCTATTAAAATCCCATCAGCATTCTTCACAGATATAGAAAAAATAATTTTACACTTCGTATGGAACCAAAGAAGACCCCGAATATCAAGAGCAATTCTAGGCAACAAAAACAAAATGGGAGGCATTAATATGCCAGATATCAAACTATACTACAAAGCTGTAGTAATCAAATCAATATGGTATTGGCACAAAAATAGGAATATTGACCAGTGGAACAGATGTGAGAATCCTGATATAAAACCATCCTCATATAGCCATCTAATCTTTGACAAAGCAGACAAAAACATACGTTGGGGAGAAGAATCCCTTTTCAATAAATGGTGCTGGGAAAACTGGATAGCCACCTGTAGAAGGCTAAAACAGGACCCACACCTTTCACCTCTCACAAAAACCAACTCACGCTGGATAACAGACTTAAACCTAAGGTATGAAACTATTAGAACTCTAGAGGAAAAAGTTGGAAACACTCTCCTAGACATCGGCCTGGGCAAAGAGTTTATGAAGAAGTCCCCAAAGGCAATCACAGCAGCAACAAAAATAAATAAATGGGACATGATCAAACTACAAAGCTTCTGCACAGCCAAAGAAATAGTCATGAAAGTAAACCGACAACCTACAGAATGGGAGAAAATTTTTGCATCCTATGCATCTGATAAGGGACTGATAACTAGAATATACTTAGAACTCACGAAAATCAGGAAGAAAAAATCAAATAACCCCATTAAAAAGTGGGCAAAGGACTTGAACAGAAACTTTTCTAAAGAAGACAGAAGAATGGCCAACAAACATATGAAAAAATGCTCAACATCTCTAATCATCAGGGAAATGCAAATCAAAACCACAATGAGATATCACTTAACCCCAGTGAGAATGGCCTTTACCAAAAAATCTCCAAACAATAAATGCTGGCGTGGTTGCGGAGAGAGAGGAACACTCCTACACTGCTGGTGGGACTGCAAACTAGTTCAACCTCTGTGGAAAGCAATATGGAGATATCTTAAAGCGATACAAATGATTCTACCATTTGATCCAGCAATCCCATTGCTGGGCATCTACCCAAAAGATCCAATGACACTCTACAAAAAAGACACCTGCACTCGAATGTTTATAGCAGCACAATTCATAATTGCAAGGCTGTGGAAACAGCCCAAGTGTCCATCAATCCAAGAATGGATTAATAAAATGTGGTATATGTATACCATGGAGTACTATTCAGCTCTAAGAAACAATGGTGACATAGCACATCTTATATTTTCCTGGTTAGAGCTGGAACCCATACTATTAAGTGAAGTTTCCCAAGAATGGAAAAACAAGCACCACATATACTCACCAGCAAATTGGTATTAACTGAACAGCACCTAAGTGGACACATAGGTACTACAGTAATAGGGTATTGGGCAGGTGGGAGGGGGGCTGGTATATACATACATAATGAGTGAGATGTGCACCATCTGGGGGATGGTCATGATGGAGACTCAGACTTGTGGGGGGAGGGGGGAAAATGAGCATTTATTGAAACCTTAAAATCTGTACCCCCATAATATGCCGAAATTAAAAAAAAAAAAAAAAACATGATATGGTGAGATAATTAGATTTTCTTTTTTAAAAGATCTAAAGTTCTCGGCTGGGTGCAGTGGCTCACACCTGTAATCCTACTACTCCTAGCAATCTGAGGCGGGAGGCTTGCTTGAGCTCAGGAGTTCAAGACCAGCCTGAGCAAGAATGAGACCCTGTGTCTCTACTATAAACACAAAGAAATTAGCCAAATAACTAAAAATAGAAAAAATTAGCGAGGCACAGTAGTGGGCGCCTATTGTCCCAGTTACCTCGGAGGCTGAGACAGGAGTATCGCTTGAGCCCAGGACTTTGAGGTTGCTGTGAGCTAGGCTGATGCCACGGCCTGCACTCTAGCCCAAGCAAGAAAGTGAGACTGTGTCTCAAAAAAAAAAAGATCTGAAAGTCTCAAGCTAACTCTTGCTGGCTACTCTAGTTATTATATAGATTTTATTGACAGTATCTTTATGTTTATTAAGTGTTTATTGTTGTAGTTTATGCAAAATAGGTCACTTTTATATACATTCTCTTTAACACTTCAATTATCATCAACAAATATTTGCCAAACATTTACTACAGGCATGGCATTGAATTAAGCTGAAGAAAAAAACATTTTTTCTTTTGCTACCTAAAGAGCTCCATATTTTAAGATGATACCAACAATTATAATCAAATAATATTTATATTTTTATCACATAGTCTTGGAAATGTTCAGGTGAATTAAACAAAGAAAAAGGTCAAAAGCATATATAAGAAGCTTATATAAGAGTGCTCATGTTTTCCATTCTGCCTGGATGCCCCCTGTCTTTTCTCCCATCTCATCCCACCTAGCCTACAATGCCTAGGTTCAGCATTATGTCTTTAATAAAGTTCTTCCTTCCCTGAAGAAAGGTCTTCCTTATCATAATCTAAAGTATTCTCTCTACCTTAAAAAAATCCCTATTAAGTATAGCCTTGACAGTTATTTATATGTACTTTTTTTTTTTTAAAGATATACAAATGTAACCAATATATGTACTTTTTAAAATGAACTTTTCATTTTGAAATAATTGTAGATTTGCATGCAGGTGTAAGAAATAATACAGAAAGATCCCATGTACGCCTTTCCAAATTTCTCCCAATGGTAACATCTTGCAAAACTATAGTACAGTATCATAACCAGAATGTTGACAGTGATACAGGCAAGATGCTAAACAGTTCTATCACCATGAGGATCCCTCATTTTGCCCTTTTATGATCACACAAACTTCTCCTCACTTCCATCCCCTTCTTATAACCTTGGAACCACCAATCTGTTTTCTATTTTTATAATTTTGCTGTTTTAAGAATGTTATAGAAATGGAAATGTAAAGCATATAAGCTTTTGGGATTAGCTTTTTTCACTCAGTATAATTCTCTGATGTCCGCAGGGTTTATAGTGATTCTCTATTTTTTACCCCAGATGGTGGTAATTTCTGTCTTTTTTTATGTTTCATGGATTTTCTATTGTTTTTCTGTTTCCAACACCATTGTTTCAAATCCTTAGGTCTATTTAGGTTCTTTTTCTGAGATAATGACATGAGTGCTTAGATTATGCATTTGAGCTTTTTCCCTTTTTTAATGTGTATATTTAGTTTTATATCTTCTCAGCACTGCTTCAGCTATGTATCACAAATTTGAATATATTATATTTCACATTAAATCAGTTCACTGTAGTTTTCTTTCCTTTGAGATCTCTTCTTTGTCTCATGGATTATTTAGACATGGATTGCATAGTTTCCAAGTGTTTAGAGGTTTCTTTTATCTTTCTGTTATTGATGTCTAGTTTGATTCTTTTGAGACCTGAGAACATGCTTTCTATGATTTCAATCTTTTAAATTTGTTGAGGTTTGTTTTATGGCCCAGGACATATCCTTATTATAATCTATAATCTATCTATAAGCCATAATCTATCTTATTATATGTTCTGTGGGCACTTGAAAGCATATGTACTCTGTGGTTGTCTGGTAGAGTGCCCTATAAATATTGATTAGATCCTATTGGTTGACAGTCTTCTACATTCTTGCTTATGTTGTTTAGTAGTTCTATAAACTGAGAGTGGGGTTTGAAGACATCAATTATAATGGTAAATTTTTCTATTCCTCCTTTCAGTTCTATCAGGCCCTGTTTCATGCATTTTGATGTTCTGTTGCGTGGTACATAATACATTTAGGCTCTTATTCCTTCCCAGTGGATTGACCCTTTTATTAATATCATTATGTAATGTTCCTGAGTGTCCAGTAGTTTTCTTTCTGTTGAAGTCCTTTTATCTGGTTTTAATACAGCCACTCCTACTGTTTTTGAAAAATGTTTGCAAGGTATATCTTTTACAATGTTTTTACTTTTGAGTTACCTACATTGTTGAATTTGAAGTGAGTTTCTTATAAACAGCATATTTTCGGATCACATTTTGCTTGTTATTTAAATCCACTCTGCCAGTCTTTATCTTTTAGTTGGTGTATTTAGACCATTTATATTTAAGGTAAGTATTGATGTGTCACAGATCAATTATTGCCATTTAGTTATTTGTTTTCTGTTTTATTTCTGTTTTCTGTTTTATTTCCTGTTTTTCTTTTCTTGCCTTTTTGTGGATCATTTGAACATTTTTGGATTTCATCTTGACTACAGTGTTTTCAAATATATCTCTGTGTAGTTTTTTTTTTTTTTTTTTTTTTTTTTTTTTGAGACAGAGTCTCGCTTTGTTGCCCAGGCTAGAGTGAGTGCCGTGGCATCAGCCTAGCTCACAGCAACCTCAAACTCCTGGGCTTGAGTGATCCTTCTGCCTCAGCCTCCCGAGTAGCTGGGACTACAGGCATGCGCCACCATGCCCGGCTAATTTTTTATATATATATCAGTTGGCCAATTAATTTCTTTCTATTTATAGTAGAGACGGGGTCTCGCTCTTGCTCAGGCTGGCTTTGAACTCCTGACCTTGAGCAATCCGCCCGCCTCGGCCTCCCAAGAGCTAGGATTACAGGCGTGAGCCACAGCGCCCGGCCTCTGTGTAGTTTTTTTAGTGGTTGCATTAAGTATTAAAATACACATGCATAATTATCATCTACTAGTACTGATCTTTTCTTCAAGTAAAGTATAGAAACTTTACTCTCATTTAAGTCCCTCTGTCCTCCCCACTTTTAAAATATATTGCTGTGTTTCCTCTGCATACACTGAATTCCACATGAGATGGTGTTACAATTTTTGTTTCAACCATCAAATGCTCTTAAACCATATGATTTAAATTAATGAATAGGATAGATTGATATTATTTATCCTTCTCTTTACTCATTCTGATGGTCTTCTTTCTGAAGTTTCAGCTTCTATTATCATTTCTTTTATGTTTAGAGGCAACACAGCCATTGCTATATCCTACCCCATTCTTTAAGTTTAGGCTATAGGAATTTGTTAGCAACAAATTCTTATACTTTTCCTTTGTCTAAGACTATCTTTATTTCTCTTTATTCCCAAAGAATATTTTTGCTAAAAACAAGATTCATTTTTCTGATCTTTTCTTTCAGTAATTGAAAATGTGTCACTTCCTTCTGACCTCCATGATTTCAGATGAAAAATCTGCTGTCATTTAAATTAACATTCCTACATAAGTCATGTTTCTCTCTGCCTGCTTTCAAGATTTTTCTTTGTCTTTAGTTTTCAGAAGTTTAGTTATGATGTGTCTTTCTTAGCATGGATTTCTTTGGGTTTTTACCCAAAAAGGACTATATCCATTACGTTTTTATTTTGATTACTGTATTTTCTAGTTCTATAACTTCCACTCTTTACTATAACTTATTTCTTACTGAGATTTTTTAGGTTTTCATTTGTTTCAAGAGAATTCAATTTCATTGAAGCATTTTTGTGATGGTTGCTTTAAAATCTTTCTCAAATCTGAATCATTGCAATACTATCATTTGTTGGTCTTTTCTCTTTCATGTTGTGAGTTTCCTGGTTCTTGGTATGATGAGTATTTTCTATAGTAGCCTAGATATTTTGGATATTATAAGACTCTGAGTTCTATTTAATCTTCCTATTTTTAGCAGTCAGTCTCCCTGTTGAGGTGTTATTGTAAGAGCCAAGGAGGTGTGTATATTTACCTTTGCACTGGGCTCTGCCAACAGCACCCCAGCAAAAGTGGGCATTGACTCACACTGACTCAATGCAGACAAGAGGTATAGAAGGTCAGCCCCTCCTTTAGCCTCACTGAAATCTTCCCATAAAAGTGGAGCACCAATTCACACTGCTTTTTTGCCTCTAAGTGGTATATAGGACCAGCTCCTTGCCAGGCACTCCTGACTCCAAGAAATGAGAAAGCAAAGAGCTGACTCACATCATTTTGTTGCTGCAGGTGTAGGCTGAATTCCAGCTCCCTGTTGTGTCCCTCTGGCACCAGCTGAAGGGAAGGGGGAAAATGGAATACCAACTAACCCCATGGATAAAGACTTAGCTCCTCATGACAGGAGTAGGAGTGAAGCTTAGTATTGACTAGTTCTGCCTCATACTGGCTTATTAAGTCACATTGATGCTAGGTAGAAGTAGAGGCTCATCTCCCAGTTGAAGCACACTGACATATTCTAGCAGAGCAACTGGAGTACTATCTCCTTCTGCCTGGTAGGAATCAGAGGTCAGCTGCTTGCTTAGTATTGCTGACACTACCCCAGGAGAGGAATAGGATTGCTGCCATACTTATGTCAGGTGGAAGAATGAGCGTACACTGCCTACTTCCGGGAGGGTGGTGGGGGGCAGCCATTGGTATTTGGCTGGAGTAGGATAGGAATTGTCAAAAAAGTTTTATGTTGTTATACTTTCCTTTTCCTAATCTTTTGGCTAGAGGGAACAGTCTTTTCTTGGAGTTTGTTTTCCCTGTGCTTATTGATATTTCCAGGTTGAAGATTTCTAACGTATCCTGTCTGGGATATATAGGAGGCAACAAGGAAACTTACTGCCATTTCATTCCTCAATTTCCAATGTCTTTAGACAATATGCTTTCTTATTCCATCTTCTAGAGTTTTCCTATGCTTATTTATTGTTATATCCAGGGTATTTAAGTTGTAAGAGGAAAGCATTGTGAGTAATGGGGCTATTACATCTTGGTGGGCCTAGAAGTCCCTCTGTTATATGTAATTTTAATGTTTACATGTTAATCGATATTCTTCATTAGCTCATAATGAATCTCACACATCTAGGTATCTTCTACATGTGTCTTGCATAATTTTTCTAACATAGTGAACACATCCTTGGTGAATGCTCAACACTGAATGCTTATTGTGTGAAGACATATACATACCCTAAAGAGGTTTGTTTTGGCCTCAAGCATACAAGGGTACATGAGCCAGCTGTCAGAGTTGAGGAGGGATATCCACAGATGGTAAAGGAGAGAGGCAGCTCATCTGCACTGATGGCATTGCTTTTCTAAGCTCTGACATATTTCTGGATGGTCACCTTCCAGGCTAAAAGACAGTTAATCCTAAAGTATAGCTTCTTAACTGCAGCCAGTTTAATTTGCCCAAGCTTTCTTAGGTCCTCACTGCCTTCTGAACTTTGAAGGATTTCTCTAACTCCAGTATGGACAAGTCTAAAACTGTTTGTGACTGAAATTATGTTGCCAGAACTACAGCATCCAGTTCTTCTCATTAGGCATGTTGGAGATATAGTATATGAGAGTAAATTTAAGGCCTAAATCTCCAACAAATATTTTTCCAATTGTACAAGAAATATCTTAGATGCCTTTCTCTAAGACATTCCTAGCACCTGTCTGTTCTCTTTACTAGCATTCTGGAACTGCAAGAGATTTTAAACTAGACTTCATGGATGGCTGATATTACTGTTTATTATTATAACATAAAATGTTACACTATGCTACCATTTCAACTAACGTAGATTGGAGGCAGTGATTAGCACAAAAAGAATAAAGCAGGTCATTTATTTTTCCCTGTTAAGTCAGAATTTTTGGTTTTAGGCATTTAATATTTAAGGTTGTAGGAGAAAAGAGATTAGTGGCAGAGGAGGAAGGGAGAGTCTCCATGAGTTTTATTTGTTTTATATCTCTCAGGCTTAGAACACAAATATTCTGAGACACCAACATAAAAAAGTACTCAATTGATTCCATGAGTGTCTTTGAGGAATGTACTCATCATATGCTATAAAGAAACAGCCAATCATTGGTCACATTTTTACAAATTAGAGCCATGACCTGAAGGTTAATTATCTTTCTTATGTAATTCTATTATCTTCACACTTGCTCCATGAACACACGAAAAGCTTAATATATAGTGTGAGCAGCTGCTTACTTCTGAATCTGGTTGTCAAGGCAAACACATAGGTCGGTTTTTAAGTAAGTGTAGCCATGTGGTTCGAGTTCCTAATGTGCGGTCACAGTGCCACCTAGTGGCTACAGAGATTAACTATAAAAGATGCTGTTTATTATGGAAGAAACACAGAATTTCCCTTTTAATAAAAGATTCACACTTACTTGGAAACCTTATTGATTCCAAAAGCCACTTGTTGGTTAAGAGATGCGATGATTTTGTCCCTCTTTTTAATCTGCATTTGGTTTTCTTGCCACCGAAAAGTCACTGTTTTCAACTGTCTTTTGAAATCCTGATTAACGAAAAATATTATTTCAGTTAATTCTGTTCAAGTTACCAGAAATTGAAAGAAAAAAACGAACAAATGGGGTTCTTTTAAAAAAGAAAATATCATTAAGTTTAACATTTTAAAAATTTCTCACTTCCTCAGATCTAATGGCAAAAGTACTTACTTCACACTGATAGTGCAATTTATAAAGCTGTCGCTGATGAGCAAGCCTTTCCTTTTCAGTTTCTCCATAGTCTGCAGTTACCTTGCCAGTTGAGCCCTGTTGAACAAATGGAATATGCATGTCTTATTTCTTCCCTTCCCCCCAAATCACTTAAATTTTAGTTATTTAAAGTGGACTTAAAGTTGCTCTGTTACTCCTATTCATGCTTTTTTCAAATCAAACATCATTATTACCTTAGATAAACCCACCTCACTTCTATTACAGCATTTACTAAACAATACCAGAGTAATCTATCTGCTGCTACTGGGTAACACTAATTGTATGCTTACTATTTTTAAAGCATCTTTTGATAATGCTTTTATTATCATAAGAGCCATATGAGTTAGGCATTTATTATTCCCATTTTAGAGATGACAAAATGAGTAAGTAGCTTGCCCAAAGTCATACAGACAGTTAATTAGAGGAGCCTGAATTCTTATTCAGGTAGCCTTAATTGCCCAAGCAATTAATTATTGCACTATATTATCTTAGTTTAATGTTCAACTTATTTGACTTTACACATTATACTATACAGAGACCATGTCTGAGCATAGCTCTTGACACAAAGCAGGTGCTAAATGGTTTTTGAATAAATGAATAAACATTTTTGAAAGGTATGTGATACTTTGTATTTTCAAGTTCTCATAATTCTTATAGCTATTGAATGAAAACCAGAGTCCCATATTTAAACTTTAATGTGACATCCAAAGATAAGAATATGTTACTTTAGTTAAAATGTACATATTCTAATTGAAAAAAAGGAAAAAAGGTATGGCAATTATATGAATATTGTACTATCAGCCAGGGAATCCTCTGTACTAACTGTACCCTTAGACAATGAATATTCCTGCATATATATACTATTATATTTAAAATACAGAGCAGATTATCATTGAATTCTCATGAGTGGGTAAAATAAGCTGTTTTTTTTTTTTTTTTAATTGTCTCATTTGCTTTGCCTAATTCAGTGTTGTGTTGAGTAGTTAAGTTGTGTTTATATGCCTCTTCATATATAGGTACATCATTCCAAGCACTGACTACTACCAGGAATGGAACCAGAAAAAAATGTTATACATTAATATTTTTTATAGATAATTCATGGTAGCAACAAGATTTAATTTTTAAAACATGGAAGTAGCTTTGTTTTACCTAACTATTTTTCTCATTACATTTAATCCAGTGAGATTATGCCAGTTTTTTTTTTCTATTGAGGTAGTAAAAAACTGTTTGCAAAAAATCCATCTGTAATCAACTTTGTCCCATAGTTAAAGCCAGGAAACGGTTTAGGGACTAAAGTGAAAAGTTTCCAGCTCCTACAGGTTCTTTTTTTCTTGTTCCATTTTCTTTCATATACTCCCCATACCTCTTTTCCTGTTTTAGCTCACTTCTAACAAAGGATAAACCACTGGGTTTTGCAAAGACTGTGCTGTTCAAAGAGTCACAGGGAAAACAAAGTAACAACTATATCTGAAAGAAGAAAGGCAGGGCTGTATCCTCTTCAGTCATGCTTACCTGTTCTATCATGTCCAAAATATGCAGTTCATCCAGACTATAGATCTTGTCTTCAGTTGCAGAATCTTCTTGAACATCACTTGCATCATCTTTCATAAATCTACTGGCTGAATGTGGATTTGCTTGTTCTTGCTTCAACTGCTCTTCCTTTTCTGCCATACATGGTCTACAGTGGTAACATAATTATTGTGATCTTTTATAATTATATAATGCTTTTCATCTAAACTATTGTTTCCCAAATTAGAATTGTACTAGTCTCAGGAGATGTACAGCATTAGAAGAATTCATGGTCAAAGAAAGTTTGGACAGTTCCCATACTGTGTCTTTCTCTTGAAGATTCACAATGAACATTAGCATATTTGAGATAGCACTCAATCAAGGTAACTATTTAATTCTGTTCATCTCAGTGTTTTCAGGATTTATGAGACTACAGTGTTCATTTTTCAAATTATTAACTATCCATATCAGTTACTTTCGGAAACAGTACTTTGAGAAATATTGGCAAGCATGTCTACATCTGCTTTATTATTTTACCATCATAACATTCTTTCTCCCCCCCCCCCCCCAATTTTCTTGAAAAGTAGGTTGGTTTAATCAACTTCAGTGCTCTGGTCCAATGTACATTTAAATAAAGGGTTACAAAAAGCAGCATAAAGTAGATTGTAAAATGGAAGTTTCTTTTGTAACAGAACTTACAAAAAACTGTAGTAATAACATGGATTTCAGTAACTAAACGACTAACAGGGATCACTTAAAAAAATAAAAATACTATAAATACAATGGCAATTAACCAATTTTTATACTTATGTTTAAAATTTAAATGCATTCTACTATCCTTTCACTTGGCTTGCTACTTAGAAGTTATGAATTTCCTTCCTAATCTCCTTGAATGGTAACAAGAAACTACTTTTACTTACAACATGATATAAAAGACTTGATTTTACTAGTGAATAGAAAACTCGAGGATATATTATTACTTTTTTTAAGCACACTGAGATCTAGGAAAAAAATGACATCTAATGCCTGTAGAATAATTCATAAAACACTATAGAACAGTCATCAGGTATGACTGGGGTATACTCTAGAGTGACCCAAACGTTTTGAAAAGTTCAATGAAATCAAACCACTGGTTCTCAAGCCCAATTAATTTTCTAAATTACTTGAAGAGCTTTTCAAAGATTAAATGTTTTTAGGTACCCTTACAACTGTCAAGAATATAAATGAATTTGTACTTTTGAAAAGCTTTCCAAGATTATTCCTAAATTTTTTAAGTACAGTCAGGTGTTACTTAATGTCAAGGATACTTTTTGAGAAATGTGTCAGTAGGTGATTCTGTCATTGTGTAAACATCATAAAGCATACTTTTACAAACCTAGATGGTATAGCCTACTTATATACCTAGGATATATGGTATAGACTATTGCTCCTAGGTTACAAAACTCTAGAGCATGTTACTATACTGAATACTGTAGGCAACTGTAATACAATGCCAAGTATTTGTGTATCTAAACATATGTAAACATAAAAGAGGTACAGTAAAAATATAGTATAAAAGATAAAAAATGGTACACCTGTATAAGGCCATGAATGGAGCTTACAGGACTGGATGACTCTGGGTGAGTCAGAGTGAGTGGTAAGTGAATGTGAAGGCCTAGGACATAACTGTATATAACTACAGACCATATAAACACTATAAACTTAGACTACTAAATTTATTTTAAACATATAGTAATTGCACTATGACGTTATAATGGCTATGTTGCTAGGTGACAGGAATTTGTGATAGGAGTTTTTCAGTTCCATTATAATTTCATGGGACCACCATCAGATATGCACTCCATCATCGACTGAAACATTGTTATGTGGCACATAACTGTACAATAATAGCATTGGGATAATATAGGAAAGTATTCATTTTCTAAGAGATGCAAACTAAAGAAGTAAAATTATAATAATGTTGGGATTGAAAACATTTCAATAAGGAAACAAATGTCAAAGGAAGTATGAAATGTGAAAAACAGAGAAAACTGTTGAATCAGAATGATAGGTACATATACTATTCTCTTTACTTTTGCATATATTTGACAATTCTCATTTAAAACCAAAGCTGCCTGGGTGATTTGATCATCATCCAGATTTGGATCTACAATGTAAGCAAAATGATTGATAACATTGTTTCATCTTTATTAAGTTATTTTTATGGAACACAGAACACAGCCTGAATAAAAAACTTACTGCTCCAGTGACTCAACTTGCTGCCAAAGAAAATGAAAACGCACCTAGGATGATAAACTATTTTACCTATCAAGTGGATCATGTCCATTAACAACAAGAAAATATCAATTACATGCAATAGCTTTAAAGTTCACAAAATAAGTTATAACTGCCATTTTAAAAATACCTTAATTTATGTCCTCAGACTTCTCTAAATTTACTAATATTCAGGTTAAACTTTTTGGTGAGAATAATTATCTCTTCATTGGACTATCTCCCCCTTTCCTTTATCCACTGCACTGTTTTCAATCATGCACAATATATCTCACAGTGATCTTTTGACAACAAAATGTTTTCTTTTTTTTTTTTTGGAGACAGAGTCTTGCTTTGTTGCCCAGGCTACAGTGAGTGCCGTGGCATCAGCCTAGCTCACAGCAACCTCAAACTCCTCCTGGGCTCAAACAATTCTGCTGCCTCAGACTCCCTAAGTAGCTGGGACTACAGGCATGTGCCACCATACCTGGCTAACTTTTTCTACATATATTATTTGACCAATTAATTTGTTTCTATTTATAGTAGAGACAGGGTCTCGCTCTTGCTCAGGCTGGTTTTGAACTCCTGACCTCGAGCAATCCGCCCGCCGTGGCCTCCCAGAATGCTAGGATTACAGGTGTGAGCCACCGCGCCCAGCTCAACAAAATGTTTTCATTAAAGGATCAAAATTCACTGTCAACAACCAAATTAAAAAACCCCTCACTCACGCCTCGAGGTCAGGATTTTGAAACCAGCCTGAGCAAGAGCGAGACCCCGTCTCTACTATAAATAGAAACAAATTAATTGGCCAACTAATATATATAGAAAAAATTAGCCGGGCATGGTGGCACATGCCTGTAGTCCCAGCTACTCGGGAGGCTGAGGCAGGAGGATCGCCTGACTCCAGGAGTTTGAGGTTGCTGTGAGCTAGGCTGACACCATGGCACTCACTCTAGCCTGGGCAACAGAGTGAGACTCTGTCTCAAAAAAAAAAAAAAAAAAAAAAAAAAAAAACCCTCAGGTTAAATAAATAAAAAAAATCAAACCAAACTTTTTGGTAAAAGGTGACTGGGGCATAACAATGATTTGTCCTTTAAAGTTAAGTCTAAGTCTAGATTTGGCTAACCACAATATACACTATATTTGAAAAGGTTTTATGCTAGACCTAAATTAGTCCTTGAATGAAGCAGTTAGCATTAGATGACTGTTGAGTAGCTTTATAGAAAAATGGTAACAGATTCTATTCTTCAAAGCAAATGATAACCTTTTAAAAGTCACATTCTTTTAAAAAGTAGCAACTTATTAAGACAAAGAACTGTCCTTTTTTTCTCTTAGCAAGAACTCCTCCCAAAGGCTGTATATTGGGAAAGTACACTTTGAAAATACTAAGAAAAAGTTAAAAATTAAAAAAACTAATACTTACATTTGCTCTTCTTTTGAGTCCTTATTCTGAAAAATAGCATCAAGAATTAGTAATCTATATCAACTATGTCAATATAACATAGTGATATGATTGCATTTAGGTGTTTCTCAAATTTTATCACCATCATGGTAAGTAATACATTTTATATCATGATGCTATATGCACTTACACATACATTTTTATATATAATATAAAACTGAAATATAAGCTCTATGAAATAAACCTTATTCAATGTGATGCAATCTAGTATCTTTTATTTCTATTTATTCTATTTCCTCTTTTGAAATGGTGGCTATGGCCCACTAAATTGATTTTATAATCTACTACTAAGTCTTGAAATATAACTTGAAAATCACCCATTAAGATAATGATGGTGAATACTAGGGCTATGTTTATACTTTCTGGTATACATTGGGACAGGGTGTATATAATTCCCACTTATTCCTACACTAATTACAAGGGTTCTTAAAAATCTACATATAAGAAGAAATCAGAGTTATATATTAAGAATCTTATAAAAAAAAGTGTTAAGGAGATCACAATTGGGAGAAAATCTTAAAAAGCTCTAAATGCTATGCTTATTAAAATAGAACTATAAAGGCATCAAATCAAATAAAAGTAATATCAATAACTTTAACACATATTAAATTAAGAGTATCACAGCTTTAATTTCTACCATCTCTTTCTTACAAGAAACTTCAGTGTCTCCTTCTCCACAGATACAATGCTATTTGTACAAATTTGTTTGCTTTCTTGTCTGTACACCAAGAGGATTTTTGTGTTTCAGTGTCTGATCTGCTCAATGTCCAGTGCCAATTTAATTCTATGATTTAGAATTATTGACTGCTGCCTTGGTTCTAGTGTACTTGAATACCTAAGTTGGAAGAGACTTTTGGTTGTTTATAATGAACATATCTAGTATAGTTGATTATTTCTCAAATTCCTTTTTGGCTCATCCCATGACAACTTTATGCCAATGCATATACCTGCCTCTCATATATGTATCTGTCAACTTCCCTCCTGAAGTTAGAGAGGACACCCAATTTGAGGGACTGGATTTATTTCCTGTCATATTTCTTTTTTCCCAAGGCCTCATTACAAAACCTTTGTATTCTTTTGCCTAGCCTAATCCTGGGTAGGGGATAGGAGGACTTAACCCTCAAAAGAGTTATTTGTTTGGATATATTATAAGCTAAATACTAAATACCTAACTGAAAAAAAGGGAACATATACAGTAGCTACAAAATTCCTACACATAAATTAGAAGTTATCTGCATTGTCTCCTATATTTACTATACAAATTTTATACTTTTTCATCATAATTCTCTGGAAAGTCCCTGATAAATATTTTTAGGACTGTTTTTAGGTAGACATGTTACAAAACAAATAATTAACAAAAAACACAATTTCATGCATGAGGACTTTGTCATCACTCTGTATATATAAAACAAGCAAATTTCTAAATGGTAGAATTTTTCATGAGAACTGATTAGAGAATTTTGTTGACTTCACTTTTTATAACTGGTTGCTTATACTACAACTAGACAGACAACTCTTTGTACCTATAGTAACAGTAATTGAGTATTTGAATAGGATTATTCCATATGAAATAGTCATATGTACAAATTTTAGAATTTTTTAGATCCTATAGCATTTGTAGGTCCTACTTTAAAACACAGGCAAAATATACAAGATATAAGATATAAAATCTCTCTACTAATGTACAAATTTCATATTGATAAAATTATCTTATTTTTCAAAAGTATCTCACAATTTTAGGATGTTAAAGAAACAAAAAGTTCCTAGATATTTGCTAATATTTAATAAGAAATTTTTAATGTTACTAGTCATGAATTTTTGAGTAGTGGTTTTATTTAGTTTTAGTTGTGTTTGTTCCCTGTCTAATTTCAATTTGATGTAGAAATGGGATTTTCCATTTTTAACTAAAATTGGGAATTTAAGTGTTACCATATATTAATATTTTGGAAGTAAAGAAGAGACACACTATATACCCTTGGAACTCAGCGTTGTGGTTTGACAGCTGTGAATTTACTTGGTTAGCTTTATGTAATATTAGACCTGGGACTTATATAATATTTTGGCAAAATTGAAAATATGACTAAAATAATGAATTAGGCTATGTTTTATCAGATAAGAACTGTCTAAAAGTGAGGAAAAAATCTTCATGCTCATGTCTTTAAAAAACAAAACCTAATTTTAAAAATAACCTTTGAGTGAAATTATAAGTTATAATAAATTATGGTTATGATAAATATGAAAATGATATTGATATTGTATTTATCAGACTAGGAGTACAAACTTTTTTCTAACATCCATAAGCATTTTATAAATTCATCTTTATTGTCTTAAGTTTCATTAATAATTAAAATTTGTATATACTTTCAAATGAATAATAACATAGGCTCACCAGATTATAGTTGTGCAAATATTCAGTTTATAATAAACAGATTATACCAAGATTTTAAATATATTTTTCAGACCAGAAAATTAACATTTTTTTCACCTCAAAGTTTTCATAGCATAGTGGTTAGCTATATGCTTGATTTTAAAAAGTCTCCTGGCTTTCCAAGTAATTAAGAGACTTATTGCTAAAACTGCTCTATAGTGACTTGTTCATTTGGCAACTGGCAAAAATCAAAGAAGAGGCGATGAGAGAAACTTGTATTTGTACTATTTTTGTACATTATTGCATTGTTGGCACACTCTCAGATATAACGAAGAAAATCAAGATTTCTTAAGGTTTTAGAAAATGCTTCTGATCTTATCAGTATGGATATGACAAAAGCAAACTGTTCTTACAAGAATGAGGATACATTTTTAAAATGAGTCGTAGGTAGAAATTCATGAACTTTCTAAGTGACTCATTCAGTCTTTGGTTGTATATGCAAATGTATAAGTTATGATTTAGGGAAGTAAAGTAGGGTATCAATCAATCATTCAGGATATAACATAAGTAGACTCATCTATAATCATATATTTAATAAGTGATTGAATCTTCATGTTATATATCTGCTTGGACTAATTTAAGTTCTAACAATGAATTCATATATTGAACTTAAGTCTTCATAATTAGACATCCCTCTATTATAGTGTTAATGCAGTCTCTTACCTTTTTATTCTTTGTCTTTTTCTTTTTCTTTGCTTTGCTCTTAACCTAGTAGGTAAGAAATATATCATTTACTTAATATGCAATTCAAAGTGCACAATGGGTTCTTTTGCAAAATGTTTCCTCTAACCATTGAGATCTCTTGCCTTCTAATATTTTAGATAATATTTCAGATAATATTTCTTTCTAAATTCTGTTAAACAATTATTTTCATTTTAATCTTAGTCTTCTGCCCTTGAAAAATCACTGACAAAAAAGAACTCATAATGTCAATAAGATACAGATAAAAGCTCACAGATGTTCACTTGCACAGATGCATGTAACAAAGAAGGCACTTTTTAAAAAGCAACATATTCATGTCCATAGGATGAAACATTAAGCCTCAAAAGAATTTAGTGACTATATAACTGTTACCACTTAACTATAAAAAAAAATAGAGATCTATCCTGTCTGATTTTAGTTCTACCTCTGTGCAAATAACATTAAGAAGTTTTCTCTTTCCTATATTCCCCACTACACTTTCTTCGATTTCCTACTATCCTCCCACATCTACTTCCATTATTCAGGATAAAGAAATGTATTCAGAAATCTAGAATAGTGCCTGGCACATAAGTGTTCAATAACTCTTGGCAAAATAAATGGTTATGGAAGTAAGTACTGAGGAAAGAACTATTCCAATTCAAGCACTGTGTGAACACTGTAATGAATATAAACTAAGATTGTCTGGAATGCTTTAAGTATAGCACATGCAACAAACTAAAGCCCAGAATATGTTCTTCTAATTCAAATATTAATGAGAGCTCATACTTCCTGGATATCTTTAATAGATTCTGTTGAAGATTCACTGGGTATTGAGGCTCCATCTCTATTCATTTCTGCAAAGTGTATTTCAGGGATTGAGTTCACATTTATATTGTACTCCATGAGAGGTGGACTTAGTTCTTCTTCCTCATTCTGTAATTCTTCTATTTCAATACCTAAATATTAAAGACAAAATCCTTAAAATCTAGATGTGAGCAATTTCAGCCTCTTAGCCTGTAACCAATTAGTATGAACCTGAATGCTATGATATCTTGCTGGTATCTTGAGTAGATCTAGATATTAGGTACTCTAGAACTTAAGTAGACTCTAAATTACTAAGTTTTTGAGTATTCTGACATTGACTATTAAATACTGCAACTAATATTATTTTAGGACATAAATTTTAAACATAAAGAAGAGAAAAAACAGCTCTATTTTTTTCTATTTTTCTTCTTTTTCATAGAAAAGCCATTAATCTCCTGTTTTGTGACCTTTCCTTTGACACCACAACCCTTGATATTGCCCCAGAGATTCAGTCTCATAACTCATGGACTTTGTCTGACTGGTCACAGACAGTCTAACATTTAATTCCAAACAAAGTCATGGTATTGTTTTCTTAAGTATAATGTTAACTGCAGAATATGAATTACATTAAAAAATAATACCACAAAAATGGAAATTAAAAAAATAGCATCTCACCGTATGGCAAAAAACTGTATAACTATAAACAATGGACAATGAATCAGATAAACCTATACATGCTAAATAGCCCAAATAAGCACATAGAGCAAGCAGAATTTATCTGACCAAGTGAAAACCCCGTAAGTATCCCTTAGGTATCCCAAGTTAGAAAGTCCCAACTTAAGCATTTTATTGTAAAATATACTTACGCTGACTGCCTGTTATTGACTGTAGAGCAATTCCTATGGTACATAAAGAAAAAAACTTAGATGTACAATTGCAAATGTAACCAATAAATGTCTTACTGGAATTAAGAAAAGATTTTTACACTGTAACAATTTACTCTATAAATAACAAACTTTAAAAACAACCAGTTCTGCTCATGAATCTAGAATATACAAGGCACAATATTTAGATTATAATAAAAAGGTTATAAACCCATGATGAGAGAAAAAAATAAACAATTTGATAATTCATAATAGATAAAGCCTGGAATATAAGCACTTTAAACCAAAAAGCAAATCCTTACTTTTTACAGTCTAAGGCCATGAAATAATAGTTGATTGGTTATAAAGCAAACCTCCATTGAAAGTTTGAGCCTTTTTTTCTGAATTACCAGAGCTGCACTTCCTTTCTTTGCCCATTAATATTTATTATATCAGACTGTGTTAGCCTCTAAAAATTGAATGGTGAAGAAAAAGACAACCTTCATGGAGATTTAGTGGGATGATGAATATTAATCAAATTAGCATATATACATATAAAAACTGCAAGTGTATTGGTTAAAGAAAGACATATAAAATACCAAGAAAGATTCTATTAAAGAGACTTGACCAATAAGTTCTTCAGACTACCAGAGAGAGAACTGCTTAAGATGCCTTGAATTAATTTAGTGCTCAAAGCTCTTTCCCAAATTTTACCTTATTTTCATGAATATTTGTTTAAGAGGACTGGGATTGGAGCATAGCAATTATCTCTGGAAAAATCTGGACCAGTTCAACAATTACCAGAAACTTGAAAAGTTGTATGCTTAAGTAGTATCAGTGTGGTCATCAGTTGCTCTCAGTAACTTGGGACTAGGACAAGTCACTCTAACTAGCATAGCAAGGGTTTCAGTGATGTTGACATGCCTTGAATTCTGCTTTCCTAGAGTACAGCTGAGAAGTGATCCTGGGATGTGAGACAGGGAGGCTGAAGTTTTCCTCATATCAATAGACAAGTCTCAGAATAGCCACTGCTGAATGTAGACACACAAATGTTATCTGATTGTTTAAATTACCCATAGCCAATGGATAGCTGCTAAAATTTTAAACAAAACATCAAGGTTCTGCTAGAAAGAAGAAGAAACATACACCACTGTTTCTAAAAGGGCATCCTTGAAACTACACAGTACCTACATTTTATGGTTTTAGGCATCCCTAATTTTGGGATAAATTTCCTCTAATTAAATGACAGAGGAATGATAAAATTCCTCTAATTAAAAATCTTCAATGGGCCGGGCGCGGTGGCTCACGCCTATAATCCTAGCTCTTGGGAGGCCGAGGCGGGTGGATTGCTTGAGGTCAGGAGTTTGAAACCAGCCTGAGCAAGAGCAAGACCCTGTCTCTACTATAAATAGAAAGAAATTAATTGGCCAACTAATATATATATATATATAAAAAAAAATTAGCCGGGCATGGTGGCGCATGCCTATAGTCCCAGCTACTCGGACAGCTGAGGCAGAAGGATTGCTTGAGCCCAGGAGTTTGAGGTTGCTGTGAGCTAGGCTGATGCCACGGCACTCACTCTAGCCTAGGCAACAAAGCGAGACTCTGTCTCAAAAAAAAAAAAAAAAAAAAAAAAAAAATCAATGATTCTTTTCTGAAAATGCAAAGTCCTTATATAGTAAAGAAATTCTTTTGAATGTCCTCTGTTAACTCTTTCTTTAATCTCAGTAGTGCCAAACTTTTTAGTTTCTTGCACTATAGTATATTATAATAAATATATATATTTCTATATACCTTTATTCTTGTTTCCCTCTAAAACATTCTTACCTATCTTCTTCACTTGGATAACTTCTACACATCATTTAAGAATTCTTTAATTATTATACTCTTAAGAAAACTTTTTCAGACTCCCTTAGACTAGGACTTTCCACGGTATTCTGGAAACCTCTCTAGCACTGTAATTTCTGTTACCTTCTTGATGAAGCTATTTCTCCTAAACATGTCAGCTCAGTGAATCTGCTGCCCTTTGCACTGCACCTGGCACAGAGCAGACACTCAATGAAGGTTTTTTTGGCTGAAATAAATAATTATTTAGTACCTTGTTGATAGCAGGATAACATCCTCTGTATGATTTCTGGTACTGGTATGCCTAAGTAGATGGATAGCTGATGGTAATCAAGGGAGATATTTTCAATGGGATTCTCCTTCACTTTGTCAATATCCTCTTGCTTCATCCCAAGGCGCAGAAGAATATCTGAAACTTTTTTCCAGATTGAATTGAACTGTGACTCAGTGAGACCATTCATCAGAATCTCACTAAGGAGAATATCCCTGTATTTGCACAGCCTCAAGATGTCTGCAGACTTAGAGAGATCAGAAGATGGTGGTTCCATATTCCAGCCTTTTTTGGGTGCAGGGAACACATTCAAATGTTTAATGAGAGCTAACAGGAGACATAAGTCAAACTGTTTGGATTGTGGTAGCTGCTTATTTGGGGGATAAAGCAGATGCCATGATCCACCCAAAGGATGATTGGTCCAAAGATGGTTGTAGTAGGATTCCAGCACATTCTTGTGTATATGAAGCTCTTTTCGCAAAAGAGGAGGTGGCATAGCCTTATCAAATATTTTCCGGACAATGTCAGTACCAGAAATAATAATTATATGAAGCAGATGATAGAAATAATTATAATCAAGTTTGAAGATAGGCATTTCATCTGAAAATGAATTTTGAGAAGTCAAGACATTCCACATTAATACTCTTTTTCCATATGGTCTTTTACATTACACCCTAAGCTCCTGTTGGATAGAAACTATTCCAGAAGAATGAAGTACAGCATAGTGCTTTGCCACAACCAGTGCTCAATAACCATGCCACTTTCTGTCTGGTTGTCAAAAAATCCAAACAAAAACAGTATGTTCCCAAGGAAAAGTAATCACAAATACTAATCATCACAGAGGCTTTTCAGCCATCCAAGGTTTTGTTCAAGTAAATGAGCTTTGGCAACCAAATGGCATCAAAGTAGTAGGTCTTTGAAAATTCTGAAATTTGCCAAGTATGATAATTGCCAATGTTTCATTATGCTTTACTTTAATAATTATACATTATCCTAATCAGCACTGTCCAAGAGAACATTCTGTGATAAAAATATTTTATAGTTGTACTGTTCACTATTAATTGAGCACTGGAAATGTTGCTTATATGACTAAGGAACTGAGTTTTAAACCAGAAGCATAAGCATCCACCTGAAAGTCTGTTAAAATGCAGAATCTAAGGACCCACTCCAGACCTACTGAACTGGCACTTGCATTTTAACAAAATCACCAGACATTTCAAATACAAATAATGTTTGAAAATCACTATTCTAATAAGCCTCATGTTTTTACCCCTTCAGAAAATAAATTAATGATTAAGTATTTCATCAATGAAAGGGAATAAGGCATGAGACTGAACTATTTGGCATTTTTCTCGTTTAGTAGTCCTTCTAAAGGAGGAAAGCAGGTGAGGTGAATTGGAAAGTAGTAATAATTTGTTATAGGATGGTATTTGGTTTTTGTATAAATATCAAAATATGTGTTTATCATAAAATGAAGCTTTGTTATATTATTCTTCACAATTCTGTTTCAAGAAATTTTTTAAATTAATATTTTTGCTTGAAATACTTGATATACACTGTGGAAGCAAACAAAGTTAAAAAGCAAATGACTCAGGGAGCTTTCTCTGGGTTGCCAAACATGAAACTAGCTGGGATTAGGATACCCATTTCCCCTAGGAAGACAGACTGCTAAGAAATTATTTTTCCACAGAACCAGGGGCCCTTAAGGTCTCCAAGTGCTGGGCAGGGCATTTCCTAGCACACTCCTAAACTGCTGGAACCTAAGTTTAGACTACTTGGCCCCAAGCCCAAAATGTTCATTCCTTCCATTTAAGGCTGCTCTAACACTTGCTCTATTAAGATGGAATGCAAGGGAGGAGAGGTAGAAAACCTCTGTTGGAGCACAATCTCATTATGTAGTCACAACTTTGCACGAGACCTAGCATGCCTCTCTATAGGATGGCCAGGTAATGTGAGATCAATACTCCTGCTGGTCTTTCTGTCTGAGTTCCAGCCTATACCAATTGCTGCTTGCTGGTGTAACCATAAGCCCAGTGAACGACAAACACAAGTGAAAAAACACGGTTGTTCATGGCATGACAATTTAGAGGGGGAGTTAAAATTTTTAACATACTTTTCAATAGGAGGCATATAAAAATAAAATAATACCTTTTGTATTAAATTTTAAACTGATCTTCGGTCTTATGTCAGTATCAGTCATTTTCAGAGACATCAACTTTTTATAACTGCAAGTGGAAGAAAACTAAGTTGTAGTGAAAATAATATCAAAGGCAATCAGTATTTCTGGTATTAACCTGGTTAAGTAAGCATTTTCATCTCCTGCTCTTGGAAATAATTCAAAAAGGAAAAAATGAATGAACAAATAAAAACCACCAACAATGATAATCCCACATTGTTGTTATCATTGGAATTAACAGGGAAGGAGTATTGCTAGATTTCATACAAAAAGAATCACAAGACAAGCTCACTAGCAAAAAGGCTATGTGGTAACAGAAAAAAAGAAAAGAAAGCTTTTTATTGTATAAAAAAAAAAAAAGAAAGAAAGAAAAAGACAAGAAAAAAACCTCAAACCTGGAACTCCTTCCTGGCCCTGCCATTAACCACATAAATTTTTTATCAATACCTATTCCAAGAAAACTCAACTCCATTCAATAACTAGTAATTAAAAAAATAAAGAAACTGATATAACATTAATACAAATAATTAGAATAAACAGAGGGAGGAAATAGCAAAATTTATTAAGTAGACTAAACACTAGGTAAATGTTGGCATTAAACAAATGAAAAAACTTGTGGCTTTGCTTTGAAATGAACCCTCCCACAGAAAACAAAACAAATTTGCAACAAGGATTCCATAAAATAAAATAAAAAAATAAATATATAATGGACAACAACATTAGAATGGAAGTTTAAGAAGGATTTTGGCAGTGGTTGTTTTTCTTTGGTGGTGGTTATTAACTGATCTTATCTCCAACACCACTATAACACTGTCAACTATGTACTACACTGGAAAAATTTAAAACTCTAACAATATGAAGTACTGGAAAAGATACTGAATAAAAGGAAAGCTCTAATACTGCTGGTGGGGAATATCAATTGGTAAAACCACTGTGGCAAATAGTTGAGCAAAGTCTAGTAAAGTTGAAGATATGCATAAATGGCCTAGCAATTCCATTCCTAGGTATATGTTCTGGAAACTTTTCTGCACATATACATCTAGAAACATGTACAAGAATGCCCACTGTAACATGTTGTTAAGTCTGAAATTGGAAATAAATATCAACAGTAGAATGATCAAAGTAGGGTAGCGATACAATAAAAAATATAGCAATGAAATGAAAGAATTACAACTATAATAAAAGAATGAATTATATAAACATACTGTATGTAAAAATGTATTAAAATGTTTCCATGTATATAAAGTTCAAAACAAATAATTAAACTATACTTATAGGTAATAATATATTATAGAATTTATAAAATATGTACAAGTTAAACATAAGAAGACAATAGCACAATATAGCACCTCTTGTATTTTCCTGGATAGAGCTGGAACCCATTCTACTAAGTGAATTATCTCAAGAATGGAAAAACAAGCACCACATGTACTCACCAGCAAATTGGTATTAATGAATCAACACCTAAGTGGACATATAGAAATAACATTTATTGGGTATTGGGCGGGTGGGAGGGGGGAGGAGGGGATGGGTATATACAAACATAATGAGTGAAATGTGCAACGTTTGGGGGATGGTCACGCTTGAAGCTCTGACTCGAGGGGAAAGGGGGGCAAGGGCAATATACGTAACCTTAACATTTGTACCCCCATAATATGCTGAAATAAAAAAAAAGAAAACAATAACACAAAAAAGGGGAAGAAATGAAATATATCATTGTAAGGTTCTTATACTATATACATACTGTGGTATTTTATTATTCAAAACTGGATTTTGACAAGCTAAAAATGTGGATAGTAAGTCCTCAAGCAACTACTGGGAGAAAAAAGGTAAAACCAATAAACCAAACCAGAAAATAAAAAACAAAGGACAGAGAATACTGAAAACAACAGGAAGACAAATTTAAATCCAATCATATAAATAATTATAGCAAATTTATATGGAATAAAAAAACCAACTTAAAAGCAGAGATTGGATATAAAAATAGCAAAACCTGTGCATCTACAAAATCTCTCTCTAAATTTGAAAACATATAGGTTGAAATAAATGGATGCAAAATGATGTACCATGCAAACACTAAGCTAAAGAAAGCTGGAATGTCTGCATTAATATCAGACAAAAGAGACTTAAGGCAGGAATATTATCAAGAATGAAACAGGATGTTATATAAAGATAAGGGGTCAAATCATCAAGAGAAAAGATAACAATACTAAATGTGTATGTAGCATCTAATAAAAGAGCTTCAAATATACAAATAGACAATAGACAAAGACAAAATATAAATAACAGACTTCAACATTTCTGAGGAACTGACAGAAAAAGTAAACAGATAATCAATAATGATAGAGAATGCTGAAACAAAACTTTAACTTCATCAAACGTATGTACTCCACTCAACAAGAGCAGAAACAGATTCTTTTCACATGCAAATGGAACATTCACCAAGATATATAGTATCATGGGTCAGAAAACAAATTTCCACATATCTTAAAAGATTGTAATGATAAAAAATATATTCAGTGACCACAAGGGAATTAAACTAGGAATCAATATCTGGAAAGATAAGCTGAAATATCCCCAAATGTTTGGCAATTAAACAATACTCCTAAATAGCCTATGGTTAAAACACACATACCCCACACACACCCCTAGAAAACATTTTAAATGGAATAGAAATAATGAAACTCTACATATCAAAATGTATGGGACACAGATAAAGCACTGCTTAATGTGAAATCAGTCTGTAAAGAACAAAGGTCTCAAATCAATGATCAAAACTTTCACTTTAAGAAAATCGAAAAAGCAAATTAAACCCAAAGCAGGCAGAAGCAAGAAAATAACAAAGAACAGAAATCAATTAAATTGAAAATAGAAAAATATTAAAGTCAATAAAATCAAAATTTGAATTTTTTGAAAAGATCAATAAAATTGAAAAGCCTTCAGCCAGAATGATCAAGAAAAAAAAGAAAAAAGATACAAATTACCAACATTAGGAATGAAAAGTTGACATAACAAATAAGGCAAGGTCTCTCTGGCTGAAGGAACCAGAAAACTAAAGGGGAACCATGGGCAATGAAGAGAATGGGGGAATCCCAGAAGGGAAAAAGAGTTAGAAAAAAGATCCCCAAATTCTCTCTAGCCACATGTCTCACTGACCACTAAACTACATGTGTGGAGCAGACTAAAAGCAGCTCAAGTAAAGGCAAAAGATCTATACTGAGACTGGAATCACAACCCAAGAAAGAGAGTTCAAATTCATATCCAAGTTAATGGCCTATCAGAACAAAAATAACATTACCCATTGGGGAATAATAGAACTCAGAATCTCTACATTTATTATGTATTTATTGGGTAACAGCTATGTACCAGGCATTATGCTATGTACTGAGAATATACTAGAAAGTAAGACAAAAGTCAATTCTTGCCCTCATAATGGTTACAGTGAAACAGAAATATAGCCAAAAAAGCATAAAAAAATGTTAGTAAGTGTTTTGATGGAAGAAATAGAGGGAATACATGATAGTAATACCCACTCTAATCTAGGGCATTCCAAAAGTTTTAACTAGGCAAAGGCAAAGGCAAATGCAAAGGCAAAGGAACAGAGTATTGCAGGCAAGGCCTGGAGACAAAATAGTAAAACAGTTTTACCTCCATGTATATATAATAAAAACATGGAGGTTTCTTGAGATGGCACACCGAACAAACTCAAAGAAGCTCTCAGTATAGTTGGTGCATATATGGTTCACAGCAAAATGACAAGAGATGACACCAGTGAGTTCAGCAAGGTCTAAGGTAAGTAGAGAGCCAAACTAAAGAGTCTGAACTTAATTTTTATGAGCAACGAGAAGCCTCTGAAAGATCTCCAAGCACAAAAGTGAGATATTTCCATTTTTATTTTAGAAAAATCCTATTGATGGCTATGCACAAAACAGACTGGAGAAAAGCAAGGCTTTATGAGAAAGGCAAGAAGCTATATGAGAAATAATGATAGCCTCATTTAGTTTAGTAAAGTGGGGGAGGTAGGACAGAAATAAGAAGAAATTTACAATATATTTAAGAAACTGAATTGACAGGACTTAAAAAAAAAATTACAGAACAGTGTTGGAAAGAAAGATCACAAGTCCAGTTTTGGGTATGCTGAATTGTACATATTTGTGAAGAATAAAAATGGAAATATTGAGCATGCAGGGAGGAGGTCAAGATTTTAGGAGAGAGATCTGTGCTAGAGATAAAGATTTGGGTTTCATTAACCCATAGGGAAAACTGATGCCTAGACATCAATGTAATGTCCCTGGTAGATAAATGATAAATATTTACATTTTAAACAGAAGAAAAAGAGAAAATCAGTGGATTAGGAGAAATTTTTATACTGAAACTTCTAATTTCCATAGCAACACTCTACTTTTTATTAATTCCGAGCTTATAATGCATATTACTCTACAGTTTTCTCATCTAAGAAGCAGGAAGCTTCTGTGAGACAAGCTTAGTGACCTGGATGAGTTTTGAAAGATAATAGAAAGTTTTTATTTCCTAACAACCTAACTTAAATAATTTTGAGAAAAATAGATCTTATTTTCAGAGAAGGATTACTTTCACACTTAAGGGAAAAGTATCCACATGATTTCTCCCTCCCTGCTTTAAAATATAAATGTCCACAATAAGTGGGGATGAGAGGGAAACAAATGGCAATTAAACACGATTTTTTTCACATAGTTAATAATACCTTAAAATTTAATCGAGCTCCAACAGGTGACAGAAACACAGAAGAAAGAAGCAACTAAAAATACATATATGCCTAGAAAAAAGTAACAGAATATTTTATTTCAAGCTTACCTTGCTCCTAAATTTTCAATGGTTATATATTCATCCTTTCTCACAACTTCAAACTGCAAGTAATAGAAAAAAAAAAATCTTAAAGAAGTTCAATTTTCAAAATTCTTTAATGTTATTTCTTAGCCTTAACATTTGAAAAAAAGACAATGAGAATGAAGCCATAGTAATAAAAAACAAATAAAATAGAAGTAACAAGGTGAATAATAAATGATCCTGATCAAACAACAAACTAGAGTTGACCTTAAAAAGCAGTTCTACTTTACATCACTATAGGATTTAAAGGTCAAATCTGAAATATAAAAATAGCGTATCTAAAGATAAAGAAATAAATAAGATACACTTCTATTTATAATTTGATCTATTTACTTATAAACTGAAAATTCAACAAGATATTTCATTAATTAAAAGAACAAGATGGATAATATCAGAGTGCATCTTTTGTAATTGATACTATATGTTGTATTCTATAGATATTTTCACAGGACAATATTTACAGACTCAAAGAGGTTCAGAAAGTCTATAATTATTTTTAACCTTAGGTGGCACCAAATTAAGTAAATCATCATCCTTGTTTCATAATACTTTCCTCATTGGTACACTCATGGCATATTTTGTCTCTGTTTCTCTGTGTGTTTCTCTAGGCCTCTTTATTTTTTAAATATTCTTGTTCTTAACCACTTCGGTACAGCACTCACCCGCCGGGAAACCTTGCCCAGAGCCGGCACTCATAGTCCACACAATAGTTTGTGCTGTGCATTGATGACAAATCCATTTTGCTCTTGTGTGATGAGGAAAGCTTTTAAGCACTGAAAGCTTGTTTACTTTACAGGCAGCTCTACTTGTAATGTAAATCAGAATAGGTAACATTTATGTTTTCATTATGTTATTTTCAAATGTTCTCAATTTTATTTGGAAAAATTAGAAAAGTCATATCACAGCTGTTGGCTAAAGTGGACGCTCGGCTGTGTACCTTCATATCATGGCTGTCGGCTAAAGTTCCTGTGCGCATTCATCTGTGGCTATCGACTATAGTTGATGCTTGTACCCAAGTGGTTAAGGACCACATAAATACTACTTTAGATAAATAATAGCGATACAAAAGTCAGAGAGCTTGTCACCATCAAAGAGAATATAAGAATCCTATTATGAATAATAACAGGATTCCCCAAATCTGTTTCAAGTAAAAAATATTATTCCAATGAAGAAAAGCAAGAAAAATGAAAAAAGATACTTACCAAAATTTTAACAATTCCAGGTACATCACACTGCAGCATCCTTACCATGTCACCTGCACATCCTTCCTTCAAACATTTTTTTCCACTAAAACTCTAAAGTTATTAACAGAAAAAATAATAAAAATAAAATAAAATCACTGATGTACAAATCTGATTATACTTAAATAAAGTTAGATGCAAAGGTTGTTAGATAGAAAACTGAAAGATGTGAATAAACACTTGAAGTTAGTTGTTAAAAGATAGTCCATTTCATATATCAATGGATTCTCTGTTTAAATACATGCTTTCAATTTTCTCGTCATTTCTACTTCAAAATCTTCAAGTAGCTATATTAAAACCTAAAATGTACTTACTGCCCCAGGGAAAGCAACTTCAAGTAAAATGTACTAATTTAGTGAGTCTAAAAAAGATTACTAAATTTTTATCAGATATATAAGAATTCCAGGGAAAAAGAAAGAATAAAAATGTTGAGTCCTTTCTTTAGTTCTGCCCTTGCCATTTCTTCTGGTTAAGTACTTCATTTTCTTTTATTTCTGTTTCTGAAACTGAGCAACATTAATTGCTAAAACAATCACAGAAATTATAAAGTATTTACATACCACTTAAAAATGAGTAACATAAAGTCCTAGATCAATTGGGGAAAAAATGAATAATAAACAATGCTTTATATAATTATTTTCAGTTTACAATGCAAGTTCACCTATTTTATCTGTTAATTTTCATAAAGGTCCTATTAAGTAGGTTTATCCTGTCCTCACTTTAGAGCTTAAAAAATTAGTCTCAAAGCAGTTATATTATTAGTCTAATGTAATAAAACTAGTAAGTGACTCAATCTGGACTTTAACTCGGCGATCTCTAAATTCTATATCCAATGCTACATGTGCTACTACACCACAATTGCCTTATAAAGTGTTTTCTGCTGTTTGCACATTGTAAACACTACAGAACCAAACCTATGGTCATTAGCTTGCTAAACGGTAATTAATACAGAATTAGGCTTTGGATTTCTACTTTAATTTTAATGGCAAAAAAGTCAATTTATTATGTAACTAATACAACTAAATATAAATAATTCCAAATATATTTTTGAAGACTATAAAATCAATTCTTGTTCTCCTCCTCTAAAACAGAAATTATCCTTAAAATTGTATAATTATCCTTTCTGTATATTTATTAAGCAATTTTATTCTTTGATTCCATGTCTTTTATGTACATATATGCAACAATAGTTCTATTCTTAGGAGTGCAATTTCTAAAGGGAAAGGAACAAATTGATAGAAATCACTAAGCAAAGCAACTAATAGAGTATTCTCTACAGAGAGCTGTTTAATAAATGATGACAATAAATGAAGAGTGATGAGGAGATAAGCAACACAGAGAATTGAGAAAGAACAAAAAAGTAAAAAAAGAAAAAAAAACAAAGGAGGTAGTAAAAGGAAGGAGGGAAGATGTAAACAAGAAGAAATGAAGGGGAAGAGGACAAAAAAGAGGAAAGGAAAGAGGGAGAAATGCTGTAGTAAAGTTTTAAAAAGGAATATTATACCTGATCATTTTCACCTGGATATTTTAAATTCTTGAACTTTCTCCAGCAAATTTTATGGAAATAAACACAGCAACTTTTACTGCACATTAACTGAAAAAATCCCTGGGAAAAAAATATAAGGAAGCTCTTGATAATGGAAATAGTCATTCATGCAGATATGGAAAATACCATCTCAAGTCACTTTTAAAATTATTCTATAACTAGATGAATTTTACACAACATTCAAAATTTATCAGCAGAGATCAGAGATCACCAAAAACTTTCCAAGTCATTTTTACATCATTAAAGACAGAAAAATTAGGACAGTAAAAAACAGGCAATAATTCGAACAAATCAAAGTAATATTTTCTATGTGCTATGTACAAAAAAATACCAGAAACCCAATGAATGACTTTGTTGAGGAACATGCTGTCCACCTCTCTTCATTTCCACTTTTATTTATTTATTTTTTTTATTTCGGCATATTATGGGGGTACAGATTTTAAGGTTTCAATAAATGCCCTTTCCCCCCCTGTTTCCACTTTTAAATTTCTCTTTTCCTGCAGCCCCAATTCCACACCATTATTCTCGTAATCTCCTCTGTTACCAATCAACAGAACTCAGAATTTGCTGCCTTGGTTCCTGAGCTACCAGAAGTATAGATTTCTTGTCCTTCCCATTGTGCTCTCCCTGGAAACTACAGCCCTGCTTCCTTTAAACTCTTTTCTGACAAAAATCTAGATTGCATGCCCAGGACTTTCTGCTGCTATATATTGTTCATTTGATTGGAACCCTGAAGACTTTTAGAGAAACCTTAGGACCATATCACTATATCACCTAAACCAATACTGAATGTCCTGGGCCCTACGCATTGCATCTCACCAAGTTCATTTCCCAATCCTTGTCTTATCTGAGTGAATAGATCTTGGTCTTCTCCTTCTCTCCACCTCACCCATTTGCTGTACACATCATGCCTTACAACTGAGATTTCAGTTATTTTAAAGAAGTGTTGTCTGTTTTGCACTGATAGTCACATATTCTCATCCTATCTTGTGATTTCACAGTCTTATTCTGATGGATATCCAAAGAGATCTAGCAAAAGTATTCTGATTGTTGAATTTCTTCCAATCAACGCTGGTTACACTTTCCCTTGCCAAAGCCCACAGAAGAAATAATGATCACTTATTTAGTAACATAATTCCTGAGGAGTGACAACCCTCCTCCTGGGTAAAATACTACTATTTTCAACCTCTAACATTTCTAATTATAAGGTAAAGCATTTTTTAGATCATTTTTACTGTATGACTGATCACAGGGATAATAATATAACTTCAGAGGTATGTGAATGTTACAAAAATCTTAGCAAAACCGATTCCTTCTTTTATGAAACCATAGAATATAAATAATTCCTGCTTACTTTGAATCTAAGTTCTCAGAGATAGTCAAACAACCTAACTGCTTTACCATTGTAATTAAACTAAATATTCTTTTAAAATAATATTTTGATGCATAATATAATTTTAATCTAAGTTTAATTTTATAATTACATGTTTAAAAATAGTTAATTGACAGAGTACCTTATAATTGGTGTTCTTTAAAATGTCAGCTTCACAAGATCTCTCACAATCTAGGTAACTACAAATGGTCTGCTTCATTATATTACTTTCAGTTGTCTTGATAAAATTATTAAGAAGATCCTAGATTTTTAAAATAAAAAGAATTCTCATTAATTAGTAATAAATTAAGACCATAACACTTCCAATGTTTTACCTTTATCATATTCCCTTTTTGAAGGACTTATATATAATTAAAAAAAATAGTAACAGAACATATTTCTCTCATTTGAAGTAAACAATATATAGGAAAGCCCTAAATTAAAAATACTGAATTTTTTATTGAATGATATAAATGTGGAGAAAGGAGAGAAGTTTATATTTGAAGCCATACTTCTCTTTGCCATTCTAACCCATAACATAACACCTGGTGTATACCTATCAAGAATTACTTGCTCTGATGTATACATACAGAGAGACAATAGATCACTGGGGTTCAGGAGAGTCTTTGGTGGAAGTGGCTCCTGGACACCATGTTGGCAGTAAAACTACTATAGTGGTGCCATATGCCACTTATTGCCATAATGGGCAGAAATACAGTACAGAATTACATTTCCAATGTTTAGAGTTATAAATCAGAATATAATTTCTCATTTTAAAATGCTGATTACATATAGGTGGAACCCATTACAGGCCTAAAGTTAGACAAGGTCCTTAATATTCATACTGCAGATAGTATTACAAAATTTCAAGTAGTATTACTGCTAATATACTGTGGGCAGATGACATCATAAATAAACCTCTATAAATTATTTCATAAATGTCATTTTGCAGTTAGAGAAGCCCTATGCAGAAAGATAAAGTTGAGAAAATTTCCCAGAAGGTAGAAAAGACAAAAAATAAAACATATGAAAGAAATAAGAAAATTAGAGACTCAGTCTAATAGTATGCAAAACATCTGAGTGAGTATACCAGAAAAAAAAGAAAAAATTAGAAGAAATCATCTATTATATAAAATAAGAAAATATCCCAGAACTAAAAAACACAAATTAAGAACACTGAGTACACATAGACTATCCTTAAAGACTCCCAGAAAGAAAAAAATAAAACAGGTCACAATGCAAAAGGTTAAAAACCAGAGTGACATCAGATTTCTCAAAAGTAATATTAAAAGCTAGAAGATAAAAGAAAAATACTTCTAAAAAATTAAGAAAAATTATTTTCAGCCTATAATTCTATGCCCAGAATTGAAAAAAGTATACAAAGAATACATTATATTGAGAATTATAAGGTCTCAAAAAATTTATCTCCCAAGCAAGCACTCTTTTATGGGACATTGCTGGAGGAGTTGCACCACCAAAACAAAGGAGCAAACCTAAAAAAAGGAAAACTTGAGTTCTAAGAAACAGAGGATTCTATATAGAAGAAAGGTGAAGGAAATTCACAGTATGAGTGTGAAGGGAAACCGTGAGGCCAATTTAATAAAAACTTGTAACTACTGGTGGGATGGAGGAAGGAACGTGTGTACGCATACATGCATGAGAGAGAGAGACAGAGAGCGAGCGAGCGAGCATGCACACATGTGTAAGAGAGCTAAGCCCTCATCTTCCATGGTGAGAATGAAAAGATAACATCTAAAATAATGTTTTTATATGGTAGTACATGTTTTTGAAAAACTGGTAAATAGTGAAGAAAAATGCCTCTAGGAAGCAGAATTGCAATTAGAGATGATGGAGCAGGAACTCTTAATTTTTAAGTCTTTTAATATTATTTGACAAACTATAGATTGTGATATTTTGCATATAATAAAAGTTCAGTAAAAAAGTTTGGATAATTAAAAAAATATATTTTAAAAGGAAGAGGAAAAAGAATAAAATAACCAAGATCAAACAGTGACTACCTTAGGTAGGCATGGAAGTTTTAATATTTTAAAAATGTATAAAAATTATTACTTTAGCAAGTCAAAGTTAAAAGTCATATGATTATATTAACAATGCCAAAAGCTGTCTGCATATATTTTGATTGCCAAGAGAGGTATATATTAAAGCATTCCATTGTGATTGGAGATTTTTTATTTCTCCTTTCCTTCTGTCAATTTTTGTCCCATATATTTTGAGGCTATATAACTAGGTATATACAAATTTTGTATTGTTATAGCTTCCTGGAGAATTGAATTTTATATTTTTATAAAATGTTACTCTTTGAGGAATGCTTTTGGCCTTAAAGCCAACTAAAATATAAGAATAAACAAAGATTTAAAGTAAAAGTTTGGGAAAAGATAGCTCATTCAAACATTAACCGAGAGAAATCAGGTGTAGTTATTTTTACATTAAACAAATTAAAAAGAAACCTATCTGGCTTATCAGATGGGTAAAAATTACCCAAAAGGTAAAGAATACTGAGAAGGTATAGGAAAATGGAAACTTATACTATCTGAAGAATATAAATTGGTATAAACTTTCTGAGAAGAAATATGAAGATATATAACAACTTTATAAGTGTATGAACACTTGCTTAACAATTCCACCTTTAGAAGTTTATTCTAATGGAATGCTATGAGAAATATGGAAACATCACTTTATGCAAAAATGAAAAACTGGCATGTTTAGTTAGAATAAACTAAATGTTCAACACTGAGAACTGGTTCAGCAAATTAAAGCACAGTTATATGAAAGATGAAGCAAAAATCACACTATATAATAATCTGATCACTGAGAAATTAAAAAATTATATAATCCCAGATTACAAATAAATGTGTATAACATTATATCAATTTAATAAAAATAAAGGGTATGAGTGTTTATATTATACGTGTGTGTCTGGAAAGACACAAATGAAAATAAATGCTACAATGTTTTCTCCATTTGAAGAAATATGGATGAATTTCACTTTTATCTTTGAAAACTTTTATATTTTCCAAGTTTTCTGAGCTAAGCATTTAGCACTTTGTAATTTAAATCAACAACAAGATAACGGTAAATGTAATTAGAAAAAAAGAAGTTAACTATTACATTTGGCTCTAACCATGTGAAGTACTGGCCTCGAATGACCTATCGACCTTCATGTTATTTGCAAATGCTGACACTACCACCTCTACCACCTCACTTTTCTCTCCTTTTTGAATCACACTCACATTCTGTACTCGGTAATATAATCAAGGTTGTTTCTTATATAAAAAATCTAATTGCCAATAAAAGAATGGGATTGATATAGAATATGACTTTGTTGGTTCAAAGATGATTCTGAATAGTCACAAATGAAACGTTATTCTGAAATAATTTCTTACTTTAAAAGTTGTAGGTAAATCTTCATCTTCTGTAGGATCTATGTCAAACCAATGGTCATTTACATCTCCAATTTCATGTAAGCTTCTGTGAAATTCTAGCAGTCCTCCATTATATCTGCAAGGTATTTTAAAATAAAGTGAATTTGAATGGGACTATGGAACTGGATGGTTTACTAACAAGACACCAAGTAACCCATTTTTTTGCGGTAAGTAGGGTGGTGATAACCTCTGGCATGCTTAGAAATACAAATACTAGGACTCTCACCTGTGGTAGATTGGGATGAAATACAGGTGGAAGGGGAGGCAATAGATTATGTAGTAGCTCAAGCTTGAACAGTATGGGGGCCATGGTAATTAAAGGGATTGTAGAGTTGGCTGGCTTTTGTTAACTGTCTTGGAGGCCTTGAAGAAAGAGAATGATAGGCACAGGTCAGCCAACTATTAACTTAGGACACACTGTGAAAGCCAGAGGCCTCTATGGCAGTATATAAAGAGACTTCATTTCCTATAGCCATAAAAATAATGTGTGCTGAAATTAAGGCCCAGATTTAATCATAAGGTGGAACAAACTGCAAATGAGACTGAAGGCACAGCCTCAACAAGACTAATAACTATCAACTCAGGACACTATGAAAGCTAGAAGGCTTCTATGGTAACATAAAGAACCCTTACCTCCTCTGGACATAGGGAAAACTATATTCAAAATGAGATTCAGGATTGATCATAATGGTGCAACTGCAGGGGAGATCAAAAGAACAGTCTCAACAGAACTACTATGCTAAAATCAAGGCGTTAATAGGGAATGAGTAGATTCTGAGATCTGAAATGGGGATATTTAGGTGAATCCTTAAATTGCCCTTTGAACCCTCTGGCTGGCAAAGACTCTCCCTTTACTTAGAGAGCATACAAAAATATCATCTGAGATGTATGTCTCAAAAGATGATGCCTCTCATCCTCAAGATCTTCCCCACCTCTCTCCTAATTGCCTTTGGACCAATAAATTTAGGGTCAAGTGTAAGAGAGCTCAAGTGGTTAAACAGGGTCCATGTGCAGGAGGAAAAAGCTTATTCGCCATAAGAACTGCAAAATCTGACTAGAATGTACTGGTAGGAACATGAGTGGGAGTAGATCTTAAGAACCAAGAGTAAATACAAGACTGGATAGGGAAGTGCATACTGATATGGGATAACTCTTCCATTACTCAAAATTTACTTTCCTAACAAGAACACTTGAAGCCAGACCTAACATGCTGCTGAGAAGGGTCCATGTACACAATAGTAAGTGAGGGAGAAATGCTGAAAATTTCTTAATAGAGTATTAAAGCAGTCAGAAGATTCAGGAAGGTGAGAATGTTAGAGTGTACTTACTACATAAAAACACAAAACCCACCACTAGACAATGTTCCTGGAAAGGTTCAAAGGATACTCCATTCATCAATGTAATAAGAAATACAGACTAATGGCACCAGTGTCTTTGAGAAGCTTAGTGGTGGCTGTCTTCTATAGGCCAGGGATGAACATAATGATGCTGTCATACAACTGGGCTTTCTAGTGTCAATGATCTGGAAAATTGATTCTCTCCAATGCCCATCAGTAAAGAGAAGAAAAAGTAGTTTTCATATCTGAAGAAGGACAGCAGTATACATTCTTTGTCTTGTCTCAGACTATGTTAAATTTCTTACTTTGTCACAACTATAGACTGAAAGGCTTTTGATTATATTGACATTCTGCAAAGCACCACACTAGCCAACTATATTGATGGCATCATGTTGATCAGACCTAGTGAAAAGATCTGAAAAGTGAGAAGTCTTTTGGATATCCTAGTTAAAAGTAGGCATGCCAGAAGATAGGAAATAAACCTTACAAAGAAGCAGGGAACTGCCACATAGGTGACACTTTTAAGGATCCAATGGTTTGGCCCGGTAGTAATCCTTCATAAGAGTTTGCCCAAGTAAACTTTCCCTAATTCATCCTTTAGATCTCAACCAAACATTATTTCTTCAGGAAGACTTCTGATTCCAAGAACCGGACTTTGTTCACTTTAGTTTCCTTCACAGCTCTTTATCATATTTCATAATTGAGTATTTTATTGTTGATTATTTGATTAAGGTCTTTAACCTTCACTATACTGTCAGTTACATGAAGATGGGAACTGTCTATTTTGTAAACCATATTAGGTTTTGTATCCCCAACACCTAACAGTCTCTCGACTATAACAGATGATTAGTATGTAAAATGAATGAATGATGCTACAAATGGTTAAGGATCTTCATATAGGATGTAAACAGATAATCCACATAGGCTCCTCTGTACAATTTCACATTCTTAAACTATGTAGTACCTAATACTCCCCAAACTAAGCATTTGGACCCTTTCAATTCTTCATAAGCTCATTTACAACTTAAAAAACGATTCCAAGTCAGTAGTGATAATATTAATAACTACAACCATCATTTATTTATTTAGTATTTTTGTGTCCTAAGCATTGTGTTAATCACCTGCAACATCCTTATGAGGTGAACGCTATTACTGGTTTCATTTTACAGATAAGAAAAAATATAAGGCCTAACAACATTAAGTTTCCTAGGGTAAGTGGTAGAAAATGTATCTGAACCCAGGTCTGTCAGACTCCAAAGGCTATGTTCCTAACGTCAATGATAGACTGTTTATGTTGCCCTTGCCTGTTAAATTTGATATTCAATATTCTCAAGTAGATTAAAGAAATTATTATCTATAGGAACAGATAAAGAAACAAAGAACCAGCAAAGAACAAATGTCATAATCCCTGGTATACTATATACACTTAATTCCCATTTCATAATGCTAAAAGTTAACAGACAAGACATACCCATTAATTAAAATCCTTACCTCTTCTGAGCACATCGAAGTAAACCACGTCCAAAATAAACTAAAGACATAAAGTTTTCACAAATTTCATTTTCTTGGATCACCATCTTCATCACCAGAAATTTATTCTCAGCTTCTGTATAATCCTGTAGAACATAAAACTAGGTTTGGCTGATGTGAAAAGCATTTTTTTCTTTTATGACAAACAATTACAGCAAAAATTATAGCAGCTGTAAAAAGAACCAGTCATCTGGCCATTTTCACACCTCTAATCTTAGCCATGTCTATATGTGATAATAAAGATAATGTACTCAGGGTTTTAAATATTTACTACAAATAAATTTAAGATCTTATTTAATCAACATTTCAAAGTGAAATTTAAAACAACAATTTTTAAATCTAAAACTGACAAATATTACTCCAAATAAGGGCGTTTCTGATGACTATTAGAGCACAATTCTTTATCATTTTAATTTTTCTCCTTAATTGGAGCACAATTCTTCCTAATTTTTCAAATAGGAATTAAGTGACTGCTTGACCAGAGATATAGTCTCTTTTGGGGAAGTACCATCTTGATCATATGCAAGATAGGTCTGGAAGTAAAGATCAGGATCAGCTCTAACAGAGGTTTCAGTTATAATTAAGAAAACAGCCATAATGGCCTCAGTCTCTCTGGAAACAAAAAATCAGTCAGAAAAATGCTACATGGCCTTGCTTTAAAATATCTAGTATATCACACTAAACAATAATTTGTATTATATGAAATTATTTGCAAAATTATTTGAAATAGAAATGTTTTCAGTTTGGGTGCTTATAAATTCTACTTTACCTAATAAGTCATATTTATATATTTAATTTATAAAACCAAGTAAAGCTATAAATTTGGGGAGAGGAAAAATAAAAGAAATATCAAGGCTGCAAAGAAAACTTAAGAAATTTTTAAAAATCAGAAAAAGAAAGAAAATGTTAAATTTGAAAGAACTCTTAGAAATTATCTATTTAACTCTCACATTTTTACTTACTTGCATTTTGCTTTATTCAACAAAGAATTTGAGGTAAAACTCATATTTTACAAAAGAAGATTAAAACCAAAAATTAAGCTATACTAGAAAATGAGGATTTTTAAAATGTATATGTGAAAGAAGCTAAATAATTTTCTATTTTCCATTCATAAATGGCAAGCATTTAAATGATAAAGTTAACTAAAGTTATTAATAAAAGCTAATATTAAGTTTCCTTTAGCAGTATTTTTAGTTTCACAAAACAATCTTTGTATAATTACTCTAAATTATAAATATACAACAGAAAAGTCACTGAATAGTTTCAATTTGTAGAGAATTTTTAAAAATCAGTATTTTAATTTGCTGAAATGAAGTTGGTATACATAAAAAATATTTATAATGGGCAAATAGTACATGCTACATACCTCTTTCTTTCCTCTTTCAGTAAGTGCTACTCCATATAAAAACAGTAATGTCAAATAATAACCAACATTAATCTGGTGTGCCTAAAAAGAAAAAAAATATGTTAATTGGTTATTTAGATTAAGCTACTTTTCAGTATAATAGACTTAAATAAAATATCCTAGGTTATTTAATAATTATTAAAAATAGTAAATTATATTGTCAATCATCTAATAACTAATAGAGAATGTATTAATAATAATAGAGAATGTATTTTATTTTTTTGTATATCATGTAGCCTAGGTGTGTAAGAGAATGTATTTTAGATGTATTTGATAATTTGACCCAGGAGGAAGAAAGAGGACAGTCAATAATCTCAAAATAAAACTTAGAATTTGATTTTAAAAAATGAAAGCAAATGCCATCAAAATTTGTTACACTGAATCTTCCAAAAATTTTCATTCTCTTTCTCTTATTATATAATATTTTAGGTACCAAGAAAACTTTAGATAATAATATAAGGAAAACCAGAGTATCTACTGTCCACCTTAAAAATTATAATCATTTCTTAAATCAAAATCCTAAACTCTCTCAACATAGGTTATGTTATAACAATATAAACATAAAGCTTATCACTTCTTCAATTAAAAATTAAAATACATGAATATTTCTCCTTCATTTAAAAATGGTCTATGCAAAATTACTGAGATAGAGATAGATTAGTGATTTGGGAAGACGTGGAGGGAGAGAGGAGGATGTGACCATGAGGGTGGCATAAGAGAGATTTTTGTGATGATGGAATAGTTCTTTTATTCTTGATTTTGGCAATAGTTACACAAATATATACTTGTAAAAAATGGCATAGAAATGTACATTGCTGTGCATAAAAAATTAACATAGCTGGCCTGAGGCTGTTATCCTTATCAAGGCCAGTTTGCAAGGTTGATCATTGGCTGGTGTCTGAGAATTTGGATTCTGGCAGTGTTCCCACTGTTCTCTCAGCAATAATGGTGGCGCACTGTGCCTAGATTATTTGCACAATATGATTTATGCTCAACACCTAACAGTTTCTTCTGGAAGTCTGCAATTTTCATACATGCTAGGCAGAGGGCACCTAGGTGACCAACATCCGATAAAAATGTTGAATGTCTAATGGGCTTCCCTGGGTAGAAATATCATACATGTTGCTACATTTTCATTGCTGGGAATGACAAGTGAAAGGATGGGAGTGAGTGTACTCTGTGACTTCTCATGGGAGAGAGAAAATATAAGAAAGCCTGCAGATGGGTTCACTCAGACTCTGCCTGTGTCTTTTCCCCTTATGATCTGCTGTGTATCTTTACTACATCTTTACTACAATAAATCTTAGCTATGAGTATAACTGTATGCTGAGTCCAGTTCTTCTAGCAAATCTCTGAACATGACGGTCTTAGAGAACCCGGACACAACATCCATTGTACCAATGTCAATTTTCTGGTTTTGATATGTGTACTGTAGTTATGTTAAGATGTGTTAAATAATTCTTGGGGGAAATTATGTGAAGGGTACACATCAAGACTTCTCTATATTTTTGTATTATACAGCTGTAACTTCGGTCAATTTGTAATTACCTCAAAATAGTTAAAAAATTGTCTATGAGGAAAAATACTGTCCATTCTATTTGTGATGGTTAATTTTATGTGTCAACTTGACAGGCCATGGGGTACCCAGATTAAACACTATTTCTGAGTGTGTCTGTGGAGGTGTTTCCAGATGTGATTAGCCTTTGAATAGGTGGACTCAGTACAGATTTCTCTTCCCAGTGTGATTGGGCCTGAATAGAACAAAAGGCAGAGAAAGGAAGAATTCATCCCTCTTTGCTTCCTGCTAGCCTGCTTGAGCTGGTACATCTCATCTCAACAACTTCTGCCCTCAGACTGAGATTTATACCAATGGCTCCACTGGGTTCCTAGACTTTCAGAATTGGACTGAATTATACCACCAGCTTTAATGGGTCTCCAACTTGTAGACAGCAGATCATGGGACTTCTCAGCCTCCATAATCATGTGTGCCAATTTCTCATACTAAATTACATATATATGCCTTATAAAAAACCATATATGTGCATATGTATATATGTGTGTCACATATATACATGTATATGTGTGTATGCATGTATGTACATATATATATTTATATATTTTTTGCTCGCCTAGCACACCTCTTATGACCAACAGTATACAATTATGAGATAACTGACTGGGGTTAGAAGTTCAGCTTCAAACTGGTATTAGCGGAGACATACATGTGTTTGTTTTTGATGGACCAGTGGACCCAGTATATATCAGTGGAGATATACATGTGTGTTTTTTCTCAATGGACTGAGCGAGTTTATGAATATAAATTCTTTGTAACGTCTAAATGGTTTCTACCTTAAAATGCCCATCCCTGAAGAGACAGTATAATGTAATAGTTCAGACCATACACTCTGGAGCTAAAATGACATGGATTATATCCTGACTCCACTATTTACTACTTGGTGAATTTAGCAAGTTACTTAATCTCTGTGACTCAGTTTCCTAATCTACAAAGAAAGAATAGTAAAATGGGATAGTTATGAGGAGTAAATGAGCTAATCCTTACAAGGTGCTTAGAACCTTGTAAGCACCTTATATGGCTATCATATAAAAAATACTAAATAAATGTGAGCTATTATTTTGTAATTTTTTAAAAACTAACTTTATAAACAACACAACAGAGCCTGTGGCTCTTACAATCCTAAATAAGAACAACAGTTTTGAGAACAGGAACAGCAGCAGAATTATGGTATTGCTATAACTAGAAGGCAAAAAACTCTGGAATTTAAAGATGCAAGTGGTACATTTCTAACCTAAAGCCCCTGCCCTTTCCTCCCTACCTTCCCCCCATTTGCAAAGATTATTCCATGTACTGGAACCAAATGAATATAGATATGTCATTGGCAACTACCTCCACCTCCAACTCACTGCTTCCTCCTACAAGGTTGTCTGACCCTTCTTGGAGGCCTTGAAGGACAGGAAGAATCATTTGGATAGAGCAGTAGACTGCTCTGATCATGACAATTCCAATTCTGCTCACAAGTGCTACCAAAGGAGAGAACTCTTCCATCCTAGTCTAAGACTCATCTTTGAAGTAATATCTAAATAGAGAAGGCTAAGCAATGGGCACTTGTTAATGCTGATTTTATACTGATTTGTTTCACTGATGGCAATCTGGTCAGTAGAATGGCAGTTCTGTAGTATTCCAGAAATTCTTGGGATTAAAAAGTACAAACCTGCTTTTCTTTTGTTTCATCTATTGAATCCATCTGAACCTCCTTTACAGTATGTATATCATTCTTTAGAACTCAAATCCTTAGTGGCCTAAATAAGGATTATTTTCTACTTCCTTATACATCATTAGAATCTGGGATTTGGTGTCTTAGGCTACCTTTTTTGGTGTTTGGGTAGTTCGTTTTTGAAGATAATCCTAATCCATCTTCTATTTTATATGCATGCAAAATTTAGACGACTACTCCAAGTTAGGCAAAGAATTTATTTTTCCTTTTACTGTTTTGTACTATCAATTCTAATCTTTGACACAATTTTTTCCTCAAATCATTCTTTTTATTTCTAAAGTATTATTTGATCTTAAACACATATTTTGTCAATTTTATCAACAGAAATTCTAACTTTTATAAATATAGAAATATCAAATGAGAGCAGGCTAATAATTAGGGATAGGAGGAATAGCTTTTTCTTTCTTTTTTTAATTGACAAAAATTAATGTTATTTATCATAGACAACATGATGTTATGAAATAATGTATACATTGTAGAATGACTAACTCAAACTAATTAACATATGCATTACTTCATATATTTATCATTTTTTTGGTGAAGAGAACACTTAAAATCTCTCTTGGCAATTTTTAAGTATACAATACATTGTTATTAATCATAATCACCATGTTGTACCATAGATCTCTTGAACAAATTATTCCTCCTATCTAACTGAAATTTTATATTCTTTGACCAACTTATCCTCACCCATGCCCTCCCCAGCCCCTTGTAACTGCCATTATATTCTTTACTTCTATGAGTTCAACTTTGTAAGATTCCACATATAAACGACATCTTGAAATATTTGTTTTTCTATACTTGGCTTATTTTTTGAACTTTATGACTCTCCATTTCTAATTGGGAAAGCCTATTTCTATTAGTTTAAGTTTTTCTTAAGACGAACAATTTTGTGGTGCGAACGGGGACTAGAATAGGCTCATTCAGAAATTTTGTCACATAAGAAAGTACAAGACATAGGAAGGCAATAAATTTATATGTACCCTTTTCCAGGGTTAAAAAGGAAAATACAAATTGTTCTAGACCTCAAAATAAGCACACACTGTTTTCTCATTGAAAAATGCTGATCAAATCCTTCATTTCAAACTTTCAAAACAAAAAGACTTACAGTATAATTAGTAGCTTGAATGTTCCTAAGTGCTGCTTCCAGTTGTGTTATCAAGAAACGCAAAGTCAAAGCAGGAACAATTTCTTCCCCATTCTGGCTGTTAGCTACAACTTCTCTCTGTGGAAAATAATATAGTTGAAGATTTCTTTAGGTTAGAACAAATATCTACATATGTTCATATTATACAAATAATATAAGCTTACTGTAGAAAATTTGTAAAATAGAGATAAAGACAGTTTTAAATAAAAAACTCACATTACCCAAATACACTATTCTCATACTTGTTTTTAAGTAGTCTGATGAATCTCCTTTGTCACTATTTCCCCAAAACACTAAAAAATCATTACTATGCCTGCCAAGAGAATGGCAACATCCACTCCTACTTCAAAGGAAGATGGTAATCCCACTTCATTCTCATACTTTCTATTCTATAGCATAGCCAAAATCTTCCCTCTAGCCCTGAACCTGTGATAAACAGGAATGCTGGCATTAATACCAATACCAGGGCAAGCAAGCCATTTTATGCTGCAATCTGATTGGAACTGATCTATTACATGCTTTATTGTATACCATAGTCTGTTCATTACATGGTTGACATATAAGGAAGGACTTAAGGACACAATGGAAACAATGTCTTATCATTGTGTCCATTTCCTAATGCTTTCGTACCCACAGTGCTTGGCTTAAATTACATTATCTGTTTAATAATGTATACTCTGTATGGAAAGTTTAATCTACACTTTATCTTGGTTTCTAGTATACAATACTTTGTTTTTGCCCTAGCTATCTAGGTACTTATTTCATTTCAGTATCCCCAACAGTCAATCTAACAAATCTCTTCTCTATCAACACACATTCCATAGATAAAGTAGTCCACTATCATATTTTTAAATAGTGTCTACACATTGACAGTTTCCAAATTTATATTTCCAGTCAAGAACTATCACCTGAATTCCAACCTCATATATCCAGCCATTTACTCAACAATATCTTTTAAATTTGAACAGGCATATAAAACAGTACTGAAGTTATACCTCTATTAAGCAGCCTAGGTGGTTTCAGATGAATCCTCCCAAGGAAAACTAAAACAGCTGGACAACATATAAAAACCATTTATCTGAAAGCAATGGAAAACTACCAAGGCACTGCCAATCTCTCAGGCCAACATACAGGAGAGGAGAAAGGACCAGAAACATGAGACTAACTCCCTTTTTAAAGCAATTTCCATTTTCAGTTGTGGCTGAGATTCTAGGCAGAGCGTTCAGCAAATTTACAGAGCTGGGAGGAAAATTGGAGTGCATGGCCTATCAAGGAGGTGGGGCCCTGGTTAACACCACATTCTTTTGCAATGGAAGCAGTCTGTAACATGAAGATTTGAATGCAAGTAGTTTATTTGGTAGGTACAGAAAAAAATGGTAGGAAAGTGAAGAAGTGATATAGGAAAGGGAAAACAGGCTTTAAATTAAACAGTGTATTACTAAGCTAATTACCCACAGCTGGTGACTGGGTTTAATACAACAGGGAAACTCTGGAAAACTGAAATATATGAGCTGCAGCATTATCCAACTACTCAAGGGCAGACGGAACTGGGGTACTCACATAATAATTCCCAAGACTTACTGATTGAATGCTTTCTGGGGTGATGGGGCAATATTATGGGTCTTTTGAACTGCCATGAGAAGTATAGCCTTCTGCAGTTCCAGAAAAAAAGGCCCTGAGGTATAGCGATGTGGATATTGAAAACAGGAAATTGTCCAGAGCCTACTGAAAAGATAGGTAGGGTCCAACGGGTATGGGCAGGCCAGTGACAGCATCTGCTACAAAAGGTACAGAAATAGACCTTTCCTCACAGAACATAAGTAAAGATTGGAATCATCCCAGTCCCTTGTCGAATTAAGTCATCTACTAAAAAAGCACAAATAAGAATTACTTGGAAAGATTTTGCCCGGTTTTTCTAGTTCTTCAGAGGAAATTTGCTCTGAAACAAATGAGGCAGCCACTACAAGCAGTAGAATTCTCCCTATATTTTCTATGAGTGTAATTTGTATTGATGTTTTCATGTTCATTCTGATTTTGGTTATTTTTGTTTTCTTTCTTTTTTGAACATTCTTACTAAGCATTTATCAATTTTATTGGTCTTTTCAAAAAACTAAACTTTGTACCATGACTGCATGGCTGAAATAAAAAAAAAAAAATTCAATAGTTAAAAAAAACCCACTAAGTTTTGCCTTTATTGATCCTCTCTATTTTATGTTTTATTCTATTGTTTGAGCTATCCTTATTACTCCTTTTTTGAATGTTTCTAATTTGCTGTTCTTCCATTAACCTTTAACCTTCAAGTTTAGATGACTGACATTCACTCTTGCTTCTTTTTCTAATACATGCATTTCGAGCTATAAATTTTCCTAAAAGCACAGCTTTATCTAATAATACAAGTTTTAATATATATATTTTTATTCAGTTCAAAAATTTATTTAACTTCCACTGCAATTTCTTCTTTGATCTATTGGTTACCTAGATTAGAAGTATATATCATAACTTATGAACATATGATTTTCTAGTGTATCTTTCTGTTACTGATTTCTAGATTAATTACACAGTAGTTAGAGAACATGTTCTATATGTTTTGATCCTTTAAAATATGACAAGTCTTGTTTTGTCACCTAGCATCTTATCATTTATAAAAGTTCTATATGTATTTGAGTCTACTTCTAGAATTTCTCTTCTATTTTCTAGACTTGTCTATAGTGTCAAGAACAAGTAAATTCTTTTTAGTTATTAGAGATTCATAAATTATCATATCTATGTGAGCAAATTCCCAGCCCTTCTTCCCTATACTTCTCTTATATAATTTTCTTGGCTATTTTTCCCCTTATTTCCCATGTGAACTTCAGAATTAGCTTTTAGTGACACTAACCCAAAAAATCCTTTTGTTTTACTGGAATTAGATGATATTTGTAGATTTTAATTTAGAAAAAATTGACAGCTTTAACATATTGTATCTTCCTACATGTACTATTTTCCCTTCAGGTCTTCTTTTCTTATCCTTAATAGAGTTTTAGAGAGTTTTATTAAATGTTTTAATATAGAATATTGATTTCTAAACTTAATGTGAATGAGATCAATGTGTGGGTGCTTGCTAAAATATAGATTCCCAGATTTATTCCCAGAGATTTCGATTTTTTAGAACTAGTACAGGTTTCAGAGGTTCTCATGAAAGTGGTTTAGGACAAACTTAAAGAAATAGTAGTTTATCTTGTACATTTCTTAAGAGTTTTTCCTGGGTATTTTACTTTTGTTACTATTACAAAAAAGTACAGTTGGCTATTTATATCTGTGGGTTTCAGATTCACGAATTCAACCAATCATGATTGAAAATCTGAAAAAAAAAATAAATAAAAATAAGAATACAACAATAAAAATAATACAAATTAAAAAGATAATATAGTATAACAGCTCTTTACATAGCATTTACATTATAGTAAGTATTATAAGTAATCTAGAGATGATTTAATGAATAGCGGAGGGTATGCATAGGTTATATGCATATACCATGCCATTTTATATAAGGAACTGTGGATTTTGGTATGGCTGAGGGTCCTGTAACCAATCTGCCACAGATACAGAAGGATGGCTGTACTCTTCTTCTATTTTCACTTTCTAGTTGACTATGTTTTGCATATGTGAAGGCTTCTGATTTCTGTTTCTTGTTTCTGGGCAATTTCCAAAAGATAAGAGGGAAATGTGGCATTACTTCACCAATTTCAAGCCAGAATTCATTTATACTGTGATAAATTATCTCAATGAAGGTTTTAATTGTACATAAAGTCTTATGGACATTTTCAGAGTTTGTCTGAATTTTTTGTCTTATTTAGTATTAACATGTTTCATGGAAATAATTACTGATGTATTCTTTCAAAGAAAATGCAAATGTGGCCTTTTCAAGATACCTATGGTGCTTTGTTCCCCTCTCTCTCAGTTAACTGTCACAAAGAAAAGAATAGATCATTTTCTTTAAGTTTAGAAAACCCCATTAAGAAATGGTACCCTTAAAGAAAAAAAAAAATAAATAAAAAAAAAAAATACAGTTTAGGATAGAGACTTAAAGAAAAAAAAAAAAAAAAAAAAAAAAGAAATGGTACCCTTCCTATGCTGAAAGTTATCAAATCCTATTATATAGAAAAATTATTTTCAAAATGGAAATCTATAATATATTCTCTAGAATATTTATTTCGCTCATAAATCAAAAAGTTTTGGGTATTATTTTTGAAAAATATGTTAACATTTTATAAATTAGAAAATCAAAAGCAGTCCCCTGTCCCAGAGTGACATGTTATAAGTTATTAATAGAAGTAGAATAAACACTAGACCTTACAGTTAACAGCTTACAAGCTACTAACCCGCATGCCTACCATTATACCTGAAAGGATAGCACCAACTAATTCTATTTATTTAATTTTAAAAAGTATATAGTCAAGGTTGACACCAAACCCTTTACAAGAAGATGAGATTTCTAGACCTTAGCTATGCTATATAGTTTAAAAAAAAAAAAAGCCATATACAGAGAGCTGTATTTCTGCCTTAAAGAACAGATTATGATATTACCTGCATATTTTGGAAGGAAAAATCTTCTTGTAAGAACTTCTTAATGTGAGGAACTACACCTTTTGGTAGAGTATTAATTGCATTTAATAACTTCTTCACTTCCAATAGTAGGTTAATAGGGACAAGATCAGTAGGTATTTCTTTTTCCTGTTTGTCCTAGAAGACACATTATTCATTAAAAATTTATATTATTATACATATTCTCACTCTAATTCTAAAACCAGTCAAAATATTAAAAAGGAACAAAGTGTCTGCTATATGTAGATCACTGTGATAGAACTACAAAAATCCAAGTAAGAATAATAAATGTTCTCTGTACTGTCAAGAACTTATAATATTACATAGATTATTCTATATAATATGAAAACTGTATCTAAGAGTACTTTTTACATTATGTTACTGATGCTTTAGCTACTAAACTAACAGCAAATTAAAATGAGTAAGAGTTGTAAACAAAGTAAAATAGAATGACTCTCAACATTTAAATTCAGTCAGAGCTGAGTAAATAGTAGTAACCTTGGGAAATCAAGAACAGATACTTACAAATGTAATGGTTAATTGATAACTGTACAGTCAAGTCCTGCTGGGTTGTCTACTAACATTAGTTGTAAAAAAAACTGGTGGGAAACAGCCTCCCAAGTACTGGGACTACAGGCATGCACCACCATGCCCAGCTAATTTTTTCTATATATTTTAGTTGGCCAATTAATTTCTTTCTATTTTTTGTAGAGACTGGGTTGTGACTATTTTATGTTTACATATTTTTTTCATCCTGTTACTTTATAACCTTTGCAAACCTTATTAACAAGAGGGTATCAATCATTATATTAATAAAAATGTAGGTGGAAGGTAAAAATTACATGATCAAGAACCTAAAAAATACCTCTTCATCAATCTTTCACTAAATATGGGACATATGGTATTCATATAAATATTTTAACCTACCATAACCATATTGTCATTGGCAATAAAAACCTTATACTTATGTATAATTCAGAGTTATTCTCTTTCATTTAGACCTAGAAGTTCTAACAGCAAACATAATAAAAATTTTAAAAAATTTAACTTCAGAAACAACTCAGTAAAACTTATTAAATAAAATTCTGTATGTTCGTGTGTTTTCTTTATATCTATGTACATATGTAGTTTTCTATGTTTGAATTTTCCCTTCAAAAGACCAATGAGATACTTCTTAAAACTGATTGTTGGGATGTTTCTGGGAAAGTCAACTCAATTTTCTACTAAAGTTATGGTGATGATTGGTGTTTAAAATGATAATCTTGAGATATAGCATCAATCATCAAAGCAAAAGTTAATTATGACCATTTTACTTATTAAGGTAGGAAAGTAGATTCACCTAAAACATTTCAACAGACAATTAAACTGACTAGATTTACTAGGCATTCTTATACAAAGTCATTATTAACTAAAAGTTAATGAAAATTAAGTTTTTTCTTACTAGATGACCAGAGGAGTTTTCCAGCTTATTCTCTGTTTCCTCTTTCCTCTGCTCCTCCACAGCAGGATCCCTATTTTAAATGAAAAAGAAAGGTGTATTCACAGCATCTTCTCACAAAGAATATAATTAAATTATGGTAGTAAAGAATCTAACAATTTAATTCTTGTCTGAAGTTTCAGAAGTGTAACAAATATGTATCAAAGATTGATAATAGTGGTAGGTGCCATATCTCTTTAGGGACTCAAATTTAAAAAAAGGAAATTAGGCCATGTTCTTACTGTATGGTGATAGAGAAAACAGCAAGCTGATGTATAGAACTCTGTATCTTTAACAGACACACAACAGACCAAAATAATGAGAAAAAATTAACCTCATAGCACTGTTTCAAGAGAAAAAAAAAGGTCTTGAAAAGGTTAGTGTTTCGTGTGTGTGCATGTTTGTGTGTGCATGTTTGTGTGTGCACATGTGTGTGTTTATGAAAATACGGGTTAGGAAAACATCTATTTTGCATAGATCAATTTTACTGTTTGCAGCTCCTGGACTTACAATTGTCCAGTTTTCCAAAATATTTTTTTTGTTTGTTTGTTTCTATTATTGATTTATAAAGTGTATAGCAATTGTGTTGCATGGAAAGGTTTAATAGCTTTATGGATTTCCTTCTTTAAAGTTTTCAATTTGTTTCAGTTTGACTTTGTGTAGTTTTAGTTTTTTTTTTTTTTTTGGCATATTATGGGGGTACAGATTTTAAGGTTTCAATAAATGCCCATTTCCCCCCCTCAAAATATTTTTTTTAATTGAGGGAGAATATCATAATTAGAAACTATTAACTATTTTGGTAAAAAATAATTTGACATATTTTGCTTTAACATTGGCTTGAAATGTGAACATATTTTGTAGTGTTATATACTGAACTGAAAACTGTATTTATAAAATTGCTTTTGTCTACATAGAGAACCACGATATAGGATCCATAATATAGGATCATATATTATTTATATAATCTTAATTCTGTACACTAGCAGAAATAAAACTGAAGTGAGAAATTTTTATTGATTTACTCATAATTATGCCTTATAAACATTATCCTATTTTACTTTACATTTATGTATTCATTTGATAGACAACCATTTATCATCTACCATATGCTAACTGATTTTGCCAGAGGAAACTGGGCCAGATAAACAGTAGAGTATTATCCAATTTTCAAACTCCTAGTGAAAATTTCAACACAAGATGCTTTATACATATAAACATTTCACAATATAATTCTCAGCACTCTTTAAAGTGTCATGGTAAAGACAAGCCTATCAATTGTCTTTTCCTCCACTTCCAAGACTCAGTAGAGTCTTCTGCTTATTAAAATGGGAATAATAACAGTATCCAATTCTTAGAGTTATGATTTTATATGCGCTAACATTTGTAAAAATGTTAAAAGCAATGCCTCACACATAGTAAATAGTAAGTCTTTGTAAGTGCTTGTTAAATGATGAAATATTATTTTGATGAGAATGTTCCAAGAGTAGCAAGGTGTGGCACATTTTTCCATTCTTAACTCTTTAGCCAAGATGTAATCCCTAGTGAACTTTTCTAAAATAAGATTTTACCCAGTCTACATTCCCCACTAATCAAATTTGCCAAATTTTCTTGAAGCGTAAGAGTATCTCATTCATACTAACTTTCCAAGGTTATTGGAAAAGACAAATGTCATGTCTTTGGAATACAATAATTATAGTTGGTTTTTGTCAATCTATCTCTTACCTCACAAAAAATTCTTCTGGTAGAGAGTCCATGATGCACAGGTTCCTTTACAAAAATTATATTCTAGTAGTTGCAAACTGATTTTTACTACTGCTGTTCAAAGCTGTAAGGAAAATAATATTTAATGAGAATGTAGAAAAGTTACATTCTTTCTCTCCACTATAAAAATAGTGTAAAATCATTAAAGAAAACTCTGAAAATGTTCTAAAAGATAATGAATCACATAGCTTCACCATCCAAACATAATCACCATGACCTTTAATATGCTTATTTTTTTCCCAAGTATAGGTATATTTTACCAATTTGTAATCATACCAAATAGCAAATGTTTTACCCCACCTTTTTCACCACCAAATGTTATATCAAAAATATCTTTTTTTTTTTTTTTTTTTTTAGAACCTACAGCGTATCTGGACCAAAAATATCTTTTATGTTATTTTATCCTCCTAGTAAACATTCTCAATGGCTATATAAGAGTTGGTTGATTGGGGTTTCTTTGATGATTTCCTTATAATTGGATGCTTAATTTCATATTTTTTCCATTATAAATAATTAGTTCCATGATAAACATCATTGTTCATAAAGCTTTTTCCTTATTTATGATTATTTCCTTACAATAAATTCTCAAAAGTGGAATTAGTAGGTCAAAAGATAAAAATATTTAAAGCTTCTTGGTGCATATTATTAAATGGCTTCCCAAAGGGTTTGTACTAGTTTATTTCCCATAGAGGTATATGAGTTCCTGCTTAACACAATCTTGATAGTACTAATTGTTTTGTTTCATTTTAGTCTAGAAATCACAGGTGGCCACTTTTCCCCAAAATCGTATGATTCTATAGCTCCATAAAATAGGAGATGTGGGACGTAAAATACACTTACACACTCTGATTCAAATATCAATGGATGTCGTGAATGTTTCCTGAAAAAAAGTACTGAAGCAACAAATTAAAACAAAGGGGGCTAGAGTATCATCAGTATGTCTATTTATTTATACAGTCCTCTATTTATTCCAAAACAACTCTTCTAAAATTGGTCTCATTTGATCTTTTTTACTAAGTGTTCAAGCACCCAGATTCCAGAGCCCTCTGCTAGGATAGCTTCTTTTTCTGATCCCACTCTAGGCCCAGAAAGGGTTAGAGCAAACATATGTAAACTGCTCGTGGGTACTCTTGAGCAAAGGAAGAAATGCTGAGAAAAAGAAAAGAAAGTGGCAGCAACAACATATAAAATAGACCTAGACTGCCTTCCTGCCAAGCACCAAGACTGAATAATGTTTCTCATTTGTTGTCTCTGAGCCACTTATTTATCTTAGTAACTGAGTGGCCAGTTTCCCTAATAGCATAATTAATACACACCCATAGATTAGATTGGTACAGCTTTTGCAGGCCCATAACTAAAGGGCAATTCAGCATGGGTAATTCCCAAATCAAAAAATATATTTTTCAAGATCAATTATAAGTCAACATTAAGAATTCAGACTGTATTTATCAAAGAAATATTGTTCTAATGATGTTGAACACCCTAAAAAAGCAATTTAACACAAAGAGAAAAAAAGTAACTGCAAGATCTGGCCCTTCTAAGCCTTGAGGTCTGAGTATCTTCTCATCAATAACCTTAGAATAGAAGAGAGGGCAACTTCGCTCTGGTATAAGGTATAAAAGAAGTCCTGTGAAGATCATCTATAAAACAAGTATTCCTAATTATGATATTATATACCAATATTCTATATTTGATTCACACCAACTCTATGTAATACAGAAAGTCATGAGAGACAGGAGTATTTCTCCAACAATTTGATGCTGATACTTCTTAATTGAAACACAAATGCAAAGATGAAAGACACACAGACAAACACACACACACACACACACACACACACACACACACACACACACACAAAACTTCCTTCTAAACTTCCTTCTAAACTGTTAATTAAAACAGAGCTTTCTAACATCTCTTAATTTCTTGCCCATCCTTAACCAAAAAACACTTCTTGCTGTCAGTATTACAACTCACTTATGTGGAATTCAGTTCTCACAGATAAATTATTTTATTTTATAGCTTTATTCATTTTAAAAATTCAGTAAGCAAAGTCATATTTAAATTTGTATATCCTCTGTTCAAATACTGATAAAAATAGAACCTACAGCTAATTATGAAGCAGAGAGGTTGGATAAACCTTGTCAGTCTTTCATAGATCTGCTTCATCTCTTTAATAAAGCTATAAAGAAAAGGGCACAGCTTTGAGAATTTTAGGATTATGACCGAACTATTTTCTTTTATCGTTTCTATAAACCACCCTGGTTATTTTAATAAAAAGTAACAACATTATTGTTAAGGCATTATTTCACAGCCAGAGAATACAAACCTATGCCTTTTCTAGACAAAACAATTCCCTCATTTCCAAAATATAGCAAAGCTCAGACATGGAGACTTCCCCCTCTGATAAGCTTTTCTTTGGTCAGTAGCTGTTTGCACAGATCACAGCAAGGATGAAAACAAGGGAGGAAAATCCTCTAGTGACAAGATAGAGAGGATGGAAGGCCTCTGCTAAGCTGTTCATTGTTCAGCTTGAAAAAGAAAAGGATTGAACATTAATTAATAAATCTGAAGATATTTGTATCCCAAATTAACAGAATTAAGAAAGTCTAGTGGCTTTCATTTTCAGCTCTTAAAATACAACCTGAGACGAATCTCTGTGATGAAAGGTTTTCGAGGAGAGAGGATCATCAATCCCATCATTTCCCAGGAGCTAAGCAGGTATGTATGGCAAACACTACCGGCAATAGCAGCAGCAGTAGCACTTGACAGCCTGTTGGGGAGGAAGGCAGGCGCAACTGCCTAGCAACCGAAAGGAAGTAGCCAGCCTGAAATCTTACCACTGTGCTTCTAAAATAATCCAAAGGTTCTTACCATTCTAGAAGAGGCCAGAGGAAACCTTTAAAGTCAGAGTTAACTTGGCAAAATGGGTGAATCTAGTTTCCCCTGGTATATTCATTTCAATAGACTTTCCCTGTCAGCAAGAAACAAAATTTTCTCTGAGTTCCTGTTACTGAGGGACTGCTTTTCTACAGAAATCTATTCAAATTCTCATTGGTTGGGCTGGTGGTAAGCTAAAGTTCAGTGTCGATTTACAGCACACCTTAATCCACCAATCAGAATGATCTTATATGCAGGCTTTCACTGGTTGAAAAATAAGTTATTGTCATCCAAATCCTGATAATCACCAGCATGCCTTTCTTACTATGCTTCTATCTGAGCTCTCAGCTCCTGAGCTCTCTTTCCCTCTTATTTACTGAAATTATAACACATTTTTTAAGTTGCAAAGGTGTTTCGTGTTTCCATTTTAAAGCTGTGTTTATTCACATCAAAACGGGCACAGATCTTATTTATAATTATTTAATCATTCATTTAAACATTTAACTTGTAGCACTACTGTCACCTCCCTAAACCGATTATACGCACACTTTTTATAAAAATGCACTTCAATGTTTCATTTTGACTAAGTAAACTGACCAAGTTAGAGTTCCAATTTGCCATCAAGTTTAATTTCAATGTGTGGGTAGATGTCCCATGAATTTTCCAGGCTTGTCAACTCCAGCACTTACAGATTACACAATGCCAGGTAAATAAATTAAAAATTAGTATGGAAAACAATAAAAATAATGCCCACACTTTACTCAATGCTACTACCTTAAAAACAAAGTAATGTATTTGCTGTTTTCCAGGAGAGAAATTGTTACTTATACCCTCAGGGTCTCTCAATCTTAGCAGTATTAACATTCTGGGGTCGATAATTCTTTGTTATGAGAAGTTATCCTATACATTTTTAGGATGTTTCACAGCATCCCTGGCCTCTGCCCACTAGATGCTAGTAGCAACCCCCCCCCCCCGCCCCAACCCCCACAACCCCTACCATCCCTTATCATCCCCTATTGTGGCAATCAAAGATTTCTCCAGATATTGCCAAATACTGCCTGGGGCACAAAATTGCCCTGGGTTGGGTTAAGAACCACTGATCTTTAGGAATGGATTAAGATAAGAAGCTTAATTACACGGACATAGAACAGATTGTGGAAAGAAAAACAAGACCATTCTGACATATAGCATGTACTATACAAACACAAACACCACCACATTTGTCTATAAGAAAAATGGCATAAGTAGCTCATTTAGATTTCCATGAAATGTCCAAGTAAATTAAGAAGCTACATAGTAGATTAAGAGCACAGACACTTTGAAATAACTCTCCAATGGTATATAGATCTTTGTTGACACACAGTAGCTATGCAACCATATGTGAAATTAATAAACCTTTGTGCCTCAGATTCCTCATCTGAACATTGGGAATAATAGCGGTACCTACTTCATAGGTTTTTGTGAAGATTAAATACTTGAAACATGTAACAGAACAGTACCTGGCACATAGTAAGCACTATGTAAATGTTCCTATTACCATCTCCATCATCATAATCATCATCATTTAACTGTTTAGCAAAATTAGTTCCCTTTTCTTCTAATTCCCTCATGAGGACTCCACTATCATGACCTAATTTACCTCCCAAAGGCCCCACCTCACCTCCTAATTCCATCACATTGGGGGTTAGGATTTCAAGAATTGAAGGGGAGTGGGGGGAGGAAGCATTCAGCCCATTGCATAAGTGTTCTGTGGCTCCAGAACCCTGAAGTTCTTTATTTCTCATATGTTAGTAAGCTCCAGGTAGACAAAAGTGGCTAAGGCCATTAAATTAGATTTAAAGAATAACAGGTCACACCATTATTTTGTATGAGCATTGATGACAATGAACAATATGATTACTTGGCTTTCTAGTTCACCATTAATTTCTTCCATCTTTTTGTTTGTTTAACTTCCTGGTAAGGCTACAAAATAAACATACCTAAACATGAGTGGCTAAAACATTATTTGCTTCCCCCAAGAATAAATACATAGTTGGCTAAGGCAACCTCCAGGACTGATGGATGATGGTTGGAAAATCGTGGTAAAAGTTATCAGAACATGAAGATATTTTCTGCCATAAAAGATCACTGTCCATCTCAGCTCTTACCTTTGCAAAGATCATTGTTAGCACTATCTGGCAGCTTAAACTGGGAAGCAATGTATACTCACTGCCCACTTGTTACAAATCTGCCAATATGTTTGCCTAAAAAAAAATTAGCATCTTATGAAAAGCAGGTTTTTAATTATTTTTAGATCTATTCAGTTACCTTTGGACTTATGCAGGCAAACTTATAAAATATATATTAATTTGTTTTTAATAGTTAGAACGTATCTATCATGAATATGCACATTAGGATTTACCTAAAAAAATCCAGATATTCAACTCCATTAGTTTCACGTATTTACAGGTAGCAGTGCTAAAGCCACGTGGTTCAGAAATGTACCTAGAAACCATTGGAAGAAGCATATGCTATTCCTGAACATATTCTGCAAAAGTGGAATATTTTCAGCAATTTAAAAATACTTTGTCATAACATTCATAAGATAATATGAAAAGAGAACACTGAGACATGACACATATAGAGATGATAATTAACCAATGAATGGAGGACACTTCTGCGTACTTGGCTCTCCCGCCAATGAAAGCCTATCCTAGCCACCTCCAACTTGCTCCACCAACGTAAGAAAGGCTGGTTGCTCACTGTTATCTCAGAAAGGCATACATTTGCAAAAGGATGTAAGTGAGAAGGTACAGCAAGCTTTTAGTTGTGAAAGTTTCCTTTCATATAAAACTAAGTTATTAACTTTGGTTTCACTGAAAAAAAGATTAATTTTTATCACCCAGGCTAATTTTCATGTGCCAGGCTTTAGGCTATGTACTATGTACACTGAATAAACATCTGATCCTAACATACTCTGAAAGATAAACATTACTATAATTTATTTTAAAAATTAAAAAATTGAGGCTTAGAGAGTTCTCCATAGCTAAAAAAAATCAGTAAAAGTAGGAATCCATGCCCAAATTTCACCAACCGCCAATTCCATGTTCTTTCCACTATGTCTCATTATTCCCAGTGCCATATTTGACTTTATATAAACTCAGTGTACAATTATAAGCTGGACTAGATTATATACAGACACACTCAGAAACAAAACTATTTATATGATCTTACTGGTTAGCAAATAACACTGTAAAAGTAATTAATCATACCAACTTAATATTTCATAGTAGGCTAGTCACATTAGTTTTTGCTAAAAGGCTAGGTACAGGGGCTCATGCCTATAATCCCAGCACTTTGGGAGGCTGGAGTGGGAGGATCACTTGAGGCTAGGAGTTCAAGACCAACTTGGGCAATACAGTGAGACCCTGTCTCTACACACAAATTTTTAAAAATTAGCCAGGTGTGATGGTATGTGCCTGTAGACCTAGCTACTAGGGAGGCTGAGGCAGGAGGATTGCTCGAGCGTGGAAGAGTGAGGCTGCAGTGAGCTATGATCATGCCACTGCGCTCCAGCCTGGGAAACAGAGAGACCCTGCCTCTTAAAAAATAAATGAATAAAAATAGTTTTTGCTAAGAGTTTTTCATTCAACAAAACAATTCAGAACTACTAGGTGCCACTGTATATGGTACTGAAATGAACAGTGATTCATGCCTGTCTAAACGATCTTTCAAAGTTAAAGATTTATAGAGGTCTCTAAAACTATTTTGATCCCTAAAGCAGTAAAAAAATCAGAATATACTGAAAATATATGAATATCAAATTAATTATATGCAGATATTACTGTGTTTCCCCGAAAATAAGACAGGGTCTTATATTTATTTTTCCTCAAGAAAACACCCTAGAGCTTATTTTCAGGGGATGTGTTATTTTCTCCTCAAAGCCTCAGCTTGCAGCATGTACAGGATGGCCGGAACCTGACAGGGGGAGCCGACCTTGTTGGTGGGGCTGCCCGCTCCTTTCCAGTCACCTCTGGGATAGTAACTATCACTATGGGGCAGATGAGAAGGGCTGCTCATCTTCTCTACCACCCCACAACGAAATGCATGCGTTGTGCAGATCACTGCATAGCTACGCCCATCACTAGGTCTTATTTCCGGGGTAGGGCTTAAATTGCGCAAATGCTTGGAAATCCTGCTAGGGCTTATTTTATAGGTAGGTCTTATTTTCAGGGAAACATGGTATTCTAAAATAAAAAAGAATGAGATAAAAGTTTTAATATTTGTTCCCACACCTCAATAGACAATTTCACATATTCCCTGAGATGTGCATACTCCAATCTGGACACCACTGTCTTAGGAAACAGCTTCACATTTTAATTCAGGAAAAAGATATCTATCCATTTCATGAACTTAATGGTATCTATTTTCTGAAAGACCAAAAATTTTAAAATGAGATATGCAAAGGACATTCATCTGTTCAAAACAGGCAGGCAGGCAAGCAGGTCTTCAAGAAATAGTAGTTATGATAACTGCAGCTTAATTTAAAAATAAAACTATGTGGCCGGGCGCTGTGGCTCACGCCTGTAATCCTAGCTCTTAGGAGACCGAGGCGGGCGGATTGCTCAAGGTCAGGAGTTCAAAACCAGCCTGAGCAAGAGCGAGACCCCGTCTCTACTATAAATAGAAAGAAATTAATTGGCCAACTGATATATATATAAAAAATTAGCCGGGCATGGTGGCGCATGCCTGTAGTCCCAGCTACTCGGGAGGCTGAGGCAGAAGGATCACTCAAGCCCAGGAGTTTGAGGTTGCTGTGAGCTAGGCTGACGCCACGGCACTCACTCTAGCCTGGACAACAAAGCGAGACTCTGTCTCAAAAAAAAAAAAATAAATAAAAAAAAAATAAAACTATGTCACCTTCATCTTTACTTATCTACAAAATTGGATTCAGAAACAATACACAGTTCTTGTGTTCAAAAAAAAGACAAGGCAACATTCTGATCCTGGGATATGAAATCAAATGTGAAAATGGAGGAAAAAACCATTTACCCAAATTATCCAAATCTTGTACTCTTAACCTAGAGTTGAATTCTGTGAAATGTATAGAAAGAAAAATCAGGAATTGTTTTAAAAGTGAAAGTTAATTTTATGGTTTGACAAATCACTTAGAGATTAGGGGAATTTTAATACTTGATAGTTGGGAAAAAACTAGGAATAATAATAATTGTAAAGGGAGAATTTTTTTTTTTTTTTAGGTTTTTTGGTTTTATGATAAAGGTAACACTGAAAAATAGGAGCTGACACTAATTATATATACTTTGTTTTCTGGCTCTGCATAGGGGTAAAATCAGTTTAATATTACTATTGAATTGTTTTAGCTATAGTGAGAACATGGTATTTAAATGACTCCATGCCTAGAGCTCTGCCAATTTTCTACTGCTGGATTTCTCTGCCTTGAATCTTTGGAACCTTAGTCAATGAAACTTTTGTTCTACCTGCTGTTTATGCCTACTGAATAATCCTCTAGTTGTAGATTTGGCTTCATGTCCCCAACAGAATATAAGCCCCACAATTTGTTTTAATCCCTCTGCCACATACTCAGTGCCTAGAACAGTACCTGACATACTTTAAGCACTCAGTATTGATTTAAAGAATGAAGTCACCCACCCTCTGCACATCTCAAGGCCTCTGAAGGCAGAAGTAAAGAAGGAGCCCATGTAGAGATTAAAAAAGTCTTCTCTGCCAACCTAAAGCCCTCCTTTAGAAGAGGCAGCCTATATGCTAAATGTAATAATGATCCCTGCAGACGACCATGGGGTCAAGATAACACCTGTGTCCTCTGGCAGCTACTTCTGTCTCTTGTGCGAGTTCCTATCCAACCTCTAAATACTTAACTACCCTGAGGTTCAATCCTTAGAAATTTCTTTTCTATCCATACTTACCCCAATATCATTTAGTTCCAGGTTTTACGTGTCTATCTCCAGCCTTGACCTCTCCTTTAACCACCAATAATAAATTCAATAGCCTACTCATTCTCTCTCAGATGTCCAACAGACATTTCAACATAAGCTCAACTGAGATCTAGGTATCTGCCCCTCTCCACAAAATGGCTGAAGCAGAGCCACCCAGCCAAGTCAGGCCTAGATCAGAATAACTACAGTCAAACTGTGGACAAGAAATAAATGCCCATGGGTTCAACCACTGAGTTGTGAGGTGATTTGTTATCTAGCAAAAACCAATGAACATTCTACCTTATCCAAAATTGCAACACCATATCTTAACTTTGGTATTTCCTATTCCTCTTCTCTTTTTTTCACAGTATAACACTCATTACTAACATTCACATATTGGCCTATTATGTCTTATCAACTGTCTATATCCTCCATTAAAAGAAAAACAACTTGAGTAGAAATTTATGTCTATTTGATTCATCAACGAATCTCCAGAACCTGGAAATGTACATAGAACTCAAGTATTCATTAAGTATATCCATGATGAAAGAATGAACAATTAGCCCTGTGTTCACATTCCTATAGTATGAGTTTAATTCCCATATTACAACATTCAGTATTCTATAAACTCTGCAGTTCTGTCAAAACTAGAATCATGTATTCATTTAGACTGACTCAATATGATTTAAACTCTGGTTACAAATGAATAAATATTCAATACCTAATCTTAAATATTGAATTGTCATATTGAAGACAGTATGTTCTTTTTAGGTTTTTCCAGAAGAATAAAAGAGCTAGAAATCCCTAAACTTGAGTTATAAGATCCTGAGCAAGTGTGGTTTACTTCTTTTAACACTGTTTCCTGAACTATAAATTAGGGAAAATACCTAAGCCAAATATAAAGTACACACAATAACAAAAATGACAAAGAACAGGGGATCTATGCCAATCCTTGAAGAATTAAGGATAATTAATATTTTATCCTTAAAAATATCATGTGCTTCTACAGCATTCTTTATTTCTCTTAATAACACTTATTCTGGTTTGTTCATATTACTAACAGATTCTAATCTATTTGAAAAAGACCTGGACTCTGTAAATATTTGCTGAATGAATGACTATTACCATTATACAAATGTATTTACCTGACTGGTTAAAATGATTATACTTTTATTTTTAAAAAGTAAAATGCAGATGCTTACTTTAGCTACTGTCTTTTAAAACATTTCTGGCATAAAATAAATGTTTTTATAAAAAAATACAGTATGGAAATGAACTAAGCCATCAACTTGTAAAAAACTAGAAAAAGACCAAAGTAAATAAAAAATGTATGTATGGGGATGACATTAACAAACACAAATGTAAAATTATTGATTATGAACTCAAATGAAAATGAATAAAATAAAAGTTGGTTCTTAGAAAGCTGAATAAAATGTATGAACTTCTGGAAAGCCAAACAAAGAAAAAAATAGCATTAGAATGAAAAAGAAAATTTAAAACTACAAAGAAGAGATTAATAGATTTATTGGAATACTGAATACAACTTTAAATCAATAAATGTTCATGCTAAAAAAATTCTATTTCCAAAATTAACCCAGGGAGGGGTAGAAAAAATTATCAGATCCATAACTACATTAGAAATTCAAGTATTTGCTGAAGATCTACCATTAAATAAGCTATCAAGCCGAATGATTTTATGGGCCAGTTGTATACAGCCTACAAAGATCAGATAATTTCTATGTGATTTTCATTATTCCAAAGCAAAAAAAAGATGAAACACTTCCAATTTATTTTTCAAAAGTGACATAGCACCCAAATTTGAAACGAGAGAAGAAAAATTTATTGAAAATTCTCACTTGTGAACACTGATTATAAAATCCTGAATAAAATATCAGCAAATTAAAACCTGTGGCATAGCAAATATAGAGTTTGTTACTACTGCCTGTGGGACCTTGGGCAAATTACTTTACTTTTTTGTCTTACTTTCTTTATCTGTACAGTGGAGCTCATAATAGTATCTACAGTATGAAGTTATTATAAAGATAAGGTAGGTAAATAGAAAGTCTTTAGAATAGCCTGTGACATGTGGCAAATGCTCAATAAGTGTTAAGTATTATTATCCCAAGAACAAAAAAGCAAGATAATCCATTGTTATTATTTTAAAGGGGAATATAAAATAAATATAAAATATATAAATGCGAACATTTGATAATTTTTAGATTTTTTTAGACTAAACCAGACATGAAGGCAATCTCTTAAACATGATAAAGAATATTTATCTCAAACTAATAGCACAAATTATACTAAGTGTTAAAATACTGGTGATTCTCATTAAGTAACAAAATAAAGAAGTTCAGTATTAATATGACTTTCCATACTTTAGAGATTACACTAATGTGATAATATAAGACAACAAATATTGAAAGAGACAATGATTTACAGATATATAGGTAGAAAGTGTAAATATATAAAACTCTATGAGAGTTAATAAGAGATTTCAGTCAATAGGCTGGATTAAAGATGTACCAAAAATCAGAATCTTTTGAGTAGCAATAACAAAAATTTATAAGAAAAAAAAAGAACCTACTCATGAAAATTATATAATACCCAGGAATAAACTTAATGAGAATAGTATAAGACTATATGACAAACTATATAAAATTTCACTGAACATAAAATACACCCTAAATACTTCTATTAATGACCTCAGCAGCATCTATATCTCCTCAATCATTCAACCTACAAACTAGGAATCCCTTCTGGACTCATCCTTCAATGATCTCCTCACTCCTCACATTAACAGTCACCAAGTTCTGCCTATTTTACCTCATATATTTGTCAAATTGGTCACCTCTATTTCATCTGCACTTCAATTATTCTGATTATCCTTTGGAAAGACTCTAGCAGATTAGTCTTCCTACTTCTGGTCTTACCTTCCTCAAAATTATAGCCTATGCAGCTGCCAGAGTAATGAATCTAAAATACAAACCTGACTACATCAGGGTCCAGTTTAAAACCAGAGATCACCACTGAATTCAGGATGGAGTCCAACTTCAAGGCTAATAAAAAGCCTCAGTTATCTGGACCCAGCCTCATCTCTTCCTCCTTTCCTTCTCTCTTTTTAGAGCCTAAAAATATGGCTCTGTGTTTCTTAAATTAGGATATGCAAGTATATCTGATTAAAGATGTCAGGACTTCAGCTACAAACACGATACATCTTACTCAACTTACAAAATCAATTTTAGAAAAGGTTTTATAAGAATCATTATTTGATATTAAAATGAAAACAGAAGAGAATGCAAAATCTGCACGACTGCTTATATTTAAATACAAAACTTCAAAGAGATATGCCACTTAAACATCAGGCAATTGAGAGCCTTACTTAGGGATGATGATGACACACTTGTCATCATAAGTGAAAATCACACTACCAAACTCTTCTCATTGCATTTGCCAATGACTGTAACTAACACCAAGAACTTAATTATGCCAGGCAACAGTTGATTCTTCCTGATGAATTTATTTTATAACTGTTTCTAAGACCTTATAAGACCTCATGCTACCACCTCCATCCTTGTTCTCTCCACTCCAGCCACCTGGCCTCTTGCTGTTTGTGGCACATTGTCATACACCCACTTCAGGGCCATTCATTGCCATTTCCTCTATCTAGAAATTTTTCCCCCTAGAGAGTATAGCTCTCTCAACTCCTTGAAGTACTGTCTCAAATGCTGCTTTTTCAATGAGGTTTATCCTGACTTTCCCATTTCCCTTATCAATTACTAACAGTACTCTGGGGCAATAAGTCCAGAGCAATAACTCTGCTCTATATTTCTCCATATATAATTTTCCTAACTTGCTTATTGCTTCCCTAAGAGAATATAAGTACCAGAAGAGTAGGATTTTGTTTTATTCATTAAACCTCTAGTGCCCAGAAAGGTGTCTAGCATATTTTAGACTCTGAATGAATTATTTATTCAATGGACAATGCTATGAAACAGGTACTACTCTTGACCAGATTTTTACCTTATGAAGAGACTGAAGCAGAGAATTTGCCTAAGGTCACGGTCAAATTTGAGCTAGGATTTATAAGCAATCTGGTTCCACTCTTTGCCATCACTGCATGGTGCCTCTCATTTATGTGGTGAATTTCAAAAGTACTATCTACTTAGTATGTTTCCATTACAGTTTTTAAGCTATAGGGCTGTGGTCCCCAATCCCCCCACTCCCCCCACCATGGCCCAGTACGGACCTAGGAACCCGGCTGGGCATCACCACCTGAGCTCCCCGGCCACATCTGTGAAAAAATTGTCTTCCATGAAACTCAGGAACTGGGCCTCACAGCACGAGGTGAGCTGCAGGCCAGCAAGCAAAGCTTCATCTGTATTTACAGCCTTTCCCCATCCCTCACATCACCGCCTAGGCTCTGCCTCCCCACACACCCCGTCTGTGGAAAAATTGTCTTCATGAAACCGGTCCCTGGTGCCAAAAAGGTTGGGGACCAATGCAGTAGGGGATACTTTCCTGTAGTTCCCTGACTGGCAATGCCTAGCCCGTGTTATACACTCAATATCTGTTTATAAAATGACGGGAAAAGCATGAATGAATACATTAACTACCTAAATATTTTTACATGAATGTCTCAATTGGTTAAAACATTTTAAGCTTTCAGATTTAATTTTAAAATAATTTTTTAATACAAAAGATAAACGCTGCCTCAAAAAATTTAGTGATGCAAAAATATGTTCGTTGACAAAACAATTTCTAATGAACGATGTAATTAAATGGACATGTACCCTATTCTTACAATTTTCTACAACCTGCATTTTAAAGCTTTATTCAACATCAGCACACAGTAAGCAGAAAGTTCCAGAACCTGGTACCTGACTGACTTTATCACATACACATACATCTCTGACTAAAAAACACAAATAGTGCCATTTTCGTAGATACCGAGAATGATAAAACAAACCAGTTATGCCAAATAGAAAGACACCTTCACTTACAAAAACTGACGCTAATGAGAACACCCTCCGGCGCAATACCTGGCCCAGGAGTCACCCTGAGGTAGCCTTCTAGAATAAGTTTGACAAATACTATCGTAACGGCCATAAAATGCCAATGACCATTGTTTACTCTGAGAAACAATCATTCCTGGGCAGAAGGGGTGGACGTATGAGAGATTTAAAAAAGAGGCCCCTCCCAGGCCGCTCAACATCTTGGGGCCCAAAGATTCTCGTCCTCAGATCTCACCGTGTCTAGACTAGGGGGAAGCGACCATTTCTCAGGAAGAGGATGATGCACAAAGGAATAAGCGTGAAGGCCGAGGAAGTACACGAATAGAGCGCACAGATGAATAAAACGCCCCTGCGCCTAACCGCCCCTCCACGGGTCGGGCCAGAACAGTGATTCTCGCGAGATCTCCCGTCGTCACGGGATCTCAAGCTGAAACCTCGCGGCCTCTCAGATAAGGGGGCTCGGAGGGAGAGCTCCCAATCCCCTCCACGGACCCACAGAGCACCTCCACCGCAGGCCCACCCCGCCAGTTTCCAGAGCAGCTCCCCAGGGTTCCTAGGGCTTCCGGAGCTCAACCGGAACCGGAAGCTTCTGGGAACGAGGGGGTGGAGCCGAAAATCAAAAAAAGCGCGGCGAAGGTCGGAAACCCGAACTGACTGGGTGGTGGGATTTGGGGGCCTGCGGACGGTCTCGATGGACTCCACCGCCTGCTTGAAGTCCTTGCTGATTACCATCAGTCAGTACAAAGCCGTTAAATCAGAGGCGAACGCTGCTCAGCTTTTGCGGCACTTGGAGGTGAGGCTCTGGAATGCGGGGACGAGATGGGGATGCCCCCTAGTAATTCTTAGCTCACTATGAGGCAGGGGGAGTGGCGGTCCCGGCCTGGGAAAGAAAAGACAGCCTGTCGCTCCCTCAGCTGTTCTTGTCTTCCCGATAAAGGCGAGTTAGTGTCAAGGTTCAGCTGCCTGCAGCCAGAGGGATGAGTGCCTACCGAAGGCTCTAGGAAGAGGGAAGGTGGGACAGAAGGTTGGGAAATGTAGACTGTGTTTCGGGAAGGGAAAGGACAAAGCTCCGAGCCGTATCTTCTCTTCCTTTGCTATTTGTTCTGATTTTTCCGTCGAAACCAAGCTCTGTCAATAAACAAAGATTCTCGGGGACGGAGGTGGTAGGGAGTCATGATTAAAGCTTGTTTTTACCATTAGGTAGTTTATAGTTCAACCTGTTGCTTACTGCTCTTATTTGAACTGGTGTTGAACTCGAACTTGAAAAATATTATCTCAACGATTTTTGATTAAGAAGTAATCTCCCTTACTAGTAAGCGGAATCTTTCTTCTTTACCAAAATATATTGCTCACAGTTTTTTGATCCTACAATGCTGAATTGCTTTCATTTTTTCTATTAATATTACTTCTAGTGATACGCATCTAGATTAGTCTATTTTAGGCTCTTAATCTGCTTTCGTTTGTTATGAATTCATGGAATTCAAACTAACCTTGACCTTCGTTTAATTAAAAAAAGGATTAAGCTCAATTAAACCTTATTTTAATTCTTTGTTGAAGCTCTCCTCTGTTAACAAAGAATTGAGGATAATTTTAAAATATGTTCTCTTTGTTATATTAACCCTATGGTAAAAGGTTAATGTACCAAAGACTTGTAAAATACTACAGAGAAAAGATAATTTCCAATGATACAGCAACATCAGCCCTTATCAGAACTGGATTGCTTGTTTCCTTGATCTTCACTGGTGTTCCTCTTCTTACTACTTCAGGTGCCCATCTCCTAAGTACATTTGTTTCCTTTTTTTCATTTGTACTGGTAAAGGCGAGTGAGTTTCAAGGTTCAGCTTGCTGCTGCTGATGAGTGCCTACTGAAGGCTCTAGGAAGAGGGGAGGTGGGACAGAAGGTTGGGAAATTTAGCTTTTCAGTTAGGATAGGACAGTAGATAGTGAATTCCAGAAGCCATAGAATAAGCAAGGCCATTGATTTTATTTAAAAATTAGGAGTTAAGCATTTTAGATACTGATCTGAAACATTACCTCTCCTAGAGTAAACAGGTTGTGAATCTGAGTGCAATGTTATTGTGAATTGAGGGAGACTTCAGAGAAATTTGGGACTTGATGCTGTGTTTCTAAACTTTCAAGGGGTTTATGGAAAACTCTTATGCCATTGATGCAAAGGTATGAAGAGGTTGAGGTTACCACTCCTAAGGACATTTTTTTTTGTTATTGAGAGATGACATACATACAGTGCATAAAGTGAATTAATCAGAAATGAAGAGCTTAATAGTTTTAACATATGTGGACACTCGAATAGCTACCACCTGTATCATAATACAGAACATTTCCAGCACCGCATAGGGTTTCTTCATTGTCCCTCACATAAGTGTCAGATAAGTGGACTTGTACAATATGTACTCTTTGTGTCTGGCTTCTTCCTCTCAATATGTTGCACATATACCAGTACTTCATTCTTTTTTATTGCTGTATAGAATTCTATTGTAAAAATATGCCACACTTTATATATGGTCTCCTGTTTATGGGCATTTGGGTTGTTTCCAGTTCTGGGTAGAATTATGAATAAAGCTGGCATAAACAATTCTTATATATTTTTTGTGGATATATGCACTCGTTTCTTTTATACAACTCAGGGTAGAATTGCTAGGTCATAAGATAGGCTTATGTTTAGTTTTAGGTGAAACTGCTAAACGATTTTCTGAAAGCTTATACCATTTTACTCTCCCACTAGGCTATCATTCATCCACATCAACCCTTGGTGTTTTCATCTTTCTTAATTTTAATCATTTTGGTGGGTAATATTTGGTTTTTTAATAGTAAATTTGCAGACTTCATGAGAGCAACATGTGAGGATACAAAGAGAGATGGGTATCATGTGAAAGTGATTCATTCTTTTATACTTCTGCCATACTTTGTCTTTATAGTCCCATGTTGAACCAGGGCTTTGAATATTTTATGATTGGCAAAGCTGATCTGATCTGATTCTTGGTGATGGTATTCACAGTAATAATCTTGTATAGTTATTAAAAGCATGGATTCAGGAACCAAGCTGCCTGGGTACGAATCCCAGTTGTGCTCTGTTATCTTCACTGTGTGCCTCAATTTACTCATCTGCAAAACAAAATTGTAGCACCTATCTTATAAAGTTATACTCTGAAGATGCAGAGAGTTAACATACGTAAAGTACTTAGATCAATGCCTAGGCCAGAGTAAATGCTATATAAGAATTGATAATTATTAAAATGAATTATATTTACATTAAGACATTGAGTATATGAGTAAAGGGAAAATTTATAAAGCGATTTTTCATTTTGCCTTGTACTAAATAATTATTATATGTTGGGCTTATGTTATTGAGATACAGATCCAATCCTGAGGGGAATCATGTTTAAAACAGAAAATGTCGGCCAGGCGCGGTGGCTCATGCCTGTAATCCTAGCACTCTGGGAGGCCAAGGCAGGCAGATTGCTGGAGGTCAGGAGTTCGAAACTAGCCTGAGCAAGAGTGAGACCCCGTCTCTACTATAAATAGAAAGAAATTAATTGGCCAACTAATATATATAGAAAAAATTAGCCGGGCATGGTGGCGCATGCCTGTAGTCCCAGCTACTTGGGAGGCTGAGGCAGCAGGATTGCTTGAGCCCAGGAGATTGAGGTTGCTGTGAGCTAGGCTGATGCCACAGCACTCACTGTAGCCTGGGCAGCAAAGTGAGACTCTCTCAAAAAAAAAAAAAAAAAAAAAAAAACAGAAAATGTCTTAATCATCTGAAGGGCTAAATCTATAAATAGGCAAAAGGGTATTGCTCAGAAGGTTCCCTAACCCAAAATATCTGTTATTGATGTCTATAATTTCAGCTTTGGACTTATTTTTTTCATTCTTAGAGACTTTAGTAATGTTAAAACATATATTCTTTGAGAATAGATAATGTGAAAACTCCGTTAACCAGAAACACTTTAGAAGAAAAACTGACATGTAGATGAGGGAATAAAAGAGGGATACAGAAGAGAAAGCTTGGAGCAGCAGTCCTCAACCTTTTTGACACCAGGGACTGGTTTCATAGAAGAAAAATTTTCCACAGAGTGGGGCTGTGGGGAGGAGGCCTTGTGAGGGAGGAGAGGGGCTGTAAATACAGATGAAGCTTCACCAACAGCTCACCTTGTGCTGTGCATCCCCCAGGTTCCTAAGTTTCATGGAAGATTATTTTTCTGGGATAGGGGTATGGTGGAGGGTGACAGCAGAGTTCTATAGCCCGGTCCCTAACAGGCCACGAACAGGTATCTGTCTGCAGTCCTGGAGTTCGGGACCACAGGAGAGGGATGCTAAAGCATCCATTTAAGTCTGATCTTTTCAAATAAGTGTTTAGAACAGATTTAGTCTTATTCTAAAGTAACTAATGGTTTTCCCATCTTTATAGAAAAGATATGCTTAATAATGAATATATTTGTAAAGCATTTTGAAAATTCATGCTTTCTGACAATTGATTATGGCCTTCAATTCCAGCTTTACCTTTTCTCTCTCTTTCTCTTGCCCCCCTCCCCACCCTTATAGTTTATAAATTATAAGAAAGGAGTAAAAAGTGGGATAACCAAAAATAAGTGCCTTGCCTGGCTACTTAAAAGATTCTTTTTTAACTTCCTTCTCTGTAATCTCTTAACTTCTGGGCTTACATATTATCTTTGGGAAAGAGTGGAAGGAGTAATCCCATAGCTATATTTTGGACTTTATTTTCCATTTCTGTTCCCTCAAAGTAGGTGGAATGAGTGTACTGGAATTCATTGATAAAATTAATATATTGGTAATAGAGTACAGATTCATAGTTTATGCCTGTATGGCATGTTCAATGTTGTGTGAAGGATAACTATTGCTAGATACTCAAACTTTGCTAACTTGTAAAACAGAAATATAATATGCTATAGGGTAGTGTTATAGGCAAACCTAACCTAGATAGTGTAAGCGGTTTAGGGAAAGCATCCTGGAGGAAATGAATTTAGACTGAGATCCAAATGATTATTTTAGCTAGTGAGGGAGGGATTAGGTATTCTTCTAGGCAGAGGTAACAGCATGTGTGAATTTTTGGAAGAATTGAGTTTTTCATTCGAAATGGAGAAAACATGAAAATTGCCAACTCTTAACCAACACATTTTGTTTGCTATTTATAGGTAATTTCAGGACAGAAACTCACACGACTGTTTACATCAAACCAGATATTACCAAGTGAATGCTTGAGTTGCCTCGTTGAGCTACTTGAAGACCCAAACATAAGTGCTTCACTGATCTTAAGTATTATCAGTTTGCTGTCTCAACTAGGTAGTACATTTAGTTTCTCTTTTTAAGTTTTTGGGAGATGTATGAATTTAATATTTATTAAAGTGCAGATTTAGTTATCGATTCTCTTGGAGAATGAGTCACATTCAAAAGATTTCTTCATTGCAGGACCTCTCAGAGGTGATGTACATTGTGAATCTCTTCAAAGAAGGGAATATTGTATGCAATATTTCTTATAATTACTGGATCAAAGAATCTGAAGCATATCCAAGATTCAGTTTTCTAAAGAAAAGAATGTACTTTGAGAAATGCTGGCCTACTTTTGAATTAAAAAACAAAACCCCCATATACATCATGCCAGCATTAACTATACCACTAAGAAAGTCATGCTACCAAAGAATTATCTTTCTGTGATAGACTGGATTGAACTTAAGACCTAAGGGTAAAAATGCTGTTGCTTTTTCTTATTTTTTTCTCTTATCTTTAGTTTTTAAATGTTCATGTAATGGTCACTTTTCTCCCCAGTTTTAGGGGGAAGGTTATTTCTGTACATGATTATAAAATTACCATATGCTTAGTATAAAAAAATCCTAGGAATCCAGAAATATTGACACAGCAGCATTTTACAGTGAACTTTCTTCAGTGATCGTGCTGTACAATGTAGTAGCCATTAGCTGCATGGGTCTGTCAATCATTTGAATTGTGGGTAGCGGACTGGAGAACAGAATCTTTAATTTTTTTAATCTAAATTTATATAGCCGCATGTGACCTAGTGGCTACCAATGTAGACAACAAATATAGAGTAAAATGGGAAGAGTCTTTACTCATTACCACCACCCTCATCATTTCTACCTTTGAGGATAAAATCTCATTTAATGGTTTGATATATGTATCTTTCCAGACCTTTTTCTGTGCTATAACAAATAATTTTAGATCTTTATTTGTTTTAACACATATGGTATTGCAGAACACTATGTGTTTCTTTTTGTATCATTATCTTTTTAGTAGCTGCCTAGTACCATATTTAAGTAGTACTATGATTTGTTCAACCATTCCCCTAATGGTGGAAACTCATGTTCTTTTTCAAGTTTTTGTTATTAGAATCAATAGTGCAATAGATATTTTATGTATTTTTGCTCAAATATGAGTATGTTTCCATTAGATAAATTCTCAGTGGAATTTCCAGATCATTTAAAAATTTTATAGCTATTACTAAATTGCTTTCCAAAAAGACTGCCAGTTTGAATGAGAATTCCAGGTACTTCCAACATTTAAATATATTAGAAAGTTTTAAAGTCATAATCTTTTTATTTTTTTTTAACTTATATATATTTTAATTAAAATAGACATATTTTAGAGGCATTTTAGATTTAAAGAAAATTAAAGAGATCTTTTTAATATATTTTTTATTTTGTTATTGATACATAATATTCATACATATTTAAGATACCATAAATATGTGATGTTTTGTTATATGTGTAGAAGGTGTAATGATCAGGTCAGGGTATTTAGGATATCTATCACCACAATGGATTTATCATTTCTATGTGTTGAGAATATTTCAAATTCTCCCTTCTAACTATTTTGAAATGTACAGTACATTGTTGTTAATGCTAGTTACCCTACTCTACTATTCAATGTAGAACTTATTTTTTCTATCTATGTTTGTATCTGTTAACCATCCTCTCTTCCCTACATGGACATGCCCCCTACATCCTTCCCAGCCTCTGATAACTGTCATTCTACTCTCCACCTCTATGAGATCAACTTTTTTAGCTCCCACATATGAGTATACGTGATATTTGTCTGTGTGTCTGGCTTATTTTACTTAACATAATACCTTTCAGTTTTATACATGTTGCTTCAAATGACATTCCATTCTTTTTTATAGCTGAATAGTATTCCTTTGTATAAATATACTGTGGATTGATAATTTTTTATTAGTAAAAATTCTACAAATATGTAAAGCAAGTTTTTTATTTGATATTAATTCCACATAAAGAAATCATTTGAACTTCTGGACTGGAGGGTATTGACAAATAGCCAAATCATACTTTATTTTTTAAATGATAAAATTATATGAAATAAAGATTGTTTTTATTTCATCCATGTGACCATATATAAAAATGATGTATTTTGAACTATTTTATTTTAACTTGCAGCTGTAGACAATGAAACCAGAGATTGTCTTCAGAATACATACAATCTGAATAGTGTGCTGGCAGGAGTGGTTTGTCGAAGCAGCACTTGCCACAGTGATTCAGTGTTTTTGCAGGTATACACGCCCCCACAGTATGGTGTCACTTAACACCTGTTCCCCTTTCCATATTGTCAGATCAAAATTGATAGTATCTATTATAAACTAATTTATATATTCTGCTGTATCCTATGTAATCAGGCTCAGTTCTTATCATTAAAAGCTGATTGCACACATATGTACTATTTAAATGTTTCTAGAGAGGGAAAGCCTACCCACATCTAGCATCATTATTGAAGAAAAACAAATCTACATTATAACTGCTTTGACTTATAAACACAGATGTCTGTGTTTTGAAATGTAAGCTATTCATATTAAAATTGTAATTTGAGTTGGCATCTAGTCTCAATCTGTCGAGGAAACATTCTACAAAAATTAAAACTATAGATATACTCTTATTTCACATAGATTCAGAGCTCTTACACTCATCATTTCATTGATCTGAAATGTCATCAGTTGTAAGAAAGAAAAACATCACCAATTAAACTGACGTGCAATTTTGGCAATGGTAAAATGTGAAAAAAACATACCTTAGAATTAATAGTATATGTGTGTATTTCAACCTGCATTCAAGTTTAAGATGACTAAGTGAACAAAATTTATGCGGATACCCTGTTTGAGATATAATGTGTAGAAATGTGTGGGTAGGGAGATGAACCTTTAGGTTTTTAATAGTGTCATTAATTTGTATATGTTTAAAAAAACTGTTTTAAGAAGTAGAAAAGTTCTTGCCCTGATCCCTCCTTCCTGAAATGATGACATGCTCATCATTTATATGCCCAGTGGTCCATTCTTGTGAACAGGCAGTGTTTCTACAATGTTTATATGCATAACTGTTTTCTTATTTTCAGTGCATTCAGCTTCTACAGAGGTTAACGTATAACGTCAAAATTTTCCATTCTGGTGCCAATATAGATGAATTAATTACATTCCTGATAGATCATATGTAAGTATGCAATCAAAAATGTAACCAAATAGTCTATTGGTCTATTTTTAAACTAAAACCATGTGGCCGATCAATTCTTCTTTGATAGTGTTTTCTAACTTTTTAATCTTAATGAGACTCCAATTTATGTTTTCTCCTCCTAGATGATTTTAAGGATCAAAAGTTGTAAAACAGCTCTAATTTTCATAACAAAAATTTATGAGATGAATTTATTTTGTAGGAAATAAATTTCATTGTAGGAAATGAGAAAGAAAGTTAACAAAGAATAAATATAGGAGGTCTGGCCGAGACAAAACTGTGTGATTTTTCTCAAGCTTTGATTAGCTACCCAAGCATTAAGTTAGACTTTGGAACAGATTCAGGATTGGGTTTTTTGCTAAATGGTGTACCAGATAAACAAGAAGAATTGCCAGAAGTGATTCTGCCAGAAAGAGGTTGCAGAAAAAAATGATTGAAACTGACAATTGTATGTTTATATTTAATCTTGGTAGAACATACTGATAAAATAGCACATGGTCACTGACAATTATTTTCATATTTTTATGGTGTAATTGAATAGGATAATTTGGTTTCAAAACATGAAATAATCAGAGCTTGACTGGCTTCACATATTAATTAGAGTTTTTGCATGCAAAAAAGAATTGAAATGTATAAACTACTATATCATTTTAACTAATTTATAATGAACTTAATGCTTTTTGTTTTTTATGATTTTTCTTTAAACAAAACACCACTGTAAAACTACAGTCAATCCTCTGAAGATGAGTTAACAATGCCTTGTCTAGGATTATTGGCAAATCTTTGTCGGCACAATCTTTCTGTTCAAACTCACATAAAGACATTGGTAAGAAGTTTATTGTTTTTTAATGTTTCTTATTTTGTGGTAGGTTCTATGCTTAAGGAAAATTTTATCTGTCTTTTTCTTAAAAAAATATTTAACAGAGTCTTATGTCTCATCAGCTAACTCATCAAAGCTAATGAAGAGTCAGACTGACATATGAATAACTTGAAGCAATTCAGCCTTCATGTGTGTATTAAAGACTGTATGTTAAGAGTTAATGCAAATACTGATTTCTAGAAGTTTTCCCTCACCGTAGCATCCCATTATTTGTCACATTGAATAATACCAGAATCACTAAATTATTTTGTGGTAATAGAAGAGAGGTACATCACTGGCAGTCCCAATTACCTCAGTCTTGTTTTCACAAAATCAATGCTGATCCACCGGAAAGATCCGTCAGTAAGTGCTCAGTATCAACCACCAGTACTTCTAGTAAGTGAAGACACACAAATGAACTTAACTGAACCACCTTTAGAAATATATTAAATCAAGAAATTCAGTGATTCTTTAAGGAGCTTTGTGAACAATTTCGCTGCTGTGACAGAAAAGTGGCAAAACTTGGCAAAAATTCATCTCTCACTCATTTGCACATATTTACCAATTTTTTTTTCTAGATGCTCTTTGTTTATAAGTCTTTGAATTTAAATTTTTCTCTGATTTAAATTTGTTTTATAGAACATTTATCTTTTAAAGGTGACAGTCATTTCTTAAGAGTTTATAATGATGTTTAATCAGAATCTTCCCACTCTGTGTAAGACAGACTTTTTTAACCAAAATATAAAATTCATAATTCTTTATTCTAATTTTAATTTTTTCTTCCCCAGAGCAATGTGAAATCTTTTTATCGAACTCTTATAACCTTCTTGGCCCATAGTAGTTTAACTGTGGTTGTGTTTGCACTTTCAATATTATCCAGTTTGACATTAAATGAAGAGGTAGGGGAAAAGGTAAATATGATTTTTGAAGTTAATTCTAAAGTTTATGGTTTCTGATATTTTAAAAGTCATGAAGGCATTTTTAAAATATTTTAGGATGGTATCAACTTAAATTTTTTTGTGTAATATATTTTTTCTAATTTGTTTTTAAGCTATTCCATGCTCGAAACATTCATCAGACTTTTCAACTAATATTTAATATTCTCATAAACGGTGATGGTACTCTAACTAGAAAGTATTCAGTTGACCTACTGATGGACCTCCTTAAGAATCCTAAAATTGCTGATTATCTTACCAGGTATGACTCACTTTAGTAAATTTTAGTACTTCTTTTTAATCAAGATGTGTTTGTAATAAATAAAACTGTCTTCTTAAATAAATTAAACTTCAATTCTAATGATTCACAGTAGACTAAATCAAAATGTTTTGATGTGCTTTACTCTTATTCTTTTTGCTTTCCTAACCTGAGATGTAAATGTATAACAAGGGGATGTGTGTATGTGTTTCAGTCTTTGTCTTAGATCAATAGGGTTGTATCATTCTCCAAAATATAGACATCTTGACTTATTTGTTTTAAAACCAGTTTTAAAACTTGAGCACTTTGATTCTTTGGAAGAATATTTATTATAGGAACATTCATGTCAGTATGTGTCCTTTTTTATTTTTTGCATAAAAATGGATAATGTTTCCTTTAGTGCATGCCTCTTTTGTCATAGGTAAAACAGGAACACATGTTTATTGTCCTTTCTATCTCAATGTATTTCCTGGGATCGTTTATATTTTGAGATCAGGCAGTAACTGTTTTCCAAAGAGCTGTTTTGCATTCTGCATTAAATTTTTCCAATGCCTAAGCTGCTTTCTGCTCTTAAGTTAGGAAATTATTGAAATTGTTTCAAAGAGTTAAATTAATTCATTATCATAAATAAGAAATTATTTATAGATCCCCTGCTATGGTTAGGCACTTAGCAGCAGCAGGATATAAAGACATAGTCCTTGATCTTCAAGGACTATAGAATCTAGAAGTCAAAAAGAAAAAGCTAAGCACTAGGGCAAAATTGACCGGTATTCACATGGTAACTGATACTTTGCAAAATCAAGAAGCTTTCAGATAAGCATTTCACTTTTTCTTCTCTTTAGCATCTCCAGAAAAGTTGAACTTTTTCTTGCAGAGTGCCATCCTTTAACAGGCCTTCTCCATCTGTTGTAAGATTCTCCTAATATCCATGTATCTATTCTGGCTGTCAGATAGTGCTTATTTAACAGCTTGTATAGTAAACAGAAAAATTATTTTAAATATTTCTTTTCAGGAAGACAGATAATCTGGTTTAGTATCATAAAGAGGTTGCTTGATCACCACTTCTGTAAATATCTCATTTTAATTATCTATTTTCTTCTCTATTCAGTGTAAAACCCCAGAATCACTTCTGGCAAGTCTTCCTGTTTATCTGGTACACCATTTAGCAAAAAACCCAATCCTGAATCTATTCCAAAGTCTAACTTAATGCTTGGGTAGCTAATCAAAGCTTGAGAAAATCACACAATTTTGTCTCGGCTAGACCTCCTATATTTATTCTTTGTTAACGTTCTTTCTCATTTCCTTCAATGGCTCTTTGAAATATATATTACTTTCCTCTTGCTACCTTTCACACAGAAGATGACCTTCTCTTTGTTTCACAGAAAAAAACAAAGTGGAATTCCATTTGATTAGTGCTTCCTCAAATCTATGCACATGGACAAACTTACGTATGTTTATACTACATTCTTACTTAGTTTCATCCTGTTTCTCTCGTAAACATATCCCATTATTCTATGCATTAATTAAGTCTCAGTTTGTCCTGTTTTGAGTAGTTGGAACTACCAGTGTGCATCACCACACCTGGCTGATTTATTTTCATTTTTTTTTTTTTGTAGAGATGAGGTCTCACTGTGTTACTCAGGCTGGTCTCAACCTCCTAACCTCAAGAGATCCTCCCCCCTCAGCCTCCCAGAGTGCTGGGATTACAGGCATGCACCACAGTGCTTGGCCTTCAATTTGTCCTATCTTAAGCAGTTTCCCCTATCTCTTTAGTGCCTCCCATGCAATTGACTCTTCCCATGTAACTTAGAAATATGCTGACCTTTCAACTTCTTCAACCATATGTCTCTTTAAAAATCTGTGACCTCCCATTGCATTCAAGATGAGTATCCAAATTCTTAGTATAGCTCTCCATAACCTGGTCCCTAACAGTATCTCAGCCTTATTTCTTCACATTTTCTTTCTTATGTTTTTTGTCTAATTATATCAGATAATAAATAGAACCTCCAACTTACTATTAATGGAAATGCCCTTTGATTTGTCCTGTGCTATTTCCTCTGGAGTATTTCCTCTGGAAGACTGGAATACTTACTTTCTCCTTTATATGTCTAACTCCTATTTATTCTTTTTAAGACTCAAGTCTGAAGCCTCACCTGATCAGGCCTGCCCTTCAAAGTCTGGGTTTGATACCCATTCTCTATTCCATAGCATCCCATACATTCCTCCATTTTAGCATTATATTTTCTATTACCTTGTATTTTATAGTTTGAATTACCTTTCTGTCTGCCTCCAGCTTTAGACTGTGAGCTCTCTGACAAGGTACCATCCTTCCAGATCTCGCATATAGTATAATGTGAATGGCACCTCTGGAGGTGTTCAACACAGATTGCTGCCCCTTCTATATCTGCAGAGCCTAATTTAATTCTTGGCAATTTTAGGTTCTTTATATAAATAAGTAACTAATTTATTAGCATTTTCTTATATCCTTTGAATTTTTATAAACTGAATACAATCTTTAAAAAAAATAAGGCAACTGAAGTACTGAAAATTTCAATGATTTATAATATTTATTGGCACATGAATCATTGTGTTTTAATAAATGACAGGACCAATTTATGTATATTATAGTAGTAAGATATGTTCAAGTTTTAAGTGTAAACTTTACAAAGTGTGTTCTATAATGGAAGCCCAAATAAATAGTTGACAGAAAATACACTTAACTTTTATATTAATCTTGTAGATAAATCCCTTTTTGATGTGATTTTATAATTATCATTTGATGTATACTTTTAAACCTAGGTATGAGCACTTTTCTTCATGTCTTAGTCAAGTACTAGGTCTTCTTAATGGGAAGGATCCTGATTCTTCTTCAAAGGTATGTAAAAACATGACTTTTTATTTTAAACTTTTTACATGCTATAATATACAGAAAAATCTAAATGCACAGCTCTCTGAATTTTTACAAACTGAACACAGTCATGCAACTAGTGTCTAGATCAGGAAGTAGAACATTACTGGTACTCTAGAACCCTCCTTGTGCTCCCTTTTAATCAGGAACTAAACCCGTTTAGGAACCTACCCATTCCTATCCTCTACCCTTACCAGAGATAACCACTGTACTGACTTATAACAGCATCTTTTTTTCTATATTTGAGCTTTATGTAAATCATGATACATTTTATGTTTAGATTCTTATGTTCATTATTGTTATTAGATTCATTCATATTTCATATGGTTGTAGATTGGGGTTTTTTTTTAGACAGGAAGTAGGATTTGTTGGTGGGCATCAATAAAGAGGAAGCAGCACAGTGGAAGCCTTTGTGAGTGCAGACCCACCACTTGTCCAGGGAGCCACGATTGTGATGTATTTGACCCTACAGCTATCCAGGATGAGCCACTTCTCAGCCACCGTGTCTTCAAATTCACCCACATTAAACTTTGTAAAACCCCACTTCTTAGAGATGTGGATCTTCTGGCGTCCAGGGAAGGCGAACTTGGCCTTGCAGAGGACCTCAATTACATGCTTCTTGTTCTGCCACTTGGTGTGTTAATGGACATGATGACTTGCCCAATGTGAACTCTGTCCACCATGCCCTGGGGCTTTCCAAAGGCGCCTTGCCTACCTGCTTAATATCTAGATTGGGGATAGCATGAGATTAGAGACATGAATGCTATTTCCAAGGTCCCTTAGGACAACCTATATAAGCAACAGGTTGCATATGCTCCCAGGTGGCTGCTATTTGCAGCCATTGCACACCAGGCCACCACTAGGAAAGAAGCATATTTTTTGTTCTTTTGTTGGTGGATATTGGCTATTATGAAAAATACTGCATTTACCATTTTTTGCATGTTTTTTGGTGAGCATGTGGATGTGTTTTTCTTAGCTGTGTACCTAGGAATGGAATCACTGTGTCATGGGGTATACATATGTTCAGTGGACACCGAGAAACACTTTCCTGAAGGGGTCAGTTGTACCAATATGTGAAGATTTGGTCACTCTGCAGTCTTTCCAGCACTTGATATTTTCTATTTTTTTTCACTTTAGCCATTCTAATGGCTATATAGTAGTATTGCATTGTAGTTTAAATTTGTATTTCCTTAATGATACGTAAAGTTTAATATCTTTTTACATTTGTATATCCTCTTTGGTGAAGTGCCTGTTCATGTCTTTTGCTCATTCGTTTAATGTGTTGTCTTTCTCATTTATATATAGGAGTTATTTTGGAGTCTTGATGGATATATACAATGCAAATATGTTCTTTCATTCTGTGAGTTGCCTTTTCACTCACCTAATGGTGTCTTAATTTTAATGTAGCTCAACTTATTCATCCTGTATGGTTGGCACTTTCTTTATCTCATTAAAAAAATCTTGGGCCTATTCTAAAATCACAAAGATGGACTCCTTTGTTTTCCTCTAAAAGTTTTATAGTTTTTTTTAACTTGCACATGTAGATCTGTAATCCATCTTGAATTGATTTTTGTGTCTGTTGTGAAACAGAACTTTTTTATTAAGGCCAGACTTTATCTTACAAATTTTTGCAGAGGAAAAAAATTAGAATGGCTTTAAACTAATCATCTACAACATTGGATCTAAAAGATGGTAGAGGGGTTGAAATAGAACAAAGTTTGTTGCTCCCAAGTTTTCATTTTTTTCTGCATTAAGATCTTTGTTCTTGTTTGTTAACTACTTGCCAGAGTCTTCTCTGGAATATTTTCTTTTTTTTTTTTTTTTTTTTTTGAGACAGAGTCTCGCTTTCTTGCCTAGGCTAGAGTGAGTGCCGTGGCGTCAGCCTAGCTCACAGCAACCTCAAACTCCTGGGCTCAAGCGATCCTGCTGCCTCAGCCTCCCGAGTAGCTGGGACTACAGGCACGAGCCACCATGCCCGGCTGATTTTTATATTATATATATTAGTTGGCCAATTAATTTCTTTCTATTTTTATGGTAGAGACGGGGTCTCGCTCAGGCTGGTTTTGAACTCCTGACCTTGAGCAATCCGCCCGCCTCGGCCTCCCAGAGTGCTAGGATTACAGGCGTGAGCCACCGCGCCCGGCCTGGAATATTTTCATTGGATGAAATACTTCGATAATATATGCTATGTATTTTGAACCTTAAAATGTTTAAAATTTTTTATATCCAATATGAAAACTATTCCTAATACCTAAATGGATCTTGATAGAGTGACTAGGAATTTGTAATATAAATGCTAAGTAAGGATTCTTGGGATAGAAGAAACATACAGAAAGGGAAAAACCTAATGATCTAATCCAAATGTATTAAACCATCTCAGGAAATTTAGAAGTTCAAGTAGGGCAAAGGAGTAGGAGCATTCCATAGGTATCAGAAAACCTTTAGGTTAATGGAGAAGTAAAAGTAAATAAATAAGAATTTAAAAATTAAAAAAATGTTTTTAAAGTAAAAAAACTCATGATAGAAGTGGGGAGCAGTGAAAACAAAAAGCATCTTGGTATGGAAGAAATAGTTGGATGTCTTTATATAGAATACCATACAAGTTTGTTTGATTATAAGGCAAATATAACCTTCATAACAAAACCTTACAAGGATAGTACACAAAAGGAAAATATAGATCAATATCTTTCATAAGCATATTGTAAAAATTCCAAATAAAATATTAGCAAATCAAAGTTAGTAATAGATAAAAAAGGATCATATCTCATTAGCAAATGAGATGTATTCCAGGAATGCAAAGTTGGTTTACATTTTAAAATTAATGTAATTTCTCATGTTAACACAAAAGAGCAGAAAAATCATATTTCATTAAAGAAAGAATAGCATTTAATAAAATTTAATACCCATTCTTGATAAAGGTCAGCAAATTAGAAATAAACAGAAACTTCCTTTCCCTGATATTAATTGCCAAAAATCTGCATCATCATTCTTAATGGAAAAGTATTCAAAGCTTTACTTCAGATTAGGAGTAAAGAATGTCCATTATCAGCAGTTGTGTTCAGCCTAGTATTGGTGGTCCCAACCAGACCAATAAGGCAAGAGAAATGAATAAAAGGCATAGGGATTGCAAAGGAAGAAACAAAACTTACTATTCAGTTAACATCATTGTGAATATAGAAAATCTAAAATAAATCTACAGAAATAATTATTAAAATTAAGTGAATCTATTTAGCAAGTTGACTAGTTACAAGATTAGTACCTATAGATATGTTTTTATTTATCTGTATTTTGGTGACAAATAGAAAATGAAATCTTTAAAATAATACCATTTACTAATTTTTTAAAATGTCATATATTTAAGGAATAAACCTAACAAAAAAATATGCAATGCCTCCACTTTGAAGTTAAAAACCATTGAGGAAAGACAAAACCTAATAAATATAGGATACAGCAAATTTATGGATTGGACAAATTTACAATATGAGGGCAATCAGAACTCAGCAGGTTTTAGTGGTTTTTGTATTTGTTTTGGCTTTGATGTATGTGGAAATTGCGAAGCTGATTATAAAACTTAATATGGATATGCAAAGGTCCACAATAACCAAGGCTTTCCTGAAAAAAGCCTGAACCAAGTGTTGAACAAAGTCTAAAGACTTATTCTACCAGATATTAAAACTTAATATAAAGTTACAGTAATGAAGAGAATGTAGTATTGTCATATGGGGAAAAAAAGCTGAATTTTGACGCCTACCTCACACTAAATACAAAAGTAAGTACAAGATAGGTTTTAGATCTAAATGTGAAAAGTAAAACAGTGAAGCTTTTAGAAGAAACATCTAACAGAGTATCTTCACAGCCTTGAGATAGGCAAATATTTTCTTAAACAGGAAATAAGGACTCACCATGCAGGAAAAAAGTTAATACATTAAAGTTAAATATTCTGTTCATGAAAAGACCACCAATAAGGAAATGAAAAGGCAACTCATAGAGTGGGAATAGATATCTACAATACATATATCTAACAAAGGACTCTTAAATATATTAGTTTTATTAAAAACTTGTATATATACATCTGAAAAAACATTGAGCCCAATAGATACCTGAACAAAAGGACTTGAATTGATCAATAAACATGAAGTGGTTCTTCAACTTTATTAACTATATTTATAACTTTATTAACTATATTTATTTAACTATTATAACTTCAACCTTATAACTATATTTCAGGAAAATGCAAATTTAAATGGTAATGTAATATCACTACACACCCACCAGGTAGATGATTAAAGTGAAAAATATGGAAAATGACAAACATACCTTAACTCTCATACGGTACTCATAGTGCAAGTTATAAAAATTGGTATGATCTACTAATCTTGGGCATGTACATAAATTATGACCCAGCAATTCCAGTTTTAGGTGTTTACCCCAAAGAATTAGATACATATGTTCACAAAAAGACATATAAAACATAGCAGTACTGCTCCTGATATCTAAGAATTATAGACAACCCAAATGCCATCAACAATGGAATGGATAAACTATGGTGTTAACTTATGAGAATGAAGAAAATGAAACTGCATGCCATAACATGGATGAATCTCACATAACGTGAAGCTAAAGAAGCCAGACATTAGAGTATACATTATAAGATTATATAAAGTTCCATGTGAGTTTCTTTGTATAAACTTGCAAGCTGACTGAAAAATTTATAGGGAAATACAAAGATTCAAGAATAGGCAAGATAAAATTAATCTATGGTGTCAGAAATCTAGTGGAGAAGAGTGATTGGGCAATGTATAGGAGGAGACACAAAGGGTCCTAGAGTTTTGGTACAGTTCTCTTTCTTGATGTGTTTGCTAGTTACACAGGTGTGTTAGTTTTGGGAAAATCATCTAGCTTTGCACTAGTGATTAACTTGTTTACATTTGTGTATGCTTGTGATCAGAAAACTAATGTACATGGAAAACTATCTGCTTGTATGTGTATAATGGATCTCTCTGGTAAGATACACAAGAAACTGATAACATTGCTTGCCTCCAGGGAGTGTAACCAGAGGTCAGGGTTTGACTTTGGAACATGTGAATGTATTACCTATTCAAAAACAAGTACAGTCATGCACCGCATAACAACTTCTCAGTCAACAACTGATTGCATATGCAATGGTCCCTTAAGATTATAATGAAGTTGAAAAATTCTCATCACTTAGTGACATCGTGGCCATTGTAACATAGTAGTGCAACATACTACTCATGTTTGTGGTGATGTTGGTATAATCAAACCTGTGCTCCCAGTCATATAAAAGTATAGCATGTACAATTATAAATAGTACATAATACTTGAAAATGATAATAAACACTGTTATTGGTTTATATATTTACTATACTTTTTATTATTATTATTTTAGAATGTACTCCTACTTATTTAGAGGAAGAAAAAAAGGTTAACTATGAAACAGCCTCAGGCAGGTCCTTCAAGGAGGTATTCCAGAAGAAGGGATTCATTATTACTGTAGGAAATGACAACTCCCTGTGTGTTATTGCCCCTGAAGACCTTCTGAAATATAGTGATATTGATGATTCTGACCCTGTGTAGGCCTAGGCTGATATGTATGTTGTATCTTAGTTTTTAACAAAAAAGTTTAAAAAGTAAAACAAAAATATGTTAAATAGAATGGAAAAATAAGCACCACATGTATTCACCAGCAAATTGGTATTAACTGATCAACACCTAAGTAGATATATAGGAATAACATTTATCAGGTGTTGGGTAGGTAGTGGGGAGAGGGATAGGTATATACATACATAATGAATGTGATGCACACCAACTGGGGGATGGACACGCTTGAACCTCTGGGGGGGGGGCAAGGGCAATATATGTAACCTTAACATTTATACCCTCACAATATGCTGGGAAAAAAAATATGTTAAATACAAAAAAGCTTATAGAATAATTAAGATATAAAGAAAGAAAAATTTTACAGCTGTATAATGTGTTTGTGTTTTAAGCTGTGTTATTGCAAAAGAGTAAAAAATTTTAAAAGGGGAAAAGCTTATACAGTAAAAAAGTTATAGTAAGCTAAGGTTAATTTACTATTAAAAAAATGTTTAGACACTTAGTGTAGCAAAAGTGTACAGTGTTTAACATCTACAGTAATGCATAATAATGTTTTAGCCCTTCACATTCCCTCACTACTCACTCACTGACTTACCCAGAGCAACTTCTAGTCCTGCAAGCTCCATTCACGATAAGTACCCAGTACCAGTGTACCTTTTACTGTGAATTTTCTATGTTGAGGTATGTTCAGATACACAAATACTTACCATTGTGTTACATTGTCTACTGTATTAATGTAATAACATACTATTCTGGTTTGTAGCCTAGAAGCAATGGGCTATTAAGCCTAGGTGTGTGGTATATGTCATCTAGGTTTGTGTAAGTATACTTAGATGTTCGAACAACTATGAAATCACCTAACAATGTGTTTTTCAGAATGTGTCTTTAAGCAACATGACTGTACTACAATTTATATTTAAAGGAATAAATTAAAAATTGTTCATCATTTGTTATAGTAAATACTAATGGGCCCCCAGTCTGTTAAAATCAGATACTGTCAAGTTTATGAAACACAAATCCTAATTATATGTCATTTGCAAGAAACAGATTTTAAAAAGGCTGGAAAAATAAAAATAAAGTAGATGGGCAAAGAATTACCAAGAAACAATTTTTTAAAATGATAGATTGGTAATATATGAAATATGATAAGATTGAATTTAACATCTAATTAACAGGTTGATATGGGATGTTGTATCATAGTATGTTGCCCGATTTATAAAGTAGAGAAGAAATGGGGTTCAATAGGGGAAATATGGGTCTCGCCAGCAGTGTGCAAACATAGTGTAGAAGTAGCCATTCTTAAGATTTTAAAGTTTTGGGATGCCACTTATGTCTTATCACTGTGTGCTTAATAGCAATTCTGGAATTTTAGGATTATGGCAAGTATTCTTTTTTTTTGTTTTTTAGCGTATTATGGGGGTACAAATGTTAAGGTTACATATATTGCCCATGCCCTGCCTCCCCCCCTTTAGTAAGACCTTCAAGTGTGTCCATCCCCCAAACGTTATACATCTTACTCATGGTGGTAGTATATACCCATCCCCTCTTCCCCTCTCCCACCCTCCTGACACCTGGAAATGTTACTCCTATATGTCTACTTAGGTGTTGGTCCGTTAATACCAATTTTCTGGTGAGTACATGTGCTTGTTTTTCCATTCTTGAGATACTTCACTTAGTAGAATGGGTTCCAGCAGTATCCAGGAATATACAAGAGGTGCTATACCACCGTTGTTTCTTAAGGCTGAATAGTACTCCATGGTATACATATACCACATTTTATTAATCCACTCATGAATTGATGGGCACTTGGGTTTTTTCCACAGCTTTGCAATTGTGACTTGTGCTGGGATTATAGCAAGTATTCTTAATTCTAATATTAATTTTTAATGTTTTTATCATTTTAAAAACAAAATATATTTGTGTTTTTTAAAATGTTAAGTACTATGGAAGAAGTATAACTTCCATTGAAGTTGCCCTTTTCTCTGTGGTTATCACAGTCTTCCTTATCAGAGGTAAGCACCATTAACAAATTTCTTTAACCTTCTGGAACCTAATCACACATTTGAAAAATAACATTGAAAGAAAAATTGGAAGCTACTTTTAAGTTTTGTTTTAGGTAAATATATCACATTTTCAGTTTCATTGTATGCTTGCTTTGTGTATTAAAGTCCAGTGAAATTGACATTTAATGAAGCCTTTATATTATACAGGTTTTAGAATTACTTCTTGCCTTCTGTTCAGTGACTCAGCTACGGCATGTGCTCACTCAGATGATGTTTGAACACTCTCCATCTGGCAACATTCTGGGAAACCGTTCTAAATGTTTAGAACCTACTGTGGCTCTACTTCGTTGGTTAAGCCAACCTTTGGACGGATCAGAAAACTGTTCTGTTTTAGCATTGGAATTATTCAAGGAATTGTTTGAGGTAATAGGATGATATAGAATTGACTTTTCTACTTTCATGACTCCCAGTTAATTTGTTTTCAAAAACATAGTAAACTTCCAATTATTCATACACTTGAGGAAAACTTCTCAATTACTAACAGAATACTAGACTCCCTATCATGCAGCTACTGAGGTGTTTTCTGCCAAAGTCACAGATATTAGTGTTTTCCCTTTTTTCACTGAATAGCCTATGTATAGAGTATTAGTAAAGGTATTGACAAGATTTGTGTGGTTGTATAACTATACTTGCAGCAGTCATATTCTCTACATCTCAGTAGATGCTGTCCAATGCCTTTATTAGGCTGTTGAGTGGATTAATATGGGAATATTGGATTTGGTAAGTGAAATAGAGTAGAGCATGCCAAACGTAAGTGCTAGGCATTTAAGATACAATAAAAATCTCTACATTCTAATAGATTTTACTATCTTGGCAATTTAGCATTCTCTGCCATTTTCCCTGTTTTTATACACATTCTGCCTACTGCAGTGTCTTTCTAAAATATTTCACCCCTTATAACTGGATCCTATGCACAAACAGATATGTGTATGAGTGATTAAGTATGTTTATTAAGGATTATATGCAAATTATTCTTTATATTTTATCTTAGTCTTGACTTTTCACAATCAGTTTTAGCATTTAAAAAGCCCTTTGAAATTCTTGATGTAAATTATTTGTGGTTGTAAACTATTAAAACCAATGTCTATTATTTAATTGTTATAATTGCATTTAGCAAATTCAGGATATTTTCAGTAAATACTTTTGGTTTAGAATAATTTTAAATCATATAGTCCATCAAAAGAATGTCTTGCTTGTAAAACTTTACAGTTTGAGAAAAAAACATAATAGCCCTGAAAATTGAATAAAAGGGTAAATTTTAAATAACAATTATTAAGTGGGAGACTCAGGTCAATGAAGTAGTGAAGTAAGTGTAAAAAATGTAAGAGGTGTTACAGTTCAACAATGACTGTCTCTGCATTCTATATTTCATCTTTAATCATTGGTGATGGTTAATTCTCCAGGATGTCATAGACACTGCTAACTGTCCAGCAGCTGACCATTTTGTGACCCTTCTGCTGCCTACAATCCTTGATCAGCTTCAGTTCACAGAACAAAATCTAGATGAAGCCTTAATAAGAAAAAAATGTGAAAGGATGGTCAGGTCCATTGAAGTTTTGTTAAATATCCTTTACTGTCATAAATGTGAAAACAATATAAATAACCATTCTTTTTATTCTAGTATTACATTTGCTGCATTTTGTTTTTATTTGTAATTTTTTCACTTACATCTATTCAGAATTATTGAACTAAAATTTAAACTATAGAAAAAAATTTCAATAAAGATCCTAAAAAAGTTATCTAGATATTTCCCCCTTATTTTTCTGTGAAAACTTTTAAGCTAAAGTATGTTTTAAGAAATGCTTTTGAAATTTGAGATGAACATTTTTATCACAATTTGAAATTTGGAGGTATATTCTGAGATGACTATTTCGTTACTCTTTTCTGTTTTTGATGCTAATTATTGCCCCTGATGATTAGTTGTGCCATTTTTTGGTGGAGTGAATTAGCAGGTCAAGAAATATTGATAGAGTTGTTATGATTTTAGATCAGCTTTTTAGCTTCTGTTTTAAAAAATAAAAGCCTCCATAATTGTTGTAATAATGATGATATTACACTTGCTTATTTAAGAAACAAATATATCAATACAAATAAATTCATTTTAAAAGAAAAGAAAACTGAACAATTAGTGTTGCTGCTTAAGTTCCATGTATTGATATATTAGGTCTTTCCCTGTGTTCCTCTTTTTCTGGATCAACTGATTCTGAGTTGGTAAGACATGCAAGGCCTAATTTTTAAATATTTCATTAATATTTTTTAACTATAAGAAAGGAGTCACTATATCTCAACCAGATCTCTTAAATTTACCTGGTCAGATTTCCCTGTATAATAGACCAACAAGAATATGCCCAACTTTGTCCTGTCTTAGAGCAAACTCCACCTCTGTTTAATCTCCTCTGTAAGCTGCTACTCCTTAATTTCCCTCTTTCTTTATAGCAGTGACTTTCAACCCTGGCTTCATATTAAAATCACCTAGGAAACATGTAAAAATTTTGATGCTGGAACCTTCCAGAGATTCTAATTTAATTGGAGTAATGTAAAACCCCGAAATCAATAGATGGTGTGTGTTTGTGTGTTGTTTTTTTGTTTGTCATTGTTTAGAGTGCCCAGGTGATTCTAACATGTTGCCAAAGTTGAGAACCACTACAGTAGAGACACATGATTACTTTTCTTGACCTTAGAGATATTTATAATTAATTTGGTGGGGCCTTCTCACTGAATCATGCTATAACTTGGCCTTTTTAAATGATAGCTGCAAGGGCCAGGCAGAAGGATCAATTGACGTAAAGAGTTCAAGACGATATACAAAATATGAGAAAACAACTTCCCTTAATTCAACAAATATTTATTGAACCATTCTGATCCATGCTAACGACAAATGAGCATCCAGTGGAGAAACATCCTTTCTCTGTTTTACCCTTGAGTCAGAAACTTTTAGTGCCAGTCCATCTTTTGCCACTTACCAGTCAGTTAAATAGTTTGAGCACCAGTTTCCTACTCTGTCATTGAGCTAATGTAACAGTTTATACCAGACTGCAGTGATGACATGATTTGTATGAAATCATCCTGAATGTTATGAAGTATTTTACAAATATAAAGTATTTTGAAAATTTTTTGTTTGTATATCTTAACAAAACTTACCTCTGTGTGGAGATGATACTCTGAAAATGCATATTGCAAAAATTCTGACTACTATGAAATGTACCACTCTGATAGAACAACAATTTACATATGGCAAGATTGACCTGGGGTTTGGAACAAAGGTAGCAGATTCTGAATTATGGTGAGTATATGAAACTTAGTGGCAAAGGGTCAAGGCAATAAAATCAAATGATTCCATTATTCTCATTCCTTTTGGAGGATCATCTTTGGGTTATAGTCTGTTAACTCAAAGTATGGCAGAGAAATAATAAAAATATATTGATAATGGATTTTTTTAAAATTCATTTAATTTCTAGATTGTGTGCCTCTGAAGAAAAGTATTAACATCTGTGATTTGTATTATTTATGTCATAATTGTCAGTGATCATGCTCCTCGAGAGTAAGGATTATCTCTTTTTACTTTTTTGTTCTCCCTTTCAAGTGCAAAGCTAATAACATGGCCTAGTATGTAATTCATTCACTACATATTAGATATTCCATATTGCTTAAAGTTACCCCCTATTGTTATGCCAATGCCAAAGCTAAGAATTAAATGGTTTATGTTCCAGTACTACTGCTTATTTGAAGCAGTAAGATGAAGCATGTTGGTATTTGAGAGTAGAGAAAGAAATACTCTTTAAACTTAGACTATTAATGCCAGTTTGTTGTCTTTGGGTCTTGATTTATAAAACTTATTGATCTCTGTGATTTTTTTACTTGTCAACAGAAATAATACTTTACCTTCTTGAGTTTTAAAAACAAAAGTATGGGTTTTTTTCCATGTTCAGTAGAATTATGGACAGACATAAGCTGTAAGAAATTTTTGAGTTATCTAATTTAGATATGACTTATTTTTAAAGCAAACTTGCTGCTGATGTGGTTTTGAAAACTCTCAATTTGATGAACAAACTTAAACAGTTGGTTCCTGGTATGGAAGTAAGCTTCTACAAAATCCTTCAGGTAAGTTTAAACTCCTTTATATGTAAATGTTCCTAATGTATAAGTTTGTGTTTTAATAGATGTTTTTTGTGTTTAGAAGATGTTTCTCTTAGAATTGGCCATCAGAAGAAACTTTAAAGTTTTAATTGTCTTAAGTAGTTATAATAATCTTATTGCAGAGTTATTTGAGGTAGTTTCACAGGAATTGAACATAAGTGCTCCTGATTCTAATGTACAGAATGTTCTCAGTGGTGCTGCTTCCTCAACCTTTTTCTTTCTTGTGTAATACTTGCAAGTTTTTTCATTTGTTTCTGTTGGCATTGAGGGAAGAGTGGTATTTGTTTTGGGGTTTTGTTTTTGATCAGGGTTGATGAGGCACAGTACTAGGGGATAGGGAGACATCTAAAAGAAAGAGACTTGATTGTGAGTGATAATAAGATTAGAGGAGGTGTGCAGAAAATGGCTAACTCGCAAATTTCAATGATAATAATAGGTGAATTAGAGTTCTAGAATTAGAGTTCTATCAAAAGACAAATTTACAATGAATTTAGTCTAAAGATCTAATTGGTTTTTATTTGTGATTCTAGAAGCAAGCAACTTCATTCTATAAAATAGAATAAATTGTTCTGATAAGTGAAGCAGAGGAGGTTGGCTTGATAGACAAGGGCTAAAGAAAGCAGAAGGATTTGTTTTTTCAAAGTTACTTTCTTTACAGGATTAAAACAGGGGGGACTTCCTTATTACAGTGACTCAGGTTGACTAAAATCTCCTGTGTGGTTTTTGTGTTTGTTTTTGTTTTTTTAAAACTAGCCCATTTTAAAGTACAGGAGGCTAGTCTAAAACAATGGCTGCCTATAAACTTTGTTTAACAGTATCTACCTTGATATCTACAACACTTGCCTTATAATAGGTATTTAACAAAAATATGTGAATTACATTATTACAGTAAAAAATTATAGTGAAATTATATAGCAAAAAATTACATTATATAGTAAAAAATTACATTGTTATAGTAATTAGCAGAGATGGCTCTAGTGTCTACAGACAGGGTAAAAGCCAAAACTGAAACCTTAATCAGGGGCCACTTAGATGCTTTAAGAGCATTATGCTTAAGAGATTGGGTTCCAAATGTTGATTCTACTAATAGTTAGTCAATGCAGGCTTAAGTAAGATATTTTGCTTGGCTAAACTTCAGTTTCCTTGACTACAAACTGGAAATAATGATTCTTCTCCATGGGAGGAGTTATGAAGTGTGACCATTGGGGGCTTCGGAGATAAAGTCCTGTACTTATCATATTTCTGTGGCATTGGATTATACTTGAGTGCCTGCAAGGCACTTGACATTTTAATTATAAAGAATTTAGAGCATGTACCCAAAGGAACAAAGGATATTCTGTGAAAAAGACATCTGCACTTAAATGTTTATAGCAGCACAATGCAAAGATGTGGAAACAACCCAAGTGCCCATCAGTATATGAGTGGATTAATAAAATGTAGTATATGTATGCCATGTACTATTCAGCTATAAGAAACAATGGTGATATAGCACCTCTTGTATTTTCCTGGATAGAGCTGGAATCCATTCTACTAAGTGAAGTATCCCAAGAATGGAAAAATAAGCACCACATGTACTTATCATCAAATTGGTTTTAACTGATAAACACCTAAGTGCACATATAGGAATAACATTCATCAGGCATCAGGCAGATGGGAGGGGGGAGGAGGAAATGAGATGGGTATATACATACATAATGAGTGCGATGAGCACCGTCTGGGGAATGGACACACTTGAAGCTCTGACTCGGCGGGAAGGGGGGGCAAGGGCATTATACATAACCTAAACATTTGTACCCCCATAATGTGCTGAAATAAGAAAATAAAGAAAGAATTTATGTTTTAATATTTTCTTTACTAACAACTTAATGCATTTTTTAAAAAATTGAGCCAAGCTTATTTTATCTCAATACTTAGGAGATACTTTTCATAGTAGAAGGTAAGCATCCCTCAGTTGAAAATCTGAAATCCAAGATGCTCCAAAATTCAAAACTTGTTGAGCATCATATAACACTCAAAACAAATGTTCATAGGAACATTTCAGATTTTGGATTTTCACATTAGGGATGCTCAACTGCTAAGTATATAGAGATACTCCAAAAAAAAAAAAATGCAAACTTTGAAACACTTCTGATCCCAGGCATTTCAGATAAGATATGCATAACCTGAAGATGATTTGAGTCTTAACAGTACTAATATAAAATATTTACTGCCATGAAGGACTTGAAGTAAGTATATTGTTTCAATCTTTAAATTCTCTGATTTGAGTTCATTCTATCTTTACTTTTTATTTCATGGCTTTAATTTGGAAATGATTAGCCATTTTTTAAGTTTTTCTTTTAAACGGTAGCTTGAAAAATTAAACAATTATAAACATCAGTCAGTTGTGGATGATATTTTAAATCCATCAAAATATGTAAGGCATAATTTTCATAGGCACACTTGAAAGCATTTAAAATCTTGGCCAAATTTTTTTAAAGCTACTATGTTCATATTGATTGCATGGCACTGTAAACACCTATTCAGCTATAAAAAAGTAAAGACTAATAATACATTCAAACATCAGAAACACTTTAGAATTTGCCTAGAATTATTTTATGATTTAGCTCTGTTTACTTACAGACTTTACTCTGAAAGACCTGACATTGTTTATTCTTTCTGCCTTTCTTTTCTGGTTTGTGATTTGTTTAGGATCCACGTTTGATTACTCCTTTGGCTTTTGCTTTAACATCAGATAATAGAGAACAAGTGCAGTCTGGACTGGGAATATTATTGGAAGCTGCTCCACTGCCAGATTTCCCTGCTTTAGTGTAAGTTGTAATCATTTGGAGTGTATCTCTTGTGGTGTTGAGATACCCTGCTGTGTGTCTTTGGTCCTCAATATAAATGTGAATTGAAGACTTCATTGTAATAGTAATCTTTTAAATGATTGAAAAAAATTTTTATTTGATTCCTATAAATGAAAAGTCCAGATATACTCAGGGAAAAGCTAGATCCAGTAGTTAAGCGTTATCCAGGTACTATCCCTCTTTGTTTCTTGCCACCTCTTTTTAATGATAGCCTCTGGACACTCAATGCTTATATCCTACCAGTTTAGTTCTTCCACAGAAAGAGCTTTTCCTTCCTGATTATTTAAGTGAAAGGTTTAAGCATCACTTTCATTGACCAGATCTGGATCATTTGCTAAGGGGTCAGATATTATATGAGAACTACCTGGATGAAAGTTAGTTGGTATAGTGAACAGGGAGAGTTCCTAAAGAAAGAAATCTGCTTTCATCAGGAAGTGGAATAAATGATGGCTGGGCAAAATTTTCTACATTCATTAATTTCGAACAATAGGAGAATATTTGTAATTATGTTTGCAAAAAATTTCAGGTTTCCAAGGCTCTCTATAAACCAGATGGTTAGCAAAATGTCTATTAGGCTTCTACTTTAATTATTTTTTAAAAATTTAAGTGGTTTATATAAATGAATTTATAAATTTACAAAATAATTTGTAAAATAATTTGAAGCAATTGATAAATAAGTAACACATTCCATATGTGTTGGGGTCAGCAAACCGACCAGTGGACAGATGCCTATTTTTGTAAATAGTTTTATTAGAACAAGGCTGTACCCACTGATTTTCATATTATCTGTATTTCTATGCTGCTTTCACTTTATAACAGCAAGGTTGAATAATTATAACAGTCCATATAGGCCCTTGAGCCTAAAATATTTACTATAATGTCTTGTAAGAAAAAGTCTGCTAAGGCATGCTATGCCATTCATTGATTTAGCAATACTGTTTTTCAGAATTAATAACTTGAGTAGTCATAAATTAAGAATTAAAGAACTACAGATGCAAGACCTAGAGACCACATAAATAAAATTTCCTTCATTTTATAATAAATATTTTTTAACAAAAAAAATTGATAAATAGGAAGCTTTTTAAGTTGTAAGACAGAAGTGGTCTGTGAAGCTGCTCCATTTTTGTGGTGGCTTACTTGCTTCAACTATACCAATCTGACATGAAGCAAAACCCCAAAGCTTCAGAGAGGAAAGCTATAGCCTCATCTCACTGTACATGGGAGTCTCATCCTCTGCCTCTGTATGTGAGGCCTTCCCTATCTTATTTGTATTGTAGATAATTTTCTTTGGGGGTACTATGTCTGGTGCCCATTTTTGCTTATATTTAATATCCTTATTTGACATTATCTTAGGCAGTTCAATAAGGTGAATTATATGATGGATGTATCAGTAGGTAGGATTTTTTGTGTATTTGCTTTTTTGTTTTATTTAAACATTTAACAAATGGGGTGAGGGCTACCAGCCCTTCTAGACATTTTGGATGTTGTAGTAAATTAGATAAGGTGCCATGAGATTTGTACTCTAGTTGGGAGATAAGTTAAAATTTTTTTTTCATATTTTGCACATCATTATGGGGACGAGGGGCAGTTAATATTAGTATTATATAAGACATTAGGGATGGCCTCTCTGAGAACGTGGATTTGAACTCAGAAGGAGGAGGAACCAGCCAATACAGATCTCATAAGAAAGAGTGTTGTTCCAGGTAAAGGAACAGCTCCTATGATGGTCCTGGGGCAGGAGAAAGATGGGATTTTTAAAGGGACAGAATGGAAGTCAGGTTGGTGTGAACTTACTGAATGAGAAAGATAAAGGTCTAAGGGCATAAAGGCCAGATGATGTCACCCATGATAAAAAGGTTGCTCTGACCAAAACTAATAACTCCGTTCTTATTATAAATAAACCAAACTCACAAGCTAGTTTTACAGTGCTTCCAATCCAGAGGCAGAGGTGTCATAATAAAGGATTGCAAGTAGAAAAAAATGGGTCCTCTGGAAAATTTAGAACATTGCCCAAACCTCTGTTTCATCGTGGTCTCCAAGAGAATTACTTCAAGATTATTTTCAGACTTCTATTCCAAAAAAAGGAAAAGACCCATTAAAAGATTCCCTAATTCTACACTAACTCTGCCTTTTACTCTATTTTTTATGTAATATTTTTTTTTTCTTTTTGAATACCATCCAGACTTGGAGAAAGTATAGCAGCGAACAATGCCTATAGACAACAGGAAACAGAACATATGCCCAGAAGAGTTCCTTTGCAATCATTAAATCACAGTTTTCCAACATCAGTAAAATGTTTAACTCCTCCTCTTTTGAAAGATAGCATTCCTGGATTGAACATTGAGGAATTAATAGAAAAACTTCAATCGGGAGTGGTGGTGAGTGAAAAATAGCAATTATAAATGGGATTGTACCTGGTACATACCAGCTATATGTCAGCCCTGATTATAACATTTATTTAAACTTGAAATGCAGGTTTCATTATTGAAATCTTATCTTTTAATCTTAAAAATAACAATATTCTTGAAAGTTTGGAAAGAAAGGAAGAAAAATAAGTCATTAAATCTCAACATTTAACACAGCTATCATTCTTTCCCTAGTCCTTCCTCCCACCCAGGTTAAGAAATATTTTTAAAATTTTTCACAAGCACACCAAATTTTACCCAGATATTCTTCTGCAGTAGCCAGGTTAGTGAAATATTGGTGACCCACCTGATAGAGCATTTATTTCTTTTTACTTTGTTACTCATCATTAAATTTCAATGATTTAATTTCAAAGTGGGCATTTATTTTATTTTGTCAAGTGTTAAAATGTTCTGTTTTTTTACTCTATGAAAACCTAGGTAAAGGACCAGATTAATGATGTGAGAATATCTGACATAATGGATGTATATGAGATGAAGCTGTCCACATTAGCTGTGAGTACAAGCTTATTTTAACTATGTGTAATAAGCTTTAATAGATGTTTTCCTAAAATGATGAAAATTAATGGTATGTTTTCTTATAGTCCAAAGAAAGCAGGCTACAAGATCTCTTGGAAGCAAAAGCTCTAGCCCTTGCCCAGGCAGATAGACTGATTGCTCAGTATCGCTGCCAAAGAACTCAAGCTGAGACAGAGGTATGCACAATATACAGACATGTCTGATTAGTAGAAAAAGTAATAAATGAAGTAAAATATGTATAAAATATTAGTTATATATTTGTTACTCTAATTGAAGTAAATTGTCCTTAGCATGTGACACGACTACTGCCTCCATCTTGAAACTCTGTCTTTAATTTTGGTTACATCATTATCTTCTGATTTTTTTTTTCCTACTTAACTGATATTCTTTTCCCATGTCATTTATGGTGTACCTTTAAATGTTGGAGGTTCCCAGGATGTCTTCTAAGCCCTTTTCCATTATTTCTGTGTTATGTGATTTCAACCATTATCAAAAGGTTAATGTTCCCAATTTTATATGCTGAGCACAGATCATTTTCCTGAGCACTAAATGCTTCCTATAGCTCCATTTAAATATACAGCAAATATTTCAAACTACTCAGCATAACCAATAATGACCTAATCACTCTTCCCTTTTTAAAAATTTATTTTTATGTATTCCCTCTACTATTTTTAGTTTTCCAAATCAGAAACCTGGAAATCATAGTTTACCTCCTATAATTATTCACCAAGTCCAGTTGATTCTACCTTCTAAATATTTCTCTTTTTCTGCCTTGTCTCTATTTCTACCACTATTTGCTATAGGTCAAATCCTTTTCATTTTTCATAGAGATCACAGCAGATCCTCTAATTTCTCTTCCTACCTTTAGTCTAGTTCCTTTTTGTCACCTACCCTCCACACTACAGCCAAAGTCATCTTTCTTCTGTGTTTGGTTCTAGCCTACCTCCCCCAGGGATCTCTGAGGCAGTAAGTAATCTGACGCTGTCACTCCTTTGCTGAATATCCTTTACAGTAGCTGCCATTGCTTTTGGAATATCATTACAGTTTCTTAATTTGGATACAAGGATTCTAACAATGCACTTCTCAATCCACGTCTTGAATTTTTGCTCATTCTTTGCAGTCAGCCATATCATGCTACTTTGCATTTTCTGGAACTTGCCATACTCTTGTGTTTCCCTGTCTTTGCACTTGCTATGCCATGTCTGGAACACTTTTTCCTCTTGGTCTTTTCCTAACTTCTTATGATCCTTTAAATTTCAGCTTACTTGCTTCCATTTTCCAGAAGCTTACTTTGTTCGCTTCCTCCTCACACATATGTCCTTCCTCTTTGTACCTACCCTGTGCTTACCTCTTTATAATATTTCTCAGACCATATGAAAACCATATTGCCTGCCACCCCCACGCATAGTGTCAGAGACTGTTTCTATGTCTTCAGGTACAGTATTTAGCACATAGTAGGTGCCCAATAAATTTAATGTTATGCTATGTAGATAAATATACATGGTGTGGGAGTGTGTGTGTGTGTGTGTGTGTGTGTGTGTGTGTGTGTGTATCTTATGAGCGAAAACTGCAGTAATATGAAATTCCCAGCAGATACAAACGGAATCTATATAATTTGATACCATTTGTAATGAATTATAATAAAGTTATCGGGTCTTTGAAAGAGGCATCAAAACCAGTGACAAGTAAAATACATTTTAAGTCTTTTTCAGAATAAAAGTATTCAAAAAATATAAAGAAATACAACCATATTTAATATGATTTCATTTATCTCAACTGGTATGTTGAATTTATCATAAATTCTAAGAGAGAAAATTGGTGATATTAAAATCATTTTTCTCTCTCCTGTCATGGCACATTCTTATATTTTGTGTCTTTTGGACATGTCGTGCATTTTGTTAGAAAATGTAATGTTTTGTCCATACGACTGGAAAAGCTTATAATAAAAAAACACTAAATAATTGGGTGTTACCTCTTTATAGTCTATGTCATAAAAACAGAGAAGGGCTTGGGGTTTCATGTGATATTTTTTTTAAGTAGAATTTTTAAGACTAAAGGGGTGGGAGGAATCCACTTCTTATTCTAGTTACTTTTCTGCTTTTTATTGTTTCATGCCACGCATTAAATATATACAGATGTAGGTTGTGGTTCCTGATTATGCTAGCTTAATTTTAAGAGTTCAGTTAAGCATCTGTGATGTAGTTAAGATGTTTTTCTTAATTCTTACGCAAAATGGGAAAGCTGATGTGTACATAATCAGGTGGTTTAGTGTTAATGGTTACTCTCAAGGACCATACCCTTTTAATTGAGTACTGTGTGTATAGCTACCTTTGTGTTGCTCCAGTTTTATTCATTTCCATTAGTCTGGTCTTAATAACATTGTTTTTGTCAGATAGTCCATTAAATAAAAAACTATAACAGTATCTGATTTATTGGAAGCATTAATAGTTAAGTAATAAGTATATTATTATGACTAAGACAACTTTGCATAACCCAATAGATGTTAGTCTATTCGATATTTAGTAAACCTTTTAAATTGTAGAAACTTGAAAGTATTATATAAATGATAGTGGGGAAGTCTGTGTTATTTTTATTTTTTAAGGCACGGACACTTGCTGGTATGTTGAGAGAAGTTGAGAGAAAAAATGAAGAACTTAGTGTTTTGCTGAAGTCACAACAGACTGAATCAGAGAGAGCCCAGAGTGATATTGAACAACTCTTTCAACATAATAGAAAGTTAGAGTCTGTGGCTGAAGAACATGAAATATTGACAAAGTCTTACATGGAACTTCTTCAGAGGTAAAGAAACTAAAAGTTTCTGTCTAAGGTTAAAATCTGGAATGAACACACAGTGTTTCTTTTCTGTGACCCTAAAATCCTTTTGTAAGCATTTCATATATTCCCTTAATATAAGGTAAGAAGTTAGCAAGAAACTTAAGTCATAGTGAAATGACGTATTTTTTCCTCAAACTCAGTTATCATCTCAGTTGGAAACAAAATAAAGGTTTCTTCATTTCTTCTAGTTTACTTCTTTTATTTATTCATACAGTTACCAGTCATTTTGGATATAAGCTCCACCAAGACATGTTGTCTTTGTCCATTTGATCACTTACCAATCCCGAGGGCCTACAAGAGTGCTTGATACATACTTAGGCACTCTCTTAATAACTGTTGAATGAACTTAGTTGTTGTCACAATTAGTATTAGTTTGAATTGGTCATTCCTACAGATCATAAGTAGTTGAATATTGGCAATTTCATATTATTCATACTAATAACATGGAATTTAGGTAATAGTGTATGACTCATCTCTGAATGTCATTGAATATAGTTTACTTATATGTGTGACTATATCTGTAGAATAAGTTTTTCTAGGTGAATTGCTGGGTAAAATGGTATGTGCATTTAACATTTTTATAGATATTTTCAAACTGCCCTTTAAAAAGTTTATGCATACAGATGTAGAAACTGAGGCAAAAAAAAAAAAAAAAGTTTATGCAGATTGAGTATCCCTTATCCTTTGAGCATCATGTTGGCACTGAAAAAGTCTCAGATTGCAGAGTATTCAGATTTCGGTTTTTTGGATTAGGGATGCTCAGCTTGTACAAATTTATTTGCCTACTAACAAAGTTTCATTGGTTTTTCATCCTTTATCAAACTCTTTTGCCTTTTAGGACAGTTTTAAAACTTCTGAATTACAAGGAAGACCAGGGACAATTATGTATTTTCTACCAAAAATTAAAGTAAAAACACTTTGGGGAACTTGTTTATTGCTTTAATTTATATTTTAAAATTGCTCTATGCTATTAAGGTAGAGATGTAGACATTTTTAACTTTGCATAGTACATGTACTTAATTGCCCATCAATAAAAATGAAGGTGAGAAAATGAATCACATCTAGAAAATTCGTGATGACAAGGTGATTTCTAAACAGGATATTTTCCCCAACAACAACTTTGTTTACAAAGTCTGATTGATTGATGCACCACTGATAAAATATACCATTAGTGATAAGTTGGGTTGAGAACCTAGGCAGTGAATGTAGAGAATGAAGAGAATGTAGCCAGTGGTCCAAGAGAAATACTGGTTTCTGCTTATGTTTTAGAACCTGCTTATGTTTTAGATAGTGATTTAGAAGCCAAAACAGAAAAGTCCTTGAATGGCCAGAGGGATAACAAATAAATGAAGCTGACTGGGGAATGGGGAAGTTCATTTGTAATGGGTAGACAGTCTAAAAGCATTCAAATTCAGATTGTTAAAAAACTGCATGGGACAGATAAAAGCCCTGCTGGCCAATTTGGCCAGTGTCACCAGTGTTGTGTTTTGTTTTAGTCTTTGTACTTAGTGAAGTAAAAAGAACTTTTTTTTTTTTTTTTTGAGACAGAGTCTGTCTCTGCTGCCTGCACTAGAGTGTAATGGTGTCATCATTGTTCACTGCAACCTCAAACTCCTGGGCTCAAGCATCCCTTCTGCCTCAGCCTCTTGAGTAAATGGAACTATAGACACAAGCTACCACACCCAGCTAATTTTTGTATTTTTTATAGAGATAGGATCTTACTATGTTTTTCCAGGGTGGTCTCAAATAATTCTCCTGCCTTGGCCTCCCAGAGTGGTAGGATTACAGATGAGCTACCACACTTGGCCAAAAAATGGCATTCTATGGTTAAGATAGTCAAAGTATCACTTTAGAAAGGATTTTTTCTATATTTACCTTGCAGGTAAAATAAGCAGAGCTAATTAAATGCAGAGCTTTAAAGAGGGAGAGAAATTTAGAATCCTAAACTTCAAAGATAGCTATATGTATTTATAGCAAATTATATAATGCAATATTATCTGTAAAATAATACTCTATCCATAAATATGAGGTTAATGTTCCACATATTTCTATTTCATAGTAATTTTTACCACATCAAGTCAGCAGAAACATCTTTACTTCCTTTTAGAGTTGATCAAATTTTATTTAGGTCCTGCTTATTGATATCATTCCTCTTCTTACCTGCAGGATACATAATTTGGTTAGAAGAAATAGTAAAGAAAACACTGAGGTTTTTTTCTCTGTATGTTTTCTTCCATAAAGATACCAACTTATTTCTGTGTCTTTTCAGAAATGAAACTACTGAAAAGAAGAATAAAGATTTACAGATCACATGTGATTCTCTGAATAAACAAATTGAGACAGTGAAAAAGTTGAATGAGTCACTCAAGCAACAAAATGAAAAGTAAAATCTCTAGTTCTGTATTCTAAATATTTGGGATTTTTTAAAACAAAATGATTCTCTTTCTATATTGATAAAATTAATAAAATCACTTATTTTAGATATTAAATATATACTAGCAGAATTTACAGGCATAAATTTCCTCTTGAAATATTTCTTGGGGAGAAAAAGCTACAGATGATATGTTTCATTGATATTTTCTTCTATTTTTTTATGACTTCAGAACTGTTGCTCAATTAATAGAGAAAGAAGAACAGAAAAAAGAAGTACAGAACCAGCTAGTAGACAAAGAATATAAACTAACAAGTAAGTGGATTATTTAACTCATTATCTATTTTTAATGTTTTGTGTTAGATAAAAAAAATCAAAGCATGAATGGTTTCTTTGTTTTCTACTTTTCTCATTCTTCTAAACCATAAATCACATTAAGAACAGCTCTCCGTTTCTTGCCATAACATTTCACAAAAATAGTTTAGATTGATCAAGTTAAAAAAACAATACATTTTGTTGAAATCTGGGTTATAGGAAACGATTGCCCTTTTTAAAATAAAAAATTTTCAAGGAACATAACAGCAGGTGGCAGTACTTGGTAACTTTTAGTTATTAGCTTCTCAATACTGGTGGTATATCTGTGAAATGATCCACAAAAACATTTTTGTTCTAACTCATTTGCCTTAGAGCACAGACACCTACCTATATAATTTTTTATAATTGTAGCTCTCCTTTTCTTGTTTAACTTAAGCTTTAAGGGTTGCCTTCACCTCTTTAAAGTATATTTAGATCATAGGACGAGGGAAAAACATGGAGATTTAGTATTTTGTATAGAATACTGTCATATAGGAAGAGTTTCAAGGTATTCTTCAGCAAATACTGTAAAATTTCCAGCAAGATGTTTCTTCATCTTCCTAGGTGTCTTTCTTTTGTTCTTATGATATTACTACTAAACCTTTTCAGGGTATTGTCAGTATAAGAGCTCTGAGTATAAGCCGGGCACAGTGGCTCACGCCTGTAATCCTAGCACTCTGGGAGGCCGAGGTGAGAGGATCACTTGAGCTCAGGAGTTTGAGACCAGCCTGAGCAAGAGCAAGACCCTATCTCTACTAAAAATATAAAAAGTCTCTACTAAAAATAGAAAATTTGGGGGGGACCTGGCATATATGCCTGTGTCCCTGGTACTTGGGAGACTGAGGCAGGAGGATCCCATGAGCCCAGGAGTTTGAGGTTGCTATGAGCAAGGCTGACGCCACCACGGCACTCTAGGTAGGGCAACAGAGTGAGAATTTGTTTCAAAAAAAAAAACCTCTGAGTGTATAGCTGACTGACTGTTTGTTTTAAGATTTGCATCAAAAATCAAAAGTACAAGAAGAAAAGATTAAAGTTTTACAAAAGGAGAGGGAAGATAAGGAAGAAACTATTGATATCCTTAGAAAAGAATTAAGCAGAACAGAACAAATAAGAAAAGAGTTGAGCATTAAGGTAAGAGTTCTCATTTGCCTTAAAATGAAGAAGTCTTTTTTGAAAGGGTGAATTTGAATAAATTAATGTTCTCTTTCTTTAGTAAATTTGTTCCGAAGATAATAGGGGCTCAAAACAGTTTGAGTATCATTTGTTATGAGGGCTCTCTCACAGTGTGAAACCTGTATTTCCAAAAATCATTAAACATTTATTAAGTACATACTGTGTGTTAGCACTTACTGCTATCAAGTGTACAAAAAATACAGAAAGGGATTCCTACTTTTTGATGTTACATACAGGTAGCTATATGTATGTATATAGCCGTATCTCTGCTTATGGGAATGGTAGCAATAATAGTAGTTCATATTTGTTTAGAATTTATAATTTGCAAAGGACTATTTGATACATTTTTTTACTTTTTACTTTAACAAATATTATATTAACATATAAATATTAATAAGTATTTTCAACTTACAAATGAATAAACTGAGTCTGAGGTTACTTGTTAAGATCACATAATTGATAAGTGGAACACTAGACATATTCTGAATCTAAGTCCAGTGTTCTTTCTACATTATCATGATTGCATAGCTTGAGTGGTAGCTATGAATTGTGCTTTTTGACCCATTTACCACCAGGAAGTTGAGAACAGAATAGGATTAAAAGACTATTTGAATTACTACAGAGCCTGAGTAACAAAAGAGGTGTAAATTCAAAGCGATATTTACAATTTTTCCACTTCTACTTTAATGTGATTATCTTATTAGTGATTTTAAATAGCATTGTGTAGTATTTTCTGCAAAATTTCAGCTGCTAGCATTGATTTAAAAAAACAAGTTTAATGTGTCTTCCCAATTTGTATTATATTTTTTAATGGTTATTTAAACTTACCATATAATTTAATTAACTAAAATACAATACATATGTATTTATAATGTATCTTGAAATAGTTGTCATACAAATAAAAAACAAAAGCATCTTAAAATATCTGTGAAGAGAAACATGCAAAGTTATTTTTCTTTTCAATCTCCCCCCCCCCACCCCAATTCTTTAGGCTTCCTCACTAGAGGTTCAAAAGGCACAATTAGAAGGTCGTTTGGAGGAGAAAGAGTCCTTGGTGAAACTTCAACAAGAGGAGTTGAACAAACATTCTCACATGATAGCAATGATCCACAGTTTAAGTGGTGGAAAAATAAGTCCAGAAACTGTGAATCTCAGTATATAGACATTATGGCATTTTTGAATTTGTAAACTAATGTAATTTTTTATGTATTTATCTATTGGAGGGAGGCGAGTAGGGGAGGTAATTTGTGACTCCAAAACAATAGAAAATTATTATCTAAGTATTAATTTAGTAAAGAAACCTGATCTGAAACATATTTTTACTTGATCTTTTGAATAGAAATTTTTTTTAAGTTTTATTTCCTGTTTCTGGCTTTTATTGCTTAAAGCTTTGGTTCTTATATTAAAATTTTCCTTTTAATCTCCCTTATCATTTTTCTAAGGTCCTTTGCTTTTTTCTTAGTTGCTTTCCACTCTGTTTCACTTATTTATTATCATTTGTGATTATTTAGATCTTAAGAGTCAAACTTTCTCGGTATAACAACCCTAATGATTAATAAATTAAAAAGATAATTATTAGTAAAGAGAGAAGGTATGATGATACTGCTAGAGAAGTTTTTCTATAAAGAAACACAAAAGAAAATATTAGTGAGTTTAAAATAGTTCTTATTACTGCATTTAAAATGCAGAAAGCTCCACATTCACATGAGGTTATTATAAAAAGAAATAAAATGCAGTAAGATACATGGTATAAATTCTAAATTTGAAAAAAAATGCAATGATTAATTATCAGAAATGTATAAAAATTAGAAAATAGCTATTGTGTTAAATGATTTACATTGTCTCAAAAATCTAATGTGTAGAATTACTTGTAAGATAGGTTTTTTTCTCTTTTTAAAAATGCTGTATATTGGCCCACCCATATCACTTCTAATCAATTATGAATTTCTTATGATTTACATGAGGATAATTTGGATTCTACCCTTGCTGCATGTTTAGAAATTTATTATTTACTATTAATTCTGATGTGAATTGCATGTAATATACTGTCTTAGAGTTAGTTTTTCAATGGACCATTTAATTTTAAAGCATAGGTTAAATATTCTTATCCATGTATTTCTTTAATACAAGAGAATTTTTTAGTACTTTCATTTGAATCAAATGTTCTAAGTAGTGGATGTAGAAAATGTTTTTATATCAATATTTTTATTTTATTGCTATACCATTACAACCATTAATTTTACTTGGTGTTTTTTCACTATATCTTTGATTTAAACAAATTTAGATTTACTTCTATTTCTGAACCATAGTATATCTGAATTTAGGGTTTTGAAATATTTTCATATTTTGCTAATTACATTAAGTAATTTCAAGCTATAATAGATTTATAGATATATATACATTTTGTACAGTTCCAGAAAATTTTTTAAAGTATTGTACATAGAAAAACATTTTAAATTACTACTTATCTTATAGAGATACCTTCTATTTCTCTTTTGAAATTGCATACATTCTCAATTTAATGGAAAAAGTTTACATAAATAGATATGACTGAAGAACAAAAGGTTCTGTAACTTAAAGGAACAAAAAATTAAGGAAATGAATGAATAAAACAAAAACTCTAGGTATAATCCAACCACATTTTACATTTTAGACATCTCAAGACACTGAGCCTAGCCCAGTGCTGCCCTATATTTTCTGTGATAATAACAATATTCTGTGCTGTCTAATACCATAGCTGTTTGTCACATGTGGCTATTGAGCATTTGAAATATGGTCTGTGCAACTGAAGAACTGAATTTTTAATTTAATTTAATTTTAATTAATTTAAACTTTAATAACCATCCTGCTGGTCATGCAGATCCAGCCTGTTCTTGTAAGTATGCATTTTTAAACAACTAAGTATGACTATTAAAGACCTATATAAACAGATACTCCATATATTTAGTAGCTTTTTTTTAATATAGTAGTTTTAACCTGTTTATTGCTAATGTTTTCTCTCTGAAGAGGAAAATTCATACTTCAGCTTTGAAGGTGAGTAGTTACTAATCATTATCCTTTGTCACTCTCTGTCTCTTGTAGCACCTTTCATATTGTTTCTGTGGGATATTGGGTACTTTTTGCTTTTTGATCTGTATACCTCTGATTAAGAAAAACAGAAGTAAGGCTGGGCACAGTGGTTCTCACCTGTAATCCCACCATTTGGGGAGGCCTAGGTGGGAGAATCCGCTTAAGGCTAGTTTATAAAAAACCTGAGCAACATAGCAAGACTTTGTCTCTACAAAAAATAAAAATAATTTTAAAAATAAGCCAGGTATAAGTTTATGTGAGAAACTTAAAACTGAGCTATAAAATGACACTGTTTCTTTTTTCCACTCCTAATTCCAAATGAGTATCACTGGCAAAAAAGGACAAAGTCTGAGCAGAGATGATTTTAAATCGGATTTTTTGCCATTATCACTATTCAACAAGAGCAATCCCTGTGGGTCAGAAGAAATTACAAGGTTCTATTATAATAATTAAGTGTGAAGATATAACTATTGCACTTACACCATCTCCAATTCTTTCAATATCCATTAATAGTGTTGCTCATAAGAATCACCTGGAGTTTGTTAAACATACAGATTCTCAAGCTCCTCTCTTGTTTCATTAGGTTTGGCAGGCAGGGCCCTGGATTTTGATCAAAAACATAAGAGCATTTTAAACTGAGCACTTGAAAGAGAACTTAGACATCTTAGTTGGGGACAAGTCCATTTGAGCTTTACATCTGGATGTTATCTTCAGTCAGATAAAACTAACGTGTGGGCTAGTATCTTTATGCCTGGCTCTTAGTAATTTTATACCCTGTTGTAAATGTGTAAATATGCCCAGGCCTAAAGCCTTGACTTTCAAGGCTTTCAGTAGTGCCTGCAGTGCCAGCTGCTTGGGAAGCTGAAGCAGGAGGATCACTTGAGCTCAGGAGTTTGAGGTTTTCTAAAAAAAATTTAATCAATTCTGAGCCACCACCATAGTCAGAGTTTTAGAAATTATTTGTATTTGTGTCTGCATGCCCATTTCCTAATAGAGAAAAACAAACCTTAGGAAATGCATCATTATAGCTGAAATCCTCTTAAAATTTTGCTAGGAAGAGTTTGTCTCAAAATGTTCATTAACAATTCTTTTTACTGTTTACACTTGCCACTTGAACAAATAGAGAATTGTCTTAAGATTTGGCTGATTATACTAAACTATCAATTTAATGTCAGGACAAAAGGAAAATACTTAATAAAACTTTATGCTGTCTCTTAAGAGGAAATTTATCAGGTAGTGCCCATTTGAGTCTGTTTACTTTTATGTCATAAAGACGATTTATTTGAGAATGTAAAGAGATTTATGTTTTGAGTTAGGACTGTTAGTTCAATGAATGTGTGTTTGAATTTCAGCTTCTACCTGAGGCTCATTTGTGTATGTTACAGGTACTTTTTATTAAGGTATATTCCCTAAAACTCATAGCCTTATGATTTGATTTTCTTTTCCTCCTTTCAAATATTTACAACTTTGTTTTTGACATACATACTATTAGACTAGACACGTGTCCTGTTTGTGACTTAATTCCTTTATAGCAGTCAGCAAACATTTTGTGTAAAAGGCCAGCTAGTAAATATTTTAGGCTTTGTGAGACCTAGAGTCTGTCACAACTACTAAATCCTGCAATTGTAGCACAAAAGCAATCATAGATAATAATATAGCAGCCATAGATAAAAGTAAATAAATGGTAATAGCTATATGCCAATAAAACTTTATTAACAAAAACAGTCAATGCTTTGCTATTGGATGTTATTTCTACTCATTAAGAAATGTGTCTCTTTACGTTTGGTAATCTTTGTCTGGAGATCTATTTTATTTGATAATAATATAGCCACTTACTTAATTCTTTTTATGTTTTCTATTGGCCCGGTATATCTTTTGCTATTGATTTACTTTTAACCTGTGTGATTATATATAAAATGCATGATTTATAGACAACATATAGTTAGGTCCTACTTTTTTTATCTATTGTGACAAAATAAGTCCTTTACTTTCACAGTCCACTCAGAGTTACTATTGTACTACTTAACATAAAATATAGAAACCTTGCAGCTATATAGGTCCATTTGTCCTCTTCTTATCCATTATGCTATAATTGACATATATGTTACCTCTATATACATAACAAGCCCCCAAATCAATGTTATAATTTTTGCTTTAAACAGCTATATGGAATACCCCTGGCTGTCATCATCAAATGTAATTACCTGTTTGCATGCAATAATATCAAATAGTTCTTTAGTGTAATATTACTGTTTTTCTCTTTGGAAATAATAAGTTGTGGGCAGATACTACAAATATGCTATTTCTCTTCTAACTTTCATCCACAAGTTTTAGCATCTGTTGATAATTCTTGCCTGAATCAGTTATTTCTCTGATGGTTACCAAATGGTTATTTTCTCTTTTTAATGCTAGAAAATTGAACATTTTAGTAATGTTATGATATACTGAGAATAGCAGTCTAAATGGCATCACTTATATCATTGACAAAATATAGTACTTACAGTTTTACAATTAATACATCATGTACTTTCTTTTTTTGTGCATATTTTTACAAGCCAAGATTTTGATATTTGATTTCTGTAGTTTAAGAAAATAAATGGGCCGGGCGCGGTGGCTCACGCCTGTAATCCTAGCACTCTGGGAGGCCGAGGCGGGCGGATTGCTCAAGGTCAGGAGTTCAAAACCAGCCTGAGCGAGACCCCGTCTCTACCATAAAAATAGAAAGAAATTAATTGGCCAACTAATATATATAATATAAAAATCAGCCGGGCATGGTGGCTTGTGCCTGTAGTCCCAGCTACTCGGGAGGCTGAGGCAGGAGGATCGCTTGAGCCCAGGAGTTTGAGGTTGCTGTGAGCTAGGCTGATGCCACGGCACTCACTCTAGCCTAGGCAAGAAAGCGAGACTCTGTCTCAAAAAAGAAAGAAAGAAAATAAATGATATGTTAAGCGTATTGGATTTTTTTTAAAGCATCAGATCCTTTTGTTACTATTTTTCTTTCTAAACTCACTAATAAGAGAATTGCTCATTGAAATCATGAGATTCTATTAGTTTGGGTTATCACTTGCCTTGGTGCTCTCAACGATCACCAATAAATAGTAAATGTGTATTACCCATAAAAATAAGTACTTTGGATTAAGAAACTAATTATACATTTCCAGCCTTCACTGAGCTTACATTTAAAATAATTTTTTAAAAATAATTAAAACAAAATGAATTTTAAAATGTCTTGCTTTAAAAGACATCTTTTTTTTTATTTTTTGTAACAATGTGGATAATAAGCCTGATAAGTACTTGAAAGTGTATGCCTCTGTATTCTATAAATTGAAAGGAAACACTGTGAAATAAAAAAAATCATGGATTATTTTGAACATCCAAAAATACTTTGAAATCTTATACAGTCTTAGTTGGTTCAGCATTTTGTAGCTAATTGACTTTCTGTCATTCAAATACTCTGTGAGGCCTATTTGGTTTATGATTGTGTTCCTCTAGAAGTCATTTCAAAAATACCCTAGAGAAAACTTAATTATCACATCACCATGAATTAGAGATATCATAATTCTCAGAACCCAGCTTTTTTTCACACTGAACTATAAATAATCTCTTCATAAATGCAGGAAGAAGTAAGCATCTTTTCTCCCAACTAAATGTGCTTTTTTTTCCCAGTTGTCTAATTCCCCAGGGACCCAGATTTTATATGCTCTTAATATCTCAAGAAATGATGGATAATCTCAGGATATTTAACAAAAGGGTGTTTTTTTTTTTTTTAAATGTGAGGTCTATTGCTACATAAGAGAATGACATTTTCAGAGTCAATAGGATAGATTGGGTTTCAGTTTCATTATGTTATTAAAAACTAATTTTCCAGTAAGTAGTGGAGCATTTGGCAGGGATTTAGTAGTGAACATGATTCTGCCTCCCCATTACATTATCTACACTGTTATTCTGAGTGTTATATTTCATCTTACTTATCTCAAAGAGCCAAAAGATATAATGTATTAGAGTAGCCTTATGCGTTTCTCAAACTTCAAATAAAATGGCTTATGATTAGCCCCATTAAAAGACAAAACTATATTCGGTTAGGCAGGGTTTACATTTACCCACAAATAAAGGCTACTATCAACTACTATAATACATACTAATTTATGTAATACCCACAGTTAATCAGCATGTTAGAGCTGAAAGGATTCTGAAAGAACACTGAGCCCAGGCCCCTTATGCTAAAGAAGACGTTTAAACTTTATGTTGCATTCTCAGGAAAGATGTCCCATGATTCAAACACAAATTGATGTGTGATTGAAAAATAAATTGGATGTGGACTGGGTTAAGTGGCTTATGTTTATATTCCTAGACTTTGGGAGGCTGAAGCAGAATTGCTTAAGCTCAGGAGTTCAAGGCTACGGTGAGCCATGATTGCCACTGCACTACAGCCTGGGCTGACACAGCAAGACTGTCTCAAAAAAAAAAAAAAAAAATGTAGGCTGGGCACAGTGGTTAACACCTATAATTCTAGCATTTGGGGAGGATAAGTTAGGGCCAGAAGTTAGAGACCAGCCTGAGCATAGTGAGACCAAAAAAAAATAATAATAATTAGCCAGGCATAATAGTGCATTTCTTTAGTCCCAGCTACTCAGGAGGCTGAGGCAGGAAAATTACTTGATCCCAGGAGTCTGAGGTTGCAGTGAGTTATGATAATGCCACTGCACATAGCCTGGGCAACATAGTGAAATCCTACCACAAAAAAATAAACACGTCATTTTGAACTAGTTTGACAACTAGGAATTTATCTTAAGGAAATAAGGATGTGTACTAAGATTTAGGTACAGTAATATTCATTATAACATTGTTTATTATGACACAAAATGGGACATAGTCCATATATATAATAAGAGATTGGCTAATCAGTATAAAATGCAGTTATCCAATAGAATATCATGTATCCTTTTTAAGAAGATATTGAAATATCTATTAATCATGGAAAAAGATTTCTGGCGTGTTAAGTGGCAAAAGCAGTATACCAAATTCTCTGTAAACAATGATTCAGATATCTGAATATCTTTAAGAGTTTATTTGCAAACAAACAGTGAACAGTGGTAACCTCTGAGTAATGCACTTAGGATTGACTCTTATTTGGATTCTAATATTTTTATAATAAATTATTTTAACTTTTTAAAACCATGGATTTTAAAACATTGTTTTTGTAACCACATACAGATTTGACTTCTGGCTTTTATTTAACGTTTTATTCTTTTGTAAAATGATAATAGTATTAGAAAAAATAACAAAACTCATGGCTTTTAGTAGGTTTTTGATTGTTCATCTCCCTTTTGGGGGGGAATGAACTAGAACTCTCATTATATCCTTTGTTTTTGGTTTCTTATTTCTCTTCATCAAATTTATGGCTAAACTACAGCTACTGTATGCAACTATGTTAGTCTCAGTTGCTCTCCAGCCTAATTTATTTCTGTTAAATAGCTGTTCTAAGTGGTGCTAAGTAAACATTTTTCTTTTTGAAAGAAGCATTTTTCATACTTTAAATCAGCCTTCTATCGGATGTCATAGTCTTTGCTAATTAATGAATGTACCTATAAAATGCATTGTGAGGTACAGTTTTTTTAATTTCTTGGAAGAGATTATGAGGAAAAGGTGTAGTTGAGAAGAGTTTGCCAAATTTTAATAACAAAATAATGTCTAGGACTTGGATCACATTATATTCCTAGCTCTTTTGACAGATTTATGGACACAAAAGAGCAAACAACTTTTAGAAAGATACTTAATTAAGCCACATATTTGTAATAGTCTCAGTGATTTTCAACTTAATGTAAATTAGAATTTTCCTATTCTATGTTAATATTTCTATTTAAATAAATGTCATTTTTGTATTAGCTTCTTTTAAAAGTCCAAAAACGGACTTTTAGTCTTAAGTAAAGATTTATGCATTGTGTTTACAGAGATAATGGAAATATAAACCTTTGGTTGTAAGGTCAAGGAATAGTTACAGGAGTATTGGAAATTTTGTGTAGGATCAAGAGGAGAGAGAAGTTGGTAATAGATGTTTGAAGCTAACTGTGTAAAAACACTTTGAGAAAAAATAAGCAGGGTTACCCTGAACCATTTAGTCTGAGTGAAATTTCATACAAATACCCTTGAGATTAGACTAACTGAAGCTATGACTTGAATTGCTACTATCCTTGAGCTGCTGAATAAGAAACTTGGATTATTGATATTACAAGTTGATCCTATAGCATAATGTCACATTTGTTGTGTTGCTCTGGTGAATATTTAACTTCTGGTCATTCTAATATTTCCAGAGGCTGTGTTTCTTCATAAGGTTCTGTGATCATTACATATTAATGAAATGTACTTTGTTATGTCTCTTTTAGATCTGTCCCATTCTATGAGCAATAGTATCACCTTAATTTTACTATGAGATTCTCTATTTGGGGATGGGGAAGGGAGTAAGAATTAAGAAAAGATATGTGGACTTTCAATTTCCACTTTGGCATATAAAGAACTTGTCTCTCACCCTCACAAGAAGAAAAAGCTGAACAATAGCGAGACCTTGTTGCTACAAAAAATTTAAAAATTAGCTGGGTGTTGTGGCGTGCGCCTGTGGTCCAAACTACCCAAGAGGCTGAGATGGCAAGATTGCTTGAAGCCAAGAGTTGGAGGTTGCAGTGAGCTATGATTGTGCCACTGCACTCCAGCCTGGGTAACAGAGTGAGACCCCATCTCAAGAAAAGGAAAGAAAAGAAAAGAAGGAAAAGAGCTGAACAAACTAAAAAATGAGTGGCTTTCCTTGGATCCATCAGAGAATTAAGGTCACAGGACAAACCACCACCCTGAAAACTGTAATACAGAGAATATAAATCAACTTAATTAAAGCACTGCTAGGAACATTTAAACAGTAAATATGACAAAATCGCTAATGAACTAGCCTAGCTTGAGAGTTAAAACCTCCTAGGGATCCATTCTACTCATTGGTTCTTCTGAGGAGGAACATAGGCAGCTACAGTGCCTACTCAGAATGGAGTCAACCTGGAGTCTCACTTCCACAAGGACTAGCAGTGGTGGTGGCCATGTGGTCCAATAAGCTAGACTGGAAGATGCACAGATGCAGGGCCTAGCAAGCAAGAGCACACTGTCATTGCTTAGCACCGTATGTCTGGACCCATCTACCCCATAGTAAGATGTCCCACAGTGAGGTCTCATACTGGCAGGGGCTTCAGCTTAGAAGGGTTAAAATGGCCAGCATCCACAAGGAAGTGGTTCAGACCTTCGACTATCTGTGGATCCAAGGAGACAGAACAGAGTCCACCAAGTAGTCCTTAAAGACCAATGTCCAGTGACTGAAGGAGTACCACTCTGAGCTCATCCTTTTCCCCCAGAAGCTTTTGGCTCCCAAGAAGGAAGACAGCTCTGCTGAACTCAAATTGGCCACCTGCTGATAGGGCCAATAATGTGCATATGGAGTATCTACAAAAAGGAAAAAGAGTCATCACCGAGAATAACTGCAAGGCATCCGTTACTCTTTGCATGGCCAATGCCCAGCCCTCTGGCATTGGAGCAGAAAGGGCCAGGGAAGCTTCATAATGGGATGTTAAAAAAATAAAGTGCTGTTGGGGATTTGAAATACATCAGCAGTTAAAAAAGTAGTCCTGTCCTACGCACACACACACACACTTCCACACTTTCCTCAGCTTCACATGACTTTGGGAGCCACATAAGATTTTCACAGTGAAGATCAGAGAAAACTTCCCTCATGTTTGACCAGGGGGAGGGGAAATTTTTGCAATTGGCCCAGAGCATTCTCCATAACAAAGGTGTACCCTATAAAAGTTGACTACTTTTCAGAGTTGTGGAAGCAAAAATTACCCAATTCCAGTCACATCTGGCCTTCAAGGCTCATCTAAGGGAGAAAAAAAAAAAGGCTCAGAAGCACTTGTAAAAAAGTAACAGCCCAGAGGCACATACCCACTAAATGAAACAGTGGTCATCACGACTGTTGCCATGAGTATTAAAAAGATAAGAAATGAACATTCTAAGTAACTCTGACTACAAATTTGATAGATAAAATAGACCAACTTCTTAAAAGACAAACTACCAAAATTTACACAAAGAGAAAGATAATCTGAATAGGCCTATATGAGTTAAAGAAATTGAATCAATAACCTTCCAAAACAGCAACAATCCCAGATAGTTTCAGTGGTGAATTCTACCAAGCATTTCAGAGAGAAATAATACAAACTACAATCTCTTCCAGAAAATAGAAACTGGATTTCACTCTACATCATGCTACTTAACATCTGTACAATGGATGATTTTCAGTGCTGAAAACTGATGAGCTATGAAGCCATGAAAAGAAATGGAGGAATAAATATCATAATAAATGCATATTGCTAAATGAAAGAAAAAGCCAGTCTGAGAAAGCTATATATGTTGGATTCCAACTATAAGACATTCTGGAAAAATCAGAAACTATAGCAACAGTTAGAACTGGTTTAGGGAAGGAGGGGTGAATAGGTTGAACATAGGGGATTTTTAGGGCAGTGAAATTCTGTATGGTACTGTAATGGTGGGTGCCTCACATTCACTTGTCAAAATCCACAGAACTGTGCAACACAAAATGAACCTTAATGTACACTGTGGACTATGGTTAATAATGCATCAATATTGGTTCATTAATTGTAATAATATGCCACTAGTGCAAGATGTAAAAGATAATAGTGGTGCCAGGGGATAGAGTGAACACATGGAAATCTGTATACTCTATCTAAAACTGTGCTAGGCCAGGCACGGTGCCTTGTGCCTTTAATCTTAGCACTGTGGGAGGCCAAGGCAGAAGGATCACTTGAGCTAAGGAGCTCAAAATCAGCCTGAGCAAGAGCAAGACCTCGTCTCTAAAAATAAAAAGTAAAAAGTTTTAAAAAACTGTACTAAAAACTTTTGTGACTTTTTTAATATAAAAAAGGATATGCAAATTAGTCCACCTCTGTGGAAAAGAATTTGGAGATACCTCAAAGAGATAAAAATAGAAATACCATTCGAGCCAGCAATAGCGCTCTTAGTAATCTACCCAAAAGAGCAAAAGACTTTCTATAATAAAGACATCTGGGCCGGGCGCGGTGGCTCACGCCTGTAATCCTAGCTCTCTGGGAGGCCGAGGCGGACGGATTGCTCGAGGTCGGGAGTTCAAAACCAGCCTGAGCAAGAGCGAGACCCCGTATCTACTATAAATAGAAAGAAACTAATTGGCCAACTAATATATATAGAAAAAATTAGCCGGGCATGGTGGCGCATGCTTGTAGTCCCAGCTACTTGGGAGGCTGAGACAGAAGGATCGCTTGAGCCCAGGAGTCTGAGGTTGCTGTGAGCTAGGCTGACGCCACGGCACTCACTCTAGCCTAGGCAACAAAGTGAGACTCTGTCTCAAAAAAAAAAAAAAAAAAAAAAAAGACATCTGCACCCGAATGTTTATGGCAGCACAATTCACTATTGCAAGGATGTGGAAACAACCCAAGTGCCCATTGATTTATGAGTGGATTATTAAAATTTGGTATATGTATACAATGGAATATTACTCAATTATAAGAAATGACAGTGACCTAGCATCTCTTATATTTTCCTGGATAGAGCTTGAGTCCATTATCTGAAGTGAGGTATCACAAGGTCAGAAGAATGGGCTCCACAAGTACTCGCTATCAAATTGGCACTGACTGATCAACACTGGTGCTTACATGGTAGTCATATTCTCCAGGGATTAGAGGGTTGGAGGGTGTAAACTCACAACTAATGTATGCAGTGAGCATTGTAGAGGGGAAGGGCATGCCTCTAATCCTTGTTTGGGCGAGGCAAAGACAAAATGTAACCAAAATGTTTGTACCTTCATAATATCCTGAAATAAAAATTAAAAAAGGATATCTGGTGACAATTGTTTTTCTTTCATCCCTCTCTTAGCCATATAGTTCTCCTCCCCAGAATCATTGACTTTTTGACCAGTTTCTTTATATTTCTTAAAGAGATAAGCAATACATAAACATGTATATACCTATATATATTTTTGGTGGGTTGCAGAAATTAAAGTATTCTAAACATATTCTTCTGTACCTTCCAGGATGTTAGTACAGGTAGAGCTTCTTGACCATTTTTGACAGTTTCATAATAGTTTACTGATATACCGCAGTTTATTTAACTCATGTTAATGAACACTTAAATTGTTTTTAGTCTTTTGCTGTGATGAAGACATTGCAATTAATATCCTTATACAAATGTCATTTCAAGTAGAATAACTTGGTTAAAGTATATATACATTTTTAAATATCCCACCAGCAATGTTTGTTTCCTCACATCCTCATCATTCCAATGTAATCCAACTTTTTCAACCATTATGATGTTAACAAAGTTTTCATGGCTATCATATATGTAAAAACTTTTTGTTTCCTTTTTCTGCAAACTGTTTAACCCCTTTCCAATTTTTCTTGTGGATTATCCATCTTTATCTTATCAGGTTGCAGGTGATCTTTACTTAGTAAGTAAAGTTGTAAATATTTTTTCCCAGTTAGCTGCTGTCATTTGATTTTGGGTGCATCTTTTCTGTGAATAATTTCTTTATTTGTAAATTTATTTTTAAATTTTTATTGCAGCTTGATACCATCTTAATATTTTATATAATTGATCAACCCTCATTTTTTGAGAAGTTTCCTATATACTTGCTTGTTTATTTTTTCCATATTTATTTTGGAATCATATCTAGTTCAAAATAAAAACAAAACACCCTGGTGACTATTTTATTTGGATAATGTTAGGTTTATTGATTATGTTAGGAAGAATTGACATCCCTGTGATGTCATCTTTTCTAAAACATCAAATGCCTTTTCATGGGTTGAAGTCTTTTATGAACTTCAATAATAGTTTAATTGCATGTATAGTTTTTGTATATTGTTAAATTTTAACTTTTTTATCATTTTTATTTTTTATCCATTATATTTTCTGATTATAAAAATATATAAATATATACAGAGGCTATTGATTTCTATAAACAGTTTTATATCTTGTACCCAAAGCATTACTGACTTTATCTGAAAGAATCCAAGAGAATCACTAAAAACTAATATAAATAATAATAAACCATTTATATTATCTGTAAGTAAGAAATATTTACATTCTCATTTCTAAGCTTTAGATAATCTATTTCTCTTATCCAGATCAATTTTTTTTAAATATGGTGAAAAAGGAATTTTGTTCATTTCTGGCTTTAATGGAAATAATTCTATTATTTTCCTGTTAAGCATCTAACTTTTGGGTTATATGTTTTTGGTATATAGGTTTTACCATGTTAAGTGTTCATCTGTTTCTGTCAAAACTGGAAAGGGATTGTATCAAAATGGATATGGAATTTTATCAGACTTTTTTTTGACATCTGTGAAAGATAATGTGACTTTTCTGTTTTTATTAGTATCGTATCAGTCAGTATATATATAGTTTGTGCTTCAGTAACCAATAGCCCCAAAATCTTAGAGGCTTAAAACAACATGATTTATTTCTTGTTCTTGCTACATGTCATTGGGACTCCATCCATCCATCCATCCCTTACTCAAGGAGCCAGGCTCAAAGCAGCCATCATCTGGAGCTTTTAGGGTTGAAAAAGAACATGGCAAGTAAGCTACTGACTTAAACCTTCCACTGGGAATCAACGCGTGTCACTTTGGTTTACATATTATTGACCAGTGCAAATTACATGGCCACATCAAAGTGCAAGAAGAGAGAGGGAACAAATTCTGGCATGTGCTCTGGAAAAGGACTGGAAATGTTTGGTTGGTACCTGATGGAATATATTGATATGTTCCTTAATTTAAATGATCCTTAAATTTCTGAAACAAATAGAATGCATTATGGAAATGTTTTGGTGTCCTTATCACTAAATGGGCTACTTATCATGAGAGTGGGCTTGTTATAGAAGCAAGTTTGGCATCCTCTTGCCTTCCTGGTCTTGCCTTACTTGTCTCTTTGCTTTCCACCATGGGATGATGCAGCAAGAATGCCCTCTCCAGATGCGGATCCTCAACCATTGACTCCCAGTCTTCAGAACTGTAAGAAATAAATTTCTTTATGAATTACCCAGTTCATGGTATTCTGTTATAGCAAAACAAAATGGACTAAGTCACCTTATATCCAGCCAACTTTCTCCAGGCATCCTCAAACTATGGCCCTCGGGCCACATGCGGGTGTTTTTGCTTGTTTGTTTTTTTACTTCAAAATAAGATGTGCAGTGTGCATAGGAATTTGTTTATGTTTTTTTTTAACTATAGTCCGGCCCTCCAACGGTCTGAGGAACAGTGAACTGGCCCCCTATTTAAAAAGTTTGAGGACCCCTGTAAACTCACTTATTCTCATATTTTATCTGTCTATTCTTTTGGATTTTCATGTACGCATCACATTATTCACAAAATAATGACAGTTTTATTTTTCTCAAATCCTTATACTTTTCATTTGTCTTTCTCACTTTATTGTACTATTTGGGACCTGCCATAAAATGTTGCATTGAATGGACCTTTTTTATGTTCTTTCCAAACTTGATGGGTATGATGTTAACATTTTTCTTTTTTTTTTTTTTTTTGGAAATGCCTTATGAAATTAAAGAAGTTTCCTTCTATGTTTAGTTTGAAAGAACTTAAAATTCTTACCAAATGCTTTCTTTGCAAGGGTTATAAATAGGATGAGCTCCTCTATTCTCATTGATCCAGCAGAATTTTAGCTTCCTATTCCTGAAATCTTAGGCTCTGCTAGAGTTTCTGGTTACTCAAGTAAGAAATTCTTTCACCAAGGGATACAACAAAGCTCCCATTAAATGGAAGTTGAGACTGGCACCTGGCAGCTTTGAGCTTCTAAAGCCAGTGAACCATCAGGAAAAGGAGGGGCTACTTAACTGGCTTGGATGAATGATTCCACACAATAGATGATGGAGGCAGGGAAGAGAATGCCTGGAACACAGAAGAGCCTCTGGGGTGCCTCTTAGTACTCCTATGTTTAAAATAAAAATTAGTGGAAAACTACATTAATTGATCATGACCCCAGCCTTTTGGGAATGACTGGATCACCCCACCAAGCAACTAACAGACCAACTGAAGTGAGTTATGGAATGGATAGTACAAGAAGGATGTTAGAAATACCAGCAATGACTTCAATTTCAGAAACAGGAACTGTAGTAGTTTTGAGTATTTCATCCAACTTTAAAATGTATTATGTATTATTTTATTTGTTTTATTGTTTCTTCCTTTCTCCTATTTCTCTGCTATCTAACGTAAGATGTGTTAATAGTGGTTAGCCTTATAGCCCAGTCATTAGGTTACAGGATGTCTTAATCCATGTGTGTTACTGTAACAAAATAGACTGGATAATTTATGTCTCATAATTCTAGAGGCTGGGAAGTCCAAGATCAAGGCACAGGGAGGTTCTGTGTCTGGTAAGGGTTGCTCTCTGCTTCTAATGTAGCACCTTATTGCTATGTCCTCACACGGTGGAAAACAGAAGGGCAAAAAGGCCTAACTAGTTCCCTCCAACCTCTTTTATAAGGTCTCTCATCCCATTCATGAGGACTTTACCTTTTTGATGAATCACTTCCTAAAGGACCCACCTCTTGATACTATGTCATTGGCAATAAAGTTGCAACGAATTTTGGGGGGACATATGCAGATCATAGCAGAGGCTTCAAAGGGATAGTGTGATTCTGCCTGAAAAAGAATAGACATCACCCATGAATGAGGTAACATAGGGGATTGTGTGTTCTCTTGGGAGAGGGGTTAGCATGTTTTAGTTGTACAGGTCTCCCTGTGGCTTTATCCTTTCTTTGTTAAAGATTTGGAGGAATTAGCATGTACCTATGCTGAATCCTATCCCCCAATGTGATAATATTTGGAGGTGGTGCCTTGGTAAGTAATTAGGTTATAAGGATGGAACCCTCATAAATGGGATTAGTGCTCTTTTAAGAGTCCTAAGAGAGACCCTTACCCCTTCCACCATGTGAGGACACAGAAGATGCCACCTATGAAGCAGAAAGTGGGCCCTTATCAAACACCAAATCCTCTGGTTCCTTGATCTTGGGCTCCCAGCCTTCAGAACTGTGAGAAATAAATTCCTGTTTTTTATCAGCCACCCACTCTATGGTATTTTACTATAAAAGCCCAAATGGACTAAGGCACCTACTTTCCGAGTTTCTTAGATCTAGGATGAGTTCAAGAGTTTGTATTTCTAATGTAATGTTAATGGCACTAATCTAGGAACCACACTTTAAAATGAGCTGTCCTACAGTATCAATTCTGTGCTATATTCTTCCACATCTATTTTAAGATAATAGACTCAGTTCATGTTGGATCCTGTAAGGAGCTATATTATATTAAATTTTCATAAAGTGGGACATGCTGCAGTAACTCAGTTGCCAGAAGCACATCATCAAAACTTGCCTTCTGAAAAAGGAAATAGTGAAGTTTTCATTTCACTTTGGTTTAATGATTACTTGTATCAATTTTCTTGAGCTTTAGGAACAATTTTTAAAGAGGACAATTAAGAAATGTATTCCTTCCCACATAATTTTTGATAAGAGAAAATTAAACCAATTTCTGGTTTAATAATTGAATCCCTTGCTTTTTTCAATTTATGGAAGATCAAATTATTTTTATTAAGTTTTGATGTCATTGGTTTGATAGAGATTTCATCAGGCATCCTTCTAAGGATAAACCTATTAGAAGATAATATACTGTCAAATAGACTGGTCTAGTTTTCTATTTTCAACGTAAATAAATTAATATGGCTGACGTGTTTTATCATCATATGCAATTGGAGTTTTCTGATGTGAGCTTTGGTGATTACTATCATTCAGCTTCCTTAAAAAGCCTAGGCATCTCATTAGTATTCTGTTAGTAAGCAGTGCAATCATTTGTGCAGCAGCTGGAGAGGATTATATATTTCACAGGACTCCTTGGATTAATGATAAGAAATGCCTGGTAGTGACCCATGAATAGAAAGCAGGAATCTTTCAAAAAGCTCTTCAAATTTATAAGCCTATCTTGTTTAGACTAAGTACCAAAAAAAATACTTATAGTAAGAGTCTACTTGGTTCTCGACCCAGTGTCTCTCTTTACCTCCAAACCTGGGAATGCATTGTTTCTCTTCATCTATAGATTCAGCCTCACTCAAGATTCTGAGGTCAGTCCTGCCTTTGATCAGAAGGCATTTAATAAACCCTGCAGGGGAAAGCAAGGTGGTTGGTGGTTTCACCTGGTTGAACTTGCTAACTACTCTAATGTATGTACAGATTCTACTACCTAGGCCTTTGTCTTTTAATTAAATCTTAAATTAAACCAAGTCCTAATAAATGCATTCCTGACCTGCCACATGTATTCTGGTTTCTTGTACAGAACCCTAATTCCTCCATGATTAGGGCTTTGCCTAGTCCCCAGGTCTTTCAAGAAATATAATCTCAACTCCCTCCTCACAGTCTAGACACCCTACCCTGAACTGTAATGCCTTTTGCTTGTGCATTGGAGATTCAAGTGCTTCTTTCTCTACATGAATGATCATCAGAACCAATATTTGTGTAGGACTTCACCTTTGACAAACCACACTGTTTTTATACACTTTATTTCATCATCAAAAATGATGAGGTGAGCATAGTGGTCATATTTCAATTTAACTTAATAAATTAATTTAATAAATTAATTACAGAGCATCTAAGGCTCAGAAGGATTAAATAAACTATCCAAGGTCCCAGAGCTAATAAATGATAGATAATTAGAAGATATCAGGTCTTCTGAGCATAAATTCAGTACTATTTTTCTTGCCCTCCCTTTGTGCCAGACATCTCTGAAATTCTGGCATGCATTTCTGCTTGAATTTCTTTCTACTGCTTTGTGTTGGAACCCTCTTTAGGGCAGTCTGCTCTTCAGATCAAACTTGTTATTGCCCATTTTGCCTACCCCTGTGCTCAAAACTCATGAGAAGAAGAAGAAAAAAAGCTTTATTGTCTTTTTATCTGAATTGAGTACAGTCACAAAAGATAACATAATTTGAGACTAGGAAGAACACCCAAAACATAAAGAAGGCTCCTGGCCCATAGAAAACTTTATTTGATTTAATTCTATTGTCATAATCATCATTATCATTATTCACCTCCAAATACATTAGAGTTACCAATTGTTGGAATATTGGTAAAGTGAAACTACAGCCTCTGTAGCCAATACATTGGTTTGACAATACTTATTCTCAATGAATACATCCACATGGGCATGACCTTGAGCTTCACAAACTTTATTCTGTTGTACACCTCTGACCTTTAATTTTATCTGCCTTCTCCTAAACAACAAGGATTACATACATTTTTATCTTATCTTGAAGGACTACAGTACTGAAACCAAGAGTGGGAAAGTCCTTTTAATATGACATATTAAAAAAATATATATGACATATTAGTCAAGGTTCCCCAGTGAGGAACAGAGCCAATAGGATGAGTCTGAGAAGAGAGAGAGAAAGATTGTCAGAAATTTGGTCACATGATGTGAATGCTGAGAAGTAAGTCCCAAGATCTGCAGTTGGTAAGATGGGGCACACTTATAACTTTGACTCAAATGGGTACAAAAGCAATTTATGTAACCAAAACATTTGTGCCCCCAAAATATTCCGAAATAAAATACTTTAAAACATGTATACTGAATAAACTAATAAAGTCTTATACATTTTCTCAAAAAAAAAAAAAAAAAAAAAGATGGAGACAAAGGAGAGCCTGTCTGTGTAATTCTAGTCTGAGTTCAAAGGCCTGAGAACCAAGAGAGCTGATGGTACAAGCTACAGTCCAAAAGCTGGCAGATTAGAGACCCAAGAAGAGTCAATGTTTCAGTTAGAGTCCAAAGACCAGAAAAGACTGATGCCCCAGCTCTGAGCAGTCAGGCAGGAGGAGTTTCCTTTTTTGTTCTATTCAGATTTTCACCTGTTTGGAAAAGGTCCACCCACATTTTTGGGGCCAATCTGCTTTACTCAGTCTACCAATTCAAATGATAGCTTCATCCAAAAACACTCTCACACATACACCCAAAATGATGTTTGACCAAATATCTGGGTACCCTGTCAACACAAAAAATGAACCATCACAGATGATAATTTTTAGTATCCTTAAATAGGGAAAATGTTCTATTTTAATTTCTATCTCCTTACTCTTTTACCTTTCATGAGAAAGGCCCACCTACTGTCTCCACATGGTGCTCTCCCTTTGAGTGCTTCCCCCAAAATTGCTTATTCTCAGGTGAGAGTGGAGCTCTTCTATCAAATCTGCCAGTTGTTTTTTAGTTTTCGTTGCTTCCAGTTTCTACTCTAATATTGCACCCTGGGGATAATTACTTAACTTCTCTAAGTGTCAAGTTTCAATTTATCAAATAGAACTGTTGATAATAGGTGCTCTTAATAATAAAATATTAATTTTAAAAATAATAAGTTCCTTCCTCTGTATTCCCACTGCTGTCCTTTTAGATCAGAAACTTCTCATTTCTCTGTTATATTGTAATTACCTCATGCCTGAAATCTTTGTTCTTGATTTCCCTATCAATTTTATCCTGCATCCCATGACCCATTCAATATTCCTAAAATACCACTATTTTCATGTCAAATATTGCCAAAAAGTCTTCAATGGTTTCTGGTAACTTACAGCAATAATTGTCAAATTATGCTTCACTAAACCCTAGGATTTTGCTCATCTTAAGGTCCACATTTCTTAAACCAGAGCAGCTATTCCATATTCAATATTTCCTTTAGTTTATCAAATATATGACATACAAGTATAGTAACTATTGTATCTCCTGATTCTATCATCTGTAACTATTGTATCTCCCGATTCTATCATCTGTGTCATTTCTAGGTATGTTTTGGTTGGTTTTTTTTTTTTTTTCCATTTTAAGCTGTATTTCCCTGCTTCTTCGAATGCCTAGTAATTGTTTTAAGTCTTTTTTTAAGAAAAATTTTAGATTCAGAGCAAAACTGAGAGGAAAGGACAGAGATTTCCCATATACCTCCTGCCCCCACACATGCATAGCCTCCCCGACTATTAACATCCTCACCAAAGCGGTACATTTGTTATAATTGATGAGCCTACATTGACTCATCATCACCCAATGTCCATAGTTCACTGTTGGTATTGTACATTCTGTAGGTTTGGATAAATGTATAATGACATGTATCCACCATTATAGTATCATATAGAAAAGTTTCACTGCCCTAAAAGTCCCCTGTGCTCTGCCTATTCATCCCTCCCTCTTCACAACCCCCTGGAAATCACTTACCTTTTCACTGTCTCCATGTTCTCCTTTCCCAGAATGTCATATATTTGGAATCATATGATATGATTGCCTGGTAATTTTTATTTGGATGCCAGACATTGTGAAATTTATATTTTTGAGCACTAGATATATTAGTTATTCCTATATTATAGGAATATAATTCCTATAAATGTATTTCAGCTTTGTTCTGGGATGCAATTAAGTTACTTGGAAACTGATTCTTTCTATTTGGATTTTTAAGCTTTTCTAGGTTGAACCAGAGACGTGTTTAGTTGAGGGCTAATTTTTCCCAGTACTGACACAAAACCCTTGTGCATACTCTTCCTGATTCCCCATGAATGATGAGGTCTTCTACTCTGACTTGAGTGAACAGGAACTATTTCTGTTAAGCGCCAAGAATTTTTCCTCTGATCCTTTTGCGTGGTCCTTTCCTTATGCACATGCACAGGTCACTAATCTGATGAAGACTTGATAGGGATCCTCTGCAGTTTTCCAGAGCTCTTTCTGAGCAGCTTTCTCCTCTCCAGTACTTTGTTCTATGAACTCTAGCTAACTTGGCCACCGCAGACTCCTGCTCCAGCTCTTTAATTCAAGGACATTGCTAGGCATGGGCTGAAAACTCCCTGTGCCCTGACCTGGAAACTCTCCAGGCAGTAAGCTGGGGCAGTCATGGAGCTCACCTTGATAGTTCCCCCTCATTCAGGGATCATTGTCCTTTTTTCTTATTAATTAATGGAACCCATTGTATCTCATATTCTGTGCATTTTTTTAAAAGTTGTATCAGGTCGGAAGGTAAATCAACTGCCTGTTTTCCCATCTTGTTGGAAGCAGATGTCTCAGTCAAGAGACTTATATTGGAGTTTGTTTTTAAAAAATGTGTTTGGCTCTAAAAGAATGTTTTAAAATCTAGAATGAAATCTTAACTCCTTAGTCAGACAGCCAAAGACTTCCTCAATGTGCTCTCAGTCCAAATTTTGAAATTATTTCCTGGTTCCAGGCAGAATAACTAAATTCAGCTTGCATGTTTCCACCTCCTCATTCACAGGTTTCCTGTGCTGTCAACACAGTGTTGCCCTCCTGTCTACCATTCTCTGATCCTCTGTTTGGTCCTTCTGACTTCATATGATCATTTTAATTGTGTTTACCTCATCTTACCAAAAAGATCATATGCTCTTTTAGTATGGGAACTATGTCTAATATCTTTATATTTTTCCCCACAGGCTTAACACAAAGACTTGAGCAGTGAGTGCACTCCTAACATATGTCTGTAATTTGGCTAACAGAATGCTGAATGGCCTGACAGTGGGAGCCTGGAGTTTTATTCTTGCTGGTCTTAATCAGTAGCACACAAATTACTATATGACATTATAAAAATAGGCTATGATGTAATTTCTAGTGATCATTATGTGACATTATAAATATAGTCAGCTTGCTTTTTAAAAATCCAAACAGATGGTAAAAACTTTATGTGATTTCATTCTGTGTGTCCAATCCACAACACACAACTTCTCACTCCCCTTTTCTCAGACATCAAGGGTCATGGCGCTGAAATTTTTCACTACACCAAATCTCTTCTCTGTATTAGTGGGACAGGGTATGAAGTGTCACCTTCTCTGTTTTCACTGACATCAAATATGTCTGAATCCTAATTATGTACTGAGAGTACTTGTCTCTGGGACCAACCCTGAGGTGAGAAGTCACAATGTGAAGAGCATGGCCCCTGACGTCAGAAGGCGTGAGTTTGAGTACTGGTGCTACTGAGTATCGATTAGCACCATGACCTTGTGCAGTCATCTCTCTTTTCCAATTCTCAATTTCTCACCTGTAAACAGGAGATGATAATAGTACCCAGCACATACAGTCCTGTGTAGTGCAGGGACTTAGATCTTCCTGCTACACTCAGTGGAAGTTTAGTGCTTTGAATTGAATTGAGATACATGCTCCTACACCTAAATTGGGTCATTGCTTTTAAGGATAAAATTCCTTACCAAATTGTTCAGAACCCATGCCATGACTAAGTGCAGAAAGACCCAACCATCATCCAGATTTTAGTATTTCTGTGATCTCAACTATTTTCCAAGAATACTATTACAAGAAATTTAAAATCCAAAGAAATTCTTCATCCTTTATGCCTGCTTTTTAGTCTTACCAGGACTCAGCTGTTCTTAATTAGTCAGTGAGACACTGAATCAAATTCTATGATATATTCCCCCAATATAATTGTAGATTTTCTTGGTTATAATTATTTTTTTTTTCCATTAATTGAATACTTTCTCTGTTCTGGGTACTGTTATGAGTACTTTACGGATATTACTTTATTTAAAATGAAAATCCTTATTTATATAGACTTCTATGGTTTGAATATTTGTCCCCTTCTAAAACTCATGTTGAAATTTAATTGTCATTGTAACACTATTAAGAGGCGGTATCATTAGGAGGTGATTAGGCTGGGCACAGTGGCTTATACCTACATTCCTAGCACTTTGGGAGCCAAGGCCGGAGGACCACTTGAGGCTGGGAGTTTGAGAACAGCCTAAGCAGCATAAGGAGACACCGTCTCTACAAAAAATTATAAAGTTAGCTGGGCATGGTGGCGCTGTACCTGTAGACCAAGCTACACAGCAGGCTGAAGCAGGAGGATTGCATGAGCCCAGTTGTTTGAGGTTGCAGTGAGCTATGATGACACCACTGCATTCTAGCCCCTTGTATCCACCCTTGTGAATGGATTGACGCTGTTATCAAAGGAGTGGGTTCTTATTAAAGAGTGAATTTCCCTGCCCCCCAATCCTCTGCCTCCACCAAAGGATGACACAGCAAGAAGGCCCTAACCAGGTATGGGCTCTTCAACCTTGGGCTTTCCAGGCTCTAGAACTGTAAGGTATAAATTTCTGTTTTTTATAAATTACACAGTCTGTCATATATTGCTATAGCAGCACAAAAATGGACTAAGACATAAGCATCCTATGGATGAGAAAACTAAAGTACACAGAGAATAAAGAACTTGCTGAGTGTCAGCTGGTTAGACAAGAGCAGAGCTGGGATTCACATTCAGTCTGCCTTCAGAACCCACCTTTAACCTCTGTGCTTTTCTGATAAGCTATGGTAAGATTTTTATCTATGGTGACATATTTTCAAACCCCAAATTGGTCTGACTAGTGTAGATATTGACAAATTCTGAGACATGGTGAACACAGAATAGGAGTCATGAACATGCATCACAGACATTACTTGAGGGTAGGCTAAATGATGATTTTTTAAAAAAATAATTGAACACTATCTAGAATAGCATAATTATCTCATAAAACATATGACTGTCTATAGCTGAGAGGCCTTTGCAATGAGAGGTGGTGCAGACGTTTTCAGATAGACCCGTGCTAGGGCAAGGTGCACGTGAGGAGCAAGCTTTGCCTCCCCTGGAGTGTGGAGAAGTGCTGGGGAATTGCCGGTGTCTAGGTCATCAGAGAAGGGCTAATTGAGGCTGCTCTGTAGGACGGGCTGGTAGGCAGGTCTAATGACAATTGAGTGGCCCCTGGTGGCTTAAGAGAATACCCCCACTTGCTTACTGTTGTAGGAAATTCCTCTAGTCTAGCATAGTTCTCAAAGTGAGATCTCCACACATACAGCATCAATATCAACTGCAGCTTGTTCAAATGCAAATTCTCAGACCCCATCCCAGATCTACTGAATCAGCAAACTGTGTTTTTAAAAACCCTCTGGATAATTCTGATACACACTAAATTTTAAGAACCACTGCTTAATTAGGAAACTTTTTCAGCTCCACAACTAGAAATAAGAATATTAAAATGTGAAGGCTGGGAGCGGTGGCTCATGCCTGGAATCCTAGCACTCTGGGAGGCCAAGGTGGGAGGATCGCTCAAAGGTCCAGAGTTCAAAACCAGCCTGAGCAAGAGCAAGACCCCGTCTCTACTAAAAATAAAAAGAAATTAATTGGCCAGCTAAAAATATATAGAAAAAATTAGCCAGGCATGGTGGCACATGCCTGTAGTCCCAGCTACTCAGAAGGCTGAGGCAGAAGGATCGCTTGAGCCCAGGAGTTTGAGATTGCTGTGAGCTAGGCTGACGCCACAGCACTGTAGCCAGGGCAACAGAATGAGACTGTGTCTCAAAAAAAAAAAAAAGTGAGAACGTATTTGAGAGCTCTTCAAGGTGAATTAGCTATAGATAAATGTAAAGACATTTTGACCCACTTCATTTGATTCATTTTTTTCAATTCTTCTTTGGCAGAAGTAAGTCCACCCATATATCAGTCATCACCTTTTCCTGAGCCATCTACATCGCTTATGTTCATTAAAATCTAGGCTTATGCTTGAGTCAGCCACCAAATGGGGGGTAGCTTATGACCAGGTGTTCTCCAGACCCTTCCACTGGAGAAAACCTGTGTGTGATGGCAAGTAATATGTGTTAATGTATGGATATTTAAAAATCTCTTCTAATTTATACTTTTTAAATAGAAATCACTGGAAACCATCAGCATTATAATTATATTTTTATTTCAGAATATTATGGGGTAACAAACATTTTGGTTACATGAATTACTTTTGTATAGTTTGAGTCAAAGTTATAAGTGTGTCCATCACCCAGATAGTGTGCATGGTACCTGTTGGGTGTGAACTTACCCATCATCTCCTCCTCCCTGCCACCTGCTTGATTGCTGTTGAATTTTACTACCATATGTACACACGAGTGTTGATCATCTAGTTCCAATTTAATGGTGAGTACATGTGATGTTTGTTTTTCCATTCTTGCAATACTTCACTTAGGAGGCTGGCCTGTGATTTGTAAGGGGTCTCAACACAAGGTTGAGTTCTGCTCTAGAGCATGAGCTCCCTGAAGGCAGGGACCTCCTTACGCACCAGTGTTCGCCCTGTGACTGGCACACAGCCAGCTGCTCAATGAACAGATCGTGAGCTGAACAGACTGGAAATGAGTGTAAAGATCAGAGAGCATTAACTCCCAAGTGAAAGAACAGAGGTAGGAAAAGGAAGCAAAACAGGGAAACTGGGGGCAAGGAAAATAAATTTCAGACTTGACAACTTTATCTTCTCCAGTTTAGTGAAGACTAATAGAAGCTCTTCATAGAAGGATATGCCTCACAGCTGCCAAATTAGGTAGCTCTGATTTGCATAAGTTGTAATTTTAATGTGCTTGTTGGTGGCATGAATTGATTAATAAAATGCTGCATGGAGAGTTTGTTTATCAAAGCATCACTGCATAAGAGTCTAGCTTTATTGGCCCATTTCGTGCATTTGAGTTCAGTTTCAATCATGAGGGAGGAAGTCATTCTGCTGAATGACAGGCCCAGGAGTTTTCAGAGATATTGGAATTGTAAATGAGCAGCTCAGAACCGGATATTTCTTCTCTCTTCTTTTTTTTTATTACTACTAGACCTGATCAAAGATTAAAATCAAAAGATGCTTATTTGCCCAATGTGCTCTTAATTCTAATTTCAGACCATGTCTTTAATAATACAGATATTTTATTTCAAAATTAGAGATCTTATTTGCTCAAAAGTCTGCATCATTTTTAATATACAGCAGACATTGATGCAATATATTTTGAAATTTATCTCTTAGGTCCAAAAGGCAGACAGATAACAACTCACATTATAAATCATGGCATATGCTTTGCCTCCATCTTTACCTGTTAAAGATGAAGTTTATTACATTCTTTTTCAATATGTAATCTTATTTTAAAATAGACTAGACATTAGCACATCTAAACAGAAGTTGCTCCTATGAATCTAGCCAGTCATTTAAAAAACACCCAGAAGTATTAACTCTTCCAGCTGGGAAGTTGTTTTTTCCCAATGGATCCTTTCATTGATCATTTTACCAAGCTCACAAAAAATTTCTAGATTGTTGAGACCATCAGGCATGTGGCATAGCAATTGATGAACCTGAACAGTAGGTAACAGAAAAAAGTCTCCTCTCTATACTGTGGTACTGGGTCACTGGTGATTGATAGCAATTTTCCAAATACCTACACATCATCTGCTAAAACATATGTGCCCACCTGGCTATGGAAGAAAATGATGACTTGGAAGTGGTTGTGTTAGAAGAGAAAGCTTAGAGAAAGCAAATGAGCTCTGGAAAAATATTAGAAGTGAATTTATTCATTCATTCGTCATTTATCTATTGATATAGAGTAGTATAAAGTCTTAATAAAAGGTATATTTTCCCAAAAATTATTTGTCTCAAAATATCTCAGCTAATTACTAGTTTGAAGCTCTCATGCAGTAACCCAATATCCATTTTTCCCATCTTCCATAGTACTGGAACCCTCAATCTTTGCGTACAAGGCCACCTGGAATTAGTACTGTTTCATATTCTCTCTATAATAGTGGCCAGGGAAATGTAAGCATTCTTTGCCAGTAGGTATATCTATATTATTAAGTTCTTGTTAATGTGATGTAAATGGAAATGGCAGACAATTTCTGGAAAAAAAAATCCTTAGAGGGCATGGCCCTTTTTGTTTTCCTTCTTTCTTACTGACTGAATATGGACAAAATGATTGGGTCTCTAAAAGAATTTTGAATCATTACTTGACTTAGGAAAAGGAAGCCATGAACAGTAGATTATCAAGATAGAAGAAACCTTATCCTTTACCCTGGGATATACATAGAAGCCCTGGATTAACTCCTTCCAGGCTTCATGAGAGAAATAAACTTCTATCTTATTTAAGTCGTTGTTATTTTGGGGTTTTCTGTTTTCTATCTTCTCTATTTGCAAAGGGCAATTTTGTTATTGTTGTTGTTACCTTGGCAGCTAATACTGGGACTATCAAGAATATTAACTAAATATATCCTCCAGAGCTAGACAAAAAATTCTAAGTTATAAAAAGAAAAGATATATTTAACTATGTAAAAATATAGGACAAAAGTTACCATAAACAAATTCAGAAGAAAAATTATAGGTATGGTAAACTAAATTAATGATAATTACAGAAAAAGGATCAAGATACAGAATGTACAAAGAACAATTTCAAATTGAAAAGAAACAGCAAATATCTTCATGGAAAATAGGCAAAATAAACAGAACAAACAAGTCAGACAAGAATCAATCCAAATGACTAAGTATTTGGAAAGCTGCTCAAATTCTTTAATAAGAAAATGAAATTAAAGTAATAATGAGATATTACTTGATTCCTATTGGACTGTCAAAAGTTAAAAAGAATGAAAATGCCTATTACTCTCAATAATGCAGGAAAAAGAGTACTTTCAGACATGACTGGTGAAATTGTTAATCATTACTGCCTTTTAGGAAAACAATCTGGCAGTATCTATTAAAATTTTAAATGCATGTTTTCTTGGTTTAACATTTCCACTCCTGGGATACTTTCCCAAATAAATAAAATCATGAATAATGACACATATATGAGGATGCTGTTTGGAACATTTATCATAATTTAAAAAAAAAAAAAAGAAACCCTGGACATTAATAGGGGTATTGCTGAATAAATTAAGGTACATATATATTGTTAGGTAGGGACTAGGAGGAAGGAGAAACAGGTGTAGAGGTGATGTAAGAGAGAAACCAAAAAACACAAACTCAAACCTGACAATGTGGTATGATATGGAATATCATACAATCATTAAAATAAGGAATTAGAGTAGTAGCAGTTGATTTAGCAGGTTTTCAGCAAGGTATTACTGAGTGAGAAGTAGCAGGACATAGAAACCTATATATAATTGATCCATTTTGTTAAACAACCCACAAAAATATGTGATATGTTTGTGTCTTTACCTGAGCATATAAGCATGGAGAAAAATACTGAAGAATACATTCTAAATTGTTAACCTATTCATGTGTGGGGTGGGTAAAAGCAAGAGAGGTGATGCAGGAGGAAGGGTAAGAAAGGCAATAAAATACAAGACCTGCTTTGGGTTGTGGCAAGACAGCAAAAGCAAGCCAAAAAACCCCAAATTTCATAATACATTTGACTTATTTATATGTAAAATTAATTATATATTATATATGTTAAAGTATGTAGTATATATGTACATATACCAAGACACATACCCAATTTTTAAAAAATTTTTTGTAGTTTTAGTTTTGATAAATAATAATTGCATATATTTATGAGGTACAATGTGATGTTTTGATACCTAATTCTGACCCCAATTTATACCGAGAAATACTGACCAGCATCTTATGTTACTTTTTATTGTACAAAAGTACATTTTTATTATAGAAAGAGTAGAAAATACAGAGATGCATTATAATTTTTTAAAGAATTCATAATCCCACTACTCAGAGATAGGTACTTTGGGGCTTTCATTAATACATATACTTCTTAAATATACTGTAGATACTGTTTTACTATTCATTTTCTTTTAAATATCACAAACATCTTTAATAATTAATTCTCCCCAGAAGTATATAGTCTTACATCTAACAACTATGAAACTATCACTTTATATTCACACATCAAGTCCTTTCACGAATGTTCTCATCCTCCAATCACACCAGTAAAATTGGGAAGGGAAGAAGATAGGCGCCCTGAAAGTGAGAGGATTTGAAAGTTCTGTTTTATTCCTTCTTTGTAAATCTGTAGCAAATCTGTATGAAACACACCCTCTTTCCCTCCATCCATCCCCTAATGTATCCTAACATTTTTTATGATATCAACCCTTCTATCTAGGTTAGGAACAGGAGGGAATAACTGTTGTTACAAATTGTATTTCAAAGTAACATCTTATGAACTCTTTGGCTCTCAAATGGTTCGGTAACATCTGTGTAGGCAATGCTGCAGAACATTTCCTCTTTAGCAATTATTATAGTAAGATTTCAGATTTGACATTTGGTTTTGTGTAGGAGAGTACTTGATCAACTACATTTTTAAGTAGAATGACTTGTGGTCACCAATATACAAGACATCTTCAAAGGGGCTCCTATGTTGGGAATAGTTGCTTTAATTTTATTGTCAAGTCAATTATCTATGGGATTCGATTATTTGAATATAGCAGAATTTAGTTCTCCTACTTGATTTTTTTTTTAAAGATACTACCTACTTTACACTAGGCCCTTGTTTTGATCCCCATTCTCTTTAACCCAGGGAAGAAGTAACCCTGCCTCCCATTCTTAGGGTTATAATAATGCTTCTAGGCCAAACTTGAATCTCCAGGGCTGCCACACCTACCTACACTTTAGATTTGCCAACTAGCAAATACCAACAACCAGATCAGCGTCTCCTTGACCTGCCCTTTCTTTGGAACCACAGCACCCCTCCCCACTATCTGCCCTACTAGTGCATGCCTCTCCTGACTGTTCAAGAATGGAAACAGGCTTAGTACTTTTAACAGCTGTCTCTCATTTATTTCAAACTAAACCTCTCTGAAAACTGGTTAATTTCCTCCCCATTTGGACACTTTGAATCCTCAGAGCTCCTTGAAATGCAAGTTAAACTCTATTGTCTGTTTTATCTGAATTGATTCTTTTTAAAATGTCCAAACATAACAACATACCCTTTTTCTCAGTTCCCAAGCAATGTGAAAATGGCTTGCAATCTCCCAAAGACCAAATGGACAGCTTTAATGTCTATTTCCTACAAACCGAAGGCCAGCCAGGGTGATATTTCTCTTACTTCATCTCTTATTGTATTGCCTAGAATTTCTGTGAGGTTACTGCTGACTTTGGGTTTACCCATTCTAATTAAATAATATTCCTATAAGAAGCAACAAATACTTTCTCAATTGGACTGCCATATTGACTGATTTTAGTAAAAAGGATTAGTTACAATTTTGCAGTACTCACTTCAGCATTGATTACTAGCTTATTACTGCCCTTAATGCTGCTACAGTAGGCTTCAGTATCAGTGTCTCTCTACTATCTTCTCTTTTTCCCCAATGGGAAATGGTGAATTAATTGGTTTGGGGGAATCAATATGCAGAACTTGCCCATCAGTAGTGAGAATTGATTGCATGAACTGTTTCCTGTACCTCAGTGAGTTTCACTTTTTTCACATCATTTCCCAAAAGCTATTTTACACATAGTTCAGAAAGTCCTTTGCTCCAGAGAGAGATTTTCAGGTTTTGCAAAAAGCTTTCAAGTCCGGGAAAAGTGATTCAAAGTCAAGGGCCTTGCTTGACTGGCTAGTCTTCCCCTTTTATAGCAAGTCAGTTAGCTGTTTGCTGCACCTAGAGACTTGGTAAAAATTTCCTGGATATTGGAAGAGGCAAATAGCAATGCATTTCCTTGGATAGACAGGACACTTTTTAAGATTACACTTTTTGGGGAAAGAAATTTAAGAACATTAGCAGAAGTATATGCTAATAATTATATATCATAATGATTACAAGAGTAAATTTTTGTTTGTTTGCTTTTGAGTTTTGCTCTGTCACCAAGCCTGGGGTGCAGTGGCTGATCATAGCTTACTGCAGCTCCGAACTCCTGGGTCAAGCGAGTCTCTTACCTTACCCTCCCTAGTAGCGGGGACAACAAGTGCTTGGCATCATGCCTGGCTATTTTAAAAATCCTTTTGTAGAGACACGGTCTCATTGTGTTGCCCAGGCTGGTCTGAAACTCCTGGCCACAACCGATCCTCCCACCTTGGCCTCCCAAAATGTTGGGATTTCAGGCGTGAGTCACCGTGCCTGGCACAAGAATAGATTTTAAAGCCCAACATTCTAGGCTCAAATCTTGTATTCAAAAATTACTTGCTTATCACCTCTGCCTTGTTTCCTCACCTGTAAAATGGGAATAATAAAATCTACCTTATAAGGTTGTTATCAGGCTTATGTGAATTCACATTTGCAAAGTGTTAGTATAGTACTTGTAACATAACACACCCTTAATAAATATTCTTTCTTAGTATTCCTAGAATGGCCTAGATAAATAGTAGATAGCTATTATTAATTATTTTCTTGGCAATGTGAACAATGTTGAGACTTTTAATTGCTCAAAATCACTGGAGAGAGAGCACTAGAGCCCAAGATTCAATAATTGATGCCACCAGAGGGGATGTTGCTGTTTCTCTTATTAATATTGTCTAATCCTATTATGTAGCAAGCATTTGGGGAATGAGTTAAATTAGTTTGCGGATTTTGGTTATAGAAATGGAATAGTTTTCTGGCATCTCACATCCTTGCCTCAGAGACATTTTGGGTGCCAAATCCAGATCCATGGGTTCAATTTCTCAAAACCTGGCAGACAACCTAGAAACAATGGCAAAATTGACTGAGGTTGTCATTGTTGACCTTGTCAAGAGTGTATAGAGTCTTGACTCAGGACTGGTCTGCTCATTTTTTTTGATCTTTCCAAGTTAGGTTTTTATCTCTCCCTTTTCCACCAACACATTTAATAGCAGGTATGAAAGACAATTTGCTATTTTTACTGATATTTTTCACATGGGGGTTATTTATTACATGAAATGAAATATTTTGAGCAAATGACAATGTCTTTATAGAATAGAATAGTTGCTCTGAGATAAGAATTTTAACAAAAATTTGTTATGCTTTTATTATAATCTTGTTGAGGATGTATGTCTATTATTGCACTTATCATACTGAAAATTATCTGTTGACAAATCTCATCCCATACTAGACTTGAATCTTGAAAACAGAAACCAGGTTCTAATTATTATGGCATCCCATGTATTTTGACAATTCTTGACACTTATTGGGTGATCAAAATATTGTTTGTTGAATTTAATTGAACTAGAATATATAATCACCTAGTTTTATTTTATATAAGTATATCTTTGAGTATGTATCATGTGAAGATGTTGATTACAATTGTACTAAGTAAAAACTCATATTGTTCTGGGTTAAGGTCAGAGCATATAGAATATATGAAACCAATGAGAATAATACAATTAATGTCTTGGATTTATATTATACACCACCTTTAAGAATCACTGAATATACTTAAAGTGCCATGGCATCAGCCTAGCTCACAGCAAACTCCTGCCTCAGCCTCCCGAGTAGCTGGGACTACAGGCATGCGCCACCATGCCTGCCTAATTTTATATATATATATTTTAGTTGTCTAGCTCATTTCTTTCTATTTTTTAGTAGAGAAGGGGTCTCGCTCTTTCTCAGGCTGGTCTCAAACTCCTGACCTTGAGCGATCCTCCCGCCTTGGCCTCCCAGAGAGCCACTGCCCCCAGCCCTATTATCAATATTTTTTTCTAATCTCTGTTCAAAACTGTTCATACTCGTCACTGGCTGGTGAACTTAAGCCAATCATTTATTTTGCTGGTCCTTGTCCTACTTACCTATAAATTATGAAGCACTGAGTGAGTTGATATTAAAGAACTTTTAGTTCTAAAATTCTATGGATTCAAAAATTGGGGTGTAATACAATTCAGATTTTTTTACTTAAATACTGTTATTTTTTAAGAAGAACTAAATCTTTCCCTGCCAGTTCAGTTTTCTTGATATAGCCAACTAGTTGATTTTTTTATCATTACCATATATTTTTGTGAACCATAAATCTCCATTTTTATAACCACAAATCTAGATTTTTATAACCACAAGTCTAGATTTTTATTTCTCATCAAACTTAGAAGGTGAGGCAATGATGCTTTTTAAACTAAGAACATGTTGCCTGTATGGACGTGCTGCATCTTGTTTAGAAGCTTTTCTAACCAAGAACATAATCCCTCTAAGCTAGAGCTCAGCCAGGAGGCAGCATAGCATCATGCCTCGGGGCAGGAACTCAGGAGTCAGACTGATGGGTCTATGTTGTTTGTTGGTTCATTCCCTAAGTGTTTATTAAGGCCCTATTCAGTGCAAAGAACTGAGGTCTGCTCTGATGCCATGGACCTAGTTCCTGCCCTAAGATTGCTTATATTTAGTTAGAAAGATGGACAATTAAATAATAATAATGTACAAGGAAGATTATCATGACACAAGTGGTAAAATCTAAGAAAACATCTATCAGAGAGAACTAACCTAGAGAATACCTTCTTGTAGAAATGTTGCTTAATGGATACCCAAAAGATGATTAAGAATTAGCCAGAGGAGGAGGGACAGGGCTTAGTGTTCCAGTTCATCACATGCGAAAGCCCAGAGGTCAGAGAGTGCTCTTGGTGCATACTGGTGGTGCACCAGCCAGGTCATGCCTGGAGATGAGAGAGAAAGAGAGACAGGGTGAGGGCAGGCCAGGGGGTGGAGAGCTCTAAAGCAGCAGTCCCCACCCTTTCTGGCACCAGAGACTGTTTTCATGGAAGAGAATTTTTCCATCGCCTGCCCCAGCCCTTATCTTACTGGATGGCAGTAACCAATTTGCATCTCTGTAGCCCAGTACCCACCAGAGTGGGAACTTTTGGAGGTCTTATTACTCTTTTAATCCACAGATCCTAAGAGGGCATGCTTTAACGTGAATGCATGACGAATTTAATAAGGACTTTTTCTCTGGATTAATAGCAACAAGCTCAGTGTAGAGACCTGACATTTTGAGCAGAGACTGGGGAGACTGGTCCTGGATGGAACAGAAGAGCCAGCAGAGGCTGGCAGAGGGGAACCAGTGGAAGGAAGAAGCAATAGAGAAATGTCACTGATAGCCACGATTTTGACTGGGGATGGGCCTTTAATTAGTAAATGAACCACAGGAGAAGAGAGCAAAGGGGAAAGGGATCCCTAAAACCAGGGAGTACTAAAGAGTGGCAAATGCTGCAGAGAGGGTGAGTAGGATTAAAGACTGAAAAGCACCCAATTAGGATTTGTCTTTAGGAGATCATTAGAAAGAACAATTCCGATGGAGTGATGGGAGGAAAAGCCTATTGCAGTGGGCTGGGAAGCGAAGGGAGACGGGAGCAGAATCTGGGAGTATATACTGTATTGCCGCCAGGCGGGGTGGCTCATGCCTGTAATCCTAGCTCTCTGGGAGGCCCAGGTGGGGCGGATTGCTCAGGAGTTCGAAACCAGCCTGAGCAAGAGCAAAATCCTGTCTCTACTATAAATAGAAAGAAATTAATTGGCCAACTAATATATATATAGAAAAAATTAGCTGGGCATGGTGGCGCATGCCTGTAGTCCCAGCTACTAGGGAGGCTGAGGCAGCAGGATTGCTTGAGCCCAGGAGTTTGAGGTTGCTGTGAGCTAGGCTGATGCCATGACACTCACTCTAGCCTGGGCAACAAAGCAAGACTCTGTCTCAAAACAAACAAACAAAAAAACTGTATTGCCTGCAGACCTGTAGTTCTGACATAACCACCTTTTGAAGTAAATGCTTCAAATAATCAACTTGTACAACACTCTTGATTTGTAATTCAATTCAGCATTTTAACATTCATATTTTAAGAACAAAAACCTGCCAGAAAGCCCCTGCTTTTATAGAGAGTGAAACTGCATATAAATAAGTTAAATGCAGGTATTGTAACTGGTTAAGGGATGGTGGATTTGTGTACAAAGAGTAAGTAAGCACTGAGAAGTTTTCTTCTGAGCAAACCTTTCTGAGTTAAGGCATGTAACATGATTATCCCAGCAGCATGAATATTAAGAGGCACCAGCATTATTTGTCTACCCAGTAGTGTCCCTAATTAAGAACATCTTGCAGCATTTCCCCAGATTTGTGGCATTCACTGGGCCTTGTAACTCAAAAAATGTTTCATTTACTGCCTTGAGGCATATGTTCCAGCTTGTTTGGAATCATTTAAGTGCTTGCTAATTCTCCTGTTCCTCTGTTGACATCTGGGTAAATCCATTCTCATTTTCAGGCACTTTGTCTCTGATTTTAATAATGGAAGAGGCTATGTCAAGAGATGCTTAGTGTTCGTTTACTCAAAAGAATATTAATATTTCTTCTTATTACTTGCATCATAGCTTCCCAGCAGTGGAAGGCTTCGAAAGTAAACACACATAATAACCTAGTTTGATGAAGAACTCAAGTGTATCTAATCAATTATGATGAAACTAACTTGAAAACTGTTGGGGTTGCTAACACAATAATAATTTAACTCTTTTTGTTGTTGTTTTTGAGACAGAGTCTCACTCTGTTGCCCAGGCTAGAGTGAGTGCTGTGGCGTCAGCCTAGCTCACAGCAACCTCAGATTCCTGGGCTCAAGCGATCCTACTGCCTCAGCCTCCTGAGTAGCTGGGACTACAGGCATGTGTCACCATGTCTGGCTAATTTTCTATATATTTTTAGTTGGCCAATTAATTTCTTTCTATTTTTAGTACAGACAGGGGTTTCGCTCTTGCGCAGGCTGGTTTTGAACTTCTCACCTTGAGTGATCCGCTGCCTCAGCCTCCCAGAGTGCTAGGATTACAGGCCTGAGCCACCGCACCCAGCCTAATTTAACTCTTTTTAACCATTTATTTAATATACATTGTTTGAGTTTCTACTTATAGTTAAGGCACTAAAATGCCGAGGTAGTACAGATTTATGCATTCCTTCTACAGGAAATGTATTGTCTAGCTCTGACTGAAAGAGATAAGATTGCAGGGTGATAGATTTACCATGGCCAGCAATGAGGAGACTGGAGTAAGTGTGACCTCCCAGGAGATATCAACATCCAAATAGACGATTTCCTGGTCTCACCTCCATCTACCCAGCTATAGCTACCACGTGGTAAATTTCCCTCTCTCTTTCCCTATGGTGCCATCCTCTATTATGATTTTGCATATCTCAGATTCACTAAGAAATTTAGAAAGTAAAGCTCTCCTACATATATAACATAGTGTTCAAAGACTACACAAATGCTTGCTGAATAGTAATAAGAGTATTAGCATTGATTAAGACTTTACTATGCACCAGACATTATGCTGACTTTTACATACAATCTTCACATTATCTTAGGAGATAAAATATAAGAACCTGTATTAGGAGAAAGACTGGGAGACATAATGTGTTAGTTAAAGATATTTTGATGGCAAATAACAAATTTCACTCAAGATCATTTAAAGTTGGGGGAGGAATGGGAACTTCTTGGAAGGTTATTAGGAGATCATATGGAAACCAAAGGCAAGAATTGAATATTGGTCTTAGGAGGGATTGTTACCAGGAAAGCTATTTGAGACATGAGCAAGCAATCTCTCCCTTGCTTTCTTTCCTTGGTCCCTTACTGCTGCCTCTCACCATTCTTGTGACTCCCTCTCTATTGATGCTTTGCTGCCTAGCATGCCTGTGGCACCACCTGATGGCACCACGTGACCACACCCACCCCACAACACCAACTCAGCCCTCAAGTTTGCATCACTGCATTCCAGCAAAGAGCCCAAACTGACAGTGGCACCTAAGTCCCAAATCGACATTGCAGGGAGACACCCTGAATGGCACTGATTGGATTAGGGGTTCAAGCCTGTTCTGATCAGCTGGGCCAGGACCCCAGTGTCACCTTACAGACATGGCTGCTTGTGGCTCCTGCCTGTGGATAAGAACAGGCACTTCTCACAGAGCAGTGTGGGCTCAGCAGGTACACCAAACTGTGCCAGCTGAAAGTGGCTAAAGACTCTGATAACTACAGAGTCAAGAGACCTTGGTGAATAACTAAATGTGGGCCTGAGAAAGGAGGAGGAATGGGAGATGAATGACTCCAAGGGTTCTATGTTGGAAGACTGTGAGGGCCAAGGGTGGGACTGTTACACTGGAGGAGAGGCCACAGGATGAAGAGGGCATGAAGAGCTTGTGAAAGAACATGAGGAAAAGGCCTCTCCTGTGAAGAAAACAGACCCTGGCTAAAGTCTCCACTCTGAACAGTGAGACGGGAATCGTGGTTGCACAAACTCACCTCTTCCCTTCAAGTTCACAAGCCCCCTCTGGGATCCTTTTCACAAGCCACCTCTGCTGGGTGGGCAGCTCCACCTCTCCCCAACCTGTGATTTTTCTCTACAGATTTGTCTAAGGGGTAGCCATATTTAAGACAGAAGAAACTCCTGCCCCCACCCAAATGTATTACTCTAAGAGGGCAGAGTGTATTTATTCTTCCTGTTACTGTACGTCTGAGCCTATAATGGACAATTATAGATGGACAATAAATATATATTGAATGTGAGAATAAATAGACATTTTCAAAAAGTTTTTTTTTTACAAAATACCTGGGGAGGAGGAGGGAGACAACCACAGAAAATACAACCAGCATAAAAATAGCTAGAGGTTGTAGTCTTAAAATAACTACAGGCACTAGATCTAAAAGTAGGGTGACCAACTTGTCCTGGTTTGCCTGAGACTTTGCTGGTTTTTACCTGAAAGTCCCAAGTCCTGGGAAACACCTCAGTTCTGGACAAATGGGGGTGGTGGGACACCCAGGCTGGTGTCACATCTCAATAGTAGGTTTTAACTTATTTCCTATCAAGGGTAGCTAGGTTTGACCCACATGATCCTTTCTAGGCCAAGGGGGAAAGCTCGTATCTCAACTCTCCCTTTCTGGTAAGGGCTTCTCAATCATTGTCTTTACCTTGTTAGCTGGTAACTGAGATACACCTGGACATTGTAGCATGTCAATGTAAATGGAAGTATGGTGGTTTATATTGACACTCAGTCCCTGCCAAGGTGAACTCCAGAGCAGAATAGGATGCGTTATTTTGCTGTATTACAAACGGAATGATGTGACGTGCACGATGATCTAATGCTTCTCTCTAAATCCAACTTTCTGATAGTAGTGGTGTTGTCTAAGTGCCCTGTGAATCATGAACATGAGTAATCTGGACTTTTTAGTTATGGAAAAAGTGTACATTTATTGTCAGCTTATAAGTTATCATTTTAAGTCATCAATTCTCTGAGTGGGATGTCTGTCTGTCCCTATTTGCTTGGGGTAGTCTCAGATATGTCTCTTGTCCTGGTTTAATTTTTTTTTTTTTTTTTTGAGACAGGGTCTTGCTCAGGCTCATAGCTCTCTGCAACCTCAAGCTTCTGGGCTCAAGTGATCTTCCCACCTTGGCCTCCCAAAGTGCTAGGATTACAGTCATGAGCCACTGTGCACAGCCCTGGTTTAAATATTAATAGCACTTCCTTTCTCTCTCAAAAGAGTCACAGTATGAAAAAATATGTCCAGGTTTGGCTGATGAATCATATACACATTTACAGACATAGCTATGTGATTTCCAGAGACTGATCATTCCAGTATGCGTTGATAAATCAAGCTCCTGAATGTTCCAAGAGAGCACCAGACTCCAGAAATGAGGCACTCACAGCTACTTGCAGACAGCCCTGGTGCCCTGTTCTTTCCTCTCCTTCTCCTCCAATTCCAGCCCTGCTCCCTGCCTTCTCTGTCTCTTAAATATATGCAGTAGCTGATAAAAGTTTACAATGGTTCTCAGGCTCCTTTGACAAAAATGCACCAAAATACCAGTCTCTAATTTCCTCTCAATATATAGATGAACTTTTTCTTCTAAAGGAACTACCTTTAGTTTTGTATTCATCTATGTTTCTCTGTCATTAATAAAATACAGCTTCCTGTTTATTTTGCTGGCAAGGTTAATCTGTTTACTTCTTTTGGGCATTTGGGCTCTTTCATTTTCTATTTTAAAGTGTTGATATGACCAGGCTGTGACAAATTTATTATTCAACAAAGTTTTAAAGCCATATGTATGACTTGAACCTAAAGGGATTCAGAGGTCAGTAGGACATTAGAGGGTTAATGGATGCTAGAAGAGGCCAAAGAGGAAGGAGAAGGAGGATTCTGATCTTCCCTTGCTCAGGTGACTCATTCTCTTGGCTTTGGTTACCTGCCTCCAAACAGTTGCCAGGCCCTCCCATTCCTGGCACCTGGAGTTTCCTAGTTTCTAGTACCTGCTCCTACGCATTCTGTTCCTTGCATACCTTTAAATATGCTAAGCTCCCCAGACTTGGAAGGAGATTCACACAGCTGTGCGCTCTGTGTCTTGATGTGATCTTTTTATCCTCAGATGTTATAATAAGAACTAGTTTTTAAAAATCTGTTAATTGTGAAATATAAGAACATGGCATACTTTGAAACACACTAGAATGGAACAAAATGAAAGGTAGTTCTCTCCTTCTCCTACCCATCTCCTGTTCTCACTAAGCAGAAAGATATCCACTGCTAGGTATCTTTTCAGGAAATTGGTAGATACACACACACAGAGAGAGAGAGAGAGAGAGAGAGAGAGAGATCCTCAATATCCTTCCTGCGCTCTACTGTCTACTGAATCAAGCCACTAGAAAGTCACACATAAAGCGGAGGAGGATGCAGTGCAGTTCTCTCACAAATACAGACTCACGACTTGTCTCCCTGACTACCACTTCTCCCTATCCTAATCTACCCATAATATGCTGCCAGAGCCATTTTCCTAAAATACTGATTTCCTCGTGTCCCTGCCCAAAGAGTCTATGGTGTATCAAATTGTCTACTTCTAAATTTCCCTGCCTAGATTTTAGAGCTTTCCTTTATCTTGATCCATTTTATTCATTCAAATGTCTAATGGTATTAATATTATAATTATTACAAATCCTATAATAAATCTGAGTGTTCACCTACAGAAATGTCAGTTTTGTCTCTTTCCCCTGAGAAATGCCACCCTTAGTGCCTCAGCTTATGTTGTTTCTCTTGAGGACCTTTCCTTTTCCTCGCCTCCGGAAGTGTCCCCATATGTTATGACTAGTCCTTGCACTGCATAGGTGAGGAAACTGCACCTACAGGGGTTAAGGGACTTCCTACAAGTCACATGCCTATTTTCTGGCAGAGATAAAACTAACTCTTAGCCTGGACCACTAGTCTTTGCTTTAAACCACACTCCTTTAAACTAGATTCCAGAAGTGGCATCCAACCAACACACTAAGAAGAAAAGAGCAGATTAAGTGCAGTGAAATACATTAGTTTATTGGGTTTGTTCATTGTCACCATATGCAAGATAGAAAGTGATTACGGTTCATTCTGGAGTGGGCAGACCATGGCACTGCTCTGTCCGCAAGTGTGGGACCTGAGCTAAGCTAACTTGGCAAGTCCTTCTCTACCTTCTCATCTGTAAACGGAGCTAGGAATACTTGCCTTGCACACTAGAGTAGAGAGGAAGACTTTTGTTTTTTGTGGTTTTTTGGTCCAAATAGAAAGAGTGGCCTCTCGTTTTGGATTATGATGGCCCACTTTCTATTTCTTCTCCCTGCTATCTAATATGAAGTGTGAAAATTAAAGACAAAATATGTCAAGTGTTTGATATAGAGAGAATGCTCAATGACTTTCGCCTTGGTAACTTGCCCAGCAACCCAGTCCCACCCAGACTGCTGCATGCCTTGCTTGAGCCAGTGAACTCCTTTATTCCTACCAACCCCACTCCCTTCACCCCACAATCTGCTCACCACCTCCAGCCTGGGCTTCCACACTCTTGCTCTTGACCAGTCTTCCCAAACACCCATCTACCTGTATTTTTGTAAACCATCTGATTTCAGATACTCGTGTCTGCCAAGAAACTCACTTTTTAATTCGTGTACTCTTTAATACTGAACATTTATCTGAATAACTTCTCCCCTTTGTTACCATAGTCTGTCCACAATGCTCTGTCTACATAGATGCAGTAAGATACCTCTAAGCCCCTCCCCCACTCCCATCGAGGGACCCAGTGTTCCCAGCTTAACATTCTTAGTCTGGCCCATCCCACCCCCTGCTGAGTCAGATCTCTGTGGCTAAGGGCTGCATTAGGACTTTCACTGGCCCTAGGCACTTTTGTCTTTTGGGGGCTCCACACAAAAAATTAAAAATCAGATTTTATAATACACTATGTTGGTGTAAAGACAAATATAATCCAGGCCATGATCATTATTGTATAGCATGAATATAATATTCCTATTCTTTCTCATTGTAAAATAAAACATTTTCATGGGCCTCTGAAAGCATCGTGGGCCCTCAGCACTCTGTGCCTTCCGGGTCTAGGGCGCAAGTCGGCCCTGCCAGAGTCGGATGTTCTTGAGTCGCAGTTTGTCATAAACTTGAGACAGGGCAGAAAGAAAAAAAGGGCACAGGTAGTTCAAAGAAATCCTAACACTCTTTGGTCTATCTATAGGGAATGGGTTTCTCCTTTAGAGCTTGATGCCTCATTTCCACTTTTTCCTTCCCTGTACCTATTATTTGCTGAGTGAATCCTTTCTGCTCACATTTAGGCCTAACCCTTTGTTGGTGGATTATTTGAGAAGGATAGATCTGTCAGAGCTTGGAGAACTGCAGCCTTCCTCAGAAGAAGTGAGACTGAGCTGCTTCGGCTACAGGCCATGGCCTTTGATGACTCGTGGTGGTTGCTGGCTTCACTTTATTTTGCTACTTAAAGGTGGCATCTAAGATATTTGATTGGTTGAGAGGAGCCATCAGTTCTGGAGGCTAACTTATTTGCTTGGGGTGTGATCAGCCTCTATGAACCTCTGACTCTGAGCAATTGAGCATGTCTGAGTGTTCTGGTAAAAATGGAAGAACACAGGGAGGAGCAGGATGTCTGGGAGGCAGTCTAGGCCCAGGTGTGACTTACGTGGCCCTAAGACAGGTCTTCTCTTCCAGGAGCCACTGTTACAATACACACTACCCTCCCCATCCTCCAAAGGTGGCTATGGATAAGGCCTTTCCCAGAACCCTCTCATCAGAGAACACCATAGTAGAGAGGGGACCGAGACTTAGACTGGAGCTGGGGTTCTGTACCTTGTAAGGAAGAAGAAAGAAAAAGACTCTGGGAAGGCTGGAGTAATTGAAGTTATCTCTGGGCCCTTTCATAATTTCCTAATGTTGAAACTTTGCCCCTGGAGGTCTTCTAGGGGAGCAGGGTCACTCAGCCAGCACTCAACAAAAGATAATTGGGAGACTTGCTAACCCAGATTCATAATTTCTTGGTAGTTACAGGCAAGGATGAAGGTTAATGAGGATTTAGCCTTTAAAAAAAAGGCTAAGTTCTACATTAAATCTCTAAATAAATGTTACTTTTTTCTCCTTCTCCCTTTACATGTCTGGGCTGCATGGCCATCTCCTGAATTTCAGCTAATTGGAGATTTAGAAGCCAGACTCCCAGTATGACCTAGCATCAAGCCACCTACATGTCTTAATTCCCAAATTATTCAACAGTGCAGCCTAAAAATTGAATGTTGTTCTAATACTTAGAATTTGTCAACATTAGATTTTAATATGACTAATTATAATTCAATCCAGTTATGTAGGATATTATACTTCTATCAGAGACCAGTCCTGGATCAGTTCCCAGTTTCCAGTCATTGGATTTCATTACTGAGATTGGATTTTAAAGTAGCTAATTATAATCCATCAAATCAAATACAATAACAGAACCATCCCTGAGGTCAGAATTGGTCATGCAGAGGCTTATCACAGGTAGTTAGATAACAGAGGACAAGATAAGAGTGGTGCAGGGCCAAAGCAGGAGAGATAATTGGATGATACATTTAGTACAATTAGCACTGTAAATAATTACTTAAAACATAGCAATCTACATAATTTTTAATTAAATTTTTTTTGGCTTAACCATTCTTCCTCATAAAAATGCACTGGCAGCAAAAAAGGAAAGGACCAGACAAAGGTGTTCCTCCTCCCAGGGTAGTAGACAACAGAGTTTGCATTTTTGAATTCAGGTCAAATGAAAGCAGTGCCATAATGAGTATTTGGCGAGTAGTCTTGGTTCAAATTCTCTGACCAAGTCCAACTCTGGAGGTGTAATTCAAGCAAATCACTTCGTTACTGAGTCTGCTGAATGGGGATAATAATATTAATACTTGCCCTGTCTTCTTTTCTGCATGCTGTGAGGACCAAGTGAGACTATAAATGTGAAGAACAAACACAATATTACCTGGGAAAGAAAACTAGAATCGCTGGGTGACAGGGAGGAAGCCCAGGTGGTTTTAGAGATAAAGACAAATCGCCGTTCGAAAGCCGAATGTAAATTATTTTTTGTATATTAAAACAGGTAAGTAATCCATTAAAAATAACTTTAAAGCTGAATATAACTCCAATTTTCATCAATATCATAGAAAGAAGACTCAAAAGAAATGTTTCAAATAGATAACAGTGGTTATCTCTGAGTTGTTTATGGGTGATTAAAAAAATTCTTTCATGTATTTCTCTACTTTTAGAGTTTTCTCCGATAAATACATGTTATCTTAATGTTGGAAAATATATTTAATCATCTAAAGATATGAAACCTTTACCTACTTTACAATGAGAAAACTAAGTCCTAAAGAGATGAGGTGATTGCTTTATATCTCATTACCAGCAAAGCCAATCCTACAACCCAGGCTGCTTGACTCAAAGCCATTGCTGTCTGCAGTGCCAGCTCTGCATTATTCACGAACACAGGAATTAAAAGTTGGCTGAGTTCATTGACTTCGTCTTTAAAAACATCCCTGTCAGAGACTGGGCCTCAGATAAGAAAGGGTGTCTGAAAAGTCTTACCCCCACTAAGTGTTTCCAGGGGTGGTGAAAGAAAGGGCTCCACAGAAGCAGGTGGTGGGACTGCTACTTGCGGGAGGAATGGGAGGGAAAAGCTAAGCATATGCCGGAGGAAGCATGCCGTCATGGAGGAGCACTGATTTAGAAGGAGGCTGATCTCATTCCCAAAGTCATTATTCTAATGACTGCTACTAATTAGCTAGGTGACTATGGGCAACCCTTCATCTCTCAGGGAGAGGGACAAGGACAGAGAGAGGGGAAGAAAGAGAGAGAGAATATCTGTGCCAGGTGATCTTCCAGTTTCTTTCAAGTGATAACATTTGGTTTAAAATGCAGAGCATTTACCTTAAACACACACAAAAAATGTATGCTAAATGGGTGCTTTTCAAAAGCATATTTTCATAGACATAACACAAAGCAAAATCAGTTTTTGCAAGAAGAGACCAAGATAATAAATACAATGTGAAGCCTGTATTTAAAACATAAACGACGAGTAGAAAGTAAACGCACAATCAGTTAGATGGGAGTATAAAATCCTCTTGCCAAGCAGTTTTAGTACTGAATTGTTTGTAATCAGGGAAACGGAGAAGGCAGCACATTGTAGATTGTGATAACAAGAAAGTAGTGAATGACCAAATTCTTTGCAGACACAAGTATGGTGGAAGAAGGGGTGGATGGTGCCCATTTCTGTATCCTTTATACACACTCCTTCCCCAGGCCTGCCGTTCACCTCTTGGGAAAGCACCTAGTGAGGGGTCACCTGTCCCGCAGCAGTGAGGGCTCTCTAGCCTCTGTGATTCATATACCAGAGGTGGTGCTGGTGACTGAGTTTGCTATGGTTGCAGGGTGATTTTCACCTGTGTCTTCCCTAGGAATGGGCTAGGATTTTCCCTCTTCCAGCCAAATGCTCTCCCCTCACCCTTCCCCCTATCTACCTGAACAGCTGTGACCTGGGGACTTCTGTGAGCTTCTGCCAAGACTCATTTTCCTTTAATAGTATATTTCCTATTCATTGTCACTGGCTGTCTGCCTTAGGTGGGAGAGAACTTGATAAGTATTTAAGTGAGACTCAGAGAAGCCTTAGGTGTTCATACATTCCACCCAAACGATCTTGTTGTTTAATCATTTTGTGGAGGGCTGCTTTGCTTAAGGATGGGACATGGGGCTGAAGAGGCTGAAGAGAGAAAAATAACATATGGGAGGAAATAATATGAGTTGGTTATGTTGTATGACAAAATAACCCATATTTTCTCTCCTTAATACTCCCCCTCAAATTCTACCCTGGAATTCTCTTAGACTTTCATTCCAAGATTAAAAATAAGGTCTAAAGAAACCCCAAAGGACATGACCACTAACCTAAATATTTACTCAGTTGTCACCAGACCTGAGTGACACTCTTTGGAAGGGAGTTGGGAAGGGGGTGGGACATGGGGTTGCGAGTGGAGGTAAGTGTTGATGTTGGGAGGGGATGGAGGTGACATTTGGCAGGTGTTGGTAGGTATGTTTATTGTAGAAAAATGCTTTTTGACTTTGCAAGCCTCTGCTTGCTGAGATGTTTCTTGTTCCCATAGAGTTATCATGTAGGTGTATCTTCAGGGTGAGCTTTCACGATTTTATCTAACTTTGTGCACTGTCCTATATTGGTGACCTCATGTCAACAAGCAGACTGAGCAGAAACAATATTTATCAGTATCAAAGTGCCCAACATATATTTCTACAAGTACTATAGTTATAATCCATTTTTTTCTTTATAGGGAAGAAGAAATGTCAGGTTCATGGTGGCAAGAGTGCTTATGTGGAGGCTGAGTAAAAGGGAAGAAAGATGATGGAACAATAATTTTTGAGACTACGCATGGAAAGGTAAAGGAATCTTTATTTTACTGTGGAGATAACTATGTTCTCTACTTAATCAAACAATTAAATACCTCCTTTCTCTAAGATTTTTATTAAAAACCTTGGGTAGGAGATGCCATTGTCACACTTTGGAGTCCTTAATTCATCTTGAAGAAGGTCCTTTATTTATCATCAAAAATTTAATGAAGAACCTTAAATAAATCAGAGTAAAATGATTGCCAGTAACAAAGATCATTGACTCTAGAACTCACAACAATTTCTACTCCTTTCATCAATGTTTCCAGTTGGTATTTTTTTAAAGGTGCCCCCCTGGAGTGAATAAAGACCTAAGGAACCATGTAGCAAGCTACATTTGTGAGATCAAGAGATATGTATGATTTGAATAGAAATAACAGAGTGCCAGAGAAACAAACAGATGGGGGGAATGGCCAGTAATGTCAAATGTTACAGAAAGAGATGAAAGGCTTGCATTTCAGGATTAGAAAGGCATCTAGGACCTTTGAAAGCAAAGGTTAGGTCAAGTCTTGGGGCATGAGCTGGACTATAATGTTTACAGAGGGATGGTAGTAAAAACATAACAGTGCACAACCCCTTCTCCCTGTCATCAAGGCAGAGCGCAGGGTAATATTGAGAAGATAGCTCACTCTCAGAACCTTGGCCTAAATTACTCACCGTGTGTCATCTGCCACCCCCATGGCGTGACCTGGGCCCATTTCTGCCCTGACTTGAATGAACACTTCCTTGTAGATTTTACAGATGATTCCCTGCTGAGATTCACTTCTCTAAACTCCTTTTGACCTGTCACTTACCCAAACCATAGCAAACCACATCTTATAACAAAGAAGTACAGTTGTTATCAAGAAAACTTGTCTTTTTTGTGCTCTTATCTTTGTATTTGGACAATTTATGATATAAAGTATTGCCTTTTGAATTGTAAAATTCTGGAGGTCACTTATAAGCTACCTCTTAGGGTACTTTAATATGCTTTTCCTGACAGTCAATATCTGCATGTAAAAAAAAAATCCCAAATTAGATAGATTTTATACAATTAATAAAATTAAGAAAGGAACTTTATCCTTTTCAACAGGAACATAAATAGTAGGCAAGGGAAAATTCAGAATGTCCTAAATCGGTAAACAAATGAAAGAGAGAGACTCAATTAGGCCATTTAGCCTTGAGACAATATTTGATTATAAGAGAGGAAGCGGGTTTGGTTGCCTCTTCCATTATTGTTCATGCCAACTTTTTAAAAAACAACTCTCTTGTTTTAAAAAACAACTTTATTGAGATAAAATTTACATACCATAGAGTTTACCTATTTAAAGTGTACAATTCCATGGTCTTTAATATAGTCAACGAATTGTGCAGCAGTCATTCTAATCTAATATTGGAATATTTTCCATCAACCCCAAAAGAAACCTTGTGCCTATTAGCACTCCCTATTAGTCACTCCCCCTTCTTCTCACCCTCACCAGCCCTAGGCAACCAAAATTTGCCTATTCTGGCCATTTAAGATAAGTGAGTGATACAGTAGGTGGCTTTTTGTGTCTGACATCTTTCACTTAACATAATGTTTTTGAGATTCATTCATGTTGTAGCATGAATAAATACATCATTCCTACTTATAGCTGAATACTATTCTACTGTATGGGTATATCATATGTTGTTTATTCATTCATCAGTTGATGGACATTTAGGTTGTTTATGTATCCTGGCTATTATGAACAATGCTGCTATGAACATGCCTGTACAAGTTTTTATGTGGGTGCCCATTTTCATTTCTCTTGGCTGTATGTCTACAAGTGGAGCTGCTGCGTCCTATGGTAACTCTATGTTTAGCATTTTGAGGAACTGCCAAACTGTTTTCCAAAATGGCTGTACCATTTTACATTTCCACTAGCAATGCATATGGGTTACAGTTTCTCTGCATCCTCATCAACACATTTTATTATCTGTCTTTTTAATTATAGACATTCTAGTGGGGGTGAAGTGGTATTTTAATGTGATTTTTATTTGCATTTTCTTAATGACTAATGAGGTTGAGCATCTTTTCATGTACTTGCTGGCTTTTTGTATATCTCCTTCAGAGAAATGTCTATTCAAGCTCTTTACCCATTCTTTAATTTGGCTATTGCCTCTTCATTATTGAGTTGTAAGAGTTCTTTCTACCTTCTAGATGCAAGTCACTTATCAGATGTATTATTTGCACATATTTCCTCCCAGTCTGCGTTTTCTTTTCATTTTCTTAATGGTGTCCAACTCAATTTTATTAGGTCTTCAGATGTGATACTTGCTCTTTTGAGCACATTCTGCAAAACTACTGTCTCTTCAACAGTATTTAAGGTGATTTGTGATATAATGTGGTTGCAAGTATAATTTTAACCACTTTGGTAACAGCATCGACTATAGTCGATAGCCACAGATGAACGCACACTGCGACTTTAGCCGACAGCCATGATATGACTTTTCTAATTTTTCATTTATCAAAATAAAATTGTGAACATTTAAAAATAACATAATGAAAACATATATGTACATGTTACCTATTCTGATTTACATTACAAGTAAAGCTGCCTGTAAAGTAGAACAAGCTTTCAGTGCTCTAAAGCTTTCCTTATCACACAAGAGCAAAACAGACTCGTCGTCAATGCACAGCACAAACTATCGCGCGGACTATGAGTGCCGGCTGTGGGCAAGGTTTCGCGGCCAGTGAGCGCCATACCAAAGTGGTTCAAAAGAAGTCATAGGAAGAAGAATATGAAAGCCATTAGTGCTTTCATCAATGGTAGAAAGAGTAGAAAGGTAGAAAGAGGAGTGTGAGGGTGATTTACTTTGTCCTCCTTGTCCTTCCCCCATGTAATGAAGGTCCCGTTCTCCCAGCCTCATCTGTAGCTCCTGGCTCCAGGCTTCCTCTTCCTCATGTTAGAAGTGACTACACTTCCAATCACCTTTGGTCTTTGTAAGATTAACAAAGGCAGTAAAGCCAGTGGGTGTAAAGTACTACTTATTGAAGAAAGTTGGTAATGAAAAAAGAGAGAAAAATAGAATCAGGGCAAAGGGGAGGTTTTTGAAGATGTAAGCGACCTGATTATGTTCTGCTTGTGTTTGAAGGCAGAACAGAAGGAGTCCTTGAAATACAGAACTGAAGGGAGTCAAAAGAGAAGGGATTTTACTGTTAGAACAATGTCAAAGAAGTTTGTGGCTAGGAATTGGATCAAGAATATGAAGAATGTGAGAGCCTTGGAAAGAAACTATCACCAACTGGGATTAAATGGAGGCAATCAGTTGACACCAATATTTATAAGTCAAGGAAAAGAGCTATAGAAAAGGTGTTAGGAAACTTTTGAGACGAACCCCAAGCAACTATTTTATAGTAGAAATGAATCCATATTAATCAAGATATTAATATTTACTGAGTACCTATCATCCCCCAAGCATTGTGATAGTTGGTTTAATAACTATCATAGAAGACAACGTCGACTCCTTCTCAAGGTGCAGTATAATCTAGCCCGGAAATAGTCTAACACTGCAGTCCCCAACCTCAGGGTAGCAGAGGACTGGGGTGCAGAACTCCGCCATCTACCCCCTCCCCCTCCTCCCAGAAAAATTGTCTTCCATGAAGTGTGGAGGTGGGGAGGGTGCACAGCCAGAGATGAGTGGCAGAGGGCGAGCAGAACAAAGCTTCATATCCACTTACTGCCACTCCCCTCCCTATTGCGAGCATCATGGCCTGGGCTCCCCTACCCCCACCCTACCCCCCACTCAACCGTCTGTGGAAAAACTGTCTTCCATGAAACCGTCCCTGGTGCCAAAAAGGTTGGGGAGCACTGATCTACCACACACACAATTATTGAAACATACATGAGAGTATTAATGCAAAGACAGTACAGATGGTAAGGCTTAACAAAAGAGGAAAAAAAGATGAGCTGAGGTGCCTGGGGAAGGTTTGAGAGAGAAGATAGGTCTTGAACTAAGTCTGGAAGGATGAGGTCTGGCTCCTTGATCCTCCACTCCAAGTTTCTTCTACTTCTCCAAGATATGTTGGGACATCAAGGGGGGACGCAGATGAGATGCATAATATGATCCATGTACTCTCAGAGGAAATCACAGAGGAACCACAAGATTAGGGCACTGCAAGATAGGAAATCTTGAGCAACAATACTCGTTTTAATTCACCTTCAGGGAAGGAGAGGGCTTTGGCAGGGTGAATACCTGCTTCTTCCATGAGGTTGGTTTAATCTCTTCTGTCTCCACCCCTTGATGAGGCATCTTTTTTTTCTTTTTGACTCTGAATATTCTTTTTAATCTATGGAAAAATGAATAAGCATAAGAGAAATAGGGAAATATATCTTATATTTCTCTCCTCTCTACAGAGTCTGAATGTTAAGGAGGAAAAAAATCCAGCAAATGAATCCTCCAAAGTATGAAATGATTGAAGACATGGCCATACTGGCTCACCTCAGTGAAGCATCTATACTGCACACCTTAAAGAGGCGCTATGACCATTGGATGATCTATGTGGGTAACATGCCTTACTGCTGAAATAGCGTGCTGGCACTCATGTTGGCAATGTCCCAACCTCTCCTGGGTGATATCTTACATTGAATGTAAGCATACCTGCATGGAGATTGTTCTTAAGAAAGGTCTACTGGGGAGGAACATTATCTTAGCATTTCCCCACTTTCATTTTGTCACCATTTGTGTCCTTTCTCACAGGTCACCATGCTAAATTAAAAGCATGAGGCTTGGAACCTGATAAACTAATGTTCAAATGCCAGCACTGTCACTTACTAGTTGTTAAGTTTCTTGACTTCTTAAAGTCACCTTATCTGTAAAGTGGGACAATAATACCTGGCTCTCCATGGTAGCTTGGAGGATTAAATGAAAGAATGTAGGTAAAGCACGCAGTTCAGTGCCTGAGACTTAGTGCTCAACGAATAAGATATTTTCGTCATCATGATTAAACTGGTGATTTTTGGCTGTTCAGATTTTTTGATGTATTTAAAAGCTATACAGCAGAAGCAGTGCTCAGTAGATTAGGCTAAAATGTGGCATCTGGCACCCATTGCCACAGAAGCCATGACAAATAACCAGCTTGCTACACAGCTCTCTGATTTACCATGTGACTGTATTAGTCTCCCTGGGATGCTATAACAACATTCTCACAAACTGAGCAGCTTAAACAACAGAAATTAATCTACGAAAGTGCTGGAGGCTGGAAGTCCGAACTCAAATCAAATGGATAGTGTTGCACTCCCTCTGGAGGCTCTAGGGGAGAATCCTTGTCCCTTTCAGCTTCTGGTGGCTACTGGCGTCCCTGGTGGTTGCATCACTCTGGTCTCTGCTTCCATCCTCACATCATCTTCCCCTCTCTGTGTCTATTATGAGGACACCAGTTATTGGATTGAAAACCAACCCACATGTCATTCTGACCCCCTTAGCTTAATTATACCTGTAAAAACCCCTTTTCCAAAGAAGATCACATTTGTAGGCTCTGGAGATGAGGACATAAATGTATCTTTTTGGAAACCATGATTCGACCACTTCGGTGGCTGAGTGACCCACACGAGCTATTCCTTCTCAATGGCCTAAAAGTCAAGTTTCTCATTTCACTGAGGCAGAGATTCAGCTCTGGCCTCACATGCCGATTGCTGGTTACAGAAATCCCTGCAGGCCTGCAGTTAGCGTCCTGTCTTCAGAAGCTCTATGTGTCAGATGCGTTCGTCATTAGCAGATGTCCCAGGGGAGAGATAATCCCAAGTCCCGATGTTGCTCTAACCTGGTTCTGTCTCTTTCTGTTACAAGTCCCTTTTTTATAAGAATCCAAAAGCTCTCTTCTTTTGAGTTCCTTCATAAGTAAATATTCCAGCAAACGTTCCCTGATAGCAGAGAGCTGACAGACCTGGACATATTTCTAATCTATTTTCTGAAATCTTTTCTGATCTTCCCTCAGACATATTCAGGTCTCTTCTGCGTGACCATGAACGCTTACAAATGGCTTCCAGTGTATCAGAAAGAAGTCGTGGCTGCCTACAAAGGGGGGAGGCGATCAGAGGCTCCCCCTCACATCTTCGCTGTGGCCGATAACGCCTTTTCAGGATATGCTTCACAGTAAGTAGCTGCCCTACAAAATGAAAAGTAAAAATATCTGATCTACTTTTTCTCTGTGTCACTAAGAGGCACTTAGGCATTGTGAGCAGAGCATGGCCTTTACAGTTATCTAATCACTTGAAGCCTCCGTTCTGTTCTGGATAAAATGTGGGCAAAATAGTACCTTACCTCCTAGGGTTATTGGGCCGATTAGCTTGCACATCAAAGTGAGATAATGCATTTAAAGTGCTGGGGACAGTGGCTGGCCCAGAGTAAGCCCCCTGTGGATGGTGGCTTTTATTACATAAAGCATCTGCTGTAGTGTCTGACACAAAGACGGTATTCTGTAGCTACTATTACACAATCATTCTTAAAGGCTTAAAATGGCAAAAATGTCAACCATTAGTTGGTTATCATTTGTATGTGGAGCAAGGAAATAGGCCTCCAATTTATATGTTCTTATGACTGGCATACACAGGGGCAAGAGAAAATCTATTTTACTCTGCACCATTTAAATGGTGCTTTTTTTCCTCACTGTAAATGGAGCAAATCCTTTCCTGTGTGTCTGATTTCAAACTGCAGCCAGGGAAATTTTGAATAAGGTCATGCTAATACGTAAGCCCCTAGCAATAGAATATTCTGACATTTTTCTTTCTTTTGTAGATCAAGAGAATCAGTCTATACTCCTCACATAAGTGTTTGCCTTGTTTTTCTTTTTGGGGCTGAAGTAGGTTTCAATGGAGACAGACACTTATGTTTCGCTGGGAATAAAACTTAAATTCACTGTCTTTGAATTGTTTGCCCTTTAGATGCAGAATACATTCTAGGCAAGAGTAAGATACTTGGGAAATTGTCATAATGCTTTAGTCAGTGATTACTCCAAATACAGTGTCAGCTAGTCTGCCTCCACCATTTTAAGAGATTCTTTAGAAACCTCAGTGCACAAGCTGGTCTTAATCACAGACAACACACCGTTGTGGCCAACCGGACTGGGGCAGGCCAAGGGACATTACGTAGAGAGAACTAAAAGATGGTGAGGCTTAGAGGGGTAAGAAAAGGAGATGCAGGTGATACCTTATTATATGTTAATTTTGACAGAAAGAGTGCTGGCAGGCCAGGTGAACTGTCCGCATGGTGGCTGAGACCCAAGAAGCTGTGCAGTGCTTAAGTCCTTGGCCTTCCTGTGCAATGATCATGCCACCCTATGTGTTGGGCTCTCCATTGGCTTCCACTACCCCAAGAGGGATCATAAGGTCTCAGAACCTTAGAGATACATGGACAATTCAAATTCAGCCCTTTGCAGAGAGGATCAGCTGTTTTCTGGAGTTTTATATGGATAAAGGCAAGCCTTGATTCTGTGATGCTTTGGGTGATGAGCCTATAAATTCACTGCTGTATTCTTCCCACATTACAAAGTTAGCTGGTTGTCAAAGGATAAGGGGATCCTAAAGCCATGCTGCCTGGTCAAATGATTGGTAGGCCCTTCTTCTGAGAAGACTTGGCCGTGTGGTAGGCTTCATACATGAGAATCCCTTGTACAGTTGGTAATGAGGAGCAGAGGTGCTGTCCTGCTCTTTGTTAATAGGACCATGAGGAACAGGCTTTTTAATATTTATAAAAGTCCTCGATCTTTCTGAACTCCAGAGTCTTAGTCATGCTGTTTTTGCTGCCTGAGAAGTCCTTCCCCATCTCCCAACTAATTAAATATCCACATACCTTCAAGTATCATCTTGAGTTCCACTTTTCTATAAAATCTTCCCTGCTTGCCTTAGCCTATATGATCAGAATCACTTAACTTTCATTGCATTGATAATCGGAACAAGTTAACTGTGTTGCTGAATTTCAAATCACAGGGGAGAATCTGGTGCTGGAAAGACTGTGAACATTAAACATATTATCCAGTATTTTGCCACCATGGCAGCCACGAGAGAATCCAGGAAAAAGCTGATAAGTGTTCATATATCTTGTCAGAAAAGGTGGGGTGGTCCTAACCACTGGATCATGGAGGCTCTGCCCTGATCACTTACAGGAAGTAAGGAGGCAACAAGAACCACAGAACAATTAGAAAATTATAGAAAAGCCTTTTTTCCCCATCTTTCCATCGCACATTGAGAGGATCATCAAATGCTCCAAAGCAATACTCTGAAAACTTGAATTACATAATTTGTTTCAGATTTGCTTCATGGGGCATTTACTGGCCTGGTCTTTGTTGGTTGGACCCTCTGAAAATTATGCCCTCAAGATCCAAACCATCTCACCTGAAGGCTAGGGTCATTAGTGCCTTGGATATTTCTGAATCCCTTTAGCTACCATGAAATGTCAGACTACCAGAAATATGCAGTAGAAGTTTGCTTCCTTCACTCCTAACTCCTAGATCAAATGCTAAATGCCTGATGGACATACCCTCAACTTTAATCACAATCCATGTTCAGGATAACTTTACCTTCACTCTCTATTTGATTTTTTTTAGTCGTTGGCAATTTTTAATTTAGCTTGCTTTGTTTAGCTCCATTAACAGGTTAGTGGGCTTTATCATAATTTGTGGATAACTAGACCATGAAGGTTGGTATGCAAAATAAAATTAAGTCATGCTGAGTGGAACTCAAAATCAATGAGTTACTGAGCTGTTAGGCCTTTCATCTTACTATGTCTTACATTATTTTTCTTTTTCATTTCAATATGGATGTTACCTGCTGTGTTTTGCAAATTAATAAATATATCAAAATAGCCATCTAGTCCAATTTCAAATAGGAGAAGTTTCTTTTCCAACTACCACATTACTGAATTTGATCGATTTCTATAGGTATTATTAAACTATATAACTCAGTAGATGTAATTTCATTTTTGCATGCATTTTAGGGTTTGTGTTGTCATATGTTAATTGGTTTGGTCTAGCCATTGAGTCTTATGATGATATATAACTCTTCTATGGAAACCTTTGCTCATGAACATATACCCTTTATCTTATTTGAAGGACAGTAGACCCATATTACTTAGAAAGGATATAATATTTATAAATCTGTAAGTTCTTCAATACCACACACTATATAATTTCCCCCATATAATGGGTCTTTGAGGCTGAGTGGAAACAATAAAGCTATGTTGCCATTTGGGTGCTAGGTGGCCATTCATGCTTTACTCTGTGAGGATGACCTGTTTTGGCCCATCAGCCTGAGCAGGCATGATTCAAATTCCAGATCAATACCATAACAAGTCACTGCTTGGTGTGAATCTTTAGATTGCTTGGGAGTAGTAGCAAGTAAAAATATAATTTAATAATGCCAAGAGTCTGCCATGTTATCCTAGGATAGATAAATTTCCATGTGTGAGTATTAGATGGGAAGAGAGGAAGATTAACATTGGGGTTAATACATGAAATCAAGTTTGTTTGGAAATAGGCTATGATATTTTAAAATTTATTTTGGTAAAATAATTATTTTCTTCTCCCACTCAGGCCAATGCCAACCCAAAGAGAAGCACTACAAATAAATTAGCTTCCATATATGTTCATGGGACATTGTATATTAAGTCAGTTTCTCTCATATATACATCTGTTTTTCTGAATTTCCACTCCAAAGTAAAATTGTGTAACCAAATTTGGAAGCATCTTTTTTGCTACTGGTTATCAAAACAAAAATGGGATTCAACCTGGGAAAGGAGGGCTTGCCACATTACAGAATTCTGCTAAAAGCTTCATCAGCTCTTCTCTTGAATGTATCCCAGGAGACTTTAGAAGTTCAAATCATGCAAGTGAATCCTATCTTGGAAGCATTTGGAAATGTGAAAACCTTGAGAAATGACAGCTCTTCTCATTTTGTAAGTAACACGATTTAGCATAATATCAGAGTCTTTAGTTTTTAAGCAATGGTAAAACTCATGTTTGAGCACATAGATATGAAAAAAATATATAGAACACCAAAGGTGGTCTTTGATTAAAGTCAGACAATTAAAATTACACATATAATAAATATGTGTCTAAACGACCAAATAGAAGCGTAGTTGGTCAGTTTCAGGAAGTAAGTATTTATCTTAATAGTTTCAAATTCCTTTCTACTCCCAGTACGGAAGCTGACTCAAAAAATTACAATAATGCTTTATATTGTATTACATTTTGCAGATTTGAAATATTGTCCTTCATAATTTCCTATACTCCTTATAACAAGTCAATTTAGTAGGCATTTCCTAATTCACTTACCATGATTATTGTTTCTACTCTTGCCTATGGCCTTCCTGCGCCTGCTTATTTTTCACTGTAGCCTTTTTTTATTGGGAAAGTATTTTTAAGTGCTTTTTATAACTAGAAGTCCCCTGACAGGAAGAACTTAGATTTCAAAATCTAGTTTAACAAATCCATTTTATGCCAAGAATGAGTGGCAGGGAGCCACTATATAATTTACAAGGAAATTTGCAGACGGCTTCTGTTTGAGTCTCTGGGTAAAAGTAAATAATAGCTTTATGCTAATTTGGCTAGTTTCCATCCAAAGTCTTAGAGCTGCTCCGTCCACACTTAAATTTGCTTGAATATCTGGCCAGTCATAGCAGGTGCAAATACTGGTCCATGAAACAACTGCTAGATTTGGGATTTGTTAGCATGCTGAGAGAATTTCTGCTGAAATATGAGAGACAGAAAGCTGAAAAGAAGTAAGAGAGAGAGGGAAGGAAGGAGGGGTGGAAGGAAGGTAGAGAGGAAGGGAAAGAGAGAAAAAGAAAGTTAAAAAAGGAAAGAAGAAAGAAAAGGAAAGAAAGTAAAAGGAAAGGAGGAAAGGAAAGTATAGTAAGTAGAAAGATAAAGAAGAAAAGAATATAATTGGAAGAGAATAAGAACAAGAAAAATGTTGGAAGAATAGAAGGAAAGAAGTAGAGAAGCTAAACAAACATAATGATGTATAAATGGAAGGAAGGAAAGAAGGAAGGGAGAAGGAAAAAGAGAAAACGGGGTCCAAAAATTATGAAATCCCAGGCTAAATTTTTTCAATTAATACTATATATGTAGCTATATGTATACCTGTGTATATGCATATCATACATATATATATAAGTACATATACATTTGTGTATGTTTATATATACATACAAGAGTTGGTGTGTCTTATTCCCATTATACATTTTTTACCTTCCTTGTTCAACCCCTCTGTATATAGCCACTCTCCTCTTACCAGGCTGCTGTCTGGCTCTGTCACCTTCCTGGCATGGATGGGCTCCACCAGGCTACCTTCCTCACTGCTCCAGCATCCTCAAGCCACAGGCTGCCACCAGATGGCCTTCTCAACTGCATCTGGCATTCTGATATGGGCACTGTCACCTCTGGACAGTGTCTCTGCTGTGCTAGATCCTGCCTTATGGCTTTTCACTGAGAAGAAAGAAAGGGTGTCTATTTATTACTTATGCCAAGGCATGTTTTGAAACATAGATCATATCACTCCTCTGCTTATAACCTTCCAATGTCTTCCAAGCACATACAAAATAAAACCCTACTCTTTCCTGTGTTCTACATGGCTTATATGATGAGTTGCTTGTCCATTTCCCAGACTCTGTTTTATGGTCCCTTTTCTTTTACCTGCTGAGCTACAGGACTACTGGCTTTTCTTGTGATTCCTCTGTCAGAGCTGTTGCAGTAGCCTCTTACCCACAAGTTTTAAAATAAGCTTCATGAGGAGTATGGACCATGCCTGTTTTTCTCGAGTGGTATCTCCATTGCTGAGCAGCTTTCCTGGATTATAGTAGATGCTCAATGCATGTTTGTTGAATGAACAAAAGAATATAATAAGCAGATATTATTTTTCTAATTTTTAGATACTAACAATGAGGCCCAGAGAAATGTCACAACGCACACAAGAATACACAGGTAGCAGTTGGCAGTCTGGGGCTAGAAGCTAGAACCACTGCGGTCCTGCCAATCATTCTGGCTCCCTCCAGACATTAGCTGGTGCCAACTCATCTCAAAGCCATGTTGAATTTCTTTTTAACTTTTGGGTAAGTAGTCACTTTGAAAGTTATGTATAATAAAGCCATTGTAACTGTTTGAAAGTTTGAATAGGAGACTGTGTTCTATGTCCACCCAGGACAAATTCATCAGGGTGCATTTTGGTGCCAGAGGTACACTGTCATCTGCTGACATCTATATCTGTAAATAGTCATTGCACTGTCTGATCACTTTTCTTCTAAGTTTTGTAAGAACATCTAAGTATGAATCTTTATTCATTATTACTCATCATCTAGATTTGCTTGAAAAATCCCGGGTGATTTTCCAGCAGCCTGGAGAAAGGGAACTACCACATATTTTATCAGATTCTTTCTGGAGAGAAAGAACTTCATGGTAAGTGTAAGATTCTGGGGCCAAGGGTTATTCCAAAACAAGAGAGAGAAGTCAGAAGTCTCTGAGCCTCTTTCAACCTCAGTTTATTCATCCCTAATACTTAGGTAATTAAACCCAATATAGAAACAGTTCTATAATTTTTATATGGGTAGAGAGTAAATAGCAATACTTTTTTTAAAATTTGATATTAAAAGGAATAAAAATGTTTGAAAGTGAGTAGGATGCCCAGCAGAGTAGGATGCCCAGTGGGTGTATGTGTAAAAGCATTAGATAATTTAAGGCCTTAAATGGTTACAGCCACGTGGGTGGTATAGACAAGAGTCCAGAGGAGAGAAATCTCACCATGGTGTGTGGTGGGCAAGGGGAGTTTTATAAAGAAGGGGGGATTTGGGTTGGGATATGAAGGATGAGAAGGGGATCTAATCAGACAAAGAGTGGAGGGTATTTCCAGTGGGAGGAACAGTGCACACAATGTCAGAAAAGGGCAGAGCAAAAGTAGGGAACAGAGACCAGGATGACTGAAGGAAAGGGTTTGCATACAGGAATAGTGGAGAGTTTATTCTGATAGTTCCTGAACTCAGGGATCTGGCCGAGCATGTGTGCCGTGTGCTGTGGGCTGGGGCGGAAGCCTAGGAGATCAGGATTTATTGGGGGCCATGTTTAGGATGATTATGCTGGTATGACAGGCAGGATGGCCTGGAGGCAGAGGTATTAGATGGAAGAGATTGCAATCGTCCCCATAGGAGATGACAAGACAGTTATCTAAGATGGCGTCTGTAGGACTTGGGGAGGGGGAGAGGATAGATTCATGGAAGAATGGACAGATCTTAGCAGTGACTGAATGTAGCAATGAGAGAGAGTGATGAGCCAAAAATATCCCCCAGTTTTGTGATTAGACTAGGATATTGGTTGTACCATAAACAGAAATAGAAAAGTGGGGTAGGAGAATAAATTTCATGTGTTCATTCAATAAATATTTCTTGTGGCACTGCTTTGTATGTACCTGGCACTGCTTTTTAATCAAGGGGGACAGAGTGGTAAACAAGACAAACTGTGCTCATGGGCTTACCTTCTAGTAAGGAAGACAGGCAGCAAACAAGGAAACAAAGAATACATAATATCCTTTCCTTGTAGGTGATATGGCATCTCTATAAAGAAAAATAAAGTAAGGTGAGGGGATGGAGAGAATTGGGGTTTGGTAGGGTGTGGGTAGTTGTATTTTAGATAAAATGGTCAGGTAATTTGTTTCTGAGAAGGCAGTATTTTTGCAGATATCTGAATGAGGGAGGGAATAAGTAGACAAAGATTTCTAGGAATACAATTCCAGGAAGAGGGAACAGTGAGTGCAAAGGCCCTGAAGCAGGAATGTATTTAGTTTGTTTTTGGAATAACAAAATGGCCACTGTGGGTGGCAGAGTGGGGAGGGTAATGTGGGGGGAGGTAACCAGGGGCCAGACCATGCAGCATCTTGCAGGCCCTGGCAGAGAGAGTTTAAATTTCAAGTACTATGGGAACTCATTGGAAAGGGAGAATGGCAAGCTGATTAGATTTAAAAGGTATTGCATTTGAAGTAAGCCACCGAGGACAACAGTATTCCCACAGGAGTGGATGTGGGAAGAGGGTGGAGATCCAGGATAGCAAATTGATGGGAACAATTCCCCCAGTCCATCATGTTAGATGAAATGTGGTGTAAATCTGGTGATATTTTGACTGCTTGATCTTCAAAGTAGTAGCTTGGGGAAAGCTCTGCAAACTAGACAATTATTTTTGTCTTAGATTAATTGGTGCTATGGAAGTACAGCTATTCTCCTCTCCACCCGCCCCTCGCCTATTCCTGAAACAGGAATGTTTTAGCACTGTCAAATATAACATTCTTGTCATCCATTTTTATACTTTTCAGGGCATCTGACACATAAGGTCTTATTGTGGGTACCAGTAGCAACCATAATATTTTTTTGGAACATCTCTACTAATACAACCAGCTGAAGTGTTTGGGCTGCTGTGGAAAATTTATGCTTAACCTGAACTCATTTATCTTGAGTGTTCGGGGGCTACTGAAATAGATCACTGTGCAAAGACTGACATCTGGTGGTCCAAATTGAGTATTGTTAGTCCACTTGTTTTTCTACCCATTGTCTTTTTGAAGACATTTAAAAAGATGATCTAGAACTCTTTCCATCCATGTTTGCCAAAGACAAGCTTCAGAGTGTACTGAAGATTGACACAAGAGGGTACATTTTAGCAATATGAAGATTATATCCCAATTTCCTGAAATATAAGCATTTGTCTGTACTACAAAGGAAAAAATATCACAGCGGAGAGGCTGGTCACCCACTGAAGGACCCGGGGAAGTGAGATGCCATGTTACCCCAAAGTCAGGCCCTATCTAGGCTCTACATGTCCATGAACAACCCTTATCTCCTTTGCCTTCATTTAAGTCTGACTTTTGTTCCAGGCATGGCTAAGACCTATTTCCTCAGTCCCCTTGGACAGAGCTCCTTCAAAATCCTTAGTTCTTACTGCCATGGGTATAGCTTGGTTCTACATATATCTTCCATTTTCCTCCTCTTTGACTTTTTCCCTTTCTATTTATTGTACCCATTCTTGCTATTCTACTAGTGTATAAACCTAAGGAAAAGTGGTCAGTGACCAAGAAGTCCTTGCCTCTTAAGATCTTTGATATTTTGCTTTGTACCACAATATGTGACAATCATGCATAGTGAAGAGACAACCTATGGAATGACTGGGAGAGAATATTTACAAGCTGTATATCTAATAAGGGGTTAATATACAAAATATATAAGGAACTCAAACAACTCAATAGCAAGAAAACAAATAACCTGATTAAAAAATGGGTAAAGGACTTGATAGAAATTTCCAAAAAATATATACAAATGACCAACAACTCTATGAGAAAATGCTTAACATCAATAATCATCAGGGAAATGTAAACCAAAACTTCAATGAAATATCACCTCATACTCTGTTAGAATTGCTGTTAACAGAAAGGCAAGAGATAACAAGTGTTGGCAAGGATGTGGAGAAAAGAGAACCCTTGCACACTGCTGGTGGGAATATAAATTAGTATAGCCATTATAGAAAGTAATTTGGAGGTTCCTCAAAAAATTAAAAATAGAACTACCATATGATCTAGTACTCTCACTACTGGGAATATATCCAAAGGAAATGAAGTTAGTATCTCAAAGAGACATCTTTCATGTTTATTACAGCATTATTCATAATTGCCAAGATATGGAAACAACCAAAGTGTCTATCAAGGATGAATGGATAAAGAAAATGTGGTCTATATACACAAGGGAATATTACTCAGGCTTGAAAACAAGAAAATCCTGTCATTTGTAACAACATGAATGAACCTGGAGGACATCGTGCTAAGTGAAATAAGCCAGGCACAAAAAGACAAATATCATGTGCTTTCACTCAAATGTGAAATCTAAAAGAGTTGAATAAATTCAGAAGATCTATTGTACAACATGGTAATTATAGTTAATAACAATGTATTCTATATTTGATATTGCTAAGAGAGTAGATTTTAAATATTGTCACCACAAAAAAGTATGTGAGGTAATGGATATGTTAATTAGCTGAATTGAGCCTTTCTACAATGATGAATACATATATGTAAACATCATATTGTACACCATATTATTTTTATTTGTAAATTAGAAAGATAAGTAAGAATCATTTAAAAAGCCAATAAATGCTTTTAAAATTTTATGGATACTTGTATTAAAAATAAACATATTATATTTTCCTTCTGCTTGATTTGGGCTAGCCCAATTTCTTTTTATTTTTTAAGTTTTATAAGAAAATATTGAAGTATTATTGGCCTAAAATGAACTTCATGTGTTTGAAGTATACAATTGGTAAGTGTTAACATGCTCATATGTGTGAAACCATCACTACAATCAAGATAATACATGTATCCATTCAAAAGTGTCCTCAAGATCTTTTATAATCCTCCCTCTCCCCCTTCTCACTCATTGGAAGCCTCCCCTCCCAAGCCCATCCCTGGGGAACCACTAATATACTTTCTGTCACTGTAGATTAGATTTCATTTTCTAGAATTTTATAAGACAGAATCATACAGTATATATTCTTTTTATCTGGCTTAGTTCACCTGGCATAATTATTTTGAGATTTTGCCATGTAGGCAGCAGTGTATTCCCAGCTCATTCCTTTGTTTGCTGAATAACAATCCACTGTCTGGATATACAACAGTTTGTTAACCCATTCAGCGCCTGATGGCTATTTGGCTTGTTTCCAAATGAAGCTGCTATGAACATTCATATAGCCTAATTTCTTTGTTTCTGAGATTTGGGGTTCAGGGTAACAGATTTTCACTTCATTGAGCAATAAACAGAAAAATAAGACCAGCTCAAAAAAAAAAGACCTCCTTGGGAGCAAGTGTTGGGCAGTGAGAGGTTAATGTGATTCTGCCAAGTCAGTTGATGATGTGCTGCTGACAGCTGGCCTCTGCTGGGGCCTACTTTATGTTTCCTGACTAAGTGAATCATGTCAGGAGTCTCAGACGTATCAGGGCGCAGTTGAACATGGAGCTGATTTATGGATCCCTTGAAAGACAGATCAGCCTCCTAATAGCGAGGACTTGAAGTGACAGGTTACCCTGCTAATGTTCCCTGGGTTGTGACCTGAGGCCTGGCTACTTCCTAGCCTCTGAAGCTCACTTCTATTCTACTGATAAGTTTACAAAATACTTTTGTCCTCTGGCCCTCAGCCATAAATCTAGGCCAAATTTCTGTTTTCAAAGTTTTGCCAACACACATTATCTGTTTTTTTTTTTTTTCACACCAATTCAAGCTGCTGCAATTGAATCTGCTTTTGGATTTGGCCAGCCTGATCTTCTCTTGGGAGGCATTGACGCATGACTGACAAGTTAATAGAGGGCAAAAATTGATTGCAGAGGTTTTGGTCTAGAATATGGATTTGATTTTAGCTTGTTTACAAGTATGCTATAAACTGTAAGGGTAAACTGTGAATATTGGTCAATTACTTTCTAATGCCTTGAGGATTTCTTTAAGCTGTTTATGGATGGTTTTCCGGTTTTCCCACTGTAGACATGCTCCTGGTATCTGCAAATCCCTCTGATTTTCACTTTTGCTCCTGTGGTGTAGTCACTGTAGAGAGCCTGGATGATGCTGAAGAATTGCTGGCCACAGAAGTAAGACTTGTCAGTTGTCAAAGTTAAGTCTGGCAATGACAATGAGAAATGGAAGAAAGCATCTTCCAGCTCCATTGTTCTCAAAGGACCTGGAGAAGTGGCCTTGCTTCCCCTGCGGGTAGAGGGCTGCTTCTGTCCAAAGTTCACTAATTTATTGTAAAAGTGTACTTTGTTAGTATAGTAACTTTCGAACATATGGAAACACAAATTCAACTCAATGGCAAACTTTTAAAAATTTAGTGTATATATCTTTTTCTCATTATTTTTTGTTTGTGTATATTCATGGGGGTACAAATGGAATTTTTTTACACTGATATATTGCATTGTGGTGAAGTCAGGGCCTTTGGCCCATACATCCCTGAAGCAACACACACTGTACCCTATTTGATGACTATCTTTACAGTCTCTGTTCTGTTTTTATCTATTTGGGGTTACTTTTATATTGTCATTTTAGTGAGGTTTTTTTTTTTTTGGTTTTGTTTTGTTTCTTCACAAAACATTATAATAATACTGTATATACTTTTTGGTATGTAGAGTTTATTCTTTCAATTTAATCTTACAAGCATTTAAAGTGTCATTATAGACTCTTCATAAACATTTAAGTGGATACTTAAGATTTTATCAGACATTTGTCCTATTGTTTATTGAGCTATTCTCCTAGTGTGAGACTCAAGTTTTTTTGTCCCCCTCTTCCCAACTATGGTGAATATTTTTGTAGGTAAACACTTTTTCTGTATATTAAATTCACCTTATGCTATATTTCTAGAAATAAAAATACTAGGTAAGGATTATGAATTTGTTATAGTATCTTGGTATATGTTCTAAATTAACCACCAGGAAGATTGTACCAATTTTTGCCCTTGTGGAGTGTATGAGAATGCACATCTTACTGTGTACAGTGGATGCAATTCTATGGTGTCATGGCTTTTCTTAACACTTATTTTTGCCAGTCTTTGAAATGTGTCAGCTCTGGAATAAAGTCAGGAGAACATAAGGGATCACAGAAATAAGCAACCCAGCAGATATGGTGCTTTCTGTCATAACCACGAAAGGCAAAATAACTGACCTCACATAGCTAGTTAGTGATCTGTTGCTGGAAGGGAGAAGAGAAGGACAGGGCATTGAAGCAAAGTTCTAAAACTACTGGAAATGAAATAAGCTGAGTCTTTTGCCTTCCTAATTCTCTTTTAAAGGGATGAGTCGACTGTGGGTGACCAAATGCCAACAGGGCCGATTTGCATTGTTTTGAATAGAGCTGTCGGTCTCATTCCCTGTAGCCATAGCCTGAGGTGTGGCCGGCAGCAGGGGGCTGGGGAGGGGGTGTTGTGTATGAGGTGGTTACTGCAGCCATTAGGCAAATGAAGACACAGCGGCCATCTGTTTCTCTTTTTACAGCAACCCTTGGACATCTTGGGCTTTCTTCCTGATGAGAAGTATGGATGCTATAAACTCACTGGAGCCATCATGCACTTTGGAAACGTGAAATTTAAACAGAAACCTGGAGAAGAGCAACTGGAAGCAGATGGCACAGAAAGTAAGAATTACTTTGAAGACATGGCACATACTTCTCTTCAAATCCCTGACCTCAGGCCTGTTCCCCTTTTGATTGCAGTTGACCTCACCTCTTGGTTTTTGGAAAATACTGAAATTAATCAATACCATCTCCCTTGATTGCTGTTCCTCAAAATTATTCTCCCAACCACCGTTCTGATGTAGAATCCTCCTATCACAGAGTAAGAAGCATTCCTCAATTAATTATTGATGATCCAGTGAATTTGCTAAACTTGAGTGAAACAGGATTGACTAAGACATAGTCTGCCCTTAGCACATAGACTATTGAGAGAATCAGAGAAAGGAGCAAATTACCATAAAATGTATTAAATGACATAACAGAGGTATGAAAGCAGGCCCCTAGAATTCCAATGAGGTAACTAACTGCATAGGGGTAAGACCACAGGCTTTCATTTCCCGTTGTTTTATATTCACATTTTAAAAATCTACAGTCTTGCCTGCTCACCAAAAAGACTTGAGGCATCTTACTATGGATGATCTGTCTAGAATGATCATTAAAATAGAAAACCACAGTTATGAAAGGAAGGAAGCATAGTTAGTACAATTATTACCATCAAAATTCTTTGCAACTCCAACAAAAAGAGAATATCCATTTATTCAGATCTTTCAACAAATAATTTTTTAAAATTTTGGTAAAATATGCATAACATAAAATTTACCATTTCAGCCATTTTTAAGTGCATAGTTCAGTTGCATTGCATTGCATACATTCACATTGTTGTGTAAATATCAGTATCCATCTCTAGAGCTTTTTCATCGTCCCTAGTTTCAAACTTTTCATCATCTTTTAGTTTCAAACTGAAACTCTGTACCCATTAAATAAAAATTCCATATTACCTCCTCCCCCTAGTCCCTGGCAATCACTTCTCTACTTCTTAACTCTGAATTTTACTACTCTCAGTGCCTGTTCTAAGTGTCATCATAGAATGTTTGACCTTCCAGTTCTGACTTCTTTCACTTAGCATAATGTCTTCAAGGTTCATCCATGTTGTAGCATCTGTCAGAATTTCATTCCTTTCTAAGGCTGAATAATATTCCATTGTGTGTACATACCATGTTTATCCATTCATCAGTTGATGGACACTTGGATTGCTTCCCTTTTTTTCTTTTGTAAATAATGCTGCTGTGAATGTTGGTATAGAAATATCTGTTTGAGTCCCTGTTTCAATTCTTTTCAATTCCCAGAAGTGGAATTGCTGGACTAAATGGTAATTCTGTTGTATTAAGGCACCACCATACTGTTTTCCACAGCTGCTGCAATATTTTACATTCCCACCAGCAATGCACAAGGGTTCCAATCTCTTTACATCCATGCCAACACTTGTGATTTTATTTTTTTTGTTTTTTATAATAGCCATTTTAATGGGTATAAAGTGATATCTCACTGTGGTTTTGATTTGCATTTCCCTAATGATTAGGGATGTTGAACATCTTTTCATGTGCTTATTGGCTATTTGTATATCTTCCTTTGAGAAATATCTATTCAAGTCCTTTGCCCATTTTTTAATTGGGTTGTTTGTTTTTTTGTTGTTCAACAAATAATTTTTGAGGCCAGTCTGTGCCAAGGACTATTCGTGGTGCTGGGGATACATCTGTGAACAAGATATCATCCCTGTCTTGTCCAGTGTGGGAGACAGACAAAAAATACATAAACAAATATGTATCGAGTCATAATAAAAAGGAAATAAAGCAGAGTAAAAGAATAAAGAGTAGCAGGAGACAGGGGTTGTAATAGACAGGGTGGGCAGGAAGCCCCTCAGAGAAGACGACACTTTAGCACAGATGTGATTGAAGTAAGGGAATGGGATGTGAAGCTCGTGTAAACATCCTATATATTAGCATATTAATGTTTGCTTTTATAGCATCTTATTTTGTTGTTTCATTGTTTTCTTGGTTTTTTTCAACATTTTGAAATAAAGTTTTTTGAAGAATTGTTTTTTTTTTTTTTTTTTTTTTTTTGAGACAGAGTCTCACTTTGTTGCCCAGGCTAGAGTGAGTGCCGTGGCGTCAGCCTGGCTCACAGCAACCTCAATCTCCGGGGCTCAGCGATCCTACTGCCTCAGCCTCCCGAGTAGCTGGGACTACAGGCATGCACCACCATGCCCGGCTAATTTTTTGTATATATATCTTTAGTTGGTCAATTAACTTATTTCTATTTTTGGTAGAGATGGGGTCTCGCTCAGGCTGGTTTCGAACTCCTGACCTTGAGCAATCCGCCCGCCTCGGCCTCCCAAAGTGCTAGGATTACAGGCGTGAGCCACCACGCCCGGCCAAGAATTGTTTTTATTACAAAAGCAAAATATACTTTTTAATAAATGAGAAAACACAGATGAATGAGTAAAATATATAGTCTCATCCAGTCTCCCTGTTGGCTTGCTACAGTGTCCTCATCTTCCTTACTTCTAACTGCTATAGGGCTGCAGGGCTCAACCCTTGAACCTGTTCTCTTCTCTTTCCATACTCATTTTCCATGCTCATTTTCTCTAACCACCCCACCTCTATCCTCTTACCCTGAATATCTTTCTTCATGTCACTCATATGCTATTTATTATTGATTTTCCTACCCAATCCCTTCTAATCTCTGCCAGACGTAAATTCCATAAGAACAGGGATTTGGTGTGTTCACTGCTATATTTCCAGGTTTTAAAATGTGCCTGGTGCATGGCAGTGGATAGTTATTTGTTAAATGAATTCTACTCAGAGACAACCACTGCTAATGCCACAGGACATAGCTTTCATAATTAATTTAAATATCTTTTTAGGTATTTAATTTATTTCTAGATTTTTGCTATTATGAACAAGGTTTTGGTGAATACCATTATAGATTCAAAGATTTTACATATATTATTTTCTTAGGATAAAGTTCCAGAAGTAAATTTATTTCTCAAATTGCTCCATGATTTACCATTCAAATTCCCATCGGCTCTGATGAGTATGGTCTCACCCTCCTCACCAATATTGGCAGTTATTTTTCTGTTGTCAATTAGCCAGATTTTCTATTATGTTTACATATTAACTTTTTGAATGTTATTACCTATTTGCACTATTTCTTTCTTGAGTTTTTGAGGATGCTTCTATCTTTAGCTCATTTTAAAAATTAAGGTGCTGGATATTTCTTGATTTCGAAGTGTTCTTAATATGTTAAGCTTTGGTAACTTTTCTCTAGTTAGGAAGAAATGGAAGGAGCTGGACAGGTGGAGAAAAGGCTGGAAAGCGGAGGGGGACCCAAACCTAAGGTGACGTCCCAGCCTTTCCCTCTTGCTTGAGTTCCAACCCCACATTTCTAAGTCTCTAATGTACGTGCACCAGGATCCTAAATTCTGCTTAGCTAAAACCCGGTGCACCATCTTCTCCCCCAGGTGATGTCTTCCTATTGGCTTCTCTATTCATTCTCATGATACTCCTCTCTACTTCTCAGACTGGAAACCTACTGATATTTCCCTGTCTCTCTCTTTCCCGCTCCCATCACCAGTTTAAAGATTCAGCATCTCACACTTTGGCATCCTGCAATGAGTTCACTCTGTCTGTACTTTTAACCGCTTGCCGCTCTGGTCTGTCTTGCACATTTCCAAAATTCATCATTCTGACTCTAATTACAATGTTTCTCTGCTTAAAGTCCCTTTGGCATTTCCGCATTACTTAACTAATACTATAGTGGCATCAGATGTCTTCTGTGAGCAGAAATCACCCATTTTTTCCCAGTTTATCACTCATTCACTGCCTGACTTCACAGTCCCATCCATCTGGGTTTTAACCTCAGAAGTTCTTGTTCTCCCACATTTGCCTGTCAAAATCCTTCTCATCTTTCAAGGCTCAGACCAAATGTTCCTTGTTTTTTGAAATCTTCCCTGCTCATGCAGTCCAGAAGGGTTTTCTCTCTGTTTCACACTTTCAAGATACTTGATCTCTGTGTCTCCTGTGCAGTGGTTTTATTGAAATGCTATTTTTGCTTGTGTTTTATTTACCCTCATGAACTATAATCTCTTGATGACAAAGATTTTTGTCTGGTTTAGCTACCTTCTTACAACAGCATCTAGCATCTGGTCTTGCACATAGCAAGTGCTCAGTAAACTTTGTTCAATAAATTAATGAAATGTGAACAGCTTAGGAATTGTATTGTAACCTTCCACCAAAGACTTAATGTCATATCATAATCCTTATAGATTGACAACACTGGATTTTGTTCTTTTCTTTTATAACTGATTATTTATAGATGGGACTGAACTAGGATAGGACTGTGAAGTTGGAAGAGATTGCCTTTTGAATTTCTCTACCTCCCTACCTTCCCAGGTGAAGCCATATTTTGTTCTTGACTTCAAAATATACTTATCAAACCTGGCTACCATTGTCTAGATGGTACTTCACAAACTTGGCTGCCCACCTGAATCACTTGGGGAACTTTTAGATTTCTGAAGCTCACCCAAACCAAAGAAAACAGATTTCCAGGGGTGAGATGCAGGCATCAGTATTTGTTTTTATAACTTGCCAGGTGACCTGCATGTGCAGTCAAGGTTGAGGATCACTGTAATAAGGACTTTGTTGTCAAACTTTCACATGTATTAAAATCACCTGGGTAACATGGTAAAACCAAAGAGGCCCAGACCACTGCTCTAGCTGCTCTTACCTCTCCTGGGTAAGACCATGTAGCCTAATTAAAATCCATGGATTTATTCACAAGGTCCTGAAGGAATTGATGCTTATTATTGGGAATTTTATATAACCTCTTTGGGAACATGATTAAAATGTGTTTATAGACATTGCTATGTTTACAATAGTAGTTCTTGAATTTCAGATGGGCATTTATTCATAGATTTACATTGTTTTCATCTTGGTTGTAAAACTCAAAATGTTTAGTGCAAAGGAAATTATTTTTTGAAGCATGATGACTACTATTGTTTTCTGCCCAAAAGACAAATAAACAAAAAACCAGAAATGTGTGATGTATAATGTCAATACAGTGGGATCAATCCAGAGCATATCAGTTCTGTCTATAGATACTCAACTATCCCTGGAGTGGGTGAGAAATTCTGTAACATTGGATGTTATTTCTGTTAAAGTTTAAGGTGGGATACTGTAGAGAGAATTTGGGTTTCTTTAGTTCATGGATAAAAATAGGCTCAAAGGATTGTCCTTAATACTGGGAAAAAGGATGTCTGAAGGCTCTCAGTGTGGGAAACTATTCTTTGAGACTATTATTACCTGTATCATCCCTCTAAATGCTTCCAAAGCTTTCAAACCAAAAACTCTTGTCTTTTTTGTTTTAAACCTGACAGACACTGTGAGTTGTTTGTTTTTCACACTGTTGGTCACTGTATGGTTCCACTCAGATTGACAGGCAGGTTGCATTTCTCCCTTTCTTTTAAATATTTTCACATTGAAATTAGATGCTCTCTAAAATCTCTTCCATTTCAAAAAGTCTGTGATTCTGACCCAACTAACACTCAACTTGAAATATCAGCCTTTTGTCTCCAAACATGGCACTTTTAGCAGGAATATCTCAGTATAAAATGGGCATATCTGCCCTACCTTTGAATTTCCAATTATTTTCCCAAACAGGCTTTGCATTTTGAAAGGTTTCATAACAACCAAGTGCCCAGGCCATTGTCACTGCAAATAAACTAACATGAAGTAGGTATATAGCTTGTAGGAATGTGTGTATAATTTATACTGATTTTAGTTAATAAGCAAATTGAACATTTCAAGCTTTTTAAACCTCTGAAAATGTTAAAGGCTACGAAAAGGAAATTGATATTGCTAATACATATAGCTCTCTAATTATGTTTTGTTTTTATTTTATTCCCTTTTTGTGGTTCTTGCTCAGGAAATTTTTTTACTTTTTTTTTTTAGTGAAGAAAGATTGCATTACTTTCTGTGATAAGACATTATTCTACAGAATGACTATGTCAGAAATACTAGCATATCTCAGGATTCATTTAAAATGGAAGGCATAGCAGAAAGGTTTCAGATGAGTGGAATATTCATTTTGTTTGGTAACTGAAATAATCTACAATTTGAAATATGCTTAACGTTTGCCTGTGGCATTCTTTTGTGCTGTTGCCATTTTTCAACACCCGATGTGATACATGCCTATTTACTCTTCCTTCTAATAGCACTTAATCCTCTCTGCTTCTTTCCTTAGAAAATGGAAGTTTGGGTTTATAAAAACTACAATTTTGCAAGGTGTAAGGGTTCTTGTTGGACACCAGAGGGCACTATGGAGTAAACAGAAACTTCCTGAGGAGAGGGAGGGCTTTTGGTAACTGGGCAAGCGTCCTGGCTTCTGCTTATTGGTGGTTATCTTGAATTATCAAAATACAGGACCCAAATCCCTGTTTCATTGAGAGACTCTGCAAGTATATACATAGAAGGGGAAAACAGGCAAATAGTAAAAATGGGATTTTCCATGTCCTTCAGACAGATAAATAGTTCTTTTTAGAAGAGGGCCAGTATCAAGATATCAATACTTTAAAAAAATTGATATATAATTCACATATCATAACACTCACCCGTTTAAAGTGTATAGTTCAGTGGCTTTTAATATATTCTCATGGTTGTACAACCATCACCACTATCTAAATCCAGAATATTTAATTACCCCCAAAAAGAACTCTATAGCCCACAGTGGTTATTTCCCATTCTCTCTCCTACCCAGTTCCTGACAAACACAAATCTACTTTCTGTAGCTATACATTTGCTTATTCTGGAAAGTTCATATAAATGGAATCCTACAATGTGTGGCCTTTTGTGTCTGATTTCTTTCACTTAGCATAATGTTTTCAAGTTTTGGCCATGTTGAAACACATATCAATACTTCATTTTTTTTAAAAGTTTCAGAATATTACAGGGGTATTGCCTTTGCATTGCCTGAGTCAGAGCTACAAGCATGCCTGTTCCCCAGACAGTGTACACTGCACCCATCTCAATATTTCATTTAAAAAAATGGCTGAGCAATATCCCATTGAATGAATATACCACATTTTGCCCATTCATCAGTTGATGGACATTTTTCCCCACTTTTTGACAGTTATGAATAATGCTTCTAGAAACATTTGTGTACAATTTTTTGTGTGAACATATGTTTTCATTTCTTTTGGGTATATATCTAAAAGTGGAATTGCTGGGTCCTATAGTCACTCTGCATTGAACTTCTGAGTTAACTGCTGAACTGTTTTCCATAGTGGCTGCACAATTTTGCATCTCCTCCAGCAATGCATGAGGGTTCCAGTTTCTCTACATTCTGGCCAACATTTGTTATTGTCCATCTTTTTGATTACAGCCATTTTAGTAGGTGTGAAGTGGCATTTCAATGTGATTTTGATTTGCATGTCTAAGAAATAGATTCCTTCAAACATTTAGGATTCAGGCATTTATTTCAAAACTGTAATTCAGCTTGCTGCATTGATCTAAACATATCATCTTTCTGTCCACTGGGTAGTTTGTTTAATTATAAAGAAATGAATTTTAGCAGTGTTTTTCTTCCTCCTTCTCTCTTTCCCTCCCTGCCTTCTTCTTGTATTCCTTTCTTATAACCAGGTGCTGACAAAGCTGCTTTCCTGATGGGCATTAACTCCTCTGAGTTGGCGAAGGGCTTGTTCCATCCTAGAATCAAAGTTGGTAATGAATATGTTACCAGAGGTCAAAATTTAGAACAGGTAAGATGATATTATAAGAGCATTATCATATTATGATCTTGTAATAATTGTATACATATTGCATGTTTTTCAACTACTGAGAATGTCTGTAATAAGAGCATTTATAAAAAAAGCAAAAAAGAGCTACCATGATGAGTATTCCAGATGACTTTACTTATGATGCACACCACAGTAAATGCTTTTGTGTTAAGAGGATGTCTAGCCTGAAATATACATTTTGACAGTTTTCCATTAGGAAACAAGTCTCTTTACAGATGCAGTCATATCCTTCACCTGTTATGATCAACATCTTTGTTGTCCAGCTAAAAAATTTTCAACGCTGTTGGTTCCTGACATGAATAAAATTGGTAAATTGGCATCCCTCACCTACTTGGCATATTGACTTCTTTAGTGTAACAGACACATGGCAATGCCTTAGTTGAGAAAAGGTTTCAGAACATATGCTGAAATTAATATTCAACGGGAGAGGGGTACGAGAACAGAAATGATAGATGGAAGGTCATGTAGGTTTTATTTAGCATCCAGTATATGTTATCATGATAGAATAACAAATTTTCTGAGGACTGCTGATCTTGAGGCTTTGCCTTAATGTAGTAATTGTCATCAGGGCTGCTGGGTAATGAGACCATCCAAGTATGCTAGTACCTTTCATCTGTAATGTGTATTAGTCAGTGTGAGGTAGGCTGGGCTGCAGTAATGCATACACGCTAAAGTCTCAGTGACAGCAAAATATTTATTTCTTACATCAAGTTCAATACAGAGTGTACAGCCTTCTTCCATTTTGTAGTACCATCTGAGACAAAGCTACTGCACAAGGGGAAAAGATAAATTTTGGAGAGAATATACCCACTTTTAACTGTTTAAGTCTAGAAGGGATATCACTTTCACTAATATTCCATTGGTGAGAATTAGTTAAATTATCCCCTTAGCTACAGGGTGCTGAGAAATGTACCTTTCAGGAAAGAGGAAAAGGTGTGGTGAAGAGATAGTCTTGTCTCCGTCACATATAATATGTATAAAGCACTCACAGGTATCATCTCCTTCCATTCTTACAACAATACTCAGAGGTAAGTAGGACAAGAATACAGAATTTTTGTTTTTCCAGTTGTGGAAACTGAGGGTAAGGGAATAAAAATAGCATTCCAACAAACATGTAGCTAGTATTCAGATGTTTTATTCTACATACATCCTTAATCTGAAAAAGAGACAAATATATAAATTTGTCTGCATTATTTACAGTCATTTTGACTGCAAATAACTCTGTTCCCTGGTATATTAAGTTATCTGATGTGTCTATGTTATTTAAATCACTTACATGACAAATCAAAATGAATTTTTACTTTAGCTTACTCTATAAACCAATAATTCTACTTCTACTATAATACTAAATATACTATATTAAAATAATCTGCTTACATTTTTGTCTTCCTTGGTAGCCTAACCTCCTGGAAGGCATGGGCTGTGTCTAATTCATCTTAGTATTCCCTGTGTCTAGCACAGTGCCCTGCAAGCAGTGGGTGCTCCACAAATGTTAAAATAGACTAAATTGAGCTGAGCTTGAATCATGATCAGCAGGACAAGTAATTGAGCTATTTCTTGGCAGTAGGGTTAGAGTTGTTTGGCAATTTCATGCTTTCTTAGACATTCACCACAACATGCACATATGACATACTGTGATTATAGAACAGGGTCTTTTTCTGTATAAAACTACTGATCCCAAGTAACTAGAATAATAGATTTTGAATGTTCCCAACACAAAGAAATGATAAATGTTTGCAGTAATGAACATGCTAATTACCCTGATTTGATCATTACATATTGTATACATGTATTGAAGTATCACGTTATACCCCATAAATATGTGTGATTATTATGTGCATACTAATTTTTAATTATTAAAAATTATAATAAAAGCAAAAAATAAAAATAAGTCCATAGAAGAACTAAAATCGAACCTTTGCCTTTTTAATATTATGTTCTAAGGGACTGAGTTACCACTCTAGCCTTTACTATAATAGAACCAGTGAAGCAAGCTAATATATTATTATTCAACATAAAAAAAAAAAACCCGAATTCTCCCTCTTGCTCTCTCCTGGAGACAGAGTAAGAAAGCACACTGTAAAGCTTTTCTTTTCTTAGGAATTTTACTGACTTTATAGAGACAATTGCCACTGCTAAGAATAGAGATGTGTATGCTCTGTTGATGACAATTGCAAAAGATAGGAAAAATTCTTGCAGTGCTAACACTTTATACAAAATTTAGTTCTAGCTCTAATGCTGACTTAACTCTGATACCTTGGTCAATTATCTTCATCTTTCTGAGCCCTCAGTGAAATGGTTTAACAACTTTCTGTTTTTAAATAGAGAGGTGATTGGCTTCTAAGATGGGACAACTCCTCATGGTTGGGAATGTCCTGCACTCTGTAGATGTTTGGCATTTCTGGTCCCCAGGTACTAATTGCCAGTAGCATTCTTATTCATTATGACAACCAAAAAAATGCCATCCGCATTTCTAAATGTGCTCCTCCTTTGGGGGAGGGTATCGTCCCAAGTTGTGAAACTCCATACATGATTATCAAGAACTAACATTCTTAAGGTCTAGTATTTTATGATTCCATAAAATACAGCTCTAACTATGTCTATTAAAAATAAGTCATTTCTCACGCTTGTAATCCTAGCACTCTGGGAGGCCGAGGTGGGCGGATTGCTCAAGGTCAGGAGTTAGAAACCAGCCTGAGCGAGACTCCATCTCTACTAAAAATAGAAAGAAATTAATTGGCTGACTAAAAATATATATACAAAAAATTAGCCAAGCATGGTGGCGCATGCCTTAGTCCAGCTACTCCAGAGGCTGAGGCAGTAGGATTGCTTGAGCCCAGGAGACTGAGGTTGCTGTGAGCTAGGCTGATGCAGTGGCACTCACTTTAGCCCAGGCAATAGAGTGAGACTCTGTCTAAAAAAAAAAATTAATAATGGTGACAAAACAATAATAATATCCACTGAGTACTTCCTAAATGTGCTGTGCTACATGCTTGTAAGGATTATCTCATTCAATCTACTAATGAGCCTACAAAATAGATCTTATTAATATTTCAATTTACAGCTAAAGACAGTGACCCTTAGAAAGATTAACCGCTCAACGTGGACCCTTAGAAAGATTAACCACTCAAGGTGACACAACTAAGTACTGGGGTGAGGATGAGGAAATGATAAAAATAAGGAGGGGCTGGGAAAGGGCGAACTAGCATTTATTGGATACTAAGTGCCAAACTTTGTGCTATGTAAGTTTATTACATCCTCTGTCTCACTGAACCTCTCACAGCCCCGAGATATGCATATTTTATTACTGTTACTTTGCAGATGAGAAAGGCAGGGATCAATGTGGTTCAACATTTGACTATTTGTTTCTTTTTTTGTTGTTTGGTTGTTTTTCTGCTGTTATTTTCTTTCATGTACTATTGCCCCCAAGTAATCAAAGGCTTCCATGAGGTTATTTTTAAAAGAGCTAAGAAATGGGTCTAATTAGCCCCTAAAAAGTGAAAGTATAGGTTTAGCTGCCTTATTCCGTCTTCATTGGACAGGAAATGATGAAAATGATTAATTAGCGACCAGTATATGAGTCCATTGGATTCATTAATTCCTTCAGCAAACATTGTACCACTTATTTCTCTCCCTCTGCCCGCATCTCCAGGCTTTCTTCCTGTGTTTCTTCACACTCCCCACACCTGACCAAAGAGGTTTCTCTCCCATCTGCACTTATCAAGTATTGAGGGAATTAAAAGGGGTGAGCAAGTTAGTCATGTTCTTTTTAAAGTTTCCAAGTGACTGCTGTAGACAGGGAGCGATTTCCTCAGTGTTACAGAGGATGAAAATCTTTCTTGATGCTTTATTTGTACGTGTGTGCTCTTGACGCTGATGATAAAAAACCGTGATGCCATCCGGCTTATGGATTACTGTGGAAATGAGTCAAGATAACTGATCAGAGAGTGGGTGACTCATAGCTAAATCACCAGCAGACACCAACTGGCTCCTGCTGCGTGCTCTCTCCTGGGATGAGAAGGATGGATGTGATAGGCCTATTTTAAATGTTAAGTGGTTGGAGCACATTCTGTTTCCAGGCTTGGAGAATGTCCAGCTGAAATTCACTCCTACTTGGAGTATGTCAGAAACCTGCTACTACAGCAGCGAGTTTGCATTATGGAAGCAGGATCCACATTTGTATGGCACCATCCAGGCACAAAGGTTGGAGCTCTCCCCAGTAGGTTACTTTAGATCCTCTGCCACGCCCCTCCAGGGAAGGGAAATGCAGCTTCGGTTTTAGAGTAGGAGAATCTGAGTCAGAATGATGCACCAAATGGCCATTCTTAGTCCAGGTTGTTGACAGCAACACTGGAAACTAATATAGGGTTGGAAGATGGGGCCAGAAAGATCCTTCAAAAACATTATTCAAATGAAGATCCTGCATCCAAGAGAGATTAGGTCACTTGCCAAAGGTTATACAATTTATTAGCAGCAACAGCGGTGGCAGAACACGGGCTAGGGATTACAGATTCCTGATCTTCTATACCAGTACTTTTAAAACTTTATTGTGCGTAGTGTTAAAAATTATTCTGACACTTGTTAAAATGGTAAAGAAGACTTTGTTCAGGACTACTGCAATAGGGGTATTGCGATAGGGGAAAGGCTTGGGGCTCAACTCTGAATACAACAAGGATGAATAGGGATTTATAGTTGAAGAGCAGAAGGACAGGATCAGAGGATGAAAAATTACTCAGAGAAGACATCAAGGCTGAGGGGATTCTTGCTAAAGACAGGCCAAGAACTTACATGTCAAAGGTGGGGAATTAGGAACTTAATCAGGTATCAAAGGTGGGGGATTCTCACTAAAGTGACTTACAGAATTCTTACTGCAACTAGGCTAGACAGGCTGAAGATAGGGCAGGTAAGGGCTAGGCAAGGACTCAAGGAGCCTGACTGAAGTCTAGTCAAGGACAGAGTCTTTGTCAATAAGAATTAGCTGGGGATTGTGTTAGAGTAAGATTCTGATTCAGCAGGTCTGGGGCTGGGCTGGAGCGTTTGCATCTTTAACAAGCTCCCAGGTGCTGCTGCTGCTGGTCTTCGGCCCACATTTAGAAATAGCAAAGCTTTAGAACACATCGCTACACCACACCCCAGGGTACTTAGTCCTTTAGAAATAGGAACATGATGTCTCCTAAGTTTTTGGTAGGGAGGCACCAGGCTAGCTTGTTCCTTTCCCCTACCCTTCTCCTTTCCTCCTTTTCCCCTCTTTTCCTTGCTTCTTTCTTCCTATTCTCTCATTGTATTCAGCAGAATGCTGGAACCACAGAAGGTCAATAAATACATCCTGACTTGACTAGAAGGTGGTTGCTAATAGAGAATGTCTGGGATTAAAATGAACACTGCTGTCAGATGAAGGAGTGTTTTCAATGTGATTTCTAGGTAATCAATGAGGTTGGTGCCTTGTCCAAGTCAATCTATGAGAGGATGTCTAAGTGGCTGGTGGCACGTATCAATAGGGCCCTGGATGCCAAGCTGTCAATGCAGTTCTTCATTGGCATTCATGACATCACTGGTTTTGAAATCCTTAACATGAGTATATTTAGTAAGAATAAAGTCAGTGCATGTTTACAAGAGATTAGGAAGTGTAGTGATTTGCACATGGGAAAATATAGTCAAAGCACGATGAGATTCTGTGCAAACCTTCAGGCTACCTTGGTTGGAAAAGAACTGTAATTAATAATAATAATTATTCTAATTCATAGTATTAAGCATTTCTTAGTTTCATAATTCAGCCTTATATAAAGGGGAATAGAGGCAAAGGAATCCTTTAGGATTTTGAATTGTAATAACATTAAGTGTTACTTTATTGTATAATCTTTAGTTTGTAGGTATAGCTGAAGGAAGCAAGAATTGAGCATTTGTTACTTGTTGGGTCTATTTACCATCCTATCATGGTGTTATGGTTTTCTCTTTACTGCACATTCTTGCAAGTGAACCTCAATTTTATCTCTTTTTCATGCCTATTTATATCTGTGAAGCATAATAGCCTTGAGCAACTTTGCATTAATTTTACCAATGAAAAATTACAACAATTCTTCAATTGGCACATGTTTATTTCGGAGCAAGAGGAATACGGGGAAGAAGGCAGTGACTGGGTGTCCATCGACTTTGGTCTGGATTTGCAAGCCTGCATCGATCTCATTGAGAAGGTGATCTATGTTTTTCGCCTTGTTCATTTTCATTTAAGGAGAGTTGTCCCTACTTGCCATGTTGATCCATGCCAGGAATCAGGCTCTGGCAGGAGATGGAAATGGGGGAGGAGAGCCCTGCACATTTTGCCTTAATGGTCTTTGTGTGCAGCACCCGTGGCATCCTAACTCAACTCTCCCGACAGCTGCCCTGCTCCATCATCTCGAACGCAGACTTTTGCTACACATTTGCTGCTTATGCATGGCCTCCACTGTTAATGCGTGAGGAAACTTGTCAAGATTAAAAATGGTCATGCTCTTGACTGGAAAAACACAGAGCTGAAAATATGAGCACTGTAGGGGCTGGCTGATTAACATGAGGTGAATGAGTAGACCCAGAGCAGCTTAACGAAATTTGGCAAATTAGCATGCAAACAAACAACTGCCATCAATCCTCAAGGCCACTACCTTGCAGGGTGTAGTTTGTTCATTTAATTGGACAAGTACCAGTTAGTTTAAGTAATTTATGACAATACTTCATGGCTTATTAGTAAATTAGCTGCAGTGTACGGTTTCTAAATTCAGTGATGTTCCCGTATTCTGAAAACCTTCCACGTGTTCTGGGAAAGATTAACAGGGTTTGTTGGGGGGAATTCTGTGTGGTCTTTTCTGTGGCTTTGTCCATGGGGGCAAGCAGGGCAGCACGTTAGCAGTTACATGCCCCTTGTGTCTTGTCGTAGTAGGGGACTGCAGTGAATCTTTTTATTTGAAGACAGAGTCTCACTTTGTTGACCAGGCTAGAGTGAGTGCCGTGGTGTCAGCCTAGCTCACAGCAACCTCAAACTCCTGGGCTCAAGCGATCCTATTGCCTCAGCCTCCCGAGCAGCTGGGACTATAGGCATGCGCCACCATGCCCGGTTAATTTTTTGTATATATATTTTTAGTTGGCCAATTAATTTCTTTCTATTTTTGGTAGAGACTGGGTCAGTCAGGCTGGTTTTGAACTCCTGACCTTGAGCGATCCACCAACTTCGGCCTCCCAGAGTACTAGGATTACAGGTGTGAGCCCCAGCGCCTGCAGTGAATCTTGAAGACAGGCTTGGGCAGGCTGAAGCCTTTAACTTTCTGAAAGCTCTGTAGCTATGCTGTTGCATTTGATTCTCAACAATCCTGTTAGAAAGGAGCTAGGGTGACTGACCTCTCACTGTTGTTTGCAGGCCTCAGATTTTATCAATCAATGTCCTATCGATTTTATTTATTACGCTTTAGATGAAACTAAATCTTCCTTGAAAATAACTATTATTCCTAACAGGAGTGGATATCACACTGATTTTATTTATTTTATGACGAGAACATTCCTAGGGTGATTAAAAAAATCAACTTTGAGCTGATTAAAAATAATGATAGAGAGAAACCCACTGTGATCTGGTAAATGTTTTCTGGCATTATAAAAGCTGTAGTTTTCTGATTAGAAATGAAACATAAGAACTGGAGGTCCTCGGAGGGACAGATAGCTTCTGGCAATTGTCACCTGTAATATCTGGTCACTTTGATGATACCAAGATACTGTTTTCAGGCAGGAAGGTGGGACATAGACATTATTAAGTTCCTGATGTCTGTGAATGTTACTGATTTTTAGTTGATCTGAAGCCTGTTGTCTCATTTATGTCAGTCCCAGTTATTCCAAATAGCACATTAGCAACATGGATGTAATTTCCTGTTGTATTTTCTACTGATATGATAAAATGAGAAAAAAAAAATACTGACCAGATGATAAAAAGAAAAAAATAAGTCTCTTGTTATTCTCTGAAGGATTTCAAAGGAACTCAGGTCAGGCAAATAAAGAATATCAAAACCTTCCTTGAAAAGATTCTGTATTTTGAAAAGACCCATTATAGTGAATCAGGCTTTCTGAAGAAAATTTGTAGCAAATATTAGTGATCAAACCCACTCCTTGAAATAGAATGAATCATGGGAAGTTTTTAAAATTTGAAAGAACTGAAATATATCAATATGTACAAAATGTTTTTTAATATGCGTCTCTGTGTGTGTATAAGGAAAAAAGATTTTCATACATAAAGGTTTTAAATTTTAAAGTTTATAAAAAGTTTATATCAAACTGAAATAAAAATGTATTTTAACACCAACTTTAATTGTTAATTTGGTCTTCGAGCTCACAGTGACCTCCTTCCATATATATGCTGCGAACAAATCTATTATAGGATTAGCTCACACTTATTTCATTACTTGAAATATTCTAGTTTGTTTAGCACTTGAGCATCAATAATTTATATATTAAACTATTATTATATGATTGCATATTTACAATTATACATAAGACACTGGTAAAGAGATCATCTCTACAATTTCTTAACAAACATATCCTAAATTATATATTTAAAAACTTGTTGTTCTTTCAGTATAGTCACATTGGAAGACTACTTTCCTTCCAATAATTCAGCTCTTTTGGAAAGTTTCTTACAGGATCCATAATATGATCAGGTTTTAGAATTTTACTAGGCTCAAGATAATATTTGCTTCCAAACTTATCTTACTAGTTTTTAGTCCAAATTGTATTACCTAGCTTGGTCACATTATTTGCTTTATGTGCCTGACTTGGACTGAATAACTTTTGGTTATTTCTAGACAATCATATACCATCAGACAACAGGAATTTTCCTCACGTCAGTAGTCAATGGTATCAGGTATACCAAAGAAAGTCCTAAACATTCTTTTAAATACTGGCAGAATTTTGGCATTATATATGTGTTTTTGCCTCCCAATGGGAGCTCTTTGGATATGCTAATTCTTATGTTTTTAGTATAAAATGAATCATATTACTATCTGGTTATATCTTATATGCCCATCAATATTTGTTTGAACACATAACTTCATGCTTTTTTTGTTGGCAACTCTTACTTTGTGTCTGGTAACCACAGCAAAGCAGCCAAGTTCCCAGCATTCAAACCTGTATGTCTCAATGTTCACCTGTCAATTAATTAACTTAGCAGAAATTTGCCGAGGGCCTACACTTTAGTCGCCTTGGCACCTACTATGCGAAGGATCATGAGGAATGCAGACTCCAGAAGGCATCATCTGGCAATTAAGGAACTTTTACTATAATTGGAAAGGTGTCCTGTCTTGAAATTAACTTTTATTATTTTGTTGTTTTTGTGGTTAATCAAGTAAATCTGTTTAGCAACTGCTTATTTTTGTCACTTCCTCTTCACCCCATTGCTGACTGAGGGAATCTTGCCCTAGGGTTATGGGGTGGCTGAACATATGACATCCAACACTGGACAGATGAAACCAGCATCTTGTTAGTCACTTATGCTCCCAGCCCGTCGGGGGAGACACCCCATGTCATGCAGGGCCACAAGGGGGTTGCATTGTGAATAGAGTGAACAAGCGGGAGCTGTGGGAGGCAGGCTTTGTAGTGACAGTAGAGCGAGGTGACCCTAGGGTCCCACAGGAGGATGTGGTAGGCTTGTTTGAATAATTTCATGGGCTGGCAGGGAACTGAAGCCCATTACTCAGGGATAAACAGACACTGGGCCTGGTCCCTGTCAGAGGGAGGGCTGTTTGGCTAGGGCGCTTAACCCATGGAAGCACAATGGGAGGGGAACTTGTAATTAGGTAATTTGAGCCCCTCCTGATTTTTCTCAGATATCACAACACACATAATGTTGGGCCGTAAGTTTAGGCTTCATACCACATTACTGTGTGTAAGACTTTGCATCGAATGCCGTAGAAAATGTAAGCATTTGTTATAAATAGCTCTTGCCTTTAGGAAGTATGCAGTCAAGTAAAGGATTTGTAAGTCTAATAAAGGTAAAAATGCATTTAAAAATCATTATGTGCAGTATAAATTCAATAAAAGGCACAAAGGCCCAAGAGGTCAGAAGAACAGAAGTTATCTCTGTAGGAATCTAGAAAGGGCTGGCATTGAGGAGGGGTAAAATTTCAGCTAAATCTTAGGGAACGGATATAATTTCAGCAGGTGAAGATAGATAGAAGGTGGGAGGACAGGTAAGAGCAAAGGCATAGGAACAAGAAAGCAAAGGACATGTCCTGACATGTTGGTCTAGTTGGAGATAGAATACATAGAAAGAGGTGCCTAGAAGGAAAAAAAGGGTCAAATCATGAAGGGATTTTAATTAATTTGTGCCTTATTTTAATGTGGTAGGGAGCCACAGAGGGTTCTGAGCTGGGCAGTGGAGTAGTGCTCAGAGCTGCTGGTGTTTAAGCTGGTGGGTTTATGTATAACATTGGGGGTGGGAGGAAAGGCATCCAGGTGAGAAATAAAGAGGCCCTGACCCAGGACAGCAGAAATGGAAGTAGTAAGAAAGTGACAGATATAAAAGAGAGGAAAGTAGAATTGATAATATTTGAAGAGGGAGTGGTCAGAGCACTAATGTTTTGAGCCAGGGCAACTGACTCAAAGTATCTACTGTGCAATATAGGACAATTGATGCTAGGAGAAAGGACATAATTACTCTTTTTTCTGACCTATTTCAAAATTAATTTGCTGGACTGTCCTATATATATTAGAAGCTTTACAGCTCCTGAGCACTCAGGAAATGGAGAAGACCCTGAAGAAACTGTGTTTTTCCTTCATCAGTGGTTTAATTGTTACCTTTTGAGCTATGATTTGCTTTACATAAAATTTCCATTCATCCCAAAGTGGAAGTTAGCGTCATTGGAGACCAAGGGAAATGAGGACCTCGTGTGTCAGAGATAGCTCTACTTGAGGTGGGAACTGCCACTCCTGGAGCTTTGCCACAACCCTCTTGCTAAAAGGCACCATCCAAGGGGTTGCTTACGTTTCTAAATGATTCATTCCTGTTTTCACTGAGGATTGGCTGTTGGCACGGGAGGAAAATAACCCTGTACAAGATGGGATTCCATGCCTCCAAGAGCTTGTGCCAGTGGATAAACTGTTTACTTTATCAGATTCCCTGCCCCCCTTCCCTTCTCTGTTCCCCTCTTCCTTCCCTCCTCCTCCTCATTTCTCTCTTTGCCAAGGACTCACAAAGTCAGTGTTGTCAGGAGCAAGACAGACATTGGTTTCACTTAGAATACTTTGTCCTCACTTAGAATACTTCACATCCTCACTCTGTATTATTTCCCACCTAGGTGCTTGGGATGAAGGAAGGTACCCAGAATACTGCAGTGTTAGAGTTTTTGGTGGGCCAGGTGCAGTGGCTCATGCCTGTAATCCCAGCACTTTGAGAGGTTGAGGCAGGAGGATCGCTTGAGCTCAGGAATGCAAGGTTATAGTGAGCTATGAATGGGCTACTGCACTCCAGCCTCGCTGACAGAATGAGACCTTGTCTCTTAAAAAAAAAAGAAGTGATTGGTGGAATGTTGTTAAATATACTTTCTATAAAATATAGGTCTATGAGAATATACAAAAGAGAGGAAATTATAGTGCATATATTGGAGAGAGAGACTTAGGTGGCTCGGAAGCATGATCTTTAAATATCTAACGAGCCACTACATGGAAAAAGCATCAGATTCATTTGTGTGGCTCTAGTAGAAGAGTTTAGAATAAGGATTCTAAATGGCAAGCAAATTTTGTCACCCATCCAGAGCCTTGACTCAGAGTTGGTGTTTTCTTTCTTCATGGAAATATTCAAGTGTAAGCTAACTAGCCTTTTAGAAGGAAATTATAAGGGGAATTCAAGGATTTATCAGGTGGGTTGGACCAAACCTTTAATATCTCTTCCAAACCTGAGGTCTGTCGTTGTTAGGTACAAAGGGTTGATAGAAAATCATGAAATCTGTTTTGTTGGGGCGAGTGGTCACGTTCTACCTTGTTTGTTCTATCTTGGAATTCTCACAGCATTGTATCTGTACCTCTGTTTTGTAGTCTATATATTATGTGCACATCTTCTTGGCTGCATACTCTGGAACCAGAACCCATGTCTGATTCATCCTGGTACAACCCAAAGTGTCTGGTACAGTGATTTGCTCATAAAAAATCATAGAAACACTTCAAAAGTATTTGCGGAGTAGATAATTGAACCTATAAATACACAGATACATACGCACACGTAAGAATCCTTGGCTTCCCCTGCCTCTAAAACCTGTTTTCCCCTGTGTGTAAATATATGCATGTTTATGTCGGTTTATGGCAGCATCTATTACCTAGCTGCTCAGGCCAAGAACGTTTCTAATGGCTTCTCACAAGCCCCAACACCATCACTAGCCTAGACCAGCAAACTATGGCTGTGTGGACTGAATGCAGCCTGCAGCCTGTTTTTGTAAATAAAGTTTTACCATAACATTGCCACACTCATTTTGTTTACATGTTGTTAACTGCTACTTTCAGTGCTACAATGGCTAAGGTGATGGCCAATGTGTGACAGAGACTGTAGGATCCTTTAGAGAGAAAGTTTGCTTAAGGAGGTTATAAGGTTTTCTGTCACATACTTGTTTGTTTTTACAACCCTCTAAGAATGTAAAACCATTCCTTAGCTCACTGGCTTTCCAAAACAGACTGCAGGCAGGATTGGGCCCACGAACTCTACTTTGCCCACCCCATTCTAAAGCAATGATAGCTTTCAGGCATAAATCAAATCACATCACTTCATGTTGAAAATCTCCAAGTGTAATCTCTCATTATACTTAAAATGAATTCCATATCTTACCACAGCCTATACAGCCCTTGGTGTCCAGCTGCTGCTTACCTCCCTGACATCTTACCACGTGCTCCGTCCAGCTAGCTTTGCTGTGTCCACACTGGCCTCTGTGTGCTAAGGGTGCTCCTTCCTCAGTGCTTTTGCACGCTTCATTTTTCTGCCCGGAATACTTGTACACTGATCTTCTCAGGTTGCTCTCATTCAGGTCAGAGGGATCTTACCTGATTACCCTGTCTAAAATAGCTCCCCTCCAGCACCCCCCGCCACTGTCTCTTTACTTTGCATGATTTCTTCAGAGCACTTATATGAAACTAAGTTATTTATTTTTTATAGTTATTTCTTTGTTTGCTTGCCTATTGTCTGTCTGCTCCACTAGAATGTACGTGCCTGGAGGACAGGCACTTTGTTATTTTCCCCCCGACTGTGTGTCACGTATCTGAAGAGACAGGCACTTTGTGTACATGGCTCCAGGCTGCATCACCTACCGGCTGTATTTAATACAGATACTGGTATCAGTATTAAATAGTAGATATTTAACAAATATCTGTTGAATGAATGGTAGGCTAGTTATATGCAGTGAATATCCTTCCCTTTGTCACCTATTTAGGTTCCTGGGAAAGAATTTATTCTGACCCTGTACTGAAAGTGCTGTTTCCTAGTGTGTTTTTTTTAATCTGCTGCTTATATGCCTCTCCATAGCAAATGGGCATCCTTTCCATCCTTGAAGAGGAAGGTATGTTTCCAAAGGCTCCAGACGTGACTTTTAAGACCAAACTCTTTGCCAACCATTTTGGAAAGTCGGTTTATCTCCAGAAGCCCAAGCTGGATAAGAAGACAGATGAAGCTCATTTTGAACTTGTCCATTATGCAGGAGTGGTAAGTTAGCCTCTGGAACCTTAGCCCTATATTTTCCTGGCTTTATTTCCAATACCCTCAACCAAAGTCCTTAGACAATATTTAAACAAAATTTAGATTAAATGAAGAGAAGAACAGAATACATCTCAGTACCAGAAAAAATAAAATACATGCAGTGTAGCCTTTTAGCACTCAGGAAATAAAATGCCCATGCCACAATACCACTCCATGTGCACACAGGTCAAAAATTTCAAGATGGACTCTGTCACCCCGACTCAAAGCAAAACAGCTTCAGAAAGGCATGGACACCATCAAAGTCAGGGGCTTTTCCCTTATTTGTCCTTCCTTTTAACTTAACATTGTGTGATTGAATCATTTCAATTGATCTTTTTATTGAAGATTTTTTTTTATTCTCCCATAAAGAAATAGTCAATGTGAAGTAATGGTCTCCAAACTATGGCCAACAAAGGTTTCTAATGACCCTCACTACCTCTCCTCATTTCCCCGCTGGTGTGAGTGCCCCTTTCTTCTGCTTTTCTGCCTCTGGCCAGTGATTCTGGGTGGAACAAAAAGAGAATTGATAAAGGATAAAATAATACTTCAACCTAAAAATGGCCCACCAACTGTACTCACAGATATGCTTATAGTTCTCTTTTTTGATATCTTGTCATATTAATTATGATACTTATAGCAAAATACCATTGTAATTCCTAACATTTTTTTCTTTTAATTTTTATTTTTAATTATTATGGCTACATAATAGTTGTATATGTTAACAGGATACATGTGATGTTTTGATACAGGCACACAATGTGTAATGATCAAATCTGGGCAATTGGGGTAGCCATCACCTCAAGTATGTATGCTTTGTGTTAAGAACATTCCAATTCCACTTTTAGTTATTTTAAAATGTACATTAAATTATTGTTAACCATAGTCACCCTCTTTTGAGTGCTTACTGTGTTTCGGGGACAGTTGGGTTATTTCATCTATTCTTGCCCATAGAAGGACTGCTGATGTGAGTTGTTTCTACTGGAAACACCATTTAATCCTTCCTTCCTCTCCACCTCTCTCTCCCACTTCTTCCCTACTCTCTTTCGCTCTCCACTCTCCTTTTCCTGTCTCTCCCTTTCTTTTGGAGAGTGTAAATGGTAAAGCTTGAGAATCTCTTTGGGCTGCACAATGGACTTTTAAAGTATTATTCAGTACTGTTATGTGAAACTGATTCAAAGTTAAAGGACCCACGTAATCTGTGATTTTTTAAAGTAATGAACAATTTGCTATGTAAATTTATGCATTTTTCCCTTTGTTACCTGAAATGCATGTCTTTCTAAAGGTACCTTATAACATCACTAGTTGGCTTGAAAAGAACAAAGACCTCCTTAATGAGACAGTGGTGGCTGTATTTTCAGAAGTCTTCCAACAGACTCCTGGCAAGCCTTTTTGAAAATTATATCTGTACCGACAGTGGTGAGTCACATAATCTTCCTTGATTTTTCAGCCTCAGAATGGAACCCGTGGCTGCCTCAGCTTTTACAAAAATCCTTGCTTCCTTACTGTGATATGTTCTGCTCCCTGTGGTCTGAGTCGTCCCCTCCTTTTAGGCTTTCTGTTCTCAGGCTGGTTCTTCAGGGAAATGGTACTAGTGCCCTAAGATAGATATATTTCAAGGAGTCTGTTTCTGGCCTGTTTTATCTTCTACTCGACCTAGCTGCAAAGGGAGAACAAAAAAATCATGTTTCAATGAATGATTTGGGGGCAATAGTAAGCCCCAAATATATACATATATTCAATCGTAGCCTTTAGCATGTAGCAAATGCCAGTTCAGAAGGCATTCAATAAGTATTTATTTACCAATTGAGACTAATCTTGTTTAGTAGTTTGTAATTTACAAGGCACTTTTAGATACACACACACACACACACACACACACATATATATACTTTCCCCAAATACATATTTATATATATATATTTTACCCAAATATCTTGGACTTCTCTTTCACAGTGCTCTGTGCACTTGGGGTTATTAGAAGCTTCATGAAGACAGGGATTATGTCTGACTTGTTCAACTGTAGCCTCTAGCATGTAGCAAATGCCAGTTCAGAAGGCATTCCATAAGTACTTATTTACCAATTGACAACTAATCTTGTTTAGTAGTTTGTGATTTACAAGGCACTTTTAGATACATTATCTTACTCAATTTTGCCATGACCTTTTCAGGTATGTCTTCTGTTAAGTAGCATCCTCAGTTTTACAAATCTAAATGGCACAGCTAGGTAGGAAGCAGGACTTCTGTTTCCTAGTCTAATGCCTAGTGCACTCTTAGGGTCTCCCCCAAACAAACAAACAGAATAGAAAGATGGACAGGCTACATACATTTAGGATACAATGCAAACTTCCGCACCATCGTATGATGAATTTGAAGACTCTGAGCCAAGTTGCTAACACTAACCTCACAGCTGAACTTCCACCAACTACAGACGGAAGCGCTCCATGATTTACAGCAAAAGTTACTGATTGGCAGCCCCTGAGCAGAACATAGCCTTCAAACATATTTTGTTTGGTCCACATAGGTTAAACAATCAGGAGATTTCACGTGTACATGTGGATTTCTCTTTTGTTTTGAATAATGGAAATGCTAGGAAAATAGAAAATCTGGTCTGCCTGGATTCAGATTCCTCCACAGCAACAGTGGGGCAGAGTACACGAGCTGTTCTTTAAATGTGGGGTGTATTCTCACTTCCCAACATTCTCACTCTTCTCCTAGCTTACACCCAGACTCATGTTCACTCCTGGCTCGTCTTGGGCTGATTTTGGACTCCTGATTGACACGGTCAGGGAGTAGAGAGGTAATTTAGCATTTCCTGGCTTTATTAGTGCATTATGACATAATTCAGGACTGTGTCTGAAACTCTCTGGGCCTGCCTCAAGAGGAGGTTGAGAAATGGAAGCTATTGTGTGGACCCGGCTAATCTTCAGGCAGTGCATTTGCCTGATTCTAATAGCTTCTAAAGTACCTCTGAGAAGCCTGTTAGATGGTAGCCACATGAGCTTATGGCTCCCAGTTGAGTAATTCTCTGATCATAAGAGATCAGAGAGTGGTTTGGACAGACAATTAGAGAAGAAATCATCTTCTAACTCTTCAGGGTGTGTGCTGTGTTCTTTGGAACTAGAAGAGAAGAATTGTCCAGAATTTTTTTTTTTTAATAATTCTTTAAGCACTCCATGAAAATACTTGTCTCCAAGTTTCTGACCCATCCAAACATTTAATCACTTATAATAACCATACTTTTTTACTGAGGAATCCAAATACTTTAAACCAGAGTTATAATTCTTTTTTTTTTTTATTTCGGCATATTATGGGGGTACAGATTTTAAGGTTTCAATAAATGCCCTTTTCCCCCTCCCCCCACAAGTCTGAGTTTCCAGCATGACCATCCCCCAGATGGTCTTTTTAAAAAACTTAATGAAATATAGTATTATTCCCTTTTCATGGAGGGAGAAATTGAAGTACAAAGAGGTCAAGTAAGTCACTTAGAGACCTAGGGCATATCAAAAGGACATTAGTGATTAAACTTCGTGATATCTGCCATCTCACATTGCTACTCAAGCCCAGAGAATATTTTATTGGTTTTCCATATTTATAGCTAACTGATTTTCTCCAGGTCACCTATGGATTTTGTTGGTGCAGCTGTTGTATATCTTAATGATTTAGACTTTGCAAATGTTTGTAAAACAGTTTAGCATAGGTTCTTTTGCTTCAGGAAAATGGAAATTATTTATTTTTATAAATCATAAAAATTATACATACACTAATGTTGACAAAACACAGACAATATGGAAAAACTAAAAAGAAGTACATAAAAATTACCTATAATCTCACATAGAGAGATAACAACTGCTAACATTTTGGAATATATGCCTCCCAACATGTTTCATGTTTATAGCTACCCATAGCACAACTGCGCTCAAAAACATGTATGCATACTCAGGATCATAATATACAAGATATAGGCTTTGTTACCTCCTTTTTCTCCTAAAATATGTCCTAGAAATCTTTCCACATTAGTTATATGGATCCATGTCATCATTTTAAAGGTTACAGTGTTTCATTGCATGCATATTTTTTCATAATTTAACTAGCTAATCTCCTATGATGGACATTTGTTGATTAATTTTATTTTTGCCTAATTTTTTGCAATGATTAAAGAATGTTGCACTGAGTATCTTTGTACAGTTGCCAGATTATATCCTTAAAAAAAAGCACTGGAAATAGACATTTTGTATTAAAATACATAAAATGTTTTTGAAGCTTTTGCTAGGTGTTGCCATATTGTTTCTAGAACTTCGATGAATCTATGCTTCTATCAGCAGGGTATATTAATGTGACAAAAAAAAGAGCTTTAAAAATGCTTCTTTCTTCTTTTTTCTTAGCTATAACGTTGGGGAGAAGAAACAAGAAAGGAGCTTCATTCCAAATAGTTGCATCTCTGCATAAAGTAATTTTTGAGCGCATTTATTTTTTATTTTCAACAACCTGCATATGTTATTGCTTATTTGAAACTTCCCATCTGCAAATAAGGATAAAGTACCTGAAGTTAGCCAAGCTGGAAAAGTTGAAGTTTATTTTGGTATTATCAAGAGCCTTAGTGGACACTGTTTGTGGCCCACCTGGGTCCCATTTATCATCACTGTGCACATCTTCAGCTGATGTGAATATTGGCCCATAAAAACTCTCAGTTGCCAGAATTGCCCTTGGTCAGATGGGAAGCTAGGCTGCCTCCTTGTCCTGCCCTCCAGATTTTGGCCTCTTCTTTGCCTTAAGTGGGGGACCAATTATAGTGCAAGTGGTGTATTTGTGCTCACAGCTCCTCCAGGGATCAGACTAAAGCTGAGTCCACATCATTGCTTTTTTTCTTCTCCTGCTCTTCGCTGCTTTCCTCACTCTCGAAATAAATCTTTCAAACCAGAATTCCCATATCAGATTCTGCTTGTAGAGAAGCTGACGGAAGATAAAGATTCGCCACAGAGAGAAAACTTGAGAAACAATTTCTTTTTTCAAGCCATTTTATTGCCCAACCATAAGTTATTGCTATCAAATTCAAAACAGGTAGAGACGATTCACAATGGAGCTGTGTCTGTCAGATAAATATTGACTTGCCATAGGGAAGAAATAATGTACACTTGGTAGGCAGGGAAGAATGTTGAATTCATTATTTTACTGTTGATATTCTTCTTGGCTGTAAGATGAAGTGGATAGATTTGGAGATATTTGTGAGGTAGATTGGTGTTGTGCAAGGTGATTTTGTGTTTATTATGTGGATTAGTGATTTGTGATTGTGGCATGGGTTAGTGATTTGTAAAGTGATTTTGTGTTTACTGTGTTCTCCATTTTAGGAAAACCTAAATAAATTGATGACTAATCTGAAATCAACAGTACCTCATTTTGTGAGTTGCATAAATCCCAACATGAACAAAATGCCAGGTAAGAACTTGATTTCTTTATAATCCACACTGGGAAGTACATTTGATTTCAGCTATATTGAATATTTTTTAAGAAACACTTACTGGTTTCTTTTATATAAGGGTAGATTTTCATATAGAAAAAAGAAAGTAAGTTAAAAGTGAGGTCTTCAGAACCTCCTTAAGATTGACTCGGAATTGAAATTCTAGTGGATATATGGAAGGATTCCACAAAGTAAGCTCAATTGGACAAAATTAGAATGCTTGATATTACCATTTAAATTCCTCCTTGAATTTCATGCTAAATGTGGATGAGCTCCTATGCCATTGTCTACAAGGGCAAAGTATAATAAAAAGGAATTGAATAATCAATTGAGGGATTCAGGTAGATATCTCAGCATAAAGGAAGTTATTTGCCTGAGTTATCTAAATTGAGATAAATTCATTTGTAATTTTTGAGAACTCCCTCTGTCTTTCTCCCTAATACTAACATTATCTTCCCTCTCCCAAACAGTATTCATTTTTTTTAAGTTATGTAATTCCAGGCAGCGGATATTTTTTGATGAGTGAATGAATGGTGGTCAGGGCATAATAGGTAGGTGCCCCTAGGTGGATGATGGTGAATTTTTTTTTTTATGTTTCAAATTCCCAAAGCAAAGTTTTTACTTAAATTAACTGCACTGATAGCTTTCCTTACGTTATGGGTTTGAAGATTTCCGGCCATCCCTTTGGAATTACAGACCTCTCTGGAGCTTTGGTCAGAGGCTGTTAGCCTTGAAGGAGTGTACATGATAAGCCCTTATGTCTTCAGAGCACTAACCACTAACTACCCCGTAATATGTAGCCAGATGTTGCTGGTTCTGATTTCTGAGTATCTTGCATTTTTATTAACCTCCCTGTGATTAAGTCCCCGATCTTGATAGTCTGTGGCCTATTTTGGGAAACTGTGATGCTAAACAATGATGCTGCAATTTGAGTTTTTGCAATGCAAACACTTCATGTTCATTCACGGCTGTATGTTTTTGCCTCATTGTTTCTTATCAGCTGGGTTTCTGAATGTGTCTAGGGACACTGCTTCCATCTAGCGAGGAATCTAATTAGCTGCCTCTATTTTGGAGCAATTCTGTTACCTATTAGAGTTGCCTCCCATCGAGTCAGCTCTGATTTCAGCATTTTTGTTAAAGTCATAAGACAAAGTTATGAGAAAAGCTTCATGATCTAATCAAGTCAGTTCTTCATATGTACTTAAGGGGAATGAATGTGTTTGATTTTAAGGCATCATAGGTCTCTGCTCTTGTCCCTTCTTACAGATCATCTGTTTCTGTCCACGAAAAGGATTGGAGTACAGCAATATGGGTATATGCCTTAAGTTTATTCTGTGACCCTGGCATAAGCAGGGTCATCTTTTTTTTTTTTTTCATTTCTCTGATAAAGCCATAGTAGGTCTTTGTGTTAGGAGGTATACTCCCTGCCTTATTCCAGAAGACTTAATGAGGGCCAGATACAGTGGCTTCTATTGGCAATAGCTGCTCACAGCTGTAATAGGGCTTCTTTTGATGAATGAGGAGGTGATAGACGGATGCTTATACTATAAAATAAAACTTAGGCCCTGTGAAGATAATAAGGGAAGAATAAAGGCTGAGATGTGGTGAACCAGTCCTTCCTGAACAAAACTTAAGAATTCTGTGGTTGTGTCCATCTGCCCTTTTCTTTTCATTCCCCCTTTTTGTTACCCCATCTCCCTCCTACTTGTAGATGACAGTTCCCTTTTGTTTTCTTATCACCCTCTCTAGCTGGTTTTTGGTTAGTGACTGAATGTGATACCAGCCATTTACATCCTAGCAAAAATTGTACTTTTCTCCTCTGCCTTCCAGGAGTATTTACTTAAAATCTTATCTAACTGTGATAAAAGGGCTTGTTCCATGTTAAAGCAGTTTCAGGGAAATCATATTTGGAGACTCCTACATAATTGGATGGGTACGGTGAGTACCATCCAGCTGGGAGTGAGTGAGGATCTATCATGTAGAGAATATCAAATTCAGACTCTTTCTTTTTAATCCAATATACAATTATTGGGACATAATCTGGGATAGTACATTTTTTGGGCCCAGATTCAACATGACCCTTTTTGTTTTTTCAGGCATAATGGACCCTTACTTGGTTCTACAGCAGTTGTGCTGTAATGATATCTTGGAAGGAATTAGAATATACTCTGAAGGTTTTCCAAATTGACTGCCGTATGCTGATTTTAAACAAAGGTAAACAAACATACATTCTAGAATCCAAGAAGCCTGAGGCAGTCCATTCTGTTTTCCTCACTTTCCAAGTGTTTAGGCATGCATTGTTTGTTTGGTTGATGTCCTCCAGACTACAAATCGATGTGTTTTGGTGGTGGCGAGATATATGATGACAGGGTTCTATTATTATTTCCCCTTAAATCTAACATCCATGTAACTGTAATATCCTTAAATCTCTATTAATAGGTAATAGACCCACATATAGAAGAAATATATACAGAAGAAACATATGGAGGCTGAATTGAATCTCTGAAATGTTGTATATACTTAATCGTAGCTGCCATCCAAGCAGGCTGGTGCTTACTAGCAAGGCTGTGAAAGGAAGGAAGCCAGGAGGGTGTGTGGCAGGAGGCAGGAGAGGCATCTTTGCTTTCTCTTTCCTGAATTCTAGGAGTATAAATGTACAGATCATCAAGCCTGAGCAAAGTATGGTAGAGTAGAAAGAGTACCTGTCTTAGAATTAAGAGGCATATTTCTTGTTTTTCACCAAATCACCAAAAGGGTGAAGGAAACTTAGAAAATACATTTAATGTCTCTGCTTTTCAGTTTCCTTATTTATACAATAGATATATTCACACTTGTCCCCTCCTTCTCTTTCCCCATCCAATTCCTCCCTGCCTAAGTGAGCAGACAATCAAATGAGATTGTCTCTAAAGCACTATAAAAAGCACAAACTATTATACCAATGCAGGGGATTATTAGTTGTATCCTCACTATTGCTACTGAGAGTTTTATGAAAATTGAACATATTGGTAAGAGAGAAGTCTATATCTCCTTCACTTCACTTGTTCAGATTTGTCTTTATTGAAATCATTTGATACCCTTACCCCAGGATTTATTCTTTACCTATTTTAAGTTAGGTACTGTATTCTGAACCCCAAAACCTTTCCAAAGAGCAAGTTTGTGAGCAGCAGAAAAGTGGCTAAGGAACTACTTGGCTCCTTGGAGATAGACCGTACCCACTACCAATTTGGAATCACTAAGGTAACCAGAAAACTGCAAAGGATGCATTTGGAGAAGGGTGGGAAGAAAGAGTGTGTATCTTAAAATACCTGTGAATGCTTAATTATAAGGCATTCTTCAGCTCTTGTGACCACAAATAGCACAAATAGAGCTCAGTTGAAGGTGGAGACTTCAGTGCTGTTTGAGGAAAAAAATATATTCAATGCTTTTTTTTTTTTTTTTTTTTTTTTTTTTGAGACAGAGTCTCGCTTTCTTGCCTAGGCTAGAGTGAGTGCCGTGGCGTCAGCCTAGCTCACAGCAACCTCAAACTCCTGGGCTCAAGCGATCCTCCTGCCTCAGCCTCCCGAGTAGCTGGGACTACAGGCACGCGCCACCATGCCCGGTTGATTTTTATATTATATATATTAGTTGGCCAATTAATTTCTTTCTATTTTTATGGTAGAGACGGGGTCTCGCTCAGGCTGGTTTTGAACTCCTGACCTTGAGCAATCCGCCCGCCTCGGCCTCCCAGAGTGCTAGGATTACAGGCGTGAGCCACCGCGCCCGGCCTATTCAATGCTTTTTAAACCTCAGTCTTGACTACATTTGCATTTTTATAATTAGTCATCTAGGCAAATTTGTGCCAAGATAGAAAATACTGAATCAACCTTATGATGCTAGAAAATATGTATACATCTGAGCTAGAAAAAGGTGAATCAACTTCCTGGAGTTAATGGCTTGTATGAGTGTGAACTGATTCATCCGCAGTACTCTTTTAGGGAAACATTTCTAGAAGACTAGCTGAGTAATTTAATAACTTAAGCGTCAACCCCACTATCCAAAAAATTAATGCAAAACCAACTTCTTTAAATGTGATTCTCTAAATTCTAAAAAACTTCTAACTAACTATAAGATTTGATTTGGTCTGTAAGTCAAGTTTCTAATGACACTCATGTAAGGATCAAATTATTTGAGGGACAGTTGGAAGATCTAGGGTGAATAACTCAGAGAAATAGAACTCTGTAGGACATGGTTATGAAATATTACTCGACTCCCACATTTTCAGTACCCGAGAGTCAGTTTTAGTTGTTTATTATTTCTGCTGATTTTCATTAACGATGCCTTGCCTCCTGTGTATTTAGTTATTTTTGCTGTATACTATTCATCTGAGCTGGGACTGACCCAGGCAAGTAAAGCTCCTAAGGCACAGATGTGAAGAATGCATTCATTCTCAGGGTTGTGAAGTGAGATTGAGAAGTACTCATTCTCAGGCTGTATAAAGTGATTTTATGGAGGCACTCAGGGTGCCTTAGGTACCTTACTCACCTCACTTTGGTTGTTACTAATTATTCTTGAAAAAATATTTATGTGTATTCTTTGATGCACAGGGCAAAAGTGCCTTCCTCTAGAGCAGGGGTCAGCAAACTATGGCCTAAGAGCTATATCCAAAGCCTATTTTTTTATATGGCCCACTAACAGTGGTTTTACATATCTAAAGAGTTGTTTGAAAACAAACAAGAATATCTTACAGAGATCGTATGTGGCCTACAAAGCCTAAAAATATTTACTACTTGGCCCTCTACAGAAAAAGTTTTTAGACCCCTGCTTGACACTTTGGAGCATTGCATGCTTAGGCCCATCTTAAAAGTTAAAACAGATTCTCTGAACAATCTAGAAATTATTAATAGAGAAGAGGGAGAAGAGGTTAAATTCTTAAGCAATTCCCATAACCACAGGATTAAATAATTTTTTTTTGCAAATTTTAGATTTATAAAATTAAGCTTTTTAGGAGGTAAATTTTACCCATTAAATAAAACTTAACAAGAAATAGAATTGATAAAGTTGTCCCAAGGAACACATCAACTGCTCACACCATCAGTTCAATAGACATTTGCTCAATACCCATTATGAATGGACCTAACATCTGACTTATTTCTTTTACGTATTTTTTAAAGCTGGGTTTCTGAGCCAGCTGGAAGCAATGAGAGATGAAAGACTATCTAATGTCTTCACATTGTTCCAAGCCAGAGCACAGGGCAAACTGATGTGAATCAAATTCCAGAAGATTTTAGAAGAAAGGTATTCTATACCTGTCCTGTACCCTTACTGCTCGAGTAATAGAATACCTCATCCAATGTGACCTAATCTCATTGCCTTATAATAGGCCAAGGTCAAAGAGCTGACTCCTCTGCTTAGGCTTGGTCTTAAAAACTTTTAAATCACGGTACACCAAAAAGATAAAGCGCAAAGGGCTTTTATTGCCCTATCCAACCAAGTATAAGCATAATTCAGCTACTACTTGCGCTGCTTCCAACCTTCCCCTGGGGAATTATCTTTATGTTCTGAGAAGTCTGGGTCTCTGAAGGTCGTATGAGTCACAATTTATAACAGAAACAGACCTGGAAAGGTTTGCATATATCCCACAGCCAACTCTGTGGGGAAGTCTGCTTCAAGAAGAAGAGGTGTTGTGATCACTTTATTACCTCCCCGGGGTCAGAAACTCTGGTTCTTGGTGGCATGTGATCATAACTTTCTTACTCTCTTTCGGGCAGGTTCACTAGGGATGTTTATCACCACATTCGGACACTTAGGTGTAGGTTTTGTCTGTTCTTTAATGGAATCATGGAAAGCAAGTCAGCAAAATCTCCAAAAAAGGGGCTGTGAGCCAGGGGCTCTGCAATGGCTATATTTACTTCTTCCTTAGCATAGTTTATCTTCTGGAGAGAGGTCTACAGATCTTGGTATAACTTGTTTAACTAACAATTTATTAATTCTATCTGTTTCCCTGAAGAAGAAAAAGATCATTATGTAGTGACGTCAAAGATATGAGAAAGACAACTCCTAAGGGTCTTCTGTGACCTTCATGTGTAGTTGTCAGTGCGATGTGGGGACATGGCTTCTAAGGCCATTGTGTGAGCTCTTAACTTCTCCATGGTTCACCTTCATCTCTAGAATGAGGACTTTAAGATCCATTCTTTCTAAATCAAGACTTCAAAAATGATTGTGAAGGATTTCAAACACATAAAAAAGTACATAAAATATTACAATATACTCAATAAAATATACTGTATACTCATGGAGCCATCATTAAGGTATATCAATTCTTAATATTTTTTTTGTTTGTAATTGCTGACAACTTTTCAAAAAAATTAGCATACATAGTTGAAGCCACTGTGTATTTCCTCCTTGATCCAAGTCCTACCTCTCCTTCCCCAGATCCTGAATTTGTTTAACATTCCATGTTTTGTACATAAATCATGTAAAGGTATGTTTTTATGCCTTTACTAGATATGCAGGTATCCTTAAAATATAACATGATTGGGCATGTTTTTAGTCTTTAGGTAAATAATATTCTGTATGTATTATCCTGAAGCTTGTCTTTTATGTTTAACATTATTCTCTAAAATATATCATTGTTATATTTCTTAGGCTAGATTATTGAGAAATAGATATAGATATAGTTTAAAAAAATTTTTTTTGAGGCAGAGTTTCTTGCTGTTGCCTGGGTTAGAATGCAGTGGCATCATCATAGCTCACAGCAATCTCAAACTTCTGGGCTCAAAGGATCTTTCTGTCTCAGCTTTCCGAGTAGCTGGGACTATAGGTGCTTGCCACCATATCCAGCTTATTATTTTTATTTTCTGTAGAGATTGGGTATCACTGTGTTGCTTGGGATGGCCTCAAACTCCTGGTGTCAAGTGCTCCTCCCACCTTGGTCTCCCAAAGTGCTAGGATTATAGGTGTGAGCTGCACCTGGCCTTAGGTTATTGACTTTAATGGCTGTATAGTATTCCATTGTGTTAATGTACCACAATTTATTTATCCATTTCCAGCTCAAGTATATTGATTTCCGATTTTTTTGTTATTACAAAGAATTCTGCAGTGACATTTTTATAAATGTCTTCCTGTGCATATATGTAAGATTTCCTTAAGTGTAGCATTACTCGAAATGCTCCATTCTCTGATAACAGTTTGTGGACAGCAGATGGTCCAAGACACACACTTTGAGTGACACTTCTCTAGGGCATGAATTAGTAGGTTTTAGGTTACACATAACTTTAACATTGCCAAAATGCTTTCCAATATAATCTACTCTCTACTGGCAGTATATGAGAATCACTTTGCCCTATGTTCTCACTAAGTTGTGGTATTTGAGACTTTAAAAACATTTGCCAAACTTTGCCATATTACTGACATTGAGGAAAGTTATCATTTCCCTTTAAAGGATGATGCTTTCTGAAGTTTTTTCGTAGATATGCTTATTGTAGGAAGGACATTCCTTCCATTTTATTGTGTTATTTTTATCAGGAAAATCACTGAATTCTTTATCTACATCTAATGAAACAATTACATAGTTTTACTAAAGTAATTAATAAATGTGTTGATTTATATTAATAGATTTTTCAAAAAATGTTGAACCCACTTTGGCTAAGAAATATTATCTTTTCATACATTTATTGGTTTGGTTGTGATGTTGTCATGAGATTGTTGCATCAATATTCATGAATAATATTGACCTCTAATTTGCTTTTCATCTGCTATGTTATCTGATTTTTAAAAATGTCAAGATATCAATTAAGAGGGTACTGGTGTTTTTATTACATGGATATCTTGTATAATGCTTAAATCAAGGCTTTTGCTGTGCCTATGACCAGGATAGTCATAGGTACGTACCTATAGGTATACCAATAGGTACGTTTTTATCCCAAACCCACCCTTCTACCTCCCCAATTCTTGGTTTCTCATGTCCATTATATTGCTTTGTGCCTGTATATACCCATCTATTAGCTCCCGCTTATTATTGAGAATTATGGTATTTGGTTTTCCATTCCTGAGATACTAGGATAATGGTCTCTAGTTCCATCCAAGTTGCTGTAAATAACATTATTTCATTCCTTTTTATGGCTGAGTAGTACTCCATGGTACATATAAACCATTTTGTTTACTGATTTATGAATTAAAGGGCACTTAGGTTGTATACACGTCTTTGCAATTATGAATTGTGTTGAGATAAACACCCAAACACAGCTATCTTTTTGGTAAAATGACTTCATTTCCTTTGGGTAGATACACAGCAGTGGGATTGCTGGATTGAATGGTAGGCCTGTGTTTATTTCTTTGAGGAATCTCCATACTGTTTTCCATAGAAGTTGTACTAATTTGCAGTCCCACCAACAGTGTATAGGCATTACTTTCTCTCTGCATCCACTCTAGCATCTATCATTTTTGACTTTTTAACAATGGCCATTCTGCTATCTCACTGTAGTTTTAATTTGCATTTTCCTGATGATTAGTGATGTTGAACATTTCTTTCTTTACTTTTTTTGGCCATTTGTCTATATTCTTTTGAAAAACTTCTGTTAATGTCTTTTGTGCACCTTTTGAAGGGGTTGTTTTTTTCTTGCTGATTTGTTTGAGTTCTTTGTAGATCTTGGATATCAGTCCTTTGTTGGACTATACAGTTTGCAAGTTTTCTCCCATTTTGTAGGTGTCTATTCACTGTGTTAATTATATTCTTTGCCATGCAGAAGCTTTTTAATTTAATTAAGTCCCATTTATTTATTTTTGTTATTGCCATATTTGCCTTTGGGGTCTTAGTCATAAATTCTTTGCCTAGGCTGATGTCTAGAAGAGTTTTTCCTATGCTTTCTTCTAGAATTTTTATGGTTTCATGCTTTATATTTAAGTCTTAAACTATCTCGAATTAATTTTTTTTTTTTTTTTTTTTTTTAGAGGCAGAGTCTCAATTACTCTGTTGCTTGGACTAGAGTGCCATGGTGCCAGCCTAGCTCACAGCAACCTCAAACTCCTGGGCTCAAGCAATTCTTCTACCTTAGCCTCCTGAGTAGCTGGGACTATAGGCATGTGCCACCATGCCTGGTTAATATTTTCTATATATTTTTAGTTGGCCAATTAATTTCTTTCTATTTTTAGTAGGGATGGGGTCTTGCTCTTACTCAGGCTGGTCTCGAACTCCTGAGCTCAAACAATCCATCCACCTTGGACTCCCAGAGTGCTAGTATTACAGGCATGAACCACCATGCCTGGCCTTGAATTAATTTTTATATTAATATATGGTGAGAAATAGGGGTCCTATTTTATTCCTCTCCATGTGGCTATGCAATTTTCCCAGCATCATTTATTGAGTAGAGCTTCCTTTCCCCAGTATGTGTTATTATCTGCTTTGTTGAAGATCAGTTGGTTGTAGGTAGATGGTTTTATTTCTGGGTTCTCTATTTTGTTTCATTGGTCTGTCTCTACTTTTATACCAATACTATGCTGTTTTGGTTACTATAGTCTTGTATAATTTGAAGTCAGGTAATGTGATGCCTCCAGATTTGTTCTATTTGCTTAAAATTGCTTTGGCTATTCGGAGTCTTCTGAGGTTCCAAATAAAGTTTAGGATTATATTTTGTAGATCTGTGAAATGTGGCACTGGTATTTTGATGGGGATTGCATTCAATCTGTAAGTCACTTTGAGCAGAATAGATATTTTAACCATGTTGATTCTACCAATCCATGAGCAGGGAATGTTTTCCCATTTTTTTGTATCATCTGCAATTTCTTTCATCAGTATTTTGTTGTTCTACTTGCAGATATCTTTGTTAATTATATGCCTAGGTATTTTATTTTCTTTGTAACTGTTGTGAATGGTATTGAGTTCTTGATTTGATTCTCTGCTTGATGGTTATTAGTATATAGAAATAGTACTGATTTGTGTACATTGATTTTGTAACCTGAGACTTTGCTGAATTTATTTATCGTTTATGGGAATCTTTTGGTGGAGTCTTTAGGGTTTTCTAGATATAAGAAAATATCTTGTATGTTGCTGATATCATTAGCAAACAGGAATAGTTTGAGCTCCTCTTTCCCAATTTGGATGCCATTTATTTCTTTGTCTTGCCTTATTTCTCTGGTTAGAACTTCCAGTACTATGTTGAATAGAAGTGGTGACAGCTGGCACCCTTGTCTTGCTCCAGTTCTTAGGGAGAATGCTTTCAACTTTTGCCAATTCACTATGATATTGGCCATGGGCTGTATCATTCGTAGTATCATTTACTTGTGCCTTCTCTTCTTTTTCTTTACCATTCATACCACATGTTTGTCTATTTAATAGGGCACTTTCTAAAATTTTTTTGTTTTCTAGATCATTAATTTCTGATCATTAATTTCTTATCTTTATTCTTTCCTTTCTTTCACTTGCTTTGGATTTATTTTTTCTTTTTCCAGTTCTATTGAAATATAATTGACAAAAATTATATATATTTATGGGGTACAATCTGATGTTTTGATATATGTATACATTGTGAAATGATTACCACAATCAAACAAATTAACATCCATCACCTCACAAAGTTATTTTGTGTATGTGTGTAGTGAGAACATTTAAAATCTATTCTCTTAGCAAATTTTGAGTATATAGTAAAGTATTATTAATAACTATAGTTACCATGCTGTATATTAGATCTCCAGAACTTATTCATCTTACCTAACTGAAACATTGAGCCTTTTGAGCAACATCTTCCCATTCCCCTAGCCCCAGCTCCCTGTTCCCTGCTGCCTTCTGGCAACCATCATTCTACTCCCTGCTTCTATGAGTTTGACTTGTTTATATCCCACATATAAGTGAAATCATGCAGTATTTGTCTTTCTGTGCCTGGCTTATTACATTTAACATAGTGTCCTCCAGTTTAATCCATATAATTGCAAATGACAATATTTTCTTTTTTAAGGCTGAATAATATTCCATTGTATGTGTGTGTGTGTATATACTGCATTTTATTTCTTTATCTGTCAATGGACATTTGATTTCATGTCATGGCTATTGTGAATAATATTGCAATGAACATGGTAGTGCACATATCTTTTCAAGATACTAATTTCACTTCCTTTGTATATGTACTCAGAAATGGGATTGGTAGATCAAATTATAGTTCTATTTTTAATGCTTTGAGGAGCTTCCATACTGTTTTCCATAAAGATTATATCAAGTTACATTCCCACCAACAGTGTTCAAGGGTTTTTTTTTCTCCACATGCTCACTGGCACTGATCTTTTGTCTTTTTCATAATTGCCAATCTAACAGGTATGATGTGATATCTCCTTGTGATTTTGATTTGCATTTCTCTGATAATTATTGATGTTTTATTCATATACTGTTGGCTATTTATATGTCTTCTTTTGTGTCCCGACCCGCAGGACCTTCTGTTACTCGCGGGGGCGAGGGGGACCGTGCCTGAAAGAGATGAGCGAGAGAAAGAAATGAGACCAAGCGAATGATTGTCAAGGTCTACTTTACTTGGATTTTTAGTAGGTTTTATATACAGAAAACAAGGAAGTAGAAATAGAGTGGGGGAATAATGAGGCTTTCCTGTGGGCTAATCAGCCCCAATCAGCATCCCAATGGCACCGGAAGCTCTTTGTGATGGATCTCTCAACCCCAACCTGGCAGGGGGTTGGGAACAATTGCAGGTGGCTTGCCCTGAAGCAAGCATGGCATGGAATGCATTCTTCTTGGAACTACAGCTGGGGAGCTGGGTGCTATTTTCTAGGACGAGGAGGCCCGTGTGTAGGGCAAGTCGTAGGAATGTGAAGGGTCTTAGTCTCCAACATCTCCCCCTATCTTTATTAATATGAGGGAGATTTACACAGGTTGGTGGAGAGCCTGTCTTAGGCTACGCGATGGGCTTCTGTGACCAGCACCCCAAATATAAGATCGATCTGGCGATCGAAATGTCGGTGAGGCCTCTGTCTTAGGCTATGTAGGTGGCATCCAGCTCTGGCACTTCTGATTATGAACTGTGCCCCCGGGCATGGACCTATAATATTCCCGTCATGGAGTTACCTCACAGCTGGTGGGGTGTGCACCTGGTCCGCGGCATCGCGATAATCCCGTCATGGGCGTCTCCACAGCTTTTGGAACCAACTGCGTTCCATGTCTGCGGCAAGGTCTGAGAAATTTAGACCTTCAGTGGGTGTGTTGGGAGACTTTTCATGGAGGTCTTCTCTGGAGCCTCTTAGTTCTAGCCGTTGGTAAAACACGGAGACCGATTTTTGTGTGGCTGCGTCTACCTGCGACTTGACAAAGTTGGTTAGTTTTTTGAATGCCCAAGGCCCAAAAGTGAGAAGCAACAAGAAACCTATAAACGGCCCTAAGACACTGGGAAGCAATGTGGATAGCCAGGGGGATGTGGAAAACCAATTTTGATACCATGCCTCACTTTGTTCTCTCTGTTTCTTTCTATTTTCAAGGCTTTGTCTAACTCTCTCAATACTATTTTCTACCAGGCCTGTTTTATCTGCGTAGAAGCAGCATTCTTCTTTGAGTGCTGCGCACAAACCTCCCTCTTGGAGGAGCACTAAATCTAAGCCTCTTCTATTTTGTAACACTACCTCAGAGAGTGAAGCGAGGGACTCCTTAAGATATTTTAGACCTTGCTGCAGCTCTCGGAGGTCATTATCGATGGCTACAGAGAGCTGTAGGTATTGCTGATTGGAGGTGACTAGAGAGGCTATGCCTGTTCCAGCCCCTGTGGCACCAAGGCCTAGAACAACTGCGAGTGTTATGGCCGTGATGGGCTCTTTTTTCCGGGGCATTGTGGTGCCTCGCTCCCAAAACTGAAGTAACTCATTAGCAGGATGTACAGTGAGTCTGGGAAAGAGCATGACTAATACACAATACTCTCTATGCTCAAGAAACGTTGCAGTGACTACATACGGGGTAAGGCCAGAAGAACAAGCAAAATAGGAGGTGTTAGATGCCTGAATATACTGAAAAGTGGAGTTGACAGTAATTGACTGATTGCATATTTTCTCTAAGGGTGCGGGAGGGAGCATTCTTGGGCTAAGAAGGCAAAGACCTAGGCCTGTGACTTGGCTGAGCGTCAGGCCATCATGGGTCTCTAGACCCCATCTGAGTCTGCTGGTGTCATTAGTAAATAATGGCTCACCAAAAGTAGCGACGCCTTCATAGAAGGGAGGCCGGGGGGAGTAGCATACCCAACACTCCTGATATTCTGAATTATTGGCCTCTCGGATGGTCCTGACAGAGGCGTTGACTAAGGAGAGAATTAGTTCTGCCGAGGAAGGGGGCCCCTCGGGCAGGGTAGGTTGGTATAGGGAGGTGCTGAGCGGAGGAGGGGACACAGTTGGGGAGGAGGGTAGGTCCCTGGAGGAACCGTGAGGTCGAGGTGGGTGAAGGTTGTTATTAGGGCCTAATGCGACTGTAGGACCTCTGGGGAGGCTTTTAATTAACTTGATTTTAAATGTGAGACCAATATCTCTCCCAGATATGTAAAGTCTGAGCCCCCATTTAAATCCCCTGGACTGGTCCCAAGAAGCCTTTTTTCCAGCTTCAGTGAATGAAATTAACAGGGGGTTGCACCACTGGTTGCTACACTCTTTTTTAAAGGGGACCGGACCGCTGTTGAGGTGGTATGGGGAAGGGGATTTTCTTTTAACTGTTATATAGTCCCAGGAGGAGGAGGGGCTCCAGTAGGTATCGCCCGTAGTCTCACAGCCCCAGGAGGCACAAAAGAAGTCAGGGGCATAGCCACATGCTTCAGCAAGAGAACGGTCTCGATGAGCCCCAGGGCAAACATATATAGGGGCCATGGTTAGATAGGTTCTTTGAACCCCAGAGCTACAGCCTGGCCGAGAACTGGTGTCTGGTTCTCCCGTGTTAATGGGTTTTACCTGTGGTGCAAAATGTGAGGGCGTGCCCCAATAGTCATGGGCTCCAAGGGCCAACACGCATAGGTCAATTTCTAGTGGATCCCATGGCGTAGTGGCAGAGAGGTGCGAGGAGGAATTGGCAACGTCTCCTGCCTCATTAATTATTTGCCATGTATAGTTGTAGACCTGGTGGATGTTGGCTGCGGTGGTGTTCTTGACCGTGGCCAGAACTAGGCACAGGAGGATCAGCGTCTTCTCTCGGGGAGTCATTGTATTTCTGGAAGAGAACAGAATTAAGAATTCTTCTCAGGGGATTCCCTGGGTGGGTTATATAACTTAATTACTCTCTCTGGTAGCCATCTGGCATTTCCTGCCTGGGTATCGTAGATGCAGGCATGTCCTTTTCCCCATATGAGGACAGGGTCAGGCCCCAGCCATTTGCCTGTAAGCGGCTCCTTCCATAAGGCCTGTGCATAAGTATCTGTGGTGGATGGGTGCCAAAGGCGGTCGGCAGCTGTTTTGCCGGCAGTGTCAAAGGTGAGAAAGTTTAAAATGAACAGGGCATGATTAAGCAGGGTTTTGGAATTACCTGTCAAAGGGTACAAAATTCCTCCTCCCGATTGTAGTTTGGAGAGCATATTTTTTAACGTCTGATGAGCTCTCTCTACAATACCTTGGCCCTGAGGGTTATATGGAATGCCTGTAATATGCTTAATGCCTAACTGAGCACAAAAACTTTTGAAGTTGGAGCTGACGTATCCCGGGCCATTGTCAGTCTTAATAACTTTAGGCTGAGGGAGGGAGGTGAGACAGGCTATAATATGGTTGATAACGTGGCGGGTGGCCTCGCCTGTTTGTAGGGAAGCAAAGATAAATCCACTGCAAGTATCTATAGAGACATGTACATATTTAAGCTTTCTGAAAGGGGGGTAATGAGTGACATCCATCTGCCAGAGCTCCCCAGGGATCAGGCCGCGAGGGTTGACTCCTAGGTGTGGCTCAGGGAGAAGGGTAAAACAAGCCCTGCATTGGCGGACGATTTCTCTGGCCTGTTCTCTAGTAATGGAGAATTTAAGCCTGAGGGTATGGGCGTTGAGATGGTGTAGATCATGAGCCTGGCGTGCAGCGCAGACAGGATCAACAGTGATATTGTGAACAGCACCTGCAACGCGAGTCGCCTGATCAACAAGATTATTTCCAGCTACTAGAGGCCCAGGAAGGCCAGTGTGGGCGCGAATATGGCCTATAAAAAAGGGCGCAGAACGGGAGTGAATGAGTCCTTGTAGTTGTTGGAACATTTGAGTGGTATTGTTGGAGGGCCGAATATGAGGCACAGTTTCTAAAGCGGCGACAGCATGAGCAACATAAGAACTATCAGTATACAAGTTAAATGCTGACTGATGTACGTATTTGAAGACTGCGACTAAGGCTGCTAACTCAACGAGTTGAGCAGAGGAGAATCTGGTGGGAAAACTGCGGACCTGGCCATTAATGCTATAGGCCGCGGTGCCTGAGGAGGAGCCGTCGGTAAAGACTAAGACGGCTCCTGGAATGGGGGAGACTCTTGTTTTCTTGGGAAATATTACAGGTGTCCGATAGAGGAACTGAATTAGTTTATTAGGGGGGTAATGATTATCTAGTTTGCCCTGGAAAGACGTACAGTTAACCGCCCAATCATCATCATTTTGTATTAGCCACCGCATTTGAGAAGCATTATAAGGGAGTATTATGATATCTGGATCCTTTCCAAAGAGCTTAAGGGAGTTTTCTCCCCCCAGGCGAATAATCTTAGCTACTAAGTAAGGGTAGGTGGGAAGGACTTTAGGGGAGGAAGCCGATAGGTGAACCCAAAAAAGAGGCTTGCCCTGCCAAAAGAGTCCTGCGGGCGAAAAGGGGGTGGGGAGGACAATAAAGTACAGGTGGGAATCTGGGGAGAAGTAGCCAATGGCCTGGGCATTTATGGCCTGCTCGACCAAATTAAGCGCTTGCTGCCCTTCTTTAGTTAGGGAGCGGGGAGAGGTTGGGTCAGTATCTCCCTGCAGGATGTCAAATAGGGGTTTTAACTGTCCTGTGGTGAGTTTTAAATATGGGCGAAGCCAATTAATGTCGCCTAGAAGACGCTGAAAATCATTAAGGCATTGAAGAGAGTCTTTCCTGATCTGTACTTTTTGGGAGAGGACCTTATTGGGGAATAATTCAAAACCTAGGAACAGGTGAGGGGGACAGACCTGAATCTTTTCGGGGGATAAGCGGAGGCCTCGAGCTTGTAAGGCCGAGACAACCTGCATAGTAACTTGATGTAAAGTTGCCTCGTCGGCTCTAGCAAAAAGAATGTCATCCATATAATGAATTATATATATTTGAGGATATTGAATTCTAAAAGAATCAATTGTCTTAGCTACATATTTTTGGCAAAGGGTAGGGCTGTTGGCCATGCCTTGAGGCAATACTCACCACTGGAAACGCGGGGAGGGTCCTATACAATTTACTACCGGAAGACTGAAGGCGAAGCGCTTACAGTCATCTGGGTGCAATGGTATGGAGAAAAAGCAGTCTTTTAGGTCAATGACTATCTTATAGTAGCCTCTGGGGATAGCTACGGGCGAAGGCAAACCAGGCTGGAGTGCCCCCATGGGAACTATAGTTTGATTAACAGCCCGCAAGTCTTGTAGCAGCCGCCACTTGCCAGTCCTTTTTTGAATGACAAAAATAGGGGTGTTCCATGGTGAAGTAGAGGGCTCTATGTGTCCAGCAGCTAATTGTTCCTGCACCAACGCTGTAGCTGTGGCTAGCTTGTTAGATGGGAGGGGCCACTGATCGATCCAGACAGGTGAGTCACTTTTCTAAGTGATTTTATCTGTCTGAAGTGCAGGGGGATCAATGGCCCTTACAAAAAATGTTTTTTGAACCCTAGTCCTGATCTGTCTGATTTAGGGGGGGTGGTCAGGGGTGCTCTTAGTCTCTGACCCTCCTTGCCTAAGCCCTGTCCTGGGAGGAATCCCTGTTTAAGCATTTGGCTGGCTACAACTTCATTGGGGCTACACATAATGACATTCATCTGTGCAAGGATATCACGCCCCCATAAGTTAACAGGCAGGTTTGGGACTACAAAGGGTTGAGTGGTGCCTTTGTTTCTCTCAGGGTCTTCCCATGTTAAAATTTTTGAGCTCTGGAGAGTATTATTAGACTGTCTTATACCTTGCAAGTGCGTAAGGGAAGGCTGTAGTGGCCATGATTCGGGCCAGGCGTCCTGGGCAATAACTGTGGAATCAGCGCCAGAATCAAGAAGGCCTTTAAAAAGTTTACCATCTAACTTTAACTGCAGGGTGGGTCGTTTTTTGGTGATAGCTTGGACCCAATAAAGATCAGAAGAGCCAGGGCAGGAAGCACCTCGGTTAGAGGCGATGGCTGGGAAGGATGTATTAAGGGGCAAGGGCAATGCCTGAGCTAAGCGCTGTCCCTTAGAGACACACACAGGGCCAGTAAGCGCGCTGGCTAAGATGTTAATCTCCCCGGTAAAGTCACTATCTACTATGGAAGGGTGGACTATGAGCCCTGCAAGAGTGGAGGAGGCTCGGCCTAGAATAAAAAAGAACATATTAGCCGGTGGGGGTCCAAATGAGCCAGTAGGCAAAATTTGAACACCATCTTCAGGTTTTAATATTGTGTCGGAGGAGGCACACAAGTCCACTCCTGCACTCCCTGTGGTGGCTCGGAGCAGTCTAGGGGCTGGGGATTCTCTTGTCGGCTGTTCCCCGAGGCCGACTGAAATTGAATAGGACGAGGGGCCCGGGGCTGGCCCCTCAGGCCGTTTCCCGAAAGGGGTGGCAAGGGATTTCCAAGGGCATCGGTCTTAGAACGGCACTCACTAGCCCAATGGTATCCCCTCTTGCAGCGAGGACAGAGGGAGGGGGGCCGAGTTGGCCTGCCTGGTGGTCCACTGAGGTTAGGGGCAGCAGAGGAGGTGGCTAAGGGACACTGTCTCACAAAGTGCCCTGGCTGACCGCACTTAAAACAGCCTCTCTGTGCTGCAGTGCCTTGAATGGCAGCCCCGACCGCAAGCTGCACAGCCTGCGACACCTTATGGGCGAAGGGGTCAGCATCATTACACATTCTAATCATGTCATTAAGGTCTTTGTTTTTAAGTTTGCCCCTGAGGATGGCCCTGCAAGCACTGTTAGCATTTTCATAGGCCAATTGTTTAATAAGTTTATTATTGCCATCCTCCTATCCAAGGGTCCTCTCAGCAGATTCTAAAAGCCTACCTACAAATTCACTAAAGCCCTCCTGAGCTCCCTGGGTGATTTTTGTCAGGGGAGTGAGAACAGATCCCGTAGAGGGAAGTGTTCGCCAGGCGCCGAAAGCGGCTGCGGCGGTCTGAGACAAAAGCCCGATTGGGAGTCCCCTTTGGCGCTGTTCAGTGGCAAACTTCCCTTGTCCGCTAAGTTTTTCAAGGGTCCAAGAGGCAGAATTGGGGTTTTTTAAATTATTATTAGCCGTAGTTTGACAACGGTCAAGAAAATCGGCTTTCCACGAGAGGAACTGTCCGCGAGAGAGGACTGCCTGAACCAGCCTGGTCCATTCTCCCGGGAGCAGGTAGCCGCCTCCCGAGGCTGCCTCTAGGAGGGAGTAGGTAAAGGGTGCATTGGGCCCATATGTCCTAACAGCAGAATTTAATTTTTTTAAAGTCTTAAGTTTTAGTCTGCGGAACTCAGTGGGCTCTGCAGTGGGCCCCGGGACTGCCTCCTCTGGGGGGTCATCACTATCACTTTCCCTTTCCCTCCCTTCCGTATCCTCATTATCTGAATCTTGGGGCGGGGACTGGCTCGAAGAAGGGGCGGTAAGGTCTCCTCGCCTATTAGACCTGGTAACTACCGGGAATGCTAGGGCTTTATGGGAGGATTTTAAGGATTTTTTATTTAAGGTGGCGTGTGACTGGGCGGTCTCCTGACGTGGGTGGCTAATGAAGACCGACTCTTTAAGCGTATCTTGGAGGGAGGACAAGTCTTTGGAAAGCTGGGCAAACTCTTTTTGAAGTTGTAAAACATCCTTTAATTGCGTAACCCTTTGACTTAAGTCTTCTTTGGTACGCAAAAGTAAGGGCATTGTAAGGGGAGGCATTAACGAAGGTGCACAAATTTGGGGCGCGTAAGGAGGCGGCCATTCGGGATTGTGATATTGGGCCGCTTCCTCTCCGAGGGTTGCCTCTTCGGCGGGGTCGAGGGACTCTCGGAGGGGTTGTTTTTTGAATACCGGGTAATTAAATGCATGAGGGGCTGTATCCTCGGGTAAGGGAGGATAGAGGGTCTTGGTGTCTGGCCTACTAATCGGGGGCTCCTCTCTAGATGTTTGGAGCTCAGCTGAGGGGTCCTGAGGGGGCATATTAATACAAACTGAGGGGCAAGGGGAAGGACATGTTGGTCTCTTGAAATTATTAGGAGAAACCGGCCCTT